>NW_028270140.1:71977360-74737360 GCF_037043375.1 Chiloscyllium plagiosum
CCACCCAATTGGATAAGGTTGTTAAGAAAGCATATGGTGTTTTGGCTTTCATTAACAGGGGGATTGCGTTTAAGAGCCATGAGGTTTTGCTACAGCTCTACAAGTCCCTGGTGAGACCACACTTGGAAGATTGTGTCCAGTTCTGGTCTCCCTACTATAGGAAAGATACAGAGGCTTTGGAGAGGGTGCAAAGAAGGTTTACCAGGATGCTGCCAGGACTGGAGAGCTTGCCTTATGAAGAAAGGTTGAATAAGCTTGGACTTTTCTCTCTGGAGAGAAGGAGGAAGAGAGGAGACCTGCTCAAGGTGTACAAAATAATAAGATGAATGGATAGAGTCAATAGGCAGAAACTTTTCCCCTGGGCAGCATTGACTGGTATGAGAAGTCATAGTTTGAAAATATTAGGAAGAAGGTATAAAGGAGATGTCAGAGGTAGTTTTTTTATGCCGTGAGTTGTGAATGCATGGAATGCTTTGCCAGCTGTGGTGATGGAAGCAGAGTCATTGGGGACATTTAAGCGACTGCTGGACATGCACATGGATAGCAGTGAGTTGAGGGATGCGTAGGTTAAGTTACTATATTTTACATTAGGATTAAATCTTGGCACAACATCGTGGGCCAAAGGGCCTGTTCTGTGCTGTATTTTTCTATGTTCTATGTTCTAATGAAGGGCTAAAGACTGCTACTGAAATGGGGAGTGATAGGACCATGGAAGGACTGGAAATGAAGGATGAGAAGCTAAAAATTGAAACAATCTTGGACCTGCAGTCAATGAAGTTCAGCAACAAAAAGGTGATCAGTGAAAAAGGCTTCGTCTAAGTTAGTGATTGAGCAGCATAAATTTGATGAGCCAAGATGACTGAAAGATGAAATATCGGAGGAAAACCAGCCGAAAGGCAACTGGGATAGACAAGTCTAGAAGTGAAAATGGATGAGGGATACAGCAGCAGGATCTGATCTAGAGACATCGCATCTGGAAATGTAAACAGCTAGTCTTGTCGATGGTGTGTAATGTAATCTGGAGGTTCATTTTAGTTTCACATTCAGTGCCATGATTGTGAACTGTCCCAAACGTCAACCTGGGAGTGAGGGATAGAGAGAGACAAAGAGAGCGAAAGAGAGAAAGAGAGATTAATTTGCCATGGAGGGAACAGAGTTTGTCATGCATATTAACCCAAGATTTAGATAGAGAAAATGTCTGCACATCCTGCATTCTGCATGATTTTTGACAATGTCTCAATTTAAAATCAGTGGTGAGGTAGAGCTAGGTGCCAGCATATGTTTGGATATTGACACTATATTTTCAGATAATGCTGAGTGGCAACATATATATGAGAAACATAGGGGGAAACAAAAGATAGATCTTTGGAGGACACCAGATGTTCCCAGTGTGGGAGCAGGAAGGGAAAGTATTGTAGATGAATACCTTGCTATGACTGTTAGATAAGAATGGAATCAGGTGAGTTCAGATCCATAGAGCTGAATGGTAAATGTGTTGGAGGAAGATGGTTGTTTGTATTATTGTAACATGTTGCAGACTGGTCAAGAATGATGAAAATAATTATTATGTTGCTACGTAAACAGAAATCACTGGAAGATGTGGATGGTCTGGTGGTATCTGAGGAAAGAGAAACAGAATTAACATATTGGTCTGAATGTTTTATTTATTTGGCTAAGTCCAAATTACATCAGGTTTCTTGGATGTGTTCACAATGAGGCTTGGTGAGATTTCCCACCATATCTCACCAAACTCACCTCATTAATTAGCCACACCGGCCTGTGTTGTCCCTCTCAGCTCTGATGCTTTCCGCATCATACCACAGGCGAACAACTCACCACTCAGCGGATATCCACCAAAAGACTAGCATCTCTTGTGCACTTAAAAGACTGCTCTGCACCTAGACAAGGTGTTGGTAATGCAGTTTAGCTCAGTCCCAGGAAGTGTAATCAGGGGTGAAGACCTGTGTTGTTCTCTTGATTCCACACTGCAATGTCTGCCTGAACTGGATGCTCCTTGGCTTTGATGATGGCTTGTTTACATTCCAGGGCTTGCCATCAGTCCTGGTTCTCCTTGATCTGCCATTGTCTTCTTACGAAAGGAGCCTCATTAACCAACATCCAACAACTGGGCATATGACGTTTGCTGGCAATGACCTATGTTGGGAACATAAGGATCTTAGCTCTGAGAATAATCAGTGATGGCATGCTGTGCGGATGACAGATGCACACGCTCTTCCATGCAGTGAGAGATGCAGTACCCTTGTCTGCAACAATCAATCAACTTTCCATTATATTCAATAGACACCATTCTTAAAAGTACATGAAAACATTATAGTAGTTATTTCCACCTCCCACAGCCTTCTTGCAAATTTCAAAGATTATAGGTCACTTCTGGTCAGTATTTGCCTTTTTTGTCATTGTTGCGAACTTTGCATCATTGAAATACAAATGTTCAATTTGCAGGGAACAGTGGCATGGCTCAAATTGCTGTTGACCATCATTTGAACCCCAAACACCTCACTCTGCAAATATTGCAAATTGTTGATGAAATTATTGCAAATAAATTCGAGCTGGGGTCTGAAAATACCTGCTTCATGTATTCACCTCTTCAATGATCCAGCACCCAGTACATCTTGATCCCACCCTAGTCATTGTTCCAGCCACTTTCTCATTGCATTTCATACCTAAAAAATGGCACATGATGGTGGGGATGTGGTGGCACCATGATCACCCAGTGCCTCCAAGTCACATTTTACCTCACACTGTACCAACAGTCCATTTCCATACACTCACTGCCCGCACTCCATGCAGAGACCCATCACAATGAACTTTGCCCACACCTGTCCTTCCTGCCCCCTAAGCCTTGACATTACACCTTAATGATGCCCAACCCAGTCCTCCACACACTCTCTGTTGTGGTCACAGTAGTGACAGTTGCTAACCGTGCTAACCGTGGGCGGCACAGTGGCACAGTGGTTAGCACTGCTGCCTCACAGCGCCAGAGACCCGGGTTCAATACCCGCCTCAGGCGACTGACTGTGTGGAGTTTGCACGTTCTCCCCGTGTCTGCGTGGGTTTCCTCCGGGTGCTCCGGTTTCCTCCCACAGTCCAAAGATGTGCAGGTCAGGTGAATTGGCCATGCTAAATTGCCCGTAGTGTTAGGTAAGGGGTAAATGTAAATGTAGGGGTAGGGGTATGGGTGGGTTGCGCTTCGGCGGGGCGGTGTGGACTTGTTGGGCCGAAGGGCCTGTTTCCACATTGTAAGTAATCTAATCTAAAAAGTCCCCTCCTGTTATCTACTATGACCTCTAATGTCATTTTATCCACCTACATACATGGGAAAGTTGGTTTTGGTTTTGCAAGTTAATCACTTCAGATCAAGGAAAAAGGTACAGTTTTAGCAATAACTTTGCCTCCATCATATGGTCAGCAGTGAGAATGTTCACTGAAGATTACACAATGTTCACGACCATGCACTGCTCCTTAGATTCTGAAACAGTCTATATCTGAATGCAGCAAGATCAAGAAAATATTCAGGTTGGTCTGATAAGTGACAAGTATCATTGACACCACACGTGCACACCACAATGACTATTTACAACAATGGAGAATCCAATCATCTCCCTTGACATTTAGTAGTAGCAACTAAATCCTAATTATCAACATCCTGTTGGTTGTCATTGCACATAAACTGAACTAAACCAGCCATATATACACTGTGGCTACAAGAACAGGTCAGACGCTGTCACAGGTATTGCCGCAAAAGTACGTGCTCTGAAATAATCAACCAAAGGTGAAGAATTTGGGAGGTTCTGCTTCCACTAAGTTAACCGTCATCCTGAAAAAGTTAGAACATTGAAACCCTAGGACTGGATCTTAACAGAAATTGGCTAAGTTCCATTTTTTTGTCACGTTTGAAAGGTGCTTCTTTCCAGAAGGCCTGATGAGTATCTCACATTCTATTGTCCCAAACTTACTTCATTCACCATGTGCTCCAGCCCTATAACACCCAGGTCACTTGATTCTCCCAATCTCTGCAGGCAACTGCCAGGATCCCCCAGGATTCCTGGCACCGATGCCATCTTTAAAATGCCTTTAGACACCCAGTGAAGTTCTGAAAGTTCAGAGCTGCTCTTCACAGTCCCTGTGAATTCTTTTGAAGGTGGCAGATAAGGGTAAGTCGGCACCCCACTTTGCGGATAGGACCTTGAGGATGGAGTGGTGCAGAGGAGGGCTGTCTTTTCCCACAGAACCAGCAGATAAGGTCATGACAGCAGACAATACCAGCCTGTTCTAAGGTTGTCATCCAGGTAAGTGTGGTCTCAACCAGCCAGCAGTGAGGGTAGTGGAAATGCCCCAGTGACTGCCATGTTCTGAGTGGAGCTCCTGAGTAATACCAGGCAATGTTGACCACCATGGCACAAAACCATTCTTAGAAGACAGAAAAACATCATAACACAATATTAATGAGAAGTTCATAAGATAAACTGTTTTGAAAGGGTTAATAACATTAGTGGCACAGATATAAACCAGGTAGAAATGCACTTTTGGTACCAAAGAGAGAAAAATTCCATTAATTACAAGGGAGATTTTGGAGCCTTATTTATCGAAACCGCCTGTCAGAGAAAGACTAGAATCTCGAACTGCAAAGTTGGGAATTGCGCTTATTGTCGTCAGGTTAAGGGAGGTTAAGTCACAGTTACAGTCAGATCAGTACCTTTAAGGATAAAACATAATCAACGTCGCATGACACGCAACTATAATTGTCCTTTGTGGTTAATTTGTGATGCGTGAGTGTAGAGGTTGTCATACAATCTGGATAAAAGTAAACAAAGGAGCATTAAGATTCTCAAGTCAACTCAAAAATGACCTCAGATTCTTATGTTTTTGAGATCTCAACCAACACTTGTGTCTGTATCTCATCTTTTAAGTATAATGGCTAAGTACAATTTCTTGTACTATCATTATAAAATCACATGCTTCATCTCAATATATTTTTAAAAATTAGTTCTGAAGAATGGACAGAAAATCTAAATATAAATAAAAGTTTACCTACAAAAGATTGTTTTTGGCATGTCAATAATCAGCCTGGTAGAGCCTCAGTTACTGACATCTCCCTACTAACAGGGTCATGGCAGCTTATCAATATAAGTAGCAGAGAGACATCCACTTGGGAAAAGTGATTTCTGAGTAATTTTCTTGCTATTCCGTATGTGCACATTGGTCTGCATTCAGTATTCATAGAATCCCGACAGTGTGGAAGCAGGTAATTCAGCCCCTTGGGGACGCACCAATCCTCTGAAGAGCATCCCGCCCAAACCAACCTTATCCCTGGAACCCTGAATTCCTCATGGCTAATCCACCTAGCCTGCACATCCCTGGGCACAATGGGCAATTTGTCATGGCCGACCTACCTAAATGGCACTTCTTTGGTCTGTTGGAGGACACCAGAGCACCTGGAGAGAATGTGCAAACTCCACACAGTTGCCTGAGGGGTGGAATCAAACTTGGGTCCCTGGCACCATGAGGCAGCAGTGCTAACCACTGAGCCACCATACCACCCAGTTTAATTTATAGGTACTAAATGATGCAAGAATTGGTTAGACAAAACAATAGCTTTTCTCTCTATTCGAATACTCACATAAACACTGAAAGAATTTTACTTTAATATCATGAGATACAATAATGTTATTCCAAAAATTGTTGCAAATGTGCAATCTGTCTCACATTGCTTCTGTTTCTCTCTTCCTGTTAGTCTTGAGCTCTCTCTCTCTCCCAAAACCATCTCACTGATTCTTTGGGAGCAATTTTGACTTGGAGTGATATTGTAAAACAGGGAGTATCAATTTAATTGGGTATCTCTTGTTATTACTGTCTATTGACTTTTTCCTAGAAATCCAAATTATTAACAAAATTGCAAATCATTGTTATTGTTGCATTTTGAGTAATTTGATTGGTTTGTATTTTCTTATCTTTTTTATTGGGACTTTCTCTCCTTTGGATATTTAAAAACAGTTAATTTTCCAACAACTTTCTTGAGTTTTGATTTGCCCTTTCCTACTTCTTTAGATCAGAGTCACTGCTGTTTTGGAATGCACTGCCAGCAATTATAATGGAGATTCAGGCATTCAAGAGGATGTAAGGCAATTATTTAAAGATGAAAATATGCATGGTCAAGGAGAAAAGGCAGCATTGGCGCTAAGTTAAAATGTTCAGGAGGATGGTGCTGTCGCAATGTCGCAATTCTGTACTGTAATAATTCTGTGAATAAGATGAAGAAGGTCAATTATCTATTCTGCCAAGATAAGTGCCACCATTTTCTCTCTGCAACCTCACATGCTATCTCTACTACTTCATTCAGCTCCCACCAAGGCTCACACTTTACCACCCTCACTTTTGGATGTATTAATTCCCCGATTCTACTAAGCATTGTGCCCATGATCATTGCACTGCCTACTCACTCACTCAGAAGACTTTGTTACTTTTTCCTGACCTGAACCAGTCCTAAGAGCTCCAGCCACTTTCATCTAACTCAGTCTGACCCTTTCTCTCATTCCAGGAGAAAATGGACAAGTTGTGGTTCACCCAGCATTCAACATCTCACTCTCTATGATGCCAACAAGGACATGCCCTACTCCACCTCTGAGGAAGAGAGCATTGATGCCTCAAAGGAAACACTAGCAAAGTTGCCTTGTGTACTTCCACCGGCTCAGATACTGACACCTTGATGAATATATTATCCAGAATCATGTTGGAAGCACCTGCTGGTGAGCTCACTGCTGCTACATCTCTGCAACTGGTTGCAGGAGTAAAGCCCCAGGTTGCTGGCTCTCAGGAAACGGCCAGTGATTGGGCACCTACTCAGCCCCAAGCAGGAGAGGAGTCCACGATGCTGGCAATTAGTGATGTTATACGCAAGCAGATATGGGGCAGTGGGTAGGTTTGTCAGAGAAACTGGGAAAACTGATACAAAGGCTGCAGGATTTGCAGGATTCCTGCATAATGGTTAGGACTTTGCTTCCTCAGGCATGTGGTACTGTAGCAGCACAGTGTCTTAGTGGTTAGCATTTCTGCCTCACAGTGCCACAGACCTGGGTTCGATTCCAGCCTCGGGTGACTGTCTGTGTGGAGTTTACACATTTTCCCCGTATCTGCGTTGGTTTCCTACCACAGTCCAAAGATGTGCATGTTAGGTAAATTTACCATGCTAAGTTGTCCATTGTGTTCAGGGATGTGTAGTTTGGTTGGAAGAATCAGGAGAAAAGTAAAGGAATGGGTCTGGGTGGGATATTCTTTGGAGGGTTGGTGTGGACTTGTTGGACCGAATGGCCTGTTTCCACACTGTAGGGATTCTATGTGGGTGTCTGGCTACCTCCATTGGCATGCTCGTGCTTCCCATGAAGAGTCACGTTGAGCGGTGTCAGAGGCTGCTGAATGTACACACAGAACTGTAGTCCATCACTCTAGTCAGTTGATGTTTGTTGCCCATGTCAAGGCAGCCAAGAGATGAGGGATCTTGAGCTCATCCCAGGTACTGCTACCTCACAAGGTGTTAGTGTAGTGCCAATAGGCACCCAACCAGAGGACTCAGCAAGTAGACCCCCTTTCCAACCCCCTTGGAATCCCTTCTCACAATACTCAGATGTGTCCTTCCACCTGCCTATCACCCCTAGCCCTGCCGAAGGGTGCACCTTCTTTTTCTGGGCAGGACACACTCAGCATGTTTGGACCCTGTGGACAGAAAGTCCCTGTCGTCACCCACGAAAGCTCCAAGCCCAATGGTCTGCACTGTTAGGCAGGTGCACTTCACCCTAGCTGTAATCCCTAGAATGGGAGGATAAGAAATATAAAAGGTACATCATTGTTGTTGGAGGACTCATCATTGTAAATTTATAAACTCAACACCATTCCACTGCCAGACCTGACAAAACCCCTCACCAGACCTAACACTACCCTTTTTCTCTGCTGGTACTGACTCCATCCCACTCACTCCAGGATTTCCACATCTCCTATCAACCTCAGCATACTTGTGTCCTGCCAGCCTCACAGCAAAACTGCACTGGTCCTGAAAGCACCATCCCTCCCCTCACTAACGACAGACCCATCACATTGCATTCTTCACATTTTAGATGGAAGCTGAAGCCAAACTCCTGGCTATGTGGAGTTCAGTACTGATGGCAAAAATGGAGCAATGATTTGTATGAGAGGAGGGTGGTAATTGGTTGGCAAGTTGACTCTGATTGGTAGATGCTGTGCAATGGAGAGTACTGCAGTGAATGATAAATGACAATTAACTACCAAGGTTTATTTAGATTTTAAATCAGATCAGTTGACTCAGATTGGTCAGGACTGTGATAGCAAGTGCATCAAATGAACCACATGTACATGCACTGTGCCTGTTTCATCTTGACAAACTGGGTGACAGCCAGGAGCTGGTTCATTTATTGCCACTTGCTAACCAATCAGCACTCTCCTTTCATGCCATATCAATGTTGGTTTTCCCTTTTATTGGTAATTCTTCCTAACTGTCCTGATGAGGATAAAATAGAAGGCTTTGACAAATTGTGACTTTTTTTTCAGAAATACTCATTAACTTTAGAATAGAACATGATGTAATGTGTGGCTGAGTTCTCTAGTATATTCTGTGACTAAATTTTCTTGTAGGTTTCTACACTCCACTTTCATAACAGCAGAGCTGCAGAAACTGAGGGTATAAAGGTATTTCTGAGACAGTATGGTTACTTATAAGGGTAAGCAGGACATCCCGTGCAAAAATATGTTCCTTTATTGCCTTTGATTTCTAAATATTTATTTTGTATTTCATTCAAAGGTTAGGGTCAGGAGAATTAGGTTTCCGCAAAGGCTTTGTCTGTCATAGACATTCCTCAAAACATTCATTAAACTTCGCACAACTTTGAAAAATATTTAAATTATTCCATAGATTTAAGAGGATGCACTGAAAGATATGATTTTAAATCTGTTTAGCTGGCTGAAGAATTGATTATGTTTGTGAAAAGGCAGTTATGCATTGAGAGCTCAAGAATGAAATACATATACACTGAAATGTCAATATTCATCAATAATAAAAACAAAAAAAAGCCGTGGGTGCTGGAAATGAAAAACAAAACCTAAAAATGCTGCAAAAGTTCAGCAGGTCTGGCAGCATCTGTGGAGAGAAATCATTTCGGGTCCAATTGTTTCATCAATAATATTTTGGCAATGTGGAATTAGCACACACAGACAAGCAATTGGAATGCTGTTCACCAACTACCTATAATGAATCCAAGCAGTTTAGTATTGTTGGCAAACTTTATTGGGCAATCTCAGTAACACTGCAATGAATGTTAACGTAATAATTAATCATCAGCTCAAGTCTTAGCAAAACACTGAATGAATTTTTGTTTCCAGAAATAAATGCTCACTCAGGGGGCCTCTTGTGTTGCAATGGTAGTGACTGGGAGGCCTAGGTTCAAATCCCACTTGCTTCCCAAGGTGTGTAATTACATTACGGACAGGTTGTTTACAAAAATAGGTTAAATTTTTAAAAACTCACCAATTTCTATCATATTAACATGCTGATAGTTTTGCTGTTTTACCTTGAAATCCTTGACATAATAGAGGTATTTAAAATTATGAAGTGGATAGATAGAATCGGCTTGAGAAAAGACCAACAAAATAGGAATAGGAGTAGGCTATTCAAACCTTTGAATATGCTCTGCCATTCAATTGGATCATGGCTGATCTGATATTCCTCACCATACTTTCCTACCTGTCCCCATAATCCCTGATTCCCCGATTGATCAATAATCTATCTTCTTCTGCCTTAAATATTCACAAGGGCTCTACCCCGCAACCCTCAATGGCAAGGTGTCCAAAGATTTCTGAGAGGGAAATCCTCATCTCATTCATAAATTATCACCCCTTAATTCTGAGACTATGACATCTTGTCCTAGACTTTCCCATGAGGGGAAATGTCCTCTGAGCATTCATCCTAACAAACCCCTTAAGATTCCAAAGAGGTGCAGGTTAGGTGAATTGGCCAAGCTAAATTCGAAGGATTGTTGTGGACTTGTTGGGCCAAATGACCTGTTTCAACACTGTTGCGATTCTATGATTCTATGATTCCTATATGTTTCAATGAGGTCACCTCTTATTCTTCTAAACTCCATTGAATGAAATGTCAGCCCGTTTAACCTTTACTTACAAGACAATCCGTCCATACCTGGCATCATCCAAGTGAAACTTCTCTGAACTACCTCCAATGAAATAATATCTTTCCTATAAATAAGGGGACCAAACCTGTTCACAATATTCCAGGTGTGGTTACACTAGCACTTGCACAGTTGCATTAAGACTTCCCTACTCTTATACTCCAATCTCTTTGAAATAAGGGCTTATATTCCATTAGGCTTTCTGATTACTTGCTGCATCTGTGTGCTGGCTCTCTAAGTTTCAGGCACAAATACTCCCCAAGTCTCTTTGTGTTGTTGCTTTCTACAGTTTTTCTTCATTTAAATAATATGCTGTTCTTTGTACTCCCTTCCAAAATAAAAAAAACTTCTCATTGTTTCACATTATGCTCCATTTGCCAATTTCTTGCCCACTTATCTAATCTATCAATATCTCTCTGTAAACTACATCCCTCTCCCAAACTGCTTTTTCACTTATTTTTTGAGTCATCTGCAAAATTTGGCTACAGTACATTTGCTTTCTTCTTCCAAGTCATTAACAGATATTGTAAACAGATACTAAAAGTAGGGTTCATAAATGTAAGATGATCATTAATAATTGCAATCAAGATTGCAAAATCACTTTTGGAATGTGGAAATTATTACAATATGTAGTAAATGGGATAAATAGCCTAAATACATTGTAGAGATAGCTAGATAAGTACATGATAGAGAAAGTAGTCGAAAGATCGATAGGGTAAGTGGATTCTCTTTTTGAATATAGACATCAGAACAAGCCGAAAAATTATTTTTGTTGTTAAATATGTTTAACTGTGAAATTTGGAATATTGGATATTTATTGAAATTCGAGGTTTTCATCCAGTAAGTGATATGCCAACTATCAATATAAAATAAATATCCAACATTAGCTCTAACCCGGCAAATATTCTGTGTCTATCTTTATCATTTGGAGATTGGAGATTCCATGAAAGGTGTCAAAGCTTCTGTGTTTTACAGAAAGGTTCAAGTGAATAAATGATAAACATAGACATACTTGAATTATTGAATTTTCTATTGTTTTCAGTGATATTTATAGGCCTATTTTCTGACTTAGTGCTTCCAGTGAAGAACTTTGCCTGCTAAAATTGCATAGTTAGTATTCAACCATGAGGTGCTTGATTTCTCAGCAGTGTGATTGGAAAATTATTTGCTGAATTATTCTCAGATTGATCCGATGTACCTATCCATAGCAATTTGAAATGACATTGGCAGAGGCTGAGGATCAGGCCTGTTATTTCTTTCCATTATCAATATCGAGCAGCTCATCCCCATTGCAGAAAGGTGCAAAATATCTTTAGAGCGCGATTCACATATCAACATGTCACTTACCCCAGGAAGGTTAACACAGAACCTGGGAATCCTGTGAATGGTTTGTAGCTTGTGTATTATCTGTTATTAGTGTTCTAAATAATCATGTAGTGAAGATGTATTTAAATAGTTTGCAAGAACATATGAGAGTTTATGGTTTCTTTCACTTTATCGGTCGTGAGTTTTGTACCCTTTACATTAAGAAACACTTGCAAAAAATAAAAAAATATATAAACAAGAATAGAATCCCTATAGTATCGAAGCAGGCCATTTGTCCCATCAAATCCACACTGACTCTCTGAAGAACATCCCACCCAGACCTACCTCTTGCCTTATTTATGTAACCATGCATTTCCAATGGTTAATCCACCTAGCCTGCTCATCCCTGGACACTATAGGCAATTTAGCATGACCAATACCCCTAACCTGCACATCTTTGGACTGGGGGAGGAAACTGTAGGAAACCCACACAGACACAGGGAAAAGGTGCAAACTCCACACAGACAGTTGCCTGAGGGTGAACGCAAACCCATGTCCCTGGCACTGTAAGGCAGCAATGTTAACCACTGTATCACCATGCTGCCACAAGCATAATTTATTGAGATCCTGTCTGATTTAAAAAGGCCTTCACTCCGCTTGCCTATCTGCTACCCATAAACCTTTGATAATCTTGAGAAATGAGTCACTTTGTATTTCAGTCACAATATTAAAGTAAGAAAACAAAATAAAATGGAAAACAAGAAAAATGTGCAAGAACTACTGCACAGCTCTAAGGCTGGTCTGACCTGTCTTATGCCAAAATGTACGCTCCATGGGAACTTTCACACATCCTTCCTAATGCAATTCTCTCAGCACAACCTTCACCACATCCATTCCCTAAGGTTGTTACATGACGTTCTCACACTCTCTAGATTTATATTCTAAAATTCCCTATTTGATATGTTAGTTACTATCTCATTTTTATGCCCTCTGTTTTTTCTTTTCACAGGAAATAGATGTATTTTCTGTATCTAAAAATTTCTAAAATTTTAATGACCTCTTCTCAGTCACCTATGAACCAACTTCTTTCAGGATCTATTTGCAATTAGATAGTAACTCCTACCAATGATATGGATTAAATGTTTGCTGCTTTTTTATGTTGGGGCTATAAGAAATAACTTTCTAATAACTATGAAATATTAAGTAATATATTGTATATTGCAGAATTGGTTCTCTCCCTCTCTCTCTGTCTCATCCCCTCTCTCTTTTATGAAGAAATGTCCATAACAGATTGCAGGGCTAACAAACAAAGGGCAGCATAGGCCTATTATCACTGCCAAGGCCATTTCTATAGCACAAGATCTGAAACAGGACCTTCCTAAACCTGGTAAGGTTGAATCTCATGATATTGTGTAAACCACTGTCTAAGTTAATGTTAAACAATGGTATCCAACACAATGAGAACAGGAGACCTATAGCCTCCAGTTTCAGAGATCAAATGAATCTGACCATTTGGCTGATCCAAAACCAGTAAACTGCTCTCCTGTGATGGATCATATGCACTGAGTACTTATTTAACTAATGTAACATATCTGAACTATTGCTTTTGAATAAGACACTTTGAAATCACATTTTTCCACCCACCATCTCCCTTTTACGTATAATCCGTGAAACCTGTCTCAAATCGTAGAGAAGAAGAGTGTGGTGCTGGAAAAGCACAGCCGTCCAGGCAGCACCCGAGGAGGAAGAAGGGATAAGCCCTTCATCATTGGGTACGGCTTATGCCTAAAACGTCGATTCTCCTGCTCCTCAGATGCTGCCTGATTGGCTGTGCTTTTCCAACACTACAGTCTTCAACTTTGATCTCCAACATCTGCAGTCCTCACTTTCTCCTATTCAACTCTTAGAGAAGCCCGTCATTACATTTAAGAATGTTCATTGCGATTACATTGAAGGAATAATATCTTCCTCAGAACATTCTCAGTTTATCATTTGTTTTTGGTTGGACAGAGAAGTGCAAACAGCCCTGGAAGCTGATAATGCATCTCAAGAGACCTTGGCCATTCGGGAAACACACAGTCGCCATGATAATCAACCTCAGAAGCTCATTCCTTAGTTCTTTTACACAGCTGTGTATCTGATAACCTTTGTTTTTGTGTAAGATATGCAGAACTCCTGGAATTACTTCCCTCAGCAGAATGCTCTGCACAATAGAGAAGACCTATCTTTCCCTGTATTGGACACTGCCACCATGCTTGTCAACTCCTGCATAAAGTCGCTGTGGGGTGTTTTATGCTTCAGATAGTCAGCAAGTATTTCTCTTTGCATGTCAGCACCTTTGAAATTGTTCTCACAATGTTTACAATGCTTTAAATGTAGGCAGCTGATACCTCAAGGTTCAGCTGCGATAAATCAACTATTGGCTTTGAGTGTGAACAGTGCCTTAACCAATTGCCATTCCTCATCTAGGCTATACGCAATGACCTGAATTCACCTGTGCTGGCTGCAGTTATGAGTGATGGGTTTCATAATGGACTGGGTTGAGTATACTAGATGTTGAAACTTTTATCATTAACTCCTTCACTCTCCCTGCAGCATCCTTGTTTGCTTCCAATTTGTCTGGAAGAAAACCGGGAAATGTAGAGTTTACAGCTGTTGCTTTTTAATTTCTTTTTCTGTGAGGCCTTTGTAAGTCCAAAGTACCAGTCATCATAAACCATCTGTGAGCACTACCCTTTCCACATTGCCATCATGAGGGTTTGGCTGACTCAATCCCCAGGATTTTCATTATCTACTCCTCCTGCTGTGTCTCCTTCTTTAACTTGTCCTTTTCAGGAATTATACACAATCTTTCTCCGCATGATATGTTTGTTAATGTCAGTTAAAAACTACATAACTTGACAACTTTTTGTGAATTTCTATATTTTTTATGGAACTTGCATGAAGGTAATGAGGCTTCAGCAGGCTTGAATGTATTGCAGGATAATGTATCTACTTAATTGAAGTCTTTCTTGTGAAGGTGTTATTACAGTTCATTTAGTACACTGAGTGTTCCTTTGAGAAGATATACAAGTCTATATTTCGAAATCACATTCACACTTGCTGATGTTATGAGATCATTAAGCATTTTTTCCTCCATTGACGTTGAGTGCTAGGAATTAGATATCTGCCACCTCCTTTCACATGGTTTTGGTTGCTATGATTTTGTATAGTTTTCTTAACATACTCTCTCACAATTCTATTATTCTGTCCTCCCCCTGCAATTTCCCACTCCTACACCTCTAACCCACTGTCTCACCAGGTTTCTTCATTTATTCATGCCATGTTCTGAGAGATTTCTTATTATCTTCTTCCAACTTCCTTTCTACTTCTTGCTTTTTAAATTTTTGCATGCTGGTACTGTTTAAAGAACAGTATAAGTGCAACAGTTTTGACTTTACAAGGACCTTCTTCATTTTTCACTGCTCCAAGATTCTCTAGGTCTTCATATTTTAAGTAAGCAGTTATACACCTTTCCTCAGTTGCTCAACAATTGTTTATTAATGACCATGGATTTCTGATTTACAGTCTTGAGTCAAATGGGTGGATGAATGGAACTCCACTTATAAGCTAGTAATGGGTTTTTGAATTACAGGACTTATGTTCTGTTTATTCATCGTATGTGTGTATAATGAACGTATGCACAAAACTTGTTGGAACTAGGATGTTGACTAATCCATCTTTCAAAACATAGAAAACTTGTTGACATGTCCAAGATCCCAGTATCCTATCCATGCATTTGGCAAGGTGCCACATAAATGACTGATCCAGAAGGTTAGGTACCAGGGGGTTAAGGATACAGCATTGGCTTGAATAGAGGATTGGCTAACAGAAAGCAAAGAGATGAGGTAAATGGATCCTTCTCTGGATGGCAAACTAACTACTGGGTTGCTGCAGGGTTCAGTTCTTGGATCTCAACTATTTATATACATATATATAAATAGGGACAGAGTGTAATATAGCAAAATTTGTGGATGATACTCAAATAGTTGGGAAAGCAGGCTGTTATGAGAAGAGTTTACAGATGGATAGTGATAGGCTAGGAAAATGGGCCAGAATCTGGCGGATGGTGTATAATGTGGATACATGCAAGATTGTCCATTTTGGCTAGAAAAATAAAAGGATAGATTATTATCTAAATGGGTAGTAAATTCAAAGTGCATCAATACAGAGAGATCTGGACGTCTTTGTGCATGCAAGACAGCAAGTGGGTATACAGGTGCAGCAAATAATAAGTTCGGTCAATGAAATCCCGTTATTTGTTGAAAAGGGACTGGATTACACAAGTAAAAAAGTATTGTTACAATTATATAAGGCATTAGTGAGGCCTGGAGTATTGTGTCTAGTTTTCATCTCCTTACTTGAGGCAGGATGTGATGGCAGTGGAGGCAGTTCAGAGGAGGTTCGCCATGGTTGAAAGGGTTGTCATAGCTTGGGTTGTACTTGTTCGTGTTCAGAAGAATGATGGGGATCTGATTGATGTAAATAAAATGCTAAAGAAGATTGATTAGATGGACATTGAACAGAGACTCCCCTTGTGGACATTCTTGAAGTAGAGGTCATAGATATAGGGTGAGAGGAGGTAGGTTCAAACCTGAGGTGAGGAGAAACTACTTCTTTCAGTTGTGAATCTGTGGAATTCCTTGCCCCAGAGTGCAGTGGAGGTAGAATCAAATAACAGATTCAAGAAAGAAACAGATATGTTTCTGATGAAAAGTGATGTAGAAGGCTTGGGAGAGCAGGCAGGAAAGTAGAGTTGAGATTAGGATAGGATCAGCCACGATGAGGTTGCATGGTGGAGCTGTCTTGAAGGGTTGAATTGCTCACTCCCAATCCTAATTCCTCTGTTCCTGTGCTTCATTGGCATGTTTTATTGCTTTAGCACTGAGGCCACACTGCCATTCAGTGAGATTTTGGGTAGAAGATTTATACTTTGAAAATAGAGGATGTGAAATCTCCTTACTGAAATGACAGTAATGCAATATCTAGTACACAGCTGAAATTTGCAACAACTGCACAAAAGGGAAGGTTGGAAAGGTAAGAGGAGATTTCAGGAGGGAAGCTGATAATTATGGGAATTTGAGATTCTCTGCAATTTGCTTACAATTAGTTATACATTGATGGGGCACTTGAGATTTGGAAGCAGGAGAGGGATACAGATACCCACTGAAAGGATTTATAAAATATCTCCTTAGAGATAGCAAAGAAGATCAAAAATAAACATGTGTGCATGCAAGTGGAGACATAAATAAAATAAGCCCCCGTGTACTAGCATTACATGATTGAATAAATATCCCTTAAGTAAACATCATTTTTTAAAATTATTTAATGGATTGAGCCATACTGGCATTTGTTGCACATTCTTAATTGTCCTTGAATTAATTGGCTTGATAGTTCATTGCAGCAGAAACCAAACCAGGCCAGGTTGGCAGATTTCCTTCCCTAAAGGACATTAGTAAACCAGACAAGTGGTTAAGACAATTGTTACAAAATTTTGTAGTGACACTATCACTTTAATTCCAACTGTATTAACTGAATTTAAGTTCCACCAGGTACCACAGTGATATTTGAACCAATGATCCTAGAATGGCCTGGACCTCTGGATTTCCCTGCTGAGCTATTTTGTCACTGTGCCATTCATCTTCTACTTACCACAACCAATTGAGTATGTGGGATGTATACTAACAACTGGAGATTAACAAACAAAACATGTTTCAAAATTATATGCACTCACATCTCAAAGTGTGCTGTAACTAAGCTATCAAATATGTGATATGCAAGTTACATGTCTGAAGAACAACAGATAAAATTCACAAGATTAAAAAAAAAGGTGTTAATAGAAACTTCATTGTTTGACGCGTAAACTCCCATTAAAATAAGTTAGTGAGACTCTATTGAGTTTAAGTGTAAGGGAAACACAAAACTAGAAATACATAAAGTGCAAAATTAATTAAGTTTTAAAACATTTGTTATTGAAATAAGGTGCAATTTATTACCAAGTTCTAGACATACAGTTAATTTTGAGTGTAGTGGTACTCTCCTTTCATCTTCTTTCCCCTGACTAATTTTGACAGCCTGTAAGAGTTTTAATAAAGCAACACTTCCATTTTTTTCCTGTCTTGTCTTTATTAGAATTAATACTAAATAAATGTCAACTGATGATCACATCTACCAAGATGTTTTCTGATTTCCCTCCTAGACGCTTATAGATGCAGTTGTAAAGCAAAATGAAACATAGCTTCAGTACTGTTTTAATTTGTTCATGGGATATGAGTATTACTGACTAGACCAACATTTATTATTCATCCCTACTTGCCCTGGAAAGGTGGTGTTGAGCTGCTTTCTTGAACAGCTGCCATACTTAAGGTTCAGGTGTATTCTCGGGGCTGATAGGAAGAAAATTCCAAATTTTAACCCAGTGACTTTGAAGGAATATTGATATAATCCCAAGTTAGAGTGGTGTGTGACTTAGAGGAAACGTGGTGGTATTCCCAAGCAAGTGCTGCCTTTGTCCACCCAGCTGGTAGAAGCTGTGTGTTTTGAATGTGCTATCACAGGAGTTACTGCAGTATATCCTGTAGGTGGTACACATTGTTGACATTGCATGTCGGTGGGTAACAAAGAGAATTTTGAAGGTGGTGGTTTGGGGTGTGCCTATGAGGAGACCTGCTTTATCTTGGGTTGTGTCAAGCTACTTGAGTGTTGTTGGAGCTGCACTCCTCCAGCCGAATGGATCGTATCCCATCTCACATGTGCTTTGCCAATGGTGGACAGGCTTTGGGGAGTCAGGCAATGAGATATTTGCAGCACCATTCTTACCTCTAATCTTAAAAATCACACAACACCAGGTTATACCTCCGAATCATACCTCTAATCTGCTCTTGTAGCCATATAATTTGCATATTTGGTCTAGTTCAGTTTCTGGCCCATTATAACCCCTGGATGTTGATAGTTGGGGATTCAATGATAGTAATATTGTTGAAAATGATCATAGTCTGGCACTTGTGTGCAATTTTGTTTTGCCACTAATCAGCCCAAGCCTGGATATTATGCAAGTCTTGCTGCATAAAGGAATTGACATTGTTAAAGTCTATGATGGTACAAGTAGTGTGAAATATTGTGCAATCATCAGCAAACATCCCTATACATGAACTTGTGATGAAGGACATCATTGATGAAACAGCCGATGTCCTTCATCAATGAATGACTGACTGAGTCTCTGGTGTAGGTTGTTCAAACTACTGCCTTTCTTCTACTGTTTCTTTTGTTGACATTGCATTAATGTCTAGAAGTCAATATTTTGGAAAATTGTATGCAATTCTGGTCCCCCTCCTATTGGAAGGATGTTGTGAAACTTGAAAGGGTTCAGTAAAGATTTTCAAGGATGTTGCCAGGGTTGGAGGGTTTTGAGCCATAGGGAGAGGCTGAATATACTGGAGCTGTTTTCTCTGGAGCATTGGAAGCTGAGGGGTGATTTTATAGAGGTTTATAAAATCATGAGGAAAATGGATAGGGTAAATAGACAAGGTCTTTTGCCTGGGGCGGGGGAGTCCAGAATAGAGGGCATAGGTTTAGGGTGAGAGGGGAAAGATTTAAAAGGGACCTAAGGGGCAACTTTTTCATGCAGAGGTTGATCCGTGTATGGAAAGAGCTGCCAAAGGAAATGGTGGAGGCTGGTACAATTACAACATTTAAAAGGCATCTGGGTGGGTATACGAATAAGAAGGATTTAGAGGGATATGGGCCAAGTGCTGGCTAATGAGACTACATTAGGTTAGGATATCTGGTCAACATGGATGAGTTGGAACAAAGGGTCTGTTTCTATGTTGTACATCTCTATGACTCCAAGTCAAGACATTCATCTCAGATGATAGCACCAAGAAGGTGATAATGAATTGGCTGCTTATTTTGTTCTGTGCCTGATGTCCTTTTATAATCAATTCACTGAGAAAAGACAAAATATTGTGTTACATTGACTGTGGAATCACTCTTCCCTGCCTTGTGATGCTGTCCAATCTGGATTTGCCAATCTCATGAGAGCAGCTAACCTATAGTTGCCAATCTGGCTGGATTAAGACCTGCAGTAAGATAAAATTTGACCTTGCAAACAACAAACCTCTTTGCAGACAGATAAATATAAAGGATTAAATTCGACCTCATGCCGGAGCAGTCAAATCTCATCACATTCAGCAGCAATAATTTATGGTTTAATCTCACATGCAGGCATATTAAATTAATATTACTCATCAGAACAGACTTATTAATAAAACAAGCTGAATTAGTCACTGGAGAATCATATTGAGAAATTCAATGACAACTTTACATTTTTAATAAGGGGCACAAATATTATTGCAGAGCATGTGGTACACAAAAATGTTGACAAATTTGACATTCATTAATATTTAAACACTTGCATAATATGACAGTTTGAAAATTGATATTCTTTTCTTCTAATATTTGGAAGGGTTCTGAATAGTAAATAAAATGAGATAACAAGGTGTATCAAGTCTCACTTCAATCTTTGAGCATTTTAATCACGCTTTGAATTATTCAGAGTTTATGGGCTCTCCAGTCAAATTCATTAGAAAATGCATTAAACCACAGTTTCAATCATTTGAGGCTTTGGTTTGAATTTTTATTAAGGCTTATTCAATGCAAATCTATCTGGAGCTAACAATGTCAAAAGAAACAAACAGTCATGAAAAAAACTGAAGAGACAAGTGTCAACATTGTGGTAAA
Source organism: Chiloscyllium plagiosum (assembly GCF_037043375.1). NCBI lineage: Eukaryota > Metazoa > Chordata > Chondrichthyes > Orectolobiformes > Hemiscylliidae > Chiloscyllium > Chiloscyllium plagiosum. The sequence goes on from NW_028270140.1 coordinate 71,997,655, forward strand.
TTCAAATACTAATACTAAAGGAAACTTTTTTGTTTCATTTGTATCAATATCAATCATCTTCTTGGTTTCTATTCAATTTTACAAGCTGATATTTCATAGTTTTGACAATATTGCCATGACCATATTAAAATGTAAATATCTATTCCACCCAGTAGAATTCTGTGCAACTAATTCATCAACTTTTCTGCACCAGGAATGCACCGGGGAAATTCATACTGCACTTGTACATCAAGTTATGACAGCAATTTTAATATTTTGTTTTCTACAGGTTTTAATAGGTGTCAGAGAAGCAAACGCTTCCACTCGAGTAGTCTAAATTGAACCTTGTATGCCATTATTTCTTGACGATGACTTCCTCCGGATATACTATTCACCTTCATTTTCTATTCATTTCTCAGCAATTGCCTAAGTTTGACTTACGCAGGAGTCATGTATGCCTCTAGGCTCTGTAGCACATTGTGCTAGCTGTATGACCTGCCAATTTCAATATTCACAGAACTGCTTGTAAACACCTAGTCATCACACTAATAATCCCAGCCTAGTTCTAGAAATACTGCTGTCTGAAGAAGCACAGTGACATCTTTGCTAGCAATGCTATCCTGCTGGCTGCAGCAGAAGTTCCCAAAAGGAATATCTCATGGGAGTAAAGCAATCATCTACTTGAAAACAAAAGCCTCCTACACAATTTTCTTTTCCATACTCAAAATGTATAATTGTCCTCTCTCTCCTATTTTTTCTTCCCTCCTGTTCTAAAACTAGAAAAATAGTTATGCTGTTTTTTAGCTCCTGTTCTATAATATTTTGTACAAAACTTTCACTGGTGTTAACTATGAGAATGGTATCAATTTTTAAGACTGGTCCAAACTAGCTCACAGAGAGGAAGTGAGGACTGCAGATGCTGGAGATGAGAGTTGAGAATGTGGTGCTGGAAAAGCACAGGAGGTCAGGCAGCATCCGAGGAGCAGGAGAATCAATGTTTGGGCATAAGCCCCTCATCAGGAACTAGCCCGCAACCTACTTAGTATTCCTTGGCAAATTTTGTTGGATCTGTTCAATTGAATAAAGCTTTGTTTTTTGTGCAATGTTTACCAAATGAAGGATGTAGGAAAAATAGCAGCAACTTCAATGTAAAAGAATGTCTGTACATAATGGTAATAGATGAGGAGAGTATTTGTTTTGATTTTGAAATGAATTTAAATATTTCTTAGTCTTGCTGTAAACTAAGGGAAAAAATGCCAAAGAAGAATGAAGATACATAATGAAGAGACATGAGAGTCCAAAGATGTGCAGGTTAGATGGATTGGCCATACTAAATTAACCATAGTGTACAGGCTAGATGGACTTTCATGGTAAATGCAAGGTTTGGGTGGCACAGTGGCTCAATGGTTAGCACTGCTGCCTCACAGCGACAGGAACCCAGGTTCAATTCCAGCTTCAGGCAACTGTCTGTGTGGAGTTTGCACATTCTCCCTGTGTCTGCAAGGGTTTCCTCTGGATTCCTCCCACAATCTAAAGATGTGCAGGTTAGGTGAATTGGCCATGCTAAATTGCCCATAGTGTTCAGGGATATGCAGGTTAGGTGCATTAGTCAGGGGCAGATCTAGGATAATAGGGTAGATTACTCTTCAGAGGGTTGGTATGGACTTGTTGGACCAAAGGGCCTGTTCACACTTTGTATGGATTCTATGATTCTGTAGAGGTTACAGGGATTTTCTTTCAGATATTTTCTAATCAACCTATTCAGAAATGTTAATACACACCTCTGGGAGCAGATAAAATCTCAACTCAGACCTCTTGGCTCAGAGATAGGGACACAACCACTACACTACAAGAGCCCTGCCTGCATTCTCTTTCACCCTGTTCCATATAAGCAGTTTTGCCATTGACCTTCTTGTTTTTCATAGGACCATTGATGGGAAACTTTGGATCTCTTGCTGGACTTCCATGGTAAATGCAGGGTTATAGAGTTACGGCTGGGGCTTTGTGGTTGGGTGGAATGCTCCTTAGAAGGATGATGTGGACATAATGGACCAAATGGCCTGCTTTTGCAGTGCAGGGATTCTATGATGATTCTGTGAAATTGTCTGGAGGCAAATGGCAAAACTGCCAAAACATCTGAGCCCCTGTCTGATACCTGTAAGACAGAAAAATGCTCCATGGTGTGAGATGAGGATGATGGTCTAGTTTGGTACTTTATGTATCCTCTTCAGAAGGTAGCAGAACACTTTTTTCTCCAAACTGCATCCAAGTGAAAATGTTTGAGAGTCTATGGTGTTATCTTCTAGGGATTATAATCCCAGGCAGCCACATACAAAAGGGATTTATTTTTCCTGTCTAGTCAATGCCTTCTTTCAATGACAGCAAAATTTAAAAAATTTATTCAATAACGTCTCACATTGTAAAGCAAATGAATGTGTTACACAAGAGACTTCTCAAACAGACTTTCACACCGAGCCATATGCAATATTAGAAACATGGTTAAAGAGGTTAATTTTAATGAGCTATTTAAAGAGGCAAGAGAGCTTGAGTAAATTAAGGAGAGTATTCCAGGGGTTAGAACCTAAGCAGCTGAAGACAATAGTGCTGAAATCAAAGATTAAAGGACGCCTGAATTCAATGAATACTGAGATCACAGTTTGTTGTACAAATAGATGAGATTACACATAACAAACACAGAGAGCATCAAGTACTTGAGAAATATCAAGAGATTTGAAACCAAGCGAAAAAAATTGTAATGTTGAGGTGTTGTCAGACCCATGTAGGCTAACAAGTGTGGGGGAAGGGTGATCAGGATTTGATGCAATTTAACATACAATCAGTACAGATTTGAGTGAGATGACAGAAGGTGAAAAATGGAAGCTAGACCAGGAAAACATTAGTATAATCCAGAAGTAACAATATTATAGATGAGTGTTTCAGCAGCAGATGCACTGACACAGGAACAGTAACATAAACATTTAGTTATGGTGATGGAGTGAATATCGGCATGGAAGCTTTTCTTAGGGTCCATTTGAATACTAAGGTTGGAAACAATCTGGTTTAGCTTCAAACAGTGGCTGTGAAAAAGCATGGGTTCAGTAAATAGGAAATGTAGTGAACGATGGACAGTCTTTGACAAAAGACAGTCGGAATGTGTTTTGTTAAAGGACCATTGTGATAATTAACAAGGTATTGTGCTGCAAGTTTAAAGTTCCCATTGCCCTTTTATAGTCTACACATGTGGTCAGATTCTTGGCAGCTGTCCATGACTGGCAGATGAATGGAATGAAAAGGGACTAGAAGAGCTAGACCTGAGGATGTGGAGGCAAGAGCAGCAGCAAACTCCATCTGAGATTCCAGTGAGAGGAGAAAGGTAAGGAGCTGCACTAAAGACTAAAACACTTAGTAGAAGACTCACGCCATTCCATCCACTCTACCCAAGAATTCCTTAAGACTATTAAAGACACCAAGATAGAAGAGGATTGAAATAATAGTCTCCTTTAACATAACAGCCCTATTCACATCCATCAACATCAACCTGGCCAAGGAAACACTGAATACACTATTAGAAGAATCAAAGACACATAGACCAAACACCACCAACTTCATCAGCAAGGACAGTATCGCCAAGCTAGTGGACCTACGCCATACCACCCACTTCACCTTCAACAACAAAACCTACAGACAAACCAAAGGAACACCCATGGGATCTCCAATATCAGGGTTCTTAGCAGAGGCAGTAATGCAGAGAGTCAAACAAACAGCTCTGCCAACCATCCAACTCAAACTTTAGATCTGCTACATGAATGACACCTTTGTCATCACTCAACAAAACAAATTAGAGGAAACCTTCGAGACCATCAATAATACCCTTACTGGCATAAATTTCACTAAAGAGGAGGAAAACAACAACAAATTGCCATTCCTAGATGTTGGAGTAGAATGAACAGCCAGTGGGGAACTTCAAACTAGCGTCTACAGGAAAACAACACATACGGACCAAATACCGAACTACAGAAGCAATCATCCCAACATCCACAAATGTAATTGCATTAGAACATTATTTCAACAAGCCACCACACACTGCAGAACAGAGGAACTACGAAGAGCAGAGAAAAATCACCTATACAGTGTATTCAAAAGAACGGGTCCTGAATGAACACAGTCTGCTGATTTCTTAGCAACAAATCCAAACAAGCAGACAAAATGCATCCAGAAACCTTAGCCATGCTCGCCTACATCAAGGACATCTTGGAAATGACTGCCAGACTACTCTTGGCATCATGGTAGCCCACAAACCCACGAATATACTAAAACAGCAACTAGTGAATTTGAAGGACCCTATACAGACAACAAGCAAAACTAATGTCATTTACTAAATACCCTGCAAGAACTGTAACAAACACTACATTAGACAAACAGGCAGAAATCTAGCCACCGGATACATTAACATCAACTAGCCACAAAAAGACATGACCTCCTATCACTAGTATGCTTACATAAAGGTGAGGAAGGATACCACTTCAATTGGGACAACATGCCAATACTAGGACAAGCCAAACACAGACACCTGCGAGAATTCCTAGAAGCATGGCATTCCAACCAGAACTCTATCAACAAACGCATTGACTGGGATCCCATTTACCACACCGAGAAAAAAAGCAGAAAATGACATCACCACAGGAAATGACATTACCAACCCAAGGAAAGCTAAACACATAAATAAAAAGTGGACCACATGACCAGTGCTTCATCTGGAGGATCACTGATGATGTTATCCAGTATGGTGATGAAACATCTGAAATTGAACCTTCCATATCAGCTGGCAAATCTACATCCAGATCCAAAGCTGTCTTTAGTTAAATGTGGTGCCACATCTTGACAGGTACACTATGGAGGATCTCTGGGTGAAGAGGTGAGCCAGTTAGGAAAAATTCAAAGGAAAGTGAGAAGGCTCTGATAGGAGTGACAGAATGCCAGAATCAAGGACATTGCATATTTGGAAGGGGTTCCCTCCAGCAAGAAGGAGAACAGGAGAAAGAAGGAAAGGCAGGACAATAACTAGGAATATTAGCATTCTACTGACCAGCTGTGGGTATTTGTTGAGGTGCTGGGGTCACCGCATCACTTCAGGAGCCATTATTACCCTTAGCAGAATCCTGAGGAGAGCTCCCAGAGGAAGCGTTTTTCCATCTGCTGTCCTCAGGCAGAACTGTACCAGCCTACTTTCTTCAGAGGGAAATGAGCAGAAAATAGGAACTGATCAAACATATCCAACAAAATGCCAAACATCAAACGCCAACTCCGCCAAACAGCCAACGCAAAAGTTCCATCTGGCCGAGTCATCTTCTATTTTTTCTGGAAATTTGATTCAAACCTGCCATCCAAGACATTAGAGCACATCTTGAGTACCCAGCAAATTGGGGAATCTGGAAAAAATAGCTGCAGATGACCCCTAGCAGATTTTAATGCCCCATGGACACAATGTTATGGTGACCCCAGTGACTCCACATTATGAGGGACTAAATTGTAAAATAAATTGAAAGAAAATGGAGCCTCTTCAGGGACAAAGCCCTGTTCTGAATTCCTAAGTTAACCCTATAACCACTCCAGTTCTTAATGTCTCTTCTATGTGACTAGATGGAACTACTTCTTCTAAGACCCCAAGGTCCACTATACCTCTTAATAAAAGCCATGTATGTGGTGGTCATTGAGAAAACCTCAGCAAATAGTTGTAACCTGGCATATCAAGGTCTTGACCCATTTCCTTGTTGGTTAAGTGTCCCCAGCGAAGATGCCATGAAAGGAGTGTGTAGATATGGATATGAATTTTTGGGGTCTAATTGCATTTCATCAATGTAATGTAGAGTAGCATTTGGAACGAACAAAACAGAAATAAATCCTATGTGGCCTACATTTCCGCAAGTATTTTGAGTGGATTTTTTCTCCATTTATGATATGAATAGTTACTTGCAAAAGTTCTCTGTCTTATAAAACTGACACAAACCTTTCATTATCTTGTTTCAAAAATAAAGATCTCTCCAGTGGTTTTTACTATTTTTCAGTGTTTTGATATTCCACCTGATTATCTTTTAATGATTTATTTTAATTGTCCTTAAATGACCAAATATGCAAACAAAACCATATATTATTCCTTTCTTATATTCACCCACATCCTCCTACTCATGTACTTGAAAAAGCATTTGTAATGATTTGTGTCATGTACTTATCTTCCAGCACTTAGAAAATTGTATTCTCTTTCAGATATTTTCAAATCAACCTGTTCAGAGATGTTATTACACACCTCTGGAGCAGATAGAGCTTAAACCCAGGTCTCCTGGCTTAGAGATAAGGACACTACCTCTGCACTACAACGGCCATGCCTGCATTTACTTTCACCTTGTTCCATGTAAGCAGTTCCTTCTTATTCTTCATGGGATCTTTAGTTTATATCTCTCATTGGTTACAAAGACACATTCAGAATGGTTATCTTTAGAGAAAGGTGATAGGACCATCCTATTCTATTGTTGGTTGGTTGCAAAAGGGTCTCCCAGGACCCTTTAAAAGGAAATTTTTAAGAAGACAAAGACACAATTAAAATGACAAAAGCATTTGTTATAGCAAATTCCGGACTGGCATCGATCCCTCTTTTCACAATGAAGCTTCAAATGATCATTTATTTTGTTTGATACAATATGCTAAAAGGTGGTTGTTTCTGCTGACTGAATTGAGATTGAGTTTATTTTGTCCCAGCATTTTGTGTAATGCTTTGAAATGAAGAGAATTAATGAAGTGATGCAATGACCTGGATATTATGAGTCACTAAACAGATCAATTTTTTGATACCATGTACAAAGAAACCTTGATTATCTGACATTCGATTGTCTGAATTTCAGATTATTAGGCAAGATCACAAGGTCCCAAAGCTTGGCTAAACTGTGTTATTCAGCATTTGATTATCAGAATAATCGATTATCCGAACAAAATACTCCCTGCCCGTGTCATTCGGATAATCGAGGTTCTTCTGCAATTATTTTAGGATGCCAATTTAGATGAAATTATCAAGCTTTATTAACTGGATGGCAGACAAATTATTAACGCTACAAATATTTTAAAATGTTTAAAATGTTAAATGTTGAAATATGAACCGAAAATGTGGTACTGTAATATCACATAGCATGGTTAAGAAATTTCATGTTCATGCACCATTTTTCACATGACAAACAGGCATGCAAGCCTCCAAAATGATGAGCAAGAAATACATTGCAAAATAAGGACAGCCGAGCCCCTCACTGCAAACAGGGGTTGGCTGCCCTACCAATAGTTGAGGAGAGACGCCTGGGCTTTCCCCTGTTCAGGATAATCAATCACTTGAGGATCGATCCAACATTTATGGAGATGAATTTGATTTGATTTGATTTATTGTCACGTGTACCTAAGTACAGTGAAAAGCTTTGATTGCGAGCAGTACAGGCAGATCACAGTAATCTAGGACATACAGATCATAGGATGAAAAGAACTTGGACAGAGTAAGGCATACAGGTTACACTGGACAGGAGGTACACAAGGCAACATTAGCAAAATCAGTACTATATGAAGTTACATAACCCATTCATTAGTCTAATAACGGCAGAGAAGAAGCTATTTTTGAACCTGCTGGTGTGTGTGTGTGTGTGTGTGTGTTCAAGCTTCTGTATCTTTTGCCTGACATAGGAAAGCACTGCCAGGATGGGAGGGGTCTTTGGTGATGTTGGAAGCCTTTCTGTGGCAACGAGATCTGTAAATGGACACCACCTTCTGTTGTTTCTTATGGTCCTGGGCAGTACAGTTGCTGTACCAGGACATTACGCACCTGGACAACACACGGTGCATCTGTAAAAGTTGATGAGGGTTCTTATGGACATGCCAAATTTTCGAGGCACCTGAAGAAGACGAGCTTTGTTGTACCTTCTTGACCGTTGCATCTACATGGCCAGTCCAGGATAGATTGTCAGTTATTGTCACTCTGAAGAACTTAACACTCTCAATCATCTCAACCTTCGCTCCATAGATATGGATGCAGGGATGCGTTCATCCTTTCTTTCTGAAGTCAATTATCAGCTCTTTAGTTTTGCTAATATTGAGAGAGAGGTTGTTATCATTGCACCACATCACCAAGCCTTCTCTCTCCTTTCTGTATTCTGACTCATTGTTGTTTGATATCCGTCGCAAACTTGTAGTTGGTGTTTGTTCAGAATTTGGCTACATAATCATGGGTCTATAGGGAGTTTTATCTGCCACTTGTCATCTCAAGACTGGACATTGCTCAGGCCCTGATGTAGACCAGCATGGACTGCTTCATAGAGTCATAAACATGCACAGCACAGAAACAAACCCTTTGGTTCAATTCGTCCATGCCAATCAGATACCATGAATTAATCTACTCCCATTTCCAGCATTTGACCCATATCCCTCTAAACTCTTCTTGTTCATGTACTCATTCAGATGCTTAATAAATGTTGTAATTGTACCAGCCTCCACCACTTCCTCTGGTAGTTCATTCCATACAGGCACTAGCCTCTGTGTGAAAACATTGCCTCTTAGATCCCTTCTCGCCTTAAACTGTGATATAACACATCAGAAGAATTGTGATTCTAGTTTAATACTAAACTTATGATGGAAGGAAGTTTTTTTTAAGGAGATGACTGAGTTAGTTGGAGTGAGAATTCACAGAGAGGTGGAGTTGCATAAATACTGCATTATTTGAAAGAAGTACCTTCATTGTTGAACCATTAAACACCGACATGACAAATAGTTTTGTTGAAGAAAAGATGTACTATTTCAAATATATTTTAAAAACTGCTGAAATTCTCATTACATCAACACTAACAAAGGATTTGATACATTAGAAAAAAAACTTAATTCAGCTTGTGGACAAAGGCATGTCATACAACTGCATTAATAATTTCATTATCAATATTCCACAGCGTGATATGATCCTCGTCCAGTTTTAACACTGATTTACCCTTCAGAGAGTGTGCAACCCCTGAGGGGGTTAATTTGGTCAGAACTGTAAGAACAGATCTTCTCCAGCCTTAATATTTTACACTCCATGGGCCACATCATCTTTAATCTTTTATTTATAATGATCCTCATATTAATTTCTCAATAGTCCCTGTGGCAGCAGGGGAATCGGGCATTGATCTTGTAATTTATACACTGCTCTTACATATCCTGAGGTTGAAGCAGCTGGGGAGAGATTGATGGGAAGCTGGCAAGGTGCCAGCCAATGTGTGTGGAACTTGTATGAAATCAACAACAGGAAGCTGAAATTTGACAACTCCTAGTAATATCAGCCCCCTTCTGTAATAAATATAACAGGATGCTCCTCAATAATTTAATGGGGAGGGGGGAATTGTATCTTTTCAGTTGGTAATGAAAAATTAAGCTGTTTGTGAAATGTAAGCAATCCACTGGCTGCTTCAGATTTTCCACAGTGTAATAAATTGGGATGACAGCAAAGAGCTTAGAAATGTGATTTTCCAGGAACCATCAAATAGGAAAGTGGGACAGCGATATATATTATAACTAATTTACATGATTAATTCTTGTGAGAAAAGTCCTTAGGATAATTTTTGTATGCCATTGTGTCAGCCATTTAATTTTTTGGTTAAATGTGTCTCTTGGTGAAACATTACACTAATGTTAATATATGGGGCTGTGGTGAAACGGTTAAAAATTATGTCCCAATACATGTGTGAATCTAACCGGAATGGAGGTGTTGCTTAGTCCCGTGTGAATCTTATTACACACCTCCCCGTGTGAATCTTCTTATCTGTATGTAACCAGAATGGAATGTGTTTTTTAGCCTTGCTCTGCTGTTCACATGAATGTTTATATCTGGAAAAGAGTATATCAGCTGGAAAAGTCTCCAGTTCGGTGAGTCTGCTCCGGGGTTACGTTTAACCGCCGAGCGTGGGTTGTTGGCAACCGCTCTACGAGAACTGACGGCTCCCAGTTCCGGTAACATGTAGAGTGAGTATAAGCCAGACCCGTTGTGGCGACGCTGCGGGGAATAAAACACTTATATTCTAGCAGACTCGCCTCTTGGCTATTTGTTCTGTGTCAGACTACTTTCCTGCGAGCCTGGTCCTTGACCTTGAGAATTTTTTAAAACAGGGGCCAAGTTATCTTTTTACTTGAACTCTGGATTAAGCTATATTTCTATGCTGGTATGACTGTGGTAAAAAATGGGCAATCAGTTTTCAATTTACATCGTCCGATTTTTAACACTTGCCACCCTTTCTGAAAAAAATATGCTGCAAAGAGGAAAAGAACCACTGACCTAAGATGGCAGAAATGATCACCTGACCAGTTTGAGCCAAGCTACATGAAATCATCAACAAAGAAGATGCCAGTCTGAACTGAAATGAACATGTTAACAAATGATTGAAACTAATCACTCTGTTACTCCTGCATGACTTCCACTTTTCTGGGTAAGTTTGATATAATGGAGATGAAAGTCACCTGCAGGCGGAAAAACTTGGAAAAACGATGGAGCCAAACATGGGAATATGCAAATGAACAGTATTTTAAGGAACTGCTCTTGGGCAATTGAACTGCTCTTGAGCAATCCATTGAACGACAAATTTGAAACAGCAGGAGTGGAGGAATCACTTTCTCTCCCTCTCTCTCTCTCCCTGTTTTATTTTTCAGCCGTTCAGAACGCAACACAAGGCAAATCAGAAAAGATCTCTGAGAACTCAAAGACATCTATAAATTTTGTTCCTGCTGAGGCTGCAATTCATCAATTAAACAATAGTAATCTCAGGTTCAAACCTAATACTTCACAACTCTAACGATATCTAAACTACATGATATTTTATCTTCCAGCCTATAATGTGCACTCATCCCCTTTTAAGTACTATACCTGTGCTTATGTGTATGCTTGATGTCATATTTAATTTTTTTCTCTTGATCAGTATGTAATAAAACCCTTATTTTCACTCAACAAAACCTTGTAAGTAAATTCTTAAATTTTGATTTGGCAAACTACATTTTAGTTGAAGTATGATATAGCTAGATGCTAAAAATAATTACAAGTCCAAAATGATGGGAACTAATTCATTTCTCTTCACCTGGTCAACATTTTGCACTTTAACACTTCACATTGATTTTCTATTTATCGAATTGTTCTGTGTGGAAACAAATTGTAACTCCAGTAGCGATGAGAAAACAAATGAAATGTTATCCTTTATTTTAAGGGAAATCAAAAACAAAATTAAGGAGGATATGTTCCAATTTTATTGGGGGGGGAACCACATCAAGAATACTGTGTACAGGACTATGTTCCTTATTTTAGGAGGGATATGAATATGTTGGAAGCCGTTCAGAGGAGATTTATTATACTAATAGCTGGAATAGGTAAGTCATCCTATGAGGAAAGTTTGGACAGACTAGGCTTGTATCCACCTGAGTTCGGAATAAAAGAGGTGGCATGATTGCAACTAGATCCTGAGCTGTCTTGTTCAGAAAGAACGTTGAACCTAGGGACACTGTCTGAAAATAAGGGTTTTCCCAATTAAGAAAGAGATAAAGAGAATGTTTTTCTTGCAGACGTTCATAAGTCTTTGGAACTCTTTTCCTGAAAAGGTGGTGAAAGCAAAGTCTTTGAATGTCTTAGGGCAGAAGTAGATAGGTTCTTAATAAGTAAGCATTATCAGGAATGGGTGGGAATGTGGAATAATTTGATCAGCCATGGTCTTATTCTATGTCTAAGCATACTCACAATGCCAAGTGGCCAACTCCTGCTCGTAATTTATATGTTTGTATTTTTGGCTGGCTTCGCTCAAGTCCAGGGGCTATTGAATGCACACATGTGGCTTTCAGAACTCGATGGTATCATCTAGCTGGTTTCTTGAACAGGAAGGGAATTCATTCCATCAATGTCCAGCTCCTTTTTGACATCGGGAACAATTCCTACAGCCCGTCTGCCCATTGTCCAGGAAGCTGTCACAAAGCTTACATTCTGCATAGCTTCCAGATTCTGGAAATGTTCATTCCTCTACATCATCTCATTGGAATATATGGAAACATAAGAACATAGGAACAGGATTAAGCCATTCAGCCTCTCAAGACTGTTCTGCCATTTGAAGAAATCATGGCTGATCTGCACCTAACTCCATATACCTGCCTTTAACCTATATCTCTTAATACATTTGCTTACCGAAAAAGAAAGATCTCAAATTTAAAATTAATGACTGATTTAGCATCAACTGCATTCGTGGAAGAGTTCCAAACCTCTACCACTCTGTGTGCCTCATATCAACAAATTGCTCATGGGTAACAAGGGGTGCCTCAGAAGTAGTGGCTAAAGAACTCAATGCATGACCTTCAGACTGATGCCAAACAGTGCTTTACATTGCCTGTGCATCCATTAGAACCATCATTGGACAAACAGTTTGTCTTCTCGAAACATGGTTCTGTTGCCTAGACCACTCAGGAGTAACATCCCAGTACTCAGTGGACAGGGTTTCCACAAAAGCACCCTGCACAACCGAGCTCAAAAATAGGATGATCACCCAGGGACCTATCTCCTCGGGTAATGTAGAAAGGGGTGTCTGATTAAAATGCTAAGTAGTGAGGCAAGTCAGCTTGAGAGAACATAACAAGCAGGAGACTAGAAGAACACAGCAAGCAGGCAACATCAGGAGGTGGAGAAATCTGCAGTTCACCCAACCCCAACCTACACTCCTGAAGAAGGGTTACACCCGAAATGTTTATTTCTCCATCTCCTGATACTGCCTGGCTTGCTGTGTCATTCCTGGCTCCTGCTCGTCCACTTTGGATTCAAGAATCTGCATTTTATTTTACCTCTAACTCAAGTGAACATGTTAGCAACTAGATTTGATGGCAAATGCCTTTACATTAACTTAGGTGAATAATCATAACTACAAGCCAAATATGCCATCAAAGGAATCCTTGTACAATACCTTTAAAAGATTGAGATACTTTGTTTACAATTAATTGTGATTTAATTTATTTTCCTTGGCACCAATGAATTTTTGTTCAGTTTAATAGTCAGAACATCTTTCTGCAGGATTACATTGGGACTGTACTTATGCCAACCAACCCAGTTTCAAAGGGGCACTCATCTATCACTCAGCACACTTACTCCTAAAACCCAAAAATCCAGGTGAGGGTTCTGCTTTCCTGGTGATGTTCTTTCCAGAGACCAGCAGATAATTACATCTTCAGCATTCTTTGTATTGTTCCACATGATATGTATGCAATGGTGTGCAATGATCAGTGACCCTCAAGGTAGTCTGTAATTAAAACATGAATAGTCAGAAGACTTAGTGGATTGAAAGAGACCAGATGGATGTTTGTAAAGTGCTACAGTTGTGTCATATCAGATTGCACACATAGTTGACACTCAAGTGTCCAAAGTGGCTTTAATGTTGTGTAATCTTTCTTTACCTCCAGCTACTTATTGGCAAAATTCGCCAGCTGCAGCTGAGCTAGGAGAAGCCTGCTGACTGTTTTGCTGGCTTGCTTCAGATGATTTTGCTGCATAACCTCGGGTAGCCTGGTGTCTAGAGAGTTCCAGCCTCCTGGTTTTCACTTATACGTGTGCACAAGTTGTTCCAGTACAGTTACAGCACTGGCATCTACACAAATGTCAGGCAATGAGTATATCCAATAAAAGACAATTTAAACACCACCCCTTGACATTCAATGGCATTTCCATCACTGAATCTCCACTATCAGCATCCTGGGGAATCCCATTGATCAGAAACTCAACTGGACTTGTCATATAAACACAGTGGCTAAAACAGCAGGTCAGAGGCGAAAAATATTGCAACTCATCTCCTTACTCCCCAAAGTCTACATGTCAAAAGTTAGGAGTCTGTTGGAATATTCCCTACTTGCCTTGGCGAGTGTAGCTCCAAAAATACTCAAGAAGCTTGACAACATCCAGAACTAAGCATCCCGCTTGATTGTCACCACATCCATAAACGTTCACTCCCTCTACTACCAACATTCAGTAGCAGCAGAAAGCAATATCGACAAGAAGTACAGCAGAAAGATGTACCAAAGACCCTTTGACAGCACCTTTCAAACTCATGACCACTTCCATCGAGAAAGACAAGGGCAGCAGATATAAGGGAACACCACCACCTTCAATTTTAAACCTCCAAGCGACTCAACATCCTGACCTGGAAACATATCGCTGTTCCTTTACGATTGCTGGATCAAAATAGTGAAATTCCTTCCCTCCCATCATTGTAGGTCTACCTACAGCACATGGGCGGCAGCATTTCATGAAGGCAGCTCACCACCACCTTTTCAAGGCAACTAGGGCATGCGATGAACGTTGGTTTAACCAGAGATGCCCACATTCCGTGAGTAAAGAAGAAAAGGTTACACCTTGAAAAAGGCATTTGATAAAGTGTCACATTAAAATTTTGACAAAAATATTCGAACCCATGGAATAACAAAGACAGGACCAACATGGATACAAAACTGGCTGAGTGACAGGAAACAAAGGGCTGTTGTAAATGATTGTGTTTTTGAACTTGAGGAGGTGTTACAGTGACGTTAGAAATATAGAAATTAGAAGCAGGAGGAGACTATTGTGCATGATCTGCTATTGGCTGATCCTCTATCTCAATGCCGTACTCCCGCATTCTCCCCAAATCCCTTGACACCTTGAGTATCTACAAATCTATCCATACTGTTATGGACTAGGCCAGACCACTCAAAACATTCTTAAAAATGCAGTGCAGCCCGTAAATTTGCAATTTGTTTCAGTAAGTGTACAGTGAAATTTATCTGGAGTCAGTTAATGAGGTTGACTACCAGGTGTTAAAACAGACAAAATTTAATTCACAAAATTACACAATGATACACAAAGAACACTTATAGAACTCAGTCTATCCAAACTAGACTTAATTATGCTGTTCTGAATAAACACAACAGTCCCCCAAAGTAACCCCCCTTAAAACACAGTGAAACAAAAAATGGAACAGAGGCATACAAGTTGAAGTTAGAAAGGTAGAACGAGAGACAGCCTGTTCACACAGTCCACTGCTGAACTCCCAACTATTTTAGGACTGAACTGCTCAGCTCGAGAGCAGACCACTCCCCTTCCATTATACAGGTCATTTCTAAAACATGACCACTTTGGCCTTAAGTCACATCTGTTTATATATAAACAAAATGGTCTCTCAATACCTTTTAATCTCTGTACCAAACTAGTCCAATGGGAGCTCGGCCCGTGTACAACCTCTCTGAAAAAAATCAAGGACACAGTATCCTTGAGAAAAGGAACAGTTGTTAGAAAAAAGGAACCTGCTTTGTGGCAATACCTTTCTTAAATATTTTATATATTAGCCTGAGCTGGAAGGTTCATTTCAGACATTTCATCACCATACTAGGTAACATCTTCAGTGAGCCTCCAGATGAAGCACTGCTGATGACTGATTTCTGCTTTCTATTTATATGTTTGGGTTTGTTTTGGGCTGGTGATGTCATTTCCTGTGGTGATGTAATTTCCTATGGTGATGCCATTTCCTGTTCTTTTTCTCAGGGGTGGTAAATCGGGTCCAAGTCAATTTGTTTGTTGATAAAGTTTGGTTGGAATGCCATGCTTCTAGGAATTCTCTTGCGTGTCTCTGTTTGGCTTGTCTTAGGATGGATGTGTTGTCTCAGTCGAAGTGGTGTCCTTCCTCATCTGCATGTAAGGATACTACTGAGAGAGGGTCATGTCATTTTGTGGCTAGTTGATGTTCATGTATCCTGGTGGCTAGTTTTCTGCCTGTTTGTCCAATGTAGTGTTTGTTACAGTCTTTGCATGATATTTTGTAAATGATATTAGTTTTGCTTGTTGTTTGTATAGGGTCTTTCAAGTTCATTAGCTGCTTTTTTAGTGTGTTGGTGGGTTTTGTGGGCTACCATGATGTCAAGAGGTCTGAGTAGTTGGGCAATCATTTCTGAGATGTCTTTGATGTAGGAGAGAGTGGCTAGTGTCTGGACATGTTTTGTCTGCTTGTTTGGGTTTGCTGCTGAGAAATCTGCGGACTGTGTCCATTGAGTATCCATTCTTTTTCCTCTGTGTTGCAGAGGTGGCTCGTTGGAATAATGTTCTGATGCAGCTTTGTTTGTGGATTTGGGGTGATTTATTCTGTAATTCAATATTTGATCCATATGTGTTGTTTTCCTGTATACGCTGGTTTGAAGTTCCCCATTGATTGTTCGCTCTATTGTGACACCCAGGAGTGGCAGTTTGCTGTTGTTTTCTTCCTCGTTAGTGAATTAGTTCACCATGGCTTGAATGAAGAAATGTTCCTCAATGGCTTGAAATGGCTTATCCTGTGTCCTGAGGTTGTGACCCTTATTGTGGAATCCCATCCTTGCATCCAGTCTGTCCCACTCTATCAGAATTTCTGATTCGGAGATGTCGGTGTTGGACTGGGGTGTACAAAGTTAAAAATTACACAACACCGTGCCGTTTGTGGGCAGCACGGTGGCACAGTGGTTAGCACTGCTGCCTCACAGCGCCAGAGACCCGGGTTCAATTCCTGCCTCAGGCGACTGACTGTGTGGAGTTTGCACGTTCTCCCCGTGTCTGCATGGGTTTCCTCCGGGTGCTCCAGTTTCCTCCCACATTCCAAAGATGTGCAGGTCAGGTGAATTGGCCATGCTAAATTGCCCGTAGTGTTAGGTAAGGGGTAAATGTAGGAGAATGGGTCTGGGTGGGTTGCGCTTCGGCGGGGTGGTGTGGACTTGTTGGGCCGAAGGGCCTGTTTCCACACTGTAAGTAATCTAATCTAAAAAAAAACAGGTTATAGTCCAACAGGTTTAATTGAAAGCACACTAGCTTTCGGAGCGACTCTCCTTCATCAGGTGATTGTGTAAGGAGCGTCGCTCCGAAAGCTAGTGTGCTTCCAATTAAACCTGTTGGACTATAACCTGGTGTTGTGTGATTTTTAACTTTATCAGAATTTCATATTTTTGAATTAGATACATAGAAAATGGGAGCAGGAGTAGGCCATTCAGCCCTTTGAGCCTTCTTCACCATTCAATAAGATCAAGGCTAATCATTCAACTCAACAACTCATTCCTACTTTCTCCCCATATGCTCCAATGCCTTCAGCCCTAAGAACTATATCTAACTCCTTCTTGCAAATATTCAAGTATTACCTTCAGCCTCATTCTGTGACAGAGAATTCCACAGGCTTACCACACTCTGCGTGAAGATTTTCCTCATCTCAATCCCTAACGGCCTACCTTATATCTTTAAGTTGTAACCCTTGGTTCGGGATGTTCAAATCATTGGGAATAACCTTCCAACATTTCACTTGTCATTCTTCTAAATATCAGGGAATGCAGGCCCAGTCAACACAATCTCTCCTCATACAATAAACCTGCCATCCCAGGAATCAGTCTGGTGGACCTTCACTGCACTCCTTTTATGGCAATTATACCTTTCCTTAGGTATGGAGACCAAAACTGCGCACAATACTCCATTTGGTTTACAACTACTAGTGAGTCTTAACCACATGAGTCTCTTATCTTAAACAAAATTTTGTTTATTGTATGGTAGCAGCCAGGTACAAGCTACATTAGTAAGTTAATATTGTTACTAAGCCAATGAACAGACCTGAGAATAAAAGTATGCACTCCATAAAATCCTCAAGTGTCCTGCCTTATCTCCACCAAGATAGTATGACCTCATCAGATTGAATCAAACTTAATGAAGTCTCCAGTACTTTCAATCCTTTCTCCAATACTTATCCTACATAATATTTTTCGCTTCCCCCAGATCTTTCCCTGTAATTAAGATTTATGCATTCATGTTTAATTTTTCTAATTCACTTGTGGGATGTGGGTATCATTGGCTGGCCGGCATTTACTGCCTGTCCCAAGTTGCCCTTGAGAAGGCGGTGGTGACCTGCTTCCTGATCCATTGCAGTTCACATTCTGTAGGTTGACCTACAAAGCCATTAGGAAGAGGATTCCAGGATTTTGATCTAATAAAACTGAAAGACTGGCAATATACTTCCAAGTCAGGATGGTGAGTGGCTTGGATGAGAAACTTGAGGGCGGTGGTGTTCCCATGTATCTGCTGCCCCTGATCTTCTAGATGGAAATAATTAAGAGTTTACACTTACAATTTCTCCATCTCTGACTTCACAAATTCAGGTGGTCTAGAGATTTCACAATTCATTTAGGATATATTCTGTTTGGACTTGGAAGATTGATAGGCTTTTAGCTTGAGTGCAGTTGAGCCATCTTCAGTTTTTGACATGGTGTGAGCCAAAAAATATCTCTTTAGTGGAGTAGCTTTGATTGTCTAGAAGTCCTTTGTGGAAGACATTAATACTGTTAAACTAGGCAGTCAGTCAGACATTTAAACTCCTGGTACTTGATCCCATATCAACATGGAAGAAACTTTTAGTGTCATGAATCTTCATCAAAGAAGATGGCTGTTTAGTTGATCGAAGTTTTATTCTCGTTTATGGCATTCCGGGTTTCTGCCTCCAGCACAACCTAAACAGTTTTATCCAAAGTCAGACTTTCTTTATATAATAAGCCTGACAAAGAATTACTAATAATTCTAACAATTGTCTCTTATCTGTGATCTGTAGAGATCCTTAAATAACTTATTTATGGATTCTTACAAGGCTAAAATCTTCTGTTAAATCTTACTTTTTCAAGAATTTTATTTATTCTCATATTAAAATAATTAACAGAAGTTGATAAAAGATCTTTCCAAGTATCTGTACTCGATGAAGTTTTAGAAGGATGCGGAGGGATTTCATTGAAACTAATAGAATACTGTGAAGCCTAGATAGAAGAGATGAGGGAAGGATGATTCCAATCATACAATAAAGACTGGAATCCAGGGCATAGCCTCAAAGTGACCCTTTAGAACTGAGATGATGAAGAATTTTTTTCAGAAAATGGGTGGTTAATTTATGAAATCCATTGTCGCAGAAGGCTGCAGAGACCAAGATAATGATAGATAGGTTCTTGGTTAGTAAGGGGATCAAAGGAAAGTATGAAGGCATTAAATAAAATGCAGATATGATTTATGAGAATTGCTGTAGGAATGAAGGGCATCAGTTACATGGATAGACTGTAGAGGTTTAGGAGGTAATTTGAGAGAAGTGTTCAAAATTATGGACACATTTGTTCTCTTTGACTAGAAGATCAAGAGCTAGTAGACACCAGTTTAAGATGACTCACAAAAGAAGCAACAGTCACATGAGGAAGCCTTTTTTTTTGCAGGAAAAGTATTTAAGTTCCAGAATGCACCCTCTGAGGGTACAATAGAGGTTGATTCAATTGTGGTTTTCAAAAAAACTTGCAGATCTATGGGTGAAAGTACATGGAGGGAGAGTAGGGTACAGGTAGACAAGTTGAGTTCTTGTGCATAAACTTGGCACAGGCATGATCGGTGGAATGGCTTCTTTTTGTGCTGTAACCATTCTACGATTCTTTAATTAAATGGTAGCAT
Source organism: Chiloscyllium plagiosum (assembly GCF_037043375.1). Lineage (NCBI taxonomy): Eukaryota > Metazoa > Chordata > Chondrichthyes > Orectolobiformes > Hemiscylliidae > Chiloscyllium > Chiloscyllium plagiosum. Next base: position 72,017,138 of record NW_028270140.1, read on the forward strand.
TAAAAAACTAGCGATCAGAAAATTTCAACCTTTCTTTTTGGGTGAAATGGTAATATTCATTGCCTATTCCTAGCTTTCTTGAGAGTATTAAGAATCATCACAAATTTTGGGACTGGGTCACCTGAGGCGAGATAAAAATTCCTTTCCTAAAGGACGTTCTTAATTTAGTTGGGCTTTTATAACAATCTGACAGTTTTCATGGTCTTTTTTTGATGTCAGCTCACAAATTACCAGATTTATTGAACTCAATTTGTGAAGTATCCACAGTGGGAACTGAACTCACAAGCCATCTCAGTTTACGAAAAATATGAATTGCAGGATGACATCTGTTTATTACTTTATGTATTTTAGGAGCGATAAACCTATTGTGTAGGCTGCTGTGATATGTTGTATCATCTTTGCCACTGCTTATAAATTATTAACAAACTTGTTCTGTATTTTGTAGCCTCAGCAGCATGGTCAGTTAACAATGCTTAGTATAATGCTTCCTGAAACCAAGTAGGCTACATGTGGAATTGTTATATTTCCAATGAAGCAAATGGAATGCTTCCAGGACGGATCTTTGGAACAGCTTATGATGGAGCCCACAAGGGAGCAGGCTATTCTGGACTTAGTGCTATGTAATGAGCCAGACTTTATAAAAGATCTTAAAGTAAGGGAACACTTAGGAAGCAGCGATCATAATATGGTAGAGTTCAGTCAGCAGTTTGAAAGAGAGAAGGCAAAATCGGATGTAATAAAGGTTAAATAAAGGTAATTACCGGGGCCTGAGAGAAGAACTGATGAAAATCAACTGGATGCAGAGCCTAGTGGGGAAGACAGTGGAGCAACAATGGCAGGAGTTCCTGGGTGTAATTGAGGACACAATACAGAGATTCATCCCAAAGAAAAGAAAGATTATCGGGCGGGGGGGTTTGGTGTGGGGGGTGGAATTAGACAGCCATGGCTGACAAAGGAAGTCAGGAAATGTATCATAGAAAAAGAGAGAACCTATAAAGTGGCCAAGACCACTGGGAAATCAGAAGATTGGGAAAACTACAAAAACAAAAGAGGATAACAAAGAGAGGAATAAGGAAGGAGAGGTTCAAATATGAAGGTAAGCTAGTCAGTAATATTAGAAATGATAGTAAAAGATTTTTTCAATACATAAGAAACACATGAGAGGCAAAAGTAGAAATTGGGATGCTCCAAATTGATGCTGGAAGGCTAGTGATGGGAGATAAGGAAATAGCTGAAGAACTTAATAAATACTTTGTGTTAGTCTTCACAGTGGAAGACATGAGTAATATCCCAACAATTAAGGAGAGTCAAGGGGCAGTTTTGAATTTGGTAGCCATCACAAAAGAGAAAGTACTAGAAAAGCTAAAAGGTCTAAAAATTGATTAAACTCCTGGCTCGGATGGGCTACATTCTAGAGTTCTGAGGGAGGTGGCTGAAGGAATAGTGGAGGTCTTGGTTGAAATCTTTCAAAAATCACTGAAGTCAGGGAAAGTCCCAGATGATTGGAAATCGCTGTTGTAACCCCCTTGTTCAAGAAAGGATCAAGACAAAAGAAGGAAAATTACAGGCTGATTAGCCTAACCTCAGTTGTAGGTAAAATTCTAGAATCCATTGTTAAGGATCAGATTTCTAAATTCTTGGAAGTGCAGGGTTGGATTAGAACATGTCAGCATGGATTTAGTAAGGGGGTATCGTGCCTGACAAACTTGTTAGAATTCTTTGAAGAGGTAACAAGTAGGCTAGACCAGGGAAACCCAGTAGATGTTATCTACCTGGACTTCCAAAGGCCCTTGATAAGGTGCCTCACGGGAGGCTGCTCAGTAAGGTGAGGGCCCATGGTGTTCGAGGTGAGCTGCTGGCATGGATTATTGGCATTGGCTGTCTGACAGAAGGCAGAGAGTTGAGATAAAAAGTTCTTTTTCGGAATGGCAGCTAGTGACAAGTGGTGTCCCACAGGGTTCAGTGTTGGGGCCACAGCTGTTCACTTTATATATTAATGATCTGGATGAAGGGACTGGGGGCATTCTGGCTAAATTTGCCGATGATATAAAGTTAGGCGGACAAGCAGGTAGTTCTGAGGACATGGGGAGGCTGCAAAAAGATTAGACAGTATAGGAGTGTGATTCAAGAAATGGCTGACGAAATTCAACATGAGCAAATGTGAGGTCTTGCACTTTGGAAAAAAGAATATAGGCATGGAATATTTTCTAAACGGTGAGAATATTCATAAAGCCAAAGTATAAAGGGATCTGGCAGTGCTAGTCCAGTATTCTCTAAAGGTTGACTTACAGGTTGAGTCCATGGTTAAGAAAGCAAATGTAATGTTGCCATTTATCTCAAGAGGGTTGGAATGTAAAAGCAGCGATGTACTACTGAGACTTTATAAAGCTCTGGTTAGGCTCCATTTAGAATATTGTGTCAAGTTTTGGGCCCTTCACCTCAGGAAGGACATACTGGCACTGGAGCGTGTCCAACGGAGATTCACACGGATGATCGGTGGAATGGTAGGCCTAACATACGATGAATGGCTGAGGATCCTGGGATTGTATTCATTAGCGTTTAGAAGGTTGAGGGGAGATCTAATAGAAACTTAAAAGATAATGCATGGCTTAGAAAGGCTGGATGCTGGGAATTTGTTTCAGTCAGGCGGGGATACTGGGACCCGTGGGCACAGGCTTAGAATTAGAGGAGGTCAATTTAAAACAGAAATGAGGAAACATTTCTTTAGCCAGAGAGTGGTGGGCCTGTGGGATTCATTGCCACGAATGCAGTGGAGGCCGGGATGTTAACTGTTTTCAAGGCAGGGATTAATAAATTCGTAATCTCACAAGGAATTAAGGGATATGAGGAGAGTGCGGGTAAATGGCGTTGAAATGCCCATCAGCCATGATTGAATGGCGGAGCCAGCTTGATGAGCTGAATGGACTTACTTTCACTCCTATTTCTTATGGTAAATGTTTCTATTCAACCTCTGGCTTACAATGTTATAGAATAACACAAAGTAGGTGAACTTCAATTTATAGGATGTTATGACTGGTTATGGAAGTCATCTCTGAAACACACCAGAAGAAATATATCAAGTCAAATCTAAAGACATAATAAGACATCCCTTTAAAAAACTAACTGAAAAGACATTCTCAAAGAATCACAGAATCTCGAAAGAGCAGATAGACCAACCTTCCAAAAAGCATCCCACCCAGATCAACTCCTTCAATCTATTCCTGTAACACCACATTTCCCATAGGTAATCCACAAGGCTGCATATCCCTGGAAACCATGGACAATTTAGCGTTGCCACCCACCTAACCTGCAAATCGTTGGACTGTGGGAAGAAACCACAGCACCTGGAGGAAACACATGCAGACACAGGGACAACATGCAAACTTCACACAGACAGTCTCTCAAGGCTGGAATTGAACCTGGGTCCTTCGCGATGTAAGGCAGCAGTGCTAACCACTGTGTAAAGATTTAGCTATGTCAAGGAATGTGTTCACAAATTTCCTAATCTTGTTAATGATTAGCAATTAAGACAATCTATAATAATGCATCAATTAGTTCAATGAACCGCTTGCCAAAAGTTGTCAGCTGTGAATTTATCACAAGAGAATAACTTCAGTAATGACAAATTGAGAATGTTGTATGTAATAATTCAAAACTTGGAATGCTCTCAAAGACAGTGGGCTGGGTATAAGCATGGAAGTGATGAGGAAATGAGGGCAGAATGGATCTCTTGAGAAATATTGGCTACTTTCAGGGATTTCTGATTTTAATGGCATGATATGAATATCATTTTATTTTTACATTTCCGTTTTCCCAACTGTAACCAACCAGTTTGAAAAGCTTATTGTCAATGAGGGGGAGTACCTCTTTGACACCAAACCTCATCCAGAGGGTCGAGGGAGGGGAGGATTGTAATGGTGAAGATGATTGGAGGCGCTTGTGAGAGTGAGGGAGGGGAACATCAAAGATTGGGTGGAGGTTTGGGATAAGATCAGCATGTGATGGGAAGACCTGAATTGTCAATAAGTAAATGCAGTATATGAAAAGGATCTTTGACTGTTTCCAATTCTGCTTTGTTTGAGTGATTTAGAGTACAGGTGAAAGCTAAGCAACAGTGACTTTTTGTATGAGTTTATCTGATGCATTATTTGAACATCAGTGAGACTGAGAGTGTTCAGGGAATTGTGAACATCCTGTGTAATAATGCATACTTGCACATCACCTTTCACCTCCTCCTATTCAAAACACAAGATTCTGTGCTTTGCACTCTTTTCCTCCTGCAGATGCAAACCCCATGGCAACACAATGTAGTGCAGAGTGGAAATCAAGATATTTGTGTGTAGTGAGGACCATTCAGATTAGTCTCAGCACATAAAACATGTTTTTATAAAGAAGATATAAAAGTTTAAATATTGTTACGAGCAGATTCAAGAACAGCTTCTTTCCTGCTGTTATCAGGCTTTTGAATGCACCTCCAAATGTTAATGTTGATCTCTCTCTTTATCTGCACCTTTTCTGCAGCTGTAACACTATATTCTGCACTCTGTTCTGCTACCTGATGCACTCTGTATGGTACAATTTGCCCATAGTGCATGCAAAACAATATTTTTCACTCTATTTTGGTGCATGTGGCAGCAATGAGTCAAATCAAATCAATCAAACAATGGCGTTTTCAGTGATCATCTAGTGCAATGTACATGTATTGTAGAGCTCCTAGACTTCATTCCTCAGATATCTGAAAGGTGTAATGATCCATCTTTTTAGTTGGGATTCATAACATGGAGCAGCCAACCGATAACTTTGCTTCCCAGTCCCAAGATGAAAGGGAGTGTGGACTGTTGCAGGATGAAAAGCATCCTAGGTTTCTCTCACAGAATCTTACACATTCTTGTGTAAAGATCCTTTTATGGTCACTCACCAGCTGTAAATTGGTGGGCTGGAAATCCTTGCTGCCGATGAGCTTTCCTGAGTGAACTATGAATCAGTTGGTACCTTCATTACCACACGTGTACAGTCAATGATACTCTTCACTTGTGGGAAGCCAGCCAGAGCTCCAAGCCTGAGTACCTGCTTATTCCAACTGGCTCCATTCCTGGTAATGTTCATACATTTGCCAGCCCTGGAAATAACTTACCTGTCGTATGCAAAACCAATGGCAAGATGCTACAAATACCTCCCACACAACAAATAATCCAAAGTTAGAATAGACACGGGCAAAACATGGCCACACAATCCAGTTGACAGCAGGCTTTAAATGATTGAGATTTCCTTAGTCTCCCAAAACACTGACATTCTGATATAATAAGGTAGTTTGTCCTCCACTTGTCGATTCTGAGTACCAGGTGTGGCTTTCTCAGCGCTGCTACTCTCAGCTGATCCTCTGTGTCCAATGGAATGGCAGCTTTGTAATTGGCAAATGCTATTGTGCTGCAGCGAGATGTCTTAATCCTCATCTGATGATCAATGATGACAATTGCAGTCGGACATTGCAATGTGGACTGTGAGATTATCGAACTTTTTAACTGCATTGCTTCCTGGCTTTGACTCCACAACTGCCTCTCCCACTGCCCTTTCAAACATCCTCATAAGTGGCACCTTTGCTGATCTGATAGATCAGAGCATTAAAGTGCAGATAGAACATAGAACATAGAATGTGATAGCGCAGTACAGGCTCTTCGGCCCTCAATGTTGTACCGACCTGTGAAATTAATCTGATGCCCATCTAACCTATTATTATCCATATGTATGTTCAATGCCCAGTTAACATCCTTAATGATGGTGAGTCTACCACTGTTGCAGGCAGGCCGTTCCACGCCCCTACTACTCTGAGTAAAGAAACTATACCTGATATCTGTCCTAAATCTATCACCTCTCAGTTTAAAGTTATGTCCTCTCGTGTTGGCCTTCACCATCCGAGGAAAAAGGCTCTCACTGTCCACCCTATCTAACCCTCTGATTGTCTTATATGTCTCGATTAAGTCACCTCTCAACTTTTTTCGTTCCAGTAAAAACAGCCTCAGTTCCCTCAGCCTTTACTCATCAGACCTTCCCTCCATATCAGGCAACATCCTGGTAAATCTCCCCTGAACCCTTTCCAAAGCTTCCACATCCTTCCTATAATGTGGTGACCAGAACTGGACACAATACTCCAGGTGCGGCCTTACCAGTGTCTTGTGCAGCTGAAGCATGACCTTGTGGCTCTGAAACTCAATCCCCCTACCAATAAATGCTACACACCATATGCATTCTTAACAACCCTATCAACCTGGGTGGCAACTTTCAGGGATATATGTACCCGGACATCGAGATCTCTCTGTTCATCTACACTGCTAAGAATTTTACCATTAGCCCAGTACTCTGCATTCCTGTTACTTCTTCCAAAGTGAACTACCCCTCACTTTTCCACATTAAAGTGCATTTGCCACTTCTCAGTCCAGCTCTACATCTTATCTATGTCCCTCTGTAACCCACAACATCCTTTGGCACTATTCACAACTCTGCCTACCTTAGTGTCATTCGCAAATTTACTAACCCGTTCTTCTATGCCCACATCCAGATCATTTATAAAAATGACAAACTGGAGTGGCCCCAAAACAGATCCTTGCGGCACACCACTGGTAACTGAACTCCAGGATGAACATTTCCCATCAACCACCACCCTCTGTCTTCTTTCAGCTTGCCAATTTCTGATTCAAACCACTAAATCACCCTCAATCCCACACCTCCATATTTTGTGCAATAGCCTACCATGTGGAACCTGATCAAACACTTTACTGAAATCCATATACACCAGATCAACACTTTACTTTCATCCACCTCTTTTGTCACCTTCTCGAAGAACTCAATAAGGTTAGTGAGGCACAACCTACCCTTCACAAAGCTGTGTTGACTATCCCTAATTAAATTATTCCTTTCTAGATGATTATAAATCCTAACTTTTATAACCTTTTTCCAACACCTTACCCACAACCGAAGTAAAGCTCACTGGCCTATAATTACTAGGGTTGTCCCGACTTGCCTTCTTGACCAAGGGGACAACATTTGCTAACCTCCAGTCTTCTGGCACTACTCCTATCGACAATGATGACATAAAGATCAAAGCCAAAGGCTCTGCAATCTCCTCCCTGGCTTCCCAGAGAATCCAAGGATAAATCCCATCCGGCCTAGGCTCTTACCTATTTTCAGATCTTCCAAAATTGCTAAAACCTCCTCTTTGTCAACCTCAATCCCATCTAATCTAGTAGCCTGTATCTCCAATATTCTCACAAACATTGCCCTTTTCTAATGTGAATACTGACGAAAAGTATTCATTAAGCGCTTCCCCATGTTCTCAGGTTCCACACACAACTGCAGATGAGATCTTAAAACTTTTAAAGTGTTCATGGCATCCCAGAACTATGTAAAATAAATTCTCAGCGTTAAGTACCATGAACAGATACTTTCCCAAAAGTGGTAAAAAAGGAGCTGAGGGAACAAACTGGCATTTCCTTGTTATGATAACCAATTCTCTCAATGCCCCCCTCTTTTCACCTTGCTTATATTCATGTGATCCAGGAAGCCTGGAAAACACAATGTTAAAGCTCCAAAAATCCACATCAAAATCGTTCTGATCGAGTGGTGATTATATGTTAAGATTACATGTTACTTTGCCAAGAATTTATTACACAATAGTGATGTGCAGAAGTTGGCAACTTTCAACCAGGCGAAAGTGAGGACTGCAGATGCTGGAGATCAGAGTCGAGAGTGTGGTGCTAGAAAAGCACAGCAGGTCAGGCAGCATCCGGGGAAAATCGACGTTTCAGGCAAAAGCCCTTAATCAGAAATGACTTTCAACCACCTTCCCAACTAACGGTCATTGTCATTGGTTTTAACATCCAAACCCCTGCAATCCGGCACATTATAAAATCAAAAAAAGCTACAGATGCTGGAAATCAGAAACAAAAACAAATTACTGGAAAGATCTGGCAGCATCTGTGGAGGGAAATCAGATATAATGTTTCAAATTTAATGGCCCTTCCTCAGAAGTTCTGGGGGAGACTGAACCCGAAACATTAACACTGACTTGCTGAGCCTTTCCAGCATTTTCAGTTTTTGTTCCTGCACATTATATTGCAGCCCAGTATATCAGTAAATGTTTAATAAATCCCATCAATCATCAGCCATGCTGCTTAACTGCAAAACTTCATTGGAAGTACTGTATAGGGTAAAATATTAAAATGCATTTTTGCACTTCCTTGCAAATGTGTCATCTGGGGTAAATTGGAATGCCAGCATTTTCTTTTGACCATTTGGTCTCACAGGTTATATGTTGACATAGGATGTACAGGACTAATGATGGCACAAGGCAGCAGTTGAATATTTCAATCTTTATAGGGATCCTGTTCCAGAATCAAAATGAACCTCTCCAGAAAACAGAAAAGATGAATTTGATAACAAAAGAGTACACCTTACTTGTTTAATAACTGTATCTTTATTTAAATAGATATAGCATCTATTTGCATTATAATTATACTCCCAGCAGGGTAGCTGTGTATTAAAATATGTTATCAGAACACAGTATGATGACAATGAGTGAAACTCATTTGATAATCTAATCTGAGTCTAATCTGTAGATACCAATTTATTCATTATGTCTATAGGTAGAAATGCAGAAGATTGCATTCAGAATTACAAAGGATTTCATCAGATCACTTAACTGAGGAAAGCCTTTCAGCCTGTGTATTTATGGTGATAACAACAACAGCTTGCATTTATATAGAGTCTGAAACTGTTAATCCGTACTTGTTGCTTTGCATGCTTGCAACACACAAGCATCCTGCTCCCTGCTAATTAAAAGGCTGCAACCAAAACCAAGTGCATTGCACATCCAAGTAGGGAACAAAATCATTAGGGGCTAGCACAAGTTAAAACTACTTTGCACTGAAAGCTGGCACCTCTTAAAGAAAATGAAAATTGTGGATGGAGCTGTAGCAAGAAGTTGTTCCAAAAGTGTCATGGGAAACACTCAATAATGACACGACATGGCAAAGAGCAGATTCTGAAATGTTCTGACTCTGCACAATATGGGAAGGAGGTGCAGAAGGTAGCAAGGTGCAAAGGGGTTGTCTCCTCACAGGGGTCCAAGAAGCCATCCAAACAAAGTTTGAAAGGACAGTGAGAGAGGCAGCTGTGGAGGTCAAAGTCAGGATTCCAGCCTGGAAGCAATGCAGTTAAAAAAGTTTGATAACTTCACACAAATTGTTAAGGTAACTGAATTAAATTTCAAATGGCATTCTACCAATTGAACCACTAACCTCACACTGCACATTGCAACAGCGGAAATGGTTGTCATCATTGGAGTTGTTACAGCTGAGGCTGGAGTAAAGTTGAAGTACCTCAAATATCCAACTGCTAACATTACACTTATCCCACATTGCAATCTTCTCTGATTTACAAATTATAACAGTAGGTATGCATCTCTTATTTTCCCCAACCCCTCATCATGAATTTATACTTGTAGTTTCATCCTTTCACTCAATAATTACAATGAGACAAAACAAACCAAAGAAGAACAAGCTTTGGAAGAGTTGTGTAAGAATAAAAACATCATGAATGTTCTTGTTCTTTTAGCTACAATCTCAGCTATTGACACTGCATGTACTTTAGAGAATGACATGGATGTGGGATCTTCATATGATGGGACACTGAGCTCACCTGACATGCATTCAGATCAGGAGTCAAGGGCAGTGCAATTCACACAGGGCCCTGCTGTATGGTACTCCGACAAAGTCATTGATAGGACAGCAAACAGTGGAGGCTGAAAGGTATGCAGAATGAACTGCTTGATGCATTGATGGATCTGCTAGAACATTTGTGCGCAATGTCATGAAGTGCCTGCATCAATGTAGAACCCAGGATTCACAGAACCCGGTGTCCAATCTTCTCAATGTTGCATACCACCTTTAATGAGCTCTTAGCCAATTACTCTATTTCTATTGAGTACTGGCAGAAGCCGGTGGTTCCAGTGTCTATAAGATCATAAGAATACAAAATCACATGAAATATGAACAGAAGCAGGCTGTATGACCCCTTGACCCTGCTTCACAATTCAATAGGATCATGACTGATCTGACATTCCTCATGTCCACTTCCCTGCCCATTCCCCTTGATTTCCCCTACTGATCAAGAATCTATCTAAGTCAGCCTTAAATATACACAAGGACTCTGTTCCCACAGCTCTCTCTGACAAGATATTCCAAAGATCCACAACCCTCTGAGAGAAGAAATTCCTCCAATTTTAATTGGCATCTCTTTATCCACTGGCCTTAGACTCTCCCATGATGAGAAACATCCTCTTAGCATTTATCCAGTCGAGCCACTTAAGAACTTGGTATGTTTCAATGAGGTCACATCTCATTCTTCTAAATCCAATGAGTGGAATCCAGACATGTTTAATCTTTACTCATAAAATAATCCCCCCCTCCCCCCCCCCCCGTATTATTAGTGAACCTAGGATGTTGCTGTGGAAACTCAGGCTGATGATATGCAATCTCTACATGCTATGCAAACACAACTTGCTGCCATGCAGACCCAGGCAGCTGCCATCACGTTTCTATTCCTTCACTGTTGCTGGGTTAAATTCCTTGTAATTTCAACAGCATTGTGGATGAAGCTACACTCCAAGGATTGCAGTGGTTCAAGTAGACAGCTTACTACTCCCTTCTATAGGGCAATTAGGGATAGTCAATAAATGCTGGCCTAGCCAGAGATGCCCACATCCCATGAATAAATAAAAATAACTTGGTCAAAATATTATGATAACATCTTTAAGGAAAAAAGAAGTGGAAAGATGAAGAGATTTAAGGAGAGAGTTCCAGAGCTTAGATCTGAGGCAGTCAATGCCTTTTGCTGAAAACTGGTAATGTAGCAGGTGGCTGAATTGAAGAAGTGCAGAGGTCACAGACAGGGGGAGGATTGGAGGAGATTAATGAGAGGGATGGAAAAGGCCATGGAGGGATTTCAAAACAAGGATGAGAATTTTGAAGTCATAGTTTTTCTGGATCCTCACTCATACATCCAAAGTTAAATGCAGGTTAGAAGTATAAATAGAACCAAAGTTTAGAAGCCCCGAAGAGACCATTTAATCTCAAGTTAGCTATCTAACACAAGATTTAAATACTAATCCCACGGCCCTACTCTTTCCCCATTGCCTAATCATGTCCTCTCCTTCAATGTTTGTCTGTGTTTCCTCAAGGACCACAATGTTTTTTGACTCATAAAGGTATGCTTTTATCAATTAATGATTTTTAATTCAATAGCTGGAAACCTGAACTTTAAAAAAGAGACATTTTAAAATGACAGTTGAAAAAGAAGTTACATCTATATTACTAAGCTGTCCACTTCATAGGGAAGGAGATGCTATGTCTGCAAAGGCCTTACTAGAGACAAGAAATCCCTGAGGAATATGAAAGACTCTTTCTCCTGTGCCACTAACATGACATCAAGACAAGCTTCTGAGATTTAACTGTCTCTTTGGTTTCAAATAGCAATCATATTGGATTAGAAACAGTGGACTGAGTCTAATGTTACTTCGGCTAAGTTGAGTTTGTAGAGCGATTTTTGCCATATTTCTGAACACAATTTCTTGCCGTATCTTACCAAACTCACCTCATTAACAATCTACCCTGCTCCAGTGGTGTTTCTCATTTTACCACCTGCCACTCCTAGAATTACTTGCCACAGCCTCGGATATTCTTGCATTGACAGGCATCCCTGGATGGGAGGTATCCTTAAGAGTGTATTGTGCAGCAGGACAAGTGCTGTTTATACAGAGCTGCCCTGCATTTGACCAGGATGTGGCAGACAGGGGAAATGTGGTACCCTGCTTTGTGGAACACAATCTGGAGGTCCTGCTGGATGGTGCCCCGGCAAGAAGTCCTCTTCCCACGGAGCCAGTACCAGACTATGCCAGCCTCGTCTGAATTTGGCACCCAGGTCAGTGCAATCTCAGATGTTTGGAAAAATGCACAGTAATGTGTGAAGAACATTAATGATGTTCTCAACTCTGCTGGTGTAAGTGCCATTAGCTTCTCTTTAATAGCTCAAACTCACTCTATCACTGCTACTGTACCCATCTCCCACCATGGCTCATGCTCTACCACTCTCACTATTGCTTGCAGCATCTTCCCTCACTCACTGTCTCCCATACCAAACCCAGACATCATTAACTCTGCAAGCCTTCTGCATTGCCTACTCTCACCCAGGACATCTCCCCACCTGCACCAGAAGTAATAACTGTGCCATCCATTTTTGTTTCCATCAATACTTGCCTACCTCTCATTCCAGGAAGAAAACAGTCCACAATGGGGCAGGAAGAGTCAGGATGGATGGTGTGCTGCATGACATTCAGCTTCTCACCCTTATCTGAAGAGAATCCTGACTCTGACCATTTCACATGGCTGACTGACCATGTCCAAGGCCCTGCAATGGTATTCCAGCCAGCTACTGACTTACTATACTGGAATATCTGAGCAAAAGCTGAACCTGAACCTGAACTGAGGCCAGCTGATGACCAGAGCAAACTTCCTGGCTTTGTGTCTGTACTAACCAACAGGCCTGGTATCGCTGGCAGGGGAGGTAAATTGTAAAACGGCAAGGCAATGCAATGCAGGGATGCTGTGAGCATGCAAGTGAACATAATGACAGCAAGTGAATAGACCAGAGGTGCAGCCTGCTCTAGTCTGAGCTGGAATGCAGAAGTGTTTATATATGGATCGGAGCTGTACCATAAGGATTGCTGAAGGCTGGAACATGTGGATGTTGGGTGGTGTAACTGGTGCCTACAGATCATGCCTGAGATGTTGGTGCCCAGTGACAACATCAATGCCCCTCAGACCAGCAACAAGCTATGGTTGTCAAGTATTCACACTGTTTCCCTTTCCCAGAAGATGATTATGGTAGATGGGAAGTGTCTAGACATGATAGTCCAACTATCATGAATCTTAAACAGTTTTAAGGGGCAAGTTGATCTTCCTCCAGCTATCATTTCTGAATGTTTGTATGTAAATCTTACCAGGCACATGTCTGCGTGGAACTGTTCAAGTTCATTTGCATGTCATTCAGGAACATTTGTGAATAGAGCTCGACACTGGAATTATTGACAACCCCACATCACAGCTTAATACAAAGGGAAAAAAGAGTTTGTATATTATTCATTATAGCATGAGCAGATTGCTGTTGCTAATCTTGAGTGTTGCTTGGTGATACAGGTAGCTAATGTATCCCCACTATTTAAAAAAGGAGTTAGAGAGAAAATTGGGAATTATAGACTGGTTAACTTAACATCAGTAAGGGGGAAAATGCTACAGTCCATTCTAAAAGATTTAACAGCACAGCACTTGTAACACAGTGGCTGGATCAGATAGAGTCAGCATGGATTTGAGAAAGGGAAATTATAGTTGACAAATTTATGGGAATTTTTCAAGGATGTAACTTGTTGAGTCGATAAGGGGGAGCCAGTGGATGTGGTCTACTTGGTCTTTCAGAAGACTTTCAACAAAGTCTCACAAAAGAGATTAGCTTGTGATATTAAAGCTCACAAGATTGCGGCAATGGACTGGCATGGATATAGAATTGGCTGATAGACAGGAAACAGAGATGAGGAATAAATGGGTAATTTTCTGTATGGCAGGCAGTGACATGGTTACTACAGGCATCAGTGCTTGCATCCATCTATTTGCAATATACATTAATAATATAAATGAGGGGATAAAATGCCATATCTGTGAGGCTGCAGTCAGTGGGAAGGTGAGCTGTGAGGATGATAAAAGATACTTCAGTGTGATTTGGACAAGTTGAGTGAATGGGCAAAAACATGGAAGATGAAGTATAATGTGGAGTAATGTGAGGTAATCTACTTTAAAAGCAAAAGCAGAAAGGCAGATTATTATCTGAATGGCAATGGATTGGGAAAGGGCAAATCCAATGAGATCTCAGCATCTTGTATAACTGTTGCTAAAAGTAAGCAGGCGATAAAGGCAGCAAATGACACGTTGACTTCATAGTGAGAAGATTCCAATACAGGAACAGGGACTCTTGCTGAAATTTTACACAGTTTTGGTGAAAACAAACTTGGATTATTGTTTACAATTTGTGTTTACTCGTCAAAGCAAGAACATTTTAGCTATGGAGGGATGGAGTGCAAAGAAAGTTGACTAGGCTGATTCCTGAGATAGGATTGGATTGGTGCTGGTAAAGCACAGGTCAGGCGGCATCTGAGAGGCAGGAAAATCAACATTTCAGGTAAAGCCTTTCATCAGGAATGTATGATGAAGGGCTTTTGACTGAAACATCGATTTTCCTGCCCCTCGGATGCTGTCTGATCTGCTGGGCTTTTCCAGCACCAGTCTAATCTTGACTCTGATCTTCAGCATCTGCAGTCCTCATTTTCGCACGGCTGGTTCCTGAGATAGCAGGACTGATGTATGAAGAGAGATTAGCTTGTCTAAGAAAATATTCACCTGACTTTTGAAGATTGAAGAGGATCTCACAGAAGTTGGGATGTCATGTTGTGGCTGGTGAGGAAATTGGTGAGGCCACTTTTAGAAAACAATTCTGGTCCCATTTCTATAGGATGGGTATTGTTAAACTTGATGAAAAGGTTAATAAGGATGTTACCGGGGCTGGGAATTTGAGTTATAGGGAGTTATAGAGCTAAATAGCCTGGTGTATTTTGCCTAGAGCTGCAGAGCCTGAAGGGTGACCTTATAGTGGTTTATAAGATCGTGAAGTGCATGGATAGGGTGAATAGCCAAAATCTTATTCCTTTGGTGGGGGAGTCCAAAACTAGAGGGCATTGGTTTAAGGTGAAAGGAGAAAGATTTAAAAAGGATTGGAAGGGTAATCTTTTCACACAGAGGGGATTACATGTATGGAATGAGCTGCCAGAGGAAGTGGTGGAGGTTTGTACAATTACAGTATGTAAAAGGCATCTGAAAAGGAGGCTTTTAGAAGGATATGGACCAAATGCGGGCAAATGGGAATGGGTCAGATAGAGCTGTCTGTTTGGTGCAGACCAGTTGGCTCCAAGGTTCTCTTTCCATGCTGTATGGTTCTAAAAGATTGGACAGGGCAAATGAGGGAAGGATGTTTCCAAGGAGTCTAGAACCAATGGTCACAGTCTAAGGATATAGAGTAAGCCATAGACTGAAATGGGAAGAAATTCCTTCACTTGGGGAGTGATGATCCTGTGGGATTCTCTGCCACAGAAAGTGGTCGAGATGAAAATATTGAATATTTTCAAAAGAGAGTCAAATAAACTCCAAGGGAAAAAGGAGTCAAAGGAAATGGTGAGAAAGAAGGAACAGGGTACAGACTTGGATGATCAGCAATAATCACATTGAATAGCACAGCTTGCTCAAAGGGCTGAATGGTCTACTTCTGCTCCTTTTCTCCTTCCTGAAGAAGGGCTTATGCCCGAAACATCGATTCTCCTGTTCCCTGGATGCGGCCTGACCTGCTGCGCTTTTCCAGCAACACATTTTCAATTCAATCTTATTGTTGTCTTATTAGATTCTGCTGCAAAAGTAACCCTGAATTTGTTCACTAATATATCTCACAATGAATTTCTCAACTTCAGCCTTCAGTTTTGTTCTTCTGATAATATACGAATACAGAGTTTTCAGTATCATAAATCTACAGCAATAAAATTAGCTCTACTTCAGGCCTAAGCAAAATATTCCATCATAGATTTATGAGTATTTATTGGTTTCTTGGCAGGTAGCATTGATTTGCTGGCACAGAGGTGCATTGCTTAAAGCCATACCCACAAAGTCAACAGCAGGATTCACAGTCCAGAATTAACAAGGAATTATCAGATGTCTTCAAATGAATGTGAATTTTCATGGTGTAAATAATCTGTGAATAAACTGACACAACACAGGAATTGGAGTAATCAACCGAAAATAGAACTTGAGTTCAAGTATATTAAATGCTTCCTTTTATCAGACACAATTCAATGTGTTGTTTAGAGAAATAGGAGAACTTTTGAACTTCTAGTTTTGGCAACGGTTAATTAATGGAGATTGCGAACGCACCAAATTATCCTCCACGTTAATAACTAACTTATAACTTTACAGATATTCTTCGCTAATTTACAAGCAACTTGGCTTAGAGCTGTGAACCTGTCAAAAGATCACTGGTTGTTGTAATATTTTCAAGGCTTGTGACACAAATGTGTACACAATGACAAATTTTCCATTTGCCATTCCTGCCACTGTTTGCTCTGAAGGAACAAGTGAGATCAGGAAACAAGGTAAAGGTAAAAGTCAGCAGAGTCTTGATAATTTTGCACAACATGTGATGTTTGTTTGGTGTTCCATAAAAATCTGGAAAAACTTCATTTAAATATTGATGTTTGTTGTGACATTTATAAGTAAGATACAACCTAATCTTCCATCCACTTAGAATAGGTTCAGGCCAGCAAATTAATGTTCACCAATTTTGAATGGATTTATAGAGAAATTCCACATGCAGTCTTTTTTAAAAAAAACTCCTTGAAACAGAAACTCCTTAAAAAAGACAGAAACTTTTTTGAGTATGTTTTAAAGTATATTTTCTGTTCTTTATTCCCAACTATTTGATGTATTTGCAGACTTCTACTCCAAGTTTAGCTATTTTTATCACTCATTCTTGATTTTTAATATGTCAGATCATCAGAACAGAGTAAATAGCACACCATCTGTCATCCATCACAGACAAGGTTGGCCAAGCTGTCTCTTCCCCGCAGCATCTATTTCCAATCTCCATTTTCCTCTTGCCTGTGAAGGATTTTGGCAGCCATTTTCTTTTCCCCAATGAGCTTTCAGAAAGACTGAAAAATACAGCAATAGCTGCAGAAATTGGCACATTTCAAAGTGGCGTGCATTCCTTTGAGGAATGGTAGTGATTGGGATTTCTTGCCTCTGTCTCTCTCTGGTGCCAGGGCTTGGTCCAATCAGGCCAACTGCTTCAGTGCTAGGCTGAGGAAAACTCTCCAGTGCTGGGCACTGATTCCAATAAGTTAATGCCAGGGTTGGCATGGAAAGAAGAAACAAAGAAGCTGCATTTAACTAGCACGTTTCATGACTTCAGGGCATCCTAAAGTACTCTGTAGTGAAAAATGTATTTTGAAGTCACTTTCCTCAGTGTAAGAAGCTCAGCATCCAATTTTACAAAGCAACCTCCCACAATAGCAATGTGATAATAACCAGATATTCTCAGCATAATTGTTTTGTTTGAGGGATAAATTTAGCTAGGCTCTGATGAGCACTTCCCTACCCTTTTTCGTAATGGGCCAATAGATGTTTTACACCCACCGGAAAGGATAGACAAAAGCCTTGACTCATCAGCGCATTGGAAATGTAAGAACATAAGAAGTAGGAGCAGAAGTAGACCTTCTGGCCTGATTAGCCTGCTCCGCCATTCAGTGAGATCATAGCTGATCTTTGCATGGACTTAGCTCCACTTACCCGTTCACTCACCATAACTTTAGCTCCTTTACTGTTCAAAAATCTACCTACCTTTGCCTTAGAAACATTCAACAAGCTAGTTTCAACTGCTTCACTGGGCAGAAACTTCCACAGATTCACAACCCTTTGAGTGAAGTAATTCTTCCTCAACTCAGTCCTAAGTCTGCTCCTCCTAATTTTGAGGCTATGCCCCCTAGTTCAGGTTTCACCCACCAGGGGAAACAACCTCCCTGCTTCTATCTTATCTATTCCCTTCATAATTTTATATGCTTCTATAAGATCTCCCCTCATTCTTCTAAATTCCAATGCATAGAATCCCTCCCTACTCAATCTCTCCTCATAAGCCAACCCTGTCAATTCCGGAATCAACCTAGTGAATTTCCTCTGCACCCACTCCAGTGCCAGTACATCCCTCCTTTAGTAAAGAGACCAAAATTGTACACAGTACTCTGTCTGTGGCCTCACCAGCACCTTATACAGCTGCATAGCCTCCCTATATTTAAACTCCATCCCTTTAAGCAATGAAGGACAATATCCCACTTGTGGCAGAAAAACAGCATAAATTACAATCCAGTGGTCAATTTTCTGAAACGGAACTTGAAATTACAGCCTACTGACTCAAGGGTGAAAATTTGATTTACCTCATATAATGTAGTGATAGGATACTGTGCTTCTCAAACCTTAATGGGGCTGAATTCATTAGCTCCTAAAAGTAGAATTGATTCTGATGCAACATCTAAAATTCACCGTCATCATCCCAAAATCAAGCGAGTTGTATAACAGAATGCAATTATCAGCAGAGTTTAGTCTGTTAGAGTTACTTAATCTGTCTGGTAGTAAATATAGTGAGTAGGCAAGCAGGAGGCTGGAAGAACACAGCAGGCCAGGCAGCATCTGGAGGTGAAGAAGTCGGCATTTTGGATACAACCCTTATTCAGGAATGGAAATGGGGGTTGAGAGAGTTGCAGATAAAAGTGAGGGTTTAAAGGTGGGGAGAGGGGCGGAGTGGTGAGTTGGTGATAGGTGAGTACAGGCAGTACGTACGACCTGGGGGGTAGGTCAATAGGAGGAATGAATCTGGTTGGTAGTCGGAAGGACAGGTTGGTCAGAGGGATGGAAGGGAGGACATGAAGCTGGAAAGGGAGTTGGGGGATGGGTGGGAAGGTTATTTAAAACTGGAGAACTCAATGTTAAGTCATCCAGGCTGTAGGCTGCCCAAGCGAAATATGAGATGTTGCTCCTCCAATTTGCGTTTGATTCGCTGTGGCCATGGAGAAGACCAAGTATGGACATGTCAGAGAGGGAGTGGGAAGGGGAATTGAAATGGGCAGTCACTGGGAGGTCAGGCTTGCCCTTATGGGTCTGGTTTAGATGCTCTGTGAAACGTGCCTTTGGTTTATGTTTGGTCTCATCAATGTAGAGAAGATCACATCAGGAGCACTGGATACAGTAAACTAGGTTAGAGAAGAGGCTGGTGAACTTCTGACTCACTTGGAAGGACTGTTTGGAGCTTTGGATGGAAGTGAGGGATATGGTGGTGCACTGGCAGGTTTTACATCTTTTATGGTTGCAGGACAAGGTACTGGGACGTGCGGGGGGATTGGTGAGGAGGGTGGTGTGAACCAGGGATTGGCAAAGGGGATGGTCCTTGCAGAAGGCAGAGAGGGTGGGGAGGGGAAGATGTTCTTGGTGGTGGGGTCTAGTTGGAGTTGTCAAAAGTGTTTGAGGATAATACATTGGATGTGTAGACTGGTGGGGTGGTAGGTGAGGACAAAAGCAACCTTGCCTTTATTATGTTTGGACTGGGTGGGGTTTAGAGCAGTGGAGCAGGGAATGCAGGAGGTGCAGTGAAGGACTACCTGGATGACGGAGTGGGAAAAACACATTGTTTAAAATAGGTGGACAACTGGAATGCTTTGGAGTAGAACATCTCATCACAGCAGATGCAACGGAGAGGGAGGAATTGAGAAAATGGGATGGAGTATTTGCAGGATACGGAGTCAGAGGAGGTATAGTCCCAGTTGTAATGGGAGTCTCTGGGAAAGACCAAGTGAATTTAAGGGCTGGGTGGAAATTGTTGGCATAGTTGATGAACTGCTTCAGTTCAGTCTGGGTGCAGGATGCAGCAGAGATGCAGTAATCGATGTAATGGTGGAAGAGTTGGAGAACAGTACCAGCGTCTGCAGTTTTGTTTTGTCTCTAAGTAAATATAGTGAGGCTGAGACCATAGCCTTCACTGCAAATCAATGAAATCTGCTAATATAATTTATTTACCATCCCATATAAAATATGTTAAGTAATTTGTTTTTGATCTCTTTTGTCTCAAAATCAATTAGATATTTTCTGACCTAATCTTATCCATCCAACATGCTTCCTCTTTCCTCAACCATATTGATTCATTAGGCTATGATCAAGCATAGCTTTTCTCTCTTGTTGGTTCCCTCAACATCTGCCACAGATTCAATCTAACAGACTCAAATAACATGGTCTAAAGTGCAGCCAGTACTGATGGTGGGCATTGAAAACCCCCATCCAGAGTACATTCTGTGCCCTTGTTTCCTCCAAGTGTTGCTCAATATGAGCGATTGCTGATTCATCAACTGACTGGTGGAGGTATGGAGGGCAATACACAGTAATCAGCAGAAGGTTTTATTGCCCATATTTGACTTGATGCTAGGAGACTCCATGGCATCTGGAGACAATGCTGAGGACTCTAAGGCAGCTTCTTGCTGGTTGTACACCATAATGCTATAACCTCTGCTGTGACTGACCTGCTGGTGGGACAGAACAAATGCAAGGACAAATCTAGGAAATCACATGTGTGGTACGATTCTGTGAGTATATGTATATGCGACTGTTAGAAGGGCTTTTGCCCGAAACAACAATTCTCCTGTTCCACGGATGCTGCCTGACCTGCTGTGCTTTTCCAGTTTTGACTCTAATCTCCAGCATCTGCAGTCCTCACTTTTGCCTAGTTTGCAAGACTGCTGTCCCAATTTTGGCACTAATCACCAGATGCTGGGAAGGAGGACTTTGCAGAGTCAACAGTACTGAGTTTGTCATTCTTGTTTCCAGTGTCATAGTCAGTTTGGCTTTACCACTTTTTTGAAATGTTGTTGCTGTCTGACACAATTGAAGGCCCATTTCAGAGGCAGTTAAGAGTCAACTACATCAATCTGGCTCTGGGTCACATCTAGGCCGGACTGTTAAGAATGACAATTCTCACCTATAAAGGATATAGTGAACCAGATGGGTGTTTGCAACCATCAGCAATGTTTTCATACTCATTACTAGACTTTTAATCCCAGATGTCCAGGACATTATGCTGGGCTTACTAGTCCAGTGCAATACCACTACATCATCACCTAACCTCTCACTGAAATCCCATACACACTTGGTAGGTTTCCTCATATTCTACTCGCCATAAACTTGAGGTTATTCCAATGTCTGCCACCCATGGCTTAAATCGCATTAAATCCCATTCAGCCAACATGCCCACATTAGCTCTTAGTCAAATTATATCTTCATTTTTAATCTCTTCTTTGTTTTCAAATTCACCCTTGATCTTACCCAAACCTACCTCTATTAGCATCCATAGCCCTCAAGCTCTCTTGTGCATATCTGTCTTAGAATCTCATTACCAAATCAAGTGTTAACTGTCCCATACACGTCGTTACATCCTATAGCTTCTGTATTTTGGATCCTAATTTTCTAAATGCATACCTGCCTAGGATATCGTAGGATTAGTTTGTTTTTTTTGTATTTAAGAAGTGAAAAGTCTAATAGTAAGATCTTTATGACACTTTCAAATAAAGCAATCTTATAATATTTGCTTATAAATTAAAATTATAATAACTTTGAAATGTATCAGATACTGCATAAAGGCAAGGAAAAATAAAGTACAACAGCTGTTTGTCAAAGCACAATGTTTAAAAATGTATCAGCCACATTAGACTTTAGTGGGGATGTGTCGAGTTCTACTAGAATTGGACCAGATCTGTGGGAGTTTAAAATGCTTGTTTCTTTTTTATATGAGATTAATATAACTTTGTTCAATATCAAAGACCAAGCTAAGGTACAGAGCAGCTATAAACCTCTTGGGTCATGGAATATATTTCGGATTTACTCCTGGTCAAAATACCGTTCATTCTCTATCAAAAACAATTATGATTTTAAAAAAAATTATAATACTTTTACTTATTTACTTGGACTGTTAGTCCAACAGCAATGACTATTGGTTCCTTACTCAATTAGTAGATTTTTCTCCTGACAATTTCCCTTCTAGTTCTCACTTTTCCCTCACTTTCCTGAAAGTGGGGACTGTACAAAAGAAAATTCAGTAGCCTTCAAATTTCTGTACTTGCGAATTTAAGCAATAAGTCTTAAGCAATTCAAGTATCGAGGCCACAGAGACTAGGCATTATCTTGTCCTTACATTATATTCAGACATATATTAAAATACCTTTTTCCCTTCGCCAAGATGAGACAAACTGCTATATTCAGATACAATTAGTGGGCGGCACGGTGGCACAGTGGTTAGCACTGCTGCCTCGCAGCGCCAGAGACCCGGGTTCAATTCCCGCCTCAGGCGACTCTCTGTGTGGAGTTTGCACATTCTCCCCGTGTCTGCGTGGGTTTCCTCCGGGTGCTCCGGTTTCCTCCCACAATCCAAAAAGGCGCAGGTCAGGTGAATTGGCCACATTAAATTGCCCTTAGTGTTAGGTGAAGGGGTAAATGTAGGAGAATGGGTCTGGGTGGGTTACGCTTCGGCGGGTTGGTGTGGACTTGTTGGGCCGAAGGGCCTGTTTCCACACTGTAGGGAATCTAATCTAAATCTAAAACATTCAACACTGTTACAACCAAGAAGCTTAGCTTATTCAGCACAAAATGGGATTCATGTCAGGAAGCTTCTTCGACTTTACAATTAAAAGTCACAACACACAGTGCACTAACATTGTGATGTATCAAAGATTTTACTACAGCGACTAATCATTTTGTAAGATGGCAAAGCCAAAGCTATCCCCTGTAAGATATCCATAGTGAAACTATGGGTTGGTTTCTGCCATGCAATTGTGCCTAACAAATTCACCTTAGAGGGTAACATGCTAATTGCTCAATGTGTCTCCACCCCCAAGTGATTTTTCCAGGGGCAGGATTTTGGGGAAGAATTGACAGCTGTTCACTGGGAAAGCTGTGGCACATCGATTAGGCTGATTATTTATCAGATTATGACAGAATTGTGCTTGGAGGAAGTGAGGACTGCAGATGCTTGAGATTCAGATTCAAAAGATGTGGCACTAGAAAAGCACAGCAGGCCAGGCAGCATCTGAGGAGCAGGAGAGCCAATGCTTCGGGCATAAGCCCTTTATTAGGAATGTGGAGGGAGAAGGGGACTGAGAGATAAATGGTGGGGGGGGGGGGGGGGGGGGGGGACTGGAATGAAGGTAGCTAGAAAGGCGATTTTATACAATCCCTTACTCCCAATGGATGTGATACCACATACTGCTATGTCACAGCCAGGGCTACCACTGAACAGACCTGAGGCTTTCTGAAACTGCAGTCCCAGTGCCTTGACCAGCCAGGTGTCACTTTTAGTATAGGGCACACTTTAGAAATAAGGGGTTTTGCTTCTCAAACAGAGTTGAAGATGAATTTCCTTTCTCAGGGGGTCATTAAACTTCGGAATTCCCCTCATCAAGCACAATTGGAAAGTACTGAATATATTCTAGGCTGAATTAGACAGCATATTTGGCAAAAGAGTCAAGGATTATGAGGGGCAAGCAGGAAACTGGCTTTAAGGTCACATTTAATTGGCCATAATCTTATTAACTGGTGAAGCTGGGTCCTATTGACTGGGGCTGAATGGCACACTTCTATTTCTTATGTTATTATTGAGAAGGACCATGGATAAGATAGTGATGTGTGATTGGATGTAGAAGATTTTAAAGATAATGAGACAGTGACAGACAAAGCCATCCAGAACTCGGTTTTTTATGTCAACATATTGACTAAAATAGCCCTGAGACAAGTGAATGTGACTCTGGAAAGGAGACATCAAGCTTGGTGTCCAGATCAGATGCTTCCATGCATGACAATCTGTCATACTCAGCACAACTGACCTGGAGATCTGATGTTTTTGATCTCAGGTTGATTCTCCTGAGCATGACCGATTGACCAATGGAAATATCTGGGCATCAAGCTTGATGGATCCTTTGCAGAGTCACATTCACTTCTCCTAGGGCTTTGCAAAGATGATTCAACATGTCTTCGGTGAGTTCACATTGCCCAAGTTCACACTGCCCAGGCACGCCCTTGTGGTAAGTTCACAATTGCAAATCACATTGCTAACAGGCCTTTATATGACATTGTGAGCATTGAATTCATTCATAATCTGCCTCTGGATATAACTACTGGCCTCTTGGGATAGCTCCTATATGGAGCTCCAATTGTAACTGGAGCAGATGTGGATACAAGCTACTTGAGAGGATTTCCTGGCAGTGGAGATACCAGTGTACCCTGCCTGAGGGTTGCAGGGCATGTGATACAAATGACAGGCAGTGCCAGCTGCATTTGTGCACAAAGTCCTCAATCATGGGGTTATGAAGCTTATCATGTGCTTCAGTCAGATGGGTAACTGAAGACTTAGTCCCTTGAGTGGTATCAACATCACTTTGTTGCCTTAGCTCTTCCATGGCACACCTGTATAACTGAGAAATGATTCTGGCATGGAATCCCAATGGCTGTGTTACAATCCTCTTGGTGCAATTCTTTATAAATCTGCTGATGACTTTGCTGTAAAGAGTCCGAAGATAAATCACAGCTGACAGTTTGCCCCTCTGCAAGCTGCCTTACATATTTGGAGTAATGCGACAGAATTTTATCTGGCTTCACCAATTTCTGTAATGAATAGACTGAGAACAATACTCGACCCAGTCTCCATGTTGACCTGGTCGTCAGAAACACTGGGATCAATATGCTGTTATTTTGCAATGAGACTGTAGGTCAGCAAGGACAAAGTGTCAGCATTGTTCAAATACACCTGCTTTGCTAATTCACGATGCAGTCAGCCAGAGACGAAATGGAGGTGAAATAGAAGGCCACAGATGAAGTTTAACATGTCCACAGAGGAATGGAGAGAAGCAAAAGCTGTCATTCTCCGGCCAAAATCTCCTGTGTGATGAGAGATTGTTATGGCAGCTGACTGAGCAAGCAACATTGTAGGGCTGAGATAGCTGCCAGGCCAAGGGAAAAAAAAATCTGTGTAACTAATTCAATTTTGCTCACATCTAATGATGTAGTGAGCTAGAAATGCTGTCAGTTGTCCTTTCCCTGTGTTGACTCCTTTTTCTCCCCCTCTGAACATTGAATTATTCTTGATATGCAAATCTGTTACTGTAAGATCATTGGCTTTTCTGCTAATGAGATTTTTGTGCTTTTACAGTGGCATGTGCTAACCGTCCTGTTAAATAATTCATGAATGTAATTAATTTGGAAGAATCAGATAAAGTGCCAGGAAAAAACACACTTCAAGCTGAATTTGAGTTGTCTGAGGCCTGCAGCAGTATCTCTGAAACCAGACGCTAACGTCTTTATTTAAAGTGTTTGTAACTAATTATAAACCTCACAGCACTGTGGCTCTTGTTTCATCAGAGTCAGAGCTACAGGGAATGTATTGCAGGTTTGAGCACCATGAGAATGAGATAATGAGATAACTGCGCACAGAACGATTTCATAAGTCAGCTTTAAGTTGCTGACTCATGAGTTAAAATGTGTTTACTCTTACAATAACATGCCCCTCAAAGTGCAATACTGTAAATGATTCACTTTTATCTGTTGGCACAAGCTGTGACTTTGATTGCATTTTCATGTAAAGGCTTCCCGTCAAAATCCAGTAATGTTTTGCAAACATATTTCCCATTTATAGCAAGAAAGTATAATAAGATCAGATGCAATGTCAGATGCTAAAGCTGTCTGTCATTGCAATTTTTTTTTATTGCTGTGTATCTGTACATTGAGGCAGCATCTTGTCATCTCATCAGCTGTGAAGGTGAAATGGTGTGAGTGATAGACTTTCTCCAGGTCTGCAGCATTTGAGCCCTGATTTGAACTCTAGCCTTGACCCCTATACTAATGGAATGGGGCATGTAAAGGATTACAGTTGGGCAGAGTGTGTATTTCCCAGTTTAGCAGACAAATTTAGTACCTGCTATTTGAACATTTTTTTAAGGAGCTCTGTCAAGTCCTTTAGGCCATGTCGAGTAATGCCTGTGCAGGAAGGTTTCCTACCACGTGGCTTTAGATCTAGCAGAAGCCCACTCAACACATTGATTTTACACATTTAATAGAGTCCTTGTAGTTAGAAGAAGCAAGCTTTCACAAGGAAACCTTGTTTTCCCAATCTCTCCTCTGAAAATAATCTCTTGACACAACCTCTCAACACCTCTATAATTCTAATGCACTTAACTACCTGGGTGACAAGGTGGCTCAGTGATTAGCAATGCTGCCTCACAGTGCCAGGGACCTGCGTTCGATTCTACCCTCAGCTGACCGTCTGTGTGGAGCTTGTACCTTCTCCCGGTGTCTGTGTGGGTCGCCTCTGGGTGCTTTGGTTTCCTCCCACGGTCCAAAGAGGAGCAGTTTAGATGGATTCGCCATGCCAAATTGCCCATGGTATGCAGGCTAGGTGAATTAGCCATGGAGAATGCAGGGTGACAGGGAAAGGGTAAGGGCTTTATCTGGGTGGGATGCTGTACAGAGGGCTGGTGTGGACTCAGTGGGCCATATGGCCTGCTTGTACACTGCAGGGATTCTCTAATACTTGTTGGGGATCCCTGATTAGCAATGTCTTACTATCTGAAACTTCTCCTGCCCACTTGCCAAGTAGGTTTGGGCATGGTATCATGGTGTTGCTTAGGCATGGGGATCAAAATAGCCTGAGTTCTCAGAATTTGTAGCCGAACCCAATTTTGACACCCCAGGACTCGGATGCTAATAAGTATTACATTTAGCATTGTCCATGATTTATTTTCACTTTAGTGCCGTTTTTATCGTAATTGGACTTCACCTGCAACACAATACAGGCTGAGAGATTCAGTGTCATCTGCAAAATTAATATTACACCAACAATTCCTGTGTCCAAATGATTTATAAAGAACAACTGATATGACTTTGAAGATCAACTATCAGCCTAAGAAAATTCACTTCACACTATGTCAAATTCATAATGTGAATAAATGCATCTCAAGTCCTCATAAATACTTTTCACACTGCTTGTTAACACCACACTCCCATTACACATGCAGCAACACTCCCTGGCACTCAGGACATAAACCAAACATTCACAGGCTCCACCTAACCCTTGCATAGCTTCTAAAGATACTCACCTTCACATATACAGTTCACTACCTATAATGGAGCTTCTTGAAGTGCAGGTCATTCTGCTCAATTGTGCATTTTGTTAACGTGAATTCGCTGTACTGCGATTGATGAATTGGGGACACTGTTTCTAAAGCACGAACATTTAAAATAATCGTTGGCTGTAACGCAATTACTTCATCAATACTTTGAGCACTGTTTCTAAAGCGTGGTTTTTCTATAATGCAGGATTGCACAAAAACGCAGCCATCACGTTATAGAAGATCTACCTGTATGGTTCATGACCATGACATGGTCTGGGGGACAATGGTTGCTGTGGAGCTTGCACTAATTTCTGATAGTTGTGAAGACCCTAAATATTCTCACATTTTATTCTAATAGAGGGTGTAGTCCAATGGACTGTTTACTGAGGTTTAATTGCTGCAGAAAGAGGCTTGTGAATAGGGATGTGTTTTATTTTGTAGGAACCCTGTCTTGCATTCAACCACACACACTGCTCAGCAACTGAAACCCCTCACAGCTCTGAACAACCAAAGCCTCCCACACTGCTCAGCAACTGGACCTTCCTCTAACAGCCTCTGTTCAATAACCGGTGCCTCTACCATTCCCCCACCCAATTCCCCCACTCAACAGCTTTCTAACAGCCATCCACGGCTAAATTTTGATTCATGGTCACATGAAGTCTAATGGGGTCACACCAGGAAGACTTTTGGAAAGTATTGACTTTCACATGCTTCCAACTATTCAGACATTGCAGGCAAATCTCAACCACTGTCAATCACACACACACTGACAATCTGCATCCTTCCTTTCAGGTCAGGATTGCCCATGACAGAATGCAGCAACAACAAACCAGCAAGGGGGAAGGCATGCCATCATTCACTGAACTCAGTGACAAAGGTTATTATCAATCTCATGCCACCAGCTGCTGCAACTGAGTTTGCAGCACCAAGACCATTCAATATGACCCCATCTTGCTCTGTATACAGCTTCTCGCCATTCATGTTACCTGGCAAGTGAGAACGCTGCAGATGGTGCGAACATGGTCCTCTTACAATCCTTCTCATTTTCCAACCATCTACTTCTGATTTTTCCTTCAGGTGCCCACAAATAGCTATCTGCTCTGGCAAAGCTTCAGGAGGCAGACAGAGCAAATTCACACCAGTGATGAGAAAGGACACTGATAACTGAACTGACAGCGATAACTGCCACAGCTAGTGCTGACACTACACATAGCTTAGAGTTTAGAGATGGCATCACCAGTGGTGAACCATTCAAAGTGAATGTACTGCCATCAGACCAAGGGGTCTGGTGCACGTCCTCACCCTCCAGTGGACAAGGTCACAAATACATCCTGCTACAGGAGACCCAGCTGAGGACTTAAGGCCTACAGGACAACTCTGATAATAATGCACACTGAGGTGCTTGCTGGTTTGTCAGGTACTGTCCTGTCATTACCCAGAAGCATGCAGAATTCAGTTCCAAAGCAGCAGAAGGGTTTGTACAAAGCTGGGAGCCTATTCTGCCAGTGAGGAAGTGGTGGCCAATTCCATTGAAACACTTGCCATTTGATGCCATCATGATGGAGCACTCAATAGCTGATGTGTCAGCTTCTGTTACAGTACAGGTGGAAGCCATTCAACACCTCACAGAAATCATCATTAGACAAAAAAAATGTGCTTATAACATGTGTAAGGTGGAAAATACAATTAAGAACCAACAGGAATACTGAAGATTTAGAAGGGAGTTGTAAAAGCAAATAAATGAAGCAAAGAGGACTTACAAGAAAAGACCAGCTAACATAAAGGGGAATCCCAAAGACTTCAATAGTCATTTAAATAGTAAAAGGGTGGTTAAAGGAGAGGTACGGTCAATCAGAGAGCAAAAAGAAGAATTTACACACAATAACAAGGGTCATGGCTAAGATATTAAATTAGTATTATGTATCTATCTTTACATGATAAGAGGTTGCTGTCAAGGCCATAGTGACAGTGGAGGAAAATCTGCCCCAGAAATGTTTGAAATTAATAAGAAAGAAGTCTTGAATTGATTGCTTGCTGTTAAAGATGACTGATGCAATATATCCAAGGTTTTTAAAGGGAGTGAGGATAGAAATGGTGGGAGCACTGTCCATAATCTTTCAGTCTTCTCTGGACTTCAGGGAATTGTTAAGAGACCGGAGGATTGCAAACATTATGGTCTTATTCAAGAAAGTAATTACAAACCAGTTAGTTTACCTTTGGTGCTGAGATCACTATCTTTGAGGTCCTGGTTTTCAGTTTATTTCCTAGCTCTCTGACTTGGAGGATCCATCTCTCTTTTCATCAATGTCATTGATATCAACATGGATCACAAACTGCTTTTTTCCCCTTTCCCTTTAAAATGACAAAAGTTAGAGGGCCCAGCACCGATCCTTGTGGCACTCCACTGGTCACAGGCTTCCAGTCTGAAAAACAACCCTCCACCACCACCCTCTGTCTTCTACCTTTGCATAGTTCTCCCTGTATTCCATGAGATCTAACCTTGCTAATCAGTCTCCCATGGGGAACTTTGTCGGATGCCTTACTGAAGTTCATATAGATCACATCTACTGCTCTGCACTCATCAATCTTCTTTGTTACTTCTTCAAAAAACTCAGTCAAGTTTGTGAGATATGATTTCCCACGCACAAAGCCATGGTGACTATCCCGAATCAGTCCTTGCCTTTCCAAATACATGTACATCCTGTCCCTCAGGATTCCCTCCAACAACTTGCCCACCACCGAGGTCAGGCTCACCGTCTATAGTTCACTGGCTTGTCTTTACCGTCCTTCTTAAACAGTGGCACTACGTTTGCCAACCTCCAGTCTTCCGGCACCTCAACTGTGACTATCAATGATACAAATATCTCAGCAAGAAGCCCAGCAATCACTTCTCTAGCTTCCCACAGAGTTCTCGGGTACACCTGATCAGGTCCTGGGGTTTATCCACTTTTAACCATTTCAAGACATCCAGCACTTCCTCCTCTGTAATCCGGACATTTTGCAAGATGTCACCATCTATTTGCCTACAGTCTATATCTTCCATATCCTTTTCCACAGTAAATAGTGATGCAAAATATTCATTTAGTCCTCTCAAAATAAATGCCAACATTTTATTTGCTTTCCTAACTAGCAATTCAACCTGCAAGTTTACCTTAAGAGAATCCTGGACTAGGACTCCCAGGTCCCTTTGCACTTCAGATTTCTGAATTTTCTCCCCATTTAGAAAATAGTCCGTGCCTCTAATCATCCTACCAAAGTGCATGACCTCATACTTCCCCACATTATATTCCATCTGCCACTTCTTTACCCACTCTCTTAACCTGTCCAAATGCTTTTGCAGCCTCTCTGCTTCTTCAATATGACCTGCCCCTCCACTTATCTTCGAATCATCTGTAGATTTAGCCAGAATGCCCTCAGTTCCTTCATCTAGATAATTAATGCATAAAGTAAAAGTTTATGGTCCCAACACTGACCTTTGTGGAATAGCACTTGTCACCGGTTTCCATGCTGAAAAGGTGCCTTTTACCCCCAGTTTCTGATTTCTGCCAATCTTCTATCCATGTTCCATCTTTGCCTCTAACACCATGGGCTCTGGTCTTACTAAGCAGCTTATAGTGAGGCACTTTATCAAAAGACTTCTGCAAGTCCAGATAGATAACATCCATTGGTTCTCCTTGGTCTAACCTGCTCATTACCTTTTCAAAGAATTGTAACAGATTTGTCAGGCATGACCTCCCCATGATGAAACCATGCTGACTTTGCCTTAATTTACCATGCATTTCCAAGTATTCAGAAATCTCATATTTCACAATGGACTCCAGAATCTTACTAACAACCAAGGTCAGGCTAATCAGCCTGTAATTTCCCATCTTTTGCCTTACTCACTTCTTAAAGGGGGGTGGGCTTATATTAGCAATTTTCCAGTCCTCTGGGACCCTCCCTGACTACAATGTTTTCTGAAAGATCACCATTAATGCCTTCAATATCTCTTCAGCTATCTTCTTCAGAACTCTGGGGTGTCACCCATCTGGTCCAGATGATTTATCCACGTTCAGATCTCTCAGTTTTTCTAGCACCTTCTCCTTGGTGATGGCCACCATACTCACCTCTACCCCACGACTCTCTTCAATTTTTGGGATATTACTTGTGTCTTCCACCTTGAAGACTGAAACAAAGTACTTATTCAGTTCCTCAGCCATTTCTTTGTTCCCCACTACTACTCCTCCAGCATCATATTCCAATAGCCCGATGTCCACTTTTGCCTCTCTTTTGCCTTTATATATCAAAAGAAACTCTTGCATTTTTTTATATTACTGGTTAGCTTACCCTCATATTTAATCTTCTCCCTCCTTACTTCTTTTCTCATTGTCCTCTGTTTGTCTTTGTAGGCTTTTCAATCTTCTGACTTCTCACTGCCCTTTACCACATTACATGTTTTCTCTTTTACTTTTATGCTATCCCTGACTTCCTTAGTCAGCCATGGTTGGCTCATCCTCTCTTTAGTATGCTTCTTTTCCTTAGGGATGAATTTTTGCTGTGTCTCCTGAATTACTCCCAGAAACTCCTGTCATTGTTGTTCCACTGTCTTTCCTGCTTAACTCCCCTCCCAGTCAATTCTGGTCAGCTCCTCCGTCATGGTTCTGTAGTTGCCTTTTCTCAGCTGTCATACTGTTACCTCTGATTCTATCTTCTCCCTCTCAAATTGCAGAGTAAATTCAATCATATTATGATCACGGCCTCCTCAGGGATCCTTCACCTTATGCTCGCTTATCAAGTCTACCTCATTGCACAACATCAAATCCAGTATTGCTTGCTCCCTAGTGGGCTCCACCACAAGTTGCTCCAAAAAGCCATCTCAGTGACCTTCTACAAATTCCTTTTCTTGTGGTCCACTACCAATCTGATTTTCCAGTCAACCTGCATATGCCTCATAGCTTCTTATGAATGTGGTCATCTAAAGCAGTTATTTGTTGTTGATCATCCATTATTGCTTCATACACACTTCCATCATCACTGCAGGGCTCCATTTCTTTTCCCAAGAGCTTCCATTCCAAAGGCTTCAACTGGTATAGAGGTCATCATTAATTGAAGTCTTCCTGGTATTTCCTCTTCAAAAAAGTCACATTCATGCTCTTTCCTGTGGTACCTGCTGACTAATTTGTCAATCAGCTGTTAACTTTGTTTTCTGTATGACATGAGTAGAAGTCTATTAATCCTGAAACTACTTTTTACCTTGAACCGGTCTTCAAAAGCTTTCCAAATCCTTTCTGGAACTTTATGATTATTAATGGAAATTGCAAATTTGTTATTTCTGCAAATCCCAGCATTGCCAACAATAATCAATACTTTCAGAGTTCTTTTCTCAGGATGATCTATCACTTGATCTGTAAACCAAAACTGTATATGTTGTTTGTAATTCAATGAAGATTTCATTATATACCTAGTCCATAAATAAATGTTTGCCTTCCATTTCTTTATGGAGGTATTTATGTTATTTTAGAAGCAGAGTTCATTTCTTTGTTTCTTTTACTGGGTTTGCTTCTTTCTCATTTTATTTTCTCTTTTCTGTTTCTGTTCCCCTTTATTTTTCTAATTGATGCTCCTTTACTGCCCTTTGTTCTTTTAAGAGATTTGTTTTAAGAACTACAGACTTTTTGTTTAAAATTGCAGACTTGTAGTCTGCACACCAAATAAGGAGTGATGCAGTCATAATTTATATTTGCTTTGATGCCAATTTGAAGAAAGACAATTATAGAAACAACTGACTTCTGAAAACAGGTAAGCCTTTTTAGTGTAGAACACCACTTTCTGGTGTTTTAAAACTGTGTTTTTCTTTCTTCTGGCACAAAAATAGGATCATTTTAACTGCAGATTTTGTTCACAAACATCAATGCAGAAACTCATTTATTTGAAATAGACACCAGGAGAGAGGTAGAGTATCGCTGTCTCAGGAAAGGTATGTCGCCTTCAAACTTGCTTGTATTTTGAATGTCAACCCTTTTATTTTTAGGTAAGGCACTGTTAGAAATTTCTCCCAACTTAAAGGACCGGATTAAATTCTGTGTCTTCCAAATGGTCAGTGCCATATTTACACACCTGTATTGCTGTCTGTAGTCACCGAAGCTAATATTGCTGACTATGCAAAATCATTTATGTCCAGTGCAATTATAACATAGAACATAGAAAGCTACAGCACAGAACAGGCCTTAGGCCCATGATGTTGTGCTGAGACTTAATCCTAATGTAAAATATAGTAACTTAACCTATGCACCCCTCAACTCAGTGCTATCCATGTGCATGTCCAGTAGTCGGTTAAATGTCCCCAATGACTTCGATTCTGCCACTTCAACTGGTAATGCATTCCATGCATTCACAACTCTCTGCGTAAAGAACCTACCTCTGACATCTCCTTTATACCTTCTTCCTAATATCTTCAAACTATGACTTCTCGTACCAGTCAATGCTGCCCAGGGGAAAAGTCTTTGGTTATTGACTCTATCTATTCCTCTCATTATTTTGTACACCTTGATCAAGTCTCCTCTCTTCCCCCTTCTCTCCAGAGAGAAAAGTCCGAGCTTATTCAACCTTTCTTCATACGGCAAGCCCTTCAGTCCAGGCAGCATCCTGGTAAACCTTTTTTGCACCCTCTCCAAAGCCTCTGTATCTTTCCTATAGTAGGGTGACCAGGATTGGACACAATCTTCCAAGTGTGGTCTCACCAGGGACTTGTAGAGCTGTAGCAAAACCTCGCGGCTCTTAAATTCGATCCCTCTGTTAATGAAAGCCAAAACATCATATGCTTTCTTACCAACCCTATCCAATTGGGTGGCAACTTTAAGAGATCTATGTACATGCACACCCAGATCCCTCTGTTCTTCCACACTGCCAAGAACCTTGTCTTTAATCCTATATTCAGCATTCAAATTCAACCTTCCAAAATAAATCACTTTGCATTTATCCAGGTTAAACACCATCGCCATTTCTCAGCCCAGCTCTGCATCCTGTCTATATCACGCTGCAGCCTGCAGTAGCCCTCCATATTATCGACAACACCTCCAACCTTTGTGTCATCTGCAAATTTACAAACTCACCCCATAATCTCCTCATCCAAGTCATTTATAAAAACTACAAAGAGCAGAGGTCCAAGAACAGAGCCTGCGGGACCCCACTCAACACTGACCTCCAGACAGAATACTTGCTATCTACAACCACTCTCTGCCTTCTGTCAGCCAGCCAATTCTGAATCCAGATAGCCAAATCTCCCTGTATCCCATACTTCCTGACTTTATGAATGAGCCTACCATGGGGAACACTAGCGGATGCCTTGCTGAAGTCCATATACACCACATCCACTGCTTGACCATCATCAACCTGTCTTGACACCTCCTCAAAGAACTCAGTAAGATTTGTGAGACATGACCTGTCTCTCTCAAAACCATGCTGACTGCCTTTGATCACATTATGCTTTGCCAAATAGTCATAAATCCTATCCCTCAGAATTCTTTCCAAAACTTTGCTGACTAGGAGAAAGTGAGGACTGCAGATGCTGGAGATCAGAGCTGAAAAATGTGTTGCTGGAAAAGCACAGCAGGTCAGGCAGCATCTAAGGAGCAGAAGAATTGATGTTTCGGGCTTAAGCTTATGCCCAAAATGTCAATTCTCCTACTCCTTGGATGCTGCCTGACCTGCTGCGCTTTTCCAGCAACACATTTTTCAAAACTTTGCTGACCACAGACATAAGACTGACTGGTCTATAATTGCCAGGCATTTCCCTAATAACCTTCTTGAAAAGAGGAACAACATTTGCCTCCTTCCAATCCTCTGGTACGACCCCTGTGGAGAGTGAGGAGGCAAATATCCTCGCCAGCTGCTTAGCAACCTCCTTCCTCACTTCCCGGAGCAGGCTCGGATAAATCTGGTCTGGCCCTGGAGACTTATCAATCTTAATGTTTTCCAAAATTTCTAGCACAATTGTTCTAGCATCAATTGTTCAATTGATCTTCAATTTGTTTTCTGCAACTGAGATTGTGAAGTATTTTTCTTTTTTTTAATGGAAGGCTCTGCTGCTAACTATTATATTGGTTTGTCTCCATCAGGGTATTTTACCTGATGCAATAATACTAATGTTATCCCTCAAAACATGAGAAACTGGGTGTCATTGATACAATATTAAAAGATTCAACATATCTTTATCACAGTTGGATGCTACGTACACTTACAACATTCACATACACATGGTCAGTTTTAAACAGTTTGGTTACTAAGAGCAGTATGCTTCTATTAGTACGTCATGCTTCAAGTCATCCGAGTTAATATGGAGCCTGAAATCTTTATACTGTCAGGCCACATGCAATAATACAGAGATGATTTCATGAGCATGGCTATTAAATATATAATTTATGCAGATTCTTTAAAATATATACTACCATACAGTGTCTCAAAAAGGTCTACTGACATAGTGATTATGAAACAAAAACTCAATATTCACCAGAGTTACTTGGTTAGTGTCCCTAACATAAGAATGTAGGAAAGAGGAGATGGCTATTTGCCACTTGCTAAGGCATTCAGCGAGATCATGACTGTTGTTCCACTTTGAACCATTTTCCCATGCTATCTCCATACTCCTTGGTGGCTTTGAACCATCTAGAAATTCATCAATATTGTATCTTCAACATATACAATGATGGATCCTCTGGTGCCCTGTGAGATAGAAAATTCCAGAGATTCACCACCTCTGTGTGAAGAAGTTCCTTCTTATTTCAATCTTACATGGCTTGGCTCTTGTTCTGAGGCTGTTCCCTCTACTCACCAACCAAGAGAAACATTTTTACTATATCTACCCTGCTGTCCTTTGAAAAAATTTTGTATGTTTGAATGAGATCACCTTTTGTGTTTCAGTTTGTCACTCACACCAAGGTGACGTAGTTCAAAGTCAGACTTTTAAGGCCCAGAATCGCTTAGGGATATCCTGCAAGGTCATCTGCAGTCTCTCTCAATGAAAGTCACACAGTTGCCATGGTGCAGCCAGTACAGCATCTCAATGCAGGAGAACTTGGACTGGAAAAAGCATCTGCCAACAGGCACGAAGTGACCACAGAAGTGTGCATGGTTCATTTCTGTTTCTCTCTTAGTTGTGACTTCTGATAAAGATATTAGTGAAGATATTTTGCAGGGACTTTTATGTTTGGATGACGGTAATACTGCCAGATGGATGCAACGCTGAAGAATGCTGGTGTCACGCTGGTAAAGAAGTAGTTTTCTTGAAGCTGGAGGCTGAGAAGCCATCTCTTGACAACCCTGTCAGGTGTCTGCTCTGGGCCTTTCCCTTGAGTTGGCAATATAGTTAAACAATTGCTTGAACAAGCTGTTCCAACTAGATCATGTGGGCTCTGTAGATTTCAATATGTGCATGCATTACTCCTGTGGTAGGCAGTAGAGAAATGTCATCAGTCATGTGTACATTAAATAGCCTTTTTCCTGACCAGCCAGCCTCAGACTTTCAATAGACAACCCTACAATAGTAGGAGAGAGGACTCCAATGCTGGAGATCAGAGTCAAGAGTGTGTTGTTGGAAAAGCACAGCAGATCAGGCAGCATCCAAGGAGCAGGAGAATTGACATTTTGGGCAGAAGCCCCTTCATCAGGAACCCTACAATAGTACACTAACAAACATGGTATAATTGTATAGTGGATTGTCACTGATAAGATGTATTGGCATGGTCACATCTTTCAAGAATCTTAGGTCTTGCATTTCTTGTGGTGCAATGGTATCGTCCCTACCCCAGACCAGGAGGCCTGTGTGATAAAACCTCTGAATAGGTTGATTTAAAAAAAGGTTAAATTAAGAAGAAACAAATATCACTATAATCATGGGAGTCATTAGAAATATGTGTGTTTAATTGATGTGCTCTGGGAATCCTGCTGACTTGGCTGAATTGCATGCCTACTCCTTTGTTTGTCCCTGCTAATTTATTAAATGAAGTATTTCCCTTTTCTGGGATATATGACTTCCTTGACATCCCAAATGCTCCCATGGATGGCATATGTTCAAGATATCACTTGTAAATAACCTGTAAATATCCAGACACAAAGTTCAATGCTACTGAGAATGACACTTCAACATTGTGTTGAAGTTGGAAAATGTCCTTCCCTGCAGTGATATTATATGGGCCATACCAGAAGTGACCATTTTCATGTATCTGGGCTTTTTTACTCAAGCACCAACATCATTATGAAGCTAATTTGAAGTTGTTAGGATTGAGTCAGAGCAGAGTCAGAATGCAGCCCTATCATTATGATATACACTAGACCTAAATGTCCCTGAGGGAATATTAATACATATTGAGTTCAATCCTTGACTATGGTGGACCCCAGAGTTTCTTTCTGGAGTGAGGCTTTTTGAGAAATATGTAATCTCTCATGTTTATTGCTTCTATGCTGACATGTATTTTCAATTAATGAATTTAATTTATTTTTATTTATCCCCCTAGATCCTATCATTCCCACAAGAGATCGTAATTCTAAGAAAGTAGACCCTGCTGAGAACTTTTGACTCTTTCAGAATCCCATGATTTCTAAAGTTGGATAACTGGAATTCCTCCAAGTTAAAAACAAGAGACTGACAAACACTGTATTAAGACAAAACTATATAACTGAATCGATATAATATACATACTTTTAATGTCAAAGGTACCAATGTTTTCTAATGGGGAATGATTTAAGGTCTGATAATCTGTTATTTTGAACATGCAAGTCATATCAGGGTGACATTTTCAGTTTTGTAATGGCTGTCATCATTTTTGCTGATTTGCTGGTTATCCAAAATGTTCTCACATAAGCAGTGACAGCTTAGTGTGGACATTCTAATGCTCATTAGAGTAGCTGATGTTGTTACCATATTTTCTGGACTAAGTATTAATGCAACAGAAAAATCTAAAAACATAAGACTTATGTTGAGTCTTTCAAAACATTGCAAACTTTTAAAGGTTAGATCATTCTTCTAATGTAGGAATTGTGGACATTTATAGACATTAAGGCCTCACAAATAATGGCCAGATCATTTTTGTTAAATAGGCGTTACTTGAGAATGGATATTAGTGAAGGCAAAGGAAAGAACTCATATTCTCTTCTTTCAGGTAGTTCCATCTTTTCTGTCCACTGAGAGAACATATTACGCTTCAGTTTAATAGTTTATCCAAAATACAGCACTTTAATATTACATTACTCCCTCAGTACTTCACTGAAGTGTCAGTTTAAATTGGTTCTCAAATTTCTGGAGTGGGACTTGAAGTTACAACCTTCTAACTTAGAGGTTTGAGTGCTATCACTGAGTCACGAAAAGCACTCTTAACAACAGAAACTTAAATATTTGTAAATAAAATTCTGTGACAGCTGGAGTCTCCTCCCCAGCCAGGAATATTATCAACATGGAAACTTATGATAGTTAGGATTCCAGCTTTATACTCACTTTATTGCTAGTCAATTTTAATACTGGGTTAGATGTCTCCACTTTGTTTTTGTATGGTTGATATTCTTCAGATTTGTCATGAACAGACACAAATACTTTTAAGTAATTAAAATATTTACATTGTCTTCATACTGGCAATTAACTGACATTAATTGACATTAAAAAATATATATTTTATCGATTCAGTTATATAGTTTTGTCTCAAGTAATTTCTTTCAGCAGAAGACTATTCGATGTCAGTCAGAAAAGTCTCACCTTCTTCTTCCTATTTAAGTTTTAAAACAAAATCTGGTTTTAAAGAAAATATACTTAGTCTGTTTGTTATTTGTTTTTATTAAAAGATGGTCATCATTAGATTAGATTACTTACAGTGTGGAAACAGGCCCTTTGGCCCAACAAGTCCACACCGACCCGCGTAACCCACCCAGACCCATTACCCCTACACCTAACACTACGGGCAATTTAGCATGGCCAATTTGCCTAACCTGCACATTTTTTGGATTGTGGGAGGAAACCGGAGCACCTGAAGGAAACCCTTGCAGATACGGGGAGAATGTGCTAACCACTGTGCTGCAACAATGCTAACCACTGTGCCACCGTGACGCCCACTATTAGTGACTGGATTCAACTGAAAGTAAAAATAGAAGATCACTAGAAGAATGCGTCCTGTGCTTTTATGAATTTATTTTCTCTTGGTATGTTTGATTGGGTTTATGAAGAAAGATTGCACAATCGTACCAACATTCTTTTCGTTATATGCACCTCATTTAGTTGCTAAATGTAGACCTCTTCTCTGAGAAGTTGTTGTTCAATATTTCTCCTCCTGTTTTCATTGCTCCATGTCAGCAAGTGGCTAATTAATCTAGTATCAATCCTTCAGTCAAAAATATGGGACATCCGCAGTATTATCATTAATATCTGAGAAGAAAAATAGTCAATATTATGCCTGATAAATCCCAAGTTCAAAATAATCACTCTATTTTACATAGATACAGCAGCAAACATCAAATGTACTTCTCAGATCTTACCACCTGTTATAGATTGACATAGACTTTAGTAATTTACTAAGTGACATGGCATTTTGGATAATTATGTAGAGGATGACATTGTTCCTAACTATCTTTGAATAACGCAACAGTGTATCAGTTGATTAGCATTTTCAACAAAGGGAAATTAGTCAAATCACAGCCAACCTAAATCTGACAAAGAAGGCAAATCCCTATAGAGCACTGACCAAACTGAATGATTGACCAAACATTAATGGTCTTAAGTAGAGAAATACTGATTGTTCCAAGTACAGTGTTTCGCAAAAGTTCTCCTCCCAGGTTCTCATGGCAGATCTGTAAAAATCGTCAGCAATCACATTCTCCCACTGCCCAGCCCCTACCCTCCACCCCAACAATCAATTAACCCTCCCTGTGATCATTTCCCCTGTGGTTACCAAGCCCCAGTCACTAACTGTTCCTATCTTTCCATTTAATATCACTTAACTTTTTCTCATCTCTCTCACTGTTTGTTTTTAGAGATGGTAGAAAGACTAGCAAGATGCTGCTCATTGACTTGTTTATTTACTTGCTGATTAAAAGTTGGTTAATGATTTCTTAATCATGGCATTAGAACAATTAATCCAACCTGCCGATTATTCTCCTTTAATCAGAGCACAACACATTCTTAAAACACATTAACAACAGTCAGAAACTTGCGTTCAAAGTGCCTGAACAAGTATATCAGTATTGGAACATTTCCCACCGCATACCATTCACAGGAATAGGTATTGACATTATTTATTATTCTCTGCAGTGCTATTTCTTCATTTTAGTTTGCACGCCACCCAAAGTATATCAAAAGGAACTAAATTTGAAGTCTTCCAAATAATTTGAAGCAGCATGGATTCATTGCTGATCCATTATTGATATTTATTGCACCTTAATGGAAGATCAAATTCAGTTCTGAGATATTGATTCAGGCTCACTCTTCGGCCCTGTTTACATGGAAGTTTTCCAAAGCAGGTCATAGGTCAAACTGTATCAAATCACTGTCAGATGCACATCCTGTGATCTAGCAGCCAGGCAGTAAACCAGCAGGGAATTCAAATAACCCTTTACAATGGGCCTGATTCAATGGACTGTGATTCCCAGCTGCTTTTGCAAAAGCAGTAGAATCAGGTGTCTATTTCTGCTTTGTGGTAAATGGAGCTGAACATTTGCACAGTACAGCTCACATGATGGGAAATTGAGCCTTGCCTCGGGTCAAAAGCTAAGTGGTATTCAAAACTTCAAGTGTGCTGAATTAAGGAATATATGTGCTTTCAACTTGGAGATTCAATTAGGTCTAACTCTTGAAAGAATGGCCCCATTTTTGTGGAGGGAAGCAAACATTCCTCTGATCATTGCTTGCTGCCCTTTTATACATTTTATCACTTTTCCTATTGTCTTGAGCAGCAACAGCAACTTTGATTCATATTGTGGAAAAATGAGGCACGTTCACAATGGTTTTCATCTTGCATTGAACAGGACAGGTGCAAGAATGCCAAATTTCAAAGCAATCTACAATTTCTAATGAATGGAAAAGGGGATTGAATTGTTTGGCAAGTTGAGGTCCTGCCTATTGCGAACCAATTTCAATTGGGTGCTGACATCAAACCAGAACAACATTCTGCCTACTGCAGAAATGAATGATGAGTTTGAACCTGGTGCAATGCTAGGTCGATAGTTTGTATCATCCAGTGAATTGTACACCATATCTAACATTGGTTGAAAATCACAATGACCAATATCTTAGAGAAGATATAAATGTGGGTGACCACCCAGGAGTGCTTTGAAACTTTAAAGTCTACATGTAACATAGGCATGGGTGATGGTTTCAACAGTAGATATGGCTGAAGTGAACTGATGCTATAGAAGTGGTGAACATGCCATTAAGATTCTGAATAGACTGGCTAAATCTCAAACTGTTGTCAGGAAGAGCAATAGAGTTCTTGATTAGGGAATGAAGTTTGAAAAAGAAATGGAAAACAATGATGCCAGTCTTCCCAAAATTTAATTGGAGGAAACTTCTGCTCATGCACTCATTGATGAATTTGATATATAAAGTTGTCAGATAGAAAAGGCAATATGCGAATACTCAGATTTGAACGTCTCTGAATTTAAAGTGCACTTACAACAAATAATACTAAAGTAATACCAATACTAAATAGATAAGCTGCGATAACTCCCTCGATATTGGGTCTGAGTTTGTGGAGCATCCAGTACTTATTCCATTATGATGGAATACCATTGTGCCATTACTTTGTCCACAAACCTGAAACTATTTATTTCAGATAAATGTAAATAACTGTGATGCTGGAACACGATGGAAGTACTCAGCAGCATCTGTGGAGAAAGAAACCGAATTACCATTTATTGTTGATGTCTGATCATTAAAACTGGAAGAACTCAGAAGTGTGACGGGACTTTCACAGAGACAGGATGCTTTGAGAATGTGAGGGAGAAGAACTAAAGGAATGGCCTATGATGGGGTAAAAGAGAGAAGAAATTAAATAACAAAAAGAATGAAAGTGCAAGGCTAAATCAGTTGGCAATCAGACAAGCGAAGAATCAAACATTGGGACCAGAGGAGAAGTAATTGGGAATGTTAGACACATCACTGTTAGTTGTATCCTCCTGCCCTAACCACAGCATCCCACACCACCCCGCCCCCCCCACCCCAGCAGCCAAACAGTAAGGTTACAGTCTCAAATTATTAAGATGAATGCTAACTCCAGAAGGTTCATTCACTGAAAATGGGAGTTGGTGGAATGGATGATGATAACAAGGCAGACTCTAACATGGTTGTGACAGGGAGGCAAGAGGATGAGAACAGAAGTGCAGTAAAAGCCAATGTCAGCCATAATGACAGGAAGTTTTGTTTGAGGAAAAACGAAGGCAAATCAGGTGCGATGATATTGTTTATGAGGCCCATACAATCAAGGACAAAGAAGCAGAATCAGGCCATTTAGCCCATTGGGTCTGCTCCAAAGTTCAATTAAATCATGGCTGATCTAATAATCCTCATCTCCATTTTGCTATCTTTTCCCTTAATCTTTGATTCCCACATGGATTAAATGTCTATCTCAGCCTTGAATATACTAAATAACCCAGCCTCAACAGCCTACTAGTAGTAAAGAATTCCATGGATTCAATACCCTCTGAGAGAAGAAATTCCTCCTTACTTCTGTCTTAAAGGGGAATCCTCCTATTCTGAGATTATGTCTTTTTCCTAGATTGTCCCACAAAGGTAAATAACATTTCCACATCTAATGGGTCAAATCCCATAAGAATCTTATATGTTTCAATAAGGTTGCCTCTCGCTCATCTAAACTTTAATGAGTCAGTCCCTCCATTCCCCGAATGACCCTCATGAAACCTCTCTGGACTACCTCCAATGCCAATATATCTTTCCTTAGTTAAAGGGACCAAAACTGTTCATAGTATTCCAGCTGTCGACTGACTTCTGCCTCGTATAGTTTTAGCAATACTTTCATATTTTTGTACTCCAGTCCCTTTGAAATAAAGATCAAAATCCAATATGCTTTCCCTATTACCTACTGAAATTGAATGCTTGCTTCTTGAGATTAATGAACAAGGACCTCTAAATCCTTCTATTTTGTAGCTCTCTATAGTGTTTATCCATTTCAATAACATTCAGCTCCTCTATTCTTCCTGCCAAAGTGCGTAATCTCACATTGTTCTATATTATATTCCATCTGCCAAGTTTTCCCCACTCATTTAACTTGTCAATATTCCTCTGTAGACTCTTTGTGTCATATTCAGCACTCGCCCTCCCACCTCTTTTTGTGTCATCTACAAACTTGGCTGTAATAATTCCTTCATCTAAGTCATTAGCATATATTGAAAATATTTATGGCCCCAGCACTGATCCCTGTGATACTCTCTTTGTTATAGATTGCCATCCTGAAAGCTTCCCCTTCTACCAACTCTCTGTCTTCTATTAGTCAATTATTGCCATAATAAATGTGACATTGGTAGCGAAACTGGAAAAATGTAATTGAGTTCCTACACAGCAAACACAAGATAGCTATGGAAGTCAGTGAGTATTTGAGAACTCAGAGCTTGGGGTTGTCTGTCCTCTTAATTCACCATCCTGATCTGACCTCTCTCTCTTCAATTTTCTAACCTGTTGGATTAAAACTACAATGTTGACTCTAGGAAAAACACCTCATCTTTCAATTAAGCACTGTTAAGCATTCTCGCTTCAGCAGTCAGTTCGCTTATCTCTGATGGTAACATCTATCCCATTTTTACAGAGAGTGTTATAAAACGCAACTTATCGCTTTGAAGATAATCAAATTTCACTCACTGTTAAAATCAAGATAACATTACAGAGCATTATATGACATGTGGGTTAATGTCATTTTATTGTATCACCAGATATCTGGGAAGTCTCTGCCCATCCTATTGTCACAGATTTAAAAAACTCCCCTAATTTACATTTCTTTTTCCACTTTAGTTCATAATTGAGAAATCTATGGAGAATGATGCTTGATACCCTCCCTTTCTCTGATGTTGCAACCACCCAGGCATGTCCAGGATTGGTTCATGAGCTGCAAATTCACATAGGCCATTCCCAGTCCCATTTTAAGTTTGAGAGTTTCAACTTTGAAAAAAAAAAGAACCAGCAGGAAAGCTTTAGTTAATTTTATTAATTTATCACAAAACCGGTGCTATAGTAATTCAAATAAAAAAATTATAAGGTTATTAACTAAAATATAAATTTATAAAGATTGACTGTAAGTATGGATAAATGATGTTTAAAAACATTAAAAATTCAGTCTCTAAGACCACTTCTGTCCTAGTACCTTCTTGAAGATTCTATTTTCAAAGTGAAGATGTTAAAGTCATGTTTAGTAGCTATGACAGCTTTTACAGTCAAATAGTTAGAGGTTATTCCCACAGCTGGACTAAGCAGAATGGTTATTGGAAGGGAGTAATTTTCTTTTACACAATGCAGGTTGTGGTCAATGTTCCCTCTGAGCAACTTAGCCACTCAGAGAGTATACGGATACAGGATCATCTGTGAATGCATAGACCTCCAGTCTAGAAATTTCTGCTGTGTATGGAGTTTAGAGATCTATGCAGTGGCTCACAAAATTAGAGGGAATAAACATTATGGCCTTGATCGCCTTATTCAATACAGCAGGACCTTAGCTAGTTTATCTTCTTCCATCTATTTTTGGAGAATTTATCACTGCTAGTGCCTCTGTCTTCTCATACAAGCCAAAGCTTAAAAAG
The DNA here is from genome assembly GCF_037043375.1 of Chiloscyllium plagiosum. NCBI lineage: Eukaryota > Metazoa > Chordata > Chondrichthyes > Orectolobiformes > Hemiscylliidae > Chiloscyllium > Chiloscyllium plagiosum. The sequence continues at coordinate 72,061,779 of NW_028270140.1, forward strand.
ATTGCCAATCCAAGACTGGCAAACCTTGTTCCCATAATAGATATTGGGTCGGTCTAGGTGCAAGGCAATCACTCTTTTAACTTCTTAATGTATTAGCTTGGATGCTCTTGTGTAAAACGGTGGTGAGAAAGAATTGCCAAAGTGAACCATTGCCAAACAGTTTAAAGTTTATCTTTGGAAATGGTCACTGATTTCCAAAAGTCCTCTTGCTGAGGAAAAAAATCTAAATCCAATGCCAGCTGAAATCCACAAGGTTAGTCATGTGATTTCTGAGAGCCACATTGTGGGAATTACTGTCTATTTTAAAGAGAGATAAGATTTCTTAATAAATAATGTAACATAATTCCCCAGTTGTGACAATAACCTTTATGTTTTCTTCTCTGTCAGTGTGGGAAAGAGCAGCCCTATGATTTATAATTGAATGTCTTCTTCCAATAAATGCAGTATATTTTATGGAGAGGTATGAAGTGACATAAAACTTACAGTGATTAACTAGTGGATAGATTGATGGAGGTGAGAAGAAGAGCCTGGAAAGAGAATGGTGGCTGCACTATGTGGGTGTGAGGAATACAGTAATGAAGTTGTCTTGACAAAGAAATGTGAGGGGTTGAGGTGATATGTACACCAAAAAATAGGCAAACGTGCAACTATATTCATCTTTCCTGATGTGATGAGAATGTTAAAGAGTTCCTTGCTCTGAATCCATGAGCATGGCACAATGCTCCTACTGCTCTCCTCTTGGGTCACCACCATCAATACTTGATATGTAGCAGCAGGAAGACTCTGCCTCACATTGCTGAACAAAAATATCTCTCCTTGACTCCTCATAATTTCCAGCAGCATATCAAGTATGACAGCATTGAAACTGAACACACATTTTAAGTGTTCAGAAATCATTGTAAAAGTTCCTTCTCTTTTGCTTTCAAATCCAAAGTACTCCAAATTTTACGTTTGGAGTGTCCCTTTAAACACCGGAGTTGAGATTTGGATCTTCATCCTACTTGGTGTCATGCAATCAAACCAAGCCTGATTATAAATGATATTAAGTTGACTCCATTAAATGCTTTGACAGGGGGTTCTGATTGTATGCCTGGCCACTTTCATGCATATCCAACATACCTTTCTTAGTTATACATAATTTCATTGAAGACGCTTATAATACTGAGAAGTTCTCAACTGTTTTCTTTTTTTTCTATTCATTCGTAGAAAGTGGTTATCATTGGCTAGGCCAATATTTGTTGCCAATCCTTAACTACTCAAGAGTTATCGATGGGGCAAGGGCAATTATAATGCGATTAGGCAAAAATTAGGATGCATAGAATGGGGCAGCAAAATGCAGGGGATGCAGACAATGGAAATGTGGAGCTGGTTTAAGGAACAGATATTGTGTGTCCTTGATAGGTATGTCCCTGTCAGGCAGGGAGGAAGTGATAAGGTAAGGGAACCGCGGTTTACAAAGAAAATTGCATCTCTTGTTACAAAGAAGAAGGAGGCTTATGTGTTGATGAGGCAAGATGGTTCAGATGAGGCGATGGAGAATTACAGATCAGCTAGGAAGGATTTAAAGAGAGAGTTAAGAAGAGCAAAGAGAGGACACGAGCAGTCTTTAGCAAATAGAATAAAGGAGAACCCTAAAGCTTTCTATGGGTATGTGAGGAGTAAAACGATGATTAGGGTAGGAATAGGGCCAATCAAAGACAGAAGTGTGGACCCTGTGGAGATCGGAGAGGTGCTAAATGAACATTTCTCATTAGTTTTCACTCAGGAAAAGGAGAATATTGTAGAGGAGAAGAATGGGTACGAGATATTAGACTAGAAAGGATCGAGGTTAGTTATGAACAGGTGTTATCAATTCTAGAAGTGAAAGTAGACAAGTCCCCTGGGCAAGATGGGATTTATCTGAGGATTCTCTGGGAAACTAGGAAGGAGATAGCAGAGCCTTTGGCTTTGATATTTGAGTCGTCATTGTCTACAGGTTTGGTACCAGATGATTGGAGGATCGCAAATGTTGTGCCCTTGTTCAAAAAGGGCAGTAGAGATGACCCAGGTAATTATAGACTAGTGAGCCTTACTTCTGTTATAGGAAAGGTTTTGGAAAGGATTATAAGAGATAAGATTTATAAACATCTAGCAAGCAACAATTTGATTTCAGATAGTCAATGTGGTTTCGTCAAGGACAGGTCATGTCTCACAAACTTCAATGAGTTTTTGAGAAGGTGACCAAGCATGTAGGTGAGGGTAGGGCAGTTGATGTGGTGCACATGGACTTCTGTAAAGCCTTTGATAAGGTTCCACATGGTAAGCTGTTGGAGAAAATGCAGTGGCATGGAATTGAGGGTGATTTAGCAGCTTGGATTAGAAACTGGCTTTCTGAAAGAAGGCAGCGAGTGGTGGTTGATGGAAAATATTCAGCCTGGAGTCCGGTTGCTAGTGGTGTGCCACAAGGATCTGTTTTGGGACCACTGCTGTTTGTCATTCTTATAAATGACTTAGACGCAGGCATAGGTGGATGGATTAGTAAATTTGCAGACGACACTAAAGTCGGTGGAGTAGTGGACAGTGTTGAAGCATGTTACAGGTTGCAGGGGGACTTGGATAAACTGCAGAATTGGGCTGAGAGATGGCAAATGGAGTTAAATGCAGCTAAATGTGAGGTGATGCACTTTGGGAAGAATAACAGGAAGGCAGAGTACTGGGTTGATGGAAAGATTCTTGGTAGTGTGGATGTGCAGAGGGATCTTGGAGTCCATGTACATAGATCCCTAAAAGTTGGCACCCAGGTGGATAGTGCTGTTTAGAAGGCGTACTGTATGTTAGGTTTCATTCGTAGGGGGATTGAGTTCCGGAGTCGCAATATCGTGCTGCAAATATACAAAATGCTGGTGTGGCCACACTTGGAATATTGTGTTCAGTTCTGGTCCCCATATTTCAGGAAGAATGTAGAAGCATTGGAAAATGTGCAAAGGAGATTTACCAGAATGTTGCCTGGTCTGGAGGGAAGGTCTTATGAGGAAAGCCTGAGAGATTTGAACCTGTGAGGAGGGGATTTGAAAGAGACATACAAGATGATCAAAGGATTAGATAGGGTAGACAGTGAAAGTCTTTTTACTAGGATGATGATGTCAGCATGTATGAGGGTGCATAACTACAAATTGAGGGGTGATAGATTTAAGACAGATATCAGAGGCAGAGAGTGGTAAGGGCGTGGAATGCCCCACCTGCTAATGTAGTCAACTCAGCCACATTAGGGAGATTTAAACAATCCTTAGATAAGCACATGGATGATTTTGGGATAGTGTAGGGGAACGAGCTAAGAATAGTTCACAGATCTGCGCAACATTAAAGGCCGAAGGGCCTGTTCTGCACTGTATTGTTCTATGTTCTATGTTCTACTCTTGAACTGAATGGCTTGCTAGACTATTTCAAAGGAAGGTCATCAGTGAGCCACACCACAGCCATGCCCAAGGGTCAGTCACATGCCATCCAACACCATTTGGATTTAACCCTCTCCCTCTCTTTCTACCTTGCCCTCTCCCTTGGTGCTATTTTTTAGATTAGATTAGATTACTTACAGTGTGGAAACAGGCCCTTCGGCCCAACAAGTCCACACCGACCCGCCGAAGCGTATACCACCCAGACCCATACTCCTACATTTACCCCTTCACCTAACACTGCGGACAATTTAGCATGGTCAATTCACCTAACCCGCACATTTTTGGATTGTGGGAGGAAACCGGAGCACCCGGAGGAAACCCACGCAGACACGGGGAGAATGTGCAAACTCCACACAGAGAGTCGCCTGAGGCGGGAATTGAACCCGGGTCTCTGGCGCTGTGAGGCAGCAGTGCTAACCACTGTGCCACCGTGTCGCCCACAAATGGATTTCTTTGCCCTTAATGGATTCTGTAAGTAAATTAAACAATTGGAAACATGGATGATTGACTGGTGGTGGTTAATAGATGAAAAACACCATGTCCAGGGTTTTTTTATGAAGAAAGGTTGAGACAGAGGTGTGGAACAGTCTGCTCCAAAACCAATAAAGGAAACTGCTTGTGGGGCCTTGGGGTTTTTTTAAGTTGAAGAGAAGCAGCATTAATAGGTGGCTCAGGCTACCATAGAATCAGGATTTTTAGTTTTAGCTTTCTGCAGTTGCTGGAGTCTTGAAGCTGGATATGGAAATCTTATTCCGTCTCTCTCTCTCTCTCTTACAACTAAAAGCCGGGGTTCTCATCCTGCTGCTAGAATTGCATGTGATACAATCTATTTTATTGATTTTGCCTTTTCCAAGGGTGTGTTTATGGGGTGTTGTTATATTGGAACAGTTAATTAATAGTAGCTAATATATATGTTTGTTAAGTATTTTGTTGGAGTTACAGTTAAGGCATTTTTTTGTTTTTAATTTATCTCTATTTTAACTGTAGTGTAAAAATAAAGTGTATTTTACTTAAAGTTGACAGTTTGACAAATTGAATTACACTTGGAATGCAATGTCTTACACTTAACCTTAAAATAAAAAAAGGTTAAGGTCTAGACTATATTCTTAATATAATTTGAGGGGGTCTGGTCTGCTGCATAACAACATATTGGAGATCGCTACTGCAATGTTATCAAGGAGTTTAAAGCCAAAAGGATTTGAAATTCATACCTTTGTCCAAAGGGGTTTCAAAGCACAACCCAAACTGTTTTCCAGGTCATTGTTGAAGCCAATATCAAACTGCAGAATTCAGATCTCATAAAACAAACCTTGAAATGGTGAAACAAATGCAAAGAAAATTCTAGATTATGATTGGAAAAAAAAGTGTCATAGATACCAAAATGATTACCTGCTAGCTCCAAATAAACATTAAATAAGGAGATAAGCAATAATGCTATCAATACCTTTAGTTCATTCAGCATTTGTCAAAACATGTCTGAATACCCAAGCTTTTGTATCCACTTCAGAATAATACTTAGACCCTTCAAAGTACAAATGAAGTCCTTCCAACATTTGATCAACAGATCAAGTCTAATCCTACAGCTTCCACAAACTACTTTGGGCTGGTAGAATCATTACAGTGAAAAGAATAGAAGTATAGGTCTAAGCATAAATGCAGAGACTGGTGTTTTATGACTGTACATTAGTGGGAATTTTTTTTCCTTAAATGACACAAGGACTCTGGACATTGTGAGCGTGAGAAGGTGGGACTGTAATAATAATTCCAAAGGCATTTGAAAATGAAAGGAATTGTAAGGTGATAAATCAGGAGGGATGAAATATTCCAGAGGCAAGTTGATTAAATATAGCACTGTAGAAATCAAGGGTAAAAATCAAAATCATGCTAGAATGATAACTCCTTGCAGTTTAAAATGTGAAACAGATTTAAATAATTAAATTGCATGTTAGATTGTATTTCTAGAGGCCTATTGCAAATATGAATTAAACTGTAAGTAAGTGAAACCTTAAGGGCTATAATAAAGTTGATATTACCGTAAGACCATAACATGGAGGAGCAGTAAACCACTTAGCCCATTGAGTCTGCTCCATCATGAAAGGAGATTATGGTTAATTTGATAATGCTCAACTCCACTTTCCTGCCTTTCCTTCATACTGCTCAATATCGCAAACTAAAACAGAAAGTGCTGGAAAAACTCAGCAGATCTGGCAGCATTTGTGGGAAGCAAAACAGAGTTAATGTTTCAAGTCCAGTGACCATTCATCAGATCTGGACTCAAAATGTAAACTATGTCTTGTTCTCCACAGAAGGTACCAGATCTGCTGAGTTTCTGCAGCATTTTCTGTTTTTGTTTTCGATCTCTATAGCATCCACAGTTCTTTGTTTTATTATGTACCCTCAATCTCCTTACTGATAAAATAGCTGTCAATTTCAACCTTAAATATACTTGAAGACCCATCCTTTGTGGCCCTGTGCAGTAAAGAATTCCAGTGATTCGTCACCTTCTGATAGAAGAAATTCCTCCTTATCTCTGTCCTAACTGGATGACCCCTTGCTCTGAAATTATGCACTCTGGTCTTATATTCCCCCACAAGAGGAAACAACTTCTTTGTATTTACCTTGTCAAGTCTCTGATGAACCTTATATGTTTCAGTAAGGTCATCTCTCATTCTTCTATACTTCAATGAGTACAGGCCAAACCTACTCAACTTCTCCTCATAAGACAATCTCGCCGTACCGAAGATCAATCATGAGAACTTCCTCGGTCAGCCTCCAATGGCAGTATAATTTTCCTTAGGTAAAGGGCCCAAACCTCTTCACAGTATTCCAGTTGTGGCCTGGCTAGCACTTTTTATGGCTTTAGCAATGTTTTTGTACTTCATACTCTTTGAAATAAAGTCTAACATTTCATTTGTCTTCCCTATTATCCGCTAACTTGGGATGACAGCTTTTTGTGATGTATGAATGAGTTCTCCCAAACTCTCTGTGTTGCTGTTTTCTACAATTTTTCTCCAAATCAATAATATTTAGTTCCTCTAAACTTCCTGCCAAAGTCCATAACTGCAGATTTTCCGACATCATATTTTTCATAGTTATATTTTTTTGCCCTATCACTTAACCTGTCTACATCCCTTTTTAGTCTGTTCTGTCTGTATCCTTTTGCAGAGTTATCTTCTCACTTGTCATCCCACCTATTTTTGTGTCATCCGTAGCATGACTAGAGTACGTTCACTTTCCTCATCCAAGTCATGAATATTATATTGTAAATAACTGTGGCCCTCGCACTGATCCCCTTGACACTTTATTGCTTAGAGATTGCCATCCTGAAAGAGCCTCTGTTATCCAACTCTCTGTCATATCAGTTAGTCTATCCTCTATTCATGCTACCTCTAATGGGTTGTCATCCAGAATATGAACCTAGTACCTCTAACATACCATTGTATGATACATCCCAAAGGGGACATTATAGCCCTATTACCAATGAGCCAACATATTGGGATAAATACAATGGCGAGTGAACTTTTAGAAGAGTAAATGTTAAGGCATGTGTCCAATTTGTTTCTGAGGACTTCTGCATTAATTCCTAAAAGTTAGTGTCAATTGCCTGGAGAACAACAATCCCATCACTCATGAAAACAGACATTATTTGAATAATAAAGCAACTGGAATAGTCCACTGGTGTGGTCATAAATACAGACGATCACAGAAAGCAATCTTCTTATCTGGGTCAAACCCTACAATCACCTTGTGTGTTCTCCGATATTAGAACCCCAGTTTGAAAGCTGATGCTTAAGAGCTATGAAAATAGTATAAATAGGAAGAAGAGCTAAATAATACAAAACCAGTTGAAGAAGTTATTATTTATTCAGATACGATATAATGGAAAATGCATCTAGTAGCAACCTGAAAAAAGAGAAACTCTCACTTGCGGTTTACTTGCAGTTTGTTGAAATAATTGCATATAACCCAACATGCAAACCAATGTGAAAATCTATGTTGCACTCTGTGAAAGTCAAAAAATTACCACTAAAATTTCATAACTGAAGGAGCAGAACTTAGACAAAATCAGTGCTTGAAAATAGGACGGTGTAAGGGAATGCTTTATAACGTGGCCTTTTGAGAAAATGAATAGAACCAAGGCTACTATGGATGAAAAAGCAAGTTGAAAATGACCTAAGGGTTTAGTAAAGTTACTTTAGAAAATATAAGGAAGCAAAACGTAATGAGAATAGGGACTAAAACAAAAGTCAGATGCAAATTTAAGTGAACATTAACTGTCTGGATGGTGGCTGGTGAAATGTTTTCAGTATTTGATGAATAAATATTGAAGAACTAGAGAAGATGGACAGAAGTCAATCCTGTGGTTGAACACATGGCTGTACAGAACTTTGAGCTCCCTGCTGGTAAGGTCATTGAAGTCATCCCTCATGGACTGCTTGAGGAATATCCATAAAAATGTAATCAAGGTGCCAACAGGACAGAACTGGAAAAACATTGTGGAACTCTATTGTGCAAATGTGGGGACCCAGAGGCCCTTAAAAGAATCAAAAACAGATATTGGATAATAGTGATAATAGTATTTATAGGAATTATATGAAATAAAATTTGGCACAAACCCACATAAGGAGGTATTCAGGCCAATGTGGGTTTTAAAGCATGTATTAAAAGACCAAACAAGGTACAGAATTCCAAAACTTAGTCCCTTGACAATTGAAGACACTGCTGCCAAAGATGAAGTGATTAAAATCAGGATTGCTCACCCAGAATTGGAGAAATACAGATATCTCCATATGACTGGAGATGAGAAATAACAAGTGTCAAAAAGCTTTGGTTGGAGCGATTCATAGACACCGGATGGAGCATTAAACTAAAAATCTTTGTAGCTTATAACAAAAGTAATGTGATAGTTTTAGAGGTTTAAATCTTCATTTAGACTGGAATAATCAAATTCACAAAAGTATTCTGAAAGATAAGTTTGTAGAATGCTTTTGTGACAAAATGTGGAAAAATATGTTACGGAACCAACTAGAGATAAAGCAATTTCAGATAAAAAGGTAAGGTCACCATAGTCTTACCAGTGCGTAGAGATGTACTCTCATTAGAGAGGGATAATTGGTAGTGATTTAATCTGAAGGTCACCATGCCACAGGTGAGGGGTAAGATTGAGAAGGAGAGACCTTCATTGTAATCTCAGCCAGTAAAGGAATCAAACCCACACTACTGGTATCACCCTGCATTGGGATCCAGCTGTCCAGCTAACTGAGCTACATATTCAGATCCGCTATTGTACAACATGTCACTTAGTAATGCCATTCCAAGAGATCCTTGTAAAAATAGAATTTAATTCCACGTTAAGTTTGTAAATGGCATAGTTCCATCAGGGGAAAACAGTTCTATTAAAAATCAGTGGTTGCTGTTAATGAAACACCCTCCCGATGCATAACATTACTGCTGCTCCCTGGCCACAGGTTAGTGTTGCTGCTAGGGGCTCATGGGGGAAAATGGGAAAGGTGTTGACAACTAAGGCAGACTGCACGATATTGACCCTTCCTGATGCCGAGATCCACAATCAGCATGCGAGTGCTATTGAATTAGAGAAACTCCTGCCAACCTCGCATCCATTGCCCCACCAGAATACAGTCAATCCCACCCATGTTCCCTTGTCATGCTCCCTGCATGACAAGTCCCTGCCTGCTCCTATGTTAACACCAGTGGCAGTGGGGATGACATCCTTATCCAGGCATCAATGGCCCAATTAAGAGTCTTAATTGCCAGCAATGTAGGAAAGGCACCCAAAAGCCTCCCTGCTATGGACTTAATTGGGGAGGAGGCGGCAACGTGGCAGTGTCCTCACACATAATCCCAATCTGATTAAACATCCCGACATCATCAAACTTGCCATGAGGAGAGTATTACATTGTGCCCAATATTTGCAGTTGATTACTTAAAATATCTGAGTGCTAAAATTCCTGGAGTGGAGAAGGGCATGCAATGACTAGTTCCCTACCAAAATGTTATCTTCTCCCCTGAGCACTCTTAAATACTGTCTAGTTAGGTTTGGGTTAAGGTTAACCTTCTGAAAACTTAAGTATACATCTGCAGGCTCCTCATTATCTACCTTTCTTGTTACTTCCTCAAAGAACTCTAATAATTTAGTGAAACACAATTTCCCTGTAATAAAACCACAATGACTCAGCCTGATCCCATTATGATGTTCTAAGTATCTTGCATAACCACCTTCATATCAATCTTGAACTTACTCTATGATAGATGTTGGGGAACTGGTTATATAATTTCTTGCTTTCTCTCTTTATTTCTTGAATAAAGGTGTTACATTTGCTATATTCCAATCTGTTGGGGTCCTTTAAGAATCTGAAGAGTTTTATTTAGTTAATAACGAATGCCTCCAATATGTCAAACATGGAAATAAAAATTGGATGAGGAACAGAAGTAAACTACACAGCCCCTCAAACCAGCTCTGCCATATACTATGAACATGGCTGAACTAAATACACCACATTCATAGAGTCATAGAGATGTACAGGATGGAAACAGACCCTTTGGTGCAACCCGTCCATGCCGACCTGATATCCCAACCCAATCTAGTCCCACCTGCCAGCACCTGGCCCATATCCCTCCAAACCCTTCTTATTCATGTACCCATCCAAATGCCTCTTAAATGTTGCAATTGTACCAGCCTCCACAACTTCCTCTGGCAACTCATTCCATACACGTACCACTCACTATGTGAAAAGGTTGCCCATAGGTCTCTTTTATATCTTTCCCCTCTCACCCTAAACCTATACCCTCTAGTTCTGGACTCCCCGATCCCAGGGAAAAGACTTTGTCTATTTATCGTTGCCATGCCCCTCATAATTTTGTAAACCTCTATAAGGTCACCCCTCAGCCTCCGACGTTCCAGGGAAAACAGCCCCAGCCTGTTCAGCCTCTCCCTATAGCTCAAATCCTCCAACCGTGGCAACATCCTTGTAAATCTTGTCTGAACTCTTTCAAGTTTCACAACATCCTTCTGATAGGAAGGAGACCAGAATTGCATGCAATATTCCAATGTCCTGTACAGCCGAAACATGACTTCCCAACTCCTGTACTCAATACTCTGATCAGTTAAGGAAAGCATACCAAACACCTTCTTCACTATCCTATCTACCTGTGACTCCACTTTCAAGGAGCTATGAACCTGCACTCCAAGGTCTCTTTGTCCTGCTTACCCTGATCACCTTTAACATTTCACTATCAAGAATATATCTTTCTCGGCCTTAAAATTATTCAAAGGGTCTATTTCAGCTCATGTTTTTGAGGAAGAGACTTCCAAAGACTCTCACTGACTGATTAAAAGAAAACTTTGTATCTCTTCCTTTAATAAATATCTCCTAATTTTGCACCCTAGATCAAGATTCATCTACAAGTAGAAACATCCTCTCCTCGCCCACTGTCAAGGTCCCTCAGGAGTACTCATGTTTCAATCAGATTGCCTCTTACTCTTCTAAAGTCTGGTTAATACAAGCCAAGCCTGCCCAACTATTCTTCACAAGACAACCCACCTATTCCAGATATTAGTCTGGTAAACTTTCTTTGAATTACTTTTAACACAATTGCATCCTTCCTTAGATAAGATAACAAATACTGTGTACAACATCCCAAGTGCAGCCTCAGCAGTGCCTTGTATAACTGAAGCATACCCTCACTACTTTTAGATTCAATCCTCCTTACAATAAATAATAGCATTCTATTAGCTTTCCTGATTACTTGCTGTACCTGAATACCTTTGTGATACATACATCAGTGCCACACATTGGACAGCACTGTGGCTCAATGGTTAGCGCTGTTGCCTCACAGTGCCAGGGACCTGGGTTCAATTCCATCCTTGGACGACTGTCTCTGTGAAAGTTGCACATTCTGCCTGTGTCTGCATGGGTTTCCTCTGGGTGCTCTACCTTCCTCCCACAGTCCAAAAATGTGCAGTTTAGGTGGATTAGACGTGCTGAATTGCCCATAGTGTGCAGGCTAGATGGATTATCAATAGGAAATGCAGGGTTATAGAGATAGGGTAGGGTGGGGATGGTTGTTAGAGGGTTGAAGTGGACTTGATGGGCCAAATAGCCTGCTTTCACACTGTAGAAAATCTACAATTCTATGATACACAAGAACATTCTAGATCTTGGGTGGCACCAATCAACCCCACTGCCCTGTGGCCCAATATTTCAACTCCCCCTCCCACTCTGCCAAGAACATGCAGGTCCTGGGCCTCCTCCACCGCCACTCCCTTACCACCCAATGCCTTGGGGAAGAACGCCTCATCTTCCACCTCGGAACACTTCAACCTCATGGCATCAATGTGGATTTCACCAGTTTCCTCATTTCCCCTTACCCCACCTCACCCCAGTTCCAACCTTCCAACTCAGCACCACCCTCATGACCTGTCCTACATGCCTATCTTCCTTTCCACCTATCCACTCCACCCTCCTCTCTGACCTATCACTTTCATCCCCACCCCCATTCACCCATTGTACTCTTTGCTACCTCTCCCCACCCTCCTCTCTGACCTATCACCATTATCCTCACCCCATTCACCTATTGTACTCTATGCTACTTTCTCCCCACCCCCCTCTCATTTATCTCTCCACTCTGCAGGCATCCTGCCTCTATTCCTGATGAAGGACTTTTGCCCGAAATGTCGATTTTCCTGCTCCTCGGATGCTGCCTGACCTGCTGTGCTTTTCCAGCACCACTCTAAACCATACATATTTATTTGTCTGTGCTAACAATTAATTGTTTTTTTATAAATGCTGTGTAAATTCAGGTACAAAGAATGTAATTCTGAGTTTTTACCATTTTTGCAATTTCTGGCCTTTTCTTATTGTGCATTTCTCAGTTTATGTCTGCTGTCACTTTCTGGATATCATTACCTATTTCACTACCCTGGTCTATTGCTTGTCTGTTTACTTTAACTTTCCAAATCCCTCCTCGTGGGAACCCTTCCCCTCACAATGTAGTTTTAAAGCCCACTCTGTTGCTCTAGTTATACAACATCTGTTTCAATGCTGTTCAACAGAACTTAATCGGACAATATTGAGCCCTCAGTGATACTTTCTCTAGCTTAGCTGGTAAATCACTAAGACTGAGGGAGGGTATTGTGGACAGATGTTAATACTTCAACTCAGCAATTACAGCTTCCCAGGGTAGATTTTTTTCTTTAATCATGCATAGAGAGGAAAATCAGATAAGAATTTTATGCTTGTATTAGAACCTACCCAAGTTTCTTTCTATTCATCAAAATCTACCACCATGATTCTTCAATCATCCATGCTCACTGCCTTAATTTAAACTGGGTCCTGAAGATTACAATCTGAAACAGTTGATATATTTTAATGATTTATCAATTGAAATTTACTTGTGCAGTTGCATTGGACTTGCTCAACAGAAATTACACATTACTTGGTTCTGTGTATGCCCATGTGCTGTCTAATTCCATTGCCATTTTTGAATTGCCTCCTAGGAGTAATGTAAAATGTTCAGCTGTACGTTCTCTCTCATGTCACCCTCTTGATCCCACACAAGTAACTGCAGAAATGAATTGCCAGACTGCTGCAGAAAATACAAAAGAGCTAACATGATACTTGAATTTTCATATTCTGAAATTGCATAACACAATTTTATTTGTTCATTCAACAACTTAATTTGTTTGTTCATTAATATTCAAAAATAATGTCCATGAAATAATGTTGAATTTGTGTGAGACAGTGATTATGTTTGAGATATAGCGAAATGTATAGCTTTTGGTACTCTATCAGAGGACATTGTGGCATTTTGCTATTATTTTTTACTCATGTTAAAATCTATGAAACATAGATACTTGCTGTTTGAAAAAAAATAAACTCCATCTTCTTTCATTCTGATAGTCACATGGTATAATGACAATGGAGTAGTTGACAAACCATAACTGTTAACTTTGATTCATTAGTCCAGAACAGAAGACTTGACATGAGAAACGTTCTAGTTCTTGAGTACTTTGAGAACCATAGCTCAACAATTATCTGCTTCTTCAAAGCATTCTACACTTAGCACATGCCATGTCAGAAATTCCTTGTTTGCCTTTGTTACTTTTGTTTGTTACTTTTTTTTGTCTGTCCATTCTGAAGGTGATAAGGCATAAATGTGTACAGATTGATAGATGGTGGCAATAGCTATTTGACTCCTAGACTAAGTAATATTTGGTAATCAGGATACTTGACCATACTAAATGTAGGACATTCAGCCCCTCAAGCCTGCTGTGACATTTGATAAAATCATGGCTGATCTGTTTGTTTTAAATTTCACATTCTCATCTATCACAATAACCTTTGATCCCCTTGCCTAACAAGAACCTATCTACCTCTGGCTTAAAAATATTCAATGACCCCCTTCCATTGCCTTCTGAGGCTTAGAGTTCCAAAGTCACACAATCCTTTAGAGAAAAGGATGTTGAGTGCACGTATACTATATGTCTGTCAAAGATGAATGATGAATGGTTTTATTGCACAAGATAGCACAAAGCTATCGAATACAGTGTTCACTCCCAGGGTAGTATTTGAAAATGTGTGTGAATTTTTTTGATATCCTGTTGAGCATTTATCCTTACTCCAAAAAAGATTAACTGCTTACTCATGCTGTTTTTTTCCTTCTGGGAGCTTTTGCTGCCTAAACACTAACTCTTGTACTTGCCTGCATAACAACAGTAGCTACACTTCCAAAATACATCACTGGATCAGAATGATTTTGATACATCCAGAGTACATGAGAGGTAGTAAATTAATACAAATTCTTCTTGCATAACTTTTACATAATTTTGAAACCTCCACTAGATCATCTTTTAATCTACTTGGTTATAGCATTACAATAATCTTTCATTCCTGCTATTATGTTACAGAACCTTTACAGCACAATTTCCAATATCTGGCCAACAATGATTCCTGAACTGCACCCAACTGTGGGCTAAGAGACCCAACATTGACACCAGCTTATTATTGTGACATTAGTAAACTAAAACATTCATTTATAGTATTAAAGAAGATGATTTTGAAATCAAGAAAATGGATTGTTTTACAAAATCAAAAACATTGAGAGTGGTTATTGATTTTCTAAAAATATGTGATGTTAATTTTTGAAAGGCTACAAAAGACACTTTTCAGATTGGGTGTGACTGGTAAATTGCTGGTTATAGATTGGCTGATTGCTGTACTCAATGTTTCTATCCATTGTCTGAACTCTCCATTAATCACAGCTAAGCAGATACTAATTTCACAAAACATTATACAATTTATTTTCATATATGCTGATTCTCTAACAATTGTTCTACTTCAAGTGCTCTATAACGTTAAGCAAGGTCAAAAGATGTTGAAAATACATCTTTTGATAGCTTCTATGTATATTTCATATCACATAATTGAACTGAAACGTTTCTCTTGTTGTTGAAGGCTACATATCCAAATTTTATACCTTGTCTTTTCTCTTCATAGGTGAAGACTGAACTGCTGTGTATATCCAAAGCTTCTTGTTCTACATACGTATTGCATTTATCTGGTGGTTTGAAAGTTTCATTCTAATTGCTCACTGATACCGCTATGAAATAATTCCAAAATGTGTGCAAGATTGTATCAGGAGCATTTATCACTGATTTTGTACTGCATACTGCCTGGGTCCCACTAAGGATGCCCCCACATGTAGCTCCTGGTAGCTGGAACTCAGTCATGTGGATGATGGATTGCCTTTGATTGAGCCATGCTTAACTTGCTTTTCATCATCATATACTCTGATCCTGTAAACTGAGAGGATGGCACCTTGATGGAAAGTACTTACAGCTAATAGGTGGAAGTCAATAACACAGATTTTAAAAAGAAATTCTGTTCATTAACTTAACTATTCAGATTCATAACAGATGTGTAATGTATGACACTGCTTTGATTCCAAAATATTTTGAAATATGTATTAGAGACAAGCTAGCTGAAAGGAAATATGGGCTGTTTAAGCCTAAACAGATAAGCATTACCATATGAGTCAACTATAAAAGGCACACAGTCCCACAGCAAAAGAAGTACAAGCAAACCTTGATTAAATTCCCACTGATGATGACAAATTGTTCAAGTAGTTTATTTTGGGTAAGAATGAAAAAAAATCCAAAAGAAAAAATTATGTGGCAGCCACATGTGCCCAAGGTAGAGCAGAACATGCAATTATGGGATGGATGATGGTTTATGCAGTGTGCCGCCCACTGGCAGCAGATTATTAGTTTCCTTAATAGCCTGAGGCAAAATGCTGGCTTCTTACGCAGTACTTAAGAGCTCTGAGGATATAAATGACAAACGTTCGATTCAGTCATTTCAAAAGCCATGCAGTGTGTTATTGTGTGCTGTAGGACCATTTCAAATTTGAAAAGATTTCAAAAGATTTTAACTCTTCACTCTCTAACAGTCGAATGAGCAAAGAATTACTGAAAAGAGTCAGTGGTAGCTATAACACGCTTTACACAAAAATCACCCAATCTGGAGACATTTTTCACACTCTGTAAAACCTCTGAATGCTGGATATCTGTAACATATATTTTTCTTCTTATATCATTTGATCAATTATACCAAAAGGGTAATGAAACATTTGCTTGTGCAATGCAGACCACTGGCAAGCTTTCATCACCTCCTTCATGATGAAACAGCATGGCAAGACCCAAGACAACAATCCCCCATCTCCCCGCCTCAAAACACAACTCCAAAAGCATAGGACTTCCACGTACTATGTCATCTGTTCTCTAATGAGTTCTCTGTGTGAGACTGCATGGTACTTTTGCATGATGGACAGTTTGAAAACTGGAGATTCAATTGAAATGACTTTGAACTTATTTCACACAGGAATTTTAAAGAAGAACTCAGTGTGACCCCATTGTTAATCAGATTAATCTGCCCCTTCTAAATTATGCACCTCTACCACTTCTCTTCTGATTCTCTCACTGTGAAATTAGTTACAAAATTCCCAGCACATCAGCTGCTGTTTCATGACATCTCATCAACTTTACACAATGCATCTCTTGTAATTTTTTTTTTCTCTCACTTTTCTCTCAGTTTTCTGTTGCTCATTAGCTTCCTTACTGGCTGGGTATTGATATCCCATTGCAATTCAATGCCCATGCTGTTATCTTCTCTGGAGTGTCACTTTTTAGATAACCAGGAGGAGACAGAATCACAAATCCAGTAGATGGTCATTGTATTCTGCTCAAAAGTAAATGGACAGCTGATGCCCTTTCACTTAAAATATTGAGAATTCTAAGATCTCGAAACAATGCAAAAGTGGTGAGGGAAATATGTGTGATATTTTCCAGGATGCTCAGTGCTTGACACCACATAGTATTTGCCATGTCTACCAGTATATGGCACCAGCAAAGGGTTGTTTGAGGTAATTTGCTCCTATGTCTTTAGGCTTTGTCTTGGTCATATTTAATGATTAGTGGTAGGTGATACCTCTTTGCACAGAATCCACAGGAGAGGCACAGTTCTGAGAGAATAAGAGGCTTATTGCATGGATTGCAATAAGTACAACCATATTTGGTACAATTACTCAGACATTAGGGAGTTAGTGCAGATGCTCCCTCTGAAAGCTATTCTAGAACTTCCTGTCCCCACCCAAAATCTTAATAATTGTGTGAAGCCAATAAACATAAACATCAACACTCTTCAGAACAATTACCTTATACAACAGCACAAATCCAGAAGTACCAGTTCTCAACCCAGCCCCCACCATTTTTGGGGCAGGTTGAATAAGCTCTTATTTCCTCATCTGTAAATAGCAAAGGGTTGATCTAATTTGTACTAGTGGGATGTTCAAACTACAAATGGTAAGCTTTAACCCTGCTAGATGTAGGTCTAAACTGACCAGAGTTCTTTGAAAAGGCTTGGAAGGAGGAGAGGAATATGTAGTGAAATAAGAGGGAGTAAGGGAAAAGGGTTTGATGGCTCTTTGTGGCTTCATTTTCCAGTGTTTTGACAGGCACTTCCAGTCAACCCACCTCCACACCTGGCAACCTCTAAACTCCTTCTAGAGTTGCTTGCCATGACTCCCATTATTACCCATTTCTCTCACTACTGTAAGCTCCTTCCAATGTACTATGTACTTCCTTAAATAAGTAGTAATAACAGTACTCCAGATGTGGTTTCAGTTGTGCCCTGTTTAACTGAACCATAAATTCACTACTTCTGTATTCATTTCTCCTTGCAGTAAATGATAACATTCGATGAGATTTCCTAATTGCTTTCTCTACCTGCATAACAATCTTTTGTGATTCATGAACTACATTACCCAGACCCCTCTACAGCTTAGAGATTTGAAATCACTACTATTTACACAATATGCATTCAGTGCCACACATAATATAAACGGAAGGGTTTTAATGTGAAAGATGCGTGAAGCTTTGAGAAGCAGAGTTTTAGGCATTTCTTGAATAAGCCTCAATGATAAATCAACCACTGATTTCAGCTACTTTCTTTGCTGAACCTTCCTTCACCACAGTGTCACTGATTTTTCCCATTCCTCCTGCAGCATATCTAATTCAATGTCTTTGCAGATTTTAAAGTTATATAGGACAGAATAGTCTATCACAATCACAAAAAAAATTTGAAATACACGAACCTCAGTTATTTATGTAGCTGAATCTATTTTTCCATATTCATTCATGTGATGGGAGTTTAGCTGGCTGGGCCAGCATTTATTAGAACCCCCAAATTACCCTGAAGAAGGTAATGGTGAGCTATCTTCTTGAATTGCTGCAATTTCTTGGGTGACCACAGATCCAAAACTTGGACATTCTAAATTGACCCACGGCTGGAGAAATTGGGCCTGATAGAAAATTAAATAAACTGAATTAAACAGCACCTATCAGTAAAGAGGACAGTGAAAACCAAGATCAAAGTGATTGCACAGCTTCAAGGAAAGCCACTTGTGACCAGCCTGAGTTTTGTGCATTAGAGTATCAATCAGATGTTTTTTCACCTTGACTGCCTGAGTAGCAGCACTTTATACCTCCCTGACATGATTAAAGTGAATGCTGTTAGTGTGATCCGATTGGATGATTTGAACCCAGCTCATTATCCCATTGGCCAAGCGCCTCAGACATTCTGGAAGGTAGGATAAAAAGGCTCGCACCTAAAAGCAAAGACTTGCCGCGAAGATTTGATGTGGTCCAGCACGAGAGCTCTGACCACGCAAGGGACCAGAAATGAGAGTGAGAAACCGACAGAAAGAAAATCTTCCCTGACCTGTGAGACCCACCTTTGTGGAAGAGAGCTAGTCTGATGTCAGAGATGAAGGAGATGCTAACAACCCAGTTCAAACACCTGGATTGTTGTGGGTAACATCCTTTCACAGACAGATGGAGCTCGATGTAGAGTAAATATTGTGGGGATTTAGAAAATGTTCACATGGTGTTTTTAATCAGGAATATTTTGTTAATAAAACTGAGTTGAAACACAGATCATACTGTGTCCTTTCATCCAGCTCCCAAGCAAGAACACTTGAGACAAGTGTTTTGAATACATAAACTAGTTGGAGTGTACAAAGCACGGATAACAAGGGACTCCCACAGTGATGTTAGAAAGAGAGTTCAGGATTTTGATCCAGCAACAGGGAAGAAATGATAACATAGTTCCAAGTCATGATGATCTGTGGTGGTCATGGTGAGGTCAGGAGGTTGGCGCATTTCAATGTAGCTACTATCCTAGTCCTTCTAGATGTTATGGGTCACAGATTTTGAAGGTGCTGTTGGTAGAGTCTTGGTGAGTTACTGCAATGTATATTGTAAATGATACGCATTGCTGCTACTGTACATCAGTGATGAATTGAGTGAATATTGAAGGTGGGCTTCCAATTAAAGAGAGCTGGGTGGTGTCAAGCTTCTTATTGGAGTTGCACTCATCCAGGCAAGTGGGGAGTATTCCATGACATTCCAGACTTGAGCCTTATAGATGGTGGACAAGCTTTGAGGAACCAGGAGATAATCTACGCGCTACAAAATTCCTAGCCTCTGACCCGCTCTTAGAGCCACAGTATTTATATGATTTTTCCTTTATGACTGGTATTGCGTTCTCATACAAAATCAACTGTTGTGAAGTTCTATTTGGTAGTGCCCTACTTCACACCCACATCTCACAACTTAACTAGAAATCCATGACAGACACATTAACCAAACACATTGCACCACATCACAGACACACTTCCCTCTTCTCTCCAGCACATGACGCCTAATAATTGGAACCAATACTATCTAATTGACAGGGGATCACACTAGGCTACGTTTTCTTAACCCTATGGAGGAAACAATGCACATTATCACTGGCACAGCCAAGACTGAGACTGTGTCCAAATTAGAATGGAATAACTATATCCTCATCTCACAATCTCTTCATGTTTAAGTAGATTGTTCTTGCTTTCCACCATCCCTGTCACAGTGAATTTCTCCTTTCTGCAATCTGGCAAGATAATGTTGAAAGACTAAGAGGGGGAAAGAATTGAAAGTAATGAAGAAGAACATTTTCGCCACTTTTGCACCAGCAGCCATCAAAACAGATACTGATAAGGGAAGTAATTTAAAGGATAGTGTAGAAGTGTGATCTGTTCTGCCAACAAACTGGGTACAAAGGTCCATGGAAAGGATAGTGCTGGTGCCAAATTGCCTGAAGGAGAGGGGGCACAGAGTTCTATTTCAGAAGAAACAGATGTAAATTCTTTTGGTTGCCTAGAAAAAGGAATAATAAAAATGCTTTGGGCATTAGGAAGCTTGCCAGTAAGCCTGCATGCAATGTTCAGGAGGGAGGAATCCAATAACAGTTAGACACAGAGCTTTGAAAGGAACTTAGTGCCCCCGAAGTCCAGCATTGGAATTAGACATAAACTCCATCAACAATCTTACGAATTCAAACATGATGAGAATATCTCAACTTCTTTTGCAGCGCAAGCAGCTTCCACTAGACATCGACTGTTATACCAAAGACTTTGAAGGTCAGCCTGCAACCATCCAGACTTCTATCATCGTGTCTATGTTCTCAGAGTCTTTCAGCATTTCAGAGTGGTCAAGCAATCTTTCCTGCAACATGTTGTTAGCATTGCCCTGGGGATTGTCTGTGGCTCCACAGAACTGACACTTTTGTCCTTGTTGAGGAATACAGCATTCACCCTCTTATCCCTGTCAGTTTGTCAATGCAATTGCTCTTGCCTAACAGCCTGTCAACCCAGATTGCTGCTGCCATGTCGAAGTGGTGCAGTCTATAAATGAGTTAAGGCTGAGCAGCACAAGGTTATCCTTCGAAGCCATCCACAGTCTGCTGTATTGAAAATCAACATCCATCCAACATCTACACTACAGTCACTGAGATCAACTTGGGTAGCAAAATTCAAGCAGGAAAAGGCACAGAGAGGCTGGATATTAAGGGAATGGACAAGGGTGATTAACTCGTATTTTATTCAATCGTTTGGCTTCTCAATTTGGTTTAGCATGTATATTTTAGCAGACTTTTATTTTTTCATTGTGACCAAGTGAAGATTGTGCTAGGTAGAAAGCGATTCACAGATTCTTGTTAGGCAGGGGTATGAGAGTTTGCTCGGAGTAGATAGACATGTGGAATTCAAAATACTAACAGATCAGTTGTGATCTTATTGAATGACATGGCAGGCTCAAGGGGCCAAATGACCTATTCCTGAACCTAGTTCAAATCTTTGTATGATTTATGATGAAAATGTAATTAGAGTTGCAGTTATTGGTGCTACAGTTAGAGGTTCTTTCTCAGGAAGCCCAGTCAGAAACCAGTGCCTAAGCAGCCTCTTCTCTTCATCCTCATTTTTCTCTTCTTTTTGTCCTGCTCCTGAGTTGCCCCCATAACTTTGTCATGGATCGTCATGCAAATGAACTCATCATTCACTCTGCTGAGTACTGCAGCACTCCACCACAACAGCCCAAGTAGTGGGTGAAATAACTTCACACAGACTGGCATCCTGTCACAAAGTCACCCATTATTCACACATGGAAAGTCCTTGACACTGATCTGGCTTCCTCAGAGTCAGTTTTTAGAGTGAACAGAACCTGTGATACTCCTGTTTATGTCTGTCAGCCAGGCCTTCCTGACTGGACCAGATTAACAGTCCCAATGAGGAAACTCATATTCTATGCAGTCCTCACTTTCTCCTCATATTCAAGAGGTCCACTTGGCTGACATTGTTACAATCACTACAGTGGGCCCATTATTTCAGCATGTCAGTGGTCTATGTTATCATACTTTACATGACAAAATAGCTTTCATTGCACGTGTCCTGTATATGCATCAATGGATGCTGCTTTGGGACTCATTAGCAGTGTTGTCACAAAGGTAAAGGCAGCCGAACTGCTGCAGAGTCTGTCAGACTGACTGAAGGATGTCAGGGAATTAGACCCACCACTGCATGTTGCGGCTGTACAGGACATTGGTTGGGCCACTGTTGGAATATTGTGTGCAATTCTGGTCTCCTTCCTATCAGAAAGATGCTGTGAAACTTGAAAGGGTTCAGAAAAGATTTACAAGAATGTTGCCAGGATTGGAGGAGTTGAGCTGTAGGGAGAGGCTGAACAGGCTGGGGCTGTTTTCTCTGGAGCATCGGAGGCTGAGGGATGACCTTACAGAGGTTTATAAAATCATGAGGGGCATGGATTGGATAAATAGACAAAGTCTATGGGGTGTGGGAGTCCAGAACTAGAGGACATAAGTTTAGGGTGAGAGGGGAAAGATATAAAAAGAGACCTAAGGGGGAACTTTTTCATGCAGAGGGTGGTATGTATGTGGAATGAGCTGCCAGAGGAAGTGGTGGAGTACAATTGCAACATTTAAGAGGCATTTGGATGGGTATGTGAATAGGAAGGGTTTGGAGGCATATGGGCTGGGTGCTGGAAGGTGGGACTAGGTTGGGTTGGGATTTCTGGTTGGCATGAATGGGTTGGACTGAAGGGTTAGGTTGAAACAGGGAAAAGGGGTGCCATACAGGTTGGGTGGGCAGTTTAGTAAGATACAGTGAGAGATCTTGCAAAGTCTCAGAGCGGGAAACTCTTCATGAAACTCACGAAAACACCCAAAATATGTAAACTTCAGCCCTAGATATTGTAACTTTTGATTGTCACTGCCTTTTCAGATCTTTTTAGGTAACCAGTTGTCACACTAACTACAAAATACAACGCAAATAATGGGAGTTTCATTAGTAAGTCCATTTTACATTCTTCAATGAGATGTTAAATTATCCATGTATCTTCACAAGGACCAAGGAGTTAAATTTCAGATGAAAAAGGCAAAGAACATCTTTTGCAAATGGGCAAGTAAAGTAATTATTACCCCAGAACTGTGCAGTGCTCTTTGAAAAAGTTGATTAGTAATTTATCACTTGGTCCCAGGTGACAAGCCTTCTTTCAATTACTTTTCTTAAAAGCGGAGAGGACATGACAAAATATCACACATTTGAAGTTTTTCACTTCCACGTTTGCAGTTCTTATTAGTCAAAGTTCCTCCTCTTGTCTTCTTACTGTGGCCAATTTGGGACAAAGTTTACATGGAAAATTCACATCCTGTCATTCTGTCACACACAAAAAAGTCCTGAAATCACTGACCCTCACAGAGTCCAATTAAAAGCATTTTTAAAAACTTATTCATTCATGGAATGTGGGCATCGCTGGCTGGCCAGCATTTACTGATTGTCCGTATTTGTCTCTGAGAAGGTAATGATGGTGAACTGCCTTCATGAACTGCTGTGGGTTGACCCACCATGCACTTGGGCATGAAATTCCAAGATTTTGACCAAGCGATAGCGAAAGAATAGAGAGATATTTCTAAGTCTGGATGGTGATTGGCTTGGAGGGGAACTTGAAGGTGATGGTGTTCCTGTATATCTGCTGCCCCTGTCCTTTTAAGATGGAAGCGGCCGTGGGTTTGGAAAGTGCTGCCTGAGGATCTTTACTGTATTTCTGCTGTGCATCTTGTAGATAGTACACACTGCTGCTACTGAACATCAGTGGTGGAGGGAGTGGATGCTTGTGGGTGTGGTGCCAATTAAGAGGGCTGCTTTGTCCTGGATGGTGTCAAGCTTCTTGAGTGTTCATGAAGCCGCAACTGCCCAGGCAAGTGGGGGTATTCCATCATACTCTTGACTTATGCCTTGGACAAGCTTTGCTGAATCAAGAAGTGAGTTACTTGTTGTAATTTTCCTAGCTCTGGCCTGCTCTTGTAGTCTGTTTTTATGTGGTGAGTCTAGTTGAGTCTCTGCTCAATTGTAACCCCCAGAACGTTGATAGTGGGGGATTCAGTCATAGTAATGCATTGAATGTCAAGGGACAGTGGTTAGATTGTCTGTTATTGGTGGTGGTCATAGCCTGGCTTTTGTGTGGCATAAATGTTTGTTGCCACTGGTCAGCCTAAGCCTGGGATATTGTCCAAATCTTATTGCATTTGAACATGGATTGCTTCAGTGTCTGAGGAATCATGAATGGTGCTGAACATTGTGCAATCATTGGTGACCCCACTCCTGACCTTATGATGGAGGAAACATCATTGATGAAGCAGCTGAAGATAGTTGGGCCTAGGACACTATCCTGAGGAAAGCATGGAGCTGAGATGACTGACCTCCAACAACCACAACCATCTTCCTCTGTTCCAGGTATGACTCCAACCATCAAAGAGTTTTCCCCGATACCCATTGATTCCAGTTTTGCTAGGACTCCTTGATGCCACACTCGGTTGAATGTAACCTTGATGTCAAGGACTATTACTCCCACCTTTTTCCCACCTGCTGCTTGATAGCGTTGTCCTTGACACCTTCCATTACTTTACTGATGAGTGGCATATTTATGACACATTTCATAAAATAATTCAAGTTTCTGGGAGTAATTCTCTCAGCTTTTCTATTACTGGTATGAAACCTTGCGGTGAATTCAGTCAATTTAGGGGACATTGGCCCAGCACTTTCTCTCTCACACTTTGGTATCAAAATTCAACTTTGTGTTCAATTATATTGTATAATGTACAACACATAGCTTGTACTTAATGGGGTGAGATTTTGTATTCATAAAACAGTGACAAGTTGCAGCTAAGCAGTTACAAAATAAACCAATCAGCACATAGAAATTGAAAATGAAGAATATTCCAACAATAATTTCAAACAGTTTCCAGTCAAAAATCAGCAGTAAGTAGCTATATATAGCAAATAGCTAGAAACGGAAAAGAATCCAATCATTCTAAATAGTTCAGAACCATTGTCTGTCTCCCAGCAAACTGAAAACTGAGTACAGAAATTAATGACTTTAAGACAGGCAGCACATTAAAAAAAACAAAAATCCATGTCACCAATAAATTTACTTATACAAAGCAATTTTCTGAGCTTATAATGCCAGTGGGGAGTCTTGCCTGGCAGCCATGCAAAACTGGAAACTGTAGCACACTGCTCATGGCTTCATATCCATTAATTTTAATGATGAATAATCGAGGATATTGTACTCCAAATTTCGTCATCTGTGCAGTCAGAGTGCAAGGCTTCCTACCGGTAATAGAAACACTGAGCAAATTAGTCCCAAAACCTTGTAATATTTAATGAAATGTACCATAAATGCTTTTTTATTTGGAAGCCTATGTCTGTTTGAGAGAGTTGAAGCTTAGGTTAGTAGTATCTGCAGAATTCTCCTAGATATTTCTAAATCTGATAAAGCTACTCTGCATGCAAGCTCATTATTAGTGAATAAGTGGTCACATTATACCTTTCATATGTCCTTTCTCTTTCTCATGTAATTTTCTCATTGGTCTTTTAAGGATCATTGAAACCATTCCTGTTTTGAACTGCAGGCTGCCATTACATGTGATACAAAATCATTCTTCGCATTTTTGATCACATTTTAAAGTTTTTTTTTAATAGGTTCTTAATTTTCTTTCTATTTTTAACTTTTGAAGTGGAATCTTCCCAGGACTGAAGGGTGTGGGCATTGGCAGAAAAATTAGGAAAATCACATGAGATTGGTGATGAGCCATTTTTCTACATTGGGAGCAATAAGTCCTATTTTCCAACAAGTGTTGAATCGAGAGACAAGATGCTTTCTAGCGAGTGCAGCAGACCTATTTGCAGGCATTAGCATGTATTAATGTCTTACAATTAGTTAATCCCACCTCATCTACATACAGTTTTCCATTTGCTTATAATGGCAAAAGTTCCCATCTTGAATGTCAGAGTAGTAACCTTCAGCTTGCCACTTGCTCCTTCAGCTGTCCATTTGGAAACCACTCACCAACATCTCAGGGCATAAGCTATGAGCAGTGATCATCCACAGACCTGTCCACAGATGTTGGCATTGAACTCATAGTAGCTGCGCCATATGCTCTCATCTCTGATCCACACTCAATACAGTTCTGCCCTTTAACAAAACATTTTGGTGCATACTAAGACCTTTCGTTGCAATGCTGCTGTCAGGACACATTTTGAGCAAGGAAAAAGGATTTCTGATGAAGAGCTTTTGCCTGAAACATCGACTGTCCTGCTCATCAGATGCTACCTGATCTGCTGTGCTTTGACTCCACTCATAGAACTATCCTGGGTGCATCTCAGAGCTCTGCGCTTCTTCTCTTCACATTTACTCACTCTGGGCCTACCTGGATGCACACTGAATCTATTCCTTATTTTGCTTTGCCTTTTTGTGCTCTTCAACCAGAACTTCTAGGTTCACAGTACTTCTAGTATTTCAACAAAGAGACAAAGCCAGGCGGCTTGTCACCATTGTCAACAGCCATCGGTCATGAGGCAGGAAGTGTTCCTTTCCAGCACTGTGCTATATCAATCTCACATCAGCACCATGTGCTAACCTTGTATGTCCCTCAAGCAAATGGTCGTGTTTCAAAGTTTAAAGACAGTACTTCTTAGTCAGCAGGACCTGGCACAGTAATTTACAGGCAGCCTCCAGTATCAGTCCAGGGCCTAGAACATGGTCAGTCAGACATTTAGTGTGGTCAGGGCCAGGATCAGAATCCTCTCCTCCTAGGGGGCAAGGAGGTGAATGTCAGGCACCCCACCACCTCTTTCTGTCCTATTGTGGGCTATTATGTCCTGGAAAGAGACAAAGGGAGGGATTTAGTGAGATGAAAGTAGTTGGCAGAGTTGTTAGTGCTGGTTCCAGTGGGGGAAAAAGGTGAGGTGTTCCGGGTGAGGGGATAGGCAGCCCAGAGGTTGTGCAGGGAGGATTTGGTGGGTGAGAATGAGTGAGGGAAGACATTCTCTGAGATAGTGAGAGTGGTAGGGCCAGGACTTTGGTGGGAGATGGGTGCAGAAGACAGAGAAACCATGGGAGTGAGCAGAAAAACAATGCTATCACTTTCCTTATGGATTGGATAAGTTCATCAACCTTCTTTCTGCATTACTGGGCATTCCTCTGTTCCATGGAAACAGCAGTGAGCTGGGTGGTGACCTCAGACCAGGCTGGCAGCATCTGGTGGCATGGTCCCCTCTGCTAGTCCTGAGGAGAGAAGACGTGCCACTCACCATAATCTATCATCCACCATAACTGTCAGCCAGAGTGAGTACCAATATCTCTTTGTCCAACATTGTCTGGGGAAATTGACTGTAACTAAACAGAGCAGCTCCAAAGTGACAGCACTTTATACTGTTAGGTTTTAAAGCTGGTGCCGAACCCAGGAATCCTGGGTGATGCCAGCAGTGTGGTGTAGTTCCGCCTGTGGAGTTTGGAGAGCTGCAATGTGCAGGGCACTGTAGGTTGTTTTGTTCGAACATAGTGCAAGAAAACTTGCCAGACCTCACCTCCATGCACAGACAGGACGGAGAGTTTGTATTTTGGGGTTTGAATGGTTGAGATCCACAACAGGAAGGTACTGCATTCATCTTGGGAAACCATGAGCTTTGCTGGGAAGTCAGGGTTGCAGTTGCATGGTTACATGAGGTAGCAGAGAGAAGATAGTGGCCCCTTCCCTTATGGATTTCAGAAGGTCATTAATCATCTTCCAGCATTGCTGCATGTTCCTCTAGACCATGGACACTACACTGATCTGGGTGTCTACCTGCCAGTGTTTGAGACAGTACTCAGCTGAGATTTAAATCTGGCATACCCAGTACAAACGCCAAAAGGTCCCATCACTGATGAGCATTTTGTTGGCGGTGTGGTGCGTATTTAATGAAGTGAGCAGCGGAGAACTGTAAGCTAACTCACTAGAGCTCATTGACAGAAAAACTTCAGCAAACTCCCTGAAATTGACCCTTATGTTGATTTTTTGGTAAAATTCAGCCCCACTCTGTCAGTATAGTAATCAACAATGCATTGCGTGTCACATGGCAGAATCATCCATTTCGTATAAAGCAGCATAACCTCTAAATCATTGGGAACAAAGCCTGAGAGATCTACTAATGTTAAATTAAAAATGTGGACTTACATCAAGGGGAAAGTTTTGATGCATTTTCCATTTTCTGTTTCTCTCTGCAGTATGAGGAGTCACAATGTGAAAACATATATGTTATTCAGTTACTTTGATAATACATCCCATCTCATTATAACATACCCTGTAGGAGTCAAACGTTGTGCATGTTGCAAAAGTTAGATGCAGTATTAGAAGTACTAAAATATACCATAACAAGAAAAAGATTGCTGGAAGCCAAGGTTTGACAGCCTTATAATAGAGATAGTGAAAGATTTATAATGGGAATGAAATACATATGAACAGCCTTCCCAGGCACACAGAATAAAATGCTAATTATAATAAACACAAAATAAATAACAATAAGAATGAAAGATGCATTATCATTACCTCTGAAAAAAGTTACAATATCTTATGGTCCTCTTAAACAGATTAAAAAGTCATGAATAAAGTACACAACGAATCTTATGCATATAAATGATAAATGCAAACAATTAACCTGTAAAAATGCAAGAAAGAGTTGATAACCTTTCAAATGAGGAATGCAGCTACAGTCAAATGTATTGAATATAATTCAAACCAAAAAATTCAGGTTGTATTATGAATATTGATTATTGAATATTGACCATTCATAAATCATCAATGAAATGTCAAAATGTAAATGTTGTATAGCATCGGATTTTGTCATTATCGGGAAAATGGTTTCACGAAAAGACAAAGAAATGTCATAGCCTCTTTATTTGCTTAGCAAGACTTTGAGAATACAATCCCATCCAACCTAAGATCTGCTGCTGGTCAGAAGAATAATGGAGCACTTTAGCAGACAATGTCAAGTTCAACATTATTACAGAAATTCACTGCACTAATTGATAGATATTGAATTCCCCATCCATCAGTGCAGTCTTCTCCTAGGGCACAGTAATCTGTGTACTCATTCGGAGTTTGCACCTTGGTCTCATCAGCATGCACAAATATCTGAATGCAGAAAACAACCTCAGATAAACAACCTGTGGAATAGTTCTATTTACATCAATGTTTATCCGAGACTCAGCAAATAAAGTATTCTAAAATAACTTGGATGCAGAATGCTATTTAATTATAGCTTTTGATTAATTAGTTTTACATTTTACATTCCTTGGAGAACAACAGTCATATATTATTGTTATAACCTTTTTCATCAATTGATTAATTATAACCTTCTTCACACTTACTGTCAGTAATTAGACTGGGAACGAAGGTTGTTCTTTTATCTCAAGAGACTTGCTGACTGAATCCTTGGAGACAGAAGGCCTTTGGCTCTGACATCATTAAGATCTTGCACATTTACAACATTTACATAGTCAGCGCTCAGCAAGGTCTGTGTGTTTCGATGTGTGAAATGCAAAGATATTACATGCACAAAGACATGCCACACCACCAATGATGTCACCTCCAGCCTGAAATGTTGACAATGAGCTATGAAGGGCAATATTCCTTTGGGATACTATCAGGAGAAGAAATTTGTTTGCACCCTGGTTTTAAGACCATTTTAAAAAAATTGCACAATTACATTTGTCTAGACAAATCCAAAGCTATGGAAAGATATTAACTTGTGGCTAATGGGGTCTACTTCATTAACACTAACAGCTTAAATAATGCACCATATCCTTTATGCTCATTTCAATTATGAAGGAATATTGCTTCCATTAATATTTGAGTCATGAACCATTTTCCACAAACAAAATGTTCCTTAAGCATGCCTGATTTATTTACACTCTGGATCATTAAAATGCAAAATGTATTCAAATTTGATTCCAACACATTAATGTGGAAATGTACAACATTAATTTGTGATTTTTTTTCTGCTCTATGCTGCATTTGTTGTGCTGGCCCTAAGGCTGTTTATATTATGCAGGCTGAAATTGAACATCCTAACACACAGCAAAGGAAGAACAGCGATGCATTAAGACGTTGGCCTCGAAATTAGTCCAAGTCCACTTTTGTGCATTTTAAATCAGTAAACTGAGAATTGAATGGAAGGAGGAAGCTGGCCTCATCAGTATGCTCAGTGAGAGTTTGCAATGGTCATACCTTCACAAGTGAAGATATCAATGGTTTGAGGGGAAAGCTTTGGAATGGGCAGACTCCATCGTGACTGTTACTTCTCCTGGCTCCTTAGGATTACAGTGTAGCACAAGTATTTGTTAAATTTACCTGGAGTTGGGACCACAGAGTGATTAAACAAGCCTGAGTGGGGCAGACATCCATCTGAGAAGTATATGAAAAGCTATGTGACCGAAACTTAATTTACTTTGAATGGTGGCCATCTCACTGCTAAGTTCAATATACAGTGCACTTGGAGAAACAGGCACAGCACTTACCAGTTTCTACTCCAATGTGTTCAAATCAACAGAGTCAATCACTTTCAATCTTTTTCATCATCAACCACCAGCAGCACACTCCAACTATTCTGGTTGCATCAATTAACTCTCCTGAGGCCTTTGCAATCAGGAGAAACATTAAAGAATTTCCCTGATGTGAGACGCAACAATAGATCAATTTTCCTTACAATTCTCACAGCAAGAAAATGATTCTGTCGCTGGAATGTTAAATGGAGACATTGGACTCAGAGTCCCATTCCAACTCTGCAGGGCAGAACAAAAATGTTCAATTTGGTGAGCTCTCCTTTGAGAACAGGGTGGTTAACCAGGGCGGGGGGGGGGGGTGATAAATTCACCATCAGCCCTCAAATAAGCAGCTAGGTTTTATTAGACAATCTCACAACGTGGTGTAGACAGCTCCCACAGTGGATGAAATCGCTGTGGCAGCAGAAAGGGAACTTTAAGGTCTCCTATCATGGGTAAAATGTCAGAAGCAGATAGGCAACAGGCCCAATGTCATCACTATGGCATTCAATTTTACAATCCAGCTCCTTATCCTTTCAGCAGGGGTGGATTGTAAAATTTTACTCCATCTGAAATATCTTAGAAGATTAGAACTTCTAGCTGATTTCAACATACGGAAGAAAATACTCAAAATATCAGAGCAGTTTCCATGAACCTTTCCATTAAGTGGCAGTAACACAAAATAACAATTGATGTGTGGAATAATTTATCCCTGGTAGGACAAGATCTTCCCAATTTAGGATCAAGTAACATTATAAGCTTTCGGTCATAGCATTATCTGACCATAAATTGTGTTGCATGGTTTGTCTCCATTTTATTCAGTAATTATTTTGAGCTATAGTAAAAATCTACTGCAATAGACTTGATTATTGTATGATAAAGCTTTTTTTATATAATTTAAAGTTATAAAACCTTATCAGACAGCTTTCAAAATGTTTTTCTCAGAATGAAATTTCAGGCATTGCAAATGTTGTCTTTGCAGTCTTATATTTACAATAGATTCTATCATCACTGATTGAACTGGAGTCTGCTGGTTCAATTGTTCTATTATAAAATATGTCAGATGTTCATTTTGACTGAAATCAATTTAATCAAAGTCAGGAACCTTCCATAATGGAAGGATAATCTGCTCTGACAGATTACTAGCCCAGGGGTGAAAGCCAAAATAAAGGTTCCAACAAAGCATTTTTATGAAGAGCACATGTGAAGTTTCCAATATATATGCAATGAGTCCAGACTTCTCTAATAGTGCTTGCAATGGTCAGTTTACTTTTTGAGGAAGTGCAATTTATATGCTACTGGTGTGGTTGTTACCAAACCATTCAACAATTCTTCAACAATTTTGATTTTGCTTTAAAGTGTAATGGGAACACACTTCCCATAAAAGTATTAAATGAGCCTGAAAACTGATGAAAGCAATTTTAAGACTCTAACTTATGGTTTAGCAGTTAGTGTTGGTAGCGACCCACACTCATTGTCTGTTACTCAGATTCTGGGCATTTTATATAATGAAGAAAGCACAGAGAAATACTTAAGATTTATATAAAACTTCCTGTAACTTTAGAACATTTCAAATTACTAATACATCAAACTGAATCATTCAACCTTCGCATGCACTATAAATTTCCTGAATAACAACTTATGTTGTGGGTTGATTATAAGTGTATTCAGTTTTGTAAAATCTCAAGGAAGCCAATGAGAAATAAGCATCCATTATGAAACTGCATATTTTCTCATTTACTGTAAGATATTATAGTCAATCTTGTGATTACTGAAATCTACACCAGAAGAAATACAGCACGGAAGATTGTTCACAGAAGGATACAAGTTCAGAAAAATGCAACTTTTTTTGTTCTTTTAAAGCTATAACCCAATTTAATAACTGCCAATAAAAATAATTTATTTTCCATCAGGAATAGCTGTTTGAGATTTTTGTCTCACAGAAAATGATTGTGAAGTGATATCAAGTCCAAAGAAAGCATAAATCCTAAAGGAAAGATGTCTTCATGACACTTTCATAAACAATTCCAAAAATAATGGAAAATTGTTTCATAGTTTATGACAGATTATTTATATTGTTGTTATAAATTTGATGCACATTTCTCTATTGTCAACAATGCCATAGAAAGGTTGAGACATAAGTTCACATGATTTACTCTTAGATTAGAATTTAAGAGCAGTTGCCTTGAAAAGGTACGTTCCCTGATTGACAACGTATGCCCTGGCATTTCTTTAAACATCAGTGCTTATGTACAGGAGGCATTATAACATTTTTAAGAGAAGAAACCCATTTAAAACTGGATAACATTTGTATATTTTATAGGACAAGGAATTAGAGTATCATTTCCCCAAGCTTTTATTTAGAGCTTCACTCTCATTAATACAATATGTAATTCTAGTTCGGTATCAGTATCATTGGAGGGTACTGACATCTTATTTTTAATTCAGTGATTTGCAGTGTAATTTGAAGTATATAGTCCCAAATCATCTTCACTGCCTTATCAATGACTTTTTCTCCACTGTAAGTTCAGAAGTTAGGACGTTTGTTGATGATGGTATAGTTTTCAGTACATCATCTGATACTGAAGCAGTTCATATCCATGTGCAACAAAACAAGGACAATATTTAGGCTTGGACTGATAACTGACAAGTAGCATTTGCAAATGCCAGGCAATAACCATCTCTAAGAACAAAGTATCTAACTGTCTTTTTTGAAGTTCAATGGGATCACCATTGACAACCAATGAAATCCTAGTATTTAACATTGATCAGAAACTTGACTAGCCAAGGGTCATTCAAGGGAACATTCAAAGTCATAACTTCTAGCACATAAAGGACAATAAGCACTTGATTCATGGGGACCATTTACAAGTTCCCTCCCACATCACACACTATCTGAACAAGGAAGTATTGTTGTATTCTTTCATTGTCTCTGGGGTCAAAGCCTTGGAACTCCCACATAACAGCACTTTAGTTTTTTTTGGGTTTTTTTTATGTAACCTATTTTTCTAATCAACCTGTTCAGATTGTTACAACACACTTCTGGAGTAGGTGGGACTTGAACCTGATTATCTCAGTTCAGGGGTTTACCACACTACCACTCCTTCACAAGAGGATCCCAAAGAAAGAGCATGGCAAGAACGGAAGGAGTGCCATGTATTGGTCAGGAATCAAACCTAATCCTTCTGCATAGCAGGCAAGAATTCGACTACTGAACCATCAATACAAGTACAGTCAGCACCTCCATCAGATGGATTGCGGATGTTCAATAAGGAAGCTTACCACTACTTTCTCAAGGACTGTTAGGGATAGATAACAAATGTCAGTCTATCATGCTTACGTTCCTAGAATGATTTTTTTTCAGAAAGGTGGACGTTACTCTGACTCCTGAATGCTTAAATATTAGAACTATGAAATTTCACCAAAACATTATCTTGCACTGCTTTCCTAACTTTCTTCAATTCTGATGAAATTTCACTTGACCTGAAACATTAACTCTGGTTCTATCCACAGATATTGTCAGACCTGCTGTGTATTTTTAACATTCTCATTTCTTTTTTTATTGTCTTATACTATTTGAATTTCATTCCACGCTATAATGGGAAGTTGGAAATTAGGTTGTCTGCTATACCTCTCAGGCCCTCATACACTTACTGTTATTCGATGTTGTGAGAAAGTAAATGCTCCTACCATCTCTGTAAACATTGTGAAACAGACACCAGGGAAGCAGAACCATTGCACATGTATGTGAGCATGTCTGTGTTGACATTTTTCCTGAAAAACAATTGTGATGTACAATCAGTACAGCCTACAACATAATTCACATGTTAATAGATGTATTTCACACTCCACAGTTAGTAATTTCAAATCAGTAACACAGTATAACTGCAACTTTAGTTGATGGTAGAATGAGATTTGTTATACTCAGTGGATTCTAAAGTACAATAATTTCATATTTTATATCATTGCTATGGCACGTAATCTGTCGAATTAAAGTGGTAACCTCTGAATTGATTTTTCCACATGGGACAATTGTAATTTGGAGCAAGAATTTCATTGACGTTTCACACAGCTAAAAAACCATGATCACTTGGTAACTGAAAGTTCAATAAAGTTATTGTTGAGGAATATTGATACAAATCACCTTCACTGAAGAGATTTTCCATTTGGAGCAAAGGGACATTCATCTACTCTGCTATCTTTTTATATTGACAGATTATTTTGAAAGCACTGAAAATTCTTGTTGCGGTGGTACAAATGTGCTATTCTGAAATCTGGAACTTAAAGTACACCTCAAATATATCAGTTACATAGAACATAGAACAATACAACACAGAACAGGTCCTTCGTCCCTCGATGTTGCACCAACCTGTGAACTATTCTAAGCTCATCCCCCTACACTATCCCATCATCATCCATGTGCATATCCAAGGATAGGTAGGGCATTCCCCTTACCACTCTCTGAGTGAAGAACCTGCCTCTGACTTCCACACTGTAATGTAATCTAATCTGTCTTAAATCTATCACCCTTCAATTTGCAGTTATGCCTCCTCATACAAGCTGACATCATCATCCGAGAAAAAAGACTTTCACTGTTGCATGTTTTTACCCCCTGCAGTTTGGGAATCAGAAAAACTTGTGATATAAGGTGAAGTGGGATGTGTGAAGATGGATTAGATAGAAACATTTAGTCAACTTTGGAACTTTTCAACTCTACTTTAGGCCTACATTATGACTATATCAATCATGGTGAGTGCATCAGAGGGTGAGATGCGTCAGTTTGTCCTGCAACAGAAATGAAACTACGACTGTTGTGTGATACAATGTATCACCTATTCTAAATTTCCAAAGGAATTGGCTGTGAGCTAAAGCCTTAAAATGGTACACATTGTGCAAAACTAGTAAACAGTTTTGTTTCTGAGATTCAAACAAATTCAAACAGGAAGGGTAATTTACCACAAAACTTGTCAAATTGGAAGTTACAAAGGATTACTTTGAATATACATTCAATCCAAACAATCTGTATGCCAAAATTTATGTTCTGCTTCAGCCTCTTCCCTGTGCATCTTCAACAACTCAAGCACCATAACTTTCTAGTTTCCTTTATGCCCAGCTTCCCTTTTAATGCAAATAAATCTATTTAACTTGCTTGTTCTCTACATAAAAGAAGTCTCTTCTGCCTACCCTATTTGATTTCTTGGTAACTACCTTGCCTTGATGATCTCTAGTTTTGTTTTTTTTTCTGTGGAAGTAGCAACAGTACTCAGTTAAAACCTTTTATTATTTAAAATTTGTATGAGGCTACACTTCACCCTTCACTTCCTAAGAGGAAACAGACCCAACCTATTCCTACTTCATGACAAGTATAACCTTGCAGTTTAGATATCACACATTTCAATCTTTTTTGCTAATACCCATTTTATAAAATGGCTACCAGAAATATACAGGGTACTCCAAGTGTGGTTTCCCTGAGGTTTGACATGGTAGGTATATTTTCTCTACTTCTTAGTTCTATTCCTCAGGAAAAAAACCCTGTTTGGTAAACCTTAGTCATGTTTTAGTGATCAGAATCTTTTAGCAACTTGTATATTTGTATTCCCAACTTCCTTGGCTACTTATCCTCATTTAGATTCTTAATTTCTAAGTAATATATGCTCTCCTTCATTTTCAATCAACAGGCAATATCTATCAAACTTAGCAACTGAAGGTTGCAGACATATTCATTTGACTTGCACATTGTAGCCATACTGCCACAAAAATGGTAGAAGTTCAGCAAGAACTCTATTTCTATACCAAAGTAAGGTTTCTGCTACATATTTGTGAAAAATACAAATTTCAAGCAGTAGTAGGCCCAAGAAATGTCCCATTGACTGTCAAAAATTTAAGAAGAGGTTTGATAGTGATGGTGGGGTTGCAGAGCTGGGGGAGGGACTGTAAGTAATGTGAATAAATAGGAATGGAAATTGAATGGCACATTTTGTAGAGGTTGCATAAAAAATACAACATGGGTAGTTTAGACCTCAAAAATGGATCTGGTGAGTTAAATTTCAAAAGTGAATTCCAAACTTGAAACGTATTCACCTCAAACCTATGTACTTTTGGGAGGTGGGCCATGGAAAGGATATCCAACTCACTTCCATGTTATCTAATTAAATATTAAAGTGAGGTGGAAAAGCTCAAATCTACCTTCATTTTACAGCACTGCTTGTGAGCTAAGAGAAACAGGCACACTTCCATCTCGTTCTCCAAGCTAATGTTTTCCTGCTTTCATATCTGCCAATGTGCACTGCTGGTGCCAGTCCTAATAATAGAGACCAGAGTATTGCACATTCTACAGGGGTGAAACCAACTCAGGATTTATGAAAGAGGAACGAGAATCTGTTATTTATTAGGAGCTTAAGAATTAGAAGTAGTTACAGTTCAGTAGCTTGCAGATAGTTATTACTATTATTCTGAGCCATTTAGAAGCTATCTTGTTAGTGCAGAATGGCAGCTAAACATTGCAGCTTTGCATCTGATCCCTAACAATCCATAAGCAATGTCATGGGGTTGCAATACAGCACTGTAGAGGTTTGGAAGAAAGCAGAATTTGAGGGGCTTGGGAACAAATTGCTGTGATTCTCTACAGAGAAATATTCTAAATCAAACACTGTCTCATATCTATCAAACCCTGATTCATCTCTCAAAACAATTCTCAGCAGTCTTCCATTCTCCATGATCATCCACTTCTCCAGTTTGCATTAATCCATTCAGCCATGAAGTTGCCATTTAGATCAGTACTCTACCAATGGTCCCAATTGATGTGCAGTAGTACAGGAAGAAGATTAATGATCTGTTGAATTCTACAAGAATAAATGCCATTATCATCAAAACATCATTCTGCGTCAACTTGCCACCAAAACTTATTGACTACCATTCTCAAAACGTTTTTTTAAAAGAAGATCACTTAAGGAATTTAGGCTATGCTGGTGAGGTCAGCATTTATCACCAGAGGGCAATTAAGAGTCAATCATATTTCTCTAGGTCTGGAGTCACATGTAGGCCAGACTAGGTGAGGATGGCAGTTTCCTTCCCTAAAGGCCATTAAAGAACCAGATGGGGTTTTCCAACAATCAACAACAATCTCGTGGTCATCATTAGGCTTTAAATTTCAGACTCATTTTTATTGAAATCACATTCCAGTCTCTGGCATGACAGGATTCCTAGAACCTTAGCTGGGTCTCTGGATTTACAGGCTAACACCTCCCCAAGAAGGCAGGCAGCACCCTCCTCAATGACAGTCACTCCATCTGCCACACTGCCAACACTTCCTGCTGTCTGCTTCCAACTTACTCACTCAGAGACCTCACCACCTTTCACCCAGCAGCGCTAACACCTGTGACAGCCACTTTCATCTCACTCAATCCCTGCTTTTTTAAAAAATTACTTACAGTGTGGAAACAGGCCCTTCGGCCCAACAAGTCCACACCGACCCGCCGAAGTGCAACCCACCCATACCCCTACATTTACCCCTTCACTTAACACTACGGGCAATTTAGCATGGCTAATTCATCTGACCTGTACATCTTTAGGCTGTGAGAGGAAACCAGAGCACCCAGGAAACCCACGCAGACACGGGGAGAAGGTGCAAACTCCACACAGTCAGTTGCCTGAGGTGGGAATTGAACTCGGGTCTCTGGTGCTGTGAGGCAGCAGTGTTAACCACTGTGCCACCATGCCGCCCACTGCTTTCATCCCATTGCAGGAAAAAATGGCTCACAATTGGACTGAAAGAGCCAATATTGGTGGTGGGTGTCTGACATATGTCTTACTACCCCCACAAGGAGAGAATTATTTCATGTGATGATAGCTCCTTATCCCAGCAAACAATAAGGATTCATTGAGCTGTGCTGTGCTGTGCTACTCGCCTTGTCACTGTGAATGTATTCCTAACATCCTGAAACTACCACACCAATCACAAAACTCATTCCATCTCTTCACTTCTGCTGGGACAAGCAGCCTCCAAGGAACTAGGCCCTCAGTCACGAACACATCTTCTACCTTGGATGAAAAAGCCACAGACCCCTCAAAGAAAGCATTCGCAAATATTTCTCCTACACCCTCCATCAATTCAAATACCAACACCTTGGAAAATACTTTAAATAGGTTAAGGTCAGGAGGACATTCTGGTGAGCACATTAATGGCGCAGCTCTGCAGATAGCCAGAAAGAAATTTCTCAGGTCGCAATCACTCAGGGCAGGCAGGCACTTGGCCAGGCCCAAGCAAGAAAGGACCCCATGGTGTTCAGTCTTTATGCCAATACATAACAGACAGAGGAGTAGGAGGTTGTTTCATTAGATACTTGGAAAAATGGTTGAAGGAGTCACCAATGCTATCAGAACTGGGTTGCCTCAGTGTGAATCAGCATGCATCTGATGTGCATCTGGCTGTTTTGCTGGGCAGGTTGAAGGATGCCAAGGAGAACCAGGACCAGCAGAATACCCAGCAGCCACCAGAGATGCATGCCCTTGTTCGAACCTCTTCCACCTCCTTGGTCACTGAGAATCTATCAACCACTGTCTTAAAAATATTTAAAGATTCTGCATCGACTGCCATTTGAGCAAGGTAATTCCAAAGACTCACAACTTTGAGAGGAAAAATGTTCTCTGCTTTAAATAGGAAATGCCTGATTTTTAAACTATGACTCCTAGTTCTAGACTTTCTGATAAGAGGATACATGCTTTCACGATCCATCTGGTCAAGTCTCCTCAAGACCTTATGTGTTTCAATTAATTCATGTCCAAGCTTCCAAACCACAGAGGATACAGGCCTAGCTTGTCGAGCTTTTCCTTACAAAGTACAGTGCTACAATCCACTATAGCCCTCCATCGCTGTAGTCAAAGTTGCTCAGCACTAAATAAATCAAAAGGGGGAAAAGAAAGGAAAAAAATGGCCTTGACTTCACTCCAGGTGACTCCTCTTCTCAAGGAGTCAAGGATGATGCCATCAAGTACCCAGCTTAAGGAAAAGAAAACAGCTTCAAGAAGTCTCCTCTCAGGGCATTGCCTTTCCCATTCTGCCTGCAACCCACAATCCTTTGGAAGTTCAAGCCAGTAAAGGTGACCGTTGATCTGGGCAGGACACTGTCAGCATATTTGGGCCATTTGGTTGAAACAAATGTAGTGTGTTTGCCACGTAGGCTTCTTGCACATAGTGTAGGGTGTGACACTGATATAGCATAGTGCCAGAAAACATTATATCCACACCTTAACTGTTCATTACTGATGATTATGAACAAGCTGCCTGGCTTCCTGCCTGCTCTAAAAGGAAATGCAAGACTGAAGTACTGTGAGCCTGTAAATTCTGAATGAAGTGGCAACGTGCAGAAAGGTAAGGCAAGGCAGGGATGCTGTGAACATCCAAATAGGCACAAGGTCAGTGAGCACACAGGAAATGAGTCAAAGCCTTCTAATGCATGAGATGGATCTATATTCCTGCATCCAAAGCATCCTTGCAGCAGCATCATGATGCAAGAGGTCAGTCAGAACTAAAGTGCAGTACTGAAGTGTTGAACTGTATTATAAGTAAATATTATAAGTGAGGTGTGCTTTGATGATCTGGTGAGACTGGTGTTTTGCTATTGATAATCTATATCAATGGAAAATACAAGCCATTACTGCCTATGAAAAACGTCTTGAGAAGTTAAGGAATGCTGGCCAAGATGGAGGTCTGAAGAGGATACCAGTGAGCTGTAGCCATCAGGTACCTGCTCAGACTTCCACATAGAGAATTGTCACTGTCTAGTTTCTCACCACTACCTGTGAATGTAACAACCTGCATATAAATGAGGTAAGATTACCCAATGTTGAAATATTAATGTATCCGAATAGGTCCCTTTCTGTTCATTGGCAAGATTGTCATCTAGCCATTATAACCTGGTGCAGAAATTGGACATTCCTGTCAAAGTTGAGAATCTAATTTTTTTCATTCTCATCATATTTTCTCACTTGTCTTGCCTTTATCCACATCATTCAAGTTCTGCTCATCAAGTCTATGGAGCTTAACATGTCAACATGCTTAACAGAACTGCAATAATATATTCAAATTCAACCAAACTATGGCACTGTTGTTCAAGTTCTGAAGTTAGTAACAGTGGTGAATAAAGTGAAGCAGAAGAAAGTACATTCAATTCTTCTTTTCAGGAGAAGTTTGAGCAGAGAATTGGAAATAGTCTGATGGAGATAAGGGAAAGATGTGGTGTTGAATGGCTTTACTTGGAATAAGGGATGTTACAAAGACTCTTACCTTAGTGATCCTGATATGACCATTAAAAGTTTCCACAGCTCTACAATTAGGATGTTGAAATAATGCAACTGGCACTACCCTCTCCATTATTATTGATATTTTTTAATATAGCACTGGTCTTCTGTCTAAGGAAAATATTGACCTTCTATCTGGCCCTGATTTTCAGTAAGTCAGCTCCATGGTAGCACCTGAAAGTCAAAGTAACTTCACCATCCACATTATGCCCTCCTCATCTGAAAAGCATTAATGGTGCAACTCTTTATCCAAAAGAACATCAGTTTGGTTTTAAGAAATAGATACTTTCCAATTAACCCGCTTAGAGATATTACACGCCTCTGGAGTAGGTGGAACTTGAACCTGAGCCTCCTGGATCAGAGGTAGGAGCACCACCATGGCACCACATGAGACCCTGGCTTTAAGAAATAATAGACCTCCCCAAGTTTCCTCTCTTCCAAAAACCACTAAATAACTCAACCCTCTAATTTAATTCAACTAATAATCTCACCAGCAGCCCAGTATCCCATGTGGGAGGGGTAATGTTGTCTTCTATTCTGCTGTAAGTGTAATTTATTATTGATTGGTTACTGTTATGTTATATCTCATGGTCCATTTGTCAGTATACCTTTAAGTATCATGATCATGATATTATCCTGTAACAGGATGTGGGAATAAAGGCCCCTCATACCCTGTCCTAACTCAGGTTCACTTAACGTTTGACATGTTACCAAAAGCATGCTCATCTGTTGTAACCTAATAGTTTAATGATAGCCCATACACTAATATTCCTGAAGAATGCATATAACTGGAATAATAAACATGTGTTGAACACATCAGTATCTGTGCCTAGTTTCTTCTGTTATGAAAGAATGATCACATTAGATAAAACATCCTGCAGAAGGCAAACATACACCAGTCACTGACATTGTATGTAGTTGCAGAGAAAGCCAAGGTTCAAACTTTTAGCCTGTCAAGGAGAACAGGAAAAAGACTGCTTAGAAATAGTCACATTGGTTACAACCAAACGCATTATGCCCTGCAGTCCTGCTGGGGTTAATTTCTTGGCTTCTTAGTGCTCTCCTGCTGTGGAGCTACTTGCCCCGCACACTGGAGTAGGCACTGCTCAAACGAACAGAACAAATTGTTAGATAATGCATCTTATTCTGTTGGAGAGGCAGGTGCGTTTTGGGATAAGTGGTGTAATGACACTGATGCGCTCTGACAGGCAAGCTGATATAAAATTACTGAGTTAGTAGGCAGTGATTGGGAGTGCATCTCAAAGGAACCTCTGCAAAACCTTCTGGTCCCCAGGGTACTAATTAAAATTTTGTGGATACTATTTGCAATACTCAATGGTCCTACTTACAGCAATTATCAGTTACTAAATGTTAGAGGCAGCAATGGCACCTAATGATTGGCTCATTTACATAGATTTTCAAGTAGCTGAATTGCCTGAATGTCTCTATTGGATTTAGCTCGAAATTACTTTGGTCGAGGTCCAATTATCTTATTGAGACCCCTTGCCAAAAAAATAGAAGTATTTATATCACCATCCACCTGCTCTTTTTCAATGAAAGCACTGGAAGGGAACAGGCTGCCCATTCATTTGCTTTGGAATATAGATCAGCACAGTGTTTACATTCTGTTAGTGAACTAGGTTAATGTTCATGATTAGCTCTTTACAAATCACTCATTAATTTGGTTAGCAAATATGCAATTTATCAAAACATGAGCTTTGGTGCATGAAGATGTGACGTGGGCTAAGTCATGCTTAAACATTAGAGGTAAATTCTTTTAAAATCCGGCATTTTGTTCTCTTGTATTATCAAGTTCAATTTCATTTCAAACACTGTCAGTAAACAGACTTTGTTTTTGTACATCAATGTTGGGAGAAAAATGCAAATGCTGGAACCCAGAATTAAAAATAAACAGAACATTTGTGTTGTCTCTCTGCTTCAAGAAGTGTGTTAGGAGGTTTTCTCTATGCTAATAGCTTTATATGGATAAATCAGTCTTGTTGACATCTATGATGCCTCTGATTTTTCACTGGAATTGCATCAGCTTTTCAGACAGGAAACAGAGTAGAAGCCAATCACTGGCCCTGTCCAAACATCACCACTTACAGGGCTCATCAATACAAGTGGCAAGTAAACGTGTAACAATAAAATCTATACCAGCAGCATAGACCTGACAGGTAGGTCATAACTTAGTGCACTTAATCCGAGACAGAAATATGGGAATCTGTCCCAAGTATTAAAGATTAAAGATATATCTCATCTGGGAGGATAAAGCTGAACTGTGAGGTGGATATCAGTAAAACTACGTTCAACCGATGGAGCCACAGGACAACTGAGAGCATGAACAAGTTATGGGTATGTCTTCCTTGTGGTCACAGATACCACCATGTCAAAGATACTTTGCAGGTTAATAGGTCAGCATTGGTAAAGAGACAGATTACTGACATGTCAGTGTGAACATATGAAATGTTTTTGTGTAGACTGCTAAAGCCACAATATTGACCATGGTAGATTACAGGGCTGGATCTGAAAAGCATGTAAAATTTTTGCCGACTGGGGTCTTTCCTCGAAGTTGCTCCTGCCCTACCACCATTATCAGTATCAATCAGAGAGAGGTTAAGCAATTAACAGTTTCCCCAGTCCGGTCTTTAATTAAATGCAGCATGTGCCTGAGATCCCTGCCATTGGACAATGGAATATTTATACCAATTTATAACAACTGGAATTGGGTAGTAGACCTTTCCCCACCTCAAATCGGTTAGTGTAACTGTGGAAAACACAGGTATACAATTCTAAAGATGAAGACAACCTATTGTAATTCACTTTACATTTGCAATAATTGGGGTTTGTGGAGACATAGGATTCTAACCTATGTTGGGTAGAAGAGAGTCAACGGGTTAAAAATCAAATTAAGAACTGAGTAAATTAAATGGAGATGCAGGGCTAGGTGATAATTGGGAATGGTATAAACACTGTTCTCTGTGCCTGAGTCAAGAGTCCAAAAGGCTGTGTTGCCTACGTGGTGCCCGGGTTCAGGATATCTCATCTGGGCTGCAGAGGAACTTGAAGTAGGAGGGCAAAGGTCCTGTTGTGATCCACATAGGTGCCAATGAAATAGATAGAAAGAGGAAAAAGGTTCTGCTGAGGAAATATGAGCAATGAGGGGCTAAATTAAAAAGCAGATGATAATTTCTGGATTATACCTGAGTCTTGCACAAACTGGCACAGGATTAACAAGACAAAAGAAGTAAATGTATGCCTCAAAGACTGATGTGGGAGAAACAGGTTTAAGTTCATGGGAGGGTTCAGCAGTATTTATGCCAGTTTCCAGAGCAAGTAAGAGGACAGACAGTATGGAAAGTGTCAGGAATCTCAATTCAGCCTCAGCAAATGAGGGAACAACCATAAGAAGGGGTCAGTCAATGCAGGACTGAGGGTGTTGTACTTACATGCGTTCTGTATATGAAACAAGGTACATGAGTATGTAGTGCAGAGTGAAATTGAAAAGTACAGGTGGTTCTTCGATAATGCAATGGTCGCGTTCTTGTGCAACCCCATATTATGGAAAAATTGCGCTTTAGAAACAGCGCTTAAAGTATTGGTGATGTAATCGCACTACAGCCAACATACATTTTAAAAGTTCACATTTTAGAAACGATGTTCCCAATTTGTCAATCATGTTACAGCAAATTCACTTTAATGAAATGTGCGTTATAGCAGAATGACCTGTACGATTGTTGTGGGTATTCCAGAGACGTGGCTGGAAGGGGTTCAGGGCTGGGAACTAAATATTCAAGGATGCACATTTTATCAACATGACAGGTAGATGTGCAGAGGAGGTGGGGTT
The DNA here is from genome assembly GCF_037043375.1 of Chiloscyllium plagiosum. NCBI lineage: Eukaryota > Metazoa > Chordata > Chondrichthyes > Orectolobiformes > Hemiscylliidae > Chiloscyllium > Chiloscyllium plagiosum. The sequence goes on from NW_028270140.1 coordinate 72,106,186, forward strand.
GCCTTGTTCGTAAGAAATGAAATGAGATCAATAGCATGAAGTGATTTAGAGTCAGAAGGCTTGGAATCTGTGTGGGTAGAGTTGAGGAACCATAATGGAAAAAAGACCCTGAGGGGACTTAGGTACAGGCCTCCAAGCAGTAGTCAGAATGTGGGGAGGAAATTAATCAGGAGAGAAAAAAGGCACATAAGAAAGTTACTTTTACATTAATCATGGTGGACTTTAGTATGCAGGTGGATTGGCAAAATCAGGTTGGTAGTAGATCCCAAGAAAAGGGATTTTAGAGTGTGTACAAAATATTTTTTTTGGAGCAGCTTGTGATAGAGCCCATTAGGGAACAGGCAATTCTAGGTTTGGTGATGTGTAATGAGGTACACTTAATTAGGGAACTTAAAGTGAAGGAACTCCTTCGGAAGCAGTGACCACAATATGATAGAATTCAGTTTGAGAGGGAGTAGCTGGAATCAGATGTAATGACATTACAATTGAGTCAACAAAGACATGACGGGGGAGCTGACCAGAGTTGATAGGAAGGCCAGCCTAGTAGGGAAGTTGGTGGAGCAACAATGACAGGAGTTTCTGGGGGTAATTCAGAGACACAGCAGAAATTCATCTGAGGAAGAAGAAATTTACTAAGAGGTGGGCAAGGCAACCATGACTGACAATGGAAGTCAGGACAACATAAAAGCAAAAGAAAAAGCATGCAATGTGGTGAAGATTAATGGGAAACTAGAGAATCGGGAAGCCTTTAAAAACCAGCAGACAATAACTAAAAAAAAACAGTAAGGGGAGAGAAGATGAAGTGTGAAAGTAAGCTAGCTAGTATATAAAAGAAGATTGCAAGGGTTTTTTTGATATATAAAAGAGAGGCAAAAGTAAACATTGGACTGCTGGAAGATGAAGGCTGGAGAAGTAGTAATGAGGAACAAAGAAATGGCAGAGAAATTGAATACGTATTTTGCATCCATTTTCGCAGTGAAAAACACCAGCAGCATATCAGGACTTCAAGAGAGTCAGGGGTCAGAGGTGAGTGTAGTAGTCACCACTAAGGAGAAGGTGCTGGGGAAGCTCAAAAGTCTAAAGGTGTATAAATCATCTGGACCAAATGGACTACACTCAGGAGTTCTGAAAGAGACAGCTGAGGAGATTGCAGAGGCATTGGTGGTGATCTTTCAGGAATCACTGGAGTCAGGGAGGGTCCCGCAGAACTGGAAAATGGCTAACATAACCCCTGTTTAAAAAGGGAAAGAGACAGAAGACAGGAAACTAAAGAAGTTAGCCCAACCTTAGTTGTTCCTAAAATTTTAGAGTCCATTATTAATGATGAGATTGCAGAGTAATTGGAGGTGCATGGTAAAATTGGACTGAGTCAGCATGGCTTCATCAGGGGAGGACATGCCTGGCAAACCTGTTAAAATTCTTTGAAGAGGTACCAAGCAGGTTAGTCAAAGGAGATCCAGTGGATGTGATCTATTTGGATTTCCAGCAGGCCTTTGACGAGATGCCTGTGTAGGAGGCTATTAAATATGATTAGAGACTGTAAGGTCTAGGTACTGGCATGGGGAGAGAATTGGCTGACTGGCAGAAGGCAGAGGATAGGGATAAAAAGGTCTTTCTCAAGATGGCAGCTGGTGACTAGTGGGTTCCACAGGGGTCAGTGTCAGGACAACAACTATTCACATTATACATGAACGATCTGGATGATGGAACTGAGGACATTGTTGCAAAGTTTGCAGATGACACAAAGATAGGGAAAGGGACATTTAGTGTTAAGGAAACAGGAAAGCTGCAGAAGAATGTGAACAGGCTAGGAGAGTGAGCAATTGATTGGCAAATGGAAAATAATGTGGAAAACTGTGAAGTTATGCACTTTGGTAGGAAGAATAGAAGCATACACTATTTTCTAAATAGGGAATGACTGGAAATCTGAAGCATCAAGGTACTTGAGAGTAATGTTCAGGATTCTCTTCAGGTTCACATGTAGGATCAGTGGCAGTTAGGAAGGCAAATGTAAGGTTTGCCTTCATTTCAAGAGGGCTATAATTTAAGAGTAGAAATGTACTGTTGAGGCTGTGTAAGTCTCTGGCATTTGGAATATTGTGAACAGTTTTGGGCACCTATGACATGCTGTATTGGAGGGGGTCCAGAGGAGGTTTATAAGAATGATTCTTGGAATAAAGGGCTTGTCAAATAAGGAGTGGCTGAGGACTCTAAGTCTGTACATGTAGAGTTTAGAAAGATGAGGGGGTATCTGGTTGAAACTTACCGAATAGAGAGAAGCCTGAAAATAGTGGACATGGGGAAGATGTTTCCACTGGTAGGAGAGATGAGAACTAGAGGGCACAGCCTCAGAGTCTGTTTTTAATATTTCAACAGTTAATAATGATATACCTATGTAATCTATTCTGGACAGTAGAGTCTAGACCTATAATATTTAAATAGGTATGGATTGTGCTACCAGAAGAAGTGGTAGAGGCTGGTACAAATACAGCATTTAAAAGGCATCTGGATGGGTATATGAGTAGGAAGGGTTTAGAGGGATGTATGCCAAGTGCTGCAAATGGGACTAGATTAGACTAGGATATCTGATCATTATGAACAAGTTGGACCGAAGGGTCTGTTTCCATGCTGTACACCTCTATGATTCTATAGTCTCTGAACCTGAGATTTTTCACAGAGTTTTTAAAGGAACACTTCTTGTACAGCTTTCCAAGGTTGCAGAAAACACAATAAAATAGACGCACGCCTGAATGGCAAAGTCTGTGCATCTGATTATCAATTTGCATCTGCTTTACAACAGATTGCCAAGAGTAAAACTAAGGCTGTTTCAGTTTGGAGCTGAGGTTAGGAGCATGGTCACCAACAACATTAAGAGCAGGTGCAGTAGTTGTAAGAGATGTACACTCTTGTGAACAATCAGCAACAGGTATATGAACATAAATATATACAGAAGATAAGTGAGGACATCCTATTTGAAGCTGTACAGGTCCAGGCTCCAGATTCTAAGTGATCTGACATCACTAAGACAGTGCCCTTTCACTCATGCTCAGTAAAGGTTTTGCTCTTGGCATGTCTTCATACACAAAGATTTTGGAAGGTTATATGCATCAATTGCAGGCCTGTTAATGGTTAATCAGGTCTAGCTATAACCTGCAGATTCTCCCACATTGGTTGCTTGTGAAGATGTAGTTGTTGTTTGGGATACTTGGGACTATCCTTCTCCTCCATTTTTCTTTCATGCTGATTCTTTGGGCAGTCTGAAAAGGTGTTTGTAGTGATAGTACTATCAGTCATCCCGGTGTAGGGCCTGCACTTGTGACTGAGATATTGAATAGACAATGCTAATATTTCTCAGGTTTGGAGAATTGAGTAATGATCTCATTAAAATGATAAAAGGGACATGACAGGCGAATCTAGTACATGGAGCTCAGAAAGATGAGGGGGGATCTATTACAAGGCATTATAGTATCAGAATTAGGAAATTTAAGCCTGAGATGAAGAGAATTTTCAAAATAATGACCAGAATTTCCTATCCCAGTGCTGAAGGTACTGTGCAGGAATGCTGAAGAGTTGAGATTATTCAATATGGATATAACTAGTTCATTGGCTACAAAGGGAAGCAAAGGATATTTGAATATATGAGTAGGTAGAGTTAAAATAGAAGTTTTGCTCTGATCTTATCAAACAGTGCAGCAGGCTGGAGGGGTTGTATAGAGCTGGAAATGCACAGGAGGACAGACAGCATCTGAGGAACAGGAAAATCAACGTTTCAGGCAGGAGCCCTTCATCAGGAATGAGGTGGACAGACCCTCCGAGAACCCCTTCACCTGCCTCCAACACACTCCATCCACCTGGACACCCTGTGCTGGTCTATTACCCGCCCTTGATCTCTTCATTTCCAACTGCCACCGAGACATTAACCGCCTCAAACTATTTACCCCCCTCCCCCACTCCAACCTCTCACCCTCACAACATGCAGCCCTCTGCTCCAATCCCGAACTCACCATCAAACCCGAGGAAAAAGGGGGTGCCGTGGTAGTTTGGTACACCAACTTCTAGACTGCTGATGCCAAGCGCCAACTCGAAGACACCTCCTCCTACCACCCCCTCAACATGACCTCAACCCCCATCACCAAACCATCATCTCCAAGACCATACACAACCTCATCACCTCAGGGGATTTCCCACCCAGAGCTTCCAACCTCATAATTCGGGAACCCTGCACCGCCCGATTCCACTTCCTTCCCAAGATCCACAAAACTAACTACCCCGGCCGACCCATTGTCTCAGCATGCTCCTGCCCCACCGAATTCACCTCCACCTACCTCGATACTGTCCTATTGTTCCCCGGTCCAAGAACCCCACACATATGTTCGGGACACCATCAAGCCCTCCACCTCCTCCAAGACTTCCATTTCCCCAGCCCCCAATGCCTCATCTTCACCCTGGATATCCAGTTCCTCTACACCTCCATCTGTCATGACTAGGGCTTCCAAGCCCACCGTTTCTTCCTCTCCCGACGGGTCCCACCAGTACCCTTCCACTGACACTCTCATTCGTTTGGCTGAACTGGTCCTCACCTTTAACAATTTCTCCTTCGAATCCTCCCACTTCCTCCAGATGAAAGGGTTAGCCATGGGCACCCGTATGGGCTCCAGCTATGCCTGTCTCTTCGTTGGCTATGTAGAACAGTCCATCTTCCGTAGTTACACCAACATCACTCCCCATCTTTTCCTCCGCTACATTGATGACTACATCGGTGCCACCTTGTGCTGCCACGAGGAGGTTGAGCAGTTCATCAGTTTCACCAACATATTCCACCCTGACCTTAAATTCACATGACCATCTCTGACACCTCCTTCCCCTTCCTAGACCTCTCCATCTCCATCAACGACAACCGACTCAACACCGACATTTTTTTTTACAAACCCACCTCCTCCCACAGCTATCTGGATTACACCTCCTCCCACCCTACCTCCTGTAAAAATGCTATCCCCTATTCCCAATTCCTCCGCCTCTGCCATATCTGCTCCCATGAGGACCAGTTCCACCACAGAACACACCAGATGGCCTCCTTCTTTAAAGAACATAATTTCCTCTCCCACGTGGTTGAAGATGCCCTCCAATGCATCTCATCCACGTTCCGCACCTCTGCCCTCAAACCCCACCCCTCCAACCACAACAAGGACAGAGCCCACCAGTCCTCACCTTCCACCCTACCAACCTCTGCATAAACCGCATTATCCGCCGACATTTTCACTACCTACGAACGGATTCCACCATCAGGGATATTTTTCCCTCCCCACTCCTATCCGCTTTCCGCAAAGATCGTTCCCTCCATCACTACCTGGTCAGGTCCACGACCCCAACAACCCACCTTCCCCTCCTGGCACCTTTCCCTGCCACCACAGTATTTGCAAAACCTGCGCCCACATCTCCCCGCTCACCTCCACCCAAGGCCCCAAAGGAACCTTCCACATCCATCAAAGTTTCACCTATACTTCCACAAATGTCATTTATTGCATCCGTTGTTCCCGATGCAGTCTCCTTTACATTGGGGAGACTGGACGCCTTCTCACAGAGCGCTTGAGGGAATACCTCAGTGATACTTGCACCAAATAACCCCACCGCCCCGTGGCCGAACATTTCAACTCCCCCTCCCACTCTGCCGAGGATATGCAGGTCCTGGGCCTCCTCCACCACCACTCCCTTACCACCCGACGCCTGGAGGGAGAACGCCTCATCTTCTGCCTCAGAACCCTTCAACCCCAGGGCATCAATGTGGACTTCACCAGTTTCCTCATTTCCCCTCCCCCCCACCTTACCCCAGTTCCAAAATTCCAGCTCAGCATCATCCTCATGACCTGTACCCCCTGTCAATCCTCGTTCCTACCTATCCACTCCACCCTCCTTTCCGACCTATCACCTTTACCCCTTCCTCCATCAATCTATTGCATTCCCAGCTACCTTCTCCCCAGCCCCACCCCCTCCCATTTATCTCTCCACCCCCGAGGCTTCCAGCCTCATTTCTGATGAAGGGCTCCTGCCCGAAACGTCAATTTTCTTGCTCCTCGGATGCTGTCTGACCTGCTGTGCTTTTCCAGCACCACTCTAATCTTGACTCTAATCTCCAGCATCTGCAGTCCTCACTTTCACCTGGAGGAGTTATATAGCCGACTCCACTTCTTTTTTTATGTTCTTAATGCAGACATTTTTTCAAGGTGGTTTCAATTGCTCTGGGTGTAGAAGTGGAATGAAGAAATCATCAGAATGATTGTCATTTAGCGGAGTCCTCAGTGACTGCAACAAGGGGCATCAGAGAACAAATGATCACTCAAGACTACCCTTACCACGAGTGTCTTAATGCCACCTTCTGGACCTTCTAGTGAAGAAGTAATCCTTGAATTCTTGAGGGTAGTGATATCCTGGTGAGTATCTCAATGCTGTAGTTCTGTTCGCCGAGCTGGAAGTTTTTGTTGCAAACGTTTCGTCCCCTGGCTAGGCGGCATCATCAGTGCTTGGGAGCCTCCTGCGAAGTGCTTCTTAGATGTTTCCTCCGGTGTTTATAGTGGTCTGTCCCTGCCGCTTCCGGTTGTCAGTTTCAGCTGTCCGCTGTAGTGGTTGGTATATTGGGTCCAGGTCGATGTGTTTGTTGATGGAGTTTGTGGATGAATGCCATGCCTCTAGGAATTCCCTGGCTGTTCTCTGTCTGGCTTGCCCTATGATAGTAGTGTTGTCCCAGTTGAATTCATGTTGTTTGTTGTCTGCGTGTGTGGCTACTAAGGATAGCTAGTCATGTCGTTTTGTGGCTAGTTGATGTTCATTTATGCGGATTGTTAGCTGTCTTCCTGTTTGTCCTATATAGTGTTTTGTGCAGTCCTTGCATGGTATTTTGTACACTACATTAGTTTTGCTCATGGGTCCTTCGTTCTGGTGAGTTGTTGTCTGAGCGTGCCTGTTGGTTTGTGTGCCGTTATGAGTCCTAGGGGTCGCAGTAGTCTGGCTGTCAGTTCTGAGATGCTCCTGATGTATGGTAGTGTGGCTAGTCCTTTTGGTTGTGGTATGTCCTCGTTCCGTGGTCTTTCTCTTAGGCATCTGTTGATGAAGTTGCGCGGGTATCCGTTTTTGGCGAATACCTTGTATAGGTGTTCCTCTTCTTCTTTTTGCAGTTCTGGTGTACTGCAGTGTGTTGTGGCCCTTTTGAATAGTGTCCTGATGCAGCTTCATTTGTGTGTGTTGGGGTGGTTACTTTCATAGTTTAGGACTTGGTCTGTGTGTGTGGCTTTCCTGTATACCCTTGTAGTGAATTCTCCGTCTGGTGTTCTCTGTACCATCACGTCTAGGAATGGGAGTTGGCTATCCTTTTCTTCTTCTCTCGTGAATCGGATTCCTGTGAGTGTGGCGTTGATGATCCGGTGTGTTTTTTCTATTTCCATGTTTTTAATGATTACAAACGTGTCATCGACATACCTGACCCAGAGTTTGGGTTGCATTTGTGGTAGGACTGTTTGTTCTAACCTTTGTATAACTGCCTCTGCTATGAGTCCCGAGATTGGTGATCTCATGGGTGTTTCGTTGATTTGTTCGTATATCTGGTTGTTGAAGTTCCTAGACGTGATGGTACAGAGAACACCGAACGGAGAATTCACTACAAGGGTATACAGGAAAGCCACACACACAGACCAAGTCCTAAACTATGAAAGTAACCACCCCAACAAACACATCGACCTGGACCCAATATACCAACCACTACAGCGGACAGCTGAAACTGACAACTGGAAGCGGCAGGGACAGACCACTATAAACACCGGAGGAAACATCAAAGAAGCGCTTCGCAGGAGGCTCCCAAGCACTGATGATGTCGCCTAGCCAGGGGACGAAACGTTTGCAACAAAAACTTCCAGCTCGGCGAACAGAACCACAGCAACGAGCACCCGAGCTACAAATCTTCGCACAAACTTTGAAGTATCTCAATAATGTGGTACAAATGCCTCATGGAGGCAGCTATAATTTGCTAAATCTTTGCAACTTGTGGTAAAACAATTAAATATTACTTTCTGTATGACAGTGGTGACATGCTGAGGGGGAAGGCTGGAGGTCTGGTGTATTGGGAAATGTCAGCCTCAGACAAGTTCACTCCAACTGTCATAATTACTAAACTTGTCTCTTTAAATGCAGAGCTTTAATTTCCAAGCATTCCAGCACAATGTTCTGATCCACTAAGGGATTTGATCTGCATGATTGTTGGTGAATGTTTAAATGAGCCAACCCAATGAATTTGACAAATCAGAACTGCCTCATAAAATGCAATTCCAGACTCCACTCTGCAAATTCAGATGATCTTAGACTGGAATATTGGGATGAGCTGCATCTAGGTCTAATAAGTTACCTATTAAGTTAATCTTCTTAGTAATACAATTTTCTTAAATGAACTGCAATTCTGACTTAATTGACAAGATTTTTGGAAAAGCTGAGTTCAATCTTCCCATACTTAAGCTGTTATATTTCATCAGGTTTCACAGAGGGTTTGTCTTCATTGGTCTAAACGTGTTTTCTCATGCGATCATCCTAAATGTGCCTCATTCTTGACCTGTGCAGCTCCCAGAGCACCCCTCATGACCAATGCTTCACTGATTCTCCTGCTCACCATAGCTGGAAGTATTCCAACTATTGCTGCATGGTCCCAAGATCCCTGGTATCAGTACCATCTTTCATCCCCACCAAACATGCACCCAGTTAATTAGTGGCAGTCCAGATTTTCCTTTCACCATCTTCACAGTAGTACACAAACCAATGTATGTGGCACAGCTGACACTTCCTAAGCACCAGGCAACATAGCTTTAGCTGTCCTTAGCCATAATCCCTCTTTATAATCTTGGCATCATAGAGTTTGACAGGAAATAGACACTTCGGTCCAATTCGTCCATGCCAACCAGATATCCTAAATTTGTTTCATCCCATTTGCTAGCATTTGGCCCATATTTTTCTAAACCCCTCCTATTCATGTACCCATTCAAATAACTTTTAAGTGTTGTAATTGTACCAGCCTCCACTATATCCTCTGACAGCTCATTCCATACACATACCACGTTCTTCGTAAAGGTATTGCCCCTTAGGTCCCTTTCAAATCTTTCCCCTCTCATTTAAACCTTTGTTGTCCAGTTTTGGACTCCCCCACCCTGGGAAAAAAAACCTTGGCTATTCACCCTACCTATGCCTCACATGACTTTATAGGCCTCTAAAAGGTCACCCCTCAGCCTCCAATGCTCCAGGGAAAACAGCTCCAGCCTATTCAGCCTTTCCCTATAGCTCAAACCCTCCAGCCCTGGCAACGTCCTTGTAAATCTTTTCCAAATCACTACTACTTTTTCCCCCAATGTCTACTGTAGTCTAGTATCTTGTCATTATTCAATATAGTACCATTAGAAGTAGGGAGACTTGAAAGAGTTCAAAACATTCACCTTTTATCAATAACACCAAAAGCAAGCACCAAAAGCAAGCAATGAATGATCAATGAGCCAAGGTCACATTTTGGGGCAGCACGGTAGTTCAGTGGTTAGCACTGCTGCCTCACAGCTCCAGGTTCGGTTCCAGCCTCAGGCGATTCACTGTGTGGAGTTTGCACATTCTGCCTTTGTCTGCATGGGTTTCCTCTAAGTGCTCTGGTTTCCTCCCACAGTCCAAAGATGTGCCGGTTAGGTGAACTGGCTGTGCTAAATTGCCCATAGTGTTCAGGGATGTGTAGGTTAGGTGCATTAGTTAAGGGTAAATATAGGATGGGTTACTCTTTGGAGGGTCGGTGTGGACTTTGTTGGGCCGAAGGGCCTGTTTCCACACTGTAGGGATTCCATGATTCACATCTACTGGAGCTGGGTGTCCATTAAATCCTGTCTGACATGCAGCACCCGATGAAGCTGCACTTTACAATGCAGAAGATAATATTTCTCCTGCTCAGTTTCCTCTTCACCTCTTTCCTCCTGCTTGCCCAACTCCACCACCCCCCTCTTACCTGCTCCAATTGTGCAGATCACATGTTCCAATTATATGGCACCTCCTGTCTAGTGAGTAGTGTAAGCAGCCCCACCCCTGGACTGACCCAGATAGTGGAATTCTAATCTTATTGACTGCTTCACCATGACCCTTGTGAAAGAATGGGTGGCATAGTTCTCTCTAATCTGTGAAGCAGTATGGTCACTTGAAGGGTCGGTACACACCAATTGAAGTGCAGATGCATTGACTTTTAGTTTCAGAGCCCACTGCTGAGTATAGATCTCAGAGGTATGCACTGTGGCAGGAAAAATGAGAGGAAATGTAACCCAGGGTTACATCCTCAGTCTGTGCTGACAATATGCCTTGCTCATCTGGGGGGAAATGTCATTGTGGATGATTGTCTCTCGCCCTCATATGCACCCTGAGGGAACCTCGAGCTAAGGCAGCTTCATGTGCAAGCTGTTTGGCATCCGCAACAGTTTTCTGTTGGTCTTGGGATTGCTGTCACATCCTTTCCTCTTCCATTTCTCTGCACAGTAACCATGATAATAATCCCTGCTGTGGCTGGATCCATTTATCATGTCTGCAATGAATCTGTGTGAGGAATATAAGAAACAGAACAGCTCCCCTAGTAATATGAGCAGTCAGCATTCACATCACTCCAGAATGATATGGATTGCCATAAATATCCATACAGTGGGACATGGAGCACTCTGACCAGGATGGTCTTAAAATTACTTCACACAAAACTTTGACATTGGACCTTATTCCAATGAAAACACCACCACTCATGTCACAAAGAGACAGTAGGCCTTTACAAGTGTTTTGTGCTGAACTGCAACTTCACCCCTTTTCTATCCAGCCTCTTCATTAGCTGTTTGACCTGCAAATGCCATTTTTTAAGGTCACCTGTGTCACAAAGCTGGTCTCTTTTTTCCTAAAAGCTGTTCCTTTTCCCAAGGCTACTGTTTCCTTCTTTTTTTTCAGAGGGGTCATAAAACTCTCCAAGTTCCAATTAGACTGATTTGGTACAGAGATTAAAGGGTACTGAGAGGCCTTTTTGTTTATATGTAGACATTTGAGACTTCAGGCCAAAGTGGTCATGTTTTAGAAGTGACCTGTATAATGAAAGGGGAGTAATCAGCTCTCTAGCTGAACAGTTCAGTATAGAACTAGTTAGAAGTCCAGCTGTGTGGAAACAGGCTCTCTCTCTCTCTCTCTTTTACCCTTCTAACTTCAACCCTAAGCAAGTATTGCATTTATACTTTTTTTAAGAGGGTTTGTTTATTGGGGACTTTAAGTCTAGTTTGGATAAAATAATTTGGAGTTCTGTTGGGGTTCTTTATTCTGTTCTTTGTGTTTCATTGCATAATTTTGTGAATAAATTTCTGTCTGTTTTAAAAACTAGTAGTCAACCTAGCTAACTTACTCCAGGCAAATTGTCATTGTACACTTACTGAAACAATTTGCAAAGTTATGGTCTGGGTTGCCTGCTCAAGAATGTTTGGAGTGCTCGGGCCTAGTTCATAACACCTGGGATTACTCTTGCTGCACAAAGACGTATATCTTTAATCTGCAAGGATCAAGGATATGGTCAAAATTGCTGTAACCAGTATTTATATTACACAGCTGAACACTGTGTGTATTTCACAGGTGCAGAGGTATGGTTGCAAAACATTTTAACTCGCACTCTGGAAGTGCATTATGATGAAGGGCCACCCATCATCCAAATGTGGAGCTCACGTTGTGGCCCAGAGAAATAAGACCACTCTGGCTGTGTTCACTGCCATTTTCCTTTTATAGGGATCATTTAGAAATCAAGAGATCATGGAAGGCAATGTAGGTAGCAGTTGACACGTGAGTCCCACATTCAGCCCGGCCATCAGCAACTTGTCCTCTCCAAAATCTCACATCCCATATCTACTTAGGACTCCCTGGAAGGCCCATTTAATGATCCCACATACCACTTAGAGTTCCAACTGCAACTCTCATCTTTACCCCCGAACTCTATCTCGACAGATTAGCTCTGCCTACCATGGTGATGCATCCTCCCTCATTGAGGTTAATTTAGTAATGAGTATCGTAATACCTTTTCCACAGCATCCCATTTTCCCCGAAGGCACTACTGGCTCCCCCCTTTTAGATGTTAAGTCCCTCCTCCACCCCCCACCCTCCTTCACCATTCTTGTTCTCTTGGCATCCCAGGATGTAATGTCCAATCAGCACCATTGATGGCACTTTCCCTGTTCCTAATATTGACACCTCCCTTGACGCTCATTGAACGGACACTGAAAACTGACCATGGCCCAATCCCCTGACAGATGTGGATGTTACCTATCCAGACCCCAACACTGAGGATCTGTGAATCCTCTGACTGCTTTCACTGGACATGCTGGACTGACTGTGGTCCATTCCCTGACGGTAGTGAAATAGAGCTCTTGGTTGATTTCCTGAAGAAGGGCCTGTGCCCGAAACGTCGAATCTCCTGTTCCCTGGATGCTGCCTGACCTGCTGTGCTGTTCCAGCAATAAAGTTCAACTTTGATCTCCAGCATCTGCAGACCTCACTTTCTCCTCTTCCCAAATAGAGCTCTTGCACTTACTGCCTGAGTAGATGACTGACTGTGCCCAGGCCCTTGGTCTGTTGGCGAACACTGGCCTTGACTGGCTGTTCTGGCACCTTCTGATACACAGCAGGCCTCCTTGTCTCGATTACTCCCCTTCAACTTTAAGACATGGACAGTTGGTAGATACACACACAGGGTGTTTGTTGCATGGGTGGCTAGAACATGCTTTGGTGTGACATTGACTTACAGTTATCATACAACAACATGTTCAACCCCACTGACTGATAAACTCTGAGAATCATGACAAGCTTCCTTACTCTACTTCTCTGCTAAAAGACAAGCGAAGATAGAAGTACTGTGAGTCTTTAAAGGTCTGACAAAAGGGTCAAAGACAAAAAGGCAAGGAAAGGTAGGGATACTGAGAACACCCAGGGAAGTGCAAAGTGAATGTGCACCAACAGAATGAATACACAGCCTTGAGATGGAGTCATAGCCAATCTATCAGTTGGGTGCCTGCCCCTCTGTGCTAAGTGTCCTGGCAACATCATTGCATTGAGAGGTACCGATGGACTCCAAACTGCATCATTAAACTGCAGAAGAATTCTTTTAAGTGGCCTTGTGATGAGCCATGATGATGCAGTGAGACTGATACAAATCAGGTTCCAACATCCATGGGCATGGGACACAGGCAGTTATTATCCATGGCATGTGCCCTGGGATGTTGGCATCCGGTATCCAAGAAGGAGGCCCAGAGGAGCAAGTGGTGCTGGCAGGTGGGACTCGTTTGGGTTGGGATACCTGGTCAGCATGGATGAGTTGGACTGAAGGGTCTGTTTCTCTGCTTTACATCTCTGTGACTCTATGTTGAGCTGGAGTTGCTACACATCCGTTCTGACTTTCAAGTCAGGAAATCTAGGTGTCTAGTTTCTTTTGAGCAGGTGAGAGAATGGGAGTTTGCATCTTACTGAGACAGAACCAGGCAGTAAGGTGGGCAATAATGAACAATAACCCTGTTGAATTGACTTCTCTCTGCTCACTGGCAAGTATCTCATCTGAGCATCAGGGACATGGTTGAGGAAAAGGATTTGTCTTACTCTTGACATTGAGTAAGGCCTTGCTCGCCATCTCACATGATTTTCCCAGATCTTTGCCATAATCTACATTGTTCAGAGCCTGAAAAGACTCCTCCCATTGCATTTATTTACAAAAGGAGGAACTATGATATAAGCTTAAATTTCATTGAGGGGCTGACCACAAAACAATCACTAAATTTCCACTCTCGTTTGTTTAAATGAGTTTGCAAGCTACCTATTGCTAATCGTAAACTTGCACCCAATATTTCCATAGTATTAACAGCCCAGTTAACTATAGTATATTTAAGCATACCAGGTACAATTTAAATTTTTCAAAGTGGAAACATCATCACAAATTATGCATTTGAGCTTCAAATTGAATTTTTGTATAAAATCATTCACAAAATGATTTAAGACTGATGTTTCTCTGATCCTATAGCCTACAATTGAATTTTCATACCAAGCAATTTAGAACCTCTCAAAAGCTTCAGAATATGGAAAATTTATTATTTTGCTATATAGTTGGTCCACTTTATAGTACCAAATAATAGATTTAATGTAAGAAGGTGTCAAATGATAACACCCCATCAACAGCAGGACCAATATCATTTTCCAGCAATGATGTCATTGTGGCATATGTCTGAAATCATAGACAATATTTTGTATGGATACACAAAACAAAGTGCAAAAATTTAGATATGCAAAGAAAGGTGAGGTCTATATATATAAAAGGAACTTACTAATAACCATAAAAATTTTGTTTTTATAATTCTCTGAATATCAGGCTGCAAGGTTGCTGCTAGCATTTAAGATAAGATTAGTTGGTGTTCCACTATCATCAGCTCCACATTTTCCCTGCAGGGAATCCTTTTGACAGGCTTTAGCCAGAGGCTTGTCTGCGGATTAACACTAGATAAAAATTATACACTAAATCTTTGGAACTGGGTGACTAATAGGATTAAACAACACCAGCTGCAGGCTCCTGCACAGGTTAAAAATGAAAATTTTACATTACAAAGTCACAGGATCCCTTTGAATATGCAATGAATATGGATGATTTCAATTATCACAGTCTGCCAGGGATATATGATATATCAAATTAATCATTTTAGAACATCCACTACAGCAAAGAAAAACACTTTTTTTTTTAAAATGTTTAGTTCACATTTATTTTTTTAAAACATGTAGGTGTTTGGAAACATAGTGTGAGTGTGAAGTAGGCAAAATAGCCTTTATATCAAGAAATGATTGGAAATAATCTTAAAATGCTGAGTTAAGTTAGGACAGTGGAAAAAGGCTATTAAGATTATAAAATGTTGGAGAGACCTGCCTCTCCTCCATCACCCAAGCCACCCAGTTTGGTTAACAGTTCAAGAAAGACCAATTTTGACATAACTTGTAAATTATTTAACAAGTTTAATTGAATAACCACAATTCTTGTGCTACCTTTTTATCTTTTGTGTACATTTTGAGAAAACTTGTCCTTATGATAATAATGAAGATTGATTATAACTTAGATGGTAGCAATTCTGTAGCCAATTCCACATCACACTCAATATTTTTTCCACTGACATACACAAAGCACAGAATCAGGAGAGTGAGTGAATCTCTCTTGCCCCTTTCATCATCGTTCGTGCCTATTCCTTCAGATACCTGTAACCCAACTTTAGAACTGCCTTCAATTCTGCAGATTTCTATCCTGCTTAGAAAATTTCCTTCAGATGCTTTTGTCACCCCTTCTATTAGTAGTTTGTGCAGTTTTGTCAACATTTTTACGTTATGCCTCTGTCACAAGAAAAGTGGATCCTTTAAATGTGGTGTTCTTAGATTCCAAAACATGTTTAAAAAAGGTACCACATCAAAGGTTACTACATCCGATAAGAACACACTGGGAGAGGGTTAACATATTCTCACAGATAAAGGATTGTTTAGTTAACAGAAAACGGAAAGCAAATTGTCACAAGTGGAGTGCTTAGGAATCAGGTGCTGACTCCATGATTATGTACCATCAATAGGAAGGGACCAAATTCTTGGTAGCTAAATTTGCCAATGACATCAGGATAGGCAGGAAAGTAAGAAGAGGCAGAGAATGTACAAAAAAAAATGACCTGTTAATTAATTGGGTGAATGTTTGGCTGATGGAGGCTTATATAAAAAAATGAACTTGTCTATTTTGGCAGGAAAACCAGAAAATCTGTATATTCCTTAAGTGGAGAGAGTTTGCAAAGTTAGACAAAGAATGCCACATCCCTGCCCTTGCCTCCAATAACCTTGTCTTCCTGTGACCTCCAACCCAGCAGTGTCCTGAAAGGAATTACTGACTTTTCCAAGGGTCTTCAGTGCCACTGAGCAGTCAGCAGTCTTGGCCTTTGAAACAGCAATGGCTGTGCATTGAGGCTACTGACTTCTGACTGGCTGGTAGCCTCAAGCAAGGCAAGACATTGCCATATCCTGAGGTGATCCATTGAAAAGCCTGGTGAGTGACCAATTCAATTTCGATTACGCAGGCTTGGACCCTGAAATCATTTAGATAAGAAGGCAGCACAAAGTTAATGTGTTTTCTGCCCTGACTCAATGGGCTAGGGCAAATGGCAATCTTTGTGCCTTAAAATGGGCTTCATTCATTCATGCTTGCTGTTATAGAGTTAGAGATGTTGCAGCACAGAAATAACCCTTCAGTCCCATCAGCCAGATGTAAAAAAATTAATCTAGTCCCATTTACCATTATTTGGCCCATATCCCTCTCAACCCTTCCTATTCATATAACCATCCAGATGCCTGTTAAATGTTGTATTTGTACCAGCCTCCACCACTTCCTCTGGCAGCTCATTCCATACATGCACCGCCCTCTGCATGGAAAAAGTTGCCCTTAGTACTCTTTTTTATCTTTCCCCTCTCAACTTAAACCTACACCCTCTAGTTTTGGACTCCCCCACCCCAGGGAAAAGGCCTCATTTATTTATCCTATCCATGCCCGCATGATTTTATAAACCTCTATAAGGTCACCCCTCAGCCTCTGACGCTCCAGGGAAAACAGCCCCAGCCTATTCAGCCTTTCCCAATAGCTCAAATCCTCCAACCCTGGCAACATCCTTGTAAATCATTTCTGAACCCTTTCAAGTTTCACAACATCCTTCCAATAGGAGGGAGACCAGAATTGCACACAATATTCCAAAAGTGGCCTAACCAATGTCCTGTACAGCTGCAACATGACCGTCTAACTCCCATACTCAATGCTCTGACAATAAAGGAAAGCATACCAAACACCTTCTTCACTATCCTATCTACCCTGCAACTTCACTTTTAAGGGACTATGACCCTGCACGCCAAGGTCTCTTTGCTCAGCAACACATTAAGTGTATAAGTCCTACTCTGATTTTTTTCCAAAATGCAACATATCACATTTATTTAAATTAAACTCTATCTACCACCCCTTGGCCGATCGGTCCTTCTGATCAAGATCCCGTTGTACGCTGAGGTAACCTTCTTTGCTGACCACTATTCCTCTAATTTTGGTGCAATCTGCAAACTTACTGTCTGTATCTCCTATGTTCACATCCAAATCATTCATATAAATGAAAAGCAGTGGACTCAGCATCAATCCTTATGGCACATCACTGGTCACAGGCCTCCAGTGTGAAAAGCAACCCTCCACCACCACCCTCCGTCTTCTACCTTTGAGCAAGTTCTATATCTAAATGGCTAGTTCTCCCTGTATTCCATGTGATCTACCCTTGTTAACCAGCCTACTATGAGGAACCTTGTCGAATGCCTTACTGAAGTTCATGTAGATTATGTCTACCACTCTGCCTTCATCAATCCTGTTCATTACTTCTTCAAAAAACTTTATCAAGTTCGTGAGACATGATTTCCTATGCACAAAGCCATGTTAACTATCCCTAATCAGTCCTTGCCTTTCCAAATACATGTACATCCTGTCCCTCAGGATTCCCTCCAACAACCTGCCCACCACCGATGTCAGGCTCACCGTCTATAGTTCCCCAGCTTTTCCTTGCCACCCTTCTTAAATAGTGGCACCACATTAGCCAACGCCCCCCTTCCTCCCCTCCCCCAGAGTACACCTGATCATTTTCTGGGATTTATCATTTATGTGTTTTAAGACAACCAACACTTCCTCCTCTGTAATATGGACATTTTTCAAGATGTCACCATTTTTTCCCCACATTCTATATCTTCTATGTCCTACTCCACAGTAAACACTGATGCAAAGTATTTGTTTAGCATCTCCCCAATCCTGTTCTTTGCTCCTTTAACAGCTCCAGTAATTGTGAGAGTTTGAATTTATCCTAAATTGATAACAAGATTACTCTTGTATTAATTTTCTCAGAATCAAACTAAAGATTCTGACTGGAGGCAATTTCACATTTCTTTGAAACATTCTTCCTTTTTTTTATCTGACCAGTTTCCTCCATTTTTTTATCAGTTTTAGCTGATAATTATTTAGTAATTTTATGTATACTAACAGTTAATCCTTCTGTCAAGGCAAGCATACTTGGCAGTATTTGTGTAGAATAGACTGTAGGATGAAGAATTGCCTGTGCAGATTCTGGTTGTCTTCTGGTCACTATTCATATTCGAGTGAATCACTATGAATATCACTTTTGCAAGCTTTATATTCCAATTACCGGTGCTCAATAGTTCAGAAGAATAACTGGAAATCTGATAGTAATAAGGACGTAACAATTAGGAGCAGGGGAAGGCAATTCAGCCCCTAAAGCCTGCTCCACCATTTGATATGATGGGTGATCTCATCTCGGCTCATCTCCACTTTCCTGCCCACTCTCCATAACCCTTCAACCCATTACTAATTAAAAATCTGTTTATCACCTTCTTAAATTTACTTAATGTCCCTCCATCCACCGCACTTTGGGGCAATGAGTTCCACAGATTCACAACCTTTTGAGAGAAGCATTTTTTCTCATCTCCAATTTTAAATCTGCTACCTCTTATCCTAAAACTATTACCTCTCATCTGGATAGCCTTTCTACATCTGCTTTGTCACTCCCCTTTACTATTATGTGAACCTCAATTTGATCTTCTCTCATTCTTCAAAGCTTCAGACAGGATAGGCCTAAACTGCTAAATCTCTCCTTATAATAAAACCTCTCTTCTGTGGAATCAATTAGTCAACATCCTCTGAACTGCTCCCATGTAAGGGGATAAACTTAGTAATACTTCAGGTGTGGTCTTATTAGTACCTTGTATAGTTGCAACAACGCTTTCCTACTTTTTAATACTCTATTCCTCCAGCAATAAATACTAAGGATTTCCTATCACTTCATGATGAAAACTGCTGCAAGAACACCACAAATTATTACTAAAGGAAAAATAATTCCTTTGAGTCCTTCAGTGCAGATATGGATGTAATCAATTCAAAGAACCTGGTAACTTGAAGTGACTACAATATAATTCCTTGGTATTAGCAGACCCTTGATTATTGATGATGACATGGAGGCATTGTCTTTTTCTATTGCCACAGTCAAATAAATAATAACTTTTATCATCAATTGAAGATGAAATTTCATCTGATATATCTAAATTCAACCTCCAAGGGCCACAGTGAACACCGCACCACCTAGCTTAAGCAAAAAGATTTCACTTTGTGGTCAATTTACTGGCCGTATAATACAAATTCTATCCCATCTCAAGAAAACCTTTACTTGGTCCAGTACTCTGAATGGGAGACAGTGAAGTCTGCACTTGCTGGAGATCAGAGTTGAGAGTGTGTTGCTGGAAAAGCACAGCAGGTCAGGCAGCATCCGAGAAGCAGGAAAATCGACATTTTGGGGCGGAGCCCTCATCATCGATTTTCCTGCTCCTTGGATGCTGCCTGACCTGCTGTGCTTTTCCAGCAACACACTCTCAACCCAGTACTCTGCATGGCTTTTATTTTTCAAACTTCATTATTCTAGCCTTTAATATTGCTATCATTAACACCTCCCTCACAAAGCATATCCTTGACCCTCTGCTTGTCTTGTACAATTTCCATTTATTCTCTCCAAGGCACTCTATGAATCAATATTAATCAACTTAGTACTCTCTGTTTAATCACTTCAAATCCCTTCTCTCAGCTCTAAGTGTGACATGGCCAAAGTCACCTGCTATTACCATGGTATGTCATACCTCTTTCTGTTTAAATTCTCTGCAACTTTCATCATTGTCAACCATTCCATCTTCCTCCTTCATATGAATCTGAGGATGCTGGAACTCTAAAATAAAAAAAAAATACTCAGCAATTCTGACTGCCTGTGGAGATAGAAACTGAGCTAACATTTTGAATCTGTTACGACTTTTCTTCAGACTTCTGCCTCCTTCATATTTGTGGTTTATATCTGTGTCCCTGTGCTTTCTTGGTTTGACTGATTTGGCAAAATCAACTCCGCTAACTTTTTTTTAAACACTAAGGCAATGCTGAAATATTTGCCAAACCAAAATATTTTCAGTTACATTAGCTCAAGTCCAGTTGTGGAATATTTAAACCAACACATAAAATAGGGATATTTGTTCACATGCAGCTTTTATTTACATCGGTAGGAAGATAATCTCTATCGGTAAACCAGGAAACTTCTCCACCAATTCAGAATTTCAAGCAGTTTCTATACTAATTGTGTTATAATCGTTGTTCTCCCTGCAACAGGACTAATACTTCTAAGAATCATAGAATCTCTGCAGTGCAGAAAGAGGCCATTCAGTCCATTGTGTCTGCACCAACCATCTGAAGAGCCTCCCACCTAAACCCAGATTCCTATCCTATTCCCGTAATTCTGCATTTCACGTGGCTGATTCCTCTGACCTGCATGTGTTTGGATTGTGGGAGGAAACCAAAGCACCCAGCAAACAGGGGAAAATGTGTAAAGTCCACACAGACAGTCAGCCGAGTGCTGGAATCGAACCAGAGTTCCTGTGAGACAGCAGTGCTAACCACTGAACAATCATGCTGGAGAACTGGAGAAAAAGACTGGAATTTAGGACATTGCCACACAGGATAACTACCATCATGTAATCTAACTGAGAAATTGAGGATCTGGATCAGTGGTGCTGGAAGAGCACAGCAATTCAGGCAGCATCCGATTTTATTCCTGATGAAGGGCTTTTGCCCGAAACGTCGATTTTGCCTGTCCTCGGATGCTGCCTGAATTGCTGTGCTCTTCCAGCATCACTAATCCAGAATCTGGTTTCCAGCATCTGCAGTCATTGTTTTTACCCCCTGAGAAATTGAGGAGGCCATTTTCACAACCAAATGGCCCCAGACAATATCAATTTATCTCTGCCACAGAAGGAGAGAAAATAGTTTAAGATCAGCTTGGGAACCAAGGATACATCGCCTTGATGGAATGCGTTGTTTTCAGTTGTAGAAATAATATCATACCATCGAATGACTGCCCAGGACAGGCCAGCAGGGTCAAAATGGGCCCTAAGCACCAATTATTCAGCAGGACGTCCACAGGGAATGTGTTTGTGACATTGTTTACTGGTAAAAACCGTGTGACTCACATGTTTGCAATGAAGTCACTTTGTTGCTTTTGCACTTTGTGAACTTAGCATCCAAGAATCATGTTAACCACATAATAGCTGTTCAGCTCCAAAAGTCCCACTTCAGTCCTGCCTCAACAATTTAATTAAATCTGGCTTTTTTGGGCAGTCTTGGCCTCCTCTTTCACATCTACGTGATGTTCATTGATGACATCTTTTATAAGTATGGGGTCAAATTATACTACAGAGCACCATTAACAAACAAATCTCTGTTCTACCATCCCCTGTTCCATGTAGCTACTCTATATTACCCACAACAAAATGGATTACGAAGAATCTTATTCAATCTAACGTTTGTGGGAATGGAAGAAAAATTGAAATTGTTGGAGAAATTCAGCAGGTCCGGCAGCATCTGTGGAGAGAAAACAGAGTAACTGTTCGGATCCTGTGACTTTTCTTCAGAATTGATGGTAGATAGGAAGAGATGGTACATATACTGAAGACCGTGGGTGGGCAGGGAGGGGGGAGGGAGTGAATGATAGGAGGAGATGGACCCCAGAAAGAGAGAACAGCAGTTGGGCAGACAACATAATGGATGATGGTGAGCCAGGGAGAAAGAAAAGTTGATCATGGGAATCCTCACTTGGTGAAAATAGCTTAAAAATCACATAACACCAGATTATAATCCAACAGGTTTATTTGGAAGTACTAGCTTTCAGAGCACTGCTTCTTCATTAGGTAACTAGTGGGGCAGGATCATACATGCACTCTTACATACTCACACACTCATGCAGACCCTTTCTCATACACATACAATTTCTCTCAGACACATTCACCCCCACACTCACATTCACACACACGCACTTTCTCTCTCTCCCTCACACGTACACACACACATATAAGTCTATGGGGTGAATTTGCATTTGCAGAAAATTCTGTTTTTGCTCAAAGAGCACACAATCTGCAGGCAGCCAATCCATATCACATTTTATAAATTACTTTGGAAATAGAACCAGTCTGACTCTTGATTGGGATACAGACAGACTCTAACCTCACACGTTTAATATATTACCTGAGCTCAGATGTCACTTTTTTTATATAAAACCTTAAGTTATCTCAATAATGTGACTTAAAAGAAGTTCTGGGATTTATATATTAATGAATGAAAACCTGCAACCCATTCTAAAAGATGAAAGATGTAGCAGCAATCTAGGCTTGCTCAATATATCATTTTAATTGAATGACACTGTGATCTTTTGCTATAAATTCTGTGTCTTATGATCCTGCCCACTAGTTACGTGATGAAGGAGGAGCTGTCTGAAAGCTAGTACTTCCAAATAAACCTGTTGGACTATAACCTGGTGTTGTGTGATTTTTAACTTTGTCCACCCCAGTCCAACACCAGCACCTCCACATCATGAAAATAGCAACTCATGTGATGACAGGTTCTACCTGCTCCCTAAAATCCACAAACCTAACTACCCTAGCTGACCCATCATCTCCACATGCTCCTGCCCCACCGAACTCATCTCGTCCTATCTCGACTCTATCGACTTCCCCTTAGTTCAGGCACTTCCCACCTACATCTGCGACACCAACCACACCCTCCACCTCTTCAGTAACTTCCAGTTCCCCGGGCCCCCAGTGCTTTATCTTCACTATGGTCGTACAGTCCTTATACATGTCCATACGCCTTCAGGCTCTCAGCTTCTTCCTCTCCAACAGACTCATCCAGTCCCCCTCCACCAATACACTCCTCCACCTCACCAAACTAGTCCTCACCCTTAATAACTTTTCATTTAACTCCTCCCATTTCTTCCAATTTCAGGGGGTGGCCACGAGCATTTGGTTGGGCCCCAGCTACTTGTGCCTCTTTGTCGGCTGACCACTCCACCTCCTGATGATGCCTGGCTTGCTGTGTTCTTCAAAGTTTGTGAGAAGATTTGTACCTCGGGTGCTCGTTGTTGTGGTTCTGTCCGCCGAGCTGGGAATTTGTGTTGCAGACGTTTCGTCCCCTGTCTAGGTGACATCCTCAGTGCTTGGGAGCCTCCTGTGAAGCGCTTCTGTGATCTTTCCTCCGGCATTTGTAGTGGTTTGAATCTGCCGTTTCTGGTTGTCAGTTCCAGCTGTCTGCTGCAGTGGTCAGTATATTGGGTCCAGGTTGATGTGCTTATTGATTGAATCTGTGGATGAGTGCCATGCCTCAAGGAATTCCCTGGCTGTTCTCTGTTTGGCTTGTCCTATAATAGTAGTGTTGTCCCAGTCGAATTTATGTTGCTTGTCATCTGCGTGTGTGGCTACTAAGGATAACTGGTCGTGTCGTTTCGTGGCTAGTTGGTGTTCATGGATGCGGATCGTTAGCTGTCTTCCTGTTTGTCCTACTACATAGGACAAACAGGAAGACAGCTAACGATCCGCATCCATGAACACCAACTAGCCACGAAACGACACAACCAGCTATCCTTAGTAGCCACACACGCAGATAGCAAGCAACATGAATTTAACTGGGACAACACTACTATAATAGGACAAGCCAAACAGAGAACAGCCAGGGAATTCCTAGAGGCATGGTACTCATCCACAGATTCAATCAATAAGCACATCGACCTGGACCCAATATACTGACCACTGCAGCAGACAGCTGGAACTGACAACCGGAAGCGGCAGATTCAAACCACTACAAATGCCGGAGGAAAGATCACAGAAGCGCTTCACAGGAGGCTCCCAAGCACTGAAGATGTCACTTAGATGGGGGACGAAATGTCTGCAACACAAATTCCCTTGCTGTCTTCTTCCAGCCTCCTGCTTGTCTAAATGTGATAACAAAGCTTGGGATGTAGGGTTGGGATAAGGACATGGGAAAAGGTGGTCAGGCCTTAAAATTAGTCAACTCAATATTGAGTCCAGAAGGATGCAGGGTCCCAAAGTGGACAATGAGTTATTGTTCTTCCAGGTTCCGCTGAACCTCATTGGAGAACTGCAGCAAGCCCAAGATTCCATGAAGTGCAGGTAAATCACTGCTTCACCTGGAATGTGTATCTGAGGCTTTTGATGGTGAATAGGAAGGAGGTAAACATGTAGTTGGTACACCTTCTGCATGGGATTGTGCCCTAAGGGTGTGGGGAGATGTTGGGAGTGGAGGAGTCGTCGGCCTTGGTGTACCAGAGGGAATGATCCTTGCAAAAGACTGACAAGGGAGGGGAGGAGAATATGGGTCTGGTGATGGCATCCCATTGGACATGTTGGAAATGTTGGCTAATGATCCTTTGGATGTGGATGTTGGTGGGGAGATAAGTGAGGACTGGGGTACCTTATTGCTGTTGTGGGAGGTGAGGGTTGAGGGGAAATGGTTTGAACATGGCTGAAGACCCTGTCAGCCATGGTGGTGGGGAATCCTGCATTGAGGAAAAAGGTGGCTATTCTGAGGCCCCCTGTGGAAGGTGGCATCATTAGAACAAATGTGGCAGAGACAGACGAACTGTGATTCGATAAAATGTGGAGCTGATCAAGGAGCAGGTCAGAGGAGCAGGAGAGTCAATGTTTCAAGTAGGACCCTTCATCAGGACTTCACAGACAAACTGGGAGAATGGATTCAAGTCTTTACAGGAGGCAGAGTATGAGAATGTATAGTCAAGGTAACTGTGGTAGCCAGTGAGTTTGTACTGGATATTGATGGCCAGCCTATTTCTGGAAATGGAAGCAAAGATGTCGAGGAAGGGAAGGGAGGAGTCAGAGGTGGACTAGCTGAAGGTGGAAATTGGAAGCAAACAGGTCAACCTTTCCAATCAAGATCAGAGAGAAACAGCACAAATGGTGTTATTGATGCACTAGAGAATGGGGGCCAGAACAGGACAGGATCAAGGAATATACCTCACAAAGAGACAGGAATAACTGGGCCTTGCAGGCACTCACGGCCTCACCTTTGATCTGAAGAAAGCAAGCAGAGTTAGAGTAGAATTCGGTCAAAGTGAGGATGAGCTTGGCTAAGCAGACGAGGATGGTGCTGGATGGGGACCTTTCAGGCATTTTGTTCCAGGAAGTAGCAGAGAGCCCTGAGACCATCCTGATGGGGGAATGGATGTGTAAATGGATTGCATATCCATGGTGAAGAGGAGACAGGTGACGCCCGCAAACTGGAAATCCTGAAACTGACGTAAAGCATCTGAAGAATCACTGATGGAAGTGGGAAGGGACTGGACAAGGGGAGAGAAAAATAGACTTGAGGTAGGAAGAAATGAGTTCCATATGACAGGAGCAGGAAGAAACAATGCATCTACCTGGACAGTCCTGTTGTGGAGCTTGGGAAGGAGGTAGAAGCAAGCTGCACAGGGCTGGGGTCTACGAGCCTGGAAGCTTATGGAGATCACCAGATAAAATTAGATTAGTGAGTGTTGTGGACACGCTAAACCTGATGTTCAATGGGGGGGTCATGGTCTGGAAGAGATAAGAGGAGGTATCTGAGAGCTGGTGGTCACCGTCCGCAATGTTGAATTCAGTCCACCAGACAACAACAGCGGCTTGATTACAAAGTCAGGCTGGGATATGAGAGCACATTGTCAGGTAGATGTCAGTGTTGTCGCTGTACCAGAACATCTAAGCAAGGGATGCAGCAAGTTCTGGAGGACTATTATTGAGTACTATTGCCAGAGTGTTGTCTCTGGCCCATAGCCTTTGTAGTATCCAGTGCCACCAACCATTTCTTGCTATCACTTGGAGTGGATTGAATTGGCTGAAGACTGGTATTTGTGATGCAAGGTATCTCTGGAGGAGGCCAAGATGGATCACCCACTCAGCAGTTTTAACTAAAGATTGTTGCAAATGTTATCTTTTGCAATGATGGGGCTCCCCCATCATTGGGGATGAAGATATTTGTGGAGCTTCATCCTCCAATGACTATTCATGAACAGATGTGGCAGGACTGCAGAGCTTCGATATGATCTGTTTGTTGTGGAATCACTTCACATGAAGGCCAGACCAGGTAAGGACAGCAGTTCGCCTCCCTAAAGGACATTAGCAAACCAGTTGGAATTTTCCAGACAATCAACAATGGCTCACGGTCATCAGTAGACTTTTAAATTCCAGACATATTCTCAATTCAAATTCCAACAACCACTCAAGTGGGTTCAAACCCAGGTCCCCAGAACATTGTCTGAGAGTCTGGATTACTAGTCCAGTGATAATACTACTGCAGATAGTTCCTCAATAATGCAATAGTTGCTTTCTTGTGCAACCTCGCATCATAGAAAAATTGCACTTTAGAAACAGTGCTTTAAGGATAGGCAACACAATCACGTTGCAGCCAACACATGATTTAAAAGTTCATGCTTTAGAAACAGAATCTCCAATCTGTCAATCGCATTACAGCAATTTTGCGTTAAAGAAATGCATGTAATAGCAGACCAACTGTATACCAATGCCTCCTCCCAAAACTTTGCTCTCCTATTAATTGTATTGTCACACATCTTTACTGACTATGCACCTGCCAGAAGACTAATTTCAGAATCCAAAGTCACATCCATTAGCTCCTACATCACCTGCCTTTCCCCAAGATTAATATGCAAGTTAAGGGCATATACGCAGTTGTGGAATGAGATAATAACATGGATAATGACAGTTGCCAAGCCTCAGGGGATGACTGGTTGCTCTCTCTCATTGGAGAAACTACAATTGATGGTGAGTTTAATCTTGGTCACCATGTCTTCAATTGACAAAATATGACCTTCATGGTGACAGCAATCATTACAGGAATTAAAACTGTGTTATTGGCATCACTCTCTGTCACAAATCAGCTGTCCAGCCAACTAAACCAACAAACATCCATTATGCCAAAGTAACCAATGAACAAAGGCTATCGCCCTTCCCTCATTTGACATAGGCCTTAGTTGTATCCTTTACATCACAGAGCTTTCAGCTTTGGCTACTCCAGAATGCCTTCCCTAAAATCTCTGTGTCTTGCTACTCCATCATCAAAAGCCTACTCGCTCTCCGATCATGACTTCAGCTATCTCCTCTAGCTCATCGCATTTTACTGCTGAATATAACTTCTAAGCTTATATATTGCATTCCCTGAAAAAGAGGAGGAAGGAGGTTTTTAAAATAGCACTGACCCCAGGAGTGGTAACATGATAGTGGAGATCATGGTTATGTATGAATATGACAAGATATAATTCACTACTAGATACTACAGTCAAGTCATATTAGGACTATCCATTAAATCACTTCTAAAAAGCAGAATCATCATTCATCTGACATTTTCTCTTCCTGAAGGGAATTATTCAAGTTCCCTTCACCTGTCTTAATAGTACAGTGTTTGGAAATGATAATTGTTGCAACTCTCTGTACTTTTTGGAATGCACCAATGACTTTACGTCCCCTGAAGGGAAAAGAAGAAATCATTGAATATTTCTCTTTTCTAGTTAATGCTTAGGTTCCTTTCTGCAGATTTATGATGTATTTGTATCAATATACCTGAATGTTAACCTATCCTTGTCATTGAAATACTATCTAACCTGCTGGACAATTCTATTTCTTACTGTTTCATTTACAATTATTATTTATCCCTCACTTTCTTCTTCATCTGAACACCATTAGACTGATCTGAATGATGGATTTTAAGTACTTTCTATTTTGTTTTGTTTACATATTCACAAGATATCACTGTTTAGTCAGTAAATATAGATGCTTTGGAGTGAATCTAAGAAAGGAACAGGACCATGATGCAAATGACAAGGATCAATTTGTTTTTAAAATACAAGAATGGTTATGACCAAAGGATTAAATAAGTCTATGAATGTACATTTTTCAATGATGAGTTCATAATGTGGCTCATTGATATTTGCTAGAAGTGGCATCCATTTGCACACTGGGACACATTCCCATCAAACAACACGGTGGTTCAGTGGTTAGCACTGCTGCCTCACAATGCCTAGGACCTGGGTTTGATTTCGCCCTTGGATGATGGCCTGCATGGAGTTTGTACATTCTCCACATGCCTAAGGGGGTTTCCTCCCACAGTCCAAAAATGCGCAGGCTAGGTGGATTGGCCATACTAAATTACCCATAGTGTCCAGAGGTGTGCAGGTTAGGTGGATTAGCCATGTAAAATACAGGGTTACACAGATATGGTGGGTTTGGGTAGGATGCTCTTCGTTAGAATTTATGTGGACTCAATGGGCTGAATGACCTGCTTCCATAGCACAGAAATTCTGTGAAAAGTAAAATGTTCACATTTTGTGTCCTTTTTGTATTATCAAGGAGCTTGTGGAGCATATAGGGTCCCCTGTTGCTTTCTCCAAGGAAGTGCCTAGGCCAGTCAAAACCAACTTGCTAAGCATTCAGTACCCTTTTCTTCTGTCATATATATTGTTCAGGTTGTTGAAACTGGTATTCTTGCATTTGTCCTGATTAGTGCAAAAGCATCATGTCTACCTTTTCAGCAATATTCAAGTTCTTTACTATCAAATGATATATAATAGTTTATTTATAGTGGGGGATTCTTAACCTATGAAGAAGTATAGATGCAATTATATAACATCAGTGAAAACGTATTCAGTTTTATCAGTAAAGTAAATGCAATTAACATCTTCTGTGGCAAATGTCAGTATTCGGCAAAATGTTCTTCACTCCTCATTCAAAGTGTTGGAAAAGAGCTTTTATGCTCTTTGAAGTGTGACTGCTACAGAAATTCAGCCTGCATTTTTCATGTAAATTTTTATTGAAAAGGAAATTACCAGGAACCTATTCAAACCTTTCATCTTGTCACAGTCTACCCTAAGGACTTGTTGTCATCCTTCTGCAAAGCCTGTTGTTGTAACCTGTCTTAACTCCTCGAACACTTCTGCACTGTCTAATTATAGCCTGTAACACTTTCAGACATTGACAGTACTCAACCCCTACTTCTTTCGTCTTTCTAAGTGCTTTATTATCTTCTCCTACAAGTGCCTATTCCAGATCTGTCAACTTGCCTGCATTATGCATGAGAGAGTTACATATTCATACTCTAAATATTTATATGTATTGTAGTCTGCCCTGTGCTCTCTAGACAAAGGATCAGTGTATCTAAAAAGACTCAGTAGTGCTCTCAGTTGTATTTCACAGCTAATGTCGCAACGTTGAGAGACATGTACCCAAAGATTCTATAGGCGGCAAGACAATTTGTGAGAAATTGCTTAAAATTTAGGGATTTTAAATTATGAAGAAGCATCCAATTGGACTTAATAAAAACCTATACAGTAAGTAATTGTACTGGAAAGGTGTGTATGTGAAATATGTAGCAGAAATACAGCTCTTAGAAAGCTCAAATAAAAATAATTTCTCTTGATTTGGATACAAAGAATGAAGCAAAGAAACACTTGCATTTATATAGCATCAATCACAGTACCAGGCTCTTCCAAACATCCAGCTAATGAGATAGTTTTGAAGTGCAGTCACTGTTGTGTTGTAGGAGACATGACAGTCAATTTGCACACAGCAAAATTTCCAGTTTTTGTGTTGTCAATTCAAGGAGAGGTATTGGTCAGAACACCAGGGTTGAAACGACTGTTCCTTTTCAAAAGAAAGGACTTTTATAGCTATTTGACAAGGCTTTGTTTTGACATGCTAATCAGAGATGATACATCAGAAAATGCAGCACTCCCTCAGGAAAGCATTGGAATATCAGCCTGGAGTTTTGTGCTCAAGTCTTGGAAAGGGATTTAAATGCTCAACCTTCTGATTCACAATTTGTGTTGCAGACGTTTCGTCCCCTGTCTAGGTGACATCTTCAGTGCTTGGGAGCCTCCTGTGAAGCGCTTCTGTGATGTTTCCTCTGGCATTTATAATGATTTGTACCTGCTGCTTCCGGTTGTCAGTTCCAGCTGTCCGCTGCAGTGGCCGGTATATTGGGTCCAGGTCGATGTGCTTATTGATTGAATCTGTGGATGAGTGCCATGCCTCTAGGAATTCCCTGGCTGTTCTCTGTTTGGCTTGTCCTATTATAGTAGTATTGTCCCAGTCGAATTCATGTTGCTTGCTATCTGCGTGTGTGGCTACTAAGGATAGCTGGTTGTGTCGTTTCGTGGCTAGTTGGTGTTCATGGATGCGGATCGTTAGCTGTCTTCCTGTTTGCTCTATGTTGTGTTTTGTGCAGTCCTTGCATGGGATTTTGTACACTACATTGGTTTTGCTCATTCTAGGTATCGGGTCCTTCGTCCTGGTGAGTTGTTGTCTGAGAGTGGCTGTTGGTTTGTGTGCTGTTATGAGTCCTAGTGGTCGCAGTAGTCTGACTGTCAGTTCAGAAATGTTTTTGATGTGTGGTAGTGTGGCACTCATCCACAGATTCAATCAATAAGCACATCGACCTGGACCCAATATATCGGCCACTGCAGCAGACAGCTGGAACTGACAACCGGAAGCGGTAGGTACAAATCATTATAAATGCCGGAGGAAACATCACGGAAGCGATTCACAGGAGGCTCCCAAGCACTGAGGGTGTCACCTAGACAGGGGATGAAATGTCTGCAACACAAATTCCCAGCTCAGCGAACAGAACCACAACAACGAGCACCCGAGCTACAAATCTTCTCCCAAGCTTTGAACTTCTGATTCAGAATCAAGAAATGTTACCAACTGAACCACAATTGAAACATAAAAAAACAGGATGGTGTATGCTTAGTAGTAGCAACCCACTGAACCAGCAGGCAAAGATCCATAATTAGGAGGATTTTTTTTACCAATATTAAGTTACTATGAACTTACCAGCAGACAAATCTATTTAATCACATTGGACCATATTCATGCCAGTCCACAAAACCTGACAAATGTTTAATTATAAGATATAAACCATTGTTACTACTGTAGTCAAATGGAGACAGCTCTGTGGCTTGGATTCAACTAACTTTATCTATGTCATGCATCTTTTGTACATGATCAATTTTCTTCACCTTTCATGGTGGTCATGCCTTCAGCTGCTGAATAATAACATTCAGAATTCCATTCCTAAGCCTTTTTGCCTTATAATATTGCTCTCTGTCTTTAATACACCCTTTTGAAACCTACCACTTTGAGCAAACATTTGGGCATCTGTCTTAAAATTTGTATGGCTCAGTGTCAAGTTTGTTTATAGTGGTCTTGTGTGAAGCACCTTGGGAAATTGTACATGTAGATTGTTATTGTGGGACAGAATAAACCTTTTTGATATTTAGTCGAACTGTGTCAATCCTTACGTTTGGACAATTTTTACTTGAAATTTATAATTTAAAGTTGTCATGTGACCAAATAAGCTGGAACCAAACAAACTCATGGAGTAAAGTCGTGCCCCCCCCCCCCCCCCCCCGTACCCCGTACCTGCGGGGGATATGTTCCAAGGCCTATCGTGGAAGCCTGAAACCACAGATAGTCATTAACCTGTTCATTTAAATGGGAAATTTACCTTCCTGGCAGCCCTCAGTCCCTGGTTCTGGAACATTCCTTGTAATCCACAGGTAACCAAAACTGCAGAAAATGGACCTGCAAATATGATGTTCAGCCTATACAAAAAAAAAAATCAATTTCTGAAAAAAAACTCTGTCTTGAACATTTCAGAGAAAATTGTGCTTGGTGTCCTGATAGCATTAGGAGGCATCAACCACAAAAATAGTTGAGCCTAGTCTTTCTGCTGTTGACTGGGAATGGGACCTGAGATTTTGTTCATTAACCCAATAGACAAAATTTCTTTGTAGACTTTCTTCTAAACGAGACTAGAAATCGCGGCTGACTGCTACAGATTCTTTTGAAGTAGATATTGACAGGTTAGATCTGGTGCAGCTACGAAATATTTTCATAAGGTCTTTCTGCGTGACAGTAGGATTTACAAATTGCTATTGACATCCTACTTAAAATAACCATATGTTTTGTGATAATAGGAAACAATGCAACAGAGAATATTGTATTACATATTGAATAAGCAATGTGATGCTGGATTTGGGGATTCTTTCTTGACAGCTAACTTGTATATAGCTTAGCTATCATTTTCCCTAATCATATGATTTAATGCAATGTTTGCAGTTCTGAGAGATTCATTGCTTCTTAAATATTTGATTAATCTTTGGCTGTTAAGCTTTGGAAACTGAATATATTTATTAGCGATGAGGCTAAAGGAAAATATTCAGTGCCTTATGACTGACTTCTGACTTTATCCTACACAAATAAAAATTACACGCTCCTTTAGAATGGATCTGTAAATTGAAGTCTTGCATAATTTGCTTAATAGTATTGATAAACATCCTTAGGAGATACTGCTACAGTTGCCTTGCACTTTACATCCAGATATATAGGAGAGGATGCTAGCCAAAATGAAGGTTTGAACAACTTTTCCAATTTTCTTTCCTTGATTGTTCTGATGAAAAGGCATCTCACCACTGGCTAGACTGAAAATCTTCAAGAGTGCAGTAAGTGCAATACCAGAATATCTGAAACTAGAAATTTCCATTAAGATCCTATTATTTTGTTTGATTTTCAAAAGCATGCTCAATTACATAAAAGCCCATTGAGTCATTTTGATTCATTATATCATTTATTTTGATATCAGAAACTCTCATTGGTTTAAATTTACACAGACATTTGGGTAAAATTAAAAAATTGTGTTTGTCATCTATATATATGGCAATATTTTAGCTAACAATGATAAATATTACAAATCATACTGAGGATACCAGGAATTTAGACTCTTCTGAAATCTGGCAATATAAGTCAATTTAATCTTTGAGAATTTGTTACTGAAATGTAAACATTTATGGCTCATGATTAATCAATCATTTGTTACATCTTTGTGATTGAGCAGTTAATTGCTGAATTCTAATAAGATTTCAGTAGTTCATTTGTAGTTAATTTTACAAGTTTTTCATGCGATTGATTGCAAACAACATTACTATGCTAAAACAATGTTACATTAGTCTTCAAAATTTTATGTTCCTATTTAATTTGTATACAACATTGATGAAACATAGCAATTTAGTCAGAAAAGAAAGGTTTGGTAATGTTAATATGTTCTGATCTTTTCTCTCACTTGTACAAATATGGAAAACACATTTTGTTTTTATCCAATAACCTTCAGACCATTGTGCTTTGAATCACATAGAGTCATAGTCATAAAGATATACAGCACGGAAACAGACCCTTCAGTCCAACTCATCCATGCTGACCAGATGTCCTAACCTAATCAAGTCCCATTTGCCAGCACTTGGCCAATATCCCTCTGAACCCTTCCTATTCATATACCCATCCAGATGCTTTTTAAATGTTGTAAATGTGCCAACCTCACCACTTCATCTGGCAGTTCATTGTGTACACTCACCAATAAAAGTTCATTGAAACCTCCACCCTGCACTACCCCCCCCCCCCCTCCCCCCCTGCCCCACCCACAACAACTCCTATGATAGTGTGTTGGCTTTAGTTGTTCAAATGTCCAGGTTGTGTTAAGTTGCAAAGGAAAGTCAGGCAAAGCAAACTATAAACTTATAAGCAGTTTCAAATTAAAATGATTTACAGAAGATTTGTCAGTAAAGTACTATAAAAAGCTGAAAGTTGGCATCCAGAGCAAGACTTACTGTGTTGCCAATTTACTTCATTTTTTAAATATAGTGTCGCACTCTGAAATTAGCAGTTAAGATGCAGAAGCACAAAGCGATAGGTATTCAGGAAGATCAATTTGAACATTTAGCTACTACCACTGAAAATCATACCATCCAACTAAATAGGAATATTTTTGTGAGTTGGGTGATTGGCACTGACAGTAATTACAGGTTCCCCCGCCCCGCCCCGCTCCGCCCCGGGGCTTTGCTGTTCTCCTGTACTTCTCAATGTCAGCCACTAGATGGTGATGATTGACATGCTAATGACATCTAGTGGCAGTAATTAAACAATATAATAATTACCATGAAGATTAAATATTAAGTTAAGTCTTAATTCAAATCAGTTACCCAAAATTTTGGAGCTTTGTACCATTAACTAGAGGTGTTACATATGCATCCATACTTAACTGTGCCATCATCAAGATGATTGATTGCCATATCCCAACAATGCCTGATTCTGCTCCTGTCACAGTTCATCTGTTCTTCTAACATTTATTCATGTCTTTGATGTCTTTAGATTTTATTATTTTAATTGTCAGCTTGTTGGTCTTTCATGTTCTACCTTCCATAAATTTGAGTTTTTCCAAAATCCTGCTGCACAAGTTCCATTCACCCATATGATGGCTGATCTATATTGACTCCCAGTTAAGTGAAGCTTCCATTTAAATAATTTCATGCTAGTTTTTAAAACCTCTTATGGCCTTGTGCTTCCTATGCCTGCAAACTCCTCCAGTCTCACCATTTTCTCAAATTATCTATACTCACCTAATTCTGGCCACTTGTTCATTCCCCATTTTACTAGCTGTGTCTTCAGCTGCCATGGCCCTGGAATCTTGCATTTCCTTCTTACACCTCTCTATGCATCAACTTTACTTCCTTTAAGATGATACTTTTTGATCAAGTTTTCTTGTGTCTGTTCGAATATTACTTTGAATAACACTTTCTAATGTCAATTTTTGTTTCATAATTAATCCTCCTATAAAGTCACTTGGATCACCTTATTACATTAAAGCAGTGACTCTTAAAGTCTGGTCTGGGAGAATCATTCATGGAGGTGTGTTGGCTGGTCCAAGATGCAAGTCACTGAGACACAACAACATTACTGATGCCACATGAAGGACAAAACCACACCCCACAATGTGGATTGTGTTGACTGGTGTGTCAACACAAGCTCAGGCAGCAGGAATGTGCTATTTTCAGTGTAATTAATGTCACTGTTACAACACACAAATGTCAGATTGTTTTCAACCGTATGGCTTTGGAAATCCAAAGAGAAGAAATCACTTGAAGTTGATCCTTGACAAGAAACTGAAGCTCACCAACCTGGAGCCAGAAATCACCTCACCAAAAGCTGTGTTTCCTCCTCCACACCAACCACCATTCCCCCCACCCCGGCATTAATTGTGATAAGAATCTTTTGCATTGGCAAGTTAAAGCAGTCTCATAAGTGGGCTGTGGCATCTTTTGTTGCACCCAGGTAGTCCAGGGATGAAAATTAATGCACCACAATGCACATGTTTCTTTTCACCAGATTCCCCACCAATCTGCAGGTTACGTCTTTGTCCAGCAGGAAATCCAACAAGGAAGGCTCCAGGAAAGGCCTCAGCTGAGGATCCAATAAGATTCATGGAGGTAGAGCAGAGTGATTAGAGGTGAGGGAGTGGGGGAAATGAGTGGGGTGTGGCTGGGGGAGCTGGGACAAATCACAGGGTAGTCGTGGAAGCTGACAGAGTGCAATGGTAGAGATTGTGGGAGAAGTCAGAGTGCAGATCTAAGTGAGGTGGTTAGCAGGGTTAGATTTGTAGGCCTGAAGAGAACTGTTCCTTGGTCCACAGGTAGTGCTGCAGAAGAAAAACACTTTGCTGATGGATCCAGCACCTCTCACCTCCCATACCTACATTTTCTTTTATAATAGGCTTTTTCCACCATGCGATTAGTACAAAGTAAACTACTTCTTTCTAATTTTCACCCTTTCTATCACTTTCTCTTCAAGGTAAGAATCATCATGGATTATTGTTCCACAGGTAATAGCAATTGTAGCACCTCACCCTGGAGATTATTCCTTAAGTGTGAACTTTGACCAATTGAAAATGAGGAAGTCTAAAGCCATTCCCATTGGTACCCTTCACAAATTCAGTCTCAGACACTGACTACATCCCTGTCACTCTGGTAACTGTCTGATATTGAACCAGATAATTTGTAAAATGACTTGATGTTGTAATTAATGAAAATAAATACTTCAATCACATACTTACATCCACCTCCTTAACATTGCTGAACTGCACTTCTGACATCGCTCATTTGCTGTGGAAACCCTTACCCCTGCCTTTCCAGCTTCTAAACTTTGTATTCTCAAAACTGTGCTGCATCCTGAATGTCCCCACACAGAATGCACACAACTCAGCTCTTGTAAATTAGTTCATGTGTGCTGCCTTGAAAAAAAATTAAAGGGGCAAAGCATTCCTTAAAAAAAAGGAAGGCATGTAACTCTACACTTAATTATTCCAACACAATGATGGCTAGCCTTCCCTTTTCCCCTCTTCACAAACTTAACAAACTAAGTTTTGGTTGAACTTGCACCAAATTATGGTCAGTTAGCTCAGTTGACTGAACGGCTGGTGATTGATGCTAACAATGCGTGTTCAATTCCTGCACCAGCTGAGGTGACCATGAAGGTCCCATCTTCTCAACTGACCCCTCATCTGAAATATGGTGACTCTTAGATTAAACTCAGCAATAATCTTCTCCATCTGATGAGGCATGGGACAATGGAAGGCATCTTCACTACCTGCAGGGCGAAAGAAGATGTACCACCAAGAACAGGTCATATGAAAAATATGATGAAAGATATATTCAGAAAGAATTTGAATATGTTTATTTGGAAACCCCAGTGGTGATGTATTAAACAAACTAATTGATTTTTATTTATTGCTGAGAAGCGAAGTTTTCACTAAAATCTAATACTCTTCAATTTAAAGCACAAACCGAGAGACGCCTTTGTACTAATGACCCCAAGGAACAAATGAAGTCATGCAATGCAAAAGGTACAAACATCAGAAAGGCTGAAGATAATTTTTGTCTAATTAAATGTTCAATTTGTATGTCTGTATATTTGTATATTGGTTAGGCCACTGTTGGAATATTGCGTGCAATTCTGGTCTCCTTCCTATCGGAAAGATGTTGTGAAACTTGAAAGGGTTCAGAAAAGATTTACAAGAAAGTTGCCAGGGTTGGAGGATATGAGCTACAGGGAGAGGCTGAACAGGCCAGGGCTGTTTTCCCTGGAGCGCCGAAGGCTGAGGGGTGACCTTACAGAGGTTTACAAAATTTCTCTCACACCAATTCAACCGGTCACTGGGTAAAAAAACAGAAGGAAAGATTTACATTGAAACCTTGCCATCAGAAGGACAGTAAATTGTTATTAGACTGTTTACTGTGCATGATTTACAGCCAGGAGATGGGAGTCCAATTAGTTCCCATCTTAGTAGCTGAACAGAGCTTGACATACAGTGGAAAGGAACCAGGAAATATGGAAGATTTTTTTAAAATTTGAACCACTGGATTTTATGAACATCAAAATTCCAAGAGTGTAAATACAACTGAAGCTGCATATATTTGAGGAACAGCCCAAATCATTGATGAACCATCCTATAGCATTGCTATTCGATGGATGTTGCATGGTGGGAGGGTGTGCAGAAACACAATGGAAAGTTGGCAAGGCAGGAATATAGAGAATGGGACAAACCTAATGGCAAGGTTTCAATGTAAATCTTTCCTTCTGTTTTTTACCCAGTGACCGGTTGAATTGGTGTGAGAGAAAGAAGGGACTGGAAACAACTGCTGAAAGACCGTTGTAAACAGTTCCTGGTGATCTTGATCATAGACCAAGCTATAACTCAGGAATTGGGGATTAGAGGTGCTCACTGTCACAACCTGGGAAAGAGAGGTCAGGATCCACAGTGGGGAGACCACAGACTTGCTGGGGAAACACTCCTACATCTAATGTAGAAGGCATGCTTAAAATAGAAAAGGAGTCAACAGCTCCCATCTCCATTTTCCTGTTCTTTTCTTGAACTACAAGGAACCAATTCAGTGAAGACAACATATTTAAAAGATTTATAAGGATGCTATCAGGGTTGGAGGGCTTGATTGACAGGGAGAGGCTGAATAGACTGGGCTGCTTTCCCTTCAGCGTCAGAGGCTGAAGGGTGACCTTACAGAGGCTTATAAAATCATGAGGGACATGGATAGGGTAAATAGACAAGGTCTTTTCCCTGGTTTGGGGGAGACTAGAACTAGTGAGCATAGGTTTAGGGTCAAAGGGGAAGAATTTAAAAGAGACCGAAGGGGCAACCTTTCCTTGCAGAGGGTAGAATGAGCTGCCATAGGAAGTGGTGGACATTGGTACAATTACAATATTCAAAAGGCATTTGGATGGGTATATGAATAGGAAGGATTTAGAGGGATATGAGCCAAGTGTTGGAAAATGGGACTAGACTAATCTAGGATATCTGGTCAGTCTGGACGAGTTGGACCGAAGGGTCTGTTTCCATGCTGTACATCTATACGACTCTAAATCAGGCCCCCATCTCCACTGAAAATGGCTACCTGCATATGTGCAATGGGTCAAAGAGTCACAGAACCATACAATGTTGAAACAGGTCCTTCGGCCTATCATGTTTATGCTGTCCAACAAACACCTAACTTCATTAACCCCATTTATCTGCGTTTGGTCTATTGCCTACTGCACCCTGGCATTTAAAGTGTTTATCCAGGTGCATCTGAATAGTTGCAAGATTTGCTCTATCACCCTCTCAGGCAGTATTCACCCTTGAGGTGAAAAAATTTTGCTCTGATCTCTTCTAAATCATTTATCTCTGATCTTAACTTTATGGTCTCTGGTCTTAGACACGTCTGCCATGGGGAAGATATTCTCATAAACCACCCTGTCCATGCGGCTCATAATTTTGTGTACCTCAATCAGATCCCTCCACTACTCAAAGGAATACAAACCCAGCTTATTTAGCCTCTCCTCATTACTGAAACATTTCAACTCAAGCAACACCCTGATGAACCTCTTCTGCGCCATTTACAGTGTAATCTTGTCCTTCCGATAGTGTGGTGACCAGAACTGC
This sequence comes from Chiloscyllium plagiosum, assembly GCF_037043375.1. NCBI lineage: Eukaryota > Metazoa > Chordata > Chondrichthyes > Orectolobiformes > Hemiscylliidae > Chiloscyllium > Chiloscyllium plagiosum. The sequence continues at coordinate 72,145,031 of NW_028270140.1, forward strand.
ACACGGTATTCTATCTGTGGCCTAATCAAAGTTATATAATGTTGCAATAAGACATCCTTGCACGTATTTACTACACCTCAACTAATGAAAGCAAGCTAGGTGTTTGCCTTCTTTACTACCCTGTCAACCCGTGCTGACACCTTTATGAATCTATGGACTCATACATTAACATCACTTTATTCCTCAGTAAGGGACCTATCATTCATTTTGTATATCCTTCTCTATAAAATGCATCACCTCCTGCTCATCAGAATTAAATTCCATCTGTCATTGCTCTGCCCAATTTACCAACTGATCAATACTAGACTGTAACCTGTGATCATCCTCCTCACTATCAACAAAACTCCCAATATACATGTTGTCTGAAAACTTACTAATTAAACTTCTCCATTCACATCCAAGTCATTAATGACAAGCAAGGATTAGCATATTGTCAGTAACAGGCTTCCAATCATGAAAACATCCCTCCACCATCATCCTTTGCCTCCTGTTTTAAGTCAATATTGGATCCAATTTGCCAACTTACCTTTTGGACCAGCCTTCCATGCGGGATCTTGTCAAAGGCCTTACCAAATTCCATGTAAACCACATCAACTGTACTACCCTCAATGTATTTAATCATCTTTTCAAAAAACTCATTAAATTGATCAGACAGGATCTCCTTCTCACAAATTCATGATGACTATCCCTGATCAATCCCTACCTCTTCAAATGTTGACTAATCTTGTCCCTCAGAATTTTTTCCAATTGTTTCACTACCATTGATGTCAGATTAACTTGTCTGTAATTTCCTAGCCTATCCTTGTTGCCCTTCTTGAAGAAAGGGACCACATTAGCTATCCTCCAGTCATATGGCACGTCACTTGTGGCAGCAACTATTAAATATCTCCACCTGGGCACCAGCAATCTCTTCTCTTGTCTTCCATCACAGCCTGGGATATATCTCATCAGATTCTAGGGATTTATGCACCTTTAACTTCTCTGAAGTATCTAATACCTCCTCCTTACTAATCTTAACATGTTCTTGAATGTCACCATCAATGGAAGATCAATATACTGAACCTTGTTTTGGCTATTTTGTGCTGTTCATTGTCATCTCTATACAATCACGTCTTTTCCTTGCTTCACTGTCACTAATGCGGAACTTTTAGCCTAGCCTTTACATTGACCAGGTTTCAAAATCCAACACTTTCCTCACTGGCTTCAAAGTATCACCTTCATTCATAACAATCCGGGTCTAGGCTTTATTTCCTAATTATTTTTCCTCTCTTTCCCAATCTTCACTATTGCTCTCATAGTGCAGTAACCTTGTCATCTATTCTTCTCTCATTCAATTTTTATTCTTATGCAAAAAATCCATTGTTCCCTCATATCTCTCTGCTGTCACCTCTCCCCATCCCCCATGCAATAGGCTCTCTGTTCCTTTTGCCTCTGGCTCTCATTTCTTCACCATCTCTGCTCAATCATCACTTACAGATCCGACAACATCTAACCCTATACTATAGAACATTTGATCAAAAAATCTGTTCTTCATGTTACCTCTGCTCCTGAAATCAAAGTACTCATCAAAATCCACTCTTGTGCAAACATCCTCAAGTCCTCCTTTTAACATTTCTCCGTTACTGCTGGATGTCTATTCAGCTTCTGTGAAGTCTGCTAAGATGTTTATGACATGAATAGTGCTTGTTGTCTCAAGCTGTGTTATTCTGTGGCACGTGTCCTATTATCTTGAAAATGTATGAAGCACTAATACTTTGTGGGTCCACAATCTCATATTGTCTCAAATACAGTTAGTGAAGTATATCTAACATGGTATTGAAAATAAAACTTCCCTGCTGTACCATAAAAAATGTAAGCAATTATACAGGTTATTCTGAACATTTTTAAGACCGCATGCACAATAATATAATGCATACCTCTGGAGGTATAAAACAGAAGAATATAAAACTGTAAGAAATAGGAGCAGGAGTGAGTCACGTGAGTCTCTTCAGTTTTAGTTAAGCATGAGCCAGGGACCCCATAAGACTCTGGGCATCTTCAAGGAGACTTTTTGTTGTGTTTTTTGATGTGAGCATCACTGTCTAGGTCAGCATTTATTGCCCATCCCTAATTACCCAGAAAGTAGTTAACCAACCACGTTGTTCTAGGTCTGGAGTCACATGTAGGCCAGACCAAATATGGATGCCAGTTTCCTTTCCTAAAGGGCATTAGCAAACCAGATAGGTTTTTCCCGACAATCAGCAATGAATTCATCGTCATCAAAGTCTTAATTCAACATTTTTATTGGATATCAATTCCACCATCTGCCACAGTGGATTTGGAACCTGGGTCCCCGGAGCATTCCCTAGGTCTCTAGATTAACAGTCCAGTGATAATACCACTAAGCTATTGCCTCCCCTTGAGTCTGGTGATTCTTCATCAGAACTGGACTCAAACCATTAACTCTGCTTTCTCCCTACAGGTGCTGCCAGACCTGCAGAGTTTTTGCCAGCAATTTCTGTTTTTGTTTGATCTCCTTGATCCATGGGTTTCAGGATTCCAAACATCTTGTATTTTATTCCAGCCTCTGATATTTTGATCTTGGAGAAATACCCTAAAGCTGATTGAAAGATCTGCCCTGTCAGCCTCATGATCAGTAAACATCCTTCTCCTCAGTGCCTCTCTCTCAATTCTCTTGGATGCCATCTCAAACAAATGGCTTACCTTTGTGTGATGCTCAGCAATCCATTCATTAACTTGATGACCCCCTCCGATGGTATGATGAGCCCAAGGGAAGTACTTGGGGTCTCATCCAAAGAAGAGATGTAATAGAGAATAGCCCATGGATAATTGTGGGGTGCTATTATAAACATAAACTGGCTCCTGAAGGTAAATCACTTTTGTGTACTCTCAGGAGGGAAGGTGCACAGTCATGCAGAGTTAGAAGAATTAGTCACAGTATCCATTCATCTCTGGATTGTAGGAGGTGATGCAACCCTTGGTAATGTCATTGACCTTAGAAAACTCCTGTAGGACTTTGCTGTTAAATGTTGCACAGAATCCTAGGACACCTGGATATCTCTTCAATCCTCACTTTCTCCTATCTCTTAAGATGGTCAACCACAATGCCATGAATATTTGCAACTTTCGTATTTCCTATGGAACATTGGGTCACAAACTACTAGACATCCCTGTCTATGTAAAATGTGACTGAGGACAGGTAGGAGGAGCTTTTCTTTGCCATGACAGGGGATGTCCAACTCCTGTGGAGCAGTGAACTGAATGAGAGAAGAGACATCAATCGACTCATACCACTAAGCCGAAAGGAAACACTGGTGAGGAATGATTGCCACCTCTCGTCCTGTGAAAATTAGGCATGATGCTTCTACCTTGTCAATTCCGTGCTCTCTGTAGGCATATTCCTATTGCTCTAAGATTGAGTTCCTTCCTGAAGGACCTTGCCCCCTGCTCCTCTCAGTGGGAGGCTCAACTAATTTCACATTGGTGAGAAAAGAAGACTATTTCACCAGACTGGGTATCTGCTTGTGATGGCAGTGGTGGCTGTGGCATAGAGGACAGTCTCTTATGAGATGCTTAGTTCAGTCATAATTCTAATATCTCTTTGGAGCATCGTTGGGCACAATCAGCTGTGAGGTTTACTATGGAGATAGGACAGCAACGACTAGACCTGTGTATGCTGTGAACAATGTCTTCCAGCTTCTTCTTCTGCCTGATGTCTACATCCTCATCTGCAATGGCACTGACCTACCTCATTGTAGCCTCTTTCCTGGTCTTAGGAGTCTAATCTTACCCCATCATCTGGATGATGTGATCCCACACTCCAAAGGAAAGATAATTGAGATTTATCATTATTAAATCTCTTCAGCTCATCTGGATGTTCCCATCCATCGCTGCTTCTACTGGACAGTCCTTCAGAGTGCTCTCTCTGGTCAACTAGAAGGAGGAATTCGGGTGAATCTTGTACCAGCTCAGAGACCTGGTCCTCCCCTTCAGCTTGCATGTATTCTTGAAATCTGTGCAGCCCTGCTGTCCACAAAATGTCTCAAACCCTCAAAAATTTGCTGTAGATGTCTTTCGACATCTGTACCTCTTACTAGTATTTTCCCATGTGCTTTCCCACATAGAGGTTCCATCATAAATGCAGCCTGTTGACTTGGATTGAGGCCCCAGATGCCAGTACCAGTTGTTCATCCTGAAGTCAGTCTTCACTCATTGAGTTATTGGATGTTTCTAATCATCTCCCAAATCTGTCCAACGTCCTACTTATTGGGAAATGGAATATCTGACCACTTCTTTCTTCCATAACGTTATGGGGAGCCTCTACCTGGGACTAGCCTGAAGGTCCAATTCCCTCTGCCAATACCTGAGCCTCCAATAATCCTGGAACAGCTTCAGCCCCCTATGCAGACATCACCAGTTTCAGCTCCTCCATCATTAACTCCATTTCAGATGGACTTTTTATCAAGCTTGTCCACCATGATTTGATGCCAGTCCTCTGGAATCGCATTGATTGAGCAAGAAATGCAATGTGACTTTGGAGCATACAGATTACTCAAAGATTATGAAGCAGGGATCAGGATGATAGGAAATTAACATTAAACAAGATGTTATTGACAATACATACATGAAACAAAGCCTACTGATTAGAATGACTGAAGGAATTCTTTGTCTGTCTTTTCCCTTTTCCTGTTAACCCTCCTTCCACCAAAGAAAACTCCTTTCCAGTCAGAGTCCACTTGACTGCTCCAGCTGCCCTCCCTCACCACCACCACCACAACAAACTGATCTTGGAGGTCTCAACAAACTGATCTTGTTCAGTATGCTCCCTCACCATCAGTATCTATTGTTGGAGGTCCCATTACAGAAGGATATTCTTCACTGCTACTTGATAAATCATGACCTTAGCCTCTTGTTTGAGAACCTGGTCCTCAAATACTCTTTCCCTCAACTGGCTGAATACCAAGTTGGCACATTGGAGGTAATGATGCATTTTGTCATCTATGCCTGCATTTGTCTGGAGGAGGCTTCCAAGATGTGGAAAATGCCAATATTTTCTTCAATCTCACCACAAAAATTAATCGACTGAGGAGGACTTTTTCTGTGGGAGCTCATTGCAAGACAACCTTTGTTTTCTGGGTGTTTCATAAAAGGCCCATCTTTTCATATGTTTTAAAGGAAGAATCAACAATTTGGTTTCTGAGTAAGAACACAAGTGTTATCTGTATATGGAAGCTCTATGAGTTGAAGGTTTTTGAATTGAGAACAGTGCACGTTGAGTACTTTCCTGTCTATTTTGTAGATTATCTCCATGCTTGTGGTTAACTTTCTGGAGGTAAGATGTAACATAGCAGCAAAGAAAATGGAGAAGCAAACTGATAAATGTAAGGTATAACTGACAGACTCATGAGAAAACAACAAAAAAAAAATTGTTTTTCTAACCTGCCCTGAATAATGAACTATGCTTCAATTCAGTTGAATGTGGCACAATCTGGCTGAAAAATAAAGGGACAGATTTAAGGGTTAAAGCTAATTCTACAGATCAAGATGCACAGAATAAGGAACAGTACAAGGGTGCAGTAAAATCTGAGTTATGGAGTAGTAAGACAGGGGAATAATGAACATCTGGTAGGCAATCAATCTCAGGCAATACTATTAGCGTATCCAAAGGAAGGTATTAAACCTGAAAGAACCAAGATAAGAATGAGTCTGAATAATCATAAGGTCTGATATATAGAAGCTGTCATATTCATGCTTCAATTCTGATGCCAAAGTAAGTTACAAGTGGCCACAGAGTTTGCTTGAGTATCTCATTATGCTTAACTTGAACAGATCTAGTAACTTGCTGCAATTGCAACACAAAGGAAAGTAATGATCCTGATTGAGAACCAGCACAGTAGATCAAAGAGAGCAGAACCTAGATGATGCAGCTGAGAAAGATTGAAGACTGATTAGAATTATTCACAAATGCAGCTGAAAATTACAGTGCACTCATCCAGGGCTCAAACATTCTCCAAGGCTTTCTGAAGGTAAGGCACTTTATATTCAGATGCATGAAGACATAAATACTCAGTGGAACATTTTTGTTCATCCGATGCATCTTTAACAACTCTTCACAGAAGAAGGCCACTTTCAATTCAATGGAGCAGATCATGAACTGATGGTGGGACTCAGGGCACCAGTCTTCCACCTCCCTCAAAAGTGAAATCATGTGGTCTTTGTCTGCAAAGGTATGCTGCTACGAAGATGGATGGAAATATATCCACAAGCTTTGTAATTGTAAATTGTAAAACATATATATATAAATATATATTTCAATAAGTGTAAAATCAAATACCATCAGTATGAGTCCAAATAGTGAGATACCATGAGTTATTTTCTGGTGACAAATATGTTAAAACTGTGGGAGCAGTAACATGCCTTTTTGCAGTGCTCAGCATTAACACTAATTGGGATATATAAGAGCCCAGATGCACTCTCTAGAAGGTTTAAGTGATTTTGAAGAGGAGCGATAGGGTGAGACACTTATCGGCATGAAATAAGTAGAGCTCATGGCAGAAGGTTGGCTACATGAGGTTATGATGCAGCTCAAGAGCTAATTCCTTCAGGGTACTGCCAGCATGAAAGTCACCCTTGAAAGGAACATGTCAGGGATGGATTAGAACAACAAAACTCAATTTCAATTCATATTCCTATTGAGCACAGCTTCCTGCTGGCATTGCATAATAATGGAATCATTCAACAGCGTTACCACTGGTCCTACTGAGTTGTTTTCAAGTTTAATCCCAGAAAATTGTGGAATGAAGAATATGTCTACAGTGCAAATATGTAGGATATCTGGTCATTACACAGCAACTGTGAATTTGATTTATCCTTAAACAATTGTACACTGTCATAAAGCATAACTTACCTGTTCTGTGGATTATCATTAGGCAGCATGTTAGATCAATGGAAAGCCAAGAATAACTTCAGGGACAACAGGCTGAGCTCAGTATTCTGCCACTCATGGCATGGAGGACCACGTTCCATAACGCAATTATCCAGCGAAACAAGAATGAGTGCTTCAAAGGCATCATGGCGGTGCCTCACCTGGTTCTTAAACAAAGCAGGAACCAATGTAAGGAACAGCTTCTGAGAAGAAGAGGTGCCCCAAAGTAAAGGAATGTGTCACTAATGGCCCCTTGACTGCAACCTGTCTTTGAACAAGTTCCAGGAAGCAAGTAAGTTCCCGCAGCTGTCGTAACACATGGATAGGAAGGGTTTGGAGGGATATGGGCTGGATGCTGGCAGGTGGGATTAGATTGGGTTGGGATTTCTGGTCGGCATGGACGGGTTGGACCAAGGATCTGTTTCCATGCTGTACATCTCTATGGCTCTATAACACAGGCAGTGATAGAGTGATAGAGAAGATTTACCAGGATGATGCCTGGAATGGAGAATATGTCATACGAGGATAGGTTGAGAGTGCTAGGCCTTTTCTCATTGGAACGGTGAAGGATGAGGGGTGACTTGATAGAGGTTTATAAGATGATCAGGGGAATAGATAGAGTAGACAGAGACTTTTTCCCTGGGTACAACAGAATGTTACAAGGGGACATAAATTTAAGGTGAAGGGTGGAAGGTATGGGGGGATGTCAGGGGCAGGTTCTTTACCCAGAGAGTGGTGGGGGCATGGAATGCGCTGCCTGTGGGAGTGGCAGAGTCAGAATCGTTGGCGACCTTTAAGCGGCAATTGGATAGATACATGGATAGGTGCTTAAGCTAGGACAAATGTTCGGCACAACATCATGGGCCGAAGGGCCTGTTCTGTGCTGTATTGTTCTATGTTCTATGTTCTCTATGTTCTATTTACCAGCACTTGGCCAATATCTCTCTAAACCCTTCCTATTCATATGCCCATCTAGATGCCTTTTAAATGCTGTAATTGTACCAACCTCCACCACTTCCTATGGCAGCTCATTTCATACATTCACCACCCTCTACGTGAAAAGGTTGCCCCTTAGGTCCCTTTTATATTTTTCTCCATTCACCCTAAACCTATGCCCTCCAGTTCTGGACTCCCCCATCCCAGGGAAAAGACCCATCCATTCCCCTTGTGATTTTATAAACCTCAATAAGGACACCCCTCATGCCTCCTAGGCTCCAGGGAAAACAGCCCAGCCTATACAGCCTCTCCTGATAGCTCAAATTCTCCAACCCTGGCAACATCCGTGTAAATCTTTTCTGAACCCTTTCAAGTTTCATAACATCCTTCTGATAGGAAGGAGACCAGAATTGCACACAATATTCCAAAAGTGGCCTTACCAATGTCCTGTACAGCTGCAACATGACCACCCCACTCCTTTACTCAATGGTCTGACCAATAAAAGAAAGCATACCAAATGCGTTCTTCACTATTCTATCTACGTGCAACTCTACTTTCAAGGAACTATGAACCTGCACTTCAAGGTCTCTTTGTTCAGCAATGCTCCCTGGGACCTTACCATTAAGTGCATAAAGATTTGCTTTTCCAAAATGCAGCACCTCGCGTTTATCTAAATTAAACTCCATCTGCCACTCAGTCCATTGGCCCATCTGATCAAGATCCCGTTGTTCTCTGAGGTAACCTTCTTTGCTGTCCACTACACCTCCAATCTGACTAACTATGCCTCCTATGTTCACATCAAAATCTGGCACATTGACAGTACTTTTTAGATCTAGTACATCACCATTAAGTTTGCATGTCACTCATAAAATCTTTACACTTACTCTTTCCATTCGGGTGAGAAACTAAATGATGTGGACATTAATAAGACAAAAAAAAAGAACTGCGGGTGCAGGAAATCTGAAACAAAAGCAGAAATTGCTGGAGAAACTCATTGATTAAAATTTGTCTCTTTCAGTCTTGAAAATTTTTAATGACCCAACATCTTCCTTCCAATATGGTAAAGAATTATACAGATTCACCATTCTCTGGGAGAAGCAATTCTTCTTCATCTCTGTCCTAAATTGGCAACCAGCTTTTCTGAGATCAGGGTCTATATTTCTACAAGGGGAGCAACTTCTCAACATCTCCTCTCAAGACCAAGAAGAATCTTCTATCATTCAGTAATGTCACCTCTCATTCTTCTAAACTCCAATGAGAACAATCTCAACCTACACAACTTCTCCTTATAAGCAAATCTCTCCATATCTGAGATTAACGTAATAAACCTTCTCTGGACTGTATCCAATATTACCATACCTTTCCTTACATAAGGGGATCAAAACTGTTCACATTATTCCAGCTGTAATCTAATTAGCATTTTATAGATTTTGCAAGGTTTCCCTGTTTTTATACTCCACATCAGTTCTTTGGTGGTAACTGGACTGCTGGCCATCTCCTCAGGTTTTTCTTAATTACTTATCAATGTTTCCTGGGTCTACTCACAACCTGTTTGTTGCCTGTGGAAATATTGTTAGCAGTTTATAGAACTTTGAAATATATGAGAACTGAGTACAAAGCTAGTAGAAACTAGAACACTTGTTAACTATAGAACATATAAAGAAGCAAGGTAGAGCACGTAGAACCAGTATATTTTTCCATCAGGTGTCAGTCCCTTGCAATCTGACATCATCTAAATGTAGTTCCTTACACATATGCTCAGTAGCTACTGTTAAAGCATTGGCAGTTAACCCTTTACACCACAGTGTTCCCTTCAATGATCTTCAACTAAATTCTCCAAACTACTGTATTTTCCACATCAATCCATTAGTGTCCTTGAAGCAAAGCAATGGTATGTTTATTAGCTTGCTCTCCATGTTAGTACACACTAATTCAATCAATCAATATACAGGAAACATAGCAGAAGTATCACCAGGAGAAAGAGCAATTGTCAGCAAATTCTTTCAACCTAATTGCTTTTAGAGTGAATAAAGAAAATTATATCACTCCACAAGCTTGCCAATTTATTTTTATTTAAAAAGAAAGCACAGCTTCAAGTACAGTATATGTCCTTGACAATAAATACAAGATATTATTGTCTGAAAAGAAAAGCTAGCTGCTTTTGACCCGCTCTGTGATAAGCTTTGTGTATGCAGCAAAGGCTCGAGAAGCAATATTTTTCATCAGTCTAACCTTTAGGAGGAATCCTGTAACGTCGGGTGATGGCCTGAACATAGATCCTGTATGAGCCAGAACTTGTCATCAGCTTTCTCAAATTATTTCCTCAGTTGAAAGACCTGATCGAAATCTCAGCAGTCTCTTAGATGCCTCAAATACATTGTTGCTATGGCAACAGGTGTTACCACCTTATGAATTCCAGGTCATATAGATATTCTACACATCATATTCTGCATTGATGGCCTGTTTCTCTGCACACTGACCCACTCCACTGGCACCAGCAAATGATTAACAGCAAACCTTCATGTAGGACCCTATTTACTACTAATGGAGTTCTTCCCCACAATTTGAGCCATTTTAATTCATTTGTATGTGTACTTCATAACTGTGGAAATGTATTTGAAACATAACTCTTGTTCCAGACAAGGCAGCTAAAAATATAATTAAAGTAAATTGAACACTCTGTGATCAAAGAAACATCAGCGGTCAGTGAAATTATGTCACAATTAAGCTATAGTTTAGTAAAATAAAGTAGATTCTGAAAGACATGCCTGAGTCAAAATTAGAATGCATATTGCAATTCTAAAAATATAGGTAGAGCAACCTATTAGCCCAGAGACTCCCTATTAGGTTCACAAAAAAAATGACAATTCTTAATTAATAGTAGGGAGTAAACCAATTTTATATATTTATCCCCATTATAGATTCATGGTCCAGCATATTATTAGTTCACACTATACGTGTACTGGATATGAAAGTTCACAAGCTTCAAAATGTTAGGCTGAATCTTAATCATCACTATCACCTTTCAAACATGTGACTTTGGAGGTCAGGTGCCAGGTTAAGAACATAAATTTCACAGTAGCTGGACAAAGGATCAAGAGGTTGGATTGATCATTTAAATATTTTAATGCACTGGCAGGATATCCTCGCCATTCCAAATCCAACAGAGATGTACTTCTATATCCTCAAACCTCATTTACTGCATCTGTTGCTCTAGATATGGTCTCCTCTACATTGGAGATACCGAGTGCAAACTCGTGGTATGGTTCAGGGAACATCTCTGGTCCGTATGCACCAACCAACCCCAACTTATTGTAGCCATCCATTTCAACTCTCTGCCCTACTCCCCCAATGACATGCCCATCCTGGACCTCCTCCACCACCTACACAAGGCAACCCACAAACGGGAGGAGGAACAGCGCATCATCCCCCTGGGGACCCTACAACCACATAGCCTCAGCACTAAATTCACCAATTTCCAACTCTCCCCTCCCCATACCGCATTCCCAGATCCAACCCTCTGACTTGCTACCGCCCTCTTGACCTGACCTACCTGTCCATCCTCCTTCCCAGCTTTCTGCTCCACACTTCCAACAACCTAAAACTATCACCTCTTACCTTCATCCACCTATTGCCATCCCCCCTACCTTTCCTTAGCCCCATCCCACGATTTATTCCTCAACCCCAATTTCCCTCCCCAGTCCTGAAGAAAGGCTATGCCCAAAAGGTCAACTCTCTTGCTCCTCAGATGCTGCCTGACCTGCTGTGCTTTTTCCAGCGCCACACTTTATCAACTCTGTCTCTGCAGTCTTTACTTTCTCCTAGTTCCACCAGCCCCAGAAAACTTTCCTTAACAGATCACATCTCCACCCATCTCTCCCCCACCTTGCCTCCAGATTAGGATTAGAATCCACCCCAACCTGTGTTAAGGATCAGACACACCCTAACCCTATCCCCACTCTGGTGTCGAGGATCAGATGCTATCCCCTGTTCTTGACCCCCCTTCAGCTTCTACATAGTAAGGCATGACACACAATGAAAAGATTTGCCTGTCGATGAAGTCGGTTTCCACAGCACGTCTCAAATTAAAACAATGCCCTCTTAGGAATCTGTAATGGATATAGGAGAGATGGCAGGATCTTCCCAGTTTTAGCACCTTTCAACTGACCACAATGAGATGGCTTTTAAAGAAGTGGTGCTTTAACTTGCTTGAGTGCTGTGACTCACAAGTAAGGCACAACACGGGTTTGCTTATAAATTTAAATTACAATAAATGTTTGTTTCTCAACACGCAAAATCTGCATAAATGCACCAACTCACTTATTCAGACAAGAAACACATCCAAGAAAAGGTGATTTGGAATTCCATTTTTGTTCATTGAAGAATAATGGGGGTGGGGTTGATGTTTTTGGCAATGAATTCACAGTGACATGCTTCTTGTTTCTGGCTTTGTTTTAGTTAAAGTTTCATTAACTGTCAGTAGCTGCGATATTACTCAGTTCTAAAAAGCTGCCGGTAAAAGGATGACTCCACTTTCTTATCTGATAGGTTTTATACAATGGGGCTATTTTCCCTGGAGCTTTGGAGGCTGAGGGGTGACCTTGTGGAGGTTTATAAAATCATGAGGTGCATGGATGGAGTACATAGCCTCAGTCTTTTCCCCAGGGCAGGGGTGTCCAAAACTAGAGGACATAGGTTTAAGGTGAGGGGGAAAGATTTACAAGGGACCTAAGGGTCAATTTTCTTATGCAGAAGGTGGTGCGTGTATGAAATGAGCTGCCAGAGGAAGCGGTGGAAGCAGACACAATAGTAGAATTAAAGAAACGCCTTGATGAATACATGGAAGGGAATAGAGGGATACAGATCCTGTAAATGAAGACAGTTTTAGCATACAAGGGCAAAATGGATCAGCACAGGGTTGGTGGTATGTGGCAAAAGGGCATGTTGCTGTGCTATATTTTTCTTGTTCCTTGTATAACATTTAAAAGGTGTCTGCATAGATATATGAATAGGAAGGGTTTTGAGGGATATGGGCCAAATGCTGGCAAATGGGACTAGATTAATCTAGCATATGTGGTTGACATGGCCACGTTGAAGCAAAGGGTCTGTTTCCATGCTGTACATCTCTTTGACTTTATGACTCTATGATTCAATGCAGGGAGCTCTCCTTTGTTGGATGGGATTGCCTCTTACTAGAAATATAGAAAATAGCAACAGGCATTGCCATTCAGCCCTCGAGCCTGCTTCACCATTGGATATGATCATGGCAGATCATCCGATCGCTTTTATCACATACCATTTGATCCTTCTGGCCTTAGAACTATTTCTATACCTTCCTTGAAAATATTTAAATGTATTGGCCTCAAACCATTTCCTGTGACAAAGAATTCTGCAGACTTACCACTTTCTGAGTGAAGAAATTTCTCGTTTTCTCTGTCCTAAATGGCCTGGCCTGTATCCTTAGATTATGACCCTCAGTTCTGAACTCACTGGTCATCAAGACCATCTTTCCCACATTTACCATATTTAGTCCTGTTAGAACGTTTCTCTCAAAAAGAGGTTCAAGAGCACCATGGTTGACAGGGCCCTTAGCTGTGTCCAACCCATCTCCCACACTTCCGCGCTCACCCCTTACCTCCCCTACAATGAGTCACCCATTACTCACTTACCACCCCACCAACTTCCGTATCCAAAGGATCATTAGCCACCATTCCCTTCACCTCAAACAGGATGCCACCACCAGACATACCTCCCCTCCCTTGTCAGCCTTCTGCAGCGATTGTTCTCTCTGGGACACCCTGATCCACTCCTCCTCCATTCCCAAACCCTTCCCAAACCCACACAGCATCTTTCCATGCAATTGCAGAAGATACAACACTGCATGTTTGTTTCCTCTCTCCTCACTATCCAAGGCCCCAGTCACACCTTTCAGGTGATTTACCTGCACTTCATTCAATCTATTCACTCCTCACAATGTGGACCACTTTACATTGTGGAAATGAAACATAGATTGGGTGACCATTTTGCTGAACACTCATGGTCTGTCTGTAAAAGTGACACTGAGTTTCCAATTGCCTACCACTTCTACACACTATGTGATTCCACACCAACATTTCTACCTCAGGCTTTGTGCAGATTTCCAGCCATGTTCAGCACAAGCTGGAAGAACAATATGTCATCTTCTGCCTAGGTACCTTACAGCCCTCAGGACTCAATAACAATTTCAGAACATGAACACCTACTCACCCACCTGCCCCACTCTGTCATCAGTGTAAATACCACCCTTTCCCATCTTTTTTGCTATTTTCACTTCCGACCAAGCGTCATGGGACTCGAAACATTAACTTTGTTTTTCATCTGCAGATGCTGCCAGACCTGAGTTTCTCCAGCACTTTATGTTTTCATTTTGTAAGAACCAACTCAATGACTCTTTCATTAACTTGGTAGAAAAGCAGAAGTTGCTGGAAAAACTCAACAGGTCTGCCAGCAAATGTGGGATGAAAGCAGAGTTACCTTCTGACTCCAGTGACTCTTCATGCTCTACAGCTTCTGCAGTTTTTTGGTCTCTTCTATTTGGTGCTTATTTTATTTCCCTTATATTCTACGGCGCAACCTGAAATATTTATCCACTCTGAAGACACTATATAAATGATGGTTGTTTTCTTTGATCACATAGAGCTGCTTTCTATAGAAAAATAAACCTCTCTTAGCTCTTATTTCACAGCAGCTTGTTCAACAGAGCAAGACTGTAATGCTGCTGACCTCTATTTTCAAACAGGCTTCATATGAGAAGATTAAAGGAATCTAGAAACACAAGTAGAGAGAAACCTTTTAATATGTGGTCATAGCCACACTGCCTAAATTTACAGATAGCTATATCTTTTTTCCTAAACTAACACAAATGACTAATATATATTTAAATTAGCACATCCTTATATCACAGTGTGAGTAGACAATTGGTGCACAAAGTGTTAATAGTATCCGAAGTGTTAACCTTTCGTCCTTCCATTTTTCTTTCCTGTTCAAGGATGAAAAAGCCGTTGCTAAGCACCTCTAGATGACAGCACTGAGGTTCATTAAAAAATATGGCAAACATTTGCTAAGCTCATTAAATGCAATTTTGTGTATCAAATTCCTTCTCCACATGCTATGCGTGACAACACATCTATTAACCTTAATCCCATTGTCAAGTGTAATACATTAAAACTAACAATTAGACAAAGCAAATGGGATCTGAGGAAGTCACAAATGGGTTTTGCAATGCTATTAGATTTGAAAGAATCGTGAAAAGATTATTAAATTATTGGAACATTAAACCTTGTTCCTGGTGATTGCAATTAAATAAATAATCAGAAAATTAATTTATTGGATTTCTTTTAAAACACTTTTTGGTTATAATATAGAGTTTATATATTATTGATATTATCTTGCCAATATCAACTGCAAGAGAAAGATATCTTACTGGCATGTTATTGAATAATACTTTGGAGTACTTGGGAAGCAAATTGCACTTGACTATAGGTTATGTTTTTGTATTAAAGTATTCATCACTTTCCTTATTAGGATGATATGTACTTTTAGTGCTTGAGACAATTTCGATAGTGTTGAGTAATGGCCTGATCTTCAGGAAAGTAGTGCACACTCTAGGTTGCTGTTGTTGGTCTCCCTTGCTTGGGGGTGCATGTCATCGGCATTTGGTTCCCATATATATGTGTATGCACAATCTAAAAATCTACCTCTTGCCAGTCAACCATAGCAGAATGTGAAGTATGTGTGAAAAATTTTAAAGCTTCAAAGATTTCCTGCCTGAAACAGGGCATATAATTCTGAAATACTTTAAAGGAGACATAAGGAGATTAAAAAGGTACACAGCTACCAGTTACAAAAGAAAAGATTTGTATTTGACTTTCTCTTTTCAACTATTTTGTGATAATTGTTGCCTATGTTTCAAATAGTGGAAATAATATAAGCATTGAAATGTAAAAATATTTACAATGTATTAATGTGTTTCAATTTTAAATGATGATTGTATATTAGTGGAATCTTATAGCTGATAAATGATCACATCAATGTTAACCATATTCATATGACACACCATGCAACGGCACCATGTTAGAGGTAGTAACCTATTTAAAATAATCTGGATAAAGCCCACAGTAAAAATGGCAGTCAGAAAAAAAATAATGTGCAAAATAAACATGTCACCCCTAATGAAATATCAATATTTATACACATCAATTTTTACTGAAAAAAAAGATTCCTGCAGTCCCTTAATCTTCTCAAATTTTGTCCTTTTGTTATGTTGAAAAGCCTTTACTAAAATCCTCCCAGTTTTGTTCATATTATCAAATATTTCTGTTATCTCAAATGCATCCAAGTTGTGCACACACAATGGCTTTATGGTATTTATAAATGGGGTACTGAAAATGCCAACAGTATCCCAAATTGTAAGTGAGCTAATGTTTTGTATAAGTTCATCATCACCTCTTTATTCTTTTGCTCGATGTCCCAATTTCCAAAGCCCCAAACTCAACAGAACTCCTTTATGGGTTTATCCATCTACAGTTCACAGATCGAGGATTCTTTTCTTTTGCATTCCTTGTTCTTTGTTGATCTCACCCAACCTTACTCACCCAATCAGCAGTTTCATTTCATCCCACTTCACCATTTGACAATCTTCCCAGACTGCTTCACAGCACTGCTTTAATTTGATAGTCCGTCTCATCATTCTGCTAGCCTTCCATGTTTCTGTCATCAGTAAATAAAGAGGTTACATACCCCTTAATGCAATTATAAAGATTTATATACTTTAAACTCAAAATTGATCCCGGTCCTAGCATTGATATTCAGGGAATACAATTTCCAAACCTCTCCAGGTGACACTGTTATCCCAGAATCCTTCCTTCCCTCTCAGTCAATCAATGAAATGTGTAGCATGTGACCCCAACACGATATCCACTGTTGTTTCTACACCGCTGATATCAATGTATACATATTCTGGTTACCCAGTCTACCTTTCTCTGCCTTCTTAATAATTATATTGGTCTTGCTCAGTGTCGTGGGATGTTTTGCATTTTTAAAGAAGAAAATTAAAATGATGCAAAGGCTCTGCTAACTTCTCTCTGACTTCTTTCATTGTGTTGCATTGTGATACAAGACATGCAAATTCAGATTTGCTATCTTTCAGAATGAATTATTTTTCCACAACTAACTCCAACAATGATTTGGAGATGCCGGTGTTGGACTGGGGTGTACAAAGTTAAAAATCACACAACACCAGGTTATAGTCCAACAGGTTTAATTGGAAGCACACTAGCTTTCGGAGCGACGCTCCTTCATCAGGTGATTTTTAACTTTGTAACTCCAACAAATTAGAGTCATAGAATCCGAACAATGTGGAAACAGGCCATTTGGCCTCTTGAGTCTGTACCAACCCCCAGGTCCCTGGCACTGTGAGGCAGCAGTGCTAACCACTGACCCATCATATTACCCTGTTGTTCCACAACCTCATTTCCACCATCATTTGTAAAACTAAGCAATATTTCACCCTCCTCAATTAACTGTCAAATCTTTCATGCACCAGTGGGCCTACAATTCAACCTTTTTTTTAACCGTTTATACTTTGTATAAGCCGTTACTATTTATTTTCATATTGTCAGCTTCGTTTTTGTTATATTCCCAGCAGGTTGCTCTAATTTTCATTTTCTCTTGTATCAAGTAAGAATAATCTTGAAGAATATAGAAGTGTAAAGCTCAATATTATCAGGTTGCCATGACATCTGTGCCTAAATAGGTCACACTCCCAGCTTTGGTTCAGAGGGTTGTAACCTCAGGTTCCATGGCAAGTCTAAGACAGAAAATCAAGGCTGACGCTCGAGTAAGCACTGACGGAGTGCTCTGCTGTCTCTCAGATGGGGATTTAAATCAAGACCCTGTCGGATCTATAGAGTGCACATATATAATCCCATGTCACTATTTTGAAAAAAAAGAGCAATGTTCTCCCTGGCTTCCTAGCCAATATTTATCCCTCAATCAACAACAGAAACAAATTACACAGTCATTATTACATTACAGTTTGTGGGTGCTTGCTCTGTGCAAGCTGTGTTTTCTGTCTTATAGTACAATCCAAAATTACTTCATTAGCTGTAATGTGTTTCAACATAATCTATGGTTGTGAGTCAGACATTATAAATGCAAGTTATTGTTGATTTCTTTAAAGTTTAGTTTTTAATCTCTTCATTTATCCATTGACCTCCATATTTTGATGTACATTGATTTAATTTTCCACATTCTATTGTCTTATTTACTAGCTTTTACACACAGATTCACTTTCAATCGACTCAATTTTAAGTTTCTGGTACAGAACTCTTATCACTGACTTCTCATTTCTTTTTCCTGTTCTTATTGTTTCCCTATTCTCAGATGGATCATTGGTCCCAACTAAATCTACCATGATAATCATCTATTCCCTTCTCCCCAAACAATTATCTTTACCTAGAAGGAGGACGCAATGGCTGAGTGGTATTATCGCTGGACTGTTAATCTAGAGATCCAGGTCACACTCTGAGGACCTGGGTTCGAATCCCGCCATGGCAGATGGTGGAATTTGTATTCAGTAAAATTCTGGAATTAAGAATCTAATGATGATTAAGAGTCATTTGCCAATTGTTGGGAAAAAACCCATCAGTTCACAGCCTTTGGGGCAACACGTTGGCTCAGTGGTTAGCACTGCTGCCTCACAGCGCCAGGGAGCTAGGTTCAATTCCAGCCTCGGGCGACTGTCTGTGTGGAGGTTGCATGTTCTCCCCGTATCTGTGTGGGTTTCCTTTGGATGCTCCAGTTTCCTCCCACAATCCAAAGATGTGCAAAAAGCTGAATTGGCCATGCTAAATTGCCAATAGTGTTAGGTCCATTAGTCAGAGGGAAATGGGTCTGGGTGGGTTACTCTTAGGAGGGTCAGTGAGGACTGGTTGGGCCAAAGGGCCTGTTTCCACACTGTAGGGAATCTAGTCAAATCCAAATGCATCCACAATACTCACTTCAACCATCCCTGCACCAGCCGAATTAGAGTTGTACAGCATGGAAATAGATCCTTTGGTTGAACTCATCCATGCCAACTGATCTAGATTCATTTGCAAGCATGTGACCATATCCTTCTAAACCCTTCCTATTCATGTATCAATCCAGATACTTTTGAACTGTTGTAAATTACATTTACTACTCTGGGTAAAGAGCTTTCATCTGACCTTGCTGGCTATCTGATATTGATGGCCTCTGGTTAGGCTTTTCCCAACAAGAGGATATATCCTCTCTGTATTCGCTCGATCAAAACATTTCATAATTTTTAAGACCTTTATAAGGTTACTTTTCAGCCATCCTTTTTCAAGAGGAAAGCGAGCCAGTCTGTCAAATCTTTTTTGATATGTTTTTCCAAAATATTTCAGATATCAACCTTGTAAGTCTTCTCTGCACTCTCTCTAATACCACTATATCCTCTTTATCATACAGAAATCTGAACTGCACAGAATATTCTAGGCAGTGTTCGAACTAAGGTTCAAATCAATCTTAATATGACTTCACTATTACTTAGGTCTTTCTCTAGAAGTAAAGTCAAATGGTTTTTTTGTTATTTTTTATGGCCTTTCTCACCTATCACACAACACTTAGTGACCTGTCTCTGAAATCCCTTTGCTTCTTTCTCCACTGGGACTGACATTATCCAAATAACAAATGGCCTTTCGATTCTTCCTACAAAAATGCATCACCATCAAGAATTTTGGTGAGTACATATCCAAATTTATCGATGAAACAAAGTCAAGTGGAAAAGTAAGCAGTGAGGATGATGCAGAGAGGCTACATAGCTAGATAGGAAAGTAAGGTCTTTTATGGAAGGAAACATGTAGGATGTGCAAAAAAGGTTCTGTAGACCAGTACATCTGGCAGCATCTGTGCAGAGAAAACAGACTTAATGTTTCAAGGCCAGTGACCCTTCTTGAGAACATTGTTCAGAAGGGTCTCTGGACTCAACATTAAATCTATTTTATCTCCACAGGTGCTTCCAGAGTTGCTGAGTTTCTCCAGACATTTCTGTTTTTGTATGTTTCAGATCTCCAGGATCCTCAGTTCTTTGTTGTATTCTGTAGATAACTCCTTAGGAAGAAGTGATTGTTCTATGAGCAGAGATCTTATTATGGTCTTGATGGACAAAGAGCTGAGCTCCAGAGGTGAGATGAGAGTAAAAGCCCTTGACATCAAGGCAGCATTTGACTGAGTGTAGTATCAAGGAACCCTAGCAAATTTGGAGACAATTGGAACTCGGGGTAAACTGTCTAACGATTGGAGTCAAACTAAACAAAAAGGAAATTAGTGGTGGTTTTGGAAATCAATACTTTCAGTTCCTGAGCATCAGGTGAATTGGCCATACTAAATTGCCCGTAGTGTTAGGTAAGGGGTAAATGTAGGGGTATGGGTGGGTTTCGCTTCGGCGGGTCGGTGTGGACTTGTTGGGCCGAAGGGCCTGTTTCCACACTGTAATCTAATCTAATCTAATCTAATCTAATCATGACAGAAGGAAATCAGGGTATTGTCCTTCAGCTGCTTCATTCAATCCCGCATCATAAGATCCAATGTAGGAATGTTCACTGATGACTGTGTGGTGTTCAAGACCACTTATAACTCCTTGGATGATGAAACCACCCATGCCAGAATGCAGCAAGATCTCAAACTTCACCAGTTTCCTCACTTCCCCTTCCCCCACCTCACCCCAGCTCCAAACCTCCAACTCAGCACTGTCCCATGACCTGTCTTATCTGCCTATCTTCCTTTCCACCTACCCACTCCACCCTCCTCTCTCACCTATCACCTCCATCCCCACCCCCACTCACCTATTGTACTCTATGCTACTTTCTCCCCACCCTCACCATCACCCTCCTCTCATTTATCTCTCCACCCTGCAGGCACTCTGCCTCTATTCCTGATGAAGGGCTTTTGCCCAAAACGTCTATTTTCCTGCTCCTCGGATCCTGCCTGAACTGCTGTGCTTTTCCAGCACCACTCTCTTCTAGAATCAAGTTTCCAGCATCTGCAGCCCTTGTTTTTCCCTCTATAAGATTAAGGCTTGACTACCAAATGGTAGATAGTTAACAACACATAAGGGCCAGATAATCACCATCTCCAACAAGACATGGCTTAACAATTTCCCCTTATTGTTCAATGATAGCATCTTTACTAAAATACTCAGCCATCAATAACTTGGGGATTACTATTAACCAGACACTAAATTGGACCAGCATATAAAGATTGTAGCTACAAGAGTAAGTCAGACACTGGAAATTCTCTTGTGAGTAATGGGTTTTCGGACTCTCCAATACCTGTGCAACTTCTATCAGGAAGAAGTCAGCAAAGTAATGGAATACTCTCCACTTGCTTGGATGACTGCAGTTCCTACACTCAAGCAGCCAACATCTTCCAGGACAAAGCGCCAATTATTGGTGCCCCGTTTCAGACCTTAAAAATACTTGCCAGCAATGCCAAAATCCCATAAATTAACAGAAAATCCTAAATTCATATTCCCTAACATTTTAAATAATTATATAAAATTTCTTGCAACATAAAATATTCCGAAAAAAAACAAATAGAGCAGATGCTGAGAATATGTTATGAATCTTGATTACTAAGGGAATTAGCTAAGGAGAACATCTGTCCTGATCTTGATGAATTTTAAAGCAGGCTTCAAAAAGGGTGAATGGTCCAGTCCAGCTTTTATTTCTGTAGGCTTTTATTCCATTTTCCCTGGTCCATTGGGTTTACTCTGGATATCAAGAACTTAAGGAAGTTCTAAGAATGGAACATGCCAAATGTTCTTTGTCAAAGTAAAGCACACTCCAAAAAGTATTACATAAATCTTACTCATGCAATTCTTACAATCACAAGTGAAAAGTTTCACATGGGTTTGTCTGAAGAACAGACCAGATATGGTGATCACCCAGGCCCATCCTAACTTCCCACT
Source organism: Chiloscyllium plagiosum (assembly GCF_037043375.1). Lineage (NCBI taxonomy): Eukaryota > Metazoa > Chordata > Chondrichthyes > Orectolobiformes > Hemiscylliidae > Chiloscyllium > Chiloscyllium plagiosum. The sequence continues at coordinate 72,166,900 of NW_028270140.1, forward strand.
ATTGTTCAGCCAACGCCCCAGAGCTAGCTAAATGTTACTATGAGACAAACCGCTTTATATGCTTTCCTTACAAAGAAGCTATTTATTTTACACTTAATACTACCCAGTGTCCAGAAAATTATCAGTTTGACCACTAACAACATCACAAGCATGTGTTCCACATCAATTTGATCAATTAACTCATTAAGACTTGCCTGTGTCTCCTTGGAAAAACACTTATCTTTTGCCCTTAATGAACTTTGATATAAAACTTCAGCTTGAACTCGCTGTTCACCACTTGTATGTCATCTAATATTTACATAACACAACTCCATGATAATCACAATTTCAGCTGATAAACAGTCCATATTATCAGATCTGATTCACTGCTTTAAACACAACTTCAGGTAATCCAGTGCAACTGTGATCATCCTGTCTATGACTGTTGACTTACAAGGCTTGATGTAAACAAATACTCACATTTCTGTAGCCTAAACACAAACACTTTAAAAACCTGTTGTTATCATTCTAATTACCAAGTAATCACCAAATTTCACATATTTTCTCCTTCACCTCTCATTCTCACCCTGCATATGGGGAATGTATGCTTTCTCAAACAATGTCATCACATTCATTTAATGCTTCAAAATGGGTTGGAGAGTCAGAAGATGCATTACTCACAACATAATTTCCAGTATCTGACCTATTGGAGACTGTGTGGAGTTTTTGCATTCTCCCAGTGTCTGCGTGGGTTTCCTCCGAGTGCTCCAGTTTCCTCACACAGTCCAAAGATGTGCAGGTCAGGTGGATTGGCCGTGCTAAATTACTCATAGTGTTAGGTGCATTAGTCAGAAGGAAGTGGGTTACTCTTCGGAGGGTCGGTGTGGACATGTTGGGCCACATGGTAGGGAATCTAATCTAATCTAAACGTCCTGCTCTTCACTCAGATAGACATCCCATCACAAAGATCTTCCCACTAATCTGATTGGATGACAACTATGTCGTCACAGCAACACCAGAGATAAAATGGCTAGGTATAGAACTACAAGCAGTCCCCATCTTTTATGTTAAAAATCACACAACACCAGGTTATAGTCCAACAGGTTTAATTGGAAGCACTAGCTTTCAGAGCGCTGCTCCATCATCAGGTAGTCACCGAAAGCTAGTGCTTCCTATTAAACCTGTTGGACTATAACCTGGTGTTGTGTGATTTTTAATTTTATACACCCCAGTGCAACACTGGCATCTCCAAATCATGCCCATCTTTTAAATCCCAGTAAAACTCAACAGGTCAAACAGCATCTGTGGAGTGAAAGAAAGCTTAAGTTTCATCTGAACTGAAGAGAAACACAGAGTTAAGAAGCTTTTTTTCTTAAGCCAGTGCAAGAAGAACAAGAACATATTGAAAGGGAGATTAAGTAACATAAGATTATATGATGTAACTGTCAAAAAAGTGCAAATGGATAGAGTAAATAACCAAAGGTTGTGTCTAATTGATGCAAAAATGCAACATAAAAATAATCTGATTGCAACATGAAGGAGTAAAGGAAAATACAAATCAAAGATCAACACAATAAATCAAAGGGGAAGAAGAAATGACTAATTTAACATGAGGTAAAGGTTATGATCTAAAGATGTTGAATTCAACGTTGAGTTCAGAGGACTGTAGAATTTTGAGTCAAAAGATAAGTTTTATTTCTCAAGAGTAAATGCAAGGCCAACATGGCTGCCATATTTTCACCTTTTCAAAATATGATGCTCAGCTGTTTGGATAAAATTTAACTCATTGTTTGTAAATAATCCTGCAGGTTTGAGACAATCACTATTACTTTCAGAATGATCCATTCAAAATCAGGAAATATCCTTTTTGATGGTTTTTATAAGTGGATATTAACAGTTCTAGTCTGGAGTGCATGTCTTACTGTCCTTTTGAGGTAGTGGGACAATTTCTGAATCCTCACAGATGTTCCGGTGATGTTCAGCAGCTATCCTGTGTAGCATTTTAGTGTCAATTGTAAATGGAAAGGTCAGTGCCAGAAGATTCCACCTTGGTACAGTTTTTGTTTCAAAATGTATGAATATGTGATATGCCTTTATTGGCTTGAGTGTACTTTCAATTAAGCTATCATCTCAATTCATATATTGATCCTTCTTTTTAATAGTGTACACAAACAAAAAAGAAACTTAACTCATTTTGTTAGACACAGTCAACAAACTCTCACACAAACCAAATAAACACAGAATAAATAACTTCCTAACATGTTTGTTCTTCTTTGAGTCAGGCTGATTAATTAATTACCACAACCATCAAGTCAGACTCAATTATATTGAAATGAGTTCAAATTTATGAGCTAAGATTGTTAACTGAGCTATTGGAGTCTCGTTCACTTCAACGCTGATAATTAAACAAAGCAAATGAGATCTTTAACAGCATTTGTAATAGTTTGAGATACTAAAATAAGGCAACTATTAGTAACTTAGCGTAATAAATAAGAGAGTGAGGACTGAGATGGAGATCAAAGTCGAAAATGTGGCATGAGATTAGCTGCAAGACTAGGTCATTTCACCAATTGAGCCTGGCTGAGTTTATTCTAGGGAATCTGAGGGTTCTCAGTAGTTACTCTGCGTCTATTAGTTATTGTTACAACTTCCACGAGTGACTATTAGATACTGTCAAATGAAAGTTGCTCCCAACACTGCTTGTGCCTTTATGAATCATTCCCTCAATCTCAGTTATTTTGCATAGGATGGACTCCTGGTTCATGTCTCATCCAGCTGTTGGCATAAAACCACAAGCAAAGCTGTGCAATAACTGGAATACAGTACTGTATTGAAAGTAAATTTTGTAACATTTGCAGACATTGTAACATCGTCTAGGAAAAACTCCAGGAAAACATATCTAAAGTTAACAACTTTATATAAAATGACTTAACAGGGAAACTATAATCAATTCTCAATTCAGTCCCCCAGCTAAAATAGTTTTCTGATGAATGGGCAGGGTTAAAAATGCCTTCAAAACTTCTGGATTTTCACAAACTCTTGATGCAAGATAGCAATGTACAAACAAGTGAGGCAAAAAAATGTACGTTCGGGATACTGAATATATTTTTAATATGTGCAATTGAAATTCAAGAAGCATTGCTTTTATGCATTGCACTGTGTGAGATCATTGAGCAAAACTGGTTCATTCTTTCATCTACCTGATGACTACACACAGCTCAGAACTGTCATGAGTTGGATCTAAGTGGAGCCTTCTGACAAACAGTATAGTAAAGAAGCCTTTCTCACTCTCTCTATGGGCTACTAACTTCAGAATGTCCCATTGTGCACACTGTTGGCTCTGAACAGAGACTATCTTCTATTGCTACTGTATTATCAAAAATGAATTAGCTTTTAACTATCTCTCCTTACATAATTTTAAAAATGTTCCAAAGATACTTCCCCACTTCCTTCAATCCATCAAAATGGTGGCAACTTCAAAACAAAATATTAAAAAGTGTGAAACAAAAACAGGAATTACTGGATAAGCTGTTCAGAGGGTCGGTATAAACTTGATAAGCCAAATGGCCTGCTTTCACACTGTAGGGTTGCTATGATTCGACAAAACTCAGCAAATTTGGAAACATTTGTTGGAAGAGAGCAGAGTTAACATTTTCAGTCCGGTGACTCCTCCTTGGAACTGATCAGTATGTAATATATGTGTTGGCTTATATATATTTCAGTATTTACACTGGTCATATGTGTTTATATTCAGACTCGGTAGTAACATTTATTCACACGGGGTAGTAACAAGTTCTGGTAAAACTCACAGTTACTCAAATCTCATGAGAGATTATGAAAGCCTTGAAACTCCATATTTATGAAAAGTAATTAATTTTGGTTGTATAAGGTACTGTTCCAGGGAAACTCAGTAAAGAACAAAATAAAATTGATTAGTTTAACCTTTTGCCAAGTTTTATTTTCTGCTGTTTACTTCTGAAATCCCACACTCCAAGAGCAGTTAAGATAAAGAACAGACATCACATCTCAACACTTGTACACAGAACTATGTTTACTTAAGTTTAATGTGCACAATTTAATCAGAAAAGTACAAATCCAATTAGTGAGATTAGAAGTGGGCACTATTTCCGCTCATATGTTGGGAGCTGTAACAAAGACAAAGTGGAAAAAGTTTGCAGAATCCTTACAGCATCCCTTTAGCCCATCCAATGAAAGCATCCACTCAACCCATCAAGTCTGCACCAATCCTCCAAAAAACATCCTGTCTAGACCCTATCTCTGAAACCTAACATTTCCTATGGCTAATCCACCTGGCCTGCACATCCATGGACACTATAGGGCAATTTAGCTTGGCCAATCCATCTAAGCTGCATATGTTTGGATTAAGGGAGGAAACTGGAGCAGACAAAGGAAACCCATGCAGACACAGGGTGAATGTCCAAACTTCACATAGACAGTCATCCAAGGCTTGGATTGAACCTGGGTCCCTGGCACTGTGAAGCAGCAATGCTAACCACTAAGCCACCATGCCACCTGACCCTGTAGATCATAAGTGCATGGAGTGAGCATGTGCATCATCGGTAATCATGCAAAAGAGGCAGAAAGGAAGCATTTATCCACCATTTCCTGACTCAATTTAGTTTAGAAGTGGGCTATAAAAAGGCCTGCCTCTGCAAACTTTCAAGTTCTGTAAGTAGGCAGAATTTAGAAGAATAGAATTTGCATCATATTGGACTCAAAATGTTAAATTTGTTTCTATTGCCACAGAGAATGGCAGACCAGCTGAGTTTTTTTTCCAGCACTTCCAGTTGTTTTATTTCACATTTCCAATATCTGCGCTTTTATCTGAGACTGTATAAAAAGTCAAAAACAAAATATTCTGGTTGACGGGCCAGTGCATGAACCTCTATTTTTCTGAACCATTGCTCCTTTCCCCCTTAACAGACTTCACTTTCGCTCTGTTTGGGAGTTCTTCTGCACAGTAATTCTGGGAAAAGATCCATGGATCCCTCACAAAAATTGTATTACTGTTGTTGTGTGGGATCTAGCACACAGATTCATATCTATATTTCCCACCCCAAGTAACAATCCTTGTAGATATATAATATGTCTGTTTTATGATTTTTGTATTTTTTTCTAAAATGGTTGCCCAAAACTGCAGAGTACCCTTAACTGCTGACTAACTATTTTCTACAAATTTATCAAAGATTTTGTTTGCAAAGCTGAAACTGGGGGAAATGCATTCATATTTAAAAAGAATTACACCTCTACATTAAAATCGAGGGTCATTTTCATTCTTTGTATGGATGTATCATTCAAACATGCTCTGTCTGTATCTGTTTACTAACAAATTCTGCAGCTTATATTAAGATGATCCAATGACCAGACATGTTTGAACTCTTTTACAAGTGATGCAAAATGCCAATCATCTCTCAATGGGTAAGTTTGTGATATCATCTTCTGCGAATTGCAACGCACGACTCAACAAGATGAAATATACAAGGGGCACATTTCTGGAAAATATAGCAAAGTAAGCAATTTGAAGAAATGAAGTAGACTCGACAAAGGTCAGCTTTCCATTTATAAATATAATTAATTCGTGATAATTAATTTGTGAGCATCACATTTACTTTTCAATCTCAAACACCACTGAGATTTTGTTGTAGATAATTTAGATAACTTGCAATTATTTAAATCACCGTTTCTTTTTATATACAAGAAGTTAAAAGATAAAGGACTGTGGTTTTCTACAAATTGAGATGTATACTTAATTAGATTTGCTTTGTTGAGATGTGATCCCAATATTAATTTTAAAAGATTATACAACATGTACAAATATATCTGACCTATTAATGACACTTTGGTTACAACAGCAATAATGTTGCATATGCAAAGAGTAGACAGTTCAGCTGGAGCCAGAGAATACACTTGAGTAAATGTGACTTTTAAAATTACAGCCATTTCTTTGCACAGTCTCCTTGGTTTAAAGCAATATCCTTCTTTTCAGTCCATCAAGATAAAGAAAATGAAAAAGTGTGGTTTTTCACAATTACTTGGCAAAATACTTTAAAGTTAAAGCAGAGATTTGTTAAAAAATTTTAAAAATCTTTATGAAAGGGAGCCAGCCCCCCTTATCTCCCAGTGTAAAATCACATTTAACATACTCCAGGATCCAGATCGCATCTTTGTTAAAATCTATTCACTTCTTCCTTACACCATATCCCATGTATCATGTTTCATTGAAATCTGTCAATCCTTTCAAAGTTTAGCAACCATCTTTTTTCCAAGGTCAGTGTTACAAAATTTTAAAAATGCAAATAATCTCACAATGATTCTTTAATGTTATTTAACTCCTAAGTCTTCTGTGAATTTCCAGTCAACTTGCTTTAAAACATATCAAAATTAAAATATTTATTTCTTGTACCTTAAAATAAAATCAGCAGTTTAGCCCAGTGACACCTCTGATAGTTGGAAAGTTGAAATAAAAAAATACTTTCAGCAGCAAATAAAGCAAAAGAAGTCGCAACAAGTCACCCACCTATGGAAATTCTCAAAAATAGTTCACACCAATCTGTGCAATATTCTATCCATGCCAAAGCAGCCCTCTTGACTGATAACCCTTCAGCATTCACTCCCTTCACCATTGATACGCAGTGGCAGCATTGTGTAGCATCTACAAGATGAACTATAGTAATTCATCAAGGCTTCTTTCACTGCATCTTCCAATACCTGCTTGAAAGAGAAGGGCAGCAGATACATTGGAAGACAATTGTCTGCAAGTTCCCTTCCAGTAAAACATAATCGTGTTGGAACAGTATGGCCTTTCCTCCACTGTCACTGTGTCAGAGTTCTGGAAATCCCACTTCACAGCACTGTGTGCTGAGGATTGGCAAATACAGTTTAATTTAGGTCAATGTGAGGTGTTGTATTTTGGTAAAGTAAACTTATAAGTTATTGGTCTGGCCCTGGGGAATGTTGCAGAACAAAGAGACCAAGGAGCGCAGGTGCACATTTCCTTGAAAGTGGAGACAGGATGGTGAAGAAGGCATACTGGCATGCTTGCTGTCGTTGGGATGTCTTGTTGCAGGTATACAGGATATTGGTGAGGCTACTTTTAGAATATTGCTTACAATTCTGGTTGCCCATCTGTAGGAAGGATGTTGTTAAACTTGAGAGAATGCAGAAAAGATTTACAAGGAAGTTGCCAGGACTGGAGGCTTTCGCTATAGGGAGGGGCTGATAGGCTGGGGCATTTTTCATAGAACATAGAAGATTACAGCGCATTACAGGCCCTTTGGCCCTCGATGTTGCGCCGATCCAAGCCCACCTAACTTACACTAGCCCACTATCCACCATATGCCTATCCAATGCCCGCTTAAATGCCCATAAAAAGGGAGAGTCCACCACTGCTACTGGCAGGGCATTCCATGAACTCACGACTCGCTGACTAAAGAACCTACCCCTAACATCTGTCCTATACCTACCACCCATTAATTTAAAGCTATGCCGTCTCGTAATAGCTGACTCCATACGTGGAAAAAGGTTCTCACGGTCAACCCTATCTAAACCCCTAAACATCTTGTACACCTCTATCAAGTCACCCCTATACCTTCTTTTCTCCAATGAAAACAACCCCAAGTGCCTCAGCCTTTCCTCATACAATCTTCCTACCATACCAGGCAACATCCTGGTAAACCTCCTCTGCACCCGTTCCAGTGCCTCCACATCCTTCCTATAGTATGGCAACCAAAACTGCACACAATACTCCAGATGCGGCCGCACCAGAGTCTTATACAACTGCAACCATGATCTCAGGACTCTGGAACTCAATTCCTCTACCAATAAAAGCCAGTACGCCATATGCCTTCTTCACCGCACTCTTTACCTGGGTGGCAACTTTCAGAGATCTGTGTACATGGACACCAAGATCCCTCTGCTCATCCACACATGAGGCATGACCTGCCCTTCACAAAACCATACTGACTATCCTTGATCACATTATTCCTATCCAGATGTTCATAAATCCTAGCCCTTACAATTCTGTCTAAGACTTTGTCCACAACAGAAGTGAGACTCACCGGCCTTTCGTTACTAGGGTTATCCCTACTCCCCTTCTTGAACAAGGGAACTACATTTGCTAGCCTCCAGTCTTCTGGCACTACTCCTGTAGCATTGGAGGCTGAGGGGTGACCTTGTGGAGGTTTATAAAATCATGAGGGGCATGGATAAGATGGATAGCCAACGTCTTTTTCCTAGGGTGGGGGAGTCCAAATGTAGAGGACATAGGTTTAAGGTGAGAGGGGTAAATTTTGCACAGATGCTGGTGCATGTATGGAGCGAGCTGCCAGAGGAAGTGGTAAAGGCAGGTGCAATTACAACATTTAAAAGACATTTGGATGGGTACATGAATAGGAAAGGTTTAGAGAGCTAAGGGCTAAATGTTGGTAAATGGGACTAAGTCAGATTGGGATGTCTGGTCGATGCGGATGAGTTGGAATGAAGAATTAATTTACTTACTGTATGACTCTATGACACTTTATGTGTTCCTTTACCCCAAGGTTCATAAAACCAGCTCATGACCAGTTTCACCTGGACAATTAGAAATGAGTAAGGAAACAAACGGTGCCCACATCCATGAATTAATAAATAAAACCATATTCAAACAGCCCAGGTTGAGTGTATTATTTTCATTACTTTGGTGGAAGTATGTAAATTTTATCATGGGGTGGGGGGAATGACATTCTAGAAATAAAAATGTAGTTTTTTTTATCTATAATGTTCAGTAATTATCATAACTGGGAAACTCAATTGAAAACATATCTGTCATCAAAATGCAGCTTTTTAAAATGGTTTTCACAGTGAGAATGGTGCCAGCTTTTCCTGTGAATACCTGGAAAATGTGCAATGGTTTAGTTTGTCATCTCTATCCACTGTTTTTAAAAGCTGCATTCAGGATCCTCCAATAAGTTGGCAATTCTGATTTACATTGTTAAACAGCCTCTTGTTTTCTTTGGGAATTGTGCTGTTTTAATGAGCAGCCTAAAAATTGACTCAAAGATCCTCCATGGACTTTCAATCAACAAATTTTCCATTAACATACAAATATATGATCGTCAAGTTTGCTTCACCCCAACAGTGTTTGGAACATCATGCATATATACCTCTTACAGCATATGACAATGAAAACTATAAGAGAAAAAATATCTCAAGGTTTCTCTTTAACCCCCTCAGGTGATATAACAGAGAAAAACAGATGGCCAGCTTGTGAAGATCTCCTCTGAGATATTTTGAATAAAGCTTTTTAATCAAGGGGCTAGCTAGCTTTTAACTGGACCATGAAAATTCTGCAATTACACAAAAATAGAAACAACTCATAGACCACCATTTGGTAACGCAGCATCTTCATGACTGGCCTTTACTGCTACCACTTCCCGTGGATTCACGGAACCAGGTCATTCAGTCCCAAATGGTCTGAGGCAGTTGCATGTGAATAGTACTGTATCTGACTCTGCATTTTTACAGTTAGATAAATCAATGCTTGTAGTGATTGAATATTGCTTGATATGATTTGTGCTGCCACTTACCAAAGCGTTAAATAGTTTTCTTACACCGTTCATCATTTCACAGTTGTATCTGAAAATGAGAAAATATATTCTGAAGTTCACCCAAGTGTTTATTATGCTGCAGATAACCACAATGTTTAATCCATGTCAACCAGACATGGTACTGTGGCAAAGAAAGTCAACAAGGAGTGTTGGATAGACTTATATTGCAGTAAGGATACCTTAGAGTATCCTGTGAAACACAATAAGAGAAGTTGAACCTTTGAACTCCTCAGCATTGAAGTTTCTTATATTACATCCTACAATAGAATGCAATCAGTGGAAGGGTGGAAGCACTATCTAAGACAGAATGTTCTCCAAATAACTTAAATAATTCTGGTTAAAATGTTGGAAATCTGAAACAAACTCCAAAAATGCAGGAGATAGTTCGAAGCCCCATCTGAAATGCTAATCATTTCTTAAGAAACCATATCTTTCTGTTTCAGATGATGTCTAACCTGCTTTCATTTCCAACATTTTCTGCTTTAATATGGTCAACTATTTAGATCAATTCTTAAAGAGTTAATCAAAAAATATAATTGCTTATGTATGCTCAAAAATATTTCATTGCAGCCAAGAGAATGATTTAAAATGCATAATTCATTCCTACAATACACCTTTCTCGTTTAGTAATGTTTGAGTGTTTAATGGCACACCAGACCTCACATTTATTAACTTACATGAAAAATGCTGCCATTAGGACCAATGCCATTTGTAATGACTGGCTGCTTAATTATCCGTATCTCTGAAGCTGATTGCTTCTCCCGCTGGTCCATAATTCCCAGTCTTTTCACACAGTGCAACCTTAACAGACTACGTGGACTACAGGTTATTAAGTAACCACTGAAAGATTGTTTTAAGAATACCTAAAGGACACATTTAGCTTTGGAGAAATATGCATCTTGACACCTCATGTGTTTAACAGGTGTTTGGCATTATAGTCCATAACAAAGGATTAGCTTGCACAGGTTTCAAATCCTTCCTCATTATGACTGAGTGCTGATGTGAACCATTGTAATTTTATTCCACTTACACTGATACCACTATGACATTACACAATAAATTTGTACATTTTTGCATAATTCTTTCCAGTTGCATTGATGGCTTTTAAAACACTGAGTGATTGTAGACCACTTCAGCATAAAATTATTCTAACCACACTGCCTTCATGAGCACTTCAATGAGTGTTATTCTTCTTCTGTCGTGAAGCAGGATTTGCAAATGAGCTAATTTCTCTGCAGTAAAGTAATTGTTCTCCCCTCTTTTTATGCAAAAGCTTTCAGCTGGATAAAAGGTCCTATGCCCATCAAAGTGTTTTTTGTCTGCCTTGTCATGATCCCTTAAAAGAGAAGATCTCATTTGCCGAATGGATGCATAATTACATAAATGAGAATGTAACAAGCAAAGAGCTAATTAGATAAATGGTGATTGAGCAGAGTTGTAGAGAGAAGATAATGGGGAGAGCAATAATTCCAATTTAATAACTGGATATCATGTTGTCTGTTCTTCTATGTTAAAAAACAGATTTTTTCAAAGTCTACTCATACTCTATCAAACAATCTGGCATAGAAAATGTTTCATTGTAATAGCAACACACACAAATCAGCCAAGAAGATTGAAGTTTAGTAGCACAAATAGTGTTTTCTGATCAATTTTCTAAAAAAAAGACAAAAGGTGTCATTTGTAATAGATAGTTATGTAGGTGTTTAAATATGTTTCAAATTTCTATGTGGGATAAGAAGAGTTAATGAAGAGTCAATGAGGCATTTGCAGAGGCAAGCTGGGTATAATGAGAAAATGTTGGGAACGCTCTGCAAGTCAGGCCCTGCATCCATTTTAACGTTATCATAATTCTGCATCTCAGAATTCGTCTTTTGAGTTCTGTAATCAGTGGAGTTGGAATCTTGCAATCTTGGAACCTGCCAAATCTCCCATGAAGAGTTCTTCCTGCCCTTCTGTACCTTCTGACTGCTTGGATACCAATTGACTACTGTGGTCAGTGTTTAGTTTTCTGTACTGCGGCTGTAGCTCTGACATAGTCTCTATTTTGGCAATGGAGGTTCCCTACAAATTTGGCTAATTATATTCTTCCAGGAAGGACTCATTAATAGCATTGTACATACCTTGCTTCTTCATGTATTTGCTGTTGGTGAATTTTCTGAGTGCTTGTTTCTTCCTCATCGCTGGAAGTACATTCAAAATTATTGGAACTGTTTTGGATTCATTTCTGTTTGTTACTTGTCACATACCCTTTTGTTGGATGTTAGCCACACTTCCATTTTTTCCATGTTGCAGAACCACAGTGAGCTTTGAAATTCATCAATCACTAGTTCTTGTCAGATTAGATTAGATTCCCTACAGTATGGAAACAGGCTCTTCAGCCCAACAAGTCTACTCTGACACTCCGAAGAGCAACCCACCCAGACCCACTGATTTACCCCTGATTAATGCATCTAATGCTACAGGCAATTTACCATGGCCAATTCACGTGATTTACACATCTTTGGATTGAGGGAGGAAACCAGATCACCCGGAGGAAACCCACGCAGACACGGGGAGAATGTGCAAACTCCACACAGACAGTTGCCCGAGGTGGGAATAGAACCCAGGTCTCTGGCAGCAGTGCTAACCACTTAGCCACTGTGCAGCCTGTGTCACTTTGAATGTTTCTTCAGGGACTTTCCCCACTTATGAGGTTAGATTACTGAATTGACGTTGTGGCTTTCTTCATAACAATATATTGTGATTGGGCTTCACTTAATGCCACTTGCTCCTGGTTACATGGGTCTGATCACTCCTGCTCCTATATAGAAATATGATGTCAACACTTAAGGCTATAAGACATTGGAGCAGAAATTAGGGCATTAAGCCCATCGAGACTGCTCCATCATTCAATCATGGGTGGTAAGTTTCTCAACCTTACTCTCCCGCTTTCTCACCATAACCTTTGATGCCCTTGACAATTAAGCACCTATCTATTAGATTGCTTACAGTGTGGAAACAGGCCCTTCGGCCCAACAAGTCCACACCGACCCGCCGAAGCGTAACCCACCCAGACCCATTCTCCTACATTTACCCCTTCACCTAACACTACGGGCAATTTAGCATGGCCAATTCACCTAACCTGCACAATTTTGGATTGTGGGAGGAAAGCAGAGCACCCGGAGGAAACCCACGCAGACACGGGGAGAATGTGCAAACTCCACACAGAGAGTCGCCTGAGGCGGGAATTGAACCCGGGTCTCTGGCACTGTGAAGCAGCAGTGCTAACCACCGTGCTACCGTGCCGCCCACTAATCTAATCTATCTCTGTCTTAAATATAGTCAATGACCTGGCCTCCATAGCCTTGTGTGGCAACAAACTCCATAGATTCACCACTCGCTGATTGAACAAGTTTCTCCTTATTCCATTCTAAAGGGTCTTTCCTTTATTCTAAATCTGTGGCCTCACATTCAGACTCTCCTGCCAATGGAAACATCTTGGAGGAGAAAGTGAGGACTGCAGATGCTGGAGTACCAGAGTTGAAAAATGTGGTGCTGGAAAAACACAGCAGGCCAGGCAGCATTCGAGGAGCAGGAGAATCGACGTTTCGGGCATAAGCCCTTCTTCATGGAAACATCTTCCCAACATCCATTCTGCCCAGGTCATTCAGTATTCTATAAGTTGCAATTAGATACACCCCATCCTTCTAAGCTCCATCAAGTATAAACCCAAATTCCTCAAACACTCCTCATATGTTAAGCCTTTTATTCCTGGGATCATTCTTGTGAACCTCCTCTGAGCATGCTCCAAGGCCAGTACATCCTTCCTGAGATATGGGACCCAAAATTGCTCACAATACTCTAAATGTTTTCTGACCAGAACCTTATAAAGCCTCAGAAGTGCATCCCTGCTTTTACACTCTGGTCCTCTCAAAATAAATGCCAACTTTGTATTTGCCTTCCTAACTACTGACTCAAACTATAAGTTTACCTTGACAGAATCCTGGACTAGGTTACAGAAGACCTTAGCACTTCAGACTTCTGAATTTTCTCCCCATCTAGAAAATACCATTTTTTCCGACCAAAGTGCATGACCTGATAATTTCCCACATTCTATTCCATTTACCACTTCTTTGCCCACCCACCTAAACTGTCTAAATCCTTTTGCATCTTCCCCACCTCCTCGACACTACCTGTCTCTCTACCTATCATTATGTCATCTGCAAACTTAGCCAGAATGCCCTCAATTCCTTCTTCTAGATCACTAATGTATAAAGTGACAAGTTGAAGTCCCAACAATGATCCTTGTGGAAGAACACTAGTCACCAGCTGTCTTCCTGAGAAGGATCCTTTTATCCCCATTCCCTGCCTTCTACCTGACAGCAAATATTCTATCCATGTTAGTGAGACCATGGGCCCTTATCTTACTCAGCAGCCTCTTTGCAGCACCTTGTCAAAGGCCTTTTTGAAGACAAGGTAGATAACATCCATTGGTTCTTCTTGGTCTTAACTGCTCATTACCTCCTCAAAGAATTCTAACAGATTTGTCAAGCATGACTTCCGTTGAGAAAACCATGCTGACTTTGCCGTATTTTACCATGCATTTCCAAGTTTTCAAAAATGTAATCTTTCACAGTGGACTGCAAAATCTTACAAACAACCAAGGTCAGGCTAATTAGCCTGCAATTTCCTGTCTTTAGCCTTACTCCATTCTTAATTGGTGGCAGGGGGGTTACTCTAGTGATTTTCCAGTCCTCAGGGACCCTCCCTGATTCCATTGATTCCTCAAAGATCACGACCATCAACTCCATTATAAATTCAGCTATCTCCTTCAGAACTCTGGGGTGTAGTTCATCTGGTCCAGGTGATTCATGCACCTTCAGACCTTTCAGTTTTTCTAGCACCTTTTCCTTGGTGATGGCCATCATACTCATCTCTGCCCCCTCACTCCCTTGAATTTTTAGGATATTACCCATGTCTTCTACAATGAAGACCAACACAAAAGTTTTAATCAGTTCCTCGGCCATTTCGTTGTTCCCCACTATTTCTTCTCCAGTGTCATTTTCCAGTGGCCCAATGTCCACTTTTGCCTCTCTCTTGCTATTTATATATCTAAAGAAATTCTTCTATTCTTCCTTTATGTTATTGGTTAGCTTACCCTCATATTTAATCTTCTCTCTTCTTATTTCTTTATTTCGTTGTCATCTAATGGTATTTGCAAGCTTCCCAATTCCCTGGCTTCCCACTGCCATTCTCCACTTTATATGCATTCTCTCTTGGTTTTTTGCTGTTCCTGCCTTCCCTTGTCTGCCACGCTGACCTCATCTTCCCTTACATGTGCTTCTTTTGCCTAAGGATGAATTTTGTTGTGCCTTCTGAATCACTCCCAGAGTCTCCTGCCATTGATGTTCAACTGTCTTTCCTGCTAGGCTCCTTTCCCAGTCAATTCTGGTCAGCTCCTCCCTCATGCGTCAGCACTTGCCTTTATTAAACTGTAATACTGTTACACCTGATTCCACTTTCTCCCTCTCAAATTGCAGAGTAAATTCCATCATAGTATGGTCACTGCTTCCTAAGGGTTCCTTCACCATAAGCTCCCTTATCAAGTCTGCCTCATTTCACAACACTAAATCCAGTATTGCCTGTTCCCTACTGGACTCTACCACAAGCCGCTCCAAATAGCCATCTTGTAGACATTCCACAAATTCCTTTCCTTGCAATCCACTATCAACCTAATTTTCCCAGGCCACCTCAAACTGAAATCCCCCATGATCACTGTAGCCTTGCCTTTCTTACATGCCTTTTCTATCTCCTAGTGTATCTTATGCCCAGCTCCTGACTACTGTTGGAGGCCTGTACATAGCTCCCATTATGCTTTTTTCACCTTTGCCATTCCTCAACTCTATCCACACAGTTTATACACCATCTGACCCTACATTGTTTCTTGCTATTGACTTCATTTCTTACTAATAAGGAAACCCACCCCCACTGCCCACCTGATTGTCTTTTCAATAGGATGCATATCCTTGGATATTTAGCTCCCAGTCCTGATCCCCTTGCAGCCATGTCTCCGTGATGCCCACCATATCATATCTGCCAGTTTCGAACTCTACTTCTCTACTTTATTATTTTATTCGTTATTTAATTATTTATTAATTAGTTTTGCAGGCTTTTTCAAATTTAGGATGGATTTCCTCCCAGCCAATCAGGTCACAGCCCTCCCATGAGGTCACTTTTATCAGTTTGTTTTCAGTTACTTCAGGTGCTCCTCCCTCTGACTCCACTCCCTGGAAACAAGGCCACAAATCACTGAGGCAAGTTAGATTTCTATTCATTGTGCCCTGGGTGTTCCTCCCTCTGACTGTGGTCCCTAGAAAGAAGGCCACAAATCCCCAAGGAGCTTTGGAGGTTGAATGGTGATCTATAGAGGTTTATAAAATCATGAGATGCATAGCTAAAATAAATAGCAAAGGTCCTTTTACTAGGGTAGGCAAGTTCAAAACTAGTGGACAAAGGTTTAAGGCAAGAGGGGAAAGATTTAAAAGGGACATGAAGGACAAGTTTTTCACAGGAGCTGGTGCATATGTGGATGAACAACCAGAGCAAATAGTAAAAGTAGGTACAATTACAGCATTTGAAAGAAATTTGGACCCCATGTACATGATTAGAAAAGACTTAGAGGGCTATGGGCCAAACACACGCAAATGGGGAAACAGCATTGGCATGGATGAGTCTGACTCCATGACTCTCAGCTTCTGTCATAGGTATTGATTGTGTCTTAATTGTATGTGCACAGCAACCTCTATTATCCGAAGGACACAGGTAGGGAATATTTTGTCTGATTAATCGAATGCCAGGTAATCAATGCCAGATAACATAGTTAGCCACGCAATGGGACTGTGTGATCTTGTTCGGATCATCTGAAATTCGGTTAATTGAATGCTGGATAATCGAGGTTCCTCTGTCGTTGTATTCAGGTGTTGAATATTAATCATGGATACACAGAATGGGAGCCGGCTGAAGCTGTGGTAATTGGGTTAGGCCATGCATGATAATAAAGTGTATGTCCCTAAAAATATTTTAAGAATGTGCAAAGGTTAGTTTCGGTTCTATCCTTCACCTAGTTTTCCAGAGGAAAATATAGTTGATCAGGGAACTGAAGCTTACAACTGATGTCACAAACTGATGTTGTCTCTTTTATCATAGATATCCTGCTCATTCCAATTCTCCAGTTCACTAAAGATTATCCATTATTGCTGAAGTACATATCATGTTGATCACTTGAACGTTGTTGTTAATTTGTCAATCATGCCATTAAAAGCATTTCCTTCCTGTTTTGTTGCAGATTCATGTCTACTGATGATGTATAAACACCAACCTATAAATTCTGCATCTGCTACAATAACATTGTTTTTAAGTGACTAAGAAATAAACAATCTTAATGCCAGAGCATAGATGGCAAAACTTGCACAATAAATGAGAAGGATAACAATATGCACATTTAGAACACCATCACGCAAACACCAATCATAGAAGGATCAATAACAGACCATTTATCCCCTCAAGTCTGATCCAACATTTATTAAAGTCACAACAAACGTGAGACTCAACTCCATTTAACCACCTTTGATTACTATCCTTTAATAATGTTAATGAAGATATGTTAATGATCTTTATGGTCCAAATTCTGGGAATAGAGTCTTAGATTTCCAAATGAAAAAATGATTCTTGATTTAATTTCTGAATGGTTTAGCTCCAATTTCAAGGTATCTTCCCTTTTTCTGGTTTCTTCCACCAGAGGAATTAACTTCTCTTTATCTATTCTATCAAATAAATTTAACATCCAATTGCAAATTAAAATTATTCCTCAACCTTCTCAACACAGCGAAATACTTATCAACTTTTTGCAAGTTGTCCTCATACTTTAATCCTTTAAGCCGTGGTGTCATTCTAACCAATGAGCTCTATCTCTCCTTTAAGACCGATATACTCCCCCTGCGAGGCAGTATCCAAAATTGATTACAATACTCCATTGTGAATTTGACCATGGCATCTAAAGCACAACTCTCTCTCTGGAAGCTAGAGAAGTGATTGCTGGGCCTCTTGCTAAGATATTTGTATCACCGATAGTCACAGGTGAGGTGTCAGAAGACTGGAGGTTGGCAAATGTAATGCCATTGTTTAAGAAGGGCGGTAAAGATAAGCCAGAGAACTATAGACCGGTGAGCCTGACCTTGGTGGTGGGCAAGTTGTTGGAGGGAATCCTGAGGGACAAGATGAACATGTATTTGGAAAGGCAAGGACTGATTCGGGATAGTCAACATGGCTTTGTGAGTGGGAAATCATGTCTCACAAACTTGATTGAGTTTTTTGAAGAAGTAACAAAGAAGATTGATGAGGGCAGAGCAGTAGATGTGATCTAAATGGACTTCAGAAAGGCTTTCGACAAGGTTCCCCATGGGAGACTGATTAGCAAGGTTAGATCTCATGGAATACAGGGAGAACTAGCCATTTGGATACAGAACTGGCTCAAAGGTAGAAGACAGAGGGTGGTGGTGGACGGTTGTTTTTCAGAGTGGAGGCCTGTGACCAGTGGAGAGCCACAAGGATCGGTGCTGGATCCTCTACTTTTTGTCATTTACATAAATGATTTGGATGCGAGCATAAGAGGTACAGTTAGTAAGTTTGCAGATGACACCAAAATTGGAAGTGTAGTGGACAGCGAAGAGGGTTACCTCAGATTACAATAGGATCTGGACCAGATGGGCCAATGGGCTGAGAAGTGGCTGATGGAGTTTAATTCAGATAAATGCAAGATGCTGCATTTTGGGAAAGCAAATCTTAGCAGGACATATACACTTAATAGTAAGGTCCTAGGGAGTGTTGCTGAACAAAGAGACCTTGGAGTGCATGTTCATAGCTCCTTGTAAGTGGAGTCGCAGGTAAATAGGATAGTGAGGAAGGCATTTGGTATGCTTTCCTTTATTGGTCAGAGTATTGAGTATAGGAGTTGGGAGGTCATGTTGCGGCTGTACAGGACATTGGTTAGGCCACTGTTGGAATATTGCGTGCAATTCTGGTCTCCTTCCTATCGGAAAGATGTTGTGAAACTTGAAAGGGTTCAGAAAAGATTAACAAGAATGATGCCAGGGTTGGAGGATCTGAGCTACAAGGAGAGGCTGTACAAGCTGGGGCTGTTTTCCCTGGAGCGTCGAGGCTGAGGCGTGACCTTATAGAGGTTTACAAAATTATGAGGGGCATTGCTAGGGTAAATAGGCAAAGTCTTTTCCCTGGGGTCAGGGAGTCCAGAACTAGAGGGCATAGGTTTAGGGTGAGAGGGGCAAGATATAAAAGAGACCTAAGGGGCAACTTTTTCACGCAGAGGTTGGTACGTGTATGGAATGAGCTGCCAGAGGATGTGGTGAAGGCTGGTACAATTGCAACATTTAAGAGGCATTTGGATGGGTATATGAATAGGAAGGTTTTGGAGGGATATGGGCCGGGTGCTGGCAGGTGGGACTAGATTGGGTTGGGATATCTGGTCAGCATGGACAGGTTGGACCGACTGGTCTGTTTCCATGCTGTGCATCTCTATGACTCTATGACTCTTTGTATCCTCTTGAGATGCAGGCCAATATTACTGGTGCTTTTTTTTTCATTACTTTCTCTACCTGTGCACTAGCTTTTAGGGACATGTGTGCTGAGCACTAATAATGTTTTTGTTGCTCTACAGTTTCTAGTCTCTCACCATTAAGAAAATATTGGTCCAAATCTTCTAGTGTCAGAACTGTTGTCAGAATGATTCCCACTTCACTGGTTATGTTTAAACACCTCTGATGTGCAATGCAGCATCCCTCTCAGCACCGAAATCCTACTAAGAGGATGAGCGCAAATGGCACATTTCCTTTTTATGGCACTGGCTGCAACATGGGAAGTTTAAATATCCATTGTGAATGTTAGTGAATGGGTGAGTGCATATGTGAGAAAATAAATTGGGTGAGTAGGTAATTGAGATAATCAGGTAGGATGGATGAGAAAAGTGGGTAGGGTAAGAACTGGGTGAGTGTTTAAGTGAGTCAGGAGTTGGATCAGAAGTGCGAATCAGATCAGGGACTGGTCAGGTTGGATGGGAGTGTATTCAGGGAGGCGAAGGGTAAGTTCAGGTCTGGTTGGTGCTCATCAGCTTTGGTCAGAATGGACAGTTAAGAGGGAGTTTCCCAAGTCAGTTTGAGGGGCATTTGGTTAGTGAGGGTAGTCAGATACTGTTGGAATGTAGCTGTAAGTTCATATTGGGAGGGGAGGTAATTAGTTCAAGTCTAGGACAGTTAGAAGCTCAATCAGAGGTTGAAGGGGATTAGGGGATGGGTGAATGTGAGTGGTGGAGGGGGAGGAAGTTCTGTAGTCAACCAGCAGTTAGATGATAGTTTTTCTGTCCAACAGTTCCTGGGTATGTATAAGTGTTACAAAACTGTTTGAAATTCCCAACCCTGTGATAGTGTTGGAGACTTTTGCAGCAGGTCACAGGAAGCATGGAAATCGCTCATGGGAAGCTCAATCTTCCCAGGCTGTTCCCATGGAGGTCAGGGCGGCACGGTGGCACAGTGGTTAGCACTGCTGCCTCACAGCGCCAGAGACCCAAGTTCAATTCCTGACTCAGGCGACTGACTGTGTGGAGTTTGGACATTCTCCCCGTGTCTGCGTGGGTTTCCTCCGGGTGCTCCGGTTTCCTCCCACAGTCCATGCTAAATTGCCTGTAGTGTTAAGTGAAGGGGTAAATGTAGGGGAATGGGTGGGTTGCGATTCAGCGGGTCAGTGTGGACTTGTGGAAATAGGCCCTTCGGCCCAACACTAAGTAATCTAATCTAATCTAAAAAAACTTCCACAGACTGAAACCAAAAGTGCTGGAGATCACAGTGGGTCAGGCAGCATCCATGGAGAGAAAGCAAGCTCACTTTTCACTCTATTGGCTTCTGCATTCAAAGGATCATTCTCCTCCATTTCAGGCAACTCCAGCAGAATTTCACTACATCTTCCCCTCATTTTCCCCATCTGAATTTTGGAGGGATTGCTTCTGAGATACCCTAGTCCATTCCTCGACTACCTACACAACTCTCCCTTCCCATAGCACCTTCCCATTTAACCGCAGAAGATGCAACAGCTGACCTTACACCATCTCCTTATTCACCGTCCAAGCAGTCTTTCCGGGTGCAGCACTTCACCTTTACCTCCTCCAGTCTTGTGTAATGTATTCACTGCGCCCAATGTGGCCAACTCTACATCCTGCTCACATGTCCACCATTATATCCTCGGCAGGCTGCAATGCTCCAGTGAATCACAATGGAAACTGAAGGAGCAACATCTCACCTTCAAACTAGACAGTTTACATCCTTCTGTGCTCAACACCTTCCAATTGTTTTAGCTTTGCTTGTTACATTCACTGCTACCCTCTTCTCCCACCGCAGTGGGACTGTCTGTTCTTTCCAGTCTGGTAGTTTGACACACCATTGTTCTGCCATTCTCACATTCTATTCATTTAATCTAAACTATCACGTATGCTGCACGTATGGAGTGAAGTCAGAGTGACTGCCATTGACATCAAGGCATTATTTGACAAAGTGTAACTTCAGTAGCCTTAGCAAAACTGACATGAATATGAATCAGGGCCAAAATTCCCAACTGGTTGGAATTATACCAGTTACATTGGAAAATGATTATGGTTGTTGGACATCAATCATCTCAGCCATAGGTCATCACTGTGGGAGTTCCTCAAGGCTGTGACTTTGATCCAATCATCTTCAGCTGCTTCATCAATGACCTTTCCTCCTCTATTAATTCAGAAGTTGGGATAACGATTGCATAATGATCAGAAGTATTCAAAATTCCTCATGTACTGAAGCAGTTGCTGTCCAAATGCAGCATTGCCTGGACAATATCCAGGTTTAGACAATTGGCAAGTAATATTCATGCCACACAAGTACCAGGCAATGGCTATCTCCTACAAGAGAGAATCTAATCATCAACCCTTGACACTCAATGGCATTATCAGCATTGAATCCCCCAAGATCAACATCCCGGGTTTACCAATGAACTGGACCAGCCATTTAAGAGCCATATATGTGGCTATAAGAGTATGTCAGATGCTAGGGACCCTGTTATGAGTAATCCATGTCATATCTCTCCATTTTGTGTTAACTGTCCACTGTTAGGAAACACTTGCTTAGGTGGGTCCAGGAATAATGAGAACAGAGCAGTCAGCTTTAGACACATCCCAAACATTACAGTTATCTAGTGCTCACAGCAGGCATGGAAACTAACCAAAGGTTAGTACAAGTGTCTGGGCGGGTTACTCTTCGGAGGGTTGGTGTGGAATTATTTGATCATAGGGCCTGTTGCCACACTGTAGGGAATCTAATCTAATCTGTACAACAATAAAAAAAATTGCCACCAATTTATTTTGCTGTTTCCACTACTAACGTACTTAATTTAGGGAAGATTAGTAGAGGAAAAAATGTCCTAAAGTGTGGCATTTAAAAAATGTAATTGTGAAAGGTTGTATTTACAGCACTAATGAGAACATTTTGATGCAACTGCAAATTAGAAAAGTTCCCGCCTCAGGCGACTCTCTGTGTGGAGTTTGCACGTTCTCCCCGTGTCTGCGTGGGTTTCCTCCGGATGCTCTGGTTTCCTTCCACAGTCCAAAAATGTGCAGGTTAGGTGAATTGGCCATCCTAAATTGCCCGTACTGTTAGGTTAAGGGGTAAATGTAGGGGAATGGGTCTGGGTGGGTTGTGCTTCGGCGGGTCGGTGTGGACTTATTGGGCTGAAGGGCCTGTTTCCACACTGTAAATAATCTAATCTACAAATTGATAAAACGTACTCAAAAAAAGGCTGAGAAAATGGAGAACTAAGTCATTCAAACACTGAAGTAATGAGAAATCTGTGAAATTGCACAACCAGAATTTAGCCATGGTGAAGAGCAGCACAGTGGCTCAGTGTTTAGCATAGCTGCCCCTCAGCACCAGGGAACTTTGGGTATATTCCCACCTCATACGTTCACAGCCAAATTTATTTTCTCTAAGTGCAATTGTGATATTCTTTCTTTTGCACATCTGTTCCTTCTTGAACAGCAATAGCACAATAGATATAAAACAAAGAATTGCATTTGCTGGAGACGTGAAACAAGCAAAAACAAGCTGGAGGATCTCTTCAGGCCCGGCAGTATTTGTGAAGAGAAACAGAATTAATGTTTCAAATTCAGTGTCTAGATATGCTGTATTTCACAATTAATACATGCTAAATGAAGTTTAGGGCCATCAATTAAAGCTGTTCCAAATGAATACATAATAGTTGTTTTTTTTCTCTCAAGCTGTAATGCACTAATAAACAAAAGAGAAATAATATAATATTATGGACTATTATTCATGATAGCATTGTGCAAAAAGAGATCAGGTTTTTTTGATGCTCTTGACGTCACCTATATTTTCTGCCTTTAAAGTAGAGGTGCACTGTCTCTCAGATTTATGTTGTTCAGTTGTACAGCTATCTTTATTGTATCTGTCTTCCAGTCTGCAAAATATCATGAACTTGATTGACTGGATACCTTTGCTGAGTGACTATCTTGTGTTAAGATTGCAAATGTAAGCTTTTTTTCCCCCTCAATCTCCAGCTTCTTGAGCAAGGCGTCAATCTAAAAATAACCTTTGAACTGTAATCACAATCAAGCTACAGATTTGACTTCCACTTTCCTCTTCCGTTTCAAAGCCACCAATTTAATGAAATGGATCTACTGTTCTCTGCGTAAAGGCTTAGTGCTGAAGCTCATTATTGAGATCTGATATCGTCTGATGGATGAAAGGTTCGTTTTTTCTTGCAAGATCTATAGAACCTTAGCCTCAGAACAAATAACCTAAGTTTCTAAAACTCTAACAGCCCTTTGGCCCTTGAATTCTTTAAGACTAGCAAGAGTTAGTGTTGAGTTTAATAGATTGTCTGATTTATCCTTTTCATGTGGAGGTTACATTTCTTTAACTACATCTGAGAAAAAATGCAGTAGAATAAAATGATTCTGTCGAAGTCAACTGTCATTGGAATACAATTCCTTAACTTCACTTGACTTCAACATTTCACAAGGAATCCAGAATTCACAGCTTCTCCTCCTCTGCTCCCATAACATCAATGCAGGATCAGTGATATGTCCGTTTGATGCATATACCGGGCTTCTACCAAAGTTATGGTGGCTGAGCTGAAGCTCTAAGGAGGGCTAGAAAAGACATTCCATATCTTCAGTACAGATAGGTTTCAAGCTATTTGAACAGGAATTAAGCAATTAGAATGATCACAAATCATTACGTTCTGTCACAAGGACCATTTGTAATAATTTTCAAGACAGACACATGATAAAATTATCTGATCAAAGTTCAATGCCCACTGGATTAGGAAAAACTTGATCTACAGACTTCAAGTTTAAAAAAAACCTTGGTTAGATTATAACATGCATTTTTTCTACCATTCAGTTATCAACGGTTTCCAGATTATATTTCATGTTTATTTCAAAATAATATTTGATATTTACACAGTAGACTATTCATTACTATTGCAGAGCTATCCGCCAAGGATTAGTATTATCCAGAAGTAGGAGCTCAGGACAGGCTTCTTGTTATTGCATACAATAAGCAAGCTTAGTCGAGAGTGTGGTGCTGGAAAAGCACAACAAGTCAAGCAGCATCCGAGGAGCAGGAGAATTGACATTTTGGTTATAAGCCCTTCATCAGGAAAAACAAACGGCAGTCTTCACTTTCTCCCTAATAAGCAAGCTTACAAATACTTACTGTTTTAAACTCTGAGCACAATATTAATTCAAGTGCTTTTTGTTAAAGGGACTTGAACCCACTTTGGTTCATGACTGAAAATACTGAAGGGTATCAAAGCAGAAACAAAATATCCCAATCAGGTAAATCTCTCATGACTCATTAATTACTCTCTCAGCTTCTATGTATTGCTTGTTTGTTATTTTTTTTCCCTATTTTCCTTCATAAATGCAGTCAGCAGCATGATTATTATCTTTTTGTATTATAAATAGAGCGCGTGGTTCAGACTCCTTGACATATGCATAGATAACAATTATACTCTTCAGTGATTGACCTGTTTTAGCTGTGCAGGAAAGGACGACTGATGTAAAATTCATACCGATGAACAGGTTGTTAACTTTGCTATTCAGGTAGCACAATAATGAGTGAACCATTTAGAAACATATGATTTTATAACCATTCGAGTGCATTAACTTAATGTTAAGAAATCAAATATCTTTCTCTGTTATGAACAGGGGGCTGAATGCATGATCACCCTGATTTCAGGTGTTGGTGCACTCTAAACTAACACATGTCAGTCTGGATTTTTAAAATGGGTATGTTGGAGGGGTGGGGAGGGAGGATGCCGGGGAGGTGTATTGACACTATTAACCTGAATGACCTCAAATGAATTACTATTCAGCTTGTTGAAGAGCTTGGAAACAAGTTACATGGCAGGGTCAAATTTTCAAAGTTAATTATGGGAAGAGTGAATGGCCTGGGATATGTTAATGAACGTTAAGTTATTGGGAGAACAACTGAGAGGTATTATTGATTGATTGTGGCTGACGAAAAAGCTTGTAGAATAAAGATATAGTCAAACTGTTTGCCTGCCTTGACATGTAACTGTAGTAAAAATGTCACAGATATTTGTGAATATTCAGCAAGGATCTGCCTTCACTCAGAGAACTGAAGAAGAAGGCAAATTGAGATGTTCATTCAGAGGCATAAAGTTAGCATCACAGAACACTGAGTTTTGGAGGAGTGAGTGTTACAACAGTTTTGTGGCCTGCAAACTGGTCTGCAGTTTCATCTGCTCTATTCCTTCAGGCACTGGCAAACCCAGTAATGGCAGCCAGTTACCTCTTAAAATGACAGTAACAGGTTCTGCATTCTATGGAATGGACAACAATTGCACACCAGTCGACTTAGAGCCTTAAAAGAAATTTTGAGGTCAAGATACAATTCTGGCCTTGGGTGACTGCCTGTGCAAAGTTTGCACGTTAACCCCATATCTGCAAGGGTTTCCACTGGGTTCTCCAGTCTCCTTACACAGTCCAACGATGTGCAGGTTAGGTGGATTGGCCGTACTAACTTGCTCCATAGTGTCCAGGGACGTGCAAGCTAGTTGGATTAGCCAAATGAAATGCTGAATTGCAGGGATTGGGTAGGGGGTTATGTCTGGGTGGGATACTCTTCAGAGAGTCAGTGTGGTCTTGATCAACAGAATTTGTGCACTGTAAGATTCTCTGATTCTATGGCTCTATGACGGAGAAATGATTCAGCCATCAAGTTCCCAATTTCAGATTGGAAATAAAATCCATGGTGTCACCAATCACTCAAAGAAAGGGAAAAAGTTATCCAAATGCACTATAATCGAAAACCCCAAAATTACCAAAGCATATCCTATGGGGGAAATTATATAGGATGGGAATTCTGCAGTGTATAACTCATTTCCTTATTCAACAAAGCCTATCCACCCTATTCTGGTTACAAGTCAGAAGTGTAATAGAATACTCCTCATGTGACTGGATAAGTGCCATTCCAATGGCATTTGAAAGGTTAACACAATTTAGCATAAAGCAGGATAGGCACCCCATGTGCCATCTTAAATAGTTACTTCATCCATCGATAATGTCCAGTGGCAGCATTGTGTACCGTATACAAGATTTGTTTGAATTATTCCAAACATGCCTATCTTTTTTCAGGACTAGAGCAACAAAATATGGGAACACCACCACGTGCAACTTCCCCTCTAAGTCATATACCATTTTGACATGGAAACATGTCATTGTTTTTTGTCTACTATTGGGTCAAAATCCTAGAGTTCCTTTCCTGTGTATTATCAACACTGCACAACTACAGTAGATCAAGAAAATGGCAAACCAAGTGCAATTAGTGTAAGGAATAAATTCTGATCAAGCTAGTAATGTTCACAATCGATAACTGAGTACTTTTTTTTCCTTTATGTTCAGAATGTGGGCATCGCTGACTAGGCCAGTATTTATTGTCCATCACTAATTACCCATCGGCCCTTAAGAGTCACACACATTGCTATGGATCTGGAGTCATGTGTAGGCCAGACTAGATAAGGATAGCAGTTTCCTTCCTTAAAGGACAGTAGCGAACCAGAATGGGTTTTTCCATCAATGGCTTGATGGTAATCATTAGATTATTAAATGCCGAAGAAACAAACAAACATTTATATCTGTCTGTCATAAGATTTATGCATAAGAAAAGAATGGACATACATTTGGTGACTTGTGCCTTTCACAACCTCAGGACCTCAATTGAAACCATAGGACATAGGAGCAGAAGTTAGCCATTCAGCCCCACTGAATCTGTTCTGCCCTTTAATGAGGAGAAAGTGAGGTCTGCAGACGCTGGAGATCAAAGCTGAAACTTTATTGCTGGAACAGCACAGCAGGTCAGGCAGCATCTAGGGAACAGAAGATTCGACGTTTCGGGCACATGCCCTTCTTCATGCCCTTTAATGAGCTCATGGTTGATCTGATAATCCTCATCTCTTTTCCCTATAATCTTTGATTCCCTTACTGATTAAAAATCTATCTCCGTCTTGAATGTACTTGATAGCCTTTAGTAGTGAAACAAAATCCATAGGTTTACTACCTCTGAGAGAAGAGATTCCTCATTGATGTCTTAAGTGGTTGGCCCTTCATTCTCAGATTACAACACTTTTGGATAAGGGGAAATCCTCTTTCCGCATCTACCAGATCAACTGTACTAAGACTCTTGTATGTTTCAATTATTCTGAATTCCATTGAGTTTAGTGCAAAAATACTCAACCTTTCCTCATTAGATAGCCCTTCCATACCCAGGTATCAACCAAGTGAACCTTCTCTGGGCTGCCTTCAATGTCACCTTGTTGTTCCTTAGATAAGGGGCCCAAACCTCTTCATGTGATTCATGGATGAAGACCCCCAAATCCCTCTATTCTGCAGATTTTTGCGGTCTTTCTCCATATAAATAATATTCAGCTCTTCTATTCTTCTTGCGAAAGTGTATAATTCACTTTTTCCCTGGTATCTAGGCAGTTTTATCGTATACACCAAGTTTTTGCCCAGTCACCATAATCTGACTGTTTGAGACATCCTTACCACTTGCCTTCCCACCTGTTTTTACATCATCCACAAGTTTGGCTATAGTACATTCACTTTCATCATTTATGCTATTATATTATAAATAATTGTGGCCTCAGAACTGATCCCTGTGGCAGTCTAATAGTTGCAGATTGCAATCTGGAAAAAGCCCTTCTCACCCCAATCCATGCTAATATACTATATCCATCACTGCCTTGATTATCCATTATCTCTGGTGCTACTTCCTGTAGTATCCTAGGATGAATCCCATCATGTCAAGGAAATTTATTGATCCTACTCTCAATTAGTTGCATTTGCACTTTTTTCTAGTGGTAGTCATTGTATATATTTCCTCTTCTTCTTTTGAACCTTGATTATTTAGGAATTTTGGAATGCTATTAGTGTCTTTGACTATGAAGACTGATGTCAAGTATTTACTCAACTCCTTTGCCATTTACTGATTTCCCCATTATTATTTCACCAGACTCATTGTCAAGATTCCTGATGAAGGGCTTTTACCCAAAATGTCGATTTTCTGTTCCTTAGATGCTGCTTGACCTGCTGTGCTTTTCCAGCACCACTCTAATCTTGACTCTGATCTCTAGCATCTGCAGTCCTCACTTTCGCCTCATTGTCTAAGGGGCCAATGTTCACTTTAATGTCTCCATTCCTTTTTATACATTTATACAGAAGTTGTACTATTGTAATGTAAGAAACAGAACAACCAATTTTTACATGGCAAGGTTGCACAAATAGCAAAATGACAATGACTAGATAACCTGTTCTAGTGATTCTTGTTGAAGGGTAAATAACCAGTTGACTCTTCATTTCAGATTGACACCTGTACACTGTTGGGGGCTTCTGCCATGGATCTTCATGTAACTGACCTGGCAGAGTTTTGATCCATATATCTAGTGGGACAGGACTTGTCACAACACAGTTGGATTCAGTATGCAGGATTTATTTCCTTTTCTTTCCTCTCTGCCATTCACTCTATCCCATCACTATAATATTGGGAGTTGAAGTATGACACAAATTAATCAACTAGTTATCATATTCTAAGCCATTGGTAGCCAGTTCGTCCTGTCATGAAGGTCATTGTTGCCAGGTATATTAGCTAATTGAGATTGAAGAAAACAGAACTTGGTGAAAGAAGAGCTTTTTGGCCAACCAATAGGACAGTATTATGGCCATCAAAGTTGCTTTTACAGGTGGTTTTGCTGAATGCTTGAAGAGCTGACTTCAAGATGGCGGCTGGCAACGGCAATGTGACTAGAGAGAGAAACACCAGCATTGTGGCTGACAAGCCTAGGCAGGACTTCACCCAGCATGGGGGGAGACCGTGTTCAGCGTGGGGGAAGAGCATGTCTGGCGTAGTGGGGGAGGGGAGCATGCCCAGCGCGGGAGGAAGAGCGTGACCCATGGGGAAAGACCAGCATAGACTGACTGCAGGCTCAAGGTTTAAGAAAAGACATTAATGTTTAACTTATAATTTTATTTGTTTACTTTTCTACTTTACACTAAAATGAACTATGGTGACGTACTTTTTAACTTGTTTCTTTACTTTTCCAATTTTGTACCTAAGATTTTTTACCTCAGTACCCTTGTACCTCAGATAGTGCTGGGAATGGTGAGGTTGTACACTTGCACTGTACTTCCATACCCGAATACATGTGAAAATAAAACCTAAATCATTAGAAGCTAAATCACCTGAATCCATCTAAAATTATTGGTTTCATTTGAATTGATCAAATTCAGAATTATTCAAGTTGTTACATTGGTTAAAATCCATTCCAACAGTGGATCTCCATATTTTCTTTCTACAGTGCATTCCAAATATGATAACTTGTTGTTCACAAGCCTGGCCAACATTTCACATAAGTATGGTATTTTTATTCACAAAGCAAAATGTGATCATACTTAAACCTAAATGTTCTTCGAGGGTTAGCAATTTACAAATGCAGAATAGATTTTCAATGTGAAAGACATTGTATTTTCTTTTTCTCCTGAGCACTGAATGGAGCATTCTTCTACCTACAGTTAATTGTTTTTTATAGCCAGTTTATTCAGGAAACCAGCATCAAATTGTCAGCTCTCAGCAAAGTCAAGTAAGGTGGAATATGGGGAGTTTGTACAAATGTAAAATGAAGCCCGGTTTCATAGTGCTATCAATGATAAATAGGAGTTTTTACTTTGAAGTCTGATTCATTGGAGCAGCCAACTGCATAGGCTGTGTTACACTTCAATAATTAATAATAATGTAGCTGTAATACAAAATGGGGTTACAATAAAAGATTTTTTAAAATTCACATGAAGTGACAATTATGTGTGAGTGTCATAATTGTATGCAGTATCTCCTACATTACAACCTACATGAACTTCTCCTTCACTGTTCGATCACTCTCCGATTATATAAATGTGAAAAAGTCAGCTGTTATTGAAAGATGATGCTGATTTGATGAAATCCATCCCAGAAGGGCAATGCAATCGAAATAAAATAATAAACACTAACTTTAGACATTTACAAGCCAAGGTATTTATAGGACCTTTATTGTACATTTGATACTTTAGTAAATCGTAGATAAAGAAATCAAAACTGGTTGGCTAACACAACAATGAAACTACAACTCTTAAATGCATATGGGTATTATTTGAGTCCACTTATTTTACAGGTAACATTTTCACATGGTGCCAATGTGTGTAACCTAATGCAGTTTATGAAAAACAGTCTTAGTTTGAAGAATTCTAACAGGACTTTTGGCTTGTTCTGCAATGCTTTGAAAAATACAATGAAGGTTTGAAATACAAGGATTCTAGGTGATCCAAGATTGAGATGAAAAAGGTTGTGGCTGAAAGATGCTCCTTTATTGTGATATTTTCCGTGCTGGAGCTGATCTCCTCAAATTCCAGGAGCAGTAATTACTGTTTTTTAAAGCTATTGTATTGTTTTGGAACTTCAGGGGGAAAAGAATCAAAACAGTGTCACTTTAAAAAAGAGGAAGAGAGAACAAACCAATGACTGTGTGGGAAGTGAATCAAATGGAAAAGTAAACCTGCATAGCTGTCTGACTCAGCAGTAAACCTGCACAGCTCTCCGACTCAGCAGTAAATCTACACAGATCTCTGCCTCTGCTGTTTGGTTTCAACTATCTTTGGACATCATAGTTCATCAACAAAATAAAAATTAAATTCACCACTGACCTTGGAGAAACCAATGTGGGGGAGCTCATAGTAGGGGAACAGCTAAGTGGATGGCTTTTGAGTGTAACCTTACTTCTCTTTTTTAAGTCTACAATTGTGTGCAGAGAGCAGTTTTTAATTTTTTTTTATTGAGATCTGTCTCTTGATTAAACTTTAAAAATATGAAACAAAGGTACTAAGTTAGTCTGGAGCAGTGTTTTTAGATCAATAAGGCTACGCTATATTCTAGGTCTGTAGATACTAAAGGTTCAGAGACAGCCTTTAGTAGAGTGATGAGCTCTTCCTGTCGGATTGGGAAGAGTTTCCATGTTACCGATGATTATGTCTGCAGTAAGTGTGTTTGGTTGCGATATTTATTGCATCGCATGGATCTGTTTGAGCAGCAGTTAGAGGCAATGAGGAATTTACAGAAACTAGGGACTGTGATGGAGGGCAGTTGCAGGAAGAGAGAAAACAGCAGATACAGCCAGGTGGGTTACCTCCAGGAAAGGTAGGAGGGGTAGGCAGGTCATGCAGGAGTCTCTTGGAGCTATCCCCATCTCAAGCAGTTATGCTGTTTTGGAAATTGTAGGAGGGCAATGTACTCTTGGGGGAATGTAACACTGGCAGCCAGGTTTTTGGTACTGAGACTGGCTCTAATGTAACAAGGGGTATATCAGGTTCCAAGCGATAGGGCTCTCTCAAATCAGAGGCACAGACAGACGCTTCTGTGGCTGACAAAAATCTTACATCAGAATGGTGTGTTACTGTCCTATTGCCAGGATCAAAGATATCTCCAAGAGGGTGCAGAACATTCTCAATGGGAGAAAGACCAGCTGGAGGCCATTGTATATATTGGAACTAACAACATAGAAAGAGAAAAGGATGAGATTCTGAGGACAAAATATAATAGGTCCTCAAAGGGAGTCATTTCTGGATTATTTCCAGTGCCATGATCTAGTGAGGTTAGGAATAAGAGAATACAGCAGATGAATGTATGGCTGAGGAACTGGTGCAGGGGGGGAGGATTCACATTTTTGGATCATTGGAATCTCTTCTGGGGTAGAAGTGACCTGTACAAGAAGGACAGATTGCACCTGAATTGGAAGGGGACTAATATACTGGCAGGGTGATTTGCTAAGCTACTCAGGAGGATTTAAACAAGAAAGGGGCAGGGTGAGGACCCAGGGAGACAGTGAGAAAAATGATCAGTCTGAGACTGGTGCAGTTAGGAAAAGGAGCTGATCAAACAGGAACAAAGTGGAGAACGAGGTCCGACTGATCAATTAAATTGTATTTATTTCAATGCAAGAAACCGAACAGGGAAAGTAGGGCATGTTTGGAAACATGGACCTGGGATATCATAGTGATTACAGAAACTTGGCTCCTGGATGGACAAGGCTGGCAGCTTAATGTTCCAGTGCTACAGGAAGGATAGAAAGGGGCAAGAGAGGAGGAATAGTAGTGTTTTTGATTAAGGATAACATTTGGCTGTATTTAGGGAGGATATTCCTGGGAAAACATCCAATGAAGTTATTTGGGTGGAACTGAGAAATAGGAAAGGGATGATCACCTTATTGGGATTATACTATAGACAACCCCCTCCTGCCGCCCCAATAATCAGCAGGAATTTGAGAAATTAATTTGTAAGGAGATTTCAGTTATCTGAAAGAATAATAGGGTGGTTAATCTAGGTCATATTAACTTTCCAAACATCAACTGGGCCTGCCATAGTGTTAAGGGTTTCGATGGAAAGAAATTTGTTAAGCGTGTACAAGAAAAACTTGTGATTCAGTATGTCGACGTACCCTCCAGAGAAGGTGCAAAACTTGACCTACTCTTTGGAAATAAGGCAGGGCAGGGGACTGAGGAGTTAGTAGGGGAACACTTTGGGGATAGTGATGATTAGTTTTAAAATAGTGATTGAAAAGGATAGACCAGATCTAAAACTTAAAATTCTAAATTGAAGGGAGGCCAATTTTGATGGTATTAGGCAAGAACTTTCAAATGATGATTGGATAAAGATATTTGCGGGTAAATAGATGACTGAAAAATAGGAAGCCTTCAAAAATGAGATGACAAGATTCCAGAGACAGTATATTCCTGTTAGGGTGAAGGCCAAGACTTGTAGGTATAGGGAATGCTGGATGACGATTGAAATTGAGGTTTTGGTCAAGAAAAAGAAGTGAGTATATGTCAAGTATAGACAACCGTGGGTGGCACGGTGGCACAGTGGTTAGCACTGCTGCCTCATAGCACCAGAGACCCGGGTTCAATTCCCGACTCAGACGACTGACTGTGCGGAGTTTGCACATTCTCCCCGTGTCTGCGTGGGTTTCCTCCGGGTGCTCCGGTTTCCTCCCACAGTCACAAAGATGTGCAGGTCAGGTGAATTGGCCATGCTAAATTGCCCGTAGTGTTAGGTTAAAGGGGTAAATGTAGGGGTATGGGTGGGTTGTGCTTCGGTGGGTCGGTGTGGACTTGTTGGGCCGAAGGGCCTGTTTCCACACTGTAAGTAATCTAAACAATGATTGAATGAATCCTTAGAGTATAAAGACAGTAGGAGTATACATAGGAGAGAAATCCGGAGGGCAAAAAGGGGACATGAGCTAGCTTTGGCAAATAGGGTTAAGGAGCATCCAAACAAATTCAACAAATATATTAAGGACATAGTGGTCTGACAGACCACTATGAACACCGGAGGAAACATCAAAGAAGCGCTTTGCAGGAGGCTCCCAAGCACTGATGATGTCACCTAGCCAGGGGACGAAACGTTTGCAACAAAAACTTCCAGCTCGGCGAACAGAACCACAATAACGAGCACCTGAACTACAAATCTTCGCACAAACTTTGAATATTAAGGACAAAAAAGTAATAAGGGGGAGAATAGGGTCAACTAAAGATCAGCAAGGCCTATGTATGGAACCACAGGAGATGGGGGAAGATACTAAACAAGTATTTTGCATCAGTGTTTACTGTGGAGAAGGATATGGAAACTAGAGAACTTGGGGAAATAAATAGCGACATCTTGAAAAACATCCATATTACAGAGGAGGTGGTGCTGGATGTCTTAAAACACATAAAGGTGGATAATTCTTTGGGACCTGATCAGGTGTACCCTACAACTCTGTGGGAATCTAAGAAATGATTGCTGGGCCCCTAGCTGAGATATTTGCATTGTCAATAACCATAGGCGAGGTGCTGGAAGGCTAGAGGTTCGCTAAGGTGGTGACTCTGTTTAAGAAACATGATAATGAAAAACCAAAGAATTATAAACAACTATAGAGCTTAATATTGGTGGTGGGCAAGTTACTGGGGGAGTCTTGAAGGACAGGATTTACATGTGTTTGGAAAGGCAGGGACTGATAAGGAGAGTCAACATGGCTTTGTGCATGTGAAATTGTGTCTCATTAGCTTGATTGAGTTTTTGAAGAAGTAACAAAGAGGATTGATGAAGACAGAGTATGGACTTCAGTAAGGCGTTTAATAAGGCTCCTCATGGTAGACTGGTTAGTGAGCTTAGGTCACATGGAATACAGAGAGAACTAACCATTTGGATATAGACTGGCTCAAAGTTAGAAGACACATGATGGTGATGGAACGTTGATTTTCAGACTGGAGGCCTGTGACCAGTGGTGTGCCTCAAAGATCACTGCCATAGCCACTGATTTTCATCATTTATATAAATGATTTAGATGTGAACACAGGAATTATGGTTGGTGTGGTTGCAGATGGCACCAAAATTGGAGGCATAGTGGTCAGCGAAGAAGATTACCTCCTAGTACAATAGGTACTCGATCAGATGGGCCAATGGGATAAGGAATAGCAGATAGAGTTTAATTTAAATAAATGTGAAGTGCTGCATTTTGGAAGGGCAAATCAGGGCAGGACTTATACACTTAACGATAAGGTCATGGGGAGTGTTGCTGAACAAAGCGATCTTGGAGTGCAGGTTCATATTTTCTTGAAAGTGGAGTCCCAGTTAGACAGGATTTTGAAGAAGGCATTTAGTACACTTGCTTTTACTGGTCAGTGCATTGAATCTAGGAGTTGGGAGGTTATGTTGTGGCTGTACAGGACATGGGATGGGCCAATTTTTGAACATTGTGTTCAATTCTTGTCTCCCTCCTATAGGAAGGATGTTGTGAAACTTGAAAAGGTTCAGAAAATATTTACAAGGATGTTGCCAGGATTGGAGTATTTGAGCTAGTGGGAGAGGCTGAATAGGCTGGGGCTGTTTTCCCTGGAACGTCGGAGGCTGAGGGGTGAATTATAGAGGTTTATAAAATCACGAAGGGCATGGATAGGAGAAATAGACAAGATATTTTCCCTGGAGTTGGGGAGTCCAGAACTAGAGGACATAGGTTTAGGGTGAGAGGGCAAAGATTTAAAAGGTACCTAAGGGGCAACTTTTTCACGCAGAGGGTGGTGCATGTATGGAATGAGCTGCCAGAGGAGGTGGCAGAGGCTAGTACAATTACAGCATTTAAAAGACATCTGGATGAGTATATGAATGGGAAGGTTGCGCCAAATGCTAGTAAATGGGACTAGATGAATTTAGGATATCTGATCAGCATGGGCAAGTTGGACTGAAGGGTCTGCTTCCATGCTGTACATCTCTATGAGTCTATAATTGGGCTACATGTCATGTGTGAAACTTTCTGTAGTGATTGGATTAAAGCAAAGGCACTCTATCCTTTTGTTTACTTGTTCCACATTTTATCATGGTCAATTCTTAATTACAGGATATGATATTATTGTCTCTGTATAAACTCTTCTTCACTACTGTCTTCTCAGAGTCATTTTAACTATAACCTATTTACCAGGAAAATGATAGCCTTTCATATCAAATGACAATGTTACCACCCATCATGATCAGTGGCCTTTTAATGATTGAACTGTTGAAGAAGAGACTGGAATAGATTTCCTCTTTGACCACAACCGAGGGAGAAAAAGCAACACTGTCCTCAAGCTTCAGTTCATGGCTGAAAATTAGCTGCCAGACTTGTTTAAGCAGATACTTGTTTATGTTTTAATCCAGCAAGAGGAATGGTTTGTAAAGAAAAAAATTGATTATCAGTATACGTATATAAGTAAATATTTAGAGGTTAGATACTTTACAAATTATTCAAACATTATTTTGGACTAATTCGCTCTTGATTCAGCTTATAGCCTTCTGATCCAAGATGAATATTGTAAGATAATTATACAATGTCTCACAAACTTTGAAGAATGTCTCCAAATTTGATTTTGCAGTGCATGGGAAAAGGATGAGGCAGCTGGGGGGGGGGGGGGGGGGGGGAAGGGAGATTCTCGTCAGTGAATATAAAACTCGGGCATACGTACAGCATCATAAACATTTCAACTCTACTATTCCACATTCAGATTCATTTACCAAACAATGGCAGCGGCTGTGACTTGGATGATGCAAAGTCAATTCCAGTATTGAAAACATCAATCCAAAAATGCAGTTTGAAGGAGTTTGGATTCAGGAAGGAAAAAGAAGCAAAATGGAGCGTTGAACTAAGCATCCAAATTTTAGATAAGTTTTTCCAATTTAGAGGATATTTAACAAGTAGAGAATAAAGACACAGTTTTCCCTTTTTTTTCATAGGACAGTCTCACCATCCCAGGAACAAGTCTGGTGAACAGTTGCTGAACTCCCTTTATGGCAAATATATTCTTTGGAATACACGGAGACCGAGACTGAACACAGTACTCTAAGTGCAGTCTAGTTAAGCTTCCACATAACTGAAGCAAGGCTTCACTAATACTGTACTTGAATTTTCTTACAATAAGGGCTAACATTCTATCCATCTTCCCAATAGCTTTCTGTACCAGTTTATTCAGTGACTTATTGGCGAGGACACTCATGTCCCTTTGTATATCTACAATTTCTAACCTCTTACTATTTTGAAATACTTTACACATCTGTTCTTCGACTGTTATGGACTAGACTAGACCACTCAAAACATTCTTGAGCAGGCAACCCAGATCATAACTTTGCAATTTGTTTTGGTAAATGTACTGTGAAAATAACCCAGAGTAAGTTAGTCACGTTGACTACTAGGTTTGAAAACAGACAGACAGAAATTTATTCACAAAATTACACTATGAAACACAATGAACAGACTAAAGAACCTGTACAGAACTCAGTCTATCCAAACTAGATTTAATTATACTGTTCTGAATATACACAACAGTCACAATAAGCAAACACCTTTAAAAAAAAAACAGAACAAATGGAACAGGTTTAAGTTAGGGGAGAGACACCAAGAGACACAGCTGAACCTCTATCTAGTTCTGTACTGAACCGCTCAGCTACAGAGCTGATCAATCCCCTTTCACTACATAAAACATGACCACCTTTGCCTGAAGTCTCATCCTTTTTACATATAAACAAAAAGGTCTCTCAATACCCTTTAATCTCTATACCAAACCAGTCTAATTGAAACCGGGAGAGAACTATGACCCCTCTGGAAAAAAATCAAGGACACAGTATCGAGAAAAGGAACAGCTTTCAGAAAAATGGGGCCAGCTTTGTGACATCTCACCCCTTTAAAATAAAACCATCGACAGCAAAAGATGGCTTCATTTTTAAAACCCTTCAAAAACAAATTGGTAAGTAGTCTAAAACACACATATACACTATACTAACTATCCACATGCAAACATGCACACCCACATGCAAATTCAGGCCGTGGCATATCTGCCACCGAACACCTCTATATTTCATTCGAGTCTCATTAACACGTTTTCGCGACCTGCCACATACACAATTGTTAAACTGAATGGCTGCAACAACAAGCTCCATCTAAACAGTCTGGCATTTTTGTCCTTAAATTTTTCCACAAATGTCAATGGGTTGTGATCAGTGTATACGATTGTCTCAGATGCATTGCTGGTAATATAAACACGCAAATGTTGTAACGCCAACGCCAAGCTTAAAGTCGCTTTCTCCACCATTGAATATTTCTGTTGATGAATGTTCAACTTCCTGGAAAAATTCTCGATGGGTTTTTCTATTCCCTCGTCATCCTCCTGCAGGAGCACCACACCCACACCCACACCCACATCACTGGCATCGATAGCCATCCTAAAAGGCTTCATGTAATCTGGTGTGGTTAATACTGGGGCAGTGGTTAACACAGTTTTTAGGCTGTCAAATGCTTTTTGACAGTCTGCTGTCCACTGAAACTTCTTGCCTTTTTTAACAATTCGGTGAGTGAAGCAGCCACACTGCTAAGGTTTGGCATAAACTTTCGGTAAAATTCACTCAACCCCGGTAACCATAGTACTACTTTTCTCGTTGATGATATGGGAAATTCCCCAATTACTTTTGTTTTTGCATCCCATTGGGCCATTTGTCCATGTCCAATGACATGGCCCAGGAAGGTGACTTGGGCTTTGGCAAATTCACTTTTAGCTAGGTTTACCACCAAGCCTGCCTTCTGAAGTTGATTGAACAATCTGATTAATGCTGTAAATGTTCCTTCCATGAGTGACTAAAAATCCCCAGGTCATTAATATACACCACACAGTTGGCTAATCTGGCAATGACCTTATTAGTCAATCTCTGAAATGTGGCCGGAGCATTTTTCACACCAAATGGCATGACTTTGAACTGATAGAGTCCCTTTGGCGGTACAAAAGTCGAAATTGCCTTTGCTCTCTCTGACAGAAATACTTGCTAGTTGCCTCTGAGCAAGTCCAACTTACAAATGTAAGTTGCTTGTCCCACGTTTTTGACACAGTCCTTCAACCATACAATTGGATATGCATCAGTCTTTGTAACGGCGCTGACATTGCGATAGTCCACTCACAACCGTTGGGTACCATCTGGCTTTGGCACCATAACTAAGGGTGAGCTCCAGTCACCATAGCTCATTCCAATTTTGCCATCTTGGAGCATGCACTCTATCTCCTTCTGAACCTGTGCCAACTTTAGGGTTATGTCTACAAGGATGTTGCTTAATCGTAACAGCATTTCCTATCTCTACATCATGCACAATTAGGTTAGTACTTCCCAGTTTATTTCCACATATCTCTCCACGTGATAGCAATAACTCTTTCAGGTTATTTTGATTTTCTTGTGGAAGGTAACTCAATAATTCATCCCAATTTTGGACAATTTCCTCATTGTTCAGTTTGATTTGGGGAATGTCCAATTCAGAATCCTCTGAACTTGATTCTTCCTTCTATGCTGTAATCATTAACACTTTCCCCTCTTGCTTTCCTTCCCTATCAAAATACCTTTTGAGCATATTCACATGACACACTCTGTGAAATTTCTTCCAGTCTGGAGTCCTTACCAAGTAGTTCACCTCACTCAATCTTTGATCACAAAAAGAAAAATGGAATTCCCTTATCCTAATCATCTGGATAATCCTGACCACACATGGTCTTTAGTGTTTGATGCCATCTCTCTAGTGCTCCCTTTGATTCCGGAATGTATGCAGTAGATTTGAATTGCTTTATTTACAAGTTATACATAACCTCCTTGAATAGTTGGATGTGAAGTTTGATCCTTGATCTGACTGGATCTCTATTGGTAGTCCATTTCCAGTTAAAAAACATTAAGTAGATCTTGTACAACCCTTGTGGCTGTGATGTTATGCAATGGGATTGCCTCTGGAAATCTAGTCGACACATCCATTATTGTTAATAAATACTTATTCCCACTTTTTGTTTGAGGTAGGGGACCTACGCAATCAATCAAGATGCTTGTGAAAGTTTCCTCAAATGCTGGAATAGATAATAAAGGTACAGGTTTTATTATTGCCTGTGGTTTTCTGATGAGCTGACATCTATGACATGTCTGGCAAAATTCAACTACATCCTTGTGTAGTTCAGGCCAGTAAAAATGTCATTGTATTTTAGCCTGTGTTTTCCTCACCCCTAAATGACTTCCAAGTGGTAGCTCATGCGCCACTTGCAGTACCTCCTTTCTATACCCTACTGGCAAAACAATTTGATGAATCTCTGTCTATTTCTCATCTGCTTAAGTGTGTGACGGTCTCTATTTCCTCATTAAGACATCATTTGTTAAGTAATAACACACAGGAATGCATTCATTCTCCTTTTCTGTAAATATATTTTGATACAACTGTTTTAAGTTCTCATCTTTCTTCTGTAACTCAATAAGCTTAGCAGAGCTAAAGATACTTGCATGCTTATCTAGTTGGCCCTGCTCTGTCCCACTTACCTGATTTTTTTAAAAAAAGTCTCGGATAATACTATGTCAGCTTCCTTATCTGTACTTTTTGATCTCTCCTGCTTCAACTTGTGCCTCTATGATCTTGTGATCACACAATCAGGGAAAATTCCTGAATAAAACACTTCATTTCTTCAGTTGCCTGTGTCCCCATTGGCTTTTCAACTACAGTAGGCAGCACGCCTATTGGTGAATCAGCTATATTATTTGCAAGGATACATTGTATTCCTGGAGCTGAGAGTTTGTCCAGCACTCCCACCACAAATTCTCCACTCTTTTCTGGACTCTCTAGCCTCGCTTTACATAATTTGTGCTTTTTGTCTCACTATGAATTCCTGTTATCAGTACCTTTTCTGACAATAATCCCTCAGGAATACATATCTCCTCATCCTTCAGCATCACAGACTGAGAGGATCCTGTGTCCATATACATTGTAAACTTGTGTGTTACTCCTGGCCTATGTGGATAAGCTTTACCCTTGCACGTATATTTTTTAAGCAGATCTAGCACTTCCTCCTTATTCAAGCTCTAATCATCTTGTACACTCTGAGGCAGTTGTCTAACTTCCCTTGTGCTTTTTGTTACTAGTCCAACAAAACTCCCAGGCTTGTCTGTTTTTCCTACAGCTGGCTTTCCCCTCGCCCACCAACACTGTGATTTCATGTGGCCCACTTCATTATAATGAAAACACCAAAGCTTTTTAACTTCTTTGTCCCCCTCAAGGATTTCTTTTTTACCCTGTGGTAAGTTATCTTTATGATCTTCACTGAGATCTACCTTTCCCTTTCCATGTGAGGATCTTTCTTTGTTCCAAATTCTGTCCCTCATGGACTGAAATTAGTTCTGGAAGCCAAACCGTGTTTTATGGACCAGCTCATAATCATCAGCCACTTCAGCTGCTAACCTTGCTGTTTTAACTCTCTGCTCTTCCACATGAGTTCACATTATTTCCTCGCTAAGGTTACCTTCTGCCTTTATCTCCAGCCTTTTAAGCTGACTTTCCTTTTTAAGTATCAGTTTTTGAAGTTCAAAAGGTCTCTCTTTTTCTGTCTATTCTGTTGCTCTCTCTTTTTCCCCCTCCTGCTTTTAATCATAACTCAAACTATTTCATTTCTGCTGTCCTTTCCTTATCTCTCACTTCTAACTCAAGCTGTTTAATTTGTAATTGAATTCTTGCCATCTCTATAGATTCTGATGGTTTCTTCAGCAAGTTTAAATGCTGAGCTACTGCTGTCATTATCTCTCCTTTCCTCACAGAAGCAGGCAGTTCCAATTCCAACTTCTCTGCTAATTCCTGCAAACCTTCCAAAGTCACTGCATCCACTTCCAGAAAACCTTTGGTGACTGAAAAAGCCATTACTACCCCAAGCTTTGCCTACCCAACCAAACCAAGACTCGAAATAAAGACACCAGCTGTTTAAAATCCCGCAACAAACCCCCAATCTGTTATGGACTAGGCCAGACCACTCAAAACGTTCTCGAGCAGGCAACGTAGACCATAACTTTACAATTTAGTTCGGTAAGTATACAGTGAAAATTACCCGGAGTAAGCTGGCTAAGTTGGCTACTATGTTTTAAAACAGATAGAATTACACAATGAAGCACAAAGAACAGAATAAAGAACCCCTACAGAACTCAGTCTATCCAAACTAGACTTAATTATGCTGTTTCCAAATATACACAACAGTCCCAATAAGAAACCCCCCCACCCCCCTTAAAAACAGTAAAACATAAAACAGATGCTTAGAGGGTGAAGTTAGAAGGCAGAAAGAGAGAGAGAGGTTCCACACTGCTGAACTTCTAACTAGTTTTGAACTGAACTGCTCAGCTAGAGACTGACCACTCCCTTTTCATTATAAAGGTCACTTCTAAAACATAAGCACTTTGGCCTGAAGTCTGATCTGTTTACCTATGAACAAAAAGGCTTCTCAATACCCTTTAACCTCTGTACCAAACCAGTCTAATCAGAACTGGGAGCGGTTTACAGCCCTTCTGAAAAAAACAAGGACACAGTCTTCTTGAGAAAAGGAACACCTTTTAGAAAAAAGGGACCAGCTTTGTGACACTACCAAACTGGATAACTTCTTATTTTTCCATATCGTACCTGCTATTTTCTTTCCCACACACTAGGCCAGTTTAAATCTTCCTGAAACCTCTTTATATTTTCCTCACAATGCACATTCCCACTTAACTTTGCATCCTTCACAATTATGGTCCCCACATACAACCAGAGGAGATGATGGCCTAGTGATGTTATTGCTGGACTGTTAATCCAGAAACCGAGGCAATGTTCTGGGGACCTGGGTTTGAATCCTTCAATCACAGATAGTGAAAATTGAATTCATTAAAATATCTGGAATTAATGATGACTGTGAATCCATTGTCAATCCATTTGCTTCACTAATGTCCTTTAGGAAGGAAGCTGCCATCCTTAACTAGTTGGCATACATGTGACCCCAGACCCACAGCAATGTGGTTGACTCTTACATGCACTCTGGCCAGTTAGGAATGGGCAATAAATGCTGGGCTCGTCAATGATGACCTCATCCTGTGAATGAATTTTTAAAAATACTATGAATCCAAGTATTGATCCTTGTGGTACTACAATAGTCACTGCCTAACAATTTGAGGATGACCTATTTAACACTACTCTCTGATTTCTGTCAATCCTTAATCCATTCCGGCACACCACCTTCCATCTAAAGTGTTCTAATTTTGCTAACCAACCTCCTGTTGCACACCTTATCAGAGGTCTTGACAGAATCTAAGTGCACTAAGTTGATCTTCTACTCTTTATCAATTATATTAGTACCATCCCCAGAAAATACAAAAAAGCTCAACAAACACAATTTTGCAATCACAAATCCATGCTGGCAATGCCCAATCAGATCATTACTATCCAAGTATCCCCACTATTGATGTAAGGGCTAATGGATCTGTAGTTCCTTGATTTCTCTCTCACTCAATTCCTAAATAGTGGAGTGACATTTGCTAGCTTCCAATATGCCAGAATCATTCTAGAATATTTTGCATTTTGGAAGATGATCAGCAGTGCATCAACTGTTTCAGTAGCCACCTCCTTCAACACTCAAGGATGTAAAATGTCAGGTCCTGGAGACCTATTAACTCTCAGTCTCATTAATTCCTTCAATACAACCTCCTTACTAATACTAATTTTCTTCAACTCGAGTTCTCCCTAGTCACTTGGATCTCCAATTTTCGGCAATTTATTGTATCTTCCTCAGTGGAAAAAAACAAAGTAATGATTT
This sequence comes from Chiloscyllium plagiosum, assembly GCF_037043375.1. NCBI lineage: Eukaryota > Metazoa > Chordata > Chondrichthyes > Orectolobiformes > Hemiscylliidae > Chiloscyllium > Chiloscyllium plagiosum. The sequence goes on from NW_028270140.1 coordinate 72,210,292, forward strand.
AGCTTTTCTATCATTTCGCTATATACAATTAAATGGAGCCACATTTACCTTAGCCAAACACTTCTTGTTTATCTACTTACAAATGCTTTATGTAGGTTGCATTCATTTTCTATTTTTCTTTATCAGTGTCTTGGATCTCCACCCTTCAGGCTCTCTGCCTGTATCCCTGATGAAGGGCTTTTGCCCGAAACATCGATTTTACTGCTCCTCGGATGCTGCCTGAACTGCTGTGCTTTTCCAGCACCACTCTAATCTAGACTCTGGTTTCCAGCATCTGCAGTCATTGTTTTTGCCTGTCTGTGTTCTTACACATACCACTGGATTTGTACACTATGTGGCCCAGCTGACCTGCCATCCATAACTCTTTAAATTATTTGTTACCCTCAACAAGTATAAGCACACTATGAAAATGTATTAGTAACAAATCAACTTTAGTTAGACTAGCTTTATTTTCCTTTGGTTTACGTTATCATTTTATTTGAGTTGATTTAAGTTTACTTTTCTCTGACTCGTGATTCTGACTAAAATCCCAGTAGCCACTACTTCTTTATAAATGATGTGTTTTCCAGTTTTAAGTTACCTGAACTCACTGCAAATAGCAGCTTCACCTCATTCTTAGATATTTGGCCATAATCAACTAAGTTAATCTTCTACCCTTTATCAATTATATTAGTACCATTCCCAGAAAATACAAGTAGACCCCGTGGAGGTGTCTTCCACAGGTAGAGCTGTCTCTGCTCCAAGAAGACAAGTACAGATCCAAATCCCACCCACCCTTTTTCAGCTCCTCATATAGAAGTGTCTCCAATAGGTCCAACTAAATGTGGTCCTGGAATATTCACAATCTCCAGATCGTCATCTCTGCTTTGCTCCCAAGCACAGGGCAAGATAAGTTTCAAGCCTGTATGATCTATAAATCTAGTCATGATGTGGAGATGCCAGTGTTGGGATGGGGTGGACAAAGTTTAAAAATCACACAACACCAGGTTATACTCCATCAGGTTTATTTGGAAGTACTAGCTTTCGGCGCATTGGTCCTTCAGCGGGTACCTGTGGAGCAGGATCATAAGACACAGAATTTATAGCAAAAGATCACAGTGTCATGCAATTAAAACAATATATAGAACAAACCTAGATTGCTGTTAAGTCCTTCATCTTCTAGAATGGATTGTAGGTTTCGGTTCACTAATATGTAAATTCCAGAACTTCTTTCCAGTCACATTCTCGAGATAACTTAAGGTTTTATAAAAAGAAAGTGATGTCTCAGCTTAGACAATGTATTAAATGTATGAAGTTAGAGTCTGTCTGTATCCCAATCTTGAGTCAGAACTGGTTCTATTTCCAAAGTAGGAATTTATAAAATGTTACATGGATGGACTGCCTGCATTTACTGCCTGCAGATTGTGTGCTTTTTGAGCAAAATGGAATGTATCTATAAAAACAATTCCGCAAATACAAATTATGTGACTTGTGTGTGTATGTGTGTGTGCATGCATGTGAGGGTGTGTGTGTATGCCCGTGTGCTTGAGTGTGAATACGCGTGAGAGTGTGTGTGTTTGCATGTGTACATGTTTGGTAGAGTGTGTCATGTGTGTGATGGAGTATAACTTGAGAGAGTGAGTGTGGGGGGGTGTATGTGTTTGTGTGTGTCTGAGAGAGAACGTAAGTGTGAGAGAGAATCTGCGTGAGTGTGTGAGTATGTATGTGTATGTGAGAGAGTGTATAGCCTAGTGGGGTCACTTATAGCGTGACATGAATACGAGGTCCTGGTTGAGGCCATCCTCATGGGTGCTGAACTTGGGCTAGTCTGCGTTGTTGCATATCCCAAAGTCCACCTTGGAGGATGGTCACCCAAAGATCTGAGGCCAAATGTCCCCGACTGCTGAAGTGTTTCCCGACTGGGAGGGAACATTTCTGACTGACAATTATTGTGTGGTGTGCATTCATCTGTTATTGTAGCGTCTGTTTGGTCTCACCAACGTCCCATGCCTCAAGACATCCTTGCCTGGAACATATGTGATGGACAATGTTGGCTGAGTCACATGAGTAGGTAAAAACAATGACTGCAGATGCTGGAAACCAGATTCTGGATTAGTGGTGCTGGAAGAGCACAGCAGTTCAGGCAGCATCCGAGGAGCAGTAAAATCGACGTTTCGGGCAAAAGCCCTTCATCACGAATAAAGGGAAGGGCTTTTGCCCGAAACGTCGATTTTACTGCTGAGTCACATGAGTACCTGTCACATACATAGGGTGAGCAGCAAATTTACATTGTTGGTATCATTCTACATCACATAACATCACTAACCATCTAAACAACTGGGCTAACTGACCCATCTTAATAACAAGGCAGGCTGCAGTAAAAGATAATAACAAGAATTGCAGAATTGCCATACGTATAGCAAGTTGATATAGGTGAAGCTCAGCATCATCCCAGAGAATTGCTCTCTTAGTAGAAAGAGAAATTGGTGAAACAGTTCACCTTAAGGGTCACACACCTCACGCAAAAGGCAACTTGAGAAGCAAGGATCTATCATGGTAATCTCAGCCACTACAGGAATTGAACACACTCTGTCAGCAGCTTTTTGCATTACAAACCAGCCATCTAAGCCAACTGACTCGAAGTACAATGAGTAATGTGAAATTATGCATTCTGTTAGGGAGAATAAGGCAGGCACATATTCCACATAGAAAATTAATGAACTGGGGTTTATTTGCAGAGAAATAGAATTGAAAATCAGGAAGTTAAATTAATTAAATTTAATGCATTCAATCCTACTTATTTTATTCATTCATGGGATGTGAGTGATGCTGCCTGGCTAGCACTTATTGTCCATCCCTAGTTGCCCTTGAAAAGTTGACAGTGAGTTGTTTTCTCAAACTGCTGCAATCCATTTGGTGTAAATACATATACCAACAGCGCTGTAAGGGAGGGAGTTCTATTCAATTGCAGGAATTCTGCTTTTCATATTACAAAAAGGTTAAGCATCAAAAAACAGTAGCAAGAGAGTTGATTTCATATCAGGAGTTAAAATTCCATAATTCTGAAGCCAGAATCCAATCTCCTCACATCCATTTATGGTTTTAAACAGAGAGGAGACCAATCACAAGGGAACGGCAAATTAGTTATTTAATTATCATTGTTAAGAAAATCTTGCATTTAAATAGCACCATTACCACAGGCTATCCTAAAGTATTTTATATCCAATGAACTATTCTTACTGCTGTAATGTAAGAAACAATACTGATAATTTGCACACAGCAAATACATACAAATACCAGTAAGAACATCTATTTTTGATGTGAATGGGTGGTGAATATTAGCCAGAGCAGCATGGATAATTCTTCCAATTATACACTACAGAGACATCAGCATAATGTATAATTATGATACCAGTGACATATGATTATTTAGAGAGAATTGGAAGGGAATAGAATCTCGAGCAGTTTTGGAAGAAAGTTTGATTTCACTAAGATATATGTAAAGAGTTTATACAAAAAAGGTAATGGACTTAAGAAGAAATATTTGGGAGACTGATTAGAGTTACATCCTATTCACATGACAAAAACTGGTGCAGCAAAAAAGTCAGCAGAAAACCTAAAAGAGAGATCTACTTCAGCAGTGAAGTAAATCTTGTGGTCGAGGAGGGAAAGAGAAAATTTGTGTGGCAGGTACAGCAGCGTACTGAAATATGGACAAAAAGATCAGCCAGAAATGGGCACCAACCCAAAACAAAAGGCAGTGGGGTCTCCCCTCCCCTCCCGGCATCTTCCCCTGTCACCACAGGAATTGCAAAACCTGCGCCCATACCTCTCCTCCTCACCTCCATCCAAGAACCCAAAGGAGCCTTCCACATCCATCAGAGTTTTACCTGCACTTCCACGCATGTCATTTACTTTACCTGTTGTTCCCGATGTGGTCTCCTCTACATTGGGGAGGCAGGGCGACTACTTGCATCATCTCTGGGACACCAGCACCTATCAACCTCACTGCCCCATGGCTGAACACTTCAACTCTCCCTCCCACTCCACCAAGGACATGCAGGTGCTCGGCCTCCTCCATCGCCACACCATAACCATCCAATGCCAGGCGGAAGAATGCCTCATCTTCCGCCTTGGGGCCCTCCAACCACACAGCATCAGTATGGACTTCACTAGTTTCTTCATTTCCCCTCTCCCCATCTTATTCCAGTTCCAACCCTCCAATTCAGCACCGCCCTCATGACCTGTCTTACCTATCCATCTTCCTCCCTACCTATCCGCTCCATCCTCCTCTCTGACCAACACCATTACCCCCACCTCCATCTACCTATTGTACTCAGCTACCTTTCCACAAGCCCCACCCCCTTCCCATTTATCTCTCTACCTCCTCGGCTCACATGCCTCATTCCTGATTAAGGGCTCTTGCCTGCAACGTTGACTCACCTGCTCATTGGATGCTATCTGACCTGCTGTGTTTTTCCAACACCACACTCTCGACTCTGATCTCCAGCATCTGCAGTCTTCACTTTTTCCAGAAAATCAAGCCCATTAAAGGTTTTCCATCATAAAGACACATTACTGAACTTCAAGGATTCCTTGGGTTGGTTAATAAGATACGAACGTTTCATTCAAACTTAGCCGAGGCATATAGGAATATAGAAACAGAGTTGGGCCTTTGAGACCCCTCCAGGCTGTCCTCTATTCAATGAAGTCATGGCCCGCCTGTGCCTTAACTCCATTTACCTGCTTTTGGCTCATATCCCTTCGTACCTTTGATGAACAAAAATGTTTCTATCTCTGATTTGAAAGGAACAACTGATTCAGAATCCATTGCCATTTATGTAAGCAAGTTCCAAACATCTACCACCTGGTTGTGTATAGAAGAGCATTGTAACATCTCTCCTGAATGGTCTGCCCCTAATTCTCAGATTATGCCCAGGAAAATGAATCTCTGAGACATGTACCATGCTAGGGTCAACAGTATTGCTATGTAAACTAGGGAAAAGCATTTGACAGAATTAAGCAATCAGATCTCATCATAAATATCATTATAATCTACATTTTAAAAATATTGTAGGAGCTCAAGTATCTTCAACAAGTTATGGGCTGTGATTTCTCAGATGCAGAATAATGGATGCCTTCACCAGTCTTGATAACTTACTGGTATGAAATAAAAATATGGCATGGTTGAAACAGAGACCTTTGCAGTAATGTGACTGTGCAAAAAAAAAAGTTGGAGTATTTAATGGTCTCACTGTTTAAAATAGAAGTAGACCATAAACAATTGATTTCTCTTACGAATGTAAAAGAAGTAGCCAAGATACCATTCAAAATTCAACAGTTCAGATTGAGGCTAATGAGGTATGGTTCAACAACTGATTATATGCAGTGGAAGAAAACATCAGCAAACATTATGATCAGCAAAGAAAACAGATTTAAACTTTTTGAATTCCTGTCTGAAGGGCTGGCCTGATGATACACCTAACAATGGCATACTAAGCAGTATTTTGAGCAGCAAAGACATTTTACTGTGATCAACAACTTGCTGGTCCTCAATGTGAGATTAATGGCATCAAAAGCAGTTAGAATGAAAATTCATCAAGGTCATTGGGTAAAAGTACAACAGTCAGCCTGGTGGCCAGGGATTATACACTCAATACAAGTAATCATCAAAATGTGTCTTTCATGTCCAGCGAACAGCCAAGGGAGAAAATAATCACAATTACTACCATTAAAGCCATGGAATCATTTGACAATTGATTTTTTTTCACCTTCAAAGGAAAGATCTTCATCATCATCATAGGGTACTACTTGAAATAGGTGGTTTACCTCAATCCACACAAGATTATAGCAGAAGTTCTAATAGAACCACTCAAAGAAATCTTTTCAATACATCACATTCCAGACATCACTATCCCAGATACACTAGCTGTAACTAAATGAGTTCAAGAGCTTTTCATACAAATATGATCTTATTCATGTCAGATTCACCACACCATTCTTCAGTGAATGAAACTGAGCAAGGAGTTTCTACAATGAAACCATTGTTGAAAAAGAAAAAATATTTTAATTTTGCAGTACTGCGCTGCAGATCATCACCACTGCAGAGTGGATTATCTACATCAAAGGTACTAATGGTAGGACATTTACAACACAATTTCCATTTCTGTCTCAGAAGCTATTGATAAATATTATGGGGAGTGATCTTAACAGAACTAAACAGGATGAGAAACAGAAAACAACCTTGCTAGGCATTTTTCATAAAAGTAACAGAACATCAGATACATAAGTATTACCAGAGCTGTAACCCGAGAAGATAGTATGAATAAGAGATCAACAGAAATAAGAAATGATCATAAGTATAACACAGCAAATAGAAGATCACAAACAAAAACAGAAACTGCAGGGGAAATTCAGCAGGTCTGGCAGTAGGTGTGGAAAGTCCAGTGACTGTTCTTCCAGAATAGGATCATACAGGGTTCCAACATATCAAGGGATAAGACAAATTGTATCACAATGAGCAAGAAACCAATAGATAAAAGGAATTCTTTCTCTGAAGAAGAGGAACAAGAGATCTTCACAAAAACTCAGAAGAGAAACATTCAAACTGAGGAAAGCATCCAAAAGCTCAGAATGCGACCTCAACACCTGAGGGAAAACAACACCTGAGGGAAAACAACACCTGAGGGAAAACATCACAAAGACTAACTTTGTGAAGTCTAAGACTTTCGTGGTAGATTTCCATATAATGATAACGTTTTGGAGGGGGATGTGGAATAATGAGATGTCAGCAGAATATATTATATAATGACAATTCCAATATCACATGACTATGTGGAATTAGATGGACAGTTTAACCAAGGCCACAAGAGAATATTTGTCCCTCGTAAACAGTGAATAAACAGTTCCATGGACTAAGAAGCAGTGCTTGGGAGAGTAATTAAAGTTCAACTCCATGCATATAATACCACTCTTCTCCTAAATGGTGCAATGGGATCACTTATATCCATTTCCGAGGGTGTACAGGGCTTTGATTAAGAGTCTCATTTATAAGCACCACTGTGATTATGCAGCATTCCCTCAGCCCATATTTTTATGCTCAGGTCATCGTATGGAACTTAAACCCACAGCTCAAAGGCAAGAGTGCTAGCTTCTTGCTTTCATTTCAACTGTTGTATTAGTTTCTTCTTTTCTAGGCTATATTTCCTAGTCTTCAGGGCACCCAATTAGTGAAAGCAGGGAAGAAGGGCTGAAACTGCAAAGTAAGGTGCTTTGAAGAACTGCTTGTAGGCTATGAAGGACAAGAGGACCTCCCCCAGGCCTAACAATATTCCTGCTAAATCCCATCCTTCAGTCTATTGTCTCAACCCTTCTACCATCATACTATTTTCATGCTCACCATAAAGCCCCCCAAAAGAGACCACTATCAAAATCCACCCCACTGGTAACCATCAGACCACCCCACAACATAGACAACAATCAGACCTTTCCCGACTGACTACCATTCCACATCAGCAGATCCAATCCTCTTCCTCCACAATAATCACAATACCTCTGAACACCATAGGGGCAGCATGGTGGCTCAGTGGTTAGTACTGCTGCCTGACACCATCAGGAACCTGAGTTTGATTCCATCCTCAGGTGACAGTCTGTGTGGAGTTTGCACATTCTCCCAAAGTCTGCATGGGTTTCCTTCGAGTGCTCCGGTTTCTTCCCACAGTCCAAAGATGCACAAGTTTGGTGGATTGGCAATGCTAAATTGCCCATATGCAGGCTAGATGAATTAGCCATGGGAAAATATTGTGGAGGTGGGTCTGGGTGGGATTCTCTTCAGAGGGTTGGTGTGTACTCAATGGACCAAATGGCCAGCCTCCACACTGTAGGGATTCTACAATTCCATGATACAATAAAAACCCAAGACCATCATCAGACCAACCATTCCTATGATCAGAAACCAAACTCACTTCCCCCATCATTAGAATTACCTGCTCTCCTCAATTGTAATCTTGTAGCCAGAAAACCTGCCGCCTGTCAATTGAATAACCAATGAGCAGGAAATCAACAGAAAAAAAAGTTAAAGGAAGCTTGCCATTGATCTCTATGTCACTGAGACATAGGAATGCTTTCAAATTATGGATTTCTAAACTGGGATAGATGGAAAGCAAGAAAATCTGTGATAGACTAACTGAGAGAGATCCAGCAGCAAAGTACTTGAGCAGAACAAGAGGAGAGCAATAGTTTCCTATGGCGCAACAAAAATTATCAGATTATATAGCCTGGCAAGGATTCTAGCCAAACCCTTTAGCCACCTGAAGCAAAAAATCTGTGTTTGTATAATCAAGTATCTAAAGCTGCAAAGCAAATCTCCTTCATGTTTATCCACCTTCTCATCTGCGAAAAATTACCTTGACCCTGCTCCAGTCGCAGGCAGCCTGTGAAAAATGAAATCATCACATTCTTTAAACTTTATTAACACTCCCAACTGATAATTATTCAACTATTTACTTAAGGAATCAATCAAGATAACACCATGTGCTTTGTTGGAAAGCTATTGCACCAATACAATGTGCTCTTTTTGGGGACAGGGATATTGCTTCTTTTATCTCATTGTGCTTGAGACAAGTTAATTTGAAACCTTTGCCTCAGATTTTATGTTCTTAGTTCCCAGCAAATTGTTCATTCATATATGCACAGTAATAAACTTGAAATGAATAGGTCATTGTCCCTTATCGATCTGTTTGTATTCCTCAGTGAAAACAATCATTAGATAAAAATGACAAAAAGAATCAAGGCACAAGGACACTTGTAGGTTTGAGCTGTTCATTGTGACTTTAACCAAGAGTCAGATTCTAGAGTATTTTTCTGCATGGTTAATGTTTCATTATTTTGAAGAGCCCTACGTCCCCAGTCATCCTTATTATCCTTCTCTGTATACTAACCAAGGCACAAAAGCCATTATAAATTGAGTAAGTAGCCAGATCAATTCCAGCTGTAGATTTTCTCAGCCTTTTCCCCATGGCAGATTCAAGACATTTAAAATGTTGATTTTAATACTGAAACTGAAATATTTTTAATTTTACTGTTTATAATGAAACAATCTGCTGATGATTTACAGGATCTTACAGGATTGATGTAAAAGATTTCCCCCATTTATTTGCAGCAGTACACATTAATGTTTTGCTAACTGGGTGAAAAATGGCATTGACTTATTTATACATTTATTTGTTTATAGTCAGCCAACAGGAACTCTAATATCAATATTTCTTAATGATCATCAATAAATAATACCCAGCTAATGTTAGATCTGGCCTCAACTTCATAAAAATAGCGAGACTACATTCACAACACCACAGTTTATTGATTCACTGAGTGCTTGCGAGCCACAAGTCTCCATGACGGTTATGTTAAAGGCGTCAAAGATATTGGTGGTTAAAAGTTTGTTGGTCTAATCAAAATGTAAAACTTATCCACAAATTAGTGCATGAAATTCATTTACAGAGGCAAAGAAGTGGAAGGTTCAAAGCTGAAAAGTCAGATCCAAAATTAAAGCACAGCTACTTATTTGTTTTTTACATGGAACACCCATTTCTGCTGCTGTCCTAAACATTCCTTTTCTCTCTCTCTCCTCCCTTCCCACTTTTGGAATACCTTTTTTTAAAATTAACACATTTTGACATTTTACCACACACGTCTGGAGCAGTTGGTCTTGAATCTGGGCCCCCTGGTCACTAGTACTACCATTGTACCGCAAGAGCCCTCAATCCTTTTGGACATATGTTTTGAATCAACCTGTTCAGCCATGTTGTCAGACATTTCCAGCGTAGGTGGGACTTGAACCTGGACCTTCTTGCCCAGAGGCAGAGACACCACTATTGTGCCACAAGGTTTATATGTCTCAATAAGGTAATCTCCCATTCTTTAAACTCAAATACATTCAAAAATTAAAATTTGAAGGTGATAATTGTGTAGAACATACTTTCCAGTGGTGAAATGGGACCATCTGATATTTTGATGGTGAAAAGTTTTGGTAATATATTGATGAAGCTCAGTTTTGGATGGAACAGAACCTTGGAAACATCCAGGAGTGGGGATGATTAAAGCATGAAATGTCTGGTAGGGGACAAATAAAATAACTTCAGTGTTGCCAGATGCAGTCCTTTCTGGCTCCGCCACAGTTTGTCTCCATGATTGTCACTGTTTTGTTAAAGTGCCTTCCCAGAATCAAAGACGGTGATAAAGAGCTAAAAGTCCTGGTAGGTAGTTATTGGTAAAGAATGGAAGGTAAGATATTCCTAACACCCCCCTTCCCCATTTTTACAATAGGCCCATATTTCTTTGGGGTCAGTGCTACAATCTTAGCATAAGTCACCAGAGAATGCAATGGTAATGGAACAATCGTACCAGATCTGTTAGCACAGCTAGTTCAGATTGTCAGTCGCATTTGATCTAAACATGTGCATAATGTCTCACTGGAAAACAGTAGGGACTAATTACAATGTCAAGCATTTCCTTTACCTTGGCCTACCTATCACTCTGAACAGTTACTTTACCCGGTGCATGGGTAAGCTAAGAGGTTCCAATCTGCAGACAAGAAAAAGACGCAATATATTCTATGATGGATGAAATTGTGTACTCTTCCTTTTATTAAGAGGGGCATTCAATGGTCCTTTGAAATGGTCATGCAGTGCTGAAGTTCTCACCTCTCCTCTAGTGGATTCATAGGTATTGGTAAAATGATGCAGTGCAGTGTCATTGGCACGCAATTATGTTGATGGCCCCAACTCTAGCTATTCCTTCACACGATAAGCTGAGGTCCTTCATTCGTAGAGCAGGGTGGAGGCAGTAGAAAGACACAGAACAGGAGGTGAACAAGGATAGAACTTTGATGCATACCAGAAGTGGCCAAGTGGACACAGAAAGACAAGCCATTGTATGAAATGGTCTGATGAAAATCAATGGTATTGCTGAAATAAATGGTACAAAAATTCAATTTATTATTTTCATAATGAGAGATTACTAAATTAACATAAACTGGGTAGTTGGCTCACCACTAACGCCACTTTCTGACTGTTGACTCAGGTTACCATATCATATGAAGGATGATATGGTAACCTTTTCTCTCTTAAATTTCAAACAATTGTTGGCATTATCCAGGTAAGGATTATCCCATATTACCATCTCAAGTGCACCCCACATCAGCAGTTTAACAAACCAGTACATCCGATTTCAGTGTACCAGGCTACTAATGTTTCACCAGGCACCGGCAGAGACAACTTTCAGACTGGGAGTCCCTTCCTGAGTCTTCTACACCCCTTTCTATGCTGCTAATCAACTTTGAAACAAGAAACTGCTTTCTCTTTAACAACATCTGACAGAAGCAGCCTGGGGAAATTCAGGACAATGCGTATCCTGGACTAAGGAATCCTCCGTATTCTGCAAACTCCTTCTGAACTTGAGGCAGAACTGGAACAAGAAGTTCACAAATACCTTGCCTTGGATTCTCTTGACAGTCATCTTCCATGTGAGATCTCCCTGTCATCTGAGATTGACATGTTTTATAGTTGGTTGGACCTCTGTGGGCACAGCAAGAGGGGCAGTAACTGCAAAAGCAGTAGCTTGTCTTCTCCATAGCTGGATGTATCCAGTCAGAACAGGAGATTGGACACAAGCCTATACCAAGCAACAATTGCACAGGAGTAACTGCAATAATTTAAGTTAATATTCTATTCATTATATGAAGTTTTGAGCAAAATAATATTAAACTGCAAGAAGGCTGCAAGTACACATTTATAACATGCTTAACACTTGACATTTGCTTAGACAACTGTCTATTAGCATAGAATCAATGTTTGTTATTAACATATTTGCAAAAGTAAGCCAATGCTGTACACTTGGTGATCTTGTCCAGGTCATCAGTTCACCTTAAACTTATCATTCTAAGTTGAGTACTTAGCAATTTTAGGCCAAACTTCCCAGAGCACTTTGCATTTAGCTACGTTAGTAAATGTGCCCTGACAATTCTATACGTTTATCAACATCAGATTGGCTCTTCTAGCCTCCAGTAAGTCTGAATGCACCATCAAAAAGCAATTGTGAGCCTCATATTTTCCTGTATTTGCAAAAGGCTTTCTCAATTCAATTGCCTTTTTATTCTATTTGAAATGGAGGAGCTGCCCACTGTGAATGACAGTAGAGCATATAGTCAGGAGTGCTCTGCAGAATGCTTGGTGGAGTAGCTTAGTGAGAGTGATGGCAGCTGAGACTTAGAAACCCTATATGTTGCAAGCAGATCATTTAGCCCATTCAGTCGATATTGACTTTGCAATGTACATCCAGCCTAGATCCACCCCCATTACCCTATAGCCTTGCATTTCCCCATGGCTAATCCACCTAGCCGGTATATCCCTGGACACTATGGGCAATTTAGCAAGGCCGATCCACCTTACCTGCACATCTTTGGATTTTGGGAGGAAACTGGAGGAAATCCATGCAGATACAGGGAGAATGTGCAAACTCCACAGAGACAGTTGCCCGAGGGTGGAATCGAACCCAGGTCGCTGCCATTATGAGGCAGCAGGGCTAACCACCGAGTCGCCATCCCCTATTTTGAGGACAGTCACATTGCTGAACTTAATGAAACTATTGTTTCTTGTCCTCTGCACAATGCTATAGCTACTGTCAACTTCTTCTATTTGTACCCATTCACTGTCTGTCACCCTTCTCCCATTCCGAGGGAACATGGCTTCCATTTGTGCCCTCACTGCTTGAATCATCATTCCTCAGCATGAATCTGTGAACTGAACTGCAGCCTTTCCCTTCACACTTGCTACACTTGCACCTCCCTCACACTGGATTGTTTCCTGCTATCACTGCTGCCATTATGAGTCTTTCTGGCACTCTTTAAATAATGATCTTTCATTGCTGGTTAAGGTGTGTCATTGTAAACACCCTCCCTAATTGATCAAGAAACTCAGAGATAGAATGATACTTGCAATAAACAGGAAAAGAAGCAATGACAAAACTCAAAAAACAGCAGTCAGGTTCCTGACTTGAAATGGTCCCTTCACTCCAGTGGAATCTTGGTGATAAAATGTCCATCCATCAGTTCTTGTTCTCCAACCGTTGGTATCTGTCCATCTGAGTATTTCTACCTTTTCTGGTTTTTATTTCAACTTTTTGGCATCCTAAGTTATTTGCTTTTGTTATACAATTTATCACCATATAAATGAAGAAAATATGATAGTATTACAATTAGTTTTGTGATTACAGTCAGTACCACGCTTGACTCAACAATTATATTAACAGTTAACATTTGGTCAGGTTGTCACAGTATTGAGAACCAAGCAACATTGGCTTTGAGAAAAAGAATGAATAAAAGCGGAAGAATAAAAAAGAAATGAGAGAGATAGAGATACTGAGATGTCAACTATTTATCAATTTTGGAGGAGTGACTGTGAATGAAGAACTAGTTGAATGAGTTATGGAGTGTGTGGGAGTGTAATTGTTAAGTGCACCAGTAAGTGGGTTGCAGCAGTGCTGGGAACTGTGGGTGGGTTTCTGCAATTGCAAATTGAACAGATATTAAAAGGCTATTAAGCTCCTTCCTAAACCAGCTATGCTTGAATCAGTTTCCCATTTGTATACAAATTAATAAATAGCATAATCTCAAGCCACATTTAGACTGAATCTATATTTTACAATAAAAGTTTACTGAGATCAAGTTTATTGCAGAATCTTATAAGATTCTTATCAACATGAAAAGGTCAGATTGGCCTTCTCAAATGACCTTCTTGTGGAGACACTTTGTTCCACAGTTACTGTGGCAAGATTTTATATCTGTATTTTGCTTCTTGTGTTTGTTGTTTTTATATGATAGAATACTATGTTTGATTTTGTTCGGTTCCCTATTCTTGCTTGCTGCAACTATTTAGTTTGTCTTAACTTCTCTCCAAAACGTCTTCCTCATTTGTGATCAAGGGTACCTGCATTGACTTGATACCTGCATTGACTCAGTTGATAAGCTCCGTCCTTACAGAATTTGCTAAGAGGGTGGATTGCAACTTCAAATAAAAACACCCTGGTTTGTGCACCTCCTGTAACATAGCTTCTAAATCTTCTGGATGTAAAGAAATTGTTCAGCCCATATTAATTTGTGCTATTCTGAGTAATTAATTGCTTCTCTTACACAAGCACGTCCGCCAATTTAACTGCAAGCAACATCTTTTTTAAGCACTTCTGCCTAACCACGCTTTTCAACTGCATGTCTCCTGCAACCGGGACTCCAGCCCCCACCAATGAAAACAAATACGTGACAGCTTAGTTCTTTGGGCAGATTGTCCTGTGGTAGTGATCTAGTCATACTCTATTTAAAGAAGGAAGAGCAAGTAGCTTTGAAAATAAACCAGGTTAATATTGCCTGTGTCAATGGGCTGTGCAAATCCCAAATTGCCAGTATTGTTCATTTAGAGTTTGCAAATGCATTTATACTGTTTGTTGTCACCTCTATTGAATATAAATAGTAACAAGCCACCTTAAACTACTGTTACAACATGGTCTGAGTTTTATGAGATGCCATTTTCCCCATCCCCAACCTGATTAAAAAAACAGTCTGGAGTTGCCCATCAAAAAGACATCTATCTACAGCCATTTTAAGTTGGTATCAGCATTAATTGCCTCCAAATGTGAAAGCAGTCCCACCTTGGAGAGCTGGCCACTAATCCAACTGTTTGGTAGCAAGAACTAGACCACTTAAAACAACTGGCTAGGAGGTCCATCATTCCCCATTGTGGCATGGTTAAGCCAGGGCTATTGCTAAGGCTATGGGTCATTCTTGAACAAATGGGGCGCAACTCAAAGTAAATGCAGGTAGTTCTTTTATAGCGTGATTGTTACATTCTTTTGCAATCCGGCATTATAGAAAGATTGCGCTTTAGAAACAGCACTTATTTGCGTTGACGATGTAATCGCATCATTGCCAACGCACGTTGTAAACGTTTGCCTTTAGAAAGTGTCCCCAATTTGGCATTACAACGAATTAGTGTTAATGAAATACACATTATGGCAGAACAATGTGTAAGCAAATCTGGGGTTTTGTAGGCCCCATTGTGGGAGTGTAGACAATGGGGAAGGTTGAGTTTGAGAAGTCAGAGAGAAGGGCATGATGTTTGGTGGAGGGTATCTCTAATGATCTGATAGGCAAAAGGGAGCCCCAATGTAAGTTCCTCTCCTTGCCTGAGACCAATCTGCACTAAAAGCTTTAGGCTGTACCTTGGTATTGACTTCTCCCTGCCATTGGTAAAGTAGATGTATTAAAGTCTTATGTTAGTCACTTAAGAGCCTCAATAGGC
Source organism: Chiloscyllium plagiosum (assembly GCF_037043375.1). NCBI lineage: Eukaryota > Metazoa > Chordata > Chondrichthyes > Orectolobiformes > Hemiscylliidae > Chiloscyllium > Chiloscyllium plagiosum. The sequence continues at coordinate 72,225,618 of NW_028270140.1, forward strand.
TTGCTTGAAGGAGCTGCCAGAGGCCTCCCTGTCTCCTGTCCATTTGAGGTGTTTGTTTAAGGTGAGTGGGAAGGTGATAGGAAGAGAGCCAACTGTCTTCAACCAGGCCGTAAAGGCAGTGGGACATGAAATCAAGCCACATAAGTGGTTAAAACATAAACTATCTCAGCAACAAGCCTTGCCACAAGCTGATACAAGCATTAGACACAGGGTTAGACAATGAATTTTGCACTGTTTTGGATTTTCCTTTCAGTTGATCTTTCTCACTGATATAGAAAGCTACTACAATATAATAGTGTGGATTTCCAGTTAATCACATCTTTCCACTTCATGATAGTCATGTTAAAGGTTTTCAAGACCTGCTGAGAAAGCACAGAAAATCTGAACCTTAATTAGCTTAGTCAGTTTTCAGAATCTGCAAATTTTGTAAAATACTTTCGTTTCAACATTTCCATTTTCCCACTGATGCAGATGAGCAAAATCCAAGATAGGTCTGTGCGTCAGAAAAGTAATTAAACACTCAACTTATTCTTCTTCACGGACTTATCTTCTTCAAGGAACATTGTTTTCCCACTCGGTATTTAGAAAATTATGGAGACAAAGGGTGTTCAATGAGTTTACTTTGAAACAAGTCTGTTATAAGTGGTCTAGATTTTGCTGCTAAACAGTGTCAAATTCAGAATGCAGAATGTACCTGGACATAAAAGGAAATTTCCTATTATTCCTTACTTAATAATAAATTGCATTTTATCTCCATTCAACACTGATGAATGCACAATCTAATTGAAAATATATCCTTGTGACATAAACGTGACTTGGAGGTGGCGATGTTGGACTGGGTTAGACAAAGTTAAAAATCACACAACACCAGGTTATAATCCAATGGGTTTAATTGGAAGCACTAGCTTTCGGAGCGACACTCCTTCACCAGGTGGGTGTGGAAAATAAGATCATGATTACAGAATTTATAATCAAAGGAGTCCAGTGTCATGGAGATGTGTACATTAAACAATCTAAAATTGTTTGCTGTGTCACATCGCCATGACACAGGACTCCTTTGACTATTGTTATGAAGGTGTCGGTGTGTACTGTACCTTTAAGAGAGACTGGAAGCTGGCACAGACTTAGAGAAGCACAGAGTGTCCTGAACAAGGTAAAAATGTAACATTTGGTTGACACAAATAGCTGGTACTGTGTTGCCATGGAACAAAAACAAATTCAAATCCGGCCAATCAGTTTAACTTATGTCCCAGGTACCAAAATCCAATCGAATTTGAATTTCATTGTTTCAGAGGACATCAAACCTATGAAATGATCCAATGTTTAGAGGTATAAAACTGGACATTTTGAACAGGTAGGTAGAGAACTGCCAAATTCCTGACAAACAGACTGCCACCTGGTCAGCTTTCTGAAAGGTACCTGTTGATAAGAAATTTGTGCAGCAGAACACCAAAGTCGAACTAAAAGAATCTACAGAGAAAGTTCAACATCTGAAGACTATACCTGGGTTTGAAAATGATTTTGCCGTAAATTTAAGAGGGAATTTATCGGACAAGTATTGTAGAGTGGGAAGTAAAAGATTAGTTTAAGAGAAAAGAGTTGTAAGTAGTTGTTGGTTTTACGTATTCTCTGTTGGACTTAAAGAATAAAATTGTTAATTTTTACTTTAAATAGTGACCTCTGGGATAACTCTTTGCCTCTCGAAATGTAATAGATTGCAACATAAGGTGAGCTTCTCTGGGTGTCGGGTTTAAATTAGCAGAGAGTTTTACCCTATGTCATAACACTATAAATTCTGTGCTCATGATCTTATTCTCTACAACTACCTGATGGAGTGGTACTCTGAAAATTAGTGCTTCCAAATAAATCTGTTGGACTATGACCTGGTGTTGTATGATTTTTAAATAGGTAAACATGGATTAACTTTTGTTCTTAATTCTATATTGAGTAAACTGGGAAGCAAAAGGTACTAATGCTGGTTTGATTTCTCTTCAAACTCTGAAGAAGCTATTTGAGCATCCCCACGTGTCAGAGAAAATGTTGTTGCACAATTAGGTAAATATAATTGTTGTGATATTGATGTTGAGACTACATGTATAAAATAATCAGAAAGGCATTGACTATAATTCAGGTAATATGGACTACAGATTGCAGTTTAGGTCATGATATAAATTCATTCAAAACAGCCTCTGAGACAGCAGATTCCAGCAAATGGTTTTCTGAAAGAGTAAGCAAGCATACAGAGAATAGGCAATTTATTCAAAGACAGCATAGTTTTATTCATTACAACGCGCTTTCAAATTATCATTTGGCAGAAGTGATGTCTCTTGTGAAGATAAATTAATAGATTTTAATTGAACCATGATGCCGATGGCTCCTATTTTCTTGGCTCACCATCTATCCTGAAAACATACCTTGTATTAATTATTAATTGTGTATAAGGCAGTTGGCTTGAACAGGTTAACTCAAAAGCTTTTTTTTTGAGATATCAAAGAGATATCAAAAATGCTTTAAGAGAAGCTGTTTGTTCTTCTAATTTATTGTAAGTTGCTCATCAGTTCTACAGTCATATAGCATAGCTCCTTAGGAGATAGCATGATGTAATAAACTATTTCTTGTTAGTCATGTAAGTTCCTCTGTCTGACCGACTGTGCTTTTTCACACCACACTTTCCGACTCTGATCTCCAGTATCTGCAGTCCTCATTCTTTCCTTTACCCTTAAAACTGGTAAGGCTTATAGACTAGTATTGCAAGAAGGGTTTGTGACAATAAAACTTCCCAAAGAAGGTTCAGTTAGAACCAAGTACCAGTTACTTATTAAGTCCTGTATACATATTCCTAAATTATCAGATGTGTATAAGTGTACAAGTGGGTAGTGTTATAGAACAAAGGGACCTAAGGATTCAGGTATATAATTCTTTGAAATTTGCATCACATGTTGATAGGATGGTTAAAAAGGCATTTAGAATGCTTGTCTTCATTACTCAGTGCTGTGAGTATAAGAGTTGCGAAGTCATGTTGAGGTTGTACAAGATATTGGCGAGGTGTCTTCTGGAGTACTGTATCGAGTTCTGATTGCCTTGTTGTAAGGGGGATATTTTTCATCTCGAGGGGGATCAGAAGGGATTTACCAGGAAGTTGCCAGGTACGGAAGGTTTGTATAAAGGAAGGCTGGATAGATTAGGACTTTTTCAATATAACATACGAGGTTGAGAGGAGACCTTACGGAGATTTATAAAATCATGAGGGGTATCACTATGATTAACGGTTTAGTAATTAGTGGTTTCCTTCCCTAGAATTAGGGATTTCAAGACTAGGAGGCATATATCTAATGTGAGAAGAGAGAGATTTAAAAAAGGCATGTGGGCAATTATTTTATAGAAAGGGTGGTTCACATGTGGAATGAATGTCCTGAGGAAGTGGTGGATACAGGCATAGTTACAACATTTAATAGACACTTAAGTAAGTACACGAATAGGAACGGTTTAGAGGGATAAGGGCCAGGAACAAGTTGGTGGGGCTAGTTTAGTTTGGGATTATGTTTGGCATGGACCGGTTGGACTGAAGGGTCTGTTTCCATACTGTATGAGTCTATGACTCTAAGTAGTTTGTATTGATTAGTTGGTTGCAATTGGAAGAAAGGTAATTGCAATGCAGATTTGACAGCCATGCGCAAAATTGTAACAGGTTTAAATAAAATAAACAAATAAAACCTGTTCCTATTAGTTGATGATACAAGAATTGGAAAACGCAGATTTAGGATTCTGGACAAAAGGTACTAGGGAAATATAAGGAGGTTTAATTTTTTAACACAACAAATAGCAATGACCTGGAACTTGCTGCTTATGAGTGGAGTGAAAATATAACTGATAATGATTAGTAAAAGAAATTTCAAGGGCAAAAAGGAAATAGCTTGCAGGGCGACAGGATTATTACAGGGAATGAGACAGACTGAATTGTCCTACAGAGACCCAGCATGGATTGATAGACTGAATGGGCTCTGTGACATTCAGACTCTTATACGCAGACAAATTCTTTAGCCTGTTGGTGTTTTCAGGATTTGGTGTTGATGTTGATATTTGTCGCACGGTGTTGTTCTGGTCAGAGACAGCAAGACTTAGAAGCTGAAGTGCAGAGAGATTAATTAGGCAAGCAGACGGGTGACTGGTCAATGAGTCTTAAGCTTTTTTTTCATTTCCTCTCATCGAGGGCAGCAATTCAAACTAGAATTGGGTATAGTATTAAAGGTCTGGTATCAGAAAGATGTATTCCTTTTCATGAGACAAGAGCAACAGTTCAGGGATAACAAGGAGCTGTACTATTGGGGTAGGATCCACCTTAGACCAAACAATTATAAACAGATAGGAGCAGGATTAGGCTGTTCAGCCCCTCGAGTCTGCTCCACCATTCAATAAGAACATGGCTGATCCGACATTCCTCACATCCACTTTCCTGCCCTTTCCCCATAAACTTTGGTTTACCCACTGATCAAGAAATAATCCTTCTCAGCCTTAACTAGACATAAGGACTCTGCCCCCACAGCTGTCGGTGGCAAGGAACTCCAAAGACTCACAACCCTATGAGAGAAGAAATTCCTGCTCATCTCAGTCTTAAATTGGTGTTGCTTTCTTCTGAGACTATGCTTTCTGATCCTAGAATCTCCAGTGAGGGTAAACATTCTATCGTAATTTACCCAGAAGGTCCCTTAGGAATCCTTTATATGTTTCAATGAGACCAGCTCTCATTCTTCTAAACTCCAGTGAGTAGAGTCCCAACCTGTTTAGTCTTTGCTCATAAGATAATCCCTCCATACTAGTGAACCTTCTCTGAACTGCCTCCAATGAAATTATATCTTTCCTTAAATAAGGGAACCAAAATTGCTCACACTACTCCAGATGTGATTTCACAAGCACCTTACATAGTTGCTACTCTTATCCTCTAATCACCTTGAAATAAGGGCCACATTTCATTAGCCTTCCTGATTACCTGCTATACTTGTGTGCTAACTTTCTGTATTTCATGCACAGGTATCCCTAAATTTCTTTGTGTTGCAGCTTTCTGCAGTTTTTCTCCATTTAAATAATAATCTGTTCTTTGTTCACCCTTCCCAAATGAATAATTTTGCATTTCCCTAAATAATTTGCCACTTCTTTGCCCACTTACATAATCTATCAATAGCTCTCTGTAAACTGTTTGTATCCTTCTCATAACCTGCCTTTCCTTTTTTTTGTGTACAATTTAGCTACAGAACTTTTGCTCTCTCGCTCCAACTCATTAATATATATTGTAAACAGTTGCAGTATCAGCACTGATCCCTGAGGAATTCCTGGGGAATCCCTGAGGAATTGGCCTTACCCCCACTAACTGCTTTCTGCCCATGAGTCAATTCTCTTTCCATGTCAATGTACTATCTCTAACATCATGGGCGCTTATCCTATGACTTAACCTTTTATGAAGTAAATTGGCATATGACCCATGTAATAGCAGAAAAGATAAACAGGAAGGCGGCAATGGCTTTAAACTGGTAAAACAGGGGCAGAATCCACAAGAAACAGAAATGGCCACAGTGTAACCAAAACAGGGCAAATGAAAAAATAAAGTAAGGAGAAACAAGGAACTAAATAGAATGAAAGAAAATAGGAATTTAAAAAGCTGGCTCAACATGAAATGGGAGGAAATCCTTCTTTTGGCGCATTAAATGTCTGGATAGAAATATGCACAATGTCCATAATGGAAAATGATAGCCGAAGACAATGGGAGGAACCAAACATTGTAGGGACTACTGAGCATGGTTGCAACAAGATCAGGACTGGAAATTAAACATCATGTGGTGTAACACATGTTGGAAAAGATAAAGCAGGCAAGTCATATAAAGGGTGGGACTCAGATATCAACAAGATTAAAAATAGAATCCACATGGGACCCTCTCTATGAGACATGGGGTTATATCGGTTGGATGGTTGGCATGTAAACAAAGCTGGGACTGAGTTTCTTGTGGGATATCTTAATAGTGGAGGATTTAAAATATATCAGAAGGGGTATGGGAATCAGGAGGTGACATCAGACTGGAATACAAAGATTCAAAAGTGAGACAAAGAGCAGTAAGCTAATAGATGAAGTCAGAGTAAGGCAAAAAATAATAAAGTCTGAATCAAGATAATGTATCTGAATGTAAAGAATGTGGTAAATAAGACATTATGAATTCCAGGGAGAGGTTATCAAGGTAAATATGAAGTTGTGGCTATAATTGAAATGTGGAGCAAAGAAGAGCAGGGACAGGTGTTAAATATTCCTGGGTAAAAGGTGTTCAAGAAAGATAGGAAAGGACAAAAATGGGGAGAAGTAACAGATTCATAACAGCATTTCAGTACTGGAAAAAGTGGGCTAAGAATTGCTCAAGGCTCGAAACAAATAAAAGTGCAATGGCATTGCTTAATGTTGCATTTGGGTGCAAACTAACAGGAAGGGATATAGAGAATCAAATTTGAAAGGAGTTTACAAAGAAGTGGAAGAATTATTGAGTAGTTCTAATGGAGGACTTTTTAAAAATCAAATATAAACTAGAATAGTAGTAGTACACAAAGCAGAGAAAGGAAAGGATTCTGACAACATGCTGAAGACAATTTTCTCCAGTAATATGCTTTCATTTCAATAATAAATGGTAATGATAAGTTGATAAAGAATAATCACAAACCATAAGGCTTAGAGTGACTATAGAATAGGTTTGTGTAAAGATCTGTAGCTCAGGTGCTGGTTGTTATGGGTATGTTCGCCGAGCTAGGAAGTTGGTTTGCTGGTTTCTTCCTCTTTCTAGGTGACATGCTCAGAGCTGCGGAGCCTCCTATGAAGCACTGCTGTACTGTGTCAGTGGAATTTATTTGGGCTCTTCCCGTTGCTTCCAGTTGCTAGTTCCAATTCACAGGAGGCTCCATAGCACTGAAGATGTCACCTAGAAAGGGGAAGAAACTGACAAACCAACTTCCCAGTTTGGTGAACATTCCCACAACAACTGTGACTATGGAAAAGGTAATAAACAATCTAGCATTAGAATAATTAATTGTGGGAAAGCCAAATCCCTTCAGGCAAGAATGAATCTGTGTTGAATAAATTGAAATCAAAGATTAAAGGAGAAATGTATCCAAATGATGGGCTACATTCAAAGAATTGTTCAGGTATAGCCAAGTTTTTTTTCCCTCAAAAAGGAAAAGTAAGGCAAACAAACCTAGAGCTGCTTAGATGAGAAAAAGGATCAAATTTATGATAAAGAGGTGTGCTCATAACAAATATCAGATAGAAAATACAATTGAGGACAAGCCTGAATACAGAGGGTTCAGAAGGGCAGTGGAAAAGCAAATAAGAGAAATTATGAAAGAGGAATTATGAAAAGATACTGGCAGATAATATAAAAGGAAGTCCCAACGTTTTCTGTAAAAGGGTAGGAAAGGAAGCATGTGACTGCTTAAGGACCAAAGGAAGAGATTTATACACAGAGACAGAGGGCATGGCTGAAGTATTAAATAAAGATATTGACCTGTCTTTATCAAGGAAGAAGATGCTACCCAAGTTATGGTGATAGAGGATGAAATACAGTCAGTAGAAGAGTTCAAAATTTATAAGGAGGAAGTATTGGAAAAGCTGCCTTTACTTAAATCTGATGCCAGGACTAAATGAGACGCATTTAAAGAAAGTGAGGGAAATGAAAATGAAAATTGCAGATATACTTATTGCTGCATGTGCATCTGAAAGAGGTTAAAAAGATTAATATTTGATGAACTACAGTAAGTTCCAACCCACTTAATGATAACATGGGCACTTGAGCAGAGTAAAGAAGTAGCTTGTAAGAGAGAGACATGACCCTCGTGTGCTTTATCCTGTGTAGGAACAGAAGCTAGATTCATGTAAATAGCAAATAGTTGCAGAAATTCAATAAGCATCAAGTTATTTACTCAAGACACGTCAAGCTAGACCAGAAAAATGCATTTTTTAAATGCAGACCAAATCACTTCAGGCTTTGAGTAACTCACACACACAGTGCTTGCAACAATTCTTTTAGCTTTCTTTAGACTCAGGGGTGGTACCAGAGATCTGAAAATACTACAAATATTCTAAACTTGTTGAAAAAGGGTGTAAGGACAAACTGAGCAGTTACCAGTTGATTTAACTTTAGTGATGGAAAACCTTTGAGACAACATTAATAGTTGCATTGATTAATTTAGGTTTATTAAGAAGAACCAGCATAGATGTCATAAAGAAAAATCATATTTAAGAAATTTACTAGAGTTTTTTGATGAGATAACAGAGGGTTGGTCAGGGCAATGCTGTTGATGTGATATGGATGGATACCTAGAAGGCATTTGATACAATACTGCACAACAGAAAAAAATTGTATGAAAAATTAGATCCCATGAAATAAAAGGGACAGTAAGAACATTGATGTAAAATTGGCTGAGTGACAGGAAACAGACAATATAGGTTAATGGGGGTTGTTTGTAGTGGAACTCCCAGGGGGTCAGTGTTTATCCTGAGTTATGTTAATGATTTAGACCTTGGTGAACAGGGAACAATATCAAAACTTGTGGATGATACAAAACTTGTGAGCATTGTAAACTGTAAGAACAGTACAACACTTTAAAACAACACAGACAAGTTGGTGGATTAGATGGATAGGTGGAGAATTGAATTCAATTTGGTCAGAATAACATGTAGAGACAGCATAACATAAAGCATACAACTCTAAAGAGGTTACAGGAGCAGAGGACTTGAGTGTGTGTGCGCATAAGTCATTAAAGGTGGCAGGACAGTTCAAGAGAGCATTTAATAAAGTACGCAGTAATCTAGGTTTCATTAATAGTGCAATAGAATAAAAGAGCAAGGAATTATGGTGAACTTATATCTCACTAGTTCTGCCTTGGTTGGAGTACTGTGTCCAGTTCTGTGTGCTGCACATCAGGAAGGATGTGAAGACATTAGAGACAAAGCAGAAGATTTTCGCAAGCATGATTCCAGGGATGAGGAAATTCCATTATGAAGATAGATTAGAACAGTTGGATTGTTTTTATTGGGAAAGAGAAGCCTGGGAGGAGATCTCATTAAAGTGTTGAAAATCATGGAAGGGCTGGACAGAGTTACAAGAATAAAGCATTCATACTTGTGAAAGGAGAAAGCATGAGAGGGTACCGATTATAAATGATTTGTAAAATGAGCACAAATGATATAAGGAAAATCTTTCCACATTTAACGAGTGGTTAGGGTCTGAAATACATTACCTGGTAGTAAGGTGAAAGCAGGTTCCACCAAGGCATTCAAAAAGGAATCAGATGCTTATTTGAAAATGAACAATGTGCCAAGTTAAGGGAACAAGATAGTCAAATGGCTCGAGGTTAGATGCTTACTTGAAGAGGTAGCACATTGAGCTATAACATGGATAGGGATAAAATATAATAAATGGTCAATCAAATGAATAGGATTTTCAATTCTGTGTTGGAACACAGCCTCAAGTTCAGTTCTGAGTCCTGACATTGCACAGTGTGTTCCAAACATGACCATTGGTATTTTCGTAGGGCTAGGCCAATTAATGATAAGGAGGAGGCTCAATGGTCAAATAAAGAAGCTGGGCAGGCTCCTGAGATAAAAGGGATAATGTGAGACCCTTCAGCACTGAGATATCAGCAGCCCCACTCAAGGATGTGAGAACTACAGATTCATAATAAAGAAGGAGATGTTTCCTCCATGTGGAGGCAACCTCTGAAGAAGGAAAAAAAGTTTTTTTTATTTAAACCAAGCACAAGCTGCTTAGCCATGATGGTGGAAGGACAACCCCTACACAGGAAGGAAACAGACAAAAATGGTGCCCAGCAGCTGTTTTGGGTCAAGAGTGTTTTCTCATTTGATCCATTACCATGCCCATCTCCCAACCTTGCACGCTGCCATAAGCCCATCTTGTTAGCCTGAAGATGAGATCTTCATTATTCTGGGAATGTGACGTTGAAAGGGTCGAAGAGTAACATTAATTGGCCTGATGGGAAGTAATTTAACCTTGATCTGCCATCACTGAAAATTCTTGGGATTGGACGATATCAGGCAATTAGCATGGGGCCTGGTGATGTGATGCTGCATGTTTGACTGCCTACAGTGTCAGCCTCAAAACCATTTTAAAAAACAGTTGTCACGGCCTAGACTCCACCTAATAGTGGACAAGAACTCAAGGAAGGAATATTGGTATTTTCCTCTGGGAATTGAGGAAGAAAAGGGAAAGAAGAAGGGAAGCTTTCAATACAGGTAAACTGTCTCAAATCCAGCTGTCCAAAAGCCTTTGGAATCAAATTTTGTAACACTTAATTATTATTTAATACTTAAAACTAAATTAATTTAAACTAACACTTACCCAGGACAATCTGGCTGGGAATTGAACTAGCATCAGATTTCTTATTGGCTTTGCTGCTTTGCACAGCACTCCAATTGATCCTTGGCTCCACCTGACCTGGTTTGACTGAAGGTGGCCCCAGTGCAATCTGCAAACCCAAAATCCAGCACTGCCTTGGCCCTGACATTACCAGATTTAAGGTAATGTACCTGCACTTCGAAATTAAGTTGATAGAAGACATAGTTAAAATTGATAATGGAATAAAAGGGGACCCCTTTGTAACCTAATATGCAAAAAGCCCAATAAGGCGGGGTTCATCTTTGAATTTGGTAATAGGGAATGATCAAGAGAAGGCAAGAGAGTGAGGATAGGGCAGCATCTAGCCAATTGTGACCACAATACAATACACTTTAAAGAGAAGATAGATAAATACGCAAACATCAAGAAAAAGTCAATACTTTGGATAAAAGTAAATTTAGAGGGGGTCGGGGAATAAAACTTGCAAAAATAAAGTGGACCATCATATTGGTAAATAATGATGTCAAACAACAATAAGAAACACTTAAAACAGTATTCAGGAGGGTACTGAGTAAAAGTAACCTGCTAAACTGAAAGGACAAACTAAACAATAATGGAAATCCATAGACGAATAAAGACATAAGTGAAGAATTGAGGGTTGGAAAGAGACATACATTAATTGCATTGACAGCAAAAGAGTGCTGGATAAGAATGATATAAAAGTATTAGGCGAGAAGGAAAGTGAGAAGGAGAGCAAAGAGAAACAAGCAATTAAAAATGATCAAGGAGCATGAAACAAAATGGTGAAATAATTTACAGACATGTACTTCATACTTGTCAGAAAAAGGTATACTTCTAAAGGACTGTTGGACAGCTAATGAAATTCATCCATTTAACAAGGATAACAGCATGCGTAGAGTTCTGGATTAGTCAGCTTAACATCATGGGAGGAAATATAATGGAATCATACTTAAGGAAAGAATAGAAGAACATCTTGAAATAAAATAATCATAATTGATTTCAAAAGGAAAATGTTGCTTAATTAGCCTTATTGAATTTTCTAAGGTGTTACTAGGATAGACAATAATAATGCACTAGATGTAATTTATTTTTATTTTCAAAAGACCTTTGCCAAAGTGACCCATTATAGTGTGTGGAGTCAAAGGACAAGTAGAAGAATAAATTGCTAATTAGCTTCAGGCCAGAAAATAAGGTCTGGCCATAATGGGTGTTTATTCAAAGAGACAGAGAGTAGGAAGTTGTGTCCCACCAGGAAAAATTCTGGGATCACTGCAGTTCACAATTTACATTAATTATTTGCACTTTGGAATCAAAAACACAAGTTCTAAATTTCAGAATGATATCAAATGGCAGAGTGACTTTAACAATTTCAGGATGACTTATAAATGAAACTCAATGCGAATTTAGGTAGAAAAATCAGGAAGGTCACTTATTACAGTACTTGGAAGTTACAAGTTGAGGTAGTGGAGAGGAAGAAAGGGATTTTAAGTTTCAAGTAAAGCCATCACTAAAAGACAAACTACCAAGACTACCATAGGCTACCAAGACCACAAAAAGCAAACCGTATATCAGCTTTATTTCTAAAGTTATGCCATTGAACCTTGGTTTAGACTACACTTAGAGTTCTGTCTGCAGCCATGTTGTAATATTATATGAAGAAAGGAATAGAGGCGTGGAGAGAATACAGAGATGATTCACATTGGGAATGCATGGGTAAACCTATCAGGAAAGTCTTGACAGGCTGGGGCTTCTTTCTTTTGAAGAAGGCTAAGGAGAATCTAATACAGTCTTATAAATTATGAATGATTTTGTCAGATTGGCTATAGAATGTTTCCTCTTGTAGCAAAGAGCGTCTTGCTATACTATTACAATGAATCTTTTTCAATGCTTCCAATAAACAATCTGGAGGTCAAAGAAAAATCTGATGCAATGCAGCATGGAATAAGCATATATATGCTTCCATATTGTGCCCCTAGAAGTCTGTTTTGCTTACAAAACAAAAAATTGAAAGTAAGTTAACAGTCCTTTGGTTTAGAGTACTTTGACCACTTTTGTTGTCCATACTATAAACAGGATATAGAGGAGAAGGACAAAACAACAATTTGCCAGAAATTATGCCAAAATTGAGAGGCTAGTGCTATACCTGATAGAAAAGGTAAGGCTGAGGGTGATGGAACATAGAACATAGAACATTACAGCACAGTAAAGGGCCTTCAGCCCTTGATGTTGTGCCAACCTGTGAAACCAATCTGAACCGCATCTAACCTACACTATTTCATTTTCATCCATAAGTCTATACAATGACCATTTAAATGCCCTTAAAGTTGGCGAGTCTACATCTGTTGCAGGCAGTGTATTCCATGCCTCTACTATTCTCTGAATAAAGAAAATGCCTCTGACACCTGTCCTGTATCTATCACCCTTCAATTTAAAGCTATGCCCCTCGTTCTAGCTATTGCCATCCGAGGAAAATGGCTCTTACTGTCCAACCTATCTAACCCTCTGCTTATCTTATCTGTCTCAATTAACTCACCTCTCGATCTTCTTCTCTCCAAAGAAAATAGCCTCAAGTCATTCAGCCTTTCCTCATAAGACCTTCCCTCCAAACCAGGCAACATCCTCGTAAATCTGCTCTGAACTCTTTCCAAAGCTTCCACATCCTTTCTATAATGCAGTGACCAGAACTGTATGCAATACTGCAAGTGCAGTCGCACCAGAGTTTTATACAGCTGCAGCATGACCTCATGGTTCTGAAACTCAATCCCTCAATCAATAAAAACTAACACGCCGTGTGCCTTCTTAACAACCCTATCATCCTGGATGGCAACTTTCAGGGATCTATATACATGGACACTGAGATCTCTCTGCTCATCTACACTACCAAGAATCTTACTATTAGCCCAGTACTCTTCATTCCTGTTGCTCCTTCCAAAGTGAATCATCTCACACTTTTCCACATTAAAGTCCATTTGCCACCTCTCAGCCCAGCTCTGCAGCTTATCTATGTCCCTCTGTAACCTACAACATCTTTCCTCACTATCCAAAACTCTACTGACTTTAGTGTCATCCGCAAATTTACTAACCCATCCTTCTATGCCCTCATCCACGTCATTTACAACAATGACAAACAACAGTGGCCCCAAAATAGATCCTTGTGGTACACCACTAGTAACTGAACTCCAGGATGAACATTTCCCATCAACCACCACCCTCTGTCTTCTTTCAGCTAGCCAATTTCTGATCCAAACCACTAAATCACCCTCAATCCCACGCCTCTGTATTTTGTGCAATACCCAACCGTAATGAACCTTATCAAACACCTTGCTGAAATCCATACACACCACATCAACCGCTTTACCCTCATCCACCTGTTTGGTCACCTTCTCAAAGAATTCAATAAGGTTTATGAGACATGACCTCCCCTTCACAAAACTGTGTCGACTATCCCTAATCAACTTCTTTCTTTCTAGATAATTAAAAATCCAATCTCCTATAACCCTTTCAAACACTTTACTCACAACCAAAGTAAGGGTCACTGGTCTATAATTACCAGGGTTGCCTCTATTCCCCTTTTTGAACAAGTCCAGTCTTCTGGCACTATTCCTGTAGACAATGATAACATAAAGGTCAAAGCCAAAGGCTCGGCAATCTCCTCCCTGGCTTCCCAGAGAATCCTAGGATAAATCCCATCCAGTCCAGAGGACTTACCTACTTTTACACCTTCCAGAATTGCTAACACCTCACCTTGTGAATCTCAGTCCCATCTAATCTAGTAGCCTGTATCTTAGTATTCTCTTCAACAACATTACCTTTTTCTAGTGTGAATACTGATGAAAAATATTCATTTAGTGCTTCCCCTATTTCTCCAACTCCATGCACAATTTCCCACTATTATCCTTGACTGGCCCTAATCTTACTCCAGTCATTCTTTTATTCCTGATATACCTATAGAAACCTTAGCGTTTTCCTTGATCCTATCCGCCAACAACTTCTCATGTTCCCTCCTGGATTCTTAACTTTTTCTTTTGGTCCTTCTTGGCTAACCTGTAACTCTCAACCACCCTAATTGAGCCTTCACACCTCATCCTAACATAAGCCACCTTCTTCCTCTTGACAAGTGATTCAACTTCCTTAGTAAACTATGGCTCCCGCACTCAACATCTTCCTCCCTACCTGACAGGTACATACTTATCAAGGACCTGCAGTAGCTGTTCCTTGAGTAAACTCCACATTTCAACTGTGCCTATCTCCTGCAGTTTCCTTCTCCATCCTATGCATCCTGAATCTTATCTAATCACATCAAAATTGCCTTTCTCCCAGCTGTAATTCTTGCCCTGCAGTATATACCTATCCATTTCCATCACTAAAGTAAACATAACCAAATTGTGGTCACTATCACACACATCCCAACTCCTTTGCTGAATTCCTAGTGGTGACCCATCATACTGACAACATTGCTGACATCTGAAGGCCATTCGTCATCCAATTGGATGGCTGCTTTCCAAAACTGGATTTGGGTTGATAGAGCAAGCTCTTGGGCTGTTTAGTTACCGCAAGATGAGGTGGCCAAGTGGAGCTGGGTTCTTTCACTTTGACATGTTGGGAGGAGGGGAAATGTATCCAAAGCCTTGTACATAAAAACTAAGTCCTATGTCTCTTTAACTGTCTAAACCACAAGGAGTGGATCTGCAGTTTGCCAACCAGCTAATCTGGTAATGCTTACACCCCTTTGGCTTCTGAAAAACATGTGGAATAGTAACCAAGTGGATTAATTGCATTGTTTCCATTGTTAAATATTCAGGTTAATAGAATGACAAAAAAGAAAAGGAAATTTCAAAAAACTACTTTAATGAAATTATCTGTTTTGCCTTCACCTTCCATTTGAAGTTAATGACTGGAGTCTATCTTCAATTGCAATGCTCAAACTTTAGGATCGATTATATTCAACACTGACTGTTGATTTCCCATTCTTTAGCTGTTCAGTTCTGATACATTATTGCTGCGTTATGAAGATGGACTTCAGGCTAAAAAGCTGCAAGTGTAACTTTTTTGCAAATAGCTGCCATGACCCCCAAAATGTTAAAAACTTTATACACTTTAAATAGTTTCACTTTCTAAGACCAAACCGTTCCCCTGGTTGTTAAATGCTGCTTTCTTATACGAGTGATGTCTGTCATGGAATACGCAATGGCCCAAAATTCTCAGAAAAAGTGATGCATCTGACAGCATATTTCATCCCTTTAACCTAGCATTTAAGGAAATTAAACTGATTCATACAGCATTTATATTGCACCGAAATTACCAGGGCCACTTGTACTGTTCTACCGGAACACTCAACCAAACAGTTAAGTAACTAATATAGCTAGATCCTCTCATCAAAGTGACAGTGGTGGTAAATGTTTGTGATTCCCACCAGCTTTGGCAAACCCACACTTTGATCTTCAAGACTGCAACTGACAATCCTTTGGAACTCGCTGACCTGCTTGAAAACTGAATGCAGCCACAGGGCCATCTGTATCTGCTTCACTGTAATGGGCTGCCGTGTCTGATATTCTCTCAACCTGGCTGTGATAACGAATGAATCATTTCAGTTGAACGCAAACATTACAAACACTTCACTGACTCTGAGCCATAGATAGCAACAATCAGCAAAATACCTGAAGCTCAAGCAACAACAGTGCAGTGTTCCAGGGAAAATTAAACAACCAGAAAACACCAACAAGTCAGATTTGGCAACTGTTGTGCATTTATCAACAGACTATATTACAGTTTGTGGATTAGAGTGGTGCTGGAAAAGCACAGCAGGTCAGGCAGCATCCAAGGAGCAGGAAAATCGACGTTTCGGGCAAAAGCCCTTCATCAGGAATAGAGGCAGGGTGCCTGCAGAGTGGAGAGATAAATGAGAGGGGAATGGGGCTGGAGAGAAAGTAGCTTAGAGTACAATAGGTGAATTGGGGTGGGGATGGAGATGATAGGTCAGAGAGGAGGGAGGGGGAAGGTAGCAAAGAGTACAATAGGTGAATGGGGGGGTGGGGATGGAGATGATAGGTCAGAGAGGAGGGTGGGGGAAGGTAGCAAAGAGTACAATGGGTGAATGGGGTGGGGATGAAGGTGATAGATCAGAGAGGAGGGTGGAGTGGATAGGTGGAAAGGAGGATAGGCAGGTACGACAGGTCATAGGGATGATGCTGAGCTGGAAGGTTGGAACTGGGGTGAGGTGGGGGAAGGGGAAATGAGGAAACTGGTGAGGTCCACATTGGTGCCCTGGGGTTGAAGTGTTCTGTGGCGGAAGATGAGGTGCTCTTCCTCCAGGCGTCAGGTGGTGAGGGAGCGGCGGTGGCGGCGGCCCAGGACCTGCGTGTCCTTGGCATGGTAGGAGGGGGAGTTGAAATGTTGCGCCACAGGGTGATGAGGTTGATTGGTGCGGGTGTCCCGGAGATGTTCCCTAAAGTGCTCTGCTAGGAGGCGTCCAGTCTCCCCAATGTACCCCAATGCTACCTTCCCCCAGCCTCCTCTCTGACCTATCACCTCCATCCCACCCCCATTCACCTATTGTACTCTATGCTACTTTCTCCCCACCCCCACCCCCCTCTCATTATCTCTCCACTCTGCAGGCACCCTGCCTCTATTCCTGATGATGGGCTTTTGCCCGAAACATCGATTTTCCTGCTCCTCGGATGCTGCCTGACCTGCTGTGCTTTTCCAACACCACTCTAATCCACAAACTGTAATATAGCCTGTTGCTCCTTTATAATAGTTGAAACTTTCTTAAGGGCCGCTGCTGGTTTTACAACATTTTAATACACAAGTAACCTTCTCCGGTCAGCTGACTGTAGAGACATATTAGGGTGGGGATCTACAGGCCCGGAGGAAATAGGATCATGGGGACAGGCAGAAAAATCGGGAGCAATTGCATCAGACTGGAAATCCGTTCATGTGCCATTGTTAAGTTTAATTGTGGAGGGGTCCTCAAGTTTCACTGTAATCACAGTTTGATTTTTTTAATGTGTTTTTTTTTCCCAGTTCAGCATGTATTTGGCCTTGCGTGAAGCGATATGAAGAAGCAAGCTGAACAAATCTCAAGTTAGCACGAGTGAGAAATTAGCTTTCACTCACTCAAATAAAGTAAAACATTATTTTAAAAGATAATTTCAGCCAAAATCTTGTGATATACACACACATACAAAATAACAGTCCCCTCAGTTCACCCGGAGATTTTAGGAAGACTGGCAGAAGGCAAAAAGAAGTCTTAAGGCTCTTAGGTTTTGGAATCTTTCAAGCAGATCAGCATTCCAACCTTAATCATTGGGATCATCTTTTGCCTTCATTAACAGGCCATGAATACTCATCAACACTCCAGGTCACTGGAACTCAGAACAGTACAGTACAGGAACATGCCCTTCAGCCGAACATATCTGTGCTGACCAAATTGCCATTCTGAACTAATCCCATCTGCTTGCACATGGCCCCTATTCCTCTATTCCTTATCTGTCCACGTGTCTGTCTAACTGCCTCTTAAACTTTTCTAATATATCTGCTTCTACCTCCTTCTCTGGAAGCACTTTCTGGGCACCTATCATTCTCTGTAAAAAAACTTTCCATGCACACTCCCTTAAACCTTTCCCTTGTCATCTTAAACCTATTCCCCTTAGCATTTGATATTTCCACCCTGGGAAAAAAAAGACTTCAAATATCCATCCTATCCATGCTTCTCATAATTTTATATACTTCTATCAGTTCGCCACACAGCCTCTAGCAAAAACAATCCATGTTTGCCTAACCTCTCCTTATAACTAATACACTCCAATCCAGGAAACATCCTGGTAAAACTCTTTTGCACTCTCTCCAAAGCCTCCACATCCATCCTCTTTCTGGTGACCAGAACTGGATACAATGCTCCATACGTGTCTAATTACAGTTGCAACATGACTTGCCAACTTTTATACTCACTACCCTGACTGATGAAGGCATGCATGCCATATGCCTTCTTTACCACCTTATTCAGTTGTCTTGCCACTTTCAGGAAGCTATGGACTTGAACCCCAAGATCTCTCTGTATATCGATGCACCTAAGGGTCCTACCATTAACTGTATGCTTCTTCGTCTGTATGTATTTGACCCTCTCCAAAATAAATCACCTCATACTTGTCTGAATTAAACTCCATTTCCCTGCCCAACTTTCCAACTGATCTCCAGCCTGCCGTAAATTTTGATAACCTTTCTCACTATCTACAAATTCACTGATTTTTGTGTCATCTGCAAACTTACTCATCAGACCACCTACATTTTCGTCTAAGTCAGTTATATATATTATACACAAAAGAGGTCTCAACACTGATTCTTGTAGAATCAGACCTCCAGTCAGAAAATCGCTCCTCCACAACTACCCTCTGTTCCCAACGACAAAACCAAATTTGTATACAAATTGCCGATTTATCAAGACTCCCATGTGACTTAATATTCTGCAATCTTCCGCAACTACACTGGCCCCACCGCCCATCTTTTCCTCCACTACATCGATGACTATATCGGCGCCGCCTCGTGCTCCCACGAGGAGGTTGAACAGTTCATCCACTTCACCAACACCTTCCACCCTGACCTCAAATTCACCTGGACAGTCTCAGATTCCTCCCTCCCCTTCCTCGACCTTTCTACTTCTATCTCAGACGACCGAATCAACACGGACACCTACTACAAACCGACCGACTCCCACAGCTACCTGGACTACACCTCCTCCCACCCTGCCCCCTGTAAAAACGCCATCCCATTCTCCCAATTCCTTCGACTCCGCCGCATCTGCTCCCAGGAGGACCAGTTCCAAAAACGTACAACCCAGATGGCCTCCTTCTTCAAGGACCGCAATTTCCCCCCCGACGTGGTCGACGATGCCCTCCACCGCATCTCTTCCACTTCCCGCTCCTCCGCCCTTGAGCCCCGCCCCTCCAACCGCCACCAGGACAGAACCCTACTGATCCTCACCTACCACCCCACCAATCTCCATGTACAGCGCATCATCCGCCGTCATTTCCGCCACCTCCAAATGGACCCCACCACCAAGGATATATTTCCCTCCCCTCCCCTATCAGCATTCCGTAAAGACCACTCCCTCCGTGACTCCCTCGTCAGATCCACACCCCCCCACCAACCCAACCTCCACTCCTGGCACCTTCCCCTGCAACCGCAGGAGGTGCAAGACTTGCGCCCACACCTCCCCCCTCACCTCCCTCCAAGGCCCCAAAGGAAACTTCCATATCCGCCACAGATTCACCTGCACCTCCACACACATCATCTATTGCATCCTCCGCACCCGATGTGGCCTCCTCTATATTGGGGAGACAGGCCACCTACTTGCGGAGCGTTTCAGAGAACACCTCTGGGACACCCGGACCAACCAACCCAACCACCCTGTGGCTCAACACTTCAACTCCCCCTCCCACTCCACCAAGGATATGCAGGTCTTTGGACTCCTCCATCGCCAGAGCACAACACGACGGTTGGAGGAAGAGCGCCTCATCTTCGGCCTAGGAACCCTCCAACCACAAGGGATGAACTCGGATTTCACCAGTTTCCTCATTTCCCCTCCCCCCACCTTGTCTCAGTCAAATCCATCGAATTCAGCACCGCCTTCCTAACCTGCAATCTTCTTCCTGACCTCTCCGCCCCCACCCCAGTCTGACCTATCAACCTCACCTTGACCTCTTTCCACCTATCACATTTCCGACGCCCCTCCCCCAAGTCCCACCTCCCTACCTTTTATCTTAGCCTGCTGGACAAACTTTCCTCATTCCTGAAGAAGGGCTTATACCCGAAACGTCAATTCTCCTGTTCCTTGGATGCTGCCTGACCTGCTGCGCTTTTCCAGCAACACATTTTCAGCACTTAATATTCTGGACCAATCTTCCATGAAGGACCTTGTCAAATGCTTCAGCACAGTCTATATAGACATCTACAGCACTACAAACAATCAATTATCTTTGTCACCTCTACAAAAACTCAATCAGGTGTGTGTGCGATGACTTCTCCCATATAAAGCAAAGCTGACTATCCCACCACCTCATGCTCCCACGAGGAGGTTGAACTTTACCATCAACTTTATCATCACCTTCCACCCCAACCTCAAATTCACCTGGACCATTTCAGACACCTCCCTCCCTTCCTGGACCTCTCCATCACCATCTCCAGTGACTAACTAACCACAGACATCTATTACAAGCCCACGGCTTTCACAGCTACCTAGACTACACCTCCTCCTACTTCCTGTAAAAACGCCATCCCTTATTTCCAAATCCTCTGCCTCTGCCACATCTGTTCCCAGGATGACCAATTCCACATCAGGAAGTCCCAGATGGCCTTCTTCTTCCAAGATCGCAACTTCCCTTCCCATATGGTTGACGATGCCCTCCAGCTCATCTCCTCTACTTCACGTATCACTGCCCTTGGACCCCATCCAATGTAACGAGGACAGAACACCCCCTGGTCCTCAGCTTCCACCCCACAAATCTCTGCACACATCACATTGTCCTCCGCCACTTCTACCACCTCCAAACCGACCCCACAAAAGATGTACTTCCCTCCCCACCCCTATCAACGTTCCTCAGGGACCATTCCCTCCACAACTCCCTCATCAGTTCCACACCGTCCACCCACCCACACCCCATTCCTGGCACCATTCCCTGCCACCACAGATAGTGCAAAACCTGCTCCCACACCAGTCCCCTCACCTCCATCCAAGGCCCCAAGGGATCCTTCCACATCCAACACAAATTTACCTGTACCTCTACCAATGTCATGTACTGCATCCATTGCACCTGATGTGGTCTCCTCTATATCAGGGAGACAGGATGCCTTCTTGCAGATCATTTCAGAGAGCATCAATGAGTCACCCGCACCCACCAACCCCACCGTCCCGTGGCTGAACACTTTAACTCCCCCTCCCACTCCATCAAGGACATGCAGGTCCTGGACCTCCTCCACTGACAAACCGTTACCACCCAATGCCTGGAGGAAGAACGCCTCCCTCATATTCCGTCTTTGGACCCTGCAACCACACAGGATAAATGTGGATTACAATAGTTTCCTCATTTCCCCTCCCCTCACATTATCCCATTCTCAAGTCTCCAACTTGGCACCACTCTCCTGACCTGTCCATCGCTCTCCCCTCTGACTTTACACCTTCTCTCTCACCTTCATCCACCTATCGCTGTGTGAGCTACATTCCCCTCCCTTTTATCTCTCAGCCCCCAGCCCACAATTCTCATTCCTGATGAAGGGCTTATGGCCGAAACAACGATTCTCCTGCTCCTGGGATGCTGCCTGACCTGCTTTGCTTTCCCAGCAGCACACTCTCGATATCTCCAGCAGCTACAGTCCTCACTTTCTCCTAACCCTAATAAGATAATTCTTTCCAAATAGACTAAATCCTGTCCCTAAGAATCTTCCCAATAATTTCCCTCTCATTTATCTAAAGCTCAATGGCTTACAATTTCCTGGATTCTCCTTGTTG
Organism: Chiloscyllium plagiosum; assembly: GCF_037043375.1. Taxonomy (NCBI): domain Eukaryota; kingdom Metazoa; phylum Chordata; class Chondrichthyes; order Orectolobiformes; family Hemiscylliidae; genus Chiloscyllium; species Chiloscyllium plagiosum. Next base: position 72,247,524 of record NW_028270140.1, read on the forward strand.
CCCTTCTTAAACAAAAGATGAACATTGGCTATGCTCTGGCGTTCTGGGACTTGACCAGTGGCTAAAGAGAGTACAAAGATCTTTGCCAAGGACCAACAATCTCCTCCCTTGCCTTACTCAGTATCCTGTGATAGATTCTGTCAGGCCCTTATCTACCTGAATGTTTTTTAAAATACACAACACCTCGTCCTTTTTAATTTTGACATGTCCCAGAATATCAACAAATGTATCCCTTTTCTTACCATATCAGTCTCCTTAATAAATACAAATGCAGAGTACTGATTAAGAAGCTCACCCACTTCCTCTCCTCCATGCATAAACTCCCTTCTTGGTTTTTGTGTGGACCTACTCTTTCCCTAGTTAACCTCTTGATCCTAACATATCTATAAAATGTCTTAGGATTTTCCTTAATCCTACTTGCCAAATACATTTTGTGTCCCTTCTAGTCATCCTAATTACTTGTTTAAATTCTTTTTTGGTTCCTTTATACTCATTAAGGATCTTGTTAGATTTTAGTTTTGTGAAACTTACACGTGTTTCCTTTTCCTTTCTGACTGAACTTTTAATACCTCTCATCATTCCAGGTGCACAAATCTTTCTATCTTTATCTTTCATCCTCAGAGGAATATGCTTATCTGAAACACTGATTAACTGGTTGTTAAAAGTTTCCCATATGTCAGATGTGGATTTATTTGCAATGAACTTGCCCCAAATCTAATTTCTCCTGTTTCTACCCAATACTGTTGTAATTAGCCTTCCCATATTTTAGTGTTTTCACCCAAGGACCAGTCTTATCCTTATCTAAACCTACCTTAAAACTTTACTGAATTATGCTCACTGTTCCCTAAAAGCTCCCCCACTGATACATTGATCACCTGGCCAAGCTTATTCCCCAATAGGAGGCCTAGTATGGCGCCTTCCCTAGTTGGAGTATCTATGTGGAATTAGCTTAATAGAATCTTAAGTTCCATCAAGCAATATACCAGGAAAGGGTATATTGCAGGTATTGTCATTTCTTACATATAAAGAGCAAGGCAATACCGAAGCAACTTTGCAGGACGAATGCCAAGATCTACATATGCAACCCCTGACAGGCCGATCTGCAGCTGGGTGCTTGGGAAACTATGCCAGTGGAACTGAAATTGAAGTTCCTTGTCACTCACTCCCTTCAAATTTCAACTGGGAAATGTGTGGCATCTTCCAACTGGCTGAACACACGTGCTTTTGTGAGTTCACTGATGCCCTTTAGAGGGATGTAGTGCAGTTTGTTCAGGTAATCTAGGCACAGAAAGTCAAGATGGTTGAGTTGTGGGATTACAGCTACCACTGGGTTCCCTCAGGTGCAAGGGATCATTGATTACAGTTGAGAATGTGTTGCTGGAAAAGCACAGCAGGTCAGGCAGCATCCAAGGAGCAGGAAAATCATTGTTTCACACATAAGCCCTTCATCAGGGCTTATGCCCAAAACATCAATTTTCCTGTTCCTCAGATGCTGCCTGATCAGCTGCACTTTTCCAACACAACACTCTCAACTCTGATCTCCAGCATCTGCAGTCCTCACTTTCTCCACTGTTGATTAGAGCCATGTTACTTTCACAGCTTCCTGGTATCATTCAGCCAGATTCCTGAACAGGAAGGGACTTCATTCCTTCAATATTCAGCCCATTTATAACCATAGCCAATAATTCCTGCAGATGTATGCACACTATCCAGGGAGCTGTCATGACACTTAACATTCTGCACAATTCCAAGTTCCCCAAATTCTTGTCCTTTTGTATCATTCCCAAGGCTGGCTCTTGGGTGAAGGGGACATACCAGAAGTTTGGCTAATGACCAGTGCAAAACACGAGACTGATGCCAAATAACACCACAATGTTGCCCATGCATCCACTAGGGCCATAGCCGAACAGATATTTAGCTTTCTGAAGATGCGCTTCCATTGCCTGGTCCACTTAGGAGGATTTGACTTGATTTATTATTGTTATATGTATTTAGGTACAGTGAAAAATTTTATTTTGCATGCAGTAGAGGCAGGTCCTACCATACAAAGATAGGGTGATAGAAGAGGGCAAGGAATACAAAGTTAAGGCTGCAAAGAAGGTGCACAAAAACAAGATCAAGATTAGATTGAATGTGAGAGGGGTCCATTTAGAAGTCTAATAACAGCAGGGAAGAAACTGTTCTTAAATTTGTTTTTATGTGTGTTTAAGTTTTTGCATCTTCTGCTTGACAGAAGAGGTTGGAAGAGATTATAACTGGGGGTAGGAGGGGTGTTTGATGATGTTGGTTGCTTTTTCGAGACAGCGTGACATGTAGGTGGAGTCAATAGTTGGAAGGTTCAGCTTGTGTGATGGACTGGGCTGTGTTCACAACTCTCTGTAGTTTTGTACAGTGCTGGTTAGAACAGTTGTCATACCAAGCCATGATGCATCCAAATAGAATGCTTTCTAAGATGCATCTATAAAAGAGTCCTTATAGACATGCCAAATTTCCTTAGCTTCCTGAGGAAGAAGAGGCATTGTTGTGCCTTCTTGACCATCGCATCAATGTTGGTGGTCCAGATCAGATTGTTGGTAATTGCCACTCCCAGGAACTTGATGCTCTCTGGAACAGCCCCATACATTCCAGTAATAGAACACTCCAGTATCTGCCATACAAGGACTCTAGATGGCTGTGCACAACCCAACTAACTGATAGGGTGAGAATATAGTAGAAGATCAGATGGACCAGCTAACTTTCTGCTCAGACAAAGTACTTTCTGTTTGTTTTCAAAGGGGAAGACACAAGAAGTCTTCTTGAAATTACTAAGATCCAAGGATCCAGTGGGAGTCTGAAACTGATGGAAATTAGTAAAAAAAAGTTGCACTGGAAAAGTTAAAGAGATTGAAAGTTGACAAATCCTCACAACCTAATTGCTGTCACCTTAAAATGTTGAAAGAGATGGTTATGGACACAGTGAATACATTGTTGAAAGCTTTCAAAATTCAATTAATTCTGCAAAGGTGCTGCAGATTGGTAGGTTAAAAATGTAACTCGATGGTTTAATATAATCTATTATAAAAGATGTGATCATTGGTTATTTAAATTGTCTGATTTAAGTAATAATTGTCTGATTGGACACACTCACTATAGATTTATGAAGGGAAATTCATGTTTGACCAACCTTATAGAGTTTTCTGAATATGTTATTAGCAAAGTCAAAGAGGGGAAAATCATTGGATCTGATGAATTTGGGTTTCCAGAAGGCTTTTAATTAATTCCCACAATGATGTTAGTAAACAAAATTAATTGGCATGGAATGGGAATAATATACAGTACTAGCATGGTGAGGATTGGTATAAGAGGGAGAAAGCACAGAAGAATGAATGGCTCATTCTCAGTTTGGCAGACTGTGACCATTTGAATGCCAAAGTTATCGTTGCTTGGGGCCAGGTTTCACAATCTATGTTAATGATTTGGACGTGAGGGAAATTGTAATACTTCCGAGTTTGCAGAGATATAAAACTTGGTGGAAATGAGAGTTGTGAGGAGGATGGGAAGAGAATTCAAGGGGATTTAGTCAAAACCAAGTGAGTGGGCAAGAACATGGCAGATGGAATGTAATGGGGAGAAATGGGAAGTTATCCACTTCAATAGCTGGAATAGAGGTGCAGAGTATTTCTTCAATAGTGAGAGGTTGGAAAATATTGACATCCAAAGGGACCTAAGTGTCTTTGTTCATAAGACACTGAAAGTAAACAGCATATTAGCTTTTATTGAAAGGGGATTTGAGTACACAATCAAAGAAGTTTTGTCTCACTTGTATATAAAATTGGCTAGACCACACCTGGAATATTGTGTGCAGTTCTGGTCCCTTGCCGAAAGCAGGATATGCATGTCATACAGAGAGTACGGTAAATGTTCACCAGATTTATTCCGAGAGAGTAAGACTAACCTGTGAGGAGAGATTGAGGAGACAGAGCCTGTATTCTTTGGAATTTAGAAGAATGAGAGGCAATGTCACACATAGAAATTTCTTAAGGGAGTTTTGATTTGATTTGATTTATTATTGTCACATGAACTGAAATAGAGTGAAAAGTTTTGTATTGCGTGCTATCCAGTCATACCTTATTTAAGTGAAGGGGTTCCTTCACCTTCAAGTTCCTCATCAATTCTGTCTCAATTTAAATCACCAAATCCAGAATTGCCTTTTCATGAATGTACTCTACCACAAGCTGCTCCAACAAAAAAACCCCTAACCATGCCACAGATTCCTTTTCTCAGGATTTGCTACCAACCTAATTTTCCCAGTCCGTCTACATATAGAAATCCTCCATGATTATTGCCTTTCTTTAGATGCCTTTTCTACCCACTGATTTTTTTTTTTCTGTCTTACATCACAACTACTGCTAGGAGCCCTGTACATAACTCATATCAAAGTCATTTTCCTTTGTTCTGGAACATGGGTTACCATCTTAGATTAAGACAAGCCATTTAGAACTGAGATGAGGAGGAATTACTTCACTCAGAATGTGTTTAACCTTTGGAATTTTATATCCCAGGTGGGAAAGAAAACTCAGTCACAGCATAAATTACAATGGAAATGGGAATATGATATTGTGTCATAGAGTTAGAAACATGGAAAGCATGGAACCTAACCCTTCAGTCCAACTCATCCAGATAGATTTGACATTCCAATCTGACCTAGTCCCATTTGCTAGCATTTTGCCCATATCCCTTTAAATCCTATTCAGATACCCATTCAGATGTCTTTTAAGTTTTGTAATTGTAGCCTCTTCCACCACTTCCTCTGGCAGCTCATTTCATACACTCGCCACCCATGCATGAAAAGGTTACCCCTCAGGTAATTTTCAAATCATTCCCTCTAATCTTGGACTCCCCCATCTTGGAAAAAGAGCTTAAATATTCACCCTATCCATGCCCCTCATGACTTCATAAGGCTCTATAAAGTCACCCCTGAGCCTTCAATGTTCCAAGGAAAAGCCCCAGCCTATTCAGCCTGTCCCTATAACTCAAACCTTCTAGTTCTGGCAACATTCTTGTAAATCCTTTCTGCACCCTTTCAAGTTTCACAACATCCTTCCTTTGGAAGCCAACTGGAAATATATACCGTATTCTGAAAGTGGTCTCACCAATGTCTTCTGCAGCATTTCAATTCCTATTCTCAATGTTCAGAGCAATGAAGGCAAGCGTGCCGGAGAAAGCATTATATGATGTGTGCGAGAGATACCCGTGAGGTGTTTATCCTCATGTAATCTTTTGTGGTTGTGTCCTTGCCCCGTACAACCCTCTGGAGCAAAGCTGTCAGATGTGTACAATCTCCTAGTTATGATGAAAGGTCAATGAACTGATGCTGTGTGAGCTGTTGTTGTCGTTCCTTTTTTTGTTTAATGTGTGAACCTTGGCAGATGTGTGAGAGACAGTACCACAGTGATGCAAGTAGTTTATTATAATTATGACAGGCAAAATATGCTGTTTATTGAGGGCCACAAGTTAACAAGTCACCCATTAGGGTAACATTTTTGATTTGAACACCAAAATTGTTATTTGTTTCCTTTTTGTACTGCAATCCAGAATGAAGTTGACTTTCATTTGGCTTCATTTGGCTTGTTTATTGTAAAACAGCAAAAACAAATTGAATAACTGGTTTATACCTAAACTGTAAGAACAATAGCTCCATCTCTTACCTCTCTCACTATTTTGTTTGGCTATTTTCTCAAAGTCATTTGACTTTCTGTAATCAACAGTGGATTATAGCACACATTAAACTGTTGACTTCATTTCCAAGAACCAATATGTGTTCCCTTTAAATCTTTGGTAAAAACCTTTTTTAATCCATAAGCTGTCCACACAGTTCAACATCTTCCAGCTCTATACATAGTCCATAAATTCTAGATATGTATTCCGAATACATGCTGTACTGGTAGCTGCAATGAAGTGACAGATCTTGATTACATTTGAGGTATCTGATGAAGGTGTGTGCCACCTGATCTTGTTTTTGACAATTTTCTGCTGTGATAATCTTCCAGCACTAAGTCATTCATAAGACCGTAAAGAAATGAGTGGTACATACCCTGGCAGAGCAAGGTAGATCATTCCTCCTCTTGTGGCACTGGAGACAGAGTCTCTTGTGCAGTTCCAACACACTGACCTCCATAGTCACTTCTGTTCCAGGCTGCCTTTGTCAGCTGAGATGACCTCCTGCTGCCAGCCCCTCAGGAAATCATTGTCCTCTCCAATCTCATCAGCTTTCAGCAGAACCTCAAGGAGAAGCATCGCTAAAGCCTGCCAAGGTCACTGACAATTCCAGGAGTGGTTACTGTCACCAATAGAGTCTGAGTCATGTTCCTGGATTACAGGGAGGGAAGGGCTGTCTGGGCGGCTTTTAAATATGGTGCCTGGATGGTTCCAGTGCACGTTTCTGCCCCTCCCACCCAAAACGTTTGGTGTTTACTTTCATGCAATGAGCTGAGAAGAATGTAATTACATGAGAAAATCTAATCCATTCCAAAATGGAGGTACCTTCAGCTTTTAAGCCCATCTTTACACTTTGTCTCAGAGTAATATCTGGATGGTAGGGCATCCGTGGCACAGTGGTAGTGTTTCTACTTCTGAATCAGGTAAATCCAGGTTCAAGTCCCACCTGCTCCAGAAGTGTGTCATAACAAGTTAGTGTTTAATATTGATCTCCACTCAGGACGAGGTAAGATGCGGAGTAAAATGTTTATTATTGGAAGAATTGGTTACTTTGGTGGTCAGCAAGTTCCAGTGAGGTGGCCAAGTAGGTAAACCATGTATTCTTCTGTAAACAGCTTCTTTTAAACTCCAATCTGTCCTTTGGTCTATCTGGGATGTTATGTGTAAACACCTTTTTAGCTTACTTCAGTGTGTTGCCTCTCTGTCTCTCTATTCCCAGATCACTCTCTTGTCACATTGTCTGTCTCTACTTCCAGTTTAGTGTATTGTCTCTCTCTGTCTCTATCTTCTCAATTCAGTGTCTTCTCACTCTCTGTCTCTCTGCATTCCCTGTTCAGTGTGTTCTCTCTCTTTCTCTATTCCTAAATTCAGTGTGTTGTCTGCCTACCTCCGGTATTCAGAATTCACTCTGTAGCCTGTCTGTCTCTCTCTATTCCGAATACAGTGTCTTGTCTCTCTGTCTCTTTATGTTCTCAATTCATTGTGTTCTCTGTTTATTTCTCTTTATTCTCAGTTCAATGTGTTGTCTCTCTGTCTCTGTGTATTACCAGTTCAGTGTGCTGTCACATTCTCTCGCACTCTCCCTTCGCAGTTCAGTGTATTGCCACTCAGTCTCAATTCCAGTTCACTTAGTTTAATAATCATCACTAGCACTTTACTCACTGATGTTGTCCTTAATCTCATTGCTCACATTTAGCCTGTAAAGCACTTCTCTTGCTTTACTTCAACTAGAGTCAATTCCATGACGGCTTGCATGGATGCACTTCAGAATCACTTTTTGGCCAAGCGTAAGTTGTGTTAAGTTTTTTTTTTAGTGTTTCTTGCCATGAGATCTATCAAGATTTCTCACCTTATCTTAAAAAGATTCATCATGTTAAACTACCTACCCCACTCCTATGGCAATCCCTAATATCTGATTCTATCTCTATCTGGCCACGTGTCATTCCCAGAACAATTTGCTACTCACTGGCTATTTACTGAAAGAGTGGCATCCCGAACATTTCTCTGATGGTGATGCGGATGCCCTGGTGGAGGGCCATCCTCTTCCTGGAGGACAGACAGAGGAGGTCACACAACAAGTCACTGGCAGCCTGATCTGAGTTCAACATCTGAGCCAGTGTTCTCAAAGAATGGCACTGCTGCAGAAGCTCAGGGACCTTCTTGGTGCTACCAAGGTAAGTGCCAAAACTCTTCTATGTATAGCCTTACAGTCACGTACTGAAGCTACCTCCCATCAAGCCTCACTCTCTACCACACTCAGCTTTGCCTGCAACATCTTCTGTCAACTACTCTAAAGAACCTCCAACCCTGTTCAGCCTTCAACACTCCTAACTCTGTATGGTCTCTGCACTGGGCAAAAATGAAGACTACAGATGCTGGAAACCAGGGTCTAGATCAGAGTGGTGTTGGGAAAGCACAGCAGGTCAGGCAACATCCGAGGAGCAGGAAAATCGACGTTTCGGGCAAAAACCCTTCACCAGGAATAGAGGCAGGAAGCTTCCAGGGTGGAGAGATAAATGGGGGTGGGGTGGGGGGGAGAATGTGGCAAAGGGTACAATAGGTGAATGGGAGTGGGGATGGAGGTGATAGGTCAGGGAGGAGGGTGGGGCAAGGTAGCAAAGAGTACAATAGGTGAATGGGGGTGGGGATGGAGGTGATAGGTCAGAGGGGAAGGTGGACCGGATAGTGGGAAGGGAGATTGGCAGGTAGGACAGGTCATGGGGATGGTGCTGAGCTGGAAGGTCTCTACACTGCCTACGCCCCTGCACCAGCACTACCAGCCATACCATGCATTTTTATCTCACTCACTTACTCCACAACAATGCGCAGCAGGAGATATTTAAAAAGTTTAAATGTTGCTTTTATACTTATACCTTCCTGCTCCAGTTCAGTTTCTTTTTCTCTGGAATCATGGCCAGGTTTGACTAACAGCACATAAAAGAGTTAAGTCCCACATCATCAAACACTGAACAACTGGACAATTTTTCTTTTGTGAAACTAAATGTTAAACTAAATTTAACTTATGTTAAATTAAACCATCGTAAATGACAAACATGTGGACATTGATTAATTTATTAATGAGCTCAGCATGCCTGAAAAAGCACAGAAATAAACGTTGAGTTATTGATGACAGCACTGAGATGTATGAACTTGCGGTTGTGATGCCAACACAATCAACTTGATGAAGTGAATGATAAAATTACAGTCACTATTTGAATACAGTTAGTGCTCTTGTGGTGCAGTAGAACTGTCCTCTGCTTCTGAGCTTGAAGACCTAGGTTCTAATCCTTCCTGGTCCAGAGGTGTCACCATCCCCACTCCCCAGAACCCTGAGGGGAACACCACCCCTGCTCATGACTCCCCCCCCAATTCCCCCCACCACAGCGCCCACTCCAGTAACAGGCTCCATCCCCACTCCCAGCTCCACACCCACACCAGGTCCCAGCTCCCAGCCCTGCCGAGTTTTCATCATCCCTCCAGACCGCCCCCTCAGCAAAGGACTCACCTTCAACCCCATTCGCCCACGCATCAATGAATTTAATACACGCCGTGACGTCGAACAATTCTTCCGCTGCCTCCGCCTCCGAGCTTATTTTTACAATCAGGACTCCCGCCCACCTTCCGAGGACCCCTTTGCCCACCTCCAACGCACTCCATTCACCTGAACACCCCGTGCTGGCCTATTACCCGCCCTCGACCTCTTCATTTCCAACTGTCGCCGGGACATTAACCGCCTCAACCTGTCTACCCCCCTGCTCCACTCCATCCTCTCACCCTCACAACGCGCAGCCCTCCACTCCCTCTGCTCCAATCCTGACCTCACCATCAAACCGGCAGATAAAGGGGGCGCAGTGGTAGTCTGGCACACTGACCTTTACACCACTGAAGCCAGACGCCAACTCGAGGACACCTCTTCCTACGGCCCCCTCGACCATGACTCCACCCCCCTATCACCAAACCATCATCTCCCAGACCATACAGAACCTCATCACCTCAGGAGGTCTCCCACCCACAGCTTCCAACCTCATAGTCCGGGACCCCGCACTGCCCGGTTCTACCTCCTTCTCAAGATCCACAAGCCTGACCACACTGGCTGACCCATTGTCTCAGCATGCTCCTGCCCCACTGAACTCATCTCTACCTACCTCGACACTGTCCTATTCCCCTAGTCCAGGAACTTCCCACATACGTTCGAGACACTACCCACATCCTCCACCTCCTCCAAGCCTTCCGTTTCCCTGGCCCCCAACGCCTCATCTTCACCATGAATATCCAATCCCTCTACACCTCCATCCACCATGACCAGGGCCTCCAATCCCTCCGTTTCTTCCTCTCCCGATGTCCCCAACAGTACCCTTCCACCGACACTCTCATTCGTTTGGCTGAACTGGTCCTCGCCCTCAATAATTTCTTCTTAGAATCCTCCCACTTCCTCCAGACCAAAGGGGTAGTTATGGGCACCCGTATGGGCCCCAGCTATGCCTGTCTCTTTGTTGGCTATGTGGAACAGTCCATCTTCCGTAGTTATACCGGCACCACTCCCCACCTCTTCCTCCGCTACATTGATGACTGCATTGGCGCCACCTCGTGCTCCCGCGAGGAGGTTGAGCAATTCATCAACTTCACCAACACATTCCACCCTGACCTTAAATTTACCTGGACCATCTCTGACACCTCCCTCCCCTTCCTGGACCTCTCCATCTCCATTAATGACAACCAACTTGACACTGACATTTTTTACAAGCCCACCGACTCTCACAGCTACCTGGATTACACCTATTCCCAACCTACCTCCTGTAAAAATGCCATCCCGTATTTCCAATTCTTCCACCTCTGCCGTATCTGATCCCAGGAAGACCAGTTCCACCACAGAACACACCAGATGGCCTCCTTCCTTAGAGACCGCAATTTCCCTTCCCACTTCATTGAAGATGCCCTCCAATGCATCTCGTCCACATCTCGCACCTCCTCCCTCAGACCCCACCCCTCCAACCGTAACAAGGACAGAACCACACTGGTGCTCACCTTCCACCCTACCAACCTTTGCATAAACCAAATCATCCGCGACATTTCCGCCACCTCCAAATGGAGCCCAGCACCAGGGATATATTTCCCTCCCCACCCCTTTCCGCTTTCTGCAAAGACCATTCCCTCTGTGACTACCTGGTCAGGTCCACGCCACCCAACAACTCACCCTCCCGTCCTGGCACCTTCCCCTGCCACCGCAGGAATTGCAAAACCTGCGCCCACACCTCCTCCCTCACCTCCATCCAAGGCCCCAAAGGAGCCTTCCACATCCATCAAAGTTTCACCTGCACTTCCACCAGTATCATTTATTGTATCTGTAGCTCCCGATGCGACCTCCTCTACTTTGGGGAGACTGCTCACTTCCTAGCAGAGCGCTTTAGGGAGCATCTCTGGGACACCCACACCAATCAACCCCACCGCCCTGTGGCCCAACATTTCAACTCCCCCTCCTGCTCAGCCGAGGACATGGAGGTCCTGGGCCTCCTCCACTGCCGCTCCCTCACCACCTGACACCTGGAGGAAGAATGTCTCATCTTCTGCCTCGGAACACTTCAACCCCAGGGCATCAATGTGGACTTCAACAGTTTCCTCATTTCCCCTTCCCCACCTCACCCCAGTTCCAAACTTCCAGCTCAGCACTGTCCCCATGACTTGTCCTACCTGCCTATCTTCCTTTCCACCTATCCACTCCACCCTCCTCCCTGACCTATCACCTTCATCCCCGCCCCCACTCACCTATTGTACTCTATGCTACTTTCTCCCCACCCCCACCCTCTACTCATTTATCTCTCCACCCTGCAGGCACTCTGCCTCTATTCCTGATGAAGGGCTTTTGCCCGAAACATCGATTTTCCTGCTCCTCGGATGCTGCCTGACTTGCTGTGCTTTTCCAGCACCACTCTAATCTAGAATCTGGTTTCCAGCATCTGCAGCCCTTGTTTTTATCGTGTGGCATAACATGTTGATTCTAAGAATATCCTTTACTATATTGAAATAGTGTGCTGATAATTCTTGCAAGTCTCAAGAATGTTGCATGACTTGCAAAGAAACGGTTGTCTTTTCTCAACTGACCTTAAATAAAAATGATGATTCATAACTTTAATACAAGACAGTTGAATTTAGAAAGAAACAACAAGGCAAGTAGTCTAGTTATCCTGTGGTAACAACACCATGTACTGGAAAAATATCAATTAGGGGAAAATAGGCAATGCATGATATTTTGAATTAACTTCAATTCGATGTGGATCAATCAAAGACTAATCGCTACCTCAGAAACAAATCAAGGAGCACAGAGGATTAATACAAGATCAGTTGATATCCAACCAAAGGATAAAGGCCTATCATCAGTGCTGTCAGAGCGGGAATATTAAGGTGGAATCCCACAAGAAAGCAAGGGGTCCGAGTCAGATCAGATCCAATCACTGTCATAGGCTTTTATTCTGACTTTCCCGTGTCAGTTAGGTTTACTCTGGATATCAATAACCCAAGGCAGTTCTAACAATGGGACAGCATAGTACACCATTAAAAAAAAAGCTGCAAAGATCTTACCCATACAATGCTTACTATTACAGGTGATCCAGTTTATGTGGATTTATCCGAGAATCAGACTGAAACAGATTTTGTCTCATTTCGTCTCAGCTTCCAGTCATTGATAAGATAATCCCATCCTGAGCTATTTAACTATCACACTCAAGTTAGTCCCCTAACACCTTTTCTTCATACTACAGGTTGTGTTTTCAAACTTTAACATGGTCCAGTCTCCAGCAATTTGATCAGTTTGACCACTGGAAACATTACAGATGTGTTCTGATGCTCTGATGAAAAGTTATCTACATCAAAATGTTATCTTGCTCTTTCTCCATGGATGATGCCTGACTCCAGCACTTTTGTCTCAGTACTGATTCCAGCATTTGCAGAAACAAAAACAAAAAGTGCTGGAAGAGCTCAGCAGGTCTGGCAGCATCTGTAAAGAGAAATCAGAGTTCATATTTTGGGTCCAGTGACCCTTCCTCAGAACTGCCAGTCCCAGAATCAGCAGTAATTTGCTCCTATCACAAATGTGCTGTTTTCCATGGCCAGTTTGATCACTTATCCATTAGGACTTGTTCTTTTTCCCTGGAAAGAGGCTTATCTCTTGATTTTAGCTTAATCATGTAGTTACTACATTTCTGTCATCCAATCAACTTTAATATATTTACACAGCACAAATCTGTGATCAGCACTCTCTGTTCAGCTGATAGTTACTTTACATTGGTCTCTTTTAAAGCAAGACTCCAGCCTTTAAGACAGACTATGATGATTTGGTCCATTACTGTTGACTTATTGCATTCAAACTATTCATACATTCTTTCAAACACAGGAACATTAAAACCAGTGACGTTTCTAATGATTAGTTGATCATCTAACCATGAATTTTCAATATAGCAGGCTTCATTTAAATTTGGTTGACTCGATACATTTTAGGTTAATATTTACAATTGTACTCAACTGAGACTGATGCCCTAGGACATAACTATATGTGCATTAAAATAGTTTTGCAACTCTATAGGTATGAAGATATTTGTTAATAGATGCTGTTGGATGTACTGTTGTTTCAGTTGTAATTCTCAGTCTCAGGTCTGTATGCAGCTCCTGAGCAGTTGCCAGGGTGGTTGGCTGTTAAAGCGCAGCAGGTCAGGCAGCATCCAAGGAACAGGAGAATCGACGTTTCGGGCTTATGCCTTGGATGCTGCCTTGGATGCTGCCTGACCTGCTGTGCTTTTCCAGCAACACATTTTCAGCTCTGATCTCCAGCATCTGCAGTCCTCACTTTCTCCTGCTTGGCTGATAAAGGTTATTCAAAAGGTAGCTCTTGATATCCCTTTGCAAACTTGAATCAGAGGCAAAGAGGAACAATAAATCAAAGTCCTCTACTAATAAGTATCAGCATTGAACAGATGAGAGGAGGATCTGAAACCCCACTTCTCCTTGGAGGATGACAGGGAGGGACAGAGGAGCCTGATGCCAATGCGTTGAGGAAAGCTCGCTGAGACTTTCCCAGTATTCATAGTAATCAGAAAATTGGAAGGGTCATAAGGGTCACGCTGACTCAGCAACATTTCACTTGAGTGCTTCTGAGACCCTCTGACTGTTTCCTGCCACTCCTCCCTACATTAGGGAGAGGAAACATTCAGTAAGCACACATCTGAAGATTCCCATTGTCACCCATTTTGACTGAAGATTGAGATTTCCATGACCGACAGTCTCCCCAGAAACAGACCATAAAGCTGCAGCAAAATCAGGCCCCTTTGCTGCACTCAGCCCTGCCATTCCCCCATCTCTGTCTTGTCATCAAGAAATGATAAATCACAGGTCTGCTCATCAGTAGAATCAGTTTAACAGATTAAATGTCAATTTTAAACATCTGAAAATATCTCTGAGTGACTTACAAATGTAACCACCAATGAGGTTTCTGGTATTGCCAATACTGCTTTGGGTGCTCTTGCCCTGTGTGTTTTCGATAAGGTGGAGGCAGTCTGCTCACTTGCCTCTGCTCAGGGCTGAGATGCTTTTGGCTTCCATCCTCATTGTGGAGGCCCCTTTGGGAGCACCATGGCAGGGACAACCACTTCATCGATGGTTCTTTAGTCAGAGAAGCCTAAGACGTAAGGACTGCTCCTGCTGCACATTGAAGTGGGTCATCACCAGCATTTTGACCTACCTCAGCTTTTTCATGGGATCCTCGAATGTTAGATAGGGTCACCAGATTGAATATAAACCTATTAATTCCTTTAACTCAGATTTTCTGTGCCATTGGAAACAGTTGAGCTCCTGAATGTTAGTGATTCTTGAGGTGTTGCAGAGCTACAGACAGGCAATGGAGGTGTCCGTGCATGTTTCAATGGACTTGATGTATTAGCTCTTGCATTGACAGAGTGGCCCCTTCCTACAGAGCAGCATGCAGTACGAGTCTGAATGAGGCCAGGGGAATCACAGTAAAGTGCACAAAACAGCAAGATCTCTGAAATGTTGACCGTTGAATGTCACTGATGGTGTACAGTTTCAAGTTAAAGTTTATGATTTGACTTTTCTTAACATGATTGCGTCCAGAGGAAGAGTCATGTCGGGCACGAAATGTTAACTCTGTTTCGCTTTCCATGGATGCTGCCAGACTGGCTAGGTTTCTTTAACACTTTCTGTTTCACTTCCAGGTTTCCAGCATTCACAGCATTTTGGTTGCACTTTCATCCAGAAAATCCATTCCTGTTATTGACACCAGACGCTGACTGGAGTTCTCTGCAAGAAGAAATTTCAAAAAGAATTGTTTTCGTCCCTCAATTGAAGTCCCAAAGGGAGGTACTGGAAAAGCATAAGGTTGCCCAGGGACATCTTATCAGGCCAGTAGTGGTCCTCTGAGTTCTGAGCTGCTCAATTCCTCCTGGAAATAGCAAACACAGTCATGGCTACTGCGCCTTGCATTTTAAAACCACCCTCTGCAATGAGGAATTGCTTCCAGGCTGATCTTGATGCCATTAAGTAGACTTCAAATTCATCTCCTCTCCAATTAATGCCTTTGCATTTAAAAATCATGTTGCAGATTTGTTACTGATGTGGTGCAGGTTTCTGACTCCCCACTGAAATTCCAGTGCCTGGTCTCTTGAATCACAGAATGGAAGACATCTAGGATTTTCTGCCACTCCGTCCACAAGTCCTTTTGCATAAAGGCTCAACCAGAATGAATATCAACTATTTCCTTCAGTGAATGAAACTTCAGCTTATTTAAAATACCTGAAATGTCACAAATTATACCTGACAATCATTCAACTCGGAACACAAACTTTGCTCTTTCCACCAGTCACCATCACACACTGAGTTTTTCCAGCATTTCCATTTTCTTTGCAAATCAGCAGCTCAACAGATACATTGAATAGAAGTAGTAGAATATGATATAGGAAAATTGCAGGTAAATAAATGAGTGGTAGACAATATCATTCATATAGTGTTAGTACCCATATAGAGAAGCAACTAAAATGTTAGATGAGTGAGCAAAGGAAATGTATTGATCTTACAGAGACTAACTAGACTTGTGGTGTCTTATGCCTGCATATTTAATTATGTGTTTTAAAAAATGCTGCTCAGTGGAATCTCAATCCCAAGGGAAGTTGTAAATAGCAAAGATTAACTCCTAGTTTTCACAGTCATTAACTTTGAGACATGAGGGTCGGAGTAAAGTTCAAGAAGGAATGTTTATGGATGTGTGAAAAATAATACATAATTGTCCTGCACTAGGTCCTGTTGAAGCAAGTAGCACTACTTGCTCAACAATTATGATTGCACCATGCAACCCAGTGTTAAGCCCTCTGCTGACTAGCTTCATGCTAAGCAGAAGATCCAGCAGCAGTTGTTTTAGCTTGCCTTTACTTCTTAAAGGCAGTCTGTCCTTCTTAAAAGGAAGATACATTCAAGCAATAGCAGCTACTAGAACAGTCACAGAAAGGTTTTAATGGAAGGAAGAAGATTGGGATTGAAGCAAAAAGTCAGAGAAAAGCTTCCCAGGTTCTGAGGTGTAGCACTGGAGATCTTACTGATGGAAGAAGAAAGGAGAAGAGAGATGTTACTTCCACAGGGAGTCAGGCACACCCCTGAAGGGTGCTAATGGTAATAAATGTCAATTTTGAGAGTCTATCTTCAAGATGAATCTAGAGCAAATAATTTACAATCTCCCGGAGGTGGTCAAGGTTAGTGAATGTATCTTCAAATAAATACTTATTATGTATCCAAAACCTCTTATGCTACACAAAGGATTACAGCCCAATCACTCATCCATCAGCAATCAGGAGCCATGCCGAACATTCAATTGCTGCATCTCATTCTCAGATAGATCAGTCATCTCAGTTACCAAATACCAGAAATAGCAATGATATCACATAAACACCCTGATGTATTGTCATCCTTTGCTCTTTCATACAGGATGTGATTACACATAACCACCGGGAACGGCAGAGAATCAGTCTCAGCTCCATCTCCTGTCACCTTAGAAGACACCATGTACTATGTTAAATGGCTTGCAGTCACTGAGCTCATGGCATTCAGTATCTCCAGGATGATAGTATGCATCTTACTTGTGCTCCTTCCCAAGTCCAATTCACTCTCAATGTAATATTTGGCATGGAATGGAAGCTAAAGTGACCATGGCTTTCCTGGTTTACATCTCCCTGCGTTTCCTTGAATTAGGATGTTAGGTTTGCATTTTTGTTTTACTACGCAAAACTTATTGCCTGGTCAGTGAGTGCTGACTCACTCTGCCATAGAAACTGCAGTCACTGTCAAGGAACAAGGAAAGGTTTTGTTCCACCTTGGCACAAATAATGAAGACCGTCCTGTCCTGTATGGGCCAACTCCATGACACCTCTTGCGATCTACCCATGATGCACCAATGTTTCAGCTTCCACTGCAGCACAAACAGAAACCCAGCATTTCAGGGCTGTAGTGGAAACCCAAGCTGAGATCATGATAGTCATGCTCATTGCTTTGCAAATTTAGTTTGTTGGTGTGTTTGCTCAGATGAGGAATTTGCAACAGCAACAGTATGTGATGGATGGCAGTTATAGGAAGGGGGGGAAGTCTCAGATACAGTCACATAGATGGGTTAACTCCAGGAAAGGTAAGAGAGGTAGGCCCCAAGTGCAGGAGTCTTCTGTGGCTATACCCATTTCAAACAAGTATGCTGTTTTGGAAAATAGAGGGGGTGATGGATTCTCAGGGGAACATAGCACGAACAGCCAAGTTTCTGGTATTGAGACTGGCTCTAATGCAACAAGGGGTACGTTGGGTTCCAAGAGATCAATTGTGTTAGGGGATTCTGTAGTCCGAGGTACAGACTGTTTCTGTGGCCAGCAGCGAAAAAGCAGAATGGTATGTTGCTTCCCTGGTGCCAGGATCAAGGATGTCTCAGAGAGGGTGCAGAATATTCTCACGGGGGAGAGGGGCCAGCAAGAGGTCATTGTCTACATTGCAGCCAACGACATAGGAAGGGAAAAGGTTGAGATTCTGAAGGGTGATTATAAAGAGTTAGGCAGGACTCTAAAAAGGAGGTCCTCGAGAGTAGTAATATCTGGATTACTCCCAGTGCTACGAGCTAGTGAGGGCAGGAATAGGAGGATAGAACAGATGAATGCATGGCTGAGGAGCTGGTGTATGGGAGAAGGACTCACATTTTTGGATCATTGGAAGCTGTTTTGGGGTAGAAGTGACCTGTACAAAAAGGACATATTGCACCTAAATTGGAAGGGGACTAATATACTAGCAGGGAAACTTGTTATAGCTGCTCGGGAGGATTTAAACTAGAAAGGTCGGCGGGGGGCGGGGGGGTGTTGGTGGGGTGCGCAGTGGGGGGGAGGGGTGGACGTGAGACCGAGGGAGATAGTGAAGAAAGAGATCAATCTGAGACTGGTACAGTTGAGAACACAAGAGAGTCAAACAGTCAGAGCAGGCAGGGACAAGGTAGGACTAACAAATTAAACTGCATTTATTTCAACGCAAGGGACCTAACAGGGAAGGTAGATGAACTTAGGGCATGGTTAGAACATGGGACTGAGATGATTAGATTAGATTCCCTACAGTATGGAAACAGGACCTTCGGCCCAACCAGTCCACACCGACCCTCTGAAAAGTAATCCACCCAGACCCAGACTAATGCACTTAAAACTATGGGCAATTTAGCATGGCCAATTCACCTGACCTGCACATCTTTGGACTGTGGGAGGAAACCAGAGCACCCGGAGGAAACCCACACAGACACGGGGAGAACGTGCAAACTCCACACAGACACTCGTCTGAGGTTAGAATCAAACCTGGGACCCTGATGTTGTGAGGCAACAGTGCTAACCACTGAGCTACCATGCCACCCATAAAGGGGATTAGTGATGCATAGACATTACAGAAACATGGCTAAGAGATGGGCAGGACTGGCAGATTAATGTTCCAGGATACAAATGCTGCAGGAAGGATAGAAAGGGAGGCAAGAGAAGAGGGGCAGTGGCATTTTTGATAAGGGATAGCATTACAGCTGTACTGAGTGAGGATATTCCTGGAAATACATCCAGGGAAGTTATTTGGGTGGAAAAGAGAAATAAGAAAGGGATAATCACCTTATTGGGATTGTATTAAAGACCCCCTAATAGTCAGAGGGAAATTGAGAAACAAACTTGTAAGGAGATCGCAGCTATCTGTAAGAAAAATAAGGTGGTTATGGTAGGGGATTTTAACTTTCCAAACATAGACTGGGACTGCCATAGTGTTAAGGGTTTAAATGGAGAGGAATTTGTTAAGTGCGTACAAGACAATTTTCTGATTCAATATGTGGATGTACAAACTAGAGAAGGTGCAAAACTTGACCTACTCTTGGGAAATAAGGCGGGCAGGTGACTGAGGTGTCAGTGAGGAAGCACTTTGGGGCCAGTGACCATAATTCTATTAGATTTAAAATAATGATGGAAAAGGATAGACCAGATCTAAAAGTTGAAGTTCTAAATTGGAGAAATTTTGATGGTATTTGGCAAGAACTTTCAAAAACTGATTGTGTGCAGATGTTTGCAGGTAAAGGGATGGCTGGAAAATGGGAACCCTTCGGAAATGAGATGACAAGAATCCAGAGAAAGTATATTCCTGTCAGGGTGAAAGGGAAGGCAGGTAGGTGTAGGGAATGCTGGATGACTTAAAAAGTTGAGGGTTTGGTTAAGACAAAGAAGGAAGCACATGTAAGGTATAGACAGCATAGATCGAGTGAATCCTTAGAACACTATAAAGGAGGTAGGAGTATAGTTAAGAGGGAAATCAGGAGGGCAAAAAGGGGACATGAGATAGCTTTGGCAAATAGAGTTAAGGAGAATCCAAAAGGTTTTTACAAATACATTAAGGACAAAAGGATAACTAGTTAGAGTATAGGGCCCCTCAAAGATCAGCAAGGCGGCCTTTGTGTGGAGCCACAGAAAATAGGGGAGATACTAAACGAGTATCTTGCATCAGTATTTACTGTGGAAACGAATATGAAAGATATAGAATGTAGGGAAATAGATGGTGACACCTTGAAAAATATCCATATTACAGAGGAGGAAATGCTAGATGTCTTGAAATGCATAAAGATGGATAAATCCCCAGGACCTGATCAGGTGTACCCGAGAACTCTGTGGGAAGCTAGAGAAGTAATTGCTGGGCCTCTTGCTGAGATATTTGTATCATCGATAGTCACAGGTGAGGACCTGGAAGACTGGAGGTTGGCTAACGTGGTGCCACTGTTTAAGAAAGTTGGTAAGGACAAGCCAGGGAACTATAGGCCAGTGAGCCTGACGTCAGTGGTGGGCAAGTTGTTGGAGGGAATCCTGAGAGACAGAACGTACATGTATTTGGAAAGGCAAGGACTGATTAGGGATAGTCAACATGGCTTTGTACATGGGAAATCATGTCCACAAACTTGATTGAGTTTTTTGAAGAAGTAACAAAGAGGATTGATGAGGGCAGTGTGGTAGATGTGATCTATATGGACTTCAGTAAGGCTTTCGACAAGGTTCCTCATGGGAGACTGGTTAGTAAGGTTAGATCTCACAGAATACAGAGAGAATTAGCCATTTGGTACAGAACTGGCTCAAAGGTAGAAGACAGAGGGTAGTGGTGGAGGGTTGTTTTTCAGACTGGAGGCCTGTGACCAGTGGAGTGCCACAAGGATCGGTGCTGAGTCCACTACTTTTTGTCATTTACATAAATGATTTGGATGTGAGCATAAGAAGTATGGTTAGTAAGGTTGTAGATTACACCAAAATTAGAGGTGTAGTGGACAGCGAAGAGGGTTAACTCAGATTACAACAGGATCTTGACCAGATGGGCCAATGGGCTGAGAAGTGGCAGATGGAGTTTATTTCAGATAAATGCGAAATTGCATTTTGGGAAAGCAATTCTTAGCAGGACTTTTATGGTTAATGGTCAGGTCCTAAGGAGTGTTGCTGAACAAAGGGACCTTGGAATGCAGGTTCGTAGCTCCTTGAAAGTGGAGTCGCAGGTTGATAGGATAGTGAAGAGGACGTTTGGTATGCTTTCCTTTTTTGGTCAGAGTATTGAGTACAGGTGTTGTGAGGTCCTGTTGCGGCTGTACAGGACATTGGTTAGGCCACTGTTGGAATATTGCATGCAATTCTGGTCTCCTACCTATCGGAAAGATGTTGTGAAACTTGAAAGGGTTCAAAAAAGATTTACAAGGATATTGCCAGGATTGGAAGATTTGAGCTATAGGGAGAGGCTGAACAGGCTGGGGCTTTTTTCCCTGGAGAGTTGGAGGTTGAGGGGTGACCTTATATAGGTTTAAAAAATCATGAGGGGCATGGATAGGATAAATAGACAAAGTCTTTTCCCTGGGGTGTGGGAGTCCAGAACTAAATGGCATAGGTTGAGAGGGGAAAGATATAAAAGAGACCTAAGGGGCAACTTTTTCACACAGAGGGTGATACATATCTGGAATGAGCTGCCAGAGGAAGTGGTGGAGGCTGGTACAATTGCAACATTTAAGCGGCATTTGGATGGGTATATGAATAGGAAGGGTTTGGAGGGATATGGGCCAGGTGCTGGCAGGTGGGACTAGATTGGGTTGGGATATCTGGCGGCATGGATGGGTTGGTCTGTTTCCATGCTGTGCATCTCTATGACTCTATACTGTTGGAAATCTTACTACTCTGCCAAAGCCATATGCCCACTCATCCTGGCTGTTGAAAATTGAAAATTTCACTGATTTCCAACATGATAGATCTGTAACTGTAGAAACTAAGAGACATTAATCTTTGTAACCGCTGGAGTACTGTCTTCACCTTATTTTTTGATTTCAGGTTCAGGACATTGTTTAATCATTTACTGTAGGATTAAATTTAGCCATCTCAGGGCTCATGTGGAGGTATGAGAAGTGCTCACTGAAGATCATAAGGCAGTAAGGCCTTCTAATGAGAACATTTCTGCATTTTGCATGCAGCTTCCCTCTCTGCTACTGCATTCCATGTCCAAGGTATGCTCCATGACTAAAAGCAGGCTTCCCACTGCTAGGCCTTCCAACATCTCCTAAACATCTGTTAGGTTCTAAAATTAGTCCCTTGGAATTCCAAAACCTTTACCAAAATTGTCCAGTAACACTCAACCGCTGAACATAATACTTCCTCTCACAATAAAATGGCAAAAGTAGCTTACCTGGATTTGAATGGTATTCCTTCATAATAACATTAGCAGGTGGTCCCACATTGTGTTGAAAATCTGTTCAGCTGGGAGTGATAATGTGGACATTAACAAGAGCTATAAGATCCAAAATGGCAGGTAGGGCTATCAGTATCAGATGTTTGGATGCAACGCACACAGGGCATGCCAGCATTATTGTCATTATACTCAGGGAGCTTCAGGCCTACGATGCCAGAAGCGGCTCAAAATGGTCTAACTGGGTTCCAGAATGTGAGCACAAACACTGGCACCCTCTCCAGGGATCTGAGCAATCAAATGAAAAGGTCTTTCTTAGATTCGGCAAAATGGTCCACTTAACACACCAAAATCCACGGGCAGGGTAGAACGTTAGAAACCTGCACATGATACAGATTGCTGTGGAGGATTCTGTTTCTGGGTCTGTTTTCTGAATGGAAATAGCTGTCAGCCAAGAGTTTATTTTCCAGGTGGCAAGACAATGTGCTGGAATCGATTACATCTATTATATTCTTTAAATTGCTAAAAGAATCAAAGGAGACTGCTATGTAGCATATGGATTATTCAGAACTTAAAGTTAAGTGTTAGTGAAATAGTTAAAGCAAACACCCTTAGAGGTAAAGCGATGGCCACCAGCCTGGTATTGATTGTGCTTCACATGGTTAGGCTGGTTTTATTTCCAGCTCAACAAGAGACCCTGGCCTCAGGCAAAGGTTCCAAGTCAGGTCCATTAAAAATCACTTTGTCAGTACACCAAACACATCTGGATTGAACCTTGGATTCTTTACTTTCAAGAAAATGTCAGGGGTAATCAATCCTGTAATCTCGTTGCTCAGTTTGAAATGTCAGCTGTCACTGCCATTCTTTGTTATAGTGACCCAGTTTGAACTGTTATGTGGAAAGATTTTAGAAACTAAAGTGTGCAGTGTCACACATACTCAAAGTGGAGGTAGAGTCACAGAACCTTATCTGGAAGAATGGAAGAATGATGCTAAACTGAAGTTTAATCATTTCAATGTAGTACTTTGTAGGTAGTTCCGCCTAAATGTACAAGTATGATATTAAAAAGGCTTCCTCACTTTTACATATCCATTGGGGTATAATAATATAATCATGCTATTGCTACACTTATTCAATCTTTACATTGCTCAATCGTATATTTCTCCAACAATCTACGGGCTTTAGAAACTCAATATTGTTTGTGGTGGTGAGGGTAAGAGTGTATTGAAACATTTTATTTTAACTTATTTTTCCATTCCCTTGAATCTGAGCAGTGTCCTTTGATAAGGACCTTGACATTTTGCCTTGCTTTTGCAATACCTTTTAGAAGATATAAGAATCAAAATTATTTTGATGTGGGAGAGAAAATGCCAAGAAGATCTCCTACTGCATGGTGGGAGTAACAACTTGGATCCTAGGATAGATCTATCATATTTCAAACTTTTAAATCACATTAGAAATGCTGTCAGAGGAGTAGGGGTGAATATTCTGTGAACTCTGAACTTTATCGGACTGCATCCTGGAAGAACTTGACAATATTTCCCACTATTCCCATTGAAAGAGCGAGGGAGATGAGCACCCTGTGCTTCTGCTATGGCTGGGAGAGGTTGGGGACAACAGCTTCAGAAAGAATGTGAGAGAGTGTGGGCACAGCAGTTTTAAAAACAATGGGAGATAGAATGCTTGAGCAGGCTCACAAACATGAGGAGAAATCAGTTTTATTAAGAGAAGAGAGGACCCATGTGAAAAGGGCAACAAATGTAGTCACCACAGATTCTATGGCATCCACTATTTCTCACATACCACAGCTGCAACACATTGCCTTATGATGAAAGCAATGACAGAGAACTCCTTCAGTTTCTACCTGTCTGAGTCCACATGCAACATCACAAGGACATAGATAATGACTGGTGTTTATTTCTTCTGTGTATCTTTTGATTGGCAAAATGGTTAAAATCAGAACACATAATTGCAGCTGAGGAATAGGGTTAAGAAATTTGCTTTTAAAATATTTAACATTACATTAATGAATTAAGTCCACTGGGAAGACTGGGAAGGCAAAGTATTGCAGTTGTAATATATGGCAACTGGTGGATGCCATTACAATTCACGGTGATTACAACTGCAGTAAGTGCTGGCTGCTCAGAGTTTGGCTCCAAATTGATGAGTTGGAGCGCAAGCAATGAACTCTACAGCATACCAAAGAGGGGTAGAAGTCGATGAACTCTGTTCAAAAGGCAGTAACAATTCTTAGATTAATTATAGCAAATTTGGCCTGTCTTCGGGAACAGAAAGATGGAATTGTAGGTGAAGCAGGCATGGGATTCAGAATTTAACTTTGGAGGAGGCTTAGCCAATGTCATTGTCCAATAGGTATAAGGTTCTTGCTCCCAGTGTGAGCAAGGAGGATAAGTGAACAAACTGCAGCATACCTGCCCTGTGCACCATCTTTGAATTCTGACAGCTCACCTGTAGGAGAGGAGAGATGATGGAGAAGAGGAGCTGAGGCGGTCATCACATTTTTCAGAGAAGGACCTGGAGATCTTGACAGGAAGGATGGTGAAGCAAAGAGGTGTTCTCTATCTGGAGGACCATCAGAGAAGGCAATGCCATGAGATGATGGCGTTCTGGTTGGATATTGCCACCAGTGTCAGTGCTGTCTCTGGGGTTTGGATGACCGGGCTACATTGCAGGAAGAAAGTGAATGGCTTTCTCCACTTGTGCACCGGAAGTGCTACACTCTACTCTCAGTGACCTGGTGAAGATCTTCAGATGTAGGAGCAGTAGTAGGCCATTCAATGCATCAAGTCTGCTCTGCCACTCAGTTAGATCATGGCTGATGTAATCATTCTCAACTCCACTTCCCTGTTTTTCTACTTAACTGTTGATTCCCTTACTGATTAAAAACTTGTCCATCTCAGCTTTGAATGTACATAATGACTTAGCCTCATCAGCCTCTGTGTTAAAGAAATCCTAAGATTCACTATTCTCTCAGAGAAGAAATTCCTCCTCATCTCTGCAGGAGTCTTATATATATTTTCCCTTATTCTAAGATTATGTCCTCTGGTCCCTTTGAAAACTCAGATATCTCTGAATATTTAGTACCCAGCTTTGATCTCCTCGTAACCACAATGTCTCCATAATGGCTATAACCTATTTTTTTCTCTGCTGTTAATTGATTTATTTTGTTCCATATACTAGGCACATTAAACAAAAGAGCCATTCAATTTACCTTTTATCTTTTTTCTCCTTTGAAGCTACTTACTGCTGATTTTCTATGTTTGTATACTCTCTCACTTTCTGTCCCATTCAAACAGATTAGTATTCCAGAGATTAGTATCTTGAAGATTCTGCTTTTTAATTTAGCTCCTAATTATTCAAGATCTTTCATCAGACACTCTTTCCAGCCCTATCAGGGCCTTTGGTACCAATGTTAATGGCAGCAATGAACCCTCCCCTCCCTCACCAAGTTATTTTCCAGCCCTGAGGAAATGTCCTTAATCTAGTCAGTGGGCAGGCATCACAGATTTTGGGATTCCTTCTTGATGCTACAGAGAACAGTATAAGTATATCTCCCTCTAATTATACTGTCACTGCACTCTTTTTTTACCCTCTACTTATTGGCTCTCAGTACCAAGATGCCATGATCAGTTCACTCATTCTCCCTATAGTCCCCGTCCTTGTCTGTGAAGTTTACCTGAACCTTGTAGCTGTTCAACAATTACAGAGGCTGAGGTTCCTCAATTGCAATCCCCTGAGTCCTCATATCTGCCTCAGCCGCCTATCCCTGAACAGACCAATTTTGAATGACCTAATCTGAAGGGTGTGACCACCCTCTGCAACAAAAGCGTTCAGGTAACTTTCACCTTCCCTGATGTTGTCACAATGTCTGCTCCTCAGATTCTAGCTCCTCAGCTCAGGTCCAAACGGCAATGCAGATGTCATCACTCTGGATCATTTTGGTGTCCAGCAGCTTTCACATGTTGTAGCATCAACACTTTACCAATCCTGCTATCGCCATTGTATTTGATCTAATTTATAAATTAACAACTCTAGGTTCCATGCACTTTACACTATATTGTAATGATATTTTGTTTTTATAAACTAAGAAAATAATCCCCAGTATCAATCTGACACTTTAGCAGTTATTGTTTGAGAAAAACAGAAGAAAACTCTGGAGACCTTAACACAAACTGGAGACCTTATCTTTACTTAAATGACTAAAAATATTCACCAGTCCTACTCAGTAATCAGTTTCTCATCCTACGCTCACATCACACTGTGGTTTGTAAGTCACAGTGTCTTTTCTCATTCCAGACTGACCATGCAATCCATGCCTTTTATCTTCTTCCACTTGCCTCTCACCCTGGAGAGTTTACCCAACAATAAAGCTTAGTTAAAGTACTTCTGACCCACTTTGCACCAAATTTCCATTTAGAGCCACATTTTCAACAGTATATGAGTATATGTACTCAACCTTTTTCTTATTTGACTGAATTCTACTGACAGTGACTGTGCCCATTACTGACCATCACTCCACCTCTGCCACTGCACCCACCTCCCATCAATGTCCATGACTTGACATCTTCACTACCACATGAATCCTCACTCACTCTCCTGACCCTGTCCTCCCACAACACTAAATCTGCACAATTGGCTTGCTGCCTCAGAACATCTCAACAGATTACCCCCATTTGCACCAGCCTTAAGAGCTATTCACGAGTCTCTTATTCAGTCAATTCCTTTATATCACAAAAACAGAAACCGCAGCAGGTCTGGCAGCATCTGCAGGAAGAATGCAGAGTTAATGTTTCAATTCATCTTGACAAGAAGATGCTGGGCCTGTCTGGGACATCTACATACAGACATCCTGGGGATCATCCAATCAAACCTCCATGGCCAAGAAGCTCCACTGTGGAACAGGCTCCCTCCACCCCATCTGTAGAAGCGAGGAGCTCAGTAAGTAGTAGCAGGCAGGAAAGTAAAAGGGAATATATACTATGGGCATATAAGGGCCACAATTGTTGTGTAAATTATTCATCTTTTTCTTTACAAATGTTTGTTTTTCTTCATTCACATACTCATTCGAGTTTCTGAGTGTGGTTGAGAAACCTCATTGCACCCTGCAGCATCTCTTCTTGAGCATTGGTAGTTCAGAAACTGCACTAAATTCATTCATATAGGAGTATTGTGTGTCTATAGCATTGGCTCACTCAGACACCTTCCCTAAGCTTTTCACTGTTGACTACCATTCAGCAGTGTAGATCTCAACCCAGCAGTGACGTGCCAGGGAGGTACAATACCCAAACACCATCAATACTGTAGGATGGCGAGGGAGAAGGCATACTGCGTGTCCATGTGCCAACACATCATGTGTTCACAGTCAAATTCTTTCCCTGTCAGTGCCCAGTGACCCAGCTGTACATTCACGCCCATCTCTCACCCATTAGCTCACTTACCCAGCCCATTGCATGTGCAGGCACAATGCAAATGACAGTGAATGGCCCACTACCACTGCCTTGCAGCCTCATGGAATGAGCTGCTGGGACGCCAAACATCACAGTGCTTTCCTATTTCATAAACACTACAGCTTCACACTTCCCAGGTCTAAGGTGTCTCAATGTGCCGACATCTACAGCCCCCACCCTCATCCTATGATCAACCTCCCTTTCCCCTTTCACCTTTCATTTTGGGAATGTAGGTTACGGGATGATTGTGGGTCATGCAAGTGACCCAGCCTGCCAGTGGGCCCAAATCCACACAGACCCCTAATTAGTGACCACAAATGTCCCCCATTGCAGCACACCTCCTCCATGGATTATGTTCAATAGAAATAAAGGACTGAGCGTGACCTGCTGCCTGGAATGCAGAGGTAGAGATGCCCTGTGTAGAGCCACCCTGACCAGATGCCTGCCTGTGACCATTATGGGTGGCTGCCTTTGACTTATCATGCTGGGCCCCCTGGACTAAAGAGTATACCCATGGACCTCACTGCAGACTACACCCCTAAGACTTTCATAAGTGTCCGATTGCTTGCTGCAGACTACAGGAGCTGAGTTTGAATGCTGCAGATACATGGTACAGATGCAACACTGATGTAGCACACTGACGTTTGAGCAGATGTATGCCCTTTGACTGAGTATGATCACCTGCCCGATGGTGTAAATGTATTGATTGCCAGTGCAAGGCATGGCAGTTTACATGCTGAGTGTATTACAGAAGACTATTACAGAATCAGTCCCAGTGGGCAGCATGATATACACTGTGGGCTATTGCTAGTGAGGCCTGATGGGCAAATGTACACAACCGGTGCACTGGAGAGATGCCAGGATGGTGGTGATAGTTCCCTGAGCATTTGTTGTCAATGTCTTTTGGTTGAAGAGTGTTTATGACTGGTGCTTGAGGATCATGCCTTGGCTGTGGGCAAGATGGAAGTCATTTGGAGGAAGAGGTGAGCTGAAACCGCCAAGCACCCAGCCGCTTTTTATGTTGTGTTTTATCTGCCAGCTAGTTTGTTGGGTAGGTTTGGTTAACCAACAATTGGAATATTAATTTGGCAAGTTGAGCAATCAACAAGGAGTTTACGAGCATTAATCAGCGATGTCTCTATGCTTAAAATTGCATTTGTGAAGCAATATCTGATTACAACTGTTTTACACAGCCTAGCACGGCGATATTCAACACCTATCATTTAGAAATATCAACAAACCCTTTGTTCTACATGTAGCTTCATCTGCTTTTTCTTTGTTAATCCTTTTTTTTCACTTCTAAGTGCCAATTTTCCCTCACATATTCTTAACATCTGCATACTTTGATTTGTTGATTATTGACACATGTACCTAGGTACAGTGAATACTTTTCTTTTGCGTGTTTGTTATACAGATAGATCATACCGTACAAAATGCATTAGGGTAATAGAACAAAGTGAGGAATATAATATTATGATTGCAGGGAAGGTACATGAAGAGAGTCAGAGAGTCATGGAAACAGACCCTTTGTTCCTTTGTTCCAACTTGTCCATGCCGACCAGATATCCCAACCCAATCTCCTCCCACCTGGCAGCGCTTGGCCCATATCCGTCCAAACCCTTCCTATTCATATACCCATCCAGATGCCTTTTAAATGTTGCAATTGTACTAGCCTCTGCCACTTCCTCTGGCAGCTCATTACATACATGTACCACCCTCTGCATAAAAAGGTTGCCCCTTAGGTCCCTTTTATATATGCCCCCCTCTCACCCTAAATCCATGCCCTCTAGTTCTGGATTCCCCCACCCCAGGGAAAAGAGTTTGTCTATTTATCCTATCCATGTCCCTCATGATTTTATAAACCTCGATAAGGTCACCCCTCAGCCTCTGACACTCCAGGGAAAACAGCCCCAGCCTGTTCAGCCTCTCCCTAAAGCTCAAATTCTCCAAACCTGACAACAATCCTTGTAAATCTTTTCTGAACCCTTTCAAGTTTCACAACATACTTCCGATAGGAAGGAGACCAGAATTGCATGAAATATTCCAAAAGTGGCCTAACCAAAGTCCTGTACAACCACAACATAACCTCCTAACTGCTATACTCATTGCTCTGACCAGTAAAGGAAAGCATACCAAACACCTTCTTCGCTATCCTATCTACCTGCGACACTACTTTCAAGGAGCTACGAACCCGCACTCTAATGTCTCTTTGTTCAGCAACACTCCCTAAGAACTTACCATTAAGTGTATAAGCCCAGCTAAGATTTGCTTTCCCAAAATGCAGCATTTAAACTCTATCTGCCACTCCTCAGCCCATTAGCCCATCTGATCAAGATCCTGTTATAATCTGAGGTAACCTTTTTTGCTGCCCACTACACCTCCAATTTTGGTGCCATCTGCAAACTTACTAACTATACCTCCTATGTTCATATCCAAATCATTTATATAAAAGACAAAAAATAGTGGAACCAGCACCAATCCATGTGACACTTCACTGGTCACAGGCCTTCAGTCTGAAAAATAATCCTCCACCACCACCCCCTGTCTTCTACCTTTGAGCCAGTTCTGTATCCAACTGGCTAGTTCTCCTAGTATTCCATGAGATCTAACCTTGCTAAACAGTGTCTCATGGGTAACCCTATCGAACGCCTTACTGAAGTCCATATAGATCTCATCCACTGCTCTTCCTGATCAATCCTCTTTGTTACTTTTTCAAAAAACTCAATCAAATTTGTGAGACATGATTTCCCATCCATAAAGCCATGTTGACTATCCCTTATCAGTCCTTGCCTTTCCAAATACGTGTAAATCCTGTCCCCCAGGATTCCCTCCGACAACTTGCCCACCACTGACATCGGGCTCACTGGTCTATAGTTCTCTGGCTTGTCTTTACCACATTTCTTGAATAATGGTACCATGTTAGCCAATCTCCAGTCTTCTGGCACCTTACCTGTGACTATCGGTGATACAAATATCTCAGCAAGGTGCCCAGCAATCACTTCTCTTGCTTCGCACAGAGTTCTCGGGTACACCTGATTGGGTCCTGGGGATTTATCCACCTTTATGCCTTTCAAGCCATCTCAGCACTTCCTACTGTGCAATATGGACATTTTTCAATATGCCACCATCTATTTCCCCACATTCAATATCTTCTATGTTCTTCTTCACAGTAGACACTGATACAAAATACTCATTTAGTATCTCCCCCAACTCTTGCAGCACCACACAAAGGCTGCCTTGCTGATCTTTGAGAGACCCTATTTGCTCCTAGTTACCCTTTTGTCCTTAATGCGTTTGTGAAAATCCTTTGGATTCTCCTTAACCCTATTTGCCAACACTATCTCATGTCCCCTTTCTGCCTGCCTGATTTCCCTCTTAAGTATATTCCTACTGTTTTTATACCCTTCTAAGGATTCACTCCATCTCTACTGTCTATACCTGACAATATGCTTCTTTCTTTTCCTTAACCAAACCCTCATTTTTTCTCGTCATCCATCATTCTCTACACCTACCAGCCTTTCCTTTCACCCTAACAGGAATATACTCTCTCAGTACCTGCAAACATCTGCATTCAATCAGCTTTTGGAAGTTCTTATCTAATACCATCAAAATTGGCCTTCCTCCAGTTTAGAACTTCAATTGTTAGATCTGGTCTATCCTTTTCCACTACTATTTTAAAACTAATAGAATTATGGTCCCTGGCCCCAAAATGCTCCCTCACTGACACCTCACTCCCCTGCCCTGCCTTATTTCCCAAGACTAGGTCAAGTTTGCACCTTCTCTGGTAGGTACATCCACATACTGAATCAGAAAATGTTTTTGTACACTCTTAACAAATTCCTCTCCATCTAAACCCTTAACACTGGCAGTCCCAGTCTATGTTTGGAAAGTTCAAATCCCCTACCATAACCACCTGTTATTCTTACAGATAACTGAAATCTCCTTACAATTCTGCTTCTCAATTTCCAGCTGACTATTGGGGGGTCTATAATACAATCCCAATAAGGTGATCATCCCTTTCGTATTTCTCAGCAGAGATCAACATTAGATTTAAAATTTGAGAGGTGCATTCAGAAGTCTAACTACAGCAAGGAGGAACGTGATCCTGAATCTGTTGGTATGTGTATTAAGCTTTTGTATTTTCGGCCTGACAGAAGAGTTTGGAAGTGACTATAACCAGGATGGAAGGGGTCTTTGATGATGTTGGCTGCATTCCCGAGGCAGCGAGAATTATAGATGGACTCAATAGATGGAAGGTTGACTTGCACAATGGACTGGGCTTTGTTCACAACTCTCTGTAGTTTCTTACAGTCCTAGGCAGAGCAGTTGCCATACCAAGCTGTGATGAATCCAGTTAGAATGCTTTCTATGGTTCCTCTATAAAAGTTGGTATAAATCTTTAAGGACATGTTGAATTTCCTTCTAATTAACGTACTATTTACACCTAATCCTGGCCTCTTGCGCATCCATGATTTTAATTGCTTCAACCATTGGTGGCTGTGCCTTCAGTTGCCTCAGACACAAGATCTAAAACTCTGTTCCTAAATTTCTCCTGTCTGCCACTCATTTGTTCATTAAGGCACTTCTTAAAGCCTCCCCGCTGAAATAAGCCTTTAGTTGTCCAACCAAATATCTTGTGACTTAGCTTCACATTGTGTATTTGTCATGCTCCTGTGAAGCACTTTGAAACCTTTTATTACATTAAAGATATGATATAAATATAAGTTGTCCATCTTAAAAGAACACTTACAACAAGATTTCTTGGGCTTTACAGGATTATTCAGTCTGTTCTGACCTGCAGCAACTTGAGCCTGTGCACAGTACCAATAAGTTACTAGGGGTGGTGGTGAGAGAGCGTGCGATGTGCTTTCATCCATTAAAAAAAAACTCTCCAGTGACAGAAATGAGGAAGATATGGAGCTGATCCCATAACACAGTAAGAGAAAGAATACCAGTAGCAGAGTCCTCAGTGGCAGCAGCTTCACAGAAATGAAAGTTACTTCAAATGTCAAAATGTCATGTAGTAATGTTGCAATCAGCACCTCCCAATATGCTTTCACTCACGGACAACACTTTGGTAAAGTAATAGTCAAGGAATTCCGATCAATTGTTCACCTTTGAAATTCTTGCTATATTTTAACTGAAAAGTAAAATACTGACAGCATCAATTCTGGTGGTTACAGTGTAACGGATTGATCTGATGATTGGTGAGGATATGATATTTTCATACTGAAACAATATAAACAAAACAATGAAGGGTTAAAGGAAGGGCAGACTTAGGTTGTATGTGCAAGAATCTGGTGAAGGTGGCATGACAGGTTTAGGTGGTTGCTAAACTAATCCTTGGTATTATTCATGGAAGCTTCAACTACAAAAGCAAATAACTTGTGCTAAACATCAAAAAAATACAGATTCAGGTCTCAGAGTATTCTGTGCAATTCTTGGATACCACCATTTCAGAAGGAATTATCCTTCAAGATAGTGCAGACAAGATTTACTCGAATAACACAAGGGATGAGGAACTTCTGTTATTATACAAAGGCTGGAGAAGCTGAGATTGTTTGTCTTCGGACAGAGAAGGTTAAGAGGAGAGTTGATAAGGATGAACTGTTTTGTTAGAGTGAATAAGGGAAACCTGTTTTACAGTGAAACATTCTGTAACCAGAGGACACAGATTTAAAGTAAAGTAGTTGGCCCACTGTAACGTGCAATTTTCTATTTAATCATGAGTTGTTCTAACCAGGAAAAGACTGTTCTTGAAAGTGTGGGGGAAAGATTAAGTAGAAACTTTAAAAAATGAATTAGATAAGTATTTGAAGGGGGAAATAAGTGAGGATAGCTGGAAAGAGAAGGGAAGTGGCAAAACTGAATTGATCTTCTAAATAGCTGATACAGACATGATGGAGCAACTGAGTACCTTTGATGCGTCAATCTACAATTCTGTGATACTCCTCTATGTTTTTTATGTATGCATCCAGTTTCCCTTTAAATCCATGTCCTTGGGTTGCACAGTATTCATTCTCTGGGGTCTTCTAGGTATATTTTGACTCCATTAACCTCCCACCTCCTTGCTCTTTTCAGATCAATGCTACTATTCTTGGCTGATATTCTTCTCCCAGATTTGCTGTGCTTCTTTCCATCCTATATGTATTATTCCTATTTTGTAGATTTAGGTTTTCTCGTTTTGCCCTCACACATTCCATTCCAGTGTACAATTTCAGTATCTTGGCCTTGCTGTCTCAAATAGCATTTTAGCATCTTATTATTCCACTCCTGGTTCTGTCTTTCAACCTATTCTGTAATTCAATTCCCGATTTTAATGTTTCTTCAACTGATTTCATTCGTACAGATGGGTCACATGGTTTAATTAGCCAACAGCAAACACACCAACTATGTAACAGGGATCCCACTGGTGAGAACCACAACCTCCCACTTACCCCTGCACACCAGAAAAATGAATTGTGGTCACTTATGGATTACAGTAACCATGAAAGTCTCACTCTGACCCTTCCATAAAAACAAATCTACCCCAGAAAAATATTTTGTTGTATAAGGGTGTAAGCATCTGAAGTACATTAAGCACTACTTTATATAATAATGCTAGCTGTACCTGGGCAGAACACAGCTTTTGATTCGGAAAGTGTAAGACCTAACATTGAACGCTTCCTCATAGTCTCAGTATCAATGTCTAATCATACCAATCTAATGGGCTATATGCAATGACCTATTTTGTTTTAGATAAAAGCCTTATCCATTTAGACTACTTTTCCACTACCACATGAGACCAAGCAACTCTGTAGATCCTCGGAAAGAAGGTAACAGTATTAAAGGTCCAATCTTAAACCATAAAGAGCAATGGTGAGGATTCATCTTACTCCAGATCCAAATGTTAAGGGCTCTTAATTCTGTGTTTTGTGTTGAATGGTCTATGGGAACAATGCCAACTAAGGATGTTGGCAATGAATTTGGACAAGTTCACTCCTCCACCCTCAGTTAAATTCAAAGGGAATTGGGAATGGGTAGCTGGATTTAAAGGGAACAAAGAGTTGGCGCAACTTGCAAAAGGGGATTCAACACATGAAAACAAACCGAAGCTGGGAATTTTTGAAATAATGTAGTGGACAATATTCCAGCTTCTATTTCTTCCCTGACTTAAACATCATCTCCCTGTGATCTCACAAGATTTTATTACATTCCATCTGTAACTTCCTCAGGAGATCAGTGGAGATCATGGAGGGAAATAGGTCGTAACAGTTGGCATTAGGTATTAACACTCGTTTTTGAATGGTTCAACCAATCTCTGCCAGAAAACACACATGAATATTCCAGACACACAATTTCAAATTGGAAATTATCCCTTTCATTTCATCTGACCAATCTGTTTCATCACTGCCATGAGAAAATATTTATCCAACAATTGATTGCTGGAAAGAGATGGCACAGTTCTAGAACTAGATTATTTTCATAAGCAGAGTCAAATCAAAGAGTACTGGCCACAGTAAGAATAGTTTTTTTAATTAAAAAGTTCATTCAATAATATTCGGTGCAGTGATTGTGACATTAGCCTGCTGTTTGCAACCTGAGTCTCATTATGAAGAGGTCAGGTTTATGCCTGATTAAGGTGAATAAAAGATAGTGATCAGCAGGAAAACCGGGTTGCTGTATCTGCAAAACTGATTATCAAACTCTTAACAACCTTTTAATATTCCCAAAGGGTGGGTAGCATTTCAATATAATAATAAATTCAAATGATATTGCTACAAAATTGAAGTAAGTATGAAGAGCAAGCTTATTTTAAAACATAATTCATTGCTAGTTTTGTTATCAGGACAGTTGCACAGAGCACAACAAAATTAACAATGAATTATGTGAAGCCGACTCACAGTGTGCTCATTTGAATTTTACATGATCTTCATTTTCACAAAATGTACACACAGGGATTTTAAAGCTTTGGAAGTTAACAGAATGATTTAGGTAGCAATTCACAGACGCATTATCACTTATTAAGGCTCTTTTGTTCTGTTGGAAGTGTGAATTAGTTCACTTCCTCCACCCACCCCACCTCCAAAACAAAGTGCAAAATTATTAAATTTAGTATTATTCATTGTGTTCTGAATCCTGATTATTCACATGTTCAACACAATCTTTTTAGTGACTTTCTGGTGAAGAATTTCTCCAGGTCTTAGATTTAAGAAACAATCCAAAATGTCTTGTACCTCTCTAAAAATATTTTAATGGCAATTAACTTTTTTGAATTCATGTTTTTCATGTTTGTTTCAAATATGAATAAATGTATCACAGCTGGCTTTTGATTTACTCTTCTGTGTGATTACAAATAATTAATAAGTGACTAGGGATCTAAAATCCCACTGGGTACAATACCAGTGCTAGCATATTTGCCCCAAAGCCTTTCACACATATCTTACATACAGAGGAGCCTCCTCCAAGGTCTCTGAGGTATACGGGAAAGTAGCCTGACAAGGGCTGAATTTCTCTGAGCAAAGCAAAAAATATTTAGCTTTGACTCACTTTATGCTCCAGAGAAGAAATCTT
Source organism: Chiloscyllium plagiosum (assembly GCF_037043375.1). Taxonomy (NCBI): domain Eukaryota; kingdom Metazoa; phylum Chordata; class Chondrichthyes; order Orectolobiformes; family Hemiscylliidae; genus Chiloscyllium; species Chiloscyllium plagiosum. The sequence continues at coordinate 72,283,472 of NW_028270140.1, forward strand.
TGTTCTACTTTGTGAGTTGAGCCAGGTGCATTCCAATTCCTAGGGATTGTTAGAACACAAGAACAACTGAAATAAGAGCAGGAGGAGGCCGCTCATCCCCTCAAGCCTGTTCTCCCGTTTTATCTCCTCTGGTTGCTTGCTTCCCACCAACCAACCCCCCCTTTCCCCCCACCCTCAATCAGACCTCCCACTCATCCCTCCATGACATTCCTCTTTAACTCTGACTCCCTCATAATCAAAAAAGTTGTATAACTCAGCTTTAACTATATTCAATGACCTAACTGGTCATAGGGAGAGAGCTTTCCAAAAAATAACAACCTTCTAAGAGAAGAAATTTGCATTCATCTCAGTCTTAAAGGGAAGAACACTTATTTTGAAACCATGCCCTCTAGTCATAGATACCCTCAGGGCGGGAATCATCCTCTCTGCATCTATGTTGCCAATCCCCCTCAATGACAGGAACTGGTGAATTTGTGGACTTGGTTGAGAAAGCCTTCTTTACTCAGTTTGCACCACAGGTCATGATTTCAAAGATTATTGAAGGAAGTGCGTCATTTTTCAACATGAGGATCAGATCACTCTGCTCATCACGCAGCTTGTAAATGCAAACGCTTGTCAATTTCTAGAAATAAAGTGATCATTTTCCTAGATGAAGCATATTGGCAAAGTAAGTGTTTGATTTACATGTGTCTTACATGTGACAATAGAATGGGTGCAAACATATATAAATTTGTCCTTAACATATTAAATCTCACTGATTCAACTTATACCCAGTTAGACACTCCATGTATTTGCATATTGGCTTCAGGAAATGCTGTGGATAATTAAATGGCTATGGCAGGCCTTGTGAAACAATCAGCATTTCATCACAGGGTCGATCATTAGAAGAAGGAGAAGCCCAAAATGTGCGGGATAAGCTTAAAACTGAAAACTGGAACTGGCAACATGGCTTGAAGAATTCATCCTGGTCAAAAGCACACTTATCAACTGGTCCCTCTATGTGAGAGATATGGAAGGGGTAATTTTGATTCTGTAGGCTACTGCTCGGTCTTATTATTGTCAATTTAGACAGGGATTTCACCCTCCACTTCCACCTTCTGCCAAAATCATCCATTGGGTACAAGATACAGAAGTTTAAACACACGTAACCAACAGATTCAAGAGCAGCTTCTTCCCTGCTGTTATCAGACTTCTGAATGGACCTCTCAAATTTTACATATAAATGTTGATCTCACTTTATGTGTACCTTCTCTACAGCCATAACATTGGATTCTTCACTCTGTTCTATTACCCTAATGCAAGTTACTTGGTGTGATCTGGCTTTACTGCATGCAAAACAAAACTTTTCACTGTTCCTAGGTACATGTGGCAATCATAAATCAAATCCTAATAAAAGGTAAAATACCTTGCACAACAACACGTGGCATTCTTAATGAGTGCCATCCAAGTTCTGTTATATAAATTTTTCGGGTATTTTTCCATACCATGGAACAATTTGCAGGTCCAGATGCATTGTTCATCCCATCTCACTGTGTTACTCAAGATGTCATATGCGTCAATGAAGAATGATCCTCGAGGAAGAATAAAGTTGGGAAAGAAAGTACCAACTAAAATATTTGGTGCAAGTAAAGAAGGGATGCCAGTGGAGATGTCGGTAGAACAGCAGAAATAAGCAGAGTTGAGGATCCAATCAGATGATTTTAGGAATTGAGCTCCAGGATTGGTATAACCTAGACATAATGTATTTATAGAACACCAATTCATCAGTTTTTTTTCCGGAGTGAGCATAATATCTGACTTAACCATTTTAGTGGAATGACCTTCACAGTATAATAGAATTGCAGTTCACCTGGAGCACATGGCATATCTGATTCTGTTAAATATATGGTGTGGTTATGGCTGACCTGTACCTCAAGATAATTTATCCACTGTTGATCTATATCATTTGACACCCTTGAACTATTGATCTCAAACTTGAAAACTTCAATTTACCTGGTCTTTTTGCAAGAAAGAATTCCATGATTCTACCGCTTAAACAGCAACCCAGCCCCTTAATTCATTTTGCTGCACTCAGGCAGTTTCACAGTGTGAAAATTTTAAATTCCTTTACCAGCCATCCAGCTGAGATATTTAAAAATGTAACACATTCTGCATGGTGCTTTCCAAGATATTACTCATAAAAGGCTTCACATTAATTTTAAAATTATGGGCAGAACTTATCCCTCCCTGATGTGGCACAGACAATTGTGAGGAATTTGGAAAAATGCAGTGAGAATGAAAAATATCTTAATGGCAAAGAAAGCTTTCCCAATTTTCTCTTTAAGCCTTAACTGGCAATTTCAGAGCAGTGTTTACTTTATTTCTATGCATTTATATTTCATTAAAAGATGGATTTCCCTTATTTCCACATCATGGTTATCTCTCCAGTCTAGGTAGGTACTTGGTGCCTACGAAATGCTTGATCTGACTATTGTGCTGCTATTTCTTCACAACATTCTGTACATGTTCCATGCCCCCAAACCTTCTCAGCACTTTATCCACACAAGCCGACATTGGCAACAAGCAGCATTTTCACAACATCACGCATGCTCTGATACTAGCATTTTTTTAAAATCTAGGGATATGGGCATTACAAACTGGATGGGTATTTATTGCCCATCACTGGTAGACATTCATTGAACAGCCGCAGCTCAAATCCAAGATGGTAGTTGGGAGTAGCAGCGATTGGGCTCCTGCTCATCCACTGTTTTCTTCTGCCTGTTTTTCTTTTCTTTTTTTTACTTCTTTTCTTTCTATGTTTTCTTTTCTCGACAACTCTCTCTTACCTTCTGCCCTTGGGGTGCTCAGCTGCAGCAGAACACATTGGCAATGCCAGTGACTATGGGCCCAGCGGCAAGAGGTGGCGGCGGAGTGTGGCAGCCTCAAAGTTGGTGGACCCAGTGCAGGACCCGAGGTGGTGGTGGACTCTGACACTTCAACTGATTCCGAGATGGCAGCGGCGAGATGGGCCAGCAGCAAGTGACAGCGCTGAAGCATGGAGACTTTGACGTTGCTAGGTCCAGCATAGGTAGGAGCAGGCACAGGGCTTGCACTGAGCAGGCATAGTGCTTGAGCCAGTGGCATCAAGCGTGACGAACTGGCAGTTGTAGCGGTTGCGGCTGGTGGGTCCAATGCAGGGTCCAACTCAAGGCTCATGGCATCAGTGCGGGTGATCTCGACACTTTCTATTCCTTTTGTTTCAGTTTCTTTCATTTCAGCTCTTGCTTTTAATTCTAACTATTGTATTCTAAGATGACCCAAGAGAGTGCCAACTCTGTACACTTTTCACTTTACCCCTGCAATCTTGTACTTGGGTACATGTGACAATAAAATATAATTTAATCTAATCTAATCATTTGGTGTGGGTAGACCCACAATGCCTTTAGGGAAGGACCTCCAGGATATTGACCCAACAATAGTGAAGGAATGGCTATCTTTTTCCAAGTCAGGATGTGGAGTGGCTTGGAGAAGACTTTGCAGGTTGTCATGTTCTTACCTATGTTGAGATTTTGTTTTTTTAGATGGTATTGAATGCGGGTTTGGAAGGCTCTCTCTCTGGAGCCTTGGTGAATTTTTGAAATGCATCTTGTACATGGTACACAGTGTGACTACTGAACATTAGTGATGGAGGGAATGAATGTTTCAGGATATGATGTCAATCAAATGGGCTCCTTTGTCCTGGAAGATGTCAAGCTTCTTCTATGTTATCAGAACTGCACTCATAAGTGCAAACAGAGAGTATTTCTTCACACTCCTGACTTGTGCCTCGCAGATGATGGACAGGCTATAAAATCTCTAGCTTCTGACTTGTTTTTATAGCCACAGTATCTATATACTAATCCAGTTCAGCTTCTGGTGAGTGGCATATCCAAGATGTTGCTCTTGGGGGAATTCAGTGATAATAATATCATTGAATGTTAAAGGGTGATGGTTCAAAGCTCATTGCAAAAGATGATCACTGCCCAGCACATGAGTGGTATGTTGTTACTTGCCACTAGTCAGCCCAAACCTGGATGCTGTTCAAGCTTTGTCACAATTGGACATGGCTGCTTCAGTATCTGAAGAATTGTGAATGGTGTTGAATATGGTGTAATCATTGGCAAACTTTCCCACTTCTGACTTTATGATGGAAGGAAGGTCATTGATGAAGCAGCTGAAGATGTTTGGATCTGGGACATTCCTGCACAAATGTCCTACAGCTGAGATGACTGATCTCCAACAACCAGAACTAATGCCTTTTGTGTCAGAAGTGCATTTGATAAGGCAAACCAGTGCAGAATTTATAAAGTTAATGGTAAGGCCCTGGGGAGTTGTGACGAACAAAGAGACCTAGGGGTGCAGTTGCATAGTTCCTTGAAAGTGAAGTTGCAGGTAGATATGGTGTTGAAGAAGGCATTTTGCACGCTTGCCTTCATTGGTTAGAACATTGAGTATAGGAGTTGGAACGTCATGTTGTAGTTATATAGGACATTGGTGAGGCCACTTTTGGATTACTGCATTCAATTCAGGTTGCCTTCTATCAGAAGGATGTTGTTAAAGCTTGAGTTATAAGGAGAGGCTGAATAAGCAGAGGTTATTTTTCCTGGGGTGTTGGAGGCTGAGGGGTGATCATACAGAGGTTTATAAAATCACGAGTGGTATGGTTAGGGTGAATAACCAATGTATTTTTCCTAGAGTGGAAGAAGAGCATAGGTTTAAGATGAGAGGGGCAAGATTTAAAATGGACCTGAGTGTTAACCTTTTTCATGCAGAGGGTTGTCCGTGTAAGGAATGAGCTGCCAGAGGAAGTGGTGTAGCGCATACAATTACAACATTTAAGTGGGTATCTGAATAGGACAGGTTTAGAAGAATATGGGCCAAATTCTGGCAAATGGGACTAGGTCAGATTGGGATGTCTGGCTGGCATGGACAATTGGACTTAAGGGTCTGTTTCCATGCTGTATAACTTTTTGACTCTATGTGACTTCAAGCAACAGAGGGTTTTCCTTAATTGCCATTGATTAATGTGTTAGAGGTCCTTGATCCCACTCTCCATTGATTCATTAATGCCACTTATCTACATTCAATTTGTCCTTTGTCAGCAGTTCATCTATTGCCTAAGAACGTAAATTAAAAATAATGGCCTCAAACAATCAGGACATTGCATTGTATGCACTAATTGCCTCCTTGTCATGTTATCTAAACACATGTATCAAGACAAAATACTGAGGTTGTCATTGCTAGCAGCCATTATTAAGGAAGAACTAGCAGGATATTTGAAAACCTGTAACACAATGATAAACAACACAGTTTTGTAAAAGGGAAATCATGTTTGACTAATTTGGTAGAGTTTTTGAGGAAAGAACAAACAGAGTTCATAGAAGAGAAACAATAAGTTTGGCTTTCCGTAAGGCATTCAATACGAGAGCACATAAAAGGTTATTGCACAAAATTGCTCATGGTATGGATAATGCATCAGCATGGGTGAGGATTGAAAACACAAGTGAAAAGAGATTCAGTATTAATTGGTATTTTTCAGGTCAGGCTCACTGGTCTATAGCTTCCTGGCTTGTCTTTACCACCCTTCTTAAACAGTGGCACCATGTTAGCCAACCTCCAGTCTTCTGGCGCAGCAGGTCAGGTCAAAAGGAACCCACCCCCCCTTACCCTATATTTACCCCTGACTAACACTGTGGGCAATTTAGCATGGCCAATTCACTTAAGCTGCACATCTTTGGATTGTGGGAGGAAACCCACACAGACACAGGGAGAATGTGCAAACTCTACACAGACAGGAAGGAATCAAACCTAGGACCCTGGTGCTATGAGGCAGCAGTGCTAGTCACTGAGCCACCATGCTGTCCCTGAAGTAGACTGAGTAGGGTGGCCTGGCTGCTGATCCTCCTCCCTGTGGCTACATGATGATATCTCCCTGACTCCTTGGATTGAAGGGGGCATCTAAAAGGTTAACATACCATACTTCTTCTGTCCATCTCATTGATGCACTGCATCACAGCTAAAGTGAAGGAATGTAGGTCTGAGTGCATAGTTGGTAGCCACTATGTGTTCTGCTAGATCTGTCAAGCCCATTGTCATCCTTTCTGCACAGACAGCTAAACACTCACATGTGCCAGAGCCATGAGCGTTGATTAATTTGGCTGGCCTCTTTCATCTTTTGCTCTAATCTGTGTACGGGCACTTGGATAACTCTGCACCCTAATGCTGAGTACAGAGGTTTATCAGTTGCATTGTGCTGAGCAGGGCCCTGAACTCTAGCAGTTTTCTGAATGTGATTGTTTCCTCTGTCAACTATGGGCAATTGTCAGTGATGTGCTCACTGGACTGTGAGTCCAAGCCTAATCTAGAACCCTCCATACCCACTGAGGTGAATGCCTTGTTCTGGTGTAGGCTGGATGTTACACCAATGCATCCACTGAGGATTGAGGGTCATTGTTCTCAGAAATGGAGGTGGTGGAGCCGGAACTTAGGCGGAGTGGGAAGCAGAGCTGGGAAAGAACACCACTTCCTCTTCTTTCTCTTTTGTTGTCCACCTGGAATGGAAAAGAGAAAATGATTGTCTGATGACTATGCACAGTCCCTTATCAAAACAGTGTCAGGCTCTGTCAGAATATCAGACAATAACAGACCAGAGGCATCTTCACTTGTTTCTTGTGACAATCTTATCTCTGTAATGGCAGAAACACAGTCAGAGCTCTCCCCTGCATTGCTCAGCACCAAACTTAGATTCCTCCCTAGGTCAGACCTATTGAGGTGATGTTACACTGACATTGCCATGTAGACTCACTAGCGTAAGTAATATCGCTTGTAAGTAAGCGTAATATCGCTTGTGAATCACCAAAATAAAGCAGCAAAATTAATCAGAATTGATTTGTAAATGGAACAGCATCACAAAGAGTAGTGGGATTGCCAGGAAATGAGCCATTCTTCATTTTTTTTTTTAAACAAACAAGATCAGTTGACTGATTTAATGATCTTGGTTTACTTTTTAATTGCTTTAATTATCTCCTGGTTGCTTGTTGTCTTCAATTAACTAATCACTTGAGCAGAGTCAAACATTCTCATGCAGTTTCAACTGACTGCAGGTCATAGGTCTTATATACTAAGGGCTGATCAATTTAAAGTAATTCCAAGTAATCACAGCAGCAGGAGGAATAGGTCCTGGTCAGTGTTCCATCAACTGTCCAGGACTTGTGACCATGCTAGTCTAAAAATGTTTGATTTTTAGAAGCTAAGCAGACTCAGGCCTGGTTAGTATTTGGATGGGAGACTTCCTGGAAATGCCACATGGAGTTGACATTTTCTGACAGCAGTGGCTGCTCATATTATCCCTCTGCACTTGTGTTTTGCCACACAATTGAGCAGCAAGCTATTTTACCGACAGCCAGACAAATCTGAAATTGCCTGATCTTGGAAGCTAAGCAGACTCAGGCCTGGCTAGCACTGGGAATACTAGATACAGCAGAATTTTGGGTCCTCTTGTAGCAGTGTCCCTAACTCTGGACCAGGTTCAAGTCCCACTTGCTCAAGAAGTGTATAGTAATATATCTGAACAGGTTGATAGGAAAAATAAGTTAAAAGAAAACAATGTGCTAAATGGCCTCTTTTTAATGTGTTGGAGAACAAATTTTAAAAAATGCAATTCAAGAACTTTTTTGGCTAAAAATATAGCTAGCATTAAAAAAATGCCCACATTACTTGGAAATACTTTATTAGCTATGTGGGCAATTTATTGGTGGTGATGGTTAGTAGTTAAAAGAAAAAAAATTAAAAGTCACAATGGTGTTGGTGGTGGGAAAGTTGGTTCGTTCTGTGTGATAGCATTTCTGGATATATTAAAATAAATTGCACGGGTGCCCATTTTGGGTTTTGCTTGGAAATATTTTATTGGCTACGTGGATGATTACTGGTGATGATTAGTAGTTTTAAAATAAAACAAAAAAGGTGACAGTGATTTGGATTTGGGAAAGTCATTATGTGATAGCGTGAGCATAAAGTGTCCATCAATGCTCTCGATGCCATCAGAGACAGATGGGTACTGTGGCGATGCTGTGCCTTATTTCCACTTGAACTCCATTTTGAGTTAGCCCCTTCTTTCTGTCCTTTTACCCCTCCTTCACTTTTGATGTTTCACATTGACCATAATGGGCCTTGCATGTAAATATCTAACTGGCTGCATGGGTGATTACTGATGGTAGTTAATAGTTAAAAACATAAAAGATGTCATGTTTGTGTGTATAACATTTCCAGATATAAGCGAAAAAAGGAAAAAATAAAATAAACAGCCTGGGGCTTCTTGTGGCATTGTGGTAATCGCTCTTGTTATGTGACATAACATCTCTGAACAGGTTGATTCAAAGACAAAATGAAACTGCCTGGGCTTTCTTGTGGTACAGTGATAGTGTCCCTCCCTCTGAGCTAGAAAACCTGGCTTCAAGTCCTATCTACTCTAGAGCTTGGGTTGATTAGGAAAAATATGGAAGGAAATGGGAAATGAACTGCTGTGATTCCTATTCATTTTATCTCTCCTTTCCTCCCTACCTCTCCCTCAACTTTGGACATCTACATTACCCTTAATGGGCTTTACATCAAATCTAATCCCAGAAGATTTACTAGTGGTGATGATGGTTAAGAGATGCAAATGTACAATGAGTGATTTAGTGTTGGGAAAAACAAAATTAGTTGTTTGCAAGTGCGCTTCTGGATATGAAAAAAAAGGACTGCTGCTACCTCTGACCCAAGAAGACTTGAGTTCAAATCCTACTGGCTCCAGAAGTGAGTCAAAATAGTGTTATTAAAAGTATCTTATAAGAAAGATCACACTGTTGGTCACTGGAGATAGAGACGATTAACACAGGATGAATGTAGCCATTGATGCTTGGGCACCCAAATGCTGGTCGTAATATCATGAACTTTCCCAGATATGAAGAATCAGTAGAAAATCACTGTTCCATCTGGGAGGAAATGTCCAGTTTTGTGGTATGGACTCTTTCAGTTGAATGAATTTTTTAATATCAAATATTAAGAGATTGAAGATACATAAGCATGATGTGATTATGAGCACAATTCACTTACTCTTCTGATTCCTTAATCGTTAGCACTTTTTCATTCAATTCACCCTGACTGATTTGGGAAAAATTACATGGAAAAGGATTGTGTGATGTTATCTTTTAACTTTCTATTGATGATTATTAAGAGTCAACTTTACTGTAATTGCTAATATTATCTTTATATTTGTAAGCTGCCAATTGTAATTAATAAAGTACTTTACAAATACAACTTTGTGTATGTCTTGATCTTTGATATCTTTTGTAGTATTGGAGCTGTGATTGATCAGTGTTGCTTTGTTATTGTACTGTGGGCTAAGATCTGATTTATCTATGACCAATATTGTTTGGACTTTGTTATACAGTACACATGGCACAAATTAATTTAAGCATCATATGCAAGATCCTATATCAGATCTAAATCTAACTCATAAGTATAATAATTACAAATAAAAGGAAGAACATCCATCACAGAGCTGTGAGACCTGTACATGCTTCATAATCCAACAAAAGCTAAATAACATGTTCTTGAAGATGATATAGTAATCATGTATCAACCTTGGTTTAGAGTTAGCATATTGCTTCAGAGTCATAAAGTTAAGGATTTATGTCCCAAACTAGGCATTTGAGCAAATAATCCAGTCTGATGTTTCAATGCAGTACTGACAGAATACAATACTGTCAGAATCACCATTCCCATTGTGTGAAAATAATCTTACATGATTATAAACTGTGTGGTATATCACTTCAATTGGGTTCAGGCCATTTGCTTATATGGGGCAGCACGGTGGCACAGCAGTTAAGCACTACTGCCTCACAGCACCAGGGTCACAGGTTCACTTCCAGCCTCAGGTGACTGCCTGTGTGGAGTTTGCACATTCTCCTCATGTCTGTATGGGTTTCCTCTCACAGTCCAAAGATGTGCACATCAGGTGAATGGGCCATGTTAAATTGCCCATAATGTTAGGTGCATTAGTCAGAGGGAAATGGGTCTGGGTGGGTTTCTCTTTTTGGGCCGAAGGGAAATCTAATCTAATATGCAACCAGTATCTGACGAGATGCATTTAATTGATAGCAATAGGCTATGTAATATAGAATTTAATCATTCCCAGAAATGCTACTTGAATATGTGAAACAGAATAATATCGGATGGAATGCATTTCAGGAGAACAGAATACCTTGAAACTGAAATGCATTAATAAACTATTCAAAAGGATATCTTACTGTTTATTATACACCCTCAACATTCCTCAGTGCTGTTATATTGTATCATACTTCAGAAAACAAATTATCCTACATCTGTGCAAATGAATAGAAAGCCTAGTCAAAAAATTAAATATATTAATGTCTAAGGATCTAAATGATAATATATAATTTGCAAGCCTATTTTTAATAGTAAAATAAATATTCATTATGAGGCACATTCTGTGCTCTAACACTTCCAGAAAGCAGCACCCATAGGGAGCACATTTCAGGCACACAGACTGTGATTTTCTGCCCATTAAATGTAATGGATGGAAAATTACAGACTGTTCACCAATAATTCCTGCATTGTGCCTCCTGCAAGTGATACTCCCCTCTGGGAGTACAGAATTGATCTTTATGTTATTTTTTAATGCATTCAGATAACCTAAAAAATGATTTAAGAGCACTTTGATTTGGACTATCATTAACTAAAATTTAAAGCTGTCGAACATATAACATTCTTATTTCTGAGAATGGATATGAAATTGTTTTTTTTAAAATAGCCCTGTAAAATTGTAGCTGGTATGTAATCAGAATTTGTTTTGAACATCGATTAAACAGTTTGCAGAGAGGAATATTTTAGCAGCATGAGCAAGCACAAACCAATTAAGCATAGATCTGTTTCAAAGTGGACTAGTCAAACTGTAGTCTGCATCAGTAGACATTTCTAATTATATAGGACATCATGACAGGTAAACAATCATTCTGCTTTAAAAAAAGGAAGATCCTTTTATCCTTTTTTTTAAGCTGAATTAAACTCCATCTTTAATTTCAGTGTAAAATATACTCTATACTACTCTCAAGAGACAAAATAAATCATCTAATGATTTTTCTTAAAGGTTTTCATTGCTTGGCAGCAAAGAAAAATCAGTGCAATGTTTAATATCCAGTTTCTCTAATCCAATGTTGCATGAAGAGCTTCATTATGTTAAAATTATTTGAGCAAAAATATCAAAACAGCATAAGTAGAACAGATCTGAAACCAGATACTGTTTAACCTTTATCTTGTGAAAATGTTGTCAATCTCATAGCAGAACCTGTCTCACATTGCCCAATGTTCAATGGCACGCTGTATTCACTTTCAGTGAGAGACAGCTTTAATTGGACAGCTCAAGAACAGGTTCTAAGATCCACCCAGCTCAAAAGCATTTTCATCTTGGGCTGGCATGTGGATTACATTACTCTAACCTGACACTGTCTGCTACACACACAGCATCATTTATTCATGAAAAACGTGGAAAAATCTCTGCTCTGTTGATGACTCAAACCATTCTCACATTCTGTTCAACACTGGTTTTATTTGTATTGACAATGAAAGTTATTAGAACATACTTATTTGAATAGGATCCAGATAACAGGTTAATGCACCGTAGACAGAACATGGTATAATTGCATTGTTAGAAAATCTAGCCATATAACTGTACAAGGACATAAAGTCATTAGAATCCCTACAGTGTGTAAGCAGGTCATTCAGCCCATCGAATCCATACCGACTCTCCGAACAGTATCCCACCCAGACTCACACCCCCTATTCTAACACTGTACCCCTGCAATTCCCATGGCTAATCCATCTAGCCTATGCATCACTGGACACTTTAGGGAAATTTAGCATTGCTAATTCACCTCATCTGCACATCTTTGGATTGTGGGAGGAAACTGGAGCACTAGAAGCAAACCTACACAGGCACGGTCATGGGGAGAATGTGCAAATTCGACCAGTCATCTGGTAGAATCAAACCCAGGCCCCTGGTGCTGTGAGGCAGCAGTGCTAACCACTGAGCTCAGTGTAGAGTTAAGGGATGGGTCTGGGTGGAATGCTCTTCAGAGGGTTAGTGGGCCAAATGGCTTCCTTCCATACTGTCAGGATTCTATGATTCTGTTCAGGGAATCTACCTTGTGTGTCTCACTCTGGCTGTTGGGTGAAAGAAGTCCAATTGCATCATGACAATAATTGAAATATTTAATAAATAAATCAAACGTTATTAATGAATCACAGTCTATCCTCAGCCTTTAACGTCAAACCTGTCACTCCCCAGTCATTGCATCATGATGTATTTGAGCTTTTTCCTCCTCTTCTTAGTCTTGGTCATGCCCTCAGTAAAGTTTCTGATCCTTCATTTAGCATTCTTACCTTAGAATAATTAATCTCAGTAAAAGATGTAAAGGACAAAATTTAGAAAAAATTGGGCTGTGTAAATATCATATGATATAATACAAAGTATACTTACAGCTATGCCCTTCACATGAACCTACAGCAAAGCTTCTATTTTTTTAAAAAAACCTCATTTTTGGAAAATAAGCATCATTGTCAAGGCCAACATGTATTGTCCAAACTAAATTGCCCTCAAGAAGGTGGTGCTGAGCCATCATCACTCAGTGCTGATATATCAATGATTTGTCAGTGCATGAACACTGCTATAATGAAGGGAATTTTACAATTTTGGCACAACAACAATAAAGGAATAATCATGCATTTTCAAGTCAGAAGGATCTATGACTTGGAGGGCACTTGCAAGTGGTAACACTTACTTCCCTTGTCCTTGTAGGTGGTGGAGATTATGGGGTCAGAAGGTGCTGTCAAATATCTGACCTACTGGCTTTAAGCTCAGAAAAAGTTGTCCCAATTTAAAACAATTTTTTACAATGATCAAACATGAGTATAAATTAACAATATCTCACAACTCCTCTTATGCCAAAATGCAACATCTTAGATGTGCATCAATACATTAAACATTAACACCTTCAGAAACTAGTAGGTAGAGATAACTCCAAAGCAATTTTTACTCTCAGTTACAAAAGGTAGCTATTTTATGTGATTGCTCTTCACATTCTGAATGTACACTACCAGTTCAATTAAAGGTAAATCCAAAACCTCAGCACTCTGCAAATCATATTGTCATAGAGTCATAGAGATGTACAGCATGGAAACAGGCTCTTCGGTCCAACTCATTCATGTCGAACAGATAGCCTAAATTAATCTAGTCCTATTTACCAGCGCTTGGCCCATATCCCTCTAAACCCTTCCTATTTATGTATCCAACCCAATATCTTTTAAATGTTGTAATTGTACCAGCCTCTGCCACTTCCTCTGGCAGCTCATTGCCTACAACATCACTCTTTGTATGAAAACGTTGCCCTTTGGGTTCCTCTTAGATCTTTCCCCTCTCACCCTAAACTTATGCCCTCTAGTTCTGGACACCCCCAACCCAGGAAAAAGACCTTGAAATATATGTATATTTGCTATAAAGGTAGTACAGGGATATTGTATGCTACTTTATGATATTTAGACAAAACAACTAAAATAATGCAATATTTATTGTTTCATATTCCATTTCACATTCATAATTATAACCTTTATGGTACCAAACTAACATTAAAAATGATGTAAATAAAACAACATTTGGACATCAAAGCTATACAGCCATGACAAAAACTAAACTCAGAAAACAAATATAAATCCACCATAATTTGAAGCAGCAGTCCTTAACTTGACGTTATGTCTTCAGATGTAATTTGTGAACAATGCTTTTTTTACAACCGGTTTGAGAAATAAGGTGTTCTCACCTATGTGACATTGTAAAGTAGATCTAAGGCTTGTAATATCTTTCGTTTACAATGACTTTGCACCACAAACATCTAAATGCAGCATAGAAGCCCATAGATGATAAAGTGATCTATTTTGAAATAGTGGTTTAAGAATTATAGCAACTAAGCATTATCCAGTAAGAAAAATAAAGGATGCAGAGGCTCAAATTAGAGAAAACTCAGCACAGTCTTATTAAGAGATATAAATGATGGTGAGAGCCAATAGCCATACAAAAGTAATTGAGGTCATCCCAAATTAATGAGATATAAGGATTTGGAAAAGTATTTAACAATGTGGTGCCACTCCTGACTTGTGCCTTATAGATGGTGGACAATGTTGGAGAGTCATGAGGTGAGTTACTTGTTGCAACATTCCTCGCCACTGACCTGTTCCTGAACCATATTTATATGGTTGCTCCAGTTCAGTTCCTGGTCAATGGTAACCCCAGGATGTTGATAGTAGAGGATTCAGTGCTTCATGGGCAGCAGCCTCATGCACCCTTCCATAGATATTGGCATCTGACATGTACTGGACTCACTCAATCACAGTGGCACATCTCTAATCCACTTATAACACAGATTGGCACTTTAATGTTTTGCTTTGGAGTTCATCAGTTACAATACTATTGCAATACACAACGCAATGACAGGCATCTAGCTCATGGACAGTCACAGGGAATTTCTTAAAGCTACTTGTGAGCTCTCTAGGCTTTTTGTGCCTTGTTCCCTCAGCCAGAGTTTAAAGGCTTTCAGTATGACAGTGTTGCCCTTGCTGTTCAGGGCAGACACAAGGCCAGGCAGCTTGTCATGGATGTAAGGACCTGGAAATGCACCTTAAGTTCTGTAAGCTGCAAGGCTATGGGCCATATGCAGGAAGATGGGTTTGGAAAGGGCATCTGAGTGAATTTGAGTTGGCATAGACAAGATGGGCCAAATGGCCCCCTTCTATGCTGTATAATTTCTATGGTTTCTATGGTCAGTATGATTATTCATGGTGGTGAACATTTTGATGTTATGGTGCCATCTTATCTCAATGTCATATCTACAGCATGTGTCAGCAGCCTACATAGCAAACAATTTGCATATTAGATTAGATTAGATTACTTACAGTGTGGAAACAGGCCCTTCGGGCCAACAAGTCCACACCGCCCCGCCGAAGCGCAACCCACCCATACATTTACCCCTTACCTGACACTACGGGCAATTTAGCATGGCCAATTCACCTGACCTGCACATCTTTGGACTGTGGGAGGAAACCGGAGCACCCGGAGGAAACCCACACAGACACGGGGAGAACGTGCAAACTCCACACAGTCAGTCGCCTGAGGCGGGAATTGAACCCGGGTCTCTGACGCTGTGAGGCAGCAGTGCTAACCACTGTGCCACCGTGCCACCCACAAACATGTATCAAACAAATGGCTATATCTCAAAATCAAGGGGAAACAGTACACAATGAAGGCTGGCGATGGGGCAATGCCAATTGGGAGTAGGGGTAGGTGGTGGGTGGCATTATGGTGATGCCATAAATCAGGGGGTTTCCTGCTCAATTGATCAAATGTTTTCTCTGATATCATTTCAGGGGCATGGGCACTATCATTGTTTGCTCAGGATGGTCAAAATTGAAGTGGGTAAGAAGCCAAGAGTTGGTCATTGCAACACTTATCTCTTTCTGCTCGAGCATGTATTTCCTGGAATGAAACTTAGGGAAGGATTGAGTGATCTAAAGGCATTGAGGGATGAGCAGTGATGTGTCCTACATGAATGAGTATGAGAGGAAAGAGTCATGTAGTGTTAATCACTTTGAGGGACTGAGTGAGAGTGAATGAGGGAAGACATTGGATATGTCACTGAGAGTCGTCAAGCCAGAGCCTTGGGGGGAGGTAGGGATGCAGCAGCAGACATAGAATGGGTATGGGTTATCTGAGACATAATACCCTAGCAGAACGGAGAAGGTTCAAGACCTGCCCGCAGCGCTGTTGTGCATTCCCACAGTTGGTTGAAACCACACTGCCCTGGACAGCAAACTCACAGCAGGCTGGAAGGATCTGGAGTCAGGGCCTCCCCCGCTGATTCTAGGGAAGAGGAAGGCCCTCTTCTGCACTACCCTATCCACCAGAACTTTCAATTCCCTGTCTACCAAGTGGGGTGCTAATTTCCCTTTGGCTGTCACAGCCAGGACACATATCATGTGCTATGCAGCGCAGCTTGGACTGAATTGCGTGTCAGAGTGCACAATTGCCATTTAAAGACGGTGCTGGCATCAGGAATCCGAGCATGTCCTGATTGTGTTAAACATATCTAGCTGCAGCAAGTGGGAGAAGCAGGCTAGCATCGGGTGACAAGGGCACCATGAGGCAAGTTTGGGACAAGTTTCGGAGAAACTCACTCTGCTTTGCAGAGAAAACTCTCCCACAAACCCATAAAAATGACACCAGCAAAGTAAGGGAATTCTCAGCTCCAGGGGCTTTGCAAGATCAAAATAGTTGACTTTACTATCATCATTCCCAGTGCATTGAGGAGACTGGGCGGTGCATTCAGTTTTGTTGCTTTGGTAAAACTCCAGCTTCTTGAAAACCGCGTTAGGGAACTGGAGCTGGAGCTGGATAAACTTCGGATCATTCAGGAGGCAGAGAGGGTTATTGAGAGGAGTTACAGGGAGGTAGTCACTCCTGAGGTACAAGAAAAAGGCAAATGGGTTACAGTCAGGAGACGGAAAGGGAACCGGTAGGCAGTGCAGGGATCCCCTGTAGCCATTCCCCTCAACAATAAGTATACCATTTTGGATACTGTTGGGGGGGACGACTTACCAGGGGAAAGCCGTGGGGTACAGGGCTCTGGCACAGAGTCTGTCCCTGCTGCTCAGAAGGGAAAGGGGAAGAGGAGCAGAGCAGTAGTCATTGAGGACTCCATAGTTAGGAGGACAGATAGGAGGTTCTGTGGGGACAAGAGAGACTCACGGTTGGTGTGTTGCCTCCCAGGTGCCAGAGTTCGTGATGTCTCTGATAGTGTTTTTGGGATCCTTAAAGGGGAGGTGGAGCAGCCCCAAGTCGTGGTGCACATAGGCACCAACGACATGGGTAGGAAGAGAGATGGGGATTTAAGGCAGAAAGGCAGGGAGCTAGGATGGAAGCTTAGAGCTAGGACGAACAGAGTTGTTGTCTCTGGTTTGTTGTCCATGCCACGTGCTAGTGAGGTGAGGAATAGCGAGAGAGAGGAGTTGAACACGTGGCTACAGGGAAGGTGCAGGAGGGAGGGTTTTGGAGTGTTGGATAATTGGGGCTCTTTCTGGAGTAGGTGGGACCTCTACAAGCAGGATGGTCTTCATCTGAACCAGAGGGGTACCAATATCCTGGGGGGGATATTCACTAAGGCTATTGGGTGGGTTTAAACTAATCCAGCAGGGGAATGGGAACCAAAATTGTAGTTCAAGTATAGAAAAGGTTGAGAGTAGGGAGGTCCAAAATCAAGTTTCAAGGATGCAAGATGGCACCGGAAGTTGGTTTGAAGTGTCTACTTCAACACCAGGAGCATCCGGAATAAGGTGGGTGAACTTGCAGCATGGGTTGGTACCTGGGACTTCGATGTTGTGGCCATTTAGGAGATGTGGATAGAGCAGGAACAGGAATGGTTGTTGCAGGTTCCAGGATTTAGATGTTTTAGTAAGAACAGAGAAGATGGCAAAAGTGGGGGAGGTGTGGAATTGTTGGTCAAGGACAGTATTACAGTTGCAGAAAGGGTGTTTGGGGACTCGTCAACTGAGGTAGTATGGACTGAAGTTAGAAACAGGAAAGGAGAGGTCACTCTGTTGGGAGTTTTCTATAGGCCTCCGAATAGTTTCAGAGATGTAGAGGAAAGGATAGCAAAGATGATTCTCGATAGGAGTGAGAGAGACAGGGTAGTTGTCATGGGGGGCTTCAACTTTCCAAATATTGACTGGGAACACTATAGTATGAGTACTATAGATGGGTCAGTTTTTATCTAGTGTGCGCAGGCGGGCTTCCTGACACAGTATGTAGACAAACCAACAAGGGGCGAAGCCACGTTACATTTGGTACTGGGTAATGAGCCCAGCCAGGTGTTAGACTTGGAAGTAGGTGAGCACTTTGGTGATAGCGATCACAATTCTGTTATGTTTACTTTAGTGATAGAAAGGGATAGGTGTATACCACTGGGCAAGAGTTACAACTGGGGGAAAGGCAATTACCGATACAATTAGCTGAAAATGTGTTGCTGGAAAAGCGCAGCAGGTCAGGCAGCATCCAGGGAACAGGAGAGTCGACTTTTCGGGCATAAGCCCTACTTCAGGATACAATTAGGCAAGATTGAGAAAGCATAGGGTGGAGAAGGAAACTGCAGGGGATAGGCACATTAGAAATGTGGAGCTTTTTCAAGGAAAAGCTACTGTATGTCCTAGATAAGTATGTACCTGTCAGGCAGGGAGGAAGCTGTAGAGCGAGGGAGCCATGGTTTACAAAGGAAGTGGAATCTCTGGTCAAGAGGAAGAAGAAGGCTTATGTTAGGAGATGTGAAGGCTCAGTTAGGGCGCTTGAGGGTTACAAGGTAGCCAGGAAAGACCTAAAGAGAGAGCTCAGAAGAGCCAGGAGGAGACATGAGAAGTTATTGGCGGATAGGATCAGGGTAAACCCTAAGGCTTTCTATAGGTATTTAAGGAATAAAAGAATGACAATGGTAAGATTAGGGCCAATCAACGATAATAGTGGGAAGTTGTGTGTGGAGTCAGACGAGATAGGGGAAGCACTAAATGAATATTTTTCGACAGTATTCACTTTAGGAAACGGCAATGTTGTCGAGGAGAATACTGAGATACAGGCTACTAGACTAGGTGGGATTGAGGTTCACAAGGAGGAGGTGTTAGAAATCCTGCAGAGTGTGAAAATAGATAAGTCCCCTGGGCCGGATGGGATTTATCCTAGGATCCTCTGGGAAGCCAGGGAGGACATTGCCAAGCCTTTGGCATTGATCTTTAAATCGTCATTGTCTACAGGAATAGTGCCAGAAGACTGGAGGATAGCAAATGTAGTTCCCCTGTTCAAGAAGGGGAGTAGAGACAACCCAGGTAATTATAGACCAGTGAGCCTTACTTCAGTTGCTGGTAATAGGTTATAAGAGATAGGATTTATAATCAGCTAGAAAAGAATAATTTGATTAGGATAGTCAGCACGGTTTTGTGAAGGGTAGGTTGTTCCTCACAAGCCTTATTGAGTTCTTTGAGAAGGTGACCAAACAGGTAGATGAGAATAAATTGGTTGATGTGGTATATATGGGTTTCAGCAAGGCATATTTTTTTTTTGATAAGGTTCCCCACAGTAGGCTATTGTACAAAATGCGGAGGAATGGGATTGTGGGAGATATAGCAATTTGGATCAGTAATTGGCTTGCTGAAAGAAGACAGAAGGTGGTGGTTGATGGGAAATGTTCATCCTGGAGTCCAGTTACCAGTGGTGTACTGCAAGGGTCGGTGTTGGGTCCACTGCTGTTCGTCATTTTTATAAACGACCTGGATGAGGGTGTAGAAGGGTGGGTTAGTAAATTTGCAGATGACACTAAGGTCGGTGGAGTTGTGGATAGTGACAAAGGATGTTGTAGGTTACAGAGAGACATAGATAAGCTGCTGAGCTGGGCTGAGAGGTGGAAAATGGAGTTTAATGCGGATAAGTGTGAGGTGATTCACTTTGGTCAGAGTAACCTTTTTTGCAGCAGAGCGCGACGGGAGCTGGGCGGAAGTGAAGTCGGAGCGCAGAGCCGGTTGGGAAAGTAAGTGATTGTTATTTGAGTGGGTGTGTTCTAGACCCCAGGTCCTACAAAGTAGGGCCTCCTCTAATCTAACTTTAAAGTCCACAGACTTGCCCCAAAAAGAGAGTCCAGGGAAGTTCCTGTTGAGAGAAGAGAGAGTCTTTAGCTCAGGAGTCTTCGACAAGGAGGTTGAGTGAAGTGATTACGCCACAGTTGAAGAGGGTGAAGACATGACTGCCCAGCTGGTTCAGTGTGCTACGTGCATGATGTGGGAGGTCAACGACTCTGGTGTATCTGGCTCGTATATCTGTGGAAAGTGTGTGCATGTTCAGCTACTGAGAGAGCATATCGCAGCACTGAAGAAAGATCTCGAGGATCTTAGGCTCATCCGAGAGATCGAGATCTTTCTGGACAGGACCTTCAGCAAGGTTATTACACCGACCATACCAGAAGAGAGCAGCAGAGTGAAGATGATAAGGAAGACAGAGAGGAAACAGGTGCAAGAGACTGCGGGGGAAGTACCTGTCAGGAACAAGTTGAATCTTTTGGAAACAGTAGAGACAGATGACACTGCCAATCCATGAGGCGGTCAGGTCTGTCAATCAAAGGTTGGCGTGGAGGCAGAGCTGAGGAGTCAGACATCGCACAGAGCCGTGGTGATAGGGGACTCCATAGTGAGAGGAACTGAATGGGGTTTCTGTAATAGCAGGCAGGATTTAAGGATGGTGTGTTGCCTTCCTGGTGCCAGGATTAAGGACATCGCAGACAGAGTGCAGGAAATCCTCAAGGGCGAAGGTGAAGAGCCAAAGGTGGTGGTACATGTCGGCACAAATGATGTCGGGAAAAAGAGGAGGAACATACTACAGCGGGACTTCGGAGAACTAGGAGGAAGGCTGAAAAGCAGGATGTCCAGAATGGTTATCTCCGGTTTGCTTCCAGTTCCTCGGGCTGGCAAGGCCAGGAACAGGGAGATAATGGACTTGAATGTGTGGCTGGGGACCTGGTGCAGGAAGCAAGGGTTTAAATTCTTGAATCACTGGGGTATGTTTTGTGGTAAGCATAAATTATACAAAAGAGATGGTTTGCACCTTAATAGGTTAGCGACCAGCATTCTGGCAGGCAGGTTTGCTACTGCAACACAGCTGCGTTTAAACTAAATAGCAGGGGGGAAGGAAATTGAAGGGAAAGTTAGAACAAGGGAAGTCAAGAAAGACAACGGTATCAATGAAGCAGAAAACTCAAAAAGGGATCATGCCATAAGGTTGAGTGAAATAGGGGTTGATAGGAAGAGTGAGGGCAGTAACAAATTAAAAATACTATATATGAATGCACAAAGTATTAGAAATAAGATGGATGAGCTTGAGGCTCTTTTGGAAATTGGCAGCTACGATATTGTGGGGATAACTGAGACATGGCTTCAAGTGGACAGGGCCTGGGAAATGAATATTCAAGGCTATACGTGCTATCGTAAGGACAGACTGACGTGCAGAGGGGATGGGGTGGCCCTGTTGGTAAGGGATGATATTCAGTCCCTTGCGCGGGGGGATCTAGAATCGGGGGATGTAGAGTCAGTATGTTTAGAGCTGAGAAATTCTAAGGGTAGAAAGACCCTCTTGGGAGTTATCTACAGGCCCTTAAACAGTAGTATGGATGTAGGGTGTAAGTTGAATAAGGAGCTGAAATTGGCCTGTCGCAAAGATGTTACTACAGTTGTTATGGGGGATTTCAACATTCAGGTAGATTGGGAGAATCAGGATGGTATTGGATCTCAAGAAAGAGACTTTGTGGAGTGCCTCAGAGATGGATTCTTAGAACAGCTGGTGCTGGAGCCTACCAGGGAGAAGGCAATTCTGGATCTGGTATTGTGCAATGAACCAGAATTGATCAGGGACCTTGAAGTGAAGGAGCCATTGGGAAGTTATGACCATAATACAATAAGCTTCAATCTGAAATTTGAAAGGGAGAGGGTACAATCGGTAGTGACAATATTTCAGTTGAATAAAGGGAACTATGGAGCTATGAGGGAGGAGCTGGCCAAAATTCAATGGTGCGATACCTTAGCAGGGATGACAATGGAGGAACAATGGCAGATATTTCTGGGTATAATACAGAAGATGCAGGATCAGTTCATTCCAAAAAGGAAGAAAGATCCTATGAGGAGGCATGGGTGGCCGTGGCTGACGGAGGAAGTTAAGAAACATATAAAGTCAAAAGAGAAAATGTATAACATAGCAAAGATAAGTGGGAAAACGGAGGACTGGGAAGTTTTTAAAAGAACAACAGAGGATTACTAAGAACGAAATACACAGAGAAAAAATGAGGTACGAAGGTAAACTGACCAATAATATAAAGGAGGATAGTAAAGGCTTTTTTAGGTATGTGAAAGGGAAAAAAATGGTTAAGACTAAAATTGGGCCCTTGAAGACAGAAACAGGGGAATATATTACGGGGAACAAAGAAATGGCAGAAGAATTGAATTGGTACTTCAGATCGGTGTTCACTGGGGAAGACACAAGCAATCTTCCTGAGGTAACATTGGCTGAAGAACCTGAACTGAAGGGAATTTATATTTGCCTGGAATTGGTGTTGGAGACACTGTTAGGTCTGAAGGCGGATAAGTCCCCGGGGCCTGATGGTCTACATCCCAGGGTACTGAAGGAGGTGGCTCGAGAAATCGTGGATGCGTTGGTGATTATTTTCCAGAGTTCGATAGATTCAGGATCAGTTCCTGTGGGTTGGAAGCTGGCTAATGTTGTACCACTTTTTAAGAAAGGAACGAGAGAGAAAGCAGGAAATTATAGACCAGTTAGTCTGACCTCAGTGGTGGGAAAGATGCTAGAGTCAATTATAAAGGATGAAATTACAACACATCCGGATGGCAGTAGCAGGATAGGTCAGAGCCAGCATGGATTTATGAAGGGGAAATCATGCTTGACTAATCTTCTGGAATTTTTTGAGGATGTAACTCTGAAGATGGACAAGGGCGATCCAATGGATGTAGAGTACCTGGACTTTCAGAAAGCCTTTGATAAAGTCCCACATAGGAGGTTAGTGAGCAAAATTAAGGCTCATGGTATTGGGGGAAAAGCACTGACTTGGATTGAAAATTGGTTGGCTGACAGGAAACAAAGAGTAGTGATAAACAGCTCCCATTCGGAATGGCAGGCGGTAGCCAGTGGGCTACCACAGGGATCAATGCTGGGACCGCAGCTTTTTACAATATATATTAATGATATAGAAGATGGTATTAATAATAACATTAGCAAATTTGCTGATGATACAAAGCTGGGTGGCAGGGTGAAATATGAGGAGGATGTTAGGAGATTACAGGGTGACCTGGACAGGTTAGGTGAGTGGACAGATGCATGGCAGATGCAGTTAAATGTGGATAAATGTATGGTTATCCACTTTGTGGCAAGAACAGGAAGGCAGATTACTACTTAAATGGAGTCAAGTTAGGTAAAGGGGCAGTACAAAGAGATCTGGGTGTTCTTGTACACCAGTCAATGAAGGCTAGCATGCAGGTACAGCAGGTTGTGAAGAAAGCTAATAGCATGCTGGCCTTCATAACAAGAGGGATTGAGTATAGAAGCAAAGAGGTTCTTCTGCAGCTGTACAGGACCCTGGTGAGACCGCACCTGGAATATTGTATGCAGTTCTGGTCTCCAAATTTGAGGAAAGACATTCTGGCGATTTAGGGAGTGCAGCATAGGTTCACATGGTCAATTCCTGGAATGGCGGGATTATCTTATGTTGAAAGATTGGAGCGACTGGGCTTGTATACCCTTGAGTTTAGAAGACTGAGAGGGAATCTGATTGAGACGTATAAGATTATTAAAGGATTGGACACTCTGGAGGCAGGAAACATGTTTCCGCTGATGGGTGAGTTCCGAACCAGAGGACACAGCTTAAAAGTAAGGGGTAGGCCATTTAGGACAGAGATGAGGAGAAACTTTTTCACCCAGAGAGTGGTGGGTGTGTGGAATGCTCTGCCCCAGAAGGCAGTGAAGGCCCAGTCTCTGGATTCGTTGAAGAAAGAGTTGGTTAGAGCTCTCAAGGATAGTGGAATCAAGGGTTATGGAGATAAGGTAAAAACAATGACTGCAGATGCTGGAAACCAGATTCTGGATTAGTGGTGCTGGAAGAGCACAGCAGTTCAGGCAGCATCCGAGGAACAGTAAAATTGACGTTTCGGGCAAAAGCCCTTCATCAGGAATAAAAAAGGCAGGAACAGGATACTGATTGAGGATGATCAGCCATGATCATAATGAATGGTGGTGCAGGCTCGACGGGCAGAATGGCCTACTCCTGCACCTATTGTCTATTGTCTATTGTCTAACCGGAATGCAAAGTACTGGGCTAATGGTAAGATTCTTGGTCGTGTAGATGAGCAGAGAGATCTCAGTGTCCATGTACACAGATCCTTGAAAGTTGCCACCCAGGTTGACAGTGTTGTTAAGAAGGCATACGGTGTTTTAGCTTTTATTAATAGAGGGATCGAGTTCCGGAACCATGAGGTTATGTTACTGCTGTACAAAATTCTAGTGCGGCCACATTTGGAATATTGTGTACAGTTCTGGTCACCGCAATATAAGAAGGATGTGGAAGCTTTGGAAAAGGTGCAGAGGAGATTTACTAGGGTGTTGCCTGGTATGGAGGGAAGGTCTTACGAGGAAAGGCTGAGGGACTTGAGGCTGTTTTCGTTAGAGAGAAGAAGGTTGAGAGGTGACTTAATAGAGACATATAAGATAATCAGAGGGTTAGATAGGGTGGACAGGGAGAGCCTTTTTCCAAGAATGGTGATGGCGAGCACGAGGGGGCATAGCTTTAAATTGAGGGGTGATAGATATAGGACAGATGTCAGAGGTAGTTTCTTTACTCAGAGAGTAGTAAGGGTATGGAATGCTTTGCCTGCAACGGTAGTAGATTTGCCAACTTTAAGTACATTTAAGTCGTCATTGGACAAGCATATGGACGTACATGGAATAGTGTAGGCTGGATGGGCTTCAGATTGGTATGACAGGTCGGTGCAATATCGAGGGCCGAAGGGCCTGTACTGCTCTGTAATGTTCTATGTCCTATTTTTGAGACTTTTTCATGGTTAGATACAACTGCTCGCTCAGCCATTGTCGAGTGTAGTTAACAATATATATGTAGACCAAACCAGGTAAGGACAGCAGATTTCCTTCCCTAAAAGGTATTAGTGAATGAGAATTTTTGCTTAACTACAATTGCTTTAAGGTCGTCATTAGGCTTTGTATTTTCAATTTCATTTTTACTTAAGTTCAAATTTGACCATTTGCCATGGTGGGATTTGAAAATTCATTCTCAGAGCATTACTGGGATCTCTGCATATTAATGCTACTATACCATTGTTACCCCATATTATATCATTGCTGCCTCATACTGCAGTAGGTCTCACCAATGGAGATTTCAGTAATTAATTTGATAAGGTCCCACATTGCAGAGTGGTCAACAAGTAAAAGACCATGTGATACAAGGGTTACCGTTGGATTGGATCTACAATTGATTCAGTGACAGGAAATAGAGAGAAATGGTCAAAGATTGTTTTCACAAATGGAAACATTTATGAATGGCATTCCACTGGATTCAGTATTGGATCCCTGGCTGCTTGTTGTACATCAATTATTTGAACTTAAATGTGAGAGATGTGGTGAGGAAAGTTGAAGATGGCACAAAAATCAACCATGTGGTTGAGAGTAAAGAGGATGTCTGTCAAATTCAGAATGATACCATTGGTTTATTTAAGTCAATGGAATGAGACAAATGGAATTCAAATCAGAGAAGTGCAAGGTTTGCATTTGAAGAGGGCAAACAAAGCAAGGGAATGCATAAGAAATAGGAGGATAGTATGAGGATAGAGGGTATGAGAGTCCTCCAAATACATGTCTACCATATGCATGGAGGATATGAGGATAGAGGGTATGAGAGTCCTCCATATGCAGGTCCACAAGTCCCTAAAGATGGCAGGACTGGTCAATAAGGTTATCAAGAAATTGTATGGAACCCTTTCATTTGTTGCATAAGGCATAGCATACGAAAGCAGGGATGTAACACTGAAAATTGTGTAAAATGTTGGTTAGGCCACAACTGGATTGTTGTGTACAGTTCTTGTCACCAGATTACAGGAAAAATATAATTGCTCCAGAGAGAGCACAGAGCAGATTTACAGGAATCTTATCAGGACGTGAAATCTGCACCTATCAGGAAACATTGAATAGAAACAATCATTCACAGAGCCAAAACAACATTTTCATCAGAGATTCCCACAACCTAAAAGTACCAAATATTTTGGCGGCAATTAAAGGTCCACTCAGAATGATGCTCAGTATCCAGGCAGAAGGATCCAATCCACATTGATTTTGTAAGGTGACTGCAAAAAAAATGGGAAGACAGAAGTAAACAGAATATATGTTTTATTTTGACAACTTGAACGGTGTTATCAGTAAATAAACTTTGAGCTAAACTATAAATCAGCTTTGAGAAATTCAGGCTTCTGAGTTCTGAATCATTTTTTCACTGAGACTTACTCCACAGGTGTTACACCGCAGGAGCAATGGAGCTGAAGTAAATAGTGTCTGCTCCATTCCCAGCAGAAAGAAAACTTCAAATATCTCCACAGGGCTCCCAACAGTTATATCCTGCAACAACATGGGGCAGCATTGCTGATATTCCACCAATGCGGTGAGTAAAAGGATTATAGAACTTGCCTGCTTCGTTAATTAGTTCAGGAAACAACAACAACTTGTATATATGTCAAGTCTTTAGCATAATGAATTATCCCAATGCGCTTTCAAGGAGCACTCTCAAGTAAAATTTGAACTGAATCACTGAAAAATATACTGTAACCCTGAACCATACAGAAATCTTTAATTCAGAAACACAAGTTATCTGGAAATGTTTTTAGCTGAGGGGTCCCAAGATAGCTTCGGGGACCACAAGGTCTCCCACTTCCAAAGCAGCAATTTCAACTATGGAGTGGAGACAGCCTGGTCCTGAGACTCTGGAGGCAAAATCCTGGACCCAGATGATTACTGCTGCTGAATAGCAAAGGCTGATGAGCCCAAAACCTCTTTAAGCTAAAAACACACCATTATCAGCAAGTACTGAGAAGCTCCTGGATGATTATGTGCCAACATATCTTGGTACAAGATCAAAATAAATGTTGTGTACAGCCATCAGGTTTCCTTATCCTCTAACAGGGGCAGCACGTGGCTCAGTGGTTAGCACTACTACCTCAAAGTGCCATGGACCTGGGTTCGATTCCAGCCTTGGGTGACTGCCTGTGTGGAGTTTGCACATTCTCCTCATGTCTGCATGGTTTCCTTTGGGTGCTCTGGTTTCCTGCTACAGTCCAAAAATGTGCATGCCAGGTGAATTGGCCATGCTAAATTGCCCATAATGTTAGGTGCATTAGTCAGGGGTAAATAGGGGAGTGGGTCTGGGTAGGTTACTCTTCAGAGGGTCACTGTGGATTTGTTGGGATGAATGGCCTGTTTCCATGCTGTAGGGAATCTAATCTAAAAGCATTTGTTTGGCCTTTTGATTCCCAGGATCCAAGATTAAAACCTCAGTTAGTGAGTATTTACATATGTAAAGACCAGACCCACCTGTCCTATACAGTTTTCCACATGCTAACAAGCAAAACTGAGTTAAATGCATAAGTCAACTTGCTCCTGTTGCTTCCTAACATAGCATATTTTAACTGTCATCACCACAGAATTAACCCAGGACAGTAGTTTAAAATTCAGTGCCGAGTATTTGGATTCTTTCGTTCCAAGCAAAAAAGCAAATGTACAAAGGTAGCCTGGTTTTCCAGCCAAGTTCTTGAGTTGGTTGCTAAGGTGTTCCAAAAGATTTCACTAACTTCAGAGATCCTAAAGGAATCTTGGAAGCAAGATTTAGACTATTCATTGCTGAAATATTACAAGACTTCTGGAATATTGAAAATTCCTCTAACCATTCTGGACGGCACGGTGGCACATGGGCGGCACGGTGGCACAGTGGTTAGCACTGCTGCCTCACAGCGCCAGAGACCCGGGTTCAATTCCCACCTCTGGCGACTGACTGTGTGGAGTTTGCACTTTCTCCCCGTGTCTGCATGGGTTTCCTCCGGGTGCTCCGGTTTCCTCCCACAATCCAAAAATGTGCAGGCCAGGTGAATTGGCCATACTAAATTGCCCATAGTGTTAGGTAAGGGGTAAATGTAGGGGTATGGGTGGGTTTCGCTTCGGCGGGTCGGTGTGGACTTGTTGGGCCGAAGGGCCTGTTTCCACACTGTAATGTAATCTAATTACATGCACAGTCAAGAGAATGAACATTCGTGATGTATGGTGGACTTTTTTCTTGCTTTTAATAATATTTCATTCTTAATACTTGTTATAACATTACCTTGCTGCATTTTTCATGTTTCATTTGATGTTCTGTTAGGGGACATTTACTATAAACAGACATCTCATTATGATGTGTAAAATGCTTGACTCTTGAGGACTATGCTATAATGAGGGCAGAGTGTACCCTTCAGTGAAATAAACTATTTGTTGGAATTTTTTTTCTACATTTCTGGCATAATCCCAGGGAGCTAGAAGAAAGCATCAAATATTAATGTTGAACATAACAAAATTATGGCATCAGCTTTAGTATGCATCTACATGGTTTTGTGACAAATGAAGCAAGTATATTTAATTTTTAACAAGCCCTTGCTGTTCTTGTTTTCCCTTCTGTGAAATACATGAAGCATAAAAATTTATTCAGGTTGAAAGAAAGGCTAAGGTACCAGTCAATCACCACTTCACCACATGGCAATACTTAATTTCTAAAAAGCTATTTGCTTCAAAAGGGAGGTAAAATGATGATCTATAGTAAACACACGGGATATATTCATCAAAATGTGGGAATGTTTCAGGAAAAAAAAACAAGTGAATTTCCTGAGGTAACTGTCCTTGACCTGGGTCTTTAATCGAGTGAAATTTCATCACTTTATCTAATATCATGCTTCATGCTTTGAGCTCGCAGCAATTCTATTTTAGTGTGGTCTAATGGGCAGCTGACATATCCACTCAGCACCAGACTGTGCAATATGTGCTGACACACAAATGTAGTGTGCACTCTAGTGAGAGATGTTTAGTTCCCCATTCCTCCTCCTCACCCCTTGGAAGAATTCCGAGTTCAGAATCTTTGAAAAATTGTGTCAATCTTAATTTTGAGGATGTATACAAACTGTTCATTCCGAGGCTGGGGTGTAAGGATAGGGAGAGGGAGAACATGTTTATAATATTGAGGTTGTTCAGATTCCAGTTATTATTCGCGACTGAAAATTACATCACACATTAGCTTTCAGGAGCATTCACTGGGTCTAACTGCAATTCAAAAATAAATTGGTAAATCATGACTGCATTTTTAATTGCTGCAAGTATCAATTCAGAATTCGTATTTGAATTTTCAGTTTTATTTTCTATCCAGCCTTTTCAGTCTTCAAGAAATAGCCAATTGCACTTCATAGGCACTAAATCAGCATTGTAACCATAATATTTTAAAATGTTACTTCATTTTTTTTTTAAGTTTTGGCTTTTTAAATCCCATTTTCAAAGCACCTGCATTTTTTTTCATGTTTTTGTGCAAATGCTTGAGCCAATCAGGACGCTGGATGCCAATGTTGTAAATATTTTTGGGTTTGCTGTTGAACCTCAGCACACAGAATGAAAACATGCATTTTCTACTTTTCTTCATAACCGGCAGAAGTTCGACACTGTTGGAATGTTGGGAAATGCAGCAGTTAACTTACATTCAGCAAGTCCCACAAACAGCAAAATGAGAACAGCCCAAAATTGTTATTTTGTAATATAGATTGTTGGGCAAATATTGGCCAGGACATTGGAGATAATTCCCCTGCACTTCTTTTGCCATAGGAACTTTTGCCCCCACCGACAATCAAATTGGCTTCTGGTTTAACGTCATGAACAAAATACAAGGCTCCAACATTGCAATATCCTCCCGATGTCTGTAGATAAAGTGTAAGTAAATATCATCAAATAAATATGAGCTAATTTAAAAGCATTATAAAACTCTTTTGGCATGCATGTATTTCATGATCTATTTATTGTACAATATAATTTAAATGAGTTGTGAATGGTAATTGATTTGAAAAATTGTCCTGCAACTAAAATGATTGACTACTACAGTTGTATCCAACATCAGATTTAGTCCATCTTCAAAACCTGAACTAATTATTGCATTGGTATAATCATAGAATCTCAGAATCATACTGTATAAAAGAGGCCCTTCAATCCGGCAAGACTGCATCAATAAAAGCTACTAAATGAGGTAAGAACTTATGGTGTTCGGGACAAGATACTGGCATGGATGGAGGATTGTCTGACTAACAGAAGGCAGAGAGTAAGAATAAATAAATGCTTTTGGAACAGTCTCTTAAAGTAACACTTTCCAAAGCCAACCAAAGAGCAGTCTTTACTATAGCTAATAATGTGCAAAATGCTGGATTAATTAATTATCTGTTAATAGAGGCACCCTGAGGTGGCAGTGATCATAATACGATTGAATTTCATATTAAGTTTGAAGAGGAGTAGAGTTAATGTAAGCCTAGTGTTTTCAAATTAAATAACAGCAATTATAAGAGCATGAAGACAGAACTGGTTGGAGTGAATTAGAAGATTAGGTTAAGAGATAGGTCAGTCGAGATCCAATGGCAGCCGTTTAAGGAGTTATTCAAGAATACTCAGAAAAAGTACACCCACATGGCAAGAAAGTATAGAGGGGAAGGCAAACAATCCATGACTAACTAAGGAAATGAAAGATAGAATCAAATAGTAAGCAAAAGCATTAATACTGTAAAGGCAAGTGCAAGGTCAAAGAAGGAACAAAATACAAATGACAGCAAAGAATGAAAAAAAATGTTAAGCAGAGAAAATATAGAGTATTGAGAAAGCTATCTAGAAGTATAAAAACAGACAGCAAGAATTACTATGGGTATTTAAAAAGGGAAAGTAAAGTGAATATTTGTCTTCTAATGAGTCAGTTTGGGAAATTAATAATGGAAAATAAAGATGTTGGATGAATCAAACAAGCATTTTGAAACTGACTTCACTGCAGGAGCTACAGATAAGATCCCAGAACTAAGTGAAAGTCAGGAGGTAAAATGGGGAAAGGAACTTTAAAAAATTATGATCACCAGAGAAAGGATATGGAGAAGGTGTTTTGAACTAAAAGCTGATAAACTTGGGTTCTGATGAACATTAATACAGCAAGTCATTAATAGGTTATTGCTGTTAATTGATGTCTGTTTACACAAAGGGTAAACTAAGGGGGCCTTGTGCTGCAGTGGTAGTAGTCCTACCTCTATGTGAGAAGGTCTTGGATCAAATTTACCCCTGCCAAGACACATGTCATAAAATGTTATTGTAACAGGTTCATTTTTAATAAAACATGTGATTCAGCGATAGTCCCTACCTCTGTGTGAGAATGTCTTGGATCAAGTTTATCCCTGCCAAGACATATGTCATAAAATGTTATTGTAACAGGTTCATTTTTTAAAAAACATTTGATTCAGCAATAGTCTTTACCTCTGTGCTTGAATGTCTGTGTTCATGTCCATTTACCATGGATGCTTGTCATTGCTTGTCTGAACAACATGATTCCAAAATACCGAAAAAAAGGAGAACAGCTGTGACTGGAAGAGAACTGTTTATATGGTATAAGCAATAAACTCGCAGCATGAAAAAAATGTGGGCTGAACTTTCTTACTGTTTTCTTTGCAAAGTGGTTTTGAACTGAGATTTCTGATTGGCAGTTCACCATGCCCCATGTCAATGTTTCTCTTGTAGTCTTCCACTCTTCTGATCATTAATTATGCAACTGGCCTCTCTGGAATCGTGCAGCATGGAAGGTTGAAGTGATTGCTGCAGCTGGGATTCTGCAATGTTCATGCAGCCAGAGCCATGTTTAAATACCAGTTCCACAGCAATCCCGGAGATCTAAGTCAGAAAGTACCATTCACACTCGAGTGCTCCTCTGTCATCATCAGGGACATAGTTCAGAAGTTGGTTTCAATGTGGTTCTGTCTGATTTCTCATACTTGATGAGAATGTAGGAGTGATGACAAGTAAGTTTGCAGATGACATAAAAATTGGCTGGGTGGTTGACAGTGAGGAGGACAGTGTTAGGTGACAGGAGGATATAAACGGATTGGTTAGATTGGCAGCTCTGTGGCAGATCAAATTTAACTCTAATAAATGTGAGGTGAAAACTGGATAGGACAAGGGAGTACTCAATGAATGTCAGTGCAGTAGGAAATTCAGAGGAAGAGAGGGATGTTGGGGTGCTTTTTCACAGATCCCTGAAGGTTGCAGGACTGTTAATGGGATAGTTAAAAAGGCAAATGGATTGCTTGCCTTTATTAGTGGTGGCATGGATTATAAGAGCAGGGTGGTTATTTTGGAGCTGTACAGAATTTAAATAAAACCATATCTGGAATACTGTATGCAGTTCTGGACATTACAGTATAAGAAGGATGGGATTACACTAAAAGGGGTGCAAAGATAATTTACCAGGATGTTGTCTGGAATGGAGCATTTCAGCTCTGAAGAGAAGCTGGATAAGCTCAGGTTTCTTTTTTTGAACTGGAGAAGTTGCGGGCATGGGGCAATAGAGGTGTATAAGATTATGAGGGGCATCAACAGGATGAATAAAAAGCAGCTTAGTTAGCGGTTCAATAACAAGGGAGCGTAATTTTAAAGTGAAAGGCAAGATGTTTCGAGGGAGTTTGAGAAAGAAAGTGGTTTCACCTAGAGAGTGGTAGGGTTCTAGAATGCATTGCTTGGGTGGGTAGTCGAGGCAGGAAACCTCACAATCTTTAAAAAAAGTACTTGGATGAACATTTGAAATGTTGTAACATTCAAACCTATGGGTCTAGTGTAGGTAGTAGTATATTTTTGGCAGCCCAGACTTGAAGGGCCAAAGGGCCTCTTCTGCGCTCTGTGATTCTATAATTCTAAGAGTTCTTGGTGTAGTAGTATTGATAAAGGACTACTTTAATTAATTAACTTGCCAAGTTTTGTTTTACTCGAAGAACTATACAATTAATCAATCTAGAATTGACAATCAGGCCCACAGAGTGGCATATATTTGTGCTGGAAGCAATATATATTAACACATGAACACTGTTGTGTGGAGACAGAAAAAAAACATGTACACACTGTGTTTGTTTCAACTTAACAAAATAGGTGACAATCATTCTTTGACTCATTTATCAGGGTCGTGTCTTGACCAATCAGAGTCAGCCTAAGCTGATTTAAAGTTTAAACACAGCTTGGCAGTTAACTGAAGTTATCATTTCCTAATGCACTCCCCATAGTAATACTTCTACCAATCAGAGCCAACATGCCAAACATTCAGCATTATCCTCTCACATAATATAAATATTGTCTTCCATTTTTTTAATTGTGAATGGGCCAGATGACAGCAAGATGAAAAGCTTCGATAAAATGGCTTTTTTTGGAAACAATCAAATTCCTAATTACTAAGCAAGTAACTGAATAAATAATTGTACTAAACCAACCCATATCAAAAAGTTGAACAGCAACTTTGACACAGATAATATAACTTTAAAATATGGCTGACAATCAATAAAAGTATTGAATAAGTTGATGGATAGAGCATGAGGATATTTCTTTAAACTGGTTTTGTTTGCATGAAATCTTTCACCTCTGATGTTCAAGGAAGAAGCATTTCTTGACAGACTGTTATAGAACCCATTATTGATCAAAGCACCTTAGCACACAACTATCACTGAAGCTGACAATGATATGAAAACTGCAAGGTTTCCTGCACAGGAACTACCTGAGTTACACAAGGCACATTTTGCAAAAACAAAGTAGCAAAAACAAAGATCCCTCCATGCCCAATAAGACAAGACAATAAATAAGATCCAAAATCAAAATTTAATAATTTCAATGATTTAATACCTCACATTGAAGGACCAAGGGATTGATCATAAAATTAGATTGAATTGTTGAAGTTGTACATTATTCCTAATGAAAAATTGTATCTACTATAGTTAAATTAATACTTTGCAGAAATTCATTTTTGAGTAAACCACACTAACTTACATTTGTAATGAATTTTGAGAAATTCCCATTATTTTCAGTAAGAGCTGTTTTTAGTGAAAACGTAAGTGGTAAAGGGTTAAAACTGTGTGTAATCTTATAGGGTCTAAGTTCCATAGGTTACATCAAGATTAGTGACAGAATTGGATTAGATGTCCATGAGGTTGGTCTCAGTGTTGGGAACATATTTTTCCAGCTTTTATGTTTTTGCTGAGTGGCTCTATGAGTTTCTCTCTCGGTAGCAGTGAATTTCCAATTAAGGAGGGTTATTGCTTGTTAAATGCCTTGTGATGGTCCAAACCGCCTTATTAACATTCAGCTTCCCATCTTACCAAACCTCCTAAACAGGTTAGACATCATGAAAACTCAACACAGAAACTAGATCAGGGTGCTGCTGCTTGCTCTGAAGGATCTGCATGTTGGACCCTGGGAACCAAGATCTAAGGGGATCCTCCACAAGCACAGATTGTATGAACCCGTATTCATGAACACTGCTATCCGATATGTGCCAACCACCTAGAACTATCGTGACACCTCTCTGATCGACTGAAAGGACACTTCTGCACTTCAATATTGCACCTCGGACTCCACCAGTAACTATCATTGTAATGTTACTGCAAGGACACTGATGGACAGCTCATGCACCTATTATGAAGATGTGGGTGTACTGTACCTTTAAGAAAGTTAAAGCTAGCAAAACTACCTGACAGCATCAAGTGCTCTGAACAAGATACAATGTATCCTTTTGGTCCAGCAGCTAGGATAGCTGGTTGCCTGGAACAAAAAGACAAATTCAAATGAGGCCAATCAGTTTAAATTATACCCCGAAAAATACTCAAACTCCAACCAAGTTTGAGTATAGTGTATTGACAACCTTAAAAGCCAATGACACAATCCGATGCTTTGGGGTACAAGACCAGTGAAAATTAAAAAGTTGAGGAGGAACTGCCAATCCATCAACACATGCAGACTGCCAGGAGAATAACTCTCTTAAAGGTACCTTTATCGATCAATGACCTGTGAAACAGAAATCCCTAAGAAGAAGAAAAGAAGACAGATATAAAGCTGGCTGGTTTTGAAATTTGAATTTTTGGTAAATCTTAATTGGGGGCTTTAACGGACGAGTATTATAGAAGGGAAAGTAAAAGATAGGTTAGAGGAAGGAGTTGTAAATAGTTGTTAGTTAATTATTCTTTGTTATACTTTAAGAAATAAAGTTATTAAGGTTTACTTTAAAGTGACCTTTGGAATAGTGCTTAGCCTCTCGAATTTTCACAAATTACTACATGGGATAAATCGTCTCTGTGTTGCTGGTTTAAATTTAGCGGGAGGTTCATCTGTGTTGTAACATACCACACTAAGCTGCATCTCTATGCTCTTCAGTCATTCTCAGTGAACTACCTGGATGCCCATAGCATTGCTAACTTGTATTTCTGCACTTTGAACCTTCTTCCAGAGATATTCCTTTTGTCTTGCCTTGTCATTGAGTGCAGGCACAAAAGACGTGGCTTATCATGGTTATTAGCAGGCCTCAAACAAGACAAGGAGGATAACCTTTACTCAGGGGTCCCAGCAGCAGAGAGAAGGACAGCTTTAAATATAAGTTCAGCAGCTTGGACACAATTATTCATTCATTCAAGGTGGTCAAAGTCAGTCTCCATCTAAGGGATGAGGAGCAGAATGTTGGGCAGCCCACCAATTACGTTGAGTCTGCTTTCCTCCTGAAATGAGAGAGAGCAAGCTTTAAGGCAGATGGAGTAGGTGTGAATGTGTACTGAGTGAATGAGGAGATAGCGTAAGTGCATGCAGCATCAGAGAGAGCAACTGAGGGGAATTGTTCCAGGCATTGTAGGATTCTGGTTTACACTCAGTAATTTGCTGTTTTTATGAGCTTCAACTCACTCCCAGATTCTTGACACCTGACTTTTTTAGGGGATGTGAAATGAAGAAGGCAGTAGATGGGTGTTTCAGGGCAAAAGAATCTTTGTGTTCATTTAAAACACAAAAGATAAGTATAATATGAGAGATAAAGATAAATGCAGCAAATAGTGAATTTGACATTAAGCAGAGAACAGTAATTAAATACAATATTAAATTAAACCCTGATTAAACACAATTAGAATGTAAATAACAGTTTCAATCACAGAAACATTCATCAGTCTTCCTATGCTTAGGGTCCCAGGCACAGTCACATCCCGCCTTCCACTGCCTGCTAGCTCAGTAGAAAACTTTGAGGTCTCGGGAGATTAAAGCTCACCACTGGGAAAGATGCATTTGGAAGTACAGCTGACTGTTGAGGCTCTTGCTGTTGGATCTCTTGGTTCATTTTATTGCTGGAACAGCACAGCAGGTCAGGCAGCATCCAGGGAACAGGAGATTCGACGTTTCGGGCACGGGCCCTTCTTCAGGAATGAGCAGAGAGTGTTCAGCAGGAGAAGATAAAAGGTAGGGAGGAGGGACTTGGAGGAGGGGCGTTGGAAATGTGATAGGTGGAAAGAGGTCAAGGTGAGGGTGATAGGTCGGAGTAGGATGGAGGCGGAGAGGTCAAGAAGAAGACTGCAGGTCAGGAAGGCGGTGCCGGGCTGGAGGGATCCGGCTGAGACAAGGTGGGGGGAGGGGGGATGAAGAAACTGGTGAAGTCCAAGTTCATCCCCTGCGGTTGGAGGGTTCCCAGTCGGAAGATAAGACGCTCCTCCTCCGACCGTCGGGTTGTTGTGGTTTGGCGGTGGATGAGTCCAATGACCTGCATATCCTCGGTGGATCTCCAGCATCTGCAGACCTCACTTTCTCTTGGTTCAGAATAGTGCCATGTTTGGAAGCTTTTCTTTGGATACCACTTGGTTTGGTTTCTCCCCTCTCGGATGGTCATTGTTTCTAAGATGCTCGAGATTTGGCTTCCCAATTCAGCTTCTCTGTTCGGCTTCTGTGGTTTCAAAGTTGCTTGTTGGTACTGGAAGTCTGTGGGGAAGCTGCTTATTGGGACTGGGAGCCTGTGGGGAAGGTGGTTGTTGGGCCTCGGAGCCTGTGGGGAAGATGTTTGTTGGGGCTGGGAGCCTGTGGGGAAGGTGTTTGTTGTGGGTGGGAGCCTGAAGGGAAGCTGTTTGTTGGGGTCGGGAACCTGTGAGGAAGGTGTTTTGTTGGGGCTGGGAGCCTGTGGGGAAGGTGTTTGTTGGAGCTGGGAGCCTGTGGGGAAGTTATTTGTTGTGGTTGGAAGCCTGTGGGGAAGGTGTTTGTTGGGGTAGGGAGCCTATGAGGAAAGTGTTTGTTGGAGCCTGGAGCCTGTGGTGAAGGTGTTTGTTGAGGTTGGGAGCCTGTGGGGAAGGTATTTGTTGGGGTTGTGAGACTGTGGGGAAGGTATTTGTTGGGGCTGGGAGCCTGTGGGGAAGGCATTTGTTCGGGTTGGGAGCCTGTGGGGAAGGTGTTTGTTGTGAGTGGGATACTGTGGGGAAGGTGTTTGTTGGGGTTGGGAGCCTGAGGGAAAGGTGTTTGTTGGGGCCTGCAGCCTGTGGGGAAGGTGTTTGTTGTGGTTGGGAGCCTGTGGAGAAGGTGTTTGTTGGGGTTGTGAGCCTGTGGGGAAGTTATTTGTTGGGGTTGGGAGCCTGTGGGGAAGTTGTTTGTTGGGATTGGGAGCTGTGGGGAAGGTGTTTGTTGGTGCTGGGAGCCGGTGGGGAAGTTGGTTGTTGTGGTTGGGTGCTGTGGGAAAGGTGTTTATTGGGGATGGGAGCCTGTGGGGAAGGTATTTGTTGGGGCAGGGAGCCTGTGGGGAAGGTGTTTGTTGGGGTTGTGAGTCTGTGGGGAAGGTATTTGTTGGGTTGGGAGCCTATGGAGAAGGTGTTTGTTGGGGGTGGGAGACTGTGGGGAAGGTATTTGTTGGGGTTGGGAGCCTATGGGAAAGGTGTTTGTTGGGGTTGGGAGCCTATGGGAAAGGTGTTTGTTGGGGTTGGGAGCTGTGTGGAAGGTATTTGTTGGGTCTGTGAGCCTGTGGGGAAGGTGTTTGTTGGGGTTGGGGGTGTGTGGGGAAGGTATTTGTTGGGGTTGGGAGCCTGTGGGGAAGGTGTTTGTTGGGGCTGGGAACCTGAGGGGAAGGTATTTGTTGGGGTTGGGAGTCTGAGGGGAATGTGTTTGTTGGGGCTGGAAGCCTGTGGGAAAGGAGATTGTTGGAGCTGGGAGCTTGTGGGGAAGGTGTTTGTTGGGATTGGGAGTCTGTGGGGAACGTATTTGTTGGGGTTGGGAGCCTGTGGGGAAGGTGTTTGTTGGGGCTGGGAACCTGAGGAGAAGGTATTTGTTGCAGTTGGGAGTCTGAGGGGAATGTGTTTGTTGGGGCTGGGAGCTTGTGGGGAAGGTATTTGTTGGGGTTGGGAGTCTGTGGGGAAGGTGTGTGTTGGGATTGGGTGTCTGTAGGGAATGTATTTGTTGGGGTTGGGAGCCTGGGGGAAGGTGTTTGTTGGGGTTGGGAGCCTGTGGGGAAGGTGTTTGTTGGGTTTGGGAGCTGTGGGGAAGGTATTTGTTAGGGTTGGGTGCAGTGGGGTAGGTGTTTGTTGGTGCTGAGAGCGTCTTGGGAAGGAATCTGTTGGGGCTGGGAGACTGTGGGGAAGGTATTTGTTGCGGTTGTGAGCCTGTGGGGAAGGTAATTGTTAGGGTTGGGAGCCTGTGGGGAGTTGTTTGTTGGGGTTGGGAGTCTGAGGGGAGGTGTTTGTTGGTGTTGGGAGCTGTGGTGAAGGTATTTGTTGGGGTTGGGAGCCAGTGGGGAAGGTGTTTGTTGGGGTTGGGAGCTGTGGGGAAGGTGTTTGTTGGGGCTGGGAGTCTGTGGGGAAGGTGTTTGTTGGGGTTGGGAGCCTGTGGGGACGGTATTTGTTGGGGTTGGGAGAGTGTGGAGAAGGTATTTGTTTGGGTTGGGAGCCTGTAGGGCAGGTGTTTGTTGAGGCTAAGAGTCTGTGGGGAAGGTGTTTGTTGAGGTCGGGAGCCTGTGGGGAAGGTGGTTGTTGGGGTTGGGAGCCTGTGGGGAAGGTAGTTGTTGGGCTTGTTTGTGAGTGGGGAAGGTGTTTGTTGGGGTTGGGAGCCTGTGGGGAAGTTGTTTGTTGGGGCTGGGAGCCTGTGGGGAACGTATTTGTTGGGGTTGGGAGCCTGTGGGGAAGGTGTTAGTTGGGGCTGGGAGCCTGTGGGGAAGGTATTTGTTGGGGTTGGGAGTCTGAGGGGAAGGTGTTTGTTGGGGTTGGGAGCTGTGGGGAAGGCGTTTGTTGGGGCTGGGAGCCTGTGGGGAAGGTATTTGTTGGGACGAGGAGCCTGTGGGGAAAGTGTTTGTTGGGGTGGGCGCCTGTGGGGAAGGTGTTTGTTGGGGTTGGGAGCCTGTGGGGAAGGTGTTTGTTGGGGCTGGGAACCTGAGGGGAAGGTATTTGTTGGGGTTGGGAGTCTGAGGGGAATGTGTTTGTTGGGGCTGGGAGCTTGTGGGGAAGGTGTTTGTTGGGGTTGGGAGCCTGTGGGGAAGGTGTTTGTTGGGGCTGTGAGCTTGTGGGGAAGGTGTGTGTTGGGATTGGGAGTCTGTAGGGAACGTATTTGTTAGGCTTGGGGGCCTGTGGGGAAGGTGTTTGTTGGGGCTGGGAGCCTGTGGGGAAGGTATTTGTTGGGGTTGGGAGTCTGAGGGGAAGGTGTTTGTTGGGGTTGGGAGCCTGTGGAGAAGATATTTGTTGGGTATGGGAGCTGTGGGGAAGGTGTTTGTTGGGGCTGGGAACGTGTGGGGAAGGTGTTTGTTGGGATTGGGAGCCTGTGGGGAAGGTATTTGTTGGGGCGAGGAGCCTGTGGGGATGGTATTTGTTGGTGTTGGGAGCCTGTGGTGAAGCTGTTTGTTGGGGTTGGGAGCCTATGGGGAAGGAATATGTTGGGAGCCTGTAGGGAAGGAGTCTGTTGGGGTTGGGAGTCTGTGGGAAGGTGTTTGTTGGGGCTGGGAGCCTGTGGGGAAGGTATTTGTTGTGGTTGCGAGTCTGAGGGGAAGGTGTTTGTTGGGGTTGGGAGCCTGTGGGGAAGGTGTTTGTTGGAGCTGGGAACCTGAGGGGAATGTTTTGTTGGGGCTGGGAGCTTGTGAGGAAGGTGTTTGTTGGGGTTGGGAGCCGGTGGGGAAGGTGTTTGTTGGGGCTGTGAGCTTGTGGGGAAGGTGTGTGTTGGGATTGGGAGTCTGTTGAGAACGTATTTGTTGGGGCTGGGAGCCTGTGGGGAAGGTATTTTTGGGGTTGGGAGCCTGTGGGGAAGGTGCTTGTTGGGGCTGGGAGCCTCTTGGGAAGGAATCTGTTGGGGCTGGGAGACTGTGGGGAAGGTATTTGTTGGGGTTGGGAGCCTGTGGGGAAGGTGTTTGTTGGGGCTGGGTGTCTGTGGGGAAGGTGTTTGTTGGGATTGGGCGCCTGTGGTGAAGGTATTTGTTGGGGTTGGGAGAGTGTGGAGAAGATATTTGTTTGGGTTGGGAGCCTGTGGGGCAGGTGTTTGTTGAGGCTAAGAGTCTGTGGGGAAGGTGTTTGTTGAGGTCGGGAGCCTGTGGGGAAGGTGATTGTTGGGGTTGGGAGCCTGTGCGGAAGGTGGTTGTTGGGCTTGTTTGT
Source organism: Chiloscyllium plagiosum (assembly GCF_037043375.1). Lineage (NCBI taxonomy): Eukaryota > Metazoa > Chordata > Chondrichthyes > Orectolobiformes > Hemiscylliidae > Chiloscyllium > Chiloscyllium plagiosum. The sequence continues at coordinate 72,323,864 of NW_028270140.1, forward strand.
CAGTGGGGAAGGTGTTTGTTGGGGTTGGGCGCCTGTGGGGAAGGTGTTTGTTGGGGTGGGAGCTTGTGGGGAAGGTGTTTGTTGGGGTTGGGAGCCTGTGGGGAAGGTGTTAGTTGGGGTTGGAGCCTGTGGGGAAGGTGTTTGTTGGGGCTGGGAGCCTGTGGGGAAGGTGATTGTTGGGGTTGGGAGCCTGTGGGGAAGGTGGTTGTTGGGCTTGTTTGTCAGTGGGGAAGGTGTTTGTTGGGGTTGGGCGCCTGTGGGGAAGGTGTTTGTTGGGATGGGAGCTTGTGGGGAAGGTGTTTGTTGGGGTTGGGAGCCTGTGGGGTAGGTGTTAGTTGGGGTTGGGAGCCTGTGGGGAAAGTGTTTGTTGGGGCTGGGAGCAGTGGGGAAGGTATCTGTTGTGGTTGGGACCCGGTGGGGAAGGTGTTAGTTGGGGCTGGGAGCCTGTGGGGAAGGTATTTGTTGGGGTTGGGAGCCTGTGGGGAAAGTGTTTGTTGGGGTTGGGAGCCTGTGGGAAAGGTACTTGTTGGGGTTGGGAGCTGTGGAGAAGGTGTTTGTTGAGGCTTGGCGTCTGTGGGGATGGTGTTTGTTGGGTTTGGGAGCCTGTGGGGAAGGTATTTGTTGGGATTGGGAGCCTGTGGGGAAGGTATTTGTTGGGTTTGGGAGCCTGTGGGGAAGGTGTTTGTTGGGGCTGGGAGTGTGTGGGGAAGGTATTTGTTGGGGTTGGGAGTCTGTGGGGAAGGTGTTTGTTGGGCTTGTTAGTCTGTGGGGAGGGTATTTGTTGGGGTTGGGAGTCTGTGGGGAAGGTGTTTGTTGGGGCTGGGAGCTTGTGGGGAAGGTGTTTGTTGGGGTTGGGGGTCTGTGGGGAACGTATTTGTTGGGGTTGGGAGCATGTGGGGAAGGTATTTGTTGGGGTTGGGAGTCTGTGGGGAAGATGTTTGTTGGGGTTGGGAGCCTCAGAGAAGATATTTGTTGGGGTTGGGAGCTGTTGGGAAGGTGTTTGTTGGTGTTGGGAACCTGTGGGAAATGTGTTTGTTGGGATTGGGAACATGTGGGGAAGGTATTTGTTGTGGCTAGGAGCCTGAAGGGCAGGTGTTTGTTGGGGTTGGGAGCCTGTGGGGAAGGTATTTGTTGGGGTTGGGTGCTGTGGGGTAGGTTTGTTGGGTTTGAGAGCCTGTTGGGAAGGAAGCTATTGGGATTGGGAGACTGTGGGGAAGGTGTTTGTTGGGGTTGGGAGCCTGTGGGGAAGGTGTTTGTTGGGGTGGGAGCTTGTGGGGAAGGTGTTTGTTGGGGTTGGGAGCCTGTGGGGAAGGTGTTAGTTGGGGTTGGAGCCTGTGGGGAAGGTGTTTGTTGGGGCTGGGAGCCTGTGGGGAAGGTGATTGTTGGGGTTGGGAGCCTGTGGGGAAGGTGGTTGTTGGGCTTGTTTGTCAGTGGGGAAGGTGTTTGTTGGGGTTGGGCGCCTGTGGGGAAGGTGTTTGTTGGGATGGGAGCTTGTGGGGAAGGTGTTTGTTGGGGTTGGGAGCCTGTGGGGTAGGTGTTAGTTGGGGTTGGGAGCCTGTGGGGAAAGTGTTTGTTGGGGCTGGGAGCAGTGGGGAAGGTATCTGTTGTGGTTGGGACCCGGTGGGGAAGGTGTTAGTTGGGGCTGGGAGCCTGTGGGGAAGGTATTTGTTGGGGTTGGGAGCCTGTGGGGAAAGTGTTTGTTGGGGTTGGGAGCCTGTGGGAAAGGTACTTGTTGGGGTTGGGAGCTGTGGAGAAGGTGTTTGTTGAGGCTTGGCGTCTGTGGGGATGGTGTTTGTTGGGTTTGGGAGCCTGTGGGGAAGGTATTTGTTGGGATTGGGAGCCTGTGGGGAAGGTATTTGTTGGGTTTGGGAGCCTGTGGGGAAGGTGTTTGTTGGGGCTGGGAGTGTGTGGGGAAGGTATTTGTTGGGGTTGGGAGTCTGTGGGGAAGGTGTTTGTTGGGCTTGTTAGTCTGTGGGGAGGGTATTTGTTGGGGTTGGGAGTCTGTGGGGAAGGTGTTTGTTGGGGCTGGGAGCTTGTGGGGAAGGTGTTTGTTGGGGTTGGGGGTCTGTGGGGAACGTATTTGTTGGGGTTGGGAGCATGTGGGGAAGGTATTTGTTGGGGTTGGGAGTCTGTGGGGAAGATGTTTGTTGGGGTTGGGAGCCTCAGAGAAGATATTTGTTGGGGTTGGGAGCTGTTGGGAAGGTGTTTGTTGGTGTTGGGAACCTGTGGGAAACGTGTTTGTTGGGATTGGGAACATGTGGGGAAGGTATTTGTTGTGGCTAGGAGCCTGAAGGGCAGGTGTTTGTTGGGGTTGGGAGCCTGTGGGGAAGGTATTTGTTGGGGTTGGGTGCTGTGGGGTAGGTTTGTTGGGTTTGAGAGCCTGTTGGGAAGGAAGCTATTGGGATTGGGAGACTGTGGGGAAGGTGTTTGTTGGGGTTGGGAGCCTGTGGGGAAGGTGTTTGTTGAGGTTGGGAGTCTGTGGGAAGGTATTTGTTGGGGTTGGGACCCTGTGGGAAAGGTGTTTGTTGGGCTTGTTAGTCTGTGGGAAAGGTGTTTGTTGGGGTTGGGAGCCTGTGGGGAAGGTGTTTGTTGGGGTTGGGAGACTGTGGGGAAAGTATTTGTTGGGGTTGCGAGCCTGTGGGAAAGGTGTTTGTTGGTGATGGGAGCCTGTGAGGAAGGCATTTGTTGGGGTTGGGGGTCTGTGGGGAAGGTGTTTGTTGGGGTTGGGAGCCTTTGGGGAAGGAATTTGTTGGAGTTGGGAGCCTGTGGGGAACGTATTTGTTGTGAGTGGGAGCATGTGGGGAAGGTATTTGTTGGGATTGGGAGCCTGTGGGGAAGATGTTATTTTTGGGGCTGAGAGCCTGTGGGGGTGGTATTTGTTGGGTTTGGGAGCCTGTGGTGGAGGTGTTTGTTGGGGTTGGGCGACTGTGGGGAAGGTATTTGATGGGTTTGGGAGTCTGTGGGGAAGTTATTTGTTGGGGCTGGGAGTCTGTGGGGAATGTGTTTGTTGGGGTTGGGAGCCTGTGTGGAAGGTATTTGTTGGGGTTGGGAGTCTGTGGGGAAGGTGTTTGTTGGGGCTGGGTGCTTGTGGGGAAGGTGTTTGTTGGTGTTGGGAGTCTGTGGAGAACATATTTGTTGGAGTTGGGAGCCTGTGGGGAAGGTGTTTGTTGGGGTTGGGTGTGTGTGGGGAAGGTATTTGTTGGGGTTGGGAGCCTGTGGGGAAGGTGTTTGTTGGGGCTGGGAACCTGAGGGGAAGGTATTTGTTGGGGTTGGGAGCCTGTGGGGAAGGTGTTTGTTGGGGCTGGGAGCCTGAGGGGAAGGTATTTGTTGGGGTTGGGAGTCTGAGGGGAATGTGTTTGTTGAGGCTGGGAGCCTGTGAGGAAGGAGATTGTTGGGGCTGGGAGCTTGTGGGGAAGGTGTGTGTTGGGATTGGGAGTCTGTGGGGAACGTATTTGTTGGGGTTGGGAGCCTGTCGGGAAGGTGTTTGTTGGGGCTGGGAACCTGAGGGGAAGGTATTTGTTGGGGTTGGGAGTCTGAGGGGAATGTGTTTGTTGGGGCTGGGAGCGTGTGGGGAAGGTGTTTGTTGGGGTTGGGAGCCTGTGGGGAAGGTGTTTGTTGGGGCTGTGAGCTTGTGGGGAAGGTGTGTGTTGGGATTGGGAGTCTGTCGGGAACGTATTTGTTGGTGCTGGGAGCCTGTGGGGAAGGTGTTTGTTGGGGCTGGGAACCTGTGGGGAAGGTGTTTGTTGGGATTGGGAGCCTGTGGGGAAGGTATTTGTTGGGGTTGGGAGTCTGAGGGGAAGGTGTTTGTTGGGGTTGGGAGCCTATGGGGAAGGAATATGTTGGGTTTGGGAGCCTGTAGAAAAGGAGTCTGTTGGGGCTGGGAGTCTGTGGGAAGGTATTTGTTGGGTTTGGGAGATTGGGAAAAGGTATTTGTTGGTGTTGGGAGCATGTGGGGAAGGTGTTTGTTGGGGTTGGGAGGCTGTGGGGAAGGTATTTGTTGAGGTTGGGAGGCTGTGGGGAAGGTGGTTGTTGGGGCTGGGAGCTTGTGGGGAAGGTGTTTGTTGGGGTTGGGAGTCTGTGGGGAACGCATTTGTCGGGGTTGGGAGCCTGTGGGGAAGGTGTTTGTTGGGGCTGGGAGCCTGTGGGGAAGGTATTTGTTGGGGTTGGGAGTCTGAGGGGAAGGTGTTTGTTGGGGTTGAGAGCCTGTGGGGTAGGTGTTTGTTCGGGCTGGGAACCTGAGGGGAAGGTATTTGTTGGGGTTGGGAGTCTGAGGGAAATGTGTTTGTTGGGGCTGGGAGCCTGTGGGGAAGGTATTTGTTGGGGTTGGGAGTCTGAGGGAAATGTGTTTGTTGGGGCTGGGAGCCTGTGGGGAAGGTGTTTTTTGGGGTTGGTAGCCGGTTGGAAGGTGTTTATTGGGGCTGTGAGCTTGTGGGGAAGGTGTGTGTTGGGATTGGGAGTCTGTAGGTAACGTATTTGTTGGGGTTGGGAGCCTGTGGGGAAGGTGTTTGTTGGGGCTGGGAGCCTGTGGGGAAGGTATTTGTTGGGGTTGGGAGTCTGAGGGGAAGGTGTTTGTTGGGGTTGGGAGCCTGTGGAGAAGATATTTGTTGGAGTTGGGAGCTGTGGGGAAGGTGTTTGTTGGGGCTGGGAACCTGTGGGGAAGGTGTTTGTTGGGATTGGGAGCCTGTGGGGAAGGTATTTGTTGGGGCGAGGAGCCTGTGGGGATGGTATTTGTTGGTGTTGGGAGCCTGTGGTGAAGGTGTTTGTTGGGGTTGGGAGCCTATGGGGAAGGAATATGTTGGGGTTGGGAGCCTGTAGAAAAGGAGTCTGTTGGGGCTGGGAGTCTGTGGGAAGGTATTTATTGGGTTTGGGAGATTGGGAAAAGGTATTTGTTGGTGTTGGGAGCATGTGGGGAAGGTGTTTGTTGGGGTTGGGAGGCTGTGGGGAAGGTTTTTGTTGAGGTTGGGAGGCTGTGGGGAAGGTGGTTGTTGGGGCTGGGAGCTTGTGGGGAAGGTGTTTGTTGGGGTTGGGAGTCTGTGGGGAACGCATTTGTCGGGGTTGGGAGCCTGTGGGGAAGGTGTTTGTTGGGGCTGGGAGCCTGTGGGGAAGGTATTTGTTGGGGTTGGGAGTCTGAGGGGAAGGTGTTTGTTGGGGTTGAGAGCCTGTGGGGTAGGTGTTTGTTCGGGCTGGGAACCTGAGGGGAAGGTATTTGTTGGGGTTGGGAGTCTGAGGGAAATGTGTTTGTTGGGGCTGGGAGCCTGTGGGGAAGGTGTTTTTTGGGGTTGGTAGCCGGTTGGAAGGTGTTTATTGGGGCTGTGAGCTTGTGGGGAAGGTGTGTGTTGGGATTGGGAGTCTGTAGGTAACGTATTTGTTGGGGTTGGGAGCCTGTGGGGAAGGTGTTTGTTGGGGCTGGGAGCCTGTGGGGAAGGTATTTGTTGGGGTTGGGAGTCTGAGGGGAAGGTGTTTGTTGGGGTTGGGAGCCTGTGGAGAAGATATTTGTTGGAGTTGGGAGCTGTGGGGAAGGTGTTTGTTGGGGCTGGGAACCTGTGGGGAAGGTGTTTGTTGGGATTGGGAGCCTGTGGGGAAGGTATTTGTTGGGGCGAGGAGCCTGTGGGGATGGTATTTGTTGGTGTTGGGAGCCTGTGGTGAAGGTGTTTGTTGGGGTTGGGAGCCTATGGGGAAGGAATATGTTGGGGTTGGGAGCCTGTAGAAAAGGAGTCTGTTGGGGCTGGGAGTCTGTGGGAAGGTATTTGTTGGGTTTGGGAGATTGGGAAAAGGTATTTGTTGGTGTTGGGAGCATGTGGGAAAGGTGTTTGTTGGGGTTGGGAGTCAGTGGGGAAGGTATTTGTTGAGGTCGGGAGGCTGTGGGGAAGGTGGTTGTTGGGGCTGGGAGCTTGTGGGGAAGGTGTTTGTTGGGGTTGGGAGTCAGTGGGGAAGGTATTTGTTGAGGTTGGGAGGCTGTGGGGAAGGTGGTTGTTGGGGCTGGGAGCTTGTGGGGAAGGTGTTTGTTGGGGTTGGGAGTCTGTGGGGAACGCATTTGTCGGGGTTGGGAGCCTGTGGGGAAGGTGTTTGTTGGGGCTGGGAGCCTGTGGGGAAGGTATTTGTTGGGGTTGGGAGTCTGAGGGGAAGGTGTTTGTTGGGGTTGAGAGCCTGTGGGGTAGGTGTTTGTTCGGGCTGGGAACCTGAGGGGAAGGTATTTGTTGGGGTTGGGAGTCTGAGGGAAATGTGTTGTTGGGGCTGGGAGCCTGTGGGGAAGGTATTTGTTGGGGTTGGGAGTCTGAGGGAAATGTATTTGTTGGGGCTGGGAGGCTGTGGGGAAGGTGTTTGTTGGGGTTGGTAGCCGGTTGGAAGGTGTTTATTGGGGCTGTGAGCTTGTGGGGAAGGTGTGTGTTGGGATTGGGAGTCTGTAGGGAACGTATTTATTGGGGTTGGGAGCCTGTGGGGAAGGTGTTGTTGGGGCTGGGAGCCTGTGGGGAAGGTATTTGTTGGGGTTGGGAGTCTGAGGGGAAGGTGTTTGTTGTGGTTGGGAGCCTGTGGAGAAGATATTTGTTGGGGTTGGAAGCTGTGGGGAAGGTGTTTGTTGGGGTTGGGAACCATGGGGAAGGAGTTTGTTGGGATTGGGAGCCTGTGGGAATGGTATTTGTTGGGGCGAGGAGCCTGTGGGGATGGTATTTGTTGGTGTTGGGAGCCTGTGGGGAAGGTGTTTGTTGGGGTTGGGAGCCTATGGGGAAGGAATATGTTGGGGTTGGGAGTCTGTGGGAAGGTATTTGTTGGGTTTGTGAGCCTGGGAAAAGGTATTTGTTGGTGTTGGGAGTCTGTAGGGAATGTATTTGTTGGGGTTGGGAGCCTTTGGGGAAGGTGTTTGTTGTGGCTGGGAGCCTGTGGGGAAGGTGTTTGTTGGGGTTGGAAGCTGTGGGGAAGGTGTTTGTTGGGGTTGGGAGCCTGTAGGGAATGAGTCTGTTGGGGTTGGGAGTCTGTGGGAAGGTATTTGTTGGGTTTGGGAGCCTGGGAAAAGGTATTTGTTGGTGTTGGGAGCATGTGGGAAAGGTGTTTGTTGGGGTTGGGAGGCTGTGGGGAAGGTGTTTGATGTGGTTGGGAGCCTGTGGGGAAGGTGCTTGTTGGGGCTGGGAGCCTGTGGGGAAGGTGTTTGTTGGGTTTGGGAGCTGTGGGGAAGGTATTTGTTAGGGTTGGTTGCAGTGGGGTAGGTGTTTGTTGGGGCTGAGAGCCTCTTGGGAAGGAATCTGTTGGGGCTGGGAGACTGTGGGGAAGGTATTTGTTGGGGTTGGGAGCCTGTGGGGAAGGTATTTGTTGGGGTTGGGAGCCTGTGGGGAAGGGTTTGTTGGGGTTGGGAGCCTGTGGGGAAGGTACTTGTTGGGGTTGGGAGCTGTGGAGAAGGTGTTTGTTGAGTCTTGGAGTCTGTGGGGATGGTGTTTGTTGGGTTTGGGAGCCTGTGGGGAAGGTACTTGTTGGGATTGGGAGCCTGTGGGGAAGGTGTTTGTTGTGGCTGGGAGTGTGTGGGGAAGGTGTTTGTTGTGGCTGGGAGTGTGTGGGGAAGGTATTTGTTGGGGTTGGGAGTCTGTGGGGAAGGTGTTTGTTGGGGTTGTTAGTCTGTGGGGAGTGTATTTGTTGGGGTTGGGAGTCTGTGGGGAAGGTGTTTGTTGTGGCTGGGTGCCTGTGGGGAAGGTATTTGTTGGGGTTGGGAGTCTGAGGGGAAGGTGTTTGTTGGGGTTAGGAGCCTGTGGAGAAGATATTTGTTGGGGTTGGAAGCTGTGGGGAAGGTGTTTGTTGGGGTTGGGAGTCTGTAGGGAAGGGGTCTGTTGAGGTTGGGAGTCTGTGGGAAGGTATTTGTTGGATTTGGGAGCCTGGGAAAAGGTATTTGTTGGTGTTGGGAGCATGTGGGAAAGGTGTTTGTTGGGGTTGGGAGTCAGTGTGGAAGGTATTTGTTGAGGTTGGGAGGCTGTGGGGAAGGTGTTTGATGTGGTTGGGAGCCTGTGGGGAAGGTGTTTGTTGGGGCTGGAAGCATGTGGGGAAGGTGGTTGTTGGGGTTGGGAGTCTGTGGGGAACGTATTTGTTGGGGTTGGGTGCATGTGGGGAAGGTATTTGTTGGGGTTGGGAGTCTGTGGAGAAGATGTTTGTTGGGGTTGGGAGCCTGTTGAGAAGATAATTGTTGGGGTTGGGAGCTGTTGGGAAGGTGTTTATTGTTGTTGGGAACCTGTGGGGAACGTGTTTGTTGGGATTGGGAACATGTGGGGAAGGTATTTGTTGTGGCAAGGAGCCTCAAGGGAAGGTGTTTGTTGGCGTTGGGAGCCTGTGGGGAAGGTATTTGTTGGGGTTGGGTGCTGTGGGGTAGGTGTTTGTTGGGGTTGAGAGCCTATTGGGATTGGGAGACAGTGGGGAAGGTGTTTGTTGGGGTTGGGAGCCTGTGGGGAAGGTGTTTGTTAGGGTTGGGAGTCTGTGGGAAGGTATTTGTTGGGGTTGGGACCCTGTGGGAAAGGTGTTTGTTGGGCTTGTTAGTCTGTGGGAAAGGTGTTTGTTGGGGTTGGGAGCTTTTGGGGAAGGTATTTGTTGGGTTGGGAGCCTGTGGGGAAGTTGTTTGTTGTGGTTAGGAGCTGTGGGGAAGGTGTTTATTGGGGATGGGAGCCTGTGGGGAAGGTCTTTGTTGGGGTTGGGATCCTGTGGGGAAGGTGTTTTTTGGGGCTGGGAGCCTGTGGGGAAGGTATTTGTTGGGGTTGGGAGCCTTTGGGGAAGGTGTTTGTTGGGTTTGGGAGCCTGTGGGGAACGTATTTGTTGGGGTTGGGAGCCTGTGGGGAAGGTACTTGGGGTTGGGAGCTGTGGAGAAGGTGTTTGTTGAGGCTTGGAGTCTGTGGGGATGGTGTTTGTTGGGTTTGGGAGCCTGTGGGGAAGGTGTTTGTTGGGGCTGGGAGTGTGTGGGGACGGTATTTGTTGGAGTTGGGAGTCTGTGGGGAACGTGTTTGTTGAGGTTGGGAGCCTGTGGGGAAGGTGTTTGTTTGGGTTGGGAGCCTGTGGGGAAGGTGTTTGTTGGGGCTGGGAGCTTGTGGGGAAGGTGGTTGTTGGGGTTGGGAGTCTGTGGGGAAGATATTTGTTTGGGTTGGGAGTCTGTGGGGAAAGTATTTGTTGGGGTTGGGAGTCTGTGGAGAAGATATTTGTTGGGGTTTGGAGCTGTTGGGAAGGTGTTTGTTGTTGTTGGGAACCTGTGGGGAACGTGTTTGTTGGGATTGGGAACATGTGGGGAAGGTATTTGTTGTGGTTAGGAGCCTTAAGGGAAGGTGTTTGTTGGCGTCGGGTGCCTGTGGGGAAGGTATTTGTTGGGGTTGGGAGCCTGTGGGGAAGGTGTTTGTTGTTGTTGGGAACCTGTGGGGAATGTGTTTGTTGGGATTGGGAACATGTGGGGAAGGTATTTGTTGTGGCAAGGAGCCTCAAGGGAAGGTGTTTGTTGGCGTTGGGAGCCTGTGGGGAAGGTATTTGTTGGGGTTGGGTGCTGTGGGGTAGGTGTTTGTTGGGGTTGAGAGCCTGTTGGGAAGGAAGCTATTGGGATTGGGAGACAGTGGGGAAGGTGTTTGTTGGGGTTGGGAGCCTGTGGGGAAGGTGTTTGTTAGGGTAGGGAGTCTGTGGGAAGGTATTTGTTGGGGTTGGTACCCTGTGGGAAAGGTGTTTGTTGGGCTTGTTAGTCTGTGGGAAAGGTGTTTGTTGGGGTTGGGAGCTTATGGGGAAGGTATTTGTTGTGGCTGGGAGTGTGTGGGGAAGGTATTTGTTGGGGTTGGGAGTCTGTGGGGAAGGTGTTTGTTGGGGTTGTTAGTCTGTGGGGAGTGTATTTGTTGGGGTTGGGAGTCTGTGGGGAAGGTGTTTGTTGTGGCTGGGTGCCTGTGGGGAAGGTATTTGTTGGGGTTGGGAGTCTGAGGGGAAGGTGTTTGTTGGGGTTAGGAGCCTGTGGAGAAGATATTTGTTGGGGTTGGAAGCTGTGGGGAAGGTGTTTGTTGGGGTTGGGAGCCTGTAGGGAAGGGGTCTGTTGAGGTTGGGAGTCTGTGGGAAGGTATTTGTTGGATTTGGGAGCCTGGGAAAAGGTATTTGTTGGTGTTGGGAGCATGTGGGAAAGGTGTTTGTTGGGGTTGGGAGTCAGTGTGGAAGGTATTTGTTGAGGTTGGGAGGCTGTGGGGAAGGTGTTTGATGTGGTTGGGAGCCTGTGGGGAAGGTGTTTGTTGGGGCTGGAAGCATGTGGGGAAGGTGGTTGTTGGGGTTGGGAGTCTGTGGGGAACGTATTTGTTGGGGTTGGGTGCATGTGGGGAAGGTATTTGTTGGGGTTGGGAGTCTGTGGAGAAGATGTTTGTTGGGGTTGGGAGCCTGTTGAGAAGATAATTGTTGGGGTTGGGAGCTGTTGGGAAGGTGTTTATTGTTGTTGGGAACCTGTGGGGAACGTGTTTGTTGGGATTGGGAACATGTGGGGAAGGTATTTGTTGTGGCAAGGAGCCTCAAGGGAAGGTGTTTGTTGGCGTTGGGAGCCTGTGGGGAAGGTATTTGTTGGGGTTGGGTGCTGTGGGGTAGGTGTTTGTTGGGGTTGAGAGCCTATTGGGATTGGGAGACAGTGGGGAAGGTGTTTGTTGGGGTTGGGAGCCTGTGGGGAAGGTGTTTGTTAGGGTTGGGAGTCTGTGGGAAGGTATTTGTTGGGGTTGGGACCCTGTGGGAAAGGTGTTTGTTGGGCTTGTTAGTCTGTGGGAAAGGTGTTTGTTGGGGTTGGGAGCTTTTGGGGAAGGTATTTGTTGGGTTGGGAGCCTGTGGGGAAGTTGTTTGTTGTGGTTAGGAGCTGTGGGGAAGGTGTTTATTGGGGATGGGAGCCTGTGGGGAAGGTCTTTGTTGGGGTTGGGATCCTGTGGGGAAGGTGTTTTTTGGGGCTGGGAGCCTGTGGGGAAGGTATTTGTTGGGGTTGGGAGCCTTTGGGGAAGGTGTTTGTTGGGTTTGGGAGCCTGTGGGGAACGTATTTGTTGGGGTTGGGAGCCTGTGGGGAAGGTACTTGGGGTTGGGAGCTGTGGAGAAGGTGTTTGTTGAGGCTTGGAGTCTGTGGGGATGGTGTTTGTTGGGTTTGGGAGCCTGTGGGGAAGGTGTTTGTTGGGGCTGGGAGTGTGTGGGGACGGTATTTGTTGGAGTTGGGAGTCTGTGGGGAACGTGTTTGTTGAGGTTGGGAGCCTGTGGGGAAGGTGTTTGTTTGGGTTGGGAGCCTGTGGGGAAGGTGTTTGTTGGGGCTGGGAGCTTGTGGGGAAGGTGGTTGTTGGGGTTGGGAGTCTGTGGGGAAGATATTTGTTTGGGTTGGGAGTCTGTGGGGAAAGTATTTGTTGGGGTTGGGAGTCTGTGGAGAAGATATTTGTTGGGGTTTGGAGCTGTTGGGAAGGTGTTTGTTGTTGTTGGGAACCTGTGGGGAACGTGTTTGTTGGGATTGGGAACATGTGGGGAAGGTATTTGTTGTGGTTAGGAGCCTTAAGGGAAGGTGTTTGTTGGCGTCGGGTGCCTGTGGGGAAGGTATTTGTTGGGGTTGGGAGCCTGTGGGGAAGGTGTTTGTTGTTGTTGGGAACCTGTGGGGAATGTGTTTGTTGGGATTGGGAACATGTGGGGAAGGTATTTGTTGTGGCAAGGAGCCTCAAGGGAAGGTGTTTGTTGGCGTTGGGAGCCTGTGGGGAAGGTATTTGTTGGGGTTGGGTGCTGTGGGGTAGGTGTTTGTTGGGGTTGAGAGCCTGTTGGGAAGGAAGCTATTGGGATTGGGAGACAGTGGGGAAGGTGTTTGTTGGGGTTGGGAGCCTGTGGGGAAGGTGTTTGTTAGGGTAGGGAGTCTGTGGGAAGGTATTTGTTGGGGTTGGTACCCTGTGGGAAAGGTGTTTGTTGGGCTTGTTAGTCTGTGGGAAAGGTGTTTGTTGGGGTTGGGAGCTTATGGGGAAGGTATTTGTTGGGTTGGGAGCCTGTGGGGAAGTTGTTTGTTGTGGTTAGGAGCTGTGGGGAAGGTGTTTATTGGGGATGGGAGCCTGTGGGGAAGGTCTTTGTTGGGGTTGGGATCCTGTGGGGAAGGTGTTTTTTGCGGCTGGGAGCCTGTGGGGAAGGTATTTGTTGGGGTTGGCAGCCTGTGGGGAAGGTGTTTGTTGGGTTTGGGAGCCTGTGGGGAAGGTGTTTGTTGGGTTTGGGAGCCTGTGGGGAACGTATTTGTTGGGGTTGGGAGCCTGTGGGGAAGGTACTTGGGGTTGGGAGCTGTGGAGAAGGTGTTTGTTGAGGTTTGGAGTCTGTGGGGATGGTGTTTGTTGGGTTTGGGAGCCTGTGGGGAAGGTGTTTGTTGGGGCTGGGAGTGTGTGGGGACGGTATTTGTTGGAGTTGGGAGTCTGTGGGGAACGTGTTTGTTGAGGTTGGGAGCCTGTGGGGAAGGTGTTTGTTTGGGTTGGGAGCCTGTGGGGAAGGTGTTTGTTGGGGCTGGGAGCTTGTGGGGAAGGTGGTTGTTGGGGTTGGGAGTCTGTGGGGAAGATATTTGTTTGGGTTGGGAGTCTGTGGGGAAAGTATTTGTTGGGGTTGGGAGTCTGTGGAGAAGATATTTGTTGGGGTTTGGAGCTGTTGGGAAGGTGTTTGTTGTTGTTGGGAACCTGTGGGGAACGTGTTTGTTGGGATTGGGAACATGTGGGGAAGGTATTTGTTGTGGTTAGGAGCCTTAAGGGAAGGTGTTTGTTGGCGTCGGGTGCCTGTGGGGAAGGTATTTGTTGGGGTTGGGAGCCTGTGGGGAAGGTGTTTGTTGTTGTTGGGAACCTGTGGGGAATGTGTTTGTTGGGATTGGGAACATGTGGGGAAGGTATTTGTTGTGGCAAGGAGCCTCAAGGGAAGGTGTTTGTTGGCGTTGGGAGCCTGTGGGGAAGGTATTTGTTGGGGTTGGGTGCTGTGGGGTAGGTGTTTGTTGGGGTTGAGAGCCTGTTGGGAAGGAAGCTATTGGGATTGGGAGACAGTGGGGAAGGTGTTTGTTGGGGTTGGGAGCCTGTGGGGAAGGTGTTTGTTAGGGTAGGGAGTCTGTGGGAAGGTATTTGTTGGGGTTGGTACCCTGTGGGAAAGGTGTTTGTTGGGCTTGTTAGTCTGTGGGAAAGGTGTTTGTTGGGGTTGGGAGCTTATGGGGAAGGTATTTGTTGGGTTGGGAGCCTGTGGGGAAGTTGTTTGTTGTGGTTAGGAGCTGTGGGGAAGGTGTTTATTGGGGATGGGAGCCTGTGGGGAAGGTCTTTGTTGGGGTTGGGATCCTGTGGGGAAGGTGTTTTTTGGGGCTGGGAGCCTGTGGGGAAGGTATTTGTTGGGGTTGGCAGCCTGTGGGGAAGGTGTTTGTTGGGTTTGGGAGCCTGTGGGGAAGGTGTTTGTTGGGGTTGGGAGCCTGTGGGGAAGGTACTTGTTGGGGTTGGGAGCTGTGGAGAAGGTGTTTGTTGAGGCTTTGAGTCTGTGGGGAAGGTATTTGTTGGGGTTGGGAGTCTGTGGGGAAGGTGTTTGTTGGGGTTGGGAGCCTGTGAGGAAGGTGTTTGTTGGGGCTGGGAGCTTGTGGGGAAGGTGGTTGTTGGGGTTGGGAGTCTGTGGGGAAGGTATTTGTTTGGGTTGGGAGTCTATGGGGAAAGTATTTGTTGGGGTTGGGAGTCTGTGGAGAAGATATTTGTTGGGGTTTGGAGCTGTTGGGAAGGTGTTTGTTGTTGTTGGGAACCTGTGGGGAACGTATTTGTTTGGATTGGGAACATGTGGGGAAGGTATTTGTTGTGGCTAGGAGCCTTAAGGGAAGGTGTTTGTTGGCGTCGGGAGCCTGTGGGGAAGGTATTTGTTGGGGTTGGGAGCCTGTGGGGAAGGTGTTTGTTGGGGTTGGGAGTCTGTGGGAAGGTATTTGTTGGTGTTGGGACCCTGTGGGAAAGGTGTTTGTTGGGCTTGTTAGTCTGTGGGAAAGGTGATTGTTGGGGTTGGGAGCTTATGGGGAAGGTGTTTGTTGGGGTTGGGAGACTGTGGGGAAAGTATTTGTTGGGGTTGCGAGCCTGTGGGGAAGGTGTTTGTTGGGGTTGGGAGCCTGTCGGGAAGGAGTTTGTTGGGGTTGGGAGCCTGTGGGGAACGTATTTGTTGTGAGTGGGAGCCTGTGGGGAAGGTGTTTTTTTGGGGTTCGGAGCTGTGGGGAAGGTGTTATTTTTGGGGCTGGGAGCCTGTGGGGATGGTATTTGTTGGGCCTGGGAATCTGTGGGGAAGGTGTTTGTTGGGGTTGGGAGCCTGTGTGGAAGGTATTTGTTGGGGTTGGGAGCCTGTGGGGAAGGTATTTTTTCGGTTTGGGTATCTGTGGGGAAGGTGTTTGTTGGGGCTGGAAGCTTGTGGGGATGGTATTTGTTGTTGTTGGGAGTCTGTGGGGAAGGTGTTTGTTGGGGTTGGGAACATGTGGGGAAGGTATTTGTTGTGGCAAGGAGCCTCAAGAGAAGGTGTTTGTTGGCGTTGGGAGCCTGTGGGGAAGGTATTTGTTGGGCTTGGGTGCTGTGGGGTAGGTGTTTGTTGGGGTTGAGAGCCTGTTGGGAAGGAAGCTATTGGGATTGGGAGACAGTGGGGAAGGTGTTTGTTGGGGTTGGGAGCCTGTGGGGAAGGTGTTTGTTGGGGTTGGGACCCTGTGGGAAGGTATTTGTTGGGGTTGGGACCCTGTGGGAAAGGTGTTTGTTGGGCTTGTTAGTCTGTGGGAAAGGTGTTTGTTGGGGTTGGGAGCTTATGGGGAAGGTGTTTGTTGGGGTTGGGAGACTGTGGGGAAAGTATTTGTTGGGGTTGCGAGCCTGTGGGGAAGGTGTTTGTTGGGGTTGGGAGCCTGTGGGGAAGGAATTTGTTGGGGTTGGGAGCCTGTGGGGAACGTATTTGTTGTGAGTGGGAGCCTGTGGGGAAGGTATTTGTTGGGGTTGGGAGTCTGTTGGGAAGGTGTTTGTTATGGCTGAGAGCCTGTGGGGAAGGTGTTGTTGGGGTTGGGAGTCTGTGGGGAACATATTTGTTGGGGTTGGGAGCCTGTGGGGAAGGTGTTTGTTGGGGTTTGGAGCGGGGGTGAAGCTGATTATTGGGGATGGGAGCCTGTGGGGAAGGTCTTTGTTGGGGTTGGGATCCTGTGGGGAAGGTGTTTGTTGGGGCTGGGAGCCTGTGGGGAAGGTATTTGTTGGGGTTGGGAGCCTGTGGGGAAGGTATTTGTTGGGGTTGGGAGCCTGTGGGGAAGGTGTTTGTTATGGCTGAGAGCCTGTGGGGAAGGTGTTGTTGGGGTTGGGAGTCTGTGGGGAACGTATTTGTTGGGGTTGGGAGCCTGTGGGGAAGGTGTTTGTTGGGGTTTGGAGCGGGGGGGAAGGTATTTGTTGGGGCTGGGAGCCTGTGGGGAAGGGGTTTGTTGGGGTTGCGTGCCTGTGGGGAATGTATTTGTTGTGATTGGGAGTCTGTGGCGAAGGTATTTGTTGGGGTTGGGAGCCTGTGGGGAAGGTGTTTGTTGGGATTGGGAGCCTGTGGAGATAGAATGAGTGTGCAGTATCGGATAGAAGATGCAATATACCGATGAATTGGAGAAGGTCACCGAACTTCTTGCTGTATAGCTGGACGTTCCTCAAGACCGCTGCGGCTTTTCAACAAATTTTTAAATATTAAAACTCACCTTGGGAGTTCAGTATTCATTTTCTCGGTGGCAGTTGGAGCGAGAGGGCCAACAGCGAGGACGAGGGTCCACCTGAACTGATCTGGAACCATTTTTCTCACGAAAAGGATAAATAGGGTGGTCACTCGGAGTTGTGAGTCAGGGGGAAGAGAAAGGGAAAGCAACAGGGAGTATGGAGTCAAGGAGAAAGATAAGCAGCAGGCTAGCATGTGTGCAGGGTTTAAGTTCAAGGCAGACTAGCAAAAAGGAAGGATAACTTAGAACATATTACTAGAGGTGATGGAAATCATGTGGATAAGAAAATTAGCATTAAGCCGCTTTACCTGAATGCTCTTAGTATTTGTAACAAAGTAGATGAATTAACAGCATAAATCATCGTGAATGATTATGAGGTGGTAGGAATCACAGAGACATGGTTGCAGGAGGTTCAAGACTGGCATTTAAACATTCAAGGATGTATCGAAAAGACAGGGAGGTCAGAGGGTAGGAGTTTGCCTTGTTAGTTAAGAATGAAGTTAGATCTATGGCACTGAATGACATCGAGTCAGATGATGTGGAGTCTATGTGGAGTTGAGGAACAACAAAGGCAAAAAAATCATAATGGGAGCTATGTACAGACCTCCTAGCAATGGTCAGGACTAGGTACGCAAGATGTACCAGGAAATAGGGCATGTCAGAAAGGCAAGGTCACGATGATCATGGGGGACTTCAATATACAAATGGCCTGGGTGAATAATGTTGCCAGTGGATCCAGAGAAAGGGAATTCATGGAATGCTTACAGTATGGCTTTATGGAACAGCTTGTGATGGAGCCCACAAGGGAGCAGGCTATTCTGGACTTAGTGCTATGTAATGAGCCAGACTTTATAAACGATCTTAAAGTAAGGGAACACTTAGGAGGCAGCGATCATAATATGGTAGAGTTCAGTCTGCAGTTTGAAAGAGAGAAGGCAAAATCGGATGTAATGGTGTTACAGTTAAATAAAAGTATTTACAGGGGCATGGGAGAGGAACTGACGGAAATCGACTGGAAGCAGAGCCTAGTGGGGAAGACAGTAGAGCAACAATGGCAGGAGCTTCTGGGTGTAATTGAGGACACAGTACAGAGGTTCATCCCAAAGAAAACAAAGATTATCGGGCGGGGGGGCTGGTGTGGGAGGTGGAATTAGACAGCCATGGCTGACAAAGGAAGTCAGGAAATGTATCATAGAGAAAGAGAGAGCCTATGAAGTGGCCAAGACCACTGGGAAATCAGGTAAAAACAATGACTGCAGATGTTGGAAAAAAAGCGCCACTGGGAAATCAGAAGATTGGGAAGACTACAAAAACAAACAGAGGATAGCAAAGAGAGAAATAAGGAAGGAGAGGATCAAATATGAAGGTAAGCTAGCCGGTAATATTAGAAATGATAGTAAAAGTTTCTTTCAATACATAAGAAACAAACGAGAGGCAAAAGTAGAAATTGGCTGTTCCAATTAATGCAAGAAGGCTAGTGATGGGAGCTAAAAAATAGCTGAAGAAGTTAATAAATACTTTGAGCCAGTCTTCACAGTGGAAGACATGAGTAATATCCCAACAATTAAAAAGAGTCAGGGGACAGAGTTGTGTATGGTAGCCATCACAAAAGATGAAGTGTTAGAAAAGCTGAGAGGTCTAAAAGTTGATAAATCTCCTGGGCCTGTTGGGCTACATCCTAGAGTTCTGAGGGAGGTGGCTGAAGAAATAGCAGAGGCTTTGGTTGTAATCTGTCAAAAAATCACTCGAGTCAGGGAAAGTCCCAGATGATTGGAAAATCGCTAGTTCAAGAAAGGATCAAGACAAAAGATGGAAAACTATAGGCCGATTAGCCTGACTTTGTTGTAGGTAAAATTCTAGAATCCATTATTAAGGATGAGATTTCTAAATTCTTGGAAGTGCGGGGTCAGATTAAAACAAGTCAGCATGGATTTAATAAGGGGAGGTCGTGCTTGACAAACTGTTAGAATTCTTTGAAGAGGTAACAGACTAGGGAAATCCAGTGGATGTTATCTATCTAGACTTCCAAAAAGCCTTTGATAAGGTGCCTCATGGGAGGCTGCTGAGCAGGTGAGGGCCCATGGTGTTCGAGGTGAGCTACTGGCATGGATTGGGGATTGGCTGTCTGACAGAAGGCAGAGAGTTGGGATAAAAAATTCTTTTTCAGAATGGGAGCTAGTGACAAGTGGTGTCCCGCAGGGTTCAGTGTTGGGGCCACAGCTGTTCGCTTTATATATTAATGATCTGGATGAAGGGACTGAGGGCATTCTGATGAAGTTCACCAATGATACGAAGTTAGGCAGACAGGCAGGTAGTTCTGAGGAGGTGGGGAGACTGCAGAAAGATTTAAACAGTTTAGGAGAGTGGGCCAGGAAATGGCTAATGAAATTCAACGTGAGCAAACACGAGGTCTTGCACTTCAGAAAAAAGAATGCAGGGACGGGCTACTTTCTAAACGGTAAGAAAATTCATAAAGCCAAAGTGCCAGTCCAGAATTCTCTAAAGGTTGACTTGCAGGTTGAGTCCGTGATTAAGAAAGCAAATGTAATGTTGTCATTTATCTCAAGAAGGTTGGAATGTAAAGCAGTGATGTGCTACTGAAACTTTTTGAAGCTCTGGTAGGCCCCATTTAGAATACTGTGTCCAGTTTTGGGCCCCATACCTCAGGAAGGACATACTGGCACTGAAGCATGTCCAGTGGAGATTCACATGGATCATCCCTGAAATGGTAGGCCTTACAGCTGAGGCTGAGGATCATGGGATTGTATTCATTAGAGCTTAGAAGATTGAGGGGAGATCTAATAGAAACTTACAAGATAATGTATGGTTTAGAAAGGGTGAACGCTGGGAATTTGTCTCTATCAGGTGGGGATACTAGGACCCGTGGACACAGCCTTAGAATTAGTGGGGGTCAATTTAAAACAGAAATGAGGAGACATGTCTTCAACCAGAGAGTGGTGGGCCTGTGGAATTTGTTGCAACGGAGCTCAGTGGAGGCCAGGACATTAAATGTCTTCAAGACAGAGATTGATAAATTCTTAATCTTGCAAGGAATTAAGGGCAATGGGGAGAGTGCTGGTAAGTGGCATTGAAATGCCCATAAGACATGATTGAATGGGCCAAATGGCCTTATTTCCACTTCTATGTCTTATGGTCTTATGGACACGGATGACAACCTCGGGCTCAGACTGATATTGATCTACATTGCTGGTCCTAAGGAAGACGAAGATATGCTGTGCACAACCCATCCAGCAGAACCTCCAGGACTCTACCCACAGAGTAGGGTGGTGATTTTGCTCTGTCTGCCATGGCCAGGACAAATATCAGGAACTGTGGAGGGCAACACAAGACTTGTGCAGGTTCACAGCAGTCCTTTAAAGATGGCGCAGGGTCAACGGATGATGGTGAACTTTGGGATATTTGCAGAATGATGAGATGTTCTGGGAACAGTGTGTGGTGAGATGAGACCAGAATTAGACGTGAGGGACACCCTAGTAGTGGGGAAATGAAGTGCGTAAGATACTCACTTAATGAGTAAGATGAGTCAGATACAGTGAGAAAAATCACTCGGCCTTATGGCAGAAATCCGACACAACTCAAACTTAGCCAAAAACTATATAATTCTACCAATGTCTTTTTCTCAGTGGCTGATGTGGTAAGTGGCCTTTAATTGTACAGCTATCAACTTTCTGAAAAACTCCAGTGTTTAATTAAACAAAGCAGAGCAAATATTAGTTGAAATTCCTTTGTAACCAGAAAACAGCTTTTTAAACAATTTGAAATTGAAACATGTTTATATTCAAGTGCACAGATTTTTCACAATGGCTAGTTCAGTCTTACTGTTTCTCATATCTAACAAATTCTGATTATAATAGTTTTCTGCAGTGTTCACAACAAAACGAAGATGAAGATATGGGTCATTTGTCTCCCCTACTCTATAGTAAACATATCCAAAATAGCTTGGGTGCACTCCACTAAATCAATTTCTTAGCTCAAGAATTCTCGAAAAGAGTGTGATGATTTTGTGAAGTTTACTCAGTGAAGTGTAGTGATCTCAGTAGTACAGCAGCAGATATTACACTGTCAAAGGGAAGATTGGAGCACAGTTCATTAGGACTGAAGTTGACTAAGTAACTCACTGAGGGATATTACAGCTGTCCTTGAAGTTTTCCCAACTACATTTTCATATACATCTATTTTCATCACAAAGAAATACATTTACTAATACAGACAAGTTACAATAAATGGAAATTTGGGTGTCAAAGATAATGGTTATTAATGCACAGTGTAATCTGGAATTCCTGAAATGCTGTTAACTATTAATGACAGTAATGATCATTCCAGGCAGTGTCATGCTGAAACACAGAACTTCAGAATAATTAGAGTACTAGTTACAGCTCATACTTTAATTTCCCATTAATCATTCCCGAAAATCTCCACTACATTTTCCAGTATTTCCCTAATCATTTTTATTTGATCAACAAGGATGTCTTGTTGCAATTTCATAAAAACCACAAAAAGTTTACATGAAAATTACATTATATTCTAACCTTCATATATAGCCTGTTAGAAAATGAGTTTAGAGTTCCCTTTGAATTTGCTTTGACATCAAAATGAGCACAAAATAGGGTAACAGTCACTGATGAATGCAATTGGCTTATGTTATATTGAATTTAATACAAGTGCTTTACATATTGACACTCAGGTTGAGGTAAAGTTTTATGCAAATACTATATTATTTTCATTCTACATCTGCCTTTTGCTTCTTTTGGCTACCAAACCGAATATGACAATAACAGTACTACAATGTCATAAGATTGAGACAGATTTAGGATCATCATTTCTCCTGGTACAACATACAAAGAGTTCCACATACAAAAATTGACACTTTTCCTATGTGCATCCTAGAATCCACTGCTCTTTCCCTGACACCTTTCTAAGTAGCTGTCTCCAGGCCCCTCACAATTAATGTTTTAGACGTTCTTTACCAATTACAGATTTCACAGCAACTGCCGCTTCAGGCTTCCCATGAAGAATTCAAACTTAAACCATATCCAAAGCTGCTGCCTTGCTAAATTATCTTTATTCGCAAGCAACATGCCAAGCTTCACTCACAGAACTGAAAAGTGTGTTGCTGGAAAAGCGCAGCAGATCAGGCAGCATCAAAGGAGCAGGAGAATCAACATTTTGGGCATAAGCCCTTCTTCAGGAATGAGGAGGGTGTGCCAAGGAGGCTAAGATAAAAGGTAGGGAGAAGGGACTTGGGGGAGGGGCGTTGGGAATGCGATAGGTGGAAGGAGGTTAAGGTGAGGGTGATAGGCCGGAGTGGGGGTGGGGGCGGACATCTCAGGAAGAAGATTGCAGGTCAAGAAGGTGGTGCTGAGTCCCACAGCTACCTAGATTACACGTCCTCCCACCCTACCCCCTGTAAAAACGCCATCCCATATTCCCAATTCCTTCGCCTCCGCCGCATCTGCTCCCAGGAGGACCAATTTCAATACCGAACAACCCAGATGCCTCCTTCTTCAAAGACCGCAATTTCCCCTCAGACGTGGTTGACAATGCTCTCCACCGCATCTCCTCCACTTCCCGTCCTCCGCCCTTGAACCCCACCCCTCCAATCGCCACCAGGACAGAACCCTACTGGTCCTCACCTACCACCTCACCAATCTCCAGATCATCGTATCATTCTTCGTCATTTCCGCCATCTCCAAACAGACCCCACCACCAAGGATATATTTCCCTCCCCTCCCCTATCAGCGTTCTGGAAAGACCACTCCATCCACGACTTCCTCGTCAGGTCCACACCCTCTACCAACCCAACCTCCACTCCCGGCACCTTCCCCTGCAACTGCAAGAAATGCAAAACTTGCGCCCAGACCACCCCCCTCACTTCCCTCCAAGGCCTCAAGGGATCCTTCCATATCCGTCACAAATTCACCTGCACTTCCACACACATCATTTACTGCATCCGCTGCACCCGATGTGACCTCCTCTACATTGGGGAGACAGGCTGCCTACTTGCGGAACGTTTCAGAGAACACCTCTGGGACACCTGCACCAACCAACCCAACCGCCCCGTGGCTGAACACTTTAACTCCCTCTCCCACTCCGCCAAGGACATGCAGGTCCTTGGCCTCCTCCATCGCCAGACCATGGCAACACGACACCTGGAGGAAGAGCATCTCATCTTCCGCCTAGGAACCCTCCAACCACAAGGGATGAATGCAGATTTCTCCAGCTTTCTCATTTCCCCTCCCCCCCATCTTATCTCAGTCCCAACCCTCGGACTCAGCACCGGCTTCTTGACCTGCAATCTTCTTCCCGACCTCTCCGCCCACACCACCTCTCCGGCCTATCACCCTCACCTTAACCTCCTTCCACCTATCGCATTTCCAATGTCCCTCCCCCAAGTCCCTCCTCCCTACCTTTTATCTTAGCCCGCTTGGCACACCTTCCTCATTCCTGAAGAAGGGCTTATGCCCGAAACGTCGATTCTCCTGTTCCTTGGATGCTGCCTGACCTGCTGCGCTTTTCCAGCAACATATTTTTCAGCTCTGATCTCCAGCATCTGCAGTCCTCACTTTTTCACTCATAGAGCCAACACGACAGCTAATGCTTCATGTAAGCTCAAGGCTTCATCCTTGACTACCTCTCAAAGCTTCCCAAATGCCTTTGGATTGCTGAAAGAATACTCCATGTTTCTCCCATAGTTACTCTAAAAGCATCAGCTTACAAAAGTTAAAGATGTTAAACTTAACAGGCCCTCATAAACTCCTCCTTTCATCTTCAGCCACCAGTGCATTATTTCAGCTCTATTCTATCAGTAAACTACACAACTTCTGTTGGAAAATAACAGTTTCTCCATTATCTTTCTCCTCTTACTAAACAGAGTGGAGGCTATTGTTTTAATGAGTTAAATAGTGATATTTCAAACAGTTACAAAGAAGCAGGACATTCATTGAATTGTTTGTCCCAAATCCATGCTTGGCTGAATTCATAAGTAAAATGTGGTTTAATAGAATGAAAAATCATGATGGACACTTTTGACAGCAGATTCTGCTTGACTATGGTCTCCCTCTACTCTTCATAGACCTTTTGACCTTAAATTACAGCGCCCTAGTACTGAAATATTTGTGAAGTTAAGAGCAGAATAAGTGAGATTAAAATAAGAAGAAGATTAGAATATGGAGTTATTTTTTGAGAAACCTGTGAGGTTGGCCTTTGAGTAAACCATTGCTTAGGACTAAAAACCTTGACAAATTGTGATTGCAAATCCCTAACTTAGACCGATTAAAACCAAAAGATTGAATTACTTTATCTCAATTCTTTTTTGCAGCACAATAAATTGAAGTAACCTAAGTTTACAATGGGTTCCAAAAAGACTATTTTATTGAATGGGTTTTATAAACAAAAGGCAAAAATGCAAATTAGTACTCTAAGTCTCCTAATGTTTTAGTGATTATGGAATTGTAGTGGTAGTAGGATGAGCTTGATTAAACTTCTTTTTGTCAAGTCAATCATATCCAAGGGCACACTTCATACATGAGGCATGAACAGGGTTCAGTGGGCAGGATCGAATTATGGAGTGAGTTTAGATTAGATCCCCTACAGTATTGAAACAGGCTCTTCAGCCCAACAAGTCCACACCGACCTTTCAAAGAGCAACCCACCCAAACCCCTTCCCCTATTTTTACCCCTGACTAATGCACCTAACACTACGGGCAATTTAGCAAGGCCAATTCACCTAACCTGCACATCTTTGGACTATGGGAGGAAACCGGAGCACCCGGAGGAAACCCACGCAGACACAGGGAGAATATGCAAACGCCACACAGACAGTTGCCCGAGGCAGGAATCGAACCCGGGTCTCTGGCGCTGTGAGGCAGCACTGCTAAGCACTGAGCCACCATGCCACCATATTCTCTTGGCTTTGAACTTCCAGAGGAGGGTGGAATGATAGTAAAGGTAGTAGAATGGTTTAAATAATGCTATGCAATCTCATAACCAGTGGATGACATTAAAGTTTTGCAGTCTTTCAACATTCAGTAGGAAGCTCAAAATATTTCCATCCTCAATGATGAGTTTTATGAGAGCCAAGATAAGGTTGAACCATTCGCAACTACCAATCAATTAGAGGTTCAGTTATGGTATTCCTGGCCCAAACATGTTTGAAATCAGTTAACTTAGAATAATCATTATTCATCTGATTCAGTTGCTTATTGACTAAGCTCATTGAGCATTCTTATGAATTAATCATATTTCCCATTTATCTGTCGTGGAACCTTTTCAATTAAAAAAAAATTAAGAAAAATTGTTTTAACCAATGTCCAATACTTTCAGATGAAATCAATATTTTAAATTAATCAGTAGAAAAGTAGTCAAACAGTGACAGCATAGGCAGAAAAAAACTGGAATCATTTCCATTTCTGGGCTATTGACTGGAATTATGTTTAATTTCAGAACAAGCTGCAGTGATGTTACCTTGTGTCAGCAGAGTAGCTGGTTTAACTTCAGTGAAAATAAGGAGCTGTTAGAAACAGGTGGAATTTAGACTTTAATTCTTTCAAGTCACAATTATACCTATTTAATTGACATTAATGAACACAGAAAATGTATCAGCAGGAAGGAAAAAAGCTCAAACAAATTTGTGCATCTTATATTGAAAAGATACATTGGATGGAATTCTCCCCTCCTAATGTGGAGTAAGCAATGGTAAACAAGTTAGGACAATACAACTCAAATGTAAAAAACTTAGAATCTCAACATTATGTTTCTCCTCTAACCTTAAATGTCAACTTCAGCATCTTGCTATTGAGCAGGAATTATCTTTTCTCATGCATTTGTATCTTAGTAATAGCCAAACTTGCCTTATATCTATACCACTTCCAAGTCTCTCCTTCCCCAAGTAATTAGGTAGCACAGTTCAGCAGATTGTTTATTGTGGCCATCTTCCAAACTTTGTCTTCAACAATATATCCCTGCATGCTCCATGATTACCATACTCTCAGACCAGTGGTCTCTGACTTTTTTAAGCATAAGATTACTTATTGGATTTAAGTGCAACTCAGGATCTAACCCTAAGAAAATATAGACAGAACAGTTTATTTTTAGTGCCATATGGATCTAAAACCATTTAAAATTATTTATTTTGACCTTTACTCACCAAGTCTCAATGTGATACGTGGTTGCACATTATCTGCCAATGCCTTGAAATCTGGGTTGGGGTTTGAGATTTCTAGTCAATTAAATGGGTTTCTCTGAGATGTGCAAGATAATTGAACATGATTATCTTCATTTGGGAGAATGTTGTCTCACAGAAGTCTGTACAGTCCAAGTAAGCTTTCAGTTTAAAAGTACAGGATTGTAGAAGGGGATATTTATCTGTTTATGTACCATTATTCCTTGATAGGACTTCCAGTTCAATGTCGTTTTGCATGATAATTATCTCTTTATTAACTTCACTGCTTTGTAAATCAAACACATGAAGAAATTTGGGAGCCAACTCAAAACTGTCAATTTAAAGGAATGGATTTGAGACAAACATACTGATCTTCTTTCATCATATCAAATTCCTGAAATCATCTGTTAAATTCCTCTGCTAACTTGTTTTGGTGTACACAGATGTTTTCTGGGTGGAACTATTTTTCTTTCTTGATTATTTTTTCCAGACTTGGTAAGTGTTGTACTGTGTTTTTTTAATTGGGAGAATTACCAACCTTGTATGTTTGGAATATTTCATTCTGAAGGAGTGTCGCTGGACCCAAACCGTCCTCCTCTGCATCTTCAAACTGGACTTGAAACACTAACTCTGCTTTCTCTCATCAGATGCTGCCTGACCTGCTGAGTTTTTTCAACAATTGCTGTTTTTACTGGTGATTGCATTCACAGCACTGATTGGATCTGTTAAGTCTCAGTCTTTTCCCTGCAGTCCACAGTGTAGTTCATTCAGTTTTAACATTATATCCATAAGGATTCCAAAGGTGAGCAATCACACGTTGTCTGACCAGGCTCATTCCTCAAATTAGGAACAGTGATGGTTTCAACTTCAGCATATCACATGAGCACCATAGACAGCTTCAACATCATTGTGTAAGGATTTTATAAAATGATGCTGAAGTACTCTTCATGAATCACGCTTACAAATTTAACAACTTTAATTATGTAAGAAAAGTCCATAACTTTACGGCTAATGCTTACTTGTGCATTATATGGTTGTCATAGGCAAAAGTGGAAAAATCAAGATCATTTCTGCAAAATGCAACAAAGCTCACATTTGCACCCAACATAATTAATGCAACATCAATTGTGATGGAAACCACTTCCTTGATTGAATTGTTTTCACACACACATATCTTTACATTTGTTGTAGAAATTATCACCCCTTGTTCTCTTTTAGAGGGCAAAAGATAAGAATATTCACCTTAATTGTTATGACCTTAAAAAAGAAGCAAACTAAAATCAGCTGGGCTGAGTTAATCATGTTGATTGATTCCGCAAACTCCAGTGAAAAGCATTCGCAGTCCTTTAGGTCCTGCTGTGGTTGCTGAAAGATGTCTTTGGAGAAAGATTCCACTCATCTTGCTCTGAACTGCTTTTGCATTTGCTCTGTGTTCTTAAAATCTTTGAATAAAGAGTTAATGCAAACAGCCATTGTTTCTTCAATCACATCACCATCAGTGAATGATTTTTCCTGTTTTACCAGGGTGGCACGGTGGCTCAGTGGTTAGCACTGCTGCCTTACAGCACCTGGGTTTGATTCCCGCCTGTCTGTGTGAAGTTTGCACATTCTCCCTGTGTCTGTGTGGGTTTGCTTCAGTTTCCTCCCACAATCACAAAGATGTGCAGGTCAGGTGAATTGGCCATGCTAAATTGTCCCATTGTGTTAGTCAGGGGTAAATATAGGGTAGGGAAACAGGTTTGGATGGGTTTCTCTTTGGAGGGGCGGTGTGGACTTGTTTCCACACTGTAGAAAATCTAATCTAAAAAAAATGGCAAATGCAAACTGATGCTTCAGTATAGGTTTTATCTTTCATTGCTGTTTTAAACAAAATCCATGGACCTTCCAATGTTCCCAGCAACACATTAACTGTAACAAAAACAAAAAGTGCTCGAGAAACTCAGCAGGTCTGGCAGCATTGTGGAGAGAGAAACCGAGTTAGTGTTTCAAGTTCAGTTTGACTACTTCGATGGAAGTCATGCAAT
Organism: Chiloscyllium plagiosum; assembly: GCF_037043375.1. Taxonomy (NCBI): domain Eukaryota; kingdom Metazoa; phylum Chordata; class Chondrichthyes; order Orectolobiformes; family Hemiscylliidae; genus Chiloscyllium; species Chiloscyllium plagiosum. Next base: position 72,350,727 of record NW_028270140.1, read on the forward strand.
GGCATATGATTAATGTATGCATGGTGAAGGCAGGTGGGAAAGCAATGAGATCAACTAACAAAGAATCTGTGATTGACCATTTGACCATGATCCATGTGTTGGAGACCACAGTCCTAGACCCTTCATCTATGAAGGCTGATGAAGGGCTTTTGCCCGAAGCATCAATTCTCCTGGTCCTCGGATGCTGCCTGACCTGCTGTGCTTTTCCAGCACCACACTCTTGATACTAGACCTTTCATTTATACAAGTCACCATGGACAAACTACCACTTCATCAAATTCTCATGCCTGCTCCCAGACCAATGCTCACAGCACTATAGCCCTTCAACATTTTACTTTGGGCTCAGAGATACCTATGACTTGCATGTTTTTGTCAGATCCCTTTGTGTGCAGGAAGACAGATGAAGAATCTCATTCATTCACATTGGGTGCATTTTATGGTGCTCAGCTTGCTTTCTTAGCACTCACTCACTTTGTGCCGACTTGGCAGTTGCCATCTTCTGTAAATGTCATATTATTTTCTTGCCCACACTCTTCCCAGCACTGAGTTACAGCCTGCCAGCCTTTGTGGGTTGCATTGCTTTTTAGCACAGATTGAAAGGCAGACAGCTTGTCACAGTAAGGAGCATTGAACTGGCAAGGAGGTGGACATTTTGGTGCACAGTAATGAGCTATGTTACCCTCACACCTGCATCACATGCCACAGCTCATGCAATTCGTGCACTTTATTCAACCAAATGACTCGTGTGAATGTCATAGGGAAAGAGATTAAGGGGTCCAAGACAATTAGGGAATTGCACGACAGTCACTTGAGGGGTTCATCCAATTCCAACCAAGGGGTTGACTATGGTCAGCATGATGCTTGGTCCTACCAGAGTCTGAGGATCTGTGTCCTTGCAATCAAGGTCAGTTCGACAGCTCAAGTTGAACTAGTCTGTAGGTTACAGTAGGTCTGTTGAGCTGACGTGGAGAGACCAGCTTAGAGACTGGGCCATATTCAGTCGATAATGTCCCGCAACATTATTCTGGGGGGGTTGGTCAATATTATGCCTGGATGCTCAAGAATTAATGCTCAGGAGGCTTTTTGAGGGAAATCCACAGAGAAATTGGGAAGCTCAAGTCTTGGACAGGCTTCATTGGGTTTCAAGGAATGATTACAATGAAAGGGGAAAATTCTTGATAGAAGAATGGGACTTCATCGAGAATGGAAGTGGCCTGGGAGCTCCATGATTGGGCATTGGTCACAGGTCAAAGTGACTCAGACATTTAAAGAGTGCTGAGGAAGCTATATTTACACATGCTCCAGGGTTATTTTCAATGATATGTCACCTATGCCACAATGTGCCTTGAGTAAATTTGCTTTTCCTCTCTCTCCCTCCCTCTATGTCTAAGTGTAGTCCCAGCATCCATAGATATAGAGGAGAAACCTGCACTATTGTTGATCCTGTTAACCTGGAAAACTTGTGTCATCCCAGGAGAGTAGAACAGGGCTCAGGTCTGTTGAGAATGGCCTACTCAGATCAGGTTTCATCTTCATGACTCACTCTTCTGCAGTCTTCGATATCACTGGCAGTGGCGGTAGGTTTGTTATTTGCCTCATCATCGCTATGGGTGTCTATTGGCATCATCCCTGTCTCCCTGAAACGAGGAGGCATCTAGACTGAGGTCAAGGTCCCTCATTCTCTTCTCATCTTGCCATTGATGCAGAGCACCATGGCTACAGTGATCTGTGTAAATATCCGGCAAACACCAAAAATGCTGGAGCTTAGTCTCCATGGCAGTTGCTGAACTGTTCATTGAGACAGCTGGATGTACACGTGCTGGAGCTAGAATTATAAAGATAATATTCATGGACTCTTCTATCTTTTGATCCCATTAACTAGCATCTCAGAGAATCTTACTTGCTTGTTGTGCTTATCTGTGTACAGTAGGTTCTGCTATAACATGTCTTTCTTCAACGTGAGTCGGCTTTAACATGATTGAAGATTAGACCATTATTTGTAGAACACAAACTTTCCATACCTCTATTGGCTATAACACAATTCCAGTCCCATTAGTTTAAATGACATGGCTATTGTGCAATTTTCCTATAACACGAGATCGCATGAGAATGGAACTATTGCGTTATTTCAGAACCGATTGTATATTGACCAAGTCATTAGTAGCCAAGACCAGAGCATCATATTCTGCCTGGGCTGAGCAAGTGTCTGATCTCCAGCAATCATTGGTGGGCCGGCGAGCACGGGTGTTTCTATATCAGTCATAGCTTCAGAGACGTATCTGTAATGTGCTCAGCAAATTGTACGCCCAAGTCCAATTTAAATAATGAGCCCAGCGAGGTGAAAGTCTCAGAGCTGGTGGAGGATGCAGACAAAATCATTGCTAGTTCATCCTCTGAGGGTGTGTTGGGGGCTCCTTCCTCAGTGTATTACTGAAGAAAGACCCATTTTTTCACAACTTCATCAAGATATTTCATAAGAATGCCAATTCAAGGGGAAAAAATAAACAACATTTACACAGCATGAGAGGATAGGGCTGATTGGTTAGCAAATTAACTTTGATTGGTTGAGGCTTTGCCATGGCGAGTGCAGTCATTAACGCTGATTGACATTTAACAGTTAGGCTATGTTTAACATTTTCTGATTGACTGGGAAATTCTCCTGAGACTTGAACCAGTGAATGGCTGTCATCTAATTTTTTACCTTGTCATCTAATTTGTTGAGTTGAAACAGGTACATAGAGTCATAAGGTAATACAGTCAACCATGTTCCCAAACTAAACTAGTTCTACCTGCCTGTATTTGGCCCATATCCCTCCGAACATTTCCTATTCATGTACTTATCTAAATGTCTTTTAAAATTATAATCGTATCTGCATCCACCTCTTCCACTGACAGTTCATTCACACACAAATCACTGTGTAAAAAAGTTGCCCTTGTATCCTTTTTGAATCTTTCTTCTCATACCTTAAAAATATGTCCCTAGTTTTGAACTTCCCCAACCTGAGGAAAAGACCTTATGTATCCCCCTTATGATTTTATAAACCTCTATGTGTTCCCAGCCTATTTTTATAACTTAAACCCTCTATTCCCAACAACATTCTGGTGAATCTTTTTTGAACACTCTCCAGTTTAATAATATCCTTCCTATAACTGGGCAATCAGAACTACATACAGTACTCCAGAAGAGGCCTCACTAAAGTCCTGTAAAACCTCAACATGATGTTCCGACTCCTATACTCAACGTCTGAGTAATGAAGGCAAGTGAGCTAAACACCTTCTTTACCACCCTGTCTCTCTGTGATGCAAATTTGCAAGAATTGTGAACATGAACGTCTAGGTTTCTCTGTTGTAAAACATTACCCAGTGCTGAAGATGGTAGATATTTCTGTAGCTGAGTGATGCAAGTGAAGGGAATGAATATTTGTAGATGTGGTGCTCATCAAATGAGTTGCTTTCTCTTGAAAGTATCAATCTTTTTGAATGTTAATAGAACTGTTTTCATCCAGGCAAGTGGGAAATACTTTATTACACTTCTGACTTGAGCCTTATAGACAGTGGACAGGCTAGAGGGAGTCACAAGATTCCTAGCCTCTGATCTACTCTTATAGCCACAGCATTTACATGGCTAATCCAGTTCAGTTAATCCCAAGGGTGTTGATGGTGGGGGATTCTACAATGATAATGTCATTGAGTGTCGAGGAGCAATGATTTGATTCTCTTGTTGGAGATGGTTATTGCCTGGCACTCACATTGCACAAATATCACTGACCACTTGCATGTTCTGATGTCTGCAAGTAACAGGGCCCTGTGCATTCATATATATTGCTTCCAGCACATGCAATTGCACCACACTGACAGCCTGGTGGCAATCTTGAATTGGTTGTCAGTTGAATTCCTCACACCTTCAGGATCATGTTATTTCCAGTCAAATATTCAAGTAGTAAACTCGATAGAGTGGCCCTGGTTTAATTGTACACAAATGGGACACCCAAAACGATATAGATTCAGAGTCACTGGGCCACAGATGGACACCATTCAGTCCATCTAAGCCCTATCAGCTCTCTGTAGAGCAATCTAGTCAAACTCATTCTCTGCTGTATTCCTGTAGCCCTGGAAGTTTATTCCACAAAAAATTTAAAACAAATTTTTTTGAAAATAATTGACTGTCTTCACTTTTGCACATTGTCACAAGAAAGTTCCAGGTTATTGCAGTTATTATTGTATTTCTGAACGAGCTGGTTAGGTCCTAATGGATATAGCTGGTAGACTGGGTCTGCAGCAGACGGTGAGGGAACCAACAAGAGGGAACTCATCTTTACCAGTCTGCTAATTGCAGATACATCTGTCCATGGTGGTATAGGTAAAAGTGACCACTGCACAGTCCATGTGTGGATTAAGTCCCACGTTCACATTGACAATAAACTCCATCATGTTGTGTGGCACTACTACTGTGCGAAATGGGTCAGACTTCAAACAGATCTAGCAACTCAAGACTGAGATTCATTAGATATTGTGGGCCATTCACAGCAGCAGAATTATACTCTGGCACAATCTGCAAACTCATGGCCCGACATATACTCCACTCAATCATTGCCACCAAGTTAGGGGATCAACCCTGGTTCAGTAGAGAGTATAGGAGGGGACGGCAGGAGAAGCACCAGGCATGCTTAAAAATGGGGTGTCAACCTGGTGAAGCTACCCAATAGGACTATTTGCATGCCAAACAGCATAAGCAGCAAATGATGGACGGCTAAGCGATCCCACAACCAATGGATCAGATCTAAACTCTGCAGTCCTGCCACATCCAGTTGTGAATGGTGGTGGACAATTGAACAACTCACTGGAGGAGGAGGCTCTACAAGTATCCTTACATACAGATGAGGAAGGACACCATTTTGACTGGGACAACACATCCATCCTAGGACAAGACAAACAGAGACGCGCATGAGAATTACTAGAAGCATGGCATTCCAACCAGAACTCTATCAACAAATACATTGACTTGGATCCCATCTATCACCCTCTGAGAAATCAAACAGGAAATGACATCACCAACACAGGAAGTGAGATTGCCAACCCAAGGAAACCTAAACACATAAATAGAATGTGGACCATAACACCAGTACTTCACCGGAGGCTCACTGATGATGTTACCTAGTCTGGTGACGAAATGTCTGAAAACAAACCTTCCAGCTCAGCGAACAAACGTACTTCCAGAATATCCCTATTCTCAATGATGGAAGAGCACATAACGTTAATGCAAAAGATAAGGCTGAGGCATTCACAGCAATCTTCAGCCAGAAGTGCCGAGTGGATGATCCATCTCGGCCTCCTCCAGTGGTCCTCAGCATCACAGATACCAGTCTTCAGGCAATTCTATTCACTCTACTTGACATCAGGAAATGGTTGAATATGCTAGATACTACAAAGGCTATGGGTTCTGACAACATTCCAACAATAGTACTAAAGACCTATGCTCTAGAACTTGCTACTACCCTAGCCAAGCTGCTCCAGTACAGTAACAAGACTGGCATCTAACTGAATTCCAGAGATGAAGTGAAAGTGACTGCCCTTGACATTAAGGCTGCATTCAACCAAGTGTGGTATCAAAGAACCCCAGCAAGACTGGAATCAATGGGTATCTGGGGAAAACTCTTCAGTGGTTGGAGTCACACCTGACCCATAGAGGATGGTCATGGTTATTGGAGATCAGTCATCTCAGCTCCGGGATATCTCTGCAGGAGTTCCTCAGGGCAGTGTCTGAGGCCCAACTATTTTTCAGTTGCTTCATCAAAGATTTTCCCCCCCATTATAAGGTCAGAAATAGGAATGTTTGTTGATGATTGTACAATATTATGCACCATTCATGATTCTTCAGATACTGACGCCATCCATGTTCAAATGCACAAGATCTGGACAATATCTAGGCTTGGGCTGACAAATGGTAAGTCATATTTGTGCCCCACAAATGCCATGCTATGATCATCACCAATAAGAGAAAATCTAACCACCACACCTTGACATTCAATGGTATTACTATCACTGAATCAAATGCTGGGGGTTCCTATTGATCAGAAACTCAATTGGATTCACCACCTAAATGTAGTGTCTACAAACGCAGATCAGAAGCTAGGAATACTGTGGTAAGTAACCCACCTCCTGATTCCTCAAATCCTGACAATCATCTACAAGGCACATTAAGGAGTGTACTGGCATGTACTCCACTAGTCTGGATGGGTACAGCTCCAACAACACTCAAGGCACTTGACACCTTCCAGAACAAAGCTGATGTTTAATTAGCACCACATCCACAAACATCCAATCTCTCTACCACCAATGATCAGCATCCACAAAACAAAAGCAAAAATTCACTAAAGATCCTTCGACAGCACCTTCCAAATCCACAAATGCTTCCATCTAGAAGGACAAGGGAAGTGAATACATTGGGACACTACTTCCTGCACGTTCCTCTCCAAACCACTCACCATCCCTACTTGGAAATATCTTCCATTCTTTCACTGTCTCGGGGAAGATAATCTTGGAATTACCTCCCTAACTTCATTGTGGATCAACTCAGCAGATAGAGTGCAGTGGTTCAAGAAGGTAGCTCACCACTACCTTCTCAAGGGCAACTAGGGACTGGCAATAAATACTGGCCCAGCCAGTGATGCCCATGATCCATGAATGAATTTTAAAAATGCTTTCCTTTTGTGTCAAAAATTTTTATAATTCTACAATTGACTCATTGGGCAATTGATCTGAATTGTCATTAGCTTATGTTGATGTGCTATCTTTTGATTGACAACTCCCTTAAATTCCCTCATCAATGCTACAATGCATGTTTCAATGACTAAACACTAAATAGAACGTATCACAGTTCCACCTTGTTTAATGCTATGTATAGACTGATCTTTCCATGTTATACCGTTAAATTTACAATTCAGGTCACTAAAATATCAGAGTTTTATTTTCATTATTTTGACTGCAAATCCCTGTTACATTAGACTTTGTTTTTCTCTCTTTATTAATTCAAGTTGTTTAGCAGTTGTCGGAATTATACACACAAAATATTTAACATTCAGTTCCAAAGCAGGCCAAAGCAGAATGTAATGTACAGATGGCGTGTCATTATGTTGGGCTGTGTGGCAGACGGAAGCTGTCACAAGAACTGACATGAAGGACATTTTTGTTGTTAGCCTTTTGTTGATTTCTTTCCTGCTTTGAATTCCCTAATTTGAAAAATATTCTTGACATATTTTGCTTTGCGACCATGTTTTAAAATGGATTGTAACCAAAACAATGGTGACTACATATCAACAATGCTATTCCCCTTACAACAGCTCAAATCTCACTCCTGCTTTCTCTTTCCTCCATTCCTTTGACTCTTTTCCTCTCAAAGCAAAAAAAATTGACAAATTACATCTTGCCATCAGTCTGACTGTCTTTAATTATCCCCTACAAGTGTATGAGTTCACAAATGTATTTGGTTTTGAACTGGCATTAGGCATTGATGTATAATTACCCAGTTTATCTTGTTACCAAAACATTTCAAAACTGTGAGTTGCTTTGGTAATGGGACCAAATATCTTTGAAACCAAATCACTGAGCTTGATGGGAAATTCCCTGCTTCTGTTTTACCTACGATTTACCATTGCAAGAAAACTATTCATTGTTAATCCACCTTTTCACAGCTTGGATTGAGATTTACTCTTTCCCTCAGCACACCCTATCCAGAGTAATAAGATAAATTGATTATAATGACCTTCCAAGGGTATAGAATTGTGATACAGGCAGCTAAGAGTACAATGCATTTTTAACTAAAAGTGCGTCTTGTGCAGCATAACATAACAGGCCTGACAATGTGCATTGTCAAGATTTTGTCTGGTGTGGTATGTTGGGCCTGTCTCTTTTATCAGTTAAAAAATATACTTTCCCTGTCATAGTATATTTTTCAGTTATCTCTATTTCTGTCCATCCAAATTTAGTATCAAATATTAACTGGTATCCACTCTGTAGTTGTTCTACAGAAATTGCAGACTCTAGCCGTGGACCTACTGATGTGCATGTCTAGAGGAATATAAAATAGAAACCTCAAAATGGTTTCATTATCAGTCCATGAAGCAGCAAAGAACTTGACCCTGAAAGTCAAGGGGAAAAAGCCTGAAAATTATCTTTGTATGAACAGTTAATCAATTTGTTTAATATTCTTTAGTCCATTATTTATTCAAACGTATTAACTCATTTAATTCAGGTATTATCTGTGACCTAACACCTAAATTAAATGTGGACAAAGGTATGTGATATAATTTAATGAAACATTTGACCACCAATATCACAACTGTAATTTCTAGACTTGACTTCTTTTTTTAAAAAAGCATGATGCTGTGGAATACTTACAATTCAAAAATACCCAATTTTTCTAGGTGTAATTCTTGCTTAAAAATATTCCTATAACATTGAAGTGGTTGAAAAGGAACATAAAAATGAACATGAACTCTTTTTGAGAAAGTACCTCTACAGACTTACAATATAGCCTAAAATGGCAGATATAGATCTACTTATACCTCAGGATAAACAATTTTATTCAAATATTTTCTTTCCAATAAAGTTTTATGCCTCGACGGAGACAAGACAGCTCTTCTGACCATCCCTGTTTCAGTTCTTTCAGAACAAACTGTGCCATGAAATCAGATACACTGACATTTCACAACCTTCAGCAACAGGAGCATTTTGAACAGGAAACACCATTTTGAAAGCTGATAGTGTTTGACCACACTGTCATGGACAATCTCCGTAAATATGCTACATCCAGCAGAAAGAGACCTTGTACAAACAAATCAAGTCATGCAGAAATACTGCCAAGAAGCTGATAGTCTAAGGCCTCTATGCTGACACTGGCTGCAAACCAAATTTTGATGTAGTTTAATGGCTGACCTCCAGCTCCTGACATATTCATTATATTCCTGCATTTTGGTTACGGATTTCAATAAAGTGATGACAGCTACAAGACAGGCAATATGGGCAGTTTGGCAACAGGTGGCTCAGTGATTGTTCTGAAAAGTTAATCTATTTTATCATCAAAGTTTATTGTATTTAAAGAATGTAGTTTTAAGAACTATTATTGTTGATCAAACAAAGAGGTATTTGAATCACACAATGTGACATTTTTGAATAAAGCTTTCAAGCCGTACGCTATTCTGTGGAAGATTTTTTTTTCTTCTTGTCAGGGAATAACAGAGCTTTTCATACTTGTTAACTGGTCAGCTCCAAAGCAAGTGCCTGCTGTCACACTGTGAAGTGGAATGAATATTTGACCTCCAGTCTTATGAGAAGAGAGAGACAAGTAGCATTGCCAGTTCCCCGTAAGACACCAAATCAAAACTCTTAACTCATTCACTGCTTGCTGAAATTATTACTATGTATGAAGTTCATGAACTCAAAAGATAATCACTGCTCATAAAACCCAATCAAAATTAAACTATTTTTATTGTAAAACAGTCACTGGTCACAAAAGGTGTTGTGAATAAAATAACATCCAATAATCTCCAATTCACAATTTAGTTTCATTTCTAACAACTGACTTCATGGGATGAAAGGATTTTCAACAAACAAAACGGGTATATTGGCAGTTGAGTAGCCATTCTGGTATCAAGAAGACAGAACCATTTACAAGTTTGGGACTCATCCGTATAGTTCAAGTGGGCTGCCAAACACTCAGTGATAGCTATTGGGTAACACACCATAAGGCAAAGTGAGAAACCTAGCAGCTTGTGGGCTCAATAACAAGAGCAAGGACCACAAGTCTCCACAAAACTCTCCATGCCCCAGAAATGATCCACCCATTCAAAACTCTGAACCCTTTACCTGTCACTGGACATCCATTTAACCATTTGATACATGCAGATGTCGGATCCATAATTAACCTTCCCCTGACTGCTTCATGTGTGTGCATGTTTACAGATAGTTGAAAGGTTGAAATGATCCAAGAAATGGCTAATTGCTACACCCACTAATTTTCAGTTGCTCATTGATTAGTTTTCAAATGAGACATGTGATTTTATTTCCAATTGGATATGAGTTAATAGACAAAGGGAATGAATGCAACGGCGTTTCCTCAATCATCTGTCCTATTTTTTTATCTGGGATTTCTGCGGTACCTCTACCCAAATTAGATTGTGAATTGTTGCAGTCTTAACCCTTGCATCATTGGATTTGTATAGACCACCAAGCACTTAACTACTCTTCTACAAGTTATAGTGTCATCGAGTCATAGAGAAGTACAGCACAGTAACAAACCCCATGTTTCAACTCATCCATGCCAAGCAGATATCCTAAATTAATCTAGTCCCATTCTTCAGCACTTGGCCCATGTCCCTCTAAACCCTTCTTATTCATATATCCATCTTGATGATTTTTAAATGTTGTAATTGCACCATCCTCTTCCACTTCCTCTGGCAGCTCATTCTATACACATACAACCCTCTGAGTGAAAAAGTTGCCCCTTAGGTCCCTTTTAAATCTTTCTCCTCTCACCCCACACCTATGCCCTCTAGTTCTGGACTCCCCTATTCCAGGAAATGACCTTGCCTATTTACCCTACCCATGCCCCTCATGATTTTATAAAACTCTTGTAGAGTTATAGAATGGTGGAATGTTAAAATAATGCCACATCAAAAGGAGATCAAAAACCCATTGTCCTTGCACCAATTCCTTCCTACATGAAGAATCCGATTAATCACACTTCCCTTCTTCTTTTCCCAAAGCATTGTAATATTTTCCCTTTTCAGTATGTGTTCAATTTCCTTCTGAATGTTATTGTTGAATCTACTTGTACCATTCTTTCAAGTAACACATACCAGTTCATAACAGCTCACTGTTTTAATGAAAATCGTTATTTTAACATTGGTTCTTTTGCTAATCAATTTAAAATGTGTGTTCTCTGACATTTGACCTTTCTGCAACAGCAAATAATTGTTTCTTATTTGTGAAAACTATTCTTGATTTTGAAGTGGTCCTTCAAGTCTCATCTTCATCTGCTCTGCTCCAGGAAGAACAGTCTACATTTCTCCAAACTCTCCACATAACTGAAGTCTGCACCCCAGTGTCATTCTAATCAATCTTTTCAGGTTCTCCAACACCTTGACCCAGGTTCTGAACCCCATTTAAAATGACGTCATTTCGTTCAAAATGACATCATTTATTCATTCGATCAAAATGTATTACTTCACAGCTTTCTGTGTTAAATCTTTTTCACCATTTGTTAGGTTAGTTCACTAGGCTATCACATGTGCAATGTCTCACAATTAGTTTACAGTATATCTTTAAGAAACATTGTCATGACACCATCTTTGCATCATAGAGTGTCACCTGAGGGTATAAAGGTCTCAGACTCCAACTTAGCTCAGGCAACTTGAAGCATGACATGCTGTCCGGAGCATATTGCTTTTGTAAGTGGATAGCTTGGTATTAACCCAGATACTGAAGTGCCTGTTAATGTATTATGTAATGCATATTTCAGGAGCTATAATAAAGGTATATGGTATCTTTCAGTACCATGTTACCCACAATAGTTCTTTTGTCACAGGAGCCTACACAAACATTACTGCATCAGGTATATACAACCAAATGAAAGCAAAAGCAGCACCATGATGTCAGTTCAATCACTTCAGAGATTCATAGAGTCATAGAGGTTTCCAGCACAGAAACAGAACCATCAGTCCAATTCATCCATCCCAACCCAATCTTGTCCCATCTACCAGTACCTGAACCATATCCTTCTAAACCCTTCCTATTCATATACGCATCCAGATGCCTTTTAAATGTTGCAGTTGTACTAGCCTCCATCGCTTCCTCTGGCAGCTCATTCCATACCCATCCCATCCTCTGCATGAAAAAATTGCCCCCTTAGATCTCCTTTATGTCTTTTTCCTCTCACTCTAAACCCATGCCCTCTATTTCTATACTCCCCCACCACAGAGAAAAGACTTTGTCTATTTATCCTATCCATGCCCTTCATGATTTTGTAATCCTCTATAAGGTCACCCCTCAGCCTCCAACACTCCAAGGTAAACAGCCTTAGCCTATTCAACCTCTCCTTATAGCTCAAATCCTCCAACCCTGGCAACATCCTTGCAAATCTTCATGTGGGTATAAATAATGTTAATACTTAAATCTTGGAGCTAAATTTCCATGGGACGTTTCCCAATTGTCTTTCAATGATACAAAGGATGATCAAGAGATTCTATGGAGTTTTGAGTTTTGACAGCCACCAATAATGTGACAAAGGAAGTGAGCAATTCAATTTAAGGCCAGGGAAGCACTAAGATTTTGAAGGCCTATCAGAGATTGCAGAGATGGGCAGGACTGAAGGTACTGATGACCTTGAAAATGTTGATAGCGATATTTATATTTAGGCAATTCCATGGTAACACATTTCCAAACTACTGATAAAATAGCTTTTGAGAGGTCAACTCCTTCCTGTACTTACAGTTAGCCATTGCCAAAAATGTTCAGGTGTTATGACTGAAGTAAAATAAGTCAGGGCTGATGACATCTCCACTATAGGCAAGGGCCTGGCCTGTGCCTTGTTAAAATGAGGGTAATGCTGCTAAGCAGAATCATAATTGATTTGTTGAAGTGACCATTGGGATATTTACAAAAAAAAGCACATGCTTCTAGATTATTCTGGTGATGCTCTATATCAAGATAGTCTCAAGAATTGTGTCATGTAAACATGAGAGATCTGCGGATGTCTCTGGAGATGTTGATTATCGGTCAATAGATCGATAATCTTGTCCATATCTTAACAGTCTTCATGCTTAACACATCTAATGCTTATGTAATGAAAAAACTTTCCACATTTAGGGTACCCGATAAACACAGTCTGCTGATTCCTAAAATACAAACCCAAAAAGTGGACACAACATGCCCAGAAACTCTAGCTACACTACGGTACATCAAAGACATCTCGGAGATGACTACCAGACTACTCTGACCCCTTGGCATCATAGTAGCCCATAAACTCACCAACACACTGAAACAGCAACTGATGAACATAAAGGACCCTACACCAATAATCAGCTAAAGGAATGTCATTTACAAAATGCCCTGTAAGGACAGTAGCCAACATCAGACAGACAGGCAGAAAACTAGCCACCAGGATACACTAACACCAATTTAACCACCAAAATTTTTACATACAGACGAAGAAGGACATCATTTTGAATGGGAAAATACATCCATCCTAGGACAGGCTAAACAGAGACATGCACAGGAATTCCTAGAGGCCTGGCACTCAAACCGGAACTCCACCAATAAACACATCAATTTGGACCCCATTTACCAACCTCTGAGAAAAAGAACCGGAAGTTGTATTACCCACCTTACCAAACCAAGATACATAAATAGAAAGTGAGACAAAACACCAGCACTTCGCCGGAGGCTCACTGATGATGTTACCTTGTATGGTGATGAAACGCCTGAAGACAAACCTGCCAGCTCAGCGAGAAAACTTACAACCTGAACCTCAGCCTGAGCCGCAAATCTTCACAAAAATCACAAACAACAATCTTGTATCTCATATTGACAGCACTGAACATCTGCCAAAAATGGACAGTGGCTTGAAATTTATTCCCTGTACTATTTAAATGTAAAGTTGCAATTTCAAGAGATAAATTATTGAAATTATTCAGAAAATAATTGCATTGAGTCTCAAGGAACCATCTTCTTTATATTATCAACAAGATAATACACTGAAATGCAACAGATGTAAAAGAATTATTAGTAAGGGAATTATTTCTCAATAAAAGGGCACCTTGCATGTGTTCAATTAGAATTTTATGATGCTTTACTTAGGTTCTTATCTCCATCTCATCTGGTTTCTCAAGCCATCCTGATGCTTGTTTTATAACTGTAGGACATTTTACATAAATGATTAAAATCAATTTTGAAGGAAATCAACTTTTTAACTTCAACCTTTACTCGAGTGAAGCATGGCTTCATTCTCTGCTCCTCCACCATTATCTTTGGTGTCACTCAGTGATTTATCCTTGGTTCCTATCCCACTCCTCATCTATAAACTTGAGACTTTTCACCGTATTAAAGATGATATATAAATATAAGTTGTTGTTGTGATCAGATTGACACCTCTGGAGTCCTGAGGGAGTGCTATAATATTGGAGGTGTCACCTATTCAAAGATGACTTAAGAAATCACTGCCATTGCTTATACCTCAAGCAGTATTCCTGATAGAACAGGTTGTCCAGTCAATATTCTTATTCCTGTTTATAGGATCTTGATGTGGCAAGTTGGATGCCACATTTCCCAACATTGAACTGCTAACTCCACTTCATTAGCAGTGAAGCAATTTGACTTACATTGAGGTCATGAAAGATTGTATGTAAGTGTTTTATGAGAGCTGTCATTATAATTTGATTGAGATGGGCATGGTGTATCTATTTCATAACGTATTGACATTGTCACCAGGCTTTCTAAAAGCATCATCTTGACATGGCAGAATGCCTTTGCAATATATATGAGTAAATGAATTGATACAGAATCAATGATCACAATCAAGCAATCAATAATGCTGATGCACTTTTGTTGATTTTTGTTTGTCCAGAAAGTCATTAGAAAAATTCTCTAAGGCTCATATTTGTTGTTTTTTGTATATATAGGTATTGAGTGAATAAAGATTAAAAGGATCAAAGAAAAGTCTTCTGTATGTGCAATTACTTGAGCTCACATTTTATTGTTGGGCTATGCAACATTACAGTTTAAGCCAATATTAAATATTATGATGACTGTTTGTTGTGACATCCCTCTCTCTAAGCTCTTCACTCCGAAACGCAACATTCACCCAGTTTCGAAAGGCAATTTGGAATTTCCTCTTAATTTTTCTCACCCCCCCCCCCCCAACCCCCACTATATCTCTCACAAACTTTAATACTCTACTCAAAATCTATTTCTGTCAATGATATATTCAGTCAACTTTCCAGATTCCATGGTTATTAACAGATACATTTTCTCCTCTATTAAGTTAGACAAAGGTAGTATGTTTCTTGTCGAAGAGAAAAAGTGGCAATGGGAGACTACGAGGTCAGTTTTTGCTACAGCATGTTCATTGTATCCATAAGTATCTTACAAGCTACATTTGCAAGCAGACATATTTATACCTGGATTTGACTAAGAAATAAAGCATCAGAAATGATCACGGCTGTGATTCCATTTGACTGCACACTAGAAGTAGGTTATCAGCCAGACCGCCCCACAGCTTGTGAAGGCTGCATGCTTCCATCATTTTTTATATATTACTGTGAACATCACACATATCCACTAGGATGCCATGTGTAGCCTATATCTGGGCCAGGAAAATTTCCACAACAGATGTTCATGGATCCACTGTACAGTTCAGAAGGGAATACATTGCACTGAATGTATTCATCATTCTTGTAGTGATACAGCTTATGGACCTTCCTATACTTTCCTTTGGCTGTCCAGGGTCATGATCAAGGAGTACCACTGACTTTATCACAATGCTCCGCTCATGTGCAATGTTTTGGAAGCAGACTGTATGAAAGCTGTTTCACTTGGCTTCACAGTTTCATGACAATTCAAACCGACCCTTGACAAAGCAAATCCCCATTGCATTTCCAACTGTACCGCATCACTTCTTGTTTTATAGATAACCTTCACATCAATGAAGGAAATCTAGGGAGTGAATATATCTGACCTGTTACTGATAGTGAGTGAGCTGAAGAAGGAAAATAGAATGCAGTGTTCCCAAATGTCTTAAGTGAAGGTAGAGTTGTAGGCCATGGATGATGCTTGTACGACTATCACCTGACTACTTGGTCACACTGGTGAGCTTTAACACAAATGAGAAAAAGTGTGAGGAATCTGAAAAAAATGTGTAGAGATGCACATTTTAACTTGGACTTGTGCTTGCAAACCTTCTAAAGTGACTAAAGAGTTGTGTTCCGTGAAAGTTTTTCTCCAAGTTGATGAACATTTCTATAGGCCAAGCATTTTTTTCTTATATTTCAATGAGGTCTGTAACCCTTCGTTCACAATGTTGCAGCACTCTTAGCACACAGATGTCTGTATAACTCCTCCAGTTCATGTACAAAATCTTGTGGACTCTTCTGGGTCCTGACCTTGCTTGCATTTCAAGGTGCCAGGGAAAATTGATAAAATTACTCATGAACCATTGTGGATTATTAGCTCTATAAATAAAAGCAAAACAGCTATGCTCTTGAAAGGGTGAAAATAGATTGTAAATGGCTGCAGTGCTATGTCTGTTTAAAAATCTAGATATAGCTTACAATTTTGGTCCTAATTGATAATTAACATAAGTGGAACTTGTCTAAACCAAAAACCTAAAGTTTAGCATTCAAAAAACTCTATCGCAAAAAAAAGACCCAGAAAGTTTCCTGATGTTTTTCAGACCAACAGTAAGTTAAGCTCAACAGAAATCCATGATTTCCTCAAGCAACTCAATATTATGAGAGAGATGGTGCTGAAGTTCTGGACAGCAGAACATTGTGCAATTTCTAATGAGCACTGGTAGATATTTCAAGAGCCAATCAATCCCTTAACAATCCCCTGGGCAGCAGTTCCTGACAAAAGCTTCAACTCCTTTATCAAGAAAGGGTCTTAGGCTAAAGGTAGGCAATATTTCAGAAGAAGACAAAACAAAATAAAGAGCTGCAGATGCTGGAAATCTGAAACAAAAACAAAACTTAACGCAGATCTGGCAGCATGTATAGAGAGAAATCACAGTTGATGTTTTGGGTTGGGAATGAATCTTTTTCAGAGCTAGTGGTAGCTAGGAAAAGGTGATAATTATGCTGAAAACAGGGTATGGGGGAAAGAAGTGAGTGGATAGACAGAGATGGAGCCCTAGAGTGAAAGACAGTTAGGGAGACAAAAGGATGGATGATAGGATGCTCAAGAAAAAAGAAAAGCTGGGAACGGGGACAATAAGTCAGTGAGAATGGGTTGGCTGCACTAAAATCAGCCCATGTGACAGGGCCTAGGGTGCGGGGGTAAAGAACATGGAAGAAGGTGCTCACGCTCTGAAATGATTGAACTCGATATTGAGTCCTGAAGGCTGAGGGTCGCCAAGTGGAAAATGAGATGTTGTTCTTCCAGTTGGAACACTGCAACATGCCTGAGAGAGATTTTGGCCAGAGAACACAGCGATGTGTTGAAGTGGCAACTGGAAGCTTGGAGTAATCTTTGCAGACACAGCCCCACCACCATCTGCATCCAAAGGCTCATAATCCACCATTTCCACCACCTCCAGCAGGATGCTAACGTCAGACAGATATTCTCCCACCCCTTCCTTGTCAACCTTCCACAGGGAATGTTCCCTCCAGGATATTCCTATGCAATTGCAGAAGGTATAAAAACTGTTTACCTCCTCTCTTCTCCCTATCCAAGGCCCTAGACTGAAGCAATGATTTATCTGCACTTCACTCAATCTAGTCCACTGTATTCGCTGCTCACAATGTAGTCACATCTACACTTGGGAGATAAGATTCAAACTGGGTGATCACTTTGCAGAAGACCTACAGTCTGCCCGCAAAAATGACCCCAAACTTCCAGTTGCCTGCCACTTCAACACATCACTATGTTCTCTGGCCAGCATCTCAGTCTCAGGCTGGCTGCAGTGGTCCAGTGAGGCAAGCTAGAAGAACCACATCTCATTATCCGCTTCGGGAACCTGCAGCCTTCAGGACACAGTATCAAGTTCAGAACACAAATGCCTTCTTCCATGTTCTTTGCCCACTCCCTAAAACCTGTCATGACATGGGCTGCTTTCAGTACAACCAGCACATTTTCACCTACTTATGATCTCCAATATCTGCTCTTATTCCTCCTGAGCTTACTATCAACCATCTGTCCTTCAGCCTAACTATTGTTCTCTCTCTCTTTCTGGATTCTATCTCTGCCTATCTATTACTCCTGTCCCCTCACATACCCTCACCCCTTGTCTTCCAGATTATTATCACCTTTTCTGAGTTACAATCAGTTCTGAAGAAGGGCCATTGGATCCAAAATGTTAACACTGCATTCCCTCCACAGGTGCTACCACACCTGCTGAGCTTTCCCAGCAATTTTTATTTATTTTTAATTTCAAATGAAATCCCCATTTTGACCCAGTTCAATGGATTGTTAGCATCTGAACATACTGCTAAATGTAAGGAAGTTACAACAACTTTTATGAATCAATGTTCCGGCTTCAGCTTAAATGTTGCCCAATTTTGGTCACCAAACTTTACAATGGATGTCAAAACCATGGAGAGGATGGAGTGTAGATTAACAGAATCATAGCAGAAATGAGGCACATCATTCATGTGGAGAGACAAGACTTTTTTTTCTTTTCACTGCAAAGGTTTAAGGACGATCTACAGATCTTCAAAATGATGACAGGAATTGAAAATGAAGAATAAAATAGGACGTACTTCTATTCACAGTGTAGTCAGTAAATAGAGGGTACAGATTTAAGATAATTGACATAAAAATCAGAGACTAAATGAGAAAGTATTTTCCCATAGCAAGTTGTTATGATCTGGAATGAGCCGCCTGCAAAAAGCAATAGAAGATGCAATCATAATTTTCCAACAAATTGTCTACATGTGTGAGAAAGGAAACATTCTCAGGGCTATGGGGTAAAGTAGTGGAATGGACTAAATGGATTTTTTTAACAAGTCAACACGGTGGGGCAGAATGGACTCTTGCTGTGCTGAGAAATCCTTCAATTTTATTATGACACAGTCACAAGTTATTTACCTCCCAATGTGAGCGTCCTATTCAGTCAATATCCTAAATAGGATTCTGCAAAAGTTAGTAATGTGGAAACTAACTATCCAACTGAGAGAACAATGAATACAAGAGATCTTTCACATTGTGTGTAAAATCTTGCCAGCTAAAACATATGTCCAAAAATATTATCCAGCAAGGAAATTAATATAACATTTTTTTAGTTGTTTATACGGGGAATACCAATTGGGAATTATACTTTCTTCTAACTAACACTAATAATCAGTTGGCAGAAAGACTGTCATGACATAATTCATGAGAATTGATTTCCTAGTGTAAGCTCTCTGGTATGGACAGGTTGTTCCAATTACACAGTCCATATCAGTTCACTAAGGCCAAGTTTGTCACTGTAAATAGCCGACAGAGGTTAGATCATCCAATGCCAACAATAACCAATGCTAAGATGTTTGGTGATATTGATCTTTCACATGTTTTAGCAGTTCTGACAACTATCCAAACTTCCTGCAAGCAGATTTTCATTGCCCAGGCCTCTCTCGCAGATTTTGGCTTTGGAAGTTTAGAGCTGTTGCATGATACTTCCTTGGATACTTTCTCTTGTTTTGTTCAGTTGTAATTTCTGTTATAGGGAAGTGATTGCCAGTGGAGGCAATCGCATCACCCGTCCACACAAACTCTAGAAGTTCAACTGTACTCACTATAAAAACACAATGGCTACAAGAACAGGTCTGAGGCTAAGAATACTTCAGCAAGTAATTCAAATCCTGATTCCCCAAAGCCTGTCCAACATTTACAAAGCACGAGTCAGGAATCTGATGGAATACTCTGCACTTACCTGGATGGGTGCAGCTCCAGCAACACTCAAGAAGCTTGACATCATTGTCACCACATCAACAAATTCTAATCCCTCTACCACGGATGATCAGTAGTAACAGTGTGTATTATTTACAAACGGACTGCAGAAATTCACCAAAGTTTCTCAGACAACAACTTGCAAAGCCATTAACACTTCCATGAGAAGGACAAGTTCAGCTGATACATGGGAATACCATGATCTTTAAGTTCCCTTTCAAGTTACTCACTACCCTGATTTGGAAATGTATCAGCATTCCTTCACTGTCACTGGGTTAAAATCCTTTAGCTCCCTCCATAAGTACGTTGTGGATCAACCCTTAGCAGGTGGACTGCGGCAATTGAAGAAGGCACCTTCTAAAGGGCAACTGGATGGGCAATAAATGCTGGTCAGCTAGTGACACCCACATCCCATGAGTGAATTAATAGAACATGCAACTGCTCTGTGCTGATGTGACAACTTCAACCTGCAGGAGAACTGCTTCTTTTTGAGACTTAGAAATCTGAGACTGCTTCTGTACACTCTGTTACATCAGTAGTCACTTTGGTGACTTTGGTCCCCTGTCAGTCTTCATGCTCCTCCCTCCTGTGCACATTTTTCACCATGCTGATCCCACCACAGCATGTCACATGCTGCAGGTGATTCACTTCCTCTTCTAAGGTACTGCCAAAAATATCCAAAGCAGCTTCCTGCCTGCTGATGCTTGTTTGAAAAGCTCCAAAACCTCTCCAAAAACTGCATGATGAGAAAAAAAAACTCTGCTAACTTTTGCATGAGAAAATTGACAGACTTTAGCGACATTGAACCTTTTGTGATTCTGAGCAATCTGAAGTTTGAAACTACTCCCCCTCCCCACGTCCCCAACACCCCCATCCATGAAGTGTACCTGAAATCCTGTACCATTTACTGAACTGCTCCACAAGCCCCTGGAAGCCCATGCTGGAGACATTATATTTGCAGAATTCAATCCTTGTGAAAAGCGCCTCACACACAATTATAAAAATGATTCCTTCACTCCCCAACTGCCTCTGTTAATGGATGTACTGACTCTGATGAGCTAGATACACTTACATAGCAACATGGGCCTCAGTCGAACCCGGAATTTGACATGTTGGGCGTGATTCAATTTTCTCGGATTTTAGCTACTCACTTGACCTGAACGTTCATATTTTTGCCAGGTTGAACACACCTCACAGTGTCTTTGTGAGATGTCAATGTTCTGAGGAAGTCTACCACCTCATTTTCTTGGTGCTTAATTCCCTTTTCTAAGGACAGAAAGAAAAATGGCCTAATTACCATCTGACACCTGTTGTTCTGAAGGAGTTAATGTTCTCATTACACTGAGCTCCACACCTTCTGATGATGTCACACATAGTGTGTGAGTAGACACAGCGAGTCTCCAGTAGTCTTTAATGAAAGCAGATATATTCTATACAACTCCCAAGGGTTCTTACAATTATGAGCTATTTTCAACATAGTCGTATTTATTACTGTTATGTAATAATCCACCTTGGTAATTAAAAACAATACCTCTTCTGTAAAAGATTTTGGAGTAGTGTATCCTCTACCACTGATCATTAGACAAGCCCTAGATAAAGCATAGACAAAGGAAGACTGGCAATAATGAACTGCCTCAAACAATCTGAATTGCACACCAGTAGGGTGGCAGACAACAAGGATCCACCAGTAAAGGCAACCAGGGTAATATCACAACAGCTGTCTGCACGAGTAGCACTAAATGCAAACGAAAGTTCTTGCCACTAAGATATCAACAATCAGGGTGTAAGGGCAGCCCATGTTTGAAAGACACAAAATGGCCGACAAGGGTTAAGCAGAATGAGACTGTCTACTCCAATATTTAAGTGAAACACAATGGTGCCTTTGAACAGGGCTACTCCAAGGTCAACGAGGGGCCCTGCAAGCAAACATCTGAGACAGTTTGAAAAAAGGATGCCTAAGGATAGACAAGTGATTGATTCCAGCCTCATTAATGAAAGGATGTTGTCCCACTAAGTGAACAGCACAGTTAGAACAAGGGTTGTAAATTTCAGCTCATGATCCAGCCAGTCTAATTCATGAAGCAGCTATGAAAACAACAGCTAAAGTGATTTTGTAATAGTTGGATCTTCCTTTGAAGTTATTTACAATATTAAGAAATAAGCTCTAGTTAAAGATTCTTCAGATAATCATAGAGATAGATTTCAACATAAGCATAGATACACATATAACCAAAGCATTTCGAAGCCATGGGGAAAAGCATTTAATCAGTAATGTGAAAGTTAATTGGTCTCAGGAAATACTTTCTTCTATCTCTAAAAAGATGCCTGGTAAGCCCTGAACAAAATATATTGGTTACAAAGTGCTAAAAATAAAAGTAGCTGTATAACTTTACACTTTATAACTAACTTTATAACATAAGTTAATATTACAAATCTTTTAGCAGTTAGTTAAAACCAACTGTCTTTTGTATTTTTTTATATATATAATTGGGAAAGCAGAAAACGAAAAACAGAATTCAATCAGTCATAGAGTCATGGAGATGTACAGCATGGAAACAGACCCTTCGGTCCAACCCGTCCATGCCGACCAGATATCCCAACCCAATCTAGTCCGACCTGCCAGCACCCGGCCCATATCCCTCCAAACCCTTCCTATTCATATACCCATCCAAATGCCTCTTAAATGTTTCAATTGTACCAGTCTCCATCACTTCCTCTTTCAGCTCATTCCATACTTGTACCACCCTCTGTGTGAAAAAGTTGCCCCTTAGGTCTCTTTTATATCTTTCTCCTCTCATCCTAAACCTATGTCCTCTAGTTCTGGATTCCCTAACCCCAGGGAAATAGACTTTGTCTATTTATCCTAGCCATGCCCTCATAATTTTGTAAAGTTCTAAAAGGTCATCCCTCAGCCTCCAATGCTCCAGGGAAAACAGCCCCAGCCTGTTCAGCCTCTCCCTGTAGCTCAAATCCTCCAACCCTGGCAACATCCTTGGAAATCTTTTCTGAACCCTTTCAAGTTTCACAACAACTTTCCGATAGGAAGGAGACCAGAATTGCACGCAATATTCCATCAGTGGCCTAACCAATGTCCTGTACAGCCGCAACATGACCTCCCAACCCCTGTACTCAATACTCTGACCAATAAAGGAAAGCATACCAAACGGCTTCTTCACTATCCTATCTACCTGCAACTCCACTTTCAAGGAGCTATGAACCACACTCCAAGGTCTCTTTGTTCAGCAACACTCCCTACGACCTTACCATTAAGTATATAAGTCCTGCTAAGATTTGCTTTCCCAAAATGCAGCACCTCACATTTATCTGAATTAAACTTCATCTGCCACTTCTCAGCCCATTGGCCCATCTGATCAAGATCCTGTTGTAATCTGAGGTCATCCTTTTCGCTCTCCACTACACCTCCAATTTTGGTGTCATTTGCAAACGTACTAACTGTACCTCTTATGCTCGCATCCAAATCGTTCATATAAATGATGAAAAGCCGTGGATTCTGCACTGATCCTTGTGGCACTCCACTGATTACAAGCCTCCAGTCTGAAAAACAACCATCCAACACTACCCTCTGTCTTCCACCTTTGAGCCAGTTCTGTATCCAAATGGCTAGTACTCCCTGTATTCCATGAGATCAAAGCTTGCTAATCAGTCTCCCATGGGGAACCTCGTCAAACACCTTACTGAAGTCCATATAGATCACATCTACCACTCTGAACTCATCAATCTTCTTTGATACATCTTCAAAAAACTCAATCAAGTTTGTGAGACATGATTTCCCAAGCACAAAGCCATGTTGACTATCCCGAATCAGTCCTTGCCTTTCCAAATACATGTACATCCTGTCCCTCAGGATTCCTTCCAACAACTTGCCCACCACCGAGGTCAGGCTGACTGGTCTATAATTCCCTGGCTTGTCCTTACCACTCTTCTTAAACATTGGCACCACGTTTACCAACCTCCTGTCTTCCGGCACCTCACCTGTGACTACTGATGATACAAATATCTCAGCAAGAGGCCCAGTAATCACTTCTCTAGCTTCCCACAGAGTTCTCGGGTACACCTGATCAGGTCCTGGGGATTTATCCACCTTTACCCATTTCAAACCATCCAGCATTTCCTCCTCTGTAATCTGGACATTTTGCAAGATGTCACCATCTATTTCCCTATCTTCCATATCCTTTTCCACAGTAAACACTGATGCAAAATACTCATTTAGTATCTCCCCCATTTTCTGTGGCTCCACACAAAGGCCGCCTTGCTGATCTTTGAGGGGCCCTATTCTCTCCCTAGTTACCCTTTTGTCCTTAAGGTATTTGTAAAAACCCTTTGGATTCTCCTTAATTCGACTTGCCAAAGCTATTTCCTGTCCCCTTTTTGCCCTCCTGATTTCCTTCTTAAGTATACTCCTACTGTCTTTATACTCTTCTAAGGATTCACTCGATCTATCCTGTTTATACCTTAAATACGCTTCCTTCTTTTTCTTAACCAAACCCTCAATTTCTTTAGTTATCCAGCATTCCCTATACTTACCAGCCTTTCCTTTCACCCTGGCAGGAATATACTGTCTCTGGATTCTCGTTGTCTCATTTCTGAAGGCTTCACATTTTCCAGCCGTCCCTTTACCTGCGAACACCTGCCTCCAATCAGCTTTCAAAAGTTCTTGCCTAATACCGTCAAAATTGGCCTTTCTCCAATGTAGAACTTCAACTTTTAGATCTGGTCTATCTTTTTCCATCAGTATTTTAAATCTAATAGAATTATGGTCGCTGGCCCCAAAGTGCTACCTCACTGACACCTCAATTACCTCCCCTGCCTTATTTCTCAAGAGTAGGTCAAGTTTTGGACCTTCTCTAGTAGGTACATCCACATACTGAATCAGAAAATTGTCTTGTACGCACTCAACGAATTCCTCTCCTTCTAAACCTTTAACACTGTGGCAGTCCCAGTCTATGTTTGGAAAGTTAAAATCCCCTACCATAACCAACCTATCATTCTTACAGATAGCTGAGATCTCCTTACAAGTTTGTTTCTCAATTTCCCTCTGACTATTAGTGGGTCTATAATACAATCCCAATAAGGTGATCATCCCTTTCTTATTTCTCAGTTCCACCCAAATAACTTCCCTGGATGTATTTCCAGGAATATCCTCACTCAGTACAGCTGTAATGCTGTCCCTTATCAAAAATGCCACTCCCCCTCCTCTCTTGCCTCCCTTTCTATCCTTCCTGTAGCATTTGTATCCTGGAGCATTAAGTCCTTCCCATCCCTGAGCCATGTTTCTGTAATTGCTATGATATCCCAGTCCCATGTTCCTAACCATGCCCTGAGTTCATCTGCCTTCCCTGTTAGGCCCCTTGCATTGAAATAAATGCAGTTTAATTTATTAGTCCGACCTTGTCCCTGCTTGCCCTGACTGTTTGACTTGCTTCTGTTCTCAACTGTACCAGTCTCAGATTAATCTCTTTTCTCACTATCTCCCTGGGTCCCACCCCCCGACCTTACTAGTTTAAACTCTCCTGAACAGCTCTCGCAAATCTCCCTGCCAGTATATTAGTCCCCTTCCAATTTAGGTGCAATCCGTCCTTCTTGTACAGGTCACTTCTAACCCAAAAGAGATTCCAATGATCCAAAAATGTGAATCCTTCTCCCAAACACCAGCTCCTTAGCCATGCATTCATCAGCTCTATCCTCCTATTCCTGCCCTCACTAGCTCGTAGCACTGGGAGTAATCCAGATATTACTACTCTCGTGGACTTCCTTTTTAAATTCCTGCCTAACTCTCTGTAATCTCCCTTCCGAATCTCAACCGTTTCCCTTCCTATGTCGTTCGTTCCAATGTGGACAATGACCTCTTGCTGGCCCCTCTCCCCCCTGAGAACATTCTGCACCCTCTCTGAGACATCCTTGATCCTGGCACCAGGGAAGCAACACACCATTCTGCTTTTTCGCTGCGGGCCACATAAACATCTGTCTGTACCTCGGACTACACAATCCCCTAACACAATTGATCTCTTGGAAGCCGACGTACCCCTCGTTGCATTAGAGCCACTCTCAATACCAGAAACTTGGCTGTTCATGCTATGTTCCACTGAGAATCCATCACCCCAACATTTTCCAAAACAATATACCTGTTTGAAATAGGTATATCCACAGAAGACTCCTGCACTGGGTGCCTACCTCTCTTACCTTTCCTAGAGTTAACTTATCTACGTGACTGTATCTGAGACTTTCCCTCCTTCCTATAACTGCCATCCATCACATACTGTTGCTGTTGCAAATTCCTCATTGCTTCTAACTGTCTCTCCAACTGATCCATTCGATCTGATAAGATTCGCATCCAACAGCATTTATGGCAGATATAATCCGCAGTAACCCTTAAACTCTCTTTAAATTCCCACATCTGACAAGACGTACATATCACTGCAAAGGCCATTTTTGCTCCTTCACAATCTACAGACCTAGAAAATAACACCGTCTTATTCCTCTACAAAACACCGTCCCAGGTTAAATGAATAGTTATGGATTAAATTTAAGTTTAATCAAGAGACATATCTCCAAAAACATAAAACAAGAAACAACCCATTGTACTCACTACTCTAGCCTTTCTGTTGGACATACTTAAAACAATGATTAACTTTTCTGATTCTGTGCTGAAAACTTCGCCCCAAACAGGTTCCTCCAAGATCAGTTATGAAATTCACTGTTTGTTAATTTTCCCAGACGCACTCCGATGTCCAGCGATACATGAATTCAAAACAGCAAAGGCAGTAACTTTGCAGGTTCTCTCTCTCTCTCTCTCTCCCCTGCACTGTCCTCACCATGTGCTTCCTTTCTCTGTTCTTCTCCCTTTTAAAACTGCTGTTGTTTTGACCTTTTTTCTCCAAAGTTCCAAAACAAGGCAACAGCATATGAAACAGTAATTGCTGCTCCTGGAATTCGAGTGATAAGCAAATTTGGGACAGACCTGAAGGAGTATACTTAATAATTTTGAAATGCTGATTAATAGATGCATAGGAAGATCCCAAGGCCTGGCGATTACAATGTCTGTTAACCACCATGGGAACCTGGAGCTGTCTATCAGAATGTCCATCATTGATGATGTGTTTCACAAGATTGGGTATATGGAATAAGGGGGAAGGACATAGTGACCACACTGTATGTGATTATTGTAACAAAAAATGTATAAAAATGCTGTATTTCATTGTAAAAATCAGAGTGTGTCATTATCTCTCTTCCGATCTGAGCCAAAGATTAAGAGAATAATCGCGTTCTCACATTGAGGCCAGAGTCAGGGAAGATCATTTGGCCCTCTCCCTGCATTAACCAGTATTTGCTTGAATAAAATTCTGCCACTTGCCTGAATCCTGCCTGCCTCCTGAGTCTTTGTCCCTGATTGGAGGAGGGGTTATGTTCCTACACATAGAAATGAAATTCCAAAATTTTACAACGTTAGTGGCAAGTACAGATTTGAACTAATTGTAACAGATCACCTGTGACTTAAGTAAGTCAAAGGTCCTCTTCCTCAAGTTAACCGGAGTAAACAGTTACGAATACTTCTTTTGCAAGTTTGTAATTAACAGTTTTTCTAACCTCAGCTTGTTGGGAAAATTTTGAAACAAGTTCCAATTTAGTCAAAGTCCAATCTGTTGATTCCATGACATTTCTTTGACAAAACTGCCTGGAAACAGTTTTCTATTCAGTAATGGGGGGAAAATATGTTTCAGATTGATTAAATTGGAGAGGACGGTATTTCACCCTTTCCTTCCCCTTTTTACCTGGTAACTGTTGTAATATCCTTGTCAATTGAAAGTTTAGGTCATTCTTGCTTGTTTCTAGGCTGCCATGAATGCCACTGTGAAACAGGTAATAGGTGAAATGCTAAGGGATATATAACATGAATCCATTCTGAATTCCTATGTCTCAAAATGGAGTATTTCTCATCCCAAAACATTATGAACTACAAAATATCAAAAAATTGTCCATAATTTGTTATTCAATTTGAATCCAATTTAAGGCCATTTATGTTAGAATTTGATTCTATTGGGCAGATTTATGATGGAGACTGCAAGTACTCTGTACAATGGCGCTAAATAAAATCAATTATTAATTATAGAAATAGCAATCATAGTGACAAAGCATTATTTTAAAATAGTTTCAAATATTTTCCTGGATGTTATTTTCAGTGAAGAACATTCTATAAATATAAACATAAGAAATGTCATGCTCAGCGTTGTGGTTTGATGAATAATTTCATTTGCCATCTTGTAATATGAGTTATTTTGTCATTTCACTTACCATGCAACACAGCTGACCATGAGATAGCCTCTATTCACTAAGCTGCAGAGTTTCATAATTATTACTATGACAATATAATAACTTCATAGTTCAAGGAATTCTATAATTGGAAATTATTCTAATACCAGGGATGTTGCAGTGTGTGCTTTTGTCAGCATCAGATGTCAATGCATGGGGGAAGTATTGAAGTGGAAACTACAGAATTGCTCAGCTAAATACTTTTTCAATAAAACAAGCACATTTAAGACCTTTGCAAAGTTTATTTTAAACAGCCACTTAATTTTAATGATAGTGCTTTCAAAAAAGAGTTTATATTTGAAAATAAATGCTCATACAATTACAATTTTTTTTGTTTCCTTGTGACACCAGATCACCAATTATTAGAATTGTAGTTCCTGAAATCAACAGAATTCAGCTTCTGCACTGGAATAGCAGAGATTAATGTACATGAACAGCCAAGCTATCAATGGGCTGTCATTAGCATACTAATGAAAGGAAGAGATTAATGTGACAAATATACCACTGAATATATGATGGAGTGTACTCCATAGGCCACCAACTAATATGAAAGATATAAAGGAACAAACTTGCAAGGTAATTAGGGAACTGCAGAGCAATAACTACAAGTGGTTATAAAGTGGGAATTCAACTATCCTAATACAGATTGGAAAACCATAGTTTCAAGGATAGTGAGGGAAAGAGATTATGAAGTGCATTCAAGAAGATTTTAAAGGTCGCTATGTTTCCAATACAAAGAGGAAGCAAACATTGCTAGAAATCGCTCTGGAAAATGAGATATATTAAATATCAATAGGGAAAGGTTTAGAAGACAGTGATCATTGTAACATATGGTTTAGGTTTGACATGGAAAAGGATAAGGAGAAATCCAGAGTAAAACTAAGTAATTGAAGGAGGCCAATTTCGGTGAGCTGGGAACCAATCTGTCTAAAGTAAATTGGAATTAAACATTAGTAGCAAAATTGCAATTGAACAATCTGCTGACTTTAAAGAGGAGATGGCTTGGGTACAGTCAATATATATTCACATGAAATGGACAGGTGAGATACACAAAGCCAGGTTTTCCTGGTGATAAAAGAATAGAAAGTAGGGTGAAACTGAAAAAGTGAGTATGATATATATGTCAGTTTAATAATACAAGTGAGAACATGGTTGACTATAGAAAGTTCAGAGAGGAAATGATTAAACAAAGGTTTCTGGGTAATCCAAGATGGAGGATGGGAAGAAATTGTGGCTGTAATAGCTGCTCCTTTTTTGAGGTGGAGTTGATTTCCTTGAAATCCAAAAGCAGTAATTGTTTTATAAAGCTGTTGCATTGTCTTGGAACTTTAAGGAAAAAAAATTAAAACAAAAAAAATCAACAAGTCAAAGCACTTTAAAAGGAGGAAGAGAGACAAAGGTAGAGATCACATGGTCAGAGAGAGAGAAAAAAAAACTTACACTGCCTGCCACAGCAGTGAATCTGCACAGCTACTGTTTTTGCTGTTTGAGTTCAAGTCTTTCTGGACGTTGGAGTGTAACTAAGAAAAATTAATAAACAGCAAAATTCACAGCTGACCTGGGAAGAACATCTGTGGGAGAGCTCAAGGCACAGGAGCAAATAAGTGTGTGGTTTTTAAGTGTGACCTTACTGTCTTTTTTTAAATAGAGAGTAAATCGGATTATTTTTCTTTATATGATTTATTGAGATCTGTCTCTTGACTAAAATTTAAAAATTTGAAACATAGGTACTAAGTTAGCCTGGCAGTGCTTTTCTTAGAGCAGGAAGACTGTGTTATTTTCTGGGTCTGTGGATTGTTATAGTGCAAAGATGGTGTTGAGTAGAATGATATGCTCTTCCTGTTGGATGTGAGAAATTAGGGAGAATTTCCAAGTTACTGATGATTATGTCTGCAGTAAGTGTGTTTGGTTGTGAATCCTATGGATCAGTTGGAGCAGCAGTTAGAGGCAATAAGGAATTTACAGGAGCTGGGGGGTGTGATGGATGGCAATTATAGAAATGGAGAAAGACTGCAGATATAGTCAAGTAGATAGGTTACTGCCAGGAAAGATTGGGGAGAGAGAGGCAAGTTGTGCAGAAGTCTCCTGTGGCTATCCCATCTCAAACAAGCATGGTGTTTTGGAAAATATAGGTGGTGATGGACACTCAGGGGAATGTAGCATGAACAGCCAAGTTTCTGACACCGAGACTAGCTCTAAGGAATGAGGGGTACATCAAGTTCCAAGCGATTGTTAGTGACAGGGGCCTCTCTAGTCAGAGGCACAGATAGACGTTTCTGCGGCCGACAGGGAGAAATCAGAACGAAGTGTTGTTTACCTAGTGCCCGGATCAAAGGTATCTCAGAGAGAGTGCAGAATGTTCTCAAAGAGGAATGGGACCAGCAGGAGATTGTTGTACACATTAGAACTAATGTCATAGGAAGGGAAAAAGATGAGATTCTGAGGAGAGAATATAGGAAGTTCGGAAGGCATTTAAAAAGGAGGTCCTTGAGTTTAATAATATCTAGATTACTCCCAGTGCTATCAGCTGGTGAGGGTAGGAATAGGAGGATAGAGCAGATGAATGCATGATTGAGGAGCTGGTGCAGGGGAGAAAGGTTCACATTTTTGGATCATTGGAATCTCTTCGAGGGTAGAAGTGACCTCTATAAATAGGACGGATTGCACTTGAACTTGAACTAATATACTAGCAGGGAGATTTGCTAGATCTACTCAAAGATTTAAACTAGTAAGGTGGGAGGGGGGGGGGGGGTGCGGTTGCGAGGTATAGGGGAATTCCAGGGCGATAGTAAGGGAAAAGATCAGTCTGAGACTGGGACAGTTGGGAAAAGGACCAAGCCAAACACCCAGGGCAGGCAGGAACAAAGCAGAGAGCGAGGTGGGATCGATCAATTAAACTGAATGAATTTTAATGCAAGTGACCTAACAGGGAAGGCAGATGAATTCAGGGCATGATTAGGAACATGGGACTGGGATATCATAGCAATTACAGAAACATGGCTCAGGGATGGGAAGGACTGGCACCTTTAATGTTCCAGATACAAATGCTGTAGGAAGGATAGAAAGTGGGGGGGGAGGTAAGAGAGGAGGGGGAGAGACGTTTTTGATAATGGATAACATTACAGCTTTTTTTACGGAGGATATTCCTGGAAATATGAACAAGGACATGATTTGGATGGAACTGAGAAATAAGAAAGGGATGATTACCTTATTGGGATTGTATCATAGATACCCACCTTCCAACCTGATAGTTAGAGAGAAATTGAGAAACAGATTTGTAAGGAGATCTGTTATCTGTAAGAATAATAGGATGGTTATGGTAAGGGATTTATACTTTTCAAACATAGACTAGGACTGCCATACTTTTTAAGGGTTTAGATGGAGAGGAATTTGTGAAGTGTATGCAAGAGAGTTTTCTGATTTAATATGTGGATGTATCTACTAGAGAAGGTGCAAGTCTTGACTTACTCTTGGGAAATAAGGCAGGGCAAGTGACTGAGGTGTCAGTGGGGGGAGCACTTCGGGGCCAGTGACCATAATTCTATTAGATTTAAAATAGTGATGGAAAAGGATAGACAGGATCTATATTGGAGGAAGGCCAATTTTGACAGTACTAGGCAAGAACTTTCAAAAGTTGATGGGGGCAAATGTTCAAAGGTAAAGGAACAGCTGGAAAATGGGAAGTTTTCAAAAATGAGATAACAAGAGTTCAGAGACAGTATGTTCCTGCTAGGGTGAAAGGAAAGGCTGGTAGGTGTAAGGAATGCTGGATGACTAGAGAAATTGAGATTTTGGTTAAGAAAAAGCAGGAAGCATATGTCAGGTACAGACAGCAGCACTTGAGTGAACCCTTAAGAGTGTAAAGGCAGTAGAAGTATACTTAAGAGGAAAATCAGGAGGCCAAAAAGGGGACATGAGAATGCTTTGTGAAATAGGTTTAAGGAAAAATCTGAAGGCATTTTATAAATACATTTAAGGACAAAAAGATAACTAGGGAGAGAATAGGACCCATCAAAGATCAGCAAGGCAGCCTCCGTGTGGAAACGGAGATGGGACAGATAATAAATAAGTATTTTGCATCAGTGTTTACTGTAGAGAAGTACATGGAAGATATAGAATTTGTGGAAATAGATGGTAACATCCTAAAAAAGTCCAAATTACAGAGGAGGAAGTGCTGGATGTCTTAGAATGCATAATGGTGAATAAATCCCCAGGACCTGATCAGGTGTACCCAAGAACTCCGTGGGAAGTTAGGGAGGTGATTGCTGGGCTCCTTCTGGAGATTTGTTTGAGATCTATCGTCACAGGTGAGGTGCCAGAAGACTGGAGGTTGGCTAATGTGGTGCCACTGTTTAAGAAAGGTGGTAAGGAGAAACCAGGGAACTATAGACTGGTGAGCCTGACATTGGTGGTGGGCACATTATTGTAGGGAATTCTGAGGGACAGGATTTACATGTATTTGGATAGGCAAAGATTGATTAGGGATGGTCAATATGGCTTTGTGCAGAGGACATCATGTCTCACTAACTTGATTGAGTTTTTTGAAGAAGTAACAAACAAGACTGAGGAGGGCAGACCGGTGGACGTAATCTTCTAGACTAAGGCGTTCAACAAGGTTCCTCGTGGTAGACTGGTTGGCAAGGTTAGATGACATGGAATACAGGGAGAACTAGCCATTTGGATACAGAACTGGCTCAAAAGTAGAAGACAAGGGTAGTGGTGGAGGGTTGTTTTTCAGACTGGAGGCCTGTGACCAATGGAGTGCCACAAGGATCAGTGCTGAATCCACTGTTTTTCATCATTTATATAAACAATTTGGATGTGCAGATAGGTATAGTTAGTAAACTTGCAGGTGACACCAAAATTGGAGGTGTAGTGGACAGTGAAGAAGGTTAGCTCAGCATAATCTTGATCAGATGGACCAACGAAGAGTGGCAGATGGAATTTAATTTAGATAAATGTGAGGCGCTGCATTTTGGAAAGGCGAATCGAGCAGAACTTATACAATTAATGATAGCACCCTGGAGAGTGTTGCTAAACAAAGAGACCTTGGAGTGCAGGTTCATAGTTCCTTGAAAGTGGAATCTCAGGTAAATAGGATAGTGAAAATGGCATTTAGTATGCTTTCCTTTATTAGTTAAAGCATTGAGTACAGGAGTTGGGAGGTCATGTTGTGGGTGTACAGGACAGTAGTTAGGCCACTTTTGGAATACTACATGCAATTCGGGTCCCTCTCCTATCAGAAAGATGTTGTGAAACTTGAAATGGTTCAGAAAAGATTTACAAGGATGTTGCCAGGGTTGGAGCTATACGGAGAGACTAAATAGGCTGGGGCTGTTTTCCTGGAGCATCGGAAGCTGAGGGGTGACCTTATAGAGGTTTATAAAATCATGAGGAGCATGAATAGGGTAAATAGACAAGGGGAAGAGAACACTTTGGATGTGAATTGGACACATGGTCTTTACTGAGAATTAAAATGTTGCTAAAATCCTGGTCAAGGAGAAGGTTAAGACATTAGATGAGCTAAAAGAAATTATGAAAAAGGAGAAATGAAAAGGACTGGCTATACTTCACATTGATAAAATAATTGATAAAAGTGATCTATTGTTAAAATTGATAAGAGAATTGATAAGACCAAATCAAATGGATTTGAAATTATGGAAGCACTGAAACCAATTATCCATTCTTCCAGAAATATGTATGAAAATCATACAGCTTTGGTATTTGTTGAATTGATACTCAACTTAGATCCTAAAATTCTTGGCTTGATGTTTCAATGGACTCAGTTTCACCATCATCCAGTGGCTAAAATTAGGGCAGAACTTAACTCCATCAGAAACCTTGACTAGGGAGTGAATTGCACATGATATCTTGGGCTATAACTGATTATTCTGCTCAGTGTCACCATACTGTTGTTGGATACCAGGCTTACTGGTCATGGGATAGCCACATGTGTTGGACTTCAACAGGTCCATTCTAAATCTTAAAATAAAGCAATTCCATTGTTTTAGGGCCGAAGAATTGAATAAATAAAGGATGCCCAACACGATTTCAGCAATGGAGTGAAATCACAACAATTTTGACCTCAAGGAAGCATACGTTTTGAATATTATAGTAGTTGTGGACTAAAAGGAAAGGAGAAAATATGGAGTTATCCAAATGTTCACTGACAGCAAAATGGGGCAAACAAAAGTATTACCACATCACAATTGTCTAAAAAAGCTGTCTTCTTGGAACAATATTTGAAACCTTTGGATATAATCCTTCAGCCAGACAGAAGTGCAGTCTCTTGTTCATCAGGGTTCAAAAGCAAGTTAAGCTTTAATATTAATTTAGTTGGCAGTGTACAACAGATTTAAACTTAAATCTGAATTGTGCCTCTAAGTTTGTTTCAGGCAATCTTTCACAGTAGCTTTCAGATCGATGTTAAGGTAAGCCTTTTGTAAACTATATATAAAATTGATGTAAGAGAACAGATTTATGTTGGAGCTATAGCAAAGACTTTGCCCTCGAAGATGTTTATCTATTGACATTAGCTTCCCATCAACACAAACATGTCTCTCTATACACATGCCTCTGTATGTGTAGCAGTGTCATTGGCTATTGCCAAAACACTCTACTTTCTACAGACTAGTTTACTGTAAATATAATAACTGCTCACATGCTTCTAACATGTGATAATCTCCAATGATAATGATTCATGATTCTATATGGGAAATTGCAGCAAAGAGTAAAGGAATTTTAGTTCAAGTTTTATCATTTGGATAAGTCAGATACATCAGATATATGTCTCTGACTGTCAGTAGCTTAATTTTCCACAATAATTTTTTTTAAAACTATAGAAAGCTTGTTAGCAGTGCACACATTTATTGCTTGTGCTTAATCACAGACATTATTGTATAAAGTTTGATTGTAGCTCATTCAATACAACTGGCATTGGTGTGTAAATATAAAATTATTAACTGCCAGCTTGTCAACAGTGAAAAGTGACATTTATTCCAGTCAGGAAATATTTGTGCACAGAAGTCTACATTTACACTTATTTTGCAAATAATTAGGAATTGCTCCCAGTGACAGAGCAGATAATATACTTACCTAGATAATATCTATAATATGCATGCCAAACAAAGCACCCGTGGACAATAATATCTTTCCACATATGTACTAAATATCTCCTCAACCCTATCTGCATGAAATTTTCATCTTTACTGTGTGAAAATATGTGAGGCATTTGTGTCACCGGCAAGACGGTTGAGGAACTGCTGTCAACACCAGGGGTGCCCAGAGAACAGTGACCAGAGCAGAAATTAGCCACTCCTCCTGTTTTGCAGGGCACACTTCTGCTTCCTTACTAACCTGTGAAGAACATGATCTGGTGGAAACTCCAACAGCCTTGTTCACCTCTCTTCCCTACCCATGAACGGAACTCAGAGATAAAGTGATGGAGTGGCAAACATCTCTGGCAGCCACTGAATGGTCTGCTGGGTCAGGCATCTCATGAGGGTCGTAAACGAATCCATGGAAGAAACCATGCTCACAGATGACAGATTCATGCAGTCTTCATGGTTTGATTGCACTCCATCAACTATGCATAGGTGTGCCTAGCTTGTAACAGCTCTGTTAGGTATTCCATTACTTTTCACTGCCATAGCAGCAGTTGCCATATGGTACCACCTGAAAGGCACATGATCAGCCTGGAGCTCAGTGTTGCCTTAGCTTTCTACAGTCCCTTTGCCTGTCGGTGGTGTCAACTGTCAGATTCTCCTTCAGCTGCTTAGGCCTGTCTGGGATGTGCTCAGCAGCTTGTGACCCTGTATCTAGTCAGGAAGTTATACCCATCAACCTTAAAGGATCTACATTTGAAGCATGCCATAGCCATTCTATTAGAACTGATAACCCCTGTCTTTTTCCTTCATCTGCATTGCATGACTGAGTTTTGGATGAGGATTGTTATGGCATAGAGTTAGCTAGAGTGGATGAGGCCTTGAGAAAAAAAGACAATCAAGATTGTAAATAAAAAGCAAGAAACAGCTGAGCTGTGTAGCATTAAGATAAGTGGAAACTAGGGAGTGACAGAAAAACAGAGAATGTTTAAAAACAAAATTCTTCTGGTGGAAGTGTTAAAATTCAAAAAGAAGGTATAAAAACTAGTGTAAGGGCACTTTGCCTGAATGCTCATAGCATTCTAAACAAGGCTAATGAGCTAGTGGCATAATTCATCACAAATGGGTATGATTTAGTGGCTATTATAGGGACAGCTGAAGGGTGGTCATGATTGGGAGTTAAATATCCAGGGGTATCAGACTATTCGGAAGGACAGACAGGAAGGAAAGCTATGATATTTAAGGATGACATCGGTGTGGTAGTGAGAGATGATATAGTTTCTGTGGAATCAATATAGTAAGGGAATAAAAGTCACTGATAAGCATAGTCTACAGACCACCAAATAATAACATCATGGTGAGGTGGGCAATGAACACAGAAATAACTGCATACAAAAAAGTACGGCAACTATCATGAGGGATCTTATTCTACATTTTGATTGGTCAAACCAAGTTGGTCAAGGAAGCTTTGCAGAGGGGTTCATAGAATGTATTTGCAATAGTTTTCTCGAACAGTATGTAATGGAACCCATGAGGGAGCCAGCTATCCTAGATCTGATCTTGTGTAATGAGACTTAAATAACTAATGATCTCATAGTTAGGGATCCTCTCAGAAGGAGCAATCACAATATGGTTGAATTTAAAATACAGATGGTGAGAAGGTAAAATCGAATATCAGTGTCTTGTACTTAAACAAAGGAGACTATAATAGGATGAGGGAGGAATTTGCTAAGGTAGAATGGGATCAAAGACTGTATGGTGGGACAATTGAGGCACAGTGGAGTGATTTTTCAAAGTGATTTTTCATTGTGCTCAGCAAAAGTATATATCAGTGAAAAGGGGCTGTAGAAAAAGGGATAATTAGCCATGGATAACTAAGGAAATAAAGGAAGATATCAAATTGAAAGCTAATGCATACAAAGTGGCAAAGATTAGTGGGAAACTAGAGGATTGCAAATCTTTAAATGTTCAACAGAAAGCCATGAGAAAAGCTATTTTAAAAAATCCCTGTCTAGTGAAGCAGTTGAGGCTGCCTTGTTGAATGTTTTTTAAGCGCTGATGTGGAGGTGCCGATGTTGGACTGGGGTGGACAATGTAAAAAATCACACAACACCAGGTTATAGTCCAACAGGTTTATTTGGAAGCACTAGCTTTAGGAGTGCTGCTCCTTCATCGGGTAGCTAATGAGTAAAAGAATTAAGGGTTATGGTGAGTGGGAATGTAAAGTTGAGTTTATGAAAAAGATCAGCCATGATCGTATTGAATGGCAGAACATGCTTGAGGGGACAGATGGCCTATTTCTTATGTTCTTTTAAGGCTTTGGATTGTGACAGTACTCCTACTTCTCAAGTAGGAATCTGCAATCAATTTACTTAGCCAAATAGACCTTGTTCCTGGAAGAGCTTTGAAACATTACAGTTAAATAAGGATGTGTAAGAAAGATGCTTAAGGTGCAAGCGAATGCTGTGACATTTGACCTTCTGAGGAATCATCTTCTTCCACAGAGATGGGAGGCTAGCTGGTCTTTGATCTCTTCAACTCTTTCTGGTTTGACAACCCTGACCGACATCAGAAAACATAAACACCAATAGGTTAACAACTTACAATTTCCTTAGGTCAGCCATGCTTTCTATAGAACTCTTTGTGCTCAGTGGTGGAGAACAAAACCTAGTGTGTCTCAGATGCCTCCTGTCTTGCCATCAACAATTGTGCAGCTTCCCTAGTGACCTGTAAACTCCAGGGGTTTCTGCAATGTCAAGGCAAGATTGCACATCACCAGTCACTTAACATCTAATGTCACAGTTTCTGCTGCCAACGAAGGGACATTTAAGACAAAATTCAGTCCCTTATTCCTGAAGCATGTGTAAGTTCAGAAAATGTAAACATTTTCCTTTTATATAAATTTATATTTTTGCAGGATATTGACAAAAGGAACTTTCTGCACTCATGCCTCTTGATGACCACATTAACTACTCTCAAAGCTGTGGCATGGTGTAGCTAAAATCTCCATCCCCAATTTGGAAGAGCACCACCTAATGTTTCAATCTGATGCTGTTATTATCCACACTAGCCAAACTCATGCTCTTTTTGAAAAAGCTGATTGGCAAATTAACAACAATTAATGTGGGCATTTGGATAGCACTGTGTTCTGGGCTCATTGCCAGTGGAATTCACATTGAGACAAATTGATCTTGGGCATTGCTGTCAGCAAATAGACTACATGCATCTCAGTTATCAAATTTAGTCCAAGAGTTGAAATAACATCTTTCCAATCCACAGTGGCATTGAAATTCCCAAATTCTCATACTTCCATTAATTGAGACACTGCAGAAAGTTTGGGAATTTATGTTACAATATCTAGAGTCCACTTTGGGAATCTAGCAATTCGAATTGACCCAATTCCAAGATTTTATATTCATTGAAAGTACTACAATTTCATAAAGTCAACCCTTGTGTGTTTTAAAATGTTTAATATGTTATTGTGTGTGTGTGTAATATAATATTTGTCAGCTGTTTTGATACATTCTATAACTATACTATTACACGAATTACCCCTATCTATCTTTTTGCATCTGCATTACATGACTGGTTTTTGGATGAGAATTGTTATGAGATAAGGCTCATTGTTATGAGATCATGACTGTTCTCTTACTTCTCAAGTGATCTGGAATCTACAATCAATTTACTTAGCCAATACATATTGTTCCTAGGGAGCTTTGAGACATGAAAAATACGCTTAAAATGTGTGAGGAGAATGTGTAAGAAAGATGTTTAAGAATGTGTTAGAAGAACAAATTCAGAATTATTACAGAAAGCAAATCCCAAAGCATCAATAATACAACAGAATTTACCTTATTCATTCACAGTCAGCCAGTAGGTTCTTGCCAATGAACACTTTGTCTAGGTTGACTGGCTCTTGCTACCGCACCATATTAATCCGTACTTATTGAGAACTCCATGCATTAATGTTATATTTGATGGGAACTGTATGGTAATTATGTAAAGATAGAGCAGAAGCATTTATCATATAATTAATGTACAACTTCGGTTCTTTATAAAATATAGAGTTTAAGGAAGGGATAGCAGGTCGTTAGATTCTTTGGAATGCCAAATCCTGTATTGGTCCTCACTTGTGAGCAAAGTCATTGTTTCCATGCAATTGCTACCACAGG
This sequence comes from Chiloscyllium plagiosum, assembly GCF_037043375.1. Taxonomy (NCBI): domain Eukaryota; kingdom Metazoa; phylum Chordata; class Chondrichthyes; order Orectolobiformes; family Hemiscylliidae; genus Chiloscyllium; species Chiloscyllium plagiosum. Next base: position 72,389,965 of record NW_028270140.1, read on the forward strand.
CCAGTAAACCACTTTGACTAGAAACCCAAACTAGTTGAGGATGACCACAGGATCTCCTACTCTCAGTGACATAAGAGATTTATCTAACCTGGCATGTGAAGACTGATTCCAGCAGTGTAGCCAGGTTACACCAAGCTATGGTCCAACAATATTCAAAGTGGGTCAGCAACAATCTTTTGGAATGTGTATAACTAGACAAGACACAGAAGATTTCCTGGTTGTTCATTGAAACTGGATCTATCTAAAACTGTCGAGACCCATCTTACTACTGGACTAACATAAGCCAAGATGAGACAATGTGCAACTTTCCCACACTTATCCAGTTCAGAGGTAAGGCATTTTTTTCTTTTATTTTTCTCATCTTTAGATTGCACTTTAACATTGGTATATCTGCCTTCCATCTTCCACCATGTGTAGTTCTGCTGGTGAATATTCATTATTTAATATGGTCTAAAGCTGAGTAATGCACTTTCCTAACCTGCATTGGCAACTTCCTGCTTCTCCATTTGACTGAGGAGGAAGTGGAGAACTTGGCAATTGACCTCCGAAGTGAACTTCCTGAATTCCTCATTCACAAGTTGAGGTCTCCTATCTGAAATTATTTCCTTTGGGACATTTTGCATTGAAAATTCTCATTTCAGTGCTTCAATCATTGATTCCACTGTGGCTGAATGAAGTTTTGAAAGGTTGATCCATTTTGAGCAGTAGGCTACTAGGATTAAATATTTACTTTGAAATTGAATAAATCCATTACTAGTCTCTCCCATGGCCTTTCTGGAAACTGGGAAGTCATTAACAATCTTGCTGGCTTTTGACTGCTGATGACACCTGTGTGACCTGGTGAGTCAAAATTTACTTTCTTTTGTAATTGCTTAGTAACTGTACTGATGGTTGAGCTCTGCATTTTGTGATTCCTATATGTTCCCCGTGGAGTGTTTTGGTCATTTACTTAACCTATTAATATCTCTCTGTGAAGTGTTTGCATCCCGCTTACAAGCTGCCTCTCCATCTATTTTTGCCTAACCGATATTGGAAAGCTAGTTTACAATCCCATTAAGTGTTCATCAATAGGTGTTCCACAATGATGAATTGTTTCTTTTATATGGGATAACTTTTCAATTCTTGATTTGTTCATTATCAAATAATGCTCTCGATGTGAAGTACATAGGCTTCCTGGTTCCATCAGCTTGCAAATTAATGAGAACTACTCTAACCTTGTGAACAGAATGCCTCTGGATAAATGAGCCTGGACTATAGGTGAACAGTAAGTCTGTGGAGAGTAACTGTCCTCAATCTTTTGAAAAACTGCAGTCTATTCCTAATTACCTAGGTTTGCTATCCTTTCATCGTGAGCTCTCTTATGGATTGAGTGAACTAAATTTTCCTACTTGATTCACATGTCTAAGAAACATTGTCTGTTATTTATAAACCATGCTGGAAATTTATTTGTGACCCTTGTCTTTCAGGGTTCTTGGATTGGTTTTTGCCCCAAAAATGTGAATGTTGCTCTTGAGACTTGATACTTCCTCTTAAGTGTAGGCCTGCATTCTGTAAAAAGGTGAAGTCACCATGTTACCTACCAGGTCACCATGTTCCTACCTGTTAGAAAGGGGTGGTTTAACCTGAGGGTCACATATCTCTGGCAAGAGGCAAGTTTGAGAAGGTGCAACTTTCAGCCAGTATAGAATTTCACCCATGCTGTTAGGCACCACTCTGCATCACAATCCAATCATCTAACTAACTGATCTACTAATATCTTTAAAATTGCCCTGATCTAATTGTTATCTTCCAGTTTCTCTGACTGGGATATCTTCCAAATGGCAAATTATGTCTTGTTTTCACTCAAGAATTCTTAATGTCGCTCTCTGAAAACTCTGATTTCTCTCCGATACTCAGATACTGCCAGACATGCTGAGCTTTTCCAGCAATTTCTGTTTTCATTGCACCGATTTTAGATACTGATCTTTGGTTGAAAAACAATTAATCCCTTTTAGATTAAAGGCAATCATCACTGACACTATGATGTCTAATTAACCTATTCTTTAATGCTTCATACCAATAACAGCTTGTCATTATTATGTAATAAGGTATCAAAAACACTTCAATCAATTCTCCACATCAATGAGATTGTTGAATAAAACTCCAGGTTATAGTCCAACAGGTTTATTTGGAAGCACTAGCTTTCAGAGCGCTGCTCAACCACCTGATGAAGGAGCAGCGCTCTGAAAGCTGGTGCTTCCAATTAAACCTGTTGGACTATAACCTGGTGTTGTGTGATTTTTAATTTTGTACACCCCAGTCCAACACCGGCATCTCCGAATCATGAATAAATCTCATCCTTTCTATTACTGGATTTTATTTGGGGCTAAAGTACCTGTCAAACACTTGGATTAACAGTTCAAATTCTGTAGTACTTTCATCTTTTAGGAACATCTTCTGCTCTGCACTCACAGCAGGTAAAAATGTGCTAACTCTGTCATTTGCGAGCTATATTCAATCACGTGTAACACACAGATGTCAAAGCGATGTGTGAAACCCTGATGCAGTCCTGTTGATCTAAAACTTCTGTTTCCAGTTTTCTCATTTCTGGCCTCAATGGGAGCTGCCTACATTTTTAAATGGCTATGGAAATGGCAAAATCCCTACTGGACCTGCCATCCAATCGATTACTGTACTGATCTGGATGAGCAGTTCAATTATTTTTTCTTTCTTTTTTTTTAAAAGAAATTATCCCATTATTCGCTACACCTTGTCTGCTGTTATTTGATTTCAGATCCTGCCTTTTAAAGTTTCCCTTGCTGCTACTATTATTCAATGTTTGAGGTGAGGGATGCCATGGACGTCCCTGCTGATTACACTTGCAGGAAGTGCACCCATCTCCAGTTCCTCCAAGACCGTGTTAGGGAACTGGAGCTGGAGTTGGATGAACTTAGGATCATTCGGGAGGCAGAGGGGGTCATAGATCGGAGCTTTAGGGAAGTAGTAACTCCAAAGATGGCAGATAGTTGGGTGACAGTGAGGCGGACTGGGAGGAAGCAGCCAGTGCAGGGACCCCCTGCGGTCGTTCCCCTCAAGAACAAGTATACCGTTTTGGATACTTGTGGGGGAGACAACTTACCAGGGGTAAGTAACGGGGCTCAGGCCTCTGGCACGGAGCCTGTCCCCGTTACTCAGAAGGGAAGGGTGGAGAAGAGCAGAGCAATAGTAATTGGGGACTCGATAGTTCACTCGATAGGGCACAGATAGGCGGTTTTGTGGGAACGAGAGAGACTCACGTTTGGTATGTTGCCTCCCAGGTGCAAGGGTACGTGATGTCTCTGATCGTGTTTTCCGGGTCCTTAAGGGGGAGGGGGAGCAGCCCGAAGTCGTGGTCCACATTGGCACCAATGACATAGGTAGGAGGAGCGCTGAGGATGTTAGGCAGGCTTTCAGGGAGCTAGGTTGGAAGCTCAAAGTTAGAACGAACAGAGTTGTTGTCTCTGGTTTGTTACCCGTGCCACGTGATAGAGAGTTGAGGAATAGGGAGAGAGAACAGTTAAATGCGTGGCTACAGGGATGGTGCAGGAGGGAGGGATTCCGGTATTTGGATAACTGGGGTTCTTTCTGGGGAAGGTGGGACCTCTGTAAACAGGATGGTCTGCACCTGAACCTGAGGGGCACCAGTATCCTTGGTGGGAGGTTTGCTAGTGCTCTTGGGGGGGGTTTAAACTAACTCTGCAGGGGCATGGGAACCCCGACTGTAGCTTTAGGGTGCAGGACCTGGAGTGTAGGGAGGTTAGGAACATGGCATCAATCTCAAAGGAGGGTGCCTGTAAACAGGAAAGTGGCTTGAAGTGTGTATACTTCAATGCAAGAAGCATACGAAATAAGGTAGGTGAACTTGCAGCGTGGGTTGGTACCTGGGACTTCGATGTTGTGGCTATTACGGAGACATGGGTAGAACAGGGACAGGATTGGCTGTTGCAGGATCCAGGGTTTAAATGTTTTAGTAGGGTCAGAGGTGGGGGTAAAAGAGGGGGAGGTGTGGCATTGCTTGTCAAAGATAGTATTACAGCGGTGGAAAGGACGATGGATGAAGACTCGCCATCTGAGGTAGTTTGGACTGAGGTTAGGAATAGGAAAGGTGAGGTCACCCTGTTAGGAGTTTTTTACAGGCCTCCTAATAGTCCTAGAAACGTAGAAGAAAGGATTGCGAGGATGATTCAAGAGAAGAGTGAAAGTAGGGTGGTTGTTATGGGGGACTTTAACTTTCCTGATATTGATTGGGAAAGCTATAGCTCAAGTTCGTTAGATGGGTCAGTGTTTGTCCAATGTGTACAGGAGGGTTTCCTGACACAATATGTAGACAGGCCGACAAGAGGTGAGGCCATACTGGATTTGGTTCTGGGTAACGAATCAGGCCAGGTGTTAGAATTAGAGGTAGGTGAGCACTTTGGGAACAGTGACCACAATTCGGTGACTTTTACTCTAGTGATGGAGAGGGATAAGTGTGCACTACAGGGCAAGAGTTATAGCTGGGGGCAGGGAAATTATGATGCGGTGAGGCATGATTTAGGATGTGTGACTTGGAAAAATAAGCTTCAAGGCAAGGGCGTAATTGATATGTGGAGCTTGTTCAAGGAGCAACTATTGAGTGTCCTTGATAAGTATGTACCCGTCAGGCAGGGAGGAAAGGGTCGTGTGGGGGAGCCGTGGTTTAATAAGGAATTGGAATCCCTTGTTAAATGGAAGAGGGCGGCCTATGTAAAGATGAGGCGTGAAGGTTCAATTGGGGCGATTGAAAGTTATAAGGTAGCCAGGAAGGACCTGAAGAGAGAGCTAAGAGCAGCAAGGAGGGGACATGAAAGGTCCTTAGTTGGTAGGATTAGGGAAAACCCTAAGGCTTTCTATAGGTATGTCAGGAATAAAAGAATGACTAGGGTAGGAATAGGTCCAGTCAAGGATAGTTGTGGGAAGTTGCGTGTGGAGGCTGAAGAGATTGGGGAGACACTGAATGAATACTTTTCGTCAGTATTCAATCAGGAACAGGACATTGTTGTCCATGTGAGTACTGAGTCACAATTAAGTAGAGTGGATGGCTTTGAGGTATGTAGAAAAGAGGTGTTTGAAATTCTGGAAAGGGTGAAAATAGATAAGTCCCCTGGGCCTGATGGTATTTATCCTAGGATTCTCTGGGAAGCAAGGGAGGAGATTGCAGAGCCATTGGCCTTGATTTTTATGTCCTCGTTGTCTACAGGAGTAGTGCCAGAAGATTGGAGGCTAGCAAATGTGGTTCCCTTGTTCAAGAAGGGGAGTAGGGATAACCCTAGTTACAGGCCGGTGAGTCTCACTTCTGTTGTGGGCAAAATCTTAGAGAGAATTGTAAGGGATAGGATTTATGAATATCTGGATAGGAATAATGTGATCAAGGATAGTCAGCATGGTTTTGTGAAGGGCAGGTCGTGCCTCACAAACCTTATTGAATTCTTTGAGAAGGTGACTAAGGAGGTGGACGAGGGGAAAGCGGTAGATGTAGTGTATAGGGATTTTAGTAAGGCATTTGATAAGGTTCCCCATGGTAGACTACTGCAAAAAAATACGGAGGTATGGCATTGAGGGTGAGTTGGAGGTTTGGATTAGGAGTTGGCTGGCTGGAAGAAGACAGAGGGTAGTAGTTGATGGCAAAGGTTCATCTTGGAGTGCCGTCACTAGCGGTGTTCCGCAAGGATCTGTTTTGGGACCATTGCTGTTTGTCATTTTTATAAATGACTTGGAGGAGGGGTTAGAAGGTTGGGTGAGCAAGTTTGCGGATGATACAGTGAGGAAGGATGTGGCAGGTTACAGCGGGATATAGATAAGCTGCAGAACTGGGCAGAAAGGTGGCAAATGGAGTTCAATGTAGCTAAGTGTGAGGTGATTCACTTTGGTAAGAGTAATAAAAAGATGGGGTACTGGGCTAATGGTTGGATACTTGGTAGTGTGGATGAGCAGAGGGATCTTGGTGTCCATGTGCACAGATCTTTGAAAGTTGCCACCCAGGTAAATAGTGCAGTGAAGAAGGCATATGGCGTACTGGCTTTTATTGGTAGAGGAATTGAGTTCCGGAGTACTGAGGTCATGTTGCAGTTGTATAAGACTCTGGTGCGGCCGCATCTGGAGTATTGTGTGCAGTTTTGGTCGCCATACTATAGGAAGGATGTGGAGGCACTGGAACGGGTTCAGAGGAGGTTTACCAGGATGTTGCCTGGTATGGTAGAAAGATCGTATGAGGAAAGGCTGAGGCACTTGGGGTTGTTTTCATTGGAGAAAAGAAGGTTTAGGGGTGACTTGATAGAGGTGTACAAGATGATTAGGGGTTTAGATAGGGTTGACAGTGAGAATCTTTTTCCACGTCAGCTATTACAAGGGGGCATAGCTTTAAATTAAGGGGTTTTTAGGACAGATGTTAGGGGTAGGTTTTTTACTCAGCGAGTCGTGAGTTCATGGAATGCCCTGCCAGTAGCAGTGGTGGACTCTCCCTCATTATGGGCATTTAAGCGGGCGTTGGATAGGCATATGGAGGATAGTGGGCCAGTATAGGTTAGGTGGGCTTGGATCGGCGCAACATCGAGGGCCGAAAGGCCTGTACTGCGCTGTATTTTTCTATGTTCTATGTTTTAAGCAAACTTTCTGCTAGCATATGCAAATTCTTACCCTCAATATCTCTGAGCTATCGGTGTCCTTACATACACACTTAGGGTCTGCTGGCTTGACCTGGTTTCCAGTCTTCTTGGTTTCAACCATCCCTAGTTTATCCATATCCTACAGGTTACTGAAAACACCTCTCCAGAAAAATGCCTAAGACATGCTTCTTTCCATGCACTTTCTATTATACCTTATCAGCAGGCACAGGAGCCAGCAGTATGTAGCGTGTAGCAAACGCCATGTGTTGTGTTGACTTTGAACTGACCGTATCATTTCAGAGCTAAACATGAAGATTTAACCCCTAGATGCCCTGGACAGGAAGGTCCAAAGATCTGACTCAAAAGCAATCAAGAAGGAATCTGTAAAAGAAATTGAGAGTCAACTCTACAAAGCGAAAATGGACCCTCACCTCATAGTAGATAACTGGGCAACTTTAGGGATATACAATGGACTTCACTGCTCTAAAGACCATTGGTCGTATTTCTCATAAGCATCAAGATTGGTTGGAAATAAACAATGAGGTAATTCAGAAAATGTTGGAAGAGAAACATTACCCCTTACAGGATTTACAGCCATCACTATCGAAGCATGATACCTACAGAACAGTTCAGTGCAGTCTCCGAGAAATGCAAGACTGAATCAAAAAAGCAGTCATATGCTGTTCACAAAGATTGAAGGAGATTCTCAAAAGCTCTGAATTCTATGTCCTGTCCCCAGTTTACACATTCATTACCAATTCTCGGTACTGATTGGTTAACTTCGCTTACAGAGCATCTCCAAATTCTAAAAAGTGGCAGCAGACCTTTCCAGGTACACATTGGCCTCAGAATCACATACATAGCCATCAGAAACTCACCAAGTGCCCCAGACAATAAACATGATCATCTTTGTCTTGAAGGACAAACAAGGGGAAACTTTTCAATTTTGTCACAGGTTGGGTGCTGTATATTGTACTGCTTGACATTGTGTCAAGAAAATGTCTGAGAAAACTTTACAAAAAGATGAGGCCATTAAGAATGAACCTGGAGCTTTAGCATGTTCATGAGGTTAAAACACATGCAAGTGTTCATACATTTTCAAAACACTAATACACATCTTAACTCCTGGGCTTTTTTTAGATTACATTACAGTGTGGAAACAGGCCCTTCGGCCCAACAAGTCCTCACCGACCCGCCGAAGCGAAACCCACCCATACCCCTACATTTACCCCTTACCTAACACTGCGGGCAATTTAGCATGGCCAATTCACCTGACCTGCACATCTTTGGACTGTGGGAGGAAACCGGAGCACCCGGAGGAAACCCACGCAGACACGGGGAGAATGTGCAAACTCCACACAGTCAGTCGCCTGAGTCGGGAATTGAACCCGGGTCTCCGGCGCTGTGAGGCAGCAGTGCTAACCACTGTGCCACCGCTTATTTTGAGACAAAAAATCTTGTTCGATGAATGAAGTCTAATATGGATAAGTGTAAGGTTATCTACTTTGGGAAGAGGAATAGAATGGCAATTTATTATCTAAATGGAGAGAAACTTCAGAGTGATTTGATGCAAAGGGCTCTGAGTATCCTTGTGCATGAATCTCAGAAAAGTAGTGCTCAGGTAAAGCAGATAGTAAGGAAGAGAAATGGAATATTGGCATTTATTATGAAAGTTGAAAAATGTGGTGCTGGAAAAACACAGCAGGCCAGGCAGCATCCGAGGAGCAGGAGAATCGACGTTTCGGGCATAAGCCCTTCTTCAGGAATGAGGCTGGTGTGCCAAGCGGGTTGAGATAAAAGGTAGGGGGGAGGGAATTTGGGGAAGGGGTGCTGGGAATACGATAGGTGGAAGGGGGTGAGGGTGATAGGCTGGAGAGAGGGTGGGGGTGAAGAGGTCGGGAAGAAGATTGCAGGTCAAGAGGGTGGTGCTGAATCCGAGGGTTTGGACTGAGATAACGTGGGGGGAGGGTAATTGAGGAAGCTGGAGAAATCTACATTCATCCCGTGTGGCTGGAGGGTTCCTAGGCGGAACATGAGGCACTCTTCCTCCAGGCGTCATGTGGCCAGGGTCTGGCGATGAAAGGAATTATGAAAGGAATAGGGTACCAAAGGAGGGAAGAGTTGCCCCAACTGTACAAGGCATTATTGAGATTGCATCTGGAGTCATGGGAACGATCTTGCTCCCTTTTATCTGAGGAGAGATGCAGTTGTATTGGTAGCAGTTCAGAGGAAATTCATGAGATTGATTCTAGAGATGAGGGTTTTATCTTTTGAAGAGAGATTGAGTAGTTTAGGCCTATACTCTTCTAGAGTTTAGAAGAATGAGAGGATATTTAGATAAGATTACTTACAGTGTGGAAACAGGTCCTTTGGCCCAACAAGTCCACATCGACCCGCCGAAGTGCAACCCACCCAGACCCATTATCCTACACCTAACACTACGGGCAATTTAGCATGGCTAATTCATCTAAACTGCACATTTTTGATGATGTGGGAGGAAACCGGAGCACCCGGAGGAAACCCACGCAGACACGGGGAGAATGTGCAAACTCCCCACAGTCAGACGCCTGAGGTGGGAATTGAACCTGGGTCTTTGGCGCTGTGAGGCAGCAGTGCTAACCATTGTGCCTCCGTGCTGCCCACTTTATCCAATCAAAGTATATAAGATGCTAAAGAGAATTAACAAAGTAGACATGAAAACAATGTTTTCTCATGTGGGGCAATCTAAAATCAGAGATCATAGTCTTAGGATAAAGGATAACAGATTTAAAAACTGAGATGAAGAGAAACTACATCTCTCAAAGAATCATGAATCTGTGGAATTCACTGCCCCAGAATGTAGCAGATGATAGGACATTGAGTAAATTTAAGGAGCAGACAGACAAATTTTTAATTAACAATGGGTTGAAGGGTCATGGAGAGTGGACAAGAAAATCGAATTGAGGTCAAGATGAAATGAGCCATGATTGTATCAAATGGTGAAGCAGGCTTGAGGCCCACTCCTGTTCCTAGTTCTTGTGTTCTTATATTTATAAGGAATACCAACTCCTCGGTATATTGGAACTAAATGTTTCTGATTGGCTGTTAGCACAGACTGTGATTCCCAAATGACCAATAAAAAGAACAAAATGTGATTTATACCATCACTGTAAGTTGCCAATGATTGTTGGATATATGTCGACTGGCTTCTACCGTTGGATAGCACTAGCAAACATCTCTTGAGAACACCATGCAACTGAAGGCTAAATTTGGTGGCATGTATATGATATCACAGAAACACAAAGCAGAAGCAACTGCCACATAAATAAAGTACATCATTGATCATGTTCCTAATTAATGTAAGCAAAACTTATTTCACCCGATATATAATTTCAAAGTGAAACAGTACAAAACATCTCCACAACTGCCACCCTAGAGATATTTAGCTTTTGTCAGACACATGATATTCATCTATATGCTGGGCTTAAATACCCACTGTCTGGAATTGGGAAGCATTCCTCAAATTTTTAGCCTAACTATTTTGTTTGCGTACTGATATTCCTCTTCACCAAAATTAATTATTTGGTTATATTTTTACAGTACTTTCTAGCTTTGTTTTATTCCCAACATTCATATAATGTCAAGCGGTCATGAAGGCATACGGCATACTCAGTAGTCAAGAAGGCAAATGGCATGCTTTCCTTCATTGGATGGGGTATTGAGTACAAGAGTTAGCAGGTCATGTTACAGTTGTGTAAGACTTTGGTTCGGCCAATTTGGAATACTGCATACAGTTCTGGTCACCACATTGCCAAAAGGATGTGGATGCTTTGGAGAGGGTACAGAGGAGTTTTGCCAGGATGTTGCCTGGTGTGGAGGGTGCAAGCTATGAGGAGAGGTTGTATAGATTAGGATTATTTTCATTGGAAAGAAGCAGGTTGATGGGGGACCTGATTGAGTCCTACAAAATCATGAGAGGCGTAGACAGGGTTTATAGCAAGAAATTTTTCCCAGAGTGGAGGATTCAATTACTAGGGATTATGAGTGAGAGTGAGAGAGGAAAGGTTTAGGAGAGATATACATGGAAAGTTCTTCACACAGGGTGGTGGATGTCTGGGAATATGTTACCAGTAGAAGTGGTAGGGGCGGGGACAATAGCATCATTTAAGATGTAACAAGACAGATACATGAATGGGCAAGGAGCAAGGGGACACAGATCCTTAGGAAATAGGCGGCATATTTAAATAGAGGATATAGATTGGCGCAGGTTTGGAGGGTCGAAGGGCCTGTTCCTGTGCTGTAATGTGTTTTGTTCTTTGATGTCCTTTTTCTCCAGATGGGACCAGTAGATCCTTTGTGCACCAAGTTGTTGCTAACCCAGGAGGATATGGCTGAACAATGAAAGTTGTAGCTAGGCAATTTTATTTAGGCAATTAGTGCATTACAAGAAAACATGATTTTTTTTTAAAGATTAGAAGGAGTGCTTTATTATTTTAATTTACCAATTAATAAACACTTGAGGCTTCATCTCCCTATCTGTATTATTTTGACCGTGGAAGGAATGCCATGAAATGTGAGGAGTCTGACAACTTTAGTTATAGGAGCTGCTTAGTATCAGGCAATAATGAGGCATGGGGATTTTTATTGTGGCCTCCTAGACCCACCAGAGGTAGCCCTCCCTGCAAAGGTTATCCTTTTTTAGATTAGATTAGATTACTTTACAGTGTGGAAACAGGCCCTTCGGCCCAACAAGTCCACACCGACCCGCCGAAGCGCAAACCACCCATACCCCTACATTTACCCCTTACCTAACATTACGGACAATTTAACATGGCCAATTCACCTAACCTGCACATCTTTGTGACTGTGGGAGGAAACCGGAGCTCCCGGAGGAAACCCACGCAGACACGGGGAGAACGTGCAAACTCCACACAGTCAGTCGCCTGAGGCGGGAATTGAACCCGGGTCTCTGGCGCTGCGAGGCAGCAGTGCAACCACTGTGCCACCGTGCCGCCCACTAATCTTTTAATCTCCATCCTGATTTGCTTTGATCATAAGACCCATTTCTCTCACTCTCTTTGCTGAAACATTTTGCCCAAGTCTTGCCTGAGGATCTCAGCTCCTGGAGCTATTGCTGGAACAAAGCTTTTTCCCATTTGATTGGTCAGCAGCTTTATAAGAAGGACTTCCTCCTCGGGAGGCAATGAAAGTCTCACCTCATGCAATTAATGTTAATTCCCCTATTTTAAACTGCTGTGGACAGTTTGAGGGCGGCACGGTGGCACAGTGGTTAGCACTGCTGCCTCACAGCGCCAGAGACCCGGGTTCAATTCCCGCCTCAGGCGACTAACTGTGTGGAGTTTGCACGTTCTCCCCGTGTCTGCGTGGGTTTCCTCCGGGTGCTCCGGTTTCCTCCCACAGTCACAAAGATGTGCAGGGTCAGGTGAATTGGCCATGCTAAATTGCCCCTAGTGTTAGGTAAGGGGTAAATGTAGGGGTATGGGAGGGTTTCGCTTCGGCGGGTCGGTGTGGACTTGTTGGGCCGAAGGGCCTGTTTCCACACTGTAATCTAATCTAATCTAATCAGACAGCCATCATGAGCTTGGTGGGTTCCCCTCTGACTACTTAGCCAGAGGACATGAAACATGGTGCCCAGTAAAATCTAGCCTAATATCTCCCTGTGTTGCCTGGTGTAATTTCTTTTGACTGTGTCTGTGAAATGTTTTATTACATTAATGTGGTCAAATGACCATAGGCGCAAAATTTGACATTCTAAATTGATCCACGGCTGGAGAAATCAGACCTGACCTGACATAAAATTGGTCAAACAAACAAAGTTAAACATCAACCAGCAACTAATGGCTACAGAGAACAGTGGCAACTGAGATCCCAGGGTTTACAAAGATTCAAGGGGAACCAGTTGCAACCAGCCCCAGAGTTGTGCATTGGAGACGTATTGATCAGACTCTCTGGCACCTTGACTGTCAGAGGATATCCACTTTATACCTTCCAGCATGGCAACAGTGAAGGGTGTTAACATAGTTCCTTTACATGATTTGAACACAGCTGATGACCCCATTGGCCAAAGACTACAGAAATGTCTGGAAGATCAGAGCAAGGGGCATTAAAATATACACATGAAAGCTACCCTTCAGCAAAGACTTGGAGGGAAAACTCACAGCAAGACTGTAAGCAGAAGATAGTGCAGCAACACAAGAAAACCTAGGAGAAGATCTGCATAACCCACCTTCGTGGAAGAGAGCCAGCCCTATGTCAGAGATGCTCAAGGTCAGCTCAAACACATGGATGGTAAGGGGTAATATATTTTTTCATACAGGTAATATATTTTTCATATAGATAGACAGTAAATATTGTGGGAAGTTGGAAATGCTCACATCATGTTTTTAATAAAGACTATTGTGTTAATAAAATCGAGTTGAACTGCAAAATAAATTCTGGTTTCCTTTGTCCGCCTCACTGACAAGGTCACTTGGTCAGGTGCTTTAATATATCAACCACTCAGCATCCAACACACATACAATGTTAAAACTACTATACAAATATATGTTGATGTTATTGTTTGGGCGAAAAGATTTTTCCTTTGTCACACTTCAAGTGCCCCAGCCAATGGATATGAAATTTTGAAATTTGAATTAAATTGAATTTATTGTCACGTGTACCAAGGCACAGTGAAAAGCTTTGTCTTGCGAGCAATACAGGCAGATCACATAGATAAGTAAATAATAGGTAAATTGCGGCAAAAACAAAAACACAGGTACAGGCGAACATTAAAAGTTTGTGAGTCCATTCAGTATTCTAACAACAGTAGGGTAGAAACTTCATCAAAACTAGCTGGTGCATGTGTTCAGGCTTCTGTACCTTCTCCCCGATGGTAGAGTTTGTAGAAAAACATTGCCAGGGTGGGATGGATCTTTGAGAATGCTGGTGGCCTTTCCTTGACTGCGGGCCTGGTAAATAGATTCTGTAGATGGGAGGTTGGCCTTTGTGATTGTCCAGGCCAAGTTCACCACTCTCTGTAACCGTCTCCCATCTTGAATGGTCCAGTTGCCATACCAGGTAGTGATATATCCAGACAGAATGCTCCTGATGGCACGCCTATAAATGTTGGCAAGGGTATTCGCCATCATGCCAAATTTCCTCAGCTTCCTTTGTTGGGCCTCTGTAACCAGTGCATCCACATGAAGAGTTCAAAATAGCTTGTTGTGGATGACCACTCTAAGGAGCTTGACACTATCCACTTAATCCATCTCTGTGCTGTTAATGTGTAGGGGGGCATGAGTAACATCCTGCCAAAAGTTAATAATGAGTTCCTTAGTTTGGAACAATTGGACAGCAATGACTGGGAAAGGAGAAGGGAAGATGGAAGATGACAGTTGGGGCTGAAAGCAAGTCAGTTCCAGGGAAAGCAGCAAAAAGTGGCTTTGGGATGCGAACCTCCGTCTGAAGCAGGAAAACTAATGCCAGATCAGTAAACAGACGCTAATACAAGGCTGAAGTCCATCTTTGTAGATCTTAGCTTATGAGGACAGGAAGAGCATACAGGTGTTATCTGTCAGAATATGGCTCTGGAGACTGTAATTTGGAAAAACATAACATCATATACTTTATCTCAAAAGTAACACCAGCACATTGGTTTAGGAACCACACAATAATATACTGATGTATATACGTTTCACACTGATGTACTAATCTAATGACTTATTTCAATCTTATCATTCTCTACTTAGAATCAGAGAGTTATACAGCCTGGAAGCAGATCCTTTGGTTCAACTCATTTGCGCTGACTGATCTAAACTGATCTAGTTACATTTGCTGGAATTTGGCCCATGTCTCTCTCATCCTTTCCTTTCATGTACCCATTAATGCATGCAGAAATATTTAAAATTGGATTCCATATTACAAAGCAAAATCAGGCCACAATCTTTAATTAATTAATCGTGTTAATTGTTATTAACAAATGGGATGGATGAACCTGCTGATTCCCTTTTGTAAAGTTCAGTCAAATGGCTGTTTATTGGGGAGTTGTTCCATATTATCCAAGATATCCTGATGCTTCTCGATGGATGAGTGAGTAGTTTGAAGAGAATCTGAAGCTCCTCCCATCTGATTTATATGGATCCTGCTCTTTTCTCTGCATTGGCGTACTCCCATATAATTGTATGGTGATCAAACAATACCAAATAACGATTTGTTCCTCGCACAACAAAGAATTGACAAAAATTACACTAAAGTTCTCTTTGTAGTTGTTTTTTACAAAACTGAACCAACATTTTTATGCATAGTCTGCTGGCAAGAGAATTTGCAGACCCTCTTTTTGTCATAAATAATGTCTTTAAAAATTACGTGGTAAATATCCAGAATTTCTTTTTTGAAAGAAAAGCTACCCATGAAATTATAAAATAAAACCACAAGCAAAAATGGTTTTGTTTCATGATTGTGAGTAACTTGGAAGGAAATTTCTTATAGTAAATTTTACACTGCCTTTATTATAGTTAGGTAAGGAAGAATGAGCTTTTGTGACTTATTATTTCTTCAAAAATTCTCAAAGGCTTTCATAACTGGTGAATTGCTTTTGAGGTTCAGTCACTGGTTTTCTAGGCAAGTGTAGTACAGTTAATGAAAGTACACCTTTATCACATGGTACATGTCGTGGTCAGGTCTGTTAGAGTCATGTAAAATGCTTGGGTAAATTCTCTGTCATTAATCTTTTTAATCCTATTAGTAAAATCTATTGATATCAAGTAAAGAAGGACACTTGTAGAAGATGGCTTGATGTTATTAAACAGAAAGGGTCTATTACATGGTAGTTAGTAGCCAGTTACAGTATATCTGAGTTACATTTTCTTAATTTATTCATTAGTGGGATGTGAGCATCGCGGGCTGTCCAGCATTTATTGACCGTCCCTACTTGCCCGAAAGAAGATGATGGTGAGCTGCCTTCTTGAACTGCTGCAGTTCACCTACTGAGGGTTGACCCACAATGTCTTTAGGGAGTGAATTCCAGGATCTTTGGTGAATTTCTGCAGCACAGCTTGTAGCTAGTACACACTGCTGCTACTGCAATGCTTGTGGACGTAGTGCCAATCAAGCAAGCTGCTTTGTCCTGGATGGTGTCAAGCTTCTTGAGTGTTTTAGGGCTGCACTCAACCAGGCAAGTGGGGAGTATTCCATCACACTCCTGACTTTTGCCTTGTAGATAATGGCTTTGGGGAGCTACGAGGTGGGGGTTTCTCCCCACGGTATTCATAGACTCTGACCTGCTGTTGTAGCCACTGTATTTATGCAGTGAGTCCAGTTACATTTCTGGTCAATGATAACCCCCTGGATGCTGATAGTGCAGGATTCAGAGATAGCAACACCATTGAATGTCAAGGGATGGTGGTTACATTGTCTCTTATCGGTAATGATCATAGCCTGGCATTTGTGTGGTGTGACTATTACTCGCCACTTGTCAGCCCAAGCCTGGATATTGTGCTGATCTTGTTGTATTTGGACATGGACTGCTTCAGTGTCTGAGGTGTCACAAATGGTGCTGAACATTGGGCAATCATCAGCAAATATCTTTGCTTCTGACCATATGATGGACAGAAGGTTATTGATGAAGCCAATGAAAATGGTTGGGCCGAGGACGCTACCCTGAGAAATTCCTGATGAGATGTCCTGGAGCTGAGATGACTGACCTCCAACAACCATGATCATCATCCTACGTGTCACATACGACCCCAACCATCAAAGAGTTTGCCCCCTCATTCCCATTGATTCCAGTTTTGCTAGGGCTCCTTGATGCCACCCTCGGTTGAATGCAGCCTTGATGTCACTCCCACCTCCCCTCTGGAATTTAGCTCTTTTGTCCTTGTTTGAGCCAAGGCTGTAATGAGGTCAAGAGCTGAGTGGCCTTGGCAGATGCCAAACTGGACATCACTGAGCAGGTTATTGCTGAGCAGGTGCTGCTTGATAGCACTTTTAATGACAATTTCCATCACTTTCCTGATGATCAAGAGTACACTGATAGGGCATTAATTGGCAATGTTGGATTTGCCCTGCTTTTTTTATTATGTACAGGACATACCTGCACTATTTTCCACATTGTCAGGTAGATACCAGTGTACAGTGTTACTGTACTGAAACAGTTTGGCTAGGGCAGCAGCAAGTTCTGGAGCATAGGTCTTCAGTACTATTGCTGGAAAATTGTCAGGGCCCATGGCCTTTGTAGTATCCAATCGTTTACTGAAATGATGTGGAGAGAATCAAATTGGCTGAAGACTAGTATCTGTGATGCTGGAGACCACAAGAGGAGGCCAAGATGGATTATCCATTCAGCACTTCTGGCTGACAATTGCTGTGAAAGCTTCAGCCTTATCTTTGGCACTGATCTGTTGGGCTCGTCCATCATTGAGGATGGGGATATTTGTGGAGTCTCTTCCTCCTCCAGTGAGTTGCATAATCATCCACCATTATTCATGACTGAATGCGACAGCACCTAGCTAGACCATTTTCTTTTCTAAAAGCTGTTCCTTGGCTCAAGGAGACTCAGTCCTCAATTCATTTCAGAGGAGTAATAAACCGTGTAGACTCTGATCAGTCTGGTTTTGTTCAGAGATGAAAAGGATTTTGAGAGGCCTTTTGTTTATATGTAAACAGATGAGACTTCAGGCCAAAGTGGTCATGTTTTAGGAGTGACCTGTATAATGAAAGGGGAGTGGTCAGCTCTCTAGCTGAGCTGAGCAGTTTAATTCACTCTGGAGCTGGTTGGAAGTTCAACAGGGAGCTGTGTAGAAACTCTCTCTTTCTTTTCTGCCCATCAACTTCAACCTGTAAGCATGTGTTCCATTTATATTGGTTTTTAAAGGGAGTTTGCTTTTTGGGACTGTTGTGTATATTCGGAACAGCATAATTAAGTCTAGTTGGATAGGTGGAGTTCTGTAGGGGTTCTTTATTCTGTTCTTTGTGTTTCATTGTGTAATTTTGTGAATAAAGTTTTGTCTGTTTTAAAATCTAGTAGTCACCCTAGCTAACTTAATCCAAGTTATTTTCACTGTACACTTACCAAAACAAATTGCAAAGTTATGGTCTGAGCTGCCTGCTTAAGAATGTTTTAAGTGGTCTGGCTTAGTCCATAACAGTACAGACTGATCAGTTGGCTGTGGGATCATTTAGCTGTCTTTCACTGGCTGCTTATGCTGTTTGGCATGTAAGTAGTCTTATTTAGTGGCTTCACCAGATCGACACTGCATCTTCAGGTATGCCTGGTGCTGCTCCTGGCATACCCTCCTGCACTCTCCATTGAACCAGACTTCGATCCTCTGGCTTGATGCTAATGGTTGAATGGTGGATATGCCAGGCCATGAGGACATGAAATTCCTATTTAAGACCTCAGGACATATATAAGAATAGGTACACATTACTTTTAACTACATGGACTAGAACAAATTGGATGAGCAGAAGATTAGCTTAAACTTGAGAAACAGAGTTGATTTATTACACAGAGCTGAATATTACATTTTTTCTGGCTCTAAGTACCTTCGAGCTATTTGGAGGGATTGCCACTATGAGGCCTGTCGAGATTACTTACCATATCTCATCAAACTCACCACACTATCTACCTTGCCTATATGGCATCTGTCACATCTGAATCTGACCTCATCTTACCATGCGCCATTACCAGAGCTACTCATCCCTCAATGCAGAAAGACTGGCATCGTGCCATATTTGAAAGGCCATTGGGCACCCAGATCTGCAGTGCCTAGCCACAGACAAATTTGAACGTATTGGAGAAAGAATAAATGGCACCACAATTCTCCAACTGGGTTCAGAAGGTCTTGGTCGACAGGAGGAGGCCTGTCATCTTTCAAGGACTCACAGAGAAGGCCATGCCACCAGATCCTCTCAGCCTGGTCTGAGGTCAGTGTCATCTCCAAATCCGGAGGAATGGCCAACACTGCCAATGGTCTTCTCAGTTACATCAACCATCAATGTTCCAAAGGTCTCTGTCCTGCAAAGTGCATGACTCTGTCTGTAATGGACATTCCCCTTAAAAGCCCTAGCATTCGTGAGTCCTGCAACACATCCATCCCTGACAGGTTGAGTCACTTACCCTATCCACTCCGAGTGTGGTCACACCCACTTTCTTCCGCATTGTACCTTTATGATTTCTAGCACAATGGAAGGTGACAATGAGCATTTCTTAGCTGTTGAATTGCAGAGTCTGTCTCAAAGTGTTGGTGTGACCCCAAACATCTACATCCCCTATCAGCTGTTACTTCCCATAAATCCCTTTGGCATTGTAACCTGCCAGGTCCCCACCCAATTGTCAATGCGATTCTCCTTCCCATTGCAACGGGTGCTCTTGCTACCCTCTTTCCCCAATCCCCTTCCCCCATAATCTCACCGTGCAGAGCTGATTGACTGACCATGGCCCATTGAGTGAGCCAAATGGACATGATGAGCCAGATGAGAAATGTTCAGCTTATTGACTGGTGACTGTACAATCTTACACAGGTCGCCAGTCCAACACTCATTTCTATAAAAGAAAGGAGCTTCACTTTATTTTATTGGAGATTTGCACAGGGCTCCCTCAGAATTGCAGATTCTGATAGATTTTTCATAGCGCTGAATTGTCAGGGGAAGTCGAACCATGAGTGCGAACCCCACCCCCACCCCACCCCCACAGCAGTCAGCTCTGTATTCTGAAATTTAAATGTCCTGACAGCCATTTTGAAAGCTGCTGTGAAGCCATAAGTACCCCCACCCCCACCCCCCAAAAGGTAAATGTGATGTTAGGGTGCCAGATTGGTAAGGGACTAGTGTGCCAAGTGAATATGGCATAAGTTGGGTTGTGTTCCAGTTGAGGAGAGGGTAGGGTGTCAGGTGTAGGATGCCAAATGAGTAGAGGCAAGGATGCAATGTAGGTAGGGTACCAGTTGTGTAGGGTGCCACCTGGGGTAGAGGGGGGAATGCCAGAAGAGAGTAGGGTAACTCATGTACAAGGTGGTGAGATAAGTGATACAGTTTTTAGTGGAGGTGGGGTGAATGAGAGAAATCAGGTCCAGAGGGGACACAGGAACACTGAGTGTCCTGAATAGTTTGGAAAAATTGTTCACTTTCATCTGACCAGTCAGATAGGGATCTAAGTTTAGTGTTCCATTGAAATGTGGTAATATAGTAGACAATAGCTCTTCAACATTGCACAAATGTTCACATAGATTATATAATTAAATCCTTGCACAGACGTTAAACCCAAAACCTTACTTAACAGTGCAATTTGAACAACAGTCTATTTAAAGAAAGCATTTCAATAGTATTTATGTTGGTCGTATTATGTAATATTGGTTGAGCCATAGTAATACATATTCCCACATACTAAGAAATCAATTTATGCAATAATTTGACTGGCTACAGTTAGCTTCAACCATATTACAAATCATAGATAGACATGTAGCTGTATGTATGTTATATACTACATGAATCTCTCACATTCATCATTCAAACTAATTTTGCATTCTTCCATTCACCCACTGTCTCAATCACTATCTCACTCATTACACACTCTTACTCAGCCTTTTTATTCAATCAAACTCAGTCATTCACTCTTGCACATTTACTGGCCTATCAGTTGCTTACTCATTCAGTCAACCTCTCTCATTCTCCTCTGTGGATCACCCACTCCTTCACCATTTTTTACTCAGTTGCTCTTGGATTCAGTCTTTTCATTCAATCTCACTGAATTTTATTTTTGCTAACAGTCTCTAACTCAGCAACACCTCATATTCCTTGGTAAGGCCTGAACTTCTGTCATTATGGATAGGTCATCCTTGCTTCTGATAAAGGGACAGTCCATTTCAAAGAAAGGAAATCTCTTCTGGTTGACTAACATTTATCCGTAAGCCAACATTACTTAAACAGTTTTATTTTGTTCGGTATTATATAGCTGTTGTGGGATCTTGCTATATCCATGTTTGCTATTATGTTTCCAGTGCAACAGCAATAACAAAACATCAAAGACATTTAGTAGACTGGAAGGCATTTCTCAACATTCTAAGACCATGAACTGCATTAAATATATATACTTTTATATATTTAATCATTCACGGGATTAAGGCATCACTGGCTAGGCAGCATTTATTGCCTATCCCTAATTGCCCATAGGGCAATTAAACATTGACCACATTGCTGTGGGTCAGACCAGGTAAGGAAGGCAATTTCCTTCCCTAAAGGACATTAGGAACCAGATGGGTTTTTCCGACAATCAACATTGGATCCATGATCATCATTAGACTCTGAATTCCAGACTTTTTTTATTGAATTCAAATTTCACCATCTGCCATGGTGGGATTCAAACCCAGGTCCCCAGATCATTACCTGGGTCTCTGGATTAACAGTCTAGCAATAATACCACTAGGCTATTGCCTCCCCCTGAGATAAGTGGGAGGCACTTTGGCCTCACAGTGCCAGGGATCCAGGTTCAATTCCAGCCTTGGGCAACTGTCAATGTGGAATTAGCAGGTTCTTCCTGTGTCTGCATAGGTTTCATCTGGGTGCTCCAGTTTCCTCTCACAATCCAAAGATGTGCAAATTAGGTGAATTGGTCATGCTAAGTTGCCCATTGTATTCAGGGATGCCTAGGTTAGGTGCATTGGTCAGGGGTAAATGTAGAGTAACAGGGTAGAGGGATGGGTCTGAGTGGGTTACTCTTCAGCAGGTTGGTGTGGTCTTGTTGGGCCAAATGGCCTTTCTCCATACTGTCGGGATTCTATGATTCTAAACCTTTCTATTTTTCTCAAGAATCTACTTTTTCCTCTACTTAGTGTAATGGTATATAATATTCTGATAATTGGGCCGTTCTTGACTGTGACAAATGTTAATTCTCTGAAACAACTGAAAACAAAAGATCCACTTTGACTAATTTTGACTTTAGTGGTTGGCCTGACCACTTAGGTTTTAATTTTCTTGTCAGAATTGAAATAACTGATTGGTCATTACATTTTTATTCTTAAGGATCTGAATTACATTTGATGGCAAAACGTAGAATCCATATTGAACATCAACTTTGAAGTAAATTTACTCTGAAACTGAATTTAGAACCTATGCATATTAAACTAATTCCACAAAAGTTAAGGTATGAACAGTATTCTTGTACAAAGTTGAATGGTATTACAGAATTAGACCCAGCTCATCATGAACATTTAAGCATTTTTTAATCAATTTTAACTAGTTGGGTCCTAATAATGCATCTAACGACCCCATTTTTCTTTAAATTTCAATATAGGTTTTTATTGTCATGTTAAGTTACAGTTACAATTTTTGTGACAAGATGGGAAGCATGTAATAGGGGTACCATCAGAAATCTTGAGGCTGTGAAAGTCCTGCCGACAGAACATTGTTATTATATTTTAGTAATCCAGTTCCCAACTAGTAGATTGTTATGCAGGAAGACCAATGTCAAAAGGTCATTAACTTACTTTATTAGAACAGATTCTACAATCCTTACATTATGGAAGCAGGCCATTCAGCCCGAGTCCACACTGACCCTCCGAAGAGCATCCAACTCAGTTTGACTCCCCCTACATTATTTCCATAAGCCCACATTTTCCATGGTTAGTCCACCTAACCTGCACATTCCTTGACATCATGGGCAATTATAGCATGGCCAATCTACCTAACCTGAACATCTTCGGACTGTGGGAGGAAACCAGAGCACCCAGAGTAAATCCACACAGACACAGGAAGAATGTGCCAACTCCATGCAGCCAGTTGTACAAGGGTGGGTTCAAACCCAGAACCATAGTACTGTGAGGCAGCAGTGCTAACCACTGAGCCACCATGTCATGGTTACAGATTGTTTGGACAATCCCTGAAAATATGAAGAGTCAAGGTTGCATGGTAGCACTGAAGAGGATGATAGCAGTTTGGGGGGATCTATAGATACGGGGGCAGGAGATTCAAAATCTGATGTTGACTGATGGAGGTCAATGCTGCTCTTCCTGGTTCCCAATGAATCTTCTAACAAGTGCCTACCTTCAAAATCCAGCTGTGTTATCTCATTTAACTACCAAGACAAACTGGGTCCACCGCAGTTAAAGTTCAGGTTCCTAATTGCACTGTGTGAACACAAGTTCAATATAAAGTGTCCTAATTCTTTAAGACATGACGCAGGTAAACCGTGCAATCTGCTGTAAAACAGTAATGTACATGTACATGGTAGGCTGAGACAATCTTTCAACATCTTTAACTTTCAAGTTCATCTTTAAAGAGCATTAGATATCCCAAAGCAATTGAAACCAGATGAAATGTAATCAAGGTTATCCTGCAGGAAATATTGGAGCCAATTTGCACACAGCAAGCTTCCACAAGCAGCACCTGATCATGACCAGGTAATCTGTTGTTGCGATGTTGATTGAATGACAAATGTTTACCAGGAATAACAGATGAGAATAAAATCCCTGTTATTCTTTGAAAGAGTGCCAGGGGAAACTTTATGTCCAAATTTGTATTCTCTATCTCTTTCACCCCCTTGCTTAACAAGAATCGACCTACCTCTGCCTTAACAATGCTCAAGGACTCTGCTTGCACCACATGTTCAGGAAGGGAGTTTGAAAGATTCACACCGCTGGGGAAAAATGTTTGAAGTTCTGCTCAGTTTTAAACAGTTATCCATCGAAACGTCCTCCCCACATCATTTCTCTGTATTCATTCATGTAAATTGTAAGCAGTTGAGGTCCTAGCACTGATCCTGGTGGCTTCCTCTATAACATTTGCCAATATGTAAAAGACCCTATTAGAACCTACTTTTTGTTAGCCAGCTAATCATTTATACATGGAATATAGATATCACCAAATAGGCCAGCATTTATTGCCCATCCCTAATTGCACAGAGGGCAGTTAAGAGGCAACCACTTTGATGTGTGCCTGAAATCCCATTTATGCCAGACCTGGTAAGGATGGCAGATTTCCTTCTCCAAAGGAAAAGACATTGGAGAAAATCACCTTTTTTAAACTAGGTTATCATAAGGTTACTTATTGATTCCAGATTTTTATTGAATTCAAATGTCCCCAACTGCCTTTGTGGATTTCAAACACATACCCGCAGAATATTAGCCTAGGGCTTTGAACCATTAGACCAGTGACATTACCATGGTGTCACCACGCTCCTATCTACCCTGTCAAGAGCCCTCAGGATTTTATATGTTACAATCTTACTTTTCTAAACTTCTAACAGGAAAAAGCCTAACCTGTCCAAATATTCCACATAAAACAATCCTCTAATTCTAGATTTTAATCTAGTAAAGCTTCTCTGAAATGCCCCCAACACATTTACATCTGTCCTCAAATGAGCTGACCAATACTGAGCACTGTATTCCAGATACAGTCTCGCCAATGCCATGTATCTCCTCCCTACTTTAGTTTTCAATTCCCCTTTATGATAAATTATAACAACATATTGGCTTTCCTAATTACCGGAACCTGTGTTATAACCTTTTACAATACATGCACAAGGACACCAGATTTCTATACATCTGAGAGCTCTGTAACCTCTGACCATTTACATAATAGACATTTTTTTTATTCTGCCTGTCAAATGGAAATTTTACAATGCCCATATTTTACTCTGCTAAATATTTGTTCAGCCACTTAAACTATACCTTATTGAAGCCTCCTTATGTCTTCTTCACAAAATAATTTCCTCTCCCTTTGTGTCATCAGCAAATTTGGCAAATGGGCCATCAGCCCATTCATCTAAGTTGGTTATGTAAATTGTAAGCAGTTGAGGTCCCAGCACTGATCCCAGTGGCTTCCTCTATAACATTTGCCAATATGTAAAAGACCCTATTAGAACCTACTTTCTGTTAGCCAGCTAATCATTTATACATGCTCATATACTAACCCCTACACTGAGACCTTTTATTTTCTGAAATAATCTTTAATGGGGAATATTACCAAATGCCTTCTGGAAATGTTTTGTTTTTCTGTATTTTTGATTGTAGACTGAAATGGGAAAACGGATTGTTTCAAAAACCAAGGATTGTGGAAAGGATTGCTGCACTTTTCAAAAGCAAACGAATAGCACTTATATTAAGTACTGTTTACTCTGCTATGTATTCAAACATTGGGAGACATTTAGTTGCAGATGAACAGGCAACAAGCAGGTGCATACAAAATTAGAATTGTACAGCAAAAAGTAGCTGATTGATCTGTGGAGTGATGAAAACAAAGGACTTGTGCCTGCCAACAACTACTTGACGCCAAGTTGCTGAACAACTTGAGTGTGAACAAGGTAGTCATAAGCCTTGGACTTTCTCTGCCATGAAAAATATACCAAAAACTTAAAGAAAGTCTGTTTATTTTCCCTCACTAGTTGTTGTAAGTTCTAACCAATGATTCAGAGACTTTATAAGTTGTAAACGAGTCGCTCTGTGCCTCTTGCATGCCAGTGATCATTCCTGAGGAAGACTGATAAAGAAGCAACAAGTCCTGTCAAGCCAAAAGGAACATTTCAGTGAACCCTAAGGATAGAGACATTCGATTTGCATTCCCAGGTTTTCCTTTCACCTATCACAAACTTTTTTTTTGGAGATCTGTCTGCATGAGTGTATTAGGGGAGTTTTACAAGGAGGTGAAACTTTTAATCAGTAGAGTTCCATGACATTTCAGAAATGCTTACCTGTAGACTCGATTTAACTGAAATACATAGTAATTCTTGTTAAGTACAGAAATGTAGTCCATGGTTTCTGTCAACTTGGGTCTAAAAAGATAAGCACTTTAGAAAATTCTGCATACTTTGATAAAATCCTCAACTTTATGATGATATTTGGAATAATAGGGTTTTATTTGTAGCACATCAGTGGTGTTGAACTTTTCGAGTGCTGTTGGAGTAGTGCTGATTGAGGCAAATGAGGAGTACTCCATCATGCTCCTTATGCCTTGACATGATATGGAGAAACTGGTGTTGGACTGAGGTGGACAAAGTCCAAAGTCACAATAGTCCAACCTTATTTAAAATCTCAAGCTTTTGGAGCACTGCTCCTTTGTCAGGTGATTGTGATTTTAAATAAACCTATTGGACTATAACTTGGTGTCATGTGCCTTGACAGGAGGACAGGATCTGTAGAGTCAAGAAATGAGTTACTTGTTATAGGATTCCTTGCCTCTGACCTGCTGTTATGGCTCTAGCACTTATGTAGTTAGTCAGTCCAGTTCATTTTAGACGGCACAGTGGTTAACACTGCTGCTTCACAGCAGCAGGGACCCAAGTTCAATTCCACCCTCAGGTGACTGTGTGGAGTTTACATACTCTTCCCATGTCTGCGTGGGTTTCCTCCAGATGCTCCAATTTGCTCTCACAGTTCAAGATGTTAGGTGGATTGGCCATTCTAAATTACCCATTGCGTCCAGGGATGTGCAGGCTAGATGGGTTAGCCATGTGAAATGCAGGACTACAGGAATAGGGCAAGGGAGTTTGGCTGGATGGGATGCTTTTCAGAGAGTTGGTATGGTCTTGTTGGCCGAATGGCCTGCTTCCATTGAATGTAGAGAAATGAAGGGACTATAAACAGATAAATCCCAAGGATCTTGTAATCTGAAACCTGGGTTACCTAACACGATGGTTATGGAAATAGTGGATTTTTTTTGTCATCTTCCAAAATTCTGTAAATTCAGGAACAGAGATGGTCGTGTGGAGGATGGCAAGTGTAAGTCCACTCATTAAAACAGGAAGAAAGGTGAAAGGAGGAAGTTACTGTCTGATTAACCTAACATCAATATTAGATAAAATGTTAGAGTCTTTTAAAGGATAAACTATCAGGATATTTGGAAAATATCGGCAAAGAGTCAAACTCAGAATGGATTTATGAGAGGAAAATTATGTTTGACACAGCTGCCAGAACTTTTTGAGGACATATCTATAAGAATAGAAAAGGAAGTATAAGTGGATGTGGCATATTTAGACTTCCATAAAACTTTTGATGATGTTTCATGTAAGAGATTATGGTGCAAAATCATAATACATAGGAATGATGGCAATATATTGGCATGGAATAAGAATTGCTGAGGAGAGAGGAAACAGAAGGAAGGAATAAATTGGTATTTTGCCGGCTAGAAGTCAGTAATTTAGAAGTACACAGGTATTAGTGCTTGCTCCCTAGCTATTCACGATAAATATGATTCGGAGATGCCTGTGTTGGACTGGGGTGTACAAAGTTAAAAATCACACAACATCAGGTTATAGTCCAACAGGTTTAATTGGTAGCACACTAGCTTTCGGAACTTGATGAAGGGGCGTCGCTCCGAAAGCTAGTGTGCTTCCAATTAAACCTGTTGGACTATAACCTGGTGTTGTGTGATTTTTAACACAATAAATATGAACAATTTGGATAAGGGAGTTAAAGATAATATTTTCAAGTTTGATGACACAAAACTGGTTGAGGTTGAGAGTGGTGAGGTGGAAGTAAAGAGGCTTCAAGCAAGTTAAACAAGTTGCATGAGTTGGCAAATGCATGGTAGCTGCCATATAATGTGGATAAATGTGAAATTATCCACTGTGATAGGAAAAGTAGAGTCAGTTAAATGATGATAGATGGGGAAATGTTTATGCACACAGGAAGGCAAATGATATGCCTTCATTGCAAGAGGTGTCAGTACAGGAGCTGCAGTGTACAGGGTCTTGGTGTGAACACGCCTAGAGCATTGTGTTCACTTTCAATCACTTTACCGAACAAAAGATGTTCTTGCCATTGAAAAAGGTAAAGATAATAGAAGCCATAGAAATAGTTCAGAAAATGCTAACCAAGCTGAATTCTGCAATAGTACGTTTGTTGTGTGGGGAGAGATTGGATTGACTGAACTTGTATTCATCGGAGTGGAAAAGAAGGAGCGGGAATCTGATTGAAATATATAAGATTCTCACAGGGACTGGACAGGCTGGACAAAACTCCTTCTGGCTTGGGGCCCCTCCACAAGGATTCACAATCTCTGAATGCAGGGTCGAACATTTAGGATTGAGATGGGGATAATTCTCTTCACACAGAGGTTGCTGACCTGGTGAAATGTTTTGTCATGTTAAGTGGTGGAGACCAAGTCTCTGAACATATTTGAGAAACAGCTGGATGAGTTGCTAAGTCCTAAAGATGTCAGGGAGAGAATAGGAATATCGTGTTGACATAGAGGACCATTCGTATCATACTGAACGGTGGAGCAGGCTTGAATCGCCTATTATTGCCACTATTGCTATGTTTCTATGTAAAAGTTAGCTTCTCTCAGTTGGAGATGGTAATTGCCTTGCGATTGTGTGGCATGAATGTTACTTTCTAATTGTTAGCTGAAGCCTGGATAATGTCTAGGTCTTCTGCATTTGGCCATGGACTCTTTCAATAACTGAAGTGTTTTTAATGGTGCTGAACACTGACCAATAATTAGTAAATATCCTCACTTCTGACCTGATGATGGAGGAAGGTCATTGATGGAGCAGCTGGAGATGGATTGACCTAGAACACTACCCTGAGGAACTCTCGCAGAGATATCCGGGAACTGAGATGACTGACCTCCAACAACCATAACCATGTTCCTGTGTGCCAGGTATGACTCCAACTCCTGGCAAAACCAAAACTGAGAGTCAAAGAGCAGGTCACAGTTAAGCAAGTGCTATTTGAAAGCAAGGCTGATGACTTCTTCCATCAGTTTATTCATGATCAAGAGTAGATGGATGAATCAGAAATTGGCCTTTTGGATTTATCCTACTACTTGTGTACAAGTAGTAGGATAAATCCAAATCTACACACTGTTGAGAAGATAGTGTAGCTGTATTAGAACAAATTGGCAAGGGGTGTGGCAAGTTCCAGAGCACAACTCTTCAGTATCGTTGCCAGGGCCCATAGCCTTTGCAGTGTCCAGTTCCTTCAGCTGTTTCTTGATGAAAAGTTGAGTGAATTGAATTGTCTAAAGACTGACATTTGTAATGATGGGGACTTCTGGAGGAGGCCAGGATGAATCATTCACCCAGTGCTTCTGGCTGAAGATTGTCACAAAAATTTGAGTTTTATTTTTTGTATTGAGCTCTGCCATCAATGCGGTTGGGAATGTTTGTGGAGCCTCTTCCTCCAATGTGTTGTTTAATTGTCAACCATCATTGATGACTGGATGAGGCAGGCCTGCAGACCTTACATCTAATCCATTGTTTACATTGTAGCTTTGGCAGATTGACACCTCATTTTTAGGTATTCCCTGGTACCACGCCTTGCATGCCGTCCTGCACACTTTATTGAAGCATGGCCGACGCCCTACCTTAATGGTAATGGTATATACTGAGGATACACTGAGCCCCAATGTTACAGACTGTGGTTGAATATAATTATGCTAGCTCACAACAAATCATGAACACGTGATCTTTAGTTGCTGGATCTGTTTGAAATCTATCCTATTTTCATGCTGGGAGATTTTTCTCATCTGTCTTTGTGCCTCCCACAGGGCCAGATGTCAAGAAGGACAAAACCAAATCAGCAGATCCAGCAATGTCACATCATTCAAGCATGCCTTCTGTCAAAGAGAATCAGTTAGTCATCATGTGTGATTAGTAAGGGCCACACTGGGTGACCGGTGCTTCATGAGTGAACAAGAGGTGAAAATTTATTGTCTTCCAGGAAGGAAATTCAATAGATTTGGGGTACGTAGGTTAAGTAATGGACTGATAACAACAAAGATCAACATCCTTTATGAAGGACATCTGAGAGATAAAAGATGGTCCAACAGAAAAATAAGCCACAAATCAAAACTAGGACCAACAGCCCTCGAAAAAGAGTTTAATAATATTTCCAAGTCTGATGGGAGTGTGTTCTGTGAAACGTGCAGTCAGAGACTCGGGAGAAGATTAGATTAGATTCCCTACAGTGTGGAAACTGACCCTTCGGCCCAACAAGTCCACACCAACCCTCCGAAGAGCAACCCACCCAGACCCATTCCACGACATTCATCCTTGACTAATGCTCCAAACACTATGGGCAATTTAGCATGGCCAATTCACCTAACCTGCACATCTTTGGACTGTGGGAGGAAACAGAAACACCCGGAGGAAACCCACGCACACGGGAAAAATGTGCAAACTCCACACAGGCAGTTGCCCGAGGCGGGAATTGAACCCGGATCTCTGGTGCTGTGAGGCAGCAGTGCTAACCACTGAGCCACTGTAAAATCGAAATATGATAAATTTAGTATAGCTATATACATGATTGTATAATGGGTTAACTACAGAGAAAAAACAGTTTCTGAAACGGTTAATGTTCATGTTACATTGGCTTAACCAATTCTACTGATTTCACATGAGTGCAGTAAGGGAGATGGACTCCAGCATTTGGAGAGACCCCATGTATCTGTACCAGCTCAGAAATTCCTAGTCATTATTCTTGTTCACTGGGAAAATGCCACATGATGGGATGAGATAGCAGATAGGAATGTGGAGTAATTGGATCAGCTACAATGTTATTGCATGCAGAGCAGACTGTACGCACTAGGTTCTCCATTCCTGATCCTTATTTGTACGTTGGTTCATATATTCAAAGTTTGAGTGATGGCATGAAGTATTGCAGAATGCCCTAGCAGCTGCCAGGTTAGTGAGTGCACACATGGAGGAAGTTTTTGTTTGAATTGTTTTGGAAGCTCCATCACTGCCTTGATGGACAGCAGTGTGTAATGCATGATGCCCTCTGCTTGTGGGAACCCAGTGATGAAGGCAGAGTCCATACTGCTTCTTGTCTGCAAGGTGCCATCTGTTTGTCATTTTATGTGGTGTGCGATTCTTGCCAGTAAGGTATCAGGGGCCTATGAGATGTTTGAGAGATGCACAATGATCTGGAAACACAGAGATGAAGTAGTCCAAGGTCACAGTGATTTTAATGGCTACCAGCGAGGTCTGAACTGCTCTACAATGAGCTGGGTCCAAATCTCAGATAGAGGTAGTCTCCTGTGGCACACATTCTCTGAAATTTTCATATTGTTCCTTTTACAGTTGTGCACTCAATGCTAATGATATAGCCTTCATTACCTCTTGTCTCTCCATCCAAACCACCCCTCTCACTATCCTCCTTCATAGTGATAATAATTGTATTATGGTTAATACAACAATGCTAGTATTCCCTTCTCGAATGGCCCCAGAATCGATGGAGTATACACAGAGCAAACGAGTCACATTTGACTAGGTAGTAGAGGTCAGCGGGAAGGTGCTGCAAATTACTGTCATGCATCATGTAGATCTTTCACACTTTAACCATGGTGAAATGTTTTAGTTGCTAGGATGAATCAATGAAAAAGCAGAAATCCTTTAGGTAATGAATTTATGGGAGTGAAATTGTGCAGCTTTGAAAGTGTACTGTTAGCGAGTCATTAATGGGGGAAAATAACTGATGTGCTATTTTATGCTGCCATCAAGTTCCAAATGAACTACCTGGTCAGTGAAAATGTTCAAAAGCAGACAACCATCAACAAGTTGTTTGGGGAAGGGTCAATACTTTTTTTTTTAACTTTTATTTTAATTAAATATTTTGTATGGCTTCAGATCAAATAAGATCTGCTCTTGCCCAGCTTGAAAATCTCTGACTGCAGCCAAATTTACATTGATAACACCTGGATATGTGACTTTTTGTTATTGTTAAGAAGTATACTGTACATGCTTAGCCATGCTTCAAGCCCTCAACTGCACTTTGTTACTGCAGATACTAAAATAAACAGACATTAATTTTTTCTAGTGCATATGAAAACTATTTTGACAGTTGGTATAAATGGGATTGGGAACCAGTGGATGTGACAGCCAGTCAGTAATCCCGCTTCACATTAAATGTTTGCATTACTGTTCCTGTGAAACTTTTGTTTGCTAGTCTAAATCCCTGTGTAAATCCAGCAAGTTGTAAAAGAACCTCAAATCACATCATAACAATAATTACTTCAAATTCACACACTGCTCTGGAATAACGGTGAACAATGTCATGTAGGTGTTCATGTACGCTCCTCTCTTGACAGATGAAAGAAATAATAACATTTACATGTGTCTGCAGAAGAGATGTTAACATTTACATTCTTTAACAGAACTTGAATTTTAATGGAACTGAAATGTCATAAGATCAGTAGCTTCCCAAGATCCACAAAAACTAGGTCTTCGACAAAAGGCCACCTCTGAAGGGCAAGTCATAACTTGCACCCTTACTTGTTTAATGATTAGTACTTCACTCTTCAAATACTGCTGTACTTTAGTTCATTGTGCTTCAGGATTTTTAATTACAATGTACAATACCCAAGTGTAGCACCAGTATTATTTACATGGTTGGAAATAAGAATGGCATCTGCTGGAATTCACATTTGAAATTTCAAGCAAGAAGTAATATTTATATAACTTATGGAATGTAGTTTCTTCTCATAAGTTCACTCCTGATTATTTTATGATGTGCTATCACTAATTTGATAACTTTGGTGATATGGTGACAGTGACACTGAACCAAATGTTAATAAATTAGAGCAGTGGTGTACTGGGGCTGAGATGATTGGCCTTCAATAGCATACCCATCTTCATTTATGCTAAATATGGTCTCCAACTCCACTGCCTGTGTTATTTACAGACTGAAGAGAAAAGAACTCCTTCCGTCCACATCCTTTCCAACTAAGCCAAGGGAACAAGGGAAGATCTAGTATTGATCTCTGACTTCAAATGGGACAGTTTTTCACATCTTTGTTGATTATTATTCTCACTGGATTGAGTTCCAGAAGCTAAATCAACTTGATCTTTGAAATCAATAAAACCACCAGAAGAGGACATCTTCAACACATTGAAACCCAAACATTGACATTTTCAGCAACGGTCACAAATTTTTAGTGATGTTGCCAATCCTTTGCAGACTCATCTGGATTGTCCATGTTATAGGTTCACCAAGGTATCTTCAGATCAATAGTGAAGCTGGAAGAGGGGACGTATCATTAAAAAGGAACTCTTCAAAAAGAACTAAGATTTCTATTTAGACTTACTGAACCACTACATAATTACAGAATGGCTTTGTCTCATGCCAGCTATTAGGGTTATTACTGGGCTATAGGATGTGGATGTGACTTTGCACCCTTTTTTTTCAGTCATTGATGGGACATGGGTACTGTTGGCTAGCCCAGCATTTATTGCCTGTACCTGGTTGTCCCAGAGAAAATGGTGGTGAGCTGCTTTCTTAAACTGATGCAAGCCATGTGCAGATTGACCAACCCATTCGGGAAGGAGTTCCAGGATTTTGACCCAGTGGCAGCGAAAGAACAATGCCATATTTCCAAATCAGAATGGTGAGTGGCTTGGAGGGGAATTTGCAGATGTCCTTCCCATATATCTCTTGCCTTTGATCTAGATGGAGGTGGTTATAGGTTTGGAAGGTGCTATCTAAGGATCTTTGACAAATTTCTGCAATTTATCTCGTAATTTTTACACACTGCTGCTACAGAGTATTGGTGGCAGAGGTAGTGGGTGTTTGCGGATATGGTGCCAATGAAGTAGGCTACTTTATACTGGATGGAGTCAAAGTTCTTGAGTGTTCTTGGAGTTGCACCAATCCAGGTAAGTGGAGAGTATTCCAACACACACTTGACATGTGTCTTTAAATGGAGGACAGGCTTTGGACAGTCAGGAGGTGAGTTCCTCACTGCAGTATTCTTAGACTCCAATCTGCCCTTGTAACTATTAAATTTGTATGGCAAGTCCAGTTGAGTTTCTGGTCAATGGTAACCTCAAGGATTTTGATAGTGAGGTATTCAGTGATGGTAACACCATTAAATGTTAATGGACAGCACTTTGATTGTCCAGCATTTGTGTGGCGCAAATATAACTTGCCACTTGTCAGTCCAAGTCTGAATATTGGCTAGTTCTTGTTGCATTTAAACATGGCCAGCTTCAGTAATCGAGAAGTCATGAATGATACTACACACTATGCAATCATCAGCAAACATTCCCACTTCTGCAGTTATGATGGAGGGAAGGTCATTGATGAAGCAGCTGAAGATGGTTGGGCCTGGGACACCATCCTGATGAATGCCTGCAGAGATGTCCTGAAGCTGAGATTACTGATCTCCAACAAGCATGACTAGGTATGACTCCAACCGTCAGAGAGCTTGTCCTTGATACATATTGATTCTAGTTTTGCTGGGGCTGCTTGCTGCCACACCGTCAAATATGGACTTGATGTGAAAGGCTATCACTCATACCTCACCTCTGGAAGTCAACTCTTTTCTCTGTGTTTGAGTCAAGAATGTAATGAGGGTAGGAGCTGATAAGGTTGTTGTAAGCAGTGTTAGTGCTATCAAGCAGCAACTAAGTGTGACAGTGGAGGACCAAAACATACACAGTGGAGGACCAAAGAAAAACTACCAGAGCAGGGCCAAGAACACACCTTCAACCAAAGATAAACGACTCATAACCCACTCACAATGGAAAGGAGAGAGAAGGTACCATGAATATAAGGCTGCAACAACCAAGGTAATCAGATAGGCTATACACACCAATCTGCAGGCAGAAGCTATGACAAGACAACTCTTAATAACATAGACAAGAATGAAAATGAGAAAGAGTTTAAAACACACATATTTTACACAATCTGAAAAGGTACTTTTTATAAGTTTTGGAAAGGTGGGTGAAATATCCCTCAAGCTTAACCCTGGAAAGATTAGAGTCTTTGGAGGATGTAAATAGTAAATGGGGATAAAGACTTGAAGGGATATGTGGAGCAAAGGGTTAACTTTATTAGTCCTAAAAGCATCTGCTTAAGAAGCTCTGTCATGAAGATGCCAGGTCTCAGGAGACTGAGCCCTGATGGAAGAAACCACTATTGAAGTCTTGCTCTATTATGTTTCTGTATATAGTTTATAGGCAATAAATGTTAACTGTTTGCACAAGCTTTGTGTTCATCCTTTGGAAGTCTCACTCATAGAAACATCTGATGAACAACCAACAATAAGCAACCTATGACAGCACAATGATTCTTATTTATATGTGTAATGGGCTTATTTATGAAAACTATAATGATGGAGAGTTTGAGTAAGATTTATGAAGTTATAATCCAACCTCAGATTGGACAAAGTGGTCCTTTATTGATTCTGCAATGCACAAGACAGCCTGAAACTTGGCAGACTATGGTTAAGCATAATGGCCATTCTGCATACTTCGTAAAAAATACTTGTTTCGGAATTAAGAAGGATGAACAAATCATGTACAAGAAATGGTCCCTACAACTGTCAGCCAATCTACCAGTGTGTCAATTACATGTTTCCTTCAAAAAGAAAAGAGGGCATTTGAGTCTATAGCCACAAAGTGCAGAATTAGACCATCTATACTCTTAATGTTTGACATCCAGAATGGCAACTAAACCTGATAACTGATCAGATTTGACAAGATTCTCAAACACAAGACATCTACTCCCTCGAAAGGTGGAGGTTACATTATAGAGGAACCCAATAATGGATTTATGGCTTAAGTCACACCTCAAGTGGTATGAGAGTCCCTGAGGTAGGGTTAAGCTCATTAAATCAAACATGCAATTGATTTAATGAGCTTAACCCTTCCTCAGGGACTCTAATAATTATTATGAAAATTGTTTAAACACTACTTGAGCCCAAAGATGTGATTAGCTTCATTAATGCATTGCTACAAGAAATTGGGAAGTAGAGAGAACAGATTCCTACCAGATAATGGGTAAAATCAAGGACTGCAGATGCTGGAAACCAGAGTCTAGATTAGAGTGGTGCTGGAAAAGCACAGCAGGTCAGGCAGCATCTCTCACTAGACAATGTCCATTATCAACAGTATGACACAAGAAGCTACTGCTGAGGCTGCACTGAACAGCTTATATGTGAAAAATTATTATTATCAAGCTAAGTAACAGGTTAGTTGAGATGGTCATTCACTAGTTTGAACAATTAAACATTGGCAAAATCTTAAAGGTCAAAGCCACATTGGCCATGGTGAGATTTGTAGTAGAATCAAAAACAAAGTCCAATATGGCACAACTTAACGCCAGCAGTTTTTCACTCCATTTTTATACTTCTCACAAGTGGCATGGTGAGATTCTGGCTAGAGAAAGTCCAACTGAGGAGGATTAAAGCTTGGTAAATGCCATGTTACAGCACAAACTACCTCACCAGAGTTCAACTTTCGATCTTTCTCACCAAATGAGGTATACATCAAGAAACTAGGGCAAGCTCCTTATGAATTCAGCTTCCCACTTGCTCCAAAGGACTTCCATGTTGGACACTAGATGCCAAAATCTCAGGATAAACTCAAAGGGCACTGGCCACATGCACCCCACTTCCATGAACATTAGCATACATGTGCCATGAGAGTTCTTGGATGTTAGTACATTTCAGAGCCACTTACAGGATGCTTTTACATTTCAATGCTGCACCTTGATGTGTGATGTCAACTATCATCTTAGTGCTGCTATAAGGACATATGGTTAGCTGGCTCAAAGGTAGAAAACAGAGGGTGGTGGTGGAGGATTGTTTTTCAGACTGGAGGCCTGTGACCAGTGGAGTGCCACAAGGATCGGTGCTTGGTCCGCTACTTTTCATCATTTATATAAATGATTTGGATGTAAGCATAAGAGGTATAGTTAGTAAATTTGCAGATGACACCAAAATTGGAGGTGTAGTGGACAGCGAAGTGGGTTACCTCAGATTATAACGGGATTATGATCAGATAGGCTAATGGACTGAGAAGTGGCAGAATGGAATTTAAGTTAGATAAATGTGAGGTGCTTCATTTTGGGAAAGCAAATCTTAGCAGGACTTATACACTTAATGGTAAGGTCCTAGGGAGTGTTGCTGAACAAAGAGACCTTGGAGTGCAGGTTCATAGCTCCTTGAAAGCGGAGTCGCAAGTGGATAGGATAGTGAAGAAGGCATTTGGTATACTTTCCTTTATTGGTCAGAATATTGAGTACAGGAGTTGGGAGGTCATATTGTGGCTGAACAGGACATTGGTTAGGCCACTGTTGGAATATTGCATGCAATTCTGGTCTCCTTCCTATCGGAAGGATGTTGTGAAACTTGAAAGGGGTCAGAAAAGACTTACAAGGATGTTGCCAAGTTTCGAGAACTTGAACTATAGGGAGAGGTTGAATAGGCTGGGGCTGTTTTCCCTGGAGCGTCAGAGACTGAGGGGTGACCTGATAGAGGTCAATAAAATCATGAGCGGCATGGATAGGCTAAATAGACAAAGTCTCTTCCCCTGGGGTGGGGGAGTCCAGAACTAGAGGGCATAAGCTTAGGGTGAGAGGGGAAAGATATAAAAGAGACCTAAGGGGCAATTTTTCACGCAGAGCATAGTGTGTGTATGGAATGAGCTACCAGAGGAAGTGGTGGAGGCTGGTACAATTGCGACATTTAAAAGGCATCTGGATGGCTATATAAGTAGAAGGGATATGGGCCAGGTGCTAGCAGCTGGGACTAGATTAGGTTGGCATATCTGGTCAGCGTGGACGAATTGGACCAAAGGGTCTATTTCCGTGCTGTACATGTCTATGACTCTGTGACTCTATTACTCCTTTATCATATTTTGGCTTACTTAAACTACATTATTATATCTAACTTCCACTCATTCCTGGTGTTTTTATTTTAATCACTTTTCTAATTTCAGTAGACACTATGGGTTCAATCTTAGCCGATGATTCACTAATAAAAACAGCAACAACTTTCAGTGCTTATTTTGATAATTATTAGGCCTCCATTTTTGTTCAATTTTTGTCATCATGTTCTATACAATGCCTACAATTGATAAGGAACAAAACTGGACCAAATACTCTAAGTGCAGCCATCAAAGAGTCAGCTTCAATTGCTAGTAACTCTTTTGCCTTTGAGTCAATCAAGAGTTCAAGCCACACTCCCAGGGTTTGAATGTGTAATCTACAGTGGTATCTTAATGCCATAATGTCACAGTTGGAGGTGCCAAATTTCAGATGTTATCTGCTTTCTCGGTTGGATACATAAGATATCATCCAATTTTTCTAAGGTGGGATCTCCAGGTGTCCTGACAAAAATTATGCCTTAAAGAAACAGTTTAAATGATCTGAAATACATTTTACTGCTCTGGTGAAACCCTGCTGTGTAGAACATTGATGGCCATATGCAACTGCACTTCAAAAATACTTGCCTGCCAAATGGTTCTTTGGAACATTTTAAAATTGCAAAAAAAAAGCAAGGGAGATTAAATTTCCTTTTTCTTTACTACAGATCCAAACACATGCCAAACTATAATGACTTTATATTATGCTCAACTGGAAATGTAGCTCAGAACTCCTTCCATCCCAATACCTTGTCAAATTGTTTGTGATCATTTATCCACCATAAAACCCATCTCTCCTTCTGTTCCAAAATTATTGGGCACAGCTGTATCATAATTGTATGTCTGAACTTCCACAGTTCCAAATTCTTAACTTTGAACTTACTTAGATTTAACATGTCTGTCACAGACTGGCTTATTCCTCTAACTTGCATATATCAATGAAAATCATAGAAATTTGTGGCATGTTTTCTTGCATTTATTTTAGGGAAAAATATTATAGGGGCAGAACAAGATTTATAGCCCAACAGTTGGCATTTGGCCCATTGTGTCTGTGCCAGGTTAAAAAAAAAAGCTATAATGCCTAAATCCACCTTCTAAACCTTGGTCAGTAGACCTCTAGATTAAAGCATCTCAAGTATTCAAAATCATTTAAATGTAATTAGGATTTTTTGGCCTCCAGAACCTTTCTTCCGGCAATGACTTGAAATCTATAGCTGGTTATATCCTTATCCTAATGTTCACTCTTTCCCATAAGCATAAAAATGTTATATTTTGTCCACTTACCTTTCAAAAGTCATCAGAGATAACAGGCTGAATTTGAATCAGAGAAACAGACAAGTTTGGGATTAAATTTTATTGTCCAAGATGAGTGAGCACTGCTGATGACCACTGATCTTGATCTGTTTTGGCCCGTCTGTGAATAAAAACAGCATGGAGTAGGTTCAGCATGCCCTCAACTTCTGACAAAATGATCTTCTGGAATCCAAAATCCATTGATGAGAAGCAACTTTGAGATGGCTAAAATTTTGATTGAACTCATCTTAAAATGACTGAATGGTTCATGGTGATGGTTCACACACAATGTATTTAAGTCTCAGGAGTAGTTCCTCCTTGTGTTGAATTGAATTCAATTTTGTGAAGGGATTTAATTTTAATTAATTTAATTCAGCTTTAAGCAGGAATTACACAACTTGTTTCAAGTTGGGCATGGTGTTGTAAGTGTTATGGACGAGACCAGACCACTCAAAACATTCTCAAGCAGGCAGCCCAGACCAAAACTTTGCAATTTGTTTTGGTAAGTGTACAGTGAAAATTACCTGGGGTAAGTTAGCTAGATCGGCTACCAGATTTTAAAACAGACAGAAATTTTATTCACAAAACTACACAATGAAACACCAAGAACAGAATAAAGAATCTAGGAGAAAGTGAGGGCTGCAGATGCTGGAGATCAGAGCTTAAAAATGTGTTGCTGGAACAGTGCAGCAGGTCAGGCAGCATCAAAGGAACGGGAGAATCGACGTTTCAGGCATAAGCCCTTCTTCAGGAATGAGGAGGTGTGCCAAGCAGACTAGGATAAAAGGTAGGTAGGAGGGCATGGCCAGGAAGGAGAGGTCAGGAAGAAGATTGCAGGTCTCTCCACCCCACCCCCTCTCCAGCCTATCACCCTCACCTTAACCTCCTTCCACCTATCGTATTCCCAACGCCCCTCCCCCAAGTCCCTCCTCCCTACCTTTTATCTCAGCCTGCTTTGCACACCCTCCTCATTCCTGAAGAAGGGCTTATGCCCAAAACGTCGATTTTTCTGTTTCTTTGATGCTGCCTGACCTGCTGTGCTTTTCCAGCAACACATTTTTAAGCACAGAATAAAGAACCGCCTACAGAACTCAGTCTATCCAAACTAGACTTAATATACACAACAGTCCCAATAAACAAATCCTTTAAACACAGTAAAAACTAAACAAAGACTTACATATCAAAGTTAGAAGGGTAGAAGTTTAGCAGCCTGTTTCCACACAGTCCACATTTGAACTCCCACTAGTTTGGGACTGAAGTGTTCAACTAGAGAGCTGGCCATGCCCTCTTGACTTATACAGGTTACTTCTAAAAACATAAAAGCTTTGGCCTAAAGTTTCATCTGCTTATGTATAAATAAAAAGGCCTCTCAATACCCTTTCATTTCTGTACCAAATCCAGCTGTTTGGAGTCCTAAGTGTTTTATGACCCCTCTGATAAAAATCAAAGACACAGTATCCTTGAGAAAAGGGACAGCTTTTAGAAAAAAAATGACCAGCTTTGTGACATAAGTTAGTGAGCATTTCCATCGTTTGGGCAAAGTTTTAAGTGTTTTAGATAGTGATGGGGCAAATGTTGATGAGATTGCTAAGATCGCTTTGATTGTAACTTTGTACCTGAGCTGGTTGGAAAAATTGTTTCTGAAGTTGTGTCTAAGGATGTATTTGCATCTAACATGTTCATTGTTCACTGTCAAGGTGTTGGGTTTTTCCAACATTATGTCCCATGAGGTGGCTATCCTTGTGTATTTCGAAGACTATTCAATTGATTGGTCATGAATTAGGCAGCAAAAAATTATTGTGGAGCATAATTCCTAATGAACAGTTAAACCAGAATCACAACATCAACATTTGATTGGTGAACCATTGTATACACAATGGAAACCAGCGTGGAGTTTTGAATCAATCTGTTAACATTTATATAGAGAAGAGAATAATAGCTGGGTTACAGACAAAACCTTTGCCTTATGAAGATCAAGTGTATATGATAGTAGTGAAAACAATTGAGAGCTTTGATTCAGTGGATTTTTCTTTGGAGGGTTAGATTAATGTAAGCATAATTGTTCCTGGATCAGCATGTTGACTTCTGGTGGAACAACTTAGTGGTGTGTTATAAGTCTCTACATTAGATTTGCTCTAAACCAGACAGAAAATCATTCACCACCTGAAAAAGACGTGATGAGGTTGGGCATTTAAAACTTGATCATTAGAAAGAAATATATAGCTGCTGATAATGGAGGAAAAATAATATTCCAGTACCCACAATTCAGAAGAAATTACATTTCAGGTGCATTATTCTGTGACGCGCCAAAAGGTAATCTATTAAAATCTTGTTTACTACAGTTCATCTGCTCCTGTGTAAATTATATGCAAACAGAAATCTGCCTCCTGTGAAAATGCAGCCTTGCATGTTACATTAGTTGCTAAAATTGTAGCATGTTTGATCCAGTTAAGGACAAGTAATGAAATGAGTTCTGTTCATGCAAACTACAACTATTATTAGAACAATGAAAATTGCAATGCTATATAATAAAATCTGTCTGCTGGTCATGTACTTTACATTGCTTGTCTACATTACACTGCCTGCACTGGTTAGTTTGCTTGCCCAATAAGTAATTTGCTTTTGGTTTGTTCAGTCATTTGCCAATTTTGCTCAAAACCTTTCATTTAATTTCATTTTGATCTAATTGCATTCTGTTTAAAAAAACTCAAATGTTCAAACAAAAAGATAGTTCCTTAACCAAGTAAGAATTTGTACAAAATAAATCTGCCAAGTACTGAGGTTACCTTATATGCAGCAGGAGAGACCCATGAGTGCTCTATAAATTAAGTTATTAATTGTATTTATTAGCAGGTACACGTACCCATGATACTATGACCCTATATAGATCTGTCTTGAAACATTCCTGGAAAATGTTCTCATTTGTATTTAATAAAATTTGTACTTTGGAACTACTATACAAATTTGCACTAAGTTCCCAAACATTTGTTTGGCATTATAAAAATATTAGTGATTAGGTGACTGTCACAAAATTGGAAAAGATCGGACAGCATGAAACTGAAAATTATTAAAATATTTCACACCAGCAGGAGTAAAATCAATTATAACAGGTGTGAAATATCATTTAACAGAGTACAGTGTGCAAGACAATTCAGGAAACCTATGCCAGTAGAATAATCACACTAGACCACATGTGAAGCAACTGTTTTATATTTCAAGCACAATACCAACTGCAGAGCTTATAAGATATAGACATTTCACACCCTTGAAGGAATGTTTATGACATTAGAAATTTCATTTGTTACATGGAAATTCATGTCCATGCTAACTTCAAGGAATGATAACCAAAAGCCAAATTTAATTTCAAGACAAACTTCTTCAGTAATTTAGACATTTGTGATTATATCTTTGAAATCCTGGTTTTAGTAAATGCAACAGCTGCACAATAAAGGAAACAAAAGTATGAAGAATGTATTTTGAAAAATGAAACTCTGGCATATATACTGTGCCAATCCTGTACATTTTGGGAGAAAAGTGATATGCTGTCTAACCTAAAGGAACGGGTTTCAGGCAGTCATAGCACCAAGTACATCAGCCAACATCTTAAAATAAAGATTCCTGAACTGTGGGTCATAACCTCCACTGTGGCAAGGAATTGAGAGCTCAGGAGTAGGTAGCAGTGGAGCAGAGAATCGGTTTTGACAGTTCTAGGATCTGTTTGGCAAGGCCACTTTGAAAGCATGTAACTATTTTCACTGAGGACCTGGCCTGATCTGATGAGCTCCAAGCCCCCAGTTGCTGACACCAACAGAGCCTTCCCACTCAGTGCTGTCTTAGTTATTCTTTGTGTCCATCTCTTGCTGATGGAATTCCCATATGGCTCAAAAGCTCTCACTCAGCCACTCTGCACTCCACCCACCACCTCCAAAATTTTCACTCTGGAGCAGTATCTGGTCTGAACTATCGACAATTGTCACAGCGGAAGAAAGCTCAAGTTCACTAATGCCTTGCTCGGTCTGGTCTACATGTAACTCCATTCTCACAGTAATGTGGTTGAGTCTTAGCTGCCCTCTGCCAATAAATAGGGTTGACCAAGCCAGTGACTCCCACATCCCATTAATGAACAAAAATAAAGCATGACCTTAAAATTTAAATTTACTCATTTTATGGTTTACAACAAACTTAGTCATGGATAAAATAAAGTTACTTATTAGAATTATATATTTTTATTACTTTTTCCAAAGTT
This sequence comes from Chiloscyllium plagiosum, assembly GCF_037043375.1. Taxonomy (NCBI): domain Eukaryota; kingdom Metazoa; phylum Chordata; class Chondrichthyes; order Orectolobiformes; family Hemiscylliidae; genus Chiloscyllium; species Chiloscyllium plagiosum. The sequence goes on from NW_028270140.1 coordinate 72,432,698, forward strand.
GCTGTGCCTGGCTGCACTTGTAGTGGCATGTTGGCCTGCACAGGATACCTCCTCAGGCAAGGAAATACACTTCATATAGAAAAAAATTAAGTAATGTTACCACTTTTACTCTCCATATTACCTTCAAAAAAATCTGCCTTTTTTCCTGGGACAAGACATCTGGGACCATATTCAATTCCACTTGCCATGGTCTTATCCCACACTGAGCCTATCTATATCTCTCTAAAGCTTCTTATCCATCTCTTTATTCCTTACTTTCCCAACAAAGTTTGTGTCATCATCAAACCTGGACTCAGTCACCCCTATGTCAATCATACATCTTGACTGTAAATACCTGCGGCCTAAGTACTGATGCTTACAATACCCCATCATTTAGTGTACTTAATCCAGAATGTCTTGTTTTCTGTCCATTACCTAATTCTCAATCAACATTGATATATTACCTATTCCTAATTTTTGGAATAATTTCACCCATCACATTTTATTGAATGTTATAGAAAATGCAAATACACTATATCCACTGGTCAATCCTTATCCATTCTACTGAATACATGCTCAAAAACAAATTTCTCAGTGATGGAATTCCCTTTTATAAATCTGCCATGACTTTGAATCAAAGTGTCCTCTTACAAGGCTGGAACTTCATTGGATCAGATGGGAATGGCAAGGGAAAACCAGGAGGAGATGGGGATGGTTGCTTGATCTTGACTCCCGCTTCTGCAACAGTCCTGTGCTAGCTGAGGAATTAATATCTGGCAGGTAGAATGGCCGACCATTCAGCAGCTGGAAATGAGAATTAAGGTAGAGACCATATCGTTGGTGCATGCAGAGGCAAGTGAGGCACCGGGTTTAAAGGGTCCTTTGCTGCAGCATTCATCCATGCAAGATTCCTTTGGTCATTCATCCCTCCTTCCCATTAATCTCCAATCTCATGCTGTCAGGGACCAGCAAGAACTTTCGTTACTATATTCCCTTTGAAGCTAGTACATATGGCACATTTACATTACTCGTTTGATAAGATCACATGCTATGGAGGATTAGGCTATTAACAAGCAATTATAATTATCAATTGGGAACTCACCACTGTCTAGTGGGAATCATGTCACCTTGAAATAAATGAACAAGTTGCGGTGAGATGAACTCAGTGTTGCGGTTAGCCTTGCCAAACATCTCTCTGTTCATCATGCCATAACCCGCATCACTCAGAGCCTGATAAGGTTGGCTCTGCCTTTCTATATTTTTTTTGCATTTTTGATTGCGGACTGAAATGGGAAAAGGATTGTATTTAAAACAAAGGTTTATGGAAGGGATTGCTGCATTTTTTTTAAAGCTAGCATTGATTATAAGTGTTGTTCACAATGTTGTTTATTCGACTAGTGGGGAGGTTTAGTTTCAGACAAACGCTCACCAGAAGTGTGTACAAAATTCGATTTGGCTGGCAAAACATAGCTGATTGGTCTGTGGAACGATGACCAGCTGTTGGTAGCAGAGGCATTCTTCATGCCAACAAATAGGTGATTGGCTTCCAAATAGCTGAACAGCTTACTGGTGTGAGATAGCAGAAATGATCATTCCTTTCGGAAAGGCGGTGTTGTTCTTTTCTCTGTAATAAAGTGAAAGCATCTACAGCTTGAAGAGAGGCAGTTCATTTTCTCATGTCAGTTGCTGTAGGCTAACCAATGAGTCAGACATTATATAATTTGTGAACCTTTTGCTCTTTATCATCTATAAGGAAATGAAAAACACTTGAACAGATTGAGAAGCAGTAAGTCCTGACAAGCAAAAAGATTCACGGGAAACCCAGTGGACTTGAAAAGTTGAGCTAACTTCACCAATGTTTTTGTGTCTATCTGCTTGCATGTGTAACAGGAGATTTTTAAGGGGATTAAAGCTTAAACTGGCAGAGTTATATGTTGTTGATACAAAATTGTTTAACAGCACTTAAACACTTAATGGTAAGGTCCTGGGGAGTGTTGCTGAACAAAGAGACCTTGGAGTGCAGGTTTATAGTTTCTTGAAAGTGGAGTTGCAGGTAGATACATTAGTGAAGAAGGCATTTAGTACGCTTACCTTTATTGGTGAGTGCATTGAATCTCGGAATTGGGAGGTCATGTTATGGTTGTACAGGACATTGGTTAGGCCACTTTCGGAATAATGTGTACAGTTTGATGTTGGAAAGGATGTTGTGAAACTTGAAGGGTTTCAGAAAAGATTTACAAGGACGTTGGCAGGGTTGGAGGATTCCAGCTATAGAAAGAGGCTGAATAGGCTGGGACTATTTTCCCTGGAGCGTCAGAGGTTCGGGGTGACCTCGTAGAGGTTTATAAAATCAGGAGAGGCATGAATAGGATAAATAGACAAGGTCTTTTCCCTGGGATGGGGGGGGGAGTCCAAAAATAGAGGGCAGAGGTTTAAGATGAGAGGGGAACGATATAAAACGGACCTAAGGGACAACTTTTCACGCTGAGAAGTGGTGAGTGTAAGGAATGAGCTGCCAGAGGACGTGGTGGAGGCTAGTACAATTACAACATTTCAAATGAATTGGGATGAGTATATGAATAGGGAGTGTTTAGAGGGATATGGGCCAATTTCTGAGAAATGGGGCTAGATTTATTCAGGATATCTGGTCGTAAATGGACGAGTTAGACTGAAAGGTCTCTTTCTATGTTGTACATCTCTATAACTAGCAAGTAGAGTCTATTTACTTTGAAATAAACACTAGGTCTGTGCTTTCTGTTGGCTTGGGTTCTGTTAACCTGATAAGTAAATTGTGGGATTTTGTGTGCTTTGGTAAATTCTTTAACTTATGTGATGACACTAAATAAATGAAACTACAATGGTAAGAGTTGCGAGCTGGTAACAATGAATTGGGGCACCTTACAAAGGGATGATGATGGACAGGGAATGGCAAACAATTAAAGTGCATATGGAGGAACTGCAACAAATGTTCATTCTTGTCTGGCACAAAAATAAAATGGGAAAGTTGTATCCCGTGGCCAACAAGGGAAATTAGGAAATCAGACCAAAGAAAGGGACATACAAATTGGGCAACAAAACAAATATAGGTCCTTTACAATTAGAAACAGAGAAAGTTACAATGAGGAACAAGGAGATAGCAAAGCAATTAAACTCTTATTTTGGTTCTGTCTTCACAAAAGAAGACACACAATGTCCCAAAAACGTTAGAGAATGCAGGGTCTAGTGAGAATTAGAAACTGAAGAAAATCAGGATTAATAGGGAAATTGTGTCAAAGTTTAAAAGTTGATAAATCCGCAGGGTCTGATAATCTACATCCCAGAGTATTTAAAGAAGTGGCTCTAAGGATAATGGATACATTGGTGATCACCTTACAAGACTCTGGAACAGTTCCTATAGATTGGAGGGTAGCTAATGTAAACCACACTAAAAAAACAGAGAGAGAAAACAGATAAGTTCAAACTAGTTAGCCTGACCATCACTAATGGGGAACAAGTTAGAGACCATTACAAAAGATTTAGTGGCACATCACTTGAAAAACAGTGACAAGATTGAACAGTCTCCACATGGACTTACAAAAGGATAATTATACTTGACAAACTTATAGTAATTTTTTGAGGATATAACTAGTACAGTTGATAAGGGGGAGCCAGTGATGCCAGTGGTTTACATAGACTTTCAGAAGGTTTTCGATAAGGTCCCACATAAGAGATTAGCAATGTAAAATTCAAGTACTTGGGATGTGAGATCATTCACTTAAGTGGATAAAGAACTGATTGGCTGGTTGGAAACAGAGAATAGGAATAAATGCCCTTTTTCTAAGTGGTAGGCAGTGACTTGTGGGATACACAGGGGTAGGGCTAGGACCCCAGCTGTTCACAATATCTGTAAATGATTTCAATGATGGAACTAAATGTAATATCTCCAAGATTACAGACAGCACAGAGCTGGGTAGAAGGATGAACTGTGAGAAGGGTGCAGAAATACTTCAGAATGATTTAGGCAAATGTATTGCAGATAAAGTACACTCTAAATACTGGGGTATCCATTTTAGTAACAAAAGCAGGAAGGTACATTATTAACTGAATAGTGATAGATTGAGGGAAGGTTCAACAAGACCAAGGTTTCATTTTACACCAGTTGCCGAAAAGAAACATGCAGCTTCAGCAGGTAGAGAAGGCTGTTGTCTGTCATAGCAAGATCAGAGTACAGGACCGCAAATGTCTTACTGCAATTTGCAGGACCTAAGTGAAACCACGTCTAGAGTGTACTGAATGCAGTTTTGGTCTTCTTTATCTGAGGAAGGATGTTCTGATGACAGGGGAGTGCAACAAAGGTTTATCAGAGTGATTCCTGGAATGGCAGGACTGATGTATGACACTGGATTGGTTCAGGCTGTAGTTTACAAGAATGAAGGGAGTCTCATAGAAACAATTCTAATAGAACACGACAGGGCAAACACAGAAAGAATGTTCCCGATGACCAGAATGTCCAGAACCAGGGGTCATAGATTAAGGATATAGGGTAGGCCATTTATGATTGAGGTCAGGAGATCCTTCACCCAGATAATAATAAGCCTCTGGAATTCTCTGCCACTGAAAGCAATTGAGGCCAAACCACTGAATGTTTGAAGAAGAAGTTAGATATAGTTCTTGTTTCCAAAGGGATTACAAAGTATGGGGAGAAGGTGGGAACAAGATACTGTGTTGGATGATCAACCACGATCATACAGAATGGCTGAGCCGGCTCAATGGACAGTGTGACTAGTTCAGTTTGGGAGTATGTTTGGCATGAACTAGTTGGACTGAAGGGTCTGTTTCCATGCTGTATGACTCCATGACTGAGGGGCAGAAGCAACAGCTATCATGCTAACTGAATAGGCATCATGCCTATTCCTTTTGGGTAACAATCATGTTCCTTGTTTCAACAGTTCAAACTAACCAGGAAAGGGCTAGGACCTGCAATGAGGTCCCAAACATTGTCACAAAAACAGAAATTGCTGGAGAAATTCAACAGGTCTAGCAGTGTCTGTGGAGTGAAAGCAGATTTAAAATTTCAAATCCAATTACTCTTCTTCAGAAACACTGTCATCCTGACTTACATGGAGGAGAAAACTCTAAAACTGCTAGGGTACCATGAAAGCTGCTCCACTGCAGACAGTCAGGTCAGAGTTCAGATGCAAGACCATGAGCAGCTTCGTGGCTGTGTGCAGAGGAGAGTTAGGCAAAAAAAAAGGGATGGTACTCACATGTCCACCAATTTAAAACCATTGCTGAAAATGGTTTCTTGTCTATACAGGCTCAAGTCTGGAGGGATATAAAGTGGTCATCTGTGAAGATAAAAGCCAATAGCAGGGTCCTGTGCTTAAACAAAGGGGACCTCAATAGAATGGAGGAGGACATGGCTAAAGTAGATTGGAAACAAAGATTTTATGATGGGTTAGTTGACGAGCAGTGGAGGACTTTCAGAGCAATTTTCAAAGTGCTCAGCAAAAGTATATTCCAGTGAAAAAGAAGGACTGTAAGAAAAGGGGTAATATGCCATTGGGTGTCTCAGGAAATAAGGGAGGCTGTCAAATTGAAAGAGAAAGCATACAATGTGGCCAAAAACAGCATGAAACTAGAAGATTGGGAAAACTTAAAAAGGTCAACAGAAAGCTGCAAAAAGACCTATAAGGAAAAGTAAGATAGAATGAGAAAAAAAAAACTAGCACAGAATATAAAGACAGACAGCAAAAGTTTCTATAAATATATAAAATGAAATACACTAGCTAAAATAAACACTGACCCTTTAGAGGATGAGAAGGGGCATTTAGTTATGGGATATGGTGAAATGGCCAAGGCATTGAACAGGTACTTTGTATCAGTCTTCACAGTGGAAGTCACGAATAACATGCCAGTAAGTGACTAAGAGATGAAGCTAGGTGAGGACCTGGAAATAATCATTATTATGGAAGAGGTAGTGTTGGGGAAGCTAATGGAACTAAGGAAAGATAAGTCTCCTGGCCCTGATGGAATGCATCCCAAGGTTCTAAAAGACATGGTGGGAGAAATAGCAGGTGCACTGCCGGTAATTTTCCAAATTTGATGGATTTTGGGGCAGTCCCAGCAGATTGGAAAACAGCAAATGTGACTCTACTGTTTAAAAAGAGAAGTAGGCAAAAGATGGAGAATTATAGATTGGTTAGCTTAACCTCTGTCATTGGAAAGGTGCTTGCGTCTATTATCATCAAGGAAGAAATAGCAAGACATCTAGATAGAAATTGTCCTGTTGGGCAGACACAGTATGGGTTCATGAAGGGCAGGTCATGCTTGACAAATCTTTTGGAATTCTATGAAGACATTACAAGCAAGTTGGACAATGGGGACCCAATGGATGTGATGTATCTAGATTTCCAAAAGGTTTTCGACAAGGTGCCACACAAGAGGCTGCTGCATATGATAAGGATGCATGGTGTTAGTGGTAAAGTATTAGCATGAATAGAGGACTGGTTGACTAACAGGAAGCAAAAAGTGGGGATAAACGAGTGCTATTCTGGTTGGCAATCAGTGACTAGTGGTGTGCCTAAGGGATCAGTGCTGGAACTGCAATTATAAATAATTTATATAGATGATTTGGTGTTGGGGACGAGTAGGGTGTCAAAGTTTGCAGATGACACTAAGATGAGTGGAAGAGAAAAGTGTGCAGAGGACTGTGAAACTTTGCAGAGGAACATAGGTACATTGAGTGAGTGGGCAAAGGTCAGGAAAATGGAATACAATGTTAATAAATGTGAAGTAATTCGCTTTGGTAGGAGTAATATTAAAAAGGTTTATCACTTGAATGCAATGAAATTTGCAACTAGCTGCTATGCAGAGGGACCAAGTGTCCTTGTGCATGAATCACAGAAGGATGGTCTGCAGGTACATGTAATTAAGAAGACAAATGGAATTTTGTCCTTCATTGCTAAAGGGATTGAGTTTAAAAGCAAAGAGGTGATGTCGCAGCTGTATAAGGTGTTAGTGAGGCCACACTGTGTGCAGTTTTGGTCTCCTTACCTGAGAAAGGACATACTGACACTAGAGGGGGAGCAGAGGAGGTTCGCTAGGTTGATTCAGAGTTCAGGGGTTGGCTTATGAGGACAGACTGAGTAGATTGGAATTATATTCATTGGAATTCAGAAGATTGAGGGTGATCTTATTGAAACATACAAAATTATGAAGGGAATAGATAAGGTAGGAGAGGATGCTTCCACTGGCAGGAGAAACTAGGACAAGAGGGCATAGCCTCAAGATTAGAGGGAGCACATTTAGGATTGAATTGATGATATGGTGAGAGCACGGGTAAGTGGATCTGAGTCCACAAAAAGATCAGCCATGATCTTACTGAATGGTGGAGTAGACTCAAAGGGCCAGACAGCATACTTCTGCTCCTAGTTCTTATGTTCTGTTTTCTCTCATAAGTCATTCACAAGAATGGAGAGATGATGCCATCATAACATTCCCTTGCATGCCCAGCTGGGTTGCTATATGTTCCCCAAGTAAACTTGGGCTCACAGTATGTCACATCTGAAGGAATGTGAGAGGTCAGGTCAATGCTGATCATTAAGCTGACCATGGGTCTCTGGTATAATTGGGAATATAGCAATTTCTGGAGCTGCAGTGAGAGCTGAGGGAACATCTGGTGAAACACTCAGAGGGTAGCTATGCTCTGGGTTAAACAGTTGAGAATGTCCATCAATACAAACACATGTAAATACAAAGTAGGAGTAGGCCATTCCACTCTTGAGCTTGCTTCATTATTTGATAAGATCTTGGCTAACCTCTTTGTAGACCCAATTCCACTTTCCTGCTCACCTGAAGCACTTTGATTCATTTATTACTTATGGATCTATATAATACAAAATATTCTTGCCTGGTGTCTCTGGGGAAAAGAATTCCAAAGATACAAAACTTCAGAGAGAGAAAAACAAATCTCTTCAAATCTACCTTAAAATGAAAGGCAACTCCATCTTAAATGGGAGACCCATTTTTCTAGTCTCTCCCACAAAGACTGAGATTGTCTAAGTACCTTGATATAACTTCCTTAATAATGTTGATTCCAGCATTTTCCCTATAACAGATGTTTAGCGACCTGTTCTACAGTTTCCTGCTTGTTGTCTCTCTCCTTTCTTGAATAGAGGAGTCACATTTGTTATGTTTCAATCTGACAAGATCCTTCCAGAATCTAAGGATGTTTGCAAAATTAACTCTTTCTGCAGCCACCTCTTTCAAGATCCTAGAATGTGGGCTATCATCCATGGGACTTTTCAGCCTTTTGTTCTAACCAATACATTTACACCTAATGATTGTAATTGTCTTAAGTTCCTACCTCCCACTTGTCTTTTGCTTTTCAGGTATTTTTGGGATTTTTTTTGTCTTTTGCAATAAAACACAGCTGCCTGTTCAATCTTTCTACCATTTCCATGTTTCCCATTAATAATTCTCAAGTCTCATCTTCTAAGGGACCAACACTATTTAGTTACTATTTTCCTTTTTAAGGACTTGATTTTCTAGAAAGTTTTCTGTCATACTCTGATTTCTCTCTAAATTTGTTTTAGTCATTGTTTGAGTTTCCAAAATTTGTCCACACTTCTGACTTACACCATTCTTCTCTGTAGTGCATGCTTTTACTTTCAATTTGACACTAACCTTAACTTCGTCAGCTAGCTACTCATGGTGGTGCTTAGTACAACTTCCTTCCAGTCCTAGGAGATACATAAACATGCAAATTAGAAGGAGGCCAATCAGTCCCTCCAGCCTGCTTCACCATTCACCAAGTTCATGGCTGATCTCATTTTAACCTCAATTTCACGTTTCTGCCCATCCTTGATGACCTTTCACACTCTTGCTTATAAAGAGTTTTTCTACCTTCACCTTTAGTATTGGCACCAGGCAGGCAACATAATCTTCTTGAATATGCTCTTGGCTCCACTGAACTGAGACCCATCAATAGTCTCTTAATGCTATATTTCTACTTAATCATCCATGGTCAGTTTGCTCATACATATTGTAGCCTCTGCTCTTGTTCATACAAGCTGCAAAATCTCAAGTCTATGGGATAATTGCAAGGGCTGAGGGACTTTCACTTCTACCTTTTTGATCTCCATACCTGCCTCAATCAGTCACTAGAGACAAAAAAAAAACCTCCAGATGCTGGAATCCAAAGTAGACAGGCAGGAGACTGGAAGAACACAGCAAGCCAGGCAGCATCAGGAGGTGCAGAAGTCGACATTTCAGGTGTACCCCTTCTTCAATCACTGTCGTGCCTTACTGTCACTGACTTCAGAGCAAATCCAAAGTTAATAAAGACTAAGTGATGCCACTACCTTCTGGAACACTCCCTCCTTGAAGTGCTTGGTAGCAAGCTCTTTAACTCCAAGCCAGTTTCTCAAATCACAGATATTTACTACAAATATTGTTGCCATACATTATACTAACATCCACTATCCTCAGAAACTACTGCTGCAATACATCATCATCACTTTCATCTATATTTTGTTTTAAGCAACTGATTTTCTTAAATGCATTTCAATTAATGCCTCTAGTCCTGCTGGTCATTATCTTCATATATCAATTAATGTTATCCTTAGTCCGGATGAAATTCTTCAATTTAAATAAAATACTCACTCTCTAATTTCTTACCTTCTTTCTTGTTACATCATAGTTTGATGTTCTTTGGAATGCTCTGAATCCACAGACTCAACCTATTGGCTTCTTTCCTGCCATTCTCAGACTTATGGATGGACCTGTTATATTTTAAAGTTGGTCTTTCTCTGTACCTTCTCTGTAGCCATAACACTACAGTCTGCATTCTGTTCTATTGACCTGATGTGCTTATGTAAGGCTGGATATTATGTAAAACAATACATACCACTGTATCTTGGTGCAAGACAATAAGAAATCAAATCAAACCTATCTCTAGGTTACCCTCCATTTCTGGCATGCAACTTGTATTTTCTACAATTGCTACATGTACCAAATTCTTGACTTCATACTTAGTCTACATTGCATTCAGGTACAGTTTCCTCTCAATGTATCCCTTTTCTCTGGCTCCATAATTCTCAAAAGTTAAGATAAATATAAATTCTGAAATTGCCCATTGTAAATTTCCAGATGGGCATTTTGAAATGTTTCAATATGCAACACCTATATCGAGACCTTCCTCTGGTCATCCTTAGGCAAAACACAGTAAGCACCCATACAATGACAGACTTTAAAAATTTCAGAGCAGATACAACAAATGGAATATGTGATACAAATACTTTGAAGACAGAATCAAAATAGGAGTGACATACTTCTCTTCACTATAATTAAATGCCTGCACTAGAATATTTGTGTCATTACTGGGTGTAGAAGCATCCCATATCCATAAACTATCAGTGTCTAGGACCATTCACCTTCTAACAATTCTGCTGATTATGACAATTATATGCAAAACATTCATTCTCATGACATTCAGCCCATAAGCATCATGAACTCCAAACAGCTGGGCTTATTTTCCTTTTCTGCTGTTCACAAAAACAAGTTGCTATATATTCGTGGCAGACTTATTACAATATGATTAAAGATCCATCTTGAATAGGAATGTGATCCAATTTCCCAGAGGTTATGGGATGTCTGATGATTTTGTGCAAGGTGTTCTGCTTGGGGAAAATTGGAATATGTTGTCTCAGTTTCAAACAAATGAAGAGATCATCAATGTCTAGGAAACAGTCAAGGTGATGTTTTTGTGCCATCTATTCGACATCGGTGCACTCCGTATAAAAACCCTGGAATTTTTATTTCAAGTATTTTATTATGCATAGCCCTAAATTAAATTTTATATCCAGTAATTGATTGATGTACAAGTAAGTTTTAATTTAGGAGAATTGGTTACAACAGGGTAATAAGTACATGGTTGGCTGCTCAGTCATTCAACTGCAAACTCTTTGACATGGCTTGGTGTGTTTTACTTTTTCTCCAACAGGAAGCATCATAGAGGAGGTCTATGACAAAATATATTTTGGTTGTAATAATGACATGAATACAGAGATGGAGCAAATGATGTACTAGTTAATTGAAGTTCTTAGCAACCTGCACATCAAAATCACTGAAGTAAAGGATAAAATTACCTTGAGCAATACAGAAGCTCTTTAGTGGTAGTGAGAAATATAATTCAGATAAGAGAGTTAGTAAAAATTAATAAGCCCTCCCATTGCTGTTTATCTGAGGGCTTACACAGTCAAGATTATTTCTTAGAAATTCCAGACATTTACTGACCTGTGTTGAGCCAAGATTGCTCTGGTTTACACAGAAGTGAATGGGAAGGTCTTTTTCTCTCTGAACTGCAATGTGTTCAGAATGTCATGATCTTGGTCGGTCAAACATTTGCTTAAAAACAGATCTGCATCAGTATCTGCAACCACAGCTCCCCCGCTCCCCTCCCCCACCCCCACATCTAATGTTCAACTTAACCTTTGTGTTTTATGTTCAATCACAAAAAATGTCCAGATGTGATTTCTGGATGGTTGATATACACTAGCAAATTATACCTTCAATGGCCATTTTGGCAATAGTTTCCAATGTTAGTTAAAATACAATACAAAAACAACCACAAACCAAAACAGTGAAACAGCATGTTATATTAAAAGAATTATGTTACAGTACAGAGACCACTAGAGACAGACTAGTTGAGGTTACATTTCCAGTGTTTCAAATCTTTGCTTTCATTCAAACAAAGATTACTATTTTTTTATACACTTATGAATATCCAGTGTGGTCCTGCAGCATTTTACATTCTGTTCTCCTACTGTCACATTTATAACTAGCCACATGTGACCAGTTCCTTTTAAATATACAACAAACATTCAGGAACAGAAATGCATTTTTGTCCATCCATTAGTTATAAAACATAACTACTGATTTTAAGAAACTTTTAAATATAACAATTTTTCTAAGGAAGAAAAGGGGATAAAAAGCTAACATGTTGACCACAGGGCACTTTCAGTAGTACATAATGCATCTGTACAAATAAACTTATTCCTTAGTTAGCCATTTTTTTCTTTTTGCTTACTTGTGTTATAACAGCAATTTGGTAGCTCTGTAAGTCTTAGCTTTATGGTTAAAACCTGGACAGTAAGGGTGGAAAGCTGTATGGCCTCAGAGCCATCCCATTAACAGGCACATTTTTAAAAATTTCATGGTATAAAGGCTATCAGCAGATAGGAATTAATATAACAATGTTTGCAATTATTCTAAGTAAAGAGATTTATCACAATGTTAAAAACAAAAATTGTGGATGTGGTGGACAACTTCCTGGAAGTCAGGTGATCCACCAAAATGGTCAAAAAGGCCTGGACATCCAAACTAGATTTCTACATCTTATGAATCTAATTGAGAAGCATGGCTGGTTTCCTTTTAGGTTGGGGGCAGACAGTTATGCCTGGACAGATTTGAAATGGAGAGAGGAAATGAGGAAGGAAAAAGAAAAAAATAGCCAAAATGTAGCAGTCATTGAAATGTACAACAACGTTGTTATTTTGTAGACTTGCTCACCATCTTCCAGTGCTAGGTTTGTGTTACCTTATAGAACTAAGGCCATTATTTGTAGTCATTAGGACCACAGATTTGCCAGATGTGTGCATAAAAATATAGCAGTCACAGGACCATCACTCACAACATAAATGCACTTCACAAAGTAGTTTTTAGTATCATTGTAATGAATAATTGGGGATGTCTGCATGTCCAATGAAAAGATTACAAAATGATCAACATTCCAGAGTGATGCTCAGCACTGCATCTCCCATCCCAACTACTAATCAAGTTTCCACATAACCTGCGTTTTTGCATTTACCTTTAAAAATGAACAGCGCTGATAAAATGTCAAAGTTTGATAATCCTGCAAAAAATAAGGTTTTGAAGAGCACAAACATCATCACTTCCACTGCACATTAACAAGTTAGGCTGTCACTCTATTATACCCTTATCATTTTCCTACTGGCACACTGCAGACTGCAGAGTTACTTAACTGCTAGGCTCAAGCTGAGTCAATGGTCTAAACTTATGTAGTATATAGCTATAGAAAACTGTTGATAAATGCAGTGTCCATGACTGATAGACTCCATAACTATATACAGTGGTGAGTATACTTTTTAATATTTTGTTCAGATAGCATTAAAAATATTAAAACAATGCTCAGTCATGGATTTAATTCCAGTGCTAAATCTACTTCTTAGTACATGTCCAAAACTAGACTTAACAAAGGCACAGTGCCTGGAACGGACCACAGACTTGATTTCTTCTTTGTGTTAATCATGTTGGAAATGATTTAATGTTAAGGACATGGGACATAGAAAGTTAATTTGTCTACAGTCTTCAAAACATCTTAAAAAACACTCTTAGAATGCCAAAGACCTCACATCAAAACCAGCAGAGCCGGTCTTCATCCAACAGGCTTCTGGGTGAATACAAGTCACACAACAACTCATTTTAATTTTAATTTTGGAACCAAAAGTATCTTTTGATAATTAATCACAAGTACATTTCTGTGTAAGTAGGCATTTGCAACATCTGGATATCCAATCCATTTAAAACTTTGAATTGCTGGTTCATTGTCCTTAATGAAAGAGGTAAAACAAAAAGAAATCCACTGATGATCTATTGTCAATTTTCTCTCTGCACTGAAAAAAAAGTACGTCAGTTTAACTGTAGCAATGAGTATATTATATTTGATCATTTAGAAAAAGGTGACTTGAAATTTCCAAACACCTGGGGCAGAATTATGTCTACACCATCTGGGAGTAAAGCAGCTGATGGAATTTAGAGTGTAAACTTCAGCAGCAAGTATTGCCTGCAAGCGATTATGGCATTTCGATTTTCTTAGCCACCACTTGAAATAACAGAATGAGAATTGAGCAAGCTCTTCCTTTGCTGACACCCAATTTCCTAGTCTGACTTGTCTGTCTGCACTTGATTTGACTAAACAATAGAGATGAATTTTTTTGAAGAACATACCTTTAGAACAGGCAAAAAAAAACGTTTTTTTTACACTATTCTTTCTACTCCTTTCCAATAACATTTAGAACTTTGTATTTAATTAAACTGAATATTACTGAAAATAATATAAGTTTTGCCAAAGCCTTTGGCTTGCACTAATCAGGACAATCATGATTTATATTGCATGAGAGGACAGCGTTGATTGATTGGCAAGTGGACTTTGATTGGTAGAGGTGTAGCCATGGAGACTGCGCTCATTACTGTTGATTGACAGTAAACAGCCAGGACTTTTTTAAATTGGAAACCAGGCAGGTTGACTCTGATTGGTCAGGTCACTGCCTTGAGAAATGTACCAGAAATGGCTATTACCTATTTTGATGAGTTGAAATAGGCATAGAGAGTGTGTACATGTTCTTTCTGACTGCAGAAATTATGGCTGTGTGTATTGATATAGTTAATAGCAGTCAGAGTCCATTGTCAACTAATCCACATTCTCCTCTTATACAGTATAATTTACCAGACATTTTCCTTCGAATTTGTAATCTTGTGAAATATCCTCATGACTGCAAGATTAAAAAAGTTTTGACAAACTGTGCCTTTTTTCAGTAATGCTAAAGTTCTGTACTAATAAATTACTATTTATAAAATGAATACCTAAATATCATGTTTTTTTTCCCAAATAAACTCAATTTCATAATCATGTATTTTTGCTAAAATACACTATTGTTCACATTTTAAAAGGTCTTCAACAAAACATAACATCTGGGAGGTCATGAAGATGTCTGTTCTTCCGTTGGCCTCCCACCCCTTACCTCACTCTCATGACCAATTACTACTCCCGACATTCATATGGTATCTTCCACATAAGAAAAAATCATTTTTACAGGAGGAACGGTGATGTTGAACAGGAAGTATGAATTGATCAAGACATCCTGAAAAACCTTTTGTACAGGCTTTTAATAAATGGTAAGATAAAGCAGCAAAGAAGTTTAATGCAACTTTTCTGGATGGCTAAAGACTGCCACTGACAGTGAAGTTGAGGAAATGGAGATGCATTACTTTGAGTCTGACTACCAGTCTGTGCAGGCCTGCAGATAGAATTGAAAAACTCTCCACAGATAGACTAGATCCACTGAATGAATGCAAAAGCATCATCCTTTTGTTAAAGTCCAAAGTGGAGGAGCCAACAGGTGGATTTAAACCACTGAATTCTATACAAACTGATATTTGCCTAGAGTGTGACTGGGAAAAACTAAGTATTGAAATGAACAAGAGTTCCAATGATGGGAATGATCAAATACAAAAGAAAAACTGGATGATAATTTGAGATCAGAATCAACAGGATACCAAGGCTGTGCACCATGTTCTGTTCAGGTGAGCAATCAGAGAAGGTGGTACAAACAGTACCATGCAATGCCAGGCCTGAGGTGAACTGAATTACTTTGATTTCTACAATGTTGAGTTAAGAAAAGTTCTGGTTTAATTTTGCAGACTTTAAATTTAAAATAAAATCAACCTCATTAAATTACAAGACTTAGCTTTTGTGAATATTATCATACACATTTGAACATGCATTTTGATTTTTCAAAATGAGCTGTAGATTCAGTCCAACTCAAGGTATCATTGCTGTACAATGGTATATCTGAAAATGTGTGGTGAATTCAAAACTCAAGTTCAATCTAGGGAATGCCCGATATGGAAAATGAAAGTATTTTCTGCACAAGAATCAGCAACATGGAATGATCAATGCAACTTCTGTGTTAAATCTTTCTATTGTTAAATGACATTAATAGACAGACTTTTAGGGCTCAAAGTCATTTGTCCAATCCACTCACAAAGAAGTTCATAAAATGTATTGAAAATTGGCCCTTGAAATCATTATCCACTGTTGTTATTAGGATCTCCTCATAGCCAAGTTTCCCTAGTATGTTCTAAGGGCTGGATTTTCTGGACCTAGTCCCAGTTGGAATAGTGAATCTATTTACAGATCGGAAACCAGAATGGCATGGGAGTTTATGTTGTCATGGCTCTTCTTCTGAGCCACAGCATTCAAATCTCACTGGAGATGGGAAGAAAAAATACATTGATTTTGTCAAACAAATGATTTTTATTTAAAGGGACCATGACATGGGTTACAAGGGATCAAATACCCAAGGAGCATTTTTTGGATTTTTCAGCAACCACAGTACTGGAAAAGACCAGGGAAGGCTGCTCTTTAACTCTTGCCTTGAGATCCTGCAGTGGAATCTGAGAGATTGTAATGAGGTGAGCTCTCCAAAGGTCAAAAGAGGAAGTGGACAAGCTCTCCAAACAAGCAAGCTTGAATTTAAGTGATAAAGGAACTGCAGAGGTATGCTCAGTGCACCAAGAGGATCCAGGCCTCAGGAAGCTATGATAGGTGAGGGCATAACATTTTCTGGTGTGATGCCACCACCTATTACTTTTGCACAGCACTACTCTTGTCAACACATCTTGTCATTCCATTTATTTCTGTATCTACAGGTCGCTCACTTCACCTCTAAGACAACATATATACCCACCTTCATCATGTTGTCCTCCACATTCCTACCCACAGAAACATTCTAACACTCTTAACTGTGTTTCCTTTCCTCCTGGAGAAGGAAACATACACATTTTTGGAAAGGCACAGGTTCAGAGTTGGTGATAGGGAAGTGGGGGTCACTTTATTGGCTATTGGTTTTACGTGCCATCCTGGTTGGTGGGAAGGAGGTCTTGTGCCAGGAGACTGCCAAAATTAGGAGCATCTTGCAGGGAGAAGCTGAGCTCCTCAGGCACTGGTGCTCAGACATACTGGGAGAGATGATCCTCTCTCTGCGGCTCCCACTTTTTTCTGGGGGTGAAGTGGGGGAGTCTCCTCTCCTGCCAGCACTGTCTTGGTTTCCATCACCTCTGCCCTGAGGATGAGCATGTGACAGAGGAGGAGACAGCTAGTGCTTCTGCTGCCTCTAGTGACATTGGTGGTGGTGTTACATCCTGTCTGGTCCACAACCAGAGATGCAAGTTGCAGTTGCAGAAGCTGCTCCTGTGCTATGCAAACTAATAGCAGGGAAGTGTAGCCTGCAGTGAGTGAAATGCCAGACAGGTAAAATGTCTTCCAAAAACAATCTGAGACAAATGCTTCGGACAGCAGCCTCTCAATGGCCAGGGCTGAAGCTTCTCACTCTCACTGAAGAAGCTCTTTCCACTGTACACTCAACTTACTGTGTCTGGCAAGTTGGTGTCAGTCCGTCTACCTGGACCAGCAAATCCAGAATACATTGTTAAAACAACACTCAGTTACTTTTTAATTTCTAACTTAATTTTAGTTACAAAATCAAGAGACCCAAAAATCCCTGCTGTAGTGATTGTAATGAAGTCAGCCAGCTAGAATATGGGAGGTCCGTGATTGGGCCAGCTGAACAACCCCAATCAGGGAGCTATGGCTGACATAGAAAAAGGTGAATGTCAGAGATCCTGACACTCTGGTAGCTGCCACTGAAGTGAGGCAGTACTAAAATCAAGGACTGTTTATGTGTAAATAAAGGGTGACTTGGTGACTGATACCGGCTTCTATGGAGTTATTTTACCTGCTGATCCTAAATTCTGCCCTAGTGAAATTTAGAAAAAGGCAGAATGACGTTGGGATTCTAACATCAATTTTAGGACATTAATACCCCAGTAAGCATATAAACATGCCTCACGTTCATAGAAAGTTTGGAGGGCTACGGATGCCAAGACAGTTTGCTGAAACAGTCTTCTTCACTGCCCTGAAACTGCGTCAGAGTTATAATCAAAGTAGTGAAACGTAAAATAAACCTTCTAGTACTCATCCCTCAAACTTCATGCCTTTTGAATGCCAACTCATACTTTGTCCCCAGTCCTCACGGCCACTCATATCTTCCATGCCTTTCCATATTGCTCCTCTGTGCAACTCCCATGGCCCTTATACCCTCCAGGTATAGTAAGAACATTTAAATGACATTTGGTTAAGTCCATGAAGGAAAGATTGGGAAGGATTTGGACCAACCACAGGAAGATGGACAAGTTTAATTTGGCAGCATGGTCAGTGTGGACGGGTTGGACTAAAGCTCTGCTTCCATGCTGTATGATTCTATGACTCCATGCAAATCTGGGGAGAATCCATGAAACCCCACTCATGCCATGGCTTTTTAGAGCCCTCTACCAACTAAATTCATAAATGTTGGTGATGAAAATTGCCTGTTGATGCACCTCTAAATGCAATTCATAAAGTGCAGATGCAGGAAATATGCTCTGCCTGCATTCCCCACTGTTAGTAAAAAGGGTAGTTGCCGGGTTTGGGAACAGGACATCTGGAATTGATGCTTTTCCCCACTTTGACTAAGGAATAGAACCTTTACACTCAGTGAAGTCTTGGGACTTGACTATAGTTATATTGTTGTTGTTAGACTAGGTCCTATTCCAACGTTTTAATTGAATTCAAAATTCACAAGCTTCCATGGTAGGATTTGAACCCATGGAGCTCTAGGTTACTGATCCAAGAATATTACCACACACCACTATCTGCCCCTATTATTAGACTGCCATAAAAATACTTACAGTTTGTCTTCCATTAGACCAGCCTGCACATTTCAGCAAAGCTATAAGGAGCAATAAGACCTTGCTTATATATCCTGTCAAACACATTCCCAGAAAACTCCATAACAGAGTAGATGGAATGATTGAAACTTACACCAAGGTGAATTTTCAGGAGGACCATTAAGGAGGAGAGCAAAGTGGGTAAGAGGAAGTTCTGCACGGAATTCCAGAATGTAGACCCAAAATGGATGATGATATTGCCCTCTGAGGGGAGCAATGGAAAAAACCTAAGTCGCTGAGGCAGACAGAATTCTTCTTGTAGGGTGACGACAAGGTTAAAAAGTAGTATCAGTGCGTTGCAGAGATATTATAAAAACAGAGGAGAATTTTAAAGTGGAGATGGAAGATGTTCAGAATAGGATTATGGACAATAAAGTTTTGGATGAGCAGAAGGGTATGGGGGGGTGGGGGGGTGAGGGATAGGAGACTGGTAAGGAAACCACTGAAAAATCAAACACTGGAAGTAATAAAGGTGTGGATGAAACTTTCAAGAGCTCATGGCTAGTTAGAAAAGGGGAGTGAAGATGAAAGTGTAACAATAACAACCATAAATGTAACGTTTATTTTTCATCTTGTCATGTACTGATTTAAAAATAGGATGATGTTAAATCCTTGTTTATCATGGAGTTCCCCAAGGTTCAGTGATAGGTATGAATCTTGAATAGCAAGATGATGTGTCAGTAATGGGATGTGATGCATTGGGCAGTGCAAAGTTAGCAGTGTGAACGTGAGGAAATGTCATTGACATTGACCACATTAAATCTCTATGAAATTGCTGCCAAGACTCAGGACCAACTCTAAAAAATGACCTTCATGGCTACCTGCTCCCATTCTCTTCCTACAGTTGTTCTCAAAGGTCTCCTGGCTCCCTGTGGAACAATGGCATCTCTCTTACTGGTCATCTTGATCACAAGTGCTTCCAATGAACATCTTTTATCCTGGAACACATTCTCTAGAAAGAGGCAGCTGCATTGGTGATCATTTTATCATTATTTAAATTGCAGCAATATTCTGCATTACAGATGGGATAACTGCCTTTACAAATTGAAGTTTGCTTACCCCAAATAGTTTGGGAACAACATTGCAGGTCTCCCCTGATAAATACAGAGGATGCCAGTAGTATTAAGACAACAGTAGTGTGGGACCTCTTTGCTCAGATATTGCAATCTTTCAGGTGAGATAGGTGCATCAAATTTGCACGTTCAGAAGAATAGACATGGACATGTTGCAAATCATGAACTCACCTTCAAAAACCTAATTTGTTGCTTGTGAAACCAGAAAAAAACAACCGTTGTCATTGCTCAGTTGAGGTCTCTAAGGACATTATGTATAGGATGCAGGGAACAGCTATTCAAACTTTAGCTTCATTATGGTACACAGTTAAGCTTCTGTTCTCCATTCTCCAAATCTGACTCACTGATTATTAACCATCTATATCATCAGTACCTGGCTGAAGACCATCAAGAACACCAACTTAAGACTAACAGGAACATGCTTAGGCAAATTAAACGGTGATGTAATCATAGGTAGGAAAAGGATTCCTATATCACAACTTGATATAGAAAATCCAAAGGAATTCAACTTAAATGGCTGCAGAAAGGGTAATGCTTTCATTGTGCTGCTTTAGTATGGAAAATATGTTTGCTACGAGTCAACAGCAATTCTTTATCATGCTGATAAACTGAAATTTGAACCATAATATATCCTGAATTGAGGATTACTTCCTCTTGAATTTGCCCTTGACCATAGACATGGAATTCAGTTTTTCCATCTATTTGGCCTTATGCTTCCAATCTGTGGGAGTTTACTCAAGTAAACATCACAGCAGACATTTCCTTCTGATATAAACACTGGCAGATGAAAATGTTCTTGGTAACTCATGCAAAGTTTTAAAATATAAGCCTACATTAAAGTGGTCAGAAATGTAACCTAAACCTAAGAAGCTATCTAGAAGAAATAAGCTAAACATATAAAACTTCCTTCAAAAGAAGTAAGGTTAATTTAGACAGCAAAGAACCAATTTCAATGTGTCCAAGAACAGATGAGAAGTCCATAGGCGACCCTTTGATTTTTCTGGGTGCAATAGTTAAATAAAGTGAAACAAGAAAATTCAGAATACTGATGATACTTGGGCCAAAGATAAATTTTTGCAAGCCATGTTTGAAATGAAATAATGAGAGATACATTAATGAATAAGCAATAAACAATATAAGATCCACAGAAGTAATGATTTATCCAATTATAACGGTGAGAGGTTGCAGTAATTTAGCAGTATCAATAAGTCCATTCGATAGAGTACATTCATCTCAGGGTTCATACAGCAACGTATGGACAGTTCATGACAGTCTCTTGATTGTAATTCACTTTATTTTTCTATTATTATGCTTGGACAGTTGGCAGACTATATTAGTATTGGTGCATTTGATGTAAATCCTGTTGACATTTAAATCAATGTAAAGGCTGATCATGAACATCAGTCACAAACCCACACACAAAGCCTCCAACTACCACAAGAAATAAAGCATCTGCATTATTCTTATTAGATGCGTTACAGTTGACTTCCTTTCGCCCTTTATTCCTTACTCATCCACAACTGTTTAATAATGTTAGACGTTTTAAGTCAGCAAATAAAAACTGTTTTTCATCAGTCACTAGTTGACTGTCCAAGACATTGCTCACAGCAAAATGGTTTAGGAATGAAAGTGGAAACCCAATCCAGGAGGTGAGAGTAGTGAGGTTACAATCATAGAATCCCTATAGTGTGGAAACAGGCCATTTGGCCCAACACGTCCACACCAACCCTCGGAAGAGTAACCCACTCAGATCCATTTCCCTACCTTATTAGTCTACATTTCCCCTGACTAATGCACCTAACCTATACATCCCTGAACACTATGGGCAATTTAGCATGGCAAATTCACCTAACCTGCACATCTCTGGAATGTGGAAGGAAACCGGAGCACCCGGAAGAAACCCATGTAGATACGGAGAGAATGTACAAGCTCCACACAGACAGTCGCTCAAAGCTGCAATTGAAACTGGGTCCCTGGTGCTGTGAGGCAGTAGTGTTAACCACTGATCCACCATGTCATGAGAAGTGAAACTGGGACAAATGAGGTCAGAGGGGATTACAGTTAAAATGATTAATTTTCAGAAGAAGATTTGAGTGGATTGAGAGACAACCATTCATTGGCTAAGGACAGTGAATACGATAAAAGAAACATTTATTGCAAGACCACTTTAAGAAGTAGTCAGAGAATTCAAAGATTCTCGGGTAGGACTAGGAAAACAGAATAAGAGCCTGGGAGGGAGTAGAAACATTCTGGCTGACAGTAGGTAGAAAGTGTTTCTAAGTTGGCTGAAAGTTAAGAGTAGGAGGATAAGGGCCAGTAAGGCCTGTGCAGAGACCGAAGCATAAAATCCCAAAGATTAACTGATGTATTTGAAGCTCTGGAAATTGGCCCGAAAGAGGGGATGACCATGTGAGGGATAGATAAAATATAGAATGGATAACATAAGCCATTTAATTTTGAATTTTGTTTTTGTCTGTTCCATTACAAAATGTAATTTAAGTGATTTATGATGTGGTGCACTGGGGAGTCAACCAAGCTGCTTGAAAATATTTATTTTAAAGGATTTGTTTGGTCACTTTAGTGGTAGTTATTTTCCAGAAAATACGAAGTAATTTGCAAAGTTTAATACTTTCGGCTTAGTTTTTTCCCCAATATGTGAAACACCTGAGCCAATCAGCATGTTTCACAACTTGCAGATTTCTCACACTCTTTCTCCCCTAATTTTCACAATGTTTGCAATATATTGTGGCATTATATCACTGTTGTTACTTTCAACCCTGTGTCTTTCTGACAAAAGCAACACTAATCACTTTCAAGCATCAAGTGATTATTCCAGGATGTATCAAACCTTAAGGTTTCTGGTTGCCTTACCTTCATATTTTCAACAAGCTTCACTTTTGGCAAATTTCAAGAATATTACTGTTTAACTTCATAGTCCTATTAAAATATTTTGTGAATATTGTAATACAATGGAGAGTTAATAAAACACAAGATCAATCAATACTGAAATGAAGTACCATCCTCCATCCCCTTTCCCAATGAGCATAACTAACCTTTGTCACCAAGGCTGAAGGAGAGCTTTGGTGAAATTAATTATAAAAAGTCTTGAAAACAAAATAAATAGTTGAAACCTTCTGGTCCTTCATTCAATTAATGGCAGAAGAAGCTTATCCCATCCACTCAAGATCTGGATGTTGTGGGTTTTGTGATCCTAGATGGTTGTGTCCAGAAATTATGATCAAATACAGCACAGAGCTGAGAGATGATGCCAAGGACATTAAAGTCTTTGTTTTGCAAAGTCAGCCATAAAGAGCAAATCTAACAAAAGTGCTATAGTGAAAGGTATCTTTGTGTTCAGGCTCCATTCCTAATAAATAACTTCATAGACTGTAGCCTTCTTGTCCCCAGAGCCAGTGACAATGTATTTATCATCCACTGAGATGTCGCAGCTCAGCACTGAAGAGGACTCCTTCGACTGTGAAGTTAAAAAAAAATCAAACAAATGAAAGGGAAAGAAAATAAGCTTGTCTATGTTATTATGGAAAACTTAGCACCAATGAGCACTTTGTTAGAGAATGAACAATGTACATCATTACACAGAATTTAGTAGCATGCCACATTTAACTTCATGCTCCATTGCTGTTGACACCAATTTGAACTGAAGCGCTATTAGGTCAACAAACTAATGCTATTGCCTTCAGGTGAATAGTTTGGGTTTCTTTCGCCTCCACTTTTTCCTAAGGCAGAACCACTATCTTGGCAACATAACCCTTGCTTTTCAGTTCTGAATGTTCAGCCCACCTGAATGAACCAGTGATCTATGTCCCCATTCAGAAATGAAGTCAAGAATTCTAACTCCCAACCACATTGTTGTTCATTTCTAACTTGAAGTAGAGTGGATTCTACAGCACTTTGGGTACTACAAAAGCATTGATTCTGCAAAATGTTCCACAACATAAACAAATAATTGTTTGGAGTTATTTCACATGATCCAAGGGATACTGTCTGGGAATCCAACAGACTTAACCCACATTAAAAATTGCAAGGCTAGTGGACAGATTTCTCTGAGCATACTGAACTAAATTGCTTGGAAGCAATCAAAGAAATAATGATGGGATGGGTTGCATATTCAAAAGGAAATCTGTCCAATTTTCTTGTCTGTTAAATTAGCTGGACAAAAAATTTATGCTGGGTTGCTAATAGTGTGGTATCCTCCTGTGTGATCTTCCTCTATTCATTATATTCAGACAATTTATTATACCCATATAAGGGATAAGAATAAGGAAATCATTGTATATCTTTCTTGGAACTTCTGTTCCTGTAGATTTAATAAAGGTTTTTAAATTTCTGTATTGACAGAAATTTTAATTTCTAAATTTTTTAGCGGTCTTACCGTTTTTAAATTCACTATGACTTGCACAAAATTTAATATTTAATTTAATATACAGGTCGTTCTGATTTTAAATACTTTCTGCAAATTCACTGTAATGCGATTGATGAATTGGAGAAGCTGTTTCTAAAGTGGGAGCTTTGAAAATGTGTGTTGGTTGTGATGCGATTACAATGGCAACACCTTGAATGCTGTTTCTAAAGCACAATTTTTCCATAATGCGGAGGTGCACACAAACATGACCATCATATTATAGAAGAACCGACTGTACATTTTAATTTATGTACAATAGCAATTTGTTGAAATGTTACTATCTACAGTATCTCTTTTCTCTTCCTCCCTCCCCAGAAAATACTTCTCCACCATTTACACATGGAAGTTGATGCAAATAAATTTTTGGATGTAATTTTAAGACCAATCACGCAACCAAGATCTAAAAGACGATATATCTATTAATTTGGTAAAATACATCCAGTGAACTAGCTAAACAATCAATTTGCTGTGAATTTTACTTTTCGATTACAGTAATGGGACAAAAGCAAGAGCTACAGTGACCAAATTACGAGTACAAAATTAATAAATGCCAGTCGACTAAATGGCCATTAAAAGCTCATCTAAGTCTCTGATTGCAACATGAATCAAACGGAAGCTTTTGGTTCTATTTTTCTGCCAGCAAACTATTGTCATTACCCTTTCTACTTTATAAGCTTTCTTATATATTTTTCTTTGTGAAAAAAACTACTGAGGGTGAGGAAAATGTTATGATAGTCTAAAATATAAGATGCTGACATCTTTCCTCAAAGAGCAACCCATTTGGATGAATCTTGCTATTCTTTCCTGTATCTTTTCTAATGTATATATCTCCTTTTTTTGTTCTGCAAAGTAGTGGTAGACAAGATAGTATGACCAATACAATGTAAAATCTAATCAGAACATCTTTATTACTTTCCCAGAGAGGGCTATTTTAAGTGGATTAAGACATCTGCAATTCATTGCTTAATCTTTGGAGCTGACACACAGAGTCAACTTCATCTCAATAGTCTGGGCTTGTTTCAGATCCAGATTCAGGAACAAAATAGTGTTCTCGTGTACTGGGGTTGTGAGTGTGTTGCTGGAAAAGCACAGCAGGTCAGGTAGCATCCAAGGAGCAGGAAAATTGATATTTCGGACAAAAGCCCTTCATCAGGAATGTGGCTGGGAGTCTAGGGGGTGGCGATGGGGGGGGGGGGAGGGGGGGGGGGGGGGGAGGTAGCTGAGAGCGTAATAAGTGTATGGAGGTGGGGATAAAGGTAATAGGTCAGAGGGGAGGGTGGTGCAGATAGATGTTAAGGAAATTTGACAGGTGAGACAGGTCATGAGGGTGGTGCTCAGCTGGAAGGTTGGATCTGGGATAACATGGGGGAGGGAGGGGAAATGAGGAAACTGGTGAAATCTACATTGATGCCATGCGGTTGGAGGATCCTGAGGTGTAAGATGAGGCATTCTTCCTCCAGGCGTCGGGTGGTAAAGGAGTGGTGATGGAGGCGGCCCAGGACCTGCATGTTCTCGGCAGAGTGGAAGGGGGAGTTGAAGTAATACTGGGTTAGTCAGTTAGTTAGATCTAGTTCAGTTACTAGATCTTTTGCTAATTCATTCACAGGATGTGCAATGCATCTTGCAAATAGTACACATTTTGCTCCTGTATTTCAGTGGTGGAGGAAGTGAATGCTGAAAATGTTGGATGGACACCAATCAAGTGGATAGAAGTGTTGAGCTTCTTGAGTATTGTTGGTGTTACATTCATCCAGGTAAGTGGAGTGTATTCCATCATATTCCTAACTTGTACCTTGTAGACAGTGGACAGACTGAGTCATCAGCAAATTGCTTCTTGCAGAACTCCCAGCCACTCTTCTGCTCTAGGAGCCATAGAATTTATATGGCTACTCAAATTCAGTTTCTGGCCAATGCAGTTTGCAGCATGTTGAAAGTTGGGGGCATAGCAATGATAATACCATTTGCTATCTGCCAACTTTCTGTTACAAACAACATAGGGTCAAACATTGTATAAATGTTCAAAAGGATTTTGATGGGAAGTAGTGAAATAATATTTTCAGTGAACCACATGAGCACAAAAGAACTGGTAAGAAGGTGAGATCTCTCACTATCACTCCATTTTATAATAGTTTTATAAAGTTATGTTTGTGCATTGTTTCATATCAATGAATGCCATGTTTCCCTCTCCCAATAAAAAGCTCAATCAGCTTCATCTGCTTTTATACTGTAATTATAATCAGTTAGAAATAATGACTGACATTATACATTATGCCAGAATAAAAATCATTAAAGGAATAAAAGAATAAAAGCTTTAAAAGATCTTTAAATGCATCTACTGCAGTCAATAAAATTGAAGTAAATTGGGCTTCTCAGAATCTTCCTTTGGGTGTATTCTTCAGATTTTATAGGCACATTAAATTACCAAGAGAATCAGTGATGCATCATCTATGGATTATAAACACTTCAGTGTTTCAGTACAGTGTAACATAGGCTTGGAGATGGAAATTACTAATGATCCATCCTTACCTGAAATATGCTTGCTCCATAAGGTGTTCTCCAGGCATTCAGCAGATTATCCTTGCCAGTGCTTACAAACCACTTACCTAGAAGCCAGTTTTAAACAAAACAAAAATCACTATTTTGAGAAATTATTTTTGGGTTTATAATCACCAAGCTTATTTATAACAAGTCATTATTTTGCCAAACACCATTTTCTGTGAAAACTTGCATTTGGATTTAAATTTGCTTATAATGTACTCAATTGAATTTTTAAGGCATTATAAGAACTTAAGAAATATGATCAGGAGTGAAATACAGGGCAACCCCCATATCTGCGGAATAGTGTTCTGCGTTTTCAGTTACATGCAGTTTACTGCGGGCTGAACATATTTTAGGGAACCTTCCAGTACCAGGGATGAGGAGACCTCTGGGAAGATATATTTTCCATTTAATTAAATGGGTTCAGTCCTACCCATGGTTTTGGGCTTCCGCAGTAGGTCCTAGAACGTATCCCCATAGGTATGGGGGGTCGGGGGGGGAACTACTGTATTCATCCCCTCATGCCTGCTCCACAATTCTGTAAGATTACAGCTGATCTGCCACATGCCTTTTTAGTCCCAGCTGATCATAGCCCTCAACTCCTTGACATTTCAATAATCTATCTATCTCCAAATAAAATTCTTCCAGGGATACAGCCTCTACAACATTCTGAGGTTATGGATTCCAGACATTCATTCTGGGAGAAGAAATTCCTTTGCATCTCGCGTTAAATTACAGAATTATATCCCCTTATTCTGTAACTATGTCCCCTAGTTTGAGATTCTGTCACTAATGGAAACATCTTCTCAACACCTACCCTGAGAAAGCCCCCTCAGAATCTTCTATGTTTCTGAATCTTATGTTTCAACAAGATCACTCCTCATTCTTCTGACCTCTAATAAATAAAGGCCCAACTCATTTTGTCATTCTTGATAAGTCAACCCCTTTATCCCAGGAATCAGCCATGTGAACCTCTTTTGATCTGTCTCCAATACTAGTATATCCTTTCTTAAATACAGGTCCACAACTGTACGCAGTACTCCAGGTGCTTACCAACACCTTGTATAGTTGTAAAAAGACTTCCTTATTTTAAACTCCAAACCCCTAGCAATACATGCCAAAATTCCATTTGCCTTCTTAAATACTGTTGCGACTAGACCTCACTGTGCTGCACTTTTCTACAAACCCTTGCCATTTAAATAATTGTCTGCCTATTGATTCTTCCTAGCAAAATGCACGACCTCACCTTTCCTACATTAAACTCCATCTGTCAAGTTTTGCCTACTTACTTAAACTATCTGCATCCTTTTGTTGATTCCTATGTCCTCATTATAACATACCCTCCAACTATTTTTAAATCAGCATCAAATTTGGATGAAATATACTCTGCCAGCTCCCCAAGTCATGAATGTAGATAGTAAATAATTGAGGCACGAGGTCTAATCCTTGTGGCACTCCATTAGTTATATATTTTCCACCTGAAAAAAATTCAGTGTACTGAAATCTACTGTTTTGAAGTATTTCAACCAATATGTCTACTATTTCTGCTGCAGTGTCCTAGTTATAATTTCCACCTCTTCCTGTCACACATTGTTGAATTGTTTATAGCATTGTAATGGAACCATGGCAATGGATTTACAATTGAATCATTCAGACTTAAATTCCACACCTTTGGTAGATTTATTCTCATTAACCTTGAATTATTGAGAAGGTTGATCCTTTTTTGCCGATAAATCAAAACTGCTTCAAGAGATAATCAAAAGGGCATTTATTATCATTAGCTAGATTCACTTTAAATTGAGCAGTAATCAAAAATAAGAAAAACAGAAAACATCCAAATAAAAGAGGAAGCATGAAGAATTACCAAAGGTCTTTCTGTACCAGTAAAAGCTTGAATGAGGTTGCGAGATAATGTAGATTGGGAATTATTTGTATAATCATTACACAATCAGCCTGCTGAAAAGGCCTCACTTTCACTTGCAAACACATCTAATTTCACAGCTAAATTGTTTATGGTTGAGGTGAATCCTTAGTTCTGAATAGGAAAAAAACATTCTTCTGAGAAGGCAAGATACACTCCTGATGGGAATCAGCAGGAAACGTCATTCAATATTCAATGAGTAAATTGAGCAAAGGGGATATTACTAGAGTTTAATTGCTACTTTAAATGTGGGCCTAAGGGTGAAGTGGGTGTGACTTTCCCATGAAGTCCCTTTGAAGGAAGAGAATTCAAGTTCAGTTTTGTCACAATAGACACAATTCTTTTATTTTAATTTTAGTGATTTTCTATATGGGATAGGTGGACACAAAATGCTCTCAATCCTTCCATAGGATCAACTCACAAACCCACTTTGGATAGTTCTTTCAATTTCCACTTCCTGCCAATCCTATTTGAAAAGCTGACCAGGCAGGCAGATGACACCTTGGAGTAAAAATCTCTCTGGTATTATGTGAGGAAAGCTCTTTGTCATCCATCCTGGCCCACTCCCTCCCTTTGCCCTTCAGCCTCCTCATAGCTACAAGATGGGATGGAGATCGAGAGAACTCTTTTAGATATCCAAAAAAAACTCAGCCTTTTTCCCCCTTTAAGAATAGTTGAATATACAACACCATAGATACACATAATAATAAGTAGTATCAAAGAAACATATACCACAATGAGCAAACTTAAGGGATAGCACACAGCTCTCATGGAGATGCAATTGGTATTTGTCCGGTTTTGTCACATGCAGGACCTCTACATTGCTGTTTTCCATTCCAACCGCAAGCCACTCTCCTGTGGGACAATATCCCAATGAAAATATCTAGGATTAAACAAAAATCAGAATTAACCTTTAGAATCTCTCCTCCACAAGAAAGTTCATTTGGTAAGTAATAGAGCAATTTTTAAAAAATCTTGCAATTGTCCTAACATAATATCTGAAGAAAATGAGGACTGCAGATGCTGGAGAGTCAGGATCGAAAAGCATTGTGCTAGAAAAAGCACAGCAGGTCAGGTAGTATCCGAGGAGCCGGGGAGTTGATGTTTCAGGCATTAGCCCTTCATCAAGAATATCCTGATATTCTGAAGGCATGCATTAAAGATAGCTGGAATGAATTTATAAACTTCAGAATTTTGTCCATAAACAGATCAACAGGCGTTTGCAACAAAATCTTCTGGGTTGGCCTTCCATTTAATCGAACAAGATTACTGCCACACTGGTCAGTTTTGTGTTAAGCACTGCCTAGTGTGGCTCAGGAGACCCATTCTGGTATGGCAGACTGTGCTACATTTGCTGCAGAGGAAGACAATGGGCTGAGAAGGTACATCATTCACTGGCCTCTATTGTCTCTGGGATCTCAGCCAGCTCAGATTTTCATTTCTCCTCACCTCTTGCACTGCCTTTTGAAACAGTCAATTTCCAGAGGTCACAATAGTTAGTGATATATCTCAGTTATTAGAGTCAATAACTGCGTCTTCGTATCTTCAACACACAGAAATATTTTGATTATACTGCTATCTGCTAAATTTGGCTAAGCCAGCAGAGAGGTCATTGGGTTCGCAAAGAGTATATGCTGATGGAAGGAGCACGCTCTAGGATCTTTGTATTAGTAGTATTGTCCTGCCAAGATGGTACACTTGAAGCAGCTAAGGTGTAAAACTGTCTAACCTTTTACTTTGTCTAACATAAGTTGTTCAGGTAACATGGATCTCAGTGAGGATGCAAGCTTGGTAGACTTGCTGTTTAGTATTCTGTCAGGTTGCTGTTGTTCCACACTCTCTTATTCAGTTTGGACATAATAGCTGAAGCTTTTCTGATGTATATGTAGATTGTAAGTGACAGGTTACAGGTGATTGTGAAACTTAAATTTGGAAGCTATCAAAAATTTGAAGCAGAACATTGTCAATGCTGATAGATGGTAGTATGGAAAAGTTCTGCTTAATTTCCACAATATTATAATGCAATTGCTTATGCAAACAGTAATTCTAATACCTTTATGTCAAAAACATAATGAATTACAGAGCACATATTTAAATCTTAACCAATAAATGTAAGGCATATCTAAATCTTAACTAATCAATGTAAGGCATATTTGGGAATTTGCACTGGCACAAATCTGCAACACATTCTGTTCATCTGACATTCAAAATCATGTCATATTTGCTATTTTCCTGGTTTTGTTGTCTTACAAAACATCTTTATTGCACAAATTTTCCCATTCTCTCACACATTCACCTGAGATGTGAAGTCATGCTGTTGTAGTTGCCTTCCTTCCCGGAGATCCCAGGATCTTACAGTGTTGTCTAAACCTCCCGTCCAAAGTTTGGTACCATCATTTGAAATGTCAATACAGCTGGCTCCATCTGTGTGACCCTGGAATTGCCTATTAACATGAAGCAAGCAATAGGTTTAAGCATATTCCCTCATGGGGTCATTTTATTCTTTATATTACATCAACAATTATGTTCGTGGTCTTTCTACTCTATACATATGTTAATTTTACATTTTAAAAGAAATATTTAACCCTTAAAATATTGGCATGAAACATTATTCAAAAGTTTTAAAACAGACAAAGAATGTTATACTGAAATACTGAGTTGAATCTTCATCACAGAGGTGGAAAATTGAGTTGGTTTGGATTCAGTTGAGAAAGAAAAGGGAAATTGATTAACGTTCAGATTTTTAGCTGTATTTAACTGGTAAGGCAAGTATTTAATTGGTAAGGAAATGGGTTCCCTGCCCACTTAAAGTCAGTGATATAGGCAATGAAAGTGGGTTCAATGAAATGTTAGTCTCTTGGTGAAGATACCCACAGCAGCCATCACTGAGGCTGCTGGCTGGTCTGAAGGTGAAACTTACAGCTTGTATACTTTTCCACTGGTAGATCCAACACAAGTGACAACGCAATGGTATATATTGGGAAGGAGCAGCCCTCGGAGTCCTCAACATTGAAAATGGACTCCATTAAGTCTCATGGCATCAAGTGATTCATGTGCAAGGAAACCACTTGCTGATTACTGCATACCTACCTCTACCCCTCAGCTGAGAATCAATACTACTCCATGTTGAACAGACTTGGAGGTAGCACTGAGGATGGCAATGGTGCAGAATGCATTCAGAGTGGGAGATTGCAATGTCCACCATAAAGAACAGCTCGGCAGTACCACTACTTACTGAACTGGTCAGGTCCTAAAGATTTTAACTGCTTTACTGGGTCTGTGACAGGTGGTGAGGGAACCAACAAGAGGGAAAAACATACATGACCTCATCCTCACAAATGCACTTGCTGCAGATGTGTATGTCCATGACAGTATTGGCAAGAGCAACTACTGCAGTCATTGTGGAGATAAAGTCCTGTCTTCGCACATACAGCATCTTTTAATCCCACAAGAACACCATATAGAAGGACAAGTGCAGCAGATATATGGGAATATCACCACCTGCAAATTCCCCTCAAAACCATACATCATCCTGACTTGGAAAGATATCCCCATTCCTTCACTGACGCCAGGTAAAAATTCTGGAATTCCCTCCCAAACAGATTATGGATCCACTGATAGCACATGGACTGCAGCAGTTCAAGACAGTACCTCACTTCTCAAGGGCAACACAGACATGGGCAATAAATGCTGGCTAGACAGTGATGGTGACATCCCATGAATAAATAAAAGAAAACATTCATACAAGATCCCAAAAATATTAACTGATTCCATGCATCAGATAATTTGATTTACTTGTGTTGGGTGAAGGAGAAAGGTTCAGCAGGAGATTCGGGAACTCCTTTCCTATTTCAAAATCATGTAATGAAATCTTTCCGACTCATCTGAGCAGTTGATGTTTTAGAAAACAGCACATCCAATGTTGGAGAACTTAAAGCCTGCCCTAAATCACAATTTGTGGTGAAGCTTGAATCCATAACCTACATACTCAAGGTTTATACTGCTGCCAACTGAGGCGTGTTAATCCTTAATAAGTTAGTTTAAAGTAGGTTAATTTTTTTAATTTGTGAATTTGGAGGGTTTTCTTTACCTAGCTAGGCTAAATGTTTAATGACAACATTGTACGTATGGTTAATATGCAAAAATAATACCTCATTAGTTGAGACAAGTGGTGTTTCTCGATAAGACCCTTTTGTGCTCTACCACTGATAATTAGAAGGAAGAAAGCACACCATCTCTGGAAATGGCATTTTAATGTAATTTTGAAAAGTTTCTGATATCCTTTTATAAATTTCTGATGACTGTTTGATTGTGTTTTTGTTACAGTGCCCCACCGGGCACAACCAAAGTAGGAGTTTGCAAACTCATTAATATTTATTTAAAAAGCACGGAAAGGAGGAATTCCAAGCCTATGCTTTTTTTTGCAGCCTTGAGAAGTTTTTGAGGCATGGTTATATAGATTTTCGACCCAGTTTTGTTTTTTAAATGAGGTAATGCTAAATTTTGATTGCACTTCAATCCCATGTTCCTTATATTTGGGTGCCATAGGGGCTGTTTGTCTTAATTATGTTTGATTTGTTTATTGTAAAATAGTTGAAAGGAGGAATGGTGGCATCCAACTAGCCCAACTACAGCAAACCACCAATGGTTAGTAGCCAGGTGATACAACAGAAGACACATTATAATGAGCAGCATTGAAGTTTTCTGGAAGAAAATCAATTCTTACCTGACTAATGTCTGATTGTGCAGATCCCAGACAGCAATATTACCATCGCTACAGCAGGAGAAACAGACTTTGGAGTCAGGACTGATCGCCAGAGCATAGCAGGCAGGAGCAGAGGATGTCAACTCTGCCTTTATACGAGGAGTTGGAGCTGCCAGGTCCCAGATAGATAAAGTGCTGGCTTCCCCACCAACAATCAGGGTACGACCATCAGGTAATAATTTGCATGATCGAATGTAGTTGTCTCTGTTCTGTTAAAATAGAAGCCATTAAGCAATTGCTTACATGGAAAAGGTCAAGCACAATATGGTCTTCAAAATAAGTAAATTCATTAATATTCTTGAATGGTTTTTACTTAAGATCATCCTCACCAGTGACAGATCTGAACCTCACAATGCAGTCAGAGCCCAGGATCTCCATGTCATTGACATAACACCTTTGGTGAGACATGACATGGAGCAGAAGTTTAGCTCAAAGAAAAAGGTAGCAGTTACCCATGTTCCTGGAAAGGGAAGTCTGAGAAAGAGCACCGAATCTAGAAATTTGATTTCACTACAAAGGACAAGCTGGTTGACTGTCTCATTGAGTTCCAATGTCTGACACAAAAATGCCTCGTAATCCTTCAGCTCACTCTAACCCAGAAGCAGCACTCCACAGTATGTAGGCACCACCCCTAGGGGTAATGAATAAGGCCAAAGACGAAACCTAATACTCAGCAAATAAAACCCAAGACTGGGATACATAATTAATCTTTGTGCAGCAATTTGTAGAAGTGCAACTATTATACAATTTGAACAACCAAATCCCAAGATTAAATTTAGTCTTTACTTTTCTCCCAATTATTTATTTAATATTAAATTATGTGGTTTAATATTTTGTGGCAGATGAACACCAAATTGTGAGGCTCTGGTGACATGGTGGCAGTGTCCCCACCTCTGAGCCAGGAGGTCTGGGCTCAAGTCTCACCCGAGATTTGTCATATCATGTACAAACAGATTGACTAAATGTAATTGTACCAAATTATCACAGTGAGGGACTAACACTGTGGCTGACCTTCTTTCACTTCTTAATACTGACCCCACTGATATTTTTGGCACTGAAGCTATGAGCTAAATTACACAAGCTGTTAGATTTCCTAACTCCCCAGGCTAAGAGGCTGGGGAGCACAGTGAAAGGAACCATTTAATGGCCAATTAACCAATAATGGATGGAGGCAGGATTTCAAGAACAGGAAGTCACCGGGTGCCTATCAGAGTCCAGCAACTCTCCAAGCCTTCAAATAGAGGGATGTGGTATAAAACCAGGATTTGGATAAGGACATGGATTGCTGCAAAATGGCAAGTGGTCAAGCTGTGGTGAAGGTGGTGAGAATGCCAGGGAGAGGTCTGGGGTTCAAGAAGCAATGGAGGGAGTAGAATCTGATCACGGGGTAGGGGAATCAAGACAGTTAAGGAGGTACCACTCGTGCCCACTACCAGCCCATGCAAGAAAACTTGCCCTGCTTTCTGATTAGTGAGGGGCCTTTCCCATTAGCAATCAAATCCTGGCTGCAGAAGGGTGAGACCCTTACGAGGATATTGGGACTTCAAGTGTCCCGTTGGTAGGGCTGCTGACAACACCTCCTCCAGTGATGTGACTGTGGTAGAGGCAGGGAAGCATGTGTTAGATCTGACGAGCAATCTCTGCCTTCAAACCCATTGTCAGAGGCGCATAAAATCTAGCATTGTATCAATGACACTCTTATACAAAATTCAGTTATAATGATAGTGGCTTCATCAAACAGCAAACAGAATATATGAGGTCTTTAGCAATTAAAGAAAAAGTGGGACCACTTAAGGTAAACATTCCGCCATCTTGGACTTGAGAATGAGGGAATGCAAACAGTTCCAAATCAGTAAATTTCCCGAGTTTTTCCTAAAAGCCATTAAAGTCCAACTACTCGAGGATGATGTGCAAAAGCATCACAATTGAACTATATTAAAACAAAGGTTCTAATAGAGAAACATTATAATCTTCATAAAATATAGTTTTTCATTCATTCAAAGGATGTGGGCATCACTGGCTGGGCCAGCATTTATTGCCCATATTTGATGGTTATGGTGAGCTGCCTTCTTGATCTGCTGTAATCCTGGGTGTAAGTACACCCATTATGATGTTGGGTTGGGGAGGGGCAGGGTGGGGTGGGGGAATGGGGGTGAGTTCCAGGATTGTGATCCAGTGACAGGGATGGCATTGTGATAAAGTTCCAAGATAGGGTGATGCATGGTTTAGAGGAGACATCGCAGGTGGTGATAATTCCCTTCACTTTTGCCCCTATCCTTGTCCTTCCAGGTGGTAGGAGTTGAGGGTTTGTAAGATCTGTCGAAAGACTTTTGTGTGTTGTTGTATTTCATCTTGGAGATGGTACATTCTGCTGACACTGCATGTTGGTGGTAGAGGAAATGTAGTTGAGGGTGTTAGATGAGTTCCCAATCAAGTTGGCTGGTTTGTCCTCAACAATGCTAATATTCTGGAGCATTATTGGAACTGCATGCATTTAGCCAGTAGAGTCAATCTCATAGCACTCCTGACTTGTGTCTAGCCTCTATAATCTGCTCTGAAGAAGAATCATATCTGACTTGAAACATTAATTATTCCTTTCTTCACAGATGCTGACAGACCCGCTGAGTTTGTCCAGCATTCTCTGAGTTTGTCTCCTTGGTTCTAACTGATTCAATTCAGTTTCTGATCATTCGTAAGGCCTAGGATGCTGATAGTAGCAGATTCAATGATGGCACGAATGGCATGTCAAGACAAAAAGTGCTTCAGTATTCCTGTTGAAGAATGGCTGTTGCCTAGCACTTGTGTGGCTTGAATGTTACTGAGCAATTCTGGCAGAATATTGTTGCAAATAGTTCAGTCATAGGTTTTGCACTGATGTCTGGACTATCCCATCATGGAGGATGTGGATATTTGTGGAACCTCCTACTGCTCTAGTACACTGTTTATTTGTCCACCATTCACAACTAGAAGTGGCAGAACTGCAGAGCTTAGGTCTGATCTGTTTATTGTGGAATTGCTCAGTTTTGTCAATTACAAGCTGCTCATACTGTTTGGCACGTAAATAGTCTTGAGTTGTATCTTCACACACCTAGAACACAGAACATTGCAGCACAGTACACGCCCTTCGCCCTCAACATTGCACCGACCTGTGAAACCAATCTGAAACCCATCTAACCTACATTATTCCATCCTCGTCCAATGACCATTTAAATGCCCTTAAAGTTGGCGAGTCAACTACTGTTGCAGGCAGGGCGTTCGACACCCCTACTACACTCTGAGTAAAGAAACAACCATTGACATCTGTCCTACATCTATTACCCCTCAATTTAAAGCTATGCCCCCTTGTGCTAGCCATCACCATCCGAGGAAAACGGCTCTCAGTGTCCACCCTATCCAACCTTCTGATTATCTTACATGTTTCAATTAAGTCACCTTCTTCTCTCCAATGAAAACAGCTTCAAGTACCTCAGACTTTGTTGTAAGATCTTCCCTCTATAACACGCAACAATCCTAGGAAATCTCCTCTGAACCTTTTCCAAAGCTTCCACATTCTTCCTATAATGCGGTGACCAGAACTGTATGTTATACTCCCAAGTGCAGCTGCACCAGAGTTTAGTACAGCTGCAGCATGATTTCATGGTTCTGAAACTCAATCCCTCTACCAATAAAAGCTAACACGCCATATGCCTTCTTAACAGTCCTATCAACCTGGTTGGCATATACATGGACATTGAGATCTCTCTGCTCATCTACACTACCAAGAATCTTACTATTAGCCCAGTACTCTTCATTCCTGTTGCTCCTTCCAAAGTGAATCATCTCACACTTTTCCACATTAAAGTCCATTTGCCACCTCTCAGTCCAGCTCTGCAGCTTATCTATGTCCCTCTGTAACTTACAACATCCTTCCTCACTATCCACAACTCTACTGACTTTAGTGTCATCTGCAAATTTACTAACCCATCCTTCTATACCCTCATCCAGGTCATTTATAAAAATGACAACCAACAGTGGCCCCAAAACAGATCCTTGCGGTACACCACTAGTAACTGAACTCCAGGATGAACATTTCCCATCAACCACCACCCTCTGTCTTCTTTCAGCTAGCCAATTTCTGATCCAAACCACTAAATCACCCTCAATCCCACGCCTCTGTATTTTCTGCAATACCCCACTGTAATGAACCTTATCTAACACCTTACTGAAATCCATATACACCACATCAACCGCTTTACCCTCATCCACCTGTTTGGTCACCTTCTCAAAGAACTCAATAAGGTTTATGAGACATGACCTACCCTTCACAAAACTGTGTCGACTATCCCTAATCAACTTCGTCCTTTTTATATAATTAAAAATCCGATCTCTTACAACCTTTTCTAACACTTTACCCTCAACCGAAGGCTCACTGGTCTATAATTACCAGGGTTGTCTCTACTTCCCTTCTTGAATTAGGGGACAACATTGCTATCCTCCAGTCTTCTGGCACTATTCCTGTAGACAATGGTGACATAAAGATCAAGCCAAAGGCTCAGCAATCTCCTCCCTGGCTTTCCAGAGAATTCTAGGATAAATCCCATGCAGCCCAGGGGACTTATTTATTTTTACACTTTCCAGAATTACTAACAATTCCTCCTTATGAACTTCAATCCCATCTCGTCTAGCAGCTTGTATCTCAGTATTCTCCTCAACAACATTGTCTTTGTCTAGTTGGATTACTGATGAAAAATATTCATTTAGCACTTCCCCTATCTCCTCTGACTCCATGCACAACTTCCCACTACTATCCTTGATTGGCCCTAATATTACCCTAGTCATTCTTTTACACATGATACATCTACAGAAAGCCTTAGGGTTTTTCTTGATCCTATCTGCCAACGACTTCTCATGTCCCCTCCTGGCTCTTAACTCTTTCTTTAGGTCTTTCCTGGCTAACCTGTAAATCTCAAGCACCCAAACTGAGCCTTCACATCTCATCCTAACATAAGCCTTCTTCTTCCTCTTGACAAGAGATTCAACTTCTTTAGTAAATCACGGTTTCTGCACTCAACTTGCTCCCGGCCTGACTGGCACATACTTAACAAGGACCCACAGTAGCTGCTCCTTGAATAAGCTCCACATTTCAATTGTGCCCATCTCCTGCAATTTCCTTTCCCATCCTATGCATCTTAAATCTTGCCTAATCGCATCATAATTGCCTTTCCACCAGCTATAACTCTCGCCCTGTGGTACATACTTATCCCTTTCCACCACTAAAGTAAACATAACCGAATTGTGGTCACTATCACCAAAGTGCTCACCTATCTCCAAATCTAACACCTGGCCAGGTTCATTACCCAGTACAAATCTAATGTGGCCTTGCCCCTTGTTGGCCTATCTACATTCTGTGTCAGGAAATTCTCCTGCACACACTGGACAAAAACAGTCAATATTTGGAAAGTTAAAGTCCCCCCATAATAATTACCCTGTCACTCTCACTCCTA
Organism: Chiloscyllium plagiosum; assembly: GCF_037043375.1. Classification (NCBI taxonomy): domain Eukaryota; kingdom Metazoa; phylum Chordata; class Chondrichthyes; order Orectolobiformes; family Hemiscylliidae; genus Chiloscyllium; species Chiloscyllium plagiosum. The sequence continues at coordinate 72,471,489 of NW_028270140.1, forward strand.
CCGACAATCATCTTTGCGATCCTTTCCTCTATATCTCAGGGAGTATTAGGAGGCCTATACAAAACTCCCAAACAGGCTGACCTCTCCTTTCCTGTTTCTAATCTTAATCCATACTACCTCAGTAGGCGAGTCCTTAATGTCCTTTCTGCAACTGTAATACTGTCCTTGACTAATAATGCCACACCACCCCCTCTTTTACCATTTTCTCTGTTCTTACTGAAACATCTAAATCCTGAAACCTGCAACAACCATTCCTGTCCCTGCTCTACCCATGTCTCCGAAATAGCCAGAACATCAAAGTACCAAGCACCAATCCATGCTGCAAGTTCACTCAACTTATTCTGGATGCTCCTGGCACTGAAGTAGACACACTTCAAACCAACTTCTTGCTTGCCCGTGCCCTCTTGCAACCTTGAAACCTTATTTCAGACCTCACTACTCTCAACCTCGTGTATACTCGAACTACAATTTGGGTTCCCATCCCCCTGCTGAATTAGTTTAAACCCACCTGGAAAGCATTAGCAAATTTACCCCCCACCCCCAAGGATACTGGTACCCTCTGGTTCAGATATTTTAACCTTGCCTGGTGCTGCTCCGAGTACAACCTCTTAATCTCTTCACTGACACAGGATTGATCCCTTGGCTAATATTAATGGTAGAATGGTGGAAATGCCAGGCCATAAAGCTACAGATTGTGATTAAATTCTGTTGCTGCTAATGGCCCATAGCATCACCATATTCATTAACCTATTTCATTCAGCGTGGTAATGGTATCAGACAACACAATGGAGAGTATTTCATGAGAATGTGCATGTCAGGCTGTTGCTTGATTTACTGCAGGACAAGCCTTCAGATGCCAGGAAGGAGGATTTTGCAGACTTAACAGGGCTGCAAGTGCCAATATGGATTCTGGTACCCTAGTCAATGCAAAGCCCATCCAGTTTCATTTCTTATATCAGACTTTGTAGGTATTGAGAATTACTAAATGGCTGGTTAAACTATTTCAAAGGGCATTTAAGAGTCAACCTGACTGTGGATGGAGTCGTATGTAGACCTCTAGGTGAGGATAGCAGATTTTCCTTTACTAATAGACATTAGTAAAGTAGATGGGTTTTAATGAAAATCACTAATTATTTCACTGTTAAAAATCACAACACCAAGTTATAGTCCAGCAGGTTTATTTGGAAGTACTAGCTTTCGGAGCACTGCTCCTTCATCAGGTGACTAAGCTAATGCTTCCAATTAAATCTGTTGGACTATAACCTGGTGTTGTATGATTTTTAACTTTGTACACCCCAGTCCAACATCGGTGTCTCCAAATCAATTATTTCACATCCCAGAACACTGATGCAGGGAATTTTAATCAGAAGAATTTTCCAAAAATGATATTAAACAGGAACTGTAAAAAGTGGACTGGTGGAAGTGGAGAAGAGTGTCTATACTTTTGGTAGTTAAATTTACTTTGATACACAGAAAATAGGTATTTGGTTGACTGAGCATAGTTACAAATATTGAGAATATTGATGACTGTAGTTGAAACAAGTAACAAGTATTGAAATAAAAATGCAAGTTATTATAAAACACAGTGCAACTTGTTTAATTTGCAATGTCAACATAATGTATCATGCAGCATTATAAAAAAGGCCAAGGGATAGAAAAGCACAGTCCACCTCTCAGCTTTAACTCGACAAGGTACATGGCAAAGCTGAATTTTGAAACATGAAAACTCAAAGCCGCTGAATCTAATAAGTATACATTTGAACACAAACCAGCTTAGTTTCTGATTTGCCAGATAATCAGGTAGTGAGCTCTAGGAAGGCTCTAACCAGTTGTTTGGGAGCAGGCCAACTAACGTAAAAGAAGCTGAAAAAGTTGGGCTAGCACAGCACAATTGAACACTTGGAAGAAAAATAACTTTCACAAATGTAGCACCTTTTACAGGTTCCAAAATGTTTCAAGGGTCATTGCATATTTCAGAATATAATCATCAATGTAAAATGGAAAAATCCAGTAGCTAATTTGATGCTAACAACATTGCAAAAATCAATGAGATAAATGAATATAGATTGATCACTTTTTTTGTTGTTGTGCTGGCTGAGGGGCAAATACTGTGCTGGGCAAGACGGGAATGGTCTTATTTCTTTTCCAAAAAAATGGCATTGGGTGGATTGTGGAGAGAGTGGGAAGTGGTGGCAGAACCATAATTTAATGCTTCATCTGAGAAGGCCTCAATGCAAGTTCTGTGGATCTTCCATAACCATGTACTGGCCCTGATACCTTCTGACTCAAGATTCAACATTACTACAACTAAACAACCAGTTGAGGAAGGAAACAAAGTATGCAATATTGCCAAGCTGACCTTTATTTTACTCAGAGAACTAATTTGGCATAATAATGTACACAGATTAGTAGAAGGTGTTATTTATGTCTGCCAAGGAATCAGAGTTGAAAAGGATCCCACATTAGTCTATAGCAGCTGTCTTTAAGGTGCAGGGTCTGGTCTTCTGGCAGGAGAGTCATGAAATTTAGGAAGATGGAATCAGTGGCTTGGGCACATGATGACACAGAACTGTAATGCTAACAGGGATTATTCATGTAAAACCAGTTGTTCCCTCAAGGTTGGTGGGGTTATTCCATCGAGGGTTCATTAATGTTTGCAGCAGATGTCATGCTCTGGACAAGTGATTTGTTGCAGCAAGCAATTGATAACCAAATACAAGCATTTTCATTGCCTTAGGGGCTATTTATGCAAATTATGGTACAGAGGCTACAATCATGCCACATTTCTCAAAATTCTTTGGGGACATTTTGTCAGGAGTTGTTTTATGCTGCTGATGACACACCTAAGGGTTTGCAGAATGATAATCAACTTTATTTGGGCCGGTAACTTGACGTTACCAACAATGAATTAGTGTCACAGGCGCGACTCTTGTATCTATGTTTGTCCTCAATGTCAAAATACATTTTATAACAAAGTTTGTCTTTACAAATTCAAAGCTTGAAAATCAATATCATGAAAATGGTCACCTGACAAAGGAGCAGCGCTCTGAAGGCTTGTGATTTTAAAGAAATCTGTTGGTCTTTGACCTGGTGTTGTGCCTTTTGACTTTGTCCACCCCAGTCCAACACTAGCATCTCCACATCATAAAAATGTTAGTTTTCATTTCTGTTGACATTAATATGAAATATGTGTACCTGTGTTGGATTTTTTTTCCATACCAGTTTCTCTTGTGGTCTTAATAATTAAAACGCAAGCAATTCAGCACAACAGAGAATTTCATTAGTACTTGCACATGATTATTTCACGCAATAGTCAGGGATTTTAACCCTTATTTCCACAGATAACAGTCTGTGAAAAGAACAACATTTTTACTTTGTAAAACTAATTTTCTTCTCTTGAATAACATACATGTTTTTTGTGTCAGTGAAGCACATATTCCTTAATTCCTCTTCCACCAGATATCTTATTCTCTTGAGATTCTCTTACCAGGCAGTCCAGTTGAGAGACTGGGCTCTTGTTTCCAGGGTGACTAATGTCCCAGACCTTGACACAACCCTTCCCACCAGTGTACACATGCCTTGTGGGATTGCTGATGGTCACTGCACACACAACTTCACCATGGCTCAGAGAGTTCATTTGTCGAGCATGTCTTGGAATTCCAGGTCCAATCAGGGCATCAGGAGGAAAAGGCACAGGTTGCATTTGTCCATCAGCACTTACATGAAATGAATAAGCACTATTAACAAAGAAGGAAAGTGTTGATTAGAAAATTACTACTACTTTCAGTGCAGTATTTTCTGTTATTGCGACTCAGATTTTCCAATAACGCCAACATTCTGTAATATTTCAGCATGCCCTTCAATCAATTTTAATTCTAACATAATCTGTTCAAATATTAAACTTAGAATTGATTATTTTTATTGTGCTGAGAATTATCTAATGTGCACAGAAACCATTACTTTATTTAAGAGGCTACATGTCAAGCTCTGAAGATTCATTGTAGGATTTGTCAGCCTAACAATGTGCAACGTGTTCCCAAAGAAACACAATCCACTTACTTAAGAAATAAAGCAAGGTCAGGAGAGCTAAGCATGAAGGGCCATCATGTTAACAGGGTGCTGTTAGAGTTTAACTAGGTAATAGCGATTAGTTAGTGGATTCATTGGAGCAGTGTCTTCCAAAGGTTTCTGATGCCGCATACAACAAATACTGGTCCCACTTTGATAGGCTGTCCCTCCACAATGTGATGAGCCAGATTCAGTAAATGACTCTAACAGCATCCTGGAATAACATATGCATGGTAAATATAGATACTGAAGATTCGTTTTAGAACCACCTCAACTCCACTAGTTTGTTCTCTCAGCTCTCCTTCAGGAAGATCAGTTCCTGTTTAGTCATCTGACAAATGATAAGCATTAGATGGATAGCAGGTACAATTATGTCAGTTATATAACAGGCTTTAATGTGGTGGAAAGACCAATGTAGAAAAGTTAGCATCAATCCAGCCAGCCAGCCAATGGTCCGTGTGGTCTTGGCAACTGTACTGACTGTGCAACGATATTTCCACCTCAAAGTGCACAACATCTGAGACTGTCAGGAGTATTGAAAACAATCAAAGTGGCAACTTCAAATGTACTGGATGCCTTTAAGAAATGTCATTCATTGGAATCAAAGCAAAGATTGTTCTTTGTGTTCTAACTTTGGACCATGCTGGCAACACTTTCAGGATCTCACACACTTAGAAAGTATCAACACCAAATCAACCCAAGCAATGGTTTCACTTCAAAGTCAGTGCCATAGCCAGGACAATCAAATGGCTTGTTTGTTTGAATCAATCAGTTTGCAGACTGATAATACCAGTGAGATGCAAAAATCTTGGAGGAAAGCAAATTACAAAATTAATTCCACCATGGCTTTATTCTCTCCATTTACCTCCTTTTTCCGAAAAAGTTATATTATTTTCTTTTCATGCCCGGTTAACAAGCAGAATGACAATAATCGACTTACGGTTTTCCCCCAGGGATGCCACTTAAGTTCGGTGGAATCCCAGGTACGCGTATGTGATGTGGATCAAACCCAACCTAAAAATCACCAGAATTAAGTTGTAAATTAATTGGAATTGAATTGTTGCTCTTATTAAAAACAGTGAATCTGGTTTTACTTTTTAGAAAAGCATTTTGGATGGGTGCCCCTTTAAGTCAGACTGATGGAGTCTTCCCCAATGGTTGAAGAACTAGTGGAAAATGGTTAAGAAACCCCATTGATTCAATTCGATTGGTGAAACACAATGACCTCATGTGCCCATGACCAGGCCCTCCATAGGGATCAGGATCCTAGCAGTAGAGGTTCCATCTGATGGGTGGTGCTTGCTAATCAGAGACCAGCTGCTCCCTACATCACCTGCCATAGTGGAAGAGAAGGTATCATACCCACCATGGATCCAGGATCACAGAGTGACCTGAGGCCAACACAGAGTGAAGAAGGGATGGGGATGCAGGCTGGTGGCGTTTGAGGGCAATTGAGACAGGTGAGATCAAAGGGTTCAGAGGCAAGGGAGGGATGGCTTTCAATGGCCCCCATTCCTGATGCTTTGTTTCTCAATCAGGCACAGAGCTTTAATTATGAGAGAGCCCTCCTGGTAGGCTGTTGGAAAATCTGACGGGGCTTGCTTGGCAGCCTTTAGGAGGAGCAGCTAAGCTTTGCGGCTCCCATTTAATTCCTGGGACACCATTAAATTGCAGGGATTTCAAAGATAATGAGTATTAATTAGCTCATTAATGAACCTGATTGGCATTCCAATGCTGGCAGCTGGGAATTCCACTCCAACTCCTTATGCCAGCGATGTAATTGGGGAAGACTCTGCCACAGCGGGATTTTAAGTTGGTCTGACTGCCATGTTCCCCACCATGACGGGATGCATTAATCCCATTTGTTCAAAATGCCTCAATTGTCAAGTGTATTTGCCTTTTCTTAGTTATGACAATTGTATCTATGGTCACATATTGAACTTTTCTCTGGCTTAAATTCATTCAAATCAGCAGTCATCTTATTGACAGCAAAAAAAAGCTTAGTCAATTCAAGGTTAAAAGCCTGCTCGATTCACTCACCACTGGAGATCGGCCATAGGCAGCTGCCGCTGCTGCAGCAGCTGCTGCTGCACTCATCTGGGGGGAGATATTATGTAAACCTGCATATGCCCCTGGGCTTGTCAGATCTCCATTCATACCAGCATGGGGCACTATGCCAAAAGGAGCAGGATAAGGGCATGGTACTGCCATGGGAGTCCTCAAACCTGTAAATGACCAAAGTCTGCTATCAGTGACTGTAAGTTCCAAATACCTGCCAGAGTTTTTAGTTTATTTCAGCTGCACATTTTATTGTGAAAGTCGTGCAATCCAGAGGAGAAAAAAAAACAAAGTGCATATAATGTTACATTTTGTGGTTAGCTTCCTTTAAGAGCTTTTCCATGTAAGAATTGTAATATGATGTTTTTTTTGCAACTACGAATGCAAGAAATCGAAAATGGATTCCTGCTACAATAAAACAGGAATTCATGCCAACATCAAAGATAAGGTTAGAAAACGGTACAAAATAACTGCTTATTGTCAACCATTTAGCTACCTAATGGATCAATTCCTGGTGGTTTACCAGGGACTGGCCTCAATCCTGGGGTGGAATTACTTCCTGGAGTAGGAGCATCTGATCGTGGAGTTGGAGTGTTCGACTTTGATACTGGAGTAGTTGATTTCTCATTCTGTTAGTAAACAGAAAACTGCTTTGTCAATACTGCAACTACAAATTGATACTGCAAAGATTAATTTACTGCATATTAGAATTGTACTGATAAGAGTTATAGCCAATAACCAATGTAAATTTTTACCAGTATCATCAACAATTAAAATAAATCACTGCAATTGAGAAAAATGTTAAATTAACTATATGAAAAATCAATTTTTTTTTGTAAAAAGCTGAGTTTAAATACTTTTTAACCTGAGCGAAATACAGATATGGCATAAGTGAAGAGTCCTAGGACAGAATACCAAAGCCAGACTCACATGGGAGCATTAGCTTGTGTTAAATGGGACACAGGCACATACCTGGATTTCTTCAAATAGGCCAATTAGTGGCTAGAGGACAACAATGGAGGGAAAAAGCAATCAAAATGGAGGTGTCTGCTTCTGCTCTCCAGCTTTTCTCAGTTTGAAATTTAAAAATGGCATCAGTAGAGGTAGACCCCCTTATAGGTGATGCCCCTCTCAAGGCAGCCAGCAGGAAGCTGGAAGATACAGAAGGCCTTTAAGGTTGCCTGCAGCACTAGACCTCTGGCTGTCTCTGGGAAGCCACCTTCAGGAAGCTGTATCATTCCTCACTACGTATGGGGACCTGAAAGCTGCCTTGAAACCCCCAGTCAGCCTCAAACATTGGGCAGGAGTAGATCTTTAATAAGTTGAGTCAGTTACACATTGCTTGGTAGCCCTGTTCCCCCACCCATCCCACCTTCAAGAAAATAGCCCTTTGCTGAAATAGTGCCATGAAACAAGCAAATTGGTGAGTGACATGTAATCCCCCATCAGAGTCTAAACAGTTAATCACAGGCTTTCAAGTTGTTTTGATATTTCATCATGATCAAGGTTTGTGTAAAGATTTATAGCTTGGGTGTCAGTTGTCATGGTTGTGGGTATGTTTGCCAAGCTGGGAAGTTGAGTTGCAGACGTTTCGTCCCCTGCCTAGGTGACATCTTCAGTGCAGCGAAGCCTCCCTTAAAGTGCTGCTGTAATGTGTCTTCTGCAATTTATTTAGTTCCGTTGCTGCTGTTTGCGGTTGCCAGATCCGGTAGTTCGTTGTTGTGATCGGTATATTGGATCTAGGTTTACATGCTTGTTGATGGAGTCTGTGGATGAATGCCATGCTTTTAGAAATCCTCTGCCTGTTCTCTGTTTACCTTGTCCTATGGTCACTGTCTTTACCCAGTCAAATTTGTAGTCCTTGTCATCTATATGTAGAGCTACTAGGGACAGCTGGTCAGAGCATTTAGTGGCTAGTTGGTGTTTGTGGATGCGGATTGCTAGCTGTCTGCCTATTTGTCACACATAGTATTTTGTGTGGTCTTTGCATGGAATCTTGTATATTATGTTAGCCTTTAACATGATGAGTATATGGTCTTTTGTCCTGGTGAAATGTTGTCTGATGTTGGTGAGATGTTGTCGGTTTATTGGTTGTCATGGATCCCAGTCATCAAAGAAGGCTGGCTGTTAGTTCTCATATGTTTTTTACATATGTTAGCGTGGCTAGTGTGTTGGGTCGTGGCATGTCCTCATTGCGTTGTCTGTCTGTTAGGCATATGTGGATGAAATTGTTGGGGTATCCGTTCTTGGTGAAGACTCTGTGAAGATGTTCTTCTTCCCTTTGTAGATCAGGAGTGCTGCAGTATGTGGTAGTTCTTTCGTACAGGGACCTAATACAGCTTCTCTTGTGTGTGTTTGCTGTTTAGTTCAGCTTCTGGTCTGTGTGTGTGGCTTTTCTGTACACTTTTGAGGTGCATTCACTGTTCTGTATTCTTTCTACAATCACATCCAGAAATGACACAGCACAGCAGTGCTTCACAGGAACTCCAACGCACCGAAGATGTCACCTAGACAGGGGATGAAACGTCTGCAAATCAACTTCTCAGCTCAGCGAACATACCCACAACTATGATATTTCACCATGAAGAAGGGTCTACAGCCAAAATATCAGCCTTTCCTTTTCGTGGTTAGTGAGTGACCTGGGAATCCAAGATATTTTCTCCCTGGTTCAGATTTACAGCATTTTGTCAGACATTATATATTTAATTTATAATTAATTCTGGTTTCCTTCCTATCGGAAAGATGTTGTGAAACTTGAAAGGGTTTAGAAAAGATTTACAAGGATGTTGCCAGGGTTGGAGGATTTGAGCTACAGGGAGAGGCTGAACAGGCTGGGGCTGTTTTCCCTGTAGCGTCGGAGGCTGAGGGGTGACCTTATAGAGGTTTACAAAATTATGAGGGGCATAGATAGGGTAAATAGGCAAAGTCTTTTCCCTGGGGTCGGGGAGTCCAGAACTAGAGGGCATAGGTTTAGGGTGAGAGGAAAGATACAAAAGAGACCTATGGGGCAACTTTTTCACACAGAAGGTGGTACATATATGGAATGAGCTGCCAGAGGATGTAGTGGAGGCTGGTACAATTGCAACATTTAAGAGGCATTTGGATGGGTAAATGAATAGGAAGGGTTTGGAGGGATATGGGCCGGGTGCTGGCAGATGGGGCTAGATTGGGTTGGGATATCTGGTCGGCATGGACGGGTTGGACCGAAGGGTCTGTTTCCATTCTGTACATCTCTATGACTAAAATTCACTCATAGTTATCCTGCTGAAAAATTATGATCACTAGATTTTATCACTAGGTTCCATGTACTATAGCAGTACTTAAAGACAATCTCCAGAGTAGGGGAAAGAGGACAGGAGTGAAAAATACTTTTACTGAACTAGCACTGAAAATTTCCATCTGAAGGGTTCACGTGTATTAACTATACTCACAAGACCAATTTCTTTGGACTTTGAGGAAGGAGTACTACTGGAGGAAGCAATAGAAGCTGGACTTATAGGTGCATCCTTTTTTAATAGGCGAGATTTATCCAAGCCATTTTCCCGTGGTGAGTGTGGTGGGCTACCTCGTGGTGAGGTGGGATCCTGAAAATAGGAACATAATTTTTAAATTAGTAGCATTACAAAACAGGAACAAAAGACAAGGTTGTACTTGCAAGCAACAAGTTATAATATAAACCTCTTATATAACATCTTACTAAATAGACAAATTTTGCAACAAATGTGAGGTAAAACACATTAAATTGGTTAAGCTCCACGTATGAAAGTAAAAAATCCATCCTAAGAATTAATACAGAACTGGATTTAATTGGACAGCAACACAATATCTGAAGAAAATATGTTACACATGTAACCATGAAATTCACTATACAAGTTATAATAGCAAGGCAGGAGGGATTTTTTTTTAAACCCATTGCATTTAGAAATGAGCAATACTGGAAAAGACATATTGATTTCTCCTTGATTGGCTGAATATTATATGCCCCGGTTGGTGCATTTTCAATACAGGGGCATGTAAAGTAGGTCATGAGACCAGCTAACTTCCAAAACAGAGGGGATACTGTGTGGAGCTGGAAGAGCACAGCAGGTCAAACAGGATCGAAGGAGCTGGGAAGTCAATTTTTTGGGTCATTAGGGCTAGGGAGGGGGAAGGGAGCTCAGAAAGAAATAGAGAGAGGGTGTGAGATGGGAAAGGGCAGGTGGTTTAGTGATACATGGATGTGGGGAAGGTAGGTGGGGTGGTGACAAGTGGATGCAGGATAGGGGATTATTGTGATTGGCTAGTGGGAAGGGTGGAGCAGATGGGGGAAGAGGGAAGATAGACAGGTTAGGTCAGGTCAAGAAGGTGGGGAGGAGAGGGAGGGCTGGATGTGGGTTGAAGTTGGGGGTGGGACGGTTTTGAAGCTGGTGAACTCTATGCCGAGGACATTGCGCCGTAAGTTCCCAATGCGGAATATAAGGTGTTGTTCCTCCAATTTGTGTTTGGCCTCATTTTGTCAGTGCAGGAGGCTCAGGATAGACATGTTGTCAAGAGAGAGGGAGTGGGAATTGAAATGGCTGGCAACCGGAAGGTGGTGTTGATTGGAGTGTACAGAGTGTAGATGCTCCACAAACCAGTCCCCGCGTCTGCGCTTGGTCTCTCCAGTGTAGAGCAGACCACATTGGGAGCAATGGGTGCAATAGATCAGGTTAGAAGAGATGCAGGTGAATCTCTGCCGGATTTGGAATGATTGTTGGGGACCTTGGATGGAGGTGGAAGGGGAGGTGTAGGGGCAGGTGTTGCATTTCTTGTGATTGCAGGGAAAGGTCTGGATGCAAGGTTGGTGGGGAATATGGAACTTACGAGGGAGTCATGGAGTGAACGGCTCCCTATGGAAAGCAGATAGTGGTGAGGAAGGAAATTCCTTTTTGGTGGTGGGCTCTGACTGCAGGTGGCGAAAAGCAGCGGATGATACGTTGGATTTGGAGTTTGGTGGGGTGGTATGTGGGGACGGGGGAACTCTATCCTTATTGTAGTTGGGGGAGGGGATATGAGGGCAGAGATGTGGGAAATGGAGGAGATGTGGTTGAGGGCATTATTAATCACGGGGAAGGGAAATTGCGGTCCTTGAAATAGAAGGATATTAGGAATGTCCCCAAATAGAATCCTTCATCCTGGCAGCAGATGCGGCAGAGGCAGAGGAATTGGGAGTATGAGATCACATGTTTTGCCTATTTTTTACTTCCTATTATCCATCCTCTTATCTCTTAGAAGCTCACACATGCTGGGTGCAAATGTCCATGTACCAAATATCTTTGGAGCAAGCAGCTGCTGAATTCACTAGGTACCCACTCTTGCTTCCACTTTGAGTTTTCTTAACACTTAGCTTGTTTGGCAAGTTTGGTAAGATAGAAAGCCTGAATATTAAGAGGCAAATGAGCCATCAACAAGATATTTAATAAGTAATCATCATCATCAATAAGCAACCAGCTGCTGCCTAGCGAAAATCTCAACATGCCGCTTGCAAAAATCATTAAAGATGGACTGAGATGTTTCTGATTTTGAGATGGGCCTCACCAGATTTCTCGCCCAATTCTGCCACAAACCTCATGTTGCTCAGACCCCAATAAGAATCTGTCTAATATAACTGTAGAATTTGTTGAAATGCATTGAACACAGAACTACACAGTTGATCTTATGATGAAGAGAACTTCATTAATGAAGTATTTCAAGATTGTTAAACCAAAAATCATTTCACTGAAGAACCACAGTAGTCATGGTCTGTGGTTACAATGTTTTGACTCTACACTCCATCTGTTCAAGTCAAGGAGTAGGATTCTAACCAGAGGAAAGTATTTTATTTAACCTTCATTCGCCTCAGCTTTCCTCGAGCATTTTGTTGCCATGTTCAATTGGTTGTTGTCTTGACATTGAGGAAGCTGTATTCATTTCATAAGTTTGACACTTGGATAAAGGTGGAAATCAAATGGTTTTGGCAGAAGCCAAACTGGTTGTAACTGAGTAGGTTATTAGTGAGGTTCTATTTTCGGTTGTAATGGTTCTATTGATAACTTCAACACTAAAGCAATGATTACGGTTTCTTATGAGAATAGAAATGGCTAGGCCCCTGCATTACCAAGCACATTCTAGTGTTGGCTAGGGAAGCAACTACCTCTGGTACACATGTCTTAATCAGTTCAGCCAGTTTATTGGTAGGATTTTAAATTGCATCGCAATGATTAAGGAAGGTTGTCAATGAGTAATATTCCATTTATGTTTAATGACTGGAGACAAGGCCTGGTAATCCAGATGGCTGACTGAACACCAGGCCTGGTAATCCAGATAGCTGACTGACTAATATTTGGTTCAGAATAATGCCAATAATCTGGGTTTAATTCCTATTCCAATTTGGGACCCTCCCCCCTGAGAGTGGAACGCAATCGCAAAGCAACACTGGCAAAAACTAACAAGACAGCTCAGCATGAACTGCCAGCAGACCCTGAACTAATGGCTACCTTTGCACAGAGCACTTGTACATGAATGAATGCTGAATGAAATCTGCTTCGGCAAGAATCAAAACATTCTGGCTAAAATATCAATGCAAGCGGGAACATAATCTAGTTCATTATTGAGAGAGTTACGTTTCAGAAATGCTAAAAATCTGCTTTTTGGAAAAAAATGTTAAATTGAGGCTTTATCTGCTTCACAATTATTTTTGTAATCAATTCTAATTCTTTGCCAACACTTCTTGGCCACTGAGCCACCTGAAGGGCTTATTCCCGAAACGTCGATTCTCCTGCCCCTCGGATGCCGCCTGACCTGCTGTGCTTTTCCAGCACCAGACTCTCGAGAATGTTTTAACACCTAACTTCCCCCTTAGTCCACACTTTTTAATAGTAACCCACAAGGAAAATCACAGCTCTGCAGATTAACAACACTACTTGTTTCCAGCAATGTTGGCACTGTGTACATGTATCCATGCCAATGCTTCCATCCTTCTGCAGGAGAAGATTATGCACAACAAGTGCTCCAGACCCACTTAGAGAAGCCAGTTGTTGAGCTGGCAGGAGAACAGGAGTGTATACTGGTGTTGAACAGAAGTCTGGATCTTTGCAGGCGTTTACTGAGCAAGCCTCCAATTTCTTCCTGTCAGTGCACATGAAACCTTGGGGCAGCACACACTACTAACAAATCTTGTTGGAGAAACACAGCAAGTCTGGCAGCACTTGTTTGTTTTCTCTCAACACTCGACACTCGGCGTTTCTTTGGATTTCCAGCATCCGCAGTCCTTTGAGTTTATTTTCTTAACAAATATTTGCATTTTTCACTGCAGTCCTCCAGATCCCATATCTAAAAAGAAAAGGTCTCAGGCCCTTGCCCCATGTCTATACATCCTGTGAACTATACCTCTGTGGAGGAAAAGTTGCAAGCCTTGAAGGATGTGCTGTCAAGGTGTTGTATCATACTCTCCATTTGTGCAAAGAGTTTCAGCTCCACAAGCCCAGGGTCACATTCTGGTGGGCAACAAGCCCCTGCTGAGCATAACACAGCTGCACAGGCAGGCAGCAAAACATCTAGCAGAGGTGTCAGAGGTCAATAGCAGGTTGGAAACAGGGACTGAGCTGATGTCATGGCTCCAGTATGGGAGCACATATCTACCTTGATGGCAGATTCTGGAGTGAGTCAGGTCCAGCAGAATAATCAGTATCTGTCTGGAATGCATAGGGACTTCTACTTCAGTTTCTGGAACATGGATGCATACACTTACTGACTAGGTAAGGGCAGAGGTCGGGGGTTGTAAAGGGATCCTAATCTCTCAACGTGCCCCATCTCCTCATAGGGTGACAGATGTGCCACTGCACACAGATAGAATAGGAGCAGAATAGAGACTCCCATGGCACTTCAGAAAACTGAATGTCTGCCTCCCATCCATTAAATTTCCATGCCTGCCCTTCTAAATGCTCTTGATCGGACTGAATGATTCTGCTCAGAGATTGAGAAGGGCAATGAGGGTGACTAAGGTATTGGCATTGAAGGGATGATTGGCGCGCAAGGGATGATGGGTGAATGAGATTTGTTGTAGATAATGATGTGTGATGGCCTAGTGGTATTGTCACTGGATTCTTAATTCAGAAACCCAGGTAATGTTCTAGGGACCTGGGTTTGGGAAAAAAACCCATCTGGTTCAAAGATGTCCTTCAGGGAGGGAAACTGCCATCCTTAGTTGGTCTGGCCTACAAATCACTCCAGACCTAGAATACTCATAACAGCTCCTTTGGCTGGGCAAAAAATGGCCTTGGCATCAGCACCCTCATCCCACAAATTAAAAAAAAATCCATTCCAATATACTATCATCCCATAAACACACCCTTGGCAAAGGCAAATTCAGCAAAACAGATTTTTCTCATGTGCTATCTCCTTTCCAGTCCAGGTCAAAGAAATACTGAAAGAAACAATCTAGCAGCGAAGACTGAACTCAAGCTTTTTGCTGCAGCAGAGAGAGCTATATCTATCAGCTCCAATGGCCAACTCCAAACCCCAACTAAAAGCCAAACTAAAACTCAGGACTGTGTGAGCCTGACTCTATCCACTCATGCTTCTTTTGTCTAATTTAGAAAAAAAAACACTGAAGGGAGCTCAAAGCTGTTTACCAACTGCTTCTGAAGTAAACATTCTGCAACCACTGTGGCAACACCTCTCTGCAAGAGAAACAGCACAGAACAAATCTTTTTTAAAGGCACAGTACCATCACAATACAGGCATTAGAGTTTTCAATGAGCTCAAGCATACAGAGGGTACAAGTTGGAAGACCGGTTTACAGACCCTTTGAATATTCAGATCTAAAGATCTAAGAGGAAACAAAATAGTTAAGTTGAGGCAGGGGTGCAGTTGGGTGGTTTTTAATGAGTGGAAAATATAAATGATAGCTGCTCTGTTTCTTTTGTTGATCGTGAACCATTTAAAATAATATGAATACTATCCTGTTCACTTCTCCAGGAGAAAGGTTCCATGGAACATTTTCCTGATTCTAAAAATGTTATCAAGTCATTTCAGGATACTTATTTGACCTTATGACTTCCTTCAATCCTGGTCTGATGCTCTTCACAGATAATGAGTCACTTCTTGTGTGAAGAATACTGATATTGTTATATCTCAGGTATGACCACTTCAGCCAGTATTCTAGTTTCATTTTTAATGACATTTTTATCTAGTTATTATATATATATATATATATATATATATATATATATATCTCATATCTCTGTCCCCTAATCACTCCCTGGTATGCACGTTTACTTCATGTTTGCAGATAAACACAAACAACACATATTCATTTGTGGAGTTTTGTATCTAGTATTCAAAATTGCTTTGAAAGTCAATAAAGCATTTCCAATAACCATATTTTCCATTATATTTAGAGGCATGTCACTTCTTTATTTTGATAGCCATTTAAATTAGATTTGAGAAGCTTAAAACAATACTTGATGGAAAGAACAGTGAGCCAAGAAAAAGTAGTCCAATATAAATAGGAAGTCCACGTTAACTGTCAACATAAAACAAATGACTACATCCAACATTTTTAAAAGAAACCACAACAAACCTCATTGGAGACATCCACCACCAAGTTATCATCACTCTTCTCTCCATCACTATCCTAAATATGAATACAAAGAAATAATACATAATCCTTTAAAAATTGCCAATACACATTAACTCCAAATGTACTCAGACAAGTGCTTAAATATATAGTAATGGAGGTAACAACCTATGCATGGATAAAAGTTAATTATATATCAGTAGACATTTTAAAACAGTTTAATTAATGACATAGCAGTCCCCATAATAGCCATGATGTTAGACTGTAATGATATAAAAACAGAAAGCTTTGAACTGAAGATGCAGCTTAGATACTCGTCTTTTACTTTCATAGGATTCTTAACAGCCAGGAGACAGAAAAGCCCTTTATCTTGGGTCGAATGCAGTTGGGCAATCTCTAACCAGTCCTCAGTTTATATGGTCCAACACAGCAAGGCTGAAAAATGGGGGGAAAAAAATCACACCATTTACAGTGTTAAATGCTCCCCTGAGCTTAAGTTGAAACATGCCATGTTGTTGGGGAAGGAGCTTCACTCTGATTTGAATAAATTCAGTATATGTACAGAATAACGTGGAATATAAAAGATTACAGCAACCCAGTAAGAAGTGTTATATTTGGTATAGTAAGCACATCTGTACTTATTTACCTTGCATCATAGCAGCCACCCTTTTGCTCTGTCACTGTTTTGGGAGCAAGACATTTCTAGATCAAATGCGCAACACCATAATATAATAAGAAGCATGTGACTCTCAGTTTAGTGTTCCTGATCTAATGTCTCTGAGGACTATACTGTTACACTCAGGAGGTGGCATAATTTAAGTGAGTTTTACATTTTCCCATGTCTGTTGGGACGAATGCTAATTCCTTTCTTCTTACATGAATAATTCAGCACTTTCAGAAAAACTCGTATTTTCAGAAAAGCAATCTACTACGAGACAGTTTATTGAAACAATCATACTGTTAGGGAAAAAAAAACTTAAGCATTATTTTCTCCTTCTTCCTCAATGGGGTGATTGTTTTTAGAAGCTGAAAATCATAATTCGTAAAAATACGAAATATAAAGACAAATAACTGAGAACAGATCCAAGATTTAATCAAAATTTGATTAGAAAAAGTCATGGCATGCCCATAATTTTGACTGTTACTCACATAACGATTTGCTAAATCCTTATCATCAGTCTTCTGCTTTTTACTATCTGTGGAATAATCATTTGAGTTTCTGTGCTTCTCTGCAGTTCTGAAACTGGCTGATGGTGACACTGAGGAGCTCTGAAACGACAAACATCAGCCTGTATTATATTCACTTTGAAAGAGGTATTAGTAAGAGATTAAAAACCAGTTAATGGAAAGATCCCAGTTATGCAAAGGACATCAGAAGTACAATTGTTGTCTCTGTTTAATTAGTCTAGTGGTCTAATATTAAGTACTAAGTATTAAGTAATATTAGTATCACATCTTACATCTAGTATCAAATAATATTAAGACTAATTAGTAGTCTAGATTTAACAAAATCACAATAGCACAGAGAAAACTGATGTGGGTTGAAGATGCAGGCTGACAAGTCCCAGGCTCTGATGGACTTCATCCTAGTGTCCTAAAAGAGATGGCTACTTAGGTAGAAAATGCTTTGACATTAATTTTCCAAAATTCAGCGGACTCTCAGAAGGCTCCACTGGACTGAAAAGTAGCAAACATAACTCCTCTAACCATGACCAAGCCAGATAGCTTCACATTTACCTTGGAAAGGTTTCAGGAGTGATCATTACATGGATTGCAGCTACACACATAGAAAAATTCAAGATAATCAGAAAGAGCCAGCATTCTTTTGTGAAACAGGAATCATGTTTAATCAACTTATCATATTTATTTAAAAGAAAGAGTAACATGGGCTGTGGATAAAGGGGAACCTGTAGACATGCTACACTTGGATATCCAGAAGGACTTTGACAAGATACCACATAAAAGGTTACTGTACAAGTAGGTATACGTGGTGTTGACAGTAGAATGATAGCTGGTATAAAACAGATAATTTACATAAATAAGTCTTTACTTGATTGTCAGAAAATATAGTCTTGCAAGGGCCTATGCTGGGTCCTTCAGTTTTTTATAATTTATCTCAATAACTTGCATGAGAACAGTGAAGACATGGTAGCTAAATTTGCAGATCAAACAAAGATTGATATGAAAGTCTATTCTAAGAAGGACACAAGGAAGTTGCAGATAGATATAAATAGGTTGAGTACATGGGCCAAAATGTGACAGGAGTATAATATGGGAAAATGTGAAGTTGCTCACACTGGCAGGAAGAATAAATGAGCGTTACTTAAAAGAGAATGATTGCTGATTTCAAACGTGCTGGGATTTAGGTGTTCTTGCGCTTGAATCACAACAAGTAATTAAGAAGGTTAATGGAATGTTATCTTTATCAGAAGCACAGCAAGTAGCAAAAATGAGGTGAGGTAGCTCTGTTAATAGAGGATATGATCAGTAAATAGGAAGAAATTATCTTGGTTCAGGGAATCAATTTGGAAAATAAGAAGTATCAGTGAAAAACTAATAATTGGTAGGAGCCATTTGTAGTTTCCCACTGAATGTAGATTTCTCCAGATTCCTCATTTCCTCTACCTTCACCTTATCTCAGTCCCAATCCCCGGATTCAGCACTGCCCTCTTAACCTGCAATCTTCTTCCCAACCTCTCTGCCCCCACCCCTTATCCAGCCTATCACCCTCACCCTCACCTCCTTCCACTGATCGCATTCCCAGCGCCCCTCCCCCAAATTCCCTCCCCTCCTATCCTTTATCTCAGCCCGCTTAGCACACCAGCCTCATTCCTGAAGTAAGAGAAAGTGAGGACTGCAGATGCTGGAGATCAAAGCTGAAAATGTGTTGCTGGAAAAGTGCAGCAGGTCAGGCAACATCCAAGGAGCAGGAGAATCGACGTTTCGGGCATGAGCCCTTCTTCAGGAAGTCTCGGGCTCATGCCCGAAACATCGATTCTCCTGCTCCTTGGATGCTGCCTGACCTGCTGCGCTTTTCCAGCAACACAATTTCAGCTCATTCCTGAAGAAGGGCTTATGCCCAAAATGTCGATTCTCCTGCTCCTCGGATGCTGCCTGGCGTGCTGTGTTTTTCCAGCACTAATTAAGGAATAGTAGTAATGCGTTATGGAACAGGATTAACTTATGACTGCCTCCAAAAAGCTTCCTTTAGATCAGGGTAAACATGAAATGACAGAATTTCACATTCAATTTGAAGGTGAGAAACTTGGGTCTGAAACAAGTGTGTCCAACTTCCCAAGTAAAACATTTAGAAGGATATGAAGACAGAGTTAGCTGAAATATAAGTGAAATATCAGTTATATGGTAAGATTGTAGAGAAGTAGTGGCAGACAATTAAGGAAATAGAGATGTACAGCATGGAAAAAGACCCTTCGGTCCAACCTGTCCATTCCGACAGATATCCCAACCCAATCTAGTCCCAATCTTGCTAATTATATATTCCATTGAGAAATAAAGATTGTAATGATTAGGTGTAATTTTAATATGCTACCACACTGAAGGAAAAGGTATACATTGCTGCAAAGATTAGTGGCAGCCACAAGACTGCAAAACTTGAGAAAAGGAACAAAAGATGACTAAACTAATATTAAAGGGGGAGAAATTGGAGAGCATAAAATAAAATTTCTTAGTCAGTGAAACATTTTACAAGCATATGTCAGAGAAAAGCATAACTAAATTAAGCATTGGTTTCCTTAGAGGGTGAGACTGCAGAATTAATAAGGACAAACAAGGATATGGCAGCGTATTTGAACAGGTATTTTTATCTGTTGTCATAACAGAAGACACACAAAAAAAGCATCTCAAGGGTAATAGAAAACCAGGGGTCAAAAATGAGGGAGGAATTTGGAACAAGCAGCATCACTAGAAAATAGTGCCCTTGAAGGTCTGTATTCTAGGGTCTTAAAAGAACTGGCTGCAAAGGTAGTCAATTTACTGGTTGTAATCTTCCTACATTCCCTACATTCTCAAAAGGTTCTACTGTATTGCAAAAATGTAAATGACATTAGTCAAAAAAGGAGGGTGACAAAACACAGGAGGCTCTGTGCTACTCACTCTAACAGCTGTCACTGGGAAAACACTTGGATCGCTTAAGTATGTACAGGAGCACATTGAGGAAAGCATAATGTCAGAAAGCGGAGTCAACAGAGTTCTGTGAAAGAGAAATTGTGTTTGACAAAATTTATTGAGTTCTTTGAGGATGCATAAGCAGGGACAGAAAAGGGAAATCAGTCAATGTAATGTATTTAGGTCTTTAAAAAAATCAGCTGCCACATAAAAGGTTTCTGTACAAGAGCTCCTCGTGTTGGGAGTAATATTATATTAGACTGGAGGATTGACTAACAGGAAATGAGAGTACTGGGTTCAACGAGATATTTTCAGGTTAGCAAATTGGAACTAAATGGGACCTCAAGTGTTTACTTTTTTTTATTATTAGTTTTGTGGGATGTGGGTGTCACTGGCTGGCCAGTATTTATTGCCCGTCCCTAGTTGCCCTTGAGAAGGTGGTGCTGAGCTGCTTTTTCTTGAACTGCCGCAGTCCACCTGTTTTGGTTGACCTACAATGCTGATAGGGAGAGAATTCCATGATTTTGACCCAGACAGTGAAGCAATGGCAATACATTTCAAATATATTTCAGTGTGGTGAGTAGCTTGAGGAGGACTTGAAGGTGGCGGTGTTTCCATGTATCTGTTGTTCTTGTCCTTCTAGATGGAAGTGGATAGAACATAGAAAAATACACCACAGAGCAGGTCCTTTGGCCAATGATGTTGTGCTGAGGGTTAATCCTAATGTGGTCCAGTTTCTTCCCACAGTCCAAACATGTGCAGGTTAGGTGGATTGGCTATGCTAAATTGCCATAGCATTCAAGGATGTGCAGATTAGGTGTATTAGCCATGGGAAATGCAGGCTTACGGAGTAAGGTAGAGGGATTGGATCTAGGTGGGATGCTCATCAGAATGTCGTTGTGGATTTGATGGGCCAAATAGCTTGCTTCCACTCTGCAGGGATTCTATGATTCAAGCAGGCTGCTTTGTCCTGGATGGAGTCAAGGTTCTTGAGTAATGTTGTAGCTGCACCCATCCAAACAAGTGGGAAGTATTCCATCACACTCCTGACTTCTGACTTGTGCCTTGTGGATAGTGGACAAACTTTGGGGAGTCAGGATATGAGTTCATCACAGCAGTATTCCTTGCCTCTGACCTGTTCTTGTCATCACTGTGTTTATGTGGTGAGTCCAGTTAAGGTTCTACATGAGTGACTTAGATTAAGGAATTGACTGTGTTGTAGCAAAATTTGCCTGATGAAATAAAGTTTGGTTGGAAAACAAATTATGAGGAGGATACAAAAACAAATCTGTATGGAGATAAAAGTGGGACATGTGGGGTCAAAAAAAAAGGTGAGTGGAATATAATGTGGAAAAATGAGAGCTGGTCCACTTTGACAGAGAAAGTAGACTAGCAAAAGACTAGTCTACTTTCTATTAAATAGAGAGAGACTGCAGAATGCTGCCATATAGAGGGATCTGGATGTCCATGTAGATGAATCACAAAAATATTTGCATGCAGGTATAACAAGTAATTAGGAAGCAAATCAAATGTTGTCCTTCATTGCAGGCAGGATGGAGTATAAAAGTAGAAAAGATCTATTACAGCTATACAAGGTATTGGTGGCACCTACAGAATTTTCAGTCTTGATCTCCTTAATTAAGACGAGACACTCTTGCATTTAAAACAGTTCAGAGAATGTTCCATAGGGACATTCCTCAGATGGAGAGGATTATTTTATCAGGAAAGATTGAGCAGGTTAGTCCAATACTCATTGCAGTTTAGAAAAATGCGAAGAAATCTTGTTAAAACATATGAGTTTTTTAAGATTCTGAGGTGGTTTCACTAGATTGATGTAGAGAGGCTATTTCTTTCATGCAAATGGGTTGGAGGGCAAGGGTAGTGAGATCCAGACCTAGGGATCACTTTTTAAAAGTAAATGGTCTCTCATTTAAGATTAGGAGGAATTTCTTCTCTGAAAGGAGCATTAGACTTTGGAATTGTTCCACATGTGGTGGTTAAGGCTGGTTCATTTCATATATTAAATGCTGAGGAACAAGGCTTTGATCAACAAGGGAGTCAATGGGGGACAGGTAAGAAATTGAATTAAGGCCACAATCAGATCAGTCACGATTTTCTTCAATAGTAGAGGAGGCTTGATGGACTAGATTAACCACTGTTACTCTTATTTCTGATTATCTCTTTAAATTCCTCCAGTCTTACAATCCCAAATTCAATCTCCCATTGTCCGTGGCTCATTTTGGAAATTATGACCGCCTTCCCACAACTCCATTGCCTCACCATTGGCAGCCAAGTCTTCTGCTTGTAGAGGAGCACACAACCAAAAATTCAATCACTAAACACCTTCGAACCTTCTTCAAAGATTGCATTGCAACCTGCCTCTGTGACTGAGCTTTTGGTCACACTTTTGTTAGGCAATTTGTTTCCACGGTCTTTTTTCTTAGAAGGAAAGATATACTTTTGTGAAAATTGCTTTTCTCAAAGGTGCTCTCTAAATAGAAGGACCTATTGCTTTAAAAAATGTCCAGCAGCAAAATCCAAAGCATATAAATAATGATACATGAGGAAAAGCCATACCATTCTATTCTTATCTTGTCATTCAGAACATTTGATATGGCTATTCTTTCCACACAGTACAGAATCTATTCAGTTGGTCTTCTAACAACAAGAACATTGGAATTTCTTTATTAAATGTAAATTCCAAGACAAATGCGACCATGAAATTGGAGGAGTTTTAAAAAATATTTAAACTTTGACAGTCGTATTGAAGGCAAAGAGCAATATGAGTCAAGCATTGAGCAGTTGAGAAGTTCTTTGCAGTATAAAACAAAATTAATGTTTTAAATTTGAATATTGTATACCTAGATTGTACGAATTATTGGAGTAAACCTGATATTCAAATTACTTTGGTTTTATTACCATGCCAAAAACATAACGCATGCAAATCTACAACAGTTTGCCGAGAGGTGCGAGGGAGGAGCGAAGGACTTCTGGGAAGGTTTTAAGTGGGCGAGATTGGAATACATTCTGGGGAAGGTGGGACCTGTACATAAAGGATGGGTTGCATCTGAACTGGAGGGGCACAAATGTCCTGGGTGATCGTGTGATTCGGGAGAGTTGAAACTGGTTTGGCAGGGAGATGGGAATAAGAGCCACATGTCTGAGAGGGGGTCAGTTGCAGACGGGGCAGTGACAGGATGTATTGAATCTATCAGGAAGGTTTATCATGCAATGAAACAAAGGGATCGGTTAAAGTGTGTCTGCTTTAATGCAAGGAGTGTCTGAAATAAGAGTGACGAACTTAGAGCATGGATCAGTACTTGGGGCTACGATGTTGTGGCCATAACGGAGACGTGAGTTTCACAGGGGTAGGAATGGTTGCTTGATGTTCCAGGGTTTAGAATGTTTTAAAAAAAAGAAGGGTAGAAAAAGAGGAGGGGGTGTAGCATTGCTGAACAGAGAGTGCATCACAGCTACAGAAACGAGGAAGATTTGTCTATTGAGTCAGTATGAGTGGAAGTTAGGAACAGCAAGGGAACAGCCACCACATTGGGAGTTTTCTACAGACCACCTAATAGCAGTAGAGAGATCGAAGAACTCATAGGCGGGTAGATTCTGGAAAAATGCAGAAGTAGCAGGGTTGTTGTTATGAGTGATTTCAACTTTCCCAATATCGAATGGAACCTCCTAAGTGCAGATGGTTTGGATGGAGCTGTTTTTGTCAGGTGTGCTCAGGAGGGTTTCCTTACTCAGTATGTAGACAGACGGACGAGGGGAGAGGCCATTTTGGATTTGGTGCTCAGCAACGAGCCAGGACAGGTGTCAGATCTCGCGGTGGGAGAACACTTTGGCAACAGTGATCACAACTGCCTCACATTTAGCATAGCCTTGGAGAGTGAAAGGAGCAGTTACCGAGGGAAGATATTTAATTGGGGAAAAGGAAATTATGACGCTATCAGACAGGAGTTGGGAAGTACAGACTGGGAGCAATTGTTCCACAGAAAGGGCACAGTAGACATGTGGAGACTATTTAAGGAGCAGTTGTTGCGAGTGATGCATGAATTTGTTCCTCTGAGACAGATAAGAAGGGGTAAAGTTAAGGAACCTTGGATAACGGCAACAGGGGAACTTCTTGTCAAAAGGAAGAAGGCAGCTTACGTAAGGTGGAGGAAGTAGGGATCTAGCATAGCTTTAGAGGATTACAGGCTTGCTAGAAAGGAGCTCAGAAATGGACTGAGGAGAGCCAGGAGGGGAACAAAAAAGGCAAGAAGGATTAGGGAGAACCCAAAGGCATTTTACTCATACGTGAGGAATAAGAGAATCATCAAGGAGAAGGTAGGGCCGATCAGGGATAGCGGAGGGAACTTGTGCGTGGAGTCTGAGCAGATAGGGGAAGCCCTAGATGTGTTTTTTGCTTCGGTTTTCACTAAGGAAAGGGAACTTGTCGTAAACTAAATCTATGAGGAGCTGGGATACAGTCTTGACCAGATCAAGATTGATGAAGTTGATGTGCTAGAAATTTTGGAAAATATTAAGATTGATAAATCTCCAGGGCCAGACCAGATTTATCCTAGGCTGCTCCAGGAAGCAAGAAAGGAGGTTGCTAAGCCGCTGGCAAGGATATTTGCCTCCTCACTCTCCTCGTACCGGAGGATTGGAAGGAGGCAAATATTGTTCCTCTTTTCAAGAAGGGTAATAGGGAAATCCCTGGCAATTACAGACCAGTCAGTCTTACGTTTGTGGTCAACAAAGTTTTGGAAAGAATTCTGAGGGATAGGTTTTATGACTATTTGGAAAAGCATAGTATGATTAAAGGCAGTCAGCATGGCTTTGTGAGGGGCAGGTCATGCCTCACAAATCTTATTGAGTTCTTTGAGGAGGTGACATGACAAGGTTGATGAAGATCAGGCAGTGGATGTGGTGCATATGGACTTCAGAAAGGCATTTGATAAGGTTCCCCATGGTAGGGTCATTCATAAAATCAGGAAGTATGGGATATAGGGAGATTTGGCTATCTGGATTCAGAATTGGCTGACTGATAGAAGGCAGAGAGTGGTTGTAGATGGTAGGTATTCTGCCTGGAGGTCAGTGTTGAGTGGGGTCACACAGGTTCTGTTCTTGGGCCTCTGCTCTTTGTAGTTTTTATAAATGATTTGGATGAGGAGGTTGAGGGGTGGGTTAGTAAATTTGCAGATGACACAAAGGTTGGAGGTGTCGTCGATAGTATAGAGGGCTACTGCAGGCTGCAGCACGACATAGACAGGATGCAGACAGGGCTGAGAAATGGCAGATGGAGTTCAACCTGGATAAATGCAAAGTGATGCATTTTGGAAGGTCGAACTCGAATGCTGAATATAGGATTAAAGACAGGATTCTTGGCAGTGTGGAGGCACAGAGGGATGTGTGTGTGCAAGTACATAGATCCCTCAAAGTGGCCACCCAAGGTTGTTAAGAAAGCATATGGTGTGTTTTGGCTTTCATTAACAGGGTTTAAGAGCCGCAAGGTTTAGCTACAGCTCTACAAGTCCCTGATGAGACCACACTTGGAATATTGTATCCAGTTCTGGTCACCCTATTATAGGAAAGATACAGAGGCTTTGGAGAGGGTGCAAAGAAGGTTTAACAGAATGCTGCCTGGAATGGATGGCTTGCCTTATGAAGAAAGGTTGAATAAGCTTGGACTTTTCTCTCTGGAGAGAAGGAAGAAGAGACGAGACCTGATCGAGGTATACAAGATAATGACTGGAATAGATAGAGCCAATAGCCAGAGACTTTTCCCCAGGGCAGGATTGACTGGTAAGAGGAGTCATAGTTTGAAGATATTAGGAGGAAGGTATAAAGGAGATGTCAGAGGTAGGTTCTTTACGCAGAGAGTTGTGAATGCATGGAATGCGTTGCCAGCTGTGGTGGTGGAAGCAGAGTCATTAGGGACATTTAAGCGACTGCTGGACAATTACATGGATAGCAGTGAGTTGAGGAGCGTGTAGGTTAAGTTACTATATTTTACATTAGGATTAACCTCAGCACAACTTCATGGGCCAAAGGGCCTGTTCTGTGCTGTACTTTTCTATGACTTCTATGAGTTCATTAACTTTCAAGTGCTGATTGTTTGCAATACACAACCAGACAGAAAATGAATGACTTGCAAGCAATATGTCACTAACCTGCATTAAGATATAGAAACTAACATTATTTCTATCAGCAAGCTTGATTTATGTCAATGTTTTGTAATACTGTTCATTAACATTCACAAAAAATCTCAATTTAATTTTCCTGCAATTGATATTCAAACTCCTGAATTGTGCAAGGATGAAAGTAAAAATCACTGCCACAGTGGTCACGCTAAAGCGAGAAAAGGAAGAGACTAATTTGGTTTTCGTTAATTTAGTTTATGACAGGAACAGCATTATTTCACCTGGACCCTTTCCTTTAGATGCAGTGTTTTCAGAGATACAAACTGCTTTCAACCACGAAACATAAAAGAAAATATCCTGAATAGCTCAACAGGCTTCATAATTTTGTGTTTAGTTTTCACGTCAAAAAATTCTACTAGCTTAAGATTTATCCTGACCTTTTGACCTTTCCTTTGTTCTCATTTGTACCTAACAACAACTTCACAAAATAAAGAACTATCTTAAACACAGGTTAATGTGCAACACTGCACACCCACAATTATCTGTCCAGCTGTCGATATATGTTTAGCCTGTACTTGATGAGAACACTGTCAATAGAAAGCAGAAACCCAATAGTAGGTCAAAACTGTCAGCACAAAACCTTTTCAACAGGAAATGTAGCATTCTGGTGTCTGTTGCTTCTGTAAACATACAGGACAATTTAGTCATACAGTGTGTTTGTTTAGTGGTTTGCGTTCTTTGATCCATGAAGCAATGCCTTCTTAAAATATTTCCTGTGGCCTGACTGCTTAAACTGAATACTGATGGACTATATAATGTGGGTTTCTTGCCACCAAAGCAGAGGTGGAGCACAAAATAGGCTTATGCCTTTCATTTTATTTTTACCATCAACAGCATCTAAATAATAAAGCATTCATTACTTGAAATTATTTTTAACTGTAATTTATTTATAAAAGACTGCTAATAAAGTTATTTGAAAATAATCAAAAGAGTATTTTTGAGAGACAAAGAGATTGAAAGAAAACAACTTTATAAAATTAATTAATATATGGACACTAACATCTAAAGTATATTATTAGCTGGATTTTGTGGTTAGCAGTAAAGGCATGCACAGATTACCTTTACAGAAGTTGCCCACAAAGATCTAGTGATTTTTATGATGTAGACTTTCTCTTTTCTAACAAGTTTAAACGTAGCAACACGTCAAAGGATTCTCCAGACATGGAGCTGCAGGGTGAGTAGACAATTCACGCTGAAGTATTCTCACAAATAGCAATTGGGGTGTTTTACATTTTCTGATAGCAAAATAAATGATTATGATTGGATTAAGAATAAAAAATATTGAAATACCAACAAACAAAGTAGTCACCAGGCTGGTAATCTGGAAGTTCAGATTAATGCTCTGGAATTAAGACGATATATGGTATACTTGCCTTTAATAGCCGAGACAGAGTTTAAGAGCAGGGAGGTGATGGTGGAAAGGTTTAAAATGTTGGCCAGGCCACAGATAGAGTATGGTGTACAGTTCTGAAATCCACATTACACGAGAGATCTGATGGCATTGGAGTGGGTGCAGAGGAGATTTACCAGGATGTTGCCTGAGCTGGAGAGATTTATTATGAAGAGAGTTTTGATAGACTGGAGGTTGTTTTCCTTGGGGCAGAGGAGATTGAGTGGGACATGTTTAAGACTGATAAAAGTTTGAGGGGCATAGTTTGAGTAAACAGTACGAACCTTTCCCCTAGGCAGAGGGATCAATGACCAGAGGAATAGATTTAAGGTAAGGAGCAGGAGGGTTAGAGGGGAATTCCTTTTTCACTCAGAGTGGTGGAACACATTGCCTATCAGCATGGTAACGGCAGAAACCCTCATAGCATTTAAGTAGCATTTAGATATGTGTTTGAAATACCATGACATACAAGGCTATGGCCCAAGTGCCGGAAAACGGGATCAGAATTACTTGGGTGGCCAGAACAAATTCAATGTGCTAAAGGGCCTTTTTATGTGCTGTAGACATCTATGATTGTGACTCCATAATCCTCTTTAGACTGTCTCCAATAAAAATATATGTTCCTTATATAAAAGGGCGTAAAACTGCAGGATTCCAGTAGTGGTCCAACTAGTGCTTTGCACAGGTTTAGCAAAAGCTGCCTACTTTTATATTCCATTCTTTTTGAAATAAAGGCCAACATTTCATTTGCCTTCCCTATTTGTTACCTCCTCAAAGAGCTCCATTAAATTTGTCAAGCACAGTTTCCCCTTCATGAAGGTGTGCTGACTCTGCTTAATCATATTATGTATCTCTAAATGCTCTGCTATTACATTCCTAATAATAGATTCTAACATTCTGCCCAATAACAGATGTTAAGCTAACTGGCCTCTAGCTTCCTGTTGTCTACTTTGCTTTTCAAACAGAGGTGTAGCATTGGCAGTTTTCAAATCTTCTGGAACACTTCCAGAATCTAAGGATTCATGCAAGATTAATACCAGTGCATTCACTATCTCAGTAGCTACTTTTGATAATATCCTAGGGAGAAGCCCATCAAGTTTAGGGGAACTATCAGTCTCTAGCCCTATTAGGTACCCTATCACGTTTTCTTTGGTGATAGTTATTGTGCTTATTCCAGTCCTCCTTTTGTCCCTTGATTATTAAGTAATTTTGGAATGCAATTAGTGTCTTCTACTGTGAAATGCTGATGCTTCACATTGGAGACGTTGCAATTCTATCAATCGACCATCCCAGTAAGTGCAATGCTCGCATACAAGAGAAGATCAAGAGTGAGCATGTTGATATTGAAAATAACAGCATAATCTTGTCAACATACATACTGTGTAGTTCTGTTACATGAGTATATTTGGACCCATTATATCTGAAACCTTCTCTAAAAAGATGCCTATATAAAACTGCAACAGGAGAGGAACTGAATCCCAAATACACAGGAACTAAATTATTCCCCAAGCTAGTGCCAAACATGAATATTGTTCAGTTCACTCAGCAAACGAATCTCAGGAAATAGCTATGTTCAGAACATGGTGTGGATGATATTTTTTCCAGGCAGCAGGTTTTGCTCTGTCAGTCAAGATTTGCTCCAGCAACATTTGCACAGAATTACAGATAATATTCCTGGATGCGAATGTTTTGCCGATGACATTGAGGTCATGCATAAAACTAGAGAAATTCACATGGAAATCTACATTTGCTAATAGCAGCATCTCGTCATGAAAGACATATCTTCAACAGCAATTAGAATAAGGTGATCATAGGTCAGATCAACTTTTTTGGCTTTATCTATGTATATTATGCAGTTTTTCCTGACCAGGCAAATTGCAGGTGCAGATCACATGTCTACTCACCAAGACAAAGAAAACTTACAGAGAGCTCAGATTTATTACCTTCCTCATATCATACAAACCAAATTTGGCAAGCATCAGCAATTGGAAATCTCTTAAGGAGGCATACAATTTGCATAGCAGGAGGATCAACATATCCCTCCGGGTGCTCTGGTTTCCTCCCACAGTCCAAAGATGTGCAGGTCAGGTGAATTGGCTATTCCAAATTGCCCATAGTGTTAGGTGCAATAGTCAGAGGGAAATGGGTCTGGGTGGGTTAATCTTCGGAGAGGCAGTGTGGACTTGTTGGGCCAAAGGGCCTGTTTCCTCACTGTAGGGAATCTAATCTAATCCGATCTAATCCAAAAATTACTTTCTATTCACTATCTCACAATTCCACATGTATTGTATTAATAAACATTTCACCATTGAAACCAATCACAAACCATTTGAAAAATATTGGCATAAACCACTGACACTGCAACAAATTCCAGTAAAAATAATTGTGCCAATATGGCTTACAGTTACCAGCAGAGATCATATTTGGAAAGCAAATTAAGACTACCCTGCCATGCCATACTATGTCCAAGTTCTCGCACATAAATACAAATTTAAATGCAAAACCAGGAAGAATGGTGATTGTGCATGACTTACTTGCAGATGCGGGAGTGCCTAATCTGCATTAAGGACTGAAGGTCAGAGTCACACATCCTACATAGGAAATATGATTGCCTGCAAAGGTAGCTGACATGTGCAGTGAGCCAAGATCCTACAAAGTCATGACACTGAATGGAGCAACATAAAGGAAAAACAAAAGCCAACTCAGGGAACTATACAATACAAAAGACACACAAAATAAGGTTGGACAATAAAAGTGTGGGAAGACCATCAAGACAGCAACATACTAACAAGTGAAGACTCCATTACATCTCTTGGGTCAAGAACGGTTAAGTGTGAAGTCTAAATCTCTGGAAGGTCATACTATTACAAGATCCAGAAAGATTATCAAACCACTTATACATTACATGTTTAGACTCAACCTCTTAAATTTTCAAACTTTAACTTCTGTGGAAATCGCTTTGCAACAACCATATTGTATTATTTTCTGAGTGCATGTAAGTATATCTTCGAAAAATGGGGACTTCTTTAAGGGCGATGTTGCCTTAAGATATGCTAATGAGCCAAGGACCAAGATTTAAGCCACATTACCAACTGCCATGAGTAGTTCTGGCTGAAGCAAGCTAGGACTTGGTGTGCACAGTTATCTGCAACTGCAAGTTGTAGTCTAACCTCTCACCTTTACAAGTAAGCTGAATCAACACTACTCAATCTGTGTTACTGATTACAGAAAACATAGCAGCCACCCATTGGTTGATTAATCAGTTTTCCTTAGTCAAAAAACACATTGACTTGGATCCCATTTATCACCGTCTTGAGAAAAAGAACAGGAACTAGATTACCACAGGAAATAACATCAGCAACCCAAGGAAACCTAAACACAAATAGAAAGCGGGCCATGTCACCAATGCTTCATCTGGAGGCTCACTGATGATGTTACCTAGTATGGTGACAAAATGTCTGAAAACAAACCTCCCAACTCAGTGAGCAAACCCACATCCAGAACCTCAACCTGAACTACAAATCTTAAAACTTGCTAACTATTTGAGATTCTTCAGATACTGAAGAATCCATGCTCAAATTCAGCAAGATCTGGATGATAGACTTGGGCTTGTAAGTGGAAAATAACATTAATGTCACACAGTGCCAGGCAATGACCATGTTCAACAATGTAAACTTAAAATGGTGGAAAAAAACTCAACAGATCTGGCAGCATCGGTGGAACGAAATCAAAGTTAATGCTACGAGTCCTGGGGAGAATATTCCGAGTAGGGCATTTTTCTGACATGCTACCCACTAGAATAAAAGCAGCCACAGGTGCATACATGGCAATTTGGGCCATGTTCCCCATTTTTTAAACATTTTCAACTTTCTCCAGCCTGTCACTCAGAGTGGGTGGGGAGGATTATTATCTAGGTCCATGAGTACACAGATTTTGTGCATTAGAAGGAAGTTACCAGAATAGGAAAGTTTAAACAAACAGTCTCTCATCCACATCTTGGCTGAACTGTAATGTGCAGGAGCACTGAGTACAGGCAAGGGAATTATAAACTAGGAAAACTGACAGCACATCGGAAAGTCAGCCATCAGCATATTTAAAGTGCCCTAATATTACCTAACCTGCAAACTAACTATCAGGATGGGTAAACTAGGATTTTTATAGCAGAACTATTCACTTTAAACACAATTGGTTTTGATAACAAATAATATTAAATTAAACTAATGTTTTATTTTCAAGTCACAGACCCATAATCTGCTTCAGATTGCAACACTAGTTTTAAGAAAAATCACCATAAAATAAAGACTTAACTGAATTGCAATAATTCCTTGCTGAGGTCCAATAACCTGTAATTAGGACAGCCCGTCCTAAGTTTCTAACCGTACATCTCATCTTAAATCAAACTACCAGCCCTCAATTATATGTCTCACTGTATACCTGCACAGAAAATTATCACTTAATTATATTCGCAATTGTCAGTTGAGAACAGTTGGCATTGATTGAGGACAGCCTGACGAGATCATAATACACTGTGACCTTGTACAGTCCACTCTATCAAATATCATTGAACTTATGGTACAAATTCAGGGGCCATCTTTGCAATATGCATAAAAATTTTGTTCAGTAGAATAAAAATTGGGATGGGAACTGTTATCCAAGTTAAATAAATGCTATTCGCTATCAAATTCTGAGCCATCCAATGAATTCATACTCTGACAGCCAAAGCAACATGCTAAGAAAGTGTAATGATTAGTGATTTGCGTACTTCACCATGCGTAACAGCTTGTTACATGTTCTATTACAATATCTGAGAATTTTGGTGTAAATAATTGGCTTGCAGAACTGTATTTACGTAGATGGATCATTTCTGAGACTGGACTGCCTGTTAAAATGAGTATGAAATGACCAGACCAGAAACTCGCAGAGCAAGTGTAAGCAATTTTGAATATAGTAAATAGGTTCAAAACAATTACAGTATTATAATGTGTACACTAAGAAGAATGTGCACAAGATGAACAGATTATGAAATTTAAGCTTTGGAGAATGACTGTTTTGCAAAGAAAATAATTTCACACATTTCAGTTTCAATTACAATCTTAATAACTCACATTTTTACCTGACACCAAGAGATTGGAATCAAGAGGAACAGACTATACCAAAGGCAGTAGGGAAGATTGGGGATAACTACTCATATCTGTAACAAGTGTCTGATAAATCAGGTATACCTTCTGAAAACATGGAACTCAAATACAGATCTGTGGTGTATAACAATAGTGGCATAAATTGAGGATTGACTATTAAACACAACGATAAGAAGATCCTTTGTGAGAAAAATTATTTATTCCAACGTTCACCCTTCTTTTAAAAGCATTCTGGGTTATAGTTTCAAGGTAGTGAATTTAAGAGTAAATGGCTGAAGGGTTTTTTTTCTTTCTGTGGTAGCTTGAAAAGTTATGACCAAACAACCATTCTGTAGCTTAATATAAACCTTCCAGGAGTGAAGAACACTGACAAGTATCCACAGCTGGGAGCCCAGCCTGATACCCTCTCCCTCAACCCCTCCATGGTCCAGGACACACTTCAGATTTGTACTTTCCAGCTTTTGCTCACACACTTGCATGCACACACATTCTCTGTCTCATCCAGATTCAGTATTAGTGGGATCAATGTTCCATTTTGGACTCCAAAGCTACAATTTCCCTGCTGTGATGAGTAACCCTAAACTTTGCAAACCCAACCTTTAAAAATGGTTGCCCTCACTTCTAATTTTTGGTTTAGGGTTGAACTGGAATGGGAATCAGGTCAGGCAGCCTAAGAAGAGCCTAACAGACTGCCAGGTCCCCATGCAGGTTGGGTGGAAAGCCTATCAATGAGCTCTAGCACTGTGGTTAAAGTTTAAAAATAAAACTTGAAACAGAAAACATCCCTCTGCTCTCATCACTTCACATCATGCCCTCTATGCCAACCCATACCTATACAGCAAACCCTATACTCACCTATCTATTTCTCTTCATGTCTCCAAACATTCCCATGGCCTTTTATAGCAACCGTGCCAACTCATACACCCCCACCTATTTTGTCCTTCCCCCTCAGGGGCCTGTTACCCAGCATGGGTATTAATCAGGAGGTAACCCGACAGAAAATACAGTTTATTGATAATGTCCCTGTTTAAATAAGGACTCTCTCATTGATACAAGGAAACTGCCAATAATTGAAATTGCTTCAACTAATTGCACATGTACACAAACATTTCACTCAAGTACTGTGATGTCTATTTAAACAAAAGCAGCTGGTGAAAATTTAAGTTCAACGTCTCATTTAAGTGGTTAATCCCTTCTGTCAACAAATATTTCCATTAAATAGGTAGTTAGTGATGTCCATCAATAGGCAGCCCACTGTAAACACTGTGGAAATAAATCATGCAGCTCAAATCCTTTCATTGTTTCATTCGTGCAGGCACTTTGAAACAGCTAGTACAGTTTTATAACTCCACTTTTTTGGGAAAATGTCTTGACATTTTTGCCATCAGCCTAGTCCCCAAAGGATACCCGATGCACCTGCACCTTGAAAACAATTTCTCACCCATATTCCCAAAGTGTCCCATGGTCATCAGCTCTCCAAAGGGTTACCCTGCGTATCTAAAAGAGACACTGAGAACAGACCCGTTCTGACTTCATCTAATCTCCAGCTTTGGGTTCCAGACACTAAGCACTCCAAACTTCAAATGACCAGCAGCCTCCAGGAATCACAGGGTGAATTATGGCCTGTCCCCAAGAAAATTAGAACTGTTAAGTTGAAAGGCCTAACTTCGGGTTTCCAACTTCTTCCAGTATTTTTGCTGCAACAAAGGTGCTCTATGTCTCAGCAAAAATTGGGGCCAAGTGTGGCATGGGGCAAGTTTGAGGTCGTGACTTTCACTTGTGGCCTCAGCGTGTTTTCTTACGCAGGGTTGGGCTTTTCAGCTCATTGCATATGCACTGGAGTTATGCCACAAGTTGAACAGTGAATCATACAGAGTGGGCAAAGGGATTCTTGACTCTGCTGGTCCTGCAGGCTTTTGTTTGCTGACAGTGTTACTCACTGTGGTGGTCGCTGGAGGTTTCTTAAACAGACAGAAACCACATCCAAGATTCAGTGACAGCTCGCTAAAGGTTCTACTTCAGACCAACCACAAAATAAGAATGGAAGCAGAGAGCCCTCCCTTCAGAGCCAGACAGCCTTGAGCAAGGTCACTTGGCAGGTCAGTGCCAACGGCCCACACTGGAGAACCCTGACTCCGTGCAGAAATAGGATGATCAATATCCTCTTCTCCACACTGGTAAGTGCCATGGTCTACTTATTGCAAATTGACAATCAGAAGGGCATCACTAGTAAAATCTTACCACTGCCCCAGCATGTCACATAATACAATCACTCAAAACTCTCAAGTATTTCATGGATGATGTGCCCTACTGATAGCCACCTCATGCATTCAATGTTGTAACAGATGAAGGGTGCTCATCTTCGTACTCAGTTAATAGGGAGGGCTCAGGAGCTGGTATTGCTCTGCATGTTCCATCAAACTCCTCTTTCTGCAGGACAGGATCACCCACAACAGGACAGAACAGGCTTGCACAGTGGAGCGGTGCCGAATATTCAGACTATCACCCCATTCAAAGAGTGGGCTGCAGAGCAAACAGGGGAGAGTTGTGACTGTTCCTCCACAGATAGTGAAACATGAATATTACAAGAAGCCAGGTGAAAGGTTATAGTCAGCTATTCTCAGATGTGCAGATGGTGTGAGAAATTTGTATGTTTACCAACCAATTCTTCCTCTTCTGTACTACAGATACCACTGGTCACCAGTACAGAATGAAGCACAAGATGTCATAACATCCCCAATTAGCAACACTACCTCCAATGATGATGTCTTGGAAATCTCAAGGTGCACTGGTACATAATTCACCTGCATCCTCGGCCACCACTGAGACATTCACTTTGATGGGTCCACTATCTAGAGTAGGTTCAGGGTCACAAACTGGTGAGCATATCTCTGGCTTGAATCCAACAGTCAGTGGAAAAAGCAACATCCAAATCTGACACTCAGGTTAGGCTGAGCTCGATACAAATAATATGCCTCTGTTTTGAGCCATAAGTGACAAGTAGAGACAGGCAGAAAAAATCGGGTAGCGATGCCAGAGGCTGTCAGTATCGAGAGCAAAATATAGAGGAGACCATCATTAATGTAGTCATTGCCTGCTGCATGGAAATGGTGGTGTTTTCTTTGATACATACATCAATGGCAAGGCAAGGGGGCACGTGGCATCTTGACCTCACTGCAAGTACTTCTTCACCTCAAAGAGGGAAGGAGGAATAAGCAGGCACTCAGAAGGAGCAGTGTTAGAACTTCATCTTAGGAAACTCCAGAGATATTTCATCTCCCCTCTGCCATGGACTCCTATTGTCTGCAGCAGGTCAAACCAAGGAGGCTGCACGTGAACCTGCGCAGGAGATTCACAGCAGGCTGGGGCACCCTCAACTTCAAGCCTCCAAATGACATACGCAGAAGATATCACAGTTAGCAGGGCATAACAATCAGTAGCCTTCACCTGAGCTGAGAATGTCAGACCAGTGACCAGACAAAGTGATAGCAAAAAAAAGGCGATATTTTGGAGGACACATGGGTGGCAAAGGCATTGATTAAATGTACTTTGCCTGCATATCTATAAACATATATTCACTTGCACAGTGGTAAACTTTACCATAATCTCATTAGGCGCTAGGTTTTGATGTGGTTGGTTGAGGCATCTGTCATGTCAGTAGGCAACGCTAGTGTTCCAGTGAGACACCCCCGAGTGTCTCAGCAAAGACTGAACCGAACATTTGGCGATTGCAGTCAAGGCTCACGAGATATATTTCAGTGATCTTGCCTTTTTCATCAGATCACAGTTAGTACACTGGGGCCTGCCCGAGAGTGCAACATTGCAGACAACACAGAGCCAATTTAAGTGAGTAATGGAGAAATGTGAATGGTCAAAGATATCTTGGAGTGCAGGTTCCTTGAAAGTGGAGTCACCGGTAAATAGGATAGTGAAGTCAGCATTTGGTATGCTTGCCTTTATTGGTCAGTTCATTGAGTATAGGAGTTTGGAGGTCATGTTTTGGCTGTACAAGACATTGGCTATGCCACTGTTGGAATACTACATGCAATTCTGGTCTCCCTGCTATAGGAAGGATGTTGTGAAACTTGAAAGGGTTAAGATAAGATTTATAAGGATGTTGCCAGGGTTGGAGGGTTTGAGCTACAGGGAGAGGCTGAATAGGCTGGGTCTGTTTTCCTTGGCTGAGAGGTGACCTTATAGAGGTTTATAAAATCATGATGCATGGACAGGGTAAATAGACAAGGTCTTTTTTTTCGGAGGGGGGGGGGGGGGGGGGGGAGTCCAAAACTAGAGGGCACAGGTTTAAGGTGAGAGGAAAAGTATTTAAAAGTATTTAAAAGTATTTACCTAAGGGGCAACTTTTTCATGCAGAGGGTGGTGGCTGCATGGAATGAACTGCCAAAGGAAGTGCTGGAGGCTTTTCAATTACAACAATTCATCTGGATGGGCATGTGAATAGGAAGGGTTTAGATGGATAATAGGCCAAATGCTGGCAAATGGGACTAGGTTTATTCATGATATCTGGTCATCTTGGACAAGTTGAACCAATGGGTATGTTTCCATGCTGTATATCACAATGATTCTATGATTCTGAAGGATGCAGGAAGGAAACATTTATTTACCTCTATATTTTGGGCTGTGTTGCCAGGCCAATAATTTTCAGAATAAATTGTAGGCAGAACACTACTAAGCTATGAAGGACTTTATTCACTTGGAGGGATAAGAAGGAAGTGATTGACTTGTCCAGTGCATAATGATAGGATCATAGTCAGCAACAATGCTCAGTCAATATAATGGTAAAGGAACTAAATGTTTCTCTAGGACTTTTGGTACGGTGAGGAAACAAGGTGATTAGTTACATCGTCCAGCACATAGGAGAATTGAGGAGCATGATCCAGGATACATATGCCCTAATCTGCCTCTTTTTAACTAATCTGCTTAAGTATGCTTTGCTCCAAGAACCCATGGTTCCACAACACACTCTCGTACAGCTACACTCATGCACAATTAACACATATCTCAACCAATTATTCTAAAATTAGTCTGCAATAAAAGGTTTTCATAGCCTTGGGTGCCTCGTTGGATCATTGTCCTGGCTTCTTCCAACCTATGAGAGATCTCTTACTCCTGTATCTTGTACTCTTCTCCCAAGACATTTTCCACTTTGGTGAGGACATGGAAGGTACAGCATGACACAATGTACACTCTCTTGTGTAAATTGCAATGCATTGTCTGAGTGCCTCAAGCACTGGAATCTTATTCTCCTGTGGTCTTTTCAATAATTGTCCTTGGGGTGGCATGCGTCATACTGTGCCTCTCCTTGGCATCAGTCTGAGCATTCCTGACAGGTATCATCAGCCAGGTCCAAAGGAAATAGCCCCAGTCTCCTAGCAATTAGCCCTGTAGATAACGTGGGGCAATAACAGTTTCACCAACCTGTGAGTGCTCCACAGTGTAGGATTTGTGACAGACCCTTTGGATATAGTGCACAGCTCTGGAGCATTTGGCTGCTGTGATCACAGATCTACACATTCAGAAACTGGCACCCTTTCCTACTGACATACACAGCTGGTTGTTGCCAGGACACTCACTGCAATGTGGTTGGAATTGATTGTACCCTGCACCACTGGGAAACCTGTTATTACAGCAAAGCCCAATGCCATGACTAATTTGTGCACTTTAGTGAAAAGGGCATTGACCACCGCTTGGATTTATTAACAAATGCAAAAGTCCCCGGTGGTTACCTGAAATAATCCATTTGCATCCTTTACATGTACCAAGCATAGGATTGCTTCCCACTCCTGTACTCATTCAGCAGCTACAAATGTAGAGACAACACCTTGGGAGATGCTGAGACACATTATGCATTATTTGTCAGTTACTGTTGCTCTGACCATTGTCCCTCTGAAGATTGGGCCACAGCATTTGGGTGTTGTCGCTCTTCTTCCTTCCAATGGTGCTAGTTCCACCTCAGTAGCAAAAATGACCAAAAAGGAGGTCACGGTCAATCTGTGTCATTGTGATTAATCGAACTTTGCTACAGCGAGCCTGGAAATCTAAGTTATAACTCAAAACACAGAACAAAAAAAAAATCCTCCTCACATTTTGGGGATAGCTATTTCGAAATTAAAAGATAGACTGTCTGAAGATGGTGACATTTACTTTTCATAAAATCATAGAATCCCTAGAGCGTGGAAGCAGTTCATTCGGCCAATCAAATCCACACCTACCCTCTGAAGAGAATCCCACCCAGACCCATTCCCCTCTCCTTCCCCGTAACCCTGCATTTCCCATCTCTAACCCACCTAGCCTGCACATTCCTGGACACGATGGACAATTTAGCATGGCCACTCCATCTGACCTGAACATTTTTGGACTGTGGGAGGAAACCGGAGCACCCAGAGGAAACCCATGCAGACACAGGGAGAACATGTAAACTACACACAGACAGTCTCCCAAGGCCCAAGGAGTTGAACCCAGGACCCTGGTGCTGTGAGGCATCATTCCCATCAATCGCACCAATGTGTTTGTTAATTTCCCCATTTTGTCTGCTGAGCCCTAACAATCCAGGTCCCAATGCTCCCTGACACTCTAGCCTCCCACTGACAAGACTTGAACCAACCATACAAGACTTTACATTCCCTGAGTCTGACCTACCAACTTCCCACCCTACTACATCCAATGCCTCCACCACATATACCATACATCAGCAACACTGCAGAACATGAGCTTCCTGCAGCAAGTGCCACACCCTAAGCAGCTTTCCTGTCATGACTCCAAATGCCCAAGATGTGACAAAAACTACTGCAAGTTCTATCCTTGCACCCTGATAAAGACAGTGCTGCACCATTGCCCAACTGACCCTTTCCCAATTGTACTTTAACATGACCCTGAGCCATAGATCCCTTAGCCCTTTGGACTTTAACCTGGCCTGTAGATACGGCCAGACGTCTTCCCTTCAAACCTTTGAATATATTTGGAAACCTTATACCACAACTCCATACAAACATACACGCCAGTTATAACCAACCAATCGGCTCCCTGAAGGGATGGAGTTTTTGATTGCGTAGAAGTTATTTGGGAAGCACTACTGAATTCTAGGAAATTATGCTTTGAATGAGAAGCTATTGCACGCAGATAACCTTCCTGTGGTTGGGAAGGTCAGGCCACCCATTAATCTTTTATTCCACCTTTTCATTGTAAAAGTTTATTTCAATGGCAAGAATTATATTTTGTGGCTAACTCTAATTAAGTTCATACGCCCCACCTCATTCTTTTCTTGTCTCCTTCAGGACTAGAATATGCTACCCAGTGTTTTACTGAATTGCTAAATTGAAGTGCAACCAGAACAGGAAAGCTATACCTCTACTAAGACATACATGTAATTAAAAAATTAGGTAGATTGAAAAGGGAGCTCTACAATCAAGATTTAGGATTTTGAAGTGAACACCACTGTAATATTGTTCAAACACTGGGCTCTACCTGATGTATACAATGTAAGTACATTTTTCCAGGTTATAAAAAAAGTCCTATACAGCTAACATAATAAGTACTAAGATAAAACCTTTAGATAAATTTGTTAAAAATGCCTTATACTAGGAGTAGAATTATTTTCCATGATCTTTACTTATAAGGATATAAGTCAAAGTCAATTCAAAACAACTGTTAAAAAAAAAGTCTTTCACACTCAAATTAATGATATGTTGTCCCAGAAATGATTGACAATTAGCCATGCATTTATCTTGTTTAGAGATCACTACTGGTCAACTCAAACTGTAAAATATAAAAGTTTGTCAATTTTCTGTTTTTTTTTAAATATAAATGAGTATTAGGACTGCTGAGATAAATAAAAAGAACTAAAAAATCCATTTGAAATTTACTGAACATTTTGCATCACAATTGCATTGGTTAAACATCACATGGTTAACTTGAATCAAAATGCAAACTCTCCTTTTTTTCATGCATTCACAATTTTTAGTTCAGCTTCATATTAACAGAAAATATTTTACAATAATACTACAGAATTAAGTTTTCTGTTTTAATAATATTCTAAATATACTTTCTATAAAGCCTTTATACTTTATTTATTTTAAGCCATATATACCACAGATATGAATTTCTTCCATAGCATTAGTTAAATTTATTCAATAATGCAGAATGTGGACAGGATCCAGGGAGAATGCAGGTGGCACAAAGAAATTTATAATATAAAAACAGTGATTGCTTCAGTTCTCCTGCTTGTATTTCTAGACAGACCAATAAACCCTACTAATACCTAGATTTACTAGAAAATTTCTATTCATTTCTTTGCATAGCAGAAACTAAGCTAATAAAGTCCCACCGAGAGCACAGTCAGGTTAAATCCCTCAACCACTGAAAATGCTGGCTTGCTAAATCTCACTTCACTTTTCTATTCTGCCAACCACTTAGGGCAGAGCCCAAGGGAACTCTGCAGTTTATCCCTCCTCACGCAATGTCACAGACAGAAGCCTGAGTGGTCCAATCAGTGCTGAGAAAAGAATAAAACTAAAAAGATTAAAACACAGATGTTCATGCATTTCAAATGCATCGTGCCCTGTGGTCTGTTACTGGGGCAACAAGAGACCACCAATGTGCATTTTATTGGCTTTATAAAATGGATCACATCATTGTAAAAGTATTGCATGATAATAGTGAAGCTTTTGCTGAACATTTTTGCACATCAATATTATAATTGCATTTTCTATATACAAATGGTTATTAAAAATTTAATAATCAACCTCAAAATGAAAACTGAAGATTTTTGTTTTTCTTTATATTTCCATCATAGAAATCAAAATGTCCCCCATTTTAAATGCAGTGACTAAATTGCATTAATTATAAACTGAATAATAGATAGTA
This sequence comes from Chiloscyllium plagiosum, assembly GCF_037043375.1. Taxonomy (NCBI): domain Eukaryota; kingdom Metazoa; phylum Chordata; class Chondrichthyes; order Orectolobiformes; family Hemiscylliidae; genus Chiloscyllium; species Chiloscyllium plagiosum. Next base: position 72,512,919 of record NW_028270140.1, read on the forward strand.
TTTATTTTGTTTAATGCATGCACAAACTAGTAAACCTGCAAACAAAAACAAATTATTATTCCTGTTCTCAGTACTTTGGTGCCAAGTGAAATATAGCACTAAGGAAGGTGGCTGTTGGACAGAACACAAACACACACATCCTCAACAATATCAATAAACCTTTAATCATCTGGGCAGATATAACAGCTTCACCTTTCCAGCACCTACAACCTCGGATTTCTCCTCTAATCCAAGCAGGATCTGGCAGGCCCAGGCCGGTCAAGGGAAACATCACAAGTCTCAAAGGACTACTGTGGTTCAAGTGTTGATTTACAGAGGGCCAGCAGAACAGATCAATAGAAGAACAGACTACATTCAAACTCACAGGAGAAAGCGAACATGCTGAGACAATAATTTCCTGGGAAAGCTAAAACCTAATGAGAATCAACTCTGTCCGTTTCATTCAGACAACTAACCTCTTTGTGGTCGATGGCTTCCTGACTGACAAGAACCCAAGGCCTCTTAATAGGATTTCCATATGATTTTCAACACCTGCCTAAAAAGTTATTTGTTGATATTCAGAGCGAGCTTCTTGATTCAGACATCTGCTTGTATTGCGATATATCTTAGGAAGCAATCTAGAAAGCAGTTTTGCTGGCATGGCAACATGGATTTTCATTCTCTCCTTTAATGCATAAAGTACAGCATTTCTACTCTTGACTCTAAAAAGGCTAAACTGTACTAATCTGGAGAATTGCTCATCAGTTTCAGTTGTTTCTAATATGGAAAACAAAATACTTTTTAATTGTTACTGCAATATTTCAAATTACATTATTAAATTAAATCAATACATCACCAATGCAGTATACAACTTAAGTCACTGATTTATTTGCATATTCTAATAACTTAGTCAGGAGCTAATTGTCCCATCAACAATTAAAGCACCTACAGGTTCTGTGGGATGTGTGCAGCTAAAGGTAAATTAAGTATAAGTAGTATTAAGATTATTTAAAGTTAATTTTAAAATCCTAAGTCATCGTCATATAATTAATCATTATGACAAGTTAAAAATTCCACAAAAATGGTTTTTACTAGTGCCCATATTTTTAATACAATAAAAATATAATTAAGAGACTGACAGGAGCAAATAGGGAAACAGCCCATTAATAAAATAAATCTTCAAATACATAATGGATTAAATGACCAACAAGGGAGTCAGAGGTTATCTGAGGTAGACAACAATGTGGAATCGAGGCCAGAATTAGATTATCCATAATCTTGTTGAATGGAACACCAGGATCGAGAGGCTGAATGATCAACTCTTACTCTTAATTTGTATGTTTGTAAGCAAAACCTGGCACAAACTCAACAGGCTGAATGAGATTAATTTGTGCTGCAACTATTTTACAATTGTTTGCTGCTCTACAATTACGAATTGTTAGATGTCTCCTTAGATAATTACAGATGTTTGGCAATATCCATAAAATGTATTAACTGATCTACCTATTCATTACAAATTTGAAAGCTGTACCATACAAAATTACAGCAACTTCTTTCTCACCAAGGGACAGGCTACTAATTCTTTTTTAAAGTAGTATTAGAAAGGACAGCTTTCCATGCAGTCGTTTGTGACAATGATTGGGGGTGGTGGGGGGGGAACAAGGGTCAACTTCCAGCTTCCAAAATGTTTTTTCAAATTTGAATACCAAAATGCTACAGTAATTGAAATGTGTCATAATTCGCATTAATTAATCTTAAACATTCTTGCCTATTTCAGCCATCCTTATAACCTATTTAATTCCTCAGAGGTGCTGGCAGGCAGCAACCCCTGTAAGCAGAACTCACTCTCCTGAGAGCACTTCTCCATTCACAATGTCACTGAAGGAGCACCATTTAAACTCAAGATTTCTATTGAATTTTAAGACAACTATTGCCATCATAACAGCTTAGATGAGCCTATTATCATAATTGTTGAATTCCCTCCTTCAGCAGCAGGGTGAAATACCTCTTTAAGAAGAACGAGAAACAATGCATGTCTGTGTAGTTCAGGGTGTTGGCAGAATTGAAATACAGATACTTTTAATTTTCAAGTAGAAGTTGTTTTATGAATAGCTTTTATTCAATTGCCTTTTTCTCCTCATATATGGCGGAACTGTTCATATGCTAATCTTAAATATATTTTTGTGAATCTTCTCTTTTACAGTTAGCACAGCCTACACTGATTGATGGCAATTTTTACATGCACTGATTTAGAAAGTGTATGTGAAATTGAAGCCTGAAAACTGTGCATATTATGTAAAAGTGTGTTGTTTTAAGAGCAAAATTTCAATATTTTTAGTTACTAAAACAACAATGATAAAAGGGATCACAGATAACCAATAGAAATGAGAGATTTTGACTTTAATAAAAGAAGTTTCCTGTGGGTGTGTTACACCACTGTAAACCATGATGTTGTTTACCGCTAAAAGAAAAATAATTGTACTTATTCACCATTATATTTTGTGAAAGAAACTAATCTCATTGTGTGAAACAATTAATAACATTGAAAGTTATAAATAAAACAGAACCTAATAAATTGTCAACTTCAATTTTCTATCCACGAGAAGGTTGCAGTGGTTTGATTTGTAGAGAAAAAAAAATTCTATTATGCAAGTGTTTTTTTTCAAACAGTACATCAGACAATCAGTACAACACCAAACTTTACTTGCTGCCATTATATCCTGCACTAATTGTTGCCAATGTAGCCTTTACTTTGCACACTAATGGCTTTCAAAGGAGCTATAAAAAATTTCAAGCATCATTAATTTAAATTTGCACTGAAATTTCCCCTTGACAAAAAGCCAAAATTGATGATTATTTAGAGCACGCGTAATGCCTGTTTGCACATAAGTAGAGGAGAAAAGGGAAAAATTAAATGCAAGAGGAAATTTATGTCATGTTTATTACCTGTTAAATGTTAAAGAGCATTATCCTGTGTGAATAAATTATCTGGTACAAGAATACAGAGTGCAGCTGTTGGGAATTGTCACATTCTAGCGGTTAAACATCAGTATTAGTCACATGGTATAAAATCATAAAAAAACCTCTCCTACACAGAACCACTTAAGAGACGACAGATCAATAAAACAAGAGACTAACTGCTACTTTGTGCATTGCTGAAAACATTTAAGGAAATTAGTTAGCTATTGTATCTGGAAATGCTGGCAGTAAGCTTTTCATCCTAAACTAAATCATTCTGATGAATATCAAACTTTCTGAAAGCAAAATTATTTTCTTTATAACTATAAAATCAGCTGTGATCTCTATCACTTAAAGCTAAATTTATACCAGTAATTTTTTTTCTTCGCAATGGAACTATGTGATAATTCACATCATTTGAGAGAGAAGCAAAAAAAAAAAGAGGGGCAGAAAATTCAGGTTGGTCTTAACGAAGCCGCATGCTCTCTTGGAAGATTATTTTGCATCACCAGCTACTTCTGATGCAGCCGGAATCGCATATTACGTTGAAAAAGGTACTATGAGAGTGTCCCTTAGCTGAAATCGCACAACCATGATATCAAGTAGCCCTTCCAGTAGTATGGGGCCCAATGCCCAACTTGTGCACAAAATAGCCACACCATTTTGTGAAGCTAATGATGTGTTAGCAACACAAAAACTAAAACATGAGATGAGGGGAAAGCTCTAGATCCTGCATTCCACCAACTTTCCTATAGGGTTCAGTAGCTTAAACACTAAGTCAAATCCATGGAAGAAAAGTAGAGGGTTTTGTAATGCGGATGCTAAAATGTATGCTAATAAATTCCATTTACAGACCATATGAAAAGGTACTTGAAATTGCAAGGGGAAAACAAAGCTCTAAAAAAAATTCTAAAAAGAAAATGTCAGTATTTTGACTATTTAATCAAAGCTGAAACATGACAGGAATCTCTTCCAGAAAACAAATTGGAAGGCAGCAGAAAGAGACATCAACTTAGTTGGATGATGTGTATCACTGAGAGGTGCAGCCAAGAATTAGAGGGTGTCTCCAAGCAACAGCACCATTACCATCCATTCAAAAAATTTGCTTTGCAATCAACACAGATCAAGTCATTAGCTATACGAAGAGGCCAGTATGATTGCTACCTAAAGTTTCAGGCACACAACTTGAAGATATGGAGGTTTTGACTAATCTCTGCTCGCGTAAAGTCTCAGAAAGTATTCTGAAGTTGTCATGATGAGCTCCTAAATTTGGTAGAGACTGTAACTGATTTCTTACAGAAAGGGCAGAAGATTTGGTGCAGACTCCATGGAAAGACTGCAACAGGTATGCTTTACTTAAATTGCCTCTGAGTTTGCAACACAGTAGGGAGACAGAGAAGAGACTGCAGAAGGTGAAACTCTGTGTAATGTCCTCTGTCAACCTGTGGATCATGAGACAGGGGTATTGGTGATTAGTTCTCTTCTGGATTTTCTCATCTTTGCCCTCTGTGGTCCTTATAGTGAGACAGCAGAAGTGCAGCAGCTTGATATGTTGTTAGAAATGGTAGCAGATGTTGGAAGAACCCTGTTCAAACATTTCCAGGTATGTCTTTTCCCGTGTAATGATTTCTTGTAAAATTTAACTTTTGCAACCCAAAAATGGACTTGGATAGTCCACTGGTTTGAAACACTTATTTTTGTATCAAGAGATCAAGTCCACCCACGTTGGTCTCAACAATCAACAAATAACTAGAATATTGCTGAATGCATTTATCGTGTGATCATCAGAACTGTTTGCAAGAAATACCAAAATAAATTATCATGAGATGATTGTCAGTCATTATCTAATGGGGCGGGCGGGGGGGGGGAATTTCAAGATTAGGGGGCATGTTTTTAAGGTGAGAGGAGAGAGCATTTAGAGACACGAGGGGCAATTTAGTTTTACACAGAGGGTGGTTCATGTGTGCAATGAACTTCCTGAGGAAGTGTTTGTTGTGGGTACAATTATAATGTTTAAAAGACATTTGGATAAGTACATGAATAGGAAAGGTTTGGAGGGATATAGGCCAGGAGCAGGCAGGTGGGACTAGTTAGGTTTGGGATTATGTTTGGCACGGACTGGTTGGACCAAGGGTCTGTTTCCGTACTGTATGATTCTATGATTCAACGGATAGCACTCTGACCTCTAAGACACTTGCTTACAAGTTCAACTCTCAATTCAAGGCTTGAGCACAGAAATCAAGACTGACACTAAGCACGATACCAAGTAAATACTGCACTGTCAGAAGCAACATCTTTCAGACCATATGGTAAATCCAGGCCCTATTTGCCCACTTTTTCCAGTGGATGCAAAAGATTCTATGGCGCTTTTCTGAAAAAGAGCAGGAAACTTACCCTGGGTCTTCTGGCTATTATTTATCCCTCAATCAATATCACGAAAAACATTATCTGATCATTATCATGTTCCTGTTTATGGCAGCTTACTATGCACAAACTGGTTTTTCACTTCCTTTATGACAACAGTAACTATATTTCAAAAATAATTCATTGGCTATAGGTACGTTGGCCAATTAAGTGTCTATGAGGAATTCTGTCTAAATGCAGACTCTCCTGTTAATGCGCGATGGTAGGGAGACTGTTTGACAGTATACTAGTCTGCATGCCCATTGGCATTTCCAGTATTCAATACCAAGGAAGCCCTCATCCAAGTCACGTGCAGTTGAGTCCACCTGCGATCACATCCTCTAGAGAAATGATATGATCATTCTTTATCCCTGATTTGTTTGCAGCTGATAAACTACATGCTGTTCCTACCTCTGTGCCTCTAGGGCCAGTATCTAGCCAGATCACGTGACATGGCTTATTCACTGTTACTGAGCTTCTGCTCTCTCCCTTCCTCCTGAATGTGCTGTGAGGCTGAATATGCAGCAGCTCTGAGGTGCCAGAAAGCAGAGAAGCAAAAAGGGGCCAATTGGGTAGTAATCAGGCATTCGTCGTCACATCCATCTGCAACTCACACATGGAAGTGAGATGGGAATTAAGGGGCAAATTGCCGAAACATGCCATCATCCTAATGCAACAGATTCTACTATAGCCAGTCCCATGATGCAGAGCGTCTCGTTTGCAGCACTCGGGAAGATGAAAATATCCCTGTACTGTACCCATTCTGCTCGATAACTCTCTTACTGCATGCTGCTTTGTCCTGCAAGCAGGAGAGAAGAACAAAGAAAATTAAACAGCACCATGATTAGGTGCAGTACCTCCCATATAAAGATGGTGAGAGGTGGGTGTAAAGTTGGCAGCACTGGAAGATCTGTAAGAATTAGCTGAAATAATTGGATGTTAGGTGTGAGTCCTAAGTGCCAGGGACTGAATGAAGGCAGTGTGGTACACTACGCAATGCAAAGCTGGTGAACTGATGAAACAGGAGATATCATGTGAAGACAAATTCACTGATCTTGAGCATTCAGATGAGGTCATTAGACTCCTTGTAATAGTGCTGCTGGCTCCATAGGTCCAAACACCAGGAATCAACCTTTCCGACCATCTGCTCCCAATGCCTTTCCTCAAACCCTAGGTGAAACACAGTGTCTTTCTTCTTGAGCACCTCCATCATCAAGGCTCCCAGAACCTTGTCAAATATACAGGAACTCTATCTCTGTCCTGGTTTTCCATTTTACCTGTTCACAATTGTAGCAACAGTATTCATCAGCAGCCTCTTATAATTCATCAAAAACTTCCTGTAAGAGGGACAGACTGTCTCCAAGAACAGAAGGCTGGCTATACAACATGTTTTTATACCTTGCTGCTCGACTCCCACCTGAACGAAGAGAAAGCCAATGGAAAGCAAATTTGCTGCAATCGAGTCAATGAGGTAGCTGCTTACCTCATTACAGGTTTGGTCTTGATGCAGGCATAGCATAGATAAATCTTTAGTTGATTATGTTTTGGGACTGCAGAGGGTGCAAAGTAATATCTTGAATTTTATAGGGATCATTCAAGCAATGTGAGAAATTTCCATATTTTAATTATTTTTTGAGAAAAGATAACATTGCCTCAAGGTATATTTGCACAAAAAGGTAAATACAGGTGTGCAGTAATTGACCAGTAATTGAAGAATTTGATGGGCATTAACTGGGGATTCTTCTGAGCTTCTGCAAAGAGTAACAGATTGAAACTATGATAGTTGGTTGTGAAGGTGCACATTTAAAACACTAATCTCTGCAAATAATAGATTGTTGAGCATGTAAAGACATGATTCCAATTCTTTCCTCACAATGTGATAATTTGGATCAGAACATGGAAGCAGGGAATGGTTGTTTAAAGGCAAATATTAGAAACTAAGTAAGTAAAAGAATTTCAGGCATATAATAGAACTCTCAGCAGTCATCGTGGAGAGAAAGATGGGAGAAAGCAAATTAAAATTGACAGGTCATGATTAATGCAGACTCTGCAAAAAAAGATGAGTGAGAAAAGGTCATGTTTTGCTGTTGTCCATTTGGAACAAATGCTAGAGAGAAAGAAAATTTCTAAAATTAAATGAGGAGAATTGAGCCACTGACTGCCAGATGGCTTCACTAAAAGAAACATATGCAGACATAAAGCATTAGGAGTAAGGAAGAATAAGAAGAGTATCTGTTATTGTAATGCTTTACAGAGGATAAGGAAACGTTTTTTGTATTTAATCTGAACTATTTTGCAAATTTTGGTTGTACGTATGAACTCTGACTATTTAAGTAGAGAGAAGGGAATCTGTTAATTCATTCACACAGTTTCATGCTAATTAAGCTTTTAACTGTGTTCAGGTGATAAGTATTAACAGTGGATTTACCTCGGCTCTTCTATATAGGAACAAACAGAAACTATAACAGATGGGTTTGGAGGCGTATGTTTGTATCATATATCACTGAAAATAAAAGCTTATAAAATGCGTAAAGATTGTGATCCAGTACTATCGTTCATCAACTCTAGATCAGAATGCCAACAGAATCTAAGGATAAAGGGATAGCTATTTAGGACTGAGATCAAGAATAAATTTGTCACCAGAGAGTAGTGAGTCTGCAGCATTCTCTGCCGCAGAAAGTGGTTGAAGCCAAAACACTGAAGGTTTTTAAGAACGAGTTAGCTATAATTCTTAGGACTAAATAGATCAAAGGGTATGGGGAGAAATTCGGAACAGGTTACGGAGTTGAATGGTCAGCCATGATCATATTGAATAGCTAAGCAAGCTCAAAGGACCAAATGGCCTTAACGACAGCAGACAAAGTGATGTTTTTTGGACTGGAGACCTATGACCAGTGGTGCTCCACAGAGATCGGGGCTGGTTCCACTTTTGTTTGCCACTTATATTAATGATTTAGTTGAGAATATAGAAAGCCTGGTTAATAAGTTGGCATATGGCACCAAAATTGGATAATGAACAAGGTTATCTAAGAATACAAAAAAATCAATTGGGCTGAAGAGTGGCAAATGGAGTTTAATCTGAATAAATGTGAGGTATTACATTTTGGTAAAATAAAGACAAGACTTACACAATAGAAAGCAGGGCATTGGGCAATGTTGTAGAACAGAGAGACCTAGGGTTCAGATCCATTCTTTGCTGACGTTTGCTTCACATATAAATAATATGGTTTCAAAGGCATTTAGCATTTTTGCCTTCATTGCTCAGACCTTTAAATATGGGAGTTGGGACATTATGTTGAAGTTGTACAGGACATAGGTGAGACCTCTTCTGGAGTACTGTGTCCATTTCTGGTCACCCTGTTATAGGGAGGATATTATTAAGCTGGAGACAGTTCAGAAGAAATTTACTGAGATGTTGCTGGGAATGGAGGGTTTGAGTTGTAAGGAGAGGTTAGATAGGCTGTGACGTTTTTCACTGGAGCACAGAAGTCTGAGAGGTAAACTTTTAGAAGTTGTAAAATAATAAGGGTATGGATCAGGTGAATGGCAGGTGTCTTTTCACTAGTTTTGGGGATTTGAAGACTAGGGGGCATATTTTTAAGATGAGAGGAGAAAGACTTAAAAAAGACAGGAGAGCTTTTTTTTAAAAGCACAAAGTAGTCTGAGTGTGGAATGAACTTCCAGAGGAAGTGGTGGATACAGATACAGTTACAACATTTAAAAGACATTTAGATAAGTACATGAATAGTAAATGTTTGGAGGGATATAGGCCAAGCCCAGATGGGACTAGTTTAGTTTGGGATTATGGTCGGCATGGCCTGGCTAGATTGAAAGGTCTGTTTCTGTGCTGTATAACTCTATGGCCTACTCCTGCTCTTAGTTTTTATGTTTCTATATTCTAGTAGTATCATCTCTTTTGTTTTACAGTCCTCCTAATTCTATTGTAACTATAAACTAACTTATAGTGATGCAAGCATTTAAAGGATGTTGAGCAATTCTAAACACACAATGTTGAAGTAGTGAAAATGATCTGACAATTAAAATGCAATCAAATTACTACCTAACGAACATATGAATCAATAATCTGAACTAGCTAAATTCTCATAAAAGAGCCAATAATTATCCGTTATCAATTATTTTGGTCCACTTATTTTGCTGAAGCATCATTTTCAAAGCTGTGGTTTAGACCACAAATACTGCTGTAAATTTTGACTCTTTCAGATTCAAGACCCAGAACGTTTGGATCTGGGAGACAATGACCAGGACAAATGCAGATTGAATGATCAGAATTTAGCAGTGGGTCCAAGTTCCACCAAATTCTACCCCTTCTTCATAAATCCTGCTGGGAGCTGGCAAGGTAGTTCCTTAACATTACATGCTTCTGATCTCAGAAGTGGCAGGTATCACCCAGAAGATCCATATTTAAATGGACACACAGTTCCATCATGTTGATTGGGACTACTACTGTGTTGAATGGGCAGATTTCAAACAGACTTAACATTTCAAAACTGGATATCCACGTGGCACTGTGACTGTAGCAGCAAAACTGAATGCAACCTCAAATGATAGCCTCATGGGCTGGCATGTTTCCCATTGCATTATTACCATAAAACTGAGAAATTAATTATGGCTCAATGGAGAGTGCAGCAGGATATGTCAGAAGTGACTCCAGGCATACCTGAAAAAAAGGTACCAATCTGATGAAACTATAAAAAAGGGCTACTTGTGTGTCAAACAGTGGAAGCAGCATGCGACAGACAGAGCTAAATGATCCCACTACTGACACATCACATTTAAACTCTGGAGTTCTGTAACATTCAGGTGTGAATGCTGATGTGTCATTAAACAAATAATTAGACGAGGGTCCACAAATATCAACATCCTTAAATGACAAGATTAGTCCAGCACATCAGTGCAAAAGACTAGGCTGAAGCACTTGCAATCATTTACAGCCAGAAATGCTGAGGCGATAATCTATCTAAGCAGCCTGCTTAGGTCCCCAGCATCATTGATGCCAGTCTTCATCCTGAATTTATTTCAGGTGATATCAAAAAAAGGCTGCAAACATTGGATACTGCAAAGGCTATGGGCTCTGACATTCTGGAAATAGGAGACTTGTACTCCAGAACAAGCCACACCCCTATTCAAGTGGTTCCAGTACAGTTACAATAGTGCGTCCACCCAACACTGTGTAACATCGATCAGATATGTCCTGTCCACAAAAATCAGAAACAATCAACGTAGCCAATTACCACATCATCAGCTTACATCTGATTATTAGTAAAGTCATGAAAGAGGTCATTAACGGTATTGTCAAGGAGTACTCGCACAACATTAACCTGCTCACTGATGCAAAGTTCAAATTCGACCATGGTCACCTGCCTCCTGACTTCATTACAGCCTGGGTCCAAACGATGCAAAACCCAGGTGTATTTTAGAGATGAGCAGATAGTAACCACCTATGACATCAAGGCAGAATGTGCCTCAGTATGATTAATACTGGCAAAATTAAAGTCAATGGAAATGGTGGTGGGGAGAGAGATCGCTCCACTAATTGGAGTCATGCCTGGCACAAAGGAAGATGGTTGCGATTGTTGGTGGTCAGTCATCTCATCTCCAGAACACCTCAAGGTAGTGTGCTGGGACCAACCATCTTCAACTGCTTCATCAGCAATCTTCTCTGCATCGGAAGGTCAGATTAGAAATAGGGATGTTCGCTAATGATTACAAAATGTTTGTTATCATCTTTAGATCAGTCATGTCCATTCCCAGCAAGACCAAGAAAACATCCAGACATGGGCTCATTAATGGCAAATAGCATGTATGCGCCAGACAATGACCATCTCCAACAAGGAATAATCTAACTATCTCTCCTTCACATCCTGATGAAGGGTTATGCTCGAAACATTGATTGTCTTGCTCCCCAGATGCTGTCTGACCTAATGTACTTCTTCCAATCTCACACTTTATTGGCTCTGATTGTTGAATCCTGAACAACTAACATCCTGGTGGGGTTACCATTGATGGGAAAGTGACCTGAACCAGCATATTAATACAGTAACTACAATAGCAGATCAGAGCTTGGAACTCCACAGCAATTAACTCACCTGCTGTCTCCCAAAGCATGCCTATCATTTACAAGGCATAAGTTAAAAATATTTTGGAATATTCTCTACTTCCTTAGCTCGATATGTTCTACCAACTCGACATCATTGAGTAGGGGCCTACTTGATTTACTATCCACCACCTCACACAGTGACAACAACATGTACTCTAAATAAAGATACCCTGCAGCAACTGTTCAAGGCCCCTTTGACAATACATTTCAAAACAGTAAATAATATCACTTGGAAGGACAAAGACAGCAGATACTGGAATTCTCTAACACAGATGGCTGGGGAAGTTCAGTCTTTGAGTGTGTTTAAGATAGAGAGTACTAGGTTTCTGATTACCTGTGGTATGCACGGTTATGGAGATGAGGTGGGTAGAACATAGAACATAGAACAATACAGCACAGAACAGGCCCTTCGGCCCACGATGTTGTGCCGAACATTTGTCCTAGCTTAAGCACCCATCCATGTACCTATCCAATTGCCGCTTAAAGGTCACCAAAGATTCTGACTCTACCACTCCCATAGGCAGCGCATTCCATGCCCCCACCACTCTCTGGGTAAAGAACCCACCCCTGACATCTCCCCTATACCTTCCACCCTTCACCTTAAATTTATGTCCCCTTGTAACACTCTGTTGTACCCGGGGAAAAAGTTTCTGACTGTCTACTCTATCTATTCCTCTGATCATCTTATAAACCTCTATCAAGTCACCCCTCATCCTTCGCCGTTCCAACGAGAAAAGGCTTAGCACTCTCAACCTATCCTCGTACGACCTATTCTCCATTCCAGGCGACATCCTGGTAAATCTTCTCTGCACCCTCTCCAAAGCTTCCACATCTTTCCTAAAGTGAGGCGACCAGAAGTGCACACAGTACTCCAAATGTGACCTAACTAAAGTCCTGTACAGTTGCAACATCACTTCACGACTCTTGAATTCAATCCCTCTGCTAATGAACGCTTTTACACCATAGGCCTTCTTACAAGCTCTATCCACCTGAGTGGCAACTTTCAAAGATCTATGAACATAGACCCCCAAGATCTTTCTGTTCCTCCACCTCACTAAGAACCCTACCGTCAACCCTGTATTCCGCATTCTTATTTGTCTTTCCAAAATGGACAACCTCACACTTGGCAGGGTTGAACTCCATCTGCCACTCCTCAGCCCAGCTCTGCATCATATCTAAGTCCCTTTGCAGCCGACAACAGCCCTCCTCACTATCCACAACTCCACCAATCTTCGTATCATCTGCAAATTTACTGACCTACCCTTCGACTGCCGCATCCAAGTCATTAATAAAAATTACGAACAGCAGAGGACCCAGAACTGATCCCTGCGGAACTCCACTTGTAACTGGGCTCCAGGCTGAATATTTACCATCTACCACCACTCTCTGAATTCAACCGGTTAGCCAGTTTTCTATCCAATTGGCCAAATTTCCCTCTATCCCATGCCTCCTGACTTTCCGCATAAGCCTACCATGGGGAACCTTGTCAAATGCCTTACTAAAATCCATGTATACTACATCCACTGCTCTACCCTCATCCGCATGCTTGGTCACCTCCTCAAAGAATTCAATCAGACTTGTAAGGCAAGACCTACCCTTCACAAATCCGTGCTGGCTGTCCCTAATCAAGCAGTGTCTTTCCAGATACTCATAAATCCTATCCCTCAGTACCCTTTCCATTACTTTACCTACCACCGAAGTAAGACTAACTGGCCTGTAATTCCCAGGGTTATCCCTATTCCCTTTTTTGAACAGGGGCACAACATTCGCCACTCTCCAGTCCCCTGGTACCACCCCTGTTGACAGTGAAGATGAAAAGATCATTGCCAACGGTACTGCAATTTCCTCTCTTGCTTCCCACGTAATCCTACGATATATCCCATCAGGCCCGGGGGACTTGTCTATCCTCAAGTTGTTCAAAATGTCCAACACGTCTTCCTTCCTAACAAGTATCTCCTCTAGCTTACCAGTCCGTTTCACACTCTCCTCTTCATCAATACGGTCCCTCTCAATCGTAAATACTGAGGAAAAGTACTCATTCAAGACCTCTCCTATCTCTTCCGACTCAATACACAGTCTCCCACTACTGTCCTTGATTGGACCTACCCTCGTTCTCGTCATTCTCATGTTTCTCACATACGCATAAAATGCCTTGGGGTTATCCTTCATCCTATCCGCCAAAGATTTTTCATGCCCTCTCTTAGCTCTCCTAATCCCTTTCTTCAGCTCCCTTCTGGCTATCCTGTATCCCTCCACTGCTCTGTCTGAACCCTGTTTCCTCAACCTTATGTAAGCCTCCTTCTTCTTCTTTACAAGACATTCAACCTCCCTCGTCAACCAAGGTTCCCTCACATGACTATTTCTTTCCTGCCTGACAGGTACATACATATCAAGGACACGTCGTATCTGTTCCTTGAAAAAGTTCCACATTTCCACGACATCCTTCCCTGACAGCCTATGCTCCCAACTTATGCTCCTCAGGTCCTGTCTTACAGCATCGTAATTACCCTTCCCCCAATTCTAAAACCTACCCTGTTGCACGCACCTATCTCTCTCCATAACCAAGGTGAAAGTCACAGAATTGTGGTCACCATCACCAAAATGTTCACCCACTAACAAGCCCATCACTTGTCCCGGTTCATTACCGAGTACCAAATCCAAAATGGCCTCCCCTCTGGTCGGACAATCTACATACTGAGTTAGAAAAGCTTCCTGGACTCACTGCACAAACACCGCCCCATCCAATCTACTTGATCTAAAGAGCTTCCAATCAATATTTGGGAAGTTGAAATCGCCCATGACTACTACCCTGTGGCTTCTGCACCTTTCCAAAATCTGTTTCCCAATCTGTTTCTCCACATCTCTGCTGCTATTGGGGGGCCTATAGTAAACACCCAACAAGGTGACTGCACCTTTCCTATTTCTGACTTCAGCCCATACTACCTCCAAAGGCAGATCCCCCTCAAACTGCCTTTCTGCAGCCGTTATACCATTTCTAATTAGCAATGCCACCCCCCCCTCCTTTTTTACCACCCTCCCTAATCCTACTGAAACATCTGTAACCAGGAACCTCCAACAACCATTCCTGTCCCTCTTCTATCCACGTTTCTGTGATGGCCACAACATCGTAGTCCCAGGTACCGATCCACGCCTTAAGTTCACCCACCTTATTTCTGATACTCCTTGCGTTGAAGTATACGCACTTGAACCCATCTCTGTGTCCGCAAGTATTCCCTGTCAGTGCTACCTTCTTCACAGCCTCCCTACATTCTTGGACATCCTGATAAACAGCTAGCCTACTTGCTGGACTACAAGTCCAGATCCCATCCTCCTGCCAAATTAGTTTAAACCCCCCCAGCCCCCGCCCGGGTAAAAGGCATTACAAATTGTTCCATCAGTCCTGAGTGCACTCAACCATGGGGCAGGCTCCGGTTCTCATATTCCGGCATGAACATACAAATAAACAGCAGGGTCATCTCTTTAGTCCCTTGAGCCTGCTTCATTCAATGACATCATGGTTAAATGATTGTGGCCTCAACTCCACATTTATTCCTACCCAAGGAACCTTTAACACTTTTGACAATCAAGAATCTATTTACTTCAGTCTTAAATATATTCAAAGATTCCTGCTCCACTGCTCTCTGGGGAACAGAGTTCAACAGTTTTAAAACTTGATGTTCTGAATTACAGTCATATCAACTTAAAATGTTATCCCTGTTTCACTCTCCACAGATGCTGCAGGACTTACAGAGCTCTTGTGGCATTTTTGCAATAAACGACATTATTTAATTTATCCCTTTGAGACTCTATGTCGCCTTCACAACTTATTTTCGTATCTAAGTTTGTGTCATCAACAAATTTAACACCGATACTTCAGTTCCTTCAAACAAGTAACTATTATCAATTGTGAATAGTTGAGGCCTCAGCACTGATCTCTATAGCACTCCACTCACCATATCTTACCAAGCCAAAAATGCTGCTGTTATACTTATGTTGTTTCTTATTGACTAATCAAGCCTCCACCAACACAGCCATACCCCCTATGTTATGAACTCCCATGACAAGATTGTCCCCAGTCCAGAGCTGATCGGATTTAATTTGATTTATTGTGGTCACATGTATGTTAGTACAGTGAAAAGCTTTGTTTGCGAGCAGTACAGGCAGATCATAGTAAGCAGAGCAGTTGCTGTACCAGGCCTTTATGCACCGGATTGCATGCTTTCTTTGGTGCATTTGCAAAATTTGATGAAGACCCTTATGAACATGCCAAATTTCCTAAGCCGCTTGAGAAAGAGACATTATTGTGCCTTCTTGACCATTGCATCTACATGGGTCTGCAAACTGTTTCTCAACAGCCAAACCCTGGCACTGGGCTGGTAACACAGCCCTCTGGATTCCTGCTGAGCCGCATAGAACTACATTGGTTCCCAACATCTCCTCCACCAACCACTCCCAACCCCCACCATCCCCCAGTTGGCTATCCTCTCCCATACTATCACTATATTCTGATTAATTTCTCCTACTGAAATGGTTTTCAATGCAATGGTGCCTTGATCAGTTTGTTCATCCACGCACAGACTCAAGAACCTCAAACCCATTGGACAAGTGCAATGGTTAAGTTTCTTCCCACCTATCTGGGGTCTGAGTCTGCCTCACTCACAATCACTCTTTCCTGTCCTTGACCACTAACTAAATCAGCTTCCCTTTCCTCAGAGGTGTGACTACTTTCTGGAACAAAGCGTCTCAGTAACTTTCCCCCTCCCTGATGTGTCAGAGCTTGCAACTCAGCCCTTTCAGTGAGTAAAACTGGAGCTGAAATTCCTTGAGTCACAGACAATTACTGCAAACATGTTTCTCTGGATTACAGTAGATTCCAGGAGATTGCGCAGCCTGTAGTCACAACACATCACCTGTCCTACCACTTTTATTGTCTTAATTAAACAATTGATGTAATTAATTATTAAATAGCTTACTTATTCGTCTCACTTTCACTTACTGCACTAGTTTGAACCTCATTTATTCAGTAAACCTCAGAAGTTGCTCTGCAATCCACACCCTCATCCTGACTTGGAGTTTTACCACTGTCACTGGAAAACCCTGGAAATCCCTCTCCAACAGCACTGGGAGGGCACTTGCAATAGATGGTCTGCATTGGCTCAACATGCAGCTCACCACCACCTTCTCAACAGCATTTAGGAATGGCCACAAAGATAAGCCTTAACAATGATGCTGATTCCCTTAAAGGAATAAAACAAATATGCAAGATGATCAGGAAGTTCTCCAGTACATTGCCAAAGATTCTTCTCAACCATTAAAAAAAATTGTTATGCCTAGAAATGGGCTGTGACATTTGTCTATTTAACAATTAATTTATCTCAGAAACAAAACCATGAAAATAAATAACTTATTCTAAAAGGGCTTTGCAAAGCACTGAAGACAGTGAAAAGATGCTTAACAAATACAATTTTTTCAAAACTACTTATATTTTACATCTCAAAGTAGTAGTCACGTTTGATCAAACACCTACACTGAAACAATTCTTTGTACTGGAAGATTAAATAAAATTCTGGTTAACTGCTTTGTTTGGCCATCAACTTTGTCAATTAAAAAAGCAAGCTCGAGTCCTGAAGAAGGGTTGACTTCTCCACCTCCTGATGCTGCCTGGCTTGCTGTATTCTTCCAGCTTCCTGCTTGTCTACCTTTGTTACAATATGTAATGCAGCATCTGCTCAATATGCTCCCATCTCTGGCACATAAAAACCTAAGAAAAGCTAAGTGTTCATCTTCCATAATGTCAAGCTGGCCTGGTTTCCAAGGCCCAGCCTCAAAGGTACGAAGAACAAATATCTATTTCCCACTTACCATCAACATGGGTCAGAAGAATGGTGGTACACTATAAAGGAAAGGTTGATGCTTTGTGATTGTAGATTTCTCTTTGAGGAACAACAGTTTCTAATTTCAGCTTGAAAATGAACATATCTACAAGCATGGTTTTAAAGATGATATTTGCTATTGTATCGATCAGTGCATTCTTGTTATTAGTACTGCAATAATGTCAAAAGGTATAGGAACAATTAACTAAAAACTAAAAAGAATAAACAAAGTAAGAAGTCATCAATGGATTTTTTTTAATCCTTTTTGTGAAATAAAAACAGAGTTGTAACTTACCTTTACTGAGTCTCTGTCTGTTCTCATTTAAGCCACGTCATGAGAGAATGAATGAAGTTGCAAGCAGGTACAGATCAAGAACAAGTAGCAACAGCAGCATTCCGGTAGGGTGGAAGGGGGTTGGAAGAAAAAGAAAAGCACTTATTATCATCAACAGCAACATTATTTACACCAGTTATTAGCTATGCTGTTTTAACATACTTGATATTCAGCAATCTACACCAATTTTATCCCAAAACCAACCTCCAGACAGTGGAATATAAATGAACTCTTCATCTAATTCTGACCTTTCAAGCCTCGTTTAAAGCCAACATAGTACGTCGTAAAATAGATTTGGGGGACCATAAGGGATGATGAAAACTTGCCCTCCCATCGACAGACAGAAACTCTAATTCACTCAAATCCCATGCACTTGCCCAAACTTCAAATTGGATCCATGATTTTTATTTGCAAATAACATCAGAAGAAATACAAATGAAGGAGTGCTGTAAAAAGTGTTGCAGTTCAGACAATACAACTATAGCAGCAACTGACAGCAATGTTCTCTCCAAAGTGCGCGGATGCAGAGCCATGCAGAAACCAGTGCTAACTGTACATGGGTCAAATAGCTCATGCAGAGTAGTGGTCTTTAAAAATAAGTACAAGCATAGTCACATGGCAATCTTAAACACTATAGAAAAAGGAGTGTGCACAGCAAGCAAAAATTAGCTAAAAATATTGTCAGTGTTTTTTTAATTCAATATTAATTTAATAAATTTGTGGTTTGAAAGCCAAATAATATAGCAACTACATTATATTTATCTAATTGGCTCTTGCTTGCAAATATGAATTGGATATTACACCACTGTCATGGTGAATTGAGAGGTGAATATTTCGTGAAATGATACAAACTTGGTCATTGTTTGTTTTTTGAATAATACTCTCAGCAAAACCCTCCTGAAGCCAATCCATGTTCAACAATAGACACTTCAATAAAGCAATTAGTCATTACCATGAATAAACTTAAAATATTATGGACTTGTTTTGAAATTTTTTTGAACACTTGTCAACTTTTAAACCAATCCCTGTATCCCCACTGATGAGTAAATAAAAAAAAGGTGAATAACTCGACAAACTTCAGCCACAAAATTGTTTCCTATTCAAGCATTTCTGCAAAGTGCATCAGTTCCCTTGTTGCCAATTCATTCTAATTTATACTGTTGAGCAACCATAATATTGATGAATTAGCCTAAACAGATCCTTTCAGCAGTTCACACAGGCAAGCTATGGTAAATAATAAGCAGCACATAAAGCAGGTCTGATATACCTATAACCAGTTAGCAGACTAGATGTAAGCATCATTTTTGGGAGCCAATTAGCTTCACCACTGGCAACTCCTTCCATCAAAGTCCCCTAAAATTCCTCTCCCCAAGAGAATGTTGATACCTTCCAACATCACTAGAACTGTGTTAATTATATTATATACTTATCTCCAATAGTTCTATTTCTATCAGAGACAACAAGATAGGGTAAATAGCCAAGAAATTGCTTTGACTGGTCAATTTGGTACTTCCTCACTGCAATGGGCAACAAAAATGCTTTGGTTGTGGAAATAAAAACTGTCACTTTGCATAATAATAGATATATATTTATCTTGTTATTTAATTTATAAGGAGATTATTCAGAAAAAAGTATCTACCCACATTTTCAAATATTCATCAGTAAAACTAAACATGCTTTATCTTAGTTATAACATTCTCTCCAAATGTAACCAGAGGAATTGCAGATTTACTAATCTAATTAACCGGTTGTGTTTTCTTCATAGCTATTCTAAACAACATGAATATACATCAATCCTCCTTCTTTGGCATGAACTGGCTATTGCACTCCAGCTTTGTGAGATAAGGCTAGCTATGCTGCGCAACACCGAATAATGAAACTGCATGGTAGATTAATTAGTAAAGTTAAATCACATGGGATTCAGGGTGAGCTTGCCAATTGGATAGGAGACAGAGGATGATGGTGGAGGGTTGGTTCTTAAACCGGACGGCTGTGAACAGCAGTGTTCCATTGGAATTGGAACTTCAGTTTGTCACTTATATAAATGATTTGGATGAGATATAGAAGGGCTGAGGAGTGACAACCGGAGTTTAATTTGGATAAATGTGCAGTATTGCATTCTGGTAATACAAACAAGGACAGGACTTATACAATTAATGAAGGTGCCCTGGGTAGTGTTGTAAAACAGAAAGACCTATGCATTCAGGTACACAGTTCTTTGAAATTTGTATCACGGATGGACAGGGCGTTAAGAAGGCAATTAGCATGCTTTCCTTCATTGCTCAGACCTTTGAGTATAGGAGTTGGGACATCATGTTGAGGTTGTACAGGACATTGGTGAGGCCTCCTCTGGAGTATTATGTGCAGTTCTGGTCACCCCATTATAGGAAGGATAGTATTAAACAGAGGGTTCAGAAAAGATTTACCAAGCTGTTACGAAGAATGGAGGGTTTGAGATATAAAACCAGACTGGAAAGACTGGGAGTTGTTTCATTGAACATCAGAGGTTGTGGTTTATAAAATCATGTGGTGTACAGATAAGATGAATGACAAGGATCTTTTCCCTTGGGTGGGGAAGCTCAAAACTAGGGGCTGCATTTTTAAGGCAAGAGGAGAAACATGTAAAAAGGACATAAGGGGCAACTTTTTTTACACAGAGAGTGGCTCATGTGTGGAATGAACTGCTAGAGGAAATGATAGATACAGGTACAGTTATAATGTTTAAAAGACATTTGGATACGTTCATGATTAGGAACGGTTTGGAGGGATATGGACCAAGTGCAGGCATGTGGGACTAGTTTAGTTTGGGAACATGGTTGGTGTGGACTGGTCGGACCAAAGATTCTGTTTCCATTCTGTATGACTCTATGACTCTAGTCGGCTACCAAGAGAGACAAAGGCTAAAATTTCATGGCTAGTCTCCCACAATCTAAAATCCTATAATTTTTTGTATTTTATATAATCTTAGAATTAGACAGAACATTTCAGCCCATTTGGCCAAGGCTAACGTTTATTCCATTCAAGGCTCTTCTCACTGAACTATTAGCATTGCCTACATTTCCTTCACCATCAAATGTTTATTTAGCTACCCCTTCAACATCTCTATATCAGTCATCTCAACTATTCAAGGTGGTAAAGCTTCACATTTTATCGCTCTCTGGGTGACGTTTCTTAGACTTCTTAAACTGACCATCTCCAGCTCTTGCTTTCATCTCATTCTTTATCTTCCTGTTGTTTTTTCAAATAAACTAATAATACATAAAAAGCTAGTTTTTAGCTTCAAGAACCACATTGGAAAAATGGGAACTCTGAAAATCTGGTTCATAATTCATTTGCTTTAAAATATAACTGTCAGAGATTAAAATTTTGAATCTAAGAACAATGGTTCTTAGTCTGGTTAACAAACTGATCAACAATCTAAGGCAAACCAAACAAGCCTAGGTTTAATTAGCTTGTGTTTATTTAACAAGATCTGAGGTGGAAGTGAAAAAAAAACTAAATAATGGATGGCCTATTTCTGAACTTCTGGATAGAATAGGGGTGTCTATTCTTACTTCCACAAAATAAGCCAAAAGCTGGCACTTCTAGGAAAGAGGATTGCGCAGTTCCCTTAGATTTAGAAATTGCTCAGATGAGTGGCAGAATCAAATAGTTGTGTTGAACATAAAATATTTTGTTTATCTTTATCTTTGTTTATTTTCATGTCTGAGACCAACCAGAGAATGTCAATTATCATAGAAAAAAGCTGTGGGAACAAAAGGCTCTTTTATTTAATATATTTGCGTACATTTATTAAAGCAAGGAGTTTAGTTCGGATTTTTTGAGTGTGAAAAGCAGCCGGTGGATTTGCTCTAGTGGAGAAAATTTGCAGTGATCCTCAAAGAGCCTTTGGTAGAGAGCAGTTAGCAGAATTAGCTTGGAAGGTGATGAGAAATTAGTTGGGCATCTGTCAGCAATCCAAACAAGGAGCTGAGGCATCCACATTTGTGAGGTCTGTGAAAAAAGGTGAAAGGTGACACAATCAAAAAGGCAGTGGAAGGACCCCCATAGAATCTTACCTTGGAGAATCAGTAGAAATCTGAGGAGATTTAAAGTGAACTTCAGAGGGTAGCACACATTATGGACTCGTTCCGAAGGAAGTGAATGATCAGGACTGCTTTATTGTATAAGGTAGTTCTTACGTGGACTCAAAGGCAGAACGGAGTTCATGGCATAAATAATTATAAACTATGACATTAAGTAATAGTGTTTGCATTGTTTAATCTTTCTACTGTAATATATATAAAGATTGCTTTTGTTCAAAAATTTGAAATCCTTTGCTGTCACTCAGCCGGTTGAATGGTTGGTATTTGTGCTTTCTTTAAAAAGTAACAGTCTCTAATAGGATCAAAACACAAGGGGAAAAATCAGTTTAGGTTGAAATATTTTGTAATGCGAGGATACTAAGGGGAAACAGCGAGACAGAGATGGTTTTTAAGATTCAGACCATTCATGATTTAATTGAACTGTTCAAACAGACTGAATCGTCTACTCCTTTCCCTTATGTTTCTAAAGAGAGATTAAATTAACAATCAAGTTGCCATTTCTAAGTTGCCAGCCTTTAATTGACAGTCTATAATCAATTGCAACTGTTTACCTCTTTGGTGATCCGTGTCATGATGCTTTTTCTCATCTTTCATTGCACTTGATAATGCCAATAGTCCTGCACTGCTTCCAACTGATGGTATTCCTGGGGGCTGGAGTCCAGACGGATGAGGGGTGAGAGGTACTGGAAGTGCATGGCCATGGGATAGATGTTGGGCCTGTAACTGTTGCTGCTGCTGTGAAAAAATTAATTTGCATGAACATAGAATATGGAGAAATTAGGTATAGTACAGTAACTAAAAAAAATAAGAAATCACTTGCACAATTACTAAAAATGCACTTGTAAATTAAAGTCACAACATCTTTAGAACTGGATTTTCCACTTTTCTTACAGACCTGGACCCCAGAACTTATGGAAAACCGAACATGTGGATGTCATGCCAAATTTAACAGGATGGCTAATGATGTGTCTTTTTTTTACCTCTTTTCCCCCACAGCTGCCAAACAAATTGATAGCATTGTGAGCTGCTGTACAATGAAAACAAAATAGCAAAAGAGGCCAAAGCTATGGAACCTTGGGCACTGTCCTCAGCAACTGAGCAGGTGGAAGCCAGAAATAGAGCTTAGATGGAAGGTACACAGGGAATGATGAGGGAAAACAGGAGCAATTAGGAGAAAAATAGGGAAGGAGGGTAGCTATGGTAGAGGGTGTCGAAATTCCAGGCAAGCCAAATTTAGCAAGGGGGAGCCCAAAGGCTATCCAGACCGGCCACAAAGTGCTCCTACTCTAACTGACCCAAAAGACCCGTAAAAAGGCACTTAAATTCCTAACCTCAGATTTACAGTTAAGTTTTCCAAATTCTGGGAGCAACTAATTATTTAAAATTAGGTTCTCAGTTATGCAGTGGTAGTTTTAATTTAAACATGTTCATGAAGTATTTCATAAAAATGAAATGGGCGTAGACACATCAAATTAGCAATATACTCAGAGAGTTGAAATTATCATCTGCTGACTCATTCCTGTCTGTTATAGAGGCAATTTAACAGTGAAACCCAAATGTCCATTTACAGATGTTGCATGTTAAACCAATATAAAAATTGGGCTTTCATTCAGCACCCACAATTTTGGACAGCTATTTTTAACAAAAATATGTAATTGATGCTATACTATTATTTTCCAATAATAATCAGTTGAACATTGGTAAGATCAATGTATTTTTAATGATCCAGTACCCATACCCACCAATGCATGATTACCCAAACAGATCCATGAGGTCAAATTCCAATGTTCCGTGAAATAAATTAAACACCAGTTTTGCAAAAGACTTTAAAACACAATAAAGTAAATAACACCAAAATTCTGGATCTAAGTGACCATGTGCTGTATATTCTTTTTCCTGCTGTATAAACATTTACAATAGTTTGTATTTCAACTCCCCATTCCTTCAAATTGATGGTTCCACTCGCAATGACACATGATCACTAAGGGATTGATTTGGATGTTTTAATCATGTAGCTCGTTTGAAATTGTAGAATTGTAAAAAATATCACAGTTTTAAAGGGACCATAAACCCAGATTAAAAACAATCAGACTTCAAACTACAAAATGCAGAAGTAATTCATTTTGCATAAAGCAGCACATAAACTAAAATTGAAGGACTATTTTATTAATTTGAGTCAATTACTCTGTGACATTCAGAATAATATAGTCAAAGTACTCCATAGGAAACAAAACATGTTACTGAAGGAAGGTGTCATAAAATAGGCCTCAACTTTGCATTTCCAAAATTAATTTACTGAAGAAATGAGCAGTATCTCAGAAACTACCTCCACAGCATCCATGGCATAGCAATAGTTAACATGTGAGAAAAATGAAGTAAATGACCCAGAAAGGAACCGGATCGCAGCCAACATTTAAAGTCCTCAACGTCCTTAGCAGCACTTCAGCAAATTACTAAAAAAACCTGATGTAGTAGAGGTTCAGGTCCTTAGGTTTGCTCAATAATGGCGAAATAATTATGCACTCCGTGCACGTTTGGTGTTGCTCGAATAAAAGCTAAAGGTTTGCCCTTGTACTCTTTGGTATCCAGTGAGTCTATGTTGTGACAGGTTTATTTGAGTGGGACTATGATGCGTGCGCCAGTAAGTGAACTGACAAGAGTTTAAAGTCTGTTTTACCAGTACACTGGCAACACAGAAAAACTCTCAAGAGGTTAGTATTTGAGCACTTGACCTCAGCCAGAGCAGTAAGGAACTCTGTGGGTGGACTGACAATTGGTGGGTAGATAGTTGGTTGATGCTGTTGTGTGATGGGGGAGGGGAGGTGATGTGTGGTGGTGAAAGAATCTGAAATTAGCGTATAGACTACTGAATATATAATGAATCATATCAAAGCCTGAGCATCAAATCCATTAGGATTCTTTCAATCAACATTAGGATTATAATATATTTGTACATTTAAGTAAATCTGACTACATATTAAAAGTCCATCTTCAATATTAGCTTCAGTACATTAGCTTCAATGAGCTGTGGCATAACTTAATTTAGGTGAAAATGCAACTATTTATTTCACTGGAGCAAACTATTGTAATTATTTCTTGAACAAAATATACTGAGATATACACGTTTTTAAAAAAAAGGATGTTTATATATAGAATTCAAACCTAAAAGAATATTGACTGAATTTTGAAATCAGTGATGAAGCAATGACATTCACCACTGATTTAGCATAAAGCTGTGCATAAAGAACTATCATATCTATGCTGCTGACTTCCCCTTTCTTTCTGGCAGTTTAAATTGAACACCTCGTCAACAGGATCTCCAGATATACAGTAGCAACAATGAAACATTCTCAAACACAGCAAACTGGGGAGTTGAATAATTAAAACCTATATAGCAAAATAAGTTATGATTAATTTTTTTTTATACTTTAATACAATGATATTTTTAAAGAACAGATTTCTTTTTAAAGTTACGGATTTTTATCATAATGGAAACATTGCACTTTCCGCAGATACAAAATTAGTTTTTCAGAGCCAATGTTACTGTTTAACATAATTATGAACGCTACACACCACTGAAAACCCAGTTCCACTTCATTCCAGGAGGTTTTTCTTTACATGTTTGTGTAGTGGGACTAAAAGTATTTTCAGATTTTCCATTGATTGCTGTATAGAGGTGTTTCAACATTGCACTCTGGAGTAACATGGAATGACTGACAGCTACTTCTGGGTTTCTGCCTCATTCTATGCAAATATCCTGAAGCAATGCTAAGTTTCAGTGAACTACAGCGACATTAAAAAAATTATCAGCATTGGTTATGTCCTTCGCACTGCAAAATTCAATCTGAAATTTGCTCCATGGGGAAAGAACAAGACAAAAAGCAACAGAAGTGCCAATAATGGACTGCAGCAAATTGTAATCAGAGTGCTAAATTGTTTTGTGCAAATTATTTTCCAAAGCACAGCACTGCATAGTCATGTACCTCTCTATGACCAAAAGACTAGACTGTACGAAGTGAATCTGTATAGATTTTTGAATGAATGAATAATGCTTTCAAATCCCAGCAGAAAAGCGTCAAAACTCTTATCTTGCTGAATTGCAAATCGTAGATCTATGTGGGCTACTTCCATTATTTTATACCAAATTAGTGCTTATAAATAGATATACATTGTTAACTGTAGATTGAGGTGTTCTAATTTAGAGGTTGTCCACCAATTAGGCAACAGCACTTTGAAATTGCTGGGAAGTCAAAACTCCAGAAGAGCTATATGAAGCAAAACAAAGTGTAGGAAATACAAGAACTAGAAACGTGGAGTTGGATAGACTTCAGAGACCATATTGCCACAAAACATGTGGCCCATCAGTCACACTTGGACACATTCCTCCTAGTACAACAGAATCCCTCTGAACAGACATATTGAAATGGTGTTCCTGCTGTACTGCAAAATAAGTTGGGAGTGTAGTACTGGAAATGCACATCAGGTCAGGCAGCATCAGAGGAGCAGGAGAATCAATGCTTCGGGCATAAGCCTTTCATCAGGAAGATTCTCCTGCACCTCAGATGCTGCCTGACCAGCTGTACTTTTCTAGCACCACATTCTCGACTCTGATCTCCAGCATCTGCAGTCCTCACTTTCTCCTCTGATGCAAAATAACTCATTGTCTCAACTGCGGATGTCAACTAATTTATTAACAAAAGGAAAATAAGATTGTGCATTTCTGGCACTAATTGGTCATCAAAACCACTTTAACTTAAAAATTACAACACAATTTCTGGCAAGAAGGTGAAAATTTGCTCTGCATTAGTATTGAAAATTTGGAGGCAGAACATGGTATATAATCAAAATAACTGCAAGTCAGCACAGTGATAGCAATTTCTCTGCAATATGAAGCCAAATTCAATATCTTCCTTCACCCAAAAACAAAAGACAGAGTGAGCATCAAATAGCTATCCCCATATAACAGTTTGCAAATCACACCTG
This sequence comes from Chiloscyllium plagiosum, assembly GCF_037043375.1. Lineage (NCBI taxonomy): Eukaryota > Metazoa > Chordata > Chondrichthyes > Orectolobiformes > Hemiscylliidae > Chiloscyllium > Chiloscyllium plagiosum. The sequence continues at coordinate 72,539,652 of NW_028270140.1, forward strand.
AAACAGAGTCAAAATGACATACAGGCAAGTCCTAAGAGGGAAAAGTAGTGGAGTCAAATACAGAAAGCCAGCCCCCACATAGTGACAAAAGCACCATTCATACTTCTAGCTTGACAAAAATATCATGGTAAAAACATTTTGAGCCTTTTTATAGCCCAATTTCATCTGTTCCATTAAGTGTACTATACCAGGCACAGCAACATGCAGCACAAACTCCATCCATTTCTTTCTGAATTTCATTACAAACTAAGGCCTAGATATGAAAATTAAAGATGTGTTGTTAAGCCATTTTCAGAGAGGTGCTTTTACACCTAATTACTGTGTGATCCCTTCTTGATCAATATTGAAAGCTTGTTTGCATTTTCTTGCCAAATGGACAATCCAAGTTGAAGATCTCATCTCTTCTCTACCCCTAAAAGCTGTGAATATTCAGTCACTGAATATACGCAAGATAGGACCCAAAAGTCTACCTAGCTCTAAGGGAGATAAGTGATATGGGAATAATGTAGAAAGTTAAAGTTGAGAGAGAGAGGATCAGCCTGGGTCTTGTTGAATAGAGGATGGCTTTGAGGGATCAAATGATTTATTTCTGTTCCCATTCCTTACGTTCACTAAGAAATTTTAATGTAAAATTTCAAATGCAACAAAGAGAAGGACTACTTGATTTATTCAATTGAATTAAACAGAAATCTTACCATTGAATAAAGAGACAAAAATACTGCTCATCAATGTACAATTCTGAAATGCTAAAAATACGTATTTACATGACAATTTTACAAGAAGTAGTGACAAACTTTAGGGACTAGTGTTATAGGTAGGATAAGATTAGACAGGACCAGGTTAGATGTAGAAATACAAAATACTTACCTTTTTAAATCGGAATCAGCCAACATATAGTATTTACGCTCACTGATAGACTATCTAATAATTGGAGCAATCTACCAAACAATTCTCACCTTACTCCTTAGAAATCCGCAATACCATCTGTGTAAGGTAGAGCATAATATGCCTCTTCTGTCTGGGAGTAATTTTACATTATGCATATGCAGGGTGTGAGTTTATTTAAAAAATGGTACCACATAAAAATTTACAAAAATGATTACAGAACATCTGAAATACCTTAGTGACTACATTCCAGGTTATACAGACAAAGTATACATGTAAAAATTATGTAGCTACTTCTAAGAAGGCTAAAGGAGATTTATATGGCAAAGTCAAGTGGGATAGTATTAAAAGCATTAACCACCCATTTAAAACTGTAAAGAAACACTCGCTAATCTTAACAAATACAATCCATAATGAGTTAACTATCCAACAGCCATATACTACATAGATGTTATATATTAAATAGAAATATATAATACATACCTACAAACATTGTGCATGCATGCATACACGTTACACATGTACTGATATAAGCTGCATGCAGAGGAATGAGAGTGCAAAAGAAAAACAACTTGAATTTAGAAAGCATTCTTCACAAAGAGAACTGTCCCAATGGAAGAGAATGGATATTGAATTGAAGAAACGAAATAGTACCAGGGTTGAAGTGAAACTCATCTCTTTCAATGAGAATTAAGCATGGTGACACATGGAAATCCAACACGGAAAAGTGCATGGAGAAGATAAAGAGGAGAATGGGAATTTTAAAATGTAACATATCTTGCAGGATGGGGAAACCAATACAAAAGTTCCTAAACTTCACATTCTTTGCTGACAGCATAACATCCTTTAAAATGTGTAAATCTTTGTTCAAGGGTGTTAGATATATCTTCTGGAACAGAACATAGAACATTACAGCACATAGAAGCCCTTCAGCCTGTGATGTTGCGCTGACCTATTGAACCAATCTGAAGCCTATCTATCCTACACTATTCTATCTTCATCAATATGTTTGTCCATATGTTTAAATACCAATAGAAAATAATTGAAGATGAGATGTTCAAACTTTCTACCACTTTTGAATTACCTAAGAACCCATAAGCCCTTACAAGGCAGCACGGTGGCTCAGCGATTAGCACGGTTGCCTCAGTGCCATGGACCCGGATTTGATTCCACCATAGGATGACTGTCTGTGTGGAGTTTGCATTGTCTCCCAGGGTCTGCATGGGTTCCCTCTTGGTGCTCCTGTTTCCTGCTACAGTCGAAAGATCGGCAGATGGAATGTTAAATTACCCATAGTGTCCAGGGATATGCAGGCTAGGCAAATTGGCCATGGAAAATGCAGGTTACCAGGATAGGGTAGGGGGTGGGATATTCTTCAGAGATTCAGTATGGATTTGAGGAGTTGAATGGGCTGCATCCACACTGTAGGGATTCTGTGGACTCTATTGCTTTCACTATGGCAATAATTTATCAGTGTTAACTTGCCAATTAATCAGCACCTTTTCTCCCTGTTGCGGTTCTTTGAAATTTAACATTCTTTGGTTTGTCCTGATAAGCACAATTTGAAAAGCTTTGGCATTTTTTTTTCAGCAGTATACAATTTAGGAAAAGTCCTGAACTGAAACAATGAAGCCAAAGGATACTTTAGGCTTCGAGAAATTGAATAGAATTACAGAAAAAGAAAGGCATGTCCAAATGCCAATCAACTTCAAAGCTTAAATATATTTCATAAAATATCAAGGAGCACATGTTCCGATCATATTAATTGAGGGACAAAAGGGACTTCTCATTGACATGACCATGAGCAAACACTACCCATGTGATGCTACACAATAAAGACCTAATCTCTCAGCTACATTGAAATCAAATTCCTGTGCAATTGCTAGAACTATTTTAGAATCTAATTGGTTTCTTGACGAGTGGATGTCAGTATAACTCTGACATTTCTATTCTGATCACTACCATTCAAAGTGCTTAGTTCCAGTGCTAAATATGATTTTATGAATCATTAGAACCTTCTATTCAATCTTGCTAAAATCAAAATGTGGATATCACTGACAAGGCTGGTAGTTATTGTTCATTTCCAGCTGCCCTGAGAAAGAGGTGGTACCATCTGATACAACTGAATGGCTTGCTAGGCCACTTCAGAGGACAGTTAAGAACCAACCATGTTGGTGGGGGATTAGTTTCATAAACAGGTCTCACCAGGTTTCCATTCATAAAGGAGTTTATTTTTATAAAAGTAATTCTTTGCATAAAAATGTCATTGGCAAGCGCAATTTTTTTTGTCCATTCCTAATTTCCCTCCAGGAGACAGTAGTGCACCACCTCTTTAAATATTATTGTCATTGTGAGCCAGGTGATCTTTTAGGGACAATCTGACATCTTCAGAGTTAGCATACGAAGTCCATCTTTTTTTATTTCAGACTTCTTAAAAATAAACTGAATTCAAATTCTCCAAGCAATCATGGTGACATTTGAACTCACTTCTCTGGATTCTAAGTCCAAACCTTGGATGACAGGACCAGCACCAGGACCATACTTATCTTACTTATAATGTGATTTTGTGATGTGTCTCCACATTAGGGGTGTAGAGAGTCAGGAAACAGACATTCACTCAGAAATTCAAGCACAGGTAGAAAAAGAAGTTTGTCGAGTGTGAGCATTTTAACACATATACTAGGGGAGGCAGAATTCTCAGAGCCAAATCTGTGTATTCCTTATACTGAGGATAAATGGTTTTCAGAATTCATGAAGCAGAGTTAGTGATGCATCACACTATCATTCCTGAACTCCTAGAGAGATAACTGTAATATAAAGCCACATCTGCAAGGAAGGAAGAGTTCTGCAGCAAAGGAAAATTTATGTTTAGACTGTAAAACTAAAGCACTAATCTATAGCACTTTGGAAATGCATGCTCACTGAAATCTCTAAAAAGGGTAAGCATAAACATAAAACTGCCGAGTCCTATAACAAATGCAGCTTTGTCCACAGAATAAATCTCCGTCATTGCATTTTTCCATTACTCCCCTTTCCATTACTTTCGTATGGCTCTCCAATAAGACTTAATCATTGTCCATTCTCAAGCAAGTCACTATTTGTTTATAAGGCATTTTCTGTTCTCCTGCTTCAGCTACAACTCCATATGTGTTGTGTGTGCTCCAGATTAAACTTCCAGTGCAGTTGTGAATGCATTGTTTTAAGCTCTTTATAGCTACCATTTTCTATCATCTTGAGCAGCTCTTGTGGGCCCTCTTTCACCGGCAGTTACATTATCTGGATGGCTTAGTAGTCAGTCTCCAAGGTCAGAGGCTTGTGAGTTCAAATCCACGCCAGGATGTGCATATGATCTGTGAAATGTTTTGGAGCTTAAGAAATATTATCTGGGAGAATCCTGGGAGGAGGAATCAGAGAAAGCAGGGGAGAGGTGTTAAAATTAGAAGAAGTCATGTCAGATCAGTTCCGTAACATGGTCCCACCATTGGGCATTTCTCTCAAAGGAGACAGGGAACAAACGTAAATATTCTAAAGCAATATTGAGGACTTTTTTACTGTTGACAGCCAAAAGGAGTGATGGGAGTTGGTTAGGGAAATGTTTTATATACAAAGTGGCAGCCTAGGGCAGGGAAGGCAAGCTCTCCTGACTTTAAAAAAAGAGTCAGTCAGAGGGGTTGTTTTCCTCCAACAAGACAGATTTAATACTTTTTTTAAAAAAACTTTCTTCACCTGGTGTCTTTTCACTAGGATGGGAGATTTCAAGACTAGGAGGAATATTTTCAAGGTGAGAGGAGAGAGATTTAAAAAAGACATGAGGGGAAAATGTTTTTTACACAGAGGGTGGTTCACATGGAATGAACTTCCTGAGGAAGTGGTGGATGCGGGTACAATTACAACATTTAAAAGATACGTGGATAAATACATGAATAGGAAAGGTCGAGTGAAACCTTAGAAGAGTATAAAGGAAGTAGGAGTATAGTTAAGAGGGAAATCAGGAGGGCAAAAAGGGGACATGAGATAGCGTTGGCAAATAGAATTAAGGAGAATCCAAAGGGTTTTCACAAATATATTAAGGACAAAAGGGTAACTAGGGAGAGAATAGGGCCCCTCAAAGATCAGCAAGGCAGCCTTTGTGTGGAGCCACAGAAAATGGGGGAGATACTAAATGAATATTTTGCATTAGTATTTACTGTGGAAAAGGATATGGAAGATATAGACTGTAGGGAAATAGATGCAAAATGTCCAGATTACAGAGGAGGAAGAGCTGGGTGTCTTGAAATGGTTAAAGGTGGATAAATCCCCAGGACCTGATCAGGTGTACCCGAGAACTCTGTGGGAAGCTAGAGGAGTGATTGCTGGGCCTCTTACTGAGATAATTTGTATCATCGATAGTCACAGGTGAGGTACCGGAAAACTGGACATTGGCAAACGTGGTGCCACTATTTAAGAAGGGCGGTAAAGACAAGCCAGGGAACTATAGACCAGTGAGCCTAACTTCAGTGGTGGGCAAGTTGTTGGATGGAATCCTGAGGGACAGGATGCACATGTATTTGGAAAGGCAAGGACTGATTAGGGATAGTCAACATGGCTTTGTGCATGGGAAATTATGTCTCACAAACTTGATTGAGTTTTTTGAAGAAGTAACAAAGAAGATTGATGAGGGCAGAGCAGTAGATGTGATCTATATGGACTTCAGTAAGGCGTTTGACAAGGTTCCCTATGAGAGACTGATTAGCAAGGTTAGATCTCATGGAATACAGGGAGAACTAGCCATTTGGATACAGAACTGGCTCAAAGGTAGAAGACAAGGGTGGTGGTGGAGGGTTGTTTTTCAGACTGGAGGGCTGTGACCAATGGAGTGCCACAAGGATAGGTGCTGCTGGGTCCTCTACGTTTTGTGATTTACATAAATGATTTGGATGCGAGCATAAGAGGTACAGTTAGTAAGTTTGCAGATGACACCAAAATTGGAGGTGTAGTGGACAGTGAAGAGGGTTACCTCAGATTACAACAGGATCTTGACCAGATGGGCCAATGGGCTGAGAAGTGGCAGATGGAGTTTAATTCAGATAAATGCGAGGTGCTGCATTTTGGGAAAGCAAATCTTAGCAGGACTTATACACTTAATGGTAAGGTCCTCGGGAGTGTTGCTGAGCAAAGAGACCTTGGAGTGCAGATTCATAGTTCCTTTAAAGTGGAGTCGCAGGTAGATAGGATAGTGAAGAAGGCATTTAGTATGCTTTCCTTTATTGGCCAGAGTATTGAGTACAGGAGTTGGGAGGTCATGTTGCGGCTGTACAGGACATTGGTTAGGCCACTGTTGGAATATTGCATGCAATTCTGGTCTCCTTCCTATCAGAAAGATGTTGTGAAACTTGAAAGGGTTCAGAAAAGATTTACAAGGATGTTGTCAGGGTTGGAGGATTTGAGCTATAGGGAGAGGCTGAACAGGCTGGGGCTGTTTTCCCAGGAGCATTGGAGGCTGAGGGGTGACCTTATAGAGGTTTACAAAATTATGAGGGGCATGGATAGGATAAATAGACAAAGTGTTTTCCCTGGGATTGGGGAGTCCAGAACTAGAGGGCATAGGTTTAGGGTGAGAGGGGAAAGATATAAAATATACCTAAGGGGCAACTTTTTCACGCAGATGGCGGTATGTGTATGGAATGAGCTGCATGAGGATGTGGTGGAGGCTGGTACAATTGCAACATTGAAGAGGCATTTGGATGGGTATATGAATAGGAAGGGTTTGAAGGGATATGGGCCGGGTGCTGGCAGGTGGGACTAGATTGGGTTGGGATATCTGGTCGGCATGGACAGGTTGGACCGAAGGGTCTGTTTCCATGCTGTACATCTCTATGACTCTATGGAGTGATATGGGTCACGAGCAGGAAGGTGGGATTAGTTTAGTTTAGGATTATGTTCGGCATGGACTCGTTGGACTGAAGGGTTTGTTCGTGCTGTACAACTCTGTGACTCTGTGCAAAGTCAAGGGCCCCTGTACACCTCAACAGTGGCCATTACTCCTCAGCTACCTCTGCAGCTACTGGTCATCTGATTGGGCTGACAGCTTCAGTGGGTAGGCACTACGGTCTCCTGTTCTGGAAGGCTGACCCAGTGGCAGCTTATTTATGAGGGGCAAAAATCACAGGGGAATCCTGCCAACTGATCAATCACATTGTTTACAGGCATTTCTGACTGATGCCTGAATCAATTCAATGACAAAATTCTGCCTGGTTCCTAAAAATACAAACCCCAAATGTCCCTCTGCTGAAATAGAGAATTGAGATACCAAATCCAGACTTTCCTGGCATCACCCCCAACTCACCTTCATGCTAGCTGTCCCAAGAAACCCAATGATCCCACATTTTCTGGGTTTCCTAACTTGTCAAGAGTTCAAAAACTTCGGTCTTCCCAGTCTCATTGACAAAGCATATTTCTACTTCTTTCACAATAGTCACAGACTAAGTCTCTTTACCCTGCAAAACTCAAATTCTAATTCTTACTGGTGTCCCTGAATTGAAAATCTCCCAGATCCAATCCTTCTTAAATGCTGTAGCCATTCAATTCTTTCAGCAGGTCCAATCATGTCCTGCTTGCAAACTCTGCAAATTTGTCATATTTTCATGCGTCCTCCATTGTTACTATTACAACATGTTCTTCCCTGATCAGTACAATTAACAGAGTCAAAAAGCACAGCAGGAATGGCTTATGCCCCTGCTACTCGGATGCTGTCTGACCTGCCGTGCTTTTCCAGCGCCACACTTTTTGACTCTGATCTCCAGCATCTGCAGTCCTCACTTTCTCCTAGTATAATTAACAACCTGCCATCTTTGTTAATCTGCTTCGAAAAAGAGGCAAGAAAGAGAAATTAACTATCAAGTAAAAGATCATATTATTCTCAAGTGGGAACTGGATACATGCTTAAATAAAAGAAAGGATTGCAGGATTGTGAGAAAAGGTGGAAAATGGAAATAAGTGACAGCTGTTAGAGAGTGGGCACTTCTATGAATTTTTCTCCCTCCTTTCATCTCCCCTTTCCCAGCCTGATATGGATCTGTTACTTTGTTTTCATATGAAATCTTTTTCAGTGAATTTTCTATGTATTATGTATTTCTTCTACATTCCTAGAAAGGTAGAAAAAGAATGGGAAAGGAAAGAGGAAGATGAATTTCCTTTCTCTTCATTTGCTCATTCAATTAAATCTTAATTGTTTGCATAAACTGTCAATTTCCTACAAACCATTTTCACCTTACCATAAATTCACTTGAAGCACTTCAAACTAATACAATTTTTGACACACTTTCAATAGCATCACAGCAGCAAATTTGTTAGCTGTATATCTCCCTAATTGGCTACCCATGAAAAAGAAAATTTGTCTCCTGACTTAAAACAATAGTAAAAGGTGAATGGCAGGAAAGAGACAAACATAGGCAAAACACATGTGCATGTGTAAGAGAAAGTGGCCACAAAAGAGAGATCAAGCATGAAAAGCAAAGTCAAACAAGAGAGAAATAATGAGAAAATGTTGGCACAGTTGCTTATTGTAATTTTCTATGCTCTAGCATAAATAAAACACCACAGTATGCTAATTTGAAGAGATCAATTGGTAGATCTTCATTTTGACACTTCTCAAACTCACCAATAGCCAGCATTGAAACCTTCTCTTCTCTGTATGCTATGGTAGAGATTAAAAAGTTAATGCCAAGCACGATAATATTTTCTTCATACTGGTTTTGAAAATTCTCAAAGACTTTAAGAAAATACTTTGGCTCATTTCAACATTACCTCAACAAACCAAATAAGATAAAATAAAAAACTGTGGTGCTGGAAATCTGAAACAAAAACAGAAAATGCTAGAGAAATTCAGCAGGTCTGGCAGCATCTGTGGAAAGAAGAGGAGTTGATGTTTCGAGTCCTTTGATCCTTATTTAGCACCGTTCTGAAGAAGGATTACTGGGCTTGAAATATTAGCTCTGCTTTCTCTCCACAGATGTTGCCAGATTGACTGAGTTTCTCCAGCAATTTTGTCTTTTTAACTGGTGAGTCTCAATAACAACAACTTGCACTTACAGAGCACGTTTAACATAGTGAAGCACCTTAAAGCACTTTACAGGAGTGATCAAAATGCATTTATAAAAATTGACAGTGAACCACAGAAATAAATATTAGAATGTGTGACCGAAACTTGGGTCAATGAGTTAGTTTTCAACTAGCGTCTTACAGAAAGGCAGGAAATTTGAGATGAAATTCCAGAGTTTAGGACCTAGATAGCTGAAGACACAAGATCACCTGTGAGGCAAGGATGGGTGTGCAATAGAGGTTGTAATTGGAGGAATACAGGGTTTGATGAGGGGCAGGAGTAGAGAAAGTTTCAGAAACATGAAAGGCATGAGGCAAGGGAGGGATTTGAATATGAGGATGAGAATTTTAAGATCAAGGTTTTGCTAGATCAGGAGCCCATACAGCTCAGTGAAGACAGGGATAATAGGTGAATGTGATTTGGTGCAAGTTAAGATGTAAACAGACTAATAATATTGGATCAGCCTGAGCTTCAGAAATCTAGAAGAGAGGGTGTCAGGAAAACACGTGAATAGTCTGGTCTGGAGACAACAAAGTCATGGATAAGAACTTTAGCAAATGACTTTAGACAGAGCAGAGAAAGATGCTATGATAGAGCAGCATGTAAATGATTTCGTAACAAAGAGGAAGTTCAGCTCAGTATCAAACAGATGCAACTGTTATGAGAAGTCTGGTTCAGCCAGATCCATAAAAGAGATATTTAAGCTCCTCCAGATTAGGAATGATACCTAGAGAACCTTTCAGACAAGAACCTTTAGTTGTCTCCGGCTGATGGCACCACCCATCCTAGAACTCCTCCCTTCTACTGAGTTTTTCTGAGGTTTAGTTAAATAGGTCCTGGAAAATTTGCAAGGTGATACTTGTTCATGCACTGGTCTACACAGCAAGAGAAGGTAAGTTATTGTAAAGTACAACAGAACACAGATAAAGCAAATCTTCCTCTCGTTCGGGATCTGGCTGTCAGTTTTTTTTTCCCCTTCGTTAGCCAAAAGGTCAATCACAATCTCCCAAACAAAATCAACTAACTTAGAATATCAAGAAAAAGCTTGGGAACCTAATACAGACTTATTGGAAGGTTTATATATTGATAATCAATCTCTCCAGCCGTATTATGACATATTTTCTATGGGCACCAAATCCTAAGTTGGGACTTGAATCCAGAGAGCTGGCTCCACCATGCACCATGAAATGTCTTCAGACTATATCCAATTTCCTTTTGAAAGTTCGTACCGAACCTGCTTTTACCCGCTTTCAGGCTGTAAAATGCACTGAAATCATAACACAATGCATGAATAAATTGTCCTAATTTTCCATCTGCTGCTTTTGCCAATTATCTTAAATCTTCAGCATGGAAAATTTCATTGTTAAGTTTAATGACATTTCTGTGAATTATTAAACTTTCTTTCTACAGCTTTCTAATTAAATAATTTTTTAGTTAAAAATTGCAAGTTAAAAAAGTCTCGCAAAAACGGAAACTCATTTATCATGCAGATTGCCAAACATTGTTTCAATCACATGAAATTGCTGGTCTATAATGTTACTTTCTTTTGACGACTTTACATTTTCCAATAGCTGGTTTTATTCTTAGTATTAGTGCTGAACTCTTCCCTGTGTAATGTCAGGAACAGTATAACTCTAGATATTATAATAGCTCTGTTTTCTTCTTTGCTGCTGCCACTTTTGATTAATTCTGCATAATTCTCTTGTCAACGACTTCAAAGCATCTGAACTGCTTAACAAATGTATTCAGTAGCTGGTGACAACAAGATTTCCTTCCTCACACTGCCCAACAATTGAGAATTGTTCTCATATGAGAGAAGAAGCATCATAAAGATTATGGGCATTGACATGTATTTCTACTGACTTCTAGAAACAAGGCAGATCAGTCTGGTCCTGGCATGCAAATCAATCTGTACAATGAAAACAAAAATGCTGGATATTGCAGTGGGCTGGGCAACATTCATGAAAAGAAAGCAAGCTAATATTTTGAGTCTAGATGGATGAAGAGTCATACAGAGTCAAAATATTAGCTTGCTTTCTCTCTATGGATGCTGCTTGATCCACTGTGATCTCCAGTATTTTTTTTGTTTTCAGTTCAGATTCCAGCATCTGCAGTAATTTGCTTCTACAATCTGTGCAATTGATGCAAATCATTGGTGGAGCACAGGCTCCTTTCTTGTATGCCACCTTGCCTTACATCTTGGAAAACAAACAAACATACTTCTAATGTACATGTGGACCATGAATTACTGCCATAGACACATAAGATTTCACAGCTTCTTTTCCCTGGGTAGGGAAGTCTAAAACTAGGTTTAAGGGGAAAGATTTAAAAGGGACTTTTCATTTATATAAATGATTTGGACATGTGCATAAGAGCTACAGTCAATAAGTTTGGAGATAACACCAAAATTGGAGGTGTAGTGCACAGCGAAGAAGGTTATCTCAGACTACAACAGGATCTTGATCAGATGGGCCAACGGGCTGTGAAGTGGCAGATGGAGTTTAATTTAGATAAATGTGAGGTGCTGCATTTTGGGAAAGCAAATCTTGGCAGGACTTATTGGTAAGTTCCTAGGGAGTGTTGCTGAACAAAGAGACCTTGGAGTGCAGGTTCACAGCTCCTTGAAAATGGAGTCGCAGGTAGATAGGATAGTGAAGAAGGCATTTGGTATGCTTTCCTCTATTGGTCAGAGTATTGAATACAGGGGTTGGGAGGTCATGTTGTGGCTGTACAGGACATTGGTTAGGCCACTGTTGGAATATTGCATGCAATTCTGGTCTCCTTCCTATCAGAAGGATGTTGTGAAACTTGAAAGGGTTCAGTAAAGATTTACAAGTCTGTTGCCAGAGTTGGAGGATTTAGGCTATAGGGAGAGGCTGAATAGACTAGGGCTGTTTTCCTTTAAGTGTTGGAGGCTGAGGGGTGACTTTATAGAGGTTTATAAAATCATGAGGGGCATGGACAGGATAAATAGACAAAGTATTTTCCCTGTCGTGGCGGAGTCCAGAATTAGACAGCCTAGGTTTAGGGTGAGAGGGGAAAGATATAGAAGAGACCTAAGGGGCAATGTTTCCACACAGAGGGAGGTACGTGTATGGAATGAGCTGCCAGAGGAACTGGTGGAGGCTAGTACAGTTGCAACATTTAAAAGGCATCTGGATGGGTATATTTGTAGGAAGGGTTTGGAGAGATATGGGCCAGGTGCTGGCAGGTCGGACTAGATTGGGTTGTTATCTGGTCGGCATGGACAAGTGGACCGAAGGGTCTGTTTCTGTGCTGTACATCTCTATGACTCCATGACTCTCTGACTTAAAGGGCCAACTTTTTCACACAGAGTGCAGCGTACATGGAACGGGCTGCCAAAGGATGTGACATTACAATATTTGAAAGACATTTGGATAAGTACATGAATAGGAAATATTTAGAGGGATGTGGGTCAAATGCAGGCAAATGAAATTAGTTCAATTTATGACCCCTGGTCAGCGTAGACGAGTTCGGCCATATCCATGTTATAGGACTCTATGATCCTCTTAATGTCTATTAGAAATAGGAGGATCAATTTTGTTTTTGACCAAAAATGAAAGTAAAATCTTTAGATCTGCTGTAATCTACTGCAACTCCGAGGAAGCTGGGGAAGTATGTACAACATACAAAGCTATCATATGTCGGAAATCACCAGTAAATTTACTGGTAACAATGAAACCTACTTCTCAAGACAAAAACAGATCTCAGAGGAGAAAGTGAGGTCTGCAGATGCTGGAGATCAGAGCTGAAAATGTGTTGCTGGAAAAGCGCAGCAGGTCAGGCAGCATCCAGGAACAGGAGAATCGACGTTTCGGGCATAAGCCTGAAGAAGGGCTTATGCCCGAAACGTCGATTCTCCTGTTCCCTGGATGCTGCCTGACCTGCTGCGCTTTTCCAGCAACACATTTTCAGCAAAAACAGATCTCACTATACTAAAAATAAATGAAGGCCAGAGGCCAAAAGTGGACTTTGTGTCAATCAGGAAACACAATTTTCTTACTCGTGGGTTCACCGTAAACATATGTGATCATAGCCAAAAAAAACCCACATGGGAGTTCTGTATTAAATGCAACGTGACAAACTCAAAAGCAAAAATAAGCAATCACTGCATCAGTGAAGTAAATATGATTAGAAGCAGACAGTAAAGTCAATTTGACCACCAAATTCAAATTTACCAATATGATGAAATCACCAATAAAATCTATGGTTGGAACGTAACAAGAGTCTGAGGAATGCAGGCTGTGTAAGGCATCTGGCAAAATTAGATGAGAAGTCCGCTAAGGCTGATCTCAATGGCAGAAACAATTTGCACCATCTTTTATGAGTTTCAGTGACAAGGTACCTACCTTGTTAGGGTCGGGCGAGTAGCAAATTAAGGAAGATTATTGTTTGATAAGTGCTTCGTTGATACCCAACTTACCTCATTAATATTCAGCTTTCTATTTTATGAAACTTGTCAAACAATCTAAACATCACAAAAATGTTGACATGGACATCAGTGCAGGTACTTCGCAGCTTCAGCTCAATGCTTGCACTGAGTGACCTCCATGTTTGCAGACTCCAAGAGCATCAGCCATTCAAATCCCACATCCATGATCACTGGCATCTGACATGATAACCTCATGACATATATCAAATCTTCCCTCTTTGCACTTTTCCCCCTCAGTCAGGGATACCAGGCTCACATTGCTTCAGACTTGCTTTGCCATTCAGCGCACAGACAAATAAGTAAGCTTGTTATGACTGTCAGTAATCCTAAGTTGAATCAAGGGGGATTGCCTTTGCTCAAGGTTCCCAGCACAGTAAGCCAAATACAGCCCCAGTACTAGCCCAGGGGATCGAAAACAGTCAGACAGTGACTTGGGTGATCAGAATGTGGATGCACTCTATATAACGAGTGAGGAGCTGAATGTTAGGCAACCCACCACCCGTCTTGACTCTCTCTGACCAACTGTGGGCTGCTTTCGCCTGGAATAAAACATAGGCAGATTTTCACGGAGATGAAAGCAGGTGGGCAAGCAACACTGACGGTATGCAGAGTTAGTGGTGTCAGGGGTTGGAAGTGGTTACAGTGTGTGAGGGAAGATGTTGCATGCATTGAGAGAGTAGTGGAGCATCAGCCTTGATGGGAGATGAATACAGTATCAAAGACAAAGTGAACTTGGCAAGATGGCGGTGATTCTGTAGAACTGCTGTGGACAGCTCTGCCTAACAGCCAAGGAATACTGGTGTTTTTTACCATCCCTGGCCAACTTATGTGGTGGAGTTATTAGTTTAAAACCTTACAGAACGCACATTTGTTAATATTTGGGAGTGGGAAGGATGCCAAAGGGAAAATGAGCGAGCAAACAGCAGCAGGGAGGACACTCCCCTGCAGCACCTATCACACCAGAAACTGCAGCAACACCAGGAGCAGCCTCTCCTGAACCCCCGGGACCTAACAGACTCACAGGAATTGGCTGCGGCAATGGAGAGACTTACCTTGAAAGTTGGGGCTGCGTTTGAGGACATCCATGGGGAGATTCGTGCCCAGGTCCAACCTATTGCATCCATGCTGCAGAAGCATAAGCAGGAGATCCAGGGCCTCAGGGAGAGGCTGGAGGAGGTGGAGGGTCAAACAAAGGCCTCGGACGCTGCGATGGAGTCCTCATCCAGTTGGATCCAGGTGCTGGAGGGAGAGGTGTGGGCTTTGCGAGACCATATCGACGACCTCAAAAATCGAGGTCGGAGGATAAATCTCCGGATTAGAACATAGAACATAGAACATAGAAGAATACAGCGCAGTACAGGCCCTTCGGCCCTCGATGTTGCGCCGATCCAAGCCCACCTAACCTACATTAGCCCACTATCCTCCATATGCCTATCCAATGCCGGCTTAAATGCCCATAATGAGGGAGAGTCCACCACTGCTACTGGCAGGGCATTCCATGAACTCACGACTCGCTGAGTAAAGAACCTACCCCTAACATCTGTCCTATACCTACCACCCCTTAATTTAAAGCTATGCCCCCTTGTAATAGCTGACTCCATACGTGGAAAAAGATTCTCACTGTCGACCCTATCTAAACCCCTAATCATCTTGTACACCTCTATCAAGTCACCCCTAAACCTTCTTTTCTCCAATGAAAACAACCCCAAGTGCCTCAGCCTTTCCTCATACGATCTTTTTACCATACCAGGCAAAATCCTGGTAACCTCCTCTGCACCCGTTCCAGTGCCTCCACACCCGTTCCAGTGCCTCCACATCCTTCCTATAGTATGGCGACCAAAACTGCACACAATACTCCAGATGCGGCCGCACCAGAGTCTTATACAACTGCAACATGACCTCAGTACTCCGGAACTCAATTCCTCTACCAATAAAAGCCAGTACGCCATATGCCTTCTTCACCGCACTATTTACCTGGGTGGTAACTTTCAAAGATCTGTGTACATGGACACCAAGATCCCTCTGCTCATCCACACTACAAAGTATCCGTCCATTAGCCCAGTACCCCATCTTTTTATTACTCTTACCAAAGTGAATCACCTCACACTTAGCTACATTGAACTCCATTTGCCACCTTTCTGCCCAGTTCTGCAGCTTATCTATATCCCGCTGTAACCTGCCACATCCTTCCTCACTGTCTACAACTCCTCCGACTTTCGTATCATCCACAAACTTGCTCACCCAACCTTCTAACCCCTCCTCCTGGTCATTTATAAAAATGACAAACAGCAATGGTCCCAAAACAGATCCTTGCGGAACACCGCTAGTGACGGCACTCCAAGATGAACCTTTGCCATCAACTACTACCCTCTGTCTTCTTCCAGCCAGCCAACTCCTAATCCAAACCTCCAACTCACCCTCAATGCCATACCTCCGTATGGATTGTTGGGCTCCCTGACGGTGTGAGGAAGGTGAGCAGCCAGTCAGCTTCTTTGAAAGCTGGCTCCGAAGGTTTTGGGCCTTCACATCGAGTCCAGCAGGCTGCAGATTGAAGGGCTTATTGGGTTACAGTGCACAGGTCAGGGCCTGTGTAGTGCCCCCGCCTGGTCCTAGTGCACTTCCACTCATATAAGGACAAGCAAAAAGTCACAGAAGCTTCCAGATCCCTGGGAAAAGATCCACAGGCACTGCTGCACAAGGTGTCAAAAATCATGTTTTTCCAGGATTTCTCTGCAGCTTTAATTTGAAAGAGGAAATCCTTCGATGAAGTTAAAAAGAGGCTGAGGAACCTGGGCATCCAGTACTCCACGAGATACCCCGCAGTGCTCCATTTCAGCCACGAGGACTCAGTTTATACGTTTGACTCAGCGGATAAAGCTACAAACCTTGTGGACACTTTAAAATAGATGGATCAGCCTTAAAAATATGGTTAATGTTTGTTCTCTTTTCTATCTTTCCCCATGTTTTCCCTTCCTTCTTTTTTATTCCTTTCTTTCTCCCTAATAATTTCCTTTTTGGAAAGGGGGGGGGGGGCAGATGACCTTGGAATAAGTTGTTCCTTTTTTTTTAATAACTGAATTTTCTGATGGGAAATGTTGTGTATGTTCTTTGTTGTCTCTCCCTCTTTTTTTTGTTTACTCTGTTTCTCTTTTAGTCACAAGTAGGGGTGACATGAAGCCAGGGATGGGTGGAGTGCTCATCCTGACTGTCATTTTTCTGTTGATTTAAGGATCATCTCCTCGTTTTTTCCGGCCTAAGGCTGGGGCACAGTCCGGGTTTGAAGGAGCTATGAAGGAGGGGATGGGTTGGGTGAGTGCCCCGTATGGGCAGGGGGGAGAGTCTTCCATTCAAGGTTTTATAGTTGGTTTTCCTTGTAGGATTTTGGTAGTAATAGTTGTTTATAGTTATGATAGAGTAGTTTTTGTATATATAGTTTTTCGACTATCTGAGTCTTTATTTACTTATGCTCGGCGCTTTGTAAGCAGGGATCCCCCTCCCAGGGGTTCAAGGGTCTCTGAAAGGGGATATGGCTAAGTGTCTTATTAAATGGTGCACCTGGAACATTAAGGGAAGTCATTTGCCTGTTAAAAGGAAAAAAAGTGTTTTCTAGCCTTAAGAGGGAAAGGGTTGATATCGCTTTGTTGCAGGAAACTCATCTTGATGATGGGGAACACCTAAATTTACAACAGGGGGGTTATGATCGGGTATCCTTTTCATCCTTTACAATTAAAAGTAAGGGACTGGCAGTACTTATCCAGAAAAATCTTCAGTTCACATTATTAGAGCAGGTGAAAGATGAGCATGGACAGTTTGTGATACTTAAAGCCCTGATACATGGGGAGGAATATGGCATTTTAAATGCCTACTATCCTCCGGTGCATCCTCTCAAATTTTTGATTAGTGCATTCTCGAAGTTGAGTGCTTTTGGATCACGGCACATTATTATAGGGGGGGGGCACTTTAATTGTCTTTTGGATCCGACAGTGGACAGGATGCCTTGTGGGCAGGCCAAGCAGGTGGTTGACTTATGCAAGAAGTTGGGGCTGGTGGATATTTGGAAATGTCCTCACCCTACCGGCAGGGATTTCACCTTTTTTTCAAACCCACATAAATGTCACACAAGGATTGACCTCTTTCTGGCTCCTTCGGCCCTTCTGGATTCGATTATGGGTTGTAAAATTGGGAATATAGCTATCTCTGACCATGCGGCAGTATATTTGGAGGTTAAGGCCAAGAGTGAAGGGAGAGGTTTGCAGCACTGGCGTTTGGACCCTTTTCTCCTTAAGGATTCCAAATTTGTGGACTAACTCTTGAAGGAGTTTCAGGAATTCTTGGCAATCAACTCAGGCACGGCTAGTATTCCGTCTATGCTACGGGAGACTGCCAAGGCCTTTGCTAGGGGATTAGCTATTTCTTATTCGGCTAGCTGGAAACGACTGAAGGAGGAACAGCAGCGTCGACTTGAGACGCAGTTGAAAGCCGCTGAGGCAGCACCTTTTGCCCGTCCTTCGGTGACTAAGCTACAGCGGATCACGGCCCTCCGGGCTGCCTTGAATTCAATACTGACAAAAAACGCAAAGAAAGAACATGTTTTTGCTAGACAAAGCTGAAAAATGTGTTGCTGGAAAAGCGCAGGTCAGGCAGCATCCAAGGAGCAGGAGAATCAATGTTTCGGCCCAAAATGTCGATTCTCCTGCTCCTTGGATGCTGCCTGACCTGCTGCACTTTTCCAGCAACACATTTTTCAGCTCTGATCTCCAGCATCTTCAGTCCTCACTTTCTCCTAGTTAAAAATTTCCTGAAGAAGGGCTTATGCCTGAAACTTCAATTCTCCTGCTCCTTGGATGCTGCCTGACCACCTGTGCTTTTCCAGCAACATATTTTTCAGCTCTGATCTCCAGTATCTGCAGTCCTCACGTTTTGCAAGACAAAGGCTGTTCGAATATGGGGATAGGCCAGGGAAATATTTAGCGTACCTGACTAGGAATACATGTGCTCCCCAATCCATTACTGCAATCAGGGACAGCGCCGGGGTCCTTACATATGATGCTAAAAAGATTAATAAGGCTTTTCGGAGCTTTTACTCTGAATTGGATTGGTCTGAAGGTTGTGAGGACAGGAGGGTTAAAATGGAAAGCTTTTTTAAGAACTTGAACCTCCCAGGGGTAACTTTGGAACAGGCCACTCTCCTTAATATCCCTTGACAGTTCAGGAAATACGGGAGGCAGCTAGGCAACTTCAGAGTGGGAAAGCGCCTGGCCCGGATGGTCTCCCGGGTGAGGTTTATAAGGAGTTTATAGGGATTCTGTCAGGGCCGATGTTGGAGATGTACAATCACTCCTATATGCTTGAATGCCTACCACCATCTTTGAGAGAAGCTAATATTTCCTTAATTCTTAAGAAAGGGAAAGTTCCTGAGGATTGCGCCTCATACAGGCCCATCTCTGTATTAAATTCAGATTTCAAGATTCTGGCGTTGAGATTGGAAAGGGTGTTGTCCCATATTATTAAAGAGGACCAGACAGGCTTTATAAGGGGCTGTAGGTCCTCTGATAATATTAGAAGGTTGCTGAATATGGTCCAAGTTTGCCAGTATCAATCGATTCAGGGGTTGGTGATTTCCTTAAATGAAGAGAAAGCATTTGACCGGGTGGAATGGCCGTATCTTTTTTATGTTTTAGAACAGGAGAAAGTGAGGACTGCAGATGCTGGGGATCAGAGCTTAAAAATGTGTTGCTGGAAAAGCACAGCAGGTCAGACAGCATCAAAGGAGAAGAAGAATCTACATTTCGGGCATAAGCCATTCTTCAGGGCTTATGTCCGAAACGTCGATTCTCCTTCTCCTTTGATGCTGCATGACTTGCTGCGCTTTTCCAGCAACACATTTTTAAGCTATGTTTTAGAACAGTTTTGGTTGGGTGGAGTCTTTGCTAGGTGGGTGGAGGTTTTATATCGCCACCTTCTGGCCGCGGTCATCACCAATGGGGTGAAGTCTGGGAATTTTAGGATTAGTAGGGGTAGTCGGCAAGGCTACCCCCTCTCACCATTGTTGTTTACATTGGTGATAGAGCCATGGCAGAGACCATTCATCAGAACGTCCACATAATCGCTCCGGAAGTGGGATCGAGGGCACACAAGATCACATTGTATACGAATGATGTCCTTCTATTTTTATTGAACCCACTGACCTCCGTACCCCATTTGATACAATGTATCAATTCATTTGGGGCTATTTCAGGATATAAGATTAACTTTGCAAAATTGGAGGCTATGCCTTTGGGGAACCTTAAGAATGTGCCAGAAGTTGAAGGTGGCCCTAAGTTTCCTTTTAAGTGGTCACGGGCAGGGTTCCAATACCTAGGCATTTTTATTACCCCCAAGTTTGATCTGTTATTTCAGACTAACTTTGCTCACTCGCTCAACAATATTAGGCGAGATCTCCAGAGATGGGAGGCTCTTCCAATTTCATGGCTGGGTCGAATATCTCTCATTAAGATGAATGTTCTTCCTTGTTTGCTTTATCCCATGCGTATGCTCCCTATAATGTTTCCCAGGTAAACGCTGCGGAAGCTTATGGGATGGTTTGGTTCCTTTGTCTGGCATCGTGGGCAGCCCCTCATCAAACTTACTAAATTGTAGTTGCCTCAAGGAGGGGGAGGAGTTGATTTCCCAGACATCAGGAGGTATCAATTGAGTTTCCTGCTCTCCTTTGTCTGTGATTGGGTAGGTAACGATCCAAACTCAATTTGGCTGGATATTGAGGCCTCCCAGGCAAAGTGCCCTCTTATTAATCTGTTATTCATGGATAAGATGAGGACAGTTATGGACCATTGCCGGAATCCCATTGTTATTAGTACAGTCAAGGCATGGAAGGCGATGCGTCAGAGGGAGGGTTGTTTATCCAAGACTTCACCACTTACACCTATAGTTGGCATGCCAGGGTTCCGACCAGGGATGATGGACTCAGGGTTCAAACTATGGGCAGCGAGAGGAGTTTCTAGTTTGGGAGACTTGTTTGAGGGGGAGGTTATGGTGCTTTTTGAGCAACTGAGCCGCAAATACAGATTGCCCAGCAGAGATCTTTTGCGTTTTTTCAGGTTAGGGATTTCATCCAGAAAAAGACTACGCTTCTCAATAAGCCCTATAAGCCCGATACAGAGAGGTTGTTGCTACGTTCCACAAGCATCCTTTCAGTTAGTGCCCTCTATCGCCTGCTGGGTGATAGGGCCTGGCAAGATATTAACCGTTCAGTGTGCCCCAAATGTAAAATAAGTGTAGGTACTCTTACCCATTGCTTCTGGACATGCCACAGACCCCGTGTTTATTGGAGTGCTGTGGTGGGAGAGATAGGGAGGGTATTGAGGACTAAAGTCAAAGTAGACCCAATATCTCTCCTCTTAGGTCTACCGAATTTACCATCTTTAGATGGGCATGGGAAGAAACTGTTTAACATTCTTGCATACTGTGCACGGAAGAATATTCTGATGAATTGGGTGTCTGAGAACCCGCTGGGCTTGCTGGGATGGCAGAAATTAATTATGGAGCACATTCCCTTCGACCTTTTTTACAAACATGGTGCATTACACAACAGACCATTTTTATAAGACATGGCAGCCCTATTTGAGTTATTTGGATATAGATTTGTCAATTATCTTTACCAAAGCGTCTGTTTAACCAGGATGGTTAGGTTTGTCAAGCCCTGGGCCCTCGAAAGGGTCTTCTGAGTTAATACGGGTATATATACACAATGCTTGCGTTCCTTTGTTTGGGAGCTTTGCACCGAGCATAGCTGTTCTGTATTTTGTGTCTTTTTTTGGGGTTTTTTTGATTTTTTTTGGTGTTGCTTTGCAGTGTTAGGGGTTTGTTTTATATTATAGGGTAGGTTAGTAGTTAGTAGACAGTAGTTGTATTGTAACTTGTGTTTTTTTTCTTTTTATTATACTGATATTGGTTATTGCTTGTATTTTTCAATAATTTTATATGTTAGTAAAGTTAAAAAAAATTGCTAATAAATATATTTACAAAATAAAAAGACAAAGTGAGTGAGAGTTATCAGAGAGAAGACCTATGGTGGCAAAGTTGAAGATATCAATGGCCTTCATCCCACAGTGCTGGCCATTCCTCCAGACAGTTGAGAGTGTTTTTACTCATGCGGAAACCTCAGACTTGGCTGACATAGCAGGGTTGTGGCCTCCATTCTTGGCCCTGGGAGAACAGAATGTCCTACCTGAGCAGCATCCCGGCCAGGAGGACCTTCAGATCTCTGGCCAGACAGCAGAGTGTCAATTTCTTCCTGTCTTCCACGTCTAGAGTAAATGTTAGGTACCAGGCAGGGCAGCTCCAGACTTCAGTACTTGTCTGGGTGCTCGGCCAGCTTTTAAAGCTGGCAGGGATGTTGGGATGCTGGTGAATTCTGAGATATCCACTCAATGGTGAGTGTAGCCAGGTAGACCTCAGGAATAGGAGTTCCCTGTTTGGGGCTGTTAACCTTGTCCAATCAGGGAGTCTGAACTGACAGAGAAGAACAGAAGTGTCAGACATCCTGTTTACTCAGAGCTGGATCAGTGTCAAGGACTCTCCATGTGTAAATTAAAGGATGACTTGGTGATGGGATACCGGCTTCTGTGGAATTATTTCAGTGAGCTGTCTGGGAATGCTGTGTGGCAAGGTGGGGCCATTATCTGATAGATGAGATGTCAAAAGGCACAGGAACAGCACTTAATGAAATGAGTTGGTAAGGTACAGCAAGAGAACTCACTACACTTTGTGGTGACAAGCTGTCCAAAAACAAAATCCAATACAACTCAAACTTTAGGCAAAAAAATATAAAATTCAGCTCCATATCTTGTATTAACTGGTTTGAGCATTATCTTTGCTCAGCTAATAAGGTATTCAGGCCAGCATTTGAAAACCATGGGTTTTGTCAGTTTTATAGATTATCTTTCAAATAAGACATTGGGTGAAATCCCCTACAATGAATCCACAGGTGAACTGGGAGATGAAGGAGAATGTGTGCAGATGAGAGTGAGGGATGGAGACCTACTCATTCCTCTCGATTTGCTCAATTAAGTGCAGTCAGGAAAAGTCGAGGATGGCCTTCATATTTTGAGACCAACTGAGGCTATTAAGTGGCTACTTCATGAAAAAGGCTCAAAGCTCTTACAGCTAATGAAGCACATCTTAAAACATAGTCACCATTGTTCTCTAGGAAACGCAGCAACCAATGTGTGCATAGTAACACCCATAAACAGCAATGTGATCATCACCAAACATTCTGTAATTGAGGGATAAGATTAATAAGTATATTAGAGAGAATTCAAAACTAAAAGCAAAATACCATGAATGCTGGAGACCTATACTAAAAACAGCAAGTGCTAGAAATGCTCAGCACATCTAGCAGCATCTGTGGAAAGAGAAACAAAACTTGTTTAGAGTTGAACTTGACTCCTCTTCATTTCACTGGGTTTTCTCTGAGATAATGCCATAGCATCTGTTACATCACAGGTCTGCCATGTAAACAGAAAGGCCCCCTCTTTAATGTCTCATCTAAAAGATGGCACCTCCATCAGCACAGAACTCATTCAGGATTGCACTGCAGTATCAATCTGTATTTTCCTATTCAAACCCGAAGTAGCTAGTGGTTGAACCCATAACCTTGTGATCAGAGGTAATTGAGCTACCAATTGAGCTATGACTGTACTGGCCACTTCATCCTTCTTCATGCCACTGAGAGTATTTAACCAGCAATACATGGCTCAGGGCATACCGTGTGGGCTAACAGCCAAGAAGACCTGCAGCCATTTGGTATTTTGGGGAGGGTAGGGGTGTAATTTCTGTGCACCCTTTGTTCAATGGAAGATGCAGGGAAAGACAGCCCATGCCTTTTACAATTATCTGCTCACCAGCACACATCCCAACCTCTACTTGCTGGGTCTGCCTTATTGTCCCTGGAAATCCTGCCACACAAAACTTTGTCCTGGGAATCCAATGGTGATGTACATCCTCAGGTCTCTTGCAGTACAAGCTATGGTCACCACTCTAGGTGGTGCTGTCAACATTAAAGAGCTGTAGCCTCTGATTGACCAGCAGTTCTATGAGGCAGGGCACTGCTACCTTACACAATAAGTTAATATAATAGAACTCTCAGAAATTAGTGCACTTGGGATGTCCACCAGCTCTCCAGCAAGTAGATGGGCATACCATTAAACTCTGACCTCTAAATCTAGGTAAGCATCAAACAACTTGAGGTTTTTACATCTAAAGAGAATAACTTAATTGGTTATTAATTTCACTGCTGTTTGTGAGATTTTCCCATATGCAAAATGTTTCCTGCAAACATCTAAGTGTTTGTAGCTTATTATTGCATTTGAAACATTCTGAAGGTGCAATAAGGTGTTCTTCTTCCCCTTTTAGAGATCTATAATTGGGATCCTTGATTAAAAAGAGGAAAAAGCTGCCTATCCTGTGCTCAACAAGCAATTAATGTGGGTCCCATTTAACTCAGTGGGCAACTTAGGGAAAGCCTGTGACCATCACTTAATCCGTAGATCATTATGTATTACCTAGAGTTCATTGTGCATTTACAGATTATAATAGCCTTCCCATGCAGTCACCTAATCAATACACACAACTAATCAAATAGCCAAAGTCTGATCACTGGGGAGCTTAGAACAAGATCCTGTTGATAGAGATGCTACAATAATCAATTTGTGGCAATACTTCTCAGATTTGATTAGTAGGGGTTGGGCGGGGGGGGAGGGGGTTAAATACAAAGTAAATACATCTTATACTAGAAAATAGGTAAGGAAGCAATTCATTGATTTTCTAAGTATAACCACGAGACAAATTGAAAATAAAAAGGAAAAATTACTGTGGGATCAGTCAGTGGAGTCCAGCTTAGCAGATGTAAATCCGGAAAGAAAATCTGTCTGCCGTTCCATGTTGAAAAGCAGCCTGTAATCAATTTTGAATAACTCACTCATTCAAATTATAATGCTACCACTATTAAATTTACCTCTCACAAAGGCGCCACAATGGTTCAATGTTTAGCACTGCTGCCTCACAGTGACATGTTTTTGGGTTCAATTCCAGCTTTGGGTGCAGAGTTTGCACATTTTCCCCATCTCTGTGTGGGTTTCCACAAGTTGCTCCGGTTTCCACAAGTTGCTCAAGTTTCCTCCCACAGACCAAAGGTGTGTAGGTTAGGTGGGCTGGCCATGCTAAATTGTCCATAGTGATCAGGAATGTGTAGTCTAGGTGAATAGTCTAGGTAATGCAGAGTTACAAGGATAGGTAGGGATTTTGGTAGGATGCTCTTGAGAGTGTCGGTGCAGATTCAATAGACTGAATGGCGTCTTTTCACACTGTAGGGATTCTATGATTAAATATTGTAAAAATAAATATTTATAGACATGTGATAAATATGGGAGGAACTAATTTCTTGAGTTCTGGTGTAGACAGTGTTGAAGACAGTGAACGCCATTTAGACGTTTTTGTGGGACATAGACCCTTACCTAAGACCCACTCAGAACCCAATGGGATCCAGCATGCCTTCTTCTGAGTACTGGACCCTGGGAGTGTAAGACCATACAAGACTTGCCAATTGAAGACTACTTGTAAGAACAGCAGCACCATCAGGGAAGCTGCCAGAATATCGATTATAGAGTCATAGAGATGTACAGCATGGAAACAGAACCTTCGGTCCAACCTGTCCATGCCAACCAGGTATCCCAACCCCATCTAGTCCCACCTGCCAGCACCCGGCCCATATCCCTCCAAACCCTTCCTATTCATATACCCATCCAAATGCCTCTTCAATGTTGCAATTCTACCAGCCTCCACCACATCCTCTGGCAGCTCATTCCATACACGTACCACCCTCTGCATGAAAAAGTTGCCCCTTAGGTCTCTTTTATATCTTTCCCCTCTCACCCTAAACCTATGCCCTCTAGTTCTGGACTCCCTAATCCCAGGGAAAATACTTTGTCTATTTATCCTATCCATGCCCCTCATGATTTTGTAAACCACTATAAGGTCACCCCTCAGCCTCCGACGCTCCAAGGAAAACAGCCCCAGCCTGTTCAGCCTCTCCCTGTAGCTCAAATCCTCCAACCCTGGCAACATTCTTGTAAATCTTTTCTGAACCCTTTCAAGTTTCACAACATCTTTTATCTGAAGCCCAGGAGCCAAACCAGAAGTAAGTGATTGTGACAGATTTGGAGGGAGTACATGAGTCGGCAGCAAGGGCAGGCAACTGACGCTGTGTGCACAACATAATGCTGAGCCCATCAATCAAGCCCTGAGTGGCTCTGGTTGAGGCCTTTCGAAAGCTGAAATCCCCAAATTTTACTGATTAACTTTGCCATGGCTTCTTGGCCCAGCCATGCATTAGCATCCTAAATACTGACAAATTCTTACACCCTTTTCCCCATCTGAAGATTACTCACAGGAAGTGGGGGCAAACTTACATTCTGCCTCCAACCTGATTCATTGCTCAGACCATTGAGTACAGAAGTTGGGATGTTATCTTGAGGTTGTACAGGGTGTTGGTGAGGCCACATTTGGAGTATTGTGTACAGTTCTGGTTCTGAAGAAGGGCTTATGCCCGAAACGTCGATTCTCCTTCTCCTTGGATGCTGCCTAACCTGCTGCGCTTTTCCAGCAACACATTTTTAAGCTCTGATCTCCAGCATCTGCAGTCCTCACTTTCTCCTACAGTTCTGGTTTCCCTAGTTTAGGAAGGATAATTATTAAATTGGGGAGGGTTCAAAAAAGATTTACAATGATGTTGCCAGGAATGAAGGGTTTGAGTTCTAAGAAGAGGCTGGATAGGTTGGGACTTTTGTCACTGGACCAATCCAGGTTGACGGGTGACCTTGAAGAGGTTTACAAAATCATTAGGGGCATAGATAAAGTGAATAGCAAGGGTCTTTTCCCGAGGGTAGCGGAGCTCAAAACTAGAGGGTGAGGAGAAAGGTCTAAAAAGGGACCAGAGGGGCAACTTCTTCACACAGATGGTGGCTCGTATGTGGAATGAACTTCCAAAGGAAATGGCAGATGCAGGTACAGTTGCAACATTTGAAAGACATTTGGGGAGATACAGGAATAGGAAAGGTTTAGCGGGATATAGATCAAACACAGATAAGTGGGACTAGTTTAGTTTGGGAAACCTGCTTGACATGAATGAGTTGGATTGAAGGGTCTGTATGACTTAATGTCTCTGTGATTCAGCCAATAGTGGAAGGGCATTTAGCCTTGCCTCTGCACTATGAATTCAGTCTTTTTATTTGGCAATTAGTACCCACTTAAGAGCCACTTCTGACTGTTACTGGTATTAATCTGGTGGCAGATAGGACTCAACATTCAGTGTGAATAAGAAAACAATCCTGGCATGTTTGCTTATTGATGCCTGGCATCAGTCCCTCATTCTACCAGCTCCTCTACATCACCCCTACTTTCAACCCCAACTCCACAAGTTCCTCCCATCATCATCCATCTCTGCTCTGAGCCCAGATGGCCTCTGATTTTCT
Organism: Chiloscyllium plagiosum; assembly: GCF_037043375.1. Lineage (NCBI taxonomy): Eukaryota > Metazoa > Chordata > Chondrichthyes > Orectolobiformes > Hemiscylliidae > Chiloscyllium > Chiloscyllium plagiosum. The sequence goes on from NW_028270140.1 coordinate 72,566,599, forward strand.
GGCAATTCTCAGTGGGGACTTCCACCTCCCCCACACCATTTTGGAGTTCTGATCCCAGACAAACACTTGCCAATGGCCTGACTGACACGTGCTATAGGCAGACTTTCCTAAAAATTGACTTGAGGAACTTACTGGATCTTCATTGGTGACTGAAACCTGAGATCCCATCACTACCACAAGCTGTGGTTTCCCAAGCAATTACATCTTGCAGATATCTCCAAGGTAGGCAATTATATTATCACATTTAGAATTACATACAAGTGTTAAAGAAGGTGTTAGCAACAGCCATTGACTCCTGGGCAGAAGGTACAAGATATTCCCAGCTCTTATCAGTTAGACATAGATATTGAGTCTTGAGGGTCATCCACGAATAGAACAATTCTGGAGTAGCAGTTGAACTTGTATGAGATTCTTTTAAGATTTCTAGAGGTAACGTGAGAGACAATGGAGGAGCCCTCTCTAGCATCCGTACCATGTCTTATGCCTTTGCACTTAAGTGCACCTCCATGGAGTGTGTGCCTACCAGTAGGGAGTTTCAGCTGGTACGATGCTGCAGGGCCACATCAGCTTCCTCCTCTCTCAGGACAGACTGCTGACCTTTCTCCACCCAAAGTCCCAGTCCTCCCTGTAGTATCATGATGTGCCAAGTATAGGTAACTGCTCCCATTCTGAACACTGAAGCCAGTACAAACTGAAATCTGTACATATAACCAGAATCACACCTTTAGCAACCAGTGGCTTGCTCAGTGATCTCTTATGTTCATGTGGCTTAAGTTTCATCTTTCTTGTTCATTACTTGTGGGTTTCCTCACCGGTATCATCAGCCAATTATCAACAGTTCTCACAGCTATCCTGTTTGACAGTCTTCGTCAGTAGTAAATAGAAGCCCTGGCAAACGTGACCATGTTTACCTAAAAGATACACATCTGTGCAGCATTTGTGAAATTCAGCAGAAGGTAACATAGTCAAAGACATCCAGAGTTGTGGTAATCTTGACCACCACTAACACAATACGCTCACTGACCCATTGGCTGAAATATTTACTCTGGGAAGGAACTGACATTATTGATAATCACTAAGACAGTCAGTCCTTTCATTCGTCCTTGGGATGCAAATGTCACTGGTTAGGCCAATAACTGTTGGGCTTCCTTAACTGCTCTCAGTAGGTGGTAATGAGCTGTAGTGCTGTTAGTGAGGGAATTTCAGGTCTTTGATCCAATCAGTGAACAAATCAAGATGTTATGTGACTTGGAGACAACTTGCAGGTGATGTTATTTACATTACAACCTGGAAGAACAAAGGCAGCAGAGTAGAGGTTGTAGGTTTGGAAGGTGCTGAAGGAGTCTTGGCTAATTACTAAAATGCATATTGTAGACGGTTCACACTGTTGCTTGTTCTTTATTCCTTATGGATTGTGAGTGCCATTGTGTGTTACTTATTGTCCATACAAGTTGCTATTGAACGGAGTGATTTGACAGACCATTACAGAGGATAGCAGATGTCCTTCACAGTTTCTTTTTACCAAAATTTATGATATTTTCACAATGACCATAATTGAGACTAGCTTTCAATTCTACATTTCCTAACTGAATTTAAATTCCACCAGCTGCCACCAGCTGGTAGGAAATCCCCAGAGCATCAAGTCTAGGCTTCTGGATGACACGTCCAGTGAGATAACCAGCATGCCACTGTCTCCCCAATAATGTATGGTCACTGGACAGTCCATTTGATGGAAATCTTGTCTATAAGCGATTCCAAGTTTAAGGTGGTGAATGGAATGGCGATCAAATGGGCTTTTTAGTCTTGGATGAAGCCCAACTTCTAGAGTGTTATTGGAGCTGCACACATCCAAACAAATGGAAAGTATTTCAGCACGTTGCTGACTTGTCTTTTGTAGATTCTGAATAGGCCTTCAGGAGGCAGGAACTGTTGTAAACTCCCCAGTTTCTGGCTTGGTTTTTTTTTAAGGTATGATATTTATATCTGAACTAGTCCAGTTCCGTTTCAACGATAACACAAAAGAATATTGATGGTGAGGATTCAGCAATGGCAATGCCATTAAAGATAAAGGAGAGATGGTGAGATTTCTACGTGTTGAAGATAGTCAACAGCTGGCACTTAGGTAGCACAAATATTATTTGCCAATCATAAGCCTAAGACTAAATGCTGTTCAAGTCTTGCTATGTGTGGGGTATGGACTGAGGAGTTGCAATTGGTGCCAAACAATGAGCAATCATCAGCAACCATCCTCACTTCACTTGGGAAATGACTGTTCTCTTTGCAGAGAAGGGCATTGATGAAGCAGCTGAAGTTGGCTGGTTATAAGACATGACTCTAAGGAACTCCTCTAAAATTATCTGGGGACTGTGATAATTGACCCTCAATCACAACCATCTTCCATCGTGCTTCAATGGAGAGCTTTCCTTTGGATTCCCATTGATTCCAGTTTTGCTAAGTTTGATGCTGCAGTTAGTCGAATTCCACTTTAATGTCAAGGACTGTCTTACTTACCTCACCTTTGGAATTCAACTCTTTTTCCACATTTAGACTAAGATTGTATTGAAGACTACAGCCAAGTCCTGAGGAAGGGTCACTGGACCTGAAACATTAACTCTGACTTCACTTCACAGATGCTGCCAGACCTGCTGAGCTTTTCCAGCAATTTCAGTTTTTGTTGCCAGAGCTGACTGACCCTGGCAGAACCCAAACTGAAGATTGGTGAGCAGATTATTGCTGAGCAAATGACACTTGATAACACTGTTGATGACCATTTCCATCACTTTGCTAACGATTGAGAGTTGACTGAAAGGACAGCATTTGGCCCAATTGGATTTGTCCATTTGTGAACAGAACATAACTGAATAATTTTTCACATTGTCAGTAGATGCCCGTGTTGTGGCTGTACTGAAACAGCTTGGTTAAGGGAACAGTTACTCAGTTGTGTAAATGTTCTCTGTATATCTTACGTTGAAAAAGCTGTGTTCACCCCCTCTATCCTGTGGAGCGGCATATGAAAAGGAGAAAGTTACTGCAGCTAACATTCTTGTTGCTGTTGCTGGTGCTGCTCCTCATATACCCCATCAGAGATACAAGGTTGAACTGCTCCTACACTGCAACAACAGCTGAAAATGCAGATCAAAGTAAATGTTAGCGAGCACATCTGTAACAGTGAAGACACACTGTCAGAAGAAGTCTTCAGAGTAAAGCTTTTCACTTTGGCAAGAAAGCAACAGTCCTGGTCAGTATTTAAAGGCTTTTAAAGCTCTTCAAATTCACAGCATTGTCCATTTCCATGGTGCTTGTATTTTGCTGACCCTGATAGGTTACAGACAGCTCAGGAAGCATATACACTGACAGTTAAAAGCCAGATTGCAGAATTAAATCTTATTTCAAATACCTCGTCATCCATATTTAGTTCTCAGACCCTGGTAAGATCCAGTGGTGATGGAATAATGTTGATCTTCCATCAAAGCTGGCATCTTTATGCACTCCTCCACCCCCCCTTCCCTCGCCCCCTCCCCCCCCCAACAATCGACACACTGACAGCAGCCTGCTGACTAGTCCTCTCTCCCAACCATCCCAACACCATGAACTCTTATTCTTTTACAACTGATACTTCTTGATTATTTGGAAAATCTTGTCCATTTGTGCAAAAGGCATACTCTAGAGTCTTCTACTGAGACAAGGAGATACCTTCACTGTCAGCTCCATATAATGAACTTAGGAAAGAATTGATTATTGGTTTCATGTCTCCCTAAGGGAGAAATTATAGACTCTCAAAATCTACAGTTCAGCGGGAAACAAACTGAGATCAGATTCTCTCAGTTGAATATTACCAACTACCAGATATGACGACACTATAGCTTTAAGAGATGTATTTTGCCCTGTATTATGTTTTGAAGAGCAACTGAGACAAAGGTAGTCAGTGATCTGTTTCAAGCTAATAAAGTAAACAGCTTGTGAGGCCTTTTTTTTAAAATGAAAGTTCAAACAATAGAAGCAGGATGAAGGATGGGGACAAGCTCCCACAGAACCAGGAATTTAGATTAACTTTCAGTAGTTGCTGGGGTATTGAGGCTGGATGTGAAAGCTATTATTCCTCTCTATGTTACAGCTAAAAGATTAGGTTCTCTTCCTTCTGTTAGAATTACATGTGAGCCAGTTTATTTTACTGAATTTGCCTTTGTCATAAGGGTGTGTTATCGGAGGTTACTATATTGGAATAGTTACTGTTTAGAAGTTAAATAATCTGTTATTCTGTTAAAGTTTCCAATAAAATTAGGCTATTCCATTTCTTTGTTCTTTTGTTTGTACTTTATCCACAGAATAAAAAATAAAGTGTGTTTTGCTTCCAACTCACATTTTGACCAATTGAATTGCATCTGAAACACAATGCCTTATACTTGTCTTTACAAATAAGAAAAAAAAGTTGAGATCTAGGTTATCTCCTTGTTACATGTGAAGAGGGTTTGGGCTGATCCACAACAAACTGGGGGCTGTTGTTGGGGGCAAAATTCCAAATTCAAGGTTGAGTTTAGGATTATTGGACTCAAAGACAGGTTTGATGAGTGTTAGTGTTTTATTTGGGGGTGTTGCATTTGGTTAGTTTAAGTAGGGTGTGTCTTGTGTAGTAATGGCTCTTCCAGTCACTAAGCATTTTCAAGGGGTGGAAGGAGTCAGTTTTACAGAAGATGAGCAAGGCAAAGCTTTTGGAATTGGCAGACAAGCTGGAGTTGGGGTTGCCTTTGTCTCTGCAATTATCTCCCATTTGGCCTTTGCAGTAATATTCAAAATTTACAATGCCAGAAATGAACTTGGACTCTTCAGAAATGGCTAAATTTCAATTTCAAATGAAGCAGCGTGAATTAGAGGCAACGGCAAGGGGGGATAAAAGACGAAGAAAAATATCCCTGAACAAAAACAAAGAGAAAAGGAAACATAACAATTTGAATTATGATTAAAAGCAGAAGAAAGGGAGAAACAAGGAGTTTTGAACTTTAAAATTTGAAATTAAAAACTCAAAATTGACTTAAAATGGCAGAGGTAAAGAGGAAAGGTAGGAGTAGCAATGAGCACAGTGATGGACAACAATCCCATCATAGCCAAATGGCCAAATGCCTGGTGGGGGTTCCAAACTTCCAGCTCAGCACTGTCCCCATGACTTGTCCTACCTGCCTATCTTCTTTTCCACCTATCCACTCCACCCTCCCCCCACCTCCGACCTATCAGCTTCATCCCCTCCCCCACTCACCTATTGTACTCTATGCTACTTTCTCCCCAACCCCACCCTCCTCTAGCTCATCAATCCACGCTTCAGGCTCTCTGCCTTTATTCCTGATGAAGGGCTTTTGCCCGAAACGTCGATTTTGCCGGTCCTCGGATGCTGCCTGAATTGCTGTGCTCTTCCAGCACCACTAATCCATAATCTGGTTTCCAGCATCTGCAGTCATTGTTTTTACGGTCTGCTGAAATATGTCCAAGCTTTGTCTAAGTCCAACGAGAAGGACGTAGAATTCTTTTTCATCCAAGTAAGTGGCTAAACAAATAAAATGGCCAGTGACAATGTGGGTATTGTCAATTCAAACAAAGTTGGTAGGAAGCGCTGGTGAGGTATTTGCATCACTATCTGCGGCGGCATTTGGGGAGTATGAAGAGGTGAAAAAAGCCATTTCAAGTGCATTTGAATTAGTGCCATGTGCCTACAGACATTTTAGGAATCTAAGAAGGGAACCTGGTCAAATGTACATTGACTTTGAAAGGGTCAAACAAAGTAATTTTGATAGATCATTGAAAATAGATCAAACATATGACGATTATTTTGGAAAAGTTCAAAAATTTACTTTGTGAAATAGTGAGGACTCATGTGGAAGAGCAGAGAGTTAAGACGGCATGATTAGCAACAGAAATAGCAGATGATTGTGAGTTCGTTCGTAAATTAAAGTTTAGCTTTTGACAGGAATTTCGGTCTGTGACAGATAGAAATTGGGGAAAAGAGAAATCCTCAGTTGATAAGTGAAAAGGAGGTCTCCTTATAAATGGCAAAGATAATTTACCACAGGGTAAAAGGAAACCCATGAAAAGGGAAAGAAAAGTAAAAACGTTTGTGTGTTTTCAAGGCAATAAAGTAGGCTACATGAAGTTGCAGTGTCGGTGGTTTAGAAAAAGCACGGGCAAGACAGATGTGGGAAAACAGGATAAGCCAGTGAGTTTTGTTGAAGTGGTAAAGAAAAGTAAAAACTAAAAAGCTGCAAAAGAACGTACAACCTGGTCAGGGGTTGGTTGAGAAGGAAGTACCAGATCTCTTTAAAGAATTTACTTATGTAATTAAGGTTTACTTATGTAAGCCAGGAAGAGCAAGCAAAGAAATTAAAATTTTAAAGAGATATGGGAGCAAGTTAATCTTTGATGGTTGAAGATAAGGAGATACGAATTCTGAAGAAGTATTGCCAGAAAAGGTGGTAAAATGTGGAATTTCTAGTGAGAAGAGCAGTTTTCACACATAAAGTGAGGTTGGAGGGTCCGGTGAAAAGTGGTGAAGTGGTGGTAGGAGTAATGGAGAAATTAAAGGTTCCAGAAATACAGTTTATCCTCGGTAAAGTTATAGCTGGTGGGAATGATGCCTGAGGTTGAAAACCCAGTGGAAAATCAGACAACTAAGGTGTTATAGGACATATATCCTCAGATTTTTCCTGACTGTGTGGTAACATGGTCACAAAGCCACAGACTGAAACAGAAGGAGAAATCGAGGAGTACAGATAAGGAAGTTAAAGTTCATTCCTGAGAAACTACGTTTGATCAAATGATTGAGAAACAAACAAAAACAAGTGGAAAGCAAGGTGGATATTTTTAGTTCAGAGAAATTAGTATAATTACAACAAAAGTAAAAAACTAAAGCAGTTGTATCAAAAATCATACACAGAAGAAGAATCTGAGTGTTTCCCAGGATGTTACTATCTTAAAAATGAAGTCTTGATGAGGAAATGGGAACCATCACATATTCAGGCAGATGAAAAATGGTCAGAAGTTCATCAAGTTGCATTATCAGTGGGTTATAGGAAGGTAGCACATGAATTATGAATAGGAGGTCAACTGGGAGTAAGGAAAACTCAAGTCAAAATACAAAAACATTTTTATTGGCTTGGACTTCTCAGATTTGGGGCTGAATTATGTCAAACATATCAGATAATTGGAAAACTTTAGGCAGTGATGAAACCAGCACCCTTAATACTCATCCCCACATTTGAGGAACCTTTTACAAAGAGTCTTAATTAATGGTGTCGGACCCCTAACTAAAACAAAAAGTGGGAATCGGTATTTATTGAACATAATGAATGTGTCTACTAGATTTCTAGAGGCCATTCCATCAAGAGTAAAAGATTTTAGATGAGTTACTCAATTTCTTTTTACTAGATATGGACTACCCACAGTCGAGAGTATGGTATTAGAAAAGCACAACAGGTCAGGCAGCATCCAAGGAGCAGGAGAATCGACGTTCCAGGCATATCGCCCTTCATCAGAAATCCTGGGGGAGATTCAGTGAGAGAGAGACTCACTGAGGTTCTTATAGAGAGAGGTGGAGAACTTTTTCAAGGTAAGCATCCTTGGAAGAGGCTTCACAGCAAGGTTAAAATCAACTAGAAGAAAGTGAGGAACTGCAGATGCTAGAGATCAGAGTCAAGACTGTGGTGCTGGAAATGCACAGCAGGTCAGGCAACATCCAAGAAGCAGGAGAATTGACATTGCAGGCATAATGTGCACTTTTCCAGCACCACACTCTTGACTCTGACCTCCTCACTTTGTCCTAATGGACTACCCACAGTAACACAATCAGATCAAGGGACAAATTTTACATCAAAATTATTCAAGGAAGTTATGGATAGCTTAGGAATAAAACAATTCAACTCCACTGTGTACCATCCAGAATCACAGGCAGCATTAGAACAGTGGCATCAAATGTTAAAGACCATGTTGAAGGCTTATAGTCAAGACTACCTAGAAGATTGGGATAAAGGAATTCCATTTGTAGTTTTTTTGCAATTAGGGATACACCTAATTAATCAACTACATTTCGTCCATTTGAATTAGTTTTTAAGCATCAGGTGAGAGAACCACTGAACTTAATTAAGGAGAAATTGGTGAGTCAAAGTTCAGGAACTACATATTTAAATTGTGTCAAATTTTGGGGAGAGATTAAACAGAGTTGGTGAGTTGGCCAGACAGCATTTAAAAGTTACACAGCATGTGATGAAACAGAAAGCAGACAAGATTTCAAAAACATCACAATTTTGCTAATGGAGATAAGATGTTCCTATTACTACCAGTGGTAGGTGAACCTTTAAAGGAATGGTTTAGTGGGCCTTATCAAATCGAAAAGAAATTGAGTGAGGTGAATTATTTGAAAAGAATGTCAAATAGATAGAAAAAGAAATCTCAGAGTATGTGTCATGTAAGTATGCTTCAAATGAATTTTGATAGGGAAGGAAAGTAAAAGGAGAAGGTGTTACTGTCTATAACACAGAGTGAAAAACCAAGTTCAGATAATAGTGAATTGGACATTCCTCAAATTAAATTGGACAATGAGGAAGTTCTGAAAAATTGGGATAAATTTTTAAGTTACCTTCCAAAGGAAAATCAAAATGACCTGACAGAGTTATCACAACCACAAGGAGATATGCAGGAAAAGTTGGGATCTACAAATCTAATTTCACGTTTTGTAAATATAGGAAATGCTGTTCCACTTAAGCAACATCCTTATAGATATAACCCTCCAAAATAAGCAGAGGTTCAGAAAGAAATTGAAAGCATGCTCAAAGACAATATAATCAAAGTGAGTTGCAGCAATGGTGTCAAGACCAGGTGGTACCCAACAATTGTGTTGTAAAGTCAATATGGTTACAAAATCTGACTCCTATCCAGTTTGAAAGACTGTCCTGAGAAGGTAAGGCAAGCTACTTACATTTTGAAGCTGGACTTACTCAGAAGATATTGGCATGTGCCTTTATTTGAAAGAGTAAACGAAATATAGGATTTCATGATGTCCAATGGAATGTACCAGTTTAAAGTGATGCTGTTTTAAGAATGCACCAGCCACATTTCAATGACTAACCAATAACATCATTTCGGGATTACCTAATTATGTGGTGTACATAGACAATCTGGTAATTTTAAATCACACACAGAAGAAACATTGAGCTTCCAGTGGAATTGTTGATTGACTTGAGGAGGTGGGCTTGATGATAAACCTGGCTAAGAGTAACCTCGCAAAAGTCCAATTTACAATCGTGAGTGATGTTATTGGACTTGGTAGATGGCCCCACAAGGTGTGAAAACAAAGATTATTGGGGAGTTTCCTACACCATTGATGAAAAAAGAAATACTACGCTTTCTGGGACTGATTGCATTTTATCGGAAGTTCATACCGTATTTTAGCAGCATGGTTCTCCACTTACTGACCTACTGAAGTGCAAAATATTTCAGTGGATAGGAGGGTGTCAAAAGGCATTTGACAACCTGAAAGCTGTGTTGACCATTGCTCCAGTGTTAGCTACATCCACCCATGCAAAGCCATTCATGGTGGCCATCGATGCAAGTGACTTGGGTGTTGGTGCTGTATTCTTACAAGAAAATACTAAGGAGATAGAAAATATAAAAAGCTGAATATTCATTAACAGAAATATTTCACAATTGAGAAGGAGACCTTGGTGTTAGTGGTATGATTTCAACACAGTAATGCGTCTGATTCAATTGTTTCTACTGATTAAAGTTTTTGGAAAAATTTAAGGATAAAAATTCCAGACTATTTAGATGGAGCTTATTGTTGCAGCCGTTCACAATTTTAAATTTTGACATGTAGCAGGACACAAGAATGTAATTGCTGACCGCATTGTGGTGACTTCAATGAGTGAAGACAGAGGCATTTGGTGGCAGAAGAAATGGATTAAAATGGACTGCAGTGCTGCATATTTGCGTGCTTAGAGCCAATGTAATGTATATGTATTGTAGTGTACTAATAGCTAATACTAATAAGACCAAAGGTTTTAAAAAATGGAACCATCTTTGTATATTGATGGTTCATTGTTTTGTAAGGGATGGGGATCGGGGGTGGTGACTAAGGCTTTAAGAAGCGTATTTTGTCCTGTCTTTATGAAGAGATGTTGAGACAGAAGAATCGAGTGCCTTATTCCTAGCCAATAAACACGTTGAGAGGCCTTGGATTGGTTTTAAAAGTTGGAACAATAGGAACAGCATGAAGGAGTAGGGTTAAGCTCCCACTGGGATTTTAGTTTAACTTTCAGTAGTTGCTGGGGTCTTGAAAAAATAGACAATAGGTGCAGGAGTAGGCCATTCAGCCCTTCGAGCCTGCACCACCATTCAATATAATCATGGCTGATCATTCCTAATCAGTATCCTGTTCTTGTTTTATCTCCATAACCCTTGATTCCACTATCTTTGAGAGCTCTATCCAACTCTTACTTAAATGAATCCAGAGAGTGGGCCTCCACTATGGAAGCTGTTTTTCTCTTTGCTACAGCTAAAAGCTTGGGTTCTCTTCCTGCTGCTAGAATTGCATGCAAGGCAAACTATTTTACTGAATTTGCCTTTGCCAAGGGTATTTTGCTATATTGAGGATGGTACTATATTGGAATAGTTGCTATTCAGAAGTTAAGTAACCGGTTATTCTGTTAAATTTTCCAGTAGATCCAAGTTATTCCAATCTTTGTTCTTTAGTTTGAATCCTATCTATAAGGTAAGAATAAAGTGTATGTTGCTTCAAACCTGCTAGCTTGACCAATCGAATTACATCCGAAACACAATGTCTTACACTTGCCTTTACAAATAAGAAAATGTTTGGGTCTAAGCTATCTCCTTGTTACTTCAGAAGGGGGTACGATCTGGTCCATAACAAAGAATAACCAGAAAAACTTAAACTTAACTTGTTGAAACCCTCATTGTGTATTTTCCTATTTGAAGTTTTGGATATTATGAAAAATAGTTAGTTTCATTGGTGGCAACTCCCCGGTATGCAATACATTCAAATAGATGATTAGATTAGATTACTTACAGTGTGGAAACAGGCCCTTGGGCCCAACAAGTCCACACCGACCCGCCGAAGCGAAACCCACCCATACCCCTACATTTACCCCTCACCTAACACTACGGGCAATTTAGTATAGCCAATTCACCTGGCCCTGCACATCTTTGGACTGTGGGAGGAAACCGGAGCACCCGGAGGAAACCCACGCAGACACGGGGAGAACGTGCAAACTCCACACAGTCAGTCGCCTGAGGCGGGAATTGAACCCGGGTCTCTGGCGCTGTGAGGCAGCAGTGCTAACCACTGTGCCACCGTGCCGCCCATACATTAGACATTAGAACATAATATATAGAAGTAGACCATATGGTTCCTTAGAGACAAAAAAGAAACTGCAGATGCTGGAATCCAAAGTAGACAAACAGGAGGCTAGAAGAGCACAGCAAGCCAGGCAGCATCAAGAGATGGCCAAGTCAACGTTTCAGATAGAACCCTTCTTCCCTACTCAAGTAGGGTTCTGAAGAATGGGTATATCCGAAATGTTGACTTCTCTACCTCCTGTTCCTGCCTGGCTTGCTGTGCTCCTCCAGCTCCTGTTTGTCTACATATGGTTCCTTAAACCTATTATAACATGAGTGCACTATGATCTAGGCTGATCTGATCTTAATCTCAACTCGACTTTCCTGTTCTGTTCCTCATAACAGTTCAAAAATCTGTCAGTCTCCACCCTTAATATATTTAATGATTCAGCTTTCATAGCTCTTTCAGATACAGAATTCCAAAGATACGAGTCCAGAGAAGCAATTCTTCCTAATTGCCATCTTTAATGATTGCCTCCTTATTCTGAAACTATGCCCCTAATTCTAGAGCACCTGCAGACACCCCCACCCCCACCTGAGCCCACCTCTCCCACCCAGGGGAAACATCTCTTTTACCTGCTCTAGCCTCCACCGAAACTGAAAATTTCAATATGATCAGATCAGTAAGATCTTTTTGATAATCCTGATTTTAATGACTATTTTTTGTCTGAGTTAAGCATAACATTGTGTAATGAAAGCATCCAGCAGCAACATGAGAAATAAATACTGATAGGACCTCTTAAATATAAAGCTGCCTAATATATGTCTCCAGAGACAAGTAAGTCAAGGCAACTATGCTGAGCCACAAAATTCATATAACGCAGCCTTGTGAAAAATAAAATACTCTGACCATAAAATTGGTACTGTTTCAGCTCTAGGCATTAGAATCCTGGAAGATGATATTAAAGATGGATGACTTCTAGCTGAATGATATAAAAATGTTGTCCTAGAATAATAGATCATTTTAGCTGGAATTTCTCTTAACTGATTAGAAGCCGTAACCTCCTTGAGCTCTTGACATGCTGACTACATCATGTCTTGGGGCATTAAGTTACACAGATCAGGAACAGCCTAGCTGATCGTTGGACAGAAATGGGGCACCACATTTAACCTCAAAGACCTTTAGCTTGCGGAGTGTTCCATTCTCAACTACAAATCAATGCTAGTGAGCTCCAAGTGGGGTTAGAATTAGGTTGAGCATTGATATACTCCCTCTTGAAATATAAAGTCAAGTAAGGTTTTTTTAATTCAAAGTTTTCCCTGGCATAAGAACAGTGAATCTCACTTGTCATTTAAAAAATATTTTAAAAATTAAAAAGCTAAATAATGGACACAAGGATTAATAAATAATTATCTTAAGTCAAATATACACCCTGAATGGCTATTAATGGCTGATATATACAGCATTAATGCAAATCCACTTCAACATTCTCCATTTAGAATGACCTCCTAAACCAACTGCAACATATAGCACTAACCACATTAAAGGTTAGCTTCAAATGAACCTTCAGAATTTAATGTGAAATGAATGATCTTAAAAGGTACGTTTCATCTCAGTGAATTTATTTTGCAGCATTCTAAAGCAAAAACCTTGAGAGATCTACAGCAGAAAACAGTTCATTACTCAAAATAATGTTTACACAATTAAATCACTTCACTACATGCTACCTCTAATCAATAGAGAGGGAAGTTCAAAGGTATTCTAGTTTAATTTTGTACCTTACTCAAGCCACAGGAGAGACACGGTTCAATTGCACTGCTCCATCATCACCATTGAAGCATCAACATTTTAATCAATTTCCTTCCTTAGCTTTCACTAACAGTTCAAGCTGTCAAATGTGTTTGACATTCCCAATCACAAAGCAATCGGAATCGCTGCTGCTTCTCTAAAATTCACATTAATTTTCTGTAGGGAATAACTGCCTAAAATACTGATCATTTAAATGTAAATTTATGAAATGACCAACAAATTCAAAACAGATGTTTAGCTTTTTAAAATCTTCCATTGGCAAGATTATCACTGTCAAATTTAAAATTAGTTATACATACGATTCAAAAACTACAACAGACAGCAATTCATAATCTAGGCTCACAGGCAGATAGGATAGTGAAGAAGACATTTGGTATGCTTTCCTTTATTGGTCAGAGCACTGAGTATAGGAGTTGGGAGGTCATGCTACAGCTGTACAGGACATTGGTTAGGCCACTTTTGGAACTTTGTGTGCAATTCTGGTCTCCTTCCTATTGGAAGAATGTTGTGATACGTGAAAAGGGTTCAGAAAAGATTTACAAGGATGTTACTAAGGTTAGAAGATTTGAGCTATAGGGAGAGGCTGAATAGGCTGGGGCTGTTTTCCTTGGAACATTAGAGGTTCAGGGGCAACCTTAGTGAGGTCTATAAAACAACGAGGGGCATGGATAGGATAAATAGATAAGATCTTTTCCCTGGGGTGGGGGAGTCCAGAACTAGAGGGCATAGGTTTAGGGTGAGGGGAAAGATATAAAAGGGACTTAAGGGACAACGTTTTCATGCTGAGAGTGGTGAGTGTATAGAATGAGCTACCAGAGGAAGTGTGGAGGCTAGTACAATTACAGCATTTAAAAGGCATCTGGATGGGTATATGAATAGGAAGGCTTCAAAGGGACATAGGCCAAATGCTGGCAAATGGGACGAGATTAGATTAGGATATCTGGTCCACATGGACGAGTTGTACCGAAGGGTCTGTTTCCATGCTGTACTTCTATGACTCTAATAATGGTCACCAACATCTAAAAAATTACATTATTTGGTCATTCCTTCAATGCTGTTTATGGGAGGAAACTGTCTAAATTACTGCCCAATTTCCAACATTACAATGAGGACTAATTTTTTTAAAGCAGTAATTCACTGGCTATAGTGCACTTTACATATCTAAAGTTGTGAAACATGTGATATAAATGGAAGTCTATCTATCTTTTGAATATTATATTAAAAGCAAGAACACTAAGTCAGGAGAAAGGTATTTGTTTACATCAAGCATTACAATGGATATGATTTTTCTAGCCCCTGAATGAGATGGACAATGGGGAGTCAGTTGGAAAAATATGGCAAAAAAGAGAAAATAAAATTTTCAACATCAAGAAAATAAGAAGTCCAATTTTTCAACCAAGATGAAGAACCTCATAAGGGAGTGGTTGGAGGCATATTGTGTACATCAACATCTTATTATTACCTAAACTCACCTTATTTACATGCAGGCTGCTATGTTCCCAGACAGTGCCAATCCCTAAAATGAAAGTCAGAACAGTTACCTGGTGACTCCAACTTACTGCTTGCTCCTCCAGACTTCCATCTTGACCAACATTCCTCAATTTCTCAGGGTAACATCCATGGACAGATGCTGCCTACCATTGTCATCCATAGAAGTAGGCATCAGACAAGCACTAGCCTCACCATATCATCATGGCACATCCCTGACTCATTTATATTTCATGATTTCAAGACTGCATTTTGCTGCTCAATAACAGCTTACATTACACTGCTGCTGCCAGGCCAATTAGCACACTTGGGACAGGCACACTTATTGTACATCACAACAGGATGCATCGTGGGACTCTTCAAACTGCTTACTTGGTGCTTCCTCACTTTGCATCTACTTGGATGCTCACAGCATCTCTACCTTGTCTTATCTTCCCTTTACTGTACATTGTAAACTCATTCAGAATTTACAGGGTCACACTGAGTCTGACTTGCTTTATCTTCTGGTGCAGACACAAAGCCAGGCAGCCTGTCACGTTTGTGAGCAAAGATCAATCAAGGAGTGGAAACGTTGCTGTACAACTTCATGCTACATCAAATGTTACAACTACACCATGTGACAACAGCTTTTGCAGCAAACACACTGTACATGTTTCATCTAAATGGCCATATCTCAAAGTCTAAGAAAGCAGTGTTCAGTCAAGTCTAGCATTGTGATGGAGGGCACTGTCCTATCTCAGCCCAGCGACTTGAACATGGTCAGTTGGTTGTTTGGGGCACTCGGGGTCAGAGATTCCATACCATTACACCCTGGGAATGGCCCATAGACAATCTTACAGGTTCAATGTAATCAGTCTAGGAACTAGTGGTAAAGCAGCTGGGTGCTACACAGACATCAGTCAAGGGTCCGGTCACTCAATGGTTGAGGCTGTCTTTGCAAGATGAAGAGGGGTGTAGACCACAGTCAGGGGATACTACAGGATAATGATTACCATAACCCCGGTTTCATAAGAAATGTTTGACATAATTAAGATACAGGCCTGTGGCTCAGAAATAAGTGAGGACATGAGCACTTAAATGTTAAAAAAGTGTTGTGTAAGAAAATGGATATATAGAAACATAGAAAATAGGAGCAGGAATACGTCATTCAGCCCTTCAGCCTGCTGAGTCATTCAAGAACTATATTCATCTTTTCCTTGAAAACTTGAAACTTGATATAGTTGACAGCAAATGCAACACACGTAGGTCTGGGAGGGCATCTAGATTAAGAGGCTGCATCTGCAATGGACTCTGAAGCACCACCCATTACTTTCCATCCTCATTTGAATAACAAATGCACAGTGGAAATGAAATTTGGCTGCTACCATACCCAGAGTGAGAGCTGCAAGCGTTGATATCTGTTTGAGGGAACAGGCACCAATTGTGAATGAGATGCAGCACAACAAGGGGCAACTGTACTAACCAGGCACTTACAGGCCAGGTTGAAGGCATCTGCAATGACAAATTTCTGCATGCGAACTGCATACAACGACCAACTACATCAAAAACAAATCCTGACCACAAGCAATCGTGACCATTAGACATTACAAATGAATTATACTCATCTGTGAGGCAGAAGTAAATCTCAGGTTAAAAGTGTCCACACAGGACAGAATTCACAAGGACAATCATAGGCCCCGGAGTCTGTACTAGTGCACAGAGGAAATTTCTTCTCACCTTGGATGACAAGTACCTGACAACTGGCTCTTATATGAAATGCTATTTTTCTTGGGTTGTGTTGAAGGTCAGGATGCTGCTAAGTCATCAATGTTTCCTATAATTTCCTACTATATTTGCAAGACATGGCTTATCCTTTATATATCAGAATAAAGTTCACTATATCAAAGACCCATGTCAAGACATTCCATGACCCTCCTGGTCAGAGTCCTCCATGGGTCCTGATGAAGGGTTTTGCCCAAAACGTCGATTTTCCTGCTCCTCGGATGCTGCCTGACCGGCTGTGCTTTTCCAGTACCACTCTAATCTGGACTGATTTCCAGCATCTGCGGTCCTCACTTTTGCCTCGAGTCCTCCATGTCCCATTGTATGGAGAATGATGCTGAACTACTTATGCGTGACATAAGTGACATAGTGGGTGGCACGGTGGCACAGTGGTTAGCACTGCTGCCTCACAGCGCCAGAGACCCGGGTTCAATTCCGGACTCAGACGACTGACTGTGTGGAGTTTACACATTCTCCCAGTGTCTGCGTGAGTTTCCTCCGGGTGCTCCGGTTTCCTCCCACAGTCCAAAGATGTGCAGGTCAGGTGAATTGGCCATGCTAAATTGCCCGTAGTATTAGGTAAAGGGGTAAATATAGGAGAATGTGGGTGGTGGATCGGTGTGGACTTGTTGGGCCGAAAGGCCTGTTTCCACACTGTAAGTAATCTAATCTAAACATAGCTGCTGACTGCTCATATTACTAAGGTGTTGCTTTCTTTTGATATTCTCCCAAAGGAACTGTGACCAATACTTCCAGCTAGAGCAGGGGTTATTGTTGCTGTGGCCACTGCACAAGAAATGGAGGGAGACCAAATAAGTCAATAAGTTCATTAGTAGCAGTCAACAGCCTCCACATGAAGACTCTACAGCTGAAGGTCCCATCAGGATGTGGAGAAGGTAGAGAAAGCTCAGATGTTATCGTCCTCAGTATCATTTCCTCTAAATGAGTGAGGACTATTGCTACTGCAGAACTGATTACCTCAGTGGGTGTGTAACATTCTGACCAAATGGCCATCAAGATGACAGCCGCACTAAATCTTTATGTTACTTACTGGCTGCTTGGAAGCAGCCACTGGGGACCTGTGCGAGATCTCTCAATCCTCAACCCATGATTGCAGCAAGACCATTACCGATGCAATTCGGGAAGGATCACACTGCTTCATCTCATATTCCCCATGACGAGGTCAGTGCTGCAGCCCATGCAGTAGGCTTTGCCAACGTAGCTGGCTTCCCCTATGTGACAGGCACATTGAGAGCACCACACCATAACAAAGCTGCATTGTTCAGTAGAAAAATGTCCCATTAGGCCGATATAAAGTCATCTGTGGTCATCGGTGCCGCATCTTAGAAGTCTACGCCAGTATCCTGGGACCTGTCATGATACCTATATCGTTGAGAACTCTCAGATACCGTTCCATTTCAAAGGCTGAATGTTTTATAAGGAGTGCTGCAGGGAGACAAGGGTTGCACACTGTAACCATGACTCTATTATGCAACCCCATACCTGAGATCAAATATAGCATAGATAGATTTGTTAATATTGATTCCATTTAGCATCTTGACAGTGCCACGCAACATAATTTAGGGTATTCTCAATTTGAAGATGGGTCTCTGCCTCCACATTCTTGTCAATACTATCATGGACAAATGTATCTGCAACAGGCAGATTTGTTAGGACTGGGTCAAGTATGGTTTTGCTCTTTCGCTGGTCCCCCTCACCACCCTCTCAGTCGTATCCTAGGAGCTATGACATTATGGGGTTGACAGCTCAGTCAGTAGTATTGCTGCCAAGCTATTTTTGGTAATGGTCACTGAGATGCCCCAACCCATATGTTACATCCTTGCCACCCTCAGTGTTTTCTCCAAGTGTCATTCAAAACGGGAGTGTTGATTTATCAGCCGAGGGGTGCAGTATGTGGTAATTAGGAAGCATTTTCCTTGCCCATTTTTGATATGAATGAGATTTCAAAGAATCCGAAGATAATGTTAACTTCCAAAGCAACTCCCTCCAAACTGTACCCTGCTCTGCCACTTCCTTTGGTGGGTTTGCCCTGCTAATGGGGCCGATACATTTAGGAAAACTGTCAGTGGCATCAGGGATGTCGTCTGTCAGGTTATGATTCCATGATTATGACTATGTCAGGCTGTTGCCTGACTAGTTTGAGAGACAGTTTTGGCACTAGACCTCAGGTAGGACTTTGCAAAGCCATTTCGAGTGCCTGAGTCGATGCCCGGTTGTCCATCTAGTTCCTTTTTTTTTAAAGACCTTCTTGCAGTTGATACAACTGAATAACTTGGTGGGTCAATCTAGGCCAGACGAAGGGAGGATGGTAGTTTTCCTTCCTTAAAGATATTTGTGAAGCAGATGAGTTTTGTTACACGTAACAATGGTTTATTGGCTATCATTTGACTCCTAATTCCAGATAATATTGAATGCAACTGCAGTGCCAGAATTTGTACCCTCAAGCTAAGAATAAATAGGGATCTCTGAATTACCAATCCAGCAAAAGGCATTGCCTTCCTCCATATGATTCTGTGAGAATGGCAGTCAACCTATTGCGTGACTAGTCTGTGGGACAACTCTCACAAATATTGCAAAACCCTCCTGTCTTAGTAAGGAGGACATTGCAAGGTTGAGAGAGTTGTGTATACCGTTACTAGTTCCAGTGCCTTGGACACAACAGTGGTTCCAAGATGACCTTGGTTCAGGAGAGCAGGACGTAGAACAGGTTTGTGTGCAGATGAGGAATAGTAGGAAAATAAATCACTAATGGGAGTGATCTATAGGCTAACAGAAACTACAATGTGGAACCGAGTACCACAAGGAGAAATATTGGGTGTTTGTGATAAAGGCATGGTAATAATCATGGGTGATCTTAATCTAAAAATAAACTGAAAGAAACAGATTGGTAATCATAGCATGGATGAGGAGTTCATAGAATGTTTTTGAGATAACCTCTTAAAGCAGCATGGTCTGGAAACAACAAGAGAACAGATTCGGCATTATGCAATAAGACAGGATTAATTAGTTACCTCAGAGGAAAAGGCATCTCTAGGCTGTGGTGACCACAATTTGATTGGATTTTACATTCAGTTTGAAAGGTAGAAAAATGGGTCGAAGACTAGTGTGTTAATCTTAAGTAAGAACAAATACGTGGGTATGGATGTTGAACTAGCTGAAGTGAAGTGAAATACGAGGCTAGGGGATAGATCAATAAAGAAGCAATGGCAGACATTTAAAGGGATATTTCAGAATATAATATTTTAAAGCAAATTTCCAATGGAGTCTCACCAACAATGGAGGAAAACATCAAATTTAAGAAAAATTAAACACTTGCACAAAGGTGAGCAGCTCGTCAAATGACTAGTCAGAATGTAAAGAAAGGACAGAAAATTATTGAAAGGCTATCATGAGTAATAAATTACAGGATAAGAGGAGAGGAAGCTGGTAAGAAACAAAAGCGGAGAACAAGCATATCTACAGGTATCTAAGAAAGTGTAAGTAAAGTGAGTGTTGGATCTTAAACAGAGTGAGAATAGGGAACTACACTAATAACAAACAATAAGGAAATGGTGAATGAAATTAATGAATATTTTGCTTCTGTCTTCACTTAATAAGAATCAAAACATCCAAGTAATGGCTCTAAATCTGGAACATGAAGGAAGAGGGGAACTTGGTGAAATTACAATAAACCAGGGAAGTATTAATCAGCAAACTGATCGAACTGTGGGCTGACGAGCCTGAGTCCTGATGGACTTCACCATAGGGTGTTAAAAGAGGTTGCTAATCAAGTACCAGATGCACCAGTGTTAATTTTCCAAAATGTCTTTGCTTCTGCAAATATTCCATCAGATGGGAAAGTAACAATTAGAACTCTTCCATTTGAGAGAGGGGATCAGAAAACAAGAAACTACCAGCCAGTTAGCTTAATGTCTGTTGAGGCCATGGTATTAAAATTGATAATAAACGAGGTTATAGTTGGGACTTGGAAAAACTCTTGGTAATTGGGAAGTGTCAGCATGGGTCTCAGAAAGGGAAATCATGACACCAATTTATTGGAATTCTCTGAAGGAGTAACAGCTGATATCGATAGGGAAAGTCCATTGATGTGCCTTACTTGGATTTCCAAGAGATATTTGAGAAAAAGTGTCACATAAAAAGTTTATTGTGAGAAGTAGAAGCACATGGTGTAAGGGGTTAAAAACTACACTACATTGAAGATTGGCTAAAGTACCAATGACTAGTGGAGTTCTAAGAGGGTTAGTGTTGTGACCATAACTATTCATGTTATACATTAATGATCTGGAATTAGGAACTGAGAGAAAACAAAAATAGAAATTGCTGGAAAAACGCAACAAGTCAGGCAGCATCTGTGGAGAGAAATCAAGAGTTAGCGAAGGAACTAAGGGCATTGTTGCCAAGTTTGCAGATGACACATAGATATGTTGAAAGACAAGTAGTCACAGAGTCATCGAATCGTAGAATCCCAACTGTATGGAAACAGGCCATTTCGCCCAAGTCTACACTGACCCTCCGAAGAGTAACCCACCCAGACCCATTCCCCTATCCTATTATTGTACATTTACCTCTAACTAATGCATCTAATCTACACACCCCTGAACACTATGGGCAATTTAGCATGGCCAATTCACCTCACCTGCACAGCTTTGGTTGTGGGAGGAAACTAGAGCACCTGGAGGAAACCCAGGCAGACAAGGAGAATGCACAAACTTCACACAGTTGCCAGAATCTGGAATCAAATCAGGGTCCCTGGCACTGAGGCAGCAGTGCTAGCCACTGAGCCACCGTGCCACCCGTGTTGAAGTGGGGAGGCTGCAGAAGGAATTGTACAGGCTGGGAGAGTGGTCAAAGAAGTGACAGATAGAATACAATGTGGGAAAGTGTGAGGTTATGCACTTTGGTAGGAAGAATAGAGTAGACAATTTTCTAAATGGAGGAAGGCTTCAGAAATCCGAAGCACAAAAGAACTGAGGAATTCTAGTTCAGGATTCTCTGAAGGTGAACATACAGATTCAATTAGCAATTAGGAAAGTAAATGCAATGTTAGCATGTATTTTGAAAGGGCTAGAATACAAGACCAGGGATGTACTGATGAGAACATTTAAAACATTGTGAGCAGTTCTGGGCCCCATACCTAAGGACGGACATGCTGGCCTTGAAAAAAGTGTCCAGAGGAGGTTTTCAAGAATGGTCCCAGAGATTATGGGATTGTCATTCAAGGAGCAGTTGAGGACTGTGGATCTGTACTCAATAGAGGTTAGAAGGATGATGGTGGATCTGATTGAATACTGAAAGGCTTGGATAGAGTGGACATGAGAAGATGTTTCCACTAGTAGGAGAGACTAGGACCCAAGGGCACAACTTCAGAGTGAAGAGATAACCTTTCAGAACTGAGGAGGAGAAGGAATTGCTTCAGTGATTAATCTGCAGAACTCATTGTCACAGCGTGCTGTGGCAGTCAAGTCAGTGAATACATTTAAGACAGAGATAGATAGGTTCATGATTGGTAAGAAGATCTCGGGTTGCAGGGAGAAGGCAGGAGAGTGGGGTTGAGAAACATATCAGCCATGATTGAATGGTGGAGCAGACTCAAATGAGCTGAATAGCGTAATTCTGCTTCTTTATCTCATAGTTCCAGAAAATAGAGTCATGATAAATGGGTCTTTTTCTGATTGGCAGAATGTAGTGAATGGTGGTCTGCAAGTGTCCTTCCTGGGCTCTCAACCTTTAACACTTTATATCAATGACTTAAATGAGGGGAAATGAAGATATAGTTACTAACTTTGCAGAGGACACAAAGTAAATAGGAACGTATGTTGTCAAGAGAACATCATAAGGTTGCAAACAGATATAGATTGGTTAATTGCATGGTCAGCAGTGTACCTGGAGATTGGATTTTCCAGTTTGCTAGAGAGCTGATTTGGATTGCAGAGTAATGCCAAAAGTGCACAGTGCGGGTTCAATCACTGCACTGGCTGAGATCACCATGAAGGTCCTGCCTTCTCAACCGCACCCCTTGATGCATAGTCACACAAAACTTAAACCACCACCAGTTGTCTCGCCCTCAAATGAGTAAGCAGCCCAATGGTACTCTGGGAGTAGAGTAACTTTCCTCTAGATAGTAGAGAACATGGGAAAAAATGATATTGTTTACTTCAGCAGGAAGGAAAAAAACAGAAACAGAGAACAAGTGAAGAATTTTGAGATGCAGAGGCATCTAGATGTTCTAGTTTAAAATATTAATATGTAGGTACAGAATGTAACTAAGGTGACTTATGGAGTGAGAGAGGTATTGAACGCAAAAGGTTGTTAAGGCATTGGTGAGACCACATTTTGAAAAATATGTGCAGTCTTGCCTTCCTTATGAAAGGAGGATATAAATATGTTAGCAATGGATTGAGGAGATTTATTAGATTGATACCTGAAATGAAGAAAGCTTGTACAGGCTGGACTGATTTTCATTGGAGTTTAGAAGAGCAAGAGGTAATCTGATAATGTTTATAAGATTCTAAATGATCTTGACAAGGCAAAAATGGAAATGGCGTTTCCTGTTGTGGATGAGTTCAGAACTAGGGCCCAGGGTTTTACAATAGGGGTAACTTGTTTCCTGTGTTCATCCCATTACATAATAAGCATTTCCTCGCCAAAGTATCTCCATAACTCCTGCATTTTTCTCTAGAAGCCAAATTACTGTTTCTTTTTTCTTTGCATTCTAATATCGGAGAGATTTGTTCCAGTTCCACTTGTATAGTACACTATAGAATGGACAGGTGAGATAGATCCATTGCTGTAGAAATGATCAAATTTCAGTGACTGCTCATTGAAACTATAAGCACAATCTTCCCCTCACTGGAGGTAAAAAGAAAGGTGGTAGGATGAGCAAATAATTGAAGAGTTAGTCCTAGATAGATACTCGCTACATCAGAGTAATGCCAAAAGTGCACAGTGCGGGTTCAATCCCTGCACTGGCTGAGATCACCATGAAGGTCCTGCCTTCTCAACCGCGCCCCTCGCTTGATGCATAGTCACACAAAACTTAAACCACCACCAGTTGTCTCGCCCTCGTCCTACATCAGCAATGAAATGCTGGGCAAAGAGGTCCATTGTGACCCATGCCTCTAGCACTCACTGAGCCCCTGGCCTCTCCCAGTAATCCCTACCCTAAGAGACACGAAAGAAAAAGACTTACCTTCTCACCATTGAATCCCATGAAGATCAAGCCTCCAGCGATAATGTCTAAAATCAAGAATCTGTCAATCTCCGATTGGCTGGCAGCTTCTAGTGAGGTGTGACGGTTCACATATGTGATTTACCAAAAACTGTGCCAAGAAGCTGACTGGAGCTCACTCCAGCGAGCTTTCTCATTAGTCGAGACAGAGTCATGCCTTGAGAGTTAGGCAATACAATAGAAAATCTCAGCTGGTTTTTCCCATAGCTAATGTATGATTCATATTTCTCTAAATAGGAAGTAACTTCCAAACAATCGGGTATCTCTAAGTAAGTATGGTACTCCCATAATGCATCAATAAAAACACAATGTAAATTATAAATAGATCAAACTTAAATAAAAGCAAGATACTGCTGATGCTGTAAATCTGAAACAACACAGAAAATATTGGAGAAATTCATCAGGTCTTACAGCATTTGTGAAGAGAGACACTGAGTTCATGTTTCTTGCCCTTCTTTCATACATGTCACACCAGATTCAAAGCAATACCTTGGTTTCTGTCTTCACAGATCCTGTTAGACCTGAGTTTCTACAGCATTTTGTATTTGTTTCAGGTCAAAGTAAAGTTTGTCTTCCAAACCGATGTTAATCATTATTCAGCATTCATCTAGTCTAGACATGAATCAGCTAAAAGTAAAAACTTACCTGATTGTCAGCAAATTCAAGTCACAGGCAATATTATGATTCTATAGTCATGACCTTCTGACTGGAAATATCCACTCAATATCTAAAATTACCAGCAGCTAGACTTTTGCTTAGCTTTAAAAGTTCCCTCTTCAATATAAGTTTTGGAAGTATATTATAAAGCCTTACTTTGTTTTCCTGCAACCATCAGATTTTGATTTTGCGTGCATGAGTCCATAATAATGACTTTTAATAATGTCTGATACATAAATTGCACGATTTTGAAGGGATCATAAACATAACTGCACAGTGTATTCAACCCCAATTCTGAGAACTGAAGCATGAAAGACTCAGAATAAACATAATTCACAATTTTTCATGACTGACTTAGTTTCATCCCACTTTGTGAAAGGCCTTTAGCAGGAAATGAAGGTCACTCTTCTATTTTATTTCATCTAATTAACTGCCAATATCTTCCATGTAGTTGTCCAAGCTCCAAATAGCTCTTAAAGTAGCCCATTAAAAAACAACTAGCAATCAAGTCACATCTAAAGCCACTATCAGTTCCAATCAGAGGGCTCCAATTTCCTATTTTACAAAGCCAAAAAACTGAAGTACTACCTACACTTCAGATTGATTATTCAGTGACCCTTATCTACATCTTCACTCAGTGATTTGAATTTTAATCAAACCAAATGGAATAATTACCATTTCAAACTGTATTTGATACATTGAAAAAAAAACAGAAATCTTCACAGACAACACGAGAGAAAAATTGCTACATAGCAAGTTAATCCAAATAAAATTTTATAAAACATAATTGCTAGAACCAGCTGCACAGTTACATGAGAAGGAGATTACCATAGAGATAAAATAATTTTTTATATGTTATTTTAGCATAGACAGTTTTATTAGCACTTTTGTATAACTGGCTTCATTGCGAAGAACATCAAACGTGTGGATTAAAAGATGGAAGCTTCATTGTCTAGTTGTGTTGTAGTTACAGCTACATTAATTAATGGATTTTAGGAGAGGTTGAAAATGAAAAAGAAAAATAGTTTGCCTCATTCATTGCATGTTTGAGCAAAGTTATGCTTCAGTGGGAAAATGAAATACTTAGTCTATTTATTCCATTTTAAATATTTTTATCAATAATTTAGTTTAAATAATTGATATTTCCTTATAAAACATGTAATTTTTAAAGATTAGTACTCAATAAGATTTCTGTAGGGGCAAAGGATGAACCTAATTTAAAAAGGAAATTGCTCCAACTCAAAGCACCAAATAAATAAAGACTCTCCAATTTTGGACAATAAGGTTGAACACCAGTGGACCAGTTGAATACCAGGTGAAATGTCAACCATTTCCTAAAGGTTCTGCCAATCTGCTAATTTTCCGTTGGAAATCAGGAGTTTAGGCTAAAATCAGTTACATTACGAAATCACAAAAAGGTTGTGAAGCAATTGCTCGAAACTGAATACTTGGCCAAATGTCATATTGTGTAAATTAAGGTTCCATTTCTGAGCTTTACCTCACTGCAACAGTAAAACACAACAGCAATAGCCTTTCGCTGGATGGTGACCATTTATACTCACTGCGCCATTATGTCATGCTTTTTTTTTATTTCTTGGTTATTTTAGGAGTCTTTTCAGAAGGTACACAAGATTCTCGCACATCCTCATTAATCACCTTAAGAAATCATTATTATCCCTTCACATTTCAATTTCTCGAGGGATTTATAAACCTTATTGCAGCATAAGAGTTTTGCAAGACTAATATAATGACTAGGCACTAACTTTGAAAAGTGAAAAATGATATGTCATTAACATTTCTTTCAATGATTGGTTGAAAATAGGTTATTTAGAACTGTTGGAAGCAATGGTGGCGAGTTGGTTACACATTTTACTGGAGGAATATGATTATTGTATGCAATCTGCACCGATAGATGGATCAATATTATAAACTGAAGAAATTAAGTGGGTCTGACATGAAATAGTTCAAGATATCTCTCAAACAATTAACATTAAAAGCAGTACAAAAAGCTAATAACAGATCATCTCTGCATGTCTAATGATATGGCAATGATTAAAATCTCACCAGACTTGCACATATCATACCAGCAGTAGCAACAGATAAAACTTAATACTTTTCACTTCCATTTTATAAAAAGTTCAGCTGATTATCAGAATTTCAATTTTTGTTTGGCTTTTTTGGAAAAACTAAACTGCCCAGAGCCCTCTGACTCAATCACTGGGAGAACATTAGGATGTTTATGCAGCACAGAAGATTTCACAACATTTTAACTCTCATGTGAATGACAGCCAATTTTTTTTAAAATGTATAATTGCACACCTAAACATTCATTAATTTTTATTTTTCCCTTCCTAACATAAGTTAGGACTTGAATTTATAACACACAAAATTCAACAATAATAGCTAGATTGAATTGAGCAATAATTTATGCCTGTATCTTTAAGTTAAAATTAAAATTAAAGGTAATGGATCCCTTTGCATGTGATCTCCCTCATTTTAATTGTTAAACTGGCTCCAGCAGTGGTAAGGAGAGTAATAAAATGGGTATACACACTGTAAGGGGCAGACTTTGAAGACCACGTACCCCGATGATGGCGTTTAGCTCAGCCATGGTCACTTGCTTGGCCCGCTCCACTGCCTGCACCACTTGCTGTTGGTGCTGAAAGTGAATTTCAGAAAGCAAATAATGTCAGTTTCATTTGCATTCTGTAGCATTAAGTCATTCTTAAACCTAAGAGTGAAAAACCTCATTGGTCAATGATGTATGTAATGTTCACAGAGCATATTGAACTGCTCAATCCAATCCCTTCTCTAAGACTTTCTTATGACAGCAATTCAAAACTTGAATTAGTTAAATGGTTTAAAGTGCACAACAGAGAACTACAAGTCAATTAGTTATGTGATTACTAAAACTGTCCTTGCATCTTAGGTTGAAAAAAATTGACTTCTTTATAGAAAAAAATCCAATGGATTGACAACCATATATGAAATGTAACATTATGTACTGAGGAGTATAAATAAATTATTATTATAAAACACTGTTTGAACTTAAATGATAAGTTTAAGTATCTTGAATATTTGCAAACTTCTAATAAATACATTAAGATAATGTGCTCTTCATAAACCTATAAAGACTTACACATGGAGAATCCAGTGCATTATGCCACCCTCAAAAAAGTTATTCACTAGCTTTCACAATTTACAAGAAAAAAGTACACAAAATACAGGTATAACAAGGTGGAGCTCAAAAATATATTTCAATGTTTCCATCACTTCCTGCAGCAATTATCCAAACTGAAAGATATCAAACAGCTGAGGCACCCACTAAACATACACCATCAAGTTCCCTGACAATTAGCAGATTCATTAAAATCTACTGGCAGGATATAATGAAGAATCCAACCATGAGATGAAAGAAGAATCCTTCAGAATGAAAAGACACACTGTTATAATAGTTAATCTACAAGGTAGATTATACATGTAATTCATTTAGTGCCTTGTGACCCAAATTTTACTGTATAAGTGAATGGGTTTCAAACGAGTAAAAGTTTGGCCTTATTTTCTCATCATATTCCGCAAAGTAATTCACAGCTTACAGATCTAACTATTCCAAGCAGCGGCAATCCTGAGTGAATTGCCATTGCACTTGAAAACTCCCTGAACTGTGACCACTATTTCCAGGATTTCCTAATAGAGACATAGTCATAGTGTTATACAACATGGAAAACTACTCCTTTTGTCCAACTCGATCATGCCGACCAAGTTTCCCAGTCTAAACTAGTCCCACTTGCTTGCATTTGGCCCAGATCCTTCTAAACCTGAAACACTCAACCAGAGTGTGCCTTGGGGAATTTTGTTGGAGCGAAATAAAGTTGAAGAAGACAGGATATATCACTTTTTGGTGCAACTAACTGCCACAGAATAGGTTTAAAGGTTCAGTCTTCAAATATTACTGATTAGGGTATGAATGGGTAAATGGATGAATAGCAGAGTGGGTGAGTTGGTGAATGGGTAAGACAGTAGATGGCTGAGTTGGTAAAGTAAGTGAATTGGATAGTCATGTAGGGGGCAGGTGGCTGATTTATCAGATAGTTGGGATGGATCAAGGGGTAGTCAGGTGGTAGGGATCAATGGTCAGGGAGCGATAGGAGATCGTCAGATGGGGTCGAGATGTCAATTCATTAATTCATTGAGGGTCAAATATGTTCCTGCACTAGATTTTTATTTATCTAACATTTTGTGACTAATTATCCAGGTAACTATTGTGGAACAGTCTGAAGTCTCCACCTCAATTCAGTCATAAACATTCACGCAGGACCTTCAGGAATTGCCAATTGGAAATTAAATCTCTGAAGTGATTCCCATGTTAGTCCCCCTCTCAGGATTTCCAATGTGTGTCTTCAATCACATATCTTGTCTCACAATGACCGAAGACTGCAAGACTTGATTCACAATATTTTTGCAATTTTATATCACAGGTACAAGACAGCCACTCTTCAGTATCAGTGGCTTCTTCACTAACACAACAAGCTTACTTGACCCAATTCCTGTTGGACTCTTTTTTTTTGAAGGCAAACATTTTAATTTGAAGCAGTATTTTTTAATTACACATATGATACGTTGGAAGTGCAATATTAAGTCCCGTTAACACTGCAAGCAAACCACTAAATCTCCATGTTTACATTTATACACAAATCGTGTGGGATGACAGTGCTGTGATGGTACTGGTGTAGTGTAACTGGTGTCACCGGGCTAGTAAGCCAGAGGGCCAAGTCAATACTCTGGGAAAATTGGTCCAAGTCCCATCCTGTGAGCTGAAATGAATCACAGAATCACAACCGTGCAGAAAGAGGCCATTTGGACCATCGAGTCTGCACTCACCCTCCGAAGACCTGTAACTCTGCATTTACCATGGCCAACTCATTTAGATAGCATATCATAGGGAAATTTAGCATGGCCAATCCACCTAACATGAACATCTTTGGATCATGGGAGGAAACTGGAGAACCCAGGTGAAACCCATGCAGACACAGGGAGAGCTCCACACAGTCACCCAAGGCTAGAATTGAACCCAGGTCCCTGGTGCTGTGAGGCACTACTGAGCGACTGTATTGCCCACATAATTTAAAGTTAATTAATTAACCTGCAATTGAAAGCTCATCTCAGCATTACAGCATGAAGTTATTGAGGGTTTTAATAGTCATGGCACAGTGGTAGTGTCCCTACTTCTGAACTGCAAAGTCTGGATTCAAGTCCCACCTGCTCTCAAGGTGTATCATAACATGTCTGAACTGATTGATCAAAGATATCTACAAATAAACCTTGCACAATTAGAAAAGTTATCAACACCCAATTTTAGGAAGGAAGCATGAAGAATACATATCTGCAAATTGTGTACACTTGATACATATTACAATAAACAGACCCCTTTATGTGTAAGATTATGCCATTGAAAGCAATAAGTAGCTTAAAATGAATTTGATTTTACCATCTATGTTGGTCTGATAACAGCTCAACACATACAAGAGTTTTGAGTTCTGGTTCACCCAAAACAGCAAATTCTTTAAGATTTATAATACAAATAAAAGGAAGAGACATCCAGTTGGAAGTTTATTCCTTCGATATCATCTGGACTTTGAACTAAGCAAGGAAAATGCATCAAAAATAAGATATATTCACTTTCAGGAAGCCAAGTAACAGCTACATTAGCAGAATCACAAATATGTAATATTAAGAGTAGCTTACCTCCTGAGACAGGAAAGGAATGACTTGGGCGCAAATGGCATTTAGTCTCTTGACAATCTCAGCCTGAAACAAAACAATAACCAGGTTTTTTTTTTGTCATTAGTGCAATCATTATTCCAATACATAAAGTAATAACTATTTTCTTGTTGCAGCAAACTAGCCTACAGAACAGTAACAAATTTAGCTGCTTATGTTACATGGCGAGATAGCTGGCACCAATTAAAAATAAAATGAAATAAAACTTTTTCTCAAGGTAACATGTGGATCAATAAGGAGTGAAGAATCAGCAAAATTAGGTTAAGTGAGAATATACTTATTTACTGGTAAAATACATGCATATGGTTTATATCAAATGTGATTGCTTTCACCCTATTATACAACTTCTATTCCTTCTAAGGATATGGACTGCAGTAGCTGAGAGTGGAACAGGAGCAGTTACTAAAGGAGTTTTCAAAAAGTAATTGGATAAGTACTCAAGAGAAAAAAAGTGAACAACCATGGGCGGGGGGGGGGGGGGAAAAACAGCAATGGAGTAGAGTTGCTCTTACAGAGAGCCAGCAAAGATAAAATGAGTCAAACGACTTCCTGCAGTGTTGTCACTATTCTGAGATTCTATAAATAATTAAATAAAGCATGTATTAGGGAGCATTTTTCTTCTGCAAGAGTTTGGAAACAGCAGTTCTAAACCTACTAACTAGAGAGTTTTATTCTGTTTAATTTTTCAGTCAAACAATACAAACAATTGTAACCCTGCCTTCCCAGCCCAGATTCACTCTTCCATGGTCCAAGGAATCTTTTAGGGGAGCAAGAGGACACTAGCTAAATACTGTGAATGAAATAACTCTATAATGTCATTGGAATCCCAGTGCCTTTTAACTAAATCACTGCTTGTTGTTTCTTTCTCAATGTGCTAACCATGTGTGACACTGCTAGCTGCCTAACTCCCACAAAAGGAGTTAACGCGTTTTGTTTTCTTTCTGAACTTATGAGGCTCCTGTGCATTTACATGTAACAAACAATCAGATTTTAAAAAAGGAATTCACAAGTTACAGAAAACTTAACTTTCATCATCAGATCAATAAAGTGCATGTGATTTTGATCATTTGGCTGAATACAAACATTCTACACATCTGGATAAGATTGAAATGGTCCACCTATTTTTCTTTAAGATTACAGCAGACAATAAGCAAAATCAGGGAGGATGACTTATCCTAAGTATCAGAATAAGCTCATTTCAAACATCTAGAGAAAACATCTCCCCAGATATGGAGAAACCCATATGCACAAGAGTTTCACATTATGCTCCCAACAAAACCACTAATACTTCAATATTATGCCTCAAATAGCTTTAAAAATCTTACTCATTGGCTAAATGCAAGTACAAAACGTTACACAGGTACTACAGCTGACTAGGACTTTTCAAGTTCACACATCAGGTATATCACATCACACAATACTGTAGCGAGTAAAGTACAATAATGCCATCTCATTTTCCAAACATGCACTACTAACTAAGACAAAAAGTATCCTGGAGTGATGTTAAAGTTGTAAGCTAATACATGATTTCAGGTGAACTAACCTTTGAACTTTGCTTTCCAGATTAGGCTATCATTAGAACCCCTTTATTATATCACTACTTTGTAGTTGCTAAATCATAAATTAAAGCCTGTGCTGATTCTTCAATAGGAGGCATTTACTATAATCCCATTTTCCCTTCCTTTCCCTGTAATCTCCCCAGATATCGAGATTACAGGGATAGGCGTTCTGTCATTGGAAATAATTATCCAATTTCTTGTCAAATTACATGATAATATTTCACTCATATTCTTGGTCTGTTAGCTCAGTTGGCTGGGTGACCAGCTTGCGATGTAGAGTAATGCCAATTGCATGGATTCAATTCCCACACCAGCTGAGATTACCTTGAAAGACTCTCCTTCTCAAGATCTTCCCTCACCTGAGGTATGGTTACCCTCAGATTAAACTACCATCAGTTATCTCTCGCTAAAGGCAGAGCAGCTGTATGGTCTGGTAAGACTGTGGCAACTTTACCATACTTCAAGAAAGTCAAATTCCAATAAACTGTCATATCAAAAAAATGTTCTCATCTTTTCCTTTGCCATTTGGAATAATATTATGTTCATGTACTCCTCCATCACCATCCCTGGCGACTTACTGTCCCACCAGTAAAGAGGTAACAGAACATTGATAGTATAGTCAGGAGGAAGCCACCCTCTGAGTTCTCAATATCAGTTCTGGACCCCATCAAGTCTAATAGCATGGCATCAGATTAAAAAGGGCAAAGGAATTTCATGTTAATTACAATCTACTGCCCTTTTCCAGTGATAAACATATGCTCTTCTAAAAATAGTTAGGAACCAGCACTGAGGATGCTAAGACCACAGAATACAGTATAGGCTGGGGACTTCAACATCCATCACCCCAAGATTAGCTTGGTAGCATGATTACCGATTTGAGGTGGCTGAGTCCTGAGGTTATAAGTGGAAAATTAGGACAATGCTAGGTTAGTGGCAGTTGCCAAGACAATGAATATAAAAGAAGGAACCTCTTTAATTTCTCCCTCACCAAACTACTTGGCATAGACATATCTGTCCATGACAGTATGACCATTGCTGGGTCCTTATGGACAGTTTCATCTTCACATTGAGGATTCTCTCCATGTTTTGTGACACTATCAGTGAGCTAAATGAGATAGATTCAGTTCGCCGAACTGGGAATTTGTGTTGCAGACGTTTCGTCCCCTGTCTAGGTGACATCCTCAGTGCTTGGGAGCCTCCTGTGAAGCACTTCTGTGATGTTTCCTCCGGCATTTATAGTGATTTGTACCTGCCGCGTCCGGTTGTCAGTTCCAGCTGTCCGCTGCAGTGGCCGGTATATTGGTCCAGGTCGATGTGCTTATTGATTGAATCTGTGGATGAGTGCCATGCCTCTAGGAATTCTCTGGTTGTTCTTTTGGCTTGTCCTATAATAGTAGTGTTGTCCCAGTCGAACTCATGTTGCTTGCCATCTGCGTGTGTGGCTATTAAGGATAGCTGGTCGTGTCGTTTCGTGGCTAGTTGGTGTTCATGGATGCGGATCGTTAGCTGTCTTCCTGTTTATCCTATGTAGTGTTTTGTGCAGTCCTTGCATGGGATTTTGTACACTACATTGGTTTTGTTCATGCTGGGTATAGGGTCCTTCGTTCTGGTGAGTTGTCGGAGAGTGGCTGTTGGTTTGTGTGCTGTTATGAGTCCTAGTGGTCGCAGTAGTCTGGCTGTCAGTTCGGAAATGCTCTTGATGTATGGTAGTGTGGCTAGTCCTTTGGGTTGCGGCATGTCCTCGTTCCGTTGACTTTCCCTTAGGAATCTGTTGATGAAATTGCGGGGGTATCCGTTTTTGGCGAATACATTGTATAGGTGTTCTTCTTCCTCTTTTTGCAGTTCTGGTGTCCTGCAGTGTGTTGTGGCCCTTTTGAACAGTGTCTTGATGCAACTTCTTTTGTGTGTGTTGGGGTGTTGCTTTCGTAGTTCAGGACTTGGTCTGTGTGTGTGTGGCTTTCCTGTATACCTTTGTAGTGAATTCTCCGTTCGGTGTTCTCTGTACCATCATGTCTAGGAATGGGAGTTGGTTGTCCTTATCT
Organism: Chiloscyllium plagiosum; assembly: GCF_037043375.1. Taxonomy (NCBI): domain Eukaryota; kingdom Metazoa; phylum Chordata; class Chondrichthyes; order Orectolobiformes; family Hemiscylliidae; genus Chiloscyllium; species Chiloscyllium plagiosum. The sequence continues at coordinate 72,600,277 of NW_028270140.1, forward strand.
TCCTCTCTAGTGAATCGGATTCCTGTGGCATTGATGATCCAGTGTGTGTTCTCTATTTCTGTATTTTTTAATGATTACAAAGGTGTCATCCACATATCTGACCCAGAGTTTGGGTTGAATTTGCGGTAAGACTGTTTGTTCTAACCTTTGCATTACCACTTCTGCTATGAGTCCAGAGATGGGTGAGCCCATGGGTGTGCCGTTGATTTGTTCATATATTTGGTTGTTGAATGTGAAGTGTGTTGTGAGGCACAGGTCCAGTAGTTTGAGTATGCCGTCTTTGTTGATAGGTTCACCGTCCTGTTGTCTGTTCTGTATGTCCAGCAGGTTGGCTATTGTTTCTCTGGCTAGGGTTTTGTCGATTGAGGTGAACGGTGCCGTTACATCGAATGAGACCATAGTTTCTTCCTTCAACAACTCACCAGAACGAAGGACCCTCACCACCATTCTGTCCACATTGCAACCAACGACAGAGGAAGGGAGAAGTTGAGATTCGGAAGGGAGATTACAGAGAGTTAGACAGAAATTTAAAGGAGGTCCTCAAGAGTAGTAATATCTGTATTACTCCCAGTGCTACGAGCTACTGAGGGCAGAAATAGGAAGATAGAGCAGATGAATGCATGGCTGAGGAGCTGGTGTTTGGGAGAAGGATTCACATTTTTGGATCATTGGAATCTCTTTGGGGTAGAAGTGACATGTACAAGAAGGACGGATTGCACCTAAATTGGAAGGGGAATAATATACTGGCAGGGAAATTTCCTACAGGTGCTTGGGAGGATTTAAACTAGTAAGGTGGGGGGGGGGGTGGTGGTGGAACCCAGGGAGATAGTGAGGAAAGAGATTAATCGGAGACTGGTACAGTTGAGAACAGAAGCAAGTCAAACAAACAGTCAGGGCAAGCAGGGACAAGGTAGGACTAATAAATTAAACTGCATTTATTTCAATGCACGGGGCCTATCAGGGAAGGCAGATCAACTCAGGGCATGGTTAGGAACATGGGACTGGGATATCATAGCAATTACAGAAACATGGCTCAGAAATGGGTAGGATTGGTAGCTTAATGTTCCAGGATACAAATGCTACAGGAAGGAGAGAAAGGGAGGAAAGAGAGGAGGGGGAGTGGCATTTTTGATAAGGGACAGCATTACAGCTGTGGTGTGGGAGGATATTCCCGGAAATACATCCAGGGAAGTTATTTGGGTGGAACTGAGAAATAAGAAAGAGATGATCACCTTACTGTGATTGTATTTATAGACCCCCTAATAGTTAGAGGGAAATTGAGAAACAAACTTGTAAGGAGATCTCAGCTACCTGTAAGAATAATAAGGTGGTTATGGTAGGGGATTTTAACTTTCCAAACATAGACTGGGACTGCCATAGTGTTAAAGGTTTAGATGAAGAGGAACTTGTTGAGTGCGTACAAGACAATTTTCTGATTCAGTATGTGGATGTACCTACTAGAGAAGGTGCAAAACTTGACCTACTCTTGGGAAATAAGGCAGGGCAGGTGACTGAGGTGTCAGTGAGTGAGCACTTTGGGGCCAGCGACCATAATCTATTAGATTTAAAATAGTGACAGAAAAGGATAGATCAGATCTAAAAGTTGAAGTTCTAAATTGCAGAAAGGCCAATTTTGACGGTATTAGGCAGGAACTTTCAAAAGCTGATTGGGGGCAGATGTTCACAGGTAAAGGGACGGCTGGAAAATGGGAAGCCTTCAGAAATGAGATAACGAGAATCCAGAGAAAGTATATTCCTGTCAGGGTGAAAGGAAAGGCTGGTAGGTATAGGGAATGCTGGATGACTGAAGAAATTGAGGGTTTGGTTAAGACAAAGAAGGAAGCACATGTAAGGTATAGACAGGATAGATCGAGTGAATCCTTAGAGTATAAAGGAAGTATGGGTGTACTTAGGAGGGAAATCAGGAGCGCAAAAAGGGGACATGAGATAGCTTTGGCAAATAGAGTTAATGAGAATCCAAAGGATTTTTACAAATACATTAAGGACAAAAGGGTAACTCAGGAGAGAATAGGGATCTCATGGAATACAGGGAGAACTAGCCATTTGGATACAGAATTGGCTCAAAGGTAGAAGACAGAGGGTGATGGTGGAGGGTTGTTTTTCAGACTGGAGGGCTGTGACCAGTGGAGTGCCACAAGGATCAGTGCTGGGTCCTCTACTTTCTGTCATTTACATAAATGATTTGGATGCAAGAATAAGAGGTACAGTTAGTAAGTTTGCAGATGACACTAAAATTGGAGATGTAGTGGACAGCGAAGAGGGTTACCTCAGATTACAACAGGATCTTGATCAGATGGGCTAATGGGCTGAGAAGTAGCAGATGGAGTTTAATTCAGATAAATGCGAGATGCTGCATTTTGGGAAAGCAAATCTTAGCAGGACTTATACACTTAATGATAAGGTCCTAGGGAGTGTTGCTGAACAAAGAGACCTTGGAGTGCAGGTTCATAGCTCCTTGAAAGTGGAGTCGCAGATTGATAGGATAGTGAAGAAGGCATTTGTTATGCTTTCGTTTATTGGTGAGAGTATTGAGTACAGCAGTTGGGAGGTCATGTTGTGGCTGTACAGGACATTGGTTAGGCCACCGTTGGAATATTGCGTGCAATTCTAGTCTCGTTCCTATCGGAAAGATGTTGTGAAATTTGAAAGGTCACAGAAAAGATTTACAAAGATGTTGCCAAGGTTGGAGGATTTGAGCTATAGGGAGAGGCTGAACAGGCTGGGGATGTTTCTCCTGGAGTGTCGGAGGCTGAGGGGTGACCTTATTCAGTCTTACAAAATTATGAGGGGCATAGACTGGGTAAATAGGCAAAGTCTTTTCCATGGGGTCGGGGAGTCCAGACTAGAGGGCATAGGTGAGAGAGGAAAAATATAAAAGAGACGTCAGGGGCAACTTTTTCACACAGGGTGGCACGGGTATGGAATGAGCTGCCAGAGAAAATGGTGGAGGCTGGTACAATTGCAACATTTAAGGGGCACTTGGATAGGTATATGAATAGGAAATGTTTGGAGGAATATGGACTGGGTGCTGTCAGGTGGGACTAGATTGGGTTGGGATATCTGGTCGGTATGGACAGTCTGGACCAAAGGGTCTGTTTCCATGCTGTACATCTCTATGAGTCTATGAGTTCAATGAGGAAATGAACAATTATAAAAAGCAGAAACACACTGGTTAAGCTATGTGTAATGTTCAGTTGTTCTGTGTTAAAAATCACACAACACCAGGTTATAGTCCAACAAGTTTATTTGGAAGCACGAGCTTTCAGAGCGCTGCTCTTTCATCAGGTGGTTGTTCTGTGTTTGCTTATGAGAGTGTATTTACTACTGATTCTCACTTTGCTTAATTGGTTGAATTTGGATGTGGACTGAGGGAAAAATAGCCAAAGCTCTTAGGATTTAGAAGCCAGAGGTATTAGCACGAAGAAAATCTTTTGAAGAATTATATAATTATTGTAAACAAAGTACTTTCACAAAGGGCAGCACGGTGGCACAGTGGTTAGCACTGCTGCCTCACAGTACCAGAGACCTGGGTTCAATTCCCACCTCAGGCGACTGCCTGTGTAGAGTTTGCACATTTTCCCCGTGTCCGCGCGGGTTTCCTCCGGGTGCTCCGGTTTCCTCCCACAGTCCAAAGATGTGCAGGTCAGGTGAATTGGCCACGCTAAATTGTCCGTAGTGTTAGGTAAGGGGTAAATGTAGGGGTATGGGTGGGTTGCGCTTCGGAGGGTCGGTGTGGACTTGTTGGGCCGAAGGGCCTGTTTCCACAGTGTAAAGTAATCTAATATAAGCAGGTTTATCAACACTGCATGTCACAAAGATACTAAACATAAAATAAAACAGATAAGATAAATAACAGACTTAGAAGAATCCTGATAAGATCACAGTTAGAATTCTACATCAAAATCTGTCTTTAAAATACAGTGAAGACATTGATCCATTAAAAAGGGTATCATAGTATGCTGTCTGTATGACAAAAATTGTGTGTTTTTGTTTGAAATTTTAAACGTATGGCACAAGGCTGTCAGAAGTGATTAGAGTTCTAAAAAGATTGGACACAGTTACATGATTAAATACAAAGGAATTCAGAATGGGCAGCCGCATCTTCCCAACTCTTGAGCAATATTAGCAATGGAAAATTAGTTGGGAAGATATGGCAAGATCAGAAAAAATGAGATTCATTATGTCAAGAAAAATAATGTCCAATTTTGCATCAAGACAAGAATCTTGCTCGCAAATGGCAAGAGGTCTTTTGGATTGCATTAAGGCTCATTACTACTTATTCTCTGCTGATTTATATTCAATTTGCCATTTTTCCACATAGCAGAGAGAAATTAGACAGTGACAGTTCCCAAAATGAAAGTCAGAGTAGATGTTTGTAACTCGTGATATGCTCCTCCTGGGATCTCCATTTTGGTCAGCAGAAAACAACATCTCAGAACATACTCCATGGGCAGCAACTGCCTGCACCACAGGTTATGGAAGTTGGCATCATACCTGCATCAACCTCATCACATCATCATGGCACATCTCTGCTCTCTCAGAATACAGTTCTCAACTTCAATACTGAATTTTGGAGCACACTGATACCTTTAATTGTAATTCTGTTGGCTGACTTGTTTGAGCTCAGGGACAGGGATCCATCTTGTGCATCGAAACAACTTACATCTCAGGTTCTTCATGTACTTCCTCTGCATTCATTCACTTTGTGTTTATGTAGGTGCTCAGAGCATCCTTATCTTTTTTTATTCACTTATGGGACATGGATGTCACTGGCTGGCCAGTACTTATTGCCCATTCCTTGTTACCCTTGGAAGAGGTGATGATGAACTGCCTCCTTGATTGGCTATAGTCCATGTGCTGTAGGTAGGCCCACAATGCACAATTCCAGGATTTTGACTCAGCAACAGTGAAGGAACAGAAATATATTTCGAAGTCAGGATGATGAGTGGCTTGGAGGGAAACTTGCAGGTAGTGGAGTTCTCATATATCTGCTGCCTTGGTCCTAATTGGTGGAAGTGGTTGTGGGTTTGGAAGGTGCTGTTTAAGGATCTTTGGTGAATTTCTGCAGTGCATCTTGTAGATAACAGCAGCAGTATATACTGAGGTCCGGTAGTAGAGGGAGTGGATGCTTATGGATGTGGAGCCAAATCAAGCGGGCTGTTTTGACCTGGATGGTGTGAAGTTTCTTGAGAGTTGTTGGAGCTGCAGCCATCCAGCTAAGTGTGGAGTATTCCATCACACTCTCGATTTGTCTCCTGTAGTTGATGGACAGGTGTTTGGGAGTACAAGGTGAGTTACCCGCCGCAGCATTCCTAGCCTCTGACCTGCTCTTATAGCTATTATTTATGTAATGAATCCACTTGAGTTTCTGGTCAATTCTAACCCCCAGAATGTTGACAGTGGGGGATTCAGTGATGGTAACACCACTGAATGTTAAAGGGCAGTATTTTATTGGAGATGATCATTGTCTGGTATGTTTGTGGTGTGAACAGTACTTATCATTTGTCAGCCTAAGTTTGGATACTGTCCAGATCTTGTTGCATTTGAACACAGACTGCTTCAGTGTCTGAGCAGTCACGAATAGTGATGAGCATTGTGAAATCTTTGGTGAACGTCCCCACTTCTGATGTTATAAGTGAGGGAAGGTCATTGATGAAATAGCTGATGATGGTTGGACCTGGACACCACCCTGAGGAATTGCTGCAGTGACACCTTGCAGCTGAGATGACTGATCTCCAATAATCACATCTTCCCATGTGCCAGGCATGACTCGAACCAGTGAAAAGTTTACCTCCTGTTTACAGTTTTGCTAGAACACCATGCCTTGCCCTTTTGTGCAATGCTGCTTCACTCAGAATTTACAGACTGATAGTATTTCTATCTTGCCTTGCCTTTTCGTGCAGACACAAAGCCACAGGCTGACACGCTGGCCAGCAATGAACAGTTCAAGGGAGCGGACATGTTGTTAAACGGCATCATGCTTTGTTAAAGATGGCAGCAGAAATCTCAGAAGGTGCCAGCAGTGTTGAGTACTTCTGCTCCTGTTAACACATGATAATGAATGAATGATGCCACAGAGACGTGATCTATATAAAATCAAGTGAGCAGTGTAAAGTTGTGTGGGATAACTCGCTACAGCTAGTGGAGAGAAACCCTGAAAATGACGTTTAGCAGATTTTTGCTAAAACTCAGACCAGGGAGGCACAAACATTTCTTTGTCGCAGAAAAATAATGGTACGAGATTGTGGAATGTATGAATTAGAGTTATAACTGAAGCCAAATCCATGGCAATATTGAAGAAAATGTGAGATAGGAGACTGAAAGAAAGTAGCAAGAAGGAGAATTTGTTGAGAGTTTCTATGAGCAATCCTCTTCATGTGAAGAACAAATACTAATAACTGACTTCTTGATCTAAAAAGCCTGTTTCTATAATTGCAATAATTCTATGCAAAACTGAAATGATGTATTAAATCAAAGGCTTCTGAGCAGCATGTTTCTGAGGTGGGATTGTAACAGAACACCAGTGGTTGCCAGGGAAATGCATGGGAAAAAGGTGCAACTGTAAACCATACCAGAAATAAATTCAAAAAGTTGACAATTTGTTTTTTTTAAGAAGGAATTTGACAAATACTAAAAGATGAGGACTTAAAGATTTACAGACAAAAGTCAAGAACCCAGGGCAAAGAAACATTAAATATGGCAGACCTAAAGGCCTCCTGCACTGAAAATGTATTTCTTTCAATATTGGTGTTAAATGTTAAATCCACTCAAATACAAATCAAAGGACAAAATGGGTGGAACTTGCTATTTACTTCAGCTTTTTAACCAGTTCAAAAACAGCTGTTTTTCTACTTGTAAGCCAGTCATTATTTAGATCCGCACACATACAGAATTTTAATGAGCCAATAACACAGAGATAAACATCCATATTGTTATACTCAAAAGGCAGAGCATCTAGCTGGCCTGAAATAGCCAACTTTTTGACAAATCACAATTTGAAAGCTTAGGCATTTATCAATACAGCAAAGTCACCATGGTATTTACAACCACAGATAAAAGACAGTCATTTGATCATTTCAAGTTTGACCATATTTAGTACATTTTTTAACTGTTTTCTCAACCTCAACAGATGCAAAATTAAATATTTTCCATGTATTACGCATGAAGAAGAGGAAAGTTGGAGTAGGTAGATGTTGCAAAAGCTTAAAAACACATAAATGCCATAAATGAAACACCAAGGGCAGAGCCTTCCGATGTGGGCAATGACGAGATAGTTGGGGAAAACATGGTGACAATGAAAAACTAAGATTATCAACATCAAGAATCCAATTTTCCACTAACATTTCAATGTCTAAATGAGAATTTTGCTACTGAGCAACAGCCTGTACGCAAGCATTAATATCCCATTATTATTTAATCTTACCTCACTTACATGTATGTTGCTATTTTTGCCAGTCCGGAGAGAAACTAGATATGCCAATAATTGACTTAAAAGTCAGTAACCTGGCAGCTGCAGCTTGCCAATGTCTCCTCTGGGCATACAACTTGACCAGCATTCCGCAGCTTCAAGGTGCACTCACAAAAGCAGAATATTGTTGTTCTGAAATCTAAAACAAATGCAGAGACTGGTGGAGAAATCAGCAGCCTGGTCTGACAGCTTCATTTTCATTAGCTGTAGAAGGATCACATCGAACTCAAAATGTAAACTCTACTCCTGTCCACGGATACTGCCAGACCTGTTCAGCATCTCCAGCATCCTCTGTTCACACACACTCAATGAGGAGCAACCCCCTGCATCCTCCATTCACAAAGGTTGGCATCAGGAAATCACCAGCCTCAGCACATAATCATGATATGTCTTGGGAAACATCTAATGCAGTTCAGCACTTCAGTACTATATTTTGGAGCTCACTGACACCTTACATTGCAATACTGCAGCCAGTCAATTTTGGACACAGGAACAAGCACCAGCTCATGCAGCATTATAGAGTGCATCTTAGTGTCTTAACTGGCTTTCTCAGTACTCACTCACTTTGCACTTACTTGGATACACACAGCAGCTCTACCTTGCCTGGTCTTATAACACAGAAAGGCAGCTTATCATGTTTGCGAGCAATAAACAGTCAAGTGGGTGGACATGTTTCAGTATAGCTCACAGCTACATCAATTTCACACTTGCAGCATGAGCCAGCAGCTTACACAGCATGTGCTCCAACCAAGTGGTTATGTCTGCAAGTCTAACTTAGTCAAGTAAAGGGAAACTATCGTCAATCAGAGGGCTGGTTTTTCCTCAGTCAGGAAAAATGTTGTGGCATCCCGTGTGTGGGACTAGGAAGAAGAGAAAGCAGGAAGGGTTAGGAGTTTGGAGGAATGGGGTGGTTGAAAGCCATTGAGAAAAGACTCTTCATGCAATATTGAGAACACATGAGTGGCAGAGAGTGGTGACTTCAACTCCACGAGTATTAAAAATGGCATGGAGGGTCAGTGGTTAGCACGGCTGCCTTACAGCGTCAGGGACTCAGGTTTGATTCCAGCCTCAGGTGACTGTCTGTATGGAGTTTGCACATTCTTCATATCTGCGTGGGTTTCCTGCAGATGCTCTAGTTTCCTCCCCCAGTCCAAAGATGTGCAGCTTAGGTAGATTGGTGATGCTAAATTGCACACAGTGTCCAGGGATGTGTAGGCCAGGTGGGTAAGCCATGGGAAATGCTAGGTTACACAGATAAGGTTGGGGGAGGGGTAGGTCTCTTCAGAGGGTCAGTCTGGACTCAATGGGTCAAATACACTGCTTCCACACTTCCTTGTAGGATTCTATCCTATTCTACTTTGGGGAAAGTCAAACCTAGAAAGGTAAGAGATGACCAGGCAAAAGCAGTCTTGTTACAGTTACTTGTAGGAATGTAACTGGCACATCAGTGGAAGGTGTTCTATAGCAATTCCACAGACAGTGTCGACATGTCTCCAAAAGAAAAAGGGTGCTCCTGTCAATCAAAAGCCCTCTGGTTATCCAGAAGCATATACAAAACAACAAAGCAGAAAAATACAGGATATGAAAATCTCAAAACACTAATACTTTAGGATGTTTGGAGTAGCATAGACAGTACATGGGTCAGACAAAAAAGGAAAATAGGGAAAGCAAAGAGGAGACTTTTTTTAAAAAAAATGGCCTGTAAAATAAAAGAAAATTCAAAAATGTATCATCAGTACATTAAGAAGAAGAGAATGACTAAGGAAAGGGTCGGGCCTATCAGAACATAAATGGTTACTTGTGCGTGGATGAAGATGATATGACACTTCTTAAAGAGTGTTTTGCCTCGATCTTCACAAGGGAGAGGAGTGATGCAGACAGTCCCATTAAAGAGAAGCTAAAATATTAGATAAAGTAAGTTTAAGGCTGAGAGAAGTATAAAATGACTAACTTCCTAAAAGGTTGATAAAACATCAGGGCCAGATGATTCGTATCGCACGCTGTCAGAGGAAGCCAGAAGGGAGATTAAAAAAAAGGGGACATTGAGGATCAGTTTCAAATCCTCATTAGATACAAGTGAGTTACTAGAAAATAGAGATCTACAAATGTTGAACCACTGTTCAAAAAAGTATCTTCGAGATGGATCAAATACTGTAATAATAGGTCAGTCCATCTGATCTCTGCAGTGGGATAATTATAAGCATTAACATTGAAATGAACATTGTTATGTTCATTTAATCAGAGACAGTCAGCATAGTTATTTTATGGAAACCTGGATGATGAATGGGCACCACCTCATGACCCTTGAGAAATATTATCGAAATTGTTTGAGATGGATTCTGTGCATCAGTAGAAGCTCAGGTGTGCTAACATCAGCATCCTTGAAGCAGTTAACAGCACCAGCATCAAGGACATAATCATTTGAAACCAATTCCTCTGGGCCAGCCACATGTTTAGGATGCTGGAGTTTCTACTATCAAAGGCAAATCAAGCATGGGGCAAGACAAAGGAAGTATTTCAAAGACTTCCTCAAGGCTTCCCTCAAGAAATGCAACCATAGATGCTAACGCAAGGGAGACCATCATTCACAAGAAGCCAACTTGGTGGAAGGCTCTGTAAGAAGGGTCAGAATTCTTTAAGAACACCCAGCAGCAAGAGGAAGTAAAGAAAAGGAACCAGGGAAAGGAATGGCAATGACCTCAAGGCCAAGGCCCAACTGCACCTCCTGGAAGTATCTGTCAAGTCAGTTGAAAGAAATGAAATTATGCATGTCCAGGTGACTATAGTTCTACCTGAAATTTTTCTTCCCTTCCCACCCCCATAACTCACTTAACCAGGTCTTTGTGGCCCTGGGACCAATGTGCTCCCTCTTTACTAGAAGAATTTTTAAATAAATTGCATTTAACTGGCAGTCCAGAATTTCTTATTTTACAGAAATGAGTCTCATTAGTCTCTCTGTTGATTTCTGCCTGAACAGTTGACAAATGGTGGGGGGTGAAAGCAGCTTAGAATTACTGAGCCTAACGGTGTGGGTGATCCGAATTAATACACACACTTAAAATTGCAAGATCATTGAACCAACCTCTGTAAATTAACATATTTACTGATGCTAATTCAACCCTCACAATCTTCCATTCAGTAAATTCTACTTGCATGCTTTTGATTTTGATTTTCTAAAACTGACATTCTTAAACAAATCCAGATGCTGTGACGTCTATTTTAATAAACAAATGACAATGTTAGATATATAACCTATAAAGCTGAAAGAACTTTCATTTTCTGTTTTAATAATGTATGATGTACTGTTGAAGATATTAAATCATAATAGCAAGAGAGCTGTTTCATGTCTTTTATGCTACAGTACACACAGTCTGTGCCTTACATGACCTACAGTAAGATGATCCAAGTTTTTTTTCAAGCATCCTAGTGTCCTGGGGGAGTGGTGTTAGCTATGGCAGCACTAGTCATCTATATCTATACAACAAAACTGCTACTGTGTTTGAACAATAATGAGTATTTATTTTGCTAATTAGCACAATGAGAATGTGCACCATCAAATGAATAACCACAGTTGAACACTGTCATATAGTTAGAGATCTGTCATAAATATTCAAAACAAATTGCTGGAAGCAGGAAAACTTTCCTTGAGTATTATCTTGAAAAAAAATCAGCTATTTAAATGATCAAATCAGTCAGGAAAAGACAATGTTTGTGTATCTTTTGTGCAGTGCCTCTCAATTTTTCTTGCCACGTGAGTTACTGTTCATTCTTGCACTATGTTTAAAGGTCTTTAATTGACTGGCTGAAATATACTATCTCCTGATCAATCTTGTCATTTGCAATTACAATTAATTCAACGCTATCAGTCTTGTTGCAATTCTTTTATTTTGACCAATCTGGTTATAATACCTCAAATTTTCCTTTCATCATTACACCGGTGTAATCCTTTAAACACAAGGAACCAAATCAAGTGTTACAATCCTAATCTAATTGGAACCATCTGACAGGTTGTGGAAATACAAGCACAGCAATATTGAAATCAATCAAAAATCCAATAATAAACTCTTGATTTCTCAGTGACGACAGGAAACCATGCAACCTGGAAAGATCCCAGATTTGTACTTTAATCTCCACTTTATTAACTGATCTCAGCTAAGGTACAAAAACTGGCCTCAGTGTCTTGGTGGCATGACAAAAAACAAATAGGCCACTTGCGTTCCCAATCCTGTTGAATAAAAAACTTCTGAATGACAATATTTTTGAAGAACAGACATGGGCTCTGTTGTGATAGCCTCTGCTTTAGGATGGTAAAATGATCAGCAGCTTGCTAGGCCTGTAGGAATCACTCCCGCTCCCCTGGCTCACACATAGTAATGCTGTAAACGAAAAAGAGAGGGCCAAAGCCAATTCTGTTGGGTTCCTGAGCTGAGGGAACACCACTTATAAATTAAAAATAAAAATTCTGTTAACATGGAGGCACAGATTTTAAAATACTTTACTGGCCAACCTGCCTTGAAAACCAATTAGTTACACATCCCTATTAAAGCTGGAAATGCAGAAATTGGGGTAGGGACTGCATTATATTTAAAACTTCTCACCATTATCCCAATGTACCAATCATTAAAGATTAAAATTTCACCCCCTATATTAGATAGTTCGCTGTCTCATTTTACATAAAAGATACTTACTTGCAAGACATTATTATAGAATTATCAATAATCCTAAATATCCAAAAAAACGTTAGCACATTCAAGAAGTTGGAAGGTATACAAGTAAGACTTAGGAATGAAAAAAGTTCAGTAAAGGAACTGGTCTCTGACATGTACCCATCCCAGAAATAGCAACACTGTGACGATAGAATCTTAACTTTCACTTGTAAAGAGAACAAATTTTTTTTTTGTAGTGGCACTAATTGCCAGAAGACAAAGACTATAAAGTTAAAAAAATTAGATGATACATTCTCTGTTTAAAGAGAAAGTTACCACAGCAACCCTAGCATTCTACGGTCACCATGTAATGTGCCCTCTTTTGTCCTCAGGGAAAGGCAGATAGTGAAGCATCATTTATTTACAGACCCTTTCACAGAGCTTGGGTTATCAGACAATAATACTGTCAAATACACACTCCTAATGGTCTACTTTTGAAATGGAGTCTAACATAATGGCAAACAGCCCAAAATCCTTTCCAACCCAGCTATTAAAGGATGTAGGTTATTGCTGTTGTCACCATTGATATTTGTCATTGTAATGTAATTAGAGGCCTAAAATGATGCATTACTGCCTGTGGCACGATTTTATTAAAACCTTTTCTTCTGTTCACTGAACTGCAACCTGGTGTCTGATGAGTAACAGACAGCTTAAGGGTGAACAGCAGATTCATCAAAGATTTATTTTTCACTTTGAAGTGTAGGCCACATAGGAAAAATGGAAAAGCAAGAGAAAATGCTGCACCACCTGAATTTCATTTGGTCACTTGAAATTCTGACTGCATCCGATGAATGTTGCGTTGGCAACAGATTCCAAGCCTGCAAATCACATGGTTAATCATAGTCCTTAATCTGCCATCCATCAGTGAATCCAACCATGTTGCCAGCGCTGTAACTTCCAATCAGATTTATAGGTCACGTGGGTCACACATCCCTGAACAACTACATTCATTGATAGCTTGGGTCATTTGAAAAGAACTGATTTCTTACATGCTGCCTATCATGGTTGAGGGGGTAGAAATGGAAGAGAGATGAGAAAACAAAGATTACTGAATGTAATAAAGGTACTTGAACTCTTCCAAAAAGTTCCTCCCATGGATGCTTCCTTATCATCTATTTTGTTTCCAAGCAAAATTGAAAAAGTCCATTGACACATTTTTTTTTCAGCTGACAAAACACTACTCTTTATTTTGAAAAATGCATTTCCCATTTCCTATTGAACTCTGAAGCCCTTTCTTAATTCATTGAAAGACTCAAGTGAAAGCTTTATTACATTCCAGAAAGATAAACATTCCGAGTTAAAAGTACATCCAAAGTTTAGAATTATATAATTTAAATGAACAGAAACCATACACACAACAGCATGTCTGCTTCTACACCATTAAGTTTTCTGAGTAACTGTATGCAGTTCTGTAATCGCATAAAAATCACTATAGTAACCCTTCCACTAAAAAGTCTTTAATTCCAATAAGGTGGTGTGAACCGAGATTAGTGTGCATGTGCATGCTGGCAGTGAATGCATATGCTGATTTCTTCTAGAAATTAAATCGGTATTAATAAGGAGCAAATTCTATCTTAAGAGCTGACAAGAAACTGCTTGTCAAGCTTAAATTAACATGACAGACTGTTGAACACTACAGACTGAAATATATAGATTGTATGTGTAGTGTGACATTGAAAAGGCGTTGTATTTCATTTAGCAACATTGTTTATTTCATGACCTGAACAACTTGACAATTGAAACTGGAAAAAAACCTATATGGATCTGTTAAAACACAACACCACACCCTATCTTCCTACTGATTTCTATAACTAACAGTCCAGCGTCCCACCTACCCCGCACCATACTACTCTGGCACCCTCCACACCTGGCAACCTACCCATTCACCATATGTTCACCACCCTGACTCCTCAATTATCTCAGCAACTTTCGAAGTGTCTACTGGACATGCGAATTTCAGAAAATGGTATTCAGTGCTGCAAAATGGGGCATGATCTTAATGAAGATCTTCTCTACTGTTGGATTCAAGGATTCCTGAACAGGTTCATAACAAAAGGCCTCGAACCATGAATCTCCAGCACATAAGCCATCAGAAGGTAATTGGAGGTGTTTTAACCTGATCAGGGTAGGAAATGGGGTTTCCGATAGTGCTTGGAATTTCTGGCTCAATTTTCATGCTACAAACAATCAATTTAGGTCTACATAGTACTTCCATCTGAGTTAGTAAGTTATGAGCAGCTTCAAGTACAATGCTAAACTCAGCACACCAAGTAATCCAGGCTTTCAATTCTGCACAGTATATAGGGAGTGCTGCTTGTTGCAGTGACCCTTCTGTGAATGAGAAGTTAAACTAAGCACTTTGTCTGCTCACATTAGATACGTTCTCATTTAGGTAAAAGAAAACACAGTCGCATGGCACTATTTGACAAGATCTAAGTGCCCCAACCAACTCATTTTATTGCTCAAGTTATATCATTAAAAACACAGGTTGACTGCAACCTCAGTGCTGCTGTGAGCTAAAACTCTGAGATTGCATTTTAAAATAATTTACCAATTGGATGTTATTTGAATAGCAATCTATTACCAATGGAATGAAAAAAAATTGAATTTCTGAGTTCCGTACATTTTTTTTTTTAAATTGCTATACTGTACAAAAGGCCCCTTGTTGGAAGTAAGTATCATCATTTCTGAAGTGTATTTCATGACCTCCGTACATCCTAAAATACTTTACAGCAAATTAATTACTTTATTGTTTAAAATAGAATCATCGTTTACTATGTAGACATGTGATTAACAATTCTCATACTGGTATATCTGAGATCTTGATGATCTCGTATAAATGATCTCGTAAATTGTTTTGATGATTTATATAAAGAAATGTTCTATTCTTTGAATCTTGTCAGAGGATATCTTACATTCACCTGAAGAGGCAGATAGGGTATCTATTTAAGTTTTATTTAGTAATCCTTAAGTACGGTAAAAAAGAGTCAGACAAATTTTTTTGTATGTACTCTTTGAATAGTCGAAGTATTCCAATTTTTTGGGGTTCTCTATTCAAATACCACCATTCATCAATTGATACTATTCCAAACACATAATTCCATTACGTACAAGAAAAAAGTGCTGCCACAAAAGTTTAATTATTATATCAAACTAGTTTTTATTTATACCTCTTCAAGTTGTGTTCCAAATTTAATTAATGAGGTATGTCCATGTAATTATGAATTGTGCAATTATTTTTATTCTGAGCAAAGTGATAGGAAAGAGAGATAAAATTCACAACGTGTGGCATTGACATTCCAGCATTATATTCCAAAACAAAGGTTCGGCCACATTGTAAACGGCTTGGTGTTGGTACCTCTATGATTCTGTCAAAACATATGTTTTGCAAGATGCCTTTGAACATAAAATATTAACCACAAAAGCACCTGGCTGTCTGCGCATGGAAAGTTTTGCATGGAACTTGGACCGAAAGGACATAAAGCACAAAAACTTGGGGAGGTGGGGATATTTTTAAGTGTATATTTTCTTCCTGCCACAGTGACATCTGCCCTTGGAGCTGAAAGCTGGCACCTGCTCCACTCAGATGCAACGTGGTGCCAATTGCACCCTAGGAATCTCACTGCTGCAGTTGGGGCTTTGCTTTCATGCTTGTTGCTTCACTCAATGGCCCACTCTCCTGTTCCTTCGTTGCCCCACTCTCAACTCCCATCTCCTGCTTGGCCTTTCCACTGGCACCCACTCTCCCATTCACCACCTCTGCAACCATTTTTAAGTCCTCAGTTGCTCCACTCCCTACCTTTCACTTCCTCATTCCCTCACTACAAGGCTTGGCGAATAGTGAAGCAACACAGCAATAAGCAGGAGGGAGGCTGTAAGGGGTCAGGAATAGGGTGGACAAGTCTTTGGAGTGGGGCAAATTGGGATCCCAGGATTTGAATTCACTTGCAACATTTGAAAAACACTAGCTTTATTGCTCCTGTACTTTTACAGATATCTCACTGTGGAGTCACTGGCAGTACTTTCACAGGCTATGTGATTCATTAACCCTGAGGGCAGCCAAACAGTTGCGAGGACAAAAAACACAGCCTTACTTTTACATTTTTTTTATTCACCAATAAAAGAATTCAGCAATTTAATGTATTTTGACTTAGTGTATAACATTTAATTGCATCTTCTGAGGAGAAAGATCCTGTAGAACCTAACCACAGCTTTTACATTGGTTTCAATGGGAAAATATGATTTACTTAAAGTTGTGATTTAATGAAATCACAATTCTAAGTGATAATATTGGAACCATTTGGAATGTCAGCAAATGTCTGGATTTTCATCGAAGCATTCTTACTTTGGTCAGATTACAAACACACACTAATGATTAGAAGGCAATTTGGATCATACAAAACCTCAAAATAAAATCTCAAACCTGCCTCCAACATGCCCAGTTTGGAGGTTTAATGAATATGAGATCGGGGAAGACAGCTAATTCACATCCTGGAGCCATTTGATTATTTAGAACTTATAATGGCACTGGCATTTAAATTTACCAAAAGGCAGTGGATGCAGAATCTGCGAATATTTTTAAGACAAAGATAGATAGATTTTTGATTACCAAAAGGGACAAAATATTATCCAGGATATGCAGGAAATTATATTTGAGGTTAAAATCAGATCAGCCATGAATTTATTGAATTATGAAGCTGATTAGCCTACTTTTGTTTGTATGTTTGAGACCACTCCCAGTAATAATTGCAGGCCCCTTATCTATGGTGGCAGCCTGCTTTGGAGCACTCTGTTTTCCGACTGGGAGGCAAATCGGCCATTGAAATCAGAGTCTTGTCTTTAAACAAAAAATTTTATGCTTTGGAGTTAAAATTTCACAATACATCCTTTGTTGAGGCTCTCTCTCCACACTCCTTGACAAAGCTCTCACATGTCGTTAGTAGGGCCAGTGTTCTTCATATTTGGCATAACGTTGTATTTTTATTTATCTTACTATTTTAACTCCTGCTTTATATCACATACAAAAGGAGTAAAGACACTGACTCTCAATGACAGGGGAGTAGATTGTAAAGAGATAAAATTAATAACTACCACAAGTCGTATTTAAATAATGCCTTTAAAGTGAGAAAAGAAATTCAGACAATTCAAAAAAAGGGAATGGATATTAATGCCTAAACTTCTTGTGTAAGCATGGAATTTCTTCATCATTACATAATATTATGAATGTGGAACTGTCCTTTAAATATTTGAAAACCTGTCTGCAGTAGAATTAAAAAGGAACATTGCCTGCTAATTCACTGTTGACATAACCCTCAGGATTATCATTACAGAATTAGTGTGATACGATTTATGTCACAACCTTTCTTTTTCACCACGGGATGCCTCTCAGCTCACATTTTGAATTTCAGCTCCAAAAGCCTTTGAAGTGGGACTATGATTTTCAATGCTTGTTTTTATATGATATTAAAGGAAGTTACAGTTAGTGAGTCTGATATGATCATGAAGTATGTTTTTTTGTAAATGTTGAATTTTTCAACAGACTCTTTAGAACTTTACTGTATCTAATCTGAACGTAAGTCCTAAGGTCTGCACATAGTAGACAGTGGCTCAATGACAGGGTAGCTGCAATGGCAAAATTTGATAGGTAGAGGGATGGGCTGACATGAGTTAGCCTAACATGGTATAGAAACCATAAAGCACCTTCTGGAAGGCTACAGAACATAGGTAGGTATGAATGGTATGACAGGCCATAGGGGAATAGGTTGAAGTGCATGTCGTGCTATGGAGGGTTGAAATTGGTACTGGGGGAGTGGAGGGTGTGCGGTTTCATGGATGTGATGTGAGGGCTGAAAGGGTGTGAGGATCATTTCCTGTTTTATTGCATTTTTCACATAGAGATGTACAGCACGGAAACAGGCCCCTTGGTCCAACTCGTCCATACCTATCAGATATCCCAACCCAATCTAGTGCCACCTGCCAGCACCTGGCCCAAATCCCTCCAAATCCTTCCTATTCATATACCCATTCAGATGCCTTTTAAATGTTGCAATTTTACTAGCCTCCTCCACTTCCTGTGGCAGCTCATTCCATATACGCACCATCTACTGTATGTACAAGTTTCCCCTTTGGTCCCTTTTAAGTCATTCCCTCTCACCCTAAACTTATGCCCTCTATTTCTGGATTCCCCCACCCCAGGGAAAAGAGCTTGGCTATTTATCCTAATCATGTCCCTCATGATTTTATAAATCTCTATGAGGTCACCCTTCAGCCTCTGATGCTCCAGGGAATACAGCCCCAGCGTATTCAGCCACTCCCTATAGCTCAAACCCTCCAACTCTGACACAAAATGTCAGTGCCACCAAAGCAGGTCTTCCATCAGCTTGGTCTCTGCACCCAGCAATCACTGCCCCTGCTCTTGCTCCAAAATTGCCTGGGGGACTGCCTTGATCTCCCACTGAGGAGCTAGAATTCTAACGTCTGTGGCACTTCTGTCCTGGTTCAGTTAGTGGAACCAAGAACAAAAATTCAAAAATAAAAATTCAAGTTTAATGAAGTTTTTATGATAGCTTTGGAGAATTGTTCACTTACATTACAATTACAATTATATGAGTTTTAATGTTGGGCAGAGACAGTACCAATCTGCTCTTGTGCATAGGTAATTCTCCTGAAGGTATACGATTCAAACTACACAACAGATGAATTTCATGCAGGATTCCTCGATTTTGTGGGTTGCCTAAATCTATACACTCTAACACCTGTAGTTCAATGGATATCTGCCTGTCAAAAGAACTATGGATACTGGAAATCAGAAACAAAAACAGAAATTGCTGAAAAAAACGCAGCAGCAATTCCAGTTTTTACCTCTGCCTGCCTGTGGTTGCACTAAAAATGGGAGATGTTTGTGTTGTATACAGCTACTGTCACAGACAAGCCAGCAAGAATCACCTTCTGAGAAATGTTGCAATCATGTTGGTAAGTTGCTATGTTTACCTTTCAGGATTGCAATCTTCATTTTAGAGCAGTTAACAGGAAGTTAACAGGAATGTGTTATCGTTTATTCTAAAATATTTAAATAGCCGATCTCAATATCGGGTCGGATTTTCCATGCAGTGGCAATCTCAATTCCTTTCTATGAAAGGAGACCACAGCACATTTCTGACAGGAGATTTTGATCAGGGCTCCTTCAGAAATGCAGAGTTGCACTTCGATTCTGACAGTTCTCTCCTGGTGCAGAATTATCAGGCAAAGCGAACCATACTACCCACTTCACAGACATCAGCTACCAGACCCTTAAATCTAAGGATCCAGAATTACACACAACCACTTGCACAGTTACTGTCAAACAGTAAGTTAATAAAATGCACAGTGAGAGTAGTAGGAGGCAGGATGCCAGGTTTGTACCAGATAAGTAGTGTGCCACCTGAGAAGAGGGTAAGGTGTCAGGGTGTAGGATGCCAGGTGGGTAAAGAGCCAAGGGGGTGGGGGGGAGATGCCTGTGCGCAAATGTAGCAGAGGAAGGGACACCAGACAAAACAAGGCTCTTCTCTGGAGTGGAGGAAGGAATGTTCTATGCAGAGTGGGGAAAAGAGGAAGAGGGTCCATAGTGGGTGTGGAGCATACCGGTTCCAGTGTAGAGTTAGAGAGCAAGTCATGTCCATAGCAGGGAAGGTGGGGATTGGGGAGAGAGGGTGAAAACGGATTGCAGTGGTAATGTAAAGATCTGGAGCAGGGGAATGGAGGCCAGATCCAGGGTGCAAGGGGTGGCCATTAGCTCTGGTGTGGAGTGGGGGGGGGGCTGCAGGGTTGTGACGGGAGCAGAAAGGGAGTTTTGGGAAGGAGAGGGGTGGGCAGCACAGGGAAAGGAAGACGGAATCCAGTGCGGTGAAGGGGGTTCAGTATAAGAGGGAGAAAAGGGCATATAATGGGAGAAGGGTGGTCTGCTCCTGAGGTGGGTGGGGATGGCTGGGTCCAGGGTAGGGAAGGAATAGTCAGGTCCAAATGGGGAAGCGGGGAAGCATGTCGGGTCTACGGGAAAGAGTGAGAATCAGTTTACGGCCTAGGAGTTAAGTACAACATTAGTTAAATAAGTTACACAGGAATTAAACTATGTGTCATAACCTAACTTTTCCTGATTAATGATTTACTTAATATCTTCTGATCCCTCTGAAATCTTCAACTTAAACAGAGGCATTCAGAGAATTCCAAACAAAAGGGAAATGCCCAGTGGGATCTTTAATTTTCTGGGCAGTTCCATTGGACTATACTACAATGGACATTCACACATGGAAAACTCCCACCTACACTGAAACAAAAAATGTCTGGCCATTAGAAAATCCGGGCCAACATGATTCTGTCTCTTACTGTTTACAGGTTGAAGTATTTTGAAGTTACATGCATTCTAAGTCTGTCACATGCATTCTTGATTTCCATTTCAACAACAAACAAAGGGTAATTATGCCTCCTGTACAATTAATCACATCCCGTTCATATCAACCCTGGCATAGGAAGATAGATGCCAAAGCTGGAGCTTCAGGATTGTGGGAATGCAGGTCCCAACGGTGCACATGTGCCCATCAGACTGGAGTCTAATTCACAGGATCGTAGGAGTCTTGTAGCTCCCTTATTCATTGCAGAGTTCAGGAAAGGGAGGCAATGAGCAGCAGAGACATGGAATAGGGTGCTTGGCAAGGGGAAGGGTCGGTGAGGGGTTATGGAATGGCAGAAGCTGCAGGTTGAAGGCTCAGCAGTAAGAGGGCTGAAATAAGGAGTGAGTGACGTCGCAAGTGGAAGGTCAGCAGTAATAGAGTGGGTTAAGGGAAAGTGCAGTCTGCTCCAAAATGGCAATCAACCAGTCACATGATCCATCATCATAAAGGCAAGGAACAACTTAAAACAGAACCTAGTGACTGGAAATTAGATTACAGACCTCATTAACTGAATCATCTTAAAACAAGACAACATAAAACAGGGCAATGTTAAATGGGGATTTAGTGTACTGGAATGTCCACAAGTGACTATAGGCCAAGAAAAAACATATGCAGGTGGGAATTTAATTATTGATTAAAAAGAGATGGAATAGCCTGTAGTAAAATCACAAAGATTCGTCCTATCCTTTTATTCTACTTCTACCATTTCAAAACTATTTATACAGTGTCTTTAATTTCATTAACTACTCCAAGGCATAATGCAAAGGCATTAGCAGGGTAAAAAAGAAACCCAACCAAAGAAGCAGTTATTAGGACAAGCTACTAAAAGTTTAGACAAATAGATAGGTTTTTGTTCTCAGAGGGCTGTTGAAAGTTCGAGATGAAGCAGTGGAGAAATTTAAACAGAATATGCAAATTTGAAACTGTTGCAATGAAGAATCAAGATTCAAAATGGATCAATTAATGGATTAATTAATCTTCCAAGCCAGATTTTGGTCACTAAAGTTTCCACAACAAGTAATAGGACACAAAGTATGGAAAAGGGTCAGGAAACCATCTTCAGGCATAGCAGATAAGGGAACGAGTATGAGAAGGAGGCAGTCAAACTGTGACTAAGGAGGGTGTACTTAAATATGTGAAGTATATGAAACAAGGTAAATTAACTCGTAGCGCAGATTGAAATTGATAGGTAGAATATTGTGGGTTTCACATAGATGTGGCTGCAAGGGGATCAGGGCTGGTAACTAAATATCCAAGGATACATGTCCTATTAAAAGGACAGGCAGATGAGCAGAGGGGGGCAGAATTGAACTTGCTAGTAAGAAGTCAAATTAAACTGATAACAAGATATGGAGTTGGAAGGCATGAGATCTGTGTGGGTAGAGTTGCAGAACCACAGAAGGAAAAAAAAGAGTTATGTACAGGCCTCCTAGCTGTGTTCAGGATGTCAGGAAAAAATAAGTCAGGAGATAGAAAAGGCTTGTGAGGAAGGCACTATTACAATAATCATGGTGGACGTCAATTTGCAGCTTGGAAAATCAGGCTTCTTTTTTTCTCATTCACAGGATGAGGGCATCGCTGGATAACCAGCATTGATTGTCCATCCCAGCGAGCAGTTAAGAGTCAACCACATTGATGTGGGTCTGGAGTCACATGTAGGCCAGACCAAGTAAAGATAGCAGTTTCCTTCCTTAAAGGATATTAGTATTAAGTTGGTAATGGATCACAAGAAAAGGCGTTTATGGAATATCCTTCAGTTGATCTTGTTTGGAGCAATTTGTGGTAGAGACCACTAGGGAACAGGTAATTCTGGATTTGGTGATGTGTAATGAAACAGAGCTGACCAGGGAACATAAGGTGAAGGAACTCTTCGGGGACTGGATTGATGATAAAATTCACCCTGCAGTTTAAGAACAAGAAGCTAGAATCAGATATATTGGGATTACAATTAGATAAAAGCTAACTACAAAGACATGACAGAGGAGTTGGCCAGAATGAACTGAAAAGGGAGACTAGCAGGGAAGATGGTGGAGCAGTAGTGGTAGGGGGTTTTGGAGGTAATTCAGGAAGCCCAGCAGAAATTCATCCCAAGGAAGAAGCAACATTCTAAGGGGAGGATGGGGTAAACATGGTTGACAAGGGAAGTCAGGACAGCATAAAAGCAGAGGAAAACCATTCAATGTGGTGAAGACTAGTGGGAAGCCAGAGGATTGGGAAGCCATTATAAACCAGAAGAGGATAACTAAAAAAAAAATACAGGGAGAGAAGATGAAATATGACAGGAAGCTAACTAGTACTAAAAAGACTAAGTATTTTTTACACATCTATAATGAAAGAGGCAAGTGTGGACATTGGACCATTGAAAAATGAGGCTGGAGAAGTAGTAATGGGAATTACGGAAATGTCAGATGAACAGAATAGGTACTTTGCATCATTTTGCATGGTGGAACACACAAATAGCAGACCAAAACATCAAGAAGGAGAAAGTGAGGACTGGAGATCAGAGTCAAGAGTGTGGTGTTGGAAAAGCACAACAAGTCAGGCAGCATCTGAGGAGTAGGAGAATCGCATTTTGAGCAAACGCCCTTAATGAGGAATGAGGCTGGTGAGCTAAGGGGGTAGAGAGATAAATTGGGGGGGGGGGGGGGGGGAATGCTGTGAGGTTGGGGGAAAGGTAGCTGAGAATGCAATAGGTAGATGAAGGTGAGGGTAATGGTGATAGGTCAGAGAAGAGGGTGGAGTGGATAGGTGGGAAGGAAGATGGACAGATAGGGCAGGTCATGAGGGTGGTGCCAAGTTGGCAGGTTGGATCTGGAATAAAGGGTGGGGAGGGGGAGAAAATGAGGAAACTGGTGAAATCCACATTGATGCCATGTGGTTGGAGGGTCTCAAGGCTGAACAGGAGGCTTTCTTCCTCCAGGCATCGGGTGGTTAGGGTTTGGCGATAGAGGAGCCCCAGGAACTGCATGTCCTTGACGGAGTGGGAGGGGGAGTTGAAGAGTTTGGCCACGGGGCGGATGGGTTGTTGGTGCGGGCTCCCGGAGATGTTCTCTGAAGCATTCTGCAATGTAGAGGAGACCGCATCAGGAGCGACAGATAGAGTAAATGAGATGTGTGGAAGTGCAGGTAAACCTTTGATGGATGTGGAAGGCTCCTTTGGGGCCTTGAACAGAGGTGAGGGGAGGAGATGTGGGCACAGGTTTTACAATTCCTGCGGTGGCAGGGATCGTTGGTGGACCTAACAAGAGAGTCACAAAGGGACAGGGCTTTATGGAACATAGATAGGGGTGGGGAGAGAAATATATCTCTGGTGGTGGGGTCCGTTTGTAGGTGGCAAAAATGGCAGAGGATGATGCGATGTATACAGAGGTTGGTGGGGTGGATGGTAAGGACTAGTGGGGTTGTGTCCTTGTTGCAGCTGGAAGGTTGAGATCCAAGTGCGGAGCTGAGGAAAGTGGATGAGATGCGCTGGAGGGCATCATCGACCATGTGGGAAGGGAAATTGCAGTCTTTAAAGAAGGAGGCCATCTGGTGTATTTTTTGGTGGAACAGGTCCTCCTTGGAGCAGATGCGGCAGAGGCAGAGAAATTGGGAATAAGGGATAGCATTTTTACAGGAGGCAGGGTAGGAGGAAGTGTAATCCAGGTAGCTGTGGGAGTCAGTGGGTTTGTAGAAGATGTCTGTGTTGAGTCAATCACCATTGATGGAGATGGTGAGGTCCAGGAAGGGGAAGGAGGTGTCAGAGATGGTCCAGGTGAACTTAAGGTCAGGGTGGAATGTGTTGGTGAAGTTGATGAACTCTTCAACCTCCTCGGGTGAGCACAAGGTGACACCGGTACAGTCATCAGAGGAAGAAGAGGTGAGAAATAGTGCCAGTGTAAGTGCGGAAGATGGACCGTTCCATGTAACCAACAAAGAGACAGGCATAGCTGGAGGCCATGTGGGTGCCCATGGCTACCCCTTTGGTCTGGAGGAAGTGGAAGAATTCAAAGGAAAAATTGAGGCGGAGGACCAGTTCAGCCAACCGAATGAGTGTGTCAGTGGAGGAGTACAGTGAGGACGCCCGGAGAGGAGGAAACAGTGGGCTTGGAGGCCCTCATCACAGCGGACTGAGGTGTACAGGGACTTGATGTCCATGCTGAAGATGAGGCGTTGGGTGCCAAGGTAGCGAACGTCTTGGGGAAGGTGGAGGGTATGGGTGGTGTCCCAAATGTATGTGGGGAGTTCCTGGACCGTGGGGGATAGGACATTATTGAGGTGGGTGGAGATGAGTTCGGGGGGCAGGAGCAGGCCAGGGTAGTCAGGCTTGTGAATCTTAGGTAGGAGGTAGAACGGGGTGGTGTGGAGTTCCCGGACTATGAGGCTGAAGCTGTGGGTGAGAGATCGCCCGAGTTGATGAAGTTGTGTACGGTCTGGGAGATGATAGTTTGGTGATGGGAGATAAGGTCATGGTCAAAGGGGCAGTAGGAGGAGGTCTCTTAGAGTTGGTGCCTGGCTTCAGCAATATCGTGGTCAGTGCGCCTCCCTTATCCGCTGGTTTCAAGAAGTCAAGGGGCAGAGATGAGTGCAGTGGCTATCACTAAGAAGAAGCTGCAAAATGTCTGAAGGTTGATAAATCACCAGGACCAGATGAACTACAGCCTAGAGTTGTGAAGGAGATAACTGAGGAGATTGTAGAGATATTGGTGGCGATCTTTCAGGAATCACCAGAGTCAGGGAGAGTGCCAAAGGACTGGAAAATAGCTCATGCAATACCCCAGTTTTAAAAGGGAGGGAGGCAGAAGACAGGAAACTATATGCCAGTTAGCTTGTCCACTGTCATTGGTAAGATTTCAGAGTCCATTATTAAGGATGAGATTGCAGAGTACTTGGAAGTGCATGGTAAAATCGGTCCGATTCAGCACGACTTCATCAAGGGAAGATGATGCCTGACAAATCTGTTAGAATTCTTTGAGGAGGTAATAAATAAGTCAGACAGAGGAGAACCAGTGTAAGTGATCTTTTTGCATTTCCAGAAAGCCCATGTAAAGTTGCCGCAGAAGAGGCTGCTAAATAAGATAACAGCTCATGTTAGGGGCCAGTCCTGGCATGGATACAGAATGCTGATTGACAGAAGGCAGAGAGTAGGGATAAAGAAGGCTTTTTCAGGATGGTAGCTGGTCACTTGTGGAGTTTGGCAAAGGTCAGTTTGGGACAATTGTTCATGTTATCCATTAACAATCTGGACAAAGAAACTGGGGAGATTATTGCAAAACTTGCAGAAGACAAAAATAGGTAATGGGGCAGATAGTGTTGAGGAAGTGAGGAAGCTGCAAAAAGACCTGGACAGGTTAGGAGAGCAGACAAAGAAGTATGTGAAAGTCTGAGGTCATGAACTTTGACAGGAAGAATAGAGGTATGGACTAATTTCTAAACAGGAAAAAGCTTTGGAAATCTGAAGGGATTTGGGTGACCTAGTTCAGGATTCTCTTAAACTGAACGTATAGGTTCAATTGATCATTAGGAAGGCAAAGGCAATGTTAGCATTAATTTCAAGGGGGCTAGAACACAAGAGCATGGATGTACTGCTGAGGTTGGACAGACCATATCTGGGATGTTGCAAGCAGCTTTAGACTCTGTATCTAAGGAAGGATATGCTGGCATTGGAGGTGATCCAGAGGTGGTTTACAAAAATGATCCCAGGGATGAAGAGCTTGTCATATGAGGACCGGTCGAGGAATCTGGGTCTGCACTTGGAGTTGAAAAAGAGGAGGGAGTATCTCATTGAAAATTACAGAGTACTGAGAGGCATGGATAGAGTTGGTGTGGAGGCCAAGTTATTAAGTCTATTTAAGACAGAAAGATAGGCTCTTGATGAGTAAGGGGATTATGGGATATGGCGAGAAGGCAGAAGAACCAGCTTGAGGAACATAGAGTCACACAGCATGGAAACAGACCTTCAGTCCAACTCTCTGCCTTGACTGAATGGCGGAGGCAGATCCGATGGGCCGAATGGCCTAATTGTGCTATATGTTGTGGTCTTACGGTATGAACTCATGTTTACAAAAAGATGAAAATCGGAGGCTGATAAAGGGAACATGGGAAATGTAATGTATAGAAATAATAATGAACTTTTCCACAGCACATGAACTGAATCTGGAGTGAGGATGGTGCTAGTTATGAAGATAATAGAGCTGTATAAGATGGTGGTTCTGAAAGAGTTTATGATAAAGTTGCATTAGGCTCTACCCAATCTGATGATATCACACAGCAATTTGGGTGGAGAAGCAGTCTAGCAAAACATCCCAATGGGGTTAGATGTGCCATCTCTGATTCCGGGTAGTCTTTGTCCCTTTACTGAACTAGCCAGTGTAACTTAAACATATTATTTTCATCATGTAAAGATTCATTAGTGGTTTATTCTCTACCACCGCCAATGTGACAGTTCCTCGAGCTCAATTATGACATGCAGGTCCTGTTTGATGGAGTGTATGAGTCCTCAGACCTTCACCCAGGAATTGTGTCTCTTCTATTTGGACCACATCAAGATTTGGGACATGATCATTTCACAATTGAGTTTTCTCTCTTCAATAGTGGTGCTGTCATAAGGGAACTGCTACTTAGAAACGGGTTCTCTCATCAGCAAGGTTTTAAGTAGCTGGCAAAGCAATGAGCTCTGGATACTGGGCAGTTCAGAGGGGATATGTTGGGTGGCGGCGGAGTGGGCTGAATAATGCCAGTGCAATTGGCTTGTAAGACATCAGTGACAGGCCAGGACACAGCCCGAGCCAACCAGAGACTGTCTGTTGTACTTGGCTGTGGAAGTACACAGGAATCAAAATCAAGGCAGCTCAGGCACGCACACAGCATCTGAATGAACTGACACCCCGTCTGTCCAGAAGTTGACATTGAATCTTGAGGGGGGTGGAGGTCTTGATTTGGTGTCTGAGCCAGTGTTCACAATTCAAGCTCTCTCAGGGAAATTACCCATATGCCTTTCAAAACAACGGTCGCTCATACACACTCTCCATTTCCTACATTTTGCCTGATGCTGGAATATGCCTTGGTGTAACATCCTACCCCTAGTGGCAGAGATCCCCAGTGAAGGGCCCTCCCTCTTTCCATTGGAGACCTGAGATGGAGTGTTGTACACTGTGGTCCCATGCAATAAAAGGTTCAATAGGTTCACTAGAAGTTGTGCAATTTTTGTGACCCGGAGACAACTATCTCTCAGATTATGTTGACAGCACCCATTGATAGCCCCTGTTTGCTATCTTAAAAGGGGCAGCTTTAAAATTTTTGGCTGCTATTCAGCTCTACACTCCTAATCTATGGTGTGTATCTGCACCCACCCCACGAGCTCACAGTACCGCCTCACAGGCCTGTTCCAGGGTCTGGCAAAAGTGGTCATCAACAGGTCCAGGCAGCATATTACCTCATGTCCTGGCCCTCTTCCCTGGTGACAGCATGTTTGGTGTCCATGGGAGAGGAAGTATGCAGTGTCCACTGGCACACTGGAGACTATTAGGGACTTGTTGGCACTGCTAGGACTGGGATGCATCATCACCCTGGTAACAACACTTTGGTGTTGGACTGGGCTGGACAAGGTCAGAAGTCACATGACACCAGGTTATAGTCCAAGAGGTTTATTTGAAATCATAAGCTTTCAGAGCATTGCCCCTTCATCGGGTGAAGTGAGACAAGCACACAGACACAGAATTTATAGGCAAAGAGATGAACGGGCAAAGAGATCAAAAGATCATACAAATGGTGTGAGTGGAGAGTCGACAGGCTGAATAATGGGTCTCTGCAGGTGATTAAGAGTGTCAAACAGTGTGAGTAAAGTGTCAAGAGCTGATTAACAATTGAAGGGATGACCTTTAATCCAATTAATTGAGGCAGAGAGATAATTACAAAACATTTAAAATAAGGTGGTGCTGGAAACAAACCAAATTACTGGACTAATATAATAGGTATAATTGTCGCATGCTGAGGATCTAACCAAAGTAACAAGCAACCCAAAACTGTACAAACGAATTAAGGTAGAGAGAGGTAACAAGTTATCAAGGTGATGGTGTCAAAACAGGTTGGTAAGCAAGCTTTTACAGAACAGTATGGTGATATCACAAGTGGCGTGACATGAACCCATAATCACAGTTAAGGCTGTCTTCATAGGTAAGGAACTTGGTTATCAGTTTCTGCTCAGCAATTCTGTGGTGTTGAGTCTCTCAAAAGCCAGCTTGAAGGAAAACCTACCCAAAGATTGGAGGCTGAATGTCCTTGACCAGTGAACTGTTCTCCAATTGAGAGGGAACATTCCTGCCTGACAATTGTGGTGCAGTGTCCACTCATTCGTTGTCTTAGCATCTGCATGGTCTTGCCAATATACATGCCTCAGGGTATCCTTGCCTACAGCTTATGAGATAGACAACATTGGCCCGAGTCATGAGAATATCTGCCGTGTATGTGGTGGGTGTGTTGTTCTCACATGTGATAATAATATCCATGTTAATGTTCTGACATGTCATGCAGATGTTGCCGTGGCAGGGTTGTGTGATGTTGTGGTTGTCCTGAAGGCTGGGTAGTTTGCTACAAATGATGGCCTGTTTATGTTTGGCAGTTGTTTGAAGGCAAGAAGTCGGAGTTTAAGGATGATCTTGGTGTCATTATCAATGACATGTTGAAGGCTGCAAAGAACATGGCATAATTTCTCAGCTGTGGGGAAGTACTGGACAATGAAGGGTACTCTATCAGTCATGGCCTGTGTCTGGTCTTCTGAGGAGACCATTACGGTTTTTTTGTTGTGGCATGTCGAAACTGGTAATTGAGGAGTTGTGCATCATATCCCATTCTTAGGAGACTGTCTTTCAGCATATTTAGGTGTCCTCCTCATCTGAGAGATCCTGTGTATATGCAGGGCTTGTCTGGAGAGGATGGCTTCTTTAATATGTTTAAGGTAGAAGCGAGAGAAGTACAGCATTGTGAGGTTATCCATGGGCTTGTAGTACAGTGAGGTACGAAGGTGTCCATCCTTGATGGAGATGTGCGTGTCCAAGAATGAGACTGATTCTGAAGAGTAGCCCATGGTAAGTCTAAGAGTGGAATGAAACTCGTTGATCTCATTGTACGGTCGTTTCAATTATCCCTTGCCATGAATCCAAGGGAAGAAAATATGTTTGTATCTGGTGCACAGCACTGGTTGGAGGTCCTGCGCAAAGAAGTCTTGCTCAAACTTGTGCATGAAAATATTGGCACACTGGGGTGCGAATTTGGTCCCCATGGCCATTCCGTGTATCTGGCTTAAAAGTTGGTTGTCGAAGGTGAAGATGTGGTTGAGGATGAAGCAGATGAGTTGTAGGATGGCATCTGGAAATTGGCAGTTGTTGGTGTTGAGTACTGATGCTGTTGAATCAATGCATCGGCATGGGGGATACTGGTGTAGAGTTTGAAACGTCCATTGTGACGAGGAATGTTCCTGGTTCGACTGATCCATGGGTGCTGAATTTCTGTGAGAGGTCTGTAGTGTCGCACCAAGCTGAGAGTACCTTGTACAATGGGTTTCAAGATGCCTTTGACACAGCCAGAAAAGTTCTCACACAGGGTCGTGTTGATTGATACGATGAGACATCCAGGTGTGTTGGCTTTGTGTATCTTCGGAAGGCTATAGTATTCCTGGTTGTTTAGTCGTCAGTACGCTTCATTGCAATAGTCCATTCTGTTCTGGAGGACGATGGATCCTCCTTTTTCTGCTGGTTTGATGATGTTGTTGCGATTGGCTTCGGACCATGTGACGCTACTTGTGAACTCACCATACTGTTCTGTAAAATCTTCCTTACTGTCCTGTTTTGACACCATCACCTTGATAACTTGTTATAATCTCTCTCTACCTTAATTAGTTTGTACAGTCTTAGATTACTTTGGTTAGACCCTCGGTATGCAACTCTTGTACCTATCATGTTATTTCAGTCATTGGGTTTGTCTCTAGCACCACCTTTTTAAAAATTTTTTTGTAATTATCTCTCTGCCTCAATTAACTGAATTATAGGTATCCATTCACTTGCTATTCAGCTGTTGACACTTTACTCGCAGCATCTGACACTATTGATCACTTGCAGAGACCTACTATTCGGCCTATCAACACCCCACTCACACCACTTGTATGATCTTTTGATCTCTCTGATCAGAAACTCTGTGCCTGGTTGCTCTCTTCACTTCAGCTGATGAATGGGCAACATTCCAAAACCTTGAGATTTCAAATAAACTATAACTTGGTGTATGACTTGACCTTGATTTAATTTTGGCCAAAAGTGAGGACTGCAGATGCTGGAAACCAGAGTTTAGATCAGAGTGGAGCTGGAAAAGCACAGCAGGTCAGGCAGCATCCAAGAGCAGGAAAAATCGACGTTTCAGGCAAAAGCCCTTCATCAGGAATGGAGGCAGGGAGCCTCCAAGGTAGAGAGATAAATGGGAGGGGGATGGGGCTGGGGAGAAGGTAGCAAAGAGTACAATAGGTGAATGGGGGTGGGGATGGAGGTGATAGGTCAGACGGGAGGGTGGAGCGGATAGGTGGGAAGGGAGGTTGGCAGGTAAGACAGGTCATGAGGACAGTGCTGAGCTGGAAGGTTGGAACTGGGGTAATGTGGGGGGAGGGAAAATGAGGAAACTGGTGAAGTCCCTTGATTTAATTTTGATACGTTTCCATTGCAGGTGTGTCAGTTTTCATTGACAGCTTGATTTTTGTTTTGTTACAATGCCCAGGCAAAGGCTATCTAACGTGTTTAAGGTTTTATTTTTAGAAAAGTAGAAAGGAAGATTCCTGACAGCACTTTACCACAACCACAAGACACTAGTGGTTGGTACCACAATGTATAGCAGTGGATCCAAGACCAAGGATTTGAGAAACCAGAACTGGGTTCAATGATATGATGTAGAAATGTGACTTCCTGGAACAAAAAGAAGCAGCCTTCATTGTTTGGCAGATATACCCAAGGTTACAAGTCAAAAAGGCAGCATTCCAACAACTCAAGGCTGAAACTCAAAGACAAATTTGGAAAATAAAGGACAAGCAGAAGGAGGAGAAAGCTTGAGAGACCCAATGATATACTAACCATTGAAGCCATCTATAGACAAAGTCCCACACAGACGGAGGTTAAATCGACAAAATCCTCTTTGCTTAAATGATTGTCTTTACTTAATAATTAGGATGGCATTCATCAATGCTGCAAACAACATTTTGAACATCTCCTCAACTGCGAATCTGCATGGCAGCTGATACTCACCAGGCCATCCCCAAGTACATTAGGGTAGAATCCATGCATATATCAATGGGACACTTGCAACAAGCATTCAAATTGACAAAAATCAACAAACCTTGATGCAGGTCTCCAACTGATGTATTTATGGATTCTACCAATGTACAAGCTTGACAGCAAACAGCAATGGTATTTGTATATATCACGAAGTCTCACAGTGTGCATACTCTCCCTCTCTCTCCCACACAAACATACTCTCTCCATTTACTTACATGCACCCTCCCTCCCTCCCAAGTCTGGGTTCAGAAGCCTGTAACATTATTTTGACTTCTTCCTTCGGGAGTCTGGTGTCTGCAGGGGAATGAGAGACCCTCAACTTGCCCACTCACCATAACTTGCTCCTTGACTGTAGCCTCTTACACTGCATCCCCAGAAATGTGGAGGCTATGACCTGCACCTATCTAACAGACATCCTATCTCTTGCAATCTCTCACAGCGATGCCAGCAAATGCTCCACTGTCACTGATGCCATTGTGCATACCTCAAGCTGAATTAACTACTCATATCTGCAGAGCCCAATTCTCCTCTGGTCAGATGCCACGTGTCTTGATGCACAGTCATTGCTGTAGGCTCCCAGGTAGCCTAGCAGCAAGAAACACTGAACTGAAGTGGCTTCTCTTTGGAGAACGTCCACTTGTATTTCCTGAGTTTAAAACTACGGTGACTGGCAAGATACTTTGGTCAAGCTTCTTCAATGTTGTTGGAGCTACACTCACCCAAACAAGTGGGAAGTATTCCATCACACTCCTGAGTTTTGCCTTGTGGACAGATCTCAAGAAATCAGGAGGTGAGCTACTCACGAAAGATTCCAAACCTCTGCTCTTGTAGCCACAGTACTTAGGCGGGTAATCCTTCAGTTTCTGGTCAATGGTAATCCCCAGAGTGATGGTGATGTGGTACTTAGTGATTGCAGCGCCATTGAATGTCAACCGGCGATGGTTAGATTCTCTCATTGCTATTTGCAGTTTTCCATGAAATCTCACCTCAAAAGATCATTTGGTCACTGAAATACCAGATAGATGGAAAATTGTTTAACCTCAGCTGCCTTTATGCCAAAAGCAAACTAAGTTATTTTTGATCTATGGTTTGCAGATGACTGCAGTGTCACTGTCTACTCTGTACCAGATTTGCAGGTATTCTCAAGCTCTTTAATTCTGTATACAAAGGACTCAGCCTGTCCTTGAATGTTGCCAAATATTCCACTTCGATATACGGTGAAGAGGAAACTCTGGGATATATTGAGTACTTACCATACCTGAGAAGCCACTTTTCTATAAAAGACCACCATTGATGAAGAGACATTTGGCTTATCTGCATTAACTTCACCTTCTACAATCGTGAGACAGTGAGTGCTTGATGGAAAAGACACTGGCAAGTCAACAGAAGTCCTAGTGTACAAAGCAATCATTACCACCAACTGTATTGAGACAAGCTTGATGTGTTTTGTTTTGTTCAGTTTATGTGGAACATAAGGCCAGCATTTATTGCCTGTCTCTAATTGCCCAGAGGGCAGTTATGAGTCAACCAAATTGCTATGGGTCTGGAGTCAAATGTAGTCCAGACCAGGTAGGAATGGTAGATTTTCTTCCTTAAAAGAACATTAGTGAACCAGTGTTAGTGACACATAAGAAAATTAGAGAAACTCTATCAGCAGTACCCCTGCAACAGTTTCTGGATTTAATGAGCAGGTTGTCAATCAAAGGAGTGTCCTTCTTGAAGCCAGCCCAACAAGCAGAGCTCCTGCAAAATCAATTCTATTAGACACTACCTGAATTACCGAAAGGCATCTCTCTTGCCAGGCCCTTTTTCTTCATTGTTCTTTCCTGGAAGGTTGGCTATTTGACAAAGAAATGACTTCAAAGACACTCTGAACTCTGCCTGACGCATGGCAGCATTGACAACAATGACTGAGTAATTGCAAGCAATCACTCAAAATAGTGAAAACCTGTCCATCAAACTGCATCGTTTCAAGTCTAAAGAACTTAATGATAAGGCAGAGCTGAAACAGGAAAGAGAAGGAAGCAAATCTTGCCCTTCATATTTCACCAATGAAGGAGACATCCTTACCATGAGCTCAAAAGTCAAAAATTAAAAGAGTAAATTGTCAGTCAAAATTTATCAGTCATGTTGAGTCACATGAAGACCCATGGTAGAACCTTGCTACACTGAGTGATACCCAGGTTGAATAAAAGGACAGGCAATAATGACAATGTGGACAAGAGGAAATATTATTAGTGATGTTAAAAATAATAACAGGGTGGGAGTTCAGTGGTCAAGTAATTCAGCATGGATGCCAGATACAAGTGGGGACTGAAATCAGTGGAAACAGAAAAAGAAATTGCACTGGGAACAGAGACAGACAATATCTTGGTCTTCCGCAAGTCTAAGCACATGGGCTGTAGTGGGTCAAGAAGGAAGTTCACCACCTTCTCAAGGGCAATAAATACTGGCCCAGCCAGTGACAACCACATCCCACGAGTGAATTTCTTTTAAAAAGTGGAAGAAACTACAGCTCATTCAGTAATGATCACCAGGCAAACTGCCTGACAACTCAAAGCCAATGAAAGAGCCATGACAAATGATGGTGAGTACAGCCATGGATGAACAATTCCGAAAAGAAATGGTGTGTGAGTGGGAAGGAAAGCCATTACAGAGATTCATTAGCTGCAATTGTGTAAGAATTGAATCCAGGCAATGATAATCTAACTCAGCTGACAAAGGTGAAGTTGCATTGGATAAAGATAGTGTGGTTCTCCAAATCATGGAAACAACTTATATTTTTGTCCAACCAATTATTTATAGAAGAAGATGAATTTGTTTTTTTTCCCCTAGGTAAATTGAGACTTAGTGAGTTTACATACTCCACTGATCCAGCTGACCTTTAGACATTTATCCACATCAATCCTAAATCTGATGACCTAAGAGTTAAAATCCTTGACTTCCTCCTTCTAAGTTTCACGTAGAAAGTCTTTGTGTTCCACGTACAAACGTGAACTGAATGCTTTTGTGAATGGAATGGAAAACACTAGCTCACACATTATACAACTCTCTCAGTTAAATACTATGAGTAGAATCTTACTGTTTTATTTGTATTGTATGAGTCACATCGAGTTTAATGTAATGAAAGTCACCAAGAGGAAGGGCGACTTTTCTTGCTGTATCTTACCAAAGTTTCCACTTCAATTCCCATTGTTAACCCAATGGGGAGTATCACATCATATCTCCATCCTATCGACTCATCTCATAAGAACTTGCTATTCCCTGGACATCTATAGTAAGATCAGCATCCACTGCAGCCAGCCATCTTTAAGAGGCCACAGTGCACCTGAAGGAGTTGCATCTGGCATCTGCCCTGCTTATGACTGGTGACTGGATGAAGATGGTTGACAAGCGAAAGTTGGCACCAAGGTTCTCCACCTGAAGGTCCTGGTTGATCGGGGTGTTCCACAGGAGGACCACCCTTTGCCCAAGGACAAGCAAAGAAAGCTGTACAACCACACAATGTCTGCCTTATCAGAGATCACCCCCCAAGTCGATGCCCTATCCACGACCTTCTCTGTACCATCAGGTTAAGTGTCACATTCTGCTTTCTGCTGCTTCAGACTCAGTCTCTCTCTGCTAGTGGACTCCCATGCCACCAAGGTCTTTGCTAAGACAAACATGTTGCATGCAACGTTTTCTCTCACCTATTCCCTTAATCTCCCATCCACCCAGACCACTAGCACTACAGCCCCTCTGCGTTGCTCCCCTCATTCCCTCAGAATATGCACCAGCCCTAACAGCCATATCATCCACTTGCATATGACCTCTTTTTCACTACAGAAGCAAAACATCCCACAACAGGGCTGAGAGAAAATGAAGTGTGGCGAGGGAATCTGGATGTCAGAGTCCTTTTTCCCCATAACAACAGGATACTTGGCCTGTCTCGAGACCAGACTCGGCCGAGCTTGCAAGGACCAGGACAGGTCTTGCAGGGGTGCAAAGACAAATATATCCTGGCAAATGAGTAAGTCCCACCTGTCATAGCATTGTACTGCTGACATTCGCCAGGCAGTGTGTTGCATCAGGCACTGCTTCTAATATTGGCTGCGATGCCCTCTGCCTTTTCTATCTGCTGAGCATCCTAGGTGAGAGGTAACCATCTCCCCTGGAGAAGATCTCCATGCTTTCAGGAGAAGAAGCTGATCACGGTAAGGAAGAACTATCAGCAAAGCTGCCCGATGGACTGTCCAGCATGAATGCCACTGGAACAATGATGGACTTGATCGGCGAAGGGAGTGTGGGATGGGAGGCTGCTGATGACCTCACACCCACAGAAGTGCAGACAGATGAAGGAGAAATGCTCAATCTCTGGCTTTCAGAGGACTTCCAGAAACCAGGTACCTGCACACCCAGGGATAGAAGACAACCTTGTGGTCCTGACTATGAGGAGAATCATGAGCATGTTCAGAGACTGATAAGAACGGCAGGCAGGCACTTGGGATGCTGTGGCTCTCCTCAATGAGAAACTGGAGCAACATGGCCAGCCCAATGACTGTCTGACTGTCTCCATTGACAGAATGGAGGATGCAATGGCCAGAGAGGCCCGGCACCCTGAGGATTGGCTGGCAAGCCACGCACACACACATCCACATCACCACTCTGGTCCTCAGAGCCAAAGCCAGGACTAGGCCCCATCCTAACATGGGGATTGGGCAATACCAG
Source organism: Chiloscyllium plagiosum (assembly GCF_037043375.1). NCBI lineage: Eukaryota > Metazoa > Chordata > Chondrichthyes > Orectolobiformes > Hemiscylliidae > Chiloscyllium > Chiloscyllium plagiosum. The sequence continues at coordinate 72,636,893 of NW_028270140.1, forward strand.
GAAGAACCAGTTGGAGGGGGAGCCACACACATAGCCTTCTGCTGTGTACATTCAGGTAACTGCAGAGATAGCTGGCCCTCCACCTCCCCTCCTCTGCCGGCCCCCATCCGATCCTTAGAACTTCACACTCTGCATGGAGGACCCAACCAGACAAGAATGAATTACCCAACCAAAGCTTCAAAGTCACCTATCTCCACTGTGGATTAGGTTCTCTACAATAACAGGGGAGCTCAGTGAGGTGCAGCAGCATGGAGAAGCAAAGAAAGACTTTTGGAGAGCCCATAGGCCCACAACTGAAACTTTGGTGCAATGTTTGAGTTTGTGAAAAAGATCTGTTTTTCATGGTTCATGTGGTTTCTATGTGGGGACTGAATGCTTTGTTGTGCCCCACCATATCAGTCCTAGATCCCCAAAGTTGCACTCTCATGGGTTGGGGGGGGGGGGGGGGGGGGGGGGGGGTGATGATGATGTACAATGACATCACATGTGAGCAGGGGGAGAAGTGTGTGTACACAGTGAAGTTACCAAAAAGCATAAGCTGCGAGTAATGGACAGAGCTAAGTGCTCCACAGATCTAAGCTAAGGGAGATAAGGGAGAAGTATTTGCAGCAATCTTTAGCCAGAAGTGCCAACTGGATGATCCATCTTGGCCTCTTCCTGTCGCCCCCAACATCACGGATGCCAGTCTTCAGTCAATTCAATTTACTCCAAGTGATATTAAGATACTGAATACGACCAAGCTTTTTTTGTTTAATTCACTTGTGGGATGTGGACATTGCTTGCTAGCCAGTATTTACTGCCTGACCCTATCATCCCCATTGTTCCCATGGTGGTGAGCTGCCTTCATGAACTGCTGCCTTCAGGAAGGAATTGCAGGATTTTGACACCATGATAGTGACAGAACGACAATACAGTTCTGATGAAGAGTCACGAAAGCTGAAAGATGAACTCTGTTTTCTCTCCACAGATGTTGCCAGACCTGCTGTGCTTTTCCAGCAATTTCTTTTTGTTTAAGATCTGGACAATATTCCAGCTTGACTCTGGCCACTACCCTTAACATTCAATGGCACTACCATCACTAACTCCCTGACAGTGAACATCCTGGAAGTTACCATTGACCAGAAACTCAAGTGGACTCACCACATAGGTAAAATGCCTGCAGGAGCAGGTCAGGAGCTGGGGACACTGTGGTGAATAACTCACCACCTGGCTCCCAGGGTCCATCCACAGCTATGAAGCACTAGTCAGGAGTGTAATGGAATACTCTCCATTTGCCTGCATGTGCATAGCTCAGACAATACGAAGAAGCTTGACACCATCAGAGCTAAGCAGCCCACTTGACTGGCACCACATCCATAAATATCAACTCCCTCCTCCACAGATGCTCAGAAGCAGCAACATGTACAGGATGCAGAAATTCATCATGGATCCTTGGACAGCAACTTCCAAGTCCATGACCACTTCCATCTATGGAACTGGAGTTGGGGGGGAGGTAGTGAAAGCAGCAGATGCATGGGGATAGTGCCACCAGCACATTCCCCTCCAAGCCACTAACCATGCTGATTTGGAAATATATTGTTGCTTCTTCACTGTCACTGAGTCAAAATCCTGGAATTCCCTCCCTATTAGCATTATGAGTCAACCCAGAGCAGGTGATCCACAGCAGTTCTAGAAAGCAGCTCACCACCACCTTCTCAAACCAGTCAGGGACAGCCAATAAATGCTGCCTAGCCAACAATGTCCAAATCTCACAAGCGATAAAAAAAATGAATAATATCAATTGGAAACTCACCACTCTCTCGTGAGAATCTCATCATGCTGCTTTGGCAAGGTTAGGGAGGGTATTCTGAGGAGATTACCAATGTCAAGACAAACATCTCACCTGATTCTACTGCACATTTGAACACTGCCCACACTGTCGGTTGCTGACACCCCCTCCCCCATATCTTTTCTGGATAGGGAAACAAAACATGCAACAAGCTCAATACACAAACACAGGAATCACCACAAAGTTTTATTTCACATATCTAAATTATTGTTTCTATTTACTAATGTGAAATGCCACTTTGTTCACGCTGGAAAAGTATTGTTCATGCCCACAGGTCACAAAAGAGATACAATAAGCAACAAACTTTTTAAGTTTCACACAATATGGACAATTGTGTCGTACCTCTGTATCTTGCAGAAAGCCAACAGACTGTGCCAGCAGCTGCAAGAACAGTCTTTTTTCCTGAGAATCAGATACATAATACAACTTTTATATTAAAAGAAATGAAACTAAATGAAAATTTGCAACATTGCACCAGGAACTGTGCCAGTGGTAGAATATACTCATCCCTTCACAAAGTTCTCTTTCTCAGTTAGGTTCAAAAGGAGGCGGCCAGGCACTTCTCCAAAGAGAGAGGGGCAGTAATCCTGAGGCACTCTTTCGTTCTCAATAACCAGATTCACAGAACACATGGTTTATCATTCACATGGCCTCCAAATAAAGGCAAATACACAGAATGACATAGAATGAGGGAATCTTTGCTTCAAATGACAAAAACAGATACATTTCATGTAATCCTATTTTCACATATGCCGATTTTAGCTCTTTAATAAGTGATATATTTGAAAAGGTTTTAAACGTATTTCAAATGGGAGTAAAATACCTACCAGAAAAGCTGAAGAGTCAAAGCTAAATCATTCATTTCTAAATAAGCAAAGAAGGAAAACCTATGGACATATTTGTTCTTCCATCTTCAATTACTCTCTTAACCTGCCATCCCACCAAAGACATCAGTACAGTTCGGATCCGGACAGTAGCGGTGCGGACTACTCCAGAGCAGGGAAGAGGGTGGAGAGTCCAGGGTGAGGTGGGGAGGAATAAAGGTTTTGGAATCTAGCTGTAGGGAGTGGGTGTCTGACCAAATGTTTGGCGAGGTGTAGTTGCAGCTGTGAGAGCTCAATATAGGGCCAGTTAAACAGTTCCTCAGGAATTACACTATATATTTAGTGTAATATTTAATAACTATTTGCTTAATTTAAACTTGATTTTAGTGGAAACTTCTGAATTATCCGATTTAAAAATGGAGACTCTTGGAGGGTTCCAGATGCAGAGGAATTACCCAGTGGGATCTTCAATTTTCCAGGCAAACCTTTGTACTTTCTAGAATGGGGTTTGCTCAGGTCCCAAATGCTCAGCTCTCTTCTACACTGGAGACCTTTCTGACCAAGGGAACATCCAGACAATTAAGTCAGTAAACAGCAAATTAAAAAGCACAGATTTTTAAATTTCATTCTTAATATTATATTTCAACAATTTTTATTTAGTCTTTTGTAAACAATATCTCAACATGACAATGCAAAGAACTAGGATGAGAAAACTTTGAGCCTTCATGGTATGCAGAGTCAATAATTTGATTAGAAACGGAAGTAGTAACAACCATCAGTACTCTCTCCACAGACACTAAATTGGATTAAAGCAGATGCAAGAATCATACTGAGATTAAACCATACCCATTTCTTCTAACATAGGCAGCTATTCTTATTAATGCAAGTGATCCTCACAGACAAAGCAGAACAGAGTGTGCCATTGACTGCCTACATGGCTAAGCAGGGAAAATAAAACCATGCTAACAAGAATTCAAAATACTTAAAAAGGAGGCACATGGAGATGGGAACAGATGCTGGAAGTCATTCTAAAATGATTTTTAAAATCGGGACTAATCAATAAATGACACAATGTGGCAGATTTCAGTCTCCAAGGTTTCCGACGCTATACATGGAGGGCCTTTGAACAGAAAGTGGACAACATGAGAGACATCATCAATCCACAAGGTCAAGGAGGCCCTGCAGACAAACCACATAAAAGGCAGTAAAACAGGATAGCCATGCCAGACAACACAAGAGTCAAGCTCCAAAATCCTGAAATTGATGCTCAAAGAAGGTAAATGACTTCATACGACTGATTAAAGTCAGTGAATGATTTTTCATATGGCACAACTCTTCAAGCCTCTCACATTGCTCAATACACCACAATATACTCTTTTAACCGCTTACCAATAATCTCTAGCAATTGTGGTTCACATTTCTCAATTTTTAACTTTACAGCACTGTCAGACATTTAGCACTGCTATAAAATTTACATACACATCCTCATTACTTGTCCACACTGTCAACCATTAAACCATGATGAGCACATCACCAAATTACACTGCACCACATTTATTAACATACTTAATTCTTTCAGGATCTTTTACTGTAACTACATATTTGTACCCCAATTGAGGAGACAGGGCTCACCATTACTGCAATGGTCATAGTATGCAGTGAAGTTATAAACTAAAGAAGCTGGAATGTTCCAACTACTGCTCTATCTCACTCGTAAACTTTTCCCTCATATGATTTATAAACAGTAGATGATGTAAAGCATGAGGTGCACTCTTACATCACCTTTGCACTATAACCCGTGGGCGGCACGGTGACACAGTGGTTAGCACTGCTGCCTCACAGCGCCCGAGACCCGGGTTCAATTCCCGCCTCAGGCCACGGACTGTGTGGAGTTTGCACGTTCTCCCCGTGTCTGCGTGGGTTTCCCCCGGTGCTCCGGTTTCCTCCCACAGTCCAAAGATGTGCAGGTCAGGTGAATTGGCCATGCTAAATTGCCCGTAGTGTTAGGTAAGGGGTAAATGTAGGGGTATGGGTGGGTTGCGCTTTGGCGGGTCGGTGTGGACTTGTTGGGCCGAAGGGCCTGTTTCCACACTGTAAGTAATCTAATCTAATCTAACCCTTCTCCATTTCAGAAACAAAAAATGGCAACTTGGAAGAGCAGTGACAGAAATGAAGGAAGACAGTGATGGATAAGAAACACCAATCACTCTCAGCAACAAGCTCAATTACTGATATGTGTTATTCAGAGGATAGCTTAGTGCTGGGATCAGCATGTGTCATGACATTAGGAGAGAGACAAGAACAGCTCAGTTTGCCAGATGGTGAAGTTACAGTTCTGCTGCAGGAGACTCTGATGATAACCTCGATGGGGGTGGCCTACACAGGACACTAAAGATTATGTTCCATAAAATGCTTAATAGATTGCCAAAAGTGTTAAAAAGCCTACTTCTAATGTCATGGAGCATAGAGCAGTCCAATAATGCTATGTATAGCTAGCAGACCATTTTCTCCAGCATGGGAGCATGGACATTTCCATGAACACAGAAATGCATCCATGATGCAACATCTGTCTCAGCTTTCAGAACAACAAAGGCAGATGTTTAAATGCTGAATGAAAGTTCAGACAGAAGTCATCATCAATTCCAATTTACTGCCATGCGAGCTCCAACTGATGCAAATCATAGCAGTGGCCACCAGTGTTTGAAAAGGCTTGCAAGACATTGCAGCAGTCTACAATCTATCCTTCAATTTTATTTTGGGATGGGTGAGACACATCTCTACAGCAGTGACAGAGGCATCACAAAGCAAGTGTACAGTAGCCATTGTCAGGCTGGCAGCATTTATCCTGCTCCTGTATTGCCACTATATCAATGTCTTAGATGTTGCTGAACAACCAGACAACCCTTACAGTCTAAAGCCAGGGCTTCCAGAGTATTATAACCAGATCATGGACAGTTCCCCAATTTGTTGTGGTTCGAGATCAGATACATTAATCTATTAAATCCTCAGATAAGGAGGGATGAAATGCCTCCACTTATTTATTAACCCAACCCTTGGTTAATTTTGACAAGATTAATTTTAAAAGGATCTCTTCCCTGTGGAAATCCTTCTCCTAGACTAAAAAGAACTGTGTTTTAAAAAGAGCAAATCAAACAGACTTTCATGCATTGACATCACCAGTGTCTCTAAAAATTAGTACATGTAAGAAGAAACCCTAATGGAACACACATATCTCTTATATTTAATCTTTGTGTGAGTCTAAAAACATTAAAAAATGTTTTAAAAAAGAATAGATACACAGATCAGTCTCTGAAGTGTTTGTGAATAGCAGGTAGGATGACATTGAAAGTATTAGTAGGTAACACCAATAGTATTTACAATGGCGACTGAACCATCGTTTTCACAATCCTTAGTTTTGTTGTACGGCTGTGATTCTGCAGTTCTGATTTCTTTACACTGTGATTAAATTTAGACTGAGAGAGAGTCTTTTTATTGTCCAATTTCTTTTTGTCCGATTTGCAATACTCAGAGTGAGAGATGGTTTTCTTTTACATGCAACATATTGTGACAAAGGAATAGTTCTTCAACAGTGACTTCCTCAGCTCACGAACACTTGAATGTGGGTCTGTACATATAAAAATGTTCAGATCCACTAGCACATGCCAGCACAGTTGAAACTGTTTTTTTTTTTATCTTGACCTTGTATATTATTTGAAAGGGAAAACACAAAATAACGTGTGTAGTTTGTAAAATAATTTGTATCTTTGTAGTCTTAAGAGATCACATTCCAAACTGTCTTGTCTTGCCTTTTCCCTATATAGAAGAGCTATTGTTTGAGGTTTTGTTCATATCATAGGTGTAATATTCTGTGGGGCTCTACCCAAACAACATTTATATCTGCTACCATATTTGGTTGTATCAAAATGCATTAGAAAACACATTTTGAAATTACTAGTTTAAAATGTCCACAGTATTTCAGGGTTTTAACTTGTTATCATTACAAAGGTCAGACAAAAGCAAAATACTGTGCATGCTGGAAGTCTGAACTAAAATACATAATACTGAAAGTATTTAGCACGACTGATAATATCCATACATAGAGAAGATTTCAAATTTCAACTTTGTTCTGGTGGAAGTTCACATTTTTTGGATGGGGAATAGAAGTCACGACCTCAAGCAGTTAAAAGTGAGACAGCACTAAAATCCAGCCATGGCTTCCCAGCCCTGTGGAGACAGGCTCATCCCTGACTTTCAAAATCATTTTGAATTGTGAAAGAAAACCATAGCACTCTGGTATTTAACTGAAGGAATTGTTTGGCGATTAAAGAGTATAATTAGCAACCATCGTTTTGCATCTATCAAGTTTCTCTACAATGGTAAAAGCCAAATTGGAAGTCACTTGGAGCATTCTGAATGTAATTATAAGTGGACATTAGCCAGGTCTCCTAAGTGGCGCACAATTCTGAACATATTGCTGGTCTGACCTCAGGCTGGATGAAAAATTAAAATTCAGAGGCATAGGAGCAAGTTCTCAACTGAGGTTAAACCAATGGGTCATTTTAGGGGGTGAGTTGGGGAATCTTCTGTAGCTTACTGTGCTGTGCCTTAATTAGAATTACTCAATTTATAACTTTTATAAGCAAGGTGATGAAAGGTTAGTAGGGTAGGCAGAAATGTGCAATAATCAAATCAGCAAATGATCTTGAACAAAACACAAATTGCTGGAAAAAAATTACCAGGTCTGACACCATCTGTGGAGAAAAAACAGAGTTAATGTTTTGGGTCCAGTGACCCTTCTTTCGAACTCAGGTTGTTTTGTTTTCAGCAATGTCTTGCTGAATGGTGGAGCAGGCTCGAGGAGTTGCGTAGGCTATTCCTGGTTCCTAATTTGTATGTTCATATGTATGAAAAATGTCCATCCCTTGTACGTGCATCCTTCAATTTGCTACTTAACAATATTCCTGCAGATTATTACTTTCTTGAAGATATCGCATGCTTGATTTTGTGAATTTTTCAGTGAACAATAATGTTGAGTAACAGATTGCCTTACACGGAATTGCACTGACAGTATATGCAATATGTACCCAAAAGGGTACTTTCAGCTACACTACCTCACAAACAAATTTGGCCAAAATATCTCTGTTACTTGTTTGATCCTAATTGGATTAATACAATTAGGCATTTTCTGATGCATTTTTAAAACAAAGTTCAACTTTATGACTGTTTAATCTCTGAAAATGCAACAAGTTTCAGATTTGTATTGTGGCAGATTAAGTTTAATATATACATTGTATTATTTGGAAGAGTTGGCACAAGATGCAATACTGAGAAAGATGCATCAATCAAACCAAAACTTAAGCCATGCTTCAGGTAAGTGTGAAACATCCCATGGCCTTATTAAAGGCAGGAGAGCTCACAATTATCCATCAACTGACACCACAAAAAGAAATTAATAGTTACTAATCTTAAAGGCTACTTATGTATTTAAAGGCTTTTGCTGTCCACAAAAAGGTTGTTACTTTCACCTAAATTACAATTCTGACTTGGCTTTAAAATTAAATTTGTTCATCTGAAAATGCTTTGAAATGTTAAGACATAAAAAAATTAAAAAGTCATGTCTGGTGGTGCCTTTCGATTTGTGTATAAATCTATATGTATTTATCTTACACTCTCACAAAAACACTGTTCCATAATGTGATATGTTGATACCATTTTGGAGGTCGAGAAATGTTTCTATAAAGTGGCAGAAGGTGCAATGGTATTTTCAGATGCACTTTCAAAATGTTGAACTAGAAAAACGATGGGAGGGGGAAACTGTCATATTTCACCTTCAGAGGATAGAAAAATAAAAAATAAAGAATGCAGCACGGGAGAATGTAGAATTCAGCCACAGGGATGGTGATCGTGAGTGCAGCAAAATTCAAGAAGTAAAACATCAAAAAGCATCATGTAGCCAGGAAAGTGATGAAGGGCTCCTTCTCAGCTTATTTGCCATAATGGTGAGGGATACAAAGGGAATGAAAGGTGAAATGCAGAACATAGAAGCACAGGGATGTTCAAAGGGAAACAGGGTGCTGGGAAGGGGTGGACTCATGGCAACTGGAAACTCTAGGAGATTCAATGCAATGAGGTAGTAACAGACAAGAGCAAATGAAATAAAACACCATATGGTGAAGGAAGTGCAAGGTATGAAATAAGAGTGTGAATCTGCATGGAAACCTAATCACAATGTGAAGTGGCAAGTGGCAGCTTTGTGATGATTTTTTATGCCATAGTCATCCACTCCATGTTAAGCATCACTCATGTGACTTAGTATTCGTTCTTTGAAATTGTAGACTCTGACATATTTATGACAAAGAAAGACAGTTGAAAAAGAGGTGCATGATGCACTGGACTCTGTTTTAGTGGACCTCTTTTTGGCCAGTTGAGCTGTTTATTTTATCCTTGCCTCTATAACATCCTTCCAAAATATTGGGAATGAGAGGTCCTGTCTGCCAGTTGCAACTGGCACAATCCACCGCTTCCATATTTGATTTGCAAATGTTCTTAAAAGGAGTATGATGCTAAGGATGTCATAAGCCAGTAACACATTCACCATTTAGAATTTCTTAGGATATACTGTTGACATCCATCCAATGAACATTGTTGACTCAGTGCTGACATTGTTGGTTTAGCAATGTGTGTTTGCTGATGACCTTGCCCTCCCAAGAGATACTGAGGATACATCCGAGACAGCAAAGGAAATGTCTATGCTTTTCTCCTGGCTATTTGAACCTGCTGTTTGAATGCTGTTTGAACCTCACCACTAAAGTGAAATGCATTCAGAATGCAGGCTTGGTAGAATCACAGTTTGGTGTTCGCAGTTTCTTGTGCAGTTTGTATGTAACTGCAGCTTTTGTGATGCAAATGTTGGTTTCGGCACCAAATGTAAGCGTTTCAGTGACTGTGGAGTCTGGATGTGTGAAGCTACAATAAAAAAACCCTCTAGCATTACATTGCCGATGCAGTTAAATGCCGGTATAATAACATTTTGAATCGTGAAACTAGTATTTCAAGATGCTGTTTGTCAAAAACCAAATTCTCTCCATGTCTATTCACTTTCTGCAGCAGATGTTTCTCAGCACCTGGAGTCAGTGGTTTTGCCAAGTCCTCCACAGTCGATTTAATATTCAGCTCGAACATGAGAGATAGGCTGTCTATGGTGCCTCGAGCCTCCTCAATGAAAGAGTCCTTCCTCCTGTAATTTGCCTGAATAAAGTTCACAGTCATCTTCCACCAATCTCTCCCAACTATTTATTGCAGCTGTCGTCTTTGTTGTCAAGCCACCATTTTCCTTGCTGATGGATCTGTTGTCTTTTAATACCATTAGTTATGTGCCTATATTCTGTGTTGAAGAAGAGCTGAATGTCTGCCAGAGTTGCAACCAACAGTAGTAACCAGCAGACCATCTAGCATGTTGTTAACTTGACTTCAAACAGCACTTTGGAAATAGAACCAGTCTGACTCAAGATTGGGATACAGACTCTAACCTCACACCTTTAATGCACTGTCTGAGCTGAGATGTCACTTTCTTTAGATAAAATCTTAAGGATGTGACTTAAAAGTAGTTCTGGAATTTACATCTGCATTAACCAAAACTGCAACCCATTCTAAAAGATGAAAGACTAAACAGCAATCTAGATTTATTCAATATATCATTTCAGTTCCATGACAAAGTTGTTATCTTTTGCTATAAACTCTGTGTCTTACAGTCCTGCTCCACAACTACCCGATGAAGAAGCAGTACTTCGAAAGCTAGTATTTCCAAATAAACCCACTGGACTATAACCTGGTGTTGTGTGATTTTGTTAACTAAGCCAACAAAAACATTCAACAAAAGAATTAGATCATCAAATTGGACATGTTGAAAGACCAGAATCAATATAGTTCAGCAGCAGGAATAATAGGCAAGTCAGAATTGGAATCAGATCAAATAGAAGCAGCAGTTTTTGGTGCACTAGACTGTAAAAGAAGGTAAAGGATAGATGGCCAGCAGGGAGAATACTGGAAGAGTCAAGCCTGGAGATGACAATTCATGAATGGACTGATGTAAAGGTGAAACGGAAAATATTATGTTGGCAGGAATTGTAAGAGGTGGAAATAGCCAGTGTCAGCCTGAATTAATTGTTTAAATGTCTGCTGTGTAGTTTGAATCCACAAACTTCTGATGGAGAAGCAACAGTGCTTATATTAAGCCAATGCTGTCAATGCGAGAGAGAAATGAAAGGAAAAAAAAAAGAGACAAGAGAGAGGATTAAGTAAAAGGGGAAGAAAGATGAATGACAAAGAGAGAAAAAGATGGTTAGAAAAAGGGACTAAAATTATAGCATGACAAAAGTTCACATACAAATTTCCATCAAAAGTACGGGCACAGAAATTTATATTCAAAAGAGAATAATGAGAAATTCTATTACTTAAAATGGGGTCAGCTCTATGTCTGCACACCCAGCCTCAATCTCCTTGACACTTTGAGACAACATTCAATCTTGACTATATTAGAGCATGGAAAATATGACAATTATTTGCTAAAATCAATGCCAATAATTGTATGTAACTGAAAATAACCACTGGATGTGAATATAGGAGGTATAGTTAGTATGTTTGCAGGTGACACCAAAACTGGTGGTGTAACTGGACAGCAAAGCAGGTTACCTCAGAGTACAAAGGGACCTTGATCAGGTGGGCAAATGGCCGAGGAGTGGCAGATGGAGTTTAATTTAGATAAATGGGAGGTGCTGTATTTTGAGAAGACAAATCAGGGCAGAACTTATACACTAATGGTAAGGTCCTGGGGAGTGTTGCCGAACAAAGAAACCTTGGGTTGCAGGTTCACAGCTCTTTGGAAGTAGAGTCATAGGTAAACAGGGTAGTGACGAAGGCATTTGGTTTGCTTACCTTCAGTGGTCAGTGCATTTCGTATAGGAGTTGGAAGTCATGTTATAGTTGCACAGGACATTGGTTAGGCCACTTTTGGAATACTGCACGTAATTCTGGTCTCACTGCTATAGGGGAGATGCTATGAAACTTGAAAAGGTTCAGAAGAGATTTACAAAACTATTGCTAGGGTTGAAGGTTATGAGGTACAAGGAGAAGCTGAATAGGCTGGGGTTAATTTCACTAGTGCTATGGAAGCTGAAGGGTGACTTTATAGAGGTTTATAAAGTCATGAGGGTCATGGATAGAGTGCGTAGCTAAGCTCTTTCTTTGAGAGTAGAGGATTCCAAAACTAGAGGGCACAGGTTTAAGGTGAGAAAGGAAAGGTTTAAAAGGGACCTAAGGGAAAACGTTTTCTTTCAGAGGGTGGTGCGTATATGGAATGAGCTGCCAGAGGAAGTGGCGGAGGCTGGTAAAATTACAACATTTAAAAAGGCATCTGGATGGATATATGAATAAGAAGGGTTTAGAGGAATCAGGGGCTAAATGCTGGCAAATGGGACTAGATTACATTTAGGATATCAGGTCGACATGGACGGGTTTGACAGAGGGGTCTGTTTCCAAGCTGTACATCTCTATGAATGTATGACTCTTAATGTAACTTATGCCAATTAGTAACCAATCATTCCCTCAAAATAAATCTACATTCAAATGTTACAACTCAATAATTGCTGAGAAATAGCTCAACATATGCAAAACCCTAATGTTCTGAGTGGCCTTATGGAATTTAAACCCCCAAAATTATTTATACATGATCAATCATGATGGTCAAACAAACTAAAAGCCACACACTAGACTAGAACTGCATGGAGGGCTGGATAGTTTGTGTTGTGAAAATAAAATCACACCATTGCAGGTCTCAACTCGTTCTGGAAAAATTACAGCAGCTCCACAAACATTTTTTTTTAAATAAATACTTTCCACCCCTCCCTTGCTAAGTTTTATGTATAGTTAAAGAAGTTGCAACCATACATCAAACACCTACCAGCTCCAAACCGTCTCTGTTTAACTTCTAGTCACAGTTGTTCAACTATGAATCAGTCTTTTAGATAAACATTTCAGCCTAGTCTATTTTAATGTGTTATCTCTAATACGTTTTTACAAGGATTTCCCCTCACAATAGAAAAAAAAGTCTGTAATCAAAATTTATTGGTCATACATCGCTTTAAAAAGTTCAGAGGGTTAGAAGTACCATGGATACATATGCTTACTATACAGTAATGATTGACACATATCAGACCATGAGACGTGGTTATATGGTGATGGATGATACTTTTACAATGTTATGTCAAATATATTTTAAATGTGCACTTGGAAGTATACCTGTTTAATAACATATTGCACTACCAATTATGTGAAATTATTCTCACTGAAGCAAATAGCTGTCATTAACTGTCTCAGGCTTATGGCACCCATGATTAATGAGTCTTCTGTATTTGTAGAACATTTTTTCCCATTCCCAAGCAATACATAACTCTTGCCTTCTGCTGTCCACAGTGTATATTATTCCATAAAGTTCAAGACTCTCTGAATTGGTACGCCAAGTAATATAAATTTAAAATTTAAATGTGATACGATCCAAGTAACGTATATTTAAAAGTCACACAAAATATCAAATGAAATAATGATACAGGACACTGATCATTCTGCTTCCAGAAGGACCAATTCCACCACAGAACATTCCAGATAGGCTCCTTCTTCAAAGACTGCAATTACCCCTCTCACATGGTCGTCAATGCCCTCCAGAGCATCTCCTCCACTTCTGCTCCTCTGCCTTTGAACCCCAGTCCTCCAATCGCAAAAGGAACAGAACCCCCCCTGGTCCACACCTTCCACCCCACAAACCTCCACATATATCACATTAGCCTTTGCCACTTCGGCCACCGGCAAACAGACCCCACCACTAGGGATGTATTTCCCTACCCACTCTATCTGCATTCCGGAGAGACCATTCCCTCCGTGACTCCCTCAAATCCACACCCTTCCCACCAGCCCCAGCACCTCCCCCTGCCACCAAAGGAAGTGCAAAACCTGCACCCACACCTCCCCCCTCATCTCCATCCAAGGCCCCAAAGGATCTTTCCACATCCAACGGAAACTTACCTGTATTCCCATACACGTCACCTACTGTATCAATTGCTCCCAATGTGGTCTCCTCTACACCGGAGCGACAGGATGCCAATTCTGTGGGACAATCTTTGGGACACTCGCACCAACCAACCCCACTGTCTAATGGCTGAACACTACCTCCCCCTCCACCAAGGACATGCAGGTCCTGGGCCTCCTCCATCACCAAATTTTTATCACCAGACACCTGGAGGAAGAACGCCTCATGTTCTGCCTTGGGACCCCGGAACCACTCGGTATTAATGTAGATTTCACCAATTTCCTCATTTCTCCCTCCCCCCACCCCAACCTTATCCCAGTCCCAAGCCTCCAACTCAGCACCGCCCCCTTGAATGGTCCTACCTGTCCACCTTTCTACCCATCTACTCCACCCTCCCTTCTGACCTATCACTTCCACCCGCACCTTCATCCACCTATCACATTCACAGCTACTTTCCTCCTAGCCCCACCCCTCTCCCATTTATCTCTCAAACCCCCGGCCCATAAGCCTCATTCCTGATGAAGGGTTTATGCCCGAAAAACCAATTCTCCTGCTCCGCTGCTGCCTGACCGGTTATGCTTTTCCAGCACCACACTCTCAACTATAGGACATTGAAAAAAGCAAAGGTAAGTGAAAAGAAGGAAACACCATTCAGTGCACTGAATTCCATCAGTTCTGACAGACTAGCAAGACCATTAAAACTCTATTAGCAGTGCTTAGCAAGGTTGTTTCTTTTTCTCACTGGGGCAACAATCAGGAGATTCTCAGAACCATAGTCTTCAAAAGTAAAATGCAAAATACATATTCTCTGGACAATACTTCTACCCATAATCATTCAAGCTATTCCTGTAGCCTAAAGGAAAGCTATAGTATTTAATTGACCCAACACGTACATACCTCGGTACCTGTTTCCAGGAGAGATGTAATTATTGTCATAATTAGTCAAAGTACAATGTAAAATACACAGCATGTGTGTCTACTAAAAGATCAAAGCTGATGAATGTTGCACAATCATAGCTAATTGGATTTTTGGAAGCCAGATTACATCCAAGCAGATCTTTACATCCCTGCTGTACAAACTTCACTGTTCAGCCAAATGACAAAAGCTTCAAGATATATCATTCACACAGAGTAGTTTAAAGGACTTTTCCTCATGTGATCTGACCTGACCTAATAACACATACACATTTTTGTTATAAGGTACCATGTTGTAATAGATCTTCGTATCACAGGATTTGATTCCCAAGTTAGCAGTATAATATCAGTGTAATAGCAAAGATTCATAAACTTGTTATATTATATTGTGTTGGACAATTAACTTACAGTACATTACAAAAAGCCTTCACTGATAAAGGAGAACTCACTTTCGCTTCTAGTCATAGGCTGCTGATTGAAGACCAGTTCCAAGACATGACCTCAACAATCTAGGCTGTCACCTCAGTGCAATATGGAGGGAGATTGTACTATCAAAAGTTGCTGTCTTTCAAATACCATTACACCAAGGCCCCAGGCTGAAACCATCCCAGCACAGGACCAAATATTATCAGACGGGCTTTAAAGTGAAGGGCAGGACCTGATTCCTGTCCAATTCCAGGTACCAACATTTCTTATTGATGTGGGAAAGAGGACAGGTCACAAACCCACACTTAAATGTGTCAATGTTAGCTCCTCCAATGCAGAACTGGGCATATTAGACCTTTTGCAATTTTCAGGTTTCAGGCCTGTTTGGGAAGACATGTTTCACATTGTGAATCGCAGAGCAATCATGGTTTGGAATTAGGAACCATATGAAAAGGTTTTGCCAATCTCACAGATCATAATGAAATCCTGTATAATAAAGTTTGCAATTTTAATACAGTAATTATGTTTTGAAATGGTACATTACCATTAACTTTTAAAAGTGAAAAAGTCTTCAGATGCATTAGAGTATTGTGCACTCTTTACAGAATGGTGGAATTCAAACCTGATTGCATGAAATGTGTTTTTGCTTCCATGTTTTCCTTGAAGTTCAGACATTGGTGTAGCTGTTTAAAAGAAGTGATCGATGGCTTCTAGTTATGTTCAAAGATTTTAAAAGGTATTCAGCTATAAGGGGCGTGGTGGTATGATTGTTCAAGGGAATATTATTGTGAATGCTTGGCTGAGTTCCAAACCAAGAAATTAACTCAGCTCAACAGGGGTTGCTTAAACAGTGGATTGATGAGCTGTAACAGCAAATATAAGTTGCCATTTCAACAGATCCACGAGGTGTTAATTACGTGGGTTTACAAGTGAACTTTGTTTTGACAGATTGTGGAGGTTCTCAATATGGTTACAGGGTTCCTGAGTTCTGTTTATAGTGGTTTAGG
Organism: Chiloscyllium plagiosum; assembly: GCF_037043375.1. NCBI lineage: Eukaryota > Metazoa > Chordata > Chondrichthyes > Orectolobiformes > Hemiscylliidae > Chiloscyllium > Chiloscyllium plagiosum. Next base: position 72,652,973 of record NW_028270140.1, read on the forward strand.
TTTTATGGGGGAAGAAGAGTATTTGCTGGTGAGGGATACAAAAGGAATATGCAGACAAAGGGAGAGGGATGGGGCTCACATTCATTGCCAGAACGGAGTCTGCATGTAGGCACGGGCTTTTAAACAGGTCACTTCATCATCAGCCTGCCTCCATCGCCACCTGTGAGTGCTTATAGTCTGGAGCAGACCTGCCTCCTCTATCTCTGCCACAAAGCATGGGTGAATACAAATACAGCATGAGCAAACTTGCCAGACCCTCCTCCAAAATGAAAACCTTGAAGTGGGCATAAAGGAGCCCAAGGCACCATTTTGAAATAGCAGAGTTACCCTGGTCGATATTTATCATTCAATCACCATCGTAAGGACAAATTATTTGGCCATGCTCACATTGTGCAAGCCTGCTGTGATTTCTACCTAACAACAGAAATTATGCTTTTAAAGAACTTCATCAGCTTTAAAGGGCTATTGGAGGTCTGGTATCACGAGAAGCACCACATAAATACAGAACTTCTTTTTCCAAGCATGAATTTTACCGTTCTGGCCTATTCCTTAATCTCAGACATCTACCTACTGAAATACATACTTCAGTTGGATTCATAACAAAATTGTAATAGCTATTTATAATTTTTATAATGTCCAATCTGTTTACTGAACTAACCTTGGAAGCTTATTAAAAATAAAATTGGGCCCAGAACACGACCTCGTGGAATGGCTACAGAAATGTCCTAGAACTGAGATACCAAACCTCGAACAACCACAACCATCTTCCAGTGTGTTAGCTATGATTCCAACCAGTAAAGAATTTTCCCCAGTTCACATGGACTCACTTTTTCTCGGGCTCCTTGATACCACACCCAGTCAAATGCAGCCTTCATGTTAATGGCACTCTCACATCACCACCAGAATTCAGCTCTTTTGTCCATGTTTGAACCAAGGCTGTAATGAAGTCAGGAGCTGAGTGGCCTTGCTGGAACCCAAACTAAACATTAGTAAGCAAGTGCTGCTTGATAGCAATACTGGTGATACTTTCCACCATTTTCCCGATAGTCAAGCGTAGAACAATGGGGTTTGGTCAGGTCAGATCTGTCCTCCATTTATAGAGGACATATTGATTAATTTTCCATATTATCAAGCAAATGTGAATTCTGAAGCTGTACTGGAACAGCTAAGCTAGGAATGCAGTAAGTTCTAGAGACCTTTTGTACTATTGCCAAAATGTTGTCAGGATCACTGCCTATGCAGCATCCAGTGTCTCAAATCATTTTGTGTATCATGTGAATTAAATTGTCTGAAGACTGGTATCTGTGATGCTGGGACTGCCAAGACCAAGATGAAGCATTCACATGGCACTTCTAGCAGAAAACTGTTGCGGATGCTTCAGCCTTATCTTTTAAACTAATGTGATATGGCAGTGGTCTTTGGTTTGGCAGATTTGCAAGTAGCCTCAATGAATTTCTGCAGCACATCTTTTAAAATGGTACACAGTGTGCTACACTGTTGCATATAAATGATATACTGTGAATCATATTGCACTTTGTTCATAGAATGGAACATTTGTAGAAGTTGGCTCACTACTACATCATGGATGCATTTACACAATGATCTCACAGCCAAGAGGAAGGCATTTACCAGCATATTGCCTAGACTGGAGAGTTTCAGATAAGAAGAGAGACTGGATAGACTGGGGATATTTTCCTTAAAGGAGAAGAAACTTAGTGGGACATGATTGAGATTTATACAATTATGAGGGGCATTGATAGGGTATTTAGGAAGAAATGTTTCCCCATGGTGGAGGGATCAATGACCAGGGAACAGAGTTTTAAGATAAGGGACAGGGGTTTAGAGGGGATGGGAGGGGAAAAAAAATTACTCAGATGGTGTTAGGAATCTGGAACTAACTGCTTGTCAGAGTGGTAGAGACAGAAACCTTCATAACACTGAAGTATTTAACTGTGCACTTGCAATATTAAAGGCATACAAGCCTATGTGCTAAGTGCTGGAAAACAGGATTGGATTAGCTAGGTGCTTGTTTTTGATCAGCGCAGACACTATGACATGCAGATTTCTCTGACCCTACCCAAGAAGGAAAAGTACCAATGATTATTTTATCAAATAAAAATAAAGGCTTGCATTTATATAATGCCAATCACAGTGCCCCTAACAGCCAATGAAATACTTCTAAAATGCAGTCACTGTGATAATTTTGACCAGTTGTCATGAAGGAGGCTTGCAGAAAATACATTTTAGTTTCTTATATTTGGTGCAAATGTCTTCTCTGTCCTGGTCAAACAGCCTACCAGTACATATGAAAGATGATCACATGATCCTATGGCTCCTTGCAGTCTTGGCACTTATTCACTTTGTCAGTAATTGGAGACTGCCGGCTTTTATGTCTGGTATTGCTTTTCAGCACAGAAAAAGAGGAGGAGACGGGAAGCTTGTCACAGCAGGGAACACTGAACAGTAAAGAGATGGACACATTGCTGTACAACATCAGGCTACATCAAAGCCTACCTGCAGCAAGGGCCAGCAGCCTACATGGCAAACATGCTGCATGTGCTTCAAGGTGAATGGCTATGTATGAAAGAGAGCAGTCCTCATTAGGATCAAGACAGGCTACAGTCAGTCAAGTGATACCATCACAGTTAGTCAAAGGGCTTGTTCTATTCCAGATCATGGATTGGCTATGATAAGTTAGAGCTTTGTCTGCAAGAGTCTGAAGATGAATGCTTTTGCGTGCTGGGGACTGAGCCATGGTCAATCCTGCAAGTGGTCCAGAGATGACAGATAGGTCACCCAGATTACAGAGAATCCATCAATCCAGGGGTGGGTCAATATTTCTTGCAAATAACCAAGGGAATGGTTTCAACAATATAGAAACAGAAAAGCAGTCAGTGGTATTACAGGAGAAGGAGGGTTGGCAAGGTGGCCCTAGTGAGTGAGTAGGAAGTGCAGAGGGCAAGAAGGGCTAATGCCCGAAACGTCGATTCTCCTGTTCCCTAGATGCTGCCTGACCTGCTGCGCTTTTCCAGCAACACATTTCCATCTCTGATCTCCAGCATCTGCAGACCTCACTTTCTCCTCCCAAGAAGGTTTAGTAGTTTGGTAGATGAGATGAGTTAGAACCATTACGCGAGTTGTAGTCAATGAATCCTGGTACAATACCTGCACAGTGGCAAAATTAGAGTGAGTGATGGTCCTGTGAGTGTGAGGTAGCATAGAACAGATAGCGGCACTTAGCCTTGTAAAAGTCCAGGTAAACACTGACTCCCTTCCGGTACTGCCGAGCAATGACCTGGGCTGCTTTGTGTGCCCAGCCTGGCTGCGACTGGTGGCATGGCTCCTTTGTTGACCAGCAGGAAGAGGAAAGGCCCTCCATTGCACCATTCCACTTACCAGGTCCCTGTCTGTGAAAGCTGGGTGTGAGGTTGCCTTTCTGGATCACGTCCTCAGCGATAATGAGCAAATTCCACAGTGTGAGCGTCAGTGCCTGGCTTGCAACATTTAAAATGGTATGGCACTAGGCTTCATAAATGATGCCAACAGTGTGAATGCTGGAAGGTTCCAGCAGTGGCAAGCACTTCCACATCTCCTGCCACATGACTGCACAAGGAGGACGCCAAAGAGCCAACACGAATTATAAACAAGGGAAACTGTAAAAAGATTTACTGAGAAAAAGCACTGCAAGAGATGGTGGACCAGCTGCCATGGACCTCATTTACTAAATAACTCAAAATGGGATTTTTTTTTAAATGATTGGCAAAGGAACCCAAAAACAATATGATGGGGAAACTCATACAGATAGGGGCAGTTTGGAAAATCAGTAGTTCGCACTGCTGTCTTACAGCACCAGGTTCAATTCCATCCTTGGGATGACTGTCTGTGTGGAGTTTGCATATTCTCCCCATGTTTGCCATGAGAGGTGTCGGGGCTGGATCTGCATGGGATGCCCTTCGGAGGGTTGGTGTGGACTCAGTGGGCCGAATGGCCTGCTTCCATACTGTAGGGATTCTATGATTCTGGAATGCACTGCAAGAAAAGGCTATAGAAAATGATTTAATGATTACTTTAAGAGAAATTGGGTAATTAAAAATGAAAAGAGCTTGAAAAGAAAAAGAAAATGCTGGAATCTGGAGAATGAACAGGGGTGTGAGGCTAGCTGACTTGGTGGTTCTTTTGAAGGTACAATCATGTTGGGTCAAATGGCCTCCATTTGGGTTGTATTAGACATGTTTCTACTTTCACTGATGATGCTTAAACTCTCACCATCCTGAATGCAAACTCTGAGAAGTAATCCTATTATGCATAGTTTCAATATTCAACACTGATAGTAATAGAAATTGACATTATAACAGTTCTATTTGGAAACACGCTGGAATAAGGGACTGAGAGTCAATTACAACATTAGACATAGCTGAGTGCATAAAATCAACGCAAGGCCCCTATTTGGCTGTAGAAAATGCTGCAACATTCATTACAACCATTAGTGGATAGAATCCAATAGTGCAAAGGGCCATTAAAAATCTCGAGCTGGTGTTTCTTTTGATTCAATAGGCTTATTTTAGGATTGAATGTTGCAATCTAATACCTACTCTTTTAGACAACTGGTTTGTTAAAGTCATATTAAAATTTAACTACACTACTGTATTGTCCTTTAAAATCACACCTACATGGTCAAACTCCCAAAGCACCAATTAATCGGATAAGACCATTCTATAACAAATTGATATCTGTACTATTTACAAGCTATTGTACATTGAATGCCTGTCAAAAAATCTCCAAAATAGCTTAAAAAGAGAATGCAAAGGCAATTGGACTAAAATACAAACTTACAAAACATCTTCTTTCAATTAAAATAGAATTGATCAGAAATAAAATAGAACCCACTTGTTACTCAGTACAAGTCAATAAATGTCTTATTGAGTCCTTAAGAATACATTGCATTAAAACTTTACTCACTTAAAAAGGTGCTCTGAAGCCTTGAATTCACTTATTTGCACATTACTTTCATCCTCTATCCAGCAAATAGTCTATTCTTGTTGCCACACATGGCTTTTTATCTGCTCCGGACAGCATATTCTCGAACAGATGAAGTAGACGCCAATTGATTTGCTGTCGACCATGGTAAATTAATAGCAACAAATTGCTGAGAGCCCCTGTCTCGCTGCTCCGCCATGCTTCAGCAGTTTTGCTTTATTTGCTTCATGATGGGCAGCAGTCAAGCCTCTTCAAGTCAATTTCTTCTTAACAACCTGCAATACTTCTCAGTAGTGAAAATAGAGCCGTCGCTTGTAAGCCAGAAATCAATACTACTATTGCCCTTAGAAAATGCTAAACAAGCAGTATTGACAATCCACTTGGTGCTGGAGGGTATCGGATATAATGCAAATCTATATTCCTCTCCTCCTTGTAGTCACTGTACTTCACTAAAAGGTTTCTAATGTTATTTATCATCATTTCCGATCGACTACTGCAGTTATGATTTTGAGATTCAATCAATGGGCCGAGCCCTTAAATTTGTATTTAATTGTTTTGAACAACAATCACATTTTTTATTGTACATTGCTCACACTAGAGGTTTACTCTGCCAAAAATCCTTAGAACAGAAAGCTTCTGATTGATATCAAGTGGAAACAATAAAGGGCTGCGAAGAAAACAAGCTGTCATCACCCTTGTACTGTCTCCTTTATATCCTTAGCTTTCTAGTCCACATATACAGTTCCTTCCAAAACAGACCAGTTTATCAATGCACCAAATTCAGAGTAATTTTTAGAGTGAAAATAATTATTCACAAACATGAAGTAGACAATTGTATCAGCACTTCAGTTGACAGGAATACAAATTTTCAACTCAAATTAGTTATTGTATACATAAGAGCAACTGCAAAGTTGAAATTGAATACTGTGGCTCAGGTAACTGTTACAAACCACTTAATCAGCACTCTTACTGCTGATGATGTCATCTGAACCCCCAGATTAGATTAGCCATAATCATTTTCAGTGCTATTCTGTGTACTCTGTCATGCATAACATTGAGATACATACAGATTAATAGTTTTAACCTCAACAAAAACTGAACATTGTTAAAATTAGCTTTATTATAAATTGATCGGTAGAAAATCATAATTCTAGATGTTTTAAAGTGTGATTATAAGAAATCTGATGTAGATTCCTGTTGTATAAAGACAAGTACAGAAATTTATCATAAAATCAGAGACTAACTCTTAGACTGCTGGCAGGTTCAATTAAATTCCCTAGATCAGTTGCATTCTGAATCTTCGTCTTCTATGCTTTAATACTAACATTAATACTGAAGATGCAATTCATCATGTAGCATATGAAATACTAAAACAGAATGCAGATCACCAACATATTGATTATATAAAATCCAGAAGTTAATTTAAGCACATGAAGATTTACACTTAAGTATTAACTATCACTGCAAGTTTTCTAAGAAGTAAAAATGAGGCTTGAAATTTGAATGACAACAAAAATATATCCAGATCATCTTCAAACAGAATAGCTATAAGCCTTGAATTTAACAATAGGAAAAAACCTGACATCTTAGTTATTTAGATTTAAAAGAGGTGTATCAGAGAGAAAATGTTTAAAATAACTTTAAATCTCTTATCTCTTTAAATATTATTTATATATTTATAATATTAGCATTAGTTACCTACTTTAACAAGCGTATACCATTTAAAATATTTAAAACAGGTTTCAGAATTTGTGGTATTTCAGCTTACATTCTGGATAAATTCAGGACCTTACATCGTTGCCATAGCTCAATATCTCATTACAATACCACAACTGGTAGCAATTGTTCAATCAGTTGCAGTAAAACTTACTATGGTTAAATATAAAACTATACTACTTTTAAAAATCAGAAGTTACTTTTAGCATGCATATGACAATCTAAAATTTTACATCTGAAATTGGCAGAATTTGGATGAATACTATGTTGAAATATTTCCCACAGTTTTCAATAAATTAAATGCAAAACAAAATCCTTGATAACGCATTACTAAGAACAAAGCAAAACTCAAGTAATGGTGCAATTCTCTCAGAAGGAATATATTCTTAAATACTTCACTTCAATCATTTCTGCTAAAGGAAGTGTAAAATGAATGAGGACCAAAACAGAATGCAGAATAAAATTTAAGGACAAAATCAACATTAGGGTGTGACTGGTGCAAAAGCATTATTCCTGATATTTGCTAATCCCATCATAATACCATTACAACCATCATGCTATATGCTAATATAATTAGGCTCAGACAACATAAACTGAATCTTTAAAGTGGATGGTGGGGAACAATAATTTATACATCCAAAATACACACATTACCAAATACTGTGCTACATTTAGAACGCAAGAATGGAATTCCAGTGCTCTTAAGTGAATTAGTCCATACTGATTTCAAGAACAAGGTACAAATGCAAAACAGATCAATTCAGCTGAAATATTGTCCATTTCCCAATAAAGGAGACCTTATTGAAAATATCTGGTACATAATACATAATGTTTTGCTGAAAGGTTGGAATAAAATCAGAACTTAAATAATGGCTTGAAAGATTTCCACTGTGTGCATGTATATACATATGCATGTGTATATACAGATACAATTTTCTGACAAGCTGCTTGTTATGAATATATACACCTGATCAGGAAAACCTTTTTATTCGAAAAAAAAATCCTTTGTTCCTGAAGGTCATGGAAGTGAGAGAGAGGTTTTAAAATATCCAAAATCACAGTATATTAAGGAACTGGAAGCCACCAGCATTTCTGCTCGTTGCACAAAGAGCAAATAAAATGGTAATTAAAAGATACATAAACTTTTCTTTTCAGAATTGAATTACACAAATGAAGGACATGGATTAAATGAATAAGATGCACAAATCACATTTTTATAAATATAAATCCTTTGAATTACTACATATTTTAAATAGGCAAACCCTAAACAATACTGCATATTTCAATTAGTTCACAAACTCAGTGGTGAAAAAGATCACATGAACCACTGAGGGCATAAATTTTAAATTACATAAGTAGATAATACGACACCAATTCAGTGACATCATCGTTGTTTGACTGTCTGCATTTCATGTTCGACAAAGCAATGGCTGTTTGGAAGCAGAGTGGACATTTCCCAATTATGCTACAGTGCAAATATATCTGGGTAATTTGCACAAGCTACGGATACAGTGGTTCACTAGCTTTATAAGCTGTGTTACAATCTTATTGTGTACATTATTTTAAAAAGCTGCAATTGTTTAATCTTCTTTAATTCGCATTAACATTCTATCTCACTTAAAATAAAACTACTTCTCATGGCTAAGCCTTGAAACAAGCTATTATTTTCCCCTTAAAGAGCGTGCAAACAAATAAAGATTAAGCCTGCCTATTTGACTCTTGCATGTGGCAAATACAGGAATAAATTGTCTACAATAATCCTTTTGATCTCAGAGTTATTTCCAAGAATAAGATATTTGTGCATCTCCAAACTTCTCTTTCCATTTAATTTTACTATTTCATAGGACTCCTAGTCTTTAAGAGAAAAATTTAAAAAACTAGCAGTCTAATAAATTAGTTTCATAACAATATCAGAACTGGATAGGGAACTGCATGCTCATCCCACCTCAGTATAAAAATCAATCTCACTATAAAATAATAGATACCTACATTCTAACTTCAGCTCCTACATGTGAATACCAAAACTAATATTAAATCTAAAATGGAAATTGTCTTTATATCTTTAAACTATCAATATGTTATGTTTTAAATAAAATGCTTCATTCAAAGCCCCTCATATACCCACCATGCTCTCATTTAAATACAAGCCCGCTTACCCTCTCCTTAGACAATCAAAGCAGATGTCTTTTTAAAAATTATACTCAAGAGAATGCAAGGTGGACTTCTCAAAACTCATTTACTTCCTCACATGGGGATTCATCAGCTGTAAACTGCTCAATTTCCCCCAAGTTAAAAAGGTGTTCTTTAACCTGAACTAATGACCAGTATGCAAGAAGCACCAATTTGATCCTCATTACTGCCCCTTATCAAGGCTCATTTGCTGTACGATTTTTGAAACTAAGCGCCAATATTTCCTGATTAGACCATAATCCAAGTGTTGTCAAGGGACCAGCAGAAGGGGTCTTATTCTAATGATGCCTTCTCCTAGATGACAATGCATTCTGAAAAGCTATCAAATTACTCTGCTCCTTCGTTGATCTATATTTTCCACTTCCTGCTCACGATATCTAAAAGAATAAATGGTGGCCATTTAAAAATGTTTAAAGAGCGTCGGTATTGATTTACACAGTCACCCTTCATATATTGTATTAAACAAAGTCACAAAACAGATTATTCCATATATTTTAAAATTCATTACCATTCAGTTTTACAGCGTATTCAGGTAATTTTGCAGACACGCTCGTCAAAACTCATCCTTATGAAATAAGTTTTGAAAGAAGCAAATAAGATAATTTGTGCATCTGTGAGATAGTACAACATTATCCAGTTCCTTACTCACAAAGCAACAAACCTGCTATATTTCCCTACCACAAAAGCATCATCCTCTAGACATTTTCAGCTTTCCCCAAAACACATAGTTGGCTTTATTTACAAATACATGGTAAGGACAGAGTCACATAGAACAAATCTACACCAAGCATCCCACTTTAAGCAATAATCCACAGAAGATCTCTCAAAGGTGATGGGGGAATTATGCAAATCATTTTACAAGTGGTAAGAAATTGCATTTCACAAGCAGGATATCCCTTTTTTTGTACAGAAACATCTTAAATGGAGTTACACAAAAGATACCTTTCTTTGCTTGATTTACACACCTGTTCCTGTGACTCAGAGTGGAATTATCAATCATGCTGACAAGGACAGTACATCAGTGCTCTGCCAAAGTGTGAAAGATTTATTACTCCAAACACAGGCAAACAATCAATGAGTGTTTTTAAAATCATGTCAAAGGATATGATATTGTGATCAACACTTAGATTCTGGAGCTCAATTTCAAGTAATACAATACATGGTGTCACTTATGCTATGTGAAATTCTGGATAGTTAAGTATCATTGTTGAAATAGGTGTTAAAAAAGTCAGTGTAAACAAAAAAGTCCTGAACTGGAACATTTTGATACCATCGCAGTCTTACAAATTTCTGCAACAATATTTTCATTTGAAACCTCCTGATTCTCAATAGACAGGGAGGAAATCTTGGTTTGATAATTTTAATGTTAGAAGTTATTTTCATGCTGAAGATGTTGATCAAAAGTGATTCCAGCTGCTATTCAAAACATAATATGTACACATCTTGTGGAATAAACTTCAGTAACAAGATATGTTCAACTATCATAATTTTGGTTTGTTAAACAAAGAGTCAGGTGGAACTATATAATGTACAACTCCTTAAGGAGTTGACTAATCCTGTAAAGTTTCTGCCGTTTTCAGCATTGAACTCTCAATTACTCCTCTTCAAAATCTTATAATCACATTTGCATAAATCTACTTCAATTGCCCAACATTACATTTTCAAATAACAACTACATCCTCCAAATATTTATTGAAAGTGAAAGACTCTTACCTGTTTGTGCATTTCTATATTCAGTCCATAAGACATTTCATAATACTGGGAATGGAACAGAAGATATAGCTGGTAAACGCACCTTGATTTTAGCATTCACAATCACGAAAATTGATAAATATGGTGAATTATCAACATCTGCCATTACAAAAACACAAGTCAAGTTTAAACTTACCATGACATAATGGCGTTGCATTTCGGTCTTTTCACTGGCTAGCTTTTCACATTCCAATTTCAAACTGTTTAAATAAAGAAAAATTGTTCAAGACGCTATCTGGACATTTCATAGACCGCGCTGCCGGCTACACTTTGCGTAAACGTTGTTACCCTTACGATTGGAAGTGTTGGCTTACGAAGACAGGGTGCACTTAATTAATGCTGTACCGCGTTTTGTTGTTCCAGAAATGATTTATGATGCCAACTCTGTGTACATGCCAAAATGTGACAGCATGTATTTTAAGATTGATTTTAATAAGTACAAGTAGAATCCCAAACCTGACACATGCAAACATGACAAGTGCGTCAACGTTATTTCTTTCAATAGACTCAATTCATTAGAACAGAAAAGGAAACCATTACTTAGCGATTAAAAATACCAACTCAACTGGTACAAAATACAGGGATTCTGAGGAGAGCAATACTTGGTCCACTACCAACAGTGCCAAATTGTGTGATTTACAAAGTTTATACTTTCTGCAACAACAAAACAGGATCGCTACATTTAAAAACAGAAAATGTGCAGTATCTCAAAAAGTTTGAAATAATATCTAACGAAAAGCGATTTTAAAAAGTGATGCTATATATTTAAAAACAATGATCGAAGTTGCAGATCTGCCGAGCTGCACCGAACAGTGTTTTAATGCAGCTTTGGGGGCGTTACAATAATAAGAGATGCGATTGTTTCACACTTTGTAGCCTCGACATGTCAGGCGAATGAAGAGCAGTTTCAGAGGTTATTGCTTTTTCACCGTCACATCACACGAATGAGAAAATGTGAACGCGAAATAAAAGGAAATCAGAACACAGATCTAAAAATAATATCGAAACATTGAGTGTATGGAGGGCAGAGATGACCCGCGCTCGAAGTCCCTCACAGCAATTCGAATCACTTGTTTTCACGCTGGTAGGAAGAAACGTTTTAGAAGAAATTCAACAGAATGCAACGGCTCGGTTGAAGCAAGTCACCTCCGTACCCCATTGCATTGATGTTAAAAATCCGTCTTCATTTCATTTTCAACATGAGAAATAGTGCCAGCTTTGCACTCATGCACCATCCAAACAGCAGCAACCTCGAGAACATTTCCCCTCAGACGATTAAATGGGAGGAAATAGAAGCTTACATGCAATTCTCCACGCGTAGACAGTATACAGTACACCATAACCCTACCCGTGCAAAAGGAAGACGCTGAGAAAAGGAGTAGGTTTAAAAACCGAGAAAGGTTTTTAATACCCTTACTCCATTCGTATAACTACACTTGACTTGTACTTCCAGAAACACTAATGTTGCGAGGTTTTCTTTACATGAAAAGCTATTCTATCTACCTGTGATACTGCGCCTGCAAAAACTGAAATTCTTCTTTGATGCGATCACACGATTCGGAGATGGTGAATTTAAAGGGCTGTGCGGGCTGGTGAGGCGCCTAGAAATAAGAGGTGAGAAAAACCAGCATCAGTACCGAGACAAGTCGTCCGCCAATCCCATCAAATTGCTATTCCTTCACGTTATTGACAAAGCGAACGGAAACACTGCACCTTGCACGTCTCCAAATATTTACTGAAAGACTATAATTAAAGGCGTGTTGAGAGAAATCTAAAGCTCGCGTTGTGATTGTCCGTGTGTGATGTTTGGGGAAGAGGAGGGAGATAAAACAAAACATACAAAAACAACATGCAACACACAAACACACTTACGGGATGTCTGGCTTGAGGATACATCTCGCTGGGATTTTTGCACCAAAAGCCTTCTCGGTCGATCAGGTCAGAATTGGTGTCATTTAAGTTCCTTAATTTAAAAAGTCACCAAGTTGTAGGCGATCCGGTGGAAGGCGAGGATCTCTCCCTCTCTTTAGATCTCTCCGACCCCCAAAAAAGCGAATGAAACAAACAGAAAAAAAAAGTGGAGCATCGGGATGAGGACTGCAGATTCTCCGGGAGATTTCCTCCGATCCGGGATCCTGCTGTGCGGGGCAGCGGCTCGAAGCGACCTCACAGCATCAGTGAGTCCAGACTGGCCGTGGCAGAGGGACGAGGAGCCTGGGCGACAGGCGGACTGGCCGCGGCGGTGGTGGCGGCGGCAGCAACAGCAGCAGCTTCTTCCCTGCTCTTCATCCGATAACAGACCGAAGTAATGATTCGTGTTTACCAAATTTAGAAGCGCCGTGTCATTAACATTCTTACAGATTCACACCCCGGTCAACTTCACTTCAGCGACGGAAAGAGGAGGTATAGGAGATGCGATACTTCACCCGGAGCCGAGCGGAGCAGCCAGAGACTCGGGGTGGGGAGAGGTGTACAGATGGACCCTGGGATCTGTAGTCTACTTGCCTCTCCTTCCTGGCTGCAGACTACGGACTACCGGAGCCGCTCTAACTACAACTCCCATGAAGCTGCGCGGCACAATGCCTGCCCCGACGGCTGCCGTTTTGATCTGCGGTCCAATGGCAAGCGGCGACTCTGCTTCCACCACACACCCCGTCGCGCGTCTGTATCAAACCGTCCACCAATCGCCGCGCGGGACGGCGTTGGTCACGCCCTCCCATTCTCCAGTGTTGGCCAATGCCGAACAGCCTCGGCTGGTGATCCCCACGTGGGGCGGTGACGGTGGGCTGGTGAACAGACCAATGAGAGTGGGTAAAATGTGCACGGCGGACGCCTGGCGGCGCAGAGCGCGTTGCCGTTCGCCGGGTGCTCAGGATTTTTTTCACCCTCCAGCGCAAGCGGAAAGTTGGTGAAAAAAGAGGAAACATTTGTTCATCTGTCAATCAAAGTAACGTGGGCTCTGCCGGCGTTAGGTGAAATGAGAGTGTTTTCCTCTCGTGCTCTATTCTATGCGAATGCTGTCTGCAATGTTGGTTAATTAGGGTCGAATGTCTCTTTGCAAAATACTGGAGCAATCTGTCATTACAGAGAGGGTTGGGGACCCCCAAGGCTCCGTAAAGGTGAGCAAGGGGAGGAAGGTGGGTGGTATGGAGGAGCACTTTGCTCGCACCTCCTGAATTTGACATGTTTTAACTCTGGATAACAAAACCCAATTCAAAAGCAAGCCCGTCGAAAATTATATGTAACTACATTTAATGCTTTCACTTCTTCCTTAGGAAAACAGTGCCTTTATTGATTCATTTTTACTCAGAGCGATTCTGGAAAGAAAATGGTTGATAGCCAACAGATAATTTCAGATTTTTTTTTCTTAGCTACTTTCTGTATGGAAGCGCATGTGATTACTAATGTGAATGTTTCTTTGGAAGGCGGAAATGGAGACGTTATAAAATTCTAGCAATTCGATCCATCATTGCGGCCGACATTCATAACACAACTAAAACAAATAAGTAATATGTGACCACTAAACAAGACGCTGGCTAAATCGTTGCCTTAGATTCGAGTTTTAATTAAAAAGAGCGCAAACATAATGTCACTGAAATAATATCCTTTAACAGCTAATTCAGTTTTCCTCCAATTGGAGCTCTCTAGTATAGTCCAAAAATTGATTTGGTGGCAATATTGGTAGCAGTGGAGAGGGGCCGATAGAGTGGTATTCTCGTCATTCACACAGTTTTTATTGTAACACTTTTCCTTTCAGCAGAAGATTCCAAAACATAGTAGTCTTCCCTTGACAACAAAGTGCTTCTATATTATGTTGAGATATTGCTTCCTTTTGTTCTTGCCATCTTCTGTTTACATTCTTACCAGCCCATCTTTTGATTGAATGAATGATTCTAGGAGGAGTCTGAATTTAAAACAAAGTGCAATTGTGTTCGTGTCAATTTTCAGATGTTTGATTTACATATTATGACTTTCTGCCAACATTATAGGTGGAATGAATGCTCCATGGTGCCCATGAAATTTAACTTGCCCCATGTTCCAAACACGAAATATAGCACAATGTTTTTAAGGTCTCTTCTGAATGAATGACATAGAAGACGCATCGTTGAGAGTTGTGTAAGATTTGGCAATTACATTGAGAGCAGTAGATACTTAGAAGTGACTAAAACACAATGATCGTTATCACAGTCAATTTTACACCGACTGACCAGTTGGTTTTAATGTAGGTAGTCCAGATTATTGTAAAATTGGTTTGTTAAGGCTATTCAGTTTTTCACTCTTGTCTTTGTATAACCAGCAAGCCATTAATTATTGAGGATATTAAGATTTCCAATGAACGTTCACAGTAAAGAAATACATTAACTGAAATCCTAAAATCTGCGCTGTCCTTGTCGGGTTTTCTAATTGCTGAAAGGTGTAAATCTCGTCAGCAACTGTGTCTATTTCATTCCAGTTGTAATTCTTCATTATAAACTGTGACGACAAGACGGAAGAAATTCATCATCCCCGTTTAAAGGCACAATTAAAACTGTACTTTTAAAATAGGTCCAGACACTATTCGCAAAGAGTTCGGAGTTATGTATTGGGATCTCTTGCACGGGGTCTCTCAATTCTACTCATAAGTATTTGAAATCAGTTGTTAATATCCCCTTTTACAAGCGGAAAATAGTTCAAAATGACTCTTCCGACTACGTCCGGTGCTGTGAACGCAGCAAAATAGCTGATAGGATTGCCTAAAACGGGCGTGAGGTTCCTTGCATATGCAAATAAGGAGGCAAATGCTACATTTAATTCAGCTCCGAGAAATTGAGTAACAATGACAATGATGCTACTCCCTTCAGGTTTTTTTTTCAGGTAGCCGAGGCGGTCACCTGCAAAGGGTAAGATCTTGTTTTTTTTTAATTCACATGGAACTAGAAGCAGTACTGTCCATGTCGTAGTGCATGCTGCCTTTGCATGGACAATTCTGGAGTCGATTACGAGTACTGGAGAATTTCTATCCAATTGACTATCCTCGCACTTCTGGATGCAAGATGAATTTAGATTATAGGATCAACGGCGTTCAAAAAATATAATGAATAATGTAACATTAAGTTTAGATAATGTGATATGAATTAGTTTTCCGGATTCTCTTATTCCTAGTATCAAGATTGAGAATGAAATATATTTAAAATCAATGGTTTCTGCACTTCGTGTTGAGGTAATTGTGAAAAATTGTGCGGGGGTCGTTGCGAAATTCGTTAACACGAGAAACATAACGTGCAGGGGTATTGAATTAACAGTTCGTTTAAAAATAGAAAGGTAAATAAGTCTAGGTGTGAAAGGGGAAGCTCTTGCTTTATGGCATCTCTTTGTTCCGCGATATTTCTCAAGATTTATTATCACCTCGTCATTTCTAATTTTGCTTCCTTAATGCTTCCCGGAGTGATCCAACACCCAGTATTGGCATCAGGTACAAACACATTCTTCCATTTGAAGTTTCCAGATGTGAATGTAGCCTACAGAGACGAGGTGAATAATTATATCCTCCACGAGTTGTAAGGTCCTAAAAGTGTTTTCTTCAGTTGTAACCCAGACTTAAGTAAAAGTCCCACTGCTCACCGTTGTTTACCATTAACTGATATTCTAATGCACCAAGAAAAATCACCCTAAAAATCTTGGAAAGGGCACCAGGTTCCGATAAAAGTGCAAAATTATTTATGGAATAGATTTTAGGTTTGGAGTTAAGAATGCTATTTGGTTGAAATGCAGAGAGATTGAATTGGGAGGTAAATAAGCACTAGGTTCAGTGATCTTGAGCAAGTAGAGGAGTTGAAGCAGACAGATTGAGAAGGTAATTTTTGAGAGAGCAGGCCAGTAAAGTTTGAAAGAAAATGAGGTCAAAGAAGTTGAGTGTGTGGATGTTCAGATAGGTGTGTGTTTTGAACAGCCCACCACATGGAAACGTTAAATGTTTGAAGCCTTCACCCACAGCCCACCTCATATGCTGCAGACCTTGTCAGAAAGAATACATTCGAAGATCTTCTGGATTCACCTTATCAAATTCCTCTTGAAAATAATTTTTCACCACCGTTTCAGGCAGTGCATTCCAAATCATTATCCAACTCACTCCACAAAAAGACTCTCATTTCACTTCTACCTCTATTGATCAATGCATTAAAGCTTTTTTGAAATGTTATTTCACAGGATATGGGCAATGCTGGCTAGACCAGAATTTGTTATCTACCCTGAGTTGCCCTTGAGGAGGTGATAGTGAGCAGTTTTCTTAAATTGCTGTAGTCTATATGAAGTTGGTTCACACACAGTACTGTTAGGAAAGCAATTCCAAGATTTTGAGCTAACAACAGCAAAGAAGTGGCAATGTTGTTTCAAGTCAAGATGATACATGGCTTGGAGGTGAAGGACTTTTGCCTGAAATGTCAATTTTACTGCGCCTCGGATGCTGCCTGAACTGCTGTGATTTTCCAGCACCACTAATCCAGAATCTGGTTTCCAGAGTCTGCAATCATTGTTTTTACCTTGGAGGTGAACCTGCCTGTATTGTTGTGACCATGCCTGTACTGCCCTAACCCTTCTGTGGAGTAAAATTGGTATATTTGGAAGGTGTCCTTCAATTAACAACACATACCTGTGGGAATAAGTCCGCTTTGCTTACTCTATTAAATGCTTTCACGATTTTATGCTCCATGTCCTGTCAACATTTCATGTTCTACACATAGAAAATTTTCAACTTCTGTCTCATAACTGTCATGCCTCATTCATGATACCTTCCAATATACTATATTGGTACATCATCATATTATTTTTTAACATAAAGCACATCAACTACACTACTAGCATCAATCCTTTCCATTAATTAAGTAACTTAATCCAAGTTATTTGCTTTATGCAAACAAGAAGCAAAGAACACCAAGCCATTTGGATCTCCCAATCCCCTCCCTACAATCCCCACTGAGCCTGCACTGCCATAGAGTTAGAGTCATACAGCACAAAAACAGACCCTTCGGTCCAACCAGTCCATTCCAAACATAATCCCAAACTGAAGTAGTCCCACCTGCTTGCTCCTGGCTGATATCCCTCCAAACCTTTTCTAATCATGTATCTATCCAAGTGTCTTTTATACATTGTAATTGTTTCACTATTTGATGAACTTCTATCAGACCGCCTCTCAAACTCCTGCACTCCAGTGAAAAAAGTCTCAGGCTATCCAGCCTTTTTTATAACTCAAACCTTCCGCACCCAATTATGAATGATCTGATTATAACCCTAAATCCACGTTTCTATTTGAATACAGAACTGGCTCAAAGGTAGAAGACAGAGGGTGGTGGTGGAGGGTTGTTTTTCATACTGGAGGCCTGTGACCAGTGGAGTGCCACAAGGGTCGGTGCTAGGTCCTCTACTTTTTATCATTTACATAAATGATTTGGATGTGAGAAGAGATACAGTTAGTAAGTTTGCAGACGACACCAAAATTGGAGGTGTAGTGGACAGTGAAGAGGGTTACCTCAGATTACAACAGGATCTTGACCAGATGGGCCAATTGGCTGAGAAGTGGCAGATGGAGTTTAATTCAGATAAATGCAAGGTGCTGCATTTTGAGAAAGCAAATCTTAGCAGGACTTCTACACTTAACAGTAAGGTCCTAGGGAGGTTTACAAAATTATGAGGGGCATGGATAGGGTAAATAGGCAAAGTCTTTTCCCTGGAGTCAGGGAGTCCAGAACTAGAGGGCATAGGATTAGGGTGAGAGGGGAAAGATATAAAAGAGACCTACGAGGCAACATTTTTCACACAGAGGGTGGTACGTGTATGGAATGAGCTGCCAGAGGAAGTAATGGAGGCTGGTACAATTGCAACATTTAAAAGGCATTTGGATGGGTATATGAGTAGGAACGGTTTGGAGGGATATGGGCTGGGTGCTGGCAGGTGGGACTAGATTGGATTGGGATATCTGGTTGGCATGGGCAGGTTGGACCGAAGGGTCTGTATCCATGCTGTACATCTCTATGATGCTATGACACTGCTTTCAGTTCCATTTCAGGTTGAGTTCCAAAGATACATTACGTATTGTGAGGGGGAAAAAAATCCACCTTTGTTTTAAATGGGCAATCCCTTATTTTAAAACACTGACCTATAAATCTCAATTCTCCCATAAAAGGAACATCCTTTACATTATCTATCTATACTGTCAAGATTCCTCAGGATTATAGATGTTACAACAAGTCACTTCTTATTGTACTAAACTCCAGCATTTGCAAGTCTCGCCTATATGACCTCTCCTCATGAGACTACTGAAGCTGTTTCATCAATGACCTTCCCTCAATGACAAGGTCAGAAGTGGGGATGTTCATCATTGTCATTATTCAAGGTCAATCATGTCTCCTCAGATACTGATATAGTACATGCCCAAATGAAGCAAAGCCTGGACAATATCCAAACTTGGGCTTACAAGTGGTGAGTACATTGTTGCCTCAAAATTGCCAAGTAATTACAAATCACCCCATCATGTTTTGGCTTATTGCTGAATCTCCCACTATTAACATATTAAGCAGAAACTGAACTGGACTGGTCATAGAGTTCTACAGTAAGTAAATCATCTCCTGACCAGCATTCCCTGTAAGCACATTGAGGTTAGAAGGAAAGTTGCTCTTGACTTTCCAAAGCCTGCCAACTATCTACAAAGCACAAATCAAGAATGTAATGGTATACTCTCCTGGATGAGTGTAGCTCCAACAACACTCAAGAAACTTGACACTATTTCAGACCAAACCACTCTCTTGATTTGCAGCACATCCTCAAACATTAACTCTTTTCACCACTGACACACAGTAGCATAAGTGTGTACCATTTGCAGTGCAGAAATTCACCAAGGCATCTAGAGCACTCCCCCCAAACTCATAGCCACTATCATTTAGCAGGACAAGGGCAGCCAGCCCTTCGGTAGTCCACCAGCTTCGAGTTCTCCGACAAGCCATTTACCATCCTGATTTGTAAATATATCGCCGTAAATATATCTTAGCTCAGCACCACCTTCACAAGGTCAATCAAGAATGAGCAATGGATGCTGGTTGAACCAGTGAAGCTCATATCCCATGTATATATATTTTTTAAATCCACATTGTTGGTTAGATGCTAATGTTTTGCTGTATGTGAACAACTCGGCTAAGGTTCAGCAGTTCTGAAGCAGAGGTCTTCAGGAAACGTTGTCCAGGCACACCCCACTTCCAGGATCCAAATCCTTCAGTTGCTTCTTTATAATATGTAGAGCAAATTGCATTGGCTGGAAACTGGCATTTGTGTTGAAAGCATTCCTCTGGATGAGGCCAAGATGGATCATCCACTTGGAACTTCAGCTGCAGGTTGTTGCAAACATTTCTGGCTTATCTTTTGTGCTGATTCATTAGGCTCTCTCATTGAAGATGGGGATATTTGTGGATCCTCCTTCTTCAGTGAGTTGTTGGATAGTCCACAATTCACAAATTGGAAAAGACAGAAATACACAACTTAGATCTAATCCATGGAATAACCTCGCCTTGTCTATCACTTGCGGCATGTATTATGTGGCAAGCAGTTCGTTCTGTATTATAGCTTCACCAGGTTGACACCTCATTTTTATGTATGCCTGGCACTGCTTCTGGTATGCCCTTCATTGAATGAGGGTTGATCCCAGGACTTGGGGATTGCAATGTGAAGAAAATGCTGGACCATGAGGTTGCAGGTTGTGTTGGGGTACAACTCTGCTGCTGCTGATAGCCCACAGTGCCTCATGAATGCTCAATCTTGAGTTGCTAGGTTGGCTGAAAATCTATTTTATTTAGCAGGTGGTAGTATGACACAACATGATAGAGGATATCCTCTATGTGCAGACCAGACTTGACCTCCACAAGAACTGGCCAGTGGTCACTCCTACTGATACTTTCAAAGACTGATGCATCTTGACAGGCAGATTAGTGAGGATGAAATCAAGTGTGTTTTTTTTTAAATCGCTTGTCATTTATCCCACCACTTGTCACAGACCCAGACTAGCAGCTATGTCCTTTTAGACTCGACCAGCTCAGTCAGTCGTGATGCTGCCAAGCCACTTTTGACGTTGGCCACTGAAGTCTCCTACCTAGAGTTCATTTTGCATCCTTGTCACCCTGAGTCCATCTATTAAGTGGTGTTCAAGAGGAGAACTGATTCATCAGTTGATGAAGTTGTGTATGGTAATCAGCAAGAGGTTTCTTGCCAGTTTTAAACCTATTGGCATGGTGACTCAGTGGTTAGCACTGCTGCCTTTCAGCACCAGCAACCTGGGTTCGATTCCAGCCTTGGGTAGCTGTCTGTGTGGAGTTTGCACATTGTCCCTGTATCTGTGCGGGTTTCCTCCGGGTGCTCTGGTTTCCTCCTACAGTCCAAAGATGTGCATGTTAGGTGAATTGGCCATGCTAAATTGCCCATAGTGTTGAGAAATGTGTAGCTAGGTGCATTAGTCAGGGGAAATATAGAGTAGTGGGGTGGAGGAATGGTGTAGGTGGGATACTCTTCGGAGGGCCAGTGTGAATTTGTTAGGCAAAATGGCCTGTTTCCACACTGTGTAGGGCTGCTCTGACTTCATGGAAATCGATCTTGATGACTGCCAGAGGAGCACCCTCCTTACAGTGTACCAGTGAACCACCATATCTGTTGGGCCTGTCTTGCCAATGGGACAGAATATACCCAGAAATAATGGTGTTACCTTGGACATGGTCTTGTAAGGCACAACTCTAAGTGTGATAATGTAACCAAATTACTTGATTAGTCTGTGAGACAGCTTTCTCACTGGTGGCATGATGGTAGTGAGGAGGATATGGCAGGGTCAACAGAGCTGAGTTGCTGTCATTGTTTCAGGTCAGTGCCAATTTCTCCATCTGGTTTCATTCAGTTTTTAAGAATTTTTGAAACCAGATAAAGGTGACAATTCTCCTCTTCTAGAGGACATGAGTGAACCCCAGATGCATTTTTATAACCATCGATATCGGTTTCATGGTCATCATTAACCATTTAATTTTAGCTTTTTTACTGACTAGAATGTTCCTGAAATTGTCACAAATATTTTTTTTTTGAAGAACATATACAACATTTCCTAATTTACCTTTCTTTTTGATCCAGGTTGACAGAAAGCATGGACCAGGTTTCTGTACTTAACAATAATTAGTATGTGTTACAAATCAGTAGAATCTAGCTACAGATAAGCAATTATGAACCCACCAACATATAATTTGAGTAATTAAAACTCTGACCACTTTTGAAGCTCCTTCTCTGTACACAAATAGACAGACCCAAAAATATGGGTGTTGCAGGCAGAGGGAAAGACTGGGAAAAGAGTTCAGTGACCTCCTCCCCCACCCCAAGGAATTGTCGAGATGATTATTTTACAGATCACAATGCTATTTCTTGATCTTCTTTCACCAGATACTTTCATTTGTTTACAGGAGGCACCCCAGGGCGACTGGCGCATTCTTATAAAAATCTCTGACTTATTAATGAAAAATCACAGCTCGCAACAACTGATAGTCAAAGTAAATAGCTACCTTCAGATGGCTTTTATTTCAGAGCTGAAACCCAGTTCCTTCCCTTCCAAAGATCCAATTGCTTCTGCCCAAAAATTCCCATCCCCAATTTGTTCGGCTACCTGGAATCAATCCCATAATTGTTGGTAGACAGGAGCCTTTATCAGCAACAAGTCACTAGTTCACAGACCAATCAAATACTTGTTGTCGGCCACATCTCTATTCGTATGCGACCTCCTGGCACCAGCTCACCCTGAACTAGGTTTTCCTCACTGCTTGAACCAGCAGCTCTGTAAACAGTATTTACAATAATTGTCAGGTACTCACTTTTTTTAAAAAAGTGCAGTAATCCTTCAACAATTCTTGGCTTTTAAAACAGTTATTTTTCCCCAATGTAAAGATCAGTGACACAGCAAAATAAAAATATGTGGTCTTTACACTCAACATTTCTTTAGCTGACTCTCTCATTTCTTCTCACTCCTGACCCCCTCTCTCCTTCCCTCTTGTCGTCTCGCTTGCATCCTCCCTAGCTCCCTTCTAGTTTCCCCTCCTTATGTTCCTCTCTTTGCTTCACTCTCCAATCACCTTGAGACATCCCTCTCCTCACTCCTCTTTTGAGCTCTTCACTACCTCCCTCTCACCCTCATCCTCTCCCAGTAGCGATCCCATAACTACTGTTCTCCCTCCTTCCCATTCCTAATCCCATGACTATCATGAAGTGCTCGATATGCAGTTAGTTTTACATGTGTATATATAAATCATAAACTATAACTTGTTGTAGAGTGCTCTTGTTGTAGAGTGCTCTACACCTCACTGTTTTCCTATTTTGCGATCTATATTACACAACAATAAGCATTAGTCTTGCTGAATACTTATAGCCAATGAAAATTTCGTGTTATTCATTGATTGGGAAAGCTAAGATTTTTCCATTTTTATAGTAGTTTCTGAAGTACTGTAACACAGAATTCCTAACATACTGAGATAACAAACAGGCAAGACTCCATTTCTCCACTTGCACATGAAAGGTTCTTGATCTCAACTGTGCTTCCAGCAAAAATCAAGTACATAGGGATAGAAAGAAAGTTGAAGGGTGAGACTCCTCGCACACTTTGTACAATACAACCCATTACAGAATGATATTTGCTGACACTTGGAAGTAGGTTGTTGTCATGTGTAGTTGTATGTGTCTCAGGACACCTAAGAAGAAATAACAGCAGGAGGTGGTTATGACCTATTATGTTTGCTCTACCATTCAATACATGGCTGATCTTACCCTACAATTCCATTTTCCTGCCTGGTCCCCATTTCTGTTTATTTCCTGAGATATTGAAAATCTGTCTACCCAATTTCAGCTTTTGAAACTTGTCCCTGCTTCAGTCTTAGATCAACTAACTCTGCAATGCTGACATAGTCGAAAAGTGTGGTGCTGGAAAAGCACAGCAGATCAGGCAGTATCTGAGGAGAAGGAGAATCGATATTTTGGGCACAAGTCCTTCATCAAGAATGTGGAGGGGTTGGGGGGGAAAGTGGGAAGAGGGCTGAGAGATAAATAGGAGGGTTGGGGTGAGAGTGGGGGCGGGGGGGAGGTAGCAAGGAAAGCGATAGGTAGATACAAGTAGGGAGATGCTGATTGGTCGGAGGTAGGGTGGAAAGGTAGATGAGAAGGAAGATGGACAGGTAGGACAGCTCAAGAGGGCAGTGGAGGGTTGGATCTGGGATAAGGTGGGGGGGAGGGGAGATGAGGAAATCGACATTGATCCTGTGTGGTTGGAGGGTCCCAAGGCAGAAGATGAGGTGTTCTTCCTCCAGGACTTGCATGTCATTGGCAGAGGGGGAGTTGAAGTGATCAGCCCCAGGGCGTGGGGTTATTTGGTGTGTGTGTGTGTGTGTGTGTGTGTTCCAGAGATGTTCCCTGAAATGTTTCACAAGTTGCATCCTGTCTCCCCAATGTAGACAAGACCACATAAAGAGCAAAGGACACAATAGCTCCCAACTATCTTCCACCCCACCCCCTCCTACCCTCCGATTTATCTTTCATCCCCCTTTCTCCCCCCCACACCCCTCCCCCCATTTACCTGATAAAGGGCTTGTGCCCAAAACGTCGATTCTCCTGCTCCTTGGATGCTGCTTGACCTGCTGTACTTTTCCAGCGGCACATTTTTCGATTCTGGTCTCCAGCATCTGCAGTCCTCAGTTTCTCCTTATGCTGATGTAGGTCTGCTTTGTTCAAGATTCCCCAGTAAGGAAAATTGACCTCTTAGTATCACAGAGCTCTTTAAAATTATGGATGTTGAATTAAGTTTGTCTTTTACTGTTCTGAACTTCGAATTGTATGGGCTGAACGTAATAAGGTAAAAACAATGACTGCAGATGCTGGAAACCAGATTATGGATTGGTGGTGCTGGAAGAGCACAGCAATTCAGGCAGCATCCGAGGACAGGCAAAATCGACGTTTCGGGCAAAAGTCCTTCATCAGGAATAAAGGCAGAGAGCCTGAAGCGTGGAGAGGTAAGCTAGGGGAGGGTGGGGGTGGGGAGAGAGTAGCATAGAGTACAATAGGTCAGTAGGGGAGGAGATGAAGGTGATAGGTCAGGGAGGAGAGGGTGGAGTGGATAGGTGGAAAAGGAGCTGGGCAGGTCGGACAAGACAAGGGGACAGTGTTGAGCTGGGGGTTAGAAACTAGGATGAGGTGGGGGAAGGGGAAATGAGGAAGCTGTTGAAGTCCACATTGATGCCCTGGGGTTGAAGTGTTCCGAGGTGGAAGATGAGGCGTTCTTCTTCCATGCGTCTGGTGGTGAGGGAGCGGTGGTGGAGGAGGCCCAGCACCTCCATATCCTCGGCAGAGTGGGAGGGGGAGTTGAAATGTTGGGCCACGGGGCTGTTTGGTTGATTGGTGCGGGTGTCTCGGAGATGTTCCCTAAAGCGCTCTGCTAGGAGGCGCCCAGTCTCCCCGATGTAGAGGAGACTGCATCGGGAGCAACGGAAACAATAAATGATATTAGTGGATGTGCAGGTAAAACTTTGATGGATGTGGAAGGCTCCTTTAGGGCCTTGGATGGAGGTGTAACACCTGTGCCCACAGCTCCTCCCTCACCTGTCCTCGGATGCTGCCTGGGCTTAATGTAGTCAACCACTAATCATTCCAGAAACTAAGCTAATGAACCTCCACTGTATCACACCCAGTGAAAGTATATCATTCCTTAAATACAGAGACCTAAGTACATTGCTTTACATGTGATCCTATGAAAGCCATATAGAAGTATAGTAAGATTTATTTATTTTTGTATTTCAATCCCCTTGCAATAAAAGAATACATGACAATTACCTTTCTGATTGCTTACTATTCATGCATAAAAGCTTTCTACCCTTTAAACCAAATTTAACTGAGAAATTGTTGAGAATTTATTTTAATTGTTGCTCACGCATTAATTAACAATCTTTCAGTAGTTGACAGCACCAGAAAAACCATGCAGGCCCAGCAACAGTGCACAGTGAGGACCGTACTGCATCAGAAAATTCTGCAGCATAAATATTTTTCTGTAATAAATAAACTTTGTTGAACAGCATGATAACAAAACATTGACAGCAATATTAGAGACATCAAAATAGCCTTTTGCTTAAGTGTCCAACAATGTAATCAGCCTTCAATTTTAGCTATTGTAAAGTAATTTCAGTTACTTTGACAACCCTTGAGCTTTTAGTTTTCCAATTATAGATCATACATGTCTCAGATTTGATTAATATTTCAATAAAAAAAATTTGTTTTGAAGCTATCCATCCATCAATTGGTTATTCAAATAAATACTTAGAATTAATCATGAACAGTGCAAAAACCTCACTGAAATGTGACATTCTATATTGTGTGTAATAACAATGCAAGACATGTGGATAGAGAGTTCCAGTCAGAACAATGTTTAAAATAGTCTTCTGCTAGCAAAAGAATAACATTCACAGCCATTATCCTGCATCATCATATAAGCATCATAGTTAAGACTAACCTATGACATATCCTAATGGGCAACGATACAGTCTAATGTAGGAGAAATTATAGATCATAAAATTCGTGTTGAATTTCCACATTGTGCAGAGTTCGTCAATATTAGCAAAGTACGTGTCGGATCAGTCTGATTGAACTCACTGCCTCTGGTTCATACTTGTTCTGCTTGTAGCTAATCCTACTTTTAAAGCCATTGTCTGGGTATATCGCTCTAATCTGTCTTGCACCATCCATAAACAACTACTGTTAACTTCTTTGCAACCACTGACTTGTGTCATCCAACTAAGTCCAAGCTTATTTAACTTTCTGCTACCCTCCGCTTTGACTTTTAAAAGCAAATCTCTATCTATTCAGCGCTGACCAAATGTCCAAAATGCTGACGTTTTACTTTCTAGGTGTCACTTTTTAAAATTACTTTTGCTCTTACTTTTCCAAAATGCCTTAATTTGTCTTATGGTTGTGTGTGAAATTTGAAACCTCTCCTTCAAAGAAGGAAATGATCAACCAGTTTTTGCACTTATGATTGCTTATGTGCAACTGATGCTGGAAATTTCATTTTGAATAAAAGAGGCTCTCCATACTGTCTTTCGTTGTCAGGAACCTAGTGAATGTATATGAACTAAGGTGGCATTAATGACTTCACTGACTGAACGACAAAAGGCTTAGCTATGAAACCATAGTCCAACAAAAATCAATACGTTTAACAGAAGAGTAATTAAAAAGTGGTTTATGACATCATTCAGTATGCCACAATATGTAAACATATTTGACTCAAAATTAGGGTTGGCAGGATATATGGCATAGAAAAAGGCCTTCAACCTAAACTGTCTATGTTGGTGTTTATGCTCCATTCAAGCATCCTCTCTTCTTCGAAGTGTGGAAAGCTAATGGCATACTGGCCTACATAGCAAGAGGATTTGAGTATAGGAATAGGGATGAACTTACTGCAGTTATACAGGGCCCTGTACAGGGCCCTGGTGAGGCCACACCTTGAGTATTGTCTGTAGTTTTGGTCTCCTAGTCTAAGGAAGGATATTCTTGCTATTGAGGGAATCCAGTGAAGGTTCACCAGACTGATTCCTAGGATGGCAGGACTGACATATGAAGAAAGATTGAGTTTGTAGTCACTGGAATTTATAAGAATGAGGGGGAATCTCATTTTTAAAAAAATATAAAATACTGATGGCACTGAACAAGCTAGATGTGGGAAGAATGTTCCTGATGTTGGGGAAGTCCAGAACTAGGGGTTACAGTCTAATAATAAGGGGTAAGCTATTCAGGACTAAGATGAGGAAGAATTTCTTCACTCAGAGTTGTGAATTATCTATGACAGACAGCTGTTGGGGCCAGTTCGTTAGAAATATTTGGGATGAAGCTGGGTGTGGCCCTTGAGAGATCAAAGTGTATGGACAGGGATCAAAGGGAGTGGGTTGCAGATTTTTAAAAAATCATTCATGGGATGAGGGCATTGCTGGCTAGGCCAGCAGTTATTGCCCATCCCTAGGGCCAGTTAAAAGTCGACTGCATGGTTGTGGGTCTGGACTCACATGTAAGCTGACCAGATGAAGACAGAAGTGTCCTTCCCTAAAGGACATTGATGAACCAAGTGGGTTTTTCCAAACAATTGGCAATGAGCTCATGACCACAATAGAGTTTTAATTCCACATTTTCTTAAATTGAATTCCAATTCCCCATCTACTATGTTGGGATTTTAACCCTGGTCCCTTAAGCATTACCTGGGTCTCTGGATTAACAGTCCAGCGATAATACCACTAGGCCATCACCTCCACATACTGCATGATCAGCCTTGAAGATATTGAAAGGTGGTGCAGGCTCGAAGAACCAAATTGCACCTATTTTCTATGTTTCTCATCTAAATCCACCAATGTGACCATCTAATCCCCTCACCGTAATATCTTGTTTAGCTCCCCCATATATGTAGCCACACTACTCACTTTAAGATTTCCTGTGACAGTGAGTTTTATACATTTACCATTCTTTAATTTGAATATATTTCTTCGAAGTTTCCTATTAAAAGTTTTGGTGAAGATGTTTTTGATGGCTACTAGTTATGTTCTTCCTCACATAAGGAAGCATTCTCTTTGTATGTATTCTATCATGACCTTGCATAATTTTAAAGACATCTGCTGTATTTTGGTCTCCTCATAGGCTACTTTTTCCAAGAAAGAAGAGGGAATGTTAAATCATTCCAGATATATCAACATATAAATACCCATGTATTTCTGGGATCATCATTGTAAGTCGTCTTTACATCCTCTCCAGTGCCTCTATATCCTTCTACAACCAAAACTGTATGCAGGACTTGTCTTACCTAGGTTCAAACAGATTTAGCATAACTTCCCAATTTTTAAAATGTTATCCTTTTAAAAGTAAAGCCTGATGTTTGGCTTGGTTTCCTATGGCTAACTGTGGCACAACTTTTGATGATACAACTGTACTGTATCCCACCTAAATCGGAACTTTTTAAAAAAAATTAAGTGACCTCTTTATTCTTCCTTTTAAAATATACACCTCACAGTTAATTTTGCTGAATTTCATTCATCAATTATTTGTCTACTTTGCAAATATTTTTCTGTCCTCTTGTAATTTCTTAGAGTCATTCTCAGTGTTGACTATCCCCCAATTTAGTATCATCAAAGGATTAAGAAATTTTTTGTTTTTGATTTCAAAATACATTATGTCCAAACTATTAATTTAAATTATGAACAGCAGTGGTCCCCACATGAAACCTTGTACATACTATATTCTACCATCTGCTGCTCTGAATAAATACTTTTTATTTCTACTCACTGCTCCCTGTTTGAAAGAATAGATTGCTATCTATTCTATCAATTGTCTCCATCTCCATATTCTCTGATCATACTTATTAGTCTTGTTTTTAATTTCTCGATGTGCTATTATCTCCTTTGGTAAGGATTCTATTACTTTTCCTATCACTGATGTTAAGCTTAGAGGTCAGCAAATCCTTGAACATTACTGTTCTGTTCCCCTTATTAAATACAGGAATTACATTAACTATCAGCTAATCCCCCAAAACATTTTCCAATGAGTTATTAAATATGAGCAGTCATGCATTTTCTATCTCTTCCCTATTTGCTTTTAAATTATATGGGTGGAATCCATCTGAACCAGAGAACTTATCCTCTTTCAGGTTGATAATTATTTTCTCAGCATCCTGCTTTTATTTTAAATGCACTTTGTTTTTCCCTCATCTTATCATTCAATGTCATGTCTGTTTGTTCTATCTCTCTTGTAAATACCAAAGCAAAATAATTGTCTAATGATTCTATCATTGTACTATGGTTATATGCAGTATTATCCTATCTACTTAGTTCCTGCTGACACCAATTCTGTACCACTTTGTCCAACAAGAGGGTGGGAAATGTGTCACTGAGTAATGTCTTTTTTTTTGGGTGATATGGCTATAGCTGGCAGAATGTGTAAGCTGAGAGATGTGGATCTGTGATTCAGCAGAATGGAGGGCACTGTGGGGCCCTCCATTAAATGTCAGATGAGACCAGATTAATAGAGATTGTTGGTGGTTGGCTGGTGAGGGGTGCAGAATCGAAAAGACATTATGTGAACTATTCACAGGTATTACATCTCGGTATTAGGAGCTTGACCATTGGCATTTAGATTACATTACAGTGTGGAAACAGGCCCTTCGGCCCAACAAGTCCACACCGACCCACCGAAGCTCAACCCACCCATACCCCTACATTTACCCCTTACCTAACACTACGGGCAATGTAGCATGGCCAATTCACCTGATCTGCACATCTTTGGACTGTGGGAGGAAACCAGAGTACCCGGAGGAAACCCACACAGACACGGGGAGAACGTGCAAACTCCACACAGTCAGTCGCCTGAGGCTTGAATTGAACCCGGGTCTCTGACGCTGTGAGGCAGCAGTGCTAACCACTGTGCCACCGTGCCATCCACATTGACTTCCATGGATACCTGTGTCTATTGTATTCTGTGTATGTGTCTAAAGGATACCTTTGCCCACTATTGATGTGGGGCATCATTCCACCTTGCCACCTTCTCAACTAAGGCCTCCAGTGCAACTCCAGCAAACCTTGGACCCACTGTCTCTGCATTGTGACATTTTTCACTTTCTTCATGACAGGCAACACCTGATGCTACCATGATACACTCTCCTTTTAGGAAGTGCAGGCTAACTTTAACTAATTGGTGCTAGCCAATTCACAAACTTGTCGCTTTAGTCGAGCAGACATTTAATAACGCATTTAGCTCTAACTGCATGCTGAAATTATTTAAGACAGAAGATAGTAGAAAGTTGCCGTTTCAATAAACAGGTATAGGTTCATTGCAAATTGCAATTTTCTGCACCCATTTCCAGTACTATCATTTTAGCCCCCATTACCTTCCAGTACTCACATTTTAGCCCCCATACCTCTGTGCATAATACATGTAGTCTATGCAACATATATAATAGTGAAATACATGAAATACCTATTGTATTACGAGCTTTTAGTTGCTGTGTTTTCAAGTACCTTTCTGTCACAAAAAGGTCACAAGGAATAAAGTTGTTCACTGAGCAAGGGAAAGATGCTGTGGGCCTCCTGAAAATGCCAATCTTCACTCAATGGCTTTTTAAAATCAAGTTGTTTCTGCTAAGGAAAGAAAGGTCTAAATTGAATTGATCCCCTCTTAGGGCTGGTAGGTTATAACTCAGGTTTGAATCTTTCCCTTTCTTCCCCATCCAAATATGGTACACATTCCTGCCATGGGTAAAAATGATATGCCATTTGTTTCTCAGCATACCGGCCAACAATCTGCCAGATCATGTAACTCAAGTTGAGGGTTTGAGATCTCTCAGCTTTACTTTACTTAACTTCAGTCCTTTATGTCAATTGTCTTGTTGAGCAGAGCTTCATCTCTTAAATAGCTTAGAAGAATCTCCAGGCAAGTCCAAATCCAGGTTATCCAGGTGTTAACCTATCTGTTGACTTGTCTGTCACATATTTCCTGGAACCAATCAAAACAAGGTGTCTTAAGATCCTCTGGGTAGACTTCTTGTACAGTTTCCTTTACAAACCTACATTGTACACCCCATCTCTCATCCATACACAGAAAACATAAACATTTGTTTAAATCTTAATCATTTTGTTTGAGCACAATTATTTTGTTCTGTAAGGAAATCAGATAGAAGCTTCTTTCCAAATTCTTCTACCCCTCACATCACTTCTGCATAACTGCCAGAACCCACGTTTTATATAGCTACCATAATAATAAACTTTGTATTGTTCTTACAATCCACAAATATTGATAGTGTGCTGTTAAATCCAAGAGGTCCCCATTCTGAATCCTGTATTTATTGCAGAACTGTAGGATCCACTTCAGTGATCCACTAACTTAGGACCACAATCTCAGCTTTACGAACCAAAAAGAAAGCTTCTATCCAGTGCTACGTTGGACCGAGACCTTCCCTTGCTGTTGACTGTCAGGCCTCCCCCTCTCCATCATAGAGATAGTGGATCTTAGCTATTATTTACTGCATATTCTTCCTTGCATATATAGGTAAAAATTGAGAAAACTATTCGTCAAAGAACATATAATAATCTAGGTTGTTAATTTGCAGTTTTCATGAAAAAGGAGCAAATTTTGATCTGCAAAATACCTGGAAAAATCTGAGATTATCATGCAATGAAAATGCAATTTGACTAATTCACTCAGTGAGGATAATTTTCACCTTCAGCACTTGAGCAATAAACTGGCAGATCAGATCACCAACCTGTTATAGAACCTGCCTAATTTGCATTTACATTTCACTTAATTATAGCACATCTTTCAAGTGTACTCTCTTAAGGCAACCTCTTTCCAAATGGGAGCATAAATTAGGAAATAATGGGAATGATCCCAACACTGAAAGCATGCTGTGATTTCCCAATTTGTTGAGGCTGTATCTGTGTATTTAGGAGGGCTTTAAATATGGTATTAATGGAATAAGAATACCACAGCCTCACGGTGTCCTTGCTGTATTTTTTCCGTGAAGAAATTTGGTAAAAACAGATTAACTGATTGTTCCACTTGTGAGTTCTTAAGATGTGTAATTTGACTACTACACTTATCCTGTAAAACAGCAATGACTGCACTTCAATGTAATTAGTTTTATATGAAGCACTTAATGTTTCTTAAATTCATGAAGAAGCATTTCATTAAATGATAGTTCTTGCATTACGCAACATATTATTCTAGTTGTGACACAGTGGGGCTAAATGTATAAAGCACCTTTAATGTAATGAAATGTCCCAAGCTGCTTTACAAAAGCAATATGAGCCAAAATGTGATTCCAAATCATATAGAACATAGAAAAATACAGCATAGAATGAGCCCTTTGGCCCACGATGTTGTGCCGTGGTTTAATCCTAATGTGAAACATCGTAGCTTAACCTACGCACCCCTCAACTCACTGCTATCCATGTGCATGTCCAACAGTTGCTTAAAAGACCCCAATGACTCTGCTTCCACCACTATAGCTGGCAACACATTCCATGCATTCACAAACTCTCTGCATAAATAATGACATGTTAGGTCAGATGATCAAAAGCTTGATCAAAGAGGTAGGTTTTAAT
Source organism: Chiloscyllium plagiosum (assembly GCF_037043375.1). Taxonomy (NCBI): domain Eukaryota; kingdom Metazoa; phylum Chordata; class Chondrichthyes; order Orectolobiformes; family Hemiscylliidae; genus Chiloscyllium; species Chiloscyllium plagiosum. The sequence continues at coordinate 72,685,756 of NW_028270140.1, forward strand.
AAGTATCCCAAAGGATGAATGCAATAGAGAGAGACAAAGAGATGTGGCAAGAAAATTTGAGAGCTTAAGAGTGTAGAAAACTAAAAAAAACTTATTGTGAAAGAACCTTTCGGAATGAGCAGCAACGATATGATAGATTTTTACATTATATTTCAAAGTGAGATAGTTCAATCTAAAGCAAGGTGTTAAATTTGAATAAAGGAATTATGATCGCATGAGGCACAAGTTGGTTGAGGTTGATCCAGAAAATACATTAAAAGAAATGACTGTAGATATTCAAAGAACAGTCTTTAAAGAACTAATACAGAGCTGACGGCACCTATGCCTTCTTCATGATGCAATGTTGGCTGGTAAAGGAAGTGAAGGATCATTAATGACTAAAAGAAAAGGCATATAAAGCAGCCAGAAATATTAATAAATTTGAGGATTGGGAAGTTTTAGAATATAGCAAAGGAGGACCAAGTAACTGATAAAGAAAATAATAGTGTGACTGCAATCTTGCAAAAACATGAAAAAAAAGGACTCTATAAGTTTCTACACATATGTAAAAAGGAAACATTTAGCTAAGATGAGTGTGGATTCACTAAAAGTAGGGTCAAGAGATTTACAATATGGAATAGGGAAACAGAAAAAGAAGCTAAGTGGTTACTTTGTATCTATTTTCACTGAGGACGGTACAAGAAAGCTCCCAGAATTAGCTATCCAAGTAATTAGGTAAAACGTGGAGTTAAGGAAGTTGTTATTAATAGGAAGGTTGTACTCAAGAAATTAATGGCTCTGAAAGCTGATAAGTGCCTGGGAACTGAAAGTTTATATTCAAGCGTGTGGAAGCAGTTAACTATAGAGTAATCATCTTTCAAAATTCCATAATTTCTGGAATAATTCCTACAAATTGGAAATCTGCAGATGTCACCCACTATTTAAGAAAGGAGCAAGTGAAAAGGCAGGGAATTACAGACCCATCAGAAGTAAAGGTAGACAACCCTTTATCCAAAATCCCGAAATTCGAAAAGCTCCAAAGTCCGAAGGTTTTTTTGTAAATATTTTTTCTCATTAACAAGGTTGTTTAGCGTGCAAACACTTAACCTAAGTCAACACCCACTCAATGCATGTCACTCAGATGTGACCTGGAGGGGCGTGGCCTTGCACTGGCAGGCCTCAATTCTGTCTCAAGGCCTGGTTTACTCAGGTGGGTCTGCTTCTCCAGTAAGATTTTTAAAAAATGTCATCATCAAACTGTCATTTATTGTGAAATTCAAAAAATTCTGAATTCCGAAAACCAGCTGGTCCTGAGCATTTTGGATAAAGGATTGTGCACCTGTACTAGAATCTTTCACAAAGGATGTGATAAATAGAAACTTGAATAAAAATAATCTGATTAGGTATAGTCGGCATGGAATGGAAATCAAGTATGACAAACTTGTTGGAGTTTTTGAGAGTGTTACTAACAAATTGATAAAGGAGAGTCAATGGTTGTAGTATATTTGGATTTTCATGGAACAGTCCCTCACAGGAAGTCAGTTAGCAAAATTAAAGCACAAGGGATAGGAGATGATATACAGGCATGGAATAAAGATTGGCTAACAGACAGAAAACAAATAGTAGGAGTAAATGGGTCATTTGCATATTGATAGATTGCAATTAGTGAAGCACCATGGGAGCAGGACTTGAGCCTTAGTGATTTACAATGTGATTTGGATGCGAAGACCAAATACAACACTCGAAATGGGCAGATGATACAAGGCTAAGCAAGAATGTGTGTTGTAAGGAATTTGGACTGGCTTAGTGATTGTACAAGCATATCATGGTAAAAAGATAACATTGAAAAATGTGAGGGTATTCACTTTAGTAGAAAGAACAGATGTGCAGAGTATTTTTTAAATAGTGAGAAGTTGGAAAGGTCTTTCCTCTTTGGGAGACTAGGTCCAGGAGGTACAATTTTAAAATAAGGAGGGTATCATTTAAGGCTGAGATGAAGAGATTTGTTGTTTTACTCAGAGGGTAGTGAATCTTTGGAATTCCCTAACCCAGAGGGTTGTGGAAGCTCAGTCTATGAGTGTAGTTAATGTAGAGGTTGATAAATTTTGGATTATCAATAACAAAAAGAATTATAATGTAGTGTGGGCAAAAGGCATTCAAGTGTTCAATCAGTCATAAATACATTAAATGGTGAAGCAGGTTCGGCAGGCTGAATGGCCTTCTTCTGTTCCTATGGAAGAATGGCCACAAATGATAGAACAGTTTCAACTAAGGGTGCCAAATAGGTCAGATTTACATGTGCATAGATATCTTTGAGGATTGTGGAGACTGAAGGAGATTACAAAGATAGGGAGGGGCAAGGTCATGAAAAGCTTTAAAACAAGGATGAGTATTTTAAATTCAATGTCTTGCTAGATAGGAGCTATTGCAAGCCAATGAGCATGGGGTTGGATGGGTTATAAGTCAAAGAATGTAGGAGACCAATTGAGAGTGCATTGGAATAGTACTCAAATTTAGACATAACAAAGACATGAATAATAGTTGTAGCAGTAGATAAGCTAAGATAGTGATGGAGTCAAACAATGATATGAAGGCGATTATAGATGGTCTTAATGATGATGCAGACAATCTGGTTAAGCCTGAAGGAATCCATCCACCAACAGTTTAGTAAGATTGCTGCAATAACAACAAGCTTAAGTGCCAGTGCTTTCATGGAGTACAAACCTGTTATTGTCTCAGCAATGTCAGGAGTATTCATCCCTTTCAGTCATGTTGGTGAGTATTTCCTTCCTGCTGCTGAACGTGTTCAACTATACAGAGTTAAAAAGTGTACTTTGCCTGCATTGTTGATCTCCAAAATAGTGCTGCTGTCAGGAAAATGAACTTTGCACACTAATTGCCATTATGATATATCAATTTTGTGTATTACTGTTGGCCATTCATTATGCACATGTTAATGTCTTTAATTTTGGTTTAATTTATTATTGTCACATATACCTAGGTACAGTGAAAAGCTTTGTTTTGTCTGCAGTAGAGGCAGATCACACCACGGGAAGTTCATAACTGATAGAACAGGGCAATGAATACAATGTTATAGCTACAGAGAAGGATCACAAAAAGCAAGCTCATCATTTGATTTGAAATTAGAGAGGTCCACTCATAAGTCAAATAACAGCAGGGAAGAGCTGTTCTTGAACTCGTTGGTACATCCGTTTAAGCTTTTATACTTTCTGCCTGGCAGAAGAGTTTAGAAAAGATTATAACTGGGGAAACAAGAAGTGTAGATGGAGACAATGGATGGACAATTAGCTTGCCTGATGGTCTGAGCTGTGTTCACAACTCTCTGGAGTTTCTTATGGTCCTGGCAGAGCAGTTTTCACAACAAACCACAATGCATCCAGATAGAATACTTTCTATGGTGTATCTATGGAAGTTAGTAAGAGTTTTCTTAACCTCCTGAGGAAGTAGAGGCATTATTGTGCCTTCTTGACCATCACATCAACACTGGTGGACCAGGACAGATTGTTGGTGATCATTGCTCCCAGGAGCTTAACGTTCTCGACTATCTCCACCTCAGCTCCATCAATGTAGAAAGGAGTATACCCTCTACCTTGCTTCCTGAAGTCAATAACCAGCTCTTTAGTTTTGCTATGTTGAAGGAGAGATTGTTATCTTTACACACTGCCACCGAGCACTCCATCTCTTTCCTGTACTCTGCCTTGTCATTGTTTGAAATCTGGCCTATGATGGTGATGTAGTCAGCGAACTTGTGGATGAAGTTAGGATGAAAATTGGCTGCAACAGTAGTGACATACTCATCTAGGTTGGCCACTGAATTCTTGAATATAGACCTGTTCAACGGAAGCTCTTCTGCTACATCAGACCAGCGCTGTACTACTTTCTGTACTGGGTCCTCAGGTTTCAATTTCTGCTTGTAAGCTGGGAGGAGGAACATAGCATTGTGATCTGATTTTCCAAAGTTCTGATGGGGTATGGAGTGGTAGGCATCTTTCATGGTTGTATAACAATGATCTAAGGATGCTCAGCCCCCTAGTAGGGCTGGAGGTATGTTGATGGTATTTCAGTAGCACCCTCTTGAGATTGGCCTGGTTGAAGTCACCAGCTACGATGAATAAGGCTTCAGGGTATTCCGACTCGGGTCCCTTTTGTAGCGGGTGTATATTTCATCAAGAACATCTTCACTTTCACATGGGGTGGTATGTAGACTGCTGTCAGAATAATAGAGGTGAACTCTAATGGTAACAAGTAGAGATGGCACTTCACTGTTAGGTATTCTCGTTCCAGGGAGCAGTAACTCGCCAGTGTCGCAATGTCTGAGCAACAGGAGATGTTAATGATAAGGCAAACTCCACTGCCCGTTGCCTTACATGAGGAAGCCATGCAGTCCTTGTGGTGTATAGAGAAACCTTCATGTTGTAAGGTACAGTCAGGTGTAGCAAGAGTGAGCCATGTCTCTCTAAAACAGAGCAATCTCTCATTTCCCTCTGAAGTCGAGCTTTAAGTTCATCCATTTTGTTCTCAATGGCTTGGATGCTTGTCAGGAGTGTGCTGGATCTTGAAACTGTGTTGTTTCAGTCTCAGGCCAGTATATCCTCCTCATTTCCTGGTAAGGTGGTCAATCCCGGGTGTCGGTGATGCAAGTCTGCTGCTCTGGAAGGTAACTGTGTGCTCTGGGATCCTGGGCATGGTACGGCCTTGGGTGCTCCGGGGAGACTTGGAGTCAGTTCCGTCGAGCCTCCATGTTGTTCAGTTCCCTTAAGATTCGGTTGTCATTCCTGGGCTGGTCGGGCCTTCTCAACATCGAGTTGTTGTGGGGCCAGTGTTCATTCTTGGGCTGGACGGTCCATTTTTCCGGGTTTCCTTGTGGTTGGGAAGATCGGGCCTGTGGGAAGCCAGTAGGTTTACATTCGGCTTGTGGAACTAACATCGGTAATACTTGGCTCTGAATGACCATAGAAGTATCAGACTAGCAAGTAGAATTAAGAGAACATTGTTAGTAATTTTAACAAACTTAGAGTTGGGGTTTAAAAGGGTAGAATGATTTCCAGAAATGAGAGATCTCGCAAAGAGTTGTCATCTTGAATGGGGCTGGATCTAATCCCAGCTGTGTCCAATGTGAAACCCATCTCAAGGGTTAATGTGGTCATCATGGATGCAGTTTTGGAGTTCTAAGGACATTCATAGCATCAAAAATGCCAACAATGCCAAGTTATCATCCCTTCCTATTTTTATAGAAATACCTATCCTCCAATTTACTGCAAACCACAAAAAGGAGATACACTCGCATTTCACATACTTCAACTGAATTAAATAGTTAATTTTTAAATATTTTAATTCACAGAACATTTTTCTTTTCAATGAAGTGTGTTACATGTGTCATATGGGTTGCTTTATATCACAGTCTGTCAATCAGTGCAGGAGGCTTTAGGCATTAATTCTGGTATATTGGCACCCTTGAAGGGTGTTTCAAAGGGAGCTGGAAATAAATAAAGTTCCATCTGACAGTTTCTCATTTATGGGAAAGGAATCAAACCTGTTTGAAACTTCATTTTCAGTCTCATACCCTGAAGATTGTGTTGTGATAATTCTGGATGGAACAGCTTATCTGAGAGGATTAGGTAAAACACGTTCTTTCTATTACTCGTAGCTTCAGCTTGTTCAACTGGGTAGACTGTGTCACACAGTATCTCAGCCCCTACATATGTCACTAATCTTATCTATATCATTTCTTCTGCTTCTCTCAGCTTCAGCCTCTGCGTCTACACCTTTAATTTTGTGATGACACCTGGTAGCTTCCTTTAGAGCATTTATGGACTGTATCATTAAATAGGAAGGTGTTATTCCAAATTATTTGAATTTTAATAGATTCAGTGCAAAGCCAAAATAAAATTCTTGATTTCCAGTCTCTTATATTGATTATGATCAAATAGTTTATTACACAAAAAATAGTTATGCAATAGAAAAAATATTCAATCTATATGGGAAAGAATTTAATTGGACATTTAAAGAATTAAACAGCAGAATTCAATGTTTTAATTCAATGTTCAGTATGAGAAACACAAATAAATTGTAAACAATCCATTTTTGCCTATCTCTACATCTTGCATTTAAAAGTTATCATAAATAGATAACCTGCCACAATCTGTTCCCAATGATCGATGTGGTTTATATCAATAGAAGGAAGGTTAATGGACTTATCCAGTTACCTTGCACTCAAGTTACTTGTCTCACTCCAATTTGTTGAGACAATACTAAATAAAGAATCAAAAATTAAGTTTTTGTTGTGGTTTCCTTTCATTTTAGCAGTTCCATGAGATTGTGGTTAGTGGGAATTTGGACATGAACATTTCCATAAAAGGAGCTTTGGACATTTGCAAATGCTGGTAGTTCTTTGGGCAAACATGCATACTGCAGTCAAATCAGAGGTGAGATCATAGAATCAGAGGGATTTCATAAATTATTAAACAAAACAAAAATGCCTGTGGCAGTAGCAGCACGATATCATTGGAACCTGTTGTTGCACCATGTCCTTGCTTGTGTGCTGTACACTTCTTTTTTTACTTTTTTTTTGTCTTCACATGTTTACTTAATTCACTTTCATGTATGGTGATAAAACTGGCTTCAGTAAACATTCCAAATAATATATTCTGTTTTCCATTCTTTTTTGCGTGAAAGGAATTCATGAAAAGACCCTCCTAATTTCTTCTTTTGAGTGATAATCTTTTCCAACACAAAGACTCATTGCACAGGGAAAGTAAATGAATACATGGTTTATTATTGTCACTTGCATTTTACAGTGAATAATACAGTATACTGGAAAGCTTCAACGGTGACTACAATTTGGCGCCATTTTGAACAGTTTAAGCATAAAAAGAGTAAAAAAGAGAGTCCTTCGCTGCCTGTCATTGTCTGTGCCAGACCCACCAACACCATTCCCTAGGTATCATCTCTTCACCATTGGGCTCACCTCGCCAACGCCAAGTCCCATGCTGAACCTCGATGATGCCAGGAGTCCCTGCTCTGAGCATACCAGCTGCCGCCACACCAGCGCCAGGAGTCCCCTCTCTGGGCCTACTGCAAGCAGGAGTCCTTGGCTCCGGTGCCAGGCCAAATGCCACCATATCAAGAGTCCCACTCCGACTGCAGATGTCACCTTGCTGGCATCACCATTTTGAAGAGTCCAGTGCTGCTGGGGAAACTCTGCTGCCACTGTCACCAGCCCTGAATGCCAGGAGGACATAGAAAATCACTTTTTATATTAAGATTAAACAGCTGCTGGTGTGATCATAGCATGACCCTTGCTTATGCGAATCTCTAGTCAATACATTCTAATGGTGTGAATAACAATTGAGGAATTTTTATTGTGTCCCTTATTGTAATATTGGGAGTAGAGGATAAACTAATACGTATTCAGTGAGATAAATTACAGAAGAGTCACTATACTGTTTCTCCTCTCTAATAACAAAAGAACTAGGAACAGGAGTAGGCAATTCAGCCCCTCAAGCCTGCTCTGTCATTTTATATGATCATGACTGATCTCACCTGAAATTGCTGGAGAAACTCAGCAGGTCTGGCAGCATCTGTGGGAAGAAAGCTGAATTAATGCTTTGAGGCCAGTGACTTTTTATTAGACATGTTATTAGTTAAAAAAAATCACATTTATGCTGAAGCTAAAATGGGGGAGGGAAGGTTCTGATGACACCTTATGCAGTTGGATCTCAAAAACGTCCACCTTTCCCTTCATCCAAGGATTCCTCACTACTGTGAACAACAGGCCCCTTAGCTATGTGCAACCCAGCTCTTGCATTTTTGCCCTCACCCTTCCCTCTCACAGCAACATTGTGATGCTCACTTCCCACCCCACCCCCAGCCTTTGCATCCAAAGGATTGTAAGCTGCCATTTTCATCACATCCAATGGGATATAGAATATATAGAATCCCAACAGTGTGGAACAGGCCCTTCAGCCCAACAAGTCCACACTGACCCTCTGAAGAGGAGCCCACCCAGACCCATTCCCCTACTATCCTATATTTACTCCTGACGAATCACTTAACCTACATATCCCTGAATACAATGGGGCATTTAGCATGGCCAATTCACCTAACCTGCACATCTTTGGATTGTGGGAGTAAACTAGAACACCTGGAGGAAATCCACGCAGACACAGGGACCGTGTGCAAACTCCACACAGACAGTCACCCGAGGCTAGAATCGAACCTGGGTCCCTAGTGCTGTGAGGCAGCAATGCTAACCACTGAGCCACCGTGTCACCCTGTGTTATGACCATATTCCTTCCCTCCCTTGTCAGCATTCTGCAAGGGACCATTTCCTCCAGAACACTTTGATACACTCCTCTGTTGCAAGCATCTCCTCACACTCCCATGACATCTTCCCATGCAATCACTGAAGGTGTAATACCGGCCTGTTTACCTTCTCCCTCCTCACCACCTATACCCTAAGACTAGACAAACGTTCCTGGTGAAGCAGTGATTTATCTATACATCATTCAATCTCACCCATTGTGTTCACTGCTCACAATGTGGTCTCATAGATTCATACTGCACAGAAAAGACCCTTCATTCCATCAAGTCTGCGCTGATATGACTACCACTAAAGTTTTGCTAATCCCAATTTCCTGCACTTGTCCCATTACCCTGAATGTTATGATATTTGAAGTGCTCATCTAAATATTTTGTTAAGGTTTTAGGATTTCCAGCCTCCACCACCTTTCCAGGCATCACATTCCAGATTCCTACTGCTGGCTGAGAAAACGTTTTTTCCCGAATCCCCTCTGAACCTCCTGCCCCTTACCCTAAAACTATGCCATCTTGTGATTGACCCCTCAACCAAGGGTAAACAGCTGCTCTCTATTCACCCTGTCCATACCCCTTATAATCTTATACACTTCAATTATGACCATCAGTCTTCTCTGCACTAAAGAAAACAATCCAAGCTTATCTAGTCTCTCCTTATAGCTCAATTTCTCCATCCCAAACAACATCTTGGTGACCAGCCTCTGTACCCCCTTAAGTGCTATTGCATCCTTCCAGTAGTGAGGTGACCAGAACTGCACACAGTACTTCAGCTGGAACCCGACCAATGCTCTTTACAACTCTAACTTTACCTCCTTGTCCTTATACTCGAGGCCATGACTGATGAAAGCAAGTGTCCCCATATGCCTTCTTAACATTCCTATTCATGTGCCCTGTCAACTTCAAGGATCTGTGTATAATTACCCCAAGATCCCTCTGTTCTGCTAAGCTACCCAATGTCTTGCCATGCATTAAATATTCCCTCATCTGTTTCTTCTTCCAAAGTGCATCAACTCATACTTATTGAGATGAAATACCATTTGGTCCTCTCTTCTCTGCTGACTCTTTGGGGACTAAAGATAAACTCTCAGTAAAGTAGCTGCCCCCTTTAATATTCGTAAGTTCTACCCACAAAGGGCCTTTTTTGAGGATTCTTACAATATATCATCGCTCTGTGCAATAATTGACTCCTGAATTAATAGTAGTGCTACGCTATCATCCTTTTTATACCCTCTTCTTTCTCGCCTAAAGATCTGTAGAAAGTTAAGTTCCCAGTCCAACCCTTCCCTCAACTATGTTTCTATGATGGCGACAATATCATACTTGCATGTCAATCCACTCCATTAACTCATGAGTCTTACCTATTACACTCCTAGCATTAAAGACCATCCAGCCTTGCCTTACTCTCTTGACACTCAACACAGCTGAACTCATTCTAACTTGCTTCCTTTGCTGTAGCATGATGTGTCATTGTTTCATTGATATTGTGTCCCCCTTCCCCTGCCAGAACTATGTTAAACTTCTCCCAACAGTAGTAGCAAAACTACCATTAAGGATGAAAGTTCCAGTGTGGTTCAGGTGCAGACCGACCAATTTGTATATGTCCCACCTTCTCCAAAAACAGTCCCAGTGACCCAGGAATTCTGAACTCCCCCTCTTGAGCCAACTTTTAACCTATGCATTCATCTGCCTTTCTTTCCTCTTTGTAAGCTGAGGGCTGACTGCAGTGTTCCAGCAGGTCTCAGTGCAAGCTCAAAGAACAACATTTCATTTTCTACGTGGGAGGCCTACAGTTTGTAGGACTCAACGTTGAGTTCAAAATTAGAGCCTGAGTCCAGCCTTCCATGTTTTTTAACCCACCCAAACCCAGTCCTGTTATGACAGGTTTTGCTTTCAGCACAGTCACCCATTTCCACTTTGCTTCTTGGTCCAATATCACATTTTATGGATTGTATTTAGTACAACTAACCTATCTTCTCACTCTTAGCTTTTATTATTACTTATTCTGTGTATCTTCTGTTCTGGTCTTCTATCCATTATCTCCTTGTATACCTCTCTCTAGGCTGTATCTCAACCTATCTGTACATTTCTCCTTCCAAACCCCTCTTTGGTTTCAGATCTCCAGCATCTGCAGTTCTTTGTAATATTGTTATGGCTGATCTCATCTTGGTCTCAAATCCACTTTCTTGTCTACTCTCCAAAACCCTTCAACCCATTACTAATTAAAAATCTATTTATCTCTTACTTAAATTTACTCATTGTTCCAGTATCCACCCCACACTTGGGCAGTGAGTTCCACAAATTCATAACTCTTTGAGAGAAATAATTCCCCTTCCACTCTGCTTTAAGTCTGCTATTCCTAGTGTTAAGATTATGACCTCTACATTGCCCCACGAGGAAACATCTGTCCTACAGCTTATTTACTTCAGTTAGATCTCCTCTCATTCTCCTAAACTCCAGAGAATGTAAGTCTAAACTGCTCAGTCTCTGTCCATCAAGACAAATCCATCATCTCTGGAATCAATCTATTGAATATCCTCTGAACTACTTCCAATACAACCATATCTCTTCTCAGGAAAATGGACCTTGTTCTAAGATTATGATAAGTCCCTTGATTTCTTAATATTTCCTGGAGACTTTTGATATCTTCTTCCATGAAGACAGAGGCAAAGTAATTGTTTGGCTTCTCTACCATGTCCCTGTTCTCCATTATAAATTCTCCTGTAATGGGCCACATTTGTCCTCACTAATCATTTCTTTTTCCAGATACCTTTATCCTCTACTTTATATTTCTCACGACATTGCTTTATCAGTTTTTTTGGTCACCCTTTGCTGAGTTCTAAATTGCTTGTGGTCCTGAGGCTTATCACTTTTTTTAGCACCTTTCTAAGCCACATTTGATCTAATGCAATCTTTGATTTATTTTGTCAGTCATAGTTGATTCATCTTTCGCGCTGGGTGTTTGTGCCTTAGAGAAGCATATATCTGTTGGAGGTTATGGAATACTTTTTAAATACTAGCCATTGCCTATCAAAGATATATTCCCAACCCAACATAGTCAACTTGCCTCTTGTACTTCCTTTATTCTGATCTAAAACCATAGTACCATAAAGAAATTTATCACATTCAAATGTAAATGAAAATTATGGTCACTATTTTCCCATGACTCCTTTATTGCAAGTTTATTAATTACCCCTTTCTCACTAGATAATCCTAAATCTTCAGCATACTGCTTTAGAAACCTATCTCATACATATTCCAGGAATTCATCCTGTACAGCATTGGTACTGATTAGGCTTAATCAGCCTATATGCAAATTAAAGTCACCAATTATTACTGTACTCTCTATAAACTACCACATATTTTTCTTTGTTGGAAGTATAATCTGAAATGCAACTTGGACTGCTATATAACTGAAATTTCAGATGAGTACTGCAATTTGAAAATCAAGACCTTCATATTTTTTGTGTCATGCAATACAATGTTGATTTTGAAACAGTGGGGAATAGAATTTGTGATGAGTGACACTGATAATTGTTTGTTTGATGACAGCCTTCCGATTGGTTGAGCAGCAGAGTGTTAAAAAGCTGTAATTGCCAGAGGAAAATATCCAAAAACTGCAAATGGAAAGCATCCATCTCCTTTTCTCTCTCTGTCTTTTTAGGAAAAAAAACAGAAGAACAAGAAAATTCAAAAGAAAGTATTCCATAGGAAAAGACTGAAACACACCCAATCAACTATTGAATTGAAGGATGGCCTACAGACAACAGTGTGTCATCAGTGCTAAAAATCAAAAAAGACTGTGTGAGAGAATTCAACCCACCCTTGAAATCCGGACTAGCAATCTTTGAAATTTTGTTTATTCCATCTAGAGAGGAACCTTGATTATCCAGCATTCAATCAACCAAATTTCAGATTATCCGAACAAGATCACAAGGTCCCAATGCGTGGCTAACTATGTTATCCGGCATTGATTATCTGGCATTCGATTAACTGAACGAAATACTCACCGCCTGTGTCCTACAGATAATCGAGTTTCCTCTGTATATTCTTTTACCATCCACAAACTTGTGACAAGCTGTGCCAAACTGTCTTTTACTTGTCTTAATCCTGAATGAGTTTGTCTGTGTGTATTTGGTGTTTTAAAAGGGTATATTTTAAATAGCATAGTAGTAGATTAGAAATCCTTTTTTTGCATTTAATTAAATTCGAGCTCGTTGGAGTCAGCCGGGGAGAGTGAGACCACATGTGGCGAGTCCCTACTGTGGAGTTACTGAAGGACTGTAATGTTTATCTTTTAACATTGTTTCTTTATTTTCCTAATTTATACAATGAAGAACTGTAATGTAGCGCTTTTAGCTTTTTTCTTTATTTTTTCTATTTTTGTACCTCATCTATTTTCGTACCTAAGATTTGTAACTAGGTGCTTTGTACCTGAGATGGCACTGTGTGTGGCAACATTGTACACTTTTCACTGTACTCATGTACTTTTGTACTTGCACACATTTGATAATAAGAACCTAATTCTAAGTTATGCTTCTGTTACTGATAGACCTGATGAATTATGTGGTGAATAGCAGTCAGCCAAAAAAGTTGGTCACCTTGGAGGTCTAATTGGGATTTTATACTTTTGGGATGGCTGTGAAAAAATGAGGTTCAATTATTGGCTCACACGTCCATCATTCGTAACATACCCATGTTGCATGCATCTCTGATTTTAAGATTTCTACAGTGTTCAACATTATCACAAATGTTTGGTGACTCATCAATGACCATCATAATTTTTTGCTGTGCCTTGCTATTTCTTACCTTCACCCAAAGTAATTCTACATCTTGATCATCTTACTAAGATCTTCTCTTGATGATGTACCAACCTTGTCCATTCTTAAGGGTGCTATCTCACCTCCTTTTCCTTTTGCATATACCTCATAAATGATGAATATGCGGATATTCATTTTCTAATCTTGGTCACCCTTTTCCCACAGAGAATTCCCACAGAGCCAGCTGAAAATCATATCCAGCATTGTTGTCACATGCAACTGCATTCAAAGATGCTCCAAAACTGATTATCAGAATATAACAACAGTGTTGATAAAGGGGATTAGTAGATGCAGCAAATTTGGATTTCCCATTGCCACATAAAAGATTATTGCATAAGATAGGAACTTACATTATTGGAAATAATGTATTAGAATGGATTGACGATTGGTTAACACATAGAAGACAGAGAGTGAAGGTTAAAGGATCCTTTTCAGATTTAATGCCACAAGAATCAGTTCTAGGGCCTCAATTATTTCCTATCTATATAATTACTTGATGGAGGAGCAGGGCCTAATATATCCAAATTTGCTAATGACACAAAAAAGATGGAAAAGCACATTGTGATGTGGCATGGACAATCTAAAAGGTGATCTAGATAGATTGAGTGAGGAGGCATTGGAGTTTAATGTAGGAAAGTATGAGGTCATGTACTTTGGCAGGAAGAATAAAAAGGTAGACAAGTATTCAAATGGAGAGAGTCTCCAAAAATATGTAATGCAGAGGGAATTTGGTGGTTTGGTGCATGAGACACATAAAAATGTACACAGCTTTAAGGAACCTGTTCAGGGTTTTATCATCACACTTCTGGTCTGGGATAAACATTAACTCTTCACTCTGAGGGTATTTATTAGACTATGGGCTAGATTTTCTGGGGAATGGCAATCTCACACAGATTTTTGCACTGGTCCTTCTTTTAGACAAAAGAAGGGAGGTCCACACTTCTGAGAGGAAGTTTCACTTAGGTCTCCTTCAGAAATAGAGAGCTATTCATCCATTCTGACAGTTTCATAGTGTAGAACAGTTAGATGAAGGAAATCTAAGCTCCCCCCCATAGTAGTCAAGTGCTATATTCTGAAATTTGTAGTCCTGATAGCTGTTGTCAAAAGGTAATTATATAAGGAAAGCATGATGTCAGAGTGATAGAAGGGTTAGGGAGCAGATGGGTGTGGAGTATGGCAGGAGTATGGAATAGAGTTCCAGGTAAATAAGGCTCAGTGGAAAGGGAGTAGGGTGCCAGAGTGCAAGTCAGCAAGGGGTCAGAGAAGTGATGCAATGTTTTAGGTAGGTTGGGTAAGTGGGAGAAATTGAGTCCTGTACACTTTGGGGAGTGTGAGTGTCAGATTTGAGAGTTTCAGGTCCACCAGCTGGGGGATCGAGTGGGTCTGGCAGGAAAAGGTCAGGTAAGAAATGAATGAGATCTTTGTTGTCATCTACTTCATTGGGTTGAAACAGGTGCTGTTCTTGTACATATGTAAAGAACAGGGCCCTGTGCTTTAATACATGTGGCATCGAGGATTCACAAGTGCTCTTCAGTGCAAGTGCTACAGATCCTACTACACTGATTGTCAGCACAATTCTTTGCATACTCAAAATTATTAAACAATCAGAGTCAACTTTTCTGAGTGAACCTCTTCCTTAGTCTTACCTATGTCATTTGTACTCATACAAACTATGAGAACTTCCCCTCCCACTTGTTCTCCAGACAAGCAATACAGCCTTTTGGAGTCATACCCTCAATTGCATTAAACAGCATTTGTCACCCTAATTATACTGAATGTAATATATTTTCTCTCTGCTTGAATGGCCCCCTGCAGTATGGTGCTGTTGTCTATGCATCACAGACCAACCATCTAGCCAACTGCCCATTTAAGCTGATTAACAGATACCAAACGAAACTAATCCCTTTTATCTGCACTTGTTCCATAGCCCACTATGGCATTTTAATTGCTCATCCAAATACCATTACTTTTTGAGTCATCTGCAAACTTCATTGCTTCTGGATATTGTTATAGCTTCCACCACCCTCTCTATATATCTCCCATCATCTGGACAAAAGCATTTTTCCTCAGACCTCACCCAAACCATTTGCTGCTTACTTTAAACTTGTGGCCTCCAGTCTAAGACAAATTTGCCATGGGGAAGAGATTCTCACAATTTATCCTGAATGTATCTCACATAATTTTGTATACCTCAACCCCTCAGTTACCTCTGGTCCAAGGAAAACAAACCCAGCCTATCCAGTCTCTCCTCAAAACTGAGACTTTTCATCCCAGACAATATACTGGTGAATCTCTCCAGTGCAATCACTCCCTTCTGATCGTTTAGTGTCCATAACTGCACACAGTTTTCTATCTGTGGCCTAACCAATGTTTTATGAAGTTGTAACAAGACTTCCTTGCTCCTATATCCTCTGCTCCTGTTAATGAAGGCAAGCATCCCATATGCCTCCTTCACCACTCTGTCTACCTGTGCTGACACCTTCAGTGATTTATGGACTTGGATGCCAAGGTCAGTTTGTGCTTCCGTATTCCCTATTCATTGTGTATACCCTTCCCTTATTAGACCTTTCAAAATACATCACTTAACACTTTTCAGAATTAAATTCCATCTGCCATTGCTCTGCTTAATTTTTCTGGGATCAATATCAGACTGCAGCTTGAGACCATCCTCCTCACTATCAAAAATGCCATTAATTTTTGTGTCATCTGCAAACATACTAATTATACCTTCCACAATCATATCCAATTCTTTACTGTACATAAACAGCAAGGCTCCCAGCACAATCCTTATGTAGTAGACTCTTAGCCACAGGTTTCCAATTAGAAAAAACATTCCTCCATCACCATCCTTTGCCTCTTATTTGAAAGCCAATATTGGATCCAGCTTGCCAAATTACCTTGAGTCCCATGGGCTCTTATTTTATGGACCAGCCTTCCACTGGGACCTCGTCAAAGGCCTTAATGATGTCCATGTAACCATATCAACTACACCACCATCATCAATATATTTAGTCACCTTTTCAAAAAATTCAATTGAAATTGTCAGATAGGATTTTCCTTTAACAAATACATGTGGATTATCTCTGATTAATTCCTGCCTTCCCAAGTATTGATTAATCCTGTCCTTCAGAATTTTTTGTAATAATTTCCCTACCAGTGATGTCAGATGTCTTAATATATTTGGGTGGCACAGTGGCACAGTGGTTAGCACTGCTGCCTCACAGTGCCAGAGACCTGGGTTCAATTACTGCCTCAGGTGACTGTCTGTGTGGAGTTTGCACATTCTCCCCATGTTTGCTCCGGTTTCCTCCCACAATCCAAAAATGTGCAGGTTAGGTGAATTGGCCATGCGAAATTGCCCGTAGTGTTAGGTGTAGGGAAATGGGTCTGGGTGGGTTGTGCTTTGGTGGGTCAGTGTGGACTTGTTGGGCCGAAGGGTCTGTTTCCACACTGTAAGTAATCTAATCCAATATTTCATGAAGCATAATGAAGTGGGTATTTATGCACAATTAAAGCAATTCTTCAAACACATACAGAAAAATGATCATGCAAAATACAGACTACTATTCAAAATTTTATCAACTAATTTAAAAACTTTGGAATTTGATTTGAAAGAAATAGAGCTAAAAATGAATTGGGACATTTTAAAATGGCCACCAAAGTCATCTGACCTGTAAGTACTCCAGTTCACAGGTACTTCAAAAGAATTTCTAAGGTTATCCAAGGGGCAATTACCTGGACATCGAAAGAGTGAAATGTTCAGTTCACAATCTTCAAATGTCTCTGAGGCCAAGGTTTCTCAGTGATAAGTATTACTAGAATCCAAATAGTCAAAGATGGTGACCGAAGGGAGATCTGACAATAGACTATCCAAACTCAATGGATTACCTCAATGGTAGACAACAGCTGACTTTACACTGACTTCCTGTGAGAAGCTATGACTATGAGCCTGTGCTTTTCTTCCTCCATAAAACGCTCAGAAAGTAACATTCAAAAGCTTGCAGTAACATCAAATATAAGGTCTTGATCTCTCCCTTTGAAAGTGGTGCCTGGTTTTGCAAAAAGTGATCAGAAAATGGGCAGTATGTTGGCTCAATGGTTAGCACTGCTGCCTCACAACACCAGGAACCTGGGTTCGATTCCCACCTTGGGTATCTTGTCTGTGTGGAGTTTGCATATTCTCTCCATGTCTGCCTGGGTTTCCTCCCACAATCCACAAAGCTGTGCAGGTTAGGTGAATTAGCAATGCTAAATTGTATTAGGTGCATTTGTCAGAGGTAAATATAGGATAGTCGAATGGGTCTTCAGAGGATCAGTGTGGACTTGTTGGGCCAAAGGGGCCTGTTTCCATACTGTAGGGAATCTAGTCTAATCAAAACTAATAGGAAATTGAGATCTTTTCGATAACTGTAACATGTGCCACAATGACTGTATCCGAGAAACCAACTTAATAGCATTAGACTTGAACTATAAACCTACACCTCAGATCACTCTAAACCACATATTCTATTCCCCCTTTGTTTGTGTGTGTGTGTGTGTGTGTGAACAGTGGCTCAATGGTTAGCACTGCTGCCTCACAGCACCATGAGACCCGGGTTCAATTCCCACTCCGGGCAACTATCTGCGTGGAGTTTGCACGTTTTCCATGGGGATGCTCTGGTTTCCTCCCATAGTCCAAAGATGTGCAGGTTAGGTGAATTGGCCATGCTAAATTGCCCGTAGTGTTACGTGAAGGGGTAAATGTAGGGGAATGGGGTTTGGATGGGTTGCTCTTCGGAGGGTCGGTGTGGACTTGTTGGGCCGAAGGGCCTGTTTCCACACTATAAGTAATCTAATCATATACAATATATAGATGGCCAAGTGACTGCACAGAAGCCATACGCTTGAAGTCATATATTTAACATTTTCATTGGTATTAACAGCTAATACATTTGCTTTTTCTTTAACTCAAGAAAACCTTGTTGATGGGCTGCTTAGTGCAAAAATAATTCACAACATTTTTAACAGGAGAGAGGTATAGGTTGATGTAAAAAGAAATTAACCATAATGTGTGGCCAAAAGGGAACATTGAACAGAGGGAAGGCAGTTTAATCCTTCTTACATGGATGTATCACTATCATTATTAATGCGTAATACAAAAATGTTGTACTTCAGTATAGCATTGTTACCCTTGACATTACATCGACAGCAAAAACTTCATAAGTTCATTCTTCAGATGGAGACATTGCTGGAAGGGTTGGCAGATATTGTGCACCCATAGTTGCCCAGAAGAGATGGTCTTAATTTTTCTTATTTGAACACTACAAAAGCTTGGTGGATTGCGAGAAAATAGTTCAGAAGAAACCAGGAGCCAAATTGAGATTAGGTATAAATTAAAGATATGAGAATGGAATTTGCCCACCCGCTGAATGACATAGGTTGGGAAAATGGAGTGAGATCAACAGAAGTAAGATATTCAACGTGAAAAGAGAAAAGGTCAATTTCTCCAATTGAGTTTTGAACAGTGAGATAGAAATTTCTCTAGTGAGCAGTGAGAGGTCTCTTTGCATCCATTTGCATGAATTAGCATGCAATTATTACCTAATCTTGTCTCATTGACATGCAGATTCCCATACTTCCAACCACTGGATTGAAACTAGACAGTGACAATTCAGATGTGAACCTAAAGGCTCACAATAACTTCTACCTTGTCTTGCTGTTTAGCACAGGCACCGAGCCGATCAGCTTGTCATGATTATCAGCAGTGAACAGTCAAGACAGTGGGCATGTTATTGTAGAGATCCATGATACTTCATCTTGTGCCAGCAGTTTAGGCAGCAAACACACAAATTGTGCTTCAACTAAATGGCCATGTCTCAAAGTCTACAGGGGGGAATTCATTGTAAGGGCAAGGGGGACAAGCCTTCAGTCAGGTGTCCAGCATTATAAGTTAAGGGCATTATCCACTATCAGAGGCTTGGACACTTTAGCTAGCTACTTAGGATGTTTAGAGTTGGGGCTCTGTACCTCTACAGTCTAGGTCATGGTCCATTGTCAGTCCTGCAGGGTCCAGTTCAAATAGTGAAATAGCTGGGGAGCTCTGCACATATCAGTCAAGATTCTGGTCAGCTATTGATTGGGGCGGTCTGTTCAAGGAAGCCAGTGGGATCCTCACTGGGGAAATATGTTGGCCCTGCTATTCCTGGAGTTATCACAAAAATTAAAAGTTTTTAAAAATTTGCAAAGCCTCCCCAATTTACCTGAAGCTCAAGTTTGACAGAATGCACAGACCATATTTCTGTACTTAATAAAAAATACTATCAATTATATGTAATTAGATTCCAGCTTCAGGTAAACAATAATGAACTGTTGGTATTTAACTCTACTAATTAAAATACTAGAAATTCCCCTTAGGCGTATACAGACAGGAAAATAAAAACATGGGCATTATGGACAGAAGGAAAATTAGAAAAGCAGTTCAGTGGTCCATGGTCTGCTGAGATGGTCTGGATGTGGTCAGAATGTTGCTTCTTGGTCTTCATTTTGCAGATGTTTCCATTGGTTTGCAAATGGCAGGGTGGCTGGTTCATCCTTTTAAAAGGCCTTAGACTCATGACTTAAAAGTAATAATATACGGTAACTGCTGGAGAAAAGGTAAACAGGTTTCCTTTAAGCTTCAAGTGCCCTTTACTGCAGAGAACAGACAAAGTTTCTGAGCTGTGAGAATCTGAAAGTTTCTCTATATCTTGCTCACAGCTCCAAGTTGTTGGGCTACCCAAGAGCCAATCACATGATAGTAGGCTGGCAAAAGACTTTATGTCATTAATAATTGGTTATCAGTCCACAGATTGATCAGCAACTTGGACCAACCAAAGAACTCCTCAGCTGTAGTCTATCCACCACCACACTTTCACAATCTGTCAGGTCACTTGACTTCAAAACATGAAGCAATCCTCCAGCTTTTGTTGACTTTAAAGCAGTTCATTCCTCCCTTCAGTATGCAATTAAAAGTACAGAAAAAAAAAATCACAGCTATAGAGTCATACAGAAGAGGTATAAAAACATTTGCAGTGACAGAAAACAATCTTTACAGGTAGACCACAGTCAGTCCTGAGAGTCATCTCATTGAAAGTCAACATGTAAGATAATATGTGCAGAAGCCATATGCAAATTTAATATTGTAGTGTTAACACAGACCTAGCTCAAGGAAGGGTAAGACTGGGTGTTAAGTATTACTGGATTATAAGATATTCAGTAAAGACAAATAAAAAGAAAGAAAGGACGAGAGAAATAGTGTTGATTAAGAAGGCTCACTGGGTACTGGGGGAAGAGTAACACTCCTTTACACAGTTTCTTAGGGTGGGATGATGCTAAGGATGAGTAACCTGTCTAGCTTAGTTCTTACATAACAATACATTTACACACATGCAATTGTTTTTGCAAAGAAGTGTTACATCCATGCCTTGAGAAACATTTTGTTTCATTTACCTTCCCACCTTCACTTGAATGGTGAAGTGTCACTCCTGCCTGGCAGCACTTGACTTGATGCATGGGTGGGCTTTAGTAATAGTGCCAGCACCAGCAATCCAAGGAGTTCCTAGCTGAGGTGGTGAAATGGATGATAGGATGACTGGGACACTATAGAAGTCTGATGTATGGCTAAGGAGGCACTTGCAGAGAAAAATGGGAGAATCTCGCTAGGGCTCACACAGAGAGAAGCCATCTCTGAAATTTGCTCAAAGTTACATGTAACCAGTTTCTGGTAAAACTCAGCTCCAGGTTTTCTTTCCTAAAATGAATAATTTGTGTTATAGAAATGAAAGACTTGCATTAATAGAGCCCTTTCACAACCAGCACACACTTAAAGTCCTTTTTACAGTACTCCTTGAAATGTAGGAAGTGTCGCAATGTAGGAAACGCAACCTTGTGCACAGCAAGATCCAACAAATTGCTAAGTGATAATGCCCAGATAATTTGCAATTAAAGATAAATATTGGCCAAACATTAGGGAAAGCTGTCTGTTGTTTTTTTCTTAAATAATACAATGTTTTTCACCCACCTGACAGGCAGCCAAGGCCTTGCTTTGGCACCTCATCTGAAAATGGAAACCTCTAAAGGTGCAGCATCTTTTAGTACTGGACAGGCATGTCAGCTTTGATTTTACTGTACTTACGCTCTGAAGTGAGACTTAAACCCACAACATTGTGACTCAGAGCTAAGAGCATTACTAACAGAGCTACAGCTGATACAATTCCTTGCTATCATATTTACGAATAGCAGCCTGTTTACAAAACCAAGTAGAAATTCTTAAACTGCCATGATGACTTTAACACATGTTCAAAACAGTTTAATTGTGGAGGCCAATGGATTACTTTTCAGTCGCATAAGGAGTGCAGGCTGAAATTTCGCAAAATTTGGCTGTGTTAATTTCAAGGAGTTTCATGGAGGGAAGCCCTCAGGAGCCCTCATAAGTATTCTCATTCAGTTTTACAAACAAGCACATGACTTACACAATTAATGATAGGGGCCCGGGTAGTGCTGTAGAACAAGGAGACCTCGGTACATAATTCTTTAAAATTTGTGTCACATGCAGATACGATGGTTAAGAAGGTGTTTAGCGTGGTTGTGTTCATTGCTCAGACCTTTGAGTACAGGAGTTGGGACGTTATATTGAGGTTGTGCAGTATGTTGGTGTATTGTGTGCAATTTTGGTCACCCTGCTGTAGAATTGATATTATCAAACTGGAGAGGGTTCAGAAAAGATTTGCCAGGATGTTGCCGGAAATGGAGTTATAAACATAGGCTGGAAAGACTGTGACTCCTTTCACTGGAGTGTAGGAGTGTAGGAGGTTGGATGGGGTGACCTTATATAGGTTTATAAAATAGTAAGGGACATGGTTGAGGTGAATGACAAGGGTCTTTACCCTAGGGTATGGGAGTTCAAAACTCGGGACATATTTTTAAGGCAAAAGGAGAAAGATTTTAAAAAGACATGAGCGGCAACTTTTTTACACAGAGAGTGGTTCATGTGTAGAATGTACTACCAGAGAAAGTGGTGAGTGCAGGTGCAGTTACAACATTTAAAGTGCATTTGGATAAGTTCATGAATATGGACGGTTTTGAGGGACATGAGCCCAGTGCAGGCATGCAGGACTAGTTTAATTGGGGATTATGGCTGGTGTGGACTATTTGGACTGAAGGGTCTCTTTCCATGCTGTATGACTCTGTGACTCTATGCTCACCTCAATGAATATGTACCTGATCTCCATGGTGATGTTTTTATACAATCTTGTACTCAGCAGTGGTGGAGCTGCTCCCTGGTCCCATGACCCTCCAGCATTTACGTTGCTGACACTCTACTTAAACCCTAGCTGTGCACCTTTTCAAATAATGCAAGCCAAGAATTGTCCTTCACAGTTTGTGTGCCTTCAAGAATTGTAAGTGAGTTATTCCAAGAGACAGGTAAATTGGTAATCTGGTTTGCTGACAGGGACTTGGAGTTTCTGGGGGAGGAGATAGTGGAGAGGGGACCCTTCTTCTTTCCCCTAGGCTCTCAGAGAAGACCACAGTTCTGACCTCTGCCTACCGGTCTGAAGTTGTCACCCACGTCAGTGCCATTTCCACAATCTGCAGGAATGCCCAGAAATGCAGTAAGAAAGGCCTTTTGCCCTTCACATAGGTAAGTCTGCTACCTCACACTCACTCAAATTTTGATGCTATACCCACCACTCACTAATGCTCATGGCTTACCACCGTCATTGCTGCATCTCCACTCAACACATCTCATCCATGCCAGTCCCCAAGCGACTAACCCTTCTGCTTCCTCTTCTCTCACACTTCACTATCTGTTTCTGTGACTGCACCAGCACAAACAGCTGTGCCATCCCCTTTTATCTCAATAATTTCCCTCCCTTTGTCTCACTGCAGGTGAAAATGGCCAAGGTTAGATCTGAAAGGACAAAGAAAGATGGTGGGGTGGCCAACATTTTGTTCCCTCACTCCAATAAAGGAGAAGAACCTTGACCTCATGAGAGAGGATAGAAACCAGACATGCAGGAATGCAGAGAGCTTCATGTGCTGTTTTATTGCGGGGTGCTGTGCACTCTTCCATTTCCATTACTGTGAATGCATTCCTAACACTTTCAAGTTTACAACCTGGTAAACTGCATTTGCAATTGGGCTTAAACAGGGCTTCCTTGCCTCTGAGTGTTAACACCTTTACAGTTGATGTATGATGACTTCATCCAACTCAGTTTTATTATTGGTGGCTGCTAAAGAAGATAAGGATTGGTTGATGTACTGTAGGATTGTGAAGTTGCTGTTCCTTCTGATGAATGTCCTTATTTTCCTACTCAATTGAATGCTGCGGCTCTCACAGATACTGTTTGGTCATCACACACCCTCATTGAATCCTCGACTTATCCAGAGCTAAGTATGCAAGGATTGAGTGGCATCCTCTATCTGTCCTGTAATGAACCCTGCCCACCAGACAGAAGGAGCATAGGTAGTTCATGTTGAGGAGAGATTGCAGATTGCATGGTCCTTGTTAGCTTCAGTGGCAGAGGTTGTTGCATGTATGTCGGGCCTCAGAATATGGCATTCTGATTGCTATCTCTGTCAAGGCTATATCATTCTGGACTCGAGTACTGCAGAAGATATCACAGTTTTGTCACAGTGTCCCATGACATCCTTATCTGGAAGACATTCTTATCAATGAGCCTAATATGTGCTATGATGAAGTGAAGCTTATGTCCAACTGATGACAGGCTCTGTAGATGGAGGGTGCAGATAATCATTGCCTCTGGAGCACGGCCTGAGATCTTGTGAAATACTGGCCAAGGTGTCCAGAGAAGAAACTGACGAATTACAGCCACCAAGAACCTGCTCTGATTTTCAGGTTGGGAATTGTTGCTGCCTAATTTCTCTCCATTGCCTGTGAAAATAGAAATGTGCATGTAAATGAGGTGAGATTAGGTATAAATGAGATGTTAATCCACACAAATAGGCCCCTAGTTGCTCACTAGTGAGATTCTCATTTAGCTGTTGGAACCTCATACGCAAAATCGGATTTTTTTTTTGTCTTGACATTTCAATTTTTCATTCTCAACATATTTTCCCAATTGTCACACTCAATGTCATTCAAGGCTTTGTAAAATTCAGCTGTGAGAAATTTTATGCTCACACACAAAAAACATTGCATCTTAGGAAAGTAATTTGAATTGTGCATTATGTTGAATAACTTGTCTATTTTTGTGGAAACATCATTTTGAGTACAATTTTCCAAGATTGTCAACAGTTCATAAACCTGCAACAATGACGTTATTCCTGATTTGTTGGTATATTCATGACAGTGTTTGTGCAACATGCTTTTAAACCATATTCACTATAACTTAGGATGTGATTGCTGGGCTTTGATCCATGCATGAACTCTATCAGTTACTAACAAGAATAAACATCATTCTAGCTTCTTTAGTCACTTCCAAAGTAGGATCTACTAAGGTGAAGGGCATAATTGAGATTTAATCAGTTGATTATTTCCCTCTCATTCGTCCCATTACGTGGGTCTTGACACAGGTTTAAAGCTTAGTAAGTGCCACAATTTTCTAAAGAGGGTTTCCAAATGTAAGTGTTTCTACTTTTAAATCATAATTTGCTTGCACAGTTACAATAAAATGTTAAACAATGTCCTCAATATATTTAAGAAAGGCCAATAATGTTAATTACAAGAATTATTCTGATATTGATGAGCACTTAATACATTCATATTTATGTTACACTACCCACATCTTAAAAAGACTATTTCAATATTTTAAAAGCCAACAATAATATTAATTAAATAAATATGAATGTGAGAATACCATACCCATTTCTAGACTGGATTTGCAGAGGGCTGCTAACAAGTAGGTCATGTTAGATCAAAAGTATAGGATATTTCTTGAAAGCACTAAATTGATATGGTCATGTGATCCAATTCTTACTAATGCGCTGCAGAAATGTCTGTATAGTTACTATTACAAGAGAACAAAATGCACAAATAGTTAATACATGTAGATTATTTCAATGCAAATGCATTAATGCAGAAAATACAGGATGAATCATAGCTTGAAGGATGGACAACCACTGATTAACTACACCAGTGTAATAAAGCCCAATGGAGCAATGACTGAAACATTCAGATCAAAATGTAAATCTTATTACATTGTGAACTATTTGCATGAAGGTATATTATAACATCAGTGGCAGTGTATAAAATTGTAATAATTCATATGAGAAAAGTGCAGCAAGTGATGAATTTTACTGTAGCACAGGCAATTAAAAGGTCTAATTCCTTGTTTTGGCAAGAATAAATAATTTTAAATGAGGCTATGAGTAGACAGTTTCATTTAAACATGGAAATGAGATTTATTGCTATAAATAAAGCTGCTGCTTTGGTGAACGGCAATATCAAAAAGGTACAAGGGCAAAACTGAAATTTATTATTCTGATTTCAATGAATATGTGTTACAGCAGAATTAAAATGTCCTTGTGTTAGTCTAAGGTTTATAGTAACATTTTCTGAGTGATGACAGAAGTATCTATCACATTTATAACATTTCAGCCTTGTTGGAAAGTGTTTTGTTTGACTGCACATAATTTAACATCATTGTGACTAGCCTCCCAGGCCAATCCAGGTCAACTTGTTGGTAAATGCCACCTTTGCTCAGTTAGGTGTCAATCACAATGGAATGAGTACCTTTGAGATCCCAGCACATACAGAAGGAAATATTCTGCAGGTGGGGGAGTTCATCAGTGCATACACATCATCACATGTTCATGCATTAAAGAAGCATTATTATAATAATCTTGCAAGTTGCTCTCATATGTTTGTGTACAGAAATGTGAATCAATGTATGAAATGACGACCATTCTATCGCTATAGGATTCTTAGTTTTGTTATAATCTAACATTTCTAAAAAAAACTCAAATGGAAATAAAATCACAATAAGTGTAACTGATATAACATTGAAAATCTAACTATGGGTACAACAGAATAATAGACAATTCTTTGCTGTGTTTTGATTCCAGAAGACACTGCCAAATTTAGTTTATGATCTGGTCAGCAATCAGCAATCCACAAAATTTCACACCTTTGAGCAAACAAACTAAGTACTACTACACAAAGTTAATAAATGACATCAGTCTCCTATAAAAATAAATCAATTTTATACTCTACATCCAAAATTAACATAGGGTAAGCATAGATAACAAGCAAACTGTGATTTTAAAAAAACTTTAAAAAAACATCAAAAAACAGGGGCGGTCAAGCCAATCCCAAAAATTTCTCAGCAAGACATTCAGATAGTAGTGATACTACGGGAGATCAAATTTCATTACACAAGTTACTCTGTCAGCAGATATTATAATTGTTCATGAACCTCCCTCAAAAACAATGCCTATTCAACCAGAAAGCTCTCCTGCTTCTTCTTTGGCCTATGGATGGTTACCAAGCAACACAACTCAACTGTATAATGGCACAAAGCTGGCCAATATCTCATCCCAAAATTGCACCTCACTGGATTCCTCAGGATGTACTCCAGCTCCATGGAGGAAACAATAATTCAGCTTAGCTAGGCTTTCACTGCCTATAGCTTTCTCCAAACTTATGTCTTCCATTTTGCACCACGCAAATGCTGCCTATGGGTTTCCTTAACCCTAACTCTCAGTTGAACTGAACTTGCACCTTCTCTAGCAGATGGTTTTCATCAGTTTCACTGAGTTAATAAGAATCAGGCATGTTTTCGAGTGTTATGTAAAGTGTACGGTTTGTGATTACTATTTACTTTTGAGCTAGTGGCATATAGGTTTTGATCTATCTATATGAAGAAGCTTAATGATAACTTTTCAGTACTTCTGCAGCCAAGACTTTTTTTTACAAGAGAGATAGTTCCTGGAGTGCAAGGAGGAATTTATTTCCACTGGAAGAGCTTTATGAATAGACATGGTAAACATTGAAAAGCATTAGAGTCGAAGAGCATGGTGCTGGAAAAGTACAGCCAGTCAGGCAGCATCTGAGGAGCAGGACAGTCGACATTTTGGGCATGAGCCCTTGATCAGGAAAAGCATCAGGCTGATTTAATTTAGAATGATCAGGAATTGATTTTTTTGTGTAAAAGAAACACTGATAGCTTGGAAAGCTTTTTGGTTTCATATTATATGCATTCTGGTTGAATTTGGATGTATGAAACCATCTCTCTGGGTAAAAGAGAAGTGGTTCAGAAAAAAATAGGTAATATGTTACCTCAGTGGAAGGACTTAGTTTGAAATTCCAGACTGTTTGATTAGAACTCTGAAGGGGTTATTGAAGGCTGAGGAAGTCTCATCTCAGTTGCGTGGATATTCCAGGAAAAGGCTATCAGACAAGGAATTGAAAGCAATAGTTGAATGTGATAGAGAAGGAAAATCTCTGGTATTTGAGCACTGTAAATGAAACCTGTGGATATAAACAAAACATTGAATTTTCACGCTATGTTTTGAAATCATTTAAATTGTGTTAAATGAAAATTCATTCTACTTCATCTTTTCTTTTGCAATAATAAACTTCTGTTTATTGTTAAATTCAGATCTGCAGCATTGCATGCTTGTGTTTCAATGAAAGACTGACTCATTAAGTATAAATAATATGATCCATCAAATCAGGTTTCAGTCTAGGATCTGACCTGTCCAGTAATAACATCAATTTGGATCATAACACAAGCCCCAATATTAAGCAGTACAGAGCCAGGTTATGGCAGCAGTTTTGTGGCACAAAATCACCTTCTCTGAATCTCTCTTTCACTAATAACTGACTCTGACCCTTGAACTTCTGTTCACTGACACTTAAAGTGTTCTGAGCGACCTTTCAAAACTCTTCAAGAGAATCCTATCACCATTACTCAGTAAAATTAAATGCTTCCAGCATTGTACCATCTTGAGTTTAAATATTGCACTTTCAATAGTTCACTAAGTTCACACAACATAAATGAGTACAAAAAAAAAGATTTTATCATAGCTGCTCTAAAAGCTGAGCTTTTATCAGTATATCATAACCTAAACAACATTACTTGAGGATCGAGTACTACATGGTAATACCATTGCATAGGTTCCACTGAGTTGCCTCATTTTACTTATGTGTTTTATTTCTTTCCTCTACTATACTGCTTCCCAATCTTGGCAAAACCTGACTGATATTTTCATGTCTATTTCAAACTTGAAAATGGCTGGAAAAATATTGATCCCACTTGCTGCCACTTACCTTTAAATGGACACATCTTGTTCATTGGAGTTGCTGGTTAGATTATTCAGCTACTTTATTATACCAGCTGCTGGCAAAAGTTGTGTTATGAGCATTTGCCAATTAACAAAATTGTGTAACGCTACAGAGTTGTATTCAACTTTGTCTAAATAGTTAATCATTTACGTCAGAGATGTTGCTGGAAGTTATTTCAAACATATTTCTATAATTCAGTTCAGAGGAATTTTTAGTACACAAACAAACTAAGAACAAAATAAATAATTTAAGCTATCATAATATAACACAATTTGAAAGATTTCAAATCACATGACAAAACCAAAACTCAAATATTGCCCAACACCATCATTTTACAGCTACTCAAAAGCTTGAGAAATTTTTCTTCCCTGTCAAATTTATTGATTTGATTTGACTGCTTTTTCTTCAGTTCATATCCAATGAGCTGTGAAGCTTTTTCCTTGAATCCTCAGATATAACTGAGATCTTGGACTTTCACAGTTTTGAATAACCATTACAGATTTCTAACTAAACATTCCGATCTAGAAGTTTCATAAATCACACCTTATTTGACTAGGAGAACTATTCTTGCATCTGAAAATAGTCAGGGTTTTCTCGTACCGCACCACAGCTTTCCAATCTCTGAGGATTTCTAAGCTAAAAACAATTCTTGTTTATTCTAACTGCAAAAAAAACTAATTTTTTTTTCAAGGTTTTCTCTTTCCTATTTTAAATACGCACAATATAAACAAACTTGCATAACAATCCAGAAGGCACATACAGATTTAAATTCATTGTCCTGGAAAGACTGACTTAGTTAATTACTAAATCTCTGAACAAAAATAGACAAATGTCCACATGACACTGGTTTAAATTCCAAAGTCTGAAAAAATTATATTAGTATCTATAAATCACACAGCTTTCATCACACTTCCTACACTTTAGACAACTATCCTATGAAGTGTTGGCTTTTTCCTTCAAGTTCTCAGAAGTTTAAAAATATAAAACTTGAATAACTTTCAGAAGGAAAAGCATTTTGCAAAATGGTTGCTTTGTTTTCGTTCTAAAATCCCTTTGCTGCAAAAGAGTTTTGCTGCTATATTGGCAATTGCATCCATTGAAAAATTGCAAAGACAAGGGAAGTAGCACATAACTTAAGGAAATGTTATCATTATTCTTTTCTATATTGCTACATTCATGCTGAAAAACTATTGAAGTACTTAAAACGTTCATTTGCATCGTCATTTTAACTACTTCTCATACTTTCTATGATTTGGTATTTCTCGATTTGTAAGTATTGTAGACACATATATGTTCAGATGCCTCTATTTTAAAGTCTATTAATACAAACTCTTAATGCAAACATCTCTCCTATATTTTCCTATATTACTTGTAGAAAGTCAATTTCAACCTGCAACAATAATTTTTTTTTCCCCCATAATGCTGTCAGTTAGTCGAGATGGCAGCGGATGAGTAGGCAGCGTTCAGGCTCCAGTGCCTGAGCATGTCCTCTTGGCCTCCACTTATCTTTTATTTATTTTTCCTTCTACCCCTTCTCTTTTCCTCAATCTTACCTGATTAAAGAGCACTTTGGCAGGTGGCGGCATCGATGGGCTCCGGTGCGGCGGTGGCGTTGTCAGAGGTAGCGTGGCTACGGAGACGATTGGTCAGTTGGTGAAACCCAGAGCGGGACTCTGCTTCTGCGAGGAGTAGGACCCAGACGGTGACATGGCATGGGCTGGGATACCAGAGCGGGACACTCTCTGCAGCATGGTGTGGGCTGGGATACCGGAGAGGGACACTCTCTGCAGCATGGCATGGGCTGGGATACCGGAGAGGGACACTCTCTGCAGCATGGCATGGGCTGGGATACCCAGAGTGGGACACTCACTGCAGCATGGCATGGGCTGGGATACCCGGAGCGGGACACTCTCTGCAGCATGGTGTGGGCTGGGATAACCAGAGTGGGACACTCTCTGCAGCATGGTGTGGGCTGGGATACCCGGAGAGGGACACTCTCTGCAGCATGGTGTGGGCTGGGATACCAGAGCGGGACACTCTCTGCAGCATGGTGTGGGCTGGGATACCCGGAGAGGGACACTCTCTGCAGCATGGTGTGGGCTGGGATACCCGGAGTGGGACACTCTCTGCAGCATGGTGTGGGCTGGGATACCAGAGCGGGACACTCTCTGCAGCATGGTGTGGGCTGGGATATCCGGAGTGGGACACTCTCTGCAGCATGGTGTGGGCTGGGATACCGGAGAGGGACACTCTCTGCAGCATGGTGTGGGCTGGGATACCGGAGAGGGACACTCTCTGCAGCATGGCATGGGCTGGGATACCGGAGAGGGACACTCTCTGCAGCATGGCATGGGCTGGGATACCCGGAGTGGGACACTCTCTGCAGCATGGCATGGGCTGGGATACCCAGAGTGGGACACTCTCTGCAGCATGGTGTGGGCTGGGATACCCGGAGTGGGACACTCTCTGCAGCATGGTGTGGGCTGGGATACCCGGAGTGGGACACTCTCTGCAGCATGGCATGGGCTGGGATACCCGGAGTGGGACACTCTCTGCAGCATGGTGTGGGCTGGGATACACGGAGCGGGACACTCTCTGCAGCATGGTGTGGGCTGGGATACCCGGAGTGGGACACTCTCTGCAGCATGGTGTGGGCTGGGATACACGGAGCGGGACACTCTCTGCAGCATGGTGTGGGCTGGGATACCCGGAGCGGGACACTCTCTGCAGCATGGTGTGGGCTGGGATACCCGGAGTGGGACACTCTCTGCAACATGGTGTGGGCTGGGATACCCGGAGTGGGACACTCTCTGCAGCATGGTGTGGGCTGGGATACCGGAGAGGGACACTCTCTGCAGCATGGTGTGGGCTGGGATACCCGGAGCGGGACACTCTCTGCAGCATGGTGTGGGCTGGGATACCCGGAGTGGGACACTCTCTGCAACATGGTGTGGGCTGGGATACCGGAGAGGGACACTCTCTGCAGCATGGTGTGAGCTGGGATACCCGGAGTGGGACACTCTCTGCAGCATGGTGTGGGCTGGGATACCCGGAGTGGGACACTCTCTGCAGCATGGTGTGGGCTGGGATACCCGGAGTGAGACACTCTCTGCAGCATGGTGTGGGCTGGGATACACGGAGTGGGACACTCTCTGCAGCATGGTGTGGGCTGGGATACCCGGAGCGGGACACTCTCTGCAGCATGGTGTGGGCTGGGATACACGGAGTGGGACACTCTCTGCAGCATGGTGTGGGCTGGGATACCCGGAGTGGGACACTCTCTGCAGCATGGTGTGGGCTGGGATACCGGAAAGGGACACTCTCTGCAGCATGGTGTGGGCTGGGATACCCGGAGCGGGACACTCTCTGCAGCATGGTGTGGGCTGGGATACCCGGAGTGGGACACTCTCTGCAGCATGGTGTGGGCTGGGATACCGGAAAGGGACACTCTCTGCAGCATGGTGTGGGCTGGGATACACGGAGTGGGACACTCTCTGCAGCATGGTGTGGGCTGGGATACCCGGAGTGGGACACTCTCTGCAGCATGGTGTGGGCTGGGATACCGGAAAGGGACACTCTCTGCAGCATGGTGTGGGCTGGGATACCCGGACCGGGACACTCTCTGCAGCATGGTGTGGGCTGGGATACCCGGAGCGGGACACTCTCTGCAACATGGTGTGGGCTGGGATCCGGAGAGGGACACTCTCTGCAGCATGGTGTGAGCTGGGATACCCGGAGTGGGACACTCTCTGCAGCATGGTGTGAGCTGGGATACCCGGAGTGGGACACTCTCTGCAGCATGGCACAGGCTGGCATACCCGGAGAGGGACACTCTCTGCAGCATGGCACAGGCTGGGATACCCGGAGAGGGACAGTCTCTGCAGCATGGTGTGGGCTGGGATACCCGGAGTGGGACACTCTCTGCAGCATGGTGTGGGCTGGGATACACGGAGTGGGACACTCTCTGCAGCATGGTGTGGGCTGGGATACCCGGAGAGGGACACTCTCTGCAGCATGGTGTGGGCTGGGATACCCGGAGAGGGACACTCTCTGCAGCATGGTGTGGGCTGGGATACCCGGAGAGGGACACTCTCTGCAGCATGGTGTGGGCTGGGATACCCGGAGTGGGACACTCTCTGCAGCATGGTGTGGGCTGGGATACCAGAGCGGGACACTCTCTGCAGCATGGTGTGGGCTGGGATACCGGAGAGGGACACTCTCTGCAGCATGGCATGGGCTGGGATACCGGAGAGGGACACTCTCTGCCTCATGGCATGGGCTTGGATACCCAGAGTGGGACACTCTCTGCAGCATGGTGTGGGCTGGGATACCCGGAGCGGGACACTCTCTGCAGCATGGTGTGGGCTGGGATACCCGGAGTGGGACACTCTCTGCAGCATGGTGTGGGCTGGGATACACGGAGCGGGACACTCTCTGCAGCATGGTGTGGGCTGGGATACCCGGAGTGGGACACTCTCTGCAGCATGGTGTGGGCTGGGATACACGGAGTGGGACACTCTCTGCAGCATGGTGTGGGCTGGGATACCCGGAGAGGGACACTCTCTGCAGCATGGTGTGGGCTGGGATACCCGGAGAGGGACACTCTCTGCAGCATGGTGTGGGCTGGGATACCCGGAGCGGGACACTCTCTGCAGCATGGTGTGGGCTGGGATACACGGAGAGGGACACTCTCTGCAGCATGGTGTGTGCTGGGATACGCGGAGAGGGACACTCTCTGCAGCATGGTGTGGGCTGGGATACCCAGAGCAGGACACTCTCTGCAGCATGGTGTGTGCTGGGATACCCGGAGAGGAACACTCTCTGCAGCATGGTGTGGGCTGGGATACCCGGAGCGGGACACTCTCTGCAGCATGGTGTGGGCTGGGATACCCGGAGTGGGACACTCTCTGCAGCATGGTGTGGGCTGGGATACACGGAGTGGGACACTCTCTCTCCAGCATGATGTGGGCTGGGATACACGGAGTGGGAAACTCTCTGCAGCATGGTGTGGGCTGGGATACCCGGAGTGGGACACTCTCTGCAGCATGGTGTGGGCTGGGATACACGGAGTGGGACACTCTCTGCAGCATGGTGTGGGCTGGGATACCCGGAGTGGGACACTCTCTGCAGCATGGTGTGGGCTGGGATACCCGGAGTGGGACACTCTCTGCAACATGGTGTGGGCTGGGATACCCGGAGTGGGACACTCTCTGCAGCATGGTGTGGGCTGGGATACCCGGAGAGGGACACTCTCTGCAGCATGGTGTGGGCTGGGATACACGGAGCGGGACACTCTCTGCAGCATGGTGTGGGCTGGGATACCCGGAGCGGGACACTCTCTGCAGCATGGTGTGGGCTGGGATACCCGGAGAGGGACACTCTCTGCAGCATGGTGTGGGCTGGGATACCGGAGAGGGACACTCTCTTCAGCATGGTGTGAGCTGGGATACCCGGAGCGGGACACTCTCTGCAGCATGGTGTGGGCTGGGATACCCGGAGTGGGACACTCTCTGCAGCATGGTGTGGGCTGGGATACCCGGAGTGGGACACTCTCCGCAGCATGGTGTGGGCTGGGATACCCGGAGAGGGACACTCTCTGCAGCATGGTGTGGGCTGGGATACCCGGAGAGGGACACTCTCTGCAGCATGGTGTGGGCTGGGATACCCGGAGCGGGACACTCTCTGCAGCATGGCATGGGCTGGGATACCCGGAGTGGGACACTCTCTGCAACATGGTGTGGGCTGGGATACCCGGGGCGGGACACTCTCTGCAGCATGGTGTGGGCTGGGATACCTGGAGTGGGACACTCTCTGCAACATGGTGTGGGCTGGGATACCCGGGGCAGGACACTCTCTGCAGCATGGTATGGGCTGGGATACCCGGAACAGGACACTCTCTGCAGCATGGCATGGGCTGGGATACCCGGAGAGGGACAGTCTCTGCAGCATGGTGTGGGCTGGAATACCCGGAGTGGGACACTCTCTGCAGCATGGTGTGGGCTGGGATACCCGGAGTGGGACACTCTCTGCAGCATGGCACAGGCTGGGATACCCGGAGAGGGACAGTCTCTGCAGCATGGTGTGGGCTGGGATACCCGGAGTGGGACACTCTCTGCAGCATGGTGTGGGCTGGGATACCCGGAGTGGGACACTCTCTGCAGCATGGCACAGGCTGGGATACCCGGAGAGGGACACTCTCTGCAGCATGGCACAGGCTGGGATACCCGGAGAGGGACACTCTCTGCAGCATGGTGTGGGCTGGGATACCCGGAGAGGGACACTCTCTGCAACATGGCACAGGCTGGGATACCCGGAGAGGGACACTCTCTGCAGCATGGTGTGGGCTGGGATACCCGGAGAGGGACACTCTCTGCAGCATGGTCTGGGCTGGGATACCCGGAGTGAGACACTCTCTGCAGCATGGTGTGGGCTGGGATACCCGGAGTGGGACACTCTCTGCAGCATGGCACAGGCTGGGATACCCGGAGAGGGACACTCTCTGCAGCATGGTGTGAGCTGGGATACCCGGAGAGGGACACTCTCTGCAACATGGTGTGGGCCGGGATACCCGGAGAGGGACACTCTCTGCAGCATGGTGTGAGCTGGGATACACGGAGTGGGACACTCTCTGCAGCATGGTGTGGGCTGGGATACCCGGAGAGGGACACTCTCTGCAGCATGGCACAGGCTGGGATACCCGGAGAGGGACACTCTCTGCAGCATGGTGTGAGCTGGGATACCCGGAGAGGGACACTCTCTGCAACATGGTGTAGGCTGGGATACACGGAGAGGGACACTCTCTGCAGCATGGTGTGAGCTGGGATACCCGGAGAGGGACACTCTCTGCAACATGGTGTAGGCTGGGATACACGGAGAGGGACACTCTCTGCAGCATGGTGTGGGCTGGGATACCCGGAGTGGTATCTGACCGTGGTATGCTGTAGCTGCTGAGAAGGAAAAGTTGGACTCGCCTTAATGTTTTTTATTTTATTCCATGAATGGTGCTTATGTCTGAGCGATGGTACACACTTTTCACTGTATTTTATATGGAAGGCACGTGACAATAAAGGATGTAGAAATTTACACATAATTTCCATTGTTGTTAAACATAGTAAATGATCAAATTGGTGAATGTTTCATGCTGCAGTAGACCTATAATAAGCTTGTTTCTTTTACCATTTCTACACTTTTGCCATAAACTACATCCTTTTGCATCCAATCATGCTGTAACATTGAATTGAAGGAAAACTGTGAGCTACCCTTCCACAATGGTTTTCAAAAACTGCGACTCAATTGCGTGCAGGTATTTATCTGGAAGACAACAGGCCTTCTGTTTCTTCATGGATAGAGATCCTGCTTCAGGAGCTGCCAGCCAATCAAAGGGACAACATTTCTTCAATCCCGGACCAGCCACCAGGAGAGGTGTTCACTGCTGATACTATATCTGGCCTGGAATAGAATGGATAAAATAAGCTCCCATATTGAAGGTACATTTGTTTGTCTTGCCAAGGTTAGTCAAGCAGGACTCAACAGGGGTGAGGTTTCTTTGTTGATGAGCTGGTTTTATTTCCAAGATGGCAGCCTTCCAAGATGGCAGTGGATGAGGTCCTTTAGTGATCATTCACTAATCAGTTAAGAGCCCTCAGTGGGGAAGGCCGTTCTCAAATTTCTCTCTCGGAAGTAAATCTGGGGTGTTGGAAAGGCAACAGGCACTGCCGCTCAGGCCTTCCCTTCCCATTCTGCAGTCTCTTCTCCCTTACCACCTCCCCAGCCTATTCACGGGGGTGAAATTAAATTCCACCTGTGCTGTAAAGAATTTTCACTGTCAACTCGTGATATTGGTATTACAACATAAACAAAGTAAGACCTGTTTATTCTTGCAGCTTGTCAGCAGATGGTGATACAACAGGATTAATAAACTGTGGATCAAATTCTGTGGTTATAAGCAAAGCCAATACAATAGGGAGCTTACGGATATCACTATAAAGCACCACAAAAGCCAGAAATCTGCAAGATAAACTAAAAATACTGGAAGCACTCAGAAAGTCTGTACCTGTCCAGAGAACAAATAGGTCTATGTTTCGGGTGTACATGAATAGAAATGTTCAAGACTGAGATCAATAGATTTTAAGAAATGCTATCATGGGATGTGGATCAAAGATGAATAAGTGGAATTGAAATACACATCAGCAATTACTTGACTAAATTACAGAACATGCTTGAGGGGATGAATGGCCTACTCTTCCATAGCATTTCTGTTATTGTTTCCTAAAAAAAATCACTACTTTTTCATAATCACAGCATTTATGAATATAATGTTCATTAAAAAGAAAGCAACAAATATTTACATTTAATTATCATGAACTTGTGCAATGCCAGAAAGCAAAAGAAACACAGAAGGATGAATACAAGCAAAACAATACAAATACAAAGTTAAACAGTTAGAACGTGCATAGTAAAACGATAGCTATGATTTTGTTACCTTCCTTTCAGAAAGAGAATCCTATCTTGATTTAGAAGGATGAGTTCTACTTGTAATACATTTCAGGCATTTTTTTATTTTTATTACAGGTTAGGGTCAATGTGACAGATCCAATTATGATACAGTATTCTGAAAATCAAAGATTTTTGTGTTGTTTTACTTTAGAAATATACTGCAATCCTAGAAACTAACACTCAGGCTCTCCAAGATTAAATTGGGCTCAGGACTGTAAATCTGTCACACAGTCTTAACGTGGTAAGTGAGCAATAAAACCATGAGCACTTTGTAATATTAAAAAATAGTTGCTTCACAAGGAAGATTAAATTTGCACTGGATTTTTATTAACCTATGTAGCTGACTGGAAATAATTCATAGTTTGGCAAAAATTTACATTTTATATGTATAGAGATAGCATTTAAATGTACCATACCAAGGACACAACCTTGATAAGGGGAACAAACTACTGTATACTGTAAATGTAAAGTCAGTTTGCTTAGCAAAAACTTTTTGAAAGTAGGGTTGGTTATGCATAAGAACTATTAAGGCACTAAATTTGAACTGGGATCCCTACAGTGTAGAAACAGGCCCTTCAGCCCAATAAGTCCACACTGGCCCTCCAAAGAGTAACCTACCCAGACCCATTTCCCCACCCTGTATTTATCCCTGACCAATGCACCTAACCTACACATCCATGAACACTATGGGCAATTTAGCACAGCCAGGTCACCTAAACTGCACATCTTGGATTGTGGGAGGAAACCAGAGCACCTGGAGGAAACCCACGCAGACACAGGGAGAATGTGTTAACTCCACACAGACAATTGCCTGAGGCTGGAATCAAACTTGGGTCTGTGCCACTGTGAGGCAGCAGTACTAACCACTGAGCCACCGTGCTGCCCTCATTTAATCATCAGCAATGAATAATTAATTTATAATCAAGATAAACACTTGAGGATCTTATGATTTAGCCTTTAATAAACACACACAGGTACAGTGTGAAAATGTAAAAATAAAAACACATCACTAAATTGATTTAAATACTAAAAGTTTAATTTACTTTTCTAAGCATAAACTGTTTTACACAATGTTACCATATGGCACTGTAGCAATCACTGTAAACACTCTGGGCACATATAGTCAATTGCTGAGTGGAGGCATCATCCATATGTAAAGCTGATATACCTGAGCACCCGGTAGTTACCCTCTAGTTTACTCTAGCGGCTGAAAGACTGATGGAAGAGCAGACTGATGCAAACGGAAAGCATCGTGATAGCTGCCAGCATGATGAGGGAATGTTGTCATATGAAAAACACATTCAGCCAATGGTAATTTTTTGTGAATGCAGTGTATTTAGCATTGAGCTGTGGTGCTCTCAAAGTCACATCTTAGGAGAACTGTTATCCTGACGTTTTTGTTCCTATATTCTCTCCAGATTGGAAAACAGCCTCTTCCCATTAGTCCCAGTAAGTCCTCTAAGAATGGCAAGGTGGAATCTTACCAGGCTCTGGGTGATGTGGACTATAGCGAGAAGGTTGGGAGAATCAGGTGAGATATCTGGCAGGGCCTATCTCAATATCGAGATCCTCTCACAGCAACGGGTTTGTTTTTCGCAGTGGGTGTAGTGAGATTCTTGCTAAGCAGTGGTGAGTTCCCTATTGAAGTTTATAGTTGCAACACCTTGTTAACAGCCCAACTCATTACTGGTTATGATCTGACCAAAGTTTGTGCGAAGATTTGTAGCTCGGGTGCTCGTTGCTGTGGTTCTGTTCGCCGAGCTGGAAGTTTTTGTTGCAAACGTTTCGTCCCCTGGCTAGGCGACATCATCAGTGCTTGGGAGCCTCCTGCGAAGCGCTTCTTTGATGTTTCCTCCGGTGTTTCCTCTAGTTCCTAGCAGCACTAGAATGCACACTCAGGAACAATGGACTGACAGAAGAGACAGAACAAACAGTGAGACAAACTGTCGTACCTATGATAATAAGGAAAAGACAAACACATAACCTCAACACCAAGGAGAGGTAAGCACTCAAATCACTAAGAAACGATAAGAACATAATCATACTACCAGCAGATAAAGGCAGAATGACGGTCATCCTAGATAAATCTGATTACATCCAAAAAGCACAACAACTACTTGCAGATACCAACACCTACCAAAAGAGGGAGTTTGACCCCACCCCACAGCTCACCAATAGGATAAATAACACACTAAGGAATCTACAAAAAAAACGGACAGATAACCAGAGCTGACCTACAAAGAATGAAACCGGAAAGCAACAACACCCCCAGATTCTATGGATTACCTAAAGTACACAAACCAGACATCCCACTCAGACCCATAGTATCACTACCAGGGACACCATCATACAAACTGGCTAAAGAACTACAACAGAAACTGAAACACCTGGTCAGCGGATCCAAACACTCTATACAATCAACACAGGAATTCTTGGACATCATCAGAAATATACACATAGACAAAGAAGAAACCATGATATCATTCGACGTGACGGCACTGTTCACTTCGATTGACAAAACCCTAGCCAGAGAAACAATAGCCAACCTACTGGACATACAGAACAGAAAACAGGACGCTGAACCTATCAACAAAGACGGCACACTTAAACTACTGGACTTGTGCCTCACAACACACTTCACATTCAACAACCAGATATACGAACAAATCAACGGAACACCCATGGGATCACCGATCTCGGGACTCATAGCAGAGGCAGTTATGCAAAGGTTAGAACAAACAGTCCTACCACAAATTCAACCCAAACTCTGGGTCAGATATGTCGATGACACGTTTGTAATCATTAAAAACACGGAAATAGAAAAAACACACCGGATCATCAACGCCACACTCACAGGAATCCGATTCATGAGAGAAGAAGAAAAGGATAGCCAACTCCCATTCCTAGACGTGATGGTACAGAGAACACCGAACGGAGAATTCACTACAAGGGTATATAGGAAAGCCACACACACAGACCAAGTCCTAAACTATAAAAGTAACCACCCCAACACACACAAACGAAGCTGCATCAGGACACTATTCAAAAGGGCCACAACACACTGCAGTACACCAGAACTGCAAAAAGAAGAAGAGGAACACCTATACAAGGTATTCGCCAAAAACGGATACCCGCGCAACTTCATCAACAGATGCCTAAGAGAAAGACCACGGAACGAGGACATACCACAACACTACCATACATCAGGAGCATCTCGGAACTGACAGCCAGACTACTGCGACCCCTAGGACTCATAACGGCACACAAACCAACAGCCACGCTCAGACAACAACTCACCAGAACGAAGGACCCGATACCCAACATGAGCAAGACGAATGTAGTGTACAAAATACCATGCAAGGACTGCACTAAACACTATATAGGACAAACAGGAAGACAGCTAACAATCCGCATACATGAACATCAACTAGCCACGAAACGACACGACCAGCTATCCTTAGTAGCCACACACGCAGACAACAAGCAACATGAATTCGACTGGGACAACACTACTATCATAGGGCAAGCCAGACAGAGAACACCAGGGAATTCCTAGAGGCATGGCATTCATCCACAAACTCCATCAACAAACACATCGACCTGGACCCAATATACCAACCACTACAGCGGACAGCTGAAACTGACAACCGGAAGCGGCAGGGACAGACCACTGTAAACACCGGAGGAAACATCAAAGAAGCGCTTCGCAGGAGGCTCCCAAGCACTGATGATGTCGCCTAGCCAGGGGACGAAACGTTTGCAACAAAAACTTCCAGCTCGGCGAACAGAACCACAGCAATGATCTGACCAAACTCACCTTACAAACCAACCATCGGGAAAATTCAACATGGCAATCAGAGTGGGTTTCCAGCGAGTTCAACATTCCACTTGCTCCGTAAGGCCTCCACCTTACCCACGGAACAATAACAGAGCACAATTCACCAGCACCAGTTGCATGCGCCCTTCCACTATGGCATTCCACTTTCATGGCGTCATCGCCAGCATCCTGGCATCCTCAGGTGCACTAGCACTGTTCACTGACAGGACAGACTAGTCTAGCAGTTCACACCAGTGACCAGCAGTATATAGCTGCATTGGGTACAGGTGCCAAACAGAGAAGGGAACTCTTTACATGGCATGGACCAGTCTGTTTACCAGGGCTGCCCCCTTGCTCTCTCAGTGTGCATTCACCTGGTGGCTTCTGACTTACGCTTAATATGCATGCCTTGCCATGCCTTATATTGACAATTAGCCCATGCACACAAGCAGACAGGTGGTCATGCTATGCAGTAGCCCTCAGTCAAGATCGTGTACACCTTGTCTTATCTCAGCTTTCCATGTTGCTCTAGGATCTGTATCACGTGGAAGCAGCATTCAGCAAAACAATATAGCATCTTATTTATCTCTGTGATCTGCCTGTATTACTCACAAGACAAAACTTTTCACTGTGCCCTGGTACATGTGACAGGAAATTTAATTCAATTCAATTCAACATCTGCAGTAAGTGGTAGTACATGTCTCAAAATGTTATGGGAGTAGTCTGCAGTAAAATCCATAGGCGCACAGTCAGTCAGGGATCCTAGCACAATTAGACATGGGCAGTCACCCACCCAAACCAGTTCCAGGCATTGACCACAGTCAGGCATGGTGGCACAGTGGTTAGCACTTCCACCTCACAATACCAGGGACCGATTTCAATTCCAGCCTTAGGTGACTGTGTGAAGTTTGCATGTTCTCGCTCTGTCTGCGTGGGCATCCACCAAGTGATCCAGTTTCCTCCCACAATTCAAAGGTGTGCATGTTACTTGGATTGGCTTTTGCTAGATGTGGGGTTATGAGTGGGATGCTCCTCAAAGTGTCAGTGTAGACTAGATGGGTGAATGGCCTCTATCTGCACTGTCATGATTCTATAATTTATTGTCTGGTTGGAGTGGTTTTGCACAGGGTGACTGTGCCTTCATGCTGCAGAGAGCAGCTATTATCAGTCTTCTGTCTCCATGGTGGGTTGTCCAATGGTGGGATTGATGCTTCAATGATGGGAGGGAGGTGGGGTTCAGGACTGTTTCACCTAGGGGCTGGAAGGGTACTGACAGTTCAGCTCGCTTGAGACAGTGGACTATGGTCATCCCATCACCTCCATTTGCAGAAATTAAGGAGAGAAAGGGCACAGGTCAGCCACTGGAGTAATGATGTACATCACCTGGATGATAGGCTGGGGAAGTGTGAAGTCTGTGGGCCGGACAAAAAAGGATATCTGGAAAGGAAAAGGTAATAGTGGGAATTCAACTACTTATTAATGCTGAGGCTAAAAGACATTGGCCGAGGACTGTAGCGTCATGAAGCACATGGATAGTGCATAAGATTAAGGTGATTGGCTGCGAAGGGACTCATAGTGAGTTGGGTAAGTGAGCCGACTCATGAAGGAGGGGCCTATATAATCTGGCATACAGAAGCAACATTGTCCTCTAATACATGTTAACTGGGCAATACTGGTATACAGGGTCCCTATTCCGTGGCCATCCTG
Organism: Chiloscyllium plagiosum; assembly: GCF_037043375.1. Classification (NCBI taxonomy): domain Eukaryota; kingdom Metazoa; phylum Chordata; class Chondrichthyes; order Orectolobiformes; family Hemiscylliidae; genus Chiloscyllium; species Chiloscyllium plagiosum. The sequence continues at coordinate 72,728,174 of NW_028270140.1, forward strand.
CACCTTATAACTTCCTGTCACCAATGAGGAACTCCCTGAAATACATGTGCATACAGCCAATCTAGCAGGAGGTAACAACTGAAAGGAGGGTGGTGCTGAAGTGTTGGAGTGTGCTGGTTCTGCTCCCACACAATGTATTTGGCACCTATTTTACACTCCTAACCATTGCCCCTCATTAATGGCTGAGGAGTGAGGCTCCTCTACAGGGAAAACAGATACAGGGACAAGTGTATCAATGGTGAGGCATGAAGGTTTGTGATCTATTGAACTGATGTTATTTGAAAACCAAACTTTCAACAGGACATTGTTTGCAAAACAAACTACTTACATCACAGCATACGCAGTAAAACATTTTACGTGACTTTACCAGTCATTACCCACACATGCTATGAAGCAAATTAATATTTCAAGTTTGATATGACTCCTCTTCAGAACTGTAGTTCTAGCAGTTTACGCTATTTCTCTTTCCATCCATGCTGACAGATCTGCGGAGCTTCTCCCGCATTTTCAGTTTCTTTCAGACTTTCAGCATCTGTAGCATTAGCTTTCAGTTGTTGAGTTTTCTCCTCCTGTGCTTCCTGTTGTGATACACTGAATTCCCCTATTTCACAGATAGAGTGAAAGGAATCTACTCCCTAGTGGATCCTGCCAGCCTGAAGGTTTTTCTCAGGTGACCCTGGGGACATTAATGTCTGAAAAGGCCACATATGCTAATAGGGTTTCTTACCAAATGGAGCTTGATCCTCCTTGGCTAGAATTTTCAACTGACAGAAGAGGGGCGGGCAGGGTGGAGGTGGAGATGGAGGCGAAGGGCCTGGTCACCTCTGCAGCATGACTCCCTCTCGAAGCTGTGTAACTTCAAGGGTATGCACACAGTGGTTGCTGTATCCCAGCCATTGGATTCTTGTCTTCTGGTTCTGGAAATGACTGCTGCATATAGACCTCGGAAGTCTATGTAGAAGAGAAAAAGAACTCAGTGAAAACGTTGCTCTGTGGTCAATTGTCAAGAGGCTCCTCATTCGGCTATACCTCATGGCACTGCTCTGTCTCCTTGTGAGGAGGAGCATATGACCCAGCTTAAAGCTCCCCATCCCATTCTCAATCTGCCTTTGGTCCTGAGGACCGACGAATGGTACAGTGGAGTGCAAGGATTGTTGACCCCCCACCCCCAAACCCCCAGTAGCCTGTGGAGGTGCTAGGCCTGTCCCTCCATGACAGCTACCAACCTGTCAATAGAGGCAGTCTGAGAGTCACAAGGCTAGCTGCAATGCTGTCACTTCTCAGCTATGAGGACCAGCGCATCCTGTATGCCTGCCTACATGGTACTGCTGCTCCTCCCTGCGCATCAACAAAATCTTTCATCACCAAGACCACAGTGTTATCTCCCTGCTGAAGGTTCTGCAGTGCCCTGACTGCCAGTGGTCTAGGGTGTTTCTCCCTCACCCGTCTGCGGAGCTGTCAGTATGTAGAACTCATTGTGTCCCCTTAAAGAGCCTACTGAGAAATCCTCAATTGTGCTGCTGGGGCTTCCAGGAGGCAGGGGAGACAATGTGTCTGTACTGTCATCTGGGGTGACACTGCTACCTCACAGTGCCAGGGACCTGAGTTCACTTTCATCCTTGGGCAATTGTCTATGCAGAGTTTGCACCTTCTTCCTGTGTCTGCTGGGTTTCCTTCGGGTGCTCCAGTTTCCTCCCATAGTCCAAAGATGTGCAGGATAGGTAGTTTGGCAATGGGAAATGCAGCAATACAGGGTTAGGTTGGGAGGGGGTGCGTTTCGGTGGCATGCTCTTCAGAGGTTCAGCATGGACTCAATGGACTGAATGGCCTGCATCCATGCTGTTGGGATTCTATAATTCTACGAACACTCTTCTATGGTACACAGGCTGGTCCTTGTGAGGATGGATCCAATGTAAGGCAGGAGAGGCAGACAACATTGCAGCCATTGGTTAGTCTTGGTGTTTGGCACCTGATAAATGTGACCATTACAGTTGGATGACAGACATCACTGATTCGGGTGATGTTTCTGTATCCCTACCAGAGCAGTGCCTGTCTTCTCCTGCCAGGACAAGAATCCTTTCCTTGGTGATGGCACAGACATGGGGCACCCCAACAACTGCCTGATATTGTTGTGCCCTGTTACGGGATGTCTTCTGCTGCAATGACGTAAAGCTGGTGAAACAGTAAGACAGAAGTGGGTGGCATGGCTGTTAAAGCTGGTACATGTTGTGGGTGTATATGCTGAGTTGTTCTGAGAGAGTGAGGAGGGAGTGGAGAGGCATCATGGAATTCTTACAGGGTTAGCTGTGTGGGAGATTGGGGAAATAACAGAGTGAATAAAGGAAAGTGTTGCATTTGACCGAAAGAGCATCAAAGCATAAGCATTGGTGGAAAGTGTGTGTGTTGGCACAGATAAGAGTGAGGCAGCAGAGAGGAGAGTATGACATTTACCCTAGTAGAATGGAGAAGATCATTGACCTTATTCCTGCATGACTGCCTGGTAGTCCTCACCCTGGAGATGGCATTTTCCCAGGTAACAATCTCTGACCAGTCTGGCTTGATATGGTGGGGTGCCTTCTTTACCAGTCTTTCAGGAAGAGAACTCCTCTCCTCTATCCCACCTCTAGGACCCTCCAAGTCAGTCGCCCCTTCACTGCCACTTCTCCTCATTCTTTCTACAGCTGAGCAACACAGCTTGCAGATAGCAGCATTCTGCAGGTGGGCTGTGGGCTTTTGAAGATGGAATAGCTGCAAGGCATTCTGGTCTTGTGGAGAACCTCCACTCAGCAGTAAGTTCTGTGCATGGCATGCGGTGAGATGGGGTAGAAATAAGACATGGATCTCATCGTGAGAGCTAAAACAGCATCCATTTGCTAAGAAATTATAAGAAATCTCGCTTGCTCTTGTGATGAGAATCACTCCACAGAAATAGTAATTCCTAAACAAAAACATAATATTCAGTCATATGTGTTTCAATGAAATCATCATCTAAACTCCAGGGCATTTAGATTGATTTTACTCAATGTCTCCTCACTCCAGGATTCAATCGAGTGCACTAAAGAACAGAAAGCCAGGCGATGTTAGATATATTGCCCGCTTCATCGTGGGATGATCTTAAGGCTAAGATATTTAGGGTCAGAGTCACCTTTCCAGTCAATGGCTGCACAGTCCTTATCCTGCTCTGAGATGGGAGACTACTGCAGGCAACTCCTTTTAAAGGACAAACAACAGACACAATGCTTCTGGATAAGGTGGTAGTAAGAGAAGTGTTCCCAGGAAATCCAAGGCTTTTTCTTCCCTTTGTATGCAGGGTGTTCTCAACTTTGCTGCCCCACCTCCATCTCCCTCTCATGTTCCAGCCCAAGAGGAATTGCAATGATAGCACCCAAGGGTAGGAGTGTGGCCAGAGCCCTTGCAGCCACAGTCACAGTGGTGTGTCAGACAACTTCCTGTTGATTCACCAATTGTAACCAGCTCTCAAAGCACCAAAAGCTGCCAAACGTTGTACAGTGCCATTAGCAACTAATAAACAACTAAACTGTAAATTGTTAATTATCACTTTATGGTAGAATAGGATGTGGTTTAACCTGTTGCTGAAGGCTTGTTAGACTGCATGTTTAAAAGCGAGTTAGTCAGAGTGTCAAGGTAGAAAATAGCAATGCTGGCATCAAGTCAGCAATCCAAGGTGACTGATATGTGTTCTGTTTATACTGCATACTTCCAGCATGTATTCCTAATGATACACACATGCCTTCAACCAGATGATCCAGGTTGGAAGCAGTTGGACCTGCAATTTTATAAAACCTGGCTTTGAGCCAATTCCCCAACACAGTGCCAGCCCTGAGCCATTCCTGAAGAGACTGTAGTGGGGTTAAATTGTTTCTTTCCTGGCAAGTATGGGGAGAGCCTTATCTTAGTGGCAAATTGATTTAATTAAGGGCTCGTGTTAGGGACTCCAGTCAGCAACGCAGATATTCCACATTTGGGTTGAAATTTGTCCAAGTGGACACAAGGTGCGTAGGAAAGAGCTTATATGAGACAAATGGCTGTCAGATCACAGATGTAACCAATAGCTGTACCCTGGAGGAGTTGCCCCTGCCAGAATCACACCCAGGCTGTTTTGACTTTGTTGGAAGAGCCATAAAAAAATTGTACAAAGCCTTCAATAGCATTCGCAGCATAAACTCTGCTTCTCGACTGATCCAGTTTCTTTCCAAATTTTCTCCTGAAGATTAATGGCTGCTATTAGCAAACCAGAATTAATTTTCCTCTCAGTGCAACTGGCCCAAAGAGGTCCAGAAAGAGTGGTAGTTTAACTGAAAAAGTTGGATGAAAATGTGACCTAATTATCAGGCTTCCTTCTTTGGGTATGCACTAATTTCTACTTGAAGCTGTTGTGCTTTATGGATGCTGACTGACATGCTGACCTACATTTCCAACATTTTCCATTTTTATTTCTGGCTTCCACACAATCTTTAGGTTGAAAGCTCTATGGTAAGTTTCCCTTTACAATGTTGACTTTCCTGGAGCAGCCATTTTCTATTTGACGGGATTAAAGTAAAAAACTGGAGAAGGGAGATGCAAATTAGCCATTGGATAAAAAAAATTAGGGTAATCTACATAACGATGGGATTTATTGAAAGGAAAACAAAATCCTGGTAGGCTAAGTGTGAAGAAAGACAATGAATATGCTCTCAAGTCAGTGGGCCAAGGTCAGTGATCAAGATACGGGCATTATGAAAGTAATACTTTCAAAAGCTACTCACCTGGAAGTCAAAAAGTCACGTGTAGTTTAAGTCCATTTAACAAGAACGCTTTGTAATAGATTTATTTTTGTATTTTAAATCCTATTTCTAAAACACAAATCTCTTATCACGCTGGTTCCTTTTCTTTTGTTGTAAGTATCTTCTCTTCAAATGAATGTTATGGAAATGGATAATAAGCATCCCTGCAAGCTCAATTTCTAATCTCTATGAATATTAATCCTCTCGTACGAAAGAATAAAAAAATGATGACACCCTGCAGACTGGCAGACTGCCTACTATCAGAAAAAAAGGTCATTAATTTTTAAAAAGGAAACATTCATTATATTGCTTTCTTAGACAAGACTTTGATTTTTAAAAAAAATTATGACCTTAATTTATCTTCTGATAATGAACATTGGTAATACTAAACAGCCTCATGCATATACTATTAGCAGCCTGAGAGGTGCAGGTCTAAGTACAGAATTATGTCTGATCACTGGCTATTTAATGTCTGTTTTGCATGTCTTTAAAGGACAAGGGCTAATAACGGACTGTTTAACATTCCAGTCACATGACACCTGAGGAGAATAAATCAGTTGCACAGCAAGACACTGCACAACTAATTTTCATGTAAAAGGGTGATTGCCTTTTTGCCGTTGTGATGTTTTTCAAAGCTGTTTAAGCACAAACATCCTCATCTATTGGATATGAATTATTAATAATAAAAAGAGAGGCACGCTTTCTTTTACTAAATACCATCCACAGGCTGAAGTGCTTAAAGGGATTCCTGATTTACATAGTCCCAGTTGGAGTTTAATGAACACTGCCGGGCCACCCTTCAACATGGAAATGAGCCTTCATGTTTTTAGGCAGGGAATAAGTGCTTTTTGCTAGCAATTTATTCACCTAAGATCTAAAGTTTTTGACACAATGTGCATCAGATAAACTGTCGTCTAAATTGCAAACTAATTAGTGATTCAAACATTTTCAAGCTGATTGATGACAGAATAATTTACACTTGTTTCTCAGCTTCCAGCTGGCACAGTCTGGTGACTTGAGCCCTAATTAACGTGAGTACATCATTCATGTTCTGTCATACCAGTACATACAATTAAAAGGTAGTTTAAATGAAATCTCATATAAAAGGGACTGGTGAGTGCAAATGTGCAGAGAGGAGTACTGTTTATACTAAGGATGTTTTCAGGAATAGGCCTCATTTTAAGATGAAAAACTGCTTTTGACTTATATATTGGAGTATTCTTACCATCAATTGGTAATCTTATTATTGCTAAGCTAATTATATATGTACGGTATGCTTTAATATTTTGTGTTAATGTTGACCTGCAAGTGTTTTGATTGGTCCTTTTATGGTTTAAACTTATATTGGAGTACTCTGCAGAATTTATTTCCTCTTTGCCATAATAAAGTCAATATTCAGCTTAAAATTGTTCAAAATACACTGAACATCTATGCTTACCCAATGCTTTTAAATGTTAATCAGTGTATTTCACTGACAAAGTTGAGTTATGGTCATTCTTACATGAATGACCCATAACTAACAAGAGCTCAGTGAATTACGATGGCTTATCACTGAGAGAAAGAATGTTGAGAGTATGTTTCAATCAGTCAGATATTCTGTTTATTCAATGGGCAAATGTTTCCTCTTCCTAAGCAGATTACTGAGTTTTTTGTTAATTGGAATTGCATTAATGAGTGTGATTGTATACCTATGAAATAATACTTTTGACTTTTCAGTATGTTAAATATTGATCCTGTAGGCAGTGAAATGGAATATTAATTTTACCTACAAAATAAAATTTTGTAATATACAACATTAACAGATTTACATTTCCATACTATAACAATCATAACAAATATTGATCACATTTGATTTTCTATGTCAATTTATAAGTGTCAAATTTTGATTGATAACACTCCCGTAAGACCGCACAGGGAATTTTATTACATTAAAGGTATGATATGTTGTATATATAAACCCATGTAATGCAACAATATGTATTTTGTTCAGTTCCCAACCTTCTGAATTAATCCTTGTTTCATTTAGAGACTGAAATAGTGTTATTTAGGCGAGTTGATTAGTTGAACTTGCGTTATTTATCGACCGAGGAGAAAGTGAGGTCTGCAGATGCTGGAGATCAAAGTTGAAACTTTATTGCTGGAACAGCACAGCAGGTCAGGCAGCATCCAGGGAACAGGAGATTCGACGTTTCGGGCACAGGCCCTTCTTCAGGAATGAGCAGAGAGTGTTCAGCAGGAGAAGATAAAAGGTAGGGAGGAGGGACTTGGACGAGGGGCGTTGGAAATGTGATAGGTGGAAAGAGGTCAAGGTGAGGGTGATAGGTCGGAGTAGGATGGAGGCGGAGAGGTCAAGAAGAAGACTGCAGGTCAGGAAGGCGGTGCCGGGCTGGAGGGATTCGGCTGAGACAAGGTGGGGGGAGGGGGGATGAAGAAACTGGTGAAGTCCAAGTTCATCCCCTGTGGTTGGAGGGTTCCCAGTCGGAAGATAAGACGCTCCTCCTCCGACCGTCGCGTTGTTGTGGTTTGGCGGTGGATGAGTCCAATGACCTGCATATCCTCGGTGGAGTGGGAGGGGGAGTTGAAATGCTGTGCTACAGGGTGGTTGGGTTGGTTCGTCCTGGTGGCCCAGAGGTGCTCTCTGAATCGCTCCGCAAGTAGGCGGCCTGTCTCCCCAATATAGAGGAGGCCACACCGGCTATTTATCGACCCCCAACTACACCGATGACTTTATTTGGTAGCATCAGTCATTCCGAACATCAGACGCAGTTAAAATCTAACCTCGAGAAAAAACTGTTTTAGAAAGAAGGAAAGCATGTGACTACAATATAGTAATAAAGTTTGCTTTATCATTCCAACTATTCATTCCTATAATTTAACTTACAAATTTACAGTTTTATAAACATGAAAGAACCATCAGCAGTTTAAGGCCAGTAATTCTAATAGAATGCCTCTGCTGATGTATTGACCAATCTCAAATGTAAAAGAGCTAGGGGCTTTGTTCAAGAACTAACATTAATTCTGGGGCATTTTAGGTGACTTTTCACCTCTTAGTGACCAATGACAAGAAGAGTCAAACATTCTCCCCGTGTCTGCGTGGGTTTCCTTCAAGTGCTCCGGTTTCCTTCCACAATCCAAACATGTGCAGGTCAGGTGAAATGGCCATGCTAAATTGTCCCATAGTGTTAGATGCATTAGTCAGGGGTAAGTGTAGGGTAGGGGAATGGGTCTGGGTAGGTTACTCTTCGGAGGGTCAGTGTGGACTGTTGGGCTGAAGGCCCTGTTTCCATACTGTAGGTAATCTAATCTAATCGAATTTAAAGATGCATGAACGAGAGTACCACAAGCAGAATTGCAAAGAATTGATTTGAAATAACACAGAGCAGAATTGCAATAGAGGTATTACATCATTTTGCTGAAATCATTATCTGTCCATATCTGCTTTGAGCCATTCCTAAGAAACATGAGACACTCAATAGAACATAACCTCAGAAGGGCATTGCTTGTCACTGACCACCTTGGTGTTTCCTTTCTTCCTAGTGGTGGAAATTGAATAAAGATTTGTACACCTGTCGTCTTTCAGTGTGTCTCACACCTGCACACACACAACATGGGTGCTGGGGAAAATATAAGTACTAAAAAAAAGAATATAATCTCACTTCACAGTATTCCAATAAAGTATATAATAGCTTTAAAAGGGTATTTGATATTTAAACTTTTTATCAGTCAAAGTATTAACAATGAGTTTACCTTGCTAATTGCTGCCAGTTTCAATGGTGCAAAGTACAACATTAAATGACAGAGCTAATTGTTTCTCAATTTTTTTTATTGATTATCAAAATATTTCAACATCCTGTGTCAGATCAAGAACGGTGAACAGGAACTAGAGCAGATTAGTGACAAAAATGTCAAAGATGTTGACTTGAAACAAAGATCTATTAATCAGGTATAAATATGAAAATATTTTAAATGCTAATCTTGATTAAGAGTTTATTCCAGTCCTGTATTACTTTGGGGTTGGAGGTGGGTAATCAGTAGGCAATTTTAAAATGTAATCCTGTTCATGAAACAGTTATGCAAATTTCAGGTAAATAATTAAAGAGCAGAAGTTGTATAAAAGAAAGTTTCACTATGACCACATCATTTAACCATCATAAGGGATTACATCATTACTATGTTGATAACTTCCCAGAAGTTAACAGATGATATCACTGATCTAAACATACGACTGATACAGTGCAGTATAACATTACTATACAGAAAAGGATTGAAATTACATATAGTTGAAAAATGAATAATATATCCATTATGAATAAATAATGACAAAATTACTGCAGTCAATGCAACAATCTATTGAGCAGATACAGTTGCACTACATTTAAGATTTATATCTTTTGCTCAAGAAAAGGAAGTAGCCTTATTAAATGTTGGGTCTTATAATAGGCACTCATGAATAATGCTCATTCTCCCATATATGTATTCCTACATTTTTCTTTTTATGTTCAAACCCCAGTGCAGATAAAACAGATAACATCCTATGTTAACTTTTTTTTAATCAGCTTTTAGCAATTCTTTACAATTTCCTTTGCAATTGTCCAATTTTCTGTTCAAGACTTCAGCTTTTTGTTGGGGAACAGTTTTCCATGCAGTGAACACTCTCCAATCCAAGTCAATATACTGCACGTGGCAGTATATATACTCTTTAATAGGAGAACAAATATCAAGAATCATTGTTTTTACTTCTCTCTCTACACTAGGCACACTGAACAAACACCGTTTTCTAACTGGGACTACCTACCATAACACCAATTTATGATAAGAATTAGGGTGGGCAAGAAATGCTGTCCTTACCAGTAGTCAGCAACATTCACCAAGCTCCCACTCCCACAACCAACCACCCCCAACTTCCTCCACCACCACCTCATCACCACTAAACTGAGAATCAAACCAGGATAATCCTTTCCATTGATCCTCATTTCATTGCTTTTGTTCTGGTCCAATGAGGAGAAACTCTTCCATTTTAAGTAGCATATAAGGTCAAATATTGAGGTATCATTACACTTTTCATTTCTTTTCTCTTTCCATGCCATAACCTCCACTCCCTCAACATGGTTTCCATCCCTCTCCCTGGCAACTCTTTGAGGTATCGTTAGCTTACATTGTACGTTGTGACATTATTTGACCCTCATGGGCTTTACAGGAAGCATAATGGTGCTTGGCTGACAGTAACAATAGTCATTGGTTTGTTGAAACAATTGTGACCATGAAACATTGTTCGATTAACAGCTTTTCTCTGAGATCTATTTCACAATTGTTTTTATTGACACAAAATAAAGAGGTGCTATTGATACTCGAAATATCTTAAACTTTCTATGAAGCCTTAGTAAAAGTAATTTCTTTCATCAGATGAATGACATTTTAAAAAAATATTTTTATACGCATGGTATTGTTACTACAGGTATAGAGTTTATTAATTTGATACAGAACATTCTGAGAAAATTGGCATAGATGCCTTTTGGGTAGACTTAGCAGGTATTAAGGTGCATGGGGATAAGGATGAAGGGGTAACTTTGGTATAGAAAATATGAGGGGCCCTGGGATTGTGTAGAAGGGCAAAGGTTGAAGTGGAGTACATGAGGTCATGGATGATAGGTAGAGGATAATTGGTTGGTATGGGGAACATGTGTTTGTCCTTTTGAAATTCTTTCATCCATGCTATGGTTCACAATTTCTATGAGGAGCTGTGAACCATGACTCCTTGAAAATCAAGCCTGACGCCATGAAAATTGCAGAAGATGAGAAGATGCCTATTTGTAAACTGAAGCCAGCTGGTTCAGTATTGTGTATAGCAAGTTTGTGATCTGCACCAGTCCACACCTTTATCCTGCTTCGATGAAAATTGGGTGACTGGAAATCGGGCCAAGAATCTCAGAATTGGACTCTGGCCACCATTTTAAAGCTCCATTGATTGAATAAGATCAAGAATGTTCTTGACAAGGTTAATGCAGAAAGGATGTTTCCTCTTCTGATCACTCCAGGACTATGGGGAAATGTTTTAAATGTACTGGTCCCCTTTTAGGACAAAGATGAGAACAATTTCTTTTCTGAGGGCTGTGTGACTTGGGAACTCAGCCGCACAAGGCAGGGGAATCAAGAACATTAACAATTTTGAAGACAGAAGTGGATAGATTTTTGTTAGGCAAAGGAAATCAAATGCTATGCTAGTTCAAAACTAAAGGACAATTGCTGAAAGTGAAAGGAGAAAGATTTAAAAAGGATCTGCGGGACAAAGTTTTCACACAAAGTTTGCTGTGTATTTGGAATTAACTGCCAGATAAAGTGGCAGAGGCAGAAACAGTTACAACTTCTAAAAGACATTTGTCAGGTACATGAATAGGAAACATTTAAAGAGATATGGGCCAAAGGTAGACAAATGGGACTAGTTTAGTTTAGGAAAAATGGTCGGCATGGATGAGTTGAACCAAAATGTTGTATGACTCTATGATTCTATGCTGAATTCGAAACACGAACAGATTAAACATGACCTGAATAGTAGATCAGGCTCAAGGGGCCAAATGGCCCACTCCTGTTCCTATTTCATATGTTTGTCTGGTTCTATGAAAATCCAGCTCTGAATTGATAATATCACGTGGTTTTTATTTAAAACTTTGCTCCCCCTTGTCTTAAGTCATCTTAAATGCCTTTCATCCAATATGTCTGTGTTCACTGACCCTAGCTAGCTCCTGGTTGAACTTAGCTCAATTTTAAAATTCTTATCCTTGTACTGAAATCCCTCCATGGCCTGGTCCTTCCTGAATTAACTTCACAGAGTATCATGTCATCTAGTCACCCATTATTTAGATGTGTACATCACTTGATGCTGGTCCGGCTTCCTCAGAGCCAGCTCAGAGTGAACAGAACCTCTGACACGCCTGTTTTTACCTGTCAGCCAGGGCTCCCTGATTGGACCAGGTTAAAAGTCCCAATCAGGGAACTCATATTCTATATGGTCCACCTGGATTACAAACACTACACCACCCCATCTCTGTAATCCCCTCTAGCTATCTTCAGGGTATCTTACTGCTTTAATTCCAACCTCTTAAGCTTCCCCAGTTTTATTTGTTCCACTATTGCCACTGTTATTTCGACTGCTTTGGTGCTTAGCTCTGGAACACTTTTGGCGCCTCAATCGATTAGTTTCTTCCCCTAAGACATTTTTTAAAATCTACTCCATTGACAAAGATGTTGTCTTTACTAACATCACCTTGTGTAGCTAGGTGTCATATTTTGTTCTGTAATGCCTCTGTGAAGCACCTTGGAACGTTTATTACATCAATGACATAATATGAATACATGGTGCTGCTGTAATATATATTAGATTGCAAGTGTTTTCAGAAATCACTATCTACAATAATCTGGTAAAACTGAACAAATACTAATAATTTATGAGGTCTTCATTCATCAAGTTCATGATCTGTCATGTCTCATGTGACACGCTAGTTTTCTCTTCAAAGTAAAAGTCATTCGCAACAGCCAAGAAAATGGTTGCTGCTCAATGAAAACAAAAATCTATTTATGTGAAAAATCAATTTGGGGTATATTATACTAATTGCTCCTAATTAGAGCACATATTAAAAATATGGGCACTGATTGTGGCATAAAGTTTGCAAAGAACAATTGGAAAAATCACTGAAAGTCGTGTTCTAATACCTGACTAATGCTCCTTTTATTTAAACTTCTGTACTAGGAGTGCTCAGTTAGAAAAAGCATCATCTGTCTATGCCTGTCTAACTTTAAAGTTTTGAAATTAGTCTCCTACCATTCATAAATGGTATTTTACCACATATGTTCATTTCTAATTTCACCTGACAATACTGGAAGGAAGACAATCACTTTATCTTGGTTTCAAAAGAACTAAATGAACATTGGAATATAAGATTTACCAAAAAGAAATTAGCCTCCACTTGGTTTCGGTATATGTTTACTCATGGCAATGAACCTTAAAAGGATAAACTATGTTGTACACAGAAATCACTTAGCAACTGTTGTATAAAATTTCTGTCCTTATAAAGCTGCACATCATACATGGATTTAAGACAGGAATTCAGATGGTGTGTTCAATTGATGATCAGTCCATTTCACTCTGAGAGTATTTTGTTATGTGAACCACTTGATGGTATTCCTTTGGTAATTCAAGTATAGGGTATCCTGTGTTTTCCGTTCATTATTTTTTTCTTTTCTGTCATTGGCTGATTTCCTTTCCCACAGAAGTGTCCTTCTACTACTATGGACAGTAGCACCAAAAACTTAGATGTGTTGCACACTTACGACATATTTGCAGTATATGCTGTTAAAGTTCTTCTAGTCTAGTCTGATAACCTCTTTTTATTTTCATTTCAAAATGTTTTCCCCAAGAGGACTGCGCACAATAAAAGTTTCCATTAAAGCTATAGAATCTCTTCAATTTAGAAGGTATGTGCACATAAAATGTTATTGAGTTTATTATCAATTTTGTAAGTGTCCAACTTTAAACATATAAAAAGCAGTCACAATGAAAACTTTGCTCACATTTACTGAAATATTAGTTATTAAAAAAATCAAGAATTTGATTTTAGATTATTAGTTCAGAACCAAGAAGAATAGAAAATAACATTGGGGTATTAAAAATTGAACAGCTTGGCCTGAATTTTAGATTAACTCTTTGAGTGCTCAAGACTCTTTTTAATAGTTGAAAGGTGCATCTGAGCTGCAGTAACATCTTTGAAGTTGAAGTTCATAAAGTGTAATCACAGAAATAAATGTTCTAATTTACAAGGTTTTTGTAATAAAAACCTTTTTGATTTGAACTTTGTTTCAAGAAATACCACTTAAGAATTTCCAATAAGTCACTGCCATGATGCATTTTCTTATTCATACCTGAAAGAAACTGATTGCTTATTCCAAGCAACACTGGCAATGCTTTCTGAAATACAGTTTAGCCCTCTGCTGAAAGTTGAAAAATGTAAGCTTTAGTGTAATAGTGTAATATTACTGTAATACTGTAATAGAGGCAAGGAATTGTAAAAGCCATAAAATCACAGTTCCAATATGATCTTTGTTAATATTTTCTCGTTATAAAAAGCAAAAGCACATACTGAGCAAGGAAATAGTCTCAATTTTTGTATAGAATTGTAAAATGGACTGAAAACTGTGAACAAGCATGAGCTTGAAAATACAGCATTACCTGTGGCATTTTCATTATGCCTCTCTCTCCCTTTGTTTAAATGTCAGACATGAGGTAAAAGAAAAGGGTGATTATTACTAACATCACGGACCACAAAAGCAAAGAAAAGCAAATGCTGTTACAGTTGTCTGGTTTAAAAAAAACATGTCATCATATGTCCTTCAGCTCTGCAGAGCCAAGTTCAAAATCAGCCAAAGGATAAGATGTAAATGTCAGCTTTCGTCAGTTACAGGTCATGATTAAAATAAGTTTTGACAGTTTCAGGCCTCAGTGTAACATAATGATGGATCTATGATCAGTTGCATCACACAATGGAAGGATCCAGGTCCAAAATCAGAACTCTCACCCCATTACAGTGATTTTCCAATGCATGATAAGTTAAAAGGAGGAGATGTCAATTGGAGCTAATGTGCATCTTCAGAACAAAGAAAATTAAGACTAGAGTAGCTTTAAAAAGTAAGAGAGAAGCTTCAGTTGTAGCTGTCTGAGTAAGTAGTGGAATAGATGACTTATTGTTGGGAAACTTACTTGTTTCTCCGGACAGCATGGAGTTTTAACTCAAGGAAGTGTTTTAATCCATTCCTCTAGGTTTCCGACTTAACAACAGTCTGATTAATATACTGTCTGTCTGTTGGACAGGAATTTTTGTGGCACAAGGCTGCAGCCTGGGGGAAGGTAAACCTGCTGGTGGTATTTAGAGATTGGAGGGGTGAGGAGGTGAAGGCTGAGTTCACGATTGGGCGATGAATTAATAGTGCAGCTTGTTAGGCCTAGAAGAAAGTACTTACCGGCTGTCAGTACTTCGAAATGTTGAAATGAAGGCATGTTCGCTCCTTAGAAGTTGATACAGACCAACCTACCTCCTGAGAGCCACTGGCTGCCTGCTCCTCAGCCTGCATCCATTAACAAAAGACATGGGTGTGTTCAAGATGGCTTGGATTTTACCGTTTTAACTTAGTGTACATTTTGGAAAGTTAAAATTCTGCATGGTGACTCATACTGGTTTTTGTTAATGAAAAGCACTGGCAGAGAGCAGGTCCCTTCCTTAGGTGCAGATCTCCCTATTAGGCAGCTCTTAAACAAAGGAAAAACAATTTTATCAAAGCTGTTAATTCTTAGACTGCTGCTATTTTTCAAATGTATTCACTGGTTCCCAAATCTAGACTGTGAACTATTAAAGCATTCTGCTTTAGCTAATGGCATTCTCCTGAAGTATCTGGTTTATGATGGTAAATCCTACCATTCCTGATTCACCCGCTACATTTCATGCAGCTATACTTGCTGAGTACTGTCCTTATCCGACAGGTAAATAAAGCAAGTTTAATTGCTAAATTCTGGCTAAATCCAGCTTCAGTTATCTCTCTAAACCTTATTACCAGTTAAAGATCTTCTCTCACCACTCTGAACTATCCTTTAAATGATATATGTAAAAACGACCACGGAGATGAGTCTTTGTCTCGAAGTCATTGCACAAATTGTCAATCTTTAATTTTGAGGGAAGAACATAGCTTTGTTGAAGCTGCAATTAAAAAAACCAAGAAAACATCTGTCAGTTCCTGAACTCCATCTGGAGAATGAGATTTCATGCACAAGGTTTGAAGCTGGGAGTGGGAACCAGGAGGAAAAAAGCTCAACTTGATACAATTATCCATTTGTTCCACTGAGGTAATGCTGTTGTTTCTCCAACAACTTTCATGATTAAACTCAGAAAAGTTTTCTTTTTGCTTACTATTGGAATCCCATAGAAGCATTATTTTAGTACTTCAATAAATATTCTGGTTGTTTTTCTTACTTGGTGGCATGAAAACAAATTACACTTGAGACTGTGTAGCATTCACATCTGCCAAGAAACAAAAGTAGGTTGGCATTTCTGAAAATAGAAATTTTTTTTTCCTTTTGTTTCTTTGTAGTCAGAATAGTTTTCCTGAGCAGGACAAAATGATCATGGAGTACTTCTAATTATATGATCAGCATAGTTTCCTCATTATTTAGAAGTATTTTTTCTCACTTTCTTTGCTTCTTTTGAAGGTGCCAGTAAAATCCAGTAAGATCAGTTTCGTATCTCAACCATAAGCCTCTACAGTGTGCACCAGCAGACATTCAACTGTGGAAGGCATCATAGCTGAATCCATTTCGATCGGCATTGGTTGTGCAATGAGTGCATATTTGACACAGGCACAATGGGTACACTTGCAACTGTTTGTTCCCTGAGCTAGGACAAGAGTGTTGAGAGCAATTATAGTGCTGCAAGCACAGGTCTGCTAAGGTCAGCTAATTCAGAACAGATTGGGAATCAATGCTATTGTGTTCCGTTTGTCATTATTTGAATTCTGAATGTTAGTTTCTGCAAAGTTACAGATTTATAAGTAAATGTAAACTTAATGTTAAAAATCAGCAAATGCAATGAAACCATTATCTTTCCAATATATTCCAAAAGACCTTGCATTTTTAAGTGCTACAATAGTGGAATCTGATGTGAAATTAATTTTGAAAAGAAGTATGCCTTTAAGAAAACTACAAGCATTTCACTAACATCTTTAGGCAGCTACTGTCATGTGGCATTCACATGTGAACAATCAAATCAAATCTGATTTGAGCATTGTCAGTTGGATCAAGGTTTACCTAACACATTATAGCGTGGAACTAGCAGGCTGAACAGATGAATGGGAGCACTGATCATTGAATTGACAAGGCTTAAAGATGGGTAACATTCTTTCCCCCTCCCTTCGCCACTTCCCCTCCCCTTCCTACTCTGCACCATCAACCATTTATTTCAGTTCAGCCTCCAAACTGTAGCAGCACTTTGATTTTGCACATTTCTCCTGCTGGGCAATCCGAGCTTTCCACCCCCTCCCAAAGTTGTCACCAGCTACCGTTTCATTTTATTCTTTAGCCGCTGGGGTTGCGTAAGAAAATTGAAGAGATTAGGAGCCCATCTCTTTCCTGTTCACTGCGTTTCTGTTTCAGTAAATTGCTACCAACCTTCAATCTCCTGGTCAAGGCTCTCCAAGCACTTTCCACTGATATGA
Source organism: Chiloscyllium plagiosum (assembly GCF_037043375.1). Classification (NCBI taxonomy): domain Eukaryota; kingdom Metazoa; phylum Chordata; class Chondrichthyes; order Orectolobiformes; family Hemiscylliidae; genus Chiloscyllium; species Chiloscyllium plagiosum. The sequence continues at coordinate 72,745,207 of NW_028270140.1, forward strand.
CAGCCCAGTCAGCTTGATAAATGGTGCACACCCCCTCAAGCACAATGTAAGAGATTTGCAATATGAGTCCACCATCGCACCTTGTGCACATAAAGGAGAAAATTATCTTCACAGTTACTATTCCAATAGGCACATTTCATTACACAATCGTTGCTCCCTGGCTTTTTATCTAGTGAAATATAAGGAGCATTTTTAAAAAGAAATCTTTGAAATTCCTTCATGTAATCCTATTGTAACTTATGGGAAATTCTTGAAATGCACCTCCCCTACATGCAATATTTTAGAGCAACCTTCAATAAATTATGACCAAAACGAATCATTTTCAATTATGTGCTACAAATGTCAAATGCATGCTTTTCCCCAACCAAACTGCAAAATGTAATGTCACTCGAACGTTTATAATTACAGCTTTGTCAATCATTCCATGGCTTAATATTATTTGGGCCTCATAGTTTGCAAATCACTGCCCTGATAAAATCACTCACAATTACAGTTTATTGCAGAATGTGAGGTGCTGCTTTTATACATGTGTTGCTTAAAAATCTGCTGTTTCTGCTTGGGTCTGCCAGCATCCTCAGGCTAAATCAAATTCATCTGCCACAGAGTTGTAACAAAATAACTTCACATGCTTGTATTACATTCTTAGTACAACCCGGCAATGAAGCATTATCTAAATTGTATATTATTTATTAGGAAGATAACAAATAAGTAATCCAGAAAGACAAATCATTTTAGTTGTGCATGCAGCTGCTGTAACTTGACAAAGATATGGCAACTGAAAGGTCTAGTGAGGAGGACAGTATCTATTTAACATAAGCGTCAACTCTGAGCACACAAATCATGGGGATACAGAAAACCTGCCATGGGACTGCTTGCGAGACCCACTGATGCTCACAATACATTCAAGTTCACCTTGTGCGAGGAGAGGTGCCTGATGGCCCCAGAGAAAGCAAAATCCAAATGTCGATTTGTAGATGGAGTGAGGAAAGCCTGCTGGCTGACAGGCTGATTTATTGGATTCTTCCAATTAATCACCACCAGCCTGTGGCCAAACTGATTTCCAGCAAAGCTGAAAGGCAGCCGAGGGAAACAGGCTTATAAGCATAAAGCCGCATAATGGTGTTCAATGAAGTGTGAGACTTTTAGTTCAGTTTCACTGAGCTTACCACACCACCGGAATGTCAAAGAGGATTGTGGGTGGAAAAATTATGGATTTAAACTGCTAGCTGTAAATGAGGTCAATATGTCTGGTTCATAAACAGTCCAAACCATTCCTTGAATTCAGTGAGGAAGAAAATTAGCGTGCAGCCAAAGCTGTAGACAAACCTCATTGAGATATAATTGCAGCTATAAATACAGGTGAAAAGCTTAAGCTACACTAACACATAACACATTTCTTTTGGTGTCTCCACATTGCGATATTTGCATCTGTACTGTGTATTCATGGATCAGCTACTGTTCAAATTAATTGATGGGTCTATTTATTCCTACCTTATTTTATCAGGCGATGTTGAAAATCAAAGCATCACATCAGAAGGATTTTTTCTGGTGTTTCCATTTAAATTATATTGAAATGTGTGAAGAGACATGCATGTTTGAAAGACAGATAGTTTTTAAAACAATACCTCTGTTAGATTCTTTTGAATTTCCATTTAATAAAGCTACATCAAATACAAGTGTAATATATAATGATGCTTATTAACTATAAATGAAGCACACAACCGCCTAAATTCATCATTGTTTTACAATTGTAACATGGATGTTTTGACTATATATTTAGCAGTGAGAGTAAAGTTTCCTTTAATTTCTCTGTGCTGAATGTGCCCTGTTTGTTCCACAACAGTTCCGATAAGATTACTGCGTTTATGTATCTTAAAGGAATCCCTGCTTGTGTGTATCCAGTTGGTCCACTATGTGGCACACTTCTAATTGCTGCAGAGCCATGTAGGTTAGGGGGAATGTTGATGGGAAGGCCCAAGTCCGAATTTTGCATGGAACTGATAATTTTGTTACCACCTATTTATTTCAGGCAACTAAGCCACTTGCTTAAAATGTGTGCAGTTATGGAAATGGGTCCTGTTCCCACTGACAAACTCATTTCCAAAATTGGTGAAACATTGTCAGATTTAATTCTGCAAGAATAGGCTGCTGGAGGTTATGGAAGAAGAGTGCGTCTGTTGCCTTCACATTAAGATTACTGCCACTGCCACTTTAAATGTGATCCTTTTGCAAAAACCTCACTAACCCCCTGAGGGACTCTCACATGCACCTCAGCTAATATGAAATTTGAATAAACTTCGATACACCTACATGTATCAGGCTGTGATGATTGGAAACATAGCTCACCGCTTTTCATATTGCAGAGATCATAGAGCCAATTAAGAAGGTTCCTTGGGTGTCTTACTTCTGACATGATGTAGCTACTACTAGGCCATAAAAACAGTTTACTCTCTGCTCAGCCAAGAGTCTGCTCAGTTGTAATTTGCTGCTTTCCCCACCACCTCCTCACCCCTCATATTCCATCGATGTTAGACAGGTCTCATGCTGCTACTTCAGATCATAATGATTCAGATTGCTTTGACTTCCATTGCAAAATAATTCAGAATGTAGAGAGTGCAGAGGAAATTTGAAATGGATGATCGGTCAGGTCAAGGAATTGTCCAATGTGCAACTATTGAAATGTATTGATTTGGGCTTTCTTTATTTGGGCATGAATGTCAAAGATCTATAAAGGTCAGGGTTTTGTTATTGCATTTATTTAGACAGGCAGTTTTTAAAAAAATCATTTTGTGAGATGTGGATGTCACTGGCTGGCCAGCATTTATTGTCTGTCCCTAGGTGTCCTTGAGAAGTTGGTGATGGTGAGCTGCCTTCTTGAACTGCTGCAGTCCACCTGCTATGGTTTGACCCATAATGCCATTAGGTTGGGAATTCTAGGATTTTGACCCAGTCAGGATGGTAAGTGACCTGGAGGGGAACTTGAAGGTGGTGGTGTTCCCATGTATCTGCTACCCTTGTCCTTCGAGATTAAAGTAGTCGTTGGTTTTGAATTTGCTGTCTTTGGTGAATTTCTGCAGTGCATCTTGTAGATAATGCACACTGCTGCTTGTGAGCGTCGGTGGTGGAGGGAGTGAACACTTGTGGATGTGGTGCTAATCAAGTGGACTGCTGGATGGTCTTGAGTGTTGTTGGAGCCACACCCATCCAGGAAAGTGGGGGGTATTCCATCACACTTAAAGGCAATTCACCTTTAAGATAGTCAAATGGTTTCACAATGTGTGATTTTCCAGTATAAAGATGTTTGTCGCACCTGCAGCAGCAATAGCAGTACTAACAGTAATAGCCTTCTTGCCATTTCTCTATCTTAGCTCTATCTTGTCATTAAGCGCAAACTCCAGACTATCTGAGAGTAATGTAATTATTGTTGTTAATAAAGCTCAAGACATTTGTCTCAGCAACAACCTAACCTTTTGATATTCATTACAAGGGCCAGCACATAGTGAACACTCAGAGCTTCTACATGGCCTCATCAATCTAAGACTTTTGGCTCTGTTAATCTGGAAGTTATGGAAGACCTTGTCAAAGGCCAGCTATGCAAGTGAAATTTATCAACATCCTCTGTCTCCTCCACAAAAGATATCGGCAATGATCCACACCGTGGTCATATAACAGAATCCTTTGAGGTCAAGGCAGGGATCAATATATCATCACCCCACCCTTTTCTCCATCTTCATCACCACTATTCCTCATCTTGTCAAGAACAAGCTTTGCAGTGATGTGGACATTGTCTGTAGATGGACAGAAAACATTTCAACCTCAACTGGTTGAAATCCAAGAAGAAAGCATTCCTAGTCTGAACTGTAGAACCTCAGCATGTGAATGACAATATCATCTCTGCTGTCTTGGAAGAGAATCTCCAAGTCTTACTTAATGCCTTTGGCGAAGCATCCTGAAGAATTAGGCTCAACCTCAACTTCAAAATCCTGACTAACCTGTCCCAGGTCAAGTTTCAATCCACCCTTCCATTAAGATCAATGGAGAAATCCTCATAAACGTGGAATACTTTCCTGGGAAAGCTGGGAAACTAGCCCACATCTAAAGCTGACATTGATGCAGAGATTCAACATTGCACTCAATCTGCAAGTGCCATCTTTCGACACCTAAAGACATACAAAATATTCTGCGTGTCTTAATATACCAGTCAGTGAAAGTAGACAGATAGGCGAAACAATCTGATTGCAAGACAAATGATTTTCCTCTGAGGAGAGATTGGTTTGACTCGGCCTGTATTTACTAGAGTTTAGAAGGATGAGAAGGAATCTGATTGAAACATTTAAAATCTTACCAGGGCTGGACAGACTAGATACAGGGCAGATTTTACTCTAGTTAAAGACTCGAGCCAAGAGTATGCAGTTTCAGGATATGGGGTAGACCATTTAGAGATTTGTTTTTTACTCAAAGGGTTGTGAACCTGTGGAATTCTCTACAAAAGAAGGCTGTGAAGGTCAAATTTCTGAAATTATTTAAAGAAAGAAAATGTTAAATGTTGAGATTTTCAAGGCCTGTCGAGGTTTTATCGAAAGCAGGGACATGATATTGAGATAGAGGATCAGCCATGATAATTTTTGAATGGTGGAACAGGTTCAAAAGACAACTGACCAATTCCTCTTCCTGGTTTCTATGGTTTTAAATGCAAACTGTGAATGGAAATAGCTGTGACCAGACCCAGAGTGAGTTTTCTGTCCCAACATGTGGGATTCACTTTTGATGGACGTGTGGCCTTTCAATGGGCATTAGCATCAATCATGCACTTGTCCAGCATAGGTTGAAGTAATTCATGATCACATGATTGTGCATGTGAAATACATGCAGTGTAAAAGTGTATGATGTGCAAGTGCTTGTCACAAGCAATCTCAACCCTATAATTGGTCATTGTAGATTGAAGATAGTTCTCTCTGTGAAGCACAAGTAACCACAGGTGACTTTCAATGTGAAAGCCATGGGCCACAAAGTGCAAAGATAATATAAATCACAGAGGCACAGAACTGATTTCATTTGAGCTTGAACTGTGAGGATAATGAAACATATTCTTATCTGAAATTATGTGTTTCTTGAGAGATATGGAGCTGGGAGCATAAGGCTTCAGTGTGCTGCAGCCCTAAAATCTCCACCTACACCTTTGTGACATGACTGGTGTTGTATTCATAGGAATAAGGCACAATACCAAAGTGTTATGGCCTTCCATAGCCTTTCTTGTCAGAGCTGTCTACATCACATGGTATAGGAAGGGTATGCTAAGTTGTCATGTTTGTGTGATGTGACTGCTGACATTGCAAAGGAGTACCTTCCACAAGTGCATGGAACCGTAACTAATGGATCCAGCCACATTGGACATTATTGTCACAAATGCTGTAATGCAACAAACATTCAAGGAGATTGAAAAGAAAATATCTGCTTGCAAGCCTAAGACCAACAACAACTTCCACATAAAAAGGTTCTTGACAAAGGGCCCTGATAGATATGGAGGAAGTACAGGAGGACCATTCTCGATGCCATTTCCACTAAATGAGTGAGATGCAGAATCACCATAGACTGTGGATGTCCTGGACACTGTCACAGAACTATATTGGGTGCTGGAGTGGGGTCTGTGAATGAATGACCATCCTTTCCTGGTGAAGTTGATAGCTGTTGTTGAAATTTTATGCAACTGCTCCTTCCAAGGAGCTTAAACAGCAATTGGTGTAGGAATGTGCGAGGGAGTGTCAACCATGTATGCCCTAAGAAATGTTGGTTAGGTTTACTATCCTGCAATGTGCACAATGAAGGGCAATTCCAGACTGCCAATTTTTGATTATGTACACAGCTAGGGTTCAAAGATGATGCTCGTGCCAGGGACCTGTGTGAGATCTTACAATCCTCAAGGCCACTACCAATGCAGTTTGGGTAAGGTCCCACCAGTTTATCTTATTTCCCTGTGGTCAGGTAAATGCTTCAGTCTGAGCAGTAAGCTTAGTCAACAGAGCTGGCTTCCCCCAAGTGCAGGGCACAGTTGACTGTACATACACTGTGTTGCTGTGCTCTTCCAGCACAACTGATCCAGAATCTGGTTTCCAGCATCTGCAGTCATTGGTTTTACCTCATATCATAATGCAGCTGAGTTAATTAGTAAAAAAAGGACTCTATTCCATAAATGTGAAACTCACCTGTGATCATCAGTTTTGCATCCTCAAAATCTGTGCCACATGCCTGGGAGCTGCCATAATCCCAAATCTTTGACAACTCTCATGTTCCTCTTGATTCTGAGGGGTCGGATGCCTTGCAAGGAGGTTACTGAGGAACAGGAGCTGCCCATTGTGACCGTAACTGATGACTACATTATGCAACCTCTAACTGAGGCCCAATGTGATTATAGTGCAGCTCATTTTTCAACCAGGTCCATGGTGGAGCAAATGATAGGCCGCCCACAGATGAGGTTCCACTGTCTGGGGAGACATGTAGTACACTTAGACAGAGTGTGCTGCATAACCCCGGAATGTTGTGCTTTGTACAATTGGAACAACTAAAAATGGATGTGATGGAAGCTGACTAGTTGGAAGAGTGAGAATGGTCTTCTGAGGAGGAAAATAAGGACATTGAGCAGGTAAAATACCACGTTCTGCATTGATAGAGTGCTGTAGTGTCAGGCACTACCATAAACAGGATTTAGTAGATACCCAGCTCCAGTAGATGAGAGTTGAGTACAATGATCACTCATTGTTGCTTGAAGATAAGCAGTCTGTTTCTGTTCTGAGAGGTATATGCAGCTTCTGATTGTTTGTTTATTTGTTTTGTTAGCTGTTGTGTTGGTGAAAAAAAATGACGACCTTGAAGTATTCGCATGCTTTCCTGCATGTGATGGCTCCATGACAAGCACTGATAAGCTGATGGGCTACAGTGGGCTTTGGGGAAAGAGTTGCAGTGATTTCGAGATGCAATGTATCTGAGGAGAGTTAAACTTAAACAGCAATTGGTGTAGGAATGTGCGAGGGAGTGTCAACCATGTATGCCTTAAGAAATGTTGGTTAGGTTTACTATCCTGCAATGTGCACAATGAAGGGCAATTCCAGACTGCCAATTTTTGATTAGGTACACAGCTAGGGTTCAAAGATGATGCTCGTGCCAGGGACCCTGGGATATCCTGGATATACCTAAGGTGAGTGGAAGATCTGGGCTAGCATTGTACAAACAGTGTGCCATTGAGATGTGATACATAGTTAATGAGGCAATTTGGGGATGATAATGTGAGAAAACTTGCCAGACCATCCTGAGAAAAATCTTTTATGAAATGCTCTGAAATTGACACTTGGCTGAATTCTGGTATAGTTCAGTCCTTCCAATAAATGGGGGGGCAGGAAGATCACCAGCATATTTTTAAATCTCCCAAAAATACTTGATCGTTGAGCAAATGAGGATTTCAGTACTATAATCCCTCTAAGAATACTGTCTCACATTGAAAGTAGATGCATCCCAGAAAGGCCTCAGCTTATGTTGCAGTTGGTCCTATGGTCTTTATGAAGGCTCAGGGAAACTATTCCAACAATAAAAGGGAATCTCTTGTTCTAGTTTTTGGAGCTTAACAGTTTCACACATATCTATTCAGCAAACATTTCCTTATTCATATTGACCATAAACAATTGGAAATGATCTGTTGAAAGCTACTCACAAGGGCTCTTCTGCAACTCCAAATTACAATACAAGCCAGGTTCCAAAATGACTGGTTTTGATGTTCTCCGCTGACTTTCAAATCTCACCAAGAAAAAAGACATTCCTTTGGACCTACAAATTAATGGTATTGAATCAGAGTTGAAAATAGTCAACATTGATCTCATGCATTTTTCTCACAGCCAAGCAGAGCAGATTCAACAAGCCTCATCATGATGATGACCCAACTGTAAGATACAAAAACATCCTCCTCAGTGGGTACCTAAGTATATTCAATATATCCCCAAGGTAACTCATTCTTTCTGGCCATTTAGAAACAAACTAGGACTCACCAGGAGTATAATTTTAAAAGGCAGTCAAGTGATAATTCCACACACTGTGGCGTAAAACATTTTGAACTGTATACATATAGATTACATAGGCACAGAAAAAAGATTGGCTTGAGTCCATCTGTTGCTCCAGCATCAATAAAGACATTGAACAACTATTCAAGTTGTGTGACATAGATATACCGCATCAGCCTCAGCAATTGAGAGAACCTCTCATTCCACATGAAATTTCTTCTGAGCCATGGAGCAAGACTGTCACTGATATTTTCCAAATCCAAGAATTGATTATGTATTGGTCACTGACTACTTAATTAAATTCTCTTCTTCACAACAAATCAAAGATAGCAACAATGCAATGATTGTTGAAACTTGACCACCACGTTCAGTAAGTTCAGTGTTCTCCAACAAATTGTATCTGATAGAAGTCTGCAGTGCACCAGGGGTCCATTCCAGACATGTGCAGGAAATGAGGAGTCCACAATTTGTTACCTTGTCATATCAAGTACCCTATTCTAGCAGTCGCAGAATGAACTGTCTCTTTTGTAAAATTCATGAGTCATCTATAAAATAACTTCCAAGATTTTTGGACAATAATGTTAATTCTACATGCTACTCCTCAAAACAATGATCTACCCTCACCAGTCATGTTAGGGAGACAGATTCACACAGTTTTCTTTCACACTCTCCTACTCGCCAAACACATGTACATTATTGGAGAGATGGGAAAACTGGTAGAAGACCATAATGAACAAGCAGGTAATTTATTTTCCTAGGACAATATATAAACTTGAACTAGAATATTATATAAAACTTTGAGATTGTCATGTGACAAAATGCATTCTTGGAAGAGAAGACAGTTTTGTGTCCTGCCGAGGTCAGATGGCATTATAATGATCAATCATCAAATTCTGTAATTAAATGGTCAACATATCTGAATTACAAATGTTCAATCACCCATCACACAAGATGATCAATCCAATACTGAAAGTATAATGTTATGCCAGACAGCAAACACATATCTACAACAAATGGTACACATCCATCTGTGGTGACAGATAGAACACGCAAATTGGAGCTACACAGCTAAGTCCTGATGACTGCATAAGGACTTTGTCTGGTGATATTGAGTGTTTACCACATGTTATCTTAATGTATGGAGATAATATATCATGCATATTAGTACATGTTTATTAGAAAGGGGGATCCCATTCATTAAAGGAAAATGCAATTTTGTATTATTATATAGACCCCAGACAAGGTAGGCAGTATACTTTAAGACAGTAATGCAGATTCACAGCAGAGCTCTAATGCAGAGTCATTTAGCATCAAAACATTAGCTTGCTCTCTCTCTCCTTGGGCACTACCTGACACATTGTGTGATTTCAGTGTTTTATGTTCAGTGTTACATCTAAAAACCACATCGGTCAGTAATGCATTTCACCAAGAATGCTAACATTGATAGGCTAATCCCAATTACAGCTAGAAAATAAGGGGGTGAGTATTTTTGTTGCAATGGTGTCATGTCCACGGAAATAGCATTGTATAATATTGCTACTCACACCCTGTCCCATGGTCCTGCCATCAAATAGTTGATTGGCAGGAGAGCTGTCAAATTGATGGCCTAGAGTAGAACATCCTACGGCATCAGGGGACATTGTGCCTTGGAAGGAGATTCTAACACGATGCTTAAAAACTGCCAGCAGTGTAATTGACATATGGAGGGCCAATATCTGGCATTTGACTTCCCATCAAAATGTCCAAAGATGTGCAGGTTAGGCGAATTGGTCATACTAAATTGCCCATAGTGTTCAGGAATGTGTTAGGTGCATTAGTCAGGGGAAATGTAGAGTATTAGGATCAGAGAATGGGTCTGGGTGGAAGATCAGTGTGGACTTGTTGGGCCAAAGGGCCTGTTTTCAAACTGTAGGGATTCTATGATTCTATAAATACTCCCTTCCTGCCTTTGCCAACAGACCAGAACCTCCCAGACCCAACACTCACCCTCCTTGCCTACCACCAGACCCAATATCTCATACCCACCTTTGGCTGCCCTAGGCAGGTTGGGTCAGGTCCGGTCCAGTGGCAGAAGAAGGGGTTATGGAGTAGGGAGGAAGGGTTGTTATGTCAGGGACTGGGGATGTAAGACATCTGTGGTATATGTGTTGGGCATGAATAAGGCAAGCATGGGGTTGGGGTCTATTGAATGGTTATTCAGGAATTAGCTATGTATTTGATAGTCTAACTTTTCTAGTGTAACTACTTTAATTACCTTCATCAGAACCTTCCACAGTCTCTGATTTAAATGTTCCAGGTGGATAGAAATTGTCCAGTGGAATCTTAAATTTCTGAAGTCTGCTCAAATAGGGATTCTGCCGAGATTCCATGTGTAACTCCTTACTTATGCTGAAATAATGGCTGTATGGCCATCAGAACATTCAGGCAATAATCCCTTTACACAAAAACCTGATTTGCACACACAAATTTACAGTTTAAGAACATAGGAAATGGAGCAGAGGCAAAGTCTTTGGTCCCTTGCTTTGTTATGCAATTCAGTCAGACCGTGGATGAGATTTAAATCAACTCTACTTTATCATCCTATCCCCTTATCATTGAAGGAACCCATTTGCATCACATAGATAATTACTCAGTGGGCTGTCTCTTCAGGAGAATTGACAGTCTATTTGATGTCACTTGATGTGGCACTCTTGCCTCTCACCATCCCAAGACTTGAATATACTCAACAATTAAAAATATGCCATATTTGGGGATGAACATTTCAAGGACTCACATTCCACTGAGTGAAGATATTTATCTTCACCACAGTCCAAAAGATTAGCCTTTTATTTCAATATTAGGACCACTTAATCAGAGATTCTGCAGCCAGGGGAAACAACATCTCATTATCGGCTAAGAATTTCAGTAAGATCACCTGTTGTTGTTCTAAATTCCAGAGAACATGAGCCAATTTCATTCATACTGTCCTTGAGGAATGGTCCTGTCATCCCCAGAATCGATCTCCTGAACCTTTATTGCACCCTGAATAAGGCAACTATATCATTTCGAGGAGGGCGGGGGAGTCCAAAACAGTACACAATATTCCAGGTATGATCTCACTAAAGCCCTATATAATTGCTACAAGACCTTCTTATTTTAACACTGCGCATCTCTTTACAATAAATTTGGACATACAATTTTACTTTTTCTCAATTTATTCTTTTTTGGGTTGTGGGCACGATGGGCTGTACATTTATTACAAATTCTTAACTCCAGTTGGCAGGTTGTTAATGAACAGTCTTCTTGAACTGCTGCAGTTCATAGGGTGTTAGTTCTGTTAGGAAGGGAGTACCAGAATCTTGACCCAGTGCATTGAACGAAAGATAATATCATTCCAAGTCAGGATGATAAATAACTTGGAGAGGAAATTGCAAATAGTGCATTCATCCCATTCATCTGCTGCCTTGTTCTTCATGATGGAGGTTGCAGATTCGAAATGCATTGTCGATGGAATCTTGATGTGTTTCTGAAGCATGTCTTGTAGACCATACAAACTACAACCATGAAACATCAGTATTGGAGGGACTGAAGGTTTAAGGTGGTAGATGGGGCACCAATCAAGCTCATTGCCTTGTGGTAGATAGTGTTGAGAGTTGTTGGTGTTGTAAGATGAATCCTCTGCAGAGCTAACCATGGTGTAAAATCCACCTGGTAGATGATCTACATCTTCCTCATTCCTGGTAGTAATCTATAGGGGTTTGTTTTGACAAATACAGGAGAGAAAAATTACCTGGTAGTCTAATGAGAAGTGAGGGCTTGTCTTAAACAAGGCAGAGTTTATTGCAAGATAGTTACTAGGTATACCTTACATTGTAATTAAGACAATGATGGAGAACCCCTGACTAATTCTAAGGGGCATTATCGTACTAGGCAGTACTCAATGCATTGGGGTGGCACAGTGGCTCAGTGGTTAACACTGCTGCCTCATAGCGCCAGGGACCGGGCTTCGATTCCAGCCTCAAGCAGCTGTCTGTGTGGAGTTTGCACATTCTCCATGTGTCTGTGTGGGTTTCCTCCGGGTGCTCCGGTTTCCTCCCATGGGCCAAAGATATGCAGGTCAGGAGAATTGGCCAAAGCTAAATTACCATACTGTTAGTCAGAGAGAAATGGGTCTGGGTGGCTTATTCTTTGGAGCATTAGATTAGATTACTTACAGTGTGGAAACAGGCCCTTCGGCCCAACAAGTCTACACTGCCCCGCCGAAGCGCAACCCACCCATACCCCTACATTTACCCCTTACCTAACACTATGGGCAATTTAGCATGACCAATTCACCTGACCTGCACATCTTTGGACTGTGGGAGGAAACCGGAGCACCCGAAGGAAACCCACGCAGACACGGGGAGAACGTGCAAACTCCACACAGTCGCCTGAGGCGGGAATTGAACCCGGGTCTCTGGCGCTGTGAGGCAGCAGTGCTAACCACTGTGCCACTGTGCAGCCCACAAGAGGAGAGGTCACAAAGTGGAACAGTTCATAGCAACCTGAGCAGGAATTGAACCTCCACTGTGGGCATCAATATGCATTATAAACCAACCATCAATCTAACTGACCTAGCCAACTACATTAAATGCGAAATCACAGAGGCAACGTCCTGACAGGACTTCACAGACATTCCCCACGAGCCAGGTAGGACTCGAACCTACATTCTTCTGATCCAAAGTCAGATGCGTTATCCATTACGCCACTGGCCCAAGAAACATGAATGTGTGGACTTGTTGGGCCGAAGGGCCTGTTTCCACACTGTAGGGAATCTAATCTAATCATTTCTCACCATTAACCTTACATTCCCTTATACACTCTCATCCAGGTATGTACACAGCATTCCATCACACTCTTAACTTCTCCCTTGTTGACATTCTACTCACTGGAGCTTAGAATAATGAGAGGTGATCTAATTAAAATATATAAGCTACTTTAGGGGCTTGACAGGTTAAATGTTGAGAGGATATTTCCCCTCATGGTAGAATCTAAGTCGAGAGGGCATAGCCTCAGAATAACGGGACACCAATTTAAGACTGAAATGAGCAGGAATTCCTTCTCTCAAAGGTTTGTGAGTATTTGGAACTCCTTGCCACAGAAAGTTGTGGGAACAAAGTTCCTGTGTATATTTAAGGCCGAGATAGATAGCTTCTGGATCATTAAGGGATTTAAGGGTCATGGGGGAAAAGCAGGAAAGTGGATGTGAGGAATGTTGGATTAGTTTGATCCTACTGAATAATGGAGTAATCTCAAGGGGACAAATGGCTTATTCCTGTTCTTATTTCTTAACATCTATTATCTTATACTTGGGAAATTTTTCATTTTACCAGTTATCTGTCAGTGTACAAGAGCAACTTGCCTAGGGGTGTGACTAATTCTGAAGCACAAATCTTCAGTACCATTGCCAATATCTTGTCAGGGTCCATAGCCTTTACAATATCCAATATCCTTTAGTGGTTTTTAATACCAGTTGGAATTAATTGAGTTGGGTGAAGATTGGCGTCTGTAATGCAGACCAAGCTGAGATCAATCATCTATTTAGCACTTCTGGTTAAAATTGTATGCAAATTCTTTAGCCTTGTTTTTTACACTGAAGTGTTCAGCTTCCCAAAGTTTAGAATGAGGATATTTGTAGGAGCTTACATGTACAATGAGTTGTTTTGTCATCCAACAATATTCATGACGATATGTTGCGGGACAACAGAGCTGAAATTTAATCCATCTATGTGGGAACAATTCTCTATATGGAATGCCATTTCTGGTGTTGGGTATACAATGAGATTGGCACCTTATCTTTAGGTACACCTGGTACTGCTCTAGGCATTTGCTACACTCTTCATTGAGTCAGATTTTACCTTCTGGCTTGATAATACCAGAAGGATGGGGCATATTCCAGTCCACGAGATTACAGGTTTTGATCGAATACAATTCTGCTGTTGTTGATGATCATCAGAGCCTCATGAATGGTCAGATTGATTTTCTAGATCTGTTTGACATCTGTACCATTTAACATAGAGGTAGTCCCACACAGTACAATGGAAATCCTCTTTATAAAAATAGCACTTCATCTTCAGAACAGCTCCAACCATACTATCATGAACAGAGGCATATGCAACAGGTAGATCAGTGAGCAGAAGTTCAAATATATTTTCCCCTCTTGTTGTTCCCCTCACCACATTCTATGTGCTCAATCTAGTAGCTATGTCCTTTCAAGCGCAAATAGCTAGGACAATAGAACTGCTATCAAAACACTCTTGGCAATGGACATTGAATTTTCCCAATCAGTGTGCATTTAGCATCCTTGCCACTCTCATAGCTTTCTTCAAGCAGTGTGCAACATGGTGGAGTACTGATTCATCAGCTTCCCGAGCAGTGAGGTAGTAAGTAGTAGGTAGCAGGAGGTTTCCTTGCCTAGGTTTGACCCAATGCTAGAGACTTCACAGGATCCAAAGTCAATGTTGATGACTTCCATAAAAATAAGAGCAGGAATAAGCAATTCAGCCCTTTGAGCCTGCTCCACCATTTGATACAATCATGGCTGATCTCATCTTGAACTCAACTCCACTTTCCTGCCCAGTCTTCATACCCTTCCAGGCAACTCCCTGTGACTCTCTATCACTATGTCACCATCTCATGTGAATTTGGCCTGCTGAAGGGATAGGACATATCCAGGGATTTTGCTGGTGATGTCTGGGACATGGTAAGAAATGTTTCTGTGAAAATGACTATGCCAGGCTGTTGCTCGACTGATCTGTAGGACAGCATTTCCAATTGTAGCACTGGCCCCTAGATGTCAGTGAGGAGGACTGTGCTGCATTAACAGGACTGCATGTACTGTTGGTTTTATTTTCTGGTTGATGCTGTGTGGGCCATCAGGTTTCACTCCTTTTTAACTTTTCTGTTACAGTTTGACACAACTGAGGTTGTTTGCTGTACCCATAGGTTAATCTTTTGTGGTTTATGTTCAAAGATACCCAAGTCTTTGGGTTACAACGTTTACCACTCCCCAAAATGTTGTGAATTTTTCTGTTCTTCTTTTCTTCCTAACAAGGCGAATAATTTCATTGTAATTTCAAATTATATTCCATCTGCTATCTCGTTGTCCGTTTATCGAATCTGTTCGCAGCTAAGATTGTATGTCCTGCTGCAAGCTTATTTTCCCGGCAAGCTTTATAACATCTGAAAACTTGGAAATATTATACTTGGCTCGCTCAACTGTGTCATTTTACTCGACTTTTGGTTCACCCTTTCATGGGTCTTATCTGCAATGAAAACAGACAAGAAAACATCTGTCTAACAGCACTGCAATCTCCTTTGACCCGACCCATTATTATTTCTCTCATCTTTATGTCTAAGTATTTTTGTTAATTCTTTCCTTTTTACATACTGGTAGACATGCTTAGAATCTGAGCCAGTTTTAGCTAGTTTTGTCTTGTTCTATTTTATCTCTGTAATACTTCCTTGGGCATATTTTGCGGATTTTTAAAATCCTCACAATCCTTCAGCTTACTATCCTTTTTGACAATATATAAGCCTTTCCTTTTAATCTAATGCTATTCTTAACTTCTCCAGTTAGTGACAATTTTTCCAGTGAAGTTTTATTCCTCAAGGAAATGTATATTGATTGAGAACTATGAATTATTTCTTTCAATATTTGTCCTTGCTAATCCACCGTCAGATCTTTTAATCTAATTTCCCAAATCTACCTTAGCCAACGTGCTTTTCATATCTCTGTAATTGGCTTTATTTAAATATAAGGCCCTAATTTAGTGGAAATCTGGTACTGTCTCACTACAGGCTGTGGATGTTGGGTCAATTGAGATTTTCTGAGACCCGAATCAACAGATTGTTTATTAAGTAAATGCATTGAGAGACACAAATCAAAGGCAGGTAGATGGTGTTGAGGTAACAATCAGCCAAAAACTAATAGAACAGGTTGGAATGTCTCATGGGTTCCTCTTGTTCATATCTTTTTAGGTCTGAGGTTCTTGTGCACTATTTTTAAAATTGCAACGGTGTTAGAGCGATATTAAATATAACAATGTGAATAAGCACAATTTGCATGAAGAGTCTTACACACAGGAACACACTTACATAAATTACCTCACTTGACATGATCATGGTGAAATATCCTTTCATTGCCAATCCTGGGATTTGAAGCACTAAATAACATATTTTGCATTCCAAGATAATGTATTGTTGCAGTGGCCTTTGAAACTTCCAAAACAGCAAAAACATGTCCTAAGAAATACATTTGCAGGGAAATGCAGACCTTCCATCAACTCATACTTCGCATTTAGCATTCCCAGGTAAGCATCTTTTTATGTCCATGCAAAAGCAAAAATACTGCAAATGTTGGAAATTTCAAATATGGACAGAAAGTGCCAGAGAAACTCAGCAGGTCAGAAAGCATCTGTGGAGAGAGCAACAGTGTTAATGTTTTGAGTTCAGTGTGACACATCTTCAGGCGATTTTCATGTCCATGTTGATTACTTTTCTGCTAGATAATGTACGTAAATGGTGCAAGTTCTTACTGGGCACTACTCCTGGCTACTCAGATTGATGCTGAGTTTGATCGGCCATCCATTCAGCTGTCCTCTCATTCACCTACTTTGGGCACTTACCTCAGGGCTGCTGTAGGCGAGCTAAATGGGCTGCAATTTGTTTCCTGAAATGTGTTGATGCAGCAGCTCTGGCAGCTCGCTCATTTTCTTAAAGTATGTCCTGAAGCCCAATTACTGACCAGCCTCAGGCCTACCAGTTAGAGTACATGGTGTCAGTACTCAGTTTGAAAATTCACCCAAATTTTATGATTTTTGTCCCTATAACATTAATCCATATGCTTTATTTTTAAACTCAAATTTCTAATATAGAATACATTGAAGAAGATCTTAACTTGCTACAACTGGGTGTCAGAAAAATGACAGGTTGAGTAATGAACTAACTTCAAACAAACAAAACATCAGGTCACTGATTCTTCATCACTCATTCTGCACATTTATACAAAGTCAAGATCTATACCACTCATAGCTGTAAATTTTGACATGAACTTTCATACCTTCTATTGTGCTACACACTAGCGTAGAGCAAGGTCATAAGTATTACAGTCAAACAGTAAGGAGTCAAATTCAGATTTCTCACAATTCCATTTGTCATGCATTTCCGCCAGCAGTTTAGGAAATGCAATAGAATGCTGGACTTGATGAGCCAAAATTCCAAACTGGCAACTGCAAATTAGTCAAAATTATTCAAGTCTGTTATATGACTGTGCCAGTCAAGCAGAATGTAGTTAGACCACTTTCATTCTTCTAACCACTTGTCAATATAGACCTAACCGATTCTTGCTTCAGTCCAGCCATCCCAGGAACCTATGTTGCACTTCCTTCAAAGCCAGAACATCGTTCCTCAAATAAGGCCCTGTAGAATTGCAGCAAGACATCGCTCCTCCTGCACTTGAATCCTCTTGCTATGAAGGCCAATATACCATTCGCCTTCTTCGCCACCAGCTATCTCTGCATTTTGCTTTCAGTTCCTGATGTGTAAGGACACCCAGGATTTGTTGCATCTTCTCCTTTCTCAATCCATTGCCATTCAGATGATAATCTTGTTTTTCTACCAAAGTGGATAATGTCATATTTTTCCACTTCATCTATCCTGCATTTGCCCACTCACTTAACTCATGCAAATCGCACTGAAACATCTCTGCATTCTCCTCACAGCTCAACCTACTACCCAGCTTTGTGTCATCTGCAATCTTGGAGACATTACATTTTGTTCCCTCATCAAAATTATGAATATAAATTGTGCATAACTTAGGTCAAAGCACTGATCCTTGCAGTATGCCACTAGTGAGTTGAGACTGACAAACTTTGACATTAAGGCTACATTCGACCAAATGATTGAGCTGCCAAAGCTGCTGTATCAAGGAGCCCCAGCAAAGCTGGAATCAGTGGACATCATGGGCAAACTCTGCTGGTTGGAGTCATACCTGGCACACAGGAGGATGGTTGTAATTGTTAGAGGTCAGTCATTTCAGCTCCAGGACATCTCTGCAGGAGTTCTTCAGGGTTGTGTTCGAGGCTCAACCACCTTTGGCTGCTTCCTCAATAACCTTCCCTCCATCATAAGGTCCAAAGAGGAGATGTTCACCAATGATTGTAAAATTGTTCAACACCATTCACGAGTCCAGACACAGAAGCAGTCCATGTTCAAATGCAATAAGACCTGGACAAAATCCAGGCTTGGTTTGACATAACATTTGAGTCATACAAATATCAGGCAATGACCACCTCCAATAAGAGACAATCTAACCACTAGATAGTGTTATCATCATGGAATCCACCATTATCAACATCCTTGGGGTTACCAGTGACCAGAAACTCAATTGAACTCACTGAATAAGCAGTGGCTACAAGAGCAGCCTGAAGGCTTGGAATTTGGAGGCAAATAACTCACCTCCTGGCTCCCCAAAACCTATCTGAAAAGCAGCTCACCAACACTTTCTCAAAGGTAACTGGGGTGAGCAATAGATGCTGGCCAGCCAGTGGTGCCCATATGCCCAGAGTAGAGTCATAGAGTCATAGAGATGTACAGCATTGAAACAGACCCTTCAGTCCAATCCATCCATGCCAACCAGATATCCCAACTCAATCTAGTCCCACCTGCCAGCAGCTGGCCCATATCCCTCCAAACCCATCCTATTCATAAACCCACCTAAATGCCTCTTAAATGCTGCATTTGTACCTGCCTCCACCACTTCCTCTGGCAGCTCATTCCACACACGTACCACCCTCTATGTGAAAAAGTTGCCCCTTAGGTCTCTTTTATATCTTTCCCCTCTCACTCTAAACCTATGCCCTCTAGTTCTGGATTTCCCAATCCCAAGGAAAAGACTTTGTCTATTTACCTTATCCATGCCCCTCATAATTTTGTAAACCTCTATAAGGTCACCCCTCAACCTCCGACGCTCCAGGGTAAACAGCCTCAGCCTATTTAACCTCTCCCTATAGCTCAGATCCTCCAACCCTGGCTTCATCCTTGTAACTCTTTTCTGAACCCTTACAAGTTTCACAACATCTTTCCGATAGGAAGGAGACCAGAATTCCAACAGTGGCCTAACCAGTGTCCTGTACAGCCGCAAGATGACCTCCCAACTCCTGTACTCAATACTCTGACCAATAAAGGAAAGCATACCAAATGCCTTCTTCACTATCCTATCTACCTGCGACTCCACTTTCATGGAGCTATGAACTTGCACTCCAAGATCTCCTTGTTCAGCAACACTCCCTAGGACCTTACCATTAAATGTATAAGTCCTGCTAAGATTTGCTTTCCCAAAATGCAGCACCTCGCATTTGTCTAAATTAAACTCCATCTGCCACTTCTCAACCAATTGGCCCATCTGATCAAGATTCTGTTGTAATCTGAGGTAACCCTCTTCGTTGTCCACTACACCTCCAATTTTGGTGTCATCTGCAAACTTACTAACTGTACCTTTTATGCTCACATCCAAATCATTTATGTAAATGACAAAAAATAGTTGACCCAGCACCGATCCTTGTGGCACTCTACTGGTCACAGGCCTCCAGTTTGAAAAACAACGCTCCTCCACCACCCTCTGTCTTCTACCATTGAGCCAGTTCTGTATCCAAACAGTTGATTCACCCTGTATTCTGTGAGATCTAACCTTGCTAGCCAGTCTCTCATGGGGAACCTTGTCGAACGCCTTACTATAGTCCATATAGATCACATCGACTGCTCTGCCCTTGTCAATCCTCTTTGTTACTTCTTCAAAAAACTCAATCAAGTTTGTGAGACATGATTCCCCATGCACAAAGCCACATTGACTATCCCTAATCAGTCCTCGCTTTTCCAAATACATGTACATCCTGTCCCTCAGGATTCCCTCCGATGACTTGCCCACCACCAGCGTCAGGCTCACTGGTCTATAGTTCCCTGACTTGTCCTTACCACCCTTCTTAAACAGTAATAAAGAAAAAGTCATTGGCTGTCAGTCAGAAAATTATCCATTTATTCCTAGCTTCCTGTCTGCCAACCATTTTTCTATGAATATCAATATACAACACCTGTGCACAAGTCTTAATTTTACTTCGCTAATCTTTATGTGGAACACTATCATAAGTGTTCAGAAGGTCCAAGTGAACCACATACGCTGACTTCCTCTTTTCAACTCTACTAATTCTTTCCTCAAAAAATTCCAGTAGATTTGTCAAACATGGTTTCCCTCTAATAAATCCATGTTGCTTCTGTTCAATCCTATCAATGTTTTTCAAATGATCTGCTATCAAACCTTTCATAATGGACTCTAGCATTTTCCCCACCCCTGATATCAGGCAATAATCAATTGTTTTATTGTTTGTGGAGACGGCAGTCACCTACTACAAATCCCTCCTTTCACAACTTGCTACAAAAAACAGTGTTATAGTAACTTACATCAATATAAATACAACACTAAGAAGCAGTATATTTGAGGCATCCGTAGAACTTGTGTTTTCTCATGATCTCTGAAGTGCAGAACACTGCTGGAATAAATCTTGAAAATACTAATTAAAGGAGAAAGTACGTTTGAAAAACTATGCTGAAACTACTCAGTGCATCAACAAATCGAGTTTTTGAAGAAGTAATGAAGAGTAATGAGGGCAGATTGGTGGATGTGATCTATATGGATGTCGGCAAGGCATTCAACAAGGTTCCTTGTGATAGATTGGTTTCCAAGGTTAGATCACATGGAAGAAAGTGGGGACTGCAGATGCCGGAGATCAGAGTCAAAAGGTGTGGTACTGGAAAAACACAGCAGGTCAAGCAGCATCCAAGGAGCAGGAGAGTCGATGTTTTGTGCATATGCCCTTCATCAGGAATGTGGGGAGGGGGAAGAGGGCTGAGAGTTAAATAGGATGGTGGAGGTGGGGGTGGGGGGAAGGTAGCTGGCATGGCGATAGGTAGATGCAGGTGGGGGTGATAGGTACAAAGGAAGATAGGCAGGTAGAACTGTTCAAGAGGGTGGTGCCAAGTTGGAGGGTTGTCTCCTCTACATTGGGGAGACAGGATTCCAACCCTTGGAATATTTCAGAGAACATCTCTGGGACACATGCACCAAACAACCCCACCGCCCTGTGGCCAAACACTTCAACTCCCCTTTCACTCCACCAAGGACATGCAAGTCCTGGATCACTTCCACTGCCAAATCCAAGCCACCCGATGACTGCAGGAAGAACATCTTATCTTCTGCCTTTGGACCCTCCAACCACACGACATCAACATTGACTTCATCAGTTTCCTTATCTCACTTTCCCCACCTCATCCCAGATCCAACCCTTCAACTCGACAATGCTCTCTTAAACTGTCCTACCTGTCCATCTTCATTCCCAACTATCCAGTCCCCCCATTTTACAAATTATTGTGTAATAATATCACCAAATTGGTAAGCAGTTTTGATTCTTAAATTATAACTTTATTTCAATAAAGGTTGTTATTGTAAATAATACAATATATAATAAAATGTATTACATATAACACAGCTTTTTACAGGAATCAATGTGACAACATATTAATTGAGTTCTTGTACTGAAACCTTCCCTTCAGCTGATATCCCTTTAAACTGTGATTCTAATTCATTCTTACTCAGAGAAGTCTTATTTTGTCTGGAGGCTTTAAGGACCACGCCGAAGAAATGCAAGATTTCTGCCAGATATGAATCCACTTAATCTGCACACTTAGAGCAGAAAGTGTTTCAGAGCATCCCATTACCAAAGTAATACATAGGTTGAAAAAGTCAGTGTTTAAATCACTCCTTGTCATTACAAAGGAGCCCACTTACATCTGCAGAGATTTGTTTTTATTTCTGTAGCTCCCTAAGGTGTTCCTTCCTGGCTGGGGTACAGTTCATTGGTGTTGAGTGCCTCCCAATGTCTTTCCAAATGGCTATCACCAATATGTGCAATAATGGACAATGATATGAAACTTTCTGTGTTGTCAAGTTGACAACCAATTAATTGTAGAGGAGAAAGTGAGGACTGCAGATGCTGGAGATCAGAGCTGAAAATGTGTTGCTGGAAAAGAAGAATGAAGAAGGGCTCATGCCCGAAATGTCGATTCTCCTGCTCCTTGGATGCTACCTGACCTGCTGCGCTTTTCCAGCAACACATTTTCAGCAACCAATTAATTGTAATCATTTTTTTTTGTAATAAGTGACTAATTGTAAGGGAGTGCATTACCAAATCTAGTGATGACATAATGACTTGGGTAGGAAGAAGACCAGGTCTAGATCTTGAAGGAGACAGACTTAGCATCTGGGTCTTCTTATAGTCTTAGCAACAATGCTAAGATGCAACAAACTACGTCTTGCTTGAGACAAGCCCTTCTTATCATCAGGCTACCTAAAGGTTTTCCTCTACCAAACTAGACAAAGGAGGCTTTGTAGATCCTGATCTCAAAGATGAATGGTGGGAGCAAACTATATAATGGTGACCAAGAGCCCAGTTAGCTCAAACAACGAGAAGTGCAGCTGCAAGAATCCATTATACAACATGGTGCAGTGGTGGGCATTGCTTTGGCTGGCAATACGGTGAAGAAGTGGTGTGATATTCGATTCATCAACACTAAACGAAAGGTTGGACAGTGGTGCCGATTCTAGCGAGCTCAGGAAAATTTTCTGATGGAGCTTCAAAAGGGTGACTCATGTAGACAGTCAGCAGCTAAAAGAGCTGAACCATCAGAAGCTTGCAGAAGAGCAATTTGTGGCATAATTCAACAATACTGTAGTAAATGCTAAAAGCATTTCAGACCCAGTAAGAGAAGCAGAAGCAGGTGTGAGCTTGAAACCACGTGGAGCTTGAACACTTGACCATCACAGATTGTAGTGAGTACCAATGTATTATAGGTGTAGTCTTGAGTCAAGGTTCAGTCAGACAGCAAACATACGTGCAGGGTTCATGAGCAGGGGTTGTGAAGAGTCAGAATGAGTAAAGAAAGATATTGCAGGCAATAGTGAGAGTAGTTGAGCATGCTCTTTGGTGGGAGATGGGAATAGTAGCAGAGATTGGAAGCATGTCAGATATTGAAGAGAAAATGGTGGCGGTGGCACTTACACTGATGGTACTGAGAAGGTCATTGACCTTTCTCATATCCTGCTGGGCTTTCCTCCTGGTGATTGAGGCTACACCAACCTGAGTGGTAACTGCAGATCATGCTGGTATGGTCTGGCATTGTGGCCTTCCCTGCCGGTCGTGGGAGAAGAGGAAAACTTACCAGAGCATGACCTCATCCAAGAGGACCTCCAGATTTCTGCCCAGAAAGCAGGGAACACATGACAGATAAGAAAAAATATCTGGGGCAGAAAACATTCAGGGCAGCTCAGGACCATTGGCATTAAAAATGTCACTAGCACTAGGGATGTCAGTCTATTTTGGGATATCCCAGAGTGACAAATGGATCAGGGTTCAATTAATAGTAGAATAAGGCTACAATTGGTCAAGCAGTGCACCATAGGGGCGAGGTAGGTCGGTTGGGAGGTGAGTTTGTTAAGATGCGGTGATAAAACTCACTAAACCTCATAGAAAAATACCTTCCATAACTCGATGAATGTAACGATTACTTGAAGTAAGTGATGCTTCGAGCCAATGTCTATCACATTGATGTAACTTTTACTTGATTGCTGTCACGCAATGATGTACATTTTGTCTCAGAAAGGAGCCTATTCTTTTTTTGACTGCCGCAATTTGAGTAAGGTTGAGGTCAAGACTTGTTAAACATGTGTTTTTTTCTTCTATCATACCAGAAAAAGCAAGCCCTAAAATCCAAAATGAAAATAAGAGATAGAGACAGCAATATACAGAAACATAGCAAGTCAGAGAAGGAGTGGACCATTGAGCCCTCAAGCCTGTTCTGCCATTCAATTTCATCATGGCTGATCCTTTATTTCAATGCCATATTCCCATTTTCTCTCCATATCCCTTGATATCCTTGATATTTTAACATCTATCTATCTTTTTCTTGAATATTCTCTGTGATGGCCTCCACAGCTTTCTGTGGTAGGAAATTCCACACGCTGACCACTCTCTGAGTGAAGAAATGTTGCCTCATCTCAGTCCTACATGGTTTATCCTGTATTCTGAGACTGTGACTCCTGGCTCTTGAATCTCTGGGTGACCAAAAGCCCAGCTGGCTCAGGTGATGCGAGGATAAATCAGTAGTGAGGATACATCAGACAACATTGTTTTAGCAGGCAAACATGGAAAGTGATTCACATGCAGTGATGTTCCACAAATAATGAGACAAACGATCAATTATTATGGGCTGAATGCTTCCATACATTGGCTGTTTTCATTGCGTTTCATGGAGTGTTTTGGCTCTGTGATGCCCTCATTAACTACCTGCTGGGCCCCAAAGGACCACCTCTCAATGTTAGCCTGATTCTCCCACTCACAGGAGTCAGAAGTACTCATCACTAAGGGGATACCCTGGGAAACAGCAGCAACCCTGGCACAAGCACAATAATTAATAGGGCATCAGAGACCCAAACAACTACTGGCAGACTGGAGTTGCCCTGCGTGGAAGCAGAGGATCACCTTGGGAACAGCAGACAAAGGGAAATTGATGCCTTGGCAGACAGGGGCCTGCAGGTACTGGTTGATGGAATGGTATAGAGAAGGGCCATCCACTTCCCTCAAAACACCAGGCAATGCCAGCCTGGCCCAAGGTTGCCAGCCATGTCAGTGTAATGTCTATGGTCACCCAGCAATACAGGTGGTGATTAAATTTTCACCTTGGCCAAGCAAAGGGCTACTGACTTCTGTCTGCTATCACATATTTACTCTGTCGCTGCTACTGCTCCCCCCTGCAACCGAGGCTTATGCTCTATCACCCTCACATACTGCCTGCAACATCTTCCCTCATCTATTCTTACCCACTCCAATCTCCCCTCACTACTAACCTGCATGACCTCTGAATTTTCCACTCACTCATTCTGAATACCTCCCTGTCTCTCTTCCATCTACAGCAGCAATTAGAGTTCTGTCACCTATTTTCACCCCATTTAATTCCTCTCTTTCTATCGTTACAGGAGGAAGCATTCCATAGGAGGGCCGAAAGTGACAGAACCAGCTGGTGGAGTGCGGGATATTCAACCGATCACCAACAAAGAGGAGAGAATCTAGGCCCTGGCGGACAAAGACTGAAATCCCTCCTATGGAGATGTGAAGACCGCTATCTCCTGGTAAACAAGCAAGAAACAGTGTACACGGTTGTACATTGCTACTCTCTCATTAACCCTACTGTGAATTTATTGTTAACTTTCTGTAACCTTGATTTCTTGGTTGAGATGCTTTCTCTCTTTTTGTCTCTGGCAGGTACAAGCAGGAAACCTGCAGTGAAACTAGGCAGGAGACATGTTGTCCTCCAGCTCTGAGGAAAACAACATAGATATCTTCGATGCAACATGGGCAAAGCTGCCTCCTGCACCCCCTACTCGCTCAGATGTTGACACTTCTGTCAGAACGTTAGCTAAGCTAGATGAGAATTAGGAGAACCTGCTGGTGGGCACGTCACTGCCATATTTTGGCAGCTGGCTGAGGATCAAATGTCCCAGTTGCTGGTACTCAGAGGAATGCCAGAGACCTGGGAGCTCCAGGAGAGGGCACCATGGGGTCGGACATTAGAGGCATCATACATACATACAAACAGACACAGGAGCAGCAGGCAGGTTTGTCAGAGGCACTGGACAAACTGACACAAAAGCTGCAGAGCTGCAACAATAGGTGTAAGTGAGGACTACAGATGCTGGAGATCAGAGTCTAGATTAGAGTGGTGCTGGAAATGCACAGCAGGTCAGGCAGCATCCGAGGAGCAGGAAAATCGACGTTTCAGGCAAAAACTCTTCATCAGGAATGAAGGCTGGGATCCTCTGGGGTGCAGAGGTAAATGGGAGGAGGTTGGGGCTGGGGCTGGGAAGAAGGTAGTCAAGAGTACAATAGGTAGATGAAGGTGGGGATGATGGTCAGAGAGGAGGGTGGAGCAGATAGGTGGGAAGGAAGATTGGCAGATAGGCCAGGCCACAAGGATGGTGCTGAGCTGGAAGGTTAGAACTGAGTAAGGTAGGGGGAGGGGAAATAAGGAAACTGGTGAAATCCACAATGATGCCCTGGGGTTGAAGTGTTCCGAGGTGGAGATGAGGCGTTCTTCCTCCAGGCGTCAGGTGGTGAGGGAGTGGCAGTGGAGGAGGCCCAGGGCCTGCATGTCCTTGGCAGAGTGGGAGGGGGAGTTGAAATGTTGGGCCACAGGGCGGTGGGGTTGATAAGTGCGGGTGACCCGGAGATGTTCCCTAAATCGCTTTGCGAGAAGGCATCCAGTCTCCACAATGTAGAGGAGACCACATCGGGAGCAACGGATACAATAAATTACATTGGTGGATGTCCAGGTGAAACTTTGGATGTGGAAGGCTCCTTTGGGGCCTCAGATGGAGGTGAAGGAGGAGGTGTGGGCGCAGGTTTTGCTGCAACAATAAATCTGGGAGCCTGCTGCCTCAGCAATCTGAGTCTCTGGCTGCCCCTATAGCAGGTTAACAGCTACCATGGAGAGCCAGGTCCAGCATCCTCAGGGTCTGGTCAATATGTTCACATAGCTGCATTTCATCCTTTGAGCCATTGGTTCTTAGAACCAATGGCATGGCGATAGGGGGCGAGGAACTTACTCCAGGTGCTTATTCCTCACAAGGACACAGGACCGTGCCAATAGGCACCCAGCCAGTGGAGGAACCACCCACAGAGTCTCCTAGATGTCTCCTTTTAGGCCATTTCAGAGATGGCTGGGCCACCCACCTTCATCCTGGCTGCAGCCCTGAGCACGCTGAGTTCAATCTGAAGAGAGAGCACGAGCCTCTGGGCAAGACACACTCTGAATATCTGGGCCCCCAATACACAAATGCACATCCCCCAGTGTTGTCTGATAAAATTTCCAAGACAGTGGGCTCCGCTGTAGGCCGGTTCCCTGCAGAATCTGGAACTGCACTGAGAGGTGGAGTATCATGCAGCCACTATGACTGAAGCATGCCCTGGGAGGCTGATGTTGGGAGTTGAGAATGAAGGTCCCATGGACTATGCGGTGACCTGGAGTCACCGGGTATCTGCTCTGACGTTCGTGTTGAGAATCCTTGGCATTTGTTTTCTATCCATTGGATGGGAGAGTGGGAGCCTATACATTCATGAGGGTGATAATGTGATTATTGCGGTTAATAGGCGTTTCACAGCTTTCAAGCCAGAAGTTCATCTTGACATCTGCGACTTGGTTGGAAAATGGGACTTGTCGCTTTCAGTGTCACAAAATGTCTATATTGGCATCTCGCAATTCTCCCAAATTTCTCTGCATTGCCCATGTCATCCGGAACCTTGGAAGATTCAGCCCTACATTGTTTTGATATTTGCTGAAAGATAAATATTCGTCAGGTCACTGGGAAAACCCAACACTTTTGTCACCCAAACAAGAGGATATTTCATCCTACCCAAAAAAAGAGGCCAGAATGTGTGACTGCAGCAAGGCCATAACATAGATGATATTAGATTGAATGCCTGTTTTACACCACACTCAAACTTATTTTCCATTGAGATCAGCCCTCTCAAAAATGAAACTTTTGCCAGTCCTTTTGTTGTTGCAGTACTCCCTCTGTATTGTTATAATGTGTCAATCCAACTTCTGTGCCAAAAGACTGATCACAAACCTGGGCAGGTTTCCATTAGATAGGAAAGTTCAATGCAGAAAACTTAATGATCAGGGTATTTTAGCTTCTGTATTTCATTGAAAACTATCAGATAGATTTCCCTTCGTATTGCTGGTGACGTTTGCCTGTGTTTTTGGGGGAAAATAATGTTGCCCCTCTAGAGCAACAATGCACCATTCAAAGGAGGATTCAACATTGTTCTAATCCATTGTTTTAATGGAAACTGCTTGGAAAGGGAATGGAAATGCTGAGTCACAGATAAGTCCTAAAGTTCTCAGAAGCTTTCCTAGTCATCTGAGGGAGAGGAGGGATTCCTGCATCTCAGCTCTGGAAGGGACCCCACAAACATGATGTGTTACAGGCAAGGAACGCTGGTAGAAGTTTTAAGCTCTCAGAATCCAATGCCCCAAACTCAGATCAAATGCAGGTTGCACTTCAATGACCACATAAGTGTAGCAAGTATTAGTGCACCTTTTTATATCTCCAACTCGCTCAAGAATGCGTGGCCACAAGTTTCCCACAGATTTCTCAAGAACTCTCAACAATTTGCGGCACAACAGTTCAGTACTTAGCTCTGCTACCTCACAGTGTCAGGGACCTCGGTTCAATTCTAGCTTTGGGCGATTGGCTCTGTGGAGTTTGCACACTCCCTGTGTATGCATGGGTTTCCTCCGGGTGCTCCGGTTTCCTCCCACAGTCCAAAGATGGACAGGTTAGGTGGTTTGACCATACTAAATTGCCCAGGCATGTGCAGGTTGGGTGGATTAGCAATGCAAAATGCAGGGATACAAGGGTTGGGGAGGTAGGTATGGGAGGGATGCTCTTCGGAAGATTGCTGTGGACTCAATAAGCTGAATGGCCCGCTTTGACATTCTAGGGATTCTATTAATTTCTTCCCTGTTTCACAATCCTTCATCAGCAAATACATAGTCATCCCTTCCTTCTTTCCTTCGGCAGCAGTTATCTCTTGACTTGTTTATTCAACTCTCATGACTCCTTCCTCACTTCATACATTTGTTTTCTATTCAACACTTCCCACATCCAGCTTGCCACATGCTTCTTTTCAGCTCAGCAGATGCATCACCAGCAGAAACAGTCACCTTTTTTTTCAGTAGGCATGCATCAACACCCGTCGTTCTAGCTGTGAGACAAGCATGTGTGTGGCACCAGGGGGAGAGGTTTGATTGGACGAAGACCTGCCACCTTCCTTGGTACGTCAAAACTGAATTAATAAGCTCTAGTAATCATTGAACCTGCAAAACGTTGCTCATTACGAACACTGAGTCTGGGGGCTTTTCTGAATATACTGTCTCTTACTTGTAACTTATAATAAAGCATGTGATACTGTCAGGGAAGTTCTGGCATGAAAAGTTAAACTAGATTTTGCCTTAGACCCTACATCCAGACAAAGTGAGGGTCCTTACATTGTGCTTGCCAGCATAATCCAAAGAAAGTCTTACAAAATGGTTTTTACAGGAGCTTTGATTTCAGAATTAGTTGCCCATCTCTTTGGATTGGGCAAGAAATAATTATTGCTGTATGCTACATGGTAACATTTCCCAGCGGAGAGATTGCATTTTGGAATAATCATTTTTACTGGTTTCCCCTTCATGCCAGTCATCTGGGGTGCCTGTTAAAAATCTGCCTTTAACTCTAATTCTGTCTTTGCTACTACTGTTCGATCTGCTGAGTATTTCCAAGGTTTTCTGTCTTATCTCAGGTTTCCAGAATGCACATGATTTTTCTTTTGTTCCAAATTAAAATAGCACTCAAAAAGATTTCTAGTGGCTCTGGGCTAACATATCAAAGTTTACCTACTGTGGAATTTCGCCAGCTCTATTCCTGCCAGATGGGCAGATTAAGGTTGATCTGCAAATCCTTTAATGGTTAAAGGTCATAGAACTCTGAGAGCAGAGCACTGCCAATGAGTCAAGCTGAGCAATATGTGCATATGTGATGGGAATTGTACTCATTACCACAGAGAATTGCTAAAGTAAATCATATGGATATACTGAAAAGGAAGTTAGATGGGTAAGTCAGGGAAAAAGAAATAAAGTATTACAATGATAGATTTAGATAATGAAAAATAGGTGGAGTGAAGCATAGACTGTTTGGGCAAAATGGCCTGTTTTGATGCTGTCTCTACAATTTAAATCTATGTTTTAAAAAAAACACCACGACAGACAAGTCCCAAACTCATGTCAACCAAAGCCTTCACATGCATATTTGTATAGTTACCAATAAAATGATTGTGTATCTTGCCTTTATGAGAATTCACACTAAGGTCTCCATGTGCTACAGATATACCATGTTGTGACCCTGCCTGCCATTTGGACTGCTTTGGTTTTATAAGCTATACAGCTACAGAAGCCAGTTAGCTTGTTGTAATGTCTGCTTCATGACTTAGAGACTGTTTTAAATGCACTAACCCACTATTAATCAATCCATGACAAGCAATTAATTACTATACCAATACTATTAATGTGATGAGAAGGGCAAACTCTGGCTGATTT
The DNA here is from genome assembly GCF_037043375.1 of Chiloscyllium plagiosum. NCBI lineage: Eukaryota > Metazoa > Chordata > Chondrichthyes > Orectolobiformes > Hemiscylliidae > Chiloscyllium > Chiloscyllium plagiosum. The sequence goes on from NW_028270140.1 coordinate 72,775,515, forward strand.
TCTCCAATGTAATCAAGGTACTAAGACAATTACTATTACAGTCATTCGCCATGGGGATTGAATCTGCACAATGTTGATATTGGTGACTTAGCTACTCAATGAGTCACCTCACTAAACCATCATAGAGTCTAAGAGAATTTAATCTTGTGAAAATGAGCTTACATTAAAAATAATTTCTAAGTACGACAGTGAGATAGATCAATTTGCCACATGGTGCTATTCACATTCAGTGTCTACAATTCTATAAGTAACAAAGGGTGACAGGTCATCTCATGGTTCTCATGACCACATTTATGGCAATATTGGAAGGTGCCCACAAGTATATTCCCTTCCTGTGTGTGTACCCACACCCTATGCAGAAAGCCAGCACATTTTCAAGGGTAGTTCAGGGTGGGCAAAACTTGTTGGTTTCACCAGCCATACCTACATCCTATTCATAAACTCTCAGAGTTGCTTGCATGCCCAATCAGGTGTGGAATGAATGAACTGGTGACGTGAAGAAGGAAAAAGATTTAAAATAACATTAACAGAAATAAATTCCAAATAAAAATATTGGGGCGTATAGGGACATGGAAGAGATTTGAGGAATGTGATGGGGCATGGAAAGTATGACAGGGCATAAAGTAGCCTCAGAGATATGGGGGAAGGGGGGAGGCATACACAAAGAAGGTGTGGAGCAAGGTGTGGGGGGCAGATGTTTTATTGACAGTGAGGTCTAAAGGGCCTAAAATAAAGAATACAACAGGGTTGATGTTCTCGTGAATGGAAGCAGCCTTATAAGCTTCTTGTCTCACCATCCACTACCTCTGCTATTACATCATGTCTGCCTCTGGAGGATATGGCCCCATCTCTAGCCTGCCCAACACAAATCATTGAGCTCCTCAAGAGTCAAAACTGGATCACAAAATCAGGAAAGTTCCTTTCATCTTTATGAAATTCCATGAGGAATGCTATGCAAAGCATTCAACTTCTGGAATCCTATTTCCATTACATTGTCAACTTTCCCCAACCATATGGCATCAACTAGTTGCAGTGAATTTTAAACCAGACTTGCAATTGCATGGTGAGAACCTGATTAACTATTTTAATTAAGCACAAGCCACCTCTCCAAGATGGTGACATCAATACAACATGTAGCCATGAAAATTGAGGCAAGCATGCATCTGTTTAGGGTCATGTTTCTTGTTTTCATGTTGGAGGGAAGAACATGGAGATATCACTTTGTTTCAGCACAATCAATTCGCATAAGAACTGGAAAATGTTGAGAACAACTTCTAAGCAAGTGCACAGCCAAAGACATTGGAAGGGAAGAGTAAGAAAGAATCAAAATGGAATGCAAGAACAAGGCAAAATCAGCTGATTGTGTTAAAACAAAGAACTGTGGATGATGAAGATTTGAAACAAAAACAGAAATTGCTTGATAAACTCAATCTGTGGATAGAAAGCAAAGTTCACATTTTGAGTCCAGTGACCCCTCCTCAGAACTGATAGTTGCGAGGAAAAGTGGTATATATGGTAACGACATGGGCTGCGAGGGATGGGTTTGGGGAGGTGAAGAATAAGTGCACAGGTGGAGATGGAGCCCAGAGGGAAAGAAAGAAAGTTAGACAGACAAAGGAATAGTTGTAAGTAAGCCAAGGGTGGAGAAAAGCTGAAAAGATGATGGCTTATTACTAGCCGTCATTTCTGCTACTCTGTATATATATTCCCCTCCCATTCCATGTCAGCATTCCACAGAGACCATTCCCTCTTGGACATCCTCACCTACTCCTCTTCCTCCATTCCCAACAGCTCCCTATATCCCCAGTGTACCTCTCATGCAATCACAGATGGTGCATTACTTGCCTTTTCCTTCCATTCTCCTCACTATCCAAAGCTTCAAATTGGCTTTCCAGGTGAAGCAGTGATTTACCTGCACTTCGCTCAATCTAGTCCACTGTATTTGCTGCTCACAATGTGGTCTCCTCTATACAATATTGGGGAGCTGAGATGTCCGTAAAACTGCCCTGAACTTCCAGATTCCCACCACTTCAACATGTACAGAGGGCGGGGTTTATATGGAGCAAGCTGATGGAGGAAGTGATAGAGGGGAGTACAGTTCCAACATTGAAAAGAAGTTTGGACAGATACATGAATAGGAAAGGTTTAGAAAGATATAGGCCAAATGCAGGAAAAAGGGACTAGTTCAGTTGAGCAAACCTGGTCAGTATGGCCAATTTGGGCAGAAGAGCCTGTTTCTGTGCTGTATGACTCTATGACTCTATAAGCTCACCGTGCTTCCTAACCAACATTTCCACCTGCTGCAGTTCTCCAGCGAGACTCTACACGAGGTGGAAAAACAGCATTTCATTTTCTGCTTGATGATGCTTCAGCCTTTAGAATTCAATATCAACTTCACGGGACTATGCTCCGAAAGTTTGTGATTTCAAATAAACCTGTGGGACTATAACCTGGTGTTGTATGATTTCTGACTTTGGCCACCCCAGTCGAACACCAGCACCTCCTCATCAGAGTTTAATAACGTTAGGGCCTGAGCACCTTCTTCCATGTCTTTTATCCACCCCCATTCTCTAGACCCTGTCGCCACATGGGCTGCTTTCAGCACAGCCACCCATTTTCACTTATTCATTTTCCCTATTATCAGCTTTTTCCTCTTTTCCTGGCTTACTTTCAATCATCTGAGGAGCAGGTGAGTCGACGTTTCTGGCATAAATCCTTCAAGAGGAAGGCTGTGTTTCTCGAGTACCATACTCTTCGACTCTGATCTCCAGCATCTGCAGTTCTCACTTTCTCATTGTTACTTTCAATCATCCCTTTGTCTGCTTATCTTTCTTTTACTCTCCCTGGGCACTGTGTCCACCTGTCCACTGACTCTCTTCTCCCACCACTCCTGTCATTAGCATTTTCCTGGCTGCTATCATTGCTGAAGAAGAGTGTCTGGACTTGAAATAATAGCTCTTCTTTCTCTCCACAGATGCTGGCAGCCCTGCTGAGTTTCTCCAGCAATTTTGGTTTTTGTATCAGATGGTTATGACACAGGCATAGAAATGAAAGCAGAGTCCAGAGAATGTGAAAATGGTTATAATAGAACAATGAAGGAGGCGGATGTTTGGCAACTCTGATAAAGGGAAAGCTTTTGTGGGCCAGGAATGTGGTGGAACAAAGACAGAATTGTTATATTGGTGTCAATGGACAGTTTTGCTGCCAGTTTCTGAACAGCTGATCCTGTGAAGGAGATGGCAACCTTACTCTAAATCTGCTGGATTTTCTAAATCTAACTGCCAGGAAGGCCTGCTATTGAGCCATTGAAATGAAACTGCAAGTGAAACTATTTAATGTGTTTCTATCATGCTGAGCAGGTTAGTATAACAAGAGCACAAGAAAGCTACTTTCAAGTCCTAACCTTGGCTGACATTTGCACTTGGGCATCCCCCCTGACAGTGAATTGAATTAACATTAGCAACAGCATTCAGATAGTGTCAGGATCTTATATTGTCAAGTACAAAGGCTTTACAGAATTCACACTGAATATTGGATGACTGACTGTTTGTTGTAGAACTTCTGCTCTGCATAATTAGCATCCTCCTGACTAACCACAGACAAAAATGTTGCTTAGAGAACATTTTAATGGGATCAGACACATTGTTTAAAACTTTTACTTTGCATACTAATCTATCTACATGTTTAATGAACTTTTAAAAAATGGCTTTCAGATAATTCATGTGATTATTTAAAGCTAATTCATGTTGTGCATTCTGTTAGAAATTGAAAGGCGAATGATTGAATGATGAGGTAAATCTACAACATGCATGTTGTTAATCATTGTATATCCATCTCTTTTTGCTGAATTTTTCTGCACACAGAATTCAAATCTTTTGAGGATGCTAAAAAAGTCTCATGTTTATTTATTAAATATAACAGCATAATATTCCAGATACTGTCTTCCCAAGTCTTGGTTTGATCATATTTGCTCTCCAATAATGTGTACATCAAAATATTAATGATAAAATATTGAGCTGCACTATGGGGCAGTTAACTCAAAGAATCCAGTTTTCTCACAGTCGGACAGGTTCCAACTTGAAACATTAATGTGAGTTAAGCAAAATGATTTTTGATAGATTTTTGGTTGATTACAGCAGACATTGTGGTGGGTGGGAGAGTGCAACTTTAACCTATAGGCCCAATAGTGATAGATTAGCCATGCAAAAATAACAATTGCAACTTGCATTTATATTGTCTCTTTAACACAGTAAAATCTCCCAAAGTGCATTATCAAACAGAATTCAATATTGAGCCAAGTAAGGAGATAAAAACCTACACTGGGAAAGCAGGCCATCTGGCCCATTGAGTACACACCGCCTCTTTGAAGAGCATTCCACCCAGACCCATTCCTGCAATCCTGCATTTTCCATGGCTAATCAACCTGGCCTGCACATCCCTGGACATTATGGGTAATTTAGCTTGGCCAATCCACCTAACTCGCACGTCTTTGGACTGCGGGTAGAAACCGGAGCACTGAGAGGAAACCCATGCGGACACAGGCAGAATGTGCAAACTCCACACAGACAGTCACCTGAATGCAACTGAGTCCTGATGCTGTGAGATAGAAGTGCTAACCACTGAGTCACCGTGCCACCCTTAGGCCACTAAAGTCTTAGTAAGTTTTAAGAAGCATCTTAAAGAAGGAGAGAGAGTGAGAAGTGGAGAGATTTAGTAAGGAGTTCCAGAGACTAGGTTTGTGATAGTTGATGATGAAGGTTAAAGTTAAAGTTGCACTCTAGGTTAAAGTTGCACTCTCCCACCCACCACAATGTCTGCTGTAATCAACCAAAAATCTATCAAAAATCATTTTGCTTAACTCACATTAATGTTTCAAGTTGGAACCTGTCCGACTGTGAGAAAACTGGATTCTTTGAGTTAACTGCCCCATAGTGCAGCTCAATATTTTATCATTAATATTTTGATGTACACATTATTGGAGAGCAAATATGATCAAACCAAGACTTGGGAAGACAGTTGATGATATGGTTGACACTGGTGGCATGATTACAATTTGAGAGAGACAAGAGGCAAAATTGGAGGAGCACAAAAAAAGTCTTAAAAGGTTCTAGGCCTGGAGGAGACTGTAGAGATTGACAGAGATGCAATTCAAAAGGGATTTGATAGTAGGGAGGAAAACTCTGAAAGGACAACTTCAACACAATAGTCACCAATATAGGTCAGGAAAATCTGGGGTGCAGATAAATGGTACCTGATGTGAATTAGAATATGGACATCAGAAATTTGGATAAGATCAAGCTTATGAATGATGGAAACTGGGAAAGTAGCCCAGGAGACCATTAGAATAGTCAAGTCTAGAAATAACAAAGGGATCCAGTAGCAGATGCTGAAAATGTGTTGCTGGAAAAGCACAGCAGGTCAGGCAGCATCCAAGGAGCAGGAGAATTGACGTTTCGGGCATGAGCCCTTCTTCCTGAAGAAGGGCTCATGCCCGAAACGTCGATTCTCCTGCTCCTTGGATGCTGCCTGACCTGCTGCGCTTTTCCAGCAACACATTTTCAGCTCTGATCTCCAGCATCTGCAGTCCTCACTTCCTTCCAGTAGCAGATGACCTAAGACAGGATTGAAGACACCCATTGCTATTGAGATGGAAATCAGTGGTCTTGCAGATTGTCTGAATATGTGGTCAGAGTTTGGCAACACAGAAATAGGCCCATTGAGTTTGTGCAGGTCAAAAACCGTGTACCTAACTATCTAGTAACATTTTCCAGCACTTGGCCCCTAGCCTTGCATATATTGGCATTGCAAATACACATTAAATGCTTCTTAAGAGTTACAATGCTTTCTGCCTCTACCACCTTTGCAGGAAGTGAATTCCAGAATTTTTCCAAACTCTAATCCTCCTACCCCTTACCTTAACACCCAGTCATTGATTCTTCCACCAAGGGGAAAAGTTCCTTGTCTACTCTATCTATGACCCTCATAATTTCATACATCTCAGACATGGCTCTCCTCAGTCTCCCCTACTCCAAGGAGCACACTCCACTCTGTCCAATCTCTTTTCATAACTAATGCTCAGGTAAGTATGAGAAATGTTCCATGGTTCAGTGGCAGTTTCATACATCTACAGACATTCAGGGCAAGACATAACCTTACAAAACTGATTGCTGCTAATTTTTCATCTGGATGGAACTGAGTGCATTGATGTCTAATTTCTACACCAATGCACATTACTGGCTGTTATTTTTTCATATGAATTCATAAAGAACTTTTTTACTGATATTGAATATGTTTGTATTTCTGCTGAGAACAGTCCCTGATATGTTTACTTTTACTGGCCTACCAACAACTTGTTCCCTCTTCCGGCAAAATTACCCAGCACAAGTTTATTTATAATCTAGCATTTCTGCCCAACTTCGATTGCCTTTGGCAGCATATCTGTAGTGTAAATGCATCATTTGTAGAATTTACAACAACCATGAGCCATTTCACACAAAACTGTGATTTGCAGAGACAGGAATTGACACGGTTCATTTGTAAAAAAAATCCTTGAGATTTGCAGTTAAGTTGGAGTGATATATCTTTACTTAATTTGTAGCTGGAGACAATTGCAGCATAGTCAGAATTTGCAAATATTATTGCATAACTGACGTTTAGCTCTAAAGTTATATTTACACCCAATTTTCTCACAGCCACTCCTGAACATAAGGAATTAAACTGCAGAAAGTTCTATTGGTGGCAGCAGGTCTTCCAAGGCAATAATTTAGATATGATTCTTATTACATAATGATATAATGACCTAATAAATACTTCCTTCAATTGGACATGCATAATGTATATCTTTCTGAGTCCAACACAATGCATAACCATTTTAACCACAGAGATGAAATCAAAGTGTGTAAAATTAGGCAGTAAGCAGCAGCACAGACTGCAATGAACAAGTGTAACCAGTTCCTGGTGATCTACCTGCTGGGATGGCAAAGAATTTGACTGGATTGTGAGGTCTAATCTTCAAAATTGACATTTCAGGTGCTACATGTTCCTAAATTGCATGGAATTAAAAATGCCGACTGTGCATTGGATTAAAAGTGTTTGTCTGGGCAAAAAAATCTTTGAAACCACCAACCAAACTTGTTTTATATAACACTGTTTACTGGTTCACTGTGAATTTGGGAGAAGGAGGTTATGAAATATCATGGGATACATTGCAAGGCAATGATATGCATGAGAGGGCTCACGGACCATTCAGTTCATATCTTCAAAGATTAGATATGATTTTAAGGGCCAATAAAATTTTAGAACTCAAAACTAAAAGTGAGGAGGCTAATACTCTGAATAAAGCTGCTTTTTGAGTGCAAGAAAGAAATTTTGCAAATGCCAGTTAGTCCAGAATTGTATGGCACACTAACAAATCTTCTGGCTGCCAAGAAAGCAAACAATGTGTCATTCAAAATAATCATCCACAAGTTAATGTCACAAGAGGCTGAAAACAGTTACGGATTCGGAATCAGCAATGAGAAAAGCAGTGAAACGTTTGGTGAGTATATTGTAGCACTGATGAATTTATCCTTATTTTGCAACTTGGGCACATTCTTAGACCATGTATTATGAGACAGATTTGTTTATGGATTGGCAATCAAAAAATAATCTAAATCAAAGTTACAAAACACACAGAATCGTATATTTGAGCTTGTGTCTAAGGTTGTGTTCACCATTAAAAAAAATGTATAGGAATTTCATCCTATGCAAGTGACTAGTTATCATGCAAATAACAGAAATGTTTGTAGTGAGGTATGGATAAGTGACAGTACATTAACATGCTAATTAATATGGCTTGTTGCATTGTGAATAAGGATAAGGACAAGAGGGAATTGTGTGAGTTACCTCTAATTGTGAGCATGATTCAAATGAAAGCTTACTCTTGTGAGGTGATAGAAATATGTGGACAAATGGAGTGTGATATCCAATGTAAGGACAAGTTCCTTAAGTTGTCCATTGTTGTAGAGCGATATGTCAACAAATCAAAGTTAATAAATAAAGACTGGTTACATAATCTGAAGTTAGGTGAGAAGCATATTTTGTAATTGGAGTTGATAGAGAGGCCTGATCAGCTATTGAATAGTGAGGTAGATAGGATAGTGAAGTAGGCATTTGGTATACCTGCCTTTATTGGCCAAGACATTGAGTATAGGAGTTGGGTGGTCATGTTGTGGCTGTACAGGATATTTGTTCAGCCACTTTTGGAATATTGCGTTCAGTTCTGGTCTCCCTATTATAGGAAGGATGTTGAAAAACTAGAAAGGGTTTAGAAAAGACTTACAAGGATGTTGCCAGGATTAGAGGTTTTGAGCTATAGGGAGAGGCTGAATACGATGGATTTCTTTTTTCTAGAGCTTCGGATGCTGAGGGGTGGCCTTATAGAGGTTTATAAAATCATGAGTGGCGTGGATAGGCTAAATAGCCAAGATTTTTTCTTGACGTGGGGAGTCAAAAAGTAGAGGGCACAGGTTTAAGGTGAGAGGGAAAAGATTTAAAAGAGACCTAAGGGACAACTTTTGCTCACAGAGGGTGGTGCATGTGTGGTATGAGCTGCCAGAGGAAGTGGTAGATACTGGTAAGATTACAATATTTAAAAGGCATCCGGATGGATATATGAATAAGAAGGGTTTAGAGGTATACGGACCAAATGCTGGCAAATAGGACTAGATCAGTTTAGGATATCTGGTTTGCATGGACAAGTTGGACTGAGGGGTCTGTTTCCATGCTATATACCTCTATGACTCTGACTATGACTCTATGACAGCAGCAGCTGTATTGCAAGGCTGAAACAGTTCCTTTTGTTGTCAAAACCAAGCCTGTTGTCAAAACCAAAACCAAGCCGTGGGCGGCACGGTGGCACAGTGGTTAGCACTGCTGCCTCACAGCGCCAGAGACCCGGGTTCAATTCCCGCCTCAGGCGACTGACTGTGTGGAGTTTGCACGTTCTCCCCGTGTCTGCGTGGGTTTCCTCCGGGTGCTCCGGTTTCCTCCCACATCACAAAGATGTGCAGGGTCAGGTGAATTGGCCATACTAAATTGCCCGTAGTGTTAGGTAAGGGGTAAATGTAGGGGTATGGGTGGGTTTCGCTTCGGCGGGTCGGTGTGGACTTGTTGGGCCGAAGGGCCTGTTTCTACACTGTAATCTAATCTAATCTAATCTAATCTAATCTGAAGAGGAGCTGAAGAAGTTGGGAGATTTGGTGCACTAATGAAAGCTGGTTACTGTGATTGCAGTAATTGTAGTAATCTAATTGTAGTCATGCCCAGATCAAATAAGGCTGTAAGCGTAAGTGGAGACTATACCATCACCATCAATCAATGGTTAATAACTAGTATTCAGTAACGACCTCCAAGATTTGCATGCAGAGTTAGCAGGATACAAATAGTCTGTTTTTGTTTCTCACCCTGAAGAACTTTGATAAAGGCCTTACCTTTGTCAATCTCACAACTGTACCACATGCCAGCAGCATATGTGGCAAACACACAGCATATGCTGCAACCAAAATTCTACATAAATAACATTGACTGGCCTGCCTCATTAATCATCTTTGTCACTTCCTCAAAAAACTCAATCAAGTTTGTGAGACATGACATCTGCACAAAATCATGATTCCTATCACTACTTAGTCCATATTTTTCCAAATATGAATAAACCTGGTTCCTAAGTATCATCTCCAATACTTTTCCTAACACTGTCATAAGGCGCACTGGTCTACAATTTCCTGGATTATCCCTTTTACCCTTTTTAAACAAATGAACAAAGTTGGCTATTCTCCAATTCTGTAGGAGCTCGCCTGTGACTAACGAGGATTTCATACAAGGCTCCAGCAATTTTTTCCGTCAATATGCTGGGATAGATCCTGTCAGCTTCTGGGGACTTGTCTACCTTAATGCTTTTCAAAACAGGTAACACCTCCTTTTTTATTTGACATGCCCTAGATTAACAACATATCACTCTCGATACTTACTATTCACCATGTCCTTCTCCTTTGTGACTTCTGACGCAAAGTATTTGTTAAGGACCTCATTTATATCCCATGACTCTGTGCATACATTTTCTTCTTTAACCTTGAATGGACCTATCCTTTCTCTTGCTCCCCTCTTGCTTCATCTAAACAAAACGAAAGGTCTTGGAATTTTCCTTAATCCTGTTTGGCATTTCACAGCCTCTTTTAGCTCTTCTAATTCCTAGTTTAATTTCTTTTTTGCTTTTTTTTATATTCCTCAAGGAAGTTTGGTCGTGTACAGGCAATGGATGTGAATAAAATGTTCTTGGGAGACAAAAACAGAAGTCCTAACAGCCTGTTAGTTCTGTCTGGTGGACAACGTGTTGAAAAATAAGGCAAGACTGGGCTGCTCTGAGCATTTAGGTGGACACTAAGTGAGTGAGAGCTAAGAGAGCAAGTGAACAGTTCTGAGATGCAGCCTTGTTCAATCAGTTAATCAGGTCTCTGTCCCTGCACACAGAGTGTCCAAGCAATAGCATTCCAACAGTAGTTGTCGATGTGCTCCAAGCTGCAGCAATGAAGTGCAGAAGTGCACTGTAAGTGTCAGAATGTCGTGAGGCTGGCATGTTTCAGATGGCAACATCTATGGACACGTGCAGTCACTGCCCATGGAGTTTGCCTGAGACGGATGTCCGGAGATGCAATTGGCAAGCTGGAGTTTCATGTTAGGAATGGTTGGTGTCTAGTTTCTAACCAATGGGTGGGAGAATAGGAAAATGCATGTTAATGAGGTAAAATTAATGAGATGCTTCAGGGAAGCAACCACCATAATTAAAGACCCCTCCCACCCCTGTTATACTCTCTTCCATCAGACAGAAGATAGAATGGACCGGGCATATATTAAAGTTTATGTCTCTTTGCACCTTCTCTGTCACTGTGATACAACATTCTGCATTCTGTTCTATTGCTCTGATGTAAGGTATGATTTGTCTGAATTGCACGCAATACAGTACTTTTCACTGTACCGCGGTACGTGTGATAATATTAACTCAAAACTAGTAATAAAGAGGGTGATCGTGAGTAATGATCCTGATAAATAGGCTTCTTGTAACTCACAAGCAAAAATCTCATCTTGACATTTGAAACTCAGTTGGAAAATGTGCCTTGTTGCTCTCGAGAAAGGTCACACTCAACTGCTGACGTGATTCTTATAAATTTCACACCATAGCCCATGTCATTCAGAATCTGGGAAGATTCTGAACATAACCTTTCAAACTATGGATTTGGAGGAGTAGTCAGTTATGGATAATAGTGAAAAGAAGCCCATGTTGCATACTCTTTCCAAGAATGACCAAAACTCTGTATCAATAGAAAAAGGAGTTAATAGAATCATCTTCAGAATTTAAAACAAATCACAAATTTCTGTTGTGCAAATGTTTTATGCAGTAACCTGGAAATTATGAGTAGTATGCTGTGGTGCCGTCCTCATGTAGGGGTAGTATCGTAGTATCAAAGAGTCACAGAATTATTTGATCACAGATGTAGGCCATTCCACCCATCATGCCTGTGCTCGCTCTCTGGAGAAACTCACCTCATGCCTCCATCCCGTATTCCCCCTGTAACTGTGCACATTCTTCCTTTTCACATTTTAATTCCCTCCTGAAAGCCTCAATCGAACCTGTCTCCATCACACTTTCATGGAATCCATTATAGATAAGTATCTTCCAACCTCAGCAACTGAAAATGACACAGAACTCAGAAAGACTTGAAAACTATTGAGGAACAGACATTGAATAGTTGGACAAAATTTGATCAGTGTAAGATGATGAACTGAAACCTTTCTGTAATTGTAACGAGTTTTCATGTGAGCAAGGCTGGCTCACACAGTCACAGAGGGGTGGCACGTGGCTCGAGAATTTTGGCAAAGCTTCAAATGAAACACTTAGGAATAGTTAGTATGACAACTAAGCAAGAGACATAGAGTCATAGAGTTGTACAGCATGGAAACAGACTCATTGCTTCAACTGGTCCATGCCAACCAGATATCCTAAATTAATTTGGTACTATTTACTAGTATCTAGCCCACACTCCTCTAAACCCTTCCTATTCATATTCATCCAGTTGTCTTTCAAATGTTGCAATCGTACCAGCCTCCACCACTTCCTCTGACAGCTCATTTCATAACTCACCACCCTCTGTGTGAAAAAGTTGCCCCTTAGGTCCCTTTTAAATCTTACTCCTCTCACCTTAAACCTATGCTTTCTAGCTTTGGACTCCCCCATCCTGGGGAAATGACCTTGGTTATTTACCCTATGCATGCCCCTCATGATTTTATAAACATCTAAAAGGTCATCCCTCCACCTCCAACGCTCCAGGGAAAACAACCCCAGCCTATTCAGCCTCTCCCTATAGCTCAAATCCTCCAAGCCTGGCAACATCCTTTTAAGTCTTTTCTCAACCATTTCAAGTTTCACAATATCCTTCCAATAGGGAAGAGACCAGAATTGAGTGCAGTATTCCAAGCAATTCTGGGTAATCCAAGATGGAGTCTAGAGTGCGGTGCCGGAAAAGCACAGCAGGTTAGGCAGCAGGAATGATGAAGGGCTATGCCTGAAACATCAATTCTCCTGCTCCTCAGATGCTGCCTGACCTGCTTAGCTTTTCCAGCACTACAGTCTAGACTCCATCTTAGATTAGGAGAAAGTGAGGACTGCAGATGCTGGAGATCAGAGTTGCGAGTGTGATGCTGGAAAAGCACAGTAGGTCAGGCAGCAAGAATGGTGAAGGGCTTATGCCCGAAATGTCGATTCTCCTGCTACTCGGATGCTGCCTGACCTGCTGTGCTTTCCAGCATTATACTCTCGACTCTGATCTCCAGCATCTGCAGACCTCATTTTCTCCTAATCCAAGATAGTTGACAAGAAAAAATTGTGGCTGTCAGAGCTGATCATTGTTTGAAGTATTTTCAGTGCTGGAGCTGATTTCCTGGAATTCTAGGACTAATAATTACTGTTTTATAAGCTGTTGCGTTGTTTTGGAACTTTGGGAAAAAGAGGTTGTGCAGATTTCCCTTTTTTGATAATGATCTGGACTCACTAGTTATTGGAACATAGGAAAATAGGAACAGGAGCACACCATTCAGCCTGTCAAGACAGCTCCAGCATTCAATTTGATCAAGGTTGGATATTTACCCCCATGGCGCACTTCCTCATGGATGAAACACCAATACAGAACACATAGTAGACAAGATACAGTCTACTCGTGCTTGCCATGAATTTTTAGAGGAGCATATCAAATCAGGAAATTTAATTTTGTTCTGTTCTGTTCAAAACTTCCATGAAGCAGAACAGTATCAAACACACCCTTACTTCACCTTACTGTCCAACATAAATACAGCTGCTGAAATATCTGTTATTATGGTTAAAGAAGCACTCAAAACAAATGCTGCAAAACTTGCTCGTTTTTTTTCCCTGAAGAGTAGGAAACCTCCCACTCTTTGCTTCTGTTAGAGACTTGTTTTCAGAAATGTTTCATAAAGTCCAAAAGTTCTGGAGAAACTCAGCAGGCCTGGTAGCATCTGTGGTGAGAGAAACAGATACAATATTTTAAGTCTTCGAAATATTAACTCTGTTTCTCTTCAGAGATGCTGCCAGACTCACTTAGCTTCTCCAGCATTGATTTACTTCAGATTTCCAGCATCTACATTTTTTCACTTTGAAGGATATATTTCAGTAAGGTTCTGCCAAACTTGACAATTAATGTTGGATGCACATAATTCAGCCACGACCCACAAGAGATAGCACACAAATGAGAGTACAGTTTCAGGCAACACTAGCATTTTGTGTTTTGAGAAATTTGGTAAACATCATAGATGTGTGACCACAAAAGAGATTTGGTTGAAATTGTGAGGGAAGTGAGGACTGTCCATATAGGTCACATGATTCCAGCAAAAGATAAACCAAAACATGAACATAATTCAGTTGACCATAAGTTCAAAGCAGAGTATGCAGGAGCCTGAGCAGCTGAGTTGATAGCATTCCTGCCACGGAATCTGCCACTCCAGGGCTTGTTGAGCACATAAGGAATGCTAATGTGGCCTCCAAAATCCTTCCAACACTCCACACTATTCCCTAAGGGAGGAAGTAAGCAAGAAGAAATGCAAAATAAGCAAACTAGAGTATGAACCTGGTCAGATTTCAATGTCTCGAGTTCCAATTTGGAAAAGAAGTAGGAACCCTTGTGGATAATGAGCTAAAACAAAATAGTCCAAAAGCCACCGCTATGATAATAACTCAAATGAGATCAGGAAGACTTTGTAAACAAGCTGCTAAATGAGATTTTCAAATATATATCAAGAAAGAAATAAAATATAGCAACATTTTTTGAAAAAGGGGAACAGTGTAATGTATTCATATTATTACCTGCAGACATAATGACAGAATGACATGATAATCACCTTCTTGAACTGTCAATGTTCAGTGTCCATATTACTTTCTGAGTGTCACATGTTCCATAATATTAAGGGGTGAAATCTCCCCACCCTGAATGATGTGGACAATAGTGAGTAGGTTGGGAAAATATAGAGAGACTGAGGGATCCAGGACAAATGGGGTCTTTGACAAAAATGCAGGCAATATATGTAAAAAGGTAAATGAGTTCGTAGTGCAGATTGAAATGGGCAAATACAATGTTGTAGGTATCACAGAGACATAGCTGCAAGGAGATCAGGTCTGTTAACTGAACATCCAAGGATACACATCCTATCGAAAGAACAGGCAGATGGTCAGAGGCAGGGTTGCGTTGTTTGTAAGAAATGAAATTAAATTAATAGAAGAAAGTGATATAGGATCAGAAAATATAGAGACTGTGTGTTGTGTGTAGATGTGGTTCTGTTCGCCGAGCTTGGAATTTGTGTTGCAGACGTTTCGTCCCCTGTCTAGGTGACATCCTCAGTGCTTGGGAGCCTCCTGTGAAGCGCTTCTGTGATCTTTCCTCCGGCATTTATAGTGGTTTGTCTCTGCCACTTCTGGTTGTCAGTTCCAGCTGTCCGTTGCAATGGTCGGTATATTGGGTCCAGGTCGATGTGCTTATTGATTGAATCTGTGGATGAGTGCCATGCCTCTAGGAATTCCCTGGCTGTTCTCTGTTTGGCTTGTCCTATAATAGTAGTGTTGTCCCAGTCGAACTCATGTTGCTTGTCATCTGCGTGTGTGGCTACTAAGGATAACTGGTCGCGTCGTTTCGTGGCTAGTTGGTTTTCATGGATGCGGATCATTAGCTGTCTTCCTGTTTGTCCTATGTAGTGTTTTGTGCAGTCCTTGCATGGGATTATGTACACTACATTGGTTTTGCTCATGCTGGGTATAGGGTCCTTCGTTCTGGTGAGTTGTTGAAGGAAGAAACTATGGTCTCATTCAATGTAAAGGCACTGTTCACCTCAATCGACAAAACCCTAGCCAGAAAAACAATAACCAACCTGCTGGACATACAGAACAGACAACAGGACAGTGAACCTATCAGCAAAGAAGGCATACTCAAAATATTGGACCTGTGCCTCACAACACACTTCACATTCAACAACCAAATATATGAAAAAATCAACGGCACACCCATGGGCTCACCCATCTCTGGATTCATAGCAGAAGCGGTAATGCAAAGGTTAGAACAAACAGTCTTACCGCAAATTCAACCCAAACTCTGGGTCAGATATGTGGATGACACCTTTGTAATCATTAAAAACACAGAAATAGAGAACACACACTGGATCATCAATGCCACAGGAATCCGATTCACTAGAGAGGAAGAAAAGGACAACCAACTCCTATTCCTAGACGTGATGGTACATAGAACACTGAACAGAGAATTCACTGCAAAGGTATACAGGAAAGCCACACACACATAGACCAAGCCCTGAACTACGAAAGCAACCACTCCAACACACACAAAGAAAGTTGCATCAAGACACTGTTCAAAAGGGCCACAACACACTGCAGTACACCAGAACTGCTAAAAGAAGAAGAAGAACACCTATACAATGTATTCGCCAAAAACGGATACCCGTGCAATTTCATCAACAGATGCCTAAGGGAAAGACAATGGAACGAGGACATGCCGCAACCCAAAGGACTAGCCACACTACCATACATCAAGAGCATTTCCGAACTGACAGCCAGACTACTGCGACAACTAGGACTCATAACAGCACACAAACCAACAGCCACTCTCAGACAACAAATCACCAGAACAAAGGACCCGATACCCAGCATGAGCAAAACCAATGTAGTGTACAAAATCCCATGCAAGGACTGCACAAAACACTACATAGGACAAACAGGAAGACAGCTAACGATCCGCATCCATGAACACCAACTAGCCACGAAACGACACGACCAGCTATCCTTAGTAACCACACATGCAGACGTCGTTGATAGCAAATTCAACAAAAGGGGTGAGATGAGGAGGAAATTCTTCTCTCAGGGAGTTGTGAGTCTTTAGAACTCCTTGCCACAGAGAGCTGTGGTGGGAGAGTCCTTGTGTATATTTAATGCTGATCAGAAGAGGAATCAAGGGCTACTGGGAAAAAGCTGTAAAGTAGATGTGAGAAATGTTGGAACAGCCATGATCCTGTTAAATGGTGGAGTAGACTTGAGGGACTGAGGGGCTGAGGGTCCTACTCCTGCTCCTATTTCTTATGCTCTTAAAAGTATTTTGTGGAAAGCCTAAAAGATGTATTTTTGGAGAAGCTTGTGACATAGCCAACTAGGGAACAGGCAAGTCCAAATTTGGCAAAGTGTAATGAGGCAGACTTGATGAGGGAGCTTAAGTTGAAGGAACCCCTAGCGGGCTGGGAAATTATGATAGAATTCAGTTTGAGAAGGAGAAGCAGGAATCAGAATGATATTACAATTGAGTAAATTTAGCTACAAAGACATGAGGGAGGAGCTGGCAAGAGTTGATTGGAAGGCAAGCCTAGCAGGGAAGATGGTGGATCAGCAATGGCAGGAGTTTCTGGGGATAATTCAGGAGACACAGCACAAAATCATCCCAAGGAAGAAGAAACGTACTAGGGGCAAGTTGTGGCAACCATGGCTGACAAGGGAAGGCAGTGACAGCATAAAAGCAAAAGAAACAGCATACAATGTGGTGTGGATTACTGAGAGGCCAGAGGATTGGGAAGCCTTTAAAAAACCTTTTAAATGTCTTTAAATAAGAAAGCTATAAGGGTAGAGAAGATGAAATATGAAGGTAAGCTACCTCATAATATAAAAGAAGATTACAGCGTTTTTTTAGATGTATCAAAGATAAGAGAGAGGCAAGAGTGGACTTTGCTGGAAAATAAAGCTGGAAAAGTACTAACGGAAACAAAGAAATGGTGAAGGAACCAAAGAGGTACTTTGTATCAATCTTCACAGTGGAAGACACCAGTAGTATACCAGAACTCCAACTGAGTCAGGAGCAGAGGTGAATGCAGTGGCCATTACTTAGGAGAAGATGTTGGGAAGGCTGAAAGGTCTGAAGGTGGCTAAATCACCTGGACCTGATGGACTACACACTAGTGTTCTGTAGGAGGTAGCTGAAGAGGTTGTGGAGGCATTTGTGGTGAATCACTGAAGTCAGGAAAGGTCCAACAGGACTGTAAAATGTTTATTTTAACATTCTTGTTTAAGAAGGGAGAGAGGCAGAAGATGGGAAAATATACCTGATTTAAGGCTGCTTGGCTATAGGTGAGTTAAGGCTACCTAAGACAACTTTGGTTGTTGTCGGATTTCAGACTCCATTAATAAGGATACAATTGCAGAAAACTTAGAAATGCATGCTGAAATAGGACTGCGCTTCATGGCTTCAACAAGGGGAGGTCATGCCTGAAATATCTGATGGAACTCTTTGAGGAGATAATGAGCAAGTTAGACAAAGGAGAACCAGTGGATGTGATAATTTGAATTCATGTGGTGCAATGGTAGTGTCCCAACCTCTGGACCCAGATTCAAGTCCCACCTTCTCCAGTGTTTAATAACAGCTGTGAACAGGTTGATTAGGGGAAAATATGCGGCAGATAACATAGGAAGAACCTCCTCACAGTGGGAATCAAGGATACAATTATAAGGTAGCACTGTTGTCTCACAGTTCCAGGGAACTGGGTTTGACTCCAGCCTTGGGTGGCTATGTATTTTAACTTCGCACATTCTGTCTCTGTGTGGGTTTCCTCCAGATACTCCTGTTTCCTCCCACAGTTAAAAATGTGCAGTTTATATGGCCATGCTAAACATTGTGCTGCAGTATCCAGAGATGTGTTGGTTAAGTGGGTTAGCCATGGTAAAACCCCCATATAGGATTACAGGGATGGGGTGGAGGGTTTTGGAGGGTCTGTGAAGACTGGATGGGCTGTAGGGATTCTATGATTTTATGACAGGTTGCCTCACAGGAGGCTGCTAAATGAGATGAGACCGTGGCATGAGGGGATATGATACTGATATGGATAGAACATTGGCTGGTTGGCAAGAGGGCAGAGAGTAGGGATAAAGCAGTTGTTTTCAGTAAAGCAGCCAATGACTAGTGGCATCCCGCTGGGGACAGTGTTGGCATCACAACGATTCACGTTATACATTAATGATCTGGACGAAGGAACTGAAGGCATTGGTGCAAGGTTTGCAGGTTATACAAAGATAAGAGGAGAAATAGGTAGTGTTCAGGAGGTGAAGAGGCTGCAAAAGAACCTGGACAGGTTAGGAGAATGGGCAAAGAAATGGCAGATGGAAAACAATGTGGGAAACTGTGAGGTTATGTACTTTAGTAGGAAGATTAGAGGTACAGACTGTTTTCTAAATGAGGAAAGGCTTTAGGAATATGAAGCATAAAGAGACTTTGGAGTCCTAGTTCAGGATTCTCTTCAGCTTAACATACAGGGTCAGTTGGCAGCTAAGAAGTTATAAGGCTCAGATCAGAACATATTTGGAATATTGTGAGCAGTTTTGGGCCTATATCTAAGGAAGGGTGTGTTAGTGTTGGAGCGGATCCAGAGGAGGTTTAGCAGATTGATCCCAAGGATAAAGAGCTTGTCACACAAGGAGTGGTTGAGGACTCTGGATCTGTACTTGATAGAGTTTAGAAGGATGAACAAGGCTATGATTGAAACTTACCAAATACTGAGAACCTGGATAGAATGGGCGTGGAAAAGATATTTCTATAAAGAGACTGGGACCCAAGAGCACAGCCTCAGGGTGAAGGGACGACTCTTTGGAACTGAGATGAGGAAGGATTTCTTCAGTCAGAGGGTGGTAAATCTGTGGAACTTATTGCTGCAGAAGGCTCTGCCTGTATTCCTGATGAAGGGCTTTTGCCCGAAACGTCGATTTTATTGCTCCTTGGATGCTGCCTGAACTGCTGTGCTTTTCCAGCACCACTCTAATCTAGATAGTTTCTTGGTCAAAGTTTGTGGTGCTGGAAAAGCACAGCAAGCCAGGCATCATCTGTGGAGCAAGAGATTGACATTTCGGGCATAAGCCCTTCATCAGGAATGTGGATGCATGGAGGGGAAGGGGGCTGAGAGATAAATAGCAGGGTGGGGGTGGGAGTCAGGGTGGGGCAAGGTAACTGGGAAGGTGATAGATTGGGGTAATGGGGAGGTGATGGTGATAGATTGGAGGGGAGGGGGGAGCGAAATAGGAAGATGCACAGGTAGGGCAGGTCAACAGGATGGTGCTGAGTTGGAGGGTTGGATCAGGGTTGAGGTGGAGGGGAAGGAGATTTGGACCCTGGCTAAATCATTGATATCACATAGTTGGAGGGTCCCAAGGCATAAAATGAAGTGTTCTTCCTCCAGACATTGAGTGGCTTGGATTTGGCAGTGGAGGAGGCCCAGGACTTGCATATCCTTGGCGGAGTGGGAGGGAGCGTTGAAGTGGTCAGCCACAGGGCAGTGCGTGTGTTCCAGAGAAGTTCCCTGAAATGTTCCGCAAGTTGGTGTCCTGTCCCCCTAATATAGAGGAGACCACATCGCGAGCAACGATAGGTAAGGTATTTGGATGTGCAGGAAAATCTCTGCTGAATGTGGAATGATCCTTTGGGACCTTGGACAGAAGTGAGGGGGATGGTGTGGGCGCAGGTTTTACACCTCCTGCAGTGGCAAGGGAATGTGCTGGGGGTGAAGGCTGGGTTGGTGAGGTGGACCTAACAAGGGAAGTGGAATTGTTCACCTTATTTCATAATCTGTTAAAATATGAGTGTGTGTGAGAGAGAGAGAGAGAGAGAGAGAGAGAAGCTATCATTTTTCATTTCTACCATATACAGAGGAACCTCGATTATCCGAACAAAATGCGTGGGTAGTATTTCGTTTGGATAATTCATTATTTGGTTAATTGATTCAATGCCTCTCCTCTGGGGCTCGAAGTTTTCTGAAGTTTCTTTTTTCCTTGCTCTGCCTGCCTTGCTCTCTCTCTCTGTCTCAGGGTTTGTTTCTGAGCAGAGACACATTTGTGTGTAAGGGACCTGCAGCATTACTGAAGCCCCCCGCCACAACCCCCTCCCATCAGTTCAGTTGGGATTGACACAGCGAGCACGTGCTAAGTCCACTCCCTGTTTAGGAGTCTAGGCAGCAGCACGCTGCGCAAGACCCCTGGCTCCCTGTCTATTTCCACCCCCACGCCCCCCCCCACCTTCCCCCCCCCCCCCCCCCCCCCAGTCTGGCCGTGAGAGACTGAATACTCTGGTATTTTCTGCCAGATGGCAGGAGGGAGAAGAGTTTGAGTGAGGGGAATGTGGGGTCTTCTACAATGCTATTAGCCTTTCGGACCCCAAATTCCACTATTTAAAGAAAATTCCATTAATTTATTTTTTGACTCTATAAGTGAACATTACACAACTATTCACAACTCTAAGCATCCCCACCACCTTTTTCTTAACTGTTTACTATCTGCCTCCAACTCAATAACAATATGCTTTCCAAAAAGACACTTGTTAAAATTACATTAATTTAATTTCAAAACCAGACAGCCGCTGTCACCTTCTATGTCTTTCTTCTTCTGTGTTAGGATCTCCCTCTCTTCTTTCTTTTTACTTTGAGTATGTTTCACATAAAAAGATACCTTTGATAAAGAGTATTTCTTAATTTCTAGGAGAGCAACATGTTAGATCTCCAGGCGTTTCTATCTTGATGACAGTTGCTCTCTCTCCAAACTTCAAAATGGCAGCATTTTTATACCCCCAACATCAGATCGTCTCATTGTTTTGATATTGGCAAAACAATAAATTGCTTCTCCTGGGAGCAGATATGGCAGAGGGGGATGAATTGGGAGTCAGGGATAGCATTTTTACAGGATGGGATGGGAGGAGGTGTAATCCAGGTAGTTATGGGAGTCGGTGGGTTTGAAGTAGATGTCTGTGTTGAGTCGGTCACCGGAGATGGACAGGGAGAGGTCCAGGAAGGGGAGGGAGATGTCTGAGATGGTCCAGGTGAACGTGAGATCAGGGTTGAAAGTGTTTGTGAAGTTAATGAACTGTTCAACCTTCTTGTAGGAGCATGAAGTGGCGCTGATACTGTCATCGATGTAGCGGAGGAAAAGGTGGGGGCTAATGCTGGTGTCACTGCAGAAGATGGACTGTTCCATATATCTGGTGAAAAGGCAGGCATAGCTGGGGCCCATGCAAGTGCCCATTGCCACTCCTTTGGTATGAAGGAAGTGAAGGGTTTGAAGGAGATATTGTTGAAAGTAAGGACCAGTTCTGCCAATCAAATGAGTGTGTCGGTGGAGGGAGGTTGGTTGGATCAATGGGAGAGGAAGAAATGGAGGCCTTCACTGTGGCAGATGGACATGCATGGGGACTGGCTTAGTTTCTTAATTAATAAGGCGATCTAAGGGAGAAGGCAAGAATATATCAGCCATGATCGAATGGCAGAGCAGACTTGATGGGCTGATTGGCCTAATTCTGCTCCTATATTATGATCTTATGGAAATATGAAAAAAAATTCTTGATATTGAGAAAAACAATCCGATTTTGCAGCCAAAATTTGAATGATGAGGCAAGAATCTTGCTAGTGAGCAGCAAGAAACATTTCATGTGCTGCCTGTTTGCATGTGCACAGAACTGCTCTGTGGGCTCACACACATGATGGGTGTACTGACACCATATGCAGCATTAACCTCTGGCTATGGTGGTTGCTGAAGCACACGACCTTGGAGGCTCATGCAGACAAGGTATCAGTAATGTTACTGCACTTACAATCTCCTTTTATATTTATGTGGTATGCCTTGTGCTGCATATAACAGAATAAAGTCCCTTATCTCAAAGGTCCATGTGCAGATATCCCATGGCCCTCTTTGTTGGAATGTCTCAATATGCTAAACTATCATCCATGGGTGATGCAAATGGTGGCTGTTCTCATTACTAAGGACCGTTCCACTTCTGATATTCTCCACGTTGGTTCAGTTGAACCTTAATCAAGCCAACCTTCCATCCATTGACTCCATCTGTACTTCTTGCTGCCTGTGAAAGGCAGCCAACATCATCACAGAGCAGTCCCACCCTGGTTATAATCTCTTCCAAAGTCTTCCAGTAGGCAGATTCCAGAATAGCTTCTTCCTCATTGCCATTAGGCTTCTGAATGAACCTCTCAAATTTCAGATTTAATATTGATCTTGCTCTTTGTGCACTTTCTCTGCAGCCATAACATTTTATTCCTCACTCTGTTTTATGCCCTTATGCACTCTATGTATGGTATGATGTGCCTGTTCTGCGCGCGAAAACACAACTTTTCACTGTTCCTGGGTACATATGGTCATAATAAATCAAACCAAATCAAATCAAATCAATTAATCCAGCTATGGCAAAGGTCATCATCACTGTTACGATGGAGCCACAAAGTTGCAGCGAAACTGAGGAGGAAGAAAAGGTGCACCAGCCAGCCAAGGCCAATAACTTCCTGTGGAACGCCAAACAGCCTCCACATGTCGAGCTCCCCAGGAATTAAAGGAGGTACAGAGCTGACATCAATACTGACTACAGTTATTTTGGGACACCATTACAGCACTCTGCCACCTGCTGGAGCAGAATTTGTGACCTAAAGGAGTGGATGTTAATTCTATCTCAGTGGCCATTCAAATAACATCTGCACTGAACTATTATGCAACTATTATGGAACCACTGGAGACCTGTTGGGGATCCCACACCCCTCACACACAGATGCACAAAGAGGCAAAGTCAGAGTTATTACCTATGCTTTCCCAATATAGTTGATTTCCCAGGCGCAGGGTCCTAGAGTTTGTGCATACATTATGTTGAGAACACCCTAATAAAAATCAGCTAAACCCAAGGTTTACAGAGGAATTATTTAGAACATTTTACAATTGTAGAAATGTGATTTTACAATTATGGGAATGTGATTTTAAAGGTAATAAGATAGAGAAAAAATTGAATATCACTTGTGAGACTTTCACATTCAATGTAGATCACTTTACAATTTCAACAAGTATAACTCCTGGGAGGTCTATCCTGACCTCCTTTAATTGAATAAGGTCTTCTTTGTTCTTTTTAGATTCCATGGGTTCTATGCTGAGTCTTTTTTAATTTGGCATGCTCTGGCTTAACCTCTCTGACTACTATGGTTCTCTCTCATTTTTTCCCCAATGTTTACAAGCTCTGTCAAACCCTTTAGGATGCTTGGGACCTCTTCAGCTCCCTGTAGCTGACTGGGACTTGCCTGGCCTCGTCCTGTTTTTCTCTGGACTGCTGTGGATTCTGTAGGCGCAATTTCTGAGACATCACCCAGACTTTTCCCAAACATTTAGGGAAATGCCTTGGTAATTTTCTCAATGAACTCACTTGTTTTGTGTTTTTAATTCCATATCCAGTAACTTTGTTGCAAAGCTTGTTTCTTTTCTTCTCTTTTCTGTCTCTCCCTTTCTCTCAACTGAAACACTCTTTCTTTCTCCCATTTTTGTTCTAACCATATTGACATATTTTCCAGTTCAAACCACTGCAATTTGGCTGGGTAATTATTTTGGAGAGGGTACCTTGATCAGTTTTGGATTCAAGTTCCTCTTTTCACTATTTGGTTATTGACTGAAGTCTAAACCTCAAGCAGAATCTTAAGTAACCCAGGTATTTTTGTCCCACTGGGTACTTACAATTGTATTCTCCCAGCTACAACTCTCAAATGCCCAGTGCTAAAGTCATAGAATTATAGAATCATACAACATAGAGGCTCTTTGGCACATCAAGTCTGTTTACCGGCAAAAATGTATGGTATCTACTCTAGTCCCACGTTCCCACACTAGGCTCATAACCTTGAATGTTATGACACTTCCAAGTGCTCATCCAAGTATATTTTTATATAGGTTGTGAGGTTTCCAGCCTCAACTATCCTCCCAAACAGGGTATTCCAGATACCCATCACCCTCTGGATCAAAGACCTCTTTCCTCAAATCCCCACGAAACCTCCGGCCTTCCAATTTAAAGTTATGCCTCCTTGCTATTGCCCCTTCAGCTAAGGAGAACAGCTGCTTTCTAGTCACCCAAACCATGCCCCTCATAATTTTATACACCTCAATCAGGTAACTCCCCTCTACATCATCTGCTCCAAAGAAAATAATGTGAGCTTATCCAGCCTCTCTTCATAGTTGAATTGCTCCAACCCAGGCAACACCCTGATCAATCTCCTTCTGTACAGCTTCAACATGAACTCCCTGCTCTTATAATCTGTGCCATAACTGATAAAACCAAATGGTCCATATTTCCTTCTATTAAACAGCTCTATCACCTTCAAGGATCTGTGGACAAGCACTCCAAGATCCCGCTGTTCCTCTGAGCTTGCTAATCTCTTGCCATTGAGTTCTCCTCTGTCTTGTTCCTTCTTCCAAATTGCATCATCTCACATTTGTCAGGTCTAAATTCCATCTGCCACTGATCTGTCCATTTGACCAATCTGATTATATTCTCCTGTAATCTAATACCTCCCTCTTCACTATCAACAACACAGTCAATCTTTGTGCCATCCAGAAATTTACTTAACAGCCCTCCCATATTCTCATCTACATCATTTAAGCTAAGTCCTTTTCCAAACATATCTTTGTATTGAAATTTACTGTTGCTCCCATGTTAGATTCAGGTGCTTATTTGTTTGAAACATCGTTTCAGTTACTGGACTCTCCCCTCACTCCTGTTAGTTTTTATTTAGGAACTTATTCAACTCATTATTTTTTAATTTGGACTCTGGTCACAGTTTTGGCTCATTTGTAATAGATCAATCTCAGAATCACAAGCTCTTAGAATTGTCACATCACAGAAGAAGGCCCGTTGTGCATGCACTGGCTTGTTAAATGAGCGTCATTACCTAGTGTCAATCTCCTGCCTTTTTGCCATACCCCTTGCCCATTATTTTGATCCAAATAATTACCTAATGCCCTCTTCAACGCTTCGATTGCACCCACCTCCATTACATTTCCAGGCAGGGCAATCCATATCCTAACTACTCACTGTGTGAAAATGTCTTTCCTCATGTCACTTTTGCTTCTTTTTGCACATGACTTTAAATCTATGCCTTTTTTTGTTCCTTTTATGTACTGGAACAGTTTCTTCCTATTTATTTTATCCAACCTGCTTATGATTTTGTAAACCTCTATCAAACCTCCTCTCAGCCTTCTTGTCTCCAAGGAGAACAGTCCCAATTTCTTCAATCTATTCCCATGACTAATGTTCCTCATTCCTGGAATTACTCTTGCAAATCAAGAGTTGTCCCAGGGATGACTACTCTCTCCAATGTGTTCACATCCTTAATATGAAATCACACCCAGAACTGTGCACAGTGATCCAGCTGAGCTCTAACAAGTGTCTAAAAACAATTTCAATAGCGTGCTTTACTTTTTTACTGCTCTCACAACCTATCCTACCACTTTTAATGATCTGAGCACATATCTATTTTTTCTGCTCTCGCAACTCCATTGGAATTGTGTTCTTTTTTTTATTGTCTTTCAATCTCCTTTCTCCCAACACGCATCACCTCACACTTCTCTGCATTGAAACTCATCTGCCACTTATCTATCCACTGCACCAACCTGTCTATGTACTTCTGCAATTCTCCACTGTCCTCCTCACAATTCTTCCAAGTTTTCAGTCATCTGCAAACTTTGAAATTATTCTGTGCACACCAAGATATAGATTGTTAATATATCAGGAAAAACAAGAGTCCCAATATTAACCGCTGGGGATCTCCACCACAAATCTTCTTCCAGCCCAACAAAAATACATCAGCTATTACTCTCTGTTTCCTGTCACTCAGCCAATTTTACATCCATGTTGAAACGTCAGTTTCATTTCTGGAAAGGGGAGAAAGTTAAAATGAATATCCAGAAGCAGAGTTGTTTCAATTTATTGTTCTCTTCAGGAGAAAACTATGCTTGCTTCCCTGAACCCTTGAATTATGAAAACCCAACTTTTAAATTGACCTACAGCAAACTCTCTTTAGGGTTCAATCAGAAATTTGGTTGATGCATTTACTCAAATCGGGGGGATGATTGTCACAGCAGACACATTAACACAAAAGCATATGAGGAAATGAAAAGAAAGGAATAAATTTACATTTAAGACCAAGTTTAAAAAGCACAAAGATACATATATTAATTCAGATGATCATTGGAGTCCAGAAAATTAGTATATATATGATGTGTACAAGTATAAGACATTCCAGAATTATTGTTTTATTCAAGTTCTGTCGTTCAGACAAAATCTCACCTTTTTGAGAGTCTTGGCTCCACAGTAGCACATTTGTGCCTCAGTAAAAAAAAGGTTGTAGGTTCAACCACACTCCACAGCATATTTACCACATAATCCAGATTACAGTTCAATAGTGATGAAGGAATACTAAACCTTTGAATGAAATGCTCAACCAAGGCTCCGCCTACAATTAAACAGTAGATGGAAAAGATTCCATGGTGCAGTTTGAAGAATTATATCCTGATTAATACATGAAGCGGATGCTCTGATCTTTTATTTAATCACTGTTTCTGAGATGTTTCTGCAGAAAATTACCTGCCATTTTTCCCACATTGCAACTAATGCCTACACTTCAAAAATATTTCAAAAGGCACAAAGTGTGAAGTTACTGGACCGACAAATTCTTTCTGCTTTTCAAAAATCACTGTTCACTTGTTGGTTTACCCTGTTGTTTGTAAAGAAAATAAGTAACTGCTGGCTCCCATTTCTCAGTAAACAGATCCAGAATCAACTAAATGCCAAGATCATAAGTGAAAGACGTCCATTAGCATCCACATAAAGAAAAGCTGATTACAAACATTAAGTGGTGACCAATAAAAATATACACACATTCCTTTAGTTTGACATGACAGCATATACTAGACAATGGTATTGTTTGATCTTTTGCTTTATCTCAACAACTTAGCAGTTAAAAATATATTTAGAATATTGAATAATGTACTCCGTACTTAAAACAATTCATTATCAATATGAGTAGCTGGTCATACTTATGAGGCATGTTTTAAATGTAAAACATTGATATGCATTAAAGTTAATAGGTCCTCATTATATTTTCTTTCTGCAGTACCTTATATTTTAATTTTTGCCTTATTCTTTGTTCTCTGAGTTTACCTGAGAGACCGCCGAACATAACAGAATCAGATTATCGAGGTAATTGAATTTTGTTCTGCAGAATCAAATCTTGCAGACATCAGTTAAATCTTCTTTACCAGTGCTAGGACAATATCATTCAAGCAGAGCTTAATAGAGCTTTTATCATTTCTTCTTTTTCGCGGGTGTGTATTTTATGAGCTCAGCACATCCGTATTCATAATGGGAATATTGCTACAGCAATTGCATTGGATTTCTGAGAGTAAAGTGTTATAATTGTTATATAGGATTTGACATTTGTGTGCATCATAACATTTGTATGAGAAATCTGTGACTGCATATCCACTGCAATACAAAAGCGAAACACCAGCTATTTTGCATAAAACAATTTTATTTCTCAAAATTTGACAGCCTTTCTTGCAGTTGGTTAAACCTGGAAAAAATATATTTCCAGCGAGTGATTCATGGTGTCAAAAGTTACTCTGATAATTTAATTAGGATAATCAATACCACGATGTGATCAGATCGATCTAGGTTCTCATATGCAGATCATTGATTTTTTTTTGAACAGTTATTAATCATATAGGTAAATCAATGTAGAGACCTTTACAAACTACTGGTCACTCTGGTTCTTAACTTATATTGTTTTATAATGAGGTTCTCCTCATTATATATATTAGAAAGCACTTTGCTGTTTTATTACCATATTAGATTTGCCAAGTAAGCTTAATGGAAAATACAACAGGAACAAAGCTGTAAAAGGAGTGATGAAAAGATAAGAAGTGATGAAAAGTTAAGCATTTGCAGAAAAATAATACTGCCAATGATTGTGCTAGGCCACTTTTTCATTCTGTTTGTGAAAGGATCCATACATTCTCAAACAGTTTAAATTTCCAGAAAATAAAAATCAAAGCTCATAAGATAGTATTTTAGATCATATCCTTCAAAAGATTAAGGCGATGAGGGTACAGTGTTAAACCTGATTACTTCTTGCCATAATTTGCAGCAGCATTTGCCTCTGCACAAATGTCATTTGATTATTAGAAAATAAACAGGAAAGCACACAGAAATGGTGTTATTTGTTTACCTGCTGCGGCTTTCTTAGAGAGTGAACAAATGTCATACAAATGGCGCACTGGCAATAAGCTGCCAATCATTTGGCTGGCATTCATGATGATTTGCTAAATCATTTAAAGAGCCATGCTTTACTAAATGAAAAAATATCAGCAGTGAGGGCCTATGTTTAAACATGGGGCAAGTTATTATCCCTGAAGACTGGAATGAAATGAAGACATCTTCCAATTAAAGCTGCATATGAACCCAGACAAGGCCCCTTTTCATAAAAACAGGCAGATTATGAGTGGGAACTACAGCGACAGAAGCTTTCATTACAACCTGATTATGGTGATATAATTCCCAATGCTGTGTCTGGGCCAAACTTCACATTTGAAGGTTTTTAATATAATTTCCTTTGGGTGAATTGCTGAAGATTTATTAAACTTTATGAAAGGCTTAGAGATCCAATTTAAGAGGACATATCAGGGCAATACTGACAGAGGATAAAATAAATTCAAAGAAAGTTTAGCATTGAAACAGCTAGAACTGTGTTTTATTGAAATTATTCTTGTGCAAATGATTCATTTTAAGCATGAAAAACTAGGTTTGGCTTTATATGAGATTAAACTCATGCATTCAAAATTTGTTTTCCCTTGAGGAATATAATTTGTATTATTATCTAGCAAAACCAAAGTGCTATTCTGTTAAAAAGGGTATTATGAAACAAAAATGAGGATAAAATATGCATTACAATGCACTTTTTTTTATTACTAAGGTATTTTAATTATAAGCCTTTCAATGGTAGCACACAAATGTTATGAATGACCTCAGTGTGCTAGGTTTCACCTTTGGTTCTGTTTTATCCTGAGAGCACATTTCTCATTTGCATTTGTCAGAACTAATAACGTCCTACCCCATAGATAATTAACACAATAAAATGCTGCTAATTTCACAGTGTGCCATTATAGAATTAGCCAGTTTGCACTAGAAAATGATTAATCCTCTGTGGTGGGTGATGACATTTCAGCTGCTGATTCTTGAATTAAATTTGCAGGTTTTTATGGCAAATTATTTTACAACTAGCCATTTTTAATAATCACATCCTGTGCAGTAAGTACCCTTCAATTAGCAAAATTATGTGTAATTATCCAAGGCTCTTAATTCATACATGTAGTAGCAATAAGAAATTCCTACCTACTGTAGTATATTTTTTAACTGTTACATATTTTATGCCTCAGAATGACCTAATTGGGATCAAACTTCCAAGAAGGTCATGCAGAATTTCTCCACAAAACTCATTGGATATTTTTACAGTTGAAGAATACTTATGATTTGGCAGTGGAATTGAAGTTCAATACTTTCTTTATTGAAAAATATATTTAAAATTGTGTACTTTGTTTTATGACTGGGTTCCCTTTGTACCTCTTTAAAAACGTATTGGGTCACATTAAGGGAATTTCAATAATTACAACAGGCATTGGCAAAATGAGTGGAACTGCTCTATTTCATTGTCATCCTCTTACTGTGCTGATAAACTCATTCGAGAACTTAACAAATCATATTTGGATTCAGATTCTCTGATACCAGATATCAAATCCTCAAATTGCAAATTCAAAATTCCTACTTCCTTTGACAATGACCAATTACTAAACTATCACTTGTGCAATTTTTGAAAGGGCACGCTGAAAAGTATTTCAAAGTCTGCTTTGTGCTTGCCAATGAAATAGATACAATACTGAGAGGAGGAAGGGGGATCAGAAATAAGTTGGGAGAAGAAGTAGAGAGAAAGAGAGGCAGAAAAAATTTGAATGGATTAGAATTCATACTGTTCTGACAAAGGGTCACTAGCCAGGAAATGGTAATGTTTTTCTTTTAGCAGATGCTGCCAGACCTACTGAATTTCTCCAGAAGTTACTGTTTTTGTTTGGTTTGGAACTCACACTCCTCTCTTCTCATGCATTTGCTCTTTTCCCTCTCAGTGTGTACTCAAACCACTTCCTTTTGATTCTCCTCTACTTGGTCACCTACTCCTTTCTTCCTCAAATCGAGTCTTCAGTTTCTGCACTTCCTTATAGAATCGTAGAATCCCTACAGTGTGGAAACAGGCCATTTGACCCAACAAGTCCACACCTACCCTCCAAAGAGTAACCTACCCAGACCCATTCCTTTCATGTTTACCCCTGACTAATGCACCTCGCCTACACATCCCTAAACACTATGGGAAAATTAGCATGGACAATTCATCTAACCTGCATATCTTTGAATTGTGGGAGGAAACCCAAGCACCCGGAGGAAACCCACGCAGACACAGGGAAAATGTGCAAACTCCACACAGACAGTCACCCAAGGCTGGAATCGAACCTGTGTCCCTGGTGCTGTGAGGTAGCAGTGCTAACTACTGAGCCACCGTGACTTCTTAACCATCATATTCACCTGTCCTGTTGCCCTCAAGAATCTGCGCAATAAGGTCCTGTCAATCCTCTGTACTTTCACAAGTCCTACCATTCATCACATGCTCTATTGTTTTGTTAGTTGTCCCAAAATGCAACACCTCACAGTTTTCTGGAATAAATTCCATGTGCCACTGCTCTGCCTATCTGACCAGCTAGTCTACATCATACCATGGTCTCAGGCTTTCCTCCTGGCTTTTTAACACACACTAATTTTGCTGTCATTGGTGAACTTAGTCATCATACCTCCTATACTCATATCCTAGATCATTAATGTGCACAACAAGCAGCAAGGGGTCCAGCACTGAACCTTGTCAATGCTACTGGACATGGGTTTATACGCCACAGAAATAATTCTTTGACCATCTCCCTTTGCCTCCTGCCACCAAGCCAATTTGGATCAAATTTGCCAAATTGCCCTGCATCCCAGCTCCATTGAACAGTTTAAATTATGACCCATTCTGTTCCACAATGTCTCCTCATTTGGCATTTCAAAAACAAGACAATACCCAATTAGCCTTCAATCATATTTTGTAATGGAGAAATGCACAGTTCTGTATTTAAAAAATCATTATGTTTTCTTCTATGAAACAGTCATATTTTTAGACTCAAATCCAAGAACTATCATCAAGTGCACTTTTTCCAGATGTCACAACATACATTTGGTATACAGTACCAAGTGGCTTTGCATCATGGATACTTATCAACACAAATCATTGTAATACCCTTTGTAATTCTTTGAACATCCTACTTTTTGCAAAATTAAAATGAATGCCTCTTTGTATCAATATCAGAATGTCACTGATGTCAATAACATCAGATCTCTAAAAATGTCAAAGTTAATCAGTTTTAAAAGGAAACTTCTAATTCTAAAATTTAAACTCTTTCTCAAAAAAATCATTCCGGTATCAGTGAGAAGAGAAAATATTGTGCCTCTATTTTAGGGATCAGGTACCACCATTTCAGTTGATTTTTTGAAGCATCTACTTGCAGAGAGTCAGGATTCTGTCTATTTGCTTATCTATCTCTCTGTCTTGTTTTTCTTTGGCTTCTCTGCCTTCTCTCAATCACCAGTCGCACTCACCTTCTTGCTGTCCTGCTAATCAAACAACATCTTTCTTATTGTCTAACTCTTCCTGCTCCTAATCCATTGCCTCCATCCTCGATCTTGCTTTACTGTTCCCTCTTTCCTCTTGTATCATTACTTCTTCATGATATCCTATTACTGAACCTCATTTATCTCCCTGTCCTCCTCTTTCTGATTTCTTCCAATATACCTTTACCTTACAACTTTCACCGTTCCTCCTGCTTTCCCTCTTCCAAATGAAAAATGATTTCCTTACCCACTACAGGTGGAAACATAATTAAATTCATTGATTTGCTATCCTTACAAATTATATTTAAATGAAAAAGATACTTTTTGTATGTTGTGGTTATATTATACTGATCTCAGTGACTTCAAGTTATCAAGTTTTCAAAATGTATTAAAATTATCTGGAAAGGAAGGTGGAATAGGGTTTACACAAAGTAAGTTGCATGCACGTTGAAAAAGCAATCTTTATGTCAATTGTAACCCCACAGATCTAACGCATTAATTGTTCATTGGATCCAGAAAGATAAGAACATTACTGTGGGCTGAAGTGTTCACTACAGATTGTGTAAACCCAATACATTAGTACATACAAGGAAATTAATGCCTTATATCAAAATGTTTTGGGTTGACAGCACAATGACATAAGAAAATCCATTAATTTAACTCTTAGTTATCTTAAAAGAACAAGTCTTTGGCAGATATCAATGTTATGCAGATTTCAAACATGCAACATGGATCCTAGGAGCTTCACAGAGACAATGAGAGTGTGAAAGCAAGATTTTATAATCGTAGGCCAAAAAGAACTTGTGGTTGGGCTCATTGAGAAAATACTTGGGCAGGGCAAAGTTTGAAGTATCAATTCAGATTGGGTGCTATGAATCAATCTCTCCACCCTGGAGGCTCCCTGCCTTCAGTCCTGATTAAGGGCTTTTGCCCGAAACGTCGATTTTCCTACTCCTCGGACGCTGCCTGACCTGTTGTGCTTTTCCAGCACTACTCTAATCTAGACTCTGTTATGAATCAATAATGGACCTAAGAAGGCAAAAAAGCAGGATGGATTTGGCACATGAGGAAAGGCAATATTTTATACAAACATAGAAAATAAGAGCAGGAGTTGACCATTCAGTCCTTTGATCTTGATTCACATTGATCTGAATTTAACCTCAAATCCATATTCTTCCCTAGCCACCTTTGCTTCCAAAACCATTTCAGGAAGAGAATTCAAATACTCGTGACAGTCCCAGAGGAAAGCAAATTGTCTTAGCTCTCTTCTAAATGGGTGGCCCCCAATTTTTCATTATTGATCCCCAGTTCTAGATTGTTGAAGAAGAAGTATCCTTTCTACTCCTACCCTGTCAACAAGATTCCTGAAGATCTAATATGTTTCAATAAAGTTGCCTCTTACTCTGCTGAACTCGAGCACATATGAACCTAGGCCTTCCAACCTTTCCTCATGACACATTGCACTTATTCAAGGTATTAATCCAGTAAACTTTCTCGAAAAATACCTCTGATATCTTTACATACTTCCTTCAATGAAGTGATCAATAATGTGCACAGTACTCCATTGCTCTGAGTAACTGAAGCATAATCTCCCTACTTTTATATTCAATTCCCCTCGTGATAAATTATACCAGTCTGTATCTTCCCTAATTACTTGTATTATCCATATATTAACATTTTAGTGTTTCATGCATGAGGACACCAGATCCTGTTGTCTTTGAAAGCTCTGTAATCTTTTACCATTATGATAAAATGTTTATTTTTCATTCCTCCTGCCAAAATGAACAATTTCATATTTTCTCACATTATACTGCATTTTCCATATCCTATCATTCACATATCCTATCTATATATTTTTGTAGCCTTATGTCCTCTTCATAGCTTACTTCCCGACCTAACTTTGTGTTGTCAGCAAATTTGGCAACTATACCTGCCATCACTTTCCTTAAGTAATTTACTTCAATTGCAAACAGCATTGACTCCTGACACCATTTTAATACATCTCACAAACTTGAAAAAGAATGTTTTATATCTACTTTCTACTTCCTGTTAGCTAGCCAAGTTTCTATCCATGTCAATATACTGACCCCCACACCATGTGCTTTTGTTTTCCATAATAGCCTTTTATATGCCACTTTATCAAATGACTTATAGAAATCTAAGTACATTGCATCCACCAGCGCTCCTTTATCCACAGCACATGTTACTTCCTCAAAAAACGTAATGGATTAGTAAAACATGTTTTGCTTTTAACAAAACTATGTTGACCCTAATTATCTTAATTTTATTGAAGTGCTGTGCTATAACATCATTAATAATTGCTTCTAACATTTTCCCCATGACAGATGCTAAACTAAGTGGCATGTAGTTTCTACCCTCTCATTTCCTCCCTTTTTGAATGAAGAGGTTAAAATTGCAATCTTCCAATCTAAGGAAATGATCCTGAATCGAGGAAATTCTGGAAATTTGAAACCAATGTGTCAACTATGTCACCAGTCACTTCTTCTAAGGCTCTTGGATGAAATCTGAAAGGGCTAGGTACATGTCAGCCTGCAAATCCAGTTATTTACTTTGTATCACTTCTCTGCTGATTGTGATTTTCCTGAGTTCCTCCCTATGTCAATTATCATTAATTCTGGGGTTTTACTTGCATCCACCATAGTGAAGACCAATGCAAAATGCATGTTCAATTAAATTGCCATTTCCTTGTTTACCATTACTAATTCTCCAGTCTCACTTTCTTTAGGACCAATGTTCACTCTGTTAATTTCTTTCTTCTTTTAATATTTATAAGAGCTTTTATTATTTGCTTTATGTTTTTGGCCAGTTTTCCCTCATAATCTATTTATTCCCTCTTTTTACTTTTTTGTTTTTATATATTCTATATCTTGTGACTTATCACTTGATTTTGCACAATTACATGACTTCTTTTAGTTGGATAATACCTTGAACATTTTGCTGTGTCAAATCTGTTCATGTGGACTGTGAAGACTATATCCTTCCCCTTCCACTACAAGTTCCTCTACAGTCCTGTGCAGATGTTACAAAAGCAAACACCAGGTAGGCAACACAATCATGTGGACTCACCCTTTGTTATCAAGAACTAGATTGATCCCCCTCACCACACAGTGCTTTACTATCACTGCAGTCCTTCACATTCCCCCCTCTTAAATGGTTTCCTGTATTACACTGTTATGAATACTTAGTTCATCCACACTACAGGCAAGCAAAAGAAACTTCAAATCTGCTGAACAGTTGCAAAGGCTGAGGCTACTGTCCTCTGACCTGCTTCACTTGCAATCACATTCCCCAGTCTCCGAATCAGAACACCCAACGCAAAGAGGTGCAATTGCCCTCTGGCACCAACAATCCAAGCAACTATCCCCCTCCCCGATGAGTCACAGTGTCTGTAATTCAACCTCCAGCTCATACAGCCTCTGAGTCAAAGCTGCTCAAGCCTGAAAACTTGCTGCAGATGTGTTGGCAGCTGTTGCAAACAGACAAGCCCTTCAAGCAATGGATATGATATGGAATGGAAGAAAACGTTGACAAGCATGGCAGGAAAAGGGTGTGGTTGAGATGTAGAAGCAGTTAGGAGAATTGTGGAAGGAATAAAAAGTACAGTAAATTAATAATCATGATGTTAAGCAATGAGTACATATCACAGTAAAAAAATCTTTTAGTGATTTTGAAGATTGTTATGATAAGAGTTGTATTTAGAATCAGGGTCTCATGGATTTTAATTCTAAATGTTAATTTACTCATAAAATCACCTTTTATTTTACTTAAAGATTTGAGCTTTGATTCCTCTGTGACAATTAAGAAACTCACCGATATGTTGTGGATGTAGGTTTGCTAGCTGAGCTGGAAGAATCATTTTCAGACATTTCGTCACCATAATAGGTAACATCTTCAGTGAACCTCCAGATGAAACACTGCTGGTGTTTCCTGCATTCCATTTATATGTTTGGGTTTTCTTAGGTTGGTGATGCCATTTCCTGTGGTGACATCATTTCCTGTAGTGATGTCATTTCCTGTTCTTTTTCTCAGGGGGTGGAAAATGGGATCCAAGTCAATGCATTTGTTGATAGAGTTCCGGTTGGAATGCCATGCTTCTAGGAATTCTCGTGCATGTCTCTGTTTGGCTTGTCCTAGGATAGATGTGTTATCCCAGTCAAAGTTGTGTCCTTCCTTATCTATATGTAAAAATACTAGTGAGAGAGGGTCATGTCGTTTTGTGGCTAGTTGATGTTCATGTACCCTGGAAATCAGGAAACACCAGCAGTGCTTTGTCTAGAGGCTCACTGAAGATGTTACTTAGTATGGTGATGAAACATCTGAAAATGAACCTTCCAGCTCAGCGAGCAAACCTACGTCTAGAACCTCAACCTGAGCTTCTCCAAAAAGAAATCACTGATATGTTTGTTAAATATGGCAGGGCAATAGTGAAGGAATATATCAACAGTATTCAGCCCATTGATCCAGTTCCACCATTCAATTGGATCATGGTTGATTATTAAATTCAGTGTGACTTTCCTGCATTAGCTCCATATCCCTTGATGTCATTAATCTCTGAATTCTGTCTTGAACATAAGACCACACAATATAGGAGCAGAATTAAGCCATTTGGCCCATTGAGTCTGCTCCACTATTTGATCATGGCTGACATGTTTCTCAACCCCATTCTTCTGCCTTCTCCCCTTCACCTTTTATCCCCTTACTAATCAAGAATCTGTCCATCTCTGTCTAAAATATGCTCAATAACTTGACCTCCACAGCATTCTGTGACAATAAGTTCCATACCTTCACCAGCATTTAGCTGAAGAAATTTCTCCTCATTTCAGTTCTAAAGTGTCATCCCTTGGCTCAGATGTTGTGCCCTCAGATTGTAACTCCCCCTACTAGTGAAACATTTCCTCTATGCCCATTCTCTCCAGGTCTCTCAGTATTCTGTAAGTTTCACTCAAATGCCAAGCCCCTTGCCCTTATCATTCTACTAAATACCAAATAGACTCAGAGTACTCAACTGCTCTTCACATGACAAGCTTGTCATTCCCAGGATCACACTGGTAAACCGCCCCTGGGCCTCCTCCAAGGCCAGCACATTCTTCCTTAAATACAGGGACCAAAACAACTCACAATATTGCAAATGCAGTTTGACCAGAGCCTTACACAGCCTCAGCAATGTATCCTTGCTCTTGTATTCAATTCCTTTGAAATGAATGCTAACGTTGCATTTGCCTTCCTATCTGCCAACTGAGCCTGTGTATTAACTTTAAGAGAATCTTCATCTATGACTTGTGACCTGTACAGGTGGAGCATCACTTCCTTGCTTTTAAACTATATGCCTCTATTTACAAACTCAAGGATCGTATAAACTTTCTTAACAAAGGTTTCAGCTTGCCTGGCCACTTTCAGAGAATTATGCAGTTGAACCCTGCGATCCCTCTGCTCTTGTACTCACCTCTAATTTGTAGCACTAAGCCTGTACTGTCTTCTTAAATGCATTACGTCACATTTCTCTGCATTGAATTTCATCTGTGAGGTATCTGCCCATTTGGCGAAATTGTCAATGTTCCTTTGAAGTTGCTCAGCCACATCCTCACAATTCACAGTTTTCCTAGCTTTGTATCAGCCACAAATTTAAAGATTTTTCCCTCAACACACATCTCTAAATTATTTATATAAAGTAAAAAAAAAGGTCCCAACACTGATCCCTGTGGAAACTTCACCACTTTCAATTTGTCTCCATTCTGAGAAATGCCTATCTATATCTACCCTCTATTTCTTATCTTTTCGCCAACTTCTGATCCATGCTGCTAAGGATCCATCAATTCCAAATATTTCTAATTTGCTAACCAACCTGCTATATAGCACCAAAAGAAATGATTCCTGAAAGTCGAAATATACAGCTTCTACAGCACTGCCTTCATCTACTGCTGGTGTCACCTCATCAAAGAATTCAATTAAATTTGTCAGCCATGATCTGCCCTTGCATGTCTAGTATTAACTTATTTTTCCCTAACCGCATATTAAACTTATTCCTTATACTAGCCACCTTCAGTTTTCCAATCATTGATGTCAAGCAGTCAGGTCTTTAGTTTCCTGAGTTAAAAATCACACAACACCAGGTTATAGTCCAACAGGTTTAATTGGAAGCAGTAGCTTTCAGAGTGCCGCTCCTTCATTAGGTGGTTGTGGAGTACTGCACAACCATTTGATGAAGGAGCGGTGCTCTGAAAGCTAGTGCTTCCAATTAAACCTGTTGGACTATAACCTGGTGTTGTGTGATTTTTAACTTTGTACACCCCAGTCCAACACCGGCATCTCCAAATCATTAGTTTCATGAGTAATCCTTTGCCCCTTTCTTAAAAAAAAGCAAAGCATTTTCAATCCAGTTCACCAGGACTAATTTTATATTTAGAGCAGATGAAAAATATCTGTCAATAGCTTTGCCAACCTCTCTCAGCAATCTAAGCTGCATCCCATCCGGCCCTGGAGACTTCTTCACCTGGAATGCTGCCAACCTTTTTAGCGCCTCTTCTTTATCTGTCACTGTACTGCTCAGTTGTTCAACACCCATATTTTCAACTGGGGCATTGTCACCATTTTCTAATTTGGTGAACATTGAAGCAAAGTATTCATTTTGTACTTCTGCCACACCCTTTGCTTCAGTCAGCAGCTTACTCTGCTTGTTCCTTGCTTGGGCCCCACTTTATCTTTCACCAGTCTTTTACTATTAAAATGTTTGAAGAACATTTTACTCTTTGTTTAGCACAGCCTGCCATTCTTTTCTCATGCTTCCTCTTAACCTTCTTTATTCTAGCCTTAGCCTGCATTTAAGGTAGTCTTCTTGGATTTCTTTTTTTATTCATTCACAGGATGTGGGCATCACAGGCCAAATTAACATTTATTGCCCATTCCTAACAGCCCAGAGGGCATTTAAGAGTCAACCACATTGCTATAGGTCTGGAGTCACGTGTAAGCCAGACCAGGTAAGGGACAAACATTTGTGAGTTGGGCATTCATAAGCTGGGAAACTTCTGCACACAAAAAATGGTCTAATTTACTTTGTCTGCCTGTCGCTTTATGTTTTCTTTACTCTTATCTGAATTGTATTTAGATTGATTTCTACATATCAAGTTGATCTATGTTATCTTTAGCTGTTTAATAGGACAGAACTTGAGTACTGCTGAAAAAGACACATTTTGTTGAAGACTTTTGTCTCACATTCCTCAGGATAATTCACAAGAGTACCAAGTCATGTGCAATATTCATACTACATGAGACAAAAATGCTTGACAAGTAGCCACTGATTAGTGGACACATTGCCACGGAGCATGCACCAGTTATTGATGATTAACAGTTAACTGTCAGGATCTGTTTCAACTTTAAACTGGGAAGTTTGACTTTTACTGGTCAGGGCATCATCATAAAAATGAGCTAATGAATAGCTATCACCTACTTTGTAACAAGCACAGTGCCTGTACATTTTTTTTCTGTCTGCAACAACAGGGCCATGTTAATGAATGTAACTTCCAGTACACACTCATAGAATCCCTGCAGTGCGGATAGAGGCCATTCAGCCCATCAAGTCTGCACTGACCCTCTAAAGAGGATCCCATCCTATTTCCATAACCTCACATTTG
Source organism: Chiloscyllium plagiosum (assembly GCF_037043375.1). Taxonomy (NCBI): domain Eukaryota; kingdom Metazoa; phylum Chordata; class Chondrichthyes; order Orectolobiformes; family Hemiscylliidae; genus Chiloscyllium; species Chiloscyllium plagiosum. The sequence continues at coordinate 72,815,326 of NW_028270140.1, forward strand.
CTATAGTTAACCCACCTAGCCTGCACACTATGAAGCAACTTAGCATGGCTAATCCACCTAACCTACACTTTGAATTGTGGGTGCAAACTGGAGTACCCAGAGATTCCCAGGAAGACATGGAGAGAACATGCAGACTTGACACAGACAGTCGTCCAATGCTGGAGTCAAACTCCAGTCCCTGGCACGGTGAGGCCACAGTACTAACCACTGAGCCACCATGCTGCTGAAATTCAGGATTATCCAATAAATATTGTTTAATTGCAGATTGGACAACAACTAATGTCAGAAACTGCTTTGTAAGTTTTGCAAGAATGTTCTGTTTGATTATAGTCAGTACTTTGTTTTTGTGAACAGCTAAAGAGAAATGCTGTTTGATACAATTTGGCAGTCTTCGTGACATACAATCTACATACCAGGCATCACACTGGTATTGAAACACATATATACTTCATTATTCATTGTTTGTGATGGGCATATTGTCTTTCTCACTTGGTACGAGCATCCTCTTAATCGTACACATTAATCATGTTGCTGCTGCATAGTAGTAGCATAAAGCAGCTAGCTTCACCTGTTGCTAAAACCTTTCAGATACCTTCACCTGAGGTAGCCTGGGAATAACAACCAAGAGTGACCAGGTCAGAGGGCTTGTGTGGTTTTTTTTGCAATATACTGTGATAAATAATATGATTAGGGTTGCCATTATCCTATTGGATGTGCTCTATTTCAGAGGATTGGGAAACTTACAAAGACTAACAGAGGGCAACAAAAAAGAAGTTTGGAAGGAGAAGATTAAATATGAGGGTAGGCTAGCAAGTAATATAAAGGAAGACTGTAATAGTTTCTTTAGATATATAAAGGGCAAACGAGAGGCAGAAGTAGACATCAGACCACTGAAAAATGACACTGGGGAGATAGTAGTGGTGATCAAGGAAATGGCTGAGGAACTGAATAATTACTTTGAGCCAGTCTTCATAGTGGAAGACATGAGTAATATCACAAAAATTCGAGAGAGTGAGGGGGTAAAGCTGCATATGGTGGCCATCACTGAAGAGAAGGTACTAGAAAAACTGAATGGCCTGAAGGTGGAAAAATCACCTGGATCAGATGGACTACACCCAGAGTTCTAAGGGAGATAGCTGAAGAGATAGTGGAGGTGTTAGTGGTGATTTTTTAGGAATGGCTAGAATCAGGGAGGGTCCCAGAGGACTGGAAAATCGCTAACATGACAGCCCTGTTTAAAAATGTAGTAAGGCAAAAGATGGAAAATTGCAGAGTGATTAGCCTAATCTCGGTCATGGGTAAGATCCTGAAGTCCATTGTGAAGGTTGAGTTTTCTGAATACTTGGAAGTGTATAGTAAAATAGGGCAAAGTCAGCATGGTTTCATCAAGGGAGGTCATGCCTGTCAAATCTGCGAGAATTCTTTGAGGAAGTAACAAGCAGGTTAGACCAAGGAGAGCCAATGGATAGCATCTACCTGGACTTTAAGAAAGCCTTTGATAAGTTGCTGCACAGGAGGCTACTGAGTAAGATAAGGACCCATTGTGTTAGAGGCAGGATGCCAGCATGGATAGAAGCTTGGCTGTCTGGCAGAAAGCAGAGAATGAGGATAAAAGGGTCCTTCTCAGGATGACAACCAGTGACAAGTGGTGTTCTGCAAGACTCAGTGTTGGGACCACAACTTTTCACTTTATATATTAATGATCTAGATGAAGGACCTGAGGGCATTTTGGCTAAGTTTGCAGAAGATACAAACGTACGTAGAGGGACAGGTAGCATTGAGGAGGTGGGGATGGTGCAGAAGGATTCAGATAGCTTAGGAGAGTGGGCAAAGAAGTGGCAGATGGAGTATAATGTGGGAAAGTGTGAGGTCATGCACATTAGTAGGAAGAACAAAGCCATGGACCATTTTCTAAAGGGGAAGAAAATTCAGAAGTCTGATGTGCAAAGAGACTTGAGAGTTCTTGTCCAGGATTCTCTCAAAGTAAACTTGCAGATTGAGTCAGCAGTTAGGAAGACAAATACTATGATGGCATTTGTTTCGAGAGGACTTGAATATAAAAGCAGGGATATATTTCTGAGGCTCTATAAGGTTCTAGTCAGACCACATTTGGAGTATTGTGTACAATTTTGGGCCCCATATCTCAGGAAGGATGTCCTGGCCCTAGAGCATATTCAGACAAGGTGCATGAGAATGGTTCCATGAATGAAAAGCTTAACATATGAAATACGTTTGAGGAATCTGAGTTTATACTTGAAGGGTTTAGAAGGATAAGGAGGAATCTAATTGAAACATACAGAATACTGAATGATCTGGACAGAGTACATGTTGGGAAGATGTTTCCATTGATGGGAGAGATTAGGACGTCAAGGCATGGCCTGAGAGTAAAGGGAAAACCTTTTAGAACTGAGAAAAGGAGAAACTTGTTCAGCCAGAGAATGGTGAACCTATGGAATTCATTGCCACAGAAGGCTGTTGAGGCCAGGTCATTGAGTGTATTTAAGACAGAGATAGATAGGTTATTGAGTATGAAAGCGATCAAGGGTAACAGGGAGAAAGCGGGACAATGGGGGTGAGAACCTTACCAGCCATAATTGAATGGTGGAGCAAAATCAGTTCGCTGAATGGCCTAATTTATGCTCCTATGTCTTATGATCTTAAGGTCTTATGATATTTTTTCAGCATCACAAATGGCAGGGAGAACAAATAGCTCAGGGCACATTTCCTAGGTTGCTAATAAAGCCAAACTTATAGCAGATGGAAATGTAGGAATCATAATGTGGATACAGAACAATTAAGACATTTTTGTGATAGGCAGTAGTAGACTATGCCAAAGAGAAAAAAGAACTCATTTCACTGCTTCATTTCAAGCATGCATTTGTACATGGGATGGAGTAATGAAGCAACTTCACACAAATGCACCTCAACTTTCAAATATAGCAAACATATTATCAACATAATGGTAATATGTAAGGAGGGGTTGAATGTTGGGTGTAAGTTGACAAATTTCTCATGGAATCCAATAATCCATAAATTCAATGAACACAAATTCGTGCACTGTAATACTGGCAGTTCTGGATCATCGTAATATTGTGTTGCATTGCTAATGTTTATGGCTTCCTTGAATTTTATTTTTGCCATTTTATACTGTAATAAACTCTGAAGGGCTCAGTGCTATACATTAATGTGAGTAGAAATAGAAAGATGAGGAGGGTCAATACATAGGGTAGGAGGGGTTCAGTTTCTTAGAATATTGGAATTAATTTTGTGATAGGAGGCACCTGTTTAACAGGGAGGAGTTCCACGCTAACATAAATGGGACCAAAGGTGTTTGGCAAGATTCACTAGTGTAATTGGGAGGATTTACACTAAATTGGCAATAGGGTAGGAAGCAATATAGAGAAACAGGAAAGCAAAATAGGATGTACAGAGCAGAGAGAGTTTTAGATAGTCATAATAGTACCATATTAGATAGAAGCATATCAAAAAAGAGCATGAGGAAAACAAAAACATATTTGTAAATGTACAATTTGTGGTGAATAAAGTTACTATACTACAAGGAACAATAGCTATGTGAGATTGTGATGTAGTGGCCATAAGAAACATGAATTTTAAATGGTGAGCACTGGCTGTGTAGTATTTAATGATACAAAATGTTCAGAAAAAATAGGGGAAAAATTACAGGGAAGTGGGTAACCGCACTGACTAGGGAAGACATGGTAGTGCTGCAAAGAGAGAATATCACCGCTGGAATAAAAATCAGAATCCAGTTAGTTAAATTTGAGAAGCATAAAAAATTGATCACACTATTGAAGGTATTTTATAGACATCCAAATTACAGGACAGGGTTAAAAAAGCAAATTTGCAATAAAAATCAGAAAGATTTGCAAGACCTGGAGTAATGATATAGAAATCTTAATTACACAAATATTAAATAGCATAATATTAGAATAATAGATAAGGATGGGGAGGAATTACAGAAATGTATTCAGAAGAACTTCCTTCAGCAGGATGTTCTTGGTTCAACTCAGAAGGGGGCTAATTTCAATTGAATGTTTGATTAATCAAGTCAGGGTAAAATGAAAGAATCTTGACAGGAAAATCGAACAGATCAATGCGTAACCTTTGAGGAAGTTATGTTTTCAGTGTAAGCTGAGTACATTCAGACAAGAATGCAAAGTGAGGGAATCAAAACCAGAGTTCCTTGGTTGAAGAGAGGCATTGAGAATGTAAAGAAGAAATAAAGAGAGTGTTGGTGCATGTCAGTGAAATTCTTCAAGCTAGAATCAGGCCAAATACAATTGCTTGAAAGAGTGAGAAGAAGGTATACAGGCAATTGATGAAGAGAGAATATGAGAGCAGAATATCTGTTAACATCAAGGGATTGTCAAAAATCTTCCATTGGCATATAAATAGTAAGTGGGTAACAGGAGGAGAGTTGGGGGTCTATTAGAGGTAAATATGCTGGCATATTCATTTGTGACACAAGGCAAAGCCAAAGTACCTACTAAGCACTAGATATTGGTGTTTACTAAGGAAGAAGATGGTGACAAATGGGGTGAAAATTGATAGGAAGGATGTACTGGGAAATGTGATTGATTAATTGATTTACTTATTGTCATGTGTACTGAGGTACAGTGAAAAGCTTTGTTAACAAGCAGTACAAACAAATCATAGTAGCAGTGTGTACAGATCCAAAACTTTTAGACAGAGTTATACAGGTTACATTGCACATGGCATGCACAAGGCAGGATCAGCTTAACAAGATCAGCATTATTTGAGGCCAGAAGGTCCATTCATTAGTCTAATAACGGCTGGGAAGAAGCTTCTTCCTGAACCTGCTTGTGTGTGTTTGTGTGTGTGTGTTCAGGCTTATGCATCTTCTGTCTGATGGAAGAGGTTGTAGGAGTTCATTACCAGGGTGCAATAAGCCTTTGATAGTGTTGGCAGCCTTCCTGTGGCAACAAGCTATGGAAATGGAGTTCATGGATGGAAAGTTGGCTTCTGTGATGGTCTGTGAAGGATGCACGCAACCTTCTGTAGTTTCTTACAGTCCTGGATAGAGCAATTGCCTTACCAGGCCATTATGCACCCAGACAGTATGCTCTCGATGGTGCATCTGTAGAAATTGGTGAGGGTCCTTATGGCCACACCAAATTTTCAAGTGGCTATGCTTAGAGAGGATAGGTCAACTGGCCTAGATTGATTGCACTCCAGGTTGCTAAAGTGGTGGGAATGGGGATAGCAGAAGATGCTATGATCTTCCAGTCTTTCCTAAAGACAAGGGAATTTCCAAAGTATTGGAGAGTAGCAAATGTGACATCCTCATACAAAAAAAAAATGTTTAATGTCATTTCTAGTAACTATAGAATGGTCAGTTTGATGAGTTAATGAGTGAAAAATATCAACAGGCACTCAGACATTTGACATCATTGCTAAAAATTTTACTTCAAAACCCATCCATCCCTTTACCTCCCTTCTAAAGATGGGCAAAAGCTCACAACACAATATTCCTATCTTTCCTCCCTCCAGAAAGTGTCCCATTTCCAGCCTGCCTTCAGTCACAGGGGCACCTTCTACTGATCTCTGTTGGAGCTGCCAGCCAATCAGATTGGTCAGCAACTTCAGAGGATGACGTTTCATCTGAAGTGTTGACAGAATTCCCACACTCCAATCTTCCAGCCCAGATGGTCTTCTTCTGTCTGATCTGTCTGCTCACCACTGCCCGCCCTCTGGGGAGGAGAGTAGTCCACACCTTATAATTATCTGCCCAGTGATTCATTCTTATTGCCAGTTTTTCAGACTGAAAAATAGTGGGCAGTGAGGTACACTAAAATTCAATGCAATGACAACTGCTTTTGTTTTGATATATGTAACTGGATTTTGGAACACAAAGTAGCATTTCAGAACAGGATTTGGGTGCCGGGAATGATCAGATGGTGCCTTTCAGTTTGTCCAAGCAAGGCTAGAGGCTAGGAACTCTGTCATGAATAACTACCTCCTGTCTCCCAGTCAACATGGCGCAATCTGGATTGTCATGGAGTACTGTCCACTTGCAGCTCCAACAACATTCAAGAAGCTTGACAAAACAGACCCATCCACCTCTTAGGCATTCACTCCCTCCACAACTAATGGACAGTGACAGCAACATGTACCATCTGTAAGATGCACTTCAGAGACTCACCATGTTTTATTCAATAGCATCTTCCAAACCCACAACCTCTACGACCTGAAGTGTAAGGACAAACATTCATGAGAATATCAACACCTTCATGTCTCCTTCCAGCCATACAAAATTCTAACTTAGAGCTAGAACATCATTCTTTCACTGGCTCGGGATACTGAGATCTGAATGTTTTTCTTACCTTTTAGCTTTCTTTTATTTCTGCTGTTGTTTGTTTTTGAGATTCTAGGTTTGTAACCAAGGTGAGGCTGGAGAATGGTGACTTTGTGCACTTTTGTACTCATGTATTCCGATACTTGGGCACACATAACAATGAAACCTTATTCTATTTCTAATTCTGTTTTAGAGTCATTAAGCTTGGAACTCCCTCCCTAACAACACTATGGGCTTCCTTATGCCTGTGGACTGGAGGATTCAAGCTGAGAGCTCACCATCAACTTCTCAAGGGCAGTTGGGGAGTCAGAAATTAATGTTGGCCTTGCCAGCAATGTCAACACCTCGTGAATATTTTAAAAGCTCTCTCTAACTCTGCTTGAGCTACACAGTATTTGCCCTTAAATATCTGAGAGTTGTGCTGTGGGAGAGCAGTGGACGTTGTTTATTTGGATTTAGTAAAGCCTTTGACAAGGTTCCACATGGTAGACTAATTAGTAATGTCAGGTCACATGGAATTTAGGGTGAGCTTGCTAATTGGCTTAGTGGCAGGAGAGAGTGATGGTGGAGGGTTGCTTTTCAGACTAGAGGCCTGCAACCATGGTGTTCCATAGAGTTCGGATCGGGGTCCTCATTTGTTTGTCATTTCTATAAATGATTTGGATAAGCATATAGAAGACTTGGTTAGTAAGTTTGTGGGCGACACCAAAATTGTTGGCATTGAAGACAGTGAAGAAGGTTTTCTAAGATTACAAAGGGATCTTGATCAAATGCGTCAATGAGCTGAAAAATGGCAGGTGGAGTTCAATTTGGATAAATGCACGGTATTGCATTTGATACAACAAATAAGGGTAGGGCTTCGAGTAGTATTGTAGAATAGAGGGATCTGGCGTGCAGGTACTTAATTCTTTGAAGTTTGCGTCACATATAGACATATAGTTAAAAAGGCATTTGGCATGCTTGCCTTCACTGCTCAGTCCTTTGACTGTAGGAGTTGGGAAGTCATGCTGGGGTTGATCAGAACATTAATGAGGCCACTTTTGGAATATTGTTATAGGGAGGACATTATCAAACTGGAGAGGGTTGACAAGAGATTTACCTGTTTGGTACTGGGTGTGGAAGCTTTGAATTATTAAAGAAGGCTGGATAGGCTGAGACTATTTTTTCACTGACATGTATGAGGTTGAGAGGCGACCTGATAGAAGTTTTTAAAATAATGAGTTATGGGTGATTTTCCTTTCCCTCGGCTGGGGGATTTCAAGACTAGGGGGCACATCTCTGAGGTGAGAGGAGAAAGATTTGAAAAAGACATAAAAGGAAAATGTTTTCCAAAGACAGTGGAATGAACTTCCTGAGGAAGTGGTGGGTGTGGGTACAATTGCAACATTTAAAAGATGTTTGGATAGATATATGAATAGGAAAGGTTTGGAGGGATATGGGCCAGGAGCAGGCAGGTGGGACAAGCTTAGTTTGGGGTTATGTTTGGTATGGACTTATTGAACTATTTCCATGCTGTATGACTCTGTGACTCTGACTTTATGTAAATCATACATAAGTGAAGCTGTGTGCCTGGTTGTGAATTCTTACAACTAAGAGTACAGTACAGAGAAATGAACTGGCATAAAGTTATGTGTATTACAGCACAAAAAGAGACATTTTGGCCATTGACACCATGTGGGTCATTAAGCACCTATCTACTCTAATTCCGTTTCCCAGCACAGAATATATCTGAATATATCACTAATTTATGACACATTGGGAGCCTATTTAAGATGAGTATTTGTTTGTCCCAAACATCAAATAAAACACTGTTAAAGGCAGACATCCTTGGCTGAGAATTTCTTAAACTTTAGTTTCACTGCAATGAACAGACAGTGCACTAGGTTCAGTCATGATCATTACACTCGGCCCTGTGGATGTTCAGTCCATCAACAGATGTCTCTGTTGAATAAAAACAATATTCTGCTGTTTGGTGAGATTTCTCCTCCTATCCTTATCCAATAAAAATTATTTTGGTGCCAAAAACAGATTAGAACATTTGGCTTAACATTTCCCTTCTCTGCTCTGGTACCAGATGTCGGAGGGTGTGCCCCACCTAGCAGTGGCACCCATCTGTATTATGTTAATTATAGGACCGCTGCTTGATTTCAGTCAGTTTGGTGATCCATATCAGACATTCCCAGCTGCTGATCCTCCAGCCAGCCAGCACTTGGACCACTCTTGTACTTTGTTATGAGATTTTTTTTCTTTCTTTCTAAGTCTCCTCTATGCATAAACCTTTATTTGTGTGTGATAATCTGACCATTACAAGAACAATTTTGTCATGTAACATAGAAATACATTATGTCTAATAAATTACACTAAGTGTAGTTATTCTTAATTCCTTGGTAATGCATCTCTTTAAGAATGTAGCATTGAAGAGGTACATCTTCCCAAATGTAGGCAGCAAGTTTTCTTAATAAGAAATACTGATAGAAAACTCCAAACTGTAGCAATCACATCTTTCACATACACAAATACCAGAAGATATTAATCCAAATATTACAAGAAAGCCATTAAATCTGTAGATGTTCTCTTTGATTGGATATCTTATCAACATTCAGTAGCTGTCAACCTTTCATTCAAAATGTATTCTTAATGTAGCTTAACAGATAGATTGTGTTCTGAATTATTCACTTATTACTGGATAATTACCGCTGAAGGTCTATTGATATCTAAGGTCATCATAAGTCAAGGAAAGGCATCTGAAATGAAGGACTGAAGTTGTACAAAATATGTAAATTCCGATTTGAATTTAGGATGCATGTGTGTTTTAAAGAGGACATGGTGAATATCAAGATCAGTGAGAAGCCATGGCTCATTTTAATCCTTGGGTTTTTTTTTCCACCAGATTTCAAAGCTGTTCAAAGCTGTCACAAATGAATGAAAGCCAACATGTGGAAATGAAAAATGACATGGCAACAGGTAGCTTCCTGGGAATCAAGGTAAATGATAGGCACAGCAGATGAAGCTGAAAGCTTTGTGGTCCTGTGAAAGCGAAGGAAGGACTAGAAATTATCTTTGGAGTTTGGAAAGACACTCCTGTCCCTTTTGTCCAACAAGTAAATCTTTAAAGCATTGAAAACATAATCCATTGTCATGTCTTGTTGTTCCCAAACATTGGAAATCATTTCAGTTTAGACTCAAATTGCTCATTAAGTGTATTTCTTTTTAGATCTCCATGTGGCTGATAAATTGATACATTGTTACTGAGCAGATGACTGCTAAGTGACAGTGAATGAAAGACCTGTGATATATATTCACACAAGTTTATTCCTATATATTTCTTTATGGATATATCATCATCTAACATCTGTCTTTCTTTTAAAAGAAAGCTTCACTGTTCCAGTCATGATTTTCTTTTCTGAAAGAAAGAAGATTAACAAACTGCACCCTTTAAGCTTCTTTTATAGCTGACTTCTATTGTCAGAAAATGTCACTCATTGTTATGTCTCCTGATCCCCATAAGTTAGAAATCATCACACTGTCACATACAGAGCTGGGCTGTTGAAAACACCCGCCTCTGTACTGTGACTTTGTCCCTTTTGTAATAAAAAAAACAATAAGATCAAGAACAGCCCTCAAAGCCTCTTCCCTCACATCTCCTCACTCCCACACACTCCCCATGTCCCATCTATGCCAACCTATGCCATGTCAATTTATGCATCCACCTCAATGTGCTTCCTGCTGTCCATGTTAGCCTTTGTCCCTCTACCTACACAAAATCCTTATATTTCTCATTGCAATCAAGTGCAACTCATGACCCTCGGTAGGGAGACAAAAAGAGCACACAAAACCCCAGGTGTGGTTTAACCAAGGTCCTATAGAATTGAAGCAAGTCTTCACTACCACTGTACTCAATCCTTTTGTAATAAAATTTAATATTCCATTAACCTTCTTTGTTGCACCTGCATGTTAACCTTCAGTGACTTTTCAACAAGGTCTCTTTATGCATGCACATTTTTCAAACGCTTAGTTGACTGTATAATGCTGGGCAAAACATTGAAACAAACTAAAAAAAAATCCCACAATTTGATACATAAAGCACTTACAGCAAAAAAAGTATGTCTAGGACAAGTAGAAGGAAGCAAAAGGAATTGAGGTGTAGTGTCTGCCTCTCAACCTCTTACTCTATGTCCACAAACTATGCCCACCCCTCCCAAGTAATTCTGCGGATGATGGGCAGCCAATGGAAAGAGCTAATCTAAAAAAAAACACAAAATATAAGAAGCAGGAGAAGGTTATACCATCCTCCAACTTTGCTCTGCCTTTTGACAAGATCATGGATGACCTAATTCAACTTCACATTTCCATTATAATCCGATACCTCTTGTCCAGTATGTATAGTATTACCCGGAGCTCTCTTTCGAGCCAAAATGAAGCTCATGCGTATCTCTGTCATGTTGACATATTATGGAAAACAAGCTAGGAATTAATTACAATGAGAATGTACATACCATGTGCCATATTTTCTCAGCAGTTGTGTCAGTGTAATAACCACACTGAAAGCTGCAGGAAAGACACTTGAAGGAGCTCCAGCATTTTGAGTCTTTCATTGTGATTATTTTGAACTCTGGAAACCAGAAAATATAGCATGGTGACAGCAGAGGTCTGTGAATAAGACTCAAACTATTGAAATGGATTAAATGTCGAATACGATTGAGAAAGATCAACCTGATTTGGTGCTGGAAGTCGAAAGAAAAACTGAGGGAATTGTACAAAAACGAAATAGTTGTTGCAGCAGCAATGACCAGCTAGTTCCAACCCATGGTGAATTGGGAGGCTGATGGTATAATAGAGATAGTTGAGAAGCTTAAATTAAAGTGTAGATTGATATTCCCTAACTTTCTAAGAGGCAATACTAAAGGTGAATGGATTAACTACATTCTTTTTTAGGTAGAGGAGAACAGGTTACATATTTTTGATAGTTGTGAGATGGGTGAGAACTGTGAAACTCAGAAGTTGATTTTTGAAAAATTCAGCACACATCTCAGCCAAATGCAAGTCATCAGATCCATCATAAGGAGTTTTAATGTTTGAGATAAGAGCCAGTTAAGACTATTGGCAGTTTCTTAACAAATTTGAAATGTGCAGCCAGAAAATATAAATTGAACAACACAAATGAAATACTGTTAGATCAGCTCATTTGGGGATTTACACACAATGAAGTACAAAAATAGTTTTATTGTAAAGTACATGTCTCCAATATTTCAGTCTGTAGACATGGCCAGTGGCACATGGCTAAAGGACTTTCTCCTTATCTCCATTCTAAAAGGTCTTCCCTTTACTCACGTCCTCATCTCTCCTGCAATGGAAGCATCTTCCCAACATCTACTTGTCCAGGTCATTCAGTATTCTGTAAGTTTCAATCAGATCCTCCCTCATCCGTCTCAACTCCATCGAGTATACTCTCAGAATCCTCAAACGTTCCTCATATGTTAAACCTTTCATTCTTGGGATCATTCTCATGAACCTCCTCTGGACCCACTCCAGGGCAATACATTCTTCCAGAGGTATGGGGCCCAAAATTGCTCACAATACTCTAATGGGGTCTGACCAGAACTTTATAAAGCATCAGAAATATATCCCTGCTTTTACATTCCAGTCCTCTCAAAATGATCAACCTGTAGGTTTACCTTAAGGAAAACCTGGACCAGGACGCCCAAGTCCTTTTGCACTTCAAATTTCTGAATTTTCTCCCCATTTAGAAAATAGTCCGTAACTCTATTCTCCCTACCGAAGTGCATGAACTCACACTTTCGCACATTGTATTTCATCTGCCACTTCTTTACCCATTGTCTCTACCTGCAGCCTTTCCACCTCTTTAATACTACCTGCTCCTTCATCTATCTTTGTATCATCTGCAAACTTAAGAGGAAAGGTTTGAGACCAGCAACAATTTCAGCAGAAAGTATTCTGTTCACTGAGCAATGGACCTCTGAATGAAAAACATTGTGACAATGGAAACCAATGCACCCTCTGAAATATTAAAGGGTTTGCTGAACACCATGCATTTTCAAAATCCTCATGCCATCATCACATTACGCAAGAGTACACAGGTTTATAGAAAACATGTCGAGCTGATTAAGAAAACACTCACAAAACATTGAGCGTCAAGCAAAGACAACACTCTGCCAGGCAATATGCTTGCTCCAAATGACCAGGAGCAATCAGATGACAACTGTCTGATGTGTAGATAGAAGGCCAACAATTCACAAGCATTCACAATTCCTGCTTGAGTTGCTATAAATACAAATTACATATGTATAGAATCCACTTGTAAACACCTGGAATTCAGAAAAAGTTGTCAGTGAAGCTAAAATCCAAGTTCAGACATCATCAAGACTGCAACTGGTAAACAAATGAGAAGGGTCAAAGTCCATATTTGACCAAATCTGAGTTGGAAAAAAGAATTGTCAACAATGCCAGGAACTTCACTATCTAATATACAATTAACAATATCAACAGCATTACAGCATTACTTTAGCAATATCAACTGCCACAACACCAAGAGCTAACAAGAGATGGAGACATTGACATTTTCAAAAAGAAGGGTTATATCAAAATGTCAACTTCTCCACCTCCTGATGCTGCCTGGCTTGTTGTGTTCTTCCAGCCTCCTGCTTGTCGACTTTGGATTCCAGGATCTGCAGTTGTTTTGTCTCTAATAACACCAACAGCAACATGTGAAACATCCTCTATCCAGACTCAACTCACTGCTAAGAGAGATGTAATGCGGATCTACAAAATGGGGACATAACATCCTACTACTCAAACAAAATTGTGAATAATGATTTCTGAGAAGAAAACAAGCTACAGCAAATTCCAAAGGTGTTCAGTTTAATTATAGCAGTTGATTACTAGTCTTCTTTAGTTAAGTAATTGATGTTTCATGGTTCTGCTGACGTAAAAGAATTTTGTTAGATTGTTAGATTGTTCACTAAAAGCTAGAATCTATTTATTATGAGCATGAACATCGTGGGTTCCAGATTTACTCTTGCATTGCAGTCGGTCAACCAGTTACATGGAGACCTGCAAAAACATAAACAATGAAATTTCAATGTTTTGAGTTTAGTCATGTGAGTGTTTCAAACTCTTGAGAATCAGAAGTTTTAGCACACTCTGTCTTGAATGTACTTAAAGACTGAATTTCTACATTCACAAATCATTGATGAAAAACATTCTCCTCATTTCACTAAGTGACCAACACTCTATTTTGAATCTGTGATCGCTGGTTCTAGACTTCACTTTCAAAGAAAATATTCTCCCAGCAACAACCCATTTAATCTGTTAGGAAGCATTATAATTTTCAACAAGATAATCACTCATTTTTCAACTCTCTCAGGAATATATAGGCTTAGTGTACTCAAACTCTTAATTTCTCAATTTCTCAAAGGATGGCCAAGTCTTACTAATGAACAAGCAATGCAGTTGATTTAAGACCCAGCAATAGGGCAATCTTGAGCCACTGAGACAGAAATATGATGAAGAAAAGTAAAAGAAAATGAAATTATTCCATGCATATAATGCAGCAACATATTCAATGTGAAGTCTTTCTTGAGAGAAACCTGAGATGGCTGCCTATAGTAGTATGACTACAGCAAATTAGCAAAAACATTTGTATATAGTTGGATTTCAATCCAATATCCGCTAATTATACAAAAACCATGGCATGTATTGTCAAGTACTTTTTGAGTTTGTTTCCAAATACACAGATGACTGTTCTCATTTATTAGCAACTGTTTATAAAATCAAAAATGCTGGAAATTTGAAATAAAAACAGTAAGTGCTGAAGAAACCCAGCAAGTCATACAGCATCTGTGGAGAGAAACAGAAATAACACTTCAAGCCCAGTGTGACTCTAAAGGATAATGACATTGGATTCGAAATATCTCTCTCTTCACAGAAGTTGCTGGATCTGCTGAGTTTCTCCAGCACTTTCTGTTTTCATTAGCAATGTTTGTATATCTTTTTACACACATGACAAATTATGGATTTTAAAGTATTAGTGCCTTATGATAATGTGCATTTTTCCATCCATTGGTTGGAATGATATGCTGTCTAATTCAGTTTCAAACTCTTCCCAGCTGATTCTGCTGAGTAATGCTGTTGCCTTTGGTACCTCTTTCTTCTATTTGCATTAGCTGTGTCTGGCAGACAATCTTTTCATTTCCAAACTTCAGCATCAAGTTTTCTTTGTGTCCCCTTTCTGTCTTGTGCTGTACATTTTGTCTGTTTGTCAATTGATGTGGCCTGTGAAACATTGTAATTCTCTTTTGGAACATTTAGAGTTATTAGTCCAAGTATTCAATATGTTTCTGCTGAGGTAAGTGGCTTCAGCTTTATGTCTAATATCTGATTACCAGATGTAGTGTAGATTGGAGTTCAGTGAATATCATTCAGTCACAGAGTTTCAACTTCAACTTTGAGGAACTCACCTTTGGATTGTCACCTGATGTAATTTTATTCAGGTCTGCACAGTTCATACGTTACATGAAGCATCCGTGATTATCTGGCAGTTCACATTCACTTGATGTTCTCATTCTGCTGTTTTCATTGCAAAAGTTACAAACCATTTTCTTCTTTAAATTTGACATTGCCAACCTGCTGTCAACTGAACCATCTTATTTTTGGTCTGACACCTCTCTAGTTATCCATGTTGGTTTTGTCTGATGTATTGCCTAACATTTTTATTGCAAAATCATTTTTACCATCTTTATAAGATTGTTCGTTTGCTTCCAGCTAAACACATGTATAAAAAATGGCTTAGCTTCTTGCAGTTAAAACACTTCTTCTATGCTGGACATGCTTTCTTCTGTCTTAAGTGATGATTGCCTCAATATTTGCAACTGGTCCTTCGATCTTAATTTTTCTGTTGATTTAAGTGGATGCACATTATTGTGCTTGAGAGGTTTGGGTTGCCTTCCCATATTGTGAATAAATACAACTGTTCTCCCATGTGCATACTATAGCTGTTGATTTATAAGTTCATAGCTCCTGGACAGGTTTATGACTTCTTCAAGGGTCAGATTCTTTTCTTTTAGCAGTCATGCTGTCACTGTATGATGTCTTGCCTGAGATAATTCTATCTTTAATTCTAATCTTTTAGTTGTGAAAATTCACGGGTTTCTGTGAGCTGAATTAATATTGCTGCATATTGATCAATGGACTTTTTACCTTGGTCCCTAATATTGAAGTTGCACCATTTGTAAGTGATATTTACTTGGGTTTAAAGTGTGCCTTCAAACGTTTTAAGATCTCTGCTGTGTATTTTTTCTGCTCTTCAGTTGAAACACCTGTGATAACAGTGTAGCAACATGTAACTGTTCTGACTTACTGAACAAATCTATTATTATTTCATAATTCTACCGTTGTTCATGGAAAAAAAGTCTGGTTTGGCTTCATATCTACTGTCATTTCAACAGGAGTTGGTAGGGAAAAAGCTGCATCCATTTTTGTTTAACCAGTGCTTTAACTGAGACTGGTCTCTTTTATTTTCATTTTTCTTTTATGAGAGTGCACAAGTCTGACCATATCTGTGTTTCTCTGTTAGTAGCAGTTTTTGTTTACAACTCTGCAATGATCTGATAACGTGTTTCATGTATACAATGCAGAACTGTGGTCAACTTGAGGTCTTTATTGAAGTGAACTTAAGATGTCTTCTTACAGTGCGTGTGCCTCATGGTAAAGGCCACATGATGACAGCAGAATAGGAAAGGCATTTGCACATGATTGCATTTTAATCCAAGCAGAAATGAACAAAACATAATTACAAGAAAACTTGGTATACTAGTCCAGTAACCATAATTTGCTTGCAGCACCACCTAGAGGATCTTGAAAAGAGAATGTGGAGCCACAGGAGTCACACCAAGGCCAAGCTTTCGTGTTCAAACTGTGTGGATGGGTATGTTCAGTAGTGACTGATTCTCTGCTTCCACTATTCAGAAAGTTTGCCCGAACACACTCCAATTAGGAGGGTAAGAGCTTCTCAGTGAATCACAGGGGTGAGTGCTGTGGTCCATCCCTACCTAAGCTGCTGGCCAAACAGAGGTCAGAAGTCAATGGATCCAAGAGAATATTGTTGGAGCTCTGATCTCCAAAAGATCATGGAATATAGTCCATTGCTTTTCAGGTTTCATGGAGTTAAGTTGAGTTGCAGGGCAGTGAGGTGGTTGGAGGCAAACAGCAAGATGGTTGGCTTTCTTGGCTATCCCCTTGCTCCTCATCCCCAGCCCAATGTGTCCTATTTTAGGACAAATGGAGGAAACCCCCCCAGCCCCATCTCAACATTGCCTTGGTTTTCCTGTCAGGAGATCAGCCACTTTTCTCACAAGTTGGAAAAGGGCAGGTAACTGGACAATTTTTAAAATATATACCAACATAAGTGAAAACTTTCAATCACCTTTTCAAAATTTTGATAATTAATTTCATCTTATTTAAGTACTCTCAATGTGTGCTAATTTTGCCCCAGTAAAGAGGTTCAATAATTTCAAAAAGATCTTGAGTCAGAGGAGTGTTGCTTCTTTAGCTGATTAATACAGCCAAGGTTAACCCCGCTTCTGTTACAGTGAGCAGGTTTTGTCTGGGTCATTCAGCAGTAACAGATTAGATTAATATTGTTTTCTTTGGTTTTCTGAATTCTGTTGGTGTTTTAAAGATTTCACCCTATGATTACATCCATTTTTTTGCATCAACAATTCTTAACAATGACTTAGTGTGTACAATGCAGAGGAGCTTCTCATCCCAATCTCTAAACGTTTGGTTGACAATGACTGGTAAAGTCAAATTCCAGCTACTGGTGCTTTGAAACTTCTATTCCAGGATGCAATTTTTTTGTGCAATAATTGAAATAGATATTATTCAACAGTTTACCTTATTAGATTAACAATAAAGAAATGTAGAATCCCCAAATAATTAGATTTTAATTTGAATATGCAATATAGTTTCTGGTTTAAATAAGTATACAAAATATTTCATTCATTTGGGTCAGGCCTAGATTTAGCTCTACACTGCCCTCTCCAGTCAATTATTAGAAAAAACATGTTCATATTCACCTTCTGTAACATGCTAATACTAATTTCAGCCCACGAATTTAGCGAAAAATAATTATATAAGAAAACGATACAATTTAGGTGCATTCTGTTTTAATTGAATTAATATTTTCATGACTGCAATGGCAAATTATAATAGCTCAATTTCAATAAGAAGCAGCTAGGAGATCGCAGCTGGGCTTATCTATTAACATCAAGGACAATTTTCCTTTGTTTAAAGTTCACCCCACATTGTTCAATCATTGCAATTTTATTTACAGAGGAAGCCGCTGTTAACTCATGCTATTTCTGTGCAAAAATGGATAGTCATGTTTGCTAGCTGAACAATCCACTCAATTTATAGTTAATTAATTTGTTTAATTAGTTTTGAAAGAGATGACAAGGCACTTTTTAAATCCGAGAGTATCGTCTACACATTGTCTTCTAAAAAGTGTCAGGCAAAACATAGTACAAAGGCCATTAGATAATTATGAATGGGAAAGACCATTCAGGCCACCTCTTTGTGCTCATTCAGAGATTCTAGATTGTCCTCATTGAATGCTGTAAAATTATTTCAGAACATTAGAATATACCAAGCGCTCTGAAATTTTATTGCACATTTGGGAAAAATAATTCCTTAGACCTTAGCCCAAAAATGATCTTTTATCATTTAGGATCTTGCCTAATCATTTTGTTCACCTAAAAGTACAAGAACGGCAGATGGGAACACCATCAGCATCTCTTCTGAGCCACACAGCACCCTGACTTGGAACTATATTGCTATTCCTTTCCCAGTGGCATTGTGAGTGTACCTGACACCATGCATTGTGGGATCAAGGAGTCAGCTCACCACTCTCACCTCAAGAGGGTTAGACCATTAGTGCTTACCTTGCCTAAAATGCTCACACTCATGAACTTTTTTTTAAATTGCTTTGATTGTGACCACACTACATCAGTTCTAACAGGTACAGAGAAGGTCCAGGGAGGAGTAAATAGTGTTTTTTTAAAATATAAATTACAAAAGGTTTTGATCGAGTAAATAGTGAAAAACTGTTGCCTCTCACTGGACGATCAGGGCTGAAAGGTCATCACTTTAAAATTGTCACTAAAAGACTGAGGAAAGAGCTAAAGAGAAAGTAGTTTATGTACTAAGTTGTTAGATTGTGAAAGAATTTGCCACAGGGAGTAGTTATGGAGGAAACCATTCCATCTTGTAAGAGAAGTGTAGATAAACGTTTGAAACAGGAAAATACAGAACCATGGGGACAGATAAAAACAATAAAATTAGTTTTTGATTGCTCTAGCAAGGAGTTGGTATAGACACAATAGGCCAAATCGCCATTTTGTCCTATACACCATTATGATTTGATGACTGATTCCTCAAAGTTTGACCTCCAAAATAGTATACCAAGTTTTCTTGTAATTATGTTTTGTCCAATCCAGGGGGCTGTTGTCATTTTTCTAACTCTCTATACCCCTGCCTGTTGGCCTGTTAAGCTATTCCCTGACAATGACCAGACATGTAGCTTTTGACTGCAAGCCAGGGTTTAGGGGAAAGCTGAGAGTAGAGGTCTTTGACTCTCAAGATTTGGCTACAGATCAGGTGACATAGGGTTCATCGGATACCACTGTAGCAGGCAAGTTGATATTTTGGCAGAATTTAATGTGACTGGTTTGCTAACTGCATTCTCTCACACAGTTAAGTGTCACTTGAAAGGGGGTATGGAGAAGGTAGTCAACACTCAGCAGCAATGGTAAGAGTATTGTTGTTGGAAAGAGAGATTCTTAAATGCTGGATCCTTTAAAATCTGTTTTATTCAAAGCATAGGAACAGGAGAAGGCCATTCAGCCCTTTGAGCCTGTCTTGCCATTCAATTAGGTTGTGACTGATCAACTACCTTAATGCCACCTTCCCACACTACCTTCATATCCCCGATTTGATTTGATTTATTACTGTCACATGTATTAACATAGAGTGAGAAGTGTTGTCTTACATACTTTACAGGCAGATCATACCGTACAAGTACATCAGGGTCACAGAATGGAGTGCAGGATTCAATGTTACAGTTATCATGACGGTCGAGAGAGAGATCAGAATTAACATTGAAGAGGTCCATTCGAAAGTCTGATAACAGCAGGAAAGAAGCTTTTCTTAAATCTGTTTATACATCTATACAAACTTTTATATCTTCTGCCCGATGGAAAAGGGTGGAAGAGAGTGTAACTGGGGTGGGAGGAGTCTTTGATTATGTCGGTTGCTTTCATAATGCAGTGGGAAGTATAGATGAAGTCAGTGGATGGGAAGCTGGTTCCTGTGATGAACTGGGCTCTGTTCATGACTCTCTGTGCTTTCTTTCAGTTTTGGGAAGAGCAGTTGCCATACCACACTGTGATGCATCCAGATAGATTGCTTTCTATGATATATCTATTAAAAAATTGTAACCGATTTTATGAGTATGCCAAATTTTCTTATCCTCCAGAGGAAGTAGAGGCATGGCTGCGCTTTCTTGACTGGAGTGTCAACTTGTGTGGACCAGGACAGATTGTTGGTGATAATCACTCCCAGGAAATTAACGCTCTCAACCATCTCCACCTCAGCACCACTGATGCAGACAAGGGCGTACCATCCACTCCGCTTGCTGAAGTCAATGACCAGCTTCAAGGTTGATGGAGAGATTGTTGTCTTTACACAGTGGCATTGAGCACTCTATCTCGTTCCTGTACTCCATCTTGTCATTCTTTGAGATCCAACCTGAACAATGGCATTGTCAGCAAACTTATAAATGAACCTGGTGCAAAATGTGCCCATACAGTTGTGTGTATATAAGGAGTATTGTAGGGGGCTGATTACGTAGCCTTATGGGACACCGGTGTTAAGGATTATCATGGAGAGGGTATCATCACCCATCCTTTCTGACTGCAGTCTGTTGGTCAGAATGTCAAGGATCCAGGTGCAGAATGGGGAGCAGAGACTTAGGTCCCGGAATTTAGAGATGAGTTTATTTGGAATTATGGTGTTGAAGGCAGAGCTAAAGTCAATAAGTAGGAGGCTGACTCGATTGTCCATCAACTTCTGTCTTGAGAAGATGCTCAAACAGTACACATTACCCAGTATGCTGCTGGAGAAATATACATTTTTCAATTAATCAACACCTTTTACTACGGTAACCCTGATCCGACCTGAAGAACTGAACTTTCTTACATTCTACTCCTTCTTCTGTAGGTTCAATTAATTTTAATAGCAGGAAACTATTGAGGTAAGATAATCTCAGAGACACAGCAATATCTACCTTGTAACAAGCCAAAGCACCTGTTTAATGTAGTCCCTTTGTTTATTATCCTTCCTTTTGATACTAGCTGCATCAATTTCCACAACAGTCTCGACATGTTGCAAATTATCAAACAGGCTCTAAGAATCCATATATCCAACATCCACTGTGTTTTCTTTATACACTGTGTTATCCTTATATACCACACAGGTAAAGTAAATTAGACTAGTCAAGCAAAATGTATTCTTTGCCAATTTATGCTATCCTTTTCTTTCCATGGGTTCACTATTTTCACTTTACGTTATAAATTGTTAACTCACAATTGGGGTAAAATTGATTGCCCTTGAATTTGCTGACTTATCGTTTTCTTAACAATGAAACAGTTTTTGCCATACTTCATTTCTTTAGAATAATTCTTAGTAACAAATTATTTTGGAAAGTTATGATCATTGCCTCCATTACCTCCTCCTTAAATTTCCTTCGAGGTCTGGAATATATATTATCAAGCTGCTCTTTCTACTTCAGTCTAATTAACTGTTCTGATTATTTCCTTTTGCAAATTCATCTTCACATTCTCATAGAGTTCATAAGTTCATAAGATATAGGAGCAGAATTAGGCCATTCAGCCCATCGAGTCTGCTCTGACATTCGGTCATGGCTGATATGCTTCTCACCCCCATTTTCCTGCCTTCTCCCCATAACCCTTCAACCCATTACCAATTAAAAATCTGTCAAACACCTCCTTAAACTTACTCACTGTCCCAGCATCCATCATACTTTGGGGAAGCAAATTCTACAGATTCACAACCCTTTGGGAGAAGTAGGTTCTCCTCAACTCTGTTTCAAATTTGCTACCATTTATCTGAAGACGAGGACCTCTCGTCCTAGAATGTCCACAGGAAGAAGCATCTGCTCCATGTTTATTTTGTCCACACGTCTTATCATCTTGAATACCTTAATTTGACCTCCCCTAATTCTTCTAAAAAAGACTTGCATTTATATAGCACCCTCTGTGACCTCAGCATTTTACAACCAATATCATACTTTCATAAGACTGCAGTCAGTTTAGGCACAATGAGATCCCAAAGACAGCAATGTGATAATGACTAGATAAACTATTATTTTAGTAATATCAGTTAATCAGCGAATGCAGGGTCACGATTTGCCAGGAGGGTACTTGTCCCTAGATAGTGTCCCTGCCTCTGAGTCAGGAGGCCTGGCTTCAAGTCCTTCCTTTTCCAGAAGTGTCACGTAACATGTCTGAACAAGTTGATGTATAAAAAAAACAAAATTGGCCAGGGCAAGCGGAAAAATATCTTTTTACCTTTTATCATTGGATCTTTTCCAAGAATGTAGATGGAGTTTTGCTTTAAATTTCTACCCAAAGATAAACGTATTCTTATTTTTATGTGTCTCTCTAAGAACAAATATAACATATGTATTGAACTTCTCATTTGTTTATTTGCTCTGGTACAATATGACACCGTTTATAGCAAACATGCATATGGAAGTGAGTAACTAAGAAAGGAGGAAGGAGAGAGTAACAGGAATAGATTAGGTAGAAAGTTCAGCAGAGAAAGGGACCAATCTTTCACAGTATTTCTAAGTATTAAACATCCTCTAGGTTGGCCAGACTGGGTCTTGAGCTGAAAAAATAACTCCACTTTGTGTTTAACGTTATATACCACCTTGGTAAAGGAGTTGAATTCAGCTCTATAAGCTGTCACTCGGAGGCTCATTAAGCAGCTGATTGCTACATAAAAAGCCTATTAGGACTCATTACAGAGGCTGCATGGCTTAAGTGACTAATATCACAATTAACACACTTTCCTAATACTGATCAGTTGATTGGGAGTAAACACAGTGTTGGTGTTGATTTCAAGAGCCACCTAATGGGATGCTTATCATTTCAGGAAGTAGTGATGAAGATCTCTGGAACCAGTTGG
Source organism: Chiloscyllium plagiosum (assembly GCF_037043375.1). NCBI lineage: Eukaryota > Metazoa > Chordata > Chondrichthyes > Orectolobiformes > Hemiscylliidae > Chiloscyllium > Chiloscyllium plagiosum. Next base: position 72,837,947 of record NW_028270140.1, read on the forward strand.
AGATTTTCTAGAACACTTTGTCCAGATCTGACCAAACATTTCAGCAATACTTATTCTGGAAATTCTCTGATTACTTAAAAAGAATAGATGCGGCCATTACATAAATCAGGAGAAAAGGAACGATTGGTTGCGTCACCCTGCCAGATGCTCCCCCTCCTTTATCTGGATGAAGAATGGGAGGAAGACAGAAATCCAGACCGAGCAACACTAAAGGCTTCAGGAAAGAGAGTCGGTGAGAGAGTATAGGGTGAAATGATCTTCTTGGTAAAAACAATGACTGCAGATGCTGGAAACCAGATTCTGGATTAGTGGTGCTGGAAGAGCACAGCAGTTCAGGCAGCATCCGAGGAGCAGCGAAATCGACGTTTCGGGCAAAAGCCCTTCATCAGGAATGCTGTGCTCTTCCAGCACCACTAATCCTGAAATGATCTTCTTGCCTTTTGAAAGTCAAGGGCCTTCCTCTTATTCTGGCTACATACAAGACTCTGTGTCTTTCTCACTCTGACTGAGCCATCCTGAAAGTGTGAACCATGTTCCAGACTGAGCACTGCATATAAATGGTTGTGAATAGAAAGAGCCAACATGTACTGCTCCATGAAATTGTATCTACTGTAATTCGTATTCAAAAGCTAAGTCGCCAGGTTCTTCATTCAACACCTCTAGGTGGGCTAACGTTATGATAACCAACAAACTTCGTCAAAATTACCTGCTTGAAATCAGACTGTGAGATTCAGATGTAATAGAAGGCATTTTTTTCAGGATAAGAAGTTATTTTGACACTCAGAAGAATGCAGTCTCTCAATCAAATGCAAATGAGTTTGTTTTTTTTCAGAAAGTAATATTTTAGGATACAGTTCATGACACGTTTGAGATATGATATAACCAAAATATATTAGACAAAAAAAGTGATTGTTTTACACCAATGGTTCTCAAGGTTCTATAACACTGTGATTTTTCTCATACCAGGGTAAGTTGTAGACTAATTGATGGAGATTAACAGCTATGATTTCTCAATAAATTCATTATCATTGTATCATGCAACAATGAGAATGGTAAATGATAAACTAGGTGGACCACTGTAATCTTTAATATAGCAAAGTGAAAAATCACACACCACCAGGTTTAGTCCAACAAGTTTATTTGGAAGCACTAGCTTTTGGAACACTGCTCCTTCATCAGGTAGCTGTGGTGCAGGATCATAAGACATAGAATTAATAGCAAAATATCACAGTGTCGAGCAATTGAAACAATATATTGAACAAACCTTGACTGCTGTTAAGTCTTTCATCTTTTAGAATGGATTGCAGGTTTTAGTTCATTAGTATGTAAATCCCAGAACTTCTTTCAAGTCACATTCTTGAGATAACTCAAGGTTTTATGAAAAAAAGATGACATGTCAGTTTAGACAATGCATTATAGGTGTGAGGTAAGACCCGCACTTCTTAATTCATACCTTCTTTTCCTAAAGGACATTAGGGAACCAGTTGGAATTTTATGACAAGCTGACTGCTACAAGATCACTTCTTTTGGTGTCAGCTTTTTTACAAGATTATTTTGGCATCCTGTTGACACTAGTGCTTCCTCAGTGAAATATAACTCTTCCGCTTTCTTCAGTCTTGAGGTTGGGTTAGAGAGTAACATGAAGAAGCACAACACTAATCCAATCAATTCTGTTGTTCTTTCTAGGTGATTATGGGGAAAAAGTAACTGGCACAGGGAATGGTTATAGTCATGATGATGTCTCTCCACGTTCAACACAATCAAACCTTCTGCAGTATCTTCTCACAGTGGTTACATCTGGTAAAGGTATGTAAGACATTAGTTAATACTTTCCCACTGACAATTTTTCCCATTCACTGAGATTTCTCATATTAAAGCCTCGCCCCACTCCTCCTGTCTCTCCCTTTCCTCCAAAGGACATTCAATGACTTTTTTAAAGTGGAAATAGGTTGTCATTTAATGGAAAGCTGATCCATTTAAGACAAATAGGCTGATAAATTCCAGGTTATCATTAATTGCTGAATCCAGTATAACCTTTATACTTTATAGGGGATTAAACAATATCTCTTTGGTGCAATATTGAAAGTAGCTTATTTAGATTTTGTACATGTACCGGCACTCGAAGGCATTGTTATAGCCTACAAAACTAATAACTTTTTGGGTAGAATTTATGGTTTATATTTGACATTTTTCTTTGTTTATTTCTGTTAAATTTGGACTGAATGAGTGATTAAATGAAGCATGATACAAAAATTTTCTAACTGAATACCTTTTAGCTAGATTTTACAGAAATGTTGATCCAAATGCAATATTCATCCAAGCATAACATTACTTGGCAAAACAGTTATGCCTTTATCAAAAATTAGCTTGGCATAAATGAGAATTTATTTACCCACCATAACTGCTGAGAAGTAAAAACTATAATGCCATTACCATGGTTCCAAATCTGTGTTTTTTCTACCAAAAAAACCCTTTCTAAAGTCGATGCATATCATGAATTAAACATAAGTAAGTTGATAAAGCTACATTCCTCCCTATAAATATTTATACTGCAAAACAGTGATGTGAAAAGAGGGGAATGGCCCTTTAACTTTCTAGTGGCATTGCTGGGCACTTCTTCCCAGCACAGAATAAAAGATGATAGCTCAGGCATCTGTTTACACCCAGAATCCACATTATAATATAATTTGTATACCCCGCAGGCACTACTCCATGCCACTGCACAAATGAATATTAAATTACATCCTTATGCACCAATGAACATTCGGCAGATGCAACGAGCAGAATAACACTAGCTGCAAGACAATATTAAACATGGGCCACTGTATAAATAGAATGCATGACACAGAATCATTGGTAATGAAAAATAAACCACTTGTGACATCAAGCAACATAACTCACGAGTGCCTCAGTGCCTCACTATCATTAGGTTCATTTCTTAAAGATATTACTTTTCATTGCAGCCCTCATGTCCTGTATATTGAATAGGATGATAGATTATCTGTGTAATCAATTATCTATTTTAATTTTGGGTGGGTTTAGGCAACAAAATATTCTGATTTACATATAGATTGATTGAAATAGTAATTGCCATTATGTGACCGACAATGAAAAACTGGAATCTCATTCTTAATTTTATACTTCACCAAATAGTTTATACTTGATAAAGGGATTTTGAGCCTTAATATTAGAAATGTTACTTTGGTGTTCCCCACTTTACTGTTACATTATTTTTGTTGCTAAAATTAGTGAATTGAGTTATACTCAATGGATGCCATTATTTTCATATAATGTCTGATTATTATTATCTTGCTGAATTCCATTTTGACACTTGTAATTCAGAAGTCACACATATTCTGGAAGTGCTAACATTTCTGCGAGAAAGGTGATTGTGGAGTGGCAGAGACATTTATCTTGTATGTATACAGGATTCTCCTGGAAAACACGCTTTAAAGCTTTGTGTTGACTTTTTAATTTCCATAATCTTTGTTTTTCTCCGAGATCATATCCTTATCTGTTGTACTTTTGCAGCTTGCGACTAATATTGCAGTTCCCCACTCTTAGTTGAAAGCTATAGAAATCTCTTAACTGGTAATAGGAGTGCCAGTGGTTGTGGCGCAATTTGTGTGAAAATTCAGAGATTGGAATAGGTTCAGATTAAAGGGATTTATTGAAGGGCCAACATTGATTGCTCATGACACAAAAAAACATAAAACATAACACCTCAAAATAAAAGTTATTGAGAACAAATATGACCCTTTAAGAATTAACCTTTTGATTACAGTGTATATTTCCTCTATAGTTTTCTTACATCTTGTTCAAATTGCCTAAATTATCACATACACATGTAACCAGAGAAAGATGTAAGATCATAAAAGAATAATTTTGGATCCATATACAGAACAACTGCAAATCATAAAATTGTTTGAAGAAAAGAACTATAAAAATTGCACTGCATTAATTTTAATAGAACATTCAACCATAAGTGCTTCTTCAGTCCTCAAACCACAGTGTTATGTCATGACAAAAATTCAATTTTATTTTCTTTCAGTTTCTGTGGACAGCATAGATTTCTTGTCCATTGTTAAATGCAGAAATGAAACATCACACTAACTAAAGTTTTATTAATTTACAAAGTCAGTCACTAAACATGAACTCCTTATTCTGAGTGTCTGCAGACAAAAAAAACAATGATTTCATAACTGAACTATCTGGTGTAACACATCACGAGAGGAATATTTCCATTATTAAATTGCAGAGACCAAACAAAGCAATGTTTTGAATATTACTTTATCAATGGAGTGGGAGAAATGCCATTTTTACCCTGGGGTGTAGAAATACTACTTGACTACTTGAACAGTCAATATAAAAGTCAAATTCATTATAAATTCGAAGGCTTTCTTCAGAGAAAGAAGAAAGAAAAAAAAAAACTGTCTCCAGTACATCAATATCACCTTTTAAATCCTTATCAGATCTGGACTGTACAGTAGAGTAATTCAATCTTTTTTTACGTTTAATACGGTCAGGAAGTGAGAATGAAAACAGCCTCTTGTAATGTGATGGAAAAATAGGATGCAATCATTTTGAAGGAGCTGAAGAAAGCAGTCATCTAACAGAGTCTGTCACCATGGAAACAAAATATAGGGGACAATGTACATCTAACATGTGACATTTTACCTGAGAAATTGCTTTTTTTGAAATTATATACCTATAAAAAAATGGAGATGCAAAAGAAATGCTCTGTTACAGACACTATAAATTGTCATATACTATAGGTCAATATGATGTTGCTGACAGTGCCATCAAGAGAGAAATGTGAACTGTATCCCTATAGTACTTTAGCCTTCTGCAAGACACATTTATAAATTGATTCTTATGGGAAAAAGCATTCCTTTTGTTCACCTTCAGAATCTGTGTTTTAAAACTGTCAAAAAAACCAATCATTTTTTAAAGCACCCAAACGATCCCATCTCCTAAACTTCAGAGATTTAAGTAAGGATTAAAGGAAGTATTAAATATTTTGCATGCCAACTTTTGAGAGAATTCAGGAAATTTCAAGTAAATGAAGATATAATAAAAGTTAACCTAAGTCCTTCACCCTAGATTTTTGTCCAATTTCTCTTTTTCTAATGACTGCAAATGCATTCTGTTTTCACATCATTCTTCATGTATGATGATTGCATGACAAACTGTGCAATGCTCTTTCACTATGGGGTATCACAACAGACACCACTTCAGTTGGTGTTTCCACATAAAGACATTCCGGCTGAGATCGCTGGATAAAGATCAAGAACAATCATTCTAGCTGATTTTTGAAGACTTCCTTCAGGCCCAGCTACAATGCCCTTCATGGTAAGATAGTCTGCTGACTATCATGAAGAAAGGACAAGGTGTCAGAGGCTGACCAATGTCCTTGGAATCAATACATAGCAAAAGAAAAATCAAAGCGGAGGGAAGAGACAAAGAATTAATGTCTGCAAGGAAAATAAAATTGTGATACTACAAATTGAGAATTGAAAAATATTCTTCCCTCAGAATATCCAGGCTGATTCACTCATTGGATCAAACGTTGCTGGCCCCTATGATTCATTGTTAAGCCCTTCCTGCCCTCCACCCTGACCTGTCTGAAATTTTAAAGTAGGAAAGGGAGATGTGTGGTCTACTCTTCAGCCTTTGAACATTCATAAGTGAACAACCAAGGGCTACATCATGAACTCTTGTATTTTACCCACCTCAGGAGTAGGTCCACACCATGTGGCAAGCTTTAGTTGCATGGGGTTAGTGTTGGGCAAGATTGGTCATCTCCTTTGTAGGTCCACTGAGAACCTTTGACCTCAAATTTAACTGGGTTCCTCAGTATGGTCAGACAGCCTATACTCTCAACAATGACCACTGCCCCTATCCTGCATTTCTGGGACTACAGAACAGTTGACCTTTCAACTGGATGACAGCTCCCTAAGGTAGGACTTTCTCCAGAGGGAGCCACAGAATATTGCTCTCAGCATTAAGTTGCTACAGTGCAGCCTTTGGGATCTTGGACAGCCTTGTCACATGTTCGATGTTTCAGCCAAGGGCTGGAAACCATGGCCCAGCACAAAATTCACTCCATTGAAAGATTTTGAATCCATGCATCTCAATAGATAATACTCATCCCAAGTGAGATGCTTATTAAACTGAAGTGGCATATATGAAATATTGAGGGATTTATCTGCACTGCCATTTCATAAAATAATTATAGAATAGCATTGGGAGTAGTTGGAATGAGTTTGGCCAATTGTGAGTTCCTTAAGTAGAGGAGTAGATGCGATGTTAATAATTCATCAAATCATGTCTTTGAAATGTATAGTCTCTTTGAATAGAAATCTATTGCTACCAGCAGAGGGGCTGCAAAGTACGTGAGATAATAGAACCAAAACAAACATTTGGAGAACAAAACAGATTTTTTGTTTATTAGATGATAAAAATACCAACAATGCTGACATAGACTATGGGAGAATCTTTAAGCATTTTTTTGTTTTTATTCTAATACTTAAAGATTATATAATTTGCTTGTGAAATAAGTAAACGGGAGGAATCTGTCTCAGGAAATGAAGAGAGACATTTTGACCTTGGTACGTATCATCCAATTTATAATTCATTAAAACAGGTAGAAGAGAAAGATGATCATCTCAGTTGAAAACAAGATTTAGAATAATGGATGAAAATTCACCATTCAGCCTGGAAGAAAGATTTCATTATTATTTGTAGACCTTCCAATATCCAGGTGTACTGAGGCATAGTCCATTGCACAAATACATAAGGAAGATGATGGATGGGATGTTCACCAAGTCTAGGAGGTTTGTAATCTGGATGTGAGGTGGCAATAGATGGAATGAATTAATATGCAGATTAATGTCTCTGTCTGGCTTCGTAAAGGCTTCTGACAAGTGGCAATGTTTTCACCCTGGATGAAACAGAAGCATTTGTCAACTGCAAGGGAATATATCCTATTAATTTTCAGCTGTTTTGCAACTCCAAGAAAGCGTTCATGTCGCATAACACAAGGTTCCCTGGGAACTGTCATGATACTTACATACCAGACCTATTCATACTGGAAACCACTGTTACGGGTGATTATTTGCTGAAAAACATTACTGTTTTCATGGAAAAGCTCAGCATGTCTGGTAGCATTTGTGAAGAGAAATCAGAGTTAATGTTTCAGGTCCTCTGACCCTTCTTCAGAGGGTTAACTCTGAAACGTTAAGTCTGATTTCTCTACAGATGTTACCTGACCTGCTGAGCTTCTCCAGAACTTCTGTTTTTGTAGGAGATGTTATGATGGGAACAGAAAATGTGGCAGACCAATTAAATATATATTTTGGTTCTGACTTCACATAGGCAAGCAAAAATACTGTCTCAATAACATCGGGGAACTTGAGGTCTAGTGGGAAGGAAGAACCAAAGGAAATTAGTATCATTAGGGAAATTGTTTGGGAAAGTTGATGGGAGTAATGGCCAATAAATTCCTAGAGCCCAAAAATCTACATTCCAGAATACTTAAGAAAGAGGCCCTGGGAATAATGGATGCATTGAAGGTCATCTTTCATAATTCTACAGAGTCTGGAATGGTTCCAATGGTTTAGAGTTTGGCTAGTTAACCTCACTATTTAAAAAAGGAGGTAGAGAGAAAACCAAAAATTACAGTCTGGTTAGCCTGACATTGGTAGTGGGGAAAATGCTCGAGAGCAATATAAAAAATTTAATATCAGAAACAATGGCAGGATCAGATAGAGTCAGCATGCATTGAGAAAAAGAAAATCATGCTTGATAAATCTACTGTAATTTTGAGAGGATGTAACTAATAGAATTGAAAATGGGAAGCTAGTGGCTATCATTTAGTTGAGATTTTGAAATAGTTCCTCATAAGAGATTAGCATGTGAAATCAAAGCACATGGGACTGGAGATAGTGTACAAGCATGGATAGAGAACTAGCAGGCATTCAGGAAACAAAGAGTAGGAATAAATGGGTTGTTTTCTGGTGGTAGCCAATGACTAATGGGGCACTGCAGGGATCAATAGTTGGAGCCCAGTTATCCACCACATGCAGTAACGATTTGGATGAGGAAACTAAACATGGTATCTCTAAGTTGGGACACAGTACAAAGCTGGATGGGGGGATAAACTGTGAGGAAGATGCAGAGATGTTTCAGTGTGACTTGGATAAGTTGAATGAGTGGCAGATATGTATAATGTGGATAAATGCGAAATTATACACTTTGGGAGTGAAAATAGGAGGGCAGATTATTATCTGAATGGTAATAATCTGAATGAAGACCATAACTGGAGTGTAATGTGAAATTTTGGTCTCCTTATCTGAGGAAGGATGTTCTGGCTATGGATAGAGTGCAAAGAATGCTTATCAGACTGATTCTTGGGATGGCAAAAGAGAGACTGGATCAGATCTGACTACATTCATTAGAGTTTAAAAGAATGAGGAGGGAACTCATAGAAACATATACAATTTTAAAAGGACGCAACAGTGTAAATGCAGGTGAGTCCAAAAACAAGGGCTACAGTATAAGGATATGGGATAGACTATATAGCACTGAGATGAGGAGAAATTCCTTCACCCAGGCAGTGGTGAGTGTGTGGAACTTTCTGTCACAGATTGTAGTTGAGGCCAAAACATTAGATGGTTTTAAGAAGAACTTAGATATAGTCCTTAGGCCTAAAGGCATCAAAGGTATGGGCAGAAACTGGGAACAGGGTACAGAGTTGGATGATCATACTGAATGGTGAAGCAGACTCAAACGGCCAATGGGCCTATTTGTGCTTCTATTTTATGTTTCTATGTTCATAGTTAAGTAAGGGAGGAACAAGCTGTTCAACTCTCTTTATCTGATGATGCCAATGGGCACTTGGAAGAGGAGGAATATAAGCAGGGAAGCAAAAAGCGAAGGGTTAGATGGGCTACTAATCCCAATCCAACTGATTATGTTGTTGCTCATCATTTTTAGGAGATGACATAAGCTGACAAGCAGAGTTAGTGGCCCATACTGAAACAAAACTATCATCATCTCCACACCTTCATCCCAAACACTCACCTTTACTGCAGACCTAGAAACATTGAAACATTATGACATAGCAAGAGAGCATTCAGGCCACCTTGTCTGTGCCAGATTAAAAAAAGAGCTATCCATACTAATTCCATTTTAGCTGGTTTGTTTTGTAACTTTTCCCTTGTGTTATTTCATTAAAGATGCTGTGCAAATATAAGATGTTGTTGTTTTTAGCTGTTGAGAACTAGCCCTGTATGTTACAATAGTTGCAATAGATAAGCAAAGTATTTTTTTAACTGATAAATAGCTCAGCCAACTTTGCAAGCCATGAGTTCTGGACCCTCATCTCAAGTTTATCAACTCCTCTACAAAGCTCCTTCCTGTTACTTTAAATGTATGCCCCTACGAATTGGCCTTGCCATTCTATCTACACCCCTGTAATTTAATACACCTCAATTAAATCCCAACTCTGCCTCCTCAGTTACAAAGTGGGCAGCACAGTGGCTTAGTGGTTAGCACTGCTGCCTTACAGCGCCAGGGACCCGGGTTTGATTCCAGCCTCAGGTGACTGTCTGCGTGGAGTTTGCCCATTCTCCCCGTGTTTGTGTGGGTTTGCTCCGTTTTCCTCCCACAATCTAAAGATGTGGAGGTTAGGTGAATTGGCCATTCTAAACTGACCATCGTGTTCAGGGATATGTCAGTTAGGTGCATAGATCAGAGGTAAATATAAGATAATGGGTCTGGGTGGGCGACTGTTCAGAGGGTTGGTGTGAACTTGTTGGGCCAAAGGCCCTGTTTCCACACTGCAGGAATTCTATGATTCCCACATTTCCTAAGCTTTCTTCACTGTGGAAATTCTCTATCTATGGCAATATGCTCATAAATCTCCTCTGCACCCTCTTTAGTGCAATTACTTCCTTCCTGCAGTGCCATAACTAGAAATGTGCGCTGCATTTTAGATGTGATTTAATCAGTGCATTTTATCTCCCTGCTGACACTTTCCACTTTCCCTTGAAACACATGAGCTTTTTGCTGAACAGTCTTCCAGTTTGGACCTTGTCAAATGTCTTGTTAAAATCCATCTAGACTTCTTCCATCAACACCCTCTTGTTAGCATAACAAAAAAACTATCAAAATGAGTTTTTCCCATAAGAAAGCTTTTCTAACTAGCTTTGATTAATTTGTGTCTTTCTAAATGATGCTTTATGCAGATATATGGGAACACAAGTGCTTGCAAGTTCCTCCTCATGCCAGTCCCCATCCTGATTTGGATGTGCATCACCATTCATTCAATGTCACTAGGTCAAAATCTTGGAATTCCCTCCCAAACAGCTCTGTGAGCATCCCTGACTGGTGACACATGGACTGCAATGGTTCAGGGAACAGCTGACCACCATCTTCATTGAATCATAGAATCATCTAATCATAGAGGTTTACAGCATGGAAACAGGCCCTTCAGCCCAACTTGCTCATGCCGATCAGTTTTCATAATTAAACAAGTCCCATTTATCTGCACTTGGTTCAAATCCCTCCATACCTATCCCATCCATGTATCTGTCCAAATGTTGCATAAATAACAAAATTGTACTCGCCTCCACCATTACCTCAGGCTGCTCATTTCTTAAGAACAGTTAAAGGATCAGCAATGAATGATGCCCAACCAGTGAATCCCATGTTTCATGGATGAATTTTTTAAAAAGCTTTCCTTTAGAATGTCTTCCAAGAATTTCCTCACCATTGAGAGTGCACTTGCATTTTTATGAACTTTATCGTTTCTTCCCTTATTAAACAACAGTTATGGTTTTAGCATCCACAAGTCAAAGGATTGGAATGGCATTGGAATGGAAAGGATTGGAATTTTAGCATCCACAAGTCAAAGGATGGTCAGAGGTTGCACAATTTCTTTCCTCATTTCTCATAGCAACCTGAGATACATTTAATCCCTGTTGGTAATGTAACTACTTTCAAAACTGTTAAAGACATTAATAGTTCCTCACTGACTAAGTGGAATCTTCCCAAGCTCACAGAGATGGCTTTGGAGGTGATGTCAGTGGAATATTGTAAAAGTTGTGCATCAAGCATCATCTTCTCCCTGTGTTCCCAACTCCAAGTACGCTTGCCAGAGCTGGTCTCTACTCAGCAGCAGCTCGCCTTCAAATAGTACAAAGTATCTAATTAGGACCAAGTACAAACAACGTGGATTAGCCAAGAGAAGTGCAGGATTACAGGGATAGGGACGGGGGGGTGGGTCTGGGCGGGATACTTCTTGGAGGGTCAATTGGACTTGATGGGCCAATTGACCTGCTTCCACACTGTAGGGATTCTATGATTCTGAGTAAGCACCTACATTTGGACAGATGTAGATGCCATTGAGATTCTCCCAGAATCAGACTGCTCCCTGGGAGGCTTGCAGTAACATGGAGGCAGCCTTGAGGTGACAGGTCAGGGGTCAGAAACCTTTTGTCTCATTGAACCCATTAATGAGTCATGTGAATGCAGAGGCTGCAGTGTGGGCCGTGACTGTTCTTATGGAGATGTTTCTGAGCAGGTTTCCAAGGCCATTTCTGATTTTAGACACATTAATGATTTCCCACTTGGCTCAGCGCTGCTAAAGTCTCCTGGTGCGAATGCCAGTTCTACGATCTGGCTGGGGAACCTCACCTCCACTCTCAGTTGGACTTTGAACAGAGGTGTCTGTTCTTTGGCTACCTTCCAAAAGAGTTCGCCTATCAGCACCTATCTGAACTATGTGAGGTCTGAATTATCTTAAGATTCAAAAGGCATACGTTCCTACCCACTATCCTTATCCAGTCTAATATTTCATAAGTGCTCCTCAACTAGAATGGCCACATTCTGGCCTGAATCTTAACCAGCACTGTGACTGTCATCTGTGTTTGTGTCTGAAAAAATTTGAGAATTTTCATCTTCAAAGTAATTGATAATTTGACTGTGGAGCCTGGGATAATTTAGAGAAAGGTTGGTTATTTAAATATAATTTCTATTCAATCGTTATTTTGTCTGCTATAGTATTCCATTGAAGTTCAATGCAAGCATGAGAAAGAGTATCACATCTTCTGATTAGATATTGTAGCGTGTGTGGCTTTCCTTTAACAGCCTTCAACTTTAAGGACTCCATGTATTGTGTGTACACAGTGTTGTGACTCTGCTTGCCAGTTAGTTCTCTTTAGTCTGCAAATTAGACACATAGAAATGAGTTGTTTTGCTGTACTGTCTGCTTCACAACTTAAAATATATTTTACTGTTTTAAATAAAATAGCTCAGAGTTAATTAATCCCTGATGAGCAATTGATCATTAACCCATTATTATGAACATGTCAGACACCATACAATTGTCTGTATTCTAACAGAGTTCAATAATTTCAGACCATGAACGCTTTTAATATATTTTGCTTCTTGTTTTGCTTTGCCAAATATTGGTTTGAACCTGTTTTATCATGTTTTTTTCTGGCAATTACATTCACTGGACAAATGTTTTGCTTCTTTATTATATCTATTACCATTTAATTCCCTTTTGTTCCATAGCATCTTTGTCATTTAATCTCTCCACCATTTGCCCTATCCCAGAACTTCCCTTTTGCTTTTCATCCTCCCTTTCCTTCTTTTCAATTACATAAATCTATTTCTACAATCCTTCAGTCCTAAAGAATCACCAGATTCAAATCAAAACATTAATTTTGTTTCTCCACAGACTACCAAAACTATTGAGTTTTTTCAGCACCTTTCATTTTTATTTCAGATTTCCAGCATCCACGGTATTTTGATTTTTTTTACTGTTCTTTCTCATCTTGGGCTTGCTATTGTCTAAAATGTTCTTCTGAATACATTTTAAGAACTCTGCATCATTTGTACCTTTTAAAATGATCTTTTCCCATTTAATTGTAAGGTTAGTTGAAATCCCTTATCATTAGTAGTCATTTTGTATGGGTTGACAATTTGTCACCATATTTGTTCTTGTAACTCCACCAGCCTAGTAGGGTCTACAGAATATTCCCAGCAGTATGATTGCTCATGTCTCTGTTAGACCTATTGGCCACATCTATTGCTGTTATTAACATATCAATCATCCTCACAGCTGTGGTGGTTAATTAACCAATATTATAAACTACCCACCCTTCCAACACCCTCACCAACCAATTTTTTATTCTCCGTTTTATTCAGCCTCCAGACCATGTAATTCAGGATGTTCATATAGAAGACGCCCTTTGACCCATCGAGCCTGCACTGTCCAATGTACATTCAATCCACAATGCTCCCACTTTCCAGCTCTTGGCCCACAACCTTGAATATTATGACAGTTCAAACGTTCACTCAAACACTTTTTAAAGCTTGTAAGGTTTCTTGGCTGAACTATTCTCTCGAGCAGCGTATTTCAGATTCCCACCAATCTCTGGGCAAGAAAAGTTTGCCTCAAATCCCCTTTTAACCTCCTCCCTTTCACCTTAAAATGATATCTCTATTTTATTGACACTTCACCTAAGGATAGCTACTTCTATCCTCACTGACCATTTCCCTCATAATCTTATACAGCTCAATCACATCACCTCTCAGCCTTCTTTGCTCGCAAGAAAACAACCCAAGCATTTCCAATCTCTCTCCTTAACATAAAGTGCTCCATCCAAGGCAACATCCCGGTGAATCTCCTTGCAGTCACATCCTTCCTGTAGTGTGGTCACCAGGACTGCACACAACAGGTTTATGAAATATTAGATTGAATAAAGATAGTGGGTAGGATCTTATGCCTTTTGAATCTTCAGATAATTCAGACCTCATATTGTTCAGATATGTGCTGACATGTGCAGTCTTTTGGAAGGCAGCCAAGAATACACACCACTCTTCAAAGTCCAATTGAGGGAGGAGGTGAGGTTCCCCAGCCAGAGGGTCCAAAACACCGTATAGCCGGCATCCACACCAGGAGACTTGAGCACCACTGAACTAAGTGATGTAAATGTATAGCTCCAACATAACCTCCTTGTTCTTACAATCTATGCCATGACTGATAAAGGCAAGTGTCCTATTTGCAGTCTTAACTACCCTATTAACCTGTCCTGCCACCTTCAGGGATCAGTGGACAAGCACCCTAAGATCCCACTGTACCTCTGACCTTCCTGACATCCATTAAGTACTCCCTTGTCTTGATCCTCCTTCCAAAGTGTATCACCATGTAATTATCAGGGTTAAATTCCATCTTGCACTTATCTGCCCATCAGTCTAGATCCTCCTGTAGCCTAAGACCTTTTTCCTCACTGTTAAATATCCAGCCAATCTTTGTGCTTACTGATTATCACTCCACATTCTCTTCCGTATTGTTTATATATACTGGGTGGCACAGTGGCTAGCACTGCTACCTCACAGTGCCAGAGACCCGGGTTCAATTCCCACCTCAGTCGACTGACTGCGTGGAGTTTGCACATTGTCCACGTGGGTTTCCTCCCACAGTCCAAAAATGTGCAGGTTAGGTGAATTGGCCATGCTAAATTGCCCGTAGTGTTAGGTGTAGGGGAATGGGTCTGGGTGGGTTGCGCTTCGGCAGGTTGGTGTGGACTTGTTGGGCCAAAGGCCTGTTTCCACACTGTAAGTAATCTAATCTTTATAGTAGTAAGCCTCCAGTCATACAAACAGCTATCTACTATAAAATTCTCTCGAACCTCTAGACTGGTTTTGGATCCAACTTGTCAAATTACTCTGGATCCCATGTGATTTAACTTTTTTTGTCAGTCTTGCCAAAGGCTTTGCTGAAATCCATAAAAACAACATCAACTGCATTACCTCATCTACACACCTGGTCACTTCCTTAAAAAATCCAATCAGATTTATTAGACAATACTTCCTCTGTCAAAATCATGCTGGCTACCTGACGAAGCCTGTCCAAATGGAGGTAACATTTTTCCTTCAGATTCTGGCTGGCACATTATCTCAGTCGTTAGCAGTGCTGCCTTACAGTGCAAGGGACCTGGGTTTGATTCCACCCTCAAGCACAATGTACAAAGTCTTCGTGGGATTTGTACATTCTCCCAGTGTCTGTATGGGTTTCTTCCAGGTGTTCCGGTTTCCTCTCACAGCCCTAAGATGAGCAGGTTGCTGGATTAGCCATGGGGCTTGTGTGGGATGCTCCTCAAGGGATCAGTGTGGGCTGAATGGCCTGCTTCCACACTGTAGGGATTCTATGGCTCAAAATGCCAACAGTTTTCAAAGTTTGTGCGAAGATTTGTAGCTCGGGTGCTCGTTGTTGTGGTTCTGTTCGCCGAGCTGGAAGTTTTTGTTGCAAACGTTTCATCCCCTGGCTAGGCGACATCATCAGTGCTTGGGAGCCTCCTGCGAAGCGCTTCTTTGATGTTTCCTCCGGTGTTTATAGTGGTCTGTCCCTGCCGCTTCCGGTTGTCAGTTTCAGCTGTCCGCTGTAGTGGTTGGTATATTGGGTCCAGGTCGATGTGTTTGTTGATGGAGTTTGTGGATGAATGCCATGCCTCTAGGAAGTCCCTGGCTGTTCTCTGTCTGGCTTGCCCTATGATAGTAGTGTTGTCCCAGTCGAATTCATGTTGCTTGTTATCTGCGTGTGTGGCTACGAAGGATAGCTGGTCGTGTCATTTCGTGGCTAGTTGATGTTCATGTCTGCGGATTGTTAGCTGTCTTCCTGTTTGTCCTATATAGTGTTTTGTGCAGTCCTTGCATGGTATTTTGTACACTACATTAGTTTTGCTCATGTTGGGTATCGGGTCCTTCATTCTGGTGAGTTGTTGTCTGAGCGTGGCTGTTGGTTTGTGTGCCGTTATGGAAGGACCCGATACCCAACATGAGCAAAACTAATGTAGTGTACAAAATACCATGCAAGGACTGCACAAAGCACTATATAGGACAAACAGGAAGACAGCTAACAATCCACATACATGAACATCAACTAGCCACAAAACGACACGACCAGCTATCCTTAGTAGCCACACACGCAGATAACAAGCAACATGAATTTGACTGGGACAACACTACTATCATAGGGCAAGCCAGACAGAGAACAGCCAGGGAATTCCTAGAGGCATGGCATTCATCCACAAACTCCATCAACAAACACATCGACCTGGACCCATATACCAACCACTACAGCGGACAGCTGAAACTGACAACCGGAAGCGGCAGGGACAGACCACTACAAACACCGGAGGAAACATCAAAGAAGCGCTTCGCAGGAGGCTCCCAAGCACTGATGATGTCGCCTAGCCAGGGGACGAAACGTTTGCAACAAAAACTTCCAGCTCGGCGAACAGAACCACAACATGCCAACAGTTTCCCTACCACTGATGTGAGATTCACTGGTTCTACAATTCCCTGATTTATCTTGATTTGGAGATGCCGGTGTTGGACTGGGGTGTACAAAGTTAAAAATCACACAACACCAGGTTATAGTCCAACAGGTTTATTTGGAAGCACACTAGCTTTCGGAGCATCGCTCCTTCACTATCACCTGATGAAGGAGTGACGCTCCGAAAGCTAGTGTGCTTCCAATTAAACCTATTGGACTATAACCTGGTGTTGTGTGATTTTTAACTTTGATTTGTCTTGACCACCTGTCTTGAAAAATGGGATGGTATTAATTGTCCATCAATCTTCTAGCAGTTCTGCATATGATCAGAGAGGAATTAAAAACTTGCATAAGAACCCCTGTAATTATGTTCTTGTCTCTGACAGCAGCCTTGAAAATAGCTCAGCTGGACTTATGGATCTGCATCCTCTAAACCCCCACACAATGACTCCCCCAACTAAATTTAGGGAAGTTGAAATCCCCTAATATAACACTTACATACCTCAGTGAACTAACTACCTGTCTGCTCCTCCATTGCCTGTTGAGTATTTGAGAGCCTATAATACCTTCCTAGCAATGTAACTGCCCTCCTTTCTCCTTCAACTCTATGCACAACACTTCATTTGAAGGCCATTCTAATCTATCATCCCTCCTTACTGCAGTAACTGATCTTTTAGTTCATAATGCAACATAATTTCCTCTTTACACCATCCCTTGTCCTGCCTGAGGATCCTATAGAGTCATATCGAAGTACAGCATGGAAACAGACCCTTCGATCTAACTCGTCCATGCTGACTAGATATCCTAACCTAACCTTGACCCATTTGCCAGCACTTGACCCACATCCTTCTAGACACTTTCTATTCATATACCCATCCAGATGCCTTTTAAATACTGCAATTTTACTAACCTCCACCACTTTCTCTGGCAGCTCATTCCATACATGCACCACCATCTTTGTGAAAAAGTTGCCCCCTAGGTCCCTTTTGTATCATTCCCCTCTCACCCTAAACCTATGCCCTCCAGTCTGGACTCCCCCACCCCAGGGAAAAGACTTTCTCTATTTATCCTCTCCATGCCCCTCGTGATTTTATAAGCCTCTATAAGGTCACCCCTCAGCCCCCGACATTCCAGGGAAAACAACCCCAGCCTATTCAGCCTCTCCCCACAGCTCAAATCCTCTAACCCTGGCAACATCCTTGTAAATCTTTTCTGACTCCTTTCAAGTTTCAGAACATCCTTCCGATAGGAAGGAGACCAGAATGCATACAACATTTCAAAGTGGCCTAACCAATGTCCTGTACAGCTGCAACATGACCTCCCAACTCCTATATTCAATACTCTGATGAATAAAGGAAAGCATACCAAACGCCTTCTTCACTATCCTATCTACCTGCGACTCTACTTTCAAGGAAATATGAACCTGCACTCCATCTACCACTCCTCAACCCATTGGCCCATCTGATCAAGATCTCATTGTACTCTGAGGATTTATCCATTTCAAGACATCCAGCACCTCCTCCTCTGTAAACACTGATGCAATGTACTTGTTTAGTATCTCCCCTCCATCTCCTGCGGCTCCTCACATCGGCTGGCTTGCTGATCTTTGAGGGGCCCTATTCTCTCCCTAGTTACCCTTTTGTGCTTAATGAATTTGTAAATGCTCTGGAAAGTTGCGTTACCAGTCTTGTACCATGTCTTTGTGATGGTAGCATTATCCAATTCCACATGTTATTCCATGTCTTTGACTCATCTGTCTTATCCATAATACTTCTAGCACTAAAGTAGAGGCCATCCTCTGTCACATTGCTCCCTTGAAACTCAAGATGGCTGAAATCTCTCTGCCTTGGTTCTTTTACTGAAGTATGCTGTGTCCCTATTGTACTATACGTTGTGGCACATATTTGAGGATATGCACTTAAGATTTATTCACTTCCTGATGAATATCCACCCGACCCTTTGTAAAGTGCTCCAAGATGGTCATTGATGCAGAAATCCTACAGAATTGTAAGTTATTGTTCCTGTCCCAGCACACTTTCATTGTATGATAATCATTAGGAGTTGCACCATTTATTCATGCTTCAATTTTCTTTAATTCTCTCTGGAAAAATCTAATCAAATGAACACAACCTTTAAATGTTTGGGGACCTTCAACTTAGAAAGGATTTAGTGTGAACCTATTATTCTTCCATTGTGAGTCACATCTTCTCTTTTCTTTACTGTGTCAATCAAAGGCATAACTATGAAAATACTTGACATTTGGGTTTCTATCCAGGGGAACTAAAGTTAACTGACTTCACAAGTATAAGGCATCCTAAAGAAAGGCATCCTAAAGTAAGCAGAAGTATCTGTCAGGTACACAGAACAGGAACATTTGCAAGTCATATGACTCAAGAGCCCTATTGCATGGAACACATCCCGTTGAATATAAAGGTCTATTTTCTTTGTTTTTTGTTGTTGTCATAACGCTTCCCTTTCGTAAATACCCACATGGCAACAACAACGACAATCCAAAAATAAATTCACGAGCTGAAGCATTTTGAAATGTTTCCTTGACGTGATAAAGCACTAAATAAATTCAATTTTATTTCTTAATAGCTTAAACTTATCTTTTGCTACCATGTTTTTCTGAAAACTATCTTCCCTGCTTTGTTGAGTATCTAAGAAAAATGATGCAATCATTGCTGTTATTGACATTCTACAAAATTTCTACAAATTACATGAGATAACATTCATTACAAGCAAATTATTTCACACCAGTACACTTACTGAAATATGGAAATAATTGTTCATCCACCATAGGTTGAGTGTCAAATGTATTCAAAGGTGGGAATAACAGAATTACTGATAAAATTGGAATGAGAATATTCAAAGTCTGATGATGGCAGGTCAGAAGGTTTAACAGAATATAAAGAACAACAAGAACGACTAAAGGATTAAAAAGGAGAGTGAAATTAGAGTATGATAGAAGGCCAGTTTGAAATAAAAATGCAGACAGTAAATGATTGTGTTTAAAAAGGTGAAGAGTAAGTATTATTGTAGAAGATGCAAATGACATTTCAGAAATAGTTGTAAATCAGAATGTGAATGGGAGCAAGTACCTTTAAAATTAATAGGTGGCACAGTGGCTCAGTGGTTAGCACTGTTGCCTCAAAGCACCAGCGACCCAGGTTTGGTTCCAGTCACGGGCAACAGTCTGTGTGGAGTTTGCACATTGTCCCTCTGTCTGTGTGTGCTCCAGTTTCGTCCCACAGTCCAAAGATAGTTAGGTTGATTGATCATGTTAAATTTCCCTGTAGTGTCCAGGGACGTGCAGGCTGGATGGGTCAGCCATAATAAATACAGGGTTAGGGTGGGGAGCTAGGTGGGATGCTCATCAGCTCATCAATGTGGACTTGATAGACTGAAAGGCCTCTTTCTGCACTGCAGAGATTCTATGAATGAATTAATTACAATCATCAGGGAAAAAAGTATTAAGATAAATGTTGGAACTGAAATCTGACAAATCTCATAGCTTTAAAGAATTTCATCTTTGGTGTTAAAAGAAGTGATTGCTGGGATAATGGATACATTAATTTAATATTCCAAAATTATCTAGATTCTGGAAATGTCCTATCAGAGTGGAAAATGGTGAACTTGATTCTTCTTTTCAAAGAGACAGAGACAGAAATCAGGAAACTACAGACCAATGAGCTAACATTTCTCAAAGGGAAAGTGCTGGATTCTATTATTATGGAGAATATAGCAGGGCACTTAGAAAACTTTAACACAATCAGGCAGAATTAACATGGTTTTGTGAAAAGGAATTCACATTTCACTAATTTATTAGAGGTCTTTGAGGAAGTAGCAAGTAACTATAGGTAAAGTGGAAGCAGTGTATGTACTTAGTTTTTCAGAAGGCATTTCACAAGATGTCTCATCAAATGTTACTGTGCAAAATAAGAGCTCGTGTTTTGGGCGTAACATATTAACATGGATAGAGGATTTGATGTTTAAAATGAAGCGGGGGTGGGCATTAATGACTCGTTTTTGGTTTGGCATCATGTGATGAGTGGTATACCAGATGTGCAGTGCGACAGTTGTTCAGAGCAGTGTTTAGATTAGATTAGATTAGATTCCCTACAGGCCCTTCGGCCCAACCAGTCCACACTGACCCTCCGAAGAGTAACCCATCCAGACCCATATCCCTCTGACTAATGCACCTAATACTATGGGCAATTTAGCATGACCAATTCAGCTGACCTGCACATCTTTGGACTGTGGGAAGAAACCGGAGCACCCGGAGGAAACTGTTGAGGCCATATCTGGTGTATTATGTACATTTTTGCTCTCCTTACATCAGAAAGCATGTAAATGTACAGTTTTGCTCTTCTTAGATAAGAAGGCATGTAAAAGCATATGAGAAGTATTTCTGAGAGTTTATTTTGACTGGTATCTGAAATGGAAGGTCAGATATTAGCTTATGAAGAAAACTTGGACAGGCTAGTCCTATATCCATGAGTGTTTAGAGGAATAAGGGGTGAAATTAATGAAACTTACAGGATTTTGATGGTACTTGACTTGTTGAATGCTTAAAAGGATGTTCCCCTTTCTTCGAGAGACAAGAACTAGGATCGCAATGTGAAAATAAGGTATTACCCATTTAGAACAAAGGCACAGAGGATGTTTTCTTTCTCTCTCAAAGGGTTGTGAATCTTTAGAACACTCTTGTCTTGAGAGGGATGGAGGCAGAGCCATTAAATAGTTTGAGGCAAGGTAGACAAATTCTTAACCAACAATAGTAGTCAATGATTATTGGGCATATAAGGAAAAGTTCAGCTACAGCTACAATAGTTCAACCATGACTTTGTTACATAGCAGAGTGGATATTTAGATGGGCTGAATCCTTCTACTAATTCATGTACTTATATGTTAAGCAAAGGTATTAAAAACTCGGTAAAAGAAGAAATATTTAAAAGTAAAACCAAAAAGAATAATCTGAAATGAATGGTGTTGCATGTTGATCTTTCATATAAAAATGTACTCCCTACGATTTTGTCCCAAACATGAGAGAACTATTTTAGTTCAGAGATAGTCCCTGGATGACTATTTTGAAACCTTGCTGAACATGGAAGGTATGATTCCATATCAGCATTTCAATGCAGAATTCTGCAACACAGAGGGATCTAGATGTACTCATCGCAGAAAGTTAGTATGCTGACATAGTAAATGTTTAAGAAGGTAAGGGAATACTATACTTTATTACAAGAGGAATTAAATATAAAAGTAAAGATGTATTCTTTAGTTATACAGGGCATGACTCTAATATTGTATGCAGTTCTGTCTCTTTATTTAAGGAAGGATACAAATGTGTTGTAAGTGATCAGTGGATGTTTACTGGATTGATACCTGGAATGGGCAGGTCGTCTTATGAAGTGAGATTAGAAATATTGATTATGGGCTTGGTGTGATTGGCAATGGTTGATTTGATTGAAATATCAAAGGTTCCAATTCAAAAAGGTCTTGACAAGGAGTTGGGAAGAATGTTGACTCATGTGGATGAGTCCACAACAAGGAGACATAATTTAAAATTAAGGGTTGCCCTGTTCGAGCACAAGTGAAGAGAACGTTTTTCTCCCAGAGGGTTGCGTGACTTTGGAACTCTAACTCAGAAGGTAGTGGAGGTGGGGTTATTATATATTTTTCAGGCAGAGGCAGATGGATTATTGTTAGGTAAGGAAAAGGTCATCAAGGCCATGAAATTCAAAGCACAAACAGTTTAGCTATGATTTTATTGAATGGTGGAACAGGATTGAAGAAGAGAATGGCCTACTTCTGTACCTAATTCACATGTTTGCTCATACCACCTATCCTTCTGGCCATTTTTGTTTTTCTTTTCCTCTTTCAAAATGCATAAAGCAAGTTCAGATTTCTAAACCATGATGTTGTTCACACATATATGGTGAGGAACTTCACTAAGTGAATAGTTTGGAGAAGATGGGGCCATTCTCCTCACATAAGTGAAGACAAATGAGAGATTTGATTAAAGTTTTAAATCTGCTACCCCATATCCTAAAACAATGAGTTTTGTGAAGTCTGGCAACCCATCTCCTCTTGATATCCTCCCCAGATGGAAGAGCTTGAATTGTATTTTGTAATTTCCAGAACTGAGACTGGCCCAGCTTGTTCCTTTTTATATTCAGCCAGGTTTTTTTGATGGTTTACTTCAAAGAACCTTTTTTCCATTCAGTGTTGTGAGTTCTATACAATTGTATTATGCATTCAAATACATTAATAATTTCAGTTCCTTTTTTTGAGGTTTGAAGTCTTTTCAAGTGTCAGACAAGTAGTCTATCTGCTTTGTTTTAGGTTTCACATTAATGAGTTCAGTTCTGTAAAAAGAAACAGAATTCCATCTAGACTTTCTCGTTGTAAAGTGTTTGAATAATTAATAGGAAAGTTTCCCTGTATTTCATTTTTCAATTTTCTATTTTCATGTGTTTATTTTCTTTGAAGAGGGTCGGGTTATGAGTCAATTTAGTCACACCGTAGAAGTAGTTTAAACTGTTATCAATACAGTAATGGGAGTTTTGTCCAACATGTATCTCTGTAGGTGTTTAAAAATTTGCAGATGTGAGGAATGTGTGGGGGTGGAATTTTAACTCACTCGGTTGGTTGCAAAAAGTAGACAAGCAGTTAGAATAGAGATTTTTAAAAATATTCTCTTGAGGGACATGGGTGTCTCTGGCTGGCCAGCATCTATTGCTTGTCCTTCATTGCTCTTGAGAAGATGGTGGTCAACTGCCTCTTGAACTGCTGCAGCATGTGTGCTGTAGATTGATCCAGAATAACCTAAAAGAGGGAATTTCAGGATTTTAGCAACAGTGAAGGAATGGCAATATATTTTAAAGTCAGGACAGTGAGTTGCTTGAAGGAGAACTTGCAGGTGATGATGTTCCCATTTATCTGCTGCCTTTGTCTTTCCAGATGGAAGTGGTTGTGGATTGGAAGGTGTGTCTAAAGATCTTTGGTGAATTTCTGAAGTTCATCTTGGAGATAATACACATTGCTGCTACTGAGCATTGGTGGTGCAGCGAGTAGATGCTTGTCGATATGCTGCCAATCAAGCAGGATGCTTTTTCATGGATGATGTTGAGCTTCTTGAGTGTTGTTGGAATGCATTCATCCAGATAAGTGGGAAGTATTCCATCACACTTTTAACGTGTGCCTTGTAGATGGTGGACAGTCTTTGGGGAATCAGGAGGTGAATTACTTACTGCAGTATTTCTTGCATCTGACTTGCTCTTGTAGCCACTGTTTGTGGCTGGACCAGCTGAGTTTCTGGTCAATGGTACCCCCCAGGATGTTGATAGTGTCCATTCAATGTCAAGGGACAATGGTCAGACTATTTCTTATAGGAGATGGTCATTGCTTGGAGTGGTTCATTTTTTGTGCCATGCCTGCCAATTTTGACCTTTAACATTTCAGGTCTTGATGGTAGATGAGGACCTTGCATAAATACTAACATCCAGTCTTGTGCAGATATTTTTAATAAACCAGTTGATGTGATACGACACCCCTCTGGAGCGGGTAAGACTTAAACCTAGGCCTTCTGCCCTAAGGATATGGAGACTGCCACTGTGCCACAAGAGCCTGTTACAGTCACATATATGATGAGGAAAATAACCACTTACATTTATTACATTGTCAAGTTGGATTTGCAGAAAACTGATCTTCTAATGGATCTGAAAAATAGTTTTTAAACCAGTTCCTAGCTAATCAAAATGCATTGCTGTTTTTATATTTTCTGCCATTTCAGTGGGAAACAGCCAAAAGAAGACAAAATGGAAGACAAATTTAAAGATTTTCGTAAAGTGTATGAGATGAAACTATTAAGTCACCATGGTCCTGTCAGACTCATTAAAGAGAGGTGGTGGTTTAACCTGAGAGTCACCACACCTCAGGCAAGAGGAGAGATTGAGATAGAGAAACTCTTCAAAGTAATCTCAATCCATGTGGGAATTGAACTCATGCTGTCTGCATCACAACTGGCCATCCAACCCACTGAACTAGGCTAGACGAATACATTTTTAATAAAAATAAAGACTGAAATAAGAGAGAATGGGGGACTATGAGATCAAGGGTGGATTGAGTATAAAGGTGGGAGGGACTTCTACTCAGAGAGTGAATTGAGTTTTCCCATGTGATTATGTTCATCTCAGTTTATGACATATTTACATGTGGGTAAAATGCCAAATTTTATATTCAGGTAGTTCTGCTCCTGACTGGGGAACTTTGAGGAAGGTTTAATCTTCCAGGTGCCATATTAAAATGACACCTGTCAGCACTTCACTCTCTGCAACCTAACAGCACTATTCAACCTCTCCTC
Source organism: Chiloscyllium plagiosum (assembly GCF_037043375.1). Lineage (NCBI taxonomy): Eukaryota > Metazoa > Chordata > Chondrichthyes > Orectolobiformes > Hemiscylliidae > Chiloscyllium > Chiloscyllium plagiosum. The sequence continues at coordinate 72,862,666 of NW_028270140.1, forward strand.
ATCACCCCCACCTCCTCTTGGAGATTTCTGAAACTATTTAAAGTTAGCTTCAAGTTTTAGTGACGTCTGCTCAGGCATTCTCCTTCACGTCGCCTGGGAGAGAAGGGATGTACTGTTTTCAAGAGATGGCAACAAGAGGTCATCGTGAGTTGCCAAGTCAACTTGGACCAGGGCATGACTGCAGAAGACAGTCCCACAGAAGCTTTGAGAGACTCTGGTTCCAGTACTGCAAGACCATGAACTGTGCTCCACTAAGGTATACTATTTAGTCACAGGCAGACCCCAGGTTGTGAAGTCTCCAGACTGTTTACAAATCAATTTGTACACAAATCAGAACACAATGCATGATAATAGCCACACGCGTACAGGAAACATATGGTCTGTTGGATTTTAAAAATTATACCCCTGTAAGGAATCTCATTCGTAAGTGCAAGTATTTATTTGTTAGACATTCATAAATTGGGGTGATACCCATATACTGACATCCATATTTGGAATTAGACAGCAAAAGACTTTCAGAGATTTAAAATGTTTTTTAAAGCCCGTAGTTTAGCAGAAACATCAGTTTCCACCCTTCCCTTCTGGACCCCTTTGCATTCCTGAAGCCAACTTAACCTCACCACGGAGGACAAACTCAACTTTAAAAAAAAATCACCAAATAATGTAAGAACTCAAATTCTATTTTAAAGCGAATAATTCACCACCAATTTAGCAAAACACCCAGCCACATAATTCCAACCCTGACCATCAGGGCTGTGTGACACTAACAAAAAAAAAGCAGGAAGTCGAGGAACAAGGGAGGGGACTAAATCAGAATAGTGTTGGAAGGCAAGATAATATGCTCAAGGCTTTGTGCTGCCCACCTGTCTCAAAATGCTTTGAGGGTGTTGGTGGACACTGTGTGCTCCCTTTCCAAGGGCACCAGGAACAGAGAACAGCCACCAGTATCACGTGAGTCAAAATGCTACAACACTCAGCAGACTTGCTCAAGTTGATCTGCAGCAATCATATAGCATGGAAGTACTAAACTGTGAAGAAATATCAGGACTAAGAAGAAGGCTTTCTAGTTGGGGTGTTGAAATAATCAATGTAACTTTTGTGTCTTTAACAGGTTACTCAAGTGATGGGTGAAAGCCTGAACTATAGCCAGATCTACACGGTGAGGTGGCACATCTGTGATTCATGACTGGTATTCCACTCTCTGATTTTGTCTTGTACAAGATACTTGTGTCCTTTACCTTCCTATCATTTTCCATGTAAGTGGTGATTAACATAATTTGACTCTTGTTCTTTTTACTAGCTCTTACAATACAGCCTGACAACTTTGGAGCGTACAGCCTCAATGGCATCTTCATGCTCATGTTCTTAACTTTCAGATGCATCAGCCTGTGAATGATCTTACACAATTAAATGCACAAGAATATTGACTATTTCTCTCTGTTTTCTATTACTCAGACAATTTTGTATCCACATTGCTACTGTCCCTTTTATTTCATGAGCTGTAATTTTCTCACCTGACTGTTGTGTGGTAAAATATCGAATGCCTTCTGACAGCTCATGTACACCACATCAATAGTATTACCCTCAGCTCTTTCTTCTGCAGGTCAGTTAAACATGATTTCCCCTTCACAAATTTTGTTGGTTCTTCCTAATCAGTCCATGTTTTTCCATGTGACTACTAATTCTATCCTGAATAATTGTTTCTAGAAGCTTCTCCACAATTGATGTTAAACAGATTAGGCTGTAATTTCTGGGCTTATCCTTACATAAGAGTGTGATGTTTGAAATCTTCCATTCTTCTCGCACCACTCCAGAGTCTAGGGAAGATTGAAAAATGATGACCAGTACCCTTGAAATTTCACTCTCACTTCCTTCAATATCATTAGATACATCTTATCTAGTACTGGTGCATTGTTAACTTTAAGTTGCAACAGTCTATCCCTCATGAATAGTGCTCTATCATGCACAGTTAAAAAGCTTAGAGAGACATTACACAAGATAAGTAAGCAGCATTGAGATAATTGCAAGATTTAAAGTTTAAGAACCAATAGATTACAAACAGCATTGAGGTGCTGTAAATTTAAACAGTTTAATAGTATTAAGAATAAATAACTAAATTATATAGAAATTACAGGAGAGTTTTTACTATCTCAGATTTAATGTTAGAGAGATGTGACAAGCAGAACACAGAATTTGACATCTTGAAGAAAACATTTCTTAAATGTAAAATTGCTTTAAAATTAAATCTCATGCTGAAAACTAAATACATTATTGTAGAACAGCTGGTGACATTATAAATCATTAAAGCATACATATATAAAGGTACAGATACTTTTGAAGAATTTCTAACTGCTTTTTGCTAATAGTCTGAGAAAAAACAAATGCCTTAAAAGGGCAAGATTTAGCAGAAGTGTTCAGCATCCAGTGGAATCAATAGATGATTTCATTAATGGCTTATTTAGTTTAATGAAAATCTATGACTGTGGTGCTTTAAAATCAGAATTCATAAGGGACAGAAATATTATTGGAATTATTGATGGGGATTTGTCTGCTCCATTCCAGTCCAAAGAAGACTTGACTTTGGAGAAAGTTATTCAAATTGTACTAGAAGCAGAAGCTAGGGATACTGTCTAGCAAATCCTGAGAGATGATGCATAATCCTCTCACATAAGAGCAATGAAACCTATCTATAAGGCATATTCTATCGATATGCATGACAAGCCAACAGAAATATGGAAACGTCAAATACTAAGAGTCAGTATCAGCACTGTGCATTAGAAAGTACTTATATGCATAAACTGTGCCCAGCTATGACAAAAGAATGCTACATCTGCAACACCTGTACATTTGATTTAATGACCTCAGCATCCTTATGTATCAGAGGGAAGACAACGAGGTCCAGAAGAACAGCTGGCTCAGGAACAAACTGTTGTTGACAGGTCAAGTGCAACTGGTACAAGATTTCACTGAGCTTTCTGGTTGCTTAGTAGAACCCAAAGTATTGTTATGTCTTATATTAGTACAAAAGAATTGTTTCATACTTTAAACAGGAGGGGATTCTGCAACTTCTCAGGGGCAGAGGAATTGATTTCTATTCCTATCATCACCAAAGAACATTCAGAAAAAAACCATATAAGTTAGCAAAAGAAGCAAGTAATGAGAACAAAAAAGAGCAGGACAATTTCCTTGAGCTCGTTGAGGCAATGTGAACTGGAGGTTTTCAGACAGCAAAATAGAATTATGAATGAATTGACACAGCAGTTTTGACTTTGTTGTCAGATGATGGGCTGACTCAAGCTCAAGGGTAATATTTTAAACCTTTCAAATAAGATTAATCAGCCCCACTAATGATACAGATTATGGCTAATTAAGCAGCAAGCCTCCACTCCTGTGAGTGAAAATGCGAAAATGCCTTCTTCACCAGGAAAACATACGCAGAGGATGCCATAATTTTTGCCCACTCATTTAACCTATCCTTCTGTGAAATCCACATACCTTTTTCACAACGTGCTTTATTCCTTTGCTTGGGTGTGATCTGCCTGTGCTCCTCTCATTTAAGTCATTGATGTGAGTGATCAAAAGGTGAAGCCTCAGCACAGATACCAATGCCTCAGCTCATTGCATCCTGCCAATTAGACAAAGGTTCATTTATTAATACTCTATGTTCTTCCAGCCAGCCAATCTTCTATTGTTGCTAATATGTTGCCAACTACACCATAAACCATTTATTTATTTATTTTGCATTGCAACTTATCAAATGCTTTTTTGAAAGTCCGATTACAGTACATGTAGACTTTAACCACAGCACATATTATTTCTTCAGAAAGCCTAATAAGTTAGCTAAACATGATTTCCTCATCATAAAACCATGCTGGCTCTTTCCAGCATTGAGTTTTTTCTAAGTCTTTTTTCTAAGTATAATCTCCTCAATGCTCCTTTCTTATACTTTTCACATGACAATCATCAAGTTTATTGGTCTATCATTTCCTGTTTTCCTTTCCAGTCTAATGAAGCCTTTCATGAATGAAAGGAATTTTGGAAAATTAACACCAACACATCGACTACCTCAACAGTGACACTCGTAGACTTATAATCTGTAAATTGCTCAGTACCATTTCCTTGGGGACTGTGTGATGATACTATGGCTTTAAGATATGTGTTTTGTCCTGTCTGTTTTTAAAGAGAGGGTTTAAGACAGAGATGTAAAGCAGTCTAGTGAAAGCCCATAAAGTAAACAGCTTGTGAGGTCTTGGGTTTTTTTCCAAAGTTGCAACAATAGAAGGAGCCTGAATGGGTGTTGCAAGATCCCACAGATTCAGGACTTTTCATTTTAGTTTTTCAGTTGCAGCAGTTATTGGGGTCTTGAAGCCAGGTTTGGAATCTACTCTGTATCTCTCCTGGCTACTCCCTCTCTCAGAGTTTTCTCTTGATGTTTTGTCTCTTGGACTGTAGAAATGTAAGTGATTCAATCCATTTTTATGAATTTGCCTTTGCCCAGGGTGTGTTTGAGGGATGTTACTATATTGGAACAGTTACTGCTTAGTAGTTCAATAATCTATTATTTTGTTAAGTTTTCCAATAGAGTTAAGTTATTCCAATTTCATCTTTCCTTTGTTGTATTTTAACTATAGTATATGAATAAAGTAGGTTTTGCTTCAAACCTGGTAGCTTAACCAATCGGACTCTATCTGGAATGCACTTGCCTTTAAAATAAGAAAAAGTTAAGGTTATGGCTATCTTCTTAATATATTTTGAGGGGGTTTGATCTGGTCTATAACCATTGTAATTTCACAAATTTACTCTTTTTGTTCCACCTCATGATTTATAGAAATTACTAGCCTGTTTCTTAGATCATCTGTAATGAAGGCAGAGCAAAATATTTGATCATTCATCTGCCATTTCCTTATTATCTACTATAAAGTCTACACTCTGCCTCTCTAAAGAACCAAAACTTTTTCTTGTCATTTCTAAGTACCTACCCATGGACCAAGAGATCTGGGTTCAAGTCCCACCTGTTCCAGAGGTGTATAATCTTTGAATATGTTGTTAGAAAAACTGGGTTAAAGAAAAAGAAAAATCACGTGTGGTTCATCCTTTACCACTGACAACCAAACATGCTCTTCGATGCCAAATTGGTGGTAGCACTCTACCCCAACCACAAGCCGCTGGTGGTGGTTTCGGAAGCACATGAAAATACCCTCTAATCCTGTGCTATTGTTGAAGTTATAAAAGGTGCTTGTTTCAACTCATTATGCTTTATGCAATTTTGCCTCTTCCCAAGTTTCATACATAATATGGAATAGTCCCTATTCATTGAGGTCAAAAAGAAAAAAAGATTTGGGTGTGATATTGATCCATCTCGGATAACATTTAATTTCTCTAGAGCAACTTGTGTTAAGGCAAAGACTATAGTGGATGCATCTGAAGGACATCAGACAATAAATCATAACAAGTTACATCTGTTCATCACCCCTTCCCCAAGGTAGTTAGCAATTCCTCCACCTCAGCAGCCACCTCTCCAATTTTGTATGATTTACCACATTGCTTGCTCCTATATTTTATCCAAAAGCTGAAGAAAACTATGTTGGATGTTTAGGAGTTGTGAACCATGAAGTGGAAGTGTAGGAATGTATGTCTTATACCCAACAAGCTTAACCTGCATTTAGGCTTTGCTGTCAACTGGAGAGACACTAAGTCTTTAAATGATCATTTCAAATGATTGCATGAGCACTGATGTTCTGTCTTGCTTTACTGTCATTGTAGTTTTTGAGAATGCTAGGCAAGCAGTTTCCCTCAAAGCATTTTCCATTGACAATTATTTTGTGTTCCATGTTGGCAATGATATCAGAAATTGGCAGACTTTTTCCCCTATGTACAGACAAAACCTGCCTGTACAATTTGAATGTCTTGTAAGGGGAGAAAAGAAAATTCAAAATAAAAAAATTATACAGTTGTGTTACAATGTTACCATCTTGCAAACCTCTTAAAAGATGACTGTTGAGTGGGTTAAAATAATTACAGTGCACAGTTGCTACCAGCTACACAGTTGTCATTTGTCATGTCTTGCTAACAACATTTTGAAGAAGAATTCTTTCAGAAATGTGATCCCACGCACTAAAATTATTATTACTGCAATTATTAAAGAAGAAAATCTTTAGCATTATTTGACAGTATCACTGTGACACCTTTTGTATTGGTAGCAAACAATAAACAAATACTCATGGAGCTCATCATCTTAATTGGCAGGACTTCCAGAATAAGTAGAGGAATGTGAGAGCAGCAAATTGAGTGAAGTATCTGCATATTCTAAATGCTGTCATTTGAATTTGCTGCAGATTGCCTTTTAGTTAATCTGTGCTTATTTTCAGACTCAGAAATGCATGTGATGGAGGCAAGTTACCTTTCAGGGGTAAAATATGAGATTGTACATTGGTCACTCTGTAATTTTCATTTCCATCAATTTAGGTGCTGGCTGTTTGCTGGTCTAAAAGCTAAAAGCTTCCTATCTACTTAGCACAATGAGACTGAATATCTTAACAAAACTTTTGAGAAATGTTTGTCCATTTTGCTTGCTTATACTGGTTCTATATTCAGAGTTCTAAGCTATTTTAATTTACTCAAGCCTTGAACCAGGGCATCTTCTAAAATTAGAATTAAAAAAAAAGACAATGAAGAAGGCATTTGACATGCTTGCCTTCATTGGTCATTGCATTGAGTGTGGGAGTTGGGACATGATGTTGCAGGCATCATGAGGCCACTTCTAGAATATTGTGTACAATTTTTATCATCCTTCTATAGGAGGAATGTTGCTATTCTGCACTTGAGATGATGCAGAAAATATTTACAAGGATGTCATGGGACTGGAGGGTTTGAGTTAAACGGAGGGGCTGAATAGGCTGGGACTTTTTTCCCTGGAGTGCCAGAGGCTGAAGGGTAACCTTATAGAGGTTTATGAGATTCAAGAGGGGCGTGAATAGGATGCATAGCCAAGGTCTTTTTCCTAGAGTGGACGAGTCCAAAACTAGAGGGCATAGGTTTAAGGTGAGAGAGGAAAGATTTAAAAAGCTACTGAGGGGAAATTTTCCATGCAGCGAGTGGTGTGTACGGAACAAGCTGCCAGAGGAAGTGGTGGAAGCAGATACAATTACAACAACTGGATAGGTATATGAATACAAATAGGTATGTGAATAGGAGGGGATTAGAGGGATATGGGCCAAATGCTGGCAAATGGGGCTAGGTCAGATTGGGATGTCTGGATGGTGGGAATGAGTTGGACTGAAAGGTCTGTTTCCATGCTGTATAACACTAAAACTGTGATTAAAAAGCATTTCTACATACAAAGGGTAATAGGAGTTTGGAACTGACTCCCACAAATGAGAATTGATGCAATATCAGCTCTTAATTTTCAAAGTGAGATTGTTAGGTTTTGCTAACCCAGGACAATAAAGGACATGGGACAAAGACAATTTCACCAGTTTCCTCATTTCCCCTCCCCCCACCTTGTCTCAGTCAAATCCATCGAATTCAGCACCGCCTTCCTAACCTGCAATCTTCTTCCTGACCTCTCCGCACCCACCCCAGTCTGACCCATCACCCTCACCTTGACCTCTTTCCACCTATCACATTTCCGACGCCCCTCCCCCAAGTCCCTCCTCCCTACCTTTTATCTTAGCCTGCTGGACAAACTTTCCTCATTCCTGAAGAAGGGCTTATGCCCGAAACGTCGATTCTCCTGTTCCCTGGATGCTGCCTGACCTGCTGCGCATTTCCAGCAACACATTTTCAGCATCATCAAGAATGTCAGAGTCGAAAAGTGTGTCACAAAGATAGGCATAGAAATTTAGGTCGTGGATCAGACATGATGTCATTGACTAGCAGGAGAAGCTTATATTGCCTACTTCTGAACTTATATCCTGATGTTCTATTGGCTACACTTGCTCCTCACATACTTTAATATTTTCCTTGTCCTTGTCCTAAATTTAATAGAGTCGTAGAGATGCACAGAAACAGAACTTTCAGTCCAACTTGTCCATGCCGACCAGACATCACAACCCAATCTAGTCCCATCTGCCAGCATCCGGCCCATATCCCTCCAAACCCTTCCTATTCATATACCCATCCAGATGCCTTTTAAATGCGCAATTGTACTAGCCTCCGCTACTTCCTCTGGCAGCTCATTCCATACATATACCTGCCTCTGTGTGAAAACTTTGCCCTTAAAACCCTTTTACATCTTTCCCCTCTCACCCTAAACCTATGCCCTCTAGTTCTGGACTCTCCCACCCCAGGGAAAAGACTTTGTCTATTTATCCTATCCATGCCCCTTATGATTTTATAAACCTCTGATGCTCCAGGGAAAACAGTCCGAGCGTATTCAACCTCTCCCTATACCTCAAATTGTCCAACCCTGGCAACATCCTTGTAAATCTTTCCTGAATCCTTTCAAGTTTCACAACATCTTTCTGATTGGAAGGAGACCAGAATTGCATGCAATATTCCAACAGTAGGGCCTAACTTATGTCCTGTACAGTCGCAACATAACCTCCCAACTCCTGTACTCAATACGCTGACCAACAAAGGAAAGCATACCAAATGCCTTCTTCACTACCCTATCTACCTGCGACTCCACTTTCAAGGAGCTATGAACCTGCACTCCAAGGTTTCTTTGTTCAGCAACACTCCCTAGGACCTTACCATTAAGTGTATAAGTCCTGCTCAGGTTTGCTTTCCCAAAATGCAGCACCTCGCATTTATCTGAATTAAGCTCCATCTGCCACTTCTCAGCCCATTGGCCCATCTGATCAAGATCCTGTTGTAATCTGAGGTAACCTTCTTTGCTGTCCACTAAATCTCCAATTCTTGTGTCATCTGCAAACTTACTAACTATACCTCTCATGCTCACATCCAAATCATTTATATAAATGATGAAAAGTAGTGGGGCCAGCACCAATCCTTGTGGCACACCACTGGTCACAGGCATCCAGTCTGAAAAACAATCCTCTACCACCATCCTTTGTCTTTTACCTTTGAGCCAGTTCTGTATCCAAATGTCTTGTTCTCCCTGTATTTCATGAGATCTAACCTTGTTAACCAGTTTCCCATGGGGAACCTTGTTGAACGCCTTACTGAAGTCCAGATAGATCATGTCTACTGCTCTGCCCTCATCAATCCTCTTTGTTACTTCTTGAAAAAACTCAACCAAGTTTATGAGACATGGTTTCCCAAGCACAAAGCCACGTTGACTATCCATAATCAGTCCTTGCCTTTCCAAATATATGTACATCCTGTCCCTCAGGATTACCTCCAACAACTTGCCCACCACTGATGTCAGGCTCACTGGTCTATAGTTCCCTGGCTTGTCCTTTCCACTGTTCTTAAACAGTGGCACCACATTAGCCAACTTCCAGTCTTCCGGCACCTGACCTGTGAGTATTGATGATACAAATACCTCAGTAAGAGGCCCAGCAATCACTTCTCTAGCTTCCCACAGAGTCTTAGGGTTCACCTGATCAGGTCCTGGGGATTTATCAGCTTTTATGTGTTTCAAGACATCCAGCATTTCCTTCTCTGTAATATCAAATGTTTTAAATAAAGCAAAATGAGCAAATGGCAAAGAGATTTCAACAATTAGCCATCTGAAGGAATGAACTATAGAGCTAAATTTTTGTTTTTAGGTCTTCAGTATTTTATTGGATGGAAATGTATTTTTTTAAATTAATTCAGGAAATCTGGACTTGGCTGGCTGGGCCAACATTTATTATACATTCCTAATTGTCCATGAGAAGGTGGTAGTGAGCTGCCTTCTTGAACTGCTGCTGTTCATTTGAACTAGGGACACCGACAATGCCTTTGGGGAGGAAGTTTCAATAATTTGACCTCCAATAATGCCAGAGGAACAGTGATATAGCTTCAAGTCAGGATGGTGAGTGGCTTTTCAGGAATTCAGAAATACCAGCACAAACAATCTTCAAGAAAATGGTAATTAAGGATGGAGGGCAGGCTCCTGAGGCTGGAGAGGAAATAAGATGGCTTCCTAGCAACAGATCAGTTTATATAAGCACAAGAAATTAGCCCCTCAAGGCTCCGTCAACACTCAATGAGCCATGATATTACTGGGGCAGGGCCCAAAAGAAAGGCCATGGTAATTTTTATAAATGACAGGATAATGGTTTATCTGTTTGGATTTTGAATTCCATATTTCCATTTACCCCTGATAATTCCTTTGCCTAATTTTAATTCCTTTGTATAATAAGAATTGATCTAATTCTGCCTTAAAAATATTCAATGATCCACTTCCAATGTTTTCTGAGGGAGAGTTCCAAAGTTGTACAACCCTCTGAGAGAAAACAAAATTGTCCTCATTTCTGTCCTATAAGGGTAACCTCTAATTTCAAAATGGCGCCCCTTAGTTCTTGACTGATCCACAAGATGAAATTTCTTTTCCATGTTCACTTGTCAATCCTCTGTATGACCTATCCTCATAAGACAGCCCAAGTCATTTCCTGTTATCAAAGGTGAGGCTATGCCAGCAGTATGTTGTTAGTCGCTGGAAATTGTAGGCTGGCCTGCCTCCAGTCTTAGCTCCCATTGAAAGGTCAGTCTTTTAGTTTAGTTTTTTACTCAAAACTTTAAGGGACTGAAAATCCTTAATCCTTCCATTGCCAAAGGAATGTAAATTATACAAAAATTCAGATAAGCAATATCTTGTCTTGTGGATAGATTATTGTGGCCTTTCTTGTGGGTGTAGTCCCTGCTTTAGTAACATCACTGATATGTATGGGATTCAAATTCACCTTGTTGATCATTCCAATGTCTGAAGTTTCTAAGCCCTATTTTTACTTCAGAGGACATTCCATGCACAAGCCTCCTATATGTCTTGGAAAGTGGAATCTGTCTAAAACTAAATTTTTCTTGAGTTTTCCATGTAATAGGACATCTGATATAATGATTGTTGCTATCACAGTAACTAGCCTTCCCAAAACATTAACAAATTTCTAGTAAATGTGATCAAAATTAAAGCATAAGAACTATCACAAGAATCACCAGCTCACGATGTTCCATTGAACTGAAAATTCAAAGTTTCTCTGTCACCACATGTATCAATGCAATATTTGGGAGAATAAGAAATTCTAATCTTAGACAGAATAATAATTAGATTTCAGATGAAGTAGGCAAGGGGACAACAGTCATCCTGACTCCATGTGTAGCAGTCATGGTTCATTGGTGAAAGGAGTTAAATGGTTCAAATGACAGAAATGAAACAGTATAAACTGACAGCCCCTAGAAATATTGTATAGCTAGTGCTCAGGGTCAGAGGGTAGACCTCATCAGACTGTCTTTGAAGGGACAATCTCTATCCGGGAACTGTGTTCATAGATGGAAGATGGACTGGAAGAAGAATGTAGAAGATTGACAGAAGAGTTCCCTAACATTTTGTTGAATCAGTAAGATTCTGCCTTTCCAACTTTAATGAGATCCATGCACTATGTGACAATAGCTTGTTTGTCCAGTAGTATCAATGAACCACACTTAATTATCATTAGTTATAGATAACTCTCCTTGGAGTTTTCTTTCAATTGAAATAAAGGCCAATTAGCTATGCCACCCTGCAGGTGTACAAGGTCAGTCCTCTCTGTATCATTTCAATTTTAGTATATGTGTTGCCTTGTGGTCTGATTAACTAACGTATGGTATTGAAACAATTGCTTCTTAACAACCTTTAATGAATTATCTGAAAATTCCTTACAAGTGGTCAACTGTTATACTAATGCAACTGAGGTCATCAATGCCCCAAACCCAAACATATTTGGTTTTCTTGGGTCTGCCATCAACTTCCAGGGTGAGGACTGTCTGAGAACCAACAAGATCTCTTTTGGAAATTGGTAAAATTGGTTAACTGTAAAAAGATTACAATTACGAGTTGAGTTATTTCAATGTGAACATCACAGTATCAGCACAGGGGAAATAATGCCTGACAAATTTACAAGCATTTTTGGAGACAATAACAATGCAGGATATATAAAGGAGAAGCAATGAATGTAATGTATATTTAGGTTTTCAAAAGAGACTTCATAAGGTATTAAGCTATTCAGTAAAATAAGAATCCATGGTGATGGAGTTAGTATATCCACTTGGATAGACGACTGGCTAGCTAATAAAGAACAGTTGGGATAAGGGGGGCATTTTCCGGATGGCAACTAGTGAAGTGCCACAGGGATCAATATTGGGGCCACAATTATTTGCAATATACACATGAATGACTTTTATGAGGAAAGTGCATGTACAAACAGGTGACATAGAAATAGATGGAAAGGCAAATGGTAAGGATGACACAAAGAGTTTGTACAGGGATATATCAGGTTAATTGAGTGGGGAAAAAAAAACTTGGCAGATGGAATATACGATGGGAAAATGTGAGGTGATGCACTTTGACCAGAAGAATAGTAGAGTTCAATATTAATTAAATGGGGAAAGACTGCAGAAAGCTATAGCACACAGGGAGTCCTTGTGCATGAATTACAACAACCTAGTTTTAAAGTTCATAAAGTAATAAGGAAAACAAACCAAATGTTAGTCTTTATTTCAAAGGGAATAGGGTATAAACTGTTTTATTAAAGCATTAGAAGTCATTAGTCAGATCACGGCTAGAATACTGTGAACAGTTTTGGGTCCCTTATCTAGGAAAGATACATTGGAATTGGAGACAGTTCACTAGGCTGGTATGAAGGGACTGTCTTAGTAGGAAATTTAAGTAGATTGAGCCTGTACTCATTAAAATTTCAAAGAATGGGAAGCAACTTTATTGAAACATATAAGATTCTTAGGGGATTTTGCAAAGTAGATGCAGACTGGTTGTTTTCCCTTATGGGAAAGTCCAGGACCACAAGGCATAATCTCAGAACTGAGGATTGCACATTTAAGAAAGAGGTGAGGAGGAATTTCTTGTCCCAGAGGGTAGTGAATGTGTGGAATTCTTTACTGCAGAGAGCTGTTAAAGCTGAATCAGTCAATATATTCAAAGCTGAGATAGATTTTTAATCAGCAGTGAGATCAATAGTCATGGGGAAATGGCAAGAAAGTTGAGGATTATCAAATCAGCCATGATCTCATTGAATGGTAAAGCAAATTCTGTGGACTGAATGGTTAGTTTTGTTCCTAGACAGCAGTAACTGCTGTACATGAAAATGTGTTTCAGATGAAACAATCCACTCTTGAGTTGGAGCTGAGATAAAGTTAACTGATTAGTTAACAGAATCATCCGCAGCAGCAGAGGTAAAGAGGTGTTTTTATTCTTTAGTAAGTCATTGTTTAACTCATAAAATTTTGAAAAATGCTCTTGGAGTTTATCGTTTCTCATTAGGATTTCTCTTTGATGGGTAAGAATGTGCTTAAACCTAAAACATTCTCTCATATGAGATAGAGCACTGGATAGGTTCTCTGTTTGCACATCCTAAACTCTCTTGCCTGCAATGGAATTTTTATATAGGTACATTTCTATTAACATAACACAAGCATTTCTAGACTTATGCAATCTGTATGCACATTTATGACAAGTTAATCAGTTTTAGATTAGACAAGTAAATGTTACATTAGGAATCATTTTCCCTCTTCTTGTAAAACTTCTGCCATTTCAAGAAACCTAACATGACAATCATAATGGTTCCAGCAGTTTGTAATTTACAGTTTATATTTGATAAAGTGTGATGGGTACAAATCAATCTCTGATGTATTCTATCAATACAGAAAACTTCACATCTGATTGAAATAAGGACATTAACCTTTGTGTAATTTGGTTGACTTCTTTGGTATTCTTCTGTGCATTCCATTTTTATGGGCATTTTACAGTATTTTATAAATTTAAGGTTGCAAACTAGCCTTAGCTCTGTTCATAATCTGATAGGCAACATTCAAAATTTGCTCCACGGAGGAAATTAAACTGTTAAAAGTGTAAAAACTGACAATTTGAGAAAAGGATTCAGAGAACACAAACAGTAACAGAATGAAGCTCTCGTTCTATAAGTTTTTCACTCAGTCTCAAACATAATTGCATTTGAAAACTCCCCTCATTGCTTGATGCATTATTAGAATATACAAAATTGTTGCTCTGCATAATGCTTCCTCAACACCATTCTGTTTTCAAAAATGTTAAAATCTGCATTTCTAAATGTATGTCTCACCTTGAAAGGAGCTGTTCCTATTAAAATGCACTTTAAATACACTTTTAAATCAGAGCTGATAAAACTACAAGGTGCAGCTGGATTCAGACAATTAAACTTTACCTTGCATTTATTGTTGGCTACCAGTTAATAGCAGATGCACTTTCAATGCATGTTCCGTGAACTGAATAGTGGCTATTGCTATCAAAACCACTTACCAAGCTTTTGTCCTCCTGCTTTACAGTGTATAAAATGAAGGCACTGTGCCATAGAAGGACATTAACTCTAAATAATTTTCCTTCTCGAACAATATGGCAATTTAATGCTATAATGGCACCTGAACATCATGTTCGGGGTAAACAGGATAATTTGACATGATGGGTGAGAAATTAAATCTATTCAAAGCCTTTAAAAATCCATCTTTCTGATAGAGTTGAATAAGCCAATATTTTCCTTTCTCGCAGTTTTTTTTTTCCTTCTTTAACAACCAAATTGGAAAATTGCCTATGCTCGGTACTTATAGTAAGATCAGAGACATGTTCTTTACTTAAGCATTTACAATTTTGCTATAAACAGCAAGTACTATTCCTGATGTATATATTTCTCTGATTGGTAATTTGTTTGGAAAAGTAAATGTAAGGAAACAGATGAGCAATGGAGTGAGAAAATGCCAACTTCTTTCATTCACCATTAGTGATAGTGGGGCTAATATTCACCTAAAATGGGTAAAAATAAACATTGAGGAAATCATAAGGGGAGAGAAAAAAACAATAGTTGACCAAGGGCTGGTTATATACATGAAGGAAGGGCAAATCTGTGTGTATGAGCAGAGCATTACAGTAGCATAAAAGAATTTTCTGCAACACTGAATAACTGTTAACTGTAATTTTCAGATTGTTTTTTATCATTCACGGATTATAGGCATTGCAGGCTTGGCCAGCATTTATTTCCCATCCATAATTGCTCTAGTGAATGTGGTGGTGAGCTGTCTTCCTGAACTGCTGCAATTCATGTGTTGTAGGTATACCCATAGTACTTGGATTTTGTCCTAATGTCACTGAAGGAACAGTGACATCCTATGCCCAACCACGTCAGGATAACGTATGGCTTGGAAGGAAGCTCACAGTTGGTCTTCCTGGACATCTGCTGCCCTTGTCTTTCTGATGGTAGATATCCTAGGTTTGGAAGTTGCAATCTAAGCAAACTTCTTGGTTTTTTGCATTGTAACTTGGAGATGGTACACACTGTTGTTGCTGTTTATTGGTAGTGCAAGAAGCAAAATTTAAAACTGTTGGATGGAGTGTCAATCAAGCGTGTTGCTTCATTGCGGATAGTGTTGAGCTTCCTGAATGCTGATTGAATGTATGACATCACATTCATGATTTCTGCCTCATTGATCCTGGCAAAGCTTTGAGATGTCCTCCAAAAACCACAATCATTTTACCATGTTTGACATATAATTTCAACCAATCACTGATTCCAGTCGACTCCATTTTTGCTAGAGCTCCTTGCTATTATACTTGATCAAATGGCTTAATGTCAAGGGATGCAACTCTCACCTCACCTCTGAAGCCTGATTCTTCCATCCATGTTCGGATCAACATTGTAATGAGGTCAAGAGGTGAAAGACTTTGGCCAATTCTAAACTGACCATCAGTAAGCAGGTTATTTTTGACTAAGTGCTGCTTGATAGCAATATTGATTACACTTTCTAATACTTTCCTGGTGATCAAGAATCAACTGATGGGTAGTAATTGTTGAATTTAATTGGTTTTGCCTTTTGTGTACAGGACGTACCTGGATAATTTTCCACATTGTCATGTAAATGCTGTAGATGCATTGGAACAGCTTGACTAATAATATGGTTTGTATAGGAGCACGAGTGTTCAGTACTGTTGCAGGAATATTGTCAGGCCCCTTAGTCTTTGTAATATCCAGTGTCTTTGGCTGTTTCTTAATATTATACAGAGTGAATTCATTTTATTCATTCATGGACCTTTATCTAATAAGTAATGAAGTACTTAAGTGCCCAGTTCTGAGGAAGCATCATCGGATCTGAAGCGTTCACTTTGATTTCTCTTCACAGATACTGCTAGATCTGCTGAGCTTTTTCAGCAACTTCTGTTTATGTTAAAGAGCCTCAATTGGTCAAGGCAAGTAGAGTATCTGCATCTCCCATACTTCTGGTAAATCACCAAAAGAAGCGGGTAGACAATGGGCATAGTGTTGACTCATGCCACTCAATTTTATGGCACCCCTTCCCATGACACTGTGACTGAACTATGCCAGCTGCTGGAGTGAGACCTCGGACCTGAACAGGTGGCTGGCCGTCCTATCCCAGTAGCTATCCAGATGACACTAAACTTTTATATAACTAGCTACTTCCAAGGATCCACTGGGGAACTGGATGGGGCCTCACACCCCTCAACACACAAATACATCAAAGCTTGAACCAATGCAATTTGTGATAGGACACGCTGCTTCATCTTGTTTCCCCACGATGAGATCAGTGATGTAGCATGGGTTTGCCAACAAAGCTGACTTGCCTCAGGTGCAAGATGCCACAGTTTTTTTTCTGGTAAATTCTGAACATTATGCCTTTGAAGGATCTCAGTGGAATTGTTTTCACTTGAGACATCCAAACCCAGTATAGGCAGCTGAGTAAAACATTGGTGACTGGAAGGGAACAACAATTTGGTTAAAATTGCTCCAATATAAACTATTGAGTCTGAAAACAATAATTTACTTTTGTCCATCTCCTCGATGAATGGGCTTGCTCATTTCAAGGCCTTTGCAATCACTGGCAGTCTGTCTCAACTAAGCAACAGATTCTATCGATCGGATTTAGGATTGAACATCCAACCTTAATCGAAGGTAGATTGGGATTCTGCTCTGTTGGGTCCCAGAAATTTCCAGACCACTGTCTTAAGACTGAGACTCATCATCCATAGTTACAAAAAGGCCACAAGAGCAAAAAACTTTTGAATGCTGAAATTCAGATAAAAAAAAACAGAAAATGCTGGAATGCACTCAACAGGTCTAGCAACCATCAATGGAGAAATAAACAATAATCAGCAACTTCAATATTAACCAACAATGGGAAAATGACAGTCAGCAAGAGGTTAAAGACTTTAACATGGGAAATATATTCCCAAGATGCCATGTAGGCATACCCCAACCCCCAGCAATCCCTCACCCCACAACCAGTCTTTTCTTTCAGAAACAGCTATCAGGGTAATGGAATGTTTTACCATACAGGGGTGTGGGATATGGCTAACATATTTAAATTGGGCTTTTACAGTGCAGTTGAAAGCCAGTTTAAACTTTACCAGATCAGAACTGTTGTCTCCACAGGTAAATGTCTTTCTCAGCACCTCTTCTAGGCAGGAGGAGCAGGATTGTCTCCCATCACCATTTATCTTTGTGATGCATGTTAACTGTCGGTATGTTAGACTCTGAATTATCAGCAAATTACGGAAAGTGATTTGTCAGCTAATCATTTGGGTTTTTGTAGTGATTGGAACCAGGTAGATCTCATTGACCATGAGATCCCTAATTGACGCTGTTAGCCTGCGCCAATCAGGACGCCCCAACTAACTGATGTAAACAGGGGCTCGCACGCGGTATCCACCAACACCCTGGAGTTGTTCAGGGAGAGGTGGGTACCGCAGGGAGTGGAGTGTATTATTTCCCCGTCCAATTCTATTTTGATTTAATCCCTCCCGTCCCCTTCATTGTTTGATCACGCAGCATTGGCCTTTGATGTGAAGGGCACTGCTTGTCACTGGCCACTTAGGTGTTTCTTTTCTTCCTGGTGGTGGAAATTGAATAAAGATTCATACACCTTGTGTCTCTCACTGTGTCTCACACCTGCACACACACAACATGGGTGTGGGGGGGAAATAAGCACTACTGCAGTTAGGCAGCAGTGTGGGGGCAACAAAAAGGAAAAAAGGCAAAAAGAGAAAAAAATTAAAAAATAAACAGGAGTGTTAGAGGTTCTGTTCATTCTGCGAGCTGGCTCTGAAAAAGAAATGACTGTCGGGGTTCTGTTCAAAGAAAAAAAAATAAACAGGGGATAGCATGCGGTGTCCACCAACACCCTTGAGCTGTTCAGGGAGAGGTGGGTGCTGCAGGGAGTGGAGTGCATTATCTCCCCCCTCCAACTCTATTTTGATTTAATCTCTGCCCTCCCCTTCACGGGTTGATCACGCAGCACTGCCCTTTGACGTGGAGGGCACTGCTTGTCACTGGCCACTTGGGTGTTTTCTTTTCTTCCTGGTGGTGGAAACTGAATAAAGATTCATGCACCTTGTGTCTCTCACTCTGTCTCACACCTGCACACACACATCATGGGTGCTGGGGGAAAAATAAGCACTATCGCAGTTAGGCAGTAGTGTGTGTGGGGGGGGGGGGGGGGGGGGGGGGGGGGGTAATAAAAATAAATAAATAAACAGGGGATTCAGAACCTCCTCAGTTCAGGTGACTGTCTCTGAGCTGGCTGACCACAGCCAGTTTGCTATACATAAGAAAATAAAGGGTGACTTGGTGACGGGATACCGGCCTCCATCCAGTTATTTCAGTGGCAAAGGGAGAAAACTGTATATGCCTGAAAAACATACACTCACAATAGTCATCTTTGAGTTGAGGTAAGCAATTCTGGCATCGTGCCTTTATTTGAGAAGATTGACAGATGAAGACTGGGCCCAGTATGTGAAAAGAGTGCAATATTCTTAATGGGCAAATGACACAAATCTACATGAGAAAGACCAGGCCTACATCACCGGACTTAGTGGTGGTAGGATGTAGTGATTGGAACCAGGTAGTTCTCGGTGACTATCAGATCCTTGATTGGAGTTGTTAACCTGGGTCAATCAGGGAACCCCGGCTAACCAACGTTAACAGGGGATTCAGAATCTCCTCAGTTCAGATACTGACTCCAAGCTGGCTGGCCACTGCCAGTTTACCGTGCACATGTAAACAAAGGGTGAATTGCTGATGGGATACTTGCATCTGTGCAGTTATTTCAGTTATTCCTTTGTTTGTTTCTTGTTTTCCTGCATCAGCATAACTAGTTATGATATACATTTAAACAAAACACTGATACTCTTCATAACAGCTCACTGCTAGATCTAGAACTTAAGGAGCTTTCAACGCAGGCTTCTCCCTCTGATCATGGTTTCTCCTCCGCACTGTGATTTCTCACCTCTCAGTCTAGTTCAACTTTTTCATTCCCAGGTTTCAGGGGCCTTCTGCAATGTGCCTGGTTATAGCGTCATGCAATACTTTTTCTGCCAGCTATTGGTCAGGCTGCTAACTGTGTAGCTGCAACACAGGAAATGGATATTGACAGCCACTTGACCACCCTTCCTACATCACTGTAAATATTGGAACTGGTGACTTACATTCAAAATGCAAGACCAGCACATTTGGGAGAATATAGATCATACTTGTTGATGTTCTCCATAAAACAAAAAAAAGGTAACCAATAAATTTTCCATTTATTCTAGACTCTGCACATTTGCAATAAATCAAGTCAAGTTAAAATAATGTAATCGGTATAAACCTAACAAACCAAATGTATAAATACGGTTTCTAGCAACATTTTGCGACAGGATTTACTCTGTTTTTTATAGGAAATTGGAATGCCAACTGTATCCTGGGAGCAAGCATAATAATACCAGAAAAGATCAGGTAATCAGGAGACTGAGGAGGACCCAGCATGAACAGTGCAAACTGAGAGCTGCACAAGGAATCTTCGTATAAAACCTTAATCACAAGCTTCAGCGTTTCTGTCATGAGTTCAGGATTGCTGAGGAAAAAAGCTAATCAGTCTACAAGAGAAAACTCATGTGGATTCAGAGAACTTGTCTGATCTTTCAGTGATGAAAGATGAAATGCCAATGCTGCTACATGCATTTACAAATAGATTTTTTTTTGGATCTAATTTTCTTGGGTGAAGACACAGTGAGATAGTAATGTGTGCATTACATCTTTTGGCAGGGAAGATGACAGGGTAAACACAGCTGAAAAACGTGGGAGGGCAGAATTTTTTTCAAAATGCAACTTAAGCAGATCTTTTGGTTCACATTTTTAAATTACAGGCTTGGCAGGTTGTCAAGAAAAAAAGTATTTTAAAAAGTAGAAACAGAAGAAGCATTTCAAAATTGGAGAAAATGAACTAGTTGCTTCAAGGAAAAAGACTGCTGAGCAGCTAGCAAATAGAGAACTAATGAGAGTTTCTGAATTGAATCTCCAACTCTCCTGTTGTCAGTAAAACTCTGTTCACATTGCACTGTGCCTCATACAATAAAATCCATATGGGGCATTAATCGGATTAGACACACTAATCAGTTACCCATTCAGCACTCCAATGGACAAATAAGTGAAAGGGTTAGCTTTTTCAGCCACTACTACTTCCTGATCAAGGGCTTAAATTAATTATATCCATTTTTTTAAAAAGCCTTCCTGTTTATAGAAGTATTTGATTCTCGTGTTAGATGCAACAGCAATCAGTGGGTTAGCTGAACCTTTGTGTATTGGCCGTGATAGATCCAGATAACAAAGACGTGCTTTATAGTTTCCTGGCATATTTATCAGCTTCCCAGCAACATGGCAGCATTAATTTCAGTGAGTTCTGAAAAGGATTAACTAAACAATCCATATCCATCTTGTACATTTTTACTTCTCATCGCTTCAAGTAAACTGCACATTTAAAAAAAAACAGAATTGTTTTGAAACGTTATCTGTGTGGGTAATGAAAATAAAATGTAGATATTGATTATGAAGTTTTAAAATAATTTTAACAAATACTTATACATGTAAACACAGACAAAAATATATTTAAAGTACAGAATTCTATGCTGAAAAACCAACAGCTATTCCAACAAATACTTGACATGTTTCCAAAATGGTCTTGTGGCAATGGAACCTCTGCCCACTACATTAAGGTCAGCAACATAATGAATCAAGGGGATTCAAGCAAGAACTCTGATCGTTGATGTTCCTGAACCACAGGCCTTCTCTGCTTTAGTCAGCATAAATGAGTCAGGCCCAATCAGTTGAAACCTCAATCAGCAACCTGACACCTTCAATTTTAAAGTAGTCGCTTTGACAAAAAGCCTGCAGTGGGGAGCGAAAGATCCCCTTTGATGAGGCAAATCTCCACTTTTGCTTGTGTGATGTCTCATTGTGTTCTGACTTCTGGAAAGCAACAAATTACTTCATAAAACCCAAAAAACTGCCAATGCTGTAAATAGCTGGAAAAGCTCTGCAGGTCTGGCAGCATTTACATAGAACATAGAACAATACAGCACAGAACAGGCCCTTCGGCCCACGATGTTGTGCCGAACATTTATCCTGGCTTAAGCACCCATCCATGTACGTATCCAATTGCCACTTAAAGTTCGCCAATGATTCTGACTCTGCCACTCCCACAGACAGCGCATTCCATGCCCCCACCACTCTCTGGGTAAAGAACCTACCCCTGACATCTCCCCTATACCTTCCACCCTTCACCTTAAATTTATGTCCCCTTGTAACACTCTGTTGTACCCGGAGAAAAAGTTTCTGATTGTCTACTCTATCTATTCCCCTGATCATCTTATACACCTCTATCAAGTCACCCCTCATCCTTCTCCGTTCCAATGAGCAAAGGCCTAGCACGCTCAACCTATCCTCGTACGACCTATTCTCCATTCCAGGCAACATCCTGGTAAATCTTCTCTGCACCCTCTCCAAAGCTTCCACATCTTTCCTAAAGTGAGGCGACCAGAACTGCACACAGTACTCCAAATGTGGCCTAACCAAAGTCCTGTACAGCTGTAACATCATTTCACGACTCTTGAATTCAATCCCTCTGCTAATGAACGCTAATACACCATAGGCCTTCTTACAAGCTCTATCCACCTGAGTGGCAACTTTCAAAGATCTATGAACATAAGACCCCAAGATCCCTCTGCTCCTCCACCTTACTAAGAACTCTATCGTTAACCCTGTATTCCGCATTCTTATTTGTCCTTCCAAAATGGACAACCTCACACTTGGCAGGGTTGAACTCCATCTGCCACTCCTCAGCCCAGCTCTACATCATATCTAAGTCCCTTTGCAGCCGACAACAGCCCTCCTCACTATCCACAACTCCACCAATCTTCATATCATCTGCAAATTTATTGACCCACCCTTCGACTCCCTCTTCCAAGTCATTAATAAAAATTACAAACAGCAGAGGACCCAGAACTGATCCCTGCGGAACTCCAATTGTAACTGGGCTCCAAGCTGAATATTTACCATCTACCACCACTCTCTGACTTCGACCGGTTAGCCAATTTTCTATCCAACTGGCCAAATTTCCCTCTATCCCATGCCTCCTGACTTTCAGCATAAGCCTACCATGGGGAACCTTATCAAATGCCTTACTAAAATCCATGTATACTACATCCACTGCTCTACCCTCATCCACATGCTTGGTCACCTCCTCAAAGAATTCAATAAGACTTGTAAGGCAAGACCTACCCTTCACAAATCCGTGCTGGCTGTCCCTAATCAAGCAGTGTCTTTCCAGATACTCATAAATCCTATCCCTCAGTACCCTTTCCATTACTCTGCCTACCATCGAAGTAAGACTAACTGGCCTGTAATTCCCGGGGTTATCCCTATTCCCTTTTTTAAACAGGGGCACAACATTCGCCACTCTCCAGTCCCCTGGTACCATCCCTGTTGACAGTGAAGACGAAAAGATCATTGCCAACGGCTCTGCAATTTCCTCTCTTGCTTCCCACATAATCCTAGGATATATCCCGTCAGGCCCGGGGGACTTGTCTATCCTCAAGTTATTCAAAATGTCCAACACATCTTCCTTCCTAACAAGTATCTCCTCTAGCTTACCAGTCCATTTCACACTCTCCTCTTCAACAATAGGGTCCCTCTCGTTTGTAAATACTGAAGAAAAGTACTTATTCAAGACCTCACTTATCTCTTCCGACTCAATATACACAGTCTCCCACTACTGTCCTTGATCGGACCTACTCTCGTTCTCGTCATTCTTATGTTTCTCACATACGCATAAAATGCCTTGGGGTTATCCTTGATCCTATCCGCCAAAGATTTTTCATGCCCTCTCTTAGCTCTCCTAATCCCTTTCTTCAGCTCCCTTCTGGCAATCCTGTATCCCTCCAATGTTCTGTCTGAACCTTGTTTCCTCAACCTTATGTAAGCCCCCATCTTCCTCTTTACAAGACATTCAACCTCCCTCGTCAACCAAGGATCCCTCACACGACCATCTCTTTCCTGCCTGACAGGTACATACATATCAAGGACACGTCGTATCTGTTCCTTGAAAAAGTTCGACATTTCCATGACATCCTTCCCTGACAGCCTATGCTCCCAACTTATGCTCCTCAGATCCTGTCTTATGGCATCATATTTACCCTTCCCCCAATTGTAAAACCTACTCTGTTGCACACACCTATCTCTCTCCATAGCCAAGGTGAAAGTCACAGAATTGTGGTCACCATCACCAAAACGTTTACCCACTAACAAGCCCATCACTTGTCCCGGTTCGTTACCAATATGGCCTCCTCTCTGGTCGGGCAATCTACATACTGAGTTAGAAAAGCTTCCTGTACACACTGCACAAACACCGCCCCATCCAATCTACTTGATCTAAAGAGCTTCCAATCAATGTTTGGGAAGTTGAAATCACCCATGACTACTACCCTGTGGCTTCTGCACCTTTCCAAAATCTGATTCCCAATCTGTTTCTCCACATCTCTGCTGCTATTGGGGGGCCTATAGTAAACACCCAACAAGGTGACTGCACCTTTCCTATTTCTGACTTCAGCCCATACTACCTCCAAAGGCAGATCCCCCTCGAACTGCCTTTCTGCAGCCGTTATACCATTTCTAATTAGCAACGCCACCCCCCCACCTTTTTTACCACCCTCCCTAATCTTACTGAAACATCTGTAACCAGGAATCTCCAACAACCATTCCTGTCCCTCTTCTATCCACGTTTCCGTGATGGCCACAACATCGTAGTCCCAGGTATCGATCCACGCCTTAAGTTCACCCACCTTATTTCTGATACTCCTTGCATTGAAGTATACACACTTGAGCCCATCTCTGTGTCCGCAAGTACTCCCTGTCAGTGCTACCTTCTCCACAGCCTCCCTACATTCTTGGACATCCTGACAAACAGCTAGCCTACTTGCTGGACTACAAGTCCGGATCCCATCCCCCTGCCAAATTAGTTTAAACCCCCCCGAAGAGTGCTTGCAAACCTACCCCCCAGGATATTGGTGCCCTTCTGGTTCAGGTGCAACCTGTCCTGCTTGTACAGGTCCCACCTTCCCCAGAATGCAGTCCAATTGTCCAAATACCTGAAGCCCTCCCTCCTACACCATCCTTGCAGCCACGTGTTCAACTGCACTCTCTCCCTATTCCTTGCCTCACTGTCACGTGGCACCGGCAACAACCCAGAGATGGCAACTCTGTCCGTCCTAGCTTTTAGCTTCCAGCCTAACTCCCTGAGCTCCTGAATGACCTCCCCACCCCTCTTCCTACCTATGTCGTTGGTGCCAACGTGCACCACGACTTCTGGCTGCACACCCTCCCCCTTAAGGATTCTGAAGACACGGTCCAAGACGTCTCGGACCCTGGCACCCAGGAGGCAACAAACCATCCGAGAGTATCGCCCATGTCCACAGAACCACCTGTCCGTCCCTCTAACGAAAGAGTCTCCTATAACTAGCGCTCTCCTCCTCTCCACCTTTCCCTTCTGAGCCTCAGAGCCGGACCTCGTGCCAGAGACCCGGTCACTGCAGCTTACCCCTGCTAGGCCGTCCCTCCCAACAAGCGGTATACTTATTGTTGAGGGGAACGACCACAGGGGATTCCTGCACTGCCTGCTTCCTCCCCTTCCCACATCTAACTGTTACCCAGCTACCTCTGTTCTCTGGCGTAACTATGTCCCTGTAGCTTCTATCTATCACCCTCCCAGCCTCTCGAATAATCCTCAGTTCATCCAACTCCAGTTCCAGTTCCCTAACTCGTTCTGTGAGGAGCAGGATCTGACTGCATTTCCTGCAGATGAAGTCGGCAGGTGTATCGGTGGTCACCCCTACCTCGTACATCCTGCAGGAGGAACATTCCACTGCCTGCGCTGCCATTACTCTACACTTCCTCTCCAAAACAAGAACACTGAGTAGCTTACCTGCAGACTTTAAAGTTAGGTTAGAGAAGGAGGATGGGAGGGAGGCCCTACTATGTAGGTCCTAGGGTCTAGAATACACCCACTCAAATATCAATCACTTACCTTCCCGACTAGCTCTGCGCTCCAACTTCACTTCCGACCTGCTCGCGCCGCTCTCTGCTGTGAAAAAGAGAAATCCGAGTTAATGTTTCAGGTTCTTACATGTACATAAATGGTCAAATAAATGTTTAAAATGTCCTTGAACATCCACCCCACCTCACACCTCACACCTCACACCTCACACCTCACACCTCACACCTCACACCTCACACCTCACACCTCACACCTCACACCTCACACCTCACACCTCACACCCCACACCCCATACCCCACGTCCCACATTAAGCTATCTCTATTGTATACCCACTATTACCTCACACCTTAGGGTCCGTGAAGGTATAGACATATCTAAGCCAGAATACACAGATTCTGGAGCTGTAATTTTAAATTAAATTGAAATAGTTTTGTTGCTTTCATTAAAACTGCAACATCAATTATGGTGAAGTGGTTTTGACAGCATGATGAATGATATGATAAATCTGAAGCAAGGGAAGGACAGAGAGATAACTATAACAACATCTACTTCATCTGAAACCACTTCTGTTCTAATAGGCTTTTGGCTTAGCATTTGACTGTTAAGCAGTTCACTACCAGATCGAGCTTGAACATTTCAAATTGTAACATGATTCCTTCTCTCTGGCCAAAACTGTTCTCTATTTTAAGGCTGGTTCCAAATTCCATTTATCTATGAAAAATGTCAGATTGTCCACAGCAGAAACCTCTGACCTGAAAATATTCTCAAATGTGAGAATTCACAGGATTTGTTCTCCTTAATACTCTTACTTGAGACTGGTTTATGAGTTTCACCCTTGTTCGTTCAAAATGAACAAACTCAAACCAGTTTTCTTGGTACAACAAAACTAAACATTATATCAATATAGTTTGCAAATGCTGCAGATTGCAAATGACAATCTTTTCAATCAATATTATTGTCTTAATTGGCATCAGTACAAAAAGGAGTCTGCGCATCCGCAAATAATTTTTCACTTCAGTGACCATCATAAGCATTTACATTATGTTATAAATTTTGCATAGATAACCATCTTCCTGTTGACATGGCATTTCAGTTTGTATGTTATTATGCTTGTGTAATGTCATTGTCTATCATATTATCGCACAAACCTGGTTTTCATGCCTGATAATAATTCTAACCTATATATGTTTGGGCAGCAATCTATATATGTGCAGGTAATCAGGTTTAAATGCTGATTGGCTGCCAGGTTAGAAATTCATACCAGCCAGCAGCTTTTATAGGGAGACACCACTTGGCAAAGAAACAGCACGGTGGCTCAGTGGTTAGTACTGCTGCCTCAAACCGTCAGGGACCTGAGTTCAATTCCCACCTCAGGCAACTGTCTGTGTGGAGTTTGCACAATCTCCCCACTGCGTGGGTTTCCTTAGAGTGCTCTGGTTTCCTCCCACGATCCAAAGGTGTGCAGCTCAGGTGAATTGGCCATGCTAAATTGCCCACAGTGTCAGGGGTAAATATGGGGTCGAGGAATGGGTCTGAGTGGGTTACCTTTCAGAGGGTCATTGTGAATTGTGGGCCTAAATGGCATGTTTCCATACTGTAGGGAATCTAAACCTAAAGTCCTGCACCCCAAGATGAATATAGACCACTAAACATTGCCATTGAGGAAACTGAGTTGGAAACCATCAAACAATTTATCAAACTAGGTGGCATCATCTTGTTTCCTACCACTGTAGGCAAGGAACATGCTTTCACTTGGACCATCTCAGACACCTCCCTCCCCTTCCTGTACCTCTCCATCTCCATTAATGGTGACCGACTCAACACTGACATCTTCTACAAACCCACCGATTCCCACAGCTACCTAGTCTACACCTCCTTCCACCCTGCCTCCTGTAAAAATGCTATCCCAATTCCTCCGCCTCTGCCATATCTGCTCCCAGGAGGACCAGTTCCATCACAGAACACACCAGATGGCCTCCTTCTTTAAAGACTGCAATTTCCCCTCCTATGTGGTTGATGATGCCCTCCAATGTATTTCATCCACTTCTCACACTTCCGCCCTCAAACCCCATCCCGCCAACTGCAACAAGGACAGAACCCTCCCGCAGTTCTCACCTTCCGCCCCACCAACCTCTGTATACATCGCATCATCTTCCGCCATTTCTGCCACCAGAGATATAATTCCCTTCCCACTCCTATCTGTTTTCTGTAAAGACCATTCCCTTCATGATTTCCTTGTCAGCTCCACAGCCCCTGACAACCCACCCTTCCCTCCCGGCACCTTCCCCTGTCATCGCAGGAATTACAAAACCTGCACCCACATCTCCCCCCTTCACCTCCGTCCAAGTCCCCAACGGAATCTTCCACATCCATCATAATTTTACCTGCACTTTCACACATGTCATTTACTGTATCCTGGTGCAGTCTCCTCTACATTGGGGAGACAGGACACCTACTTGCACAGCACTTCAGAGAAGATCTCCAGGACACTCGCACCAACCAATCCCACCACCCCATGCCCAAACACTTCAACCCAACTCCGTCAAGGACATGCAGGTCCTGTGCCTCCTCCATCGCCACTCCCTAACAACCTAAAATCTGGAGAAAGAATGCCTCATCTTCCTCCTTGGGATGCTCCAACTCTATGGCATCAGTGTGGATTTCACCAGTTTCCTCATTTCCCCCCCCCACCTTATCCTAGTTTCAACCTTCAAACTCGGCAGCACCCTCATGAGCTATCCACTCCACCCTCCTTTCCAACCTATCTCCATTACCCCCACCTCCATCTACCTTTCACACTCTCAGCTACCTTCCCCCAGCCCCACCCCCCTCCCAGTTATCCCACCACTCCCTCGGCCCACAGCCTCATTCCTGACTAAGGGCTTTTGCTCGAAATGTTGATTCTCCTGCTTCTCAGATGCTGTCTGATCTGCTGTGCTTTCCAACATCACACTCTCGACTCTAATCTCCAGCATCTGCAGTCCTCACTTTCACCTGAGGAACATGCTTTGTTTACCACTAAGGTGAGAGGAGAGCTACTACCCCTGCAATTCCACAGCTTCACTGGTCACACCACAGATTTTAATGCTTTTCCCAACTGCTGCTTTAGCCAGTTTTATACTTGGTCCATTTATTTTAATTCATGGGTTAAGGACACCGAGTTGGCAAAATCCTGCTCCTGTGAAATTGACCTTTAAAAATGGCTGCCTGCATTTTGAGTTTTTGGTCAAGAAGGGATTGAGTTGGATTGGGAATGTGGCCAAGTGACTTGGACAGACGCTGAGGCTGCCTGGTTCTCAAAGTGTTTGGGGTGGCTGAAATAACTCCATGAAGGCTGATGCTTCATTGCCCATATGGTGGCTCAGTAGTTAGCATTGCTACTTGGCAGCACCAGGAAATTGGGTTTGAGTCCACCCTCAGGCAACTGCCCATGTGGAATTTGCACATTCTCCTTGTGTCTGTGTGGGTTTCCTCCCACAGTCCAAAGATGTGTACATTAGGTGGATTGGCCATGCTAAATTATCCAAAGTGTCCAGGGATTGCAGGCTCGGTGGATTAGCCATGGGAGGGGTAGAGGCTGGATCTGCATTGGATGCTCCACAGAGGGTTGTTGTGGACTTGATGGGCTGAATGGCCTGCTTCCACATTGTGAGGGTTTCTACTCTATTTATTTATATGTGCATAGTGCACAACACTGATCCAGGTAACTCAGAGCTTGCTCCTAGAGTGAGCAGAACCATTGACACTCCAGTTTATATCTATCAGCCAGGACTCCCTGATTGGACCAGATTAACAGTCCCAGTGAGGGAACTTATATTCTATGAGGTCCACCTAGCTGACCTCCTTCCAGTTACTACAGTGAGAGTTCAGCACTATTTGCAATCTTTAGATGTAAAGATTTTAACAGAAAACATCCCTCCTGCTCTCAACCTGTCACTCCCCTCTCTCTCTGCTACATCCAGGTCAACCTATACCCCTGCACCTAGACCCATTATATACCCTGTGCCAACCAATTGCCATCTATCCATCCTCCATGGCCTTTCATGATTCCTGTGCCACCAATGCCTATCTTTCATGATATCACAAATCCCATCTGCCCCAAGCATCCCAAAGCCTTTGCAGCTCCATGTCCAACTCAGTGCCAACTCAATTCCCGCACACAACCCTTTGCCCTTCCTTTTCATGTCAACGTGCCTATTATCTAGAATGAGCATCAATCAATAGGAGCAGAACAGAAAATAAAGTTACCAGTCTGTGCATTGTGTCACTATTGAAAAGAAACAGCCTCATTGCTACAAAACAAGCATCAACGCAACTAAATTGCAAGAACAAATTCCTTATGAGAACAAATTTTTCACTTAGACGTTCAATGACTTATGTAAGTAAACATTTAACTTGTGGATGATACCCTGTGTCAATAAGCATCTCACTCAAGTACTTAACAACCTTTTGTCAGTAAACATTTCCATTCAATAAGTGGGTGGACCTATCCATCAATAGGCCTCCTGTTGTGAAATTATGGTTTCAGGAAATCAATCGTGCAACACAAATCCTTCAATGATTTTCTATAACAAGACACTGGCAAATACCTAGCAGAACAGTTTGCAATTACATTTTTTTAGACAGTTTCTTGAAAATTGCAAGTCTCCTAAGTTTGTGCATTTTTAACATACAAGCCTGTCTTTTCACAATCCCAAAGATTGCCTTACCTCTTCCGAAGGGTATTTTACCTCCACCAAAGCTGCACCATGTCCAGATCCAAAAGGATATGTTACTTTCTGAAAGGGAAGAAATATCAAGGCGTCATCCTCAACTGTCTCATTCTTCTTCACAATCACATACTCCCTGAGTCAATCCATGCAACC
Organism: Chiloscyllium plagiosum; assembly: GCF_037043375.1. Classification (NCBI taxonomy): domain Eukaryota; kingdom Metazoa; phylum Chordata; class Chondrichthyes; order Orectolobiformes; family Hemiscylliidae; genus Chiloscyllium; species Chiloscyllium plagiosum. Next base: position 72,892,972 of record NW_028270140.1, read on the forward strand.
TAATACCCTTTGAGGAGAGAGTGAGGTCTGCAGATGCTGGAGATCAAAGCTGAAAATGTGTTGCTGGAAAAGCGCAGCAGGTCAGGCAGCATCCAGGGAATAGGAGAAGGGCTTATGCCCGAAATGTCGATTCTCCTGTTCCCTGGATGCTGCCTGACCTGCTGCGCTTTTCCAGCAACACATTTTCAACCTAATACCCTTTGCCTATCCCACATGGCTCCATATATCTCGATGCCAACTAATGCCTATTTCTGTCCACCACTGTTTCCCCTTTCAGACATCACGCAGTATTCCAAAAGTGGCCTAACCCAATGTCCTATGAACTATGAACGTGCACTCCAAGGTCTCTTTGTTCAACACCAAGGCTCGGGACCTTACCCTTTAAGTGTATAAGTGCTGCTCTGATTTGCCTTTCCAAAATGCAACACCTCACATTTATACTCCATCTGCTACTCCTTAGCCAACTGGCCCATCTGATCAATATCCTGTTGTACTCTGAAATAACCATCTTCACTATCCATGACACCACTAAGTTTGGTGTCATCTGCAAACTTACTAACCATACTTCCTATGTTCACACCCAAATCGTTTATTTAAATGACAAAAAGCAGTAGACCCAGCACCGATCCTTGTGGCATACCGTTGGTCACAGGTCTCCAGTCTGAAAAGCAACCATCCACCACGACCCTCCCATGGCTAATCCACCTAGCCTGCAATTCCTGGACACTATAAGTAATTTAGCATAGCCAATCCACCTAATTAAACACCTTTGTAATGTGGGTGTATACGAAAGAACCTGGAGGAAACCCACATAGACACAGGGTGGAAGCTCACGGATGAAATTGAACCCAGGTCCCTGCTGCTGCAAGGTAGCAGTGTTAACCACTGAGCCACCATATGGGCAATGAGGCATCAGCCTTCATGGAGTTATTTCAGCCACCCAAACACTTTGAGAACCAGGCAGCCTCAGAGTCTGTCCAAGTCACTTGGCCAGATTCCCAATCCAGCTCAATCCCTTCTTGACCAAAAACTCAAAATGCAGGCAGCCATTTTTAAAGGTCAATTTCACAGGAGCAGGATTTTTGCCAACTCAGTGTCCTTAACCCATAATCGGTTGCTGGGAACCTGTCATATTACTCATCACATTAGAGTCAGTCTCAGTACCAGAAATCTGGCTGTCAGAGCTACATTCACCTGAGAGACCATCACCCCTACATTTTGCAGAACAGCATACTTATTTGAGATGCAGATAGACACAGGATATTCCTGCACTACCTCTCACCTCTCCAACTTTTTCTGGTGGTAACCCGTCTACCTGACTGTATTTGTGATTTTTTACTTTCCTGCAACCACCATCCATCACACCCTCTAGCTTGGAAAAAATCCTCATTGCCTCTAATTGCTGCTCCAACCAATTAATGCGATCCCATAGGATTCATAACCAAACCAATTTCCTGCAGACATAATCATCAGGAACATTGAAATTCTCCTAAGCTCCCACATCTGACAGGAAGAGCACATTCACTCAACTAAAGGCCTTCTTTGCACCTTAACAATCTACAGACCCAGAAAATAGCACAGTTTTACAGCTCTAGAACACTGCTCCAGGTTAGTACTAATGATTCATATTTTTAAAGTTGAATCAGGAGACAGATCTCCAGAAAACCTATTGTTCCAAGGGTCTCCTTGCCAGATGCAAGTGCACTCCCTCAGTGTGAATTTCCAATTTTCTGAGGGATCAGACAGGATGGAGGTAGGAAATAGGGCCACCATTGGAGTGCCCTGAATAGACATTTCTGAAGGGCCAGTGCCCCTCCAGCTGGATGCCTACTGGCACTGATCTGCCTCATTGTGAGGAAGAGACAAATAGAGTGTGCGCCAGGTTCCCTGTCCCCCTCTTATCTTGCTGTGGCTCCTAAGGACCAATGGCTGGGGGCAGTGGAGGTTTGTGTGTGCTTCTGCAGCAGACCCTGATGGCACTGGGCCTGTCTCTCCATTGCAGTCACTAACCTGCCCATGGAAGCACCTAGACCATTGCATGAATCACTGCACTGCTGCAACTTCGGAGCAATGAGGTCCATTGTGTCCCACATAGATGACTGCTGCCCCTAAAGGCTGTTGGGATATTCTGAGAGGGATTGAACATCAAAGTCAGGACTTCTGAGGAAGGGTCACTGAACCCCAAATGTTAACTGTGCTTTATGTCCGCAGCTGCTGCTAGACTTCATGTGTTTCTCTAGCAATTTCTATTTTTGTTTCAGATTTCCAGCATCTGCAATTCTTTGTTTTATAAAAGTAAGGATAATATGTTTCAGTTCTAAGAGCTGAAACCTCATATCAAATACTGTGCACAGCTATGGTCTCATTATTTAAGGAAAGATCTACATGCTTTGGAGGTGATTTTGAGGAGGTTTCCTTAACTGATACTTCGAAAGGATGGGCCATCTTCTAAGGATAAATCAGACAGGCTGGGCTTGTCTCCACTTGACGTTTGAGCTTTCTACCTCAAAAGGCAATGGAAGTGGGGTCATTGATTTTATTTTTAAAATAGTAATGGTGAATTCTTGCTAGGCAAGAAAATCAAGAGTTATTGGGGATAGGTGGGAATGTGGACTTTGGAACACAAACAGATCAGTTATGATCCCATTGAAGGACGTTGCAGACTCAAGATGCTAAATGGTTGACTTCCACTCCTGTTTTGTATGTTCATATGTTTTCATGAATCTCCAAACCAACCAAGACAAACCAACTGGCTTAACTAGCACTCCTTCAAATAGCTTCAACATTCACTCTCTCCACCACAATGCTGCCCCTGCTCTTGTAGCCACAGTATTTATATGCCTTGTCCAGTTCTGTTTCTGGTCAATAGATTAAAATGTTTAGATCGACACTTGTTGACACTTATTAATAGGTTGATACTCGATAGATTTGTATAAGTCAGTCTTTTCTAAGGGATTTATAGTGAATAACACCACACTCACCAACCCGCACACTATCTCCCTATACCCCCAACCCCACCCCCAAAGGATCTATGAAGTGTCAACCAAGCTCTCCAAAGGGGTACCCTGCTATTCAAAGGAAATTCACTGAGAACAAGCCTGCTCGGAGTTAACATCCTCTGGGACCTGTATGTGCCTGATCTATAACCAGTTCCCAGAAATGGGAGATGCCATGTTTGGGGAAGGGATTTCCAATTCTTGGCAAATTTAGGCATTTTTGCCAGGGCAGATATTCTGTCCATATTGGCACAAATTGCAGCTTTATCTAAATTAGCTTCAGAATGTAACAGAAATCTATCAACCCCAGATTTTTTTTCAATAAGCAACAAAATTGTTGGTTTATTATTAAGAGAAGACTTAACAAAGATGCAAAGATGATAAACACACCGTTTGAAATATGAAGGTATAAATATTAATCTTTTGAGGAAATAAAGAAACTTTCTCTGCAGAGATCAACTCTGTTACAAAAGAAAACTTTGACTAAATAATTGTTAATTCTTGAAGAAGAAAAAAATAAGATATAAAATATTCCACAAGGATTTAAGTCTGGCAGCTTGGTCTCTATAGGCAGGTATGACCAGAAACATTCAGATTTATTTGGGATCTTTTGAGAAGCAATTAGTTCAGAAGCTATTAAAAGGAAGTCTTTCAAATTCTTTTCTGTAGAATTGTTGCATCGGTTTCTCAGCTCACATACAGGATTCTAAAAGGAATGTGTTTTCTCCAGAAAGTAGGAAAGAATAAATAGGATAGTTTCTGTCTGAACAGGCTACACCCTGACTAACTCTTGCAAACAAAATCTAAACAACTCAAAACTCCTGATGGCCATAAATGTAGACGTGTGACTTCCCTGCAAATAAATCAAAGTATTTTCATAGTGTCCAAGACTCCAAATGTATACACAACTTAATTCATCTCCCAATAAGTGTTTTTGAAATAAAGTCCAAAGTGACCTTCCAGTAACCTTTTATTTTAAGAAAAAAACCAAGCCCAAGCAGTTCCGCAATCTTCAAATAAACCGTTGTCCACAATCTTTTCAAAATAAATTCTCAAACAAGTTAATAATACAAACATGTTCATAACAAATTTCAAAAGCAAATACACAGTAGACAGACTCTACAAGTTAGTGTGGAGCAAACACTGGCTTACAGCACAGATCAAGCTGGAAGTGTAAGAAGCCATGCACCTCATCAGCCTTCTGTATGATGGCATTTCATGGGCTCTATGTCATTGTTTTGTATGCCTTCTAAAGAACTTTCATCATTGCTGCCTCCACAATATTGTCAAGATCCGCTGGCAGGACTATGTTACAAAATGGATGTCCTCGAAACAGCCAACATCATCAACATCCAGACTTATCAAGATCACAATGTACAGACAGCTAACCACTGGGAAATGGAATAGTGGGGCCCCGTGCTAATGCTTCAAGGGCTCCCTAAAGAAATCGCTCTCTGTATGTCATATAAACCACTACCAGTAGGAATTACAGAGTAATGCCTGGTGGTGCTACATCAGGAGTGCTACAGACACCTTCAGGAGTGTGCAAAGAAGCAGCATGGAAGATAAAAAAAGTATGAAAGGTAGCTCCAATTTCACCGAGCAATGACTATATCTTCACCTGCACTCACTGCAGGAGAATGTGTCAGTCGTGTATATCCTAATGACCCACTAACAGGCCTGCAACCAATCTATACAACTTGCCTAAAATCTGGATTAGTGAAGAAAACCTAAGAGAAAGAAAAAAATGTAAGATTCAAAATAGCATTGCTACCTCACAAAGAAAGGTAAAAGTTAAACATAAGGCATATATTTCTTTTTTGCAATGGACAATGAATAATCAGCAAGGTGAACTATGCAAAATTGGGTGGGCTCCAATGTGTTCACTACTGATATTCCTCTATACAATTTTACAATAAGGATAACTTATATGTGACTAGAAAATCTGACACATTAGCTCTTGGTCACCAATGTATAGTTTATCTTAAAAAAAATGATAGTCAGAAACAGGGTTGTCTATTACACTATCTAGCAGATTGTCAATGGATCTCATCAACAAAATTGATACCATCCATTTTTCGACTTCTGTTAATTACTACCTTCCTTGAAAACCTTCCATTCCCTCCCTTTCTGGATCAAACTTACCCCCTGGTGTTCAACTCTGCCACTGGTCCTGAATTTATGGCTAACTGTGGGCTTTATTCCATCTTCAGCTTTGTTATCTCCAGGTTCATCTCATCCATGAACTTCTGCAATCCTATTCCATCCAACAGTTGACCTGGCAATTTTCTTTCCTTGGCCATGCGTGAGCTGATCATTATTCGGTTAACAGTTCCCTCTCTTCAGGTATTGTACACATTAAACCTCACCCCATTCCTTCAAATCTCCCAATTTTCCTCAAAAGACTTATCCTTGACATTTCTGTCCTTTAAAGCCACCACCATTCCCTTCCACTCCAAGATATGTGCTCACCCTTGTTCCAATCAGGTTTCTAGAAGGGAAAAAAAACAATAAAACTTGTGAATGATACACATTGGTTAGACTCATCTTGTATACCTCAAAATGAAGCTCTAGTATGACAAACATTCTTTTCCAACTATTCCCATGCTTTCGTTTCCTTTGCGAGACCACTATAATTGAATTATCAAAAGCACATTTGATCTGCCAAGGTTATTCTTCTGTTGTGACTGCTGTTAGTAAAAGTTGTTATTTTTGGCCTTGAACATAATTTGACTACTCTATCCTTTTCTAACACGTCTACTCCATCATTAAGCTGAGTGGGGTTATCTTTACATAATTCTGTTCTTAACTGTCAAATTGTAGACAAGGAATCACCCACAAAAGCTTCTCTTCTATTTTCTCAATGTGTTCTCCAAGGATCTATCCTTGACACTTGTCTACTTCTCATCTACAAGCTGCCTCTCTGTAAGATGACCGAAGCTCAGTTGTGTTGAAAGGTTATTCAGCTGAAACATTACTTATTTTCCTCTCGCCACAGAGACTGCTTGACCTGCTGTTTGTTGCCAGCACGTTCGGTTTTTTATTTGAGGAATCTCAAACCTCATTTCTGGAATGGTGAGGATGAGTGGTAGAAATCACAAAACTGCATCAACTTGGCAATCTCAATTACAGAAGATGAAGGTACATTTTTGGAACGAGCAGGGAAGATTTACTATGCATCTAGCTGTAAGTAAAGTGGCACTGCTTGCTAATAACATTATGTGCTGAAAATATGAAAGCATTCCAATTCCCAATGCTAACATACCTTACTGATAAACACTAAGCTGAATATGAGGTGAGATTTCCAAAATCTTATCCCTTTTTTCTTTAATGGCTTGAAATAAAATATCATTCATTCTTTCTCTATAATGTTAGATATTGGAACATAAAAATGTACATTTGCACTTGATGATGATGATGTATTCCTTATACTTTGCTTGCGTATAAAATGAGGTCTGTACTCAATTTTCTCAGTTAAATGTTTACAAAGTTAGCTAATTCCATTAGACAACATGAAACCAAGCATTTAAACAGCTTGAAACAGTAAACAGACTGGTAAGTGCATTTCAGATACCGCCAGCTGGGAGAAGAAAATCAATAGTTTGTAAGAGAAGGTTTTTCAACAGGATAGATTATCCAAACCATTTGCTGTTACATCAAAGCCAGCTTAACATCAGCTGTTTCTCCAACTGTTAAGAGAGGCAACTTGCCACTTTCTTACCAAACCTTCTTAAATACAATGGTGAATTATATAGAATGCCTTATAGAATAATAAGCTTCGTTTTGTCTCATATAGGTTGTGGTCATTAATGGTTTATGGAAAATAATTGGGAGAGGGATGGGAATGTAAGAAGGAAGAAGGAAAATAAGAAAAAGAAATGAAAATGAAAAGGAATTAAGGAAAGAAGGATCAGACTTCTGCCTAGAGGTCTAACTAACTATTTTTAAGGGTCCTTTTCATGTTCCTGATTATCCAAATATCTGGCCCTTGTTACATAGAACATAGAAGAATACAGCGCAGTACAGGCCCTTGGCCCTCGATGTTGCGCCGATCCAAGCCCACCTAACCTATACTAACCCACTATCCTCCATATACCTATCCAATGCCCGCTTAAATGCCCATAAAGAGGGAGAGTCCACCACTGCTACTGGCAGGGCATTCCATGAACTTACAACTCGCTGAGTGAAGAACCTACCCCTAAGTTCAGTCCTATATCTACCCCCCCTTAATTTAAAGCTATGCCCCCTTGTAATACCCGACTCCATACGCGGGAAAAGGTTCACACTGTCAACCCTATCTAACCCCCTAATCATCTTGTACACCTCAATCAAGTCACCCCTAAACCTTCTTTTCTCTAATGAAAACAGCCCCAAGTGTTTCAGTCTTTCCTCATACGATCTTCCTTCCATACCAGGCAACATCCTGGTAAACCTCCTCTGCACCCGTTCCAGTGCCTCCACATCCTTCCTATAGTATGGCGACCAAAACTGCACACAATATTCCAGATGCGGCCGCACCAGAGTCTTATACAACTGCATCATGACCTCAGGACTCCGGAACTCAATTCCTCTACCAATAAAAGCCAATACGCCATATGCCTTCCTCACCGCACTATTTACCTGGGTGGCAACTTTCAGAGATCTGTGTACATGGACACCAAGATCCCTCTGCTCTTCCACACTACCAAATATCCGACCATTAGCCCAGTACCCCATCTTTTTGTTATTCTTCCCAAAGTGAATCACCTCACACTTAGCTACATTGAATTCCATTTGCCACCTTTCTGCCCAGCTCTGCAGCTTCTCTATATCCTGCTGTAACCTGACACATCCTTCCTCACTGTCAACAACTCCTCCGACTTTCGTATCATCCGCAAACTTGCTCACCCAACCTTCTAACCCCTCTTCCAGGTCATTTATAAAAATGACAAACAGCAATGGTCCCAAAACAGATCCTTGCGGAACACCGCTAGTGACGGCACTCCATGAAGAAACTTTGCCATCAACTACTACCCTCTGTCTTCTTCCATCCAGCCAATTCCTAATCCAAACCTCCAACTCACCCTCAATGCCATATCTCCGTATTTTCTGCAGTAGCCTACCATGGGGAATCTTATCAAACGCCTTACTAAAATCCATATATACCACATCTACCGCTTGCCCCTCATCAACCTCCTTCGTCACCTTTTCAAAGAATTCAATAAGGTTTGTGAGGCACGACCTGCCCTTCACAAAACCATGCTGACTATCCTTGATCACATTATTCCTATCCAGATGTGCATAAATCCTATCCCTTACAATTCTCTCTAAGACTTTGCCCACAACAGAAGTGAGACTCACCGGCCTATAGTTACTGGGGTTATCCCTACTCCCCTTTTTGAACAAGGGAACCACATTTGCTATCCTCCAGTCTTCTGGCACTACTCCTGTAGACAATGAGGACATAAAAATCAAGGCCAATGGCTCTGCAATCTCCTCCCTTGCTTCCCAGAGAATCCTAGGATAAATGCCATCAGGCCCAGGGGACTTATCTATTTTCACCTTTTCCAGGATTTCCAACATCTCTTCTCTACATACCTCAAAGCCATCCATTCTACTTATTTGTGACTCAGTATTCACATCGACGACAATGCCCTGTTCCTGAGTAAATACTGAAGAAAAGTATTCATTCAGTGTCTCCCCAATCTCTTCCGCCTCCACACGCAACTTCCCACTACTATCCTTGACTGGACCTATTCCTACCCTAGTCATTCTTTTATTCCTAACATACCTATAGAAAGCCTTAGGGTTTTCCCTAATCCTACCGACTAAGGACCTTTCATGTCCCCTCCTTGCTGCTCTTAGCTCTCTCTTCAGGTCCTTCCTGGCTACCCTATAACTCTCAATCGCCCCAATTGAACCTTCACGTCTCATCTTGAGATAGGCCGCCCTCTTCCATTTAACAAGGGATTCCAATTCCTTATTAAACCACGGCTCCCTCGCACGACCCTTTCCTCCCTACCTGACAGGTACATAATTATGAAGGACACTCAATAGTTGCTCCTTGAACAAGCTCCACATATCATTTACACTCTTGCCTTGGAGTCTACTTTTCCAATCCACACATCCTAAGTCATGCCTCACCACATCATAATTTCCCTGACCCCAGCTATAACTCTTGCCCTGTAGTACACACTTATCCCTCTCCATCACGAGAGTAAAAATCACCGAATTATGGTCACTATCCCCAAAGTGCTCACCTACCTCTAATTCTAACACCTGGCCTGGTTCGTTACCCAGAACCAAATCCAGTATGGCCTCACCTCTTGTTGGCCTGTCTACATATTGTGTCAGGAAACTCTCCTGCACACATTGAACAAACACTGACCCATCTAACGAACTTGAGCTATAGCTTTCCCAATCAATATCAGGAAAGTTAAAGTCCCCCATAGCAACCACCCTATTACTGTCACTCATCTCCTGAATCACCTTCCCTATCCTTTCTTCAATGATTCTAGGACTATTAGGAGGCCTGTAAAAGACTCCTAACAGGGTGACCTCGCCTTTCCTATTCCTAACCTCAGCCCAAACTACCTCAGATGGCAAGTCCTCATCCATCGTCCTTTCCACCACTGTAATACTATCTTTGACAAGCAATGCCACACCTCCCCCTCTTTTACCCCCACCTCTGACCCTACTAAAACATTTAAATCCTGGAACCTGCAACAGCCAATCCTGTCCCTGTTCTAGCATTGTCTCCGTAATAGCCACAACATCGAAGTCCCAGGTACCAACCCACGCTGCAAGTTCACCTACCTTATTTCGTATACTTCTTGCATTGAAGTATACACACTTCAAGCCACTTTCCTGTTTACAGACACCCTCCTTGGAAATTGATGCCATGTTCCTAACCTCCCTACACTCCAGGCCCTGCACCCTGAAGCTACAATCTGGGTTCCCATGCCCCTGCAGAGTTAGTTTAAACCCCCCCCCAAGAGCACTAGCAAACCTCCCCCCAAGGATACTGGTGCCCCTCAGGTTCAGGTGTAGACCATCCTGTTTATAGAGGTCCCACCGTCCCCAGAAAGAACCCCAGTTATCCAAAAACCGGAATCCCTCCCTCCTGCACCATCCCTGTAGCCACGCATTTAAGTGTTCTCTTTCCCTATTCCTCGAATCTCTATCACGTGGCACGGGTAACAAACCAGAGACAACAACTCTGTTCGTTCTAACTCTGAGCTTCCAACCTAGCTCCCTGAAAGCCTGTCTAACATCCTCGGCACTCCTCCTACCTATGTCGTTGGTGCCAATATGTTCTCCAGCTATTCTGTCCAGTACATATCCCTGAAATACAAAAATGTCCAAATAATTAAAAGCAAAATTCTGTGGATACTAGAAATCTGAAACCAACAGAGAAAATACTGGGGCGACTCAACAGTTGGTGTAGGGGTGGAGGTGAGGGTTGGGTGGACGGAAGGTGTGTCGGGGGGAGGTAGGTGGGGGGATTGGTGATAGGGGGAAGTGGGGACAGCATCTGTGGAAATAGAACCAGGGATGACATTTTGAGTCCGATATATTCTTCTTCACAACAGAATTATGTTTTGAAGTACTTTGGCTTGACCTAAATATCTTAATGGAATAGAAGTGAAGGCATAAATTGTCAAAACTCTGAAATAATAATTTTTTGCTCAAATTGTTGACTCTTCATCAGGCTTAATCAAATCTGACCTTTCATGTCATCCTCCTAGGACACTATTGGAATAGATTTTAAATTTTAGTTTTTCTTCTCTCTTGATGTTGCTTTGCTTAAATTACACCAATTGGGAGATCACAAACAATTATTTTCTTCACTTTCCTCATTTTTGAAATCCAAACTCCTGATCTAATAATTAGCTTGATGAAAATAATGAATTCAAAAAACATATATTTGGGTTATATATCGTACCAGGCTTGTTTTGTGTAAATCAATGATACAATAGAAATATGTTCAAAGACCTATATTTGGCTCTATTTATAGAATTGTTCACAAAAAAACCTATAAATGTATGACAGGAATATTATAAAGCACGTTTTAGACTCCACAACAATTAAGTGGCTGGAAGGTATATTAAGAAAGTTGCATGACTTAAAGAGTTAATATAAGTAAATATGTTTTTGAATGTAAATCTTCCACCCAGCCCCTGATTTAAATTAAAAAAAAAGATTGTACTCAACATGAGAATTTATTTGTTTAGCTTCAGGTAGTTTTGTAGCTGTTGTAATATGGTACATTTTAAAGGAAAGTTGAATTTATTACAGTTTAGTTTAAAATGGAAGCAAAGTTGACTACAATTTGAAATGAGAGCAGTTATGTTTCTCATGGATTTCTAGTCAAGTTTGTTGCAATCTGAATTGTTCTTGAAATGGTCATTGTAGGAATTACTTAAAGACTGTATAAATGTAAATACATTTCCTCATTTATCATGAGGAGAAAGTGAGGTCTGCAGATGCTGGAGATCAAAGTTGAAACTTTATTGCTGGAACAGCACAGCAGGTCAGGCAGCATCCAGGATGCTGCCTGACCTGCTGTGCTGTTCCAGCAATAAAGTTTCAACTCATTTATCATGACACAATTGTCTTACCAGCACTGAATTCTAAGTTGCATGCAACATATATTGTGCTTCATCTTCACCCTGTCTTGCTTTTCTTTTACTTTACTCTTGAAGTTAGATTAAAGCAAACTAAATTTTGTCATGGGAGAATGGTTAAACATGAACTTGTAAGTTGAGCAACTTATTGTAGGCTGTGGGGTCATTCTGTAAGTGAACAGAAAATTGCCTAACCTATGTCACAGAGAAACATGACAATTACTACCGAGTTTGTCATCTAGAAAATGCTTCTGCAAAGACATCTTTACAGTCTGTACTCTTTTTTTCTGCAGCATCACTTAATGTCGGGTGACATGGTGGTGTTGGTGTGTGTTTGGTTTTATTCTTACACAGAAATATTTAATATTTCTACACTGACATAAAGTGTAGGCCATTATCTGACATCAACATTTGCCAATTTAGAGTCACAGAGTCATAGAGATGTATAGCATAGAAACAGACCCTTCGGTCCAACTCATCCATGCTGACCAGATATCCCAACCCAATCTAGTCCCCACCTGTCAGCACCCAGCCCATACCCCTCCAAACACTTCCTGTACATATACCCATCCAGATGCCTTTTAATGTTGCAATTGTACCAGCCTCCACCACTTCCTCTGGCAGCTCACTCCATACACATATGACCATCTGCGTGAAAAAAGTTGCCCCTTAGCTCTCTTTTATATCTATCCCCTCTCACCCTTAAACAATGTCCTCTAGTTCTGGACTCCCCCACTCCAGGGAAGACACTTTGTCTTTTTCTCCTATCCATGTCCCTCATGATTTTATAAACCTCTATAATGTCAACCCTCAGCCTCTGATGCTCCATGGAAAACAGCCCCAGCCTATTCAACCTCATCCTATAGCTCAAATTTGAAAACAAATTTTTCAAAGCCCAAACATTTCTGGCATTTTTGATATTGGGCATAGATTTAATATTTATCCACTTGCTAAAACCATCTATAAAGACAAGGCACTCTTTCCCTTCCACTTCAACGGAGCTCATTCTTACATTTTTTTTGGTTTTTGTCATTCATTCAGAGAATGTGGGCATCATAGGCTAAGTCAATACTTATTGCTTCTCCTTAACTGTGTGCAACTTAAGTCACATGTAGGCCAGCCAAGAGGTTGACAGCAGATGTCCTCCCTAAAGAACATTACTGAACCAGATGCGTTTTTATGACATTCAGCAGTGGTTACACAGTCACTATAAGACCATTACAAGTAGGAACAGGAGTAGGCATTTGACCCCTTCAGCCTGCTCTGCTATTCAGTGGGATCATCGCTGATACAACATTCCTCATGTCCACTTTCCTGCCCTTCCCTGGGCTGATTAAGAATCTCTCTATCTCAGCCATATATAGACACAAGATAAGAATTGGGTTGCCATTGGGTTAGCTTTTAATTCCGGATTTTTCAATTGTGAAGAGTCATTTCAAATTTAAAATGTTAAATCTGTATCTCTCTCCTCAGATACTGCCAGTCCTGGTGGGCTTTTCCAGCATTTTCTGCTTTTAATTGTTTTTGAAAATGTTAGGTATCTTTTTGTATATGGTCCTGGGTTATCTTTATGAGAAGTTCAGTGCCTTTTGTGAGAGGTGAGATTCTCTTTATGAGAATAATATAATCTTTGGGATTGTTAAAGGTAGACATGATTATTCAGAAATGCACAAATCCATTGGAAATGTTAAGAAAATGCAACAATATAAACTTCACAACTCTAATAGCTTTGTGGGCTGAAAGAACCAACAATAATTATTTCTGGAATAAACTGTAAGGCAAAAGAGGCAAGGAGACATATTTTTAAAGAAGGAATTGAAAGCAAAATGTGAATTAGCCATCTCTGGGAATAAGCAACCTGTTTCCTGGGAAAAAGGAGATCATAAAACTGCTTTGATTCCTGTTTGATAAACTGGAAGCTTTATTGCCACAAAGGGCAACTGGTTTAAGGAGTTAATTTAAGGAGTTAATTTCAGGAAAAGCTGTGTTGTAAACAGACAGCTAACTCAGAAAGAACAGGGAAACTACTTCTGAGAAGAAGGCAACTCACAGACCTGAGGTCTCCAGAAAGAATAATGAATGTTGGAGATGAAAGAATCCATTTAATCAACAATAACGTCACACCACAAACTTGAAAGAGTGAAAATTGTATAAGAATCCAACAGCAGAACAAGTCAGCAACAGAAATTCAAAGAACAACACCAAATAAGGATCAAACTTTAGATACTTTCGGAAATAAACACTGTTGGTGAAATTCTGGTCAGATTCTATCTTTAATCGGATAGTAGCCAAATTGAATTGTGAGACTTAATTTGCTTACTTGAGGGGTCATATTTTGGTTGCTACATGCAATAAAGTTAAAACCATTGTTCCAGTATTTGATTGTCTATAAGATTTCTAATAAATGTCTCAATTAAGAGAACTTGTGGTGATTTACCCGCAATAAGAATTATCAAAATGAACTGTCAAGAGAGCTGTCAAAATGAAAGTTCAAGCTGTCAAGGCATGTAAAAGCCTTGTCCTTTAAATATTTTAGGAGAAAGGTAATAACAATCAAGCGTCACAATTTCACTCTATTGTCATAAGACTGAGGGTTATCAGCACAGGATAAGCACAGCATGTCAGATTTTGCAACATTCAATTAACGCAGTACAATTTCACAGTTTGATTGACAGCTCCAGTTAATTATAAAATGTTTGCAATGTGACTATGAATTCCAAAGTTTATTTTCATAAATGATTAAATTAGCATAAATGCAGTTATTTTTCTTTTCTTGTCGATTAAAGGGTTTTTTGCCGAACAGCGAATTATTCAATAGATACTTAAAAATTTTAATGCATGAGGGGACATGGGGATTGGCTGTGGGGTTTCAGATTTCATGGACATACCAAATGTGAGAAAGAGTGTGAAGGGTATATGGGTTAGCAAGAGCCATTTTATGTTTTATTATTTTATTTTAAATTCAACACAGTGTTCATGTACCAAAGTATGCCTTCGAACCCACCTCCTGACTGACTCCAGAGTTGCTTGTCATAATTCCCAGAAACCACAGGTACCACCATTCATATACCTGCCCTTCTACTGGATAAGTCACATCTCAGAATGATTTTTTTTTTTCCTTTTAGTTAATATACTGGTTAGTTATCGAACTATATTCACATGAGGTTGCAGATTTTCTTTAATGGTGGAATAGAATTTTATTACACAATGGAAGATCAAAACAGGAAACAAACTATCTAATTATTGAAGACAATTCTAATGATCTTAAATTATAACAAAACAAAGTTTCAACATGTTTCTTGACTTTACCTGTTACTGATGTTCTGAAAAATCATTCCGCTATCTCAACTTACTCACTGACTCTTAATAGTTTCTTTGTGAAAGACCATGGAACAAATTCACAGAGTCCTTTCCAAGTCTGACAGCATAAACCTTTCACAGATCTGACAGCTTAAATTTTCTCAGTTCTAATAACCTGCATATTTCTAAACAAATCTTCTTTGTTGGGAAGGTTTGCAAACTGAATATGACCTTAAATGTTTACTCTATTCATTGTAAACACGGCAGTATTAACCTTACTTCACAGGGGTCAACAGCCACCTGCTTCTGAAAATATGGAATTTAAGTCAATGTTCCATAAAGGCTCCATTACCCATTTTCTTGAAAAAAAAGCTTCCACAGAACTAATGAACACCCATCTGCCTCTACTTTGACATCAAAATTCTAAACATGATTGCACATATATGTATATAAATATTATATGTATATAAATAATACATGCAATCAATGAAAAGAACACCCAGAGGAATTTTAAATACTCTCATTGTTGCAGTATAATACAAATTTAAAGGGTAACTTTAGTATTTATGCATATTGTCCAGGAGAATGCTGCATTGTGATACTGTATTGCCAGCTCAGAACACACACCCATTCTCTCCAGAAGTTCCAAGCTTGAATCTAATTACTTCATGTACCTGTTCATTGTGCTTGAAAATGTCAGAGCTGCATTGTTATAGCTAGTTAAAGCTAAGCTGTCTTGTAAACTTACCAGACAGAAGGTGATGATTATAGAATTTGAGGATTGCTGGCAGCATATCCCTTGGGGTTCAGTTAGTTCAACTGGCTGGATGGCTGGTTTCCATTGCAGAATAATACCAACAGCATGGGTTCAGTCCCTGCACCAGCTGAGGTTATGATGAAAGACTTTCCTTCTCGACTCCGCCCCTCATTGAGGAATGCTGCCCCTCAAATTAAGCCACCAGTTCTTTCTATCTCCCTCTCGATTGAGAGAGCAATGTTGTAGTCTGGTAAGGCACTGGTGACTTTACCTCTTAATTTCCAAGGTTATGGTACTTATTATAATACTTCAGATATTTTCGAATCAACCTGTTCAGAGATGCTATTGCACAGCTCTGGACGAGAGGGGACTTGAATGTGGATCACTTGGCTCAGAGGCAGGACATCAGCACAGTGCCACAAGAACCCATGGTACTTCATGAAATGATGCAATTCAGGCAATTACTCCTATAAATGCAGAGAAAGAGGATGAAAACAGGATGAATGTTAACTAGAAAACTAACAGTTGTTGGTTGCAAAGCAGAAAATGATAAAGCTGATATTCTGTGTTCCTGAGCAAAAGTGGATTTGACTGAACTGTTTATTTCATGGCTGCATTCTGCAATATTATCCCTCCCCAGTTTAATGCAGAGGCTGCCAGGCATATATATTAATTATCTAAACAACTCTTTTGAATACTTAGTTTTGTCATAAAGTCCAAATTTAAGCTGTGGCTCACTGAAACGCACCCCTTACTGAAATCACATAAGGGTTGGTTTTGTGCAGCAATGCTGTATAATGAATTTTCACACAGTCTGCAACAAGGTCACATGGGCATCATTGGGAAATTGTGATACATTATTGCATCAGGAACAGATCTTTGTCTGTCAGGGAGCAAATATGTAAAATGCACCCTTTTATGTGCTCTTAAAACTTGTGAAATCTCAAGATGCTGGGCAGTGTTTTCTTTTTAGTGATTGGATATAAAGTAAATACTGGGAAATCAGATTAAATTAATCATACATGAGTAGTGTAGTCACTTGACTTCCCTCATATTATTTTAAATGGATAGAAAATCAAGTGAGGTCATCCTCCCTACCCAATCTTCTTATAAGCTCCATTCTTGCAATACTTTATACCAAAGTCAATGTTATATCTGCAAACGTACATAAATCCTTTAGCTGAATATTTGCTTGACCTGTTAAACAGATTAACTAAACAGAACTTTCAAAATTAACTGTCTCTGTTGTTGGATACAGGGGGTCCAATTTACGAATACTCATACTTGCAAATATAATCCCGTGCAGGGGTGTAATTTTAATAATCTGGCATATTTTCTGTACTTACAAATGGCTATTTTATATTGTCCTGCATTGTACCTAGTTTTGCGTTAAAATTGACTGAACAGACTTAGGAACAGAATCAATTTGCAGCCTGGGGATTGCCTGTAATAACATTGATGCAAGGAAACAAGAGAGATGGGAATTATTAACAAGGATAAGAGCATAAAATAATGGAGTTTGCTCCAGTGCTTCCTTAAGTTATGATTTGGATGTGCTCTTAAAACCTGATGAAGGAGCAGCATTCTGAAAGCTAGTGCTTCCAAATAAACCTGTTAGACTATAACTTGGTGTTGTGTGATTTTTATCCTTAAGTTATGAATACTATATCCATGAAAGCGAAACACAATAAGTTAGTGCACAAATGTCTTAATATGTAACGTTTTAAATTTTTAACAAATATTTTCAAAATGCTTTGGAATATTTGAACAGATGTTAGAAATAAATAGAAATACATTTGAAAAATGTTAAGGCCTGTAAACATGCAATGCAATGGCTGCAAAAGTTCAAAAGCCTTTTGAAAGGGTAAATATATGCCAGGGTAAATTTTACCAGTACAGATTGCAAGCATGTTAACAGCCATCTGTTCAAACATGTGTAATAAAGTTCATGGAACCAGATAAACAAAAAGGTGTTACATCAGACCTGTCACATAGCATTGATAAGAGGATAAATAGATACTCTACAGATAGCTGAGGCGCGAGGAGATTCGCAGCATTGGTTCAGAACTGATATTCTAATCTCTAAATCAGAAGGTTAGCAGCTCAGGTCCCACTATAAAATAAAGAGAGCACATGATGTTGGTGGATCTTCACTGTAATGTGATGGCATGTGGCTCTCTGGAACATTATATCAAGGTTAGATTTGCTTCCTCATGTGGATGTAAATGATGCAAAGCACTATTTTGAACAGAAGTCTACCAATATTTATTCCTCAACCGACACCACAGAAAAATGACAGTTTACTCATTTATTTTATTGCTGTTTGTAAACTGGCTTTAATATTTGCTATATTAGAACAGTGATTACAGTGCAAACGATTAAATTGGCACCAAAGCATTTTCTGTTGTCCTGAGATTGTGAGAGATGCTGTATTAATGGAACTTTTTTCTTCACTGCAGAGATAAGCATTGTGAACATAGAACATAGAACAATACAGTGCAGAACAGGCCCTTCGGCCCTCGATGTTGCACCGACCTGCGAACTATTCACAGCTCGTTCCTATTCGAATCTGCGAAGTTTCCCTATTGCTGAGGTACAGCATCGTATCCCCTTACTGCTGAAGCTTCAATTTTATAGTTGAATTCTGTCAGAGAAACAAAATGATTCATGAAAATATAGGTTTGTAGTCATGTCTGATTTAACTGAGCTGCATATTATTTTAGAGACACCATATGTACTTTGTTACTATTGTTAATGATCTTGCTGAAAAAATGTTTCATAATGGACTTATTCTTTGTATTTTATTAAGATGATGAACGATTAAGACCTTAATAGGAACAATGCTGTGGAGAACAAAGAACTATTTCCTCCAGTTTCAAAGATTTTCAATTCAGTACATGCATGCCAAGAAAAACTCAGCTTATCTCATTAAAATGCTGTCTGGAATTCAATTACCATTTAAATAAATGTATGATAAAGATTGCAGCAACCTGTCAATGTAACATTTACATTTGTTTGGCATTATTGACACTTATTGAATAAAGCCAATTTCCTCTGAGTACTAAAGACTAATTAAGTGTATGATTCAGCTGAAGAATGTGATTGAGAAATTCTCTGAACTGAATGAGGTTTAAATAAGCACTCTACAGAAATGTTTTAATTACACTGCTGTTTGTAGTGTAATTTTGACTGTTTAAATTATGATTTAGGAGGAGCTAATTGCAAATCATTTTCTACTGTGTAATTATTAATTACAAAATTGCAATTAGACAGCTGCTGGCTTGCACTGCAGTAGTCTATGTGCACTGATGCTAACACAATTACCAGGATTACAAATTTACGGTAACTGCAGCACAGTCTCTATTTTGAAAGTTGGAACACTTCCATCTTAATGTCTTGATGTAGATATAGATATATGAAATGCTTTTTAAAAGTTGTTACACACTGCTGTTTTAAGGAACCAAATCCAACAAACATGATGCAAGAAAAGATCCTTCAACCCACCATTTTTCTCCTTTTGCTATCCACTCAATCTTTATCCTATTCTTAATCCATGGAAGTTGCAACATAAATAATGATACCCAATGAAAGTAAATCAAAACAGAAGCATGTCAGCTCATTGTCAGACTTTAACTATTCAACAATGGCAGGCTGTGTTCCACAGGATCCAATAGGACAGCAACACAGGACTCACGATAAATCCTTTGAACTGTCCTGCTCAGATATGCTGTGATGCATTTTCACAGTATGTTGGGACTTGTCGGATCTCCTGGCTCAGAGGTTGAAAATACTATCACTGTACCACAAGAGCCATCAGGAACCATCATATACTGTGAAATGCTCAGCCTATACAGATCCTTATAATTCACTATCTGATTCTCAACCAGGTAATTATCCAGTCCCTATTAGAAACAATTATCCAATGCTGGAACATTAATTGAGTAGCTCTTTTAAAGAATTGGCACAAACACAATGAGCTGAAGCTTTCCTTCTGTGCTGTATGATTGTAAAATTCTATAGACCTATTGTTTTGCTGAAAATGTACTCCACTCAGTTTCTATTCTTTCCACACATCTTTATTCTTGCAGCTTGTTAATTTTAAACATGCCTGTTTTGTCTGAGTCATATTTTGCTGACATTTGTATCTTTTAAAAACCTGGATCATATTCATCTAATCATTTTTTTTGTCGAAAGGCATACACATAGAAATGAGAAATATGGTAATAAATAGGCATCAGGGGTTTCAAAAGGGAAAACGTTGCTCAATCAATCTTCTCTGGACTTTCAAAATGCCTTCAATAAGGTGCCACTTAATGAACCAGGTCAGAGAATATGCAGTCAGGGTACAAGTAACAGCTTGAGTTGTTCACTAGCTTCAAGACAGGAAGCAGAGTAAATGAAAGAAAATTACTTAGAGTGGAGAAGGTGTGAAGTGGTGTTCCACAAGGATCAATGCTGGGACCACTGCTATTTACAATTTAAATTCACCTTTCGGTGTTTGCAAATGAAACAATCCAAGATGTAAACAGAAAGATTGGACAACATTCAGAATTGACTTCATAAATGCCAGATAACATTTGCACTACATAAAATCAACTACCTCCAAAAACAAAGATATTAAAGATCTCCTCTTGAAATTCAACAGCATTACTATTATGTAACCATCAACAGAATAAACATTGACGAGAAGTGTAATCAGTTACATCAATATTGTGGCTTAACTCACATCCTGGTTTCCCAGAGCTTCTCTGTAGAATGGAATAGAATATCCTTTACTGTCATGTGTACTAAAGTACAGAGAACAGGTGTACAGTGAAAAGTTTTACAATGTTACCTCTTATGGCACCAATTAGGTAAAAGTACCTAGGTACAAATCTTAGATACAAGGCTGGCGTTGGTGGATTTGTAGGTAATTTTAACTCTGAGTGAAATAGACAATATTGATACAGTCAGTTCTGCTATAATGTTTGTTTCTTCAATGCAAATGGGCTTTAATGCGATTGAAGAATTTAGACCATTATTTGTAGAACATGAACTTTCCTTACCTGTATTGGCTATAACGCAATTCCAGCCCCATTAGTTTAAATGAAGTGGCTATTGCGTGATTTTCTTATAACACAAGAATGGACTATCGCGTTATTTCAAATCAACTGTACAACCACTCATTCTGTACCTCTCTCAATTTCCATGTAAGTTATAAGATAGATAATATGTGGTTGATCAGATATTGTCTGTACAACACAATAACACATACTTATAATAAGAGCTACCCCTCCTCAACACCCCACTCTAACCTACTCCTGGCTAGAGCCTTTTGTAGCACGGGAGCAGAGTCTCAGGGTGCCTGGACAGGTCAGGTTTCAATCTGATACTAAATCTCTGTTTGTGCTTATAAGGAACAAACCCTTTCCTGCTCCTTACAAAACCACTACTGTGAAGGGTGAGACAGGGTCATGTGTATTCCTTATGCTTTTCTAACTTAAATGGGAATCTAAACAAGTGAGATACAACACAACAGCTTCCAAAAGGATAAAAATTAGCCTATGGAATGTGTAGGTTAGGAAAATGAAATGGATCTAAACAAGTGAGATACAACACAACAGCTTCCAAAAGGATAAAAATTAGCCTATGGAATGTGTAGGTTAGGAAAATGAAATGGACAACTGCAGATTGATTTTTTAAAATTTATTCATGAGAAGTGGGCATCACTGGCTAGGCCAGCGCTTATCACCTATACCTAATTACCCTGGAGAAAGTGATGGTTAGCTGCTTTCTTGAACTGCTTTAGTTCTTGTTACATGGGATAGCAACAGTGCAGTTAGAGAGGGAGGTCCAGGACTTTGATCTGGTGAAACTGAAAGAATAGCTATTGAGTTCCAAATCAGAATGGTGAGTAGCTTGGAGAGGGACTGGCAAGTGATCATATCCCCACGCATCTGTTATCCTTGTCATTCCAAACAGTAGAGGTTACAGATTTGGAAGGTACTGCTGAAGGAGGTTAGATGAGTTACTATTAATTTTTAACATTGGTCCATTCACTCAGTTTAAACCATGTGTAACCTCAGGATACAAGAAGGTAAGGCAAGAAGCATGTATGTGTTGTAGCATATACAGTATTAACTTGAACATTGCACACAGGCACTCTATCACTCAGGGTTGTGTGTCATTACCATCATTTTGTTCACACACTGAGTTTAAAAGAACAAAATGCGTCCTCACAGCATAAATCCACAGAAATACAGAAGTGTTAAAGTGCAGATGGAGGCCACATATTGTTTGCACCTGCTCCCTGAATGAGCAGCATGACCTGTTGCCATTTTTCTGCCCTTTTCCCACAACCTTGAACATTATTTGAATAGAAACAATCACCTATATCTTCATCTGAACCCATCACCACCACAATTTCAGGCAATACCTTTGGAGATGAAGCAGTCACAAGCTCTTTCTTACATCCTGGAGAGCAATGGCATTGTGATGATGCCACTGGGCTGATAATGCAGAACCCTGCTAGGGTAGGTGGTGAAATTTGGGTTTGATAAAAACTTTAGAATTAAAAACAAACTAGCCAAATGGCTTCCATGTGACTCTTGTCAATTGTTGTAAAAAAAACCCTATCTGATTTATTAATGTCCTTTAAGAAAAGAAATTTGCCGTCCTTATCTGGTCTGGCCTACATGTGAGTCCAAGCTCATGTTGAGCCATTGACTCTTAACTACTCTTTAGGCATTTAGGCATGGGTGATAAATGCTGGACTAGCCAGTGATGCCCACCACATATGAATGAATTTGAAAAAACTGACTTTTACATGTATGCCCTCTCATAGAATCTCTACAGTGTGGAAAGAGGTCATTCAACCTAACAAGTCTACATCAACCCTCCAAAGAACACCCCCCAGACCCAGCTCCCCCAACCCTACTCCAATAACCCAACATTTACCATGTCTAATCCACCTCACCTGCACACCGTGGTCAATTTACCAATTTCAGAGAGAATGTGCAAATTCCATACAGACAGTCATTCAAGGCTGGAATCAAACCTGGGCACCTGGCAGTGTGGGGCATCAGCACTAATCACTGAGCCATCATATCTCTCAACGGGGAACCTTTTACAAACAGTTTCTCCCAGTCTGTACTGTCTAGACTTCTCATGATTTCAAAAACTGTAATCAAATCTTCTCCCAGCCTCTTCACTCCTAGAAAAATAGACCAACGACCTCAATCTATCTTTACCACTCAAATGTTTCATCCCTGAATCATGCTTGTAAAATTATTCTGCACTCTTTCCAAGCATTCATACTATTCCTAAAGTATGGCCCCCAGAACTGCACACATTTACTCTAACTGAAATCTAACTAGTATCTTATACAGGTTCAGCATAACCTCCCTGCTCTTATACTCTACTAACAAAACCTCTTAATATACATTACTAACTGCTCTTTCCACCTGCACTGACACCTTTAATGATTTATTCACATATACACACAATTGTCTCTGCTCTGAAATGCTCTCTACAATAACACCTTTTGTTTTATAATGTTGCTCTGTATGTATCTTGCAAACTATATCACCTCATACATTCTTCTCATTGAACTCATTTACCACCTTCAGCCCAATCTGCCAAACTGGTCAATGTCAGTTTGATGTTTAACTCCATCCTCCTCACAGTTTGCATGGTAAACAAAAAGGACCTTACCAGAAAACAAAACTAGAGAAAGTTGGCAGGTCTGGCAGCATCTATGGATAGAGAAACCAAGTTAACATCTTGATTCCAATGTGACCCTTTTTCAGTTGTAGTTGAGATAGAAGTGAGGATTTATTTTGTGTCAATAAGAGTGCTTTCCCAAAAGGTAATAAACGAGGTTCACAAAAACTTCTCAATTTCAACATTATTATTTACTGAGGGACATATTTGAAAAGAATAGTATGCAGTTCAATGATGATGCCATATTTTAAGCAATAATTCATTATAGCTCCCAGTAATTTGATGAAATGTTGGCTCAATAGGTTGTGGAAGCGAATAGACAGTTCTGAGATTGTTGATGTTTTGGCAGCTCAGATCTAACTAAAATCTCTGAACATTTTGTTTAGATTTAGATAGTGCTTCTTTTCTTGATGAAACTGATACATGGGCATATAGGCTGAGACAGATTAAGCTTTTCAATGTCCTATGGTAATGTTTATTCCCCAGAGAGATAGGATATCAGCTGCAAAAGTCCTACACCCACGACTTTGGAAACAGATATTCAATTAATTTAGAGTCAAATTGTGCTCTGTGCCTTTCCCTGGAATGTAATAAAGTCATTACTCCATCTCCCAGGTGGTGATTGAATGAAATGGATTCCGCCAGGATTCCTAGTGCACGGAGCTACTTCCTAAATGAATTGTTAAATACCTGAAAATTAAAGCACTGATTTCAGGCGGATACTTCACAGAAAGAAATGATGAGCAGAGTAAGAAAATGAAAGGAGAGTCAATTATGTTTTCCAGTCTGTCAACTTAGGAATCATTAAGCAGAATGAGAAAACTTCACATATAGGACAACATTAATGACTTTACAAACAAAGGTTTAGCTGTTTAGGCAGGTGAAAAAATTCAGGTAGTATCTATTGTATCTGATTCATGTCCTTTTTTCACAATTACTCCCTCAAGCTTCAATTGTTAACATCAATTCATAGTTATTTCTCGCGTAGGTGGCTTACTGTTTTAAGTTTCTGTTTGCTTCTTTTAGTTTTGAAACATCATTCAGTACAACACTTGCATTGCACATTTGGTTTATTTCTTTTCAAGAACATTTTTCCCTTTGTTTGGATTCTTATCCAGCTGTTCTTGAAGTGCAAATCATTTTTGTCCACTTTTCACTTTGCTCCAGTTGGCATTTTTCATGCTTGAACTAGGCAGTATATTAATGCATAGACTCATTGACTCATACACATTTACATCACAGGAAGAGGCCATTCAGCTCATCCTATATTCAAAAATCACACAACACCAGGTTATAGTCCAACAGGTTTATTTGGAAGTACTAGCTTTCAGAGAACTCCTCATTCATCAGATAACTAGTGAGGCAGGATCATAAGACACAGAATTTATAGCAAAAGATCACAATGTCATGCAATTAAAACGATATATTGAACAAACCTAGATTGCTGTTAAGTCTTTCATCTTTTAGAATGGGCTGCAGGTTTCAGTTCATTGATACGTAAATCCCAGAACTTCTTTTAAATCACATTCTTGAGATAACTTAAGGTTTTATATAAAAAAAGGTGACCTCTCAACTCAGACAATGCATTGAAGGTGTGAGATTAGAGCCTGCCTATATCCCAAACTTGAGTCAGACTGGTCCTATTTCCAAAGTAGGAATTTATAAAATGTGATATGGATTGACTGCCTGCACTGACTGCTTGCAAGTTGTGTGTTTTTCGAGAAAAAATAGAATGTATCTGTAAATACAATTCTGCAAATGCAAATTCACCCCATAGGGGGGTTCCACTGAAGTGTTCCCCGACAGGGAGGGAACATCCCAGTGTCTATTCATCCATTTCGTAATGTCTCTTTGGTCTCGCCAATGTACCATGCCTCAGGTAATCCTTGCCTGTAGCATATGAGATAGACAACGTTGGCTGAGTCACATGAGTACCTGTCGTGTACATGGTGGGAGGTGTCCCTATGTGTAATGATGGTATCTATGTCGACACTCTGCACAGCTTGCAGTGGTTGACATGACAGGGTATATGGTGTTGTCCTGAAGGCTACAAAAGTTCCTGATGAAGGGCTTTTGCCCGAAACATCGATTTTCCTGCTCCTCGGATGCTGCCTGATCTGCTGTGCTTTTCCAGCACCACTCTAATCTCGACTGTGAAGGCTGGGCAGTTTGTTGCAAACAATGGTCTGTTTAAGATTTGGTGGTTGTTTAAAGGCGAGAAGTGGAAGCGTAGGAAAGGTCTTGGTGAGGTACTCATTCTCATTAATAAAGTGTTGCAGGCTGCAAATAACATGGTCTCCACTCCTGGGAAGTACTGGACAATGACAACTATCCTATCAGTTGCATCCTGTGTCTATCTCTTGAGGAAGTCATTATGGTTTCTCGCTGCGACATAGAACCAGTCTCCTTTCTCCTTGTTCAATATACCATTGTGATTGCATGATACATGATCTTTTGTTATAAATTCTGGTCTTATGATCCTGCCCCACTAGATACCTAATGAAGGAGCAGTGCACTGAAAGTTAGTATTTTCAAATAAACCTGTTGGACTATAACCTGGTGTTGAGTGATTTTTAACTTTGTCCACCCCAGTACAACACCGGCACCTCCACATCATCCTATACTCAACAAAGATCTGACTATACTAATCCCATTTTCCAGCTCTTGCCCTCTGGTCCTGTCAGCTATGGCAATGCAACTGAAAGTGTAAATATTGCTTAAACATTGTAGGAGTTTCTGACTCAATAACCCTTTCAAAAGTGAGTTCCAGACTCTTATCATGTTCTGAATGTAAAGAAAACGCTCAATTCTAATCTTAGTCTTTTACCCCTTACTTTAAATGTATGCCCCTGGTTATTGATGATTTTACTGATGGAAAAAATGCCTTCCTTTCCACCCTGTCTATGCCCCTGATAATTACGTACATATCTATCAGGTCCTCGCCTTCGCTGCTCCAAGGTCTATCCAATCTTTCCTCATAGCTCAGGAAACTAGTCTAGGTAACTCCCTGGTAAATCTCCTCTGCATCCTCTCCACTGCAATCCCATCCTTCCTGTAATATGGTGACTGAAATTGCATGCAGTATTCAAGTTATAACTTGGCCAGCATTTTATATAGTTCCACCATAAATTCCATGCTCTCGTATTCTATCCCTCTGCTAATAAAGACAAGAATCCCATATGTCTTCTTAGCACTTTGTCTAACTGCCCTGCTACCTTCAGGGATCTGTACATGTGCATGCAAAGGTCTCTCTGATCTTCAGTACTTTAGAAGGTTCTACCATTTATAATGTAATCCCTTGCCTTGTTAGCT
Organism: Chiloscyllium plagiosum; assembly: GCF_037043375.1. Taxonomy (NCBI): domain Eukaryota; kingdom Metazoa; phylum Chordata; class Chondrichthyes; order Orectolobiformes; family Hemiscylliidae; genus Chiloscyllium; species Chiloscyllium plagiosum. Next base: position 72,919,644 of record NW_028270140.1, read on the forward strand.
CGCCTCAAGAGAATTGCCTCACACTTTTCTGTATTGAATTCCATTTGTCACTATTTTGCCCAGCTGATCACTCTGTTGATATCTTCCTGTAGTTTGTGGCTATCTTCCTTACTATTTGCCACCTCTATCAATTTTCATGTCACCAGCAAATGTTTTGATCATAACCATCTACATTTAAGTCTGCTGTGCACTGCATGGTTATGAGCTCGTTGCATTTGCACCTAACTTAACATCCATTTATTTTCAATGGGGTCACTGGGTAGTAATCAGAAATTCACTAAGGCTTAATAAACTCAATAACACTTCATATTCTTAAGATAATGCATTGAATTTGTATCTGGATAGCTTTAAACATTATGGGAGATCATGGATAAATGTATGGGTGTTCTTGCTTTATTTTTGGCATCCCTATAGATGTATGAATGATACACCATTTATTCTCCTGCCTGTAGGGCTGACACTAACATGGAATAAATGGTGTACGTATTGTGCAGAATACAAAGCAATATTGTTCCAGAAGATCAAGGCTTTGGAAGAGATATAGATACAGACGGCAGACCTTCCTGAAGCGAGAACACTGGAATAAGATTTTTCAGCAACTGGTCAATTAAAGAGATTGAGTGATTGTACCCTAACTTCCAACTTTATGAGCAAAGCAGGGGGACTTCTGCTTTTTGCACTGACCAGCTTGAAAGACAGGGAAGGGGTCAAATTGATGGATGAGTTCCATTCTTTCAAATAATCTATTTATTGTCTATGCTTTGCTTGGAGATTGAGCATCTCCCATTAGTCTATATAACAGAAAAGGAATTCAAACTATTGTACATTTTTCCAGTTAACAGAACTGTGTGACACCATGACCCCTAGCTATATTGTGAAGTATCATTTACTTTTGAATTCTGTGTTCACTGTCAATATGTTTAAGAATTTAAAAAAACTGTCTCAACACATTGCTTAAAATGTATAGCTAGTTTCTTCTGAAATCACAGCATGTTTTGAAACCAAAGTTTTAAAACGCAGACTAGTCAGACTCTTACATAAATATCTGAAGAATTGGTTTGAATGACAAAGACCTACTAAGAATGTGCTTTTTGGATTGAGTTCTTTATTTTATTTTATAATTGACATCACTTTTCTTATTATTGGCCCATGTAATAATCCCTTCAGTCTAATAACAATAACTTCAGTTTTAATCACTAACATTCTTTGCTATGGAGTAGCAGTGGTTAACCCATTAGGCATTTTTTTACAATTTTCATAGTAAAATATATTTTAGCATTCTTTATTTTGACTATTCATAAATCTCTTCACTGAGTTTTGCCTTGTTACCTATGATACACTTTGCCTATGTGACTTGAATTTCAAAAAAAGGAATAAAGGAATTTGAATAGTTGCTATTTATCACCTTTTAATAGAGGTTCTAAAACTCTCTTGCCACAGTGACAATAAGCAAGTTGCAACATCTCGCAGCAGGTCACCCTAATGGACAAAAAGAAAAATAAAATGAAGGCTTCAATATCTTTCATTTTCTTATTTGCTCAAACTGCTTGCTATTACCACGTGAGGGGCAGGTACTTGAACTGATATTCAGTTCTAGTGAAATCAATGGATTGAACATTAAGCAGGGCATAACAACAGAGATTGATAACATATGTTTTACCTTACTCCCAGGACAATCTCTAATTCCAAAAATATAAAATTTATAACTGCTATTATTTTTGATTTACCAAATTTTAAAAGGGTGACTTTAGTGCATGAAGAATTAATTTACATCGGGCTGCAGTGTTTGGTCCACTTTTTGTATTAGCTTGACATAAATTCACACAGCACTGAAACAGACACTTCATCCCAACCAGGTTTCATAAATTGAATTAGTCCCATTTGCCTGCGTTTGTCCCTGATTCCTCTAAACCTTTCCATCTATGTACTTACCCAAATGTCTTTTAAATCTTGTAATTCTACCTGCTTCTATTACTTCCTCTGGCAACTTGTTCCATATGCACTACCCTTTATGTGAAAATGTTGCCCCTCAGATCCCTTTTCAGTCTTTCTCTTCTCACTTTAAACCCATGCCTTTGAGGGTTTTTTTTAACTTTATAAAGTGGATAGGAGATGTTGTTCTCCTGCATTAAAGTTGTTCTTTTTCTCTGTGACTCTTCCTAGTGTCTACTTCCAGCAAAAGCTGAATGGCATTCTCTAAAGTCAGATCTTCTTTGGACTGTAATGAATCTGACATAGACTCATCAATAATTCCAATAACAATACTGTCGCTAATGAAATCTAATTACGAAGCTCCATTTCATAGTTTTCCACTATTCCACACAGATAATTGATGAAATTAACCATGGATTTCCCCTGAATACTGATCTATATGATTAAACTTTACTTTTGAAGAGATTTATTTGTTCTCTGATTAAAATCATTACCAAAAACTAAAGAACTTATTTAAATAATGTACCTGTGTCTTCATTTATGCTTTGATAATTAAAAATATCATATAATGCCATAAGGTCCTAATTCTATTTATAGCAGATATAAGGGAATGCCACCACCTGTAAGGTTCCTCCAATCTATTCACCATCTTGATTTGGAAATATATCATCTTTCCTGTAGTGTCATTGGGTCAAAATCCTGAAATTCTCTTCCTAATGGCATTGTTACCATCACATGGACTGCAGAAATTCAAGAAGTTAGCTTACCATCATCTTATCAAGGGCAGTTAGGGACAGGGAACAAATTGCTGGCCAACCAGCGATACTCATATCCCACGAGAGAATGAGAAAAAACAATACAATGACATATTTTCTTATAAGTTTGTGTTTAAGCTTGAAATAATTTTATATCTTCAGAACTACTTTCTTCAAGATGTCCAGTTTTGTGATTTATTTGACTGATGTCTGATATTAAATATTGCAGGTATTGTTATCTCTCCTTCCATATCTTTCTTGTAAAATTACTTATCCTGCTTATTTTAAAATCTTTAAATCCCGCAGCTTCTCATTGGTGCTATAAACTCTTTCCAATGAAGACGTTTGCTTTTATAAATAGCAATACTCTTTTATTTATCTTGTCCTAAATACTGTAATCTTGCACTTATTTTAAACTTTTTAAGTATGTTAAATAATAATGTGATCTAAGTGTATGGCTTACTGGGGTTTTCCGCTGTCCTACGGTTAAAATAGAAGTTTCCCTCTTTATACAGGCAAAATGGAAGTTTGCCCTTTCTTCGTGTGTAGTACAAATGATTTCCCATCTTTTGCAGCCTAATTCACAATATACATCCTTTTCATGACTTCCCGAAGACTTTAGTCTTGTACCTGTAGTCTTAATACATTCTCTCACTTCAGTCGTAGCTTAAAATATCACAGGAGGATCTCCTGCCTTTATCACAAACTCAAAAATCTCCTTACCCTCTCTTCTGACAGACTCTCTCTCTTCCAACTTTTATATTGTCTCTTGTTGCCTCAGGTCTACATTGTGACATTCATTCCCTGTGCTCGGATGTTGGTATAAAGAATTCTATGGATCTTGAATTTCTTAATGTAGCCATGCATTATGGTGTCTACTCACTCTGATGACAAATCTTATTGTGAACAGTACTCTTTTAGTCTTTCCAGCCTGTTTCTTTTTGCATCATAAACTTTAAGTGTTTCCCCATGTACAACAGGGGTCTTTATCTCTGCTTGTGGAACTCTGCCATTTTTATTTCCTAGCTGAACCGCAAATCGGCAATACTTTACAAATTATCACTTCCCACTGAAATTTGTAAAAGTTAGTCATGACTAGTCTTTAAGCTTATCACTGCTTCTTTTGTGCTTCCTTATCAGGTCTGCAGTTGAAGAACAATTTTCCTTTATGGTCTTTCCATGAGTTCCTGCTGGCTGCTTGGCTGTTCTAGTGCTAATAGCTGCTGACCATCTGCATGAATGGGTCTTAGGGTGGTGATGTCTTTAAAGCTGTAAACCACTCAATTTTCTGGAAATTCCTTTTAGAGTCATGGAGTCATAGAACAGTACACCATAGAAACAGACCCTTCGGTCCAACTTGTCCATGCTGACCAGATATCCTAAATAAATCTAGTCTCATTTGCCAGCATTTGGCCCATATCTCTCTAAATCCTTCCAATTCATATTCCCATCTAAACACCCCTTAAATGTTGGAATTGTACCAGCCTTCACCAGTTCACTGGCAGCAGCTCATTCCATACATGCACCACCCTCTGTGTGAAAAAACAATGCCCTTAGGTCCCTTTTAAATCTTGCCCCTCTCACCTTCAAAATGTTCAATGAGGCCCCAGTGAGGATTCTTGCATTATTTTGCTGTTGTAACTTGTGCAATAATGCCTGCCACCAGTTATAGCATGAAGTTTGTGGGCAGAAAGATGCTGTCAACTATTCTCTTTGCTTGATTGGATCTAAGGCCCGATTTGGTTTACAGTGGGATAGGAACAGCTGAGTCATAACAAAAAGAAGCTCTTGTTTTAACAAGATGTATTTTATCACATGATAGCATTTAGTTACACAGTAGATATTGTTGCTAAGACTATGTGAAGACCTATGGAGATAGATTTGCATGCACTACAATCCTAGGATGTTATGCCTTATCCTTACCCAAGCCTGTATGAGATTGGTTAGAGCTTTCTGTTCTTTCCAGCATTAATTTTTTCAGACAACAAACACTATTATAATCCAGGAACCAACATGTCAGCAACAATTTTCCACAATTATTTAGTTGTAATGATCAGGTAAGCTGTTCGAGTGATGATTGAGCATTGACCTCGGCACTGAGGAAAACACACTGGATCTTCAGAAAATGGAATGTTATAGCAGTGACAATTATTATAAAGGCTGGACTGGAAGTCAACATATCCTCTGGTCAGAGGTGAACAGGCTGGCCTCACACAATTACACGGCCATTAACTGGTTAGCTATTCTCAGTGGAGGGGCATGGCCAGTTCTGCAGATGGGGCAGGATAGGACTCATTAATTTGACGCAATTTAAATAGTGTCCAAACAGGTAATCACTCTCTGTCAGCCACAATGATTATGTTTGAGAGAAGGTTTTGATCGTGAATTAGTGCCACCTACTCCTCACCTGCTATATTTGGTCCCTGAGCTGCAAGCCATCAGCCTGAAACCTGCTTCAGTCACCTTTTACCTTTGTTCTATCAGCCTGGCCCTCCACCTGTCTCATTAGCCCTGTCTTATGTGACAACTGAGATACCCACTGTCACCCTGACTGCCTGTCAGCCCAGAATTGCCCTCTGCCAATACTTTGGACTTGGCTTCCATCACCATTAACCTGTCAAGACTCCCTTTCTTTCCACTAGTGCTTGCTTTCTGTTACAATTGCCTCTTTCAGCATTGACATTGACCTGTTCTCAATCACTCTTGATTTCTCCTTTAACATGCATGAGCTGCCTTCTGCAGAAATTGACCTTCCTCTGTTGTCTGGCTCGCTCTGCCTCCAAAATGGCAGACCTCATACTCATCTCCATTGAAATCCATTCATCATAGTTTGCCAACTCAGCTAATTTGTCAATATCGCTTTAGACTAGATTAGATTACTTACAGTGTGGAAATAGGCCCTTCGGCCCAACAAGTCCACACCAACCCTCCAAAAAGCAACCCACCCAGACCCATTCCCTTACATTTACCCCTTCATCTAACACTACGGGCAATTTAGCACTGCCAATTCACCTAACCTGCACATCTTTGTGACTGTGGGAAGAAACTGGAGCACCCATAGGAAAACCATGCAGACACAGGGAGGATGTGCAAACCACACAGACAGTTGCCTGAGGTGGGAATTGAACCTGGGTCTCTGGCGCTGTGAGGCTAACCACTGTGCCACCATGCTGCCCCAATGTAGTGTTGTGTTTTTACATAGATTATTTGTTTTAACACCAATCTTTGACATTGACAAATTTGGATACAGGTAGCCACTTCCTCTCAATTACTACACATAACCATTACCTCCACTTATTGTTATCAATTGCTCAACCTCTCTCATAACTAACGCAATAATTTTCCTTCAATTCTCTGAGTTTTAAATGCAATCAGCAGTGTCTTATGTGATCTTACAGTGCAGTTCATGTTCCATTCCAGGGCTTAAGGACCAAAGAAGGTACATTGATAACATGGCCAAATAGGTTGAGTATCAACCTGAAAATCCTTCTGGCACATACCAATGACAGCTGACAAGCGCAGACAGATTCCTGGACAGCAATATCATAGGAAGAATTAAACCTTAGACATAAAAAATTGTGTTGCTTAATTGCATGCAATGGAAAGAAAGTTGAAGTCCCTACCATTAATATCCATTGGTCTGGACTTCAACATGCATGTGCAAATATACATTGTCACATCAATGTGAATTTCCTGATTGATCAGTATCACATGCCTTCCTCTTTTATGAAACATTTTCATATGGCTTCTTAAATTCCACACAAACTACATCCATTTACATAGTCTTCTACTTTAGCTATATCCTTAAAAATAACTATTAATTTGCTAAACACATCCTATGTTTTCCAAATTTTTGTTGATTTTGTTATAATATTGCATGTATCAATGATTAGGTAAACATCTATTTTTAAAAGAATTAAGAGATGACATAATGCCATCTGATGTTCCCATAGAAAAGTATCCGTTTCATCTTGAATAACAAACGTGGCATTTTGCAATCCACAAGGTGAGTCAGTAAATCAATTAATTTAAGCCCAGACACCAATAGAACATTGAACATAGAACATTACAGTGCAGTACAGGCCCTTCAGCCCTCGATGTTGCGCCAACCTGTCATACCAATCTGAAGCCCATCCAGCCTACACTGCTCCATGTACGTCCATATGCTTGTCCAATGACGACTTAAATGTACTTAAAGTTGGCGAATCTACTATCGTTGCAGGCAAAGCATTCCATACCCTTACTACTCTCTGAGTAAAGAAACTACCCCTGATATCTGTACTATATCTATCACCCCTCAATTTAAAGCTATGCCCCCTCGTGCTCGCCATCACCATTCTTGGAAAAAGGCTCTCCCTGTTCACCCTATCTAACCCTCTGATTACCTTATATATCTCTATTAAGTCACCTCTCAACCTTTTTCCCTCAGCCTTTCCTCGTAAGACTTTCCCTCCATACCAGGCAACATCCTAGTAAATCTCCTCTGCACCCTTTCCAAAGCTTCCACATCCTTCTTATAATGCGGTGACCAGAACTGTACACAATACTCCAAGTGCGGCCGCACTAGAGTTTTGTATAGCTGCACATAACCTCATGGTTCCAGAACTCGATCCCTCTATTAATAAAAGCTAAAACACTCTAAGCCTTCTTAACAACCTGTCAACCTGGGTGGCAACTTTCAAGGATCTGTGTACATGGACACCGAGATCTCTCTGCTCATCTACACTACCAAGAATCTTACCATTAGCCCAGTACTTTGCATTCCGGTTACTCCGACCAAAGTGAATCACCTCACACTTGTCCGCATTAAGCTCCATTTGCCACCTCTCAGCCCAGCTCTGCAGCTTATCTATGTCTGTCTGTAACCTACAACATCCTTTGTCACTATCCACAACTACACCAATCTTAGTGTCATCTGCAAATTTACTAACCCACCCTTCTACACCCTCATCCAGGTCATTTATAAAAATGACGAACAGCAGTGGACCCAACACCGACCCTTGCTGTACACTACTAGTAACTGGACTCCAGGATGAACATTTCCCATCAACCACCACCCTCTGTCTTCTTTCAACAAGCCAAATACTGATCCAAACTGCTATATCTCCCACAATCCCACTCCTCCGCATTTTGTACAATAGCCTACTGTGGGGAACCTTATCGAACGCCTTGCTGAAATCCATATACACCACATCAACCGGTTTACTCTCATCTACCTGTTTGGTCACCTTCTCAAAGAACTTAATAAGGCTTGTGAGGCACGACCTACCCTTCACAAAACCGTGCTGACTATCCCTAATCAAATTGTTCTTTTCTAGATGATTATAAATCCTATCTCTTGTAATCTATTACCAGCAACTGAAGTAAGGCTCACTCGTCTGTAATTACCTGGGTTGTCTCTACTCCCCTTCTTGAACAGGGGAACCACATTTGCTATCCTCCAGTCTTCTGGCACTATTCCTGTAGACAATGACGATTTAAAGATCAATGCCAAAGGCTCAGCAATCTCCTTCCTGGCTTCCCAGAGGATCCTAGGATAAATCCCATTCGGCCCAGGGGACCTATCTATTTTCACACTCTGCAGGAGTTCTAATACCTCCTCCTTGTGAACCTCAATCCCACCTAGTCTAGTAGCCTGTATCTCAGTATTCTCCTCAACAACATTGTCATTTTCTAGAGTGACTACTGTTGAAAAATATTCATTTAGTGCTTCCTCTATCTCCTCTGACTCCATACACAACTTTCCACTACTATCCTTGATTGGCCCTAATCTTACTCTCGTCATTCTTTTATTCCTTAAATATCTAAAGAAAGCCTTAGGGTTTACCTGATCCTATCCGCCAACAACTTCTCATGTCTCCTCCTTGCTCTTCTGAGCTCTCTCTTTAGGTCTTTCCTGGCTACCTTGTAACCCTCAAGTGCCCTAACTGAGCCTTCACATTTCATCCTAACATAAGCCTTCTTCTTCCTCTTGACCAGAGATTCCACTTCCTTCGTAAACCACGGGTCCCACGCTCTACAGTTTCCTCCTTGCCTGACAGGTACATACTTATCTAGGACACACAGGAGCTTTTCCTTGAATAAGCTTCACATTTCTAATGTGCCTATCCCCTGCAGTTTTCTTCCCCATCCTATGCTTCCTAAATCTTGCCTAATCGCTATCACCAAAATGCTCACCTACTTCCAAGTCTAACACCTGGCCGGGCTCATTACCCAGTAACAAATCTAATGTGGCTTTGCCCCTTGTAGGTCTATCTACATACTGTGTCAGGAAACCCTCCTGCACACACTGGACAAAAACTGACCCATCTATAATACTCGTACTATAGTGTTCCCAGTCAATATTTGGAAAGTTGAAGTCTCCCATGACAACTACCCTGTCTTTCTCACTCCTATCGAGAATCATCTTTGTTATCCTTTCCTCTACAATGTCTGTCATAAAGTAGTAATGTGTTTGAAGAAAGTAACATAACTCAATGGAATGTATTCTGAAGTGCTATTGGACTCCATAGATTCTGCCAGACTTGCTGAGTTTCTCCAGCACTTTCTGCTTTTATTTCAGATCTCTGGCACCTTTGGCATTTTGCTTTTATTGTTACAGCTTTAATTGCTCTCTGAATAAATGTCTGAAACTTATTCCCAGTAAGAAGTCAGTATCAATGTTCATGTTACCAGAGTTAAAGTAAAAACTTGAAACAACACATCGATCTTTCTATCATCACATCAAATTTCTCCAAGAGTTCAATAATTCTGTCCATAATTATAGATTCCAGTAATTCCTCCACAACAGTTGCTCAACTTAGACACCAGACACATATACACTCCACTCCTTATGTGCAGTGTGAATGTAAATCCATCATTCAGCTGTCTGAGAGATCAGTTATACAAGACACAAAGCTCTTCTGAACTTAAGGATTCCAATACGAAGCATCAAAATACTTGCATGGAGGTCATCGTAAATCAACAAACCATAAATTTGTGTTTTGGAGAAATATGCAATTCAGAATCCTAAACCAGACCATATTTCAAATTAATAAGTAGCATTTGGCAAATCACAGAGAGGATTATCCATGTGGATCATGGAATCTAGATGTCAGGGTCAAATGGTAGTCTGTCATCCAGCTGTGATTCGCTACAAAATGTAACTTAGTGGTCAGATAGTAAGCTCATTATCTGATTAAAGATGGTAAAAAGGCTTTTGAAATAGGCAGCCAATATCTTTTCAAATAAGAAGGTAACTATGCCCCACTATGGAATCACTACTCTCAAACATTTATTCCTACTTTAAAACAAAAATGCTCCTAGTAGCCAACCGCCACTGGCTAGGGGACTTCCCTCCACAGGTTGGTCTGTAACTGCAGCTGAAACCATGGAAGGTGGGAAGGACCCCAAGTCCTACCTGGAGCACTGAATCCCAGCCTGGCACTAGGAGACCCCGTCCACTCAGTCGAACAGCTCCATAATATCTCTGAAACTAGGACATAATAGATTTTAATTGGCCTCAATTGACTACCCGCCAATTGGAGAGGTAGCATTTCCACCTACAGGCCTCCACCCTCGCCACTAGGGAAGTGATCCAGGAGTGGGATTGTTCTAGGAAACAGACACACAGACTGTAAAATCCTGTGCTGATCTGCTTTAACACAGCCTAAAAATGCATTCTGCATTGTTTACTGATAAACCCTGTCATGTAATATGACAAATTCTATCCAAGCATGTCTTGTGATAGGAAAACAGTCATTGTAGTGGACTGCTCCATTGGAAGCTATCACATCTCCTTAATGAAGCATGCATGTTATCAGACCCATAAACAATGAATTAAAAGAGCAGTAAAAAGGTTCATGTTGAAGCAGTTTTAAAGTCTAGATTATGCTTATTGAAGGTATAAGCGTCATGGGGTCATAGAGTCAAACAACATGGAAACATTTCATTCAGTTTGTCTTGTCCATGCCGACCAGACATCCCAACCTGACCTAGTCACATTTGCCAGCATTTGACCCATAATCCTCTAATCTTTTCCGATGCATATATCCATCTAGATGCCTTTTAAATGTAATAATGGTACCAGCCTCCACCACTTCCTGTGGCAGCTCGTTCCACACACCACAACCCTCTGCATGAAAACATGACCCCTCAGGTCCTTTTTTGAATGTCTAAAGATTAGACCCATTACAGCACCAGAAATGCTAGTTATTTGGAAGGGTAATGTGACCCACTGTAGTCAATGATTGATTTGGATGACTAAATTGAGAATGCAGCTAATTCCTTCTTCAAACTTGCATAGGGTGATCATAAATGAGCAAGCAAATGCAATAACATCTGTTTTCATGTCCAAGAAGAATACAATATCATAAACAATTGCCTGTCAATGCACCATTTATTACAAAGACAAATTATTACAATCTAACAAAGATTATTTTTATCTCGTCAGCTGGAGGCAGACATTTTACAAAAAGAGTGTTTCACCAAAACATGGACTTTTATTGAAACTGGGAGTAGATGACATTTTGCCAATTTACACCATTACATAGTCCACATAGGATGGAGATACAGGATATACGAAGACCCCACCTGAGATAATAAAACCTCAGGAATATGTTTACAATTTACCACCTGAGATAGTCACAGCATTCAACCATGGGAAAATGAACTATTGAGAAGTTAATCGCTTAGCCAAAAGATTTTGATTTTCTGAAGATGGCTGTGGACCATGATCTAATCAAATGTACGGTTCTGAATGTACCATTATTCCACTTCTTATGTCAGTTAGAGAGAAACTATGTGATTAACCAAGCTTGAGTGTGTTTACCAAGAATATGTTTTAGTATCTGGACATCTGGTTTATGATGTAGAGTGATGCTAACAGCGTGGGTTCTACCCATGGCCTGAATCATGGCGACCCTTAGGTTAAACCACCACCAGTCCACTCTTTCCTATGGTCCGACATGACTATGCTGATATTCCTGATGAAGGGCTTTTGCCCGAAACGTCAATTTTACTGTTCCTCGGATGCTGCCTGAACTGCTGTGCTCTTCCAGCACCACTAATCCAGAATCTGGTTTCCAGCATCTGCAGTCATTGTTTTTACCTCCAACATGACTATGCTTACTTTACCTTTACCTTTTAACAATTGTGTGAGAAAATTGTTGCTCTCTCTATCTCCATCGAAGATGCCAATATTTTTGCAAAGTTTGCTTAGTTTTACATCCCTGAATGCAAACAGAAAACTTTTAAAGGAAGACTTTAGGTTCCAGAACACCATTCCCAGAAGGAGAAATAAGCATCAGTGACAACGTTAAACTGTTAGCTGAGGACCAAAGCTTTTTGATGGACCTGGTCAGACCAGGCAGCCAGCTGCAACTAGTGAACTCTTTTTCCTCATGCTGAACTTCAACCTGACTAAAGTTAATCTCCTCCACTCTGTTTTTTGTATTTTTGCATGTTTTGTTCAAATAAGAGTATTTACCTGAGCTTTAGAAGTTGGACGTTGTAAAACATGTATAAATATTTTTTACTTAGATGGGTTTTCGCTCATTAAAATTAATACCTTAATTGTTTAACTCAAGAAGTCCTGTCTGCTATTACTTTATCATCTGCATGCAATTAAGTAACACTGAATTGGCAAAAATGCCATTTAGAATATTTGAAATCTATCAATTATCTGAGGTTGGGAAAAGAGGAGGATTATTCCATCCCTCCTCACCTGGTTGTAGATACAGAACAACCTAAATTATCCGAATGAGACAGGCAGGAAGTGTTTTGCTCGGATAACTGAGTGTTCGAATAAAGGATAACGTTTTTACAGGACTTTGAGATCTTGTTCGGATAATCTGGAGTTCGGATAATTGATGTTCGGATAACCGAGGGTGTTCTGTATATATTTTTTGAGAATCAATCTGTTCAAACGTGTTATGACACATATCTGAGGCAGGTGGGACTTAAACCCAGGCTAACTAGCTCAGAGATAGGGACACTACCACTGCACCACAACAGCCCCCTCACCTAGCTGTAATACAGGTTATAAGCAAATGAAACAATAGGTCAACATTTCATGCAATGGAGGTAATTAGTAACCAAATCTGAATGAATACAAATGGAATCCAATGCAAATAATTGAAGTTTGTTCCTCTAGTCAATGTCACAGGAATGCATTCAAATAAGACACAACTGAAGATAGCAAGGTCAGTATTCCCATTAGAATTGAGAGCTGCTGAAGTTGAGGCTAACAACATGTCTTTCAATGTGATTGTCATTCTTCCACTTCAACTCTTGTGAACAGTTTCCATCACTCATATGCCAGAAAACCAGTTATAAAGGAACAACACCTACCTCAAAAACAGAATCATGATTTGTCTGAACCATGTTTCCACTGAGATATCCGCAGCAGACAGATGCCTTACTACTGGTAAATAGTATAAAGCTTGTGGAAAATTCAACCATTTTACCTGGATTTGTTGTTTTTCATGCAATCTCAACTGTTAAGACCAATGCTACCAGAAAAGTACCATATAAGCAAGAAAGATGTCACTAGAAAAAAAATGAGAAAATTTATGAAATGTAGAAGTAAACGATCCTGAACACAAATTAGTTCCTTCTTCTGAATACAGTAACCAACCACATGTGATGGTGAATACTGGCTGTTTGGATGTAGGTGCTCTGAGAGACAGAACCATCATCGGCGACAAACCATTTTGCAAATTTGAGGCTGTCTATTCCTCTGCAAACTTGAAATTATAACAAAGCACTTAAAAATCACTTGTCAAATGCCAGATTCATTCAAAGACATTAAATCAAAGGCTGTATTTTCTGCCATACCTGGAGAATGCGATATTCTGATCAATTTCTACATAGCAACAGTTCTGCACACGTTTGTAGTTTCATATGCAATTCCAACAAATACCAACAACATTCTCGAACTATAAGGAAACTGCTTCATTGATATTGGCAAACTAAAACATGTCACGTGTAAGGTTTAAGTAAATCTTAAGGTGTCTCCAATCGTGCATCAATGTAGCCTACATATTGTTTCACGCCAGAAAACAGACAGAGAATGAGTATCCACAATTACTTGACCTTGATATTGTTGAGACATTTGAGGATTGATCCATCCTTTGGGTCTCATCTATACAAGTTGTCAAGAAACCCAACAGCAAGGACAAGATCCAAATCTGCACAGTTAAGCAATTATCAAACCAGGACGTACAACAAAAAAAAACTTGACAATATCATAGAGAAAGTGAATGGTGCTGAATATCTCACCAAATTTGACTGCTTTGTTGATTATCATCAAACTGAACTTGTAGAAGAATTAATGTATTACAATAAATCGTATAGTATTCTCCATTCACATCAGATGTTTTCAGTAAGAGAAGCTCAACTTTGGAGTCAAATCAGCAGTTGAGTTATTTCAACATGAAATCTAGTTTGCGCCACAAGGACTTGAAGATCCATTGACTCTTAGAGATAACCTACTCATTGACAGTGGCACTGCAAGTGAAAACATGCAAACTTGCATGCCTACAACATCTTAGAGAATGTAACCATCACCTTGAACAAAGACAAGTGTCTGTTCAATGAAAGCAGAATCAAATGTTTCAATCATGTATTCTGCAGTGATGGAGTATCACAGAGAAGAAGTAAGATAAAAAAAGTCATTGCAAATCCTTCAGATCCTGACAACATACTGATAGTCCTGAGTCCACTAGGGCTCAGAACTTATTAAAGACACCTCAGCCCTGAGCTTGCTATGCAACCTGTCCCCCTGCTCAATCCAAAAGGACACCACCTACTGGGAGTGAACTAAATCAGAATGAACTAAAAAACAGAATGTGCAATAGATCAAACAATGGTTGCCAGAAAGTTGCACAAATACTTATTGTGAGGTGGAAGAGTATCAACCAAGCAACAAAGATGGCGCCTGAGGATCGGCAACTTTGATGTTGATTGGGTCTGATGTCCACTGCAGCATCGTCTACAGTGATGAGGTGGCTCCATCATAATGGACTTTCTTCAAGCTATATCTTTCTTTGTCTTTTGTTATTCTTAAATTATTCAAAATGGCACTTTTTCATGGCAACAAATGAAATCTTTTCACTGTATCTTATTGTATTTTTATTGCAAAATACACATGACAATAAACTCCAGCCAGTTGTGTGTGTAAACCTGGTTGTATAGTTCTCACGCAGACAACCACAAAAACTGCGGCATTGCAGACTGATCACTAATGCCCATAGATCAAAATTACTTGCAAACAGAGAAAGATGCACTCTCAATCATGTGTAGTATCTTACACTTCCCTCTTTACTTGCATGGGAGAAATTCTAAAATTATATATAGATCATAGGCGACTAGCAGCACCTGCATAACAATCAAAGGTAAATCTTTTACTTGCTTTGCATGATGAATACAAAAGTGACAAGAGCTCAAGTTTTGAGCTCCACCTAACCTGCACATCTTTGCTCTGTGAGAGGAAACCAGATGACTTAGAAAACCCATGCAGACACAGGGGGAATGTGCAACCTCTACACAGACAGTCACCTGAGGGTGGAATGGAACCCAGGTCCCTGGCACTGTGAGGCGGTAGAGCTAACCCCCGACCACCCTGATATACCATGGTCCTTTGCTAACAATTAGTCTGACTCTTCATGAAAGAACCACCTGAGAAGATATGTGGTGTCAAATTTGCTGAAATTTAGTGACATCAAAGTTAAACAAAACAAGATGAAGCATTGCTGTCATATTTGACAAATATGAAATCATTAGTGGAAAGATGCATTAAAAATGGCGTCTGCAAATGAAATTGTTTGCACAATGCAAAGTTTCACAATGTTTTATACAGCGATAGCTGACACCAAGTCATAATAGAAGCATGTCAATTTCTTTATCATTACAAAGTGATTCCTCCATCAACAATTGGAATACCTTCAGTTACACTTATCTTTATACATCTTTTTTACACAAGCCTTCCTGAGCTATCTTCATGGTGTTAATCATGAACTGGATCAAGAGCAGAAGGTCTGAATGAAAGCAAAAGCAGAGTGAAACATGAAATATAGGGCTACACAATGAAAGAAAACAGAACTTGTGAAATGTGGTGATCATTTTGGAAAGCAAATAACCCCTATGACATCCAGCTAATAATTATAACAAACATAAAAGGATCAATAATCACAACAATGTGATGCTCACAAATCATCACATGAAACATATAATTCTTCAAAACACTTCAAACACTATTCAAAAGCTAATGAGTTTTGAGAAGATTCGTAGCTCACATGTAACATGGATGTTGGTTTGCTTGCTGAGCTGGAGGGTTCATTTTCAGATGTTTCCTCATCATACTAGGTAACATAATCAGTGAGCCTCCAGATGAAGCACTAGTGGCATGGCCAGCTTTCTATTGATGTGTTTAGGATTCCTTGGGTTGGTTATGTCATTTCCGGTGGTGAAATCATTTCATGTGGTGACATCATTTCCTGTCCTTTTTCTCAGGGGTTGGTAAATGGGATCCAAGTCAATGTGTTTGTTAGAGTTCAATTTGGAATGTCATGCTTTTAGGAATTCTTGTGCGTGTCTCTGTTTGGCTTGTCCTAGAATGGATCTGTTGTCTCAGTCGAAGTGGTGTCCTTCCTCATCTGTATGTAAGGATACTAGTGAGAGTGGTGATGTCTTCTTGTGGCTAGTTGATGTTCATGTATCCTGGTGGCTAGTTTTATGCCTGTGTGTCCAATGTAGTGTTTGTTACAGTTATTGTAAGATATTTTGTAAATGACATTAATATTGTTTATTGTCTGTATAGGGTCTTTCAAGCTCATTGCTGTTTTAGTGTGTTGGTGGGTTTGTGGGCTACCATGATGCCAAGAGGTCTGAGTGGTCTGAGTAGATTGACAGTCATTTCCACGATGTCTTTGATGAAAGGAAGAGTGGCTAGGGTTTCTGGATGTGTTTTGTCTGCTTGATGGGGTTTGTTGCTGAGAAATCGGTAGACTGTGTTCATTGGGTATTCCTGATTCCTAATGAAGGGCTTTTGCCCGAAACATCAATTTTCCTGGTCCTCGGATGCTGCCTGACCTGCTGTGCTTTTCCAGCACTACTCTGATCTAAACTCTGGTTTCCAGCATCTACAGCCCTCACTTTTGCCCTGTCTTCATTGGGTACTCATTCTTTTTGAATTTCAGTGTATAGATGATTTTCCTCCGCTCTGTGTAGTTCCTCTTTGCTGCAATGTGTATTGGCTCATTGAAATAATGTTCTAATGCAGCTTTTTTTGTGAGTGTTGGGATGATTGCTTCTGTAGTTCAGTATTTGGTCAGTATGTGTTGTTTTCCTGTAGATGCTGGTTTGAAGTTCCCCACTGGCTGTTCATTCTACTGCGATATCAGTTTGTTGTTGTTTTCCTCCTCTTTAGTGAATTTTATGCCAGTAAGGGTATTATTGATGGCCTTGAAGGTTTCCTCTAATTTGTTTTGCTTAGTGATGACAAAAGTGTCATTCACGTAGCGGACCCAAAGTTTGGATTGGATGATTAGATGGAACTACTTAAAAGTGTTAAGTCCGAAATCAGACTTCAATCTGTCACAATGAGGAATGAGTTCTATGAGACAACGCATAATGATACATATCAGTATCCTACAAGTGAGAGGAAATGTCCACAATTCTTAAATGCTTATTTTATAAACTAAACTACTTCCAATTGATGAGCAAATTTTTATCTTGTACATGATCGAACGTAAAGCCCGCATCAGTTTCATAAATTAGCATTAGAAAAAGTAGATGCAGTCCTCCGGTTGTGAACTGGTTCTGTTCTGGAGTCTGTTCATAAGTTGATCTGCGCGCAAGTCAGAACACCATGCAAGACAATATGAAGGAGCTATTTGTAAGTACAAGAGATGTTTATGTGCTGGGTCTTTAAAATTCTACCCCTGTATGAGATTGCATTTGTAAGTAAGTCGGATGTTGGTAAATCAGTGACCCTCTAACTGTATATAAAAGAGAAAATAGCCATAAGTCTGGCTTTTAATAAATGGAAGATGTGGAAAAGGATGTGATTGCAATAAGGTCAACCTTGCTGATGAAGTTCAATGTTCAAATTATATTTATGTTAATTATTTTCATTATCAACACTTTTGAAAATAAACCAAAGAAACACGATATGAAATAAATAACTAATTCTGGAGGTTTGAATATTTTTTGGATTCAAGAAAAGGAGACATACCTCTCATTTACCAAGAAGGACCATAATGTGTGTGCAGTAGTCCCTCAGTGGTGTGAATTTGCCCCATGCATGGTATTTTACTTAATACTGTAATGCTAATATTAGCTTCTACAATATGAGAAACAAGATGAGACTATCATGGTATTGAAGAATCCAATAGATAATTACTGCAACGAAGGCTTATATATGAACATTACATTCCTAAGGCATATAAATGTCTGCTATAAAAACATATTACTATGTTTCCAAAGGGTGACATGCTTCAATTATCTGAAGTAAGATGGACAATGAAGATCATCATGTTCTCAGAACAAATGCTATGACACAGTATTAATGTCATGAACATGTCTCTTAGAGGTATATTGACATTCTGACTGAGACATAAGACAACAGTCAAATTTAAATGACACATATTCATGGCGAGAATTTGCATGTGGAGTCTTTTAACATGGAGAGGCTGTTGCATTACAGTGACCACATGATTCTGGCCGAGCAAGAAACTCTCCCATTCCTATCATCTGCCATAGACTTATTGGAAGGATTCACAGTTTGATAAGATGTTTAGCCACATATCCTTCAAGTCCTGAAGTGTGACTTTAAAAAAATGACTCTTAGCTTGGATGTGGGGTACTACCAGTGCAACACAAGATCTCCTCAGATGAAATGTGTTGCAGTGTTGGAAACAGTCACATTTATCTGAAGGAAAATGCCCAGTGCTGCAATGTGAAACATAGAAAAAAACCAATAAAGTAAGTTTGTATTACAACTATTGAGTTGAGTCCCATGTGAACTTCTTGGAGGCTTGTTGTAATCATATATCTTACTTTCGACATCTTTACAACAGAGATGTGCAAGTCTTCCCCACTGTAAGAAAGAAAGTGCTTAAGCATTGACATTGTCAATAACTTTGTTCATTTCACTTAGCTCTTAGACTGATCTCAATTCACACAAAGTATTTATTTAATCTGTTGAAAAATATTTCTACAGTATCACATGCTGACAACTCATCTGGATAAGATTGGAATTAAGAAGTCAAGGGGATGGAAAAGGGCACTGCAGAGAGAAGTGCATCCTTTGGGTTAAACCTGATCAACATCAGTCAGTACTTCACAATGAATCTTTTCAGAGCTGATAATTAATAACTATTTGCCTGCACCACTTCAATATCACACTGTGTAGATTGAACTTATGTGGCCTGCATCAGACATCCATGCCTGATTATTCAAATACATTTTTATTTGTGAATGCAAGTCTTATTTGCCTACTTCTTGTTATCACAGACATTTTAGAAATCTTTTATGGGATATTGACATCACTGGTGAGGCCAGCATTTATTGCCCACCCTGAATTGCCGTGAGAAGGTGGTGTTGAGCTGCCTTCTTGAATCTGTGATGTAGCTACACCACATTGCTAATAGGAATGGAGTTCCAGGTTATGAACCAGTCACATTGAAGGAATAGCAATATAGTTCTAAGCCAGTATTCATGTGCATTCAACAATGGTAAATGCAGGTGGTAGTGTTGCTATGTATCTGCTCCACTTTCCTTCTAGCTAGAGAAACATCTACGAGGTGCATTTGTCCTTTTAGGGGCTCTGAGTTTGGAATACTTTCAAAGGAGCCTCGGTGAGCTACTGAAAGATTTACAACCAGTTTCTTTGCCTTTTTAAATCTGAATCTGCAGAAGATATTTTCTTGGCAATAGCGTTGGTATTATTATAATGTTTCACATCCATACGAATGTGTATTAATCTGCTATTATAAAGAGTTTGAAAGTATTGGACGTCATGGAGACTTGGAAAAGTGAAGGAGGAGCTTGAAGCAGCTAGACCGAGGCTAGTATGTCCCCAAGAATCTCTGCAGAAATGTAGATAGTAGATTCATAGACTCAACTGACCATTCAGTTGTACTCGTCCATGTTGATCAGACATCCTAAATTGATCGAGTCCCATTTGCCAGCATTTGGCTCATATCAGATCATTTTCAAATTATCTATGAACAGTGGTAGTAATACAATAAACTTCACATTATTAACTCAACAAGACTCTTCTGGTTAGACCAGAATGGTGGCTATCCATATCCAAAATAGGCCATTTCCGGCTTGAAGGAACCTACAAACAACATGGTGCCAACAGTGGGACCCTGCTATAATTTAGTGAGTAGTGCTATTTGCAAATGATTCAACAAACATAAATTCGATGTAAAACCTTCAAGAACAGAGAAAGAAAACGCACACAAATATTGCTGATTCACGATGACAACAAACCACACAAACTCAACACAGAAATATACTTCACAAACAAACACAGAAAGCATTTGAGACCTGGCAGAAGATGCACAGATTAGAAAAAATCTTCAACTCTTCATATTCTTCAGATTCAGGCTGCATAGTGAGGTATTAAGAGTCATAGCAACACTCTGAAGAATGGGAAAATCTCCAATACAGCTGAAGAGTATGGGAGAACTGCAGAATAGAGTCTTTAAAGAAGATAAAATATCTAATCATATAAGGAAGCGATGGCATCAGAAATAATACTGCTAGGGGGATTTAATTCCAGAGATGACCTAAATAGAGCGCATCCAAAAGAAGGCAGTTCTTGAGGTATAGAATAATTTCTAAACTTATAAGTAAGACAGAAGATGAGCAAATAAATAGACTTCTGTACACAAATGGGAGGAGAGGTGATGATTTTATTGCTTGCCAAGAGTGTTAATGAAGTATCAAAAAAATTTGAAGAGGTATTGAAAGCTTTTGACAATTATTTCAAACTTAAAACTGGCACACTTTTTCAGAGGTTAAGATTCAAGAGGAATGCATTATCCAATGAACATACAAATGATTTCATTAGTGACCTCCACTAGCTAGTGGAGAGACGTGAATATGGTGACAAAGTTAGAACTTTTGAGACCAAAGTATTGTAGTCATAATTGATGAGCCTTGGTCTGATTTATTACCGTCCAAAGAAGATCAGCTCTTGAGAAGCCCAGTCAAATGGTAAGAGAAGCAGATATCCAGAAGCAAACCCAATCATTCTTAATAGGACAAGACAAAACTTGGCACAGGAGACGTGCAGTGTCTTTCTTAAGGTACAAAGCCACAAAAGACACATCAGATAAACCAGAACAGTGGGTAGAACAGGCAACAGAGACTTTGCATGGAATCGTACAGAGGTCTGAGCAATGAAGACATTGGCAATTGCACAAGACTGCATCTCTGGGCATTTTGCTTACTTCGGCCTTGTGCCATTTAGTGCAGAGAAAAGGAAGGAAGCTTGACACATTGTAAGCAAACCTCAGTCAGGGCAAAAGGGATAGCCTTCATTAAGGTGCTACCTCTCATAACAGTCCTAGTGCTTGCACATGGTCAATCAGCCATTCAAAATAGTCAGAGCCAAAATACTTTCTACATAAGGATTTAGGAGCCAATTACTGATCAGTCCACCAATCATCTTGAGATTTTCTGACTTATTGTGAGCTGCTTTCCTCTTGGAATGAAAGATAGATAGGTATCCTGGGAGATGAAAAGGGATGGCACAGCTGACTTAGTTAATGATTTATTTGTATCTTGAAGACACAGTGAAAAGTGTTGTGTTTGTTGCCACAATCTGGCACTATTTTGAAGTACAATAAGGATAAATTATTATTCTTATTGCATGTGGTTCCGGGTGATTGAATATATAGCACAGAGGGCATGCAGACTTCATGCTGTCAGGAGTTGGAGTAGGTGACAGGAAATGGAAGAAGATGTTGCAGATATGAATGAGCATGGTAGAACATGAGATTTGGTAGGAAGTGTGTACAGAAGCCCACATAGGATGAGCTATCAGAGAGACGATGATGGCACTTACTCTGGTGGAGTAGAAAAAGCAATTAACCTTCTTCCTACATTGCTATGCCTTCTTGTGAAAAGGGACATCGGGCATGGAACAGACCTTTTGGTCAAATTAGTTTATGCTGACCATATTCCCAAACTAAACTAGTTCCAACTGCCTGTGCTTGGCACGTATTCCTCCAAACCTTTCCTATACATGTATTTATTCAAACACCTTTTGAATGTTGTAACTGTACCTGCATACATCACTTCCTTTCACAATTCTTTCCACACACAAACCACTCTCTTTGCAAAAACGTTGCCCCTCATGTCCTTTTTAAGTCTTTCTTCTCTCACCTTAAAGATATGCCCCCTAGTTTTTACCTCCCCCAGCTTAGGGAAAACACCTTTGCTATTCACCTTATCTAAAATCCTTGTTACGACACAGGGGTAATCCCCCTCTGTTAATTTTAAACCAGCAACACAGAAAAGATTTATCCCTTGCAGTAATCTGAAAATTGGAGAGTCCAAGAAATATTTAAAGTAAAAAGCAACAACTTTATTTCTTAATGTATAACAGAGAATAATTAACTAATAATTATTTACAACTCCTTCCTGTAACCTATCTTTTACTTTCCCTTCTTTAATACTAGTCCAATAAAACCACCAAATAATATTAACTGAAAAATTCAAATTTCAAAACCAGCCAGCTGTCGAATCTTCTCGTTATATCTTTCTCTGTAGACTTGCTGTCCAGGTCGATGTTAATGTTTTTCTCTGTGCAAACTCCTTCTCTAGACAGGTACCTCTCAGAGAGTTCTAACTAGCAGCCTACATCTGATAGTCTTTTGGCAGTTCTCCCCCAACTGTTCAATTTGTCCCAGTCTTGTACTCCCAAAGCATCAGATTGTGTCATTGGCTTTTAATATTGTTAACATACTAAATTCAAACTTGATTGGAGTTTAATATTTTTTCTGGGTATAATTTAAACCGATTGGCTTAATTCAAATTTGTTTTTTGTCTCCAGGCAATCAGCTACACTAGCTGCTAGACCAAAGGGTTACAATATATCTTGTCAGCACACTTGATGCTGTCAGGTAGTTCTGCTAGCTTTTAACTTTCTTAAAGGTACAGTACATGCACATCTTCATAACACCCCCATGATTTTATAAACTTCTATAAGGTCACCTGTCAACCTTCTAGACTCTAGTGAGAAAAGTCCTAGCCCTATCCAGCCTAATTGTATAACTCAATCCCTCCATTCCCAGCAACATCCTGGTAAATCTTTTCTGAACCTTCACCAGTTTAGTAATATCCTTCCTATAACAGATACCTTCTTAAATCCTCTGCCATTTCCTTGTTCCCCATAACTATCTCCCCAAATTCATTATCCAAGGGACACATGTTCACTTTGGTCTCTCTCTTCCTTTTTTATATTGAAAGACGTTCTTATTGTCAGTTTTTATATTCCATATTAGATTGCCCTCATGGTTTATTTTCTCTCTCTTTATTATATTTTTAGTCTTCCTTTGTTAGATTCAGAATATATCCCAGTCTTTGGGACTATCACTGACTTTCACCTCCTTATATGCTTTTTCTTTCAATTTTATACTGTCCATAACTTTGCAACTGTTAGTTTATCCCTCCATTAGAATCTTTCCTCCTTATTGGGATGTATTTTTGCTGAGAGTCACGAATTGCCTCCTTAAATATCTGCTTCAGCTTGCTTCTTGTCATTCCTGCTAATCTGTTTGATTGCCCACTTCAGCTAGCTCTACATTCTTTGTGTGGAACTCTCCTTGTTTCAGCCCTATCTGTGCCTCTGCTCACAACTGTTTATCCAGTGCATCGATAACATCATCAATGTTGCTTCCCTCTCTCATTCAAATTTGAGAAAAATTTATCAATTTTACTTCCAATTTCCACCTTCACCTGATCCATCTCTGACTCCTCCCTTCCCTTCCTTGACATCTCTGTTCCATTTCTGGATATAGGCTGGCCACCAATATCTACCTCAAACCTAATGACTCCCATAGTTGCCTCGACTATACATCCTCACACTCTGTTTCCTGTAAAGACTTATTCCATTCTCCCAGTTCCTCCATCTCCATCGCATATGTTCCAGTGAGTCCAGTTTCTACAAGGGGGCCTCTGAAATAACCTTCTTCCTTAACCAAGGATTCCCCACCACCCTGGTTGACAGGGCCCTCAGCTGCATCCAACCAATCTCCCACACTTCAGTCCTCACCCTCTCGCTCCCCTTCCACAACAGCGATAAGATGCCCCTTGTCCTTACCTACCATCCCACCAGCATCCATGTCCAGAGGATCAATAACTGTCATTTCCGCTACCTCCAGTGGGATGGTTCCCTCTGGGACATCTTTGTCTACTCTTCCTTTACTCCCGTCACTCCCTCACTCTCCCACGCACCTTTGCATGCAATCTCAGAAGGTGCAACATCTGCCCATTTACTTCCTTCCCCCTCACTATCCAAGGCCCGAGGCATAAATTCCAGGTGAAGTAGCAATCTAGTATTCACTTCTCACAGTGTGGTCATCCTCTACACAGGGGAGACGAAACACAGACTGGGCAAGCACTTTGCAAAACATCTACTTTCTGTCTGGAAAAATTACCCTGAGCTTCCAGATGCTTGCCACTTCAGCACACCAGCATTTTCCCTGGCCAATATTTCTGTCTCAGCCTTGCTGCAGTGGTCCAGTGAGGCTCAGTGCAAGTTAGAAGAACAGCATCTCATTTTCTATTTGGGAACCCAGGACTCGATATCGTGTTCAATTACGTAGGGCCTGAGCACCTTCTCTCATGTCCTTGTCCCACCTGGATCACATGGTGCTGAAAAACATTGAAGATTTTTAGTACAGAGTATTATATTCACAGACAATCAGTGTCTGGACTACATTTAAGCTATCCATTTATAAAGAGTAGCTTTTGATACTTCAAGTACTCTGACTTGAGATAAATCAGAGACCTTTATACCTTCGGATCACAGTTTATTATACAGTGATGTCACCATGAGCATGTCTCTTAACTTTATACTGACTGCAAGTCATAACACAACAATAACTCTTTAACTCTTATACAAATGAAAGCCACTCTTCTCTCTTCTCACTGCCAATGAGGGAGTGGAAAGAATGAAAAGGATACTGCTGCAGCAACAATCAATTCTGTAGAGGGGTTCCTTACTTTAACTTTTTCAGCAGATTTCCAATGCGGCCTCCATTTTGAGACACCCTCACGGTCTTTTTTCTCCCTCAGCATTGCCCATTTCTTCCAATGACACTGTAAGATATCCAGTGCCATCAATCCTCCTGTTGGGCCTACCATCTTGGGTACCAGCTGTTGTCTTTAAATAGGTTGGTAAACACATAAACATCTTCTTCATGGGTTAATTTTCCATAAAACGACAATGGAGGCTCATGAGTGAGAAACAGTAAAACAAGTACTTAGGTTAACCTGAAGCCAGTTAAAGATGGTAAAGTTATGCCTATTCTTTCTCACTGAAGTTCAAGTCAGAGAATAAGTATCTGAGAACATATGCAATTTATCCTTCTTATTTTTCTCTATCTAGCAGCTTTCACTGCTCTGCATGCCATCTGCTCATTCTTCCAGTCACCTTGTATCCGAGGGGAATACCTAGTGTGTGTAAATATCTGGGTAGAAGCTTTGAAGTCAGGACCAAGTCCTTCAGCAGCAGGTACAATATTGTCTGTGGACCTTTTCAACTTGAAAGAAGAATGGAAAAAATTTGGGCTATCGTAGCAACAATCAGAGCTAATGAACCAGCAAGTAAGCTGTAAAGAGGTTGTTAACTCTCTTTAAGTTGCACTGGTGAAGGTGAACAGAGCATGGTGTCCTGCTATTTAACTTGTGTTTGGCTGTTCAAGCTGCTGAAAAGCCATTGACCAAATCAACATTGTATACTGATTACATTGTGACCTACTTACTCTACCCACTAGTCTAGCATGAGCAGCCCTGTGGTCCTCTGGGAAAATGGCAACTTGACCTGTATCTTTACTTTCACCAAGATGACACCCAGGTGATCTGTGGCATATGTCCAAAACACATCATTTCATTCTGTCAACAGCACCCTAAAAATAGATATTACTTAGCCCAATTTGAGCCCAAGCTCTGAAGTAGTTAACAAGAAGTATCATATTGCCAGAGTCCAGTACGAGAGCAGGATGAGGATAATCTGTAATTAATTAATTGATCAGAATTAAAGTATAGAGCTGTTCCAAACAGAAGTATATAAACTCTCCATAAATATTAACCATTTTCCATAATTATTGCGATTAGTCTGTCAAATTTTCTCACCCAGTACCATTAAGCTCACACAATAGAAATGTGGGTAACAGTGATTAGCAAAATCTTTCAATGACTAACATGACCACCTAAACAAAATCTTGTCTTGGTTTTCCAATTATAAGCCATCATGCACTAACGTGATGGAATACCTCTAAAAATGTACTCACAATACATGGAGCAAAATTATTAAACACAAGAAAATCCCATTAGACTTTAACATAAAGTGTTTGAAATGACATCTCCAAGAGAATAAAAAGCAAAAAAAAAACTGTTCAGTTAATAATAAAATATCAACATAAAAATGTCAATAGGAACAGGACTAATAATATTTCCCTTTAGTGATGGCTGGGTTCTCATTATGTGTGCCTTTTTTAACACTGGAAATGCAAATGTCTCTGCTAGTAAATTATTAAGCAGCACTGCTCTACATCTCTCAGTTTTGCACAGCAAACATAAGGAACCTAATACAATAACAGAAAGATATCCAAATCTGTTTTGGTACTGTGTCGTTTGACATTACCAGAGACAGCCATCAAGCAGCTCCATTTCTGCAATGAAACCAATAAAGTTTCACAGCTTTTTTATTGTAATCAACAGCCAAATTGATCTGACACTTCATCCGTACAGAAGGGCCCCTGAGGGAAAGTGAAGTCATCAAAAAATAATGAGCCTGTTCCACCCAGCTTCCACTAAGGCAAGGTGCAGAGAGCATTTTTCAAATGGGGAGGTTGCTCGGCGTTTTAAATGATTGGTCATAGAGAGCTGCAAGCAAATTGCTTTGACAAGGCTGTTACTGTTGTAAAGTTGAAAGGTTTTTGCCACTAGGTCAGTGGCTGCCAATCAACTGAATAGAAAGGCTGCTCAGTGAGCCAGTGATTTCTACCTATGCTGTAATTATCCCTGACTATTCCTGTTTCTCAGCAATTCCTCTGATTAAACCTGCCTTCTTTAAATCTCTTTCAGTCTGCGATTCAAACACTAATTAGTTCCTACTCTCTGCAGAGATGTCAGGCACTCACTCAATTTATCTCTATTTCAGTGCACTCAGAGTGACTACCCCAGTTATCAAAATTTAATCATGCCTGCAAAAATGTTGAAAAGTGGTAATTAGAGGCAAAAGGCCACAGGATACAATATTCATTTTTCTCTATCTTGTAGTCATCCAGCTGGCATCTATAATGGATATCCTGGGGGCTGTGCGAACACATTGATTTATGCAACCTCACTCTTGCTATCACTGTGGTGCATCGGGCTGCTTTAAAGAACAGGTTTTAACAAGGTCTGAGGTGGGAGGACATTAATCATGGTAGCATTGTCTGTTAAAATGGCGCCGTGTATCCAGGTATACCCCCTACTGGAGGGTAGTTAGACTTTTACCACTTTCACAGACAAAGGGATAGATGGTTATTGATTAAACCTCCCACCCCCTGCCGCCCTGCCTCCACTCTCACCACCCTCCATGATGAGTTTGAATTATCATACCAGCATTGTGAAAGCCATGGGAACCTTTTTTTTATGATGTGCAGGTCTTTAGAGGCTGATTTTATGTCCATCAGAAATAGTACTGGAAAAGATACTTTTCAGATAATCAAGCCTCGTTAAACTTTTGTGCTCAGTTCCGTGACACACAGGAGATGATGGCTTGCTCTGTGGTGGTACCATAGTGATTTTAAATGCTCCATTTGCACTGCTGTATCGTCATGTATCCAAGCACTCAAGTCTAAAAATCAATCATCGTGAGGAGTTTTATTGGTATTCATTTGGGACAAGGGGTTGTAGGCAGATTGCCTGGGGACAAAAATAAGAGGAAAAAAAAGAACTACTTTTAGTGCGTGCCATTCTGAACATTAAATATCCAGGAAGCCTGAGAAATGTTGGCATTCACCTAAACAGCTGGCCAGTTTTCATTTGGAAGAAGCTAGTTTCCAAGTGGTAGACAAAACATGGAGGCAGGAAAATATGATGTAGGGAACAAATATAGAGTGGGGTTGCTGCACAATTTAAATTTGACTTCCACAAAGTCACCTTTACATTGAGAGACTAATTCATTTGTTCATGCCTAGTTTTCAAACATAATGTATTGGTCCTTCAGAAATGAGGAGAAAGTGAGGACTATAGTTGCTGGATATCAGAGTTGAAAAGTGTGGTGCTGGAAAAGCACAGCACGTCAGGCAGCATCCGAGGAGCAGGAGAGTGATGAAGAGTTCATGGTCAAGACGTTGAATCTCCTGCTCCTTGATGCTGCCTGACCAGCTGTGATTTTCCAGCACAACACTTTTCAACTCCTTCAGAAATAAGAATGGAAGTTTCCATTTTGTGTTCAAGGATGGTCAGCAGATGAGCTAGTATGTCATGTTCATTGCTTCCCTCCTCCATGCATGCTTCTAATTGCCATTACTGGAGAACCTGTAAGGAAAAGAGAGTAATAGATGTTGATTATTTTGTTTCAATGTGCACGTGGCACGTGGGCGGCACGGTGGCACAGTGGTTAGCACTGCTGCCTCACAGCGCCTGAGACCCGGGTTCAATTCCCGCCTCAGGCGACTGACTGTGTGGAGTTTGCACGTTCTCCCCGTGTCTGCGTGGGTTTCCTCCGGGTGCTCCGGTTTCCTCCCACAGTCCAAAGATGTGCAGGTCAGGTGAATTGGCCATACTAAATTGCCCGTAGTGTTAGGTAAGGGGTAAATGTAGGGGTATGGGTGGGTTGCGCTTCGGCGGGTCGGTGTGGACTTGTTGGGCCGAAGGGCCTGTTTCCACACTGTAATGTAATCTAATCACTAGAAAAGTGCAAATTGCAGACATATCAATGCTCACAAATGTTGTCATTTATGATGGGCTGTGAAGGGGGTAATGTAGTTTTCATATTTTAAGACATGGACAGCTCAGAAACATGTGATAAGTTAGTGCTTGCATCAAGATAAGTTTATACAAACTGAATTTAAAGAGACATAATTTAGCTCTTCTAGGACAGTTAACAAGAAGAGATTAAAAAAACGCAGATGCTGAAATCCAAAGTAGACAGGCAGAAGGCTGGAAGAACACAGCAGGCCAGGCAGCATCAGGAGGTGGAGAAGTCGACTTCCCCAGTCTTAAAGAAGGGTTACACCTGAAACGCTGACTTCTCCACCTCCTGATGCTGCCTGGCTTGCTGTGTTCTTCCAGCCTCCTGCCTGTTAACAGGAAGAAGCCAGTTCATTGTCAATTGGATATCATTTTGCCTTTACGTCATCTAGTAAACCATAACCTAACTATCCAGATTTGTCTTAACCAAGAAAATATTGAACAATAACCTACATTAAAACAAAAGGATAGATATAGTTGTTTTTTGAAAGTTTGAAAATTGCTCTGAATTAGTGGTTTCATTATTTCTGTTTACAACATTTGTGTTGTCTCAGAACACTGAAGTTAAAAATATATTCCACACGAAAAGTGCTCAGCCACTAATCAGAACTAACAACATCAAGTATCATTGAACAATTTTTATACAGCTATGAAAAAGTTTACATTGAAGTTATTTTAAGCATCCTTTCAACTATTAGTTAACATTGCTTTGCAGATAAAATGATCAATGAATAAGATGTCATGTGTATTTTCTATTGGTCATTATATTTATATTATTTTATATTTACTTTTGTGTTGTGGCCAAGATGACCAATGACAAAAGGGAATAGTAGGTGGCAAACTGCAAAATATTTCATGTATTGCCAACACCAACCCAGAAGGAGGCAGATCCATAAATATTTAATTCCATGACCACCTTCATAGTCATCGATCCTTGACATTCTTTAAAGTTGGACTTGTAGCTACAGAAGTTGGGAGAAATCAAGTAGCTCTCCTTAGTGAAGTCAACAGATCTTAAACATCAGTACGGTTCTGGTCCGAGAATTGCTCCTTGAACATCTTGAGCAGGTATTTAATCTAGCAAACGTCTCCTATCAGTCTCTCCACCTCCACCTTTCTCCTACAACAGGTTACTGCCCTGCTGTTTTTTTCTACTGATTCTCCTACACATGGTCAATTTCAAAAGGAGGGCTTACTGGGGAATCCATGTCTGGAATCAATTGGCTTGTGCAGAGTTCTTGAAGTCAGCAAAATGTCCTACAGACGTCTGAAATAACTGAATATTAAAAACCCAGAAACAGAACCCAAAACGTAAAAGCATACAAATGTATCGAATCATGACAACAGGCCAAAGAAACAAACATATAAATAGTTGATGCCTTTAAGTTGTGCTGGTATAGGGTCCTTCCTGCCACTTGGTGTGTGCTCATCTTTACAAGGTTGAATAGGGTGGCAGTGGGAGTGTGGAGCTCCAAAATGGCAGCACTGGTATTAATCATAGCCTGCCTGTTTTGCACACTCCCATGAATGCTAGGAATGCATGCATTAACCATTTTACCAAGAAGACATTTGACATGTTCACTTCTGAAATGCTCATCTGTGCTTCAGATGCTGTTTGAAATTATAAATACAAAAAATTGAATTGAATCCAATTTTGTCTCCCAGCTCTATCCTAAAACCCTTACTTTTCATCCATCTATGTCTTCTTATTCTAGACCCTTATATCGATAGGAACAGTCAGTTTCTATGGCATCTTGTTAAAATGTAATTAGATGTTACCAAGTGGCATTCCATTACTGACTTGAGAAGCTGCATCACTCTTGAACCTTTGAAATAACAAACATCCTTTTACAACCTGAAGCTGAAAGGCTGCCATTATACTGCAATTTCCTATCAATGCAAAATAATTTTTGGGTGTCCATTGATGTGAAAGTGGGAGTATAAATTGGGAATCTGATTCCAATCTGACTCTTGTGCACTTATATGGAAATCAAGCAACAAGACATTCCTTCCACAACTCTTTCATGCTGTTTTTACTGTGAAATGTAGATTGTGCAATCTCATAGATTTTATCAATTTAGTATTGTATCAGTCTTTTTATAATAAAAGCAATATTATTTTTATGTGGTTGTTTCTTTACACAAAGTAAACTCTTATAACACAAACAAAATTTTTATAATAAGGTGAATTGAGGTAGTTTGTGACATTGCTGTCTCCCAACCTATCCATATAAGTCTACTGTAACTCTCTAGCTACTTGTTTTGTGCTCTAGAAGAAGTTGTCAACTGGTCCAGTAGCCAACTGATATTTTACTTGGGCTCTGTTTATTGTTTATCTTAATGAGGTGTATGTTAATATAATGCATTCAATTATTCTAGCACCCTGTAACTTGCGCAAAAGACTTGGATATAAATATATAAGTGCAGAAAGGTAACTATTGGATAGTAGTTCAAAGTCAAAACATTGAAACGTGTGATGACAAAAATTGTTTTTGATCTGATGGCTCCGAGTAATGGGTTATTGGCGTTTTACGACACAGTAAGAAAATAGGTACTGTCACTAACTCCTTCCTAATATCAGACAATAGCATGTCAGCCATGGTTCATTTGTCAGTATTTCCACCTCAGATTTAGAAGGATCTGGGTTCATGACCTGATCCAGCACTCAAACACAAAAGTTAAGGCCGACATTCCAGTATAACACACGGTGAGGTACCATCTTTCAGATGAGACATTGATTGAACTCCTGTCTAACCTCATATGACTCTTTCAAGGGAGAATAGTGAATTAGCCCTACTTTACTGTTCAACATTTATCTCCAAACAACATTGTTCGATATTATTTATTTGATGTCTATAGGAACTGGTTATGTGCAAATCAATTGCTGTGTTTCATATATTACAACAGTGACTACACTTCAAAAGGTACTTAATAGTCTATGAAGTTTCTTGAGATTTTCAATGGCGATGAAAGCTTGATATAAATATAGTGTTCTGTTTTTTTGTAGACCTTTTGGGCCTGTATCTATAATAAACTTGCAAAATTGCACATTTTGCATAATATAAATGCATATACTGTGCAATGTCATGCAAACTGCAACAAAAAGTATAGTGGAAGACTTATAAAAAGAGTCATATTGCATATACAGCTTTCTCAAATGCCTACTACAACCAAACACAACTCACAGTATAACTTCAGCCTCGCTGGTTGCATTTTGCATTTCACGATACCAGTCTCAGACAAATGGTGTAACACAAGGGTACACCTACACAGTAGAAACATTTCAATGCAATTAATTCCTGGTATGGAAGATTATTTTGATTGCCTAATGTTTTAGTGATAAGGTTGTAGAATTCAGATGCAGGTTAAAGGTAATGTTTATAAAATCTTCAAAGTTTGAGCTCTTTAATTGAAACAGACTTACATTAACTTTGAGGAATAGTCAAGAAATTTTGAAATTGTCTTAGATGATTGCATGCATGTGTACTCAAAACTTTTTCCAGCTTAGTGATTCTAACGTTTGGAAAATGGAGCAGGAATGTTCAAAATCTTCTGAAATGAAAGTAAATTTTCAAGGGGTGCAATTTTATCAGATGACTCACATTATAAAATGCAAGTTCATTCCAAATTAGAGTTACACTACTCCCAGTGAGCTGTCAAGAGACGGCTCAGATGTCCTACACTAATGTACTCAAGTTAGAGACAAAAAATTGCAGACGCTGGAGTCCAAGGTAGACAAGCAGGAGGCTGGAAGAACACACCAAGCCAGGCAGCTGTGTTCTTCCAGCTTCCTGTTTCATGTACCTAAGAAGCAGAATGAGAATTGATTTACAAAATTAATTTCTGCTTCTGCATCAGTGAAAAGTCAGAATTGTTGCAATAGCAGTAAGGTATATAATATTCCTTCTATTTGAAATTCCTTTCTTCTAGACACAGAAGCAAAAGTAAACAAACTAAGAAATGTTCCTCAAAAATCCTGAGATATAGTGGGCTTCTCAGCAAGTTGAATGCAGGAAGAATTGTCCCAGTGGTGGGGGAGTCCAGAACCAGAGGTCATAGTTTAAGGATATGGGTAAACCTTTTACAGCTGAGTAAATTTTTCCACCCAGGAAATGGTGAGCCAGTGAATTCACTGCCACAGAAAGTGGCTGAAGCCAAACCATTATGTATTTTCAAGATGAAAGTAATATAACTCTTGTGGCTAAAGGGATAAAGGGATAGAGAGAAGTGTGGCATAAGGTATTGAGCTCAATGATCAATATTGGATGGTGGAGAAGGCTGGAGGGGTTAAATGGCTTAATCCTGCTCCTATCTGCTATGTTTCTATGTAATTCAAAATATTTGCCTCATATGTCGATATTTTCCCAACTGCTTTCCAATGGCAATAAGCTTCTATTTAAAATAGACCAGTGGTATTTTTCGGTATTCCAGCAACCAGAGATCTTTTTACAAATCTTTACAATATCTATATCAATTGCCTACTTTTAAAATGTTACTTCAATATAGAGCATTGTAACATAATCAAAAATTGTTTCCCTAAAGCAATGCTACTGTGCCATAGATCAATGAGAGGATCAAAGATTTTTGTTGAAAAGTCATAATTTTTGAAGAGGAGTGAACTGTTCAATAGACTTAAATCAATTTTATCTAATAAGCAGCATTAACCACTCTGGTCACCTGAGCTGAGAACCAATATTGTGAGTGACTAGCATCATTTAAAGTTAGCTTTCACTGTTTAGTCTGCACTTCTTAAAGCATTGTAGCTGAAGCAGATTCTAACCATCTGGATAGCATGGTGGTGCAGTGGTTAGCACTGCTGCCTCGCAATGCCAGGGACCTGTGTTTGATTCCAGTCTTGGGTGTATGTCTGTGTGGAGTTTGTAAATTCTCCCCATGTCTGTATGAATTTTCTCCCACAGTCCAAGAATGTGCAGGTGAGGTGGATTGGCCAGGCTAAATTGCACATAGTCTCCAGGGATGGGCAGGCTGGGTGGGTAGGGTTAAGTCTGGATGAGGTGTACTTTAGAAAGTCAGTGTGGACTTGATGTGCTAAATCCTCTGCCTCCACATTGTCGGGATATTGCAAAAGACAGTCCATTGGGTTAACTATCCTGGCTGATACTCAACTCAGAACTTGAGCTGTTGTCGTTTTTGTATCCATCATGCTGTGCAAGTAAACTATTTACCTTATGGATTATTATACTGGTGTTGCTAGTAGCCTATGATCCATATATAGTGTCAAAATTTCTTCTGTACAAGTAGAGAGAGAAGTGTAAAACACCACATGTGATTGACCTTGTATCTTTCTCTGTTTGCAAATAATTTTGATGATAGACAACGCCCATGCCACTGTGTACATTGGACACAGCCAACATCAAAGTCAGCGATCCTCAGGCACCATCTTTGCTGCTGGACCGATACTCCTCCGCCACTGCCTCACAATGAATATTTGTGCAACTTGCTGACAGCCATTCCACACTCCCTCCATGTCCATGTGGGTTTATTCTGGGTGCTCCAGAGTCCTCCCACAGTCCAAAGATGTGTTGGTTCGGTGGATTGGCCATGCTAAGTTGTCCAGAGTGTGCAGGGATGTGCAGGCTAGGTGGGTTAGCTGTGAGAAATGCTTAGTCACAGGGATATGTTAGGCAGTGAGTCTGGGTGGGATGTTGTCTGGAAGGGTGATGTGGACTTGATTGGCTGAATGGCTGAATCCACATTGTAGGGATTCTATGATCCCCTTCTATGAGTTAAAATGCTGATACTGATGTAATTTGGAGGATGGAAGAGACAGTGGCACATGTGAGGCATTGAGCTTGAGTGGTCTGCAGCTGGAGAAGGGGAATTCGCTGGTGCAGATGCTGGCTTTGTAGGGCACAAGTTCCCACACCAGTCCTAATGCAGAGTTGTACTGCAAGGGCATGCAATGTTGAACATGGAATTCTGACTAAACCAAGAGTAATAGTAGTTCAAATAAATTCTGAACACTTTAGACAAGAAGGGAGTGCACAAAGGTGACTAGTTGAAGTTTGCATGCACTAAGGCATAATTCAATTCATATATTTGGATTTGAATTATTTATTTTGTCACAGTTTTATTTGTGCATTGTGACCAAGTGCACACTCTGATGATTAGTGATATAAGAAGGTAAATTGCTGGACTATTGATGAATGTGGAATTGTGATTGCTGTTACCGATGTCAAACCTGAATGAGTAAATAAAGGACAGGCTGACCAGAAAGGTACTAGTTGGATACCCTCTGCTAGCTATCATTCTTGTCATCCTCCTCATAATGTTCCCATTTTCATCACTTTTCTGCATAGCTGGTAGCAAGGGCTGTTCTCGCATGATAGAGAGATTGTGAAGCATCCAGCAGATTACAGCAAATTTTGACTCCTGCTTTGTCTACTCATAAAAAGCTCCTCTAGCATAATCCAACTAATGAACTTATTTTTTCAGCATGCTGGTAGTCTGCTTTACCACATTTCATGTGGCAGGAAGCTATACTTATGTTCAAATCTGATGTCTGCTATGGGAAAAGGTTCAGAACAGACTTACACTGATGTTGCAGGGGTTGGAGGGTTTGAGTTAAATGGAGAGGATGAATAGGCTGGGGTTATTTTCCCTGGAACATCAAAAGCTAAAGGGTGACCTTAAAGAGATTTATGAAATCATGAGGAGCATGGATTGGGTGAGTGACCAAGATCTTTTCCCAGGGTAGGGGAGTCCAAACTAGAGGGCATAGGTTTAAGGTGAGAGAGATAAGATTCATAAGGGACCTAAGGGACAACTTTTTCACAGAGGGTGGTTTGTGTATGGAATGCACTGCGAGAGGAAGTAGTGGAGACTGGTACAATTACAACATTTAAGTGACATCTAGATGGGTATATGATTAGGAAAAATTTAGAGGAATGTGGGCTAAATGCTGGCAAAATGGACTAGATTAATTTAGGATATCTGGCGGGCATGGATGAGTTGGACTGAAGGATCTGTTTCAATGCTGTACAACTCTGTGAATCTATGACTCTATATTATTTGGGGAAAAGGTATCACACCCACTTTATTAGCACTGTGTCACCTGTCACTGTAGCCACAGTTCAATTTGCCATTGTGGTTGAAATGCTGGAGGCATAATGGACACTAACCATGAAAAAAAGGCACCATGATTCCTGCCAGGGTAGTGGACATTGAGCTGCATCATTCTTTATCTATGATTGTGCACCAACCTGTGGGAGTGGAATCACTCTGGGTATACGCAGTGGCTGCAAAAATACGTGTATGCAGTCGATGGAATGGGGAAGCCTTGAATTCCAGCAAAACTGTATGTTCACTTTGCCTACTTCTCTTTGACAAACTGTGATTAGCTCTCAATGAATAGAAAGTGTCATCACTTGTGTCACACAAACGTAGGTGATAAATTGACAGATGTTGCAAAGATCTCTAGTTTCAGTCTAGGAAGAGTCATACATTTGAAGATTTAACTCCAGAGTCACCTTTGGTGTCACGGACAATGCAATGCCAGCTGTGGTTACAGGAGATGTCAGACATGGCTGACAGTACAATCTTCATGAATGCATTAGGTGCTGAACTTACTCCATGCTGTATTTTGCAGTACTGAAACACATCTTATTGAGTAATAGAAACTGCAAGATTTCAGTCTTACTCTACTACTGCTATCTGTAGGTAGTTCTGATATAAATTTATTTGTGAACACAGAGACACAAAATGCTGCTGATGGGCCTTTGATTGTAAGAAGTGGATGCTTGTTTGGAATGATAGCTTTGTTGATTGTCACAAGTTTGACACATAGTCCAAGTTCATTCACCATTCATGCATTGTAAAATTACCACTGTGATGGATCGATTCTCTCAATGATAGTATCTGTTTCTGATTATTTTAGCTTCTGTGACATTTTGGCATAGTTTGTGAAACTGGTGGAATTGATGTGTCAATGTGAGGAGTATGACAGTACCCCTTAATCTTCTGAAATCCGGTAAATAAGGAAGGATGCAATTACTGTGTGTTCTGGTGGAGACTTTAGTTTGAAATCAACTCTATCTCACTCCGTAAGGCTTCTCCCTTTGGTTGCATTGACTGTGAAATTGTCTGCGGTGACATGTCAGCAGCATATTGAAACAGTGATAATTCCCAAATCTGGAGTGATTCAGCTGATATAATCTTAAAGGTAATCTATTACAGGAGTGAGAGAAAATTATGAAAAAAACACTGATGTTAGAATTTTTCCCCTTAAAGATGATTTATTTTATTTATTATTTTTTATTTAATTGTTTTATTTTTATGTACATTTTAATTTGGACTGAATGAGGAAATTAATTGTGGTAAAAAAAACAAAGACTGAGGGATTGCTGCATTTTTTGAAAGCAAGTTACCTGACAATCACTTTAAGCAATGTTTGCACAGCGCTGCCTCAAGCAATGGTGAATGGTTTACAGATGAGCTGGAGCCAAGGGATATATACAAATGGACTTTCATCCAGCAACAGTAGATGATTGCTTGATAGGCTAATGACCAGCTTTCTGCATGCAAATAATTACGTGATTGGCTCCTAGAGAGCTGAACAATTTGAGTTTTTGAACTAGTGGATTTTTGCAAGTTAGGGAGAAGTCATCAGATGTTTGTAAGTTCAAGAGCTCTCTCTGTTCTCTGAGGCAGAAATTATTTTAAGTCTGAAGCAAACTAATTTATTCTTTCTTCGGCAGTTGTTGTATGGTTTGACTCTTTTATAAGTGTAAACCAATCAACTTGTGTCACCTTTGAACAATTAGAGTGACATGTCGACAATACATAATACATAATTGTTTACCTGTGGTTATTTCTTTGTGATTCTTGATCAATAAAGAAACTTGGTCCATGTTTTCTTCTACTTGGATTTGAAAGTCAGGTAAATTGGGAGATAGTGTATTTTTAAAAAAAATCTTTAGCTTTTGTGATAACTCAGGAAGAGACGCCTTGTTTTCCAGTGTCCTACCCCCATGCCTTTAAAACAGACACTTTCATGCTCAAGTGGTACTAAGCTTATCACAATCTTGATTGAACTATCCTTATAATCACCTAACATTGAACTTTCATGATGGTCAATATATGTTGTACCGCACTCAAAGGAAAATCAGTCTCACATATTGACACACTGAAGTCCTCTTCATTGATGATCTGCACACCCTTAAAAAAAATCTGAGTAATGCTATCATTCCCATAACATGGGTGCAGGAGTCAGTCAATTAGACTTCTCTGCATCATCCTCATTGCCATTTTGTTAAATACTTCAATTCTCAGAGCTATACAGCAATGACACCAGTTTCTGGGTAATAAGTTTATTAGCCATGCTTTAACATGTCTACTCATTGCTTTAGCTCTAGTGTCCAGGTCTTTGTTTACTCTTCTCTGAGTCTACCCAGATTTAACCAATCAAGTGATGTAAGCTTCAACAGTAGCAGACTCATAAACTCATCCACAGAACAATTCAACATGATAAGTAGGAGAATGGTTCATTACACTCTGTCTAATAAGGCGTCCTGCTGAGATAAGTTATTGATCTTCCCCTTGTCCTCCCCCTTCCAGACACTTGTCCTGTTCTGCATGGTCTCTGCACAATTCTTTATCATCCTGAATTCTAAGGATAATTGATAGAAGTACACTTACATATAAGCATGTCTGCTTAGTGCAGAGACCATGGAGAAGCAAAAGGTCCTTGAGCACCTGTCCCATATGCCTTAGTGACTCTAAAGAACTCTACAAAACACCAAGCAATTATAGAACCATTGTATCATGTTCCAAGAACGACCAGGAAGCCAAAGTGTTAAACAGCAGGAGCTTTATTAAGGAGATGTTTACTCTAAAGGCAGCAAGGTTAGACTAAGCTGTATCCACCTAACAATGATGTTGTCATAATGTCACGTGATTGGAATCTTAAAGTAACAGTCCATCATACTTACACAAAAATTGCAACAGCCAAAAGAAATCAACTTAGAGAGAAAAAAAACTGCAGATGCTGAGATCCAAAATACCCATGCAGGAGGCTGGAAGAACATAGCAGGTCAGGCAGCATCAGGAGTTGGAGAAGTCAGCGGTTCGGGTGTAGCCCTTCTTCAGGACTGGGGGTGGGTATGGGAGGAGCTGCAGATAAAGGGGATGACAGAGGTAGGGTGGTGAAGTGGAGATAGATGAAGACAGGTAGAGGGTACAACCTGGTTGGTCAATGGGAGGAATGAGACCAGTGGTGGCAGGGAGCAGGAAGGGTTGGGGAGGGGCTGGGAAAGGAGTCAGGGATGGGAAGGGAGGTTATTTGAAGTTGGAGAATTCAATGTTGAGTTATCCGGGCTGTAGGCTTCCCAGGCGAAAGATGAGGTGTTCTGCCAATTTGCGGTGTGGTTCGTTGTGACAATGGAGGAGGCCAAGGATGGTCATGTCAGAAAGGGAGTGGGAAGGAGAATTGAAATGGGCGGTGACACATAGGCTCAGTCGGTCCCTGCAGGCCCAGCTGCGATGCTCACCAAACCGTTCCCTAAGTTTACGTTCGATCTCACCAGTGTAGAGAAGACCACACTGGGAGCGTCTGAGGCAGTAAAGTAGGTTGGAAGAGAGGTGGGTGAACCTCTGACTCACCTTAAAGGATTGTTTGGAGCCCTGGATGGAGGTGAGGGGGGTGGTGTTCAAGCAGGTTTTATATCTTTTCCGGTTGCAGGGGCAGGTACCTAGGGGTTTGGAGAGGTCAGTGGGGAGAGTGGCACAAACCAAGAAATCAACAAGCTGCTAACAAATGTTGTATTAAGTCTTATTGTCAGTATATCAGTAAATCTTTAAAATAAATACTCATGATTACTCAATACCACAATATCCATGCCAAAATGCTTAT
Source organism: Chiloscyllium plagiosum (assembly GCF_037043375.1). NCBI lineage: Eukaryota > Metazoa > Chordata > Chondrichthyes > Orectolobiformes > Hemiscylliidae > Chiloscyllium > Chiloscyllium plagiosum. The sequence goes on from NW_028270140.1 coordinate 72,959,387, forward strand.
TTTAAGGATATAAAATCAACATTGCAGTATGAGGTAGCATATCCTGCTGTGGGCAAAATCACAATTGGTTAGCAACAGTGGCTGTCTATTTTAAAAAAAACTCACATAATTTGGTGGTGGAATTTGGAAAACTAATTGATGACTAACTGAACAACAATTTTTGACACATAGAATTTGGGCAACTAATAGTGTTAAATGCTATTAGTACAGATTGACAGATAGGGAATTAACTGACAAGAATTCAGAACTCATTTATTTTTGGTTCTAAGCATGTATTATGTAAAAAAGGTTACAGATGTGTACTGATAATTATCTTTCTCTCTCTTTAAAAATAAAAGAACATGAGATGCTATTGATAGGAGGTTTGTTTTAGAAGGGTCTCTGGACCTGAATTATTAACTCTGCTTTCTCTCCACGAATGTTGCAAAAATTTCTGTTATTGTTTCAGATATCCAGCATCCGCAGTTCTTTATTTTCTTTTGTTTAAAAAACAATGTATATCTCTCCAGGTGGTTATTTTAGTGCCAGATCAAGACAAGTTGTCAAACCTCTGAAGTGTTACATTGAAATTTGTAATATTAGTATTGTAAACTCTATGCTATTTGGCTGTATATGGGGCATTGATAAAGTTTTGTTGCCAAACTGGTCAAAGTAGCCATCTGAGGAGATATACATTGATTTTTAAACATTGTATTCCCCTTTCCCACAGATATAATCAAATCAGATAAACATGTCTATATAGATACACTTATTGTCGATTCAATAATCACAGAGTCATAATGAAAACAGACCCTTGGGTCCAACTTGTCCATGCCAACCAGATACACTAACCTCTCCTAGTTTCATTTACCAGCATTTGACCCACAGCCCTCTAAACCCTTCCTATTCATATACCCATTCAGGTGTTTTTTAAATGTTGTATCAGCCTCCACCACTTCGTCTGGCAACTCATGTTATCATTATTACATTATAGCATGTGACCTGGGGGTATCATGGTCTCATACTCTGTCTTACCCTGTGGATCAGTTGAAGAATGATGTGGAGGTACCAGTGTTGGGCGAGGGTGAATGAAGTTAAAAATCACACAACACCAGGTAATAATCCAACAGGTTTATTTGAAAGTACAAGCTTTCGGGAGCGTTGCTCCTTCACCAGGTAGCACTTGAAGAATGGCACACTACTGGAAGTATGGTGTGTTAGTTAATAGCTAACTATTAGCCCAGACACAAATGTGCCTGAGAGGTGTAATGATTGTCTATAATAGTTAACTGTAATAACCATCTTTGGCTTCATCAATAATGTGACATCCAAGCCAGTTTCTTATGCTTGGAGGGAGAACATTTACATTGCCAAATCAGATAAAACACACTGCTAGAAACAAAATCACACCAACATGTGAAGACTTTACAATTATTTTCAATAGCATTGGTCAGAGTGTGGCCTTGCTGCTGCTGAGCATAGTGTCTTAAAGTCAGACAGCATAGAAGAATTCTTTGGCCTGTTGAATCTGCAGCGACCCATCTATATTCATCCCAATCTCCAGGACTTGGCCCATAGCCTCGAATATTATGACATGTGTTTCGGTTGTGTGATGTTAAAAAGGGTTAAAAGCTGACATGTTGCCCACTGTGGGAATGAATTCAATGCTGAATATGAGTGACATCATGGCCTAATTTGCTTGTTTATGACATTCGCAATGCACGGGCTAAACCCCTCATCACTATCTCACCAGCACACCTTGCCCCAAAATGGTCAAAACGCATCACTTTGGACTCTAAATGGTGACTGGAACACCCAAGCAATGTGCACAACTGATCTAAACTTCACATCAGCTGTACTTGATCAGGTTAAGCACTAGTAGCAAAAGCCTTGATTTTGCAATCTTCTTTAGATGCTTTTCTGTCTTTCTCAATCTATGTAATGTAATTATTAGCCATTCAAACTTTAGAAAAAGATGATAACAATCATTTTGATTGTGCTATTTTATTCCATTTGCTTATTAATGCTCTTTTTTGAATGTTCTTATTATTTTCAATACCTAATCACACCTGGGGTGAGATTCTGAAATGTAGCTGTGATTATTCCGTGGTCGTCAATCACAATTCAAGTCATTAACAACAATCAGTTTTACCTTGACTGTATTCAGAAAGAAATTCTTTAACTTTTTGGTCCCAATAGAACTGGAAGTCTCTTGCAGTTAAATGTCAAGAATATTGTTCAGGCTCTACGTTTTCCATGGATTGTGGAACACCTTATTAAATACAAAGGGCCCTAGCTACTCCCAAAGGTTCCTGGACTCTGAAAAAATGAGTTTTGTGTTAAGTGCTCAATTTTTTTTACTCTAAGTAAATATAGAGATAACAAATATAATCTTAACATTGTAAATATTGTGTACTTACTAGAAAGCCGAAAATTATTACACGGTATTAACAAAATTACTAGAGATTTTCCAAGAACATTTCCAAGTAAATTTGCACTCTTATAATAGCATTGTAGAATGTAATGTAACACTTTAGCTGTAGTTTCTGAAATAAACATAGTGTATCAGTGGTTAGCACTGCTGCCTCACAGCACCAGGGACCCGGGTTTGATTCCAGCCTCAAGCGACTGACTATATGGAGTTTGCATGTTCTCCTCGCGTCTGCGTGGGTTTCCTCTGGGTGCTCCAATTTCCTCCTACAGTCCAAAGATGTGCAGATTAGGTGAATTGGCCATGCTAAATTGCCCATGGTGTCAGGGATGTGTAGGTTAGGTGCATTAGTCAAGGGTAAATATAGGGTAGGGGGAGTGGGTCTGGGTGGGTTACTCTTCGGAGGGTCGGTATGGACTTGTTGGGCCAAAGGGCCTGTTTCCACCTGTAGGGATTCTATGAAATTAGTGGAGGAACAAAGCAGGTCTGGTAGCAACTGTCGAGAGAGAGCAGAGTTAACATTTTGGGTCCAGTGACCATTCTTTGAACACTGGTTCTCAAGGGTCACTAGACCCTAAAAGTTGACTCTTCTTTCTCTCCACACATTGCTACCAGATCTGCTGAGTTTCTTCAGCAATTTCTGTTTTTGCATCTGATTTCCAGCATGTTTGTTTTTCTCATTAGCAGTAGTTTTTGGACTACTTTGATACAACTTTGTTTGTCGTTAATTTTCCTGGACTATTTTCTTCTCTCCCCCTAGCTCTTCCCTTCCCTTCCCACACTGGTTCCATCACTCCCTACTTTGTAATCCTGCTTGATTTGAATTATTCTAATTGGACTTAATGCATTGGAGCTTGACAAATGCATATAAAACAAAGAAAATGACTAATATTTCAAGCTGAACCAGAGAACAGGAGAATAAACGTCTGCCAATCATTTAAACATCACCAGAAATCAAAGACATAAAGAACGCTCATTGTAAAACACATAAAAAGCTAACAAGTTAATATCAATAAAAGCAGAAGAGCCAAGAGCAGATGCTAAGAAATCTATGAATCAACGTTAGTGCCACGAATCATAGACAGCTAGCAATAATGAAATCCAAACATTGTGAAGTGAATAGTCCCTTGCTTTAAGAGATGAATTTGTATCTTAACTTGAGTTATGGAAGTACACCAAAACACCCTTCTGAAAAGAAGGTGGGCTACATAACTGCATTTAGGCTAACAGCAAAACAACAGAAACTGACAAGGCCTTGCAATTGCAATAACAAGGGCTTCAAAGAGAAGATGTTGGTGGATATTATACTCATCCTACTCCTGTTCAACCAAATCCCGCACCTGGTTAAAATCCTACCCAAAAGTCTGAATAATTCTCAGTGCATCAAAATGACATTTTTGATATACAAAAATAACACTTGACAGACCATGCCAAATTTAAAGCTCGCAACAAATTACTGAAACAGAACAATCCTTAAAAAAGCAATAAAATGAATTCATAAGTCCACAACTGTGCATCCATTTTCAAAATGCATTTCTCACAGATAGGCAACAGAAGTTTTGAATGCAATCGGTTTGGTCTTTGTAAACTTTCAAGATCCATATTGCAGTTCATCTGTGGAATTCAAATTCAAAATCCATTCTACTGATATAAACAAACATATGTGAGCTTGGCAGAACACACTTTCTGAAATAAGGTGTTAATGTCTAGATATGTATACTTCAACCAAATATTATCCTTAATGTTTTTGCTTTCAGGGAGATTAGAATAATCTTTTTCAATGTTTGTCAGTCTGTATATGTTAACATTTAAAATAAGCTATTGCAAACACTAAGCAATAGTTGACTGAACTCATGTCTGAACAAAGCATTAAACCAACAAAAAAAGTGCTGAGGACAAACACTGTCTATTGAAAACGTTGATTATGTCTGATTGCATGTACTCAGTTATGTACATTGGTCAACTCACAGAGCAATCCAATCTTACTAGAGGCACTGATAGCTGAAGTCATTCTTAAATTCTATTTACTTTATTTGACATCACATAAAATAAATACAGAAATCTCCCTATTTGTCACATCACTGTCACATGAGCCACTTTGCAACATAGGACAATTATATTGATGTGTAAAATCAGAGCCATAACACTGTGCCTATTCCCATTCAGAGAACATTTATATCAGATACTCCAAAGCCATATATGAATCTTTAGCAAGATCATTTATTACTTAAAAGTCCACATTCTTCTCTGAATAAATATAAACATAATATCTTTGCTATATGAATGTACTTATACATAAATGATGACAATGTTAAATACTGAAAGATCTCAGTGTTTAAAAAAAGGTTTAGGATACTATATTTTAACAAGCAATATTTTGATGAAAAATAACAAAAATTGAAATATAACAGATACTGGTCATTGTAAATAAGAAATAGGATCGATAAAATAACCAGAAGAATTCTGCAGTAAATCAGGTACAAGCATAATACAAATAAAGGGTTTGAACATTTTATAGTACTTGTCAAAGTACAGGTATTTGCATATCAAAGTGCCTTCTCTAACCATGTCTCAAAATAGCATGAAAGTTGATGTCCTTTGATGTACATCACTAACACTTTCAAATACATCTTGACAGAGAAATATGCTGCAATGCCAAGTAATGACTTGAATTTGAGCAACTGACTCTTTTATTTACATTCAAAGACACAAATAGCTCAATTGTAAAGTTTATTTTGCATCAATATTTTTACCTTTCGCACCTGAATTTATGGAGAATTATTTTGACATATTTCAAACAATTCCAACACTACAGTGATATGTTTTATCAGGACTTGTAGGAAGTGTATAGTCCCTTCTGATGAGTAGTGAATCCTACTTTTGACCTGGCTGTCATAAAAAGCATGAAGCAATTCTTGGGTGCTTGCTACGTGAAGAGAGATAGGATCATTACTTTGTCTTTCATTGTTAATTTAGATACTCATTACAGAAAGTCAAATATCTTCTCTTCTTTGCATAGATCTTAATGATGTTATTTTGGACTGGAACAATAGCAAATCCAAAAATGAGATAATTTTGACAAAAGACTTAGTTCACTGTGACATAACATTTTCCTTGGTGATGTCACTTGTTTTTTGTCAGGTAATCTTTTACTGATGAATAGAAAGAGTGTCATATGAAATGCATTTATTGAATTTTAACTATTTAATATTGACTTAAGTTTCAGAGGTGTTGTATAACACAAGGTAGTAAGAAATATTTTCTCAATATTACCTTGACTTAAAAATTATATCCAGTGAAAGAAGAAAGGTATACTGCCTCTATTTATTAGGCTACAGAATGGTCTTCCCAATAAATATCCCAGAATTAAATGAAATGATGTTAATAAAAGATGGTTGTTTGTGCATTGTGGGTTAAGTCTACCAGCAAATCTACAATAAGCAATCCATCTGAGATACCTACAGATAGCAAATTGTTACTTCTGCTGATCATTTTTTCCCAAGCCATCTTATTACATTCATTTTTCTGAATCATATCCAGTTATAAATAAACACAAAGGGCAATGTATTTGTGACTGATGCATGAAGCACAGAAAAAGAATAAGTTAAAATATTTAATAAGCGAATGCTCATTATAATTGGGCCATAATTTTTAGCTGCTGTCATTGTGCATGCATTATATGTCTTTTCCTCTTCTTCTTGCCTTTATCAGTAATGTGGAGATGCTATGCTGTTTCTTTGGGAAGCACATCATTATGGCAGTCACTCGAACAACTTAAAGGGCATTGGTATTAATCAGCTCATACTATAACGTTATATCATAGTTTATAGGGCAATGTGAAATATAAGGTAAGTCTCTGAATGAATTTAGTTTGTTGCACTGGTGAGCACCAAGGCTAACCGGGGACACGTGAAACTGACAATTGTTTGTTGCCATTAAAGCTGCAATTTGGAGATGAAGAAACGTGTTTTTGAATATCACAGACAACTTAACCCTTTCATTGGCATAAAGCTAACCTGAATAAGTAACTTCATCAGTAAATATATTTATACAGTAGTTGTCACTGAATTTATCTGCAAAATAAATAATACAATTATATTTTAAAAATCATTTTTATCCCCTTTTTTGCCTCAGAGCAGTCATGTTTGCTCATTACACTGTATGAGCTGCTGCTCATGATGGAGATTGCTGTCACCATATTTATCATGTGTCGGAAAACATAGAGCCAGCTTCGTCTAATATGGTACAGAAAAAAAACACTTCCTGGTCTAACTGGAAGAGTCTGGAGTTAACATGATATAGTTTATTCCATTTTAGCAGCCAGTTATAGGTTACATTGGCATAATAGCCATTAAGAGACTTTGAGGAGAATCAGATATTAGGTATCACTCCTTTGAGATCGTAAACTGTTCCGTTTACAAATCCACATGATGTCAACATAGTAGTAGTTATGGAAGTCCTCAGTATTTACATTTTCAGATCCATATATATCTATCCCAAACTTTTTCTTTCCAATTGTCAATATTACACTTTTGTGTAAACAGAATAGCAGAAATAGCGAAATATCTACAGATGAAACAAATAAGTTTAAATTGGAACAGTTAAGTTTAAAACTCGAATTCCAATAGAAAAAAAAGGAAAGAAAATTGCAGGAACAGAAAGAAGAGACAGAGGATCAGGAACAAGATCGGAGAAAGGAAGGGGAATTCCAGGAAACAACAGGGAAACTTGAAGTTGAAACAATTCAAGCTAAGAAGAGACCATGAATGTAATCCGACGAGGGAGTGACACCTAACTCAGACTTAGCAGCTGAAGTGTTCAAACTCCTAAATTTAATGAAGAAGAAGTGGCCATATTCTTTATCCCTTTTGGAAGTTCCTACCTTCTAAAGAGACATCTTCAGTAGGAAGGTGGCTTTGATGGAGTCTGGAGTGATAGTGTCTTCTGAGGCAGCGGAGGTACAGAGTCGACCTGCCTGTGAAGCCTGCAGTGGCACTCTGGGGCAATGGCATGGCCTGGGCTGGTGAAGCCCAGAGCAGACTCTAACTGCAGAGTGGAGTGGGCTGGTGAAGCCCAGAGTGGGACTATAGCAGCAGAGAAAGAAAAGTTGAACCCTCTTTAAGTTAGATTTCTTTACTTTTTATTTTATTTTAAGTTAATGAGAATGGCACCGATTCATGGTGATAGTGTGAACCTTTCACTGCATTTTGTATTGAGTACAAGTGACCTTAAATAATTCTATTCAACAATGTGCCAATCCAGAAATAGTCAATGCTATTGGAGAGCAGGCTGATAGAGAAAGTTCACAAAGTTTACTTCCTCTTACCTGAAGACAGTGCACTGACTGTGAAGCAGCAAAAGGAGTTAGAGTCAGAAGGGAAAAACTCTGAAAAACATTTCCTGCACCCTCAGGAAATTACCTGAGCAGACACACTTTGAATTTCAACAATGTAAGCAGTTTGTTTTTGACTAAAGTGAACAAGTACTTAAAATTGAGAATTAAAATTAATTATCTCTAACGTGTTCAAAAACTTTATATTCTTTCCATTTCAGTTGCATTTGGAGGGACAGGGGGTAGCAGGGTCCAGAGAGACAACCATTCTGTTTAACATACACAGCTATAGACTCAGGGAAGTTGGAGTCTGTGAACCGGAGAGGCACCAATATCCTTGGCGGGAGGTTTCCTAGAGCTCTTCGGCAGGGTTTAAATCAGTTTGGCAGGGGGATAGGAATCAGAGCTAAGGATCAGAGGATGGGCTAGCAGGTGAACGGGCAGAGAGAGCATGCAGAGAATCTGTGAGGAAGGATAGACAGTTAAGAAGGCAAGGTTGCAATCAGTGTGATGGGCTGAATTGTGTCTATTTTAAATCAAGAAGTGTCGGGAATAAGGATAATGAACTTAGAGCATGGATCAGTACTTGGCGCTATGATGTTGTGGTCATTACAGTGACTTGGATATCATTGGGGCAGGGATGATTGTTGGATTTTCCAGGGTTTAAATGTTTCAAAAGGAATAGGGAGGGAGGTAAAAGAGGTGGGGAAGTGGCATTGTTAATCAGAGATAGTATCACAGCTGCAGAAAGGGAGGTCATTGAGGAGGGTTTGTCTACTGAGTCAGTATAGGTGGAAGTCAGAACCAGGAAAGGAGCAGTCACTTTATTGGGAGTTTTTTATAGACCCCCCAATAGCAACAGAGATATGGAGCAGATTGGGAGACAGATTTTGGAAGGGTGAAGAAGTAACAGGGTTGTTGTCATAGATGACTTCAACTTCCCTAATATTGATAGGAACCTCCTTTGCGCAAATAGTTTGGATAGAGCAGATTTTGTCAGGTATGTCCAGGAAGGATTCCTGACTCAATATGTAGATAAGCCGACTAGAGGGGAGGCCATATTGGATATGGTGCTTGGCAACAAACCGAGTTAGGTATCAGATCTCTCAGAGGGAGAGCATTTCTGAGATAGTGATCACAACTCCCTGACCTTTACTGTAGTCATGGAGAGGGATAGGAGCAGACGGTATGGGCAAATATTTAATTGGGGCGGGGGAATTACAATACGATTAGGCAAGAACTGTGGAGCATAACTTGGGAGTAAATATTCTCAGGGAAATGCATGACAGAAATGTGCAAGTTGTTTAGGAAACTCTTGTTGCAAGTGCGGGATCGATTTGTTCCACTGAGGCAAGGAAGGGATGGTATGGTGAAGGAATCTTGGATGACAAGAGATTTGGAACATCTAGTCAAGAGGAAAAAGGGAGCTTACTTCAGGTTGGGGAAGCAAGGATCAGACATGGCTCTAGAGAGTTACAAGGTTGGAAAGAAGGAATGGAAGAACAGACTTAGGAGAGCTAGAAAGGGGTCTTGGCAGGTAGGTTTAAGGAAAATGCCGAGGCATTCTACACTTATGTGAGAAACAAGAGGATGGTCAGAGTGAGGGTAGGGCTGATCAAGGATAGTGGAGGGAACTTGTCCCTGGATTCAGAGAAGGTTAGAGGTGGTCCTCAATGAATTATTTGCTTCAGTAATCACTAGTGAGAAAGACTTTGTCATTTGTGAGGGCAGCATGAAACAAGCTGATATGCTCAAACAGGTTGATGTTAAAATGGAGGATATGCTGGAAATTTTGAAAAACATGAGTATAGATAAGTCACCAGGGCCAGATGTGATATACCCAAGGTTGCTACAGGAAGTGAGGGAAGAGATTGCTGCACCTTTGGCACTAATTTTTGCATCCTCACTGTCCACTGGATGATTGGAGGGTGGTAAATGAAATAGGGATAACCCTGGGAATTAGGCGAAAGTGAGGACTACAGATGCTAGAGATTAGAGTCGAGAGTGTGGTGCTGGAAAAGCACAGCAGGTCAGGCAGCATCCGAGGAGCAGGAAAATCGACATTTTGGGCAAAAGCCCTTCATCAGGAATGAACCTGGGAATTACAGACCAGTCAATCTTATGTAGATGGGAGGTAGATTATTAGAGAGGATTCTGAGAGACAAGATTAATGTATATTTGGAAAAGCATAGTTTGATTAGAGATAGTCAGCATGGCTTTGTGAAGGACAGGTCATGCCTCACATACCTTATTGAGTTATTTGAGGATGTGACAAAACACATTGATGAAGGTAGAGCAGTGGATGTGGTGTATATGCATTTTATCAAGGCATTTAATAAGGGTCCCCATAGTAGTCTCATTCAGAAAGTAAGGAGGCATGGAATACAGGGAAAGTTGGCTGTCTGGATACAGAATTGGCTGGCCCATAGAAGACAGAAGGATGGAACGTATTCAGCCTGGAGCTCAGTAATCAGTGGTGTTCCCCAGGGATCTGTTCTGGGACCTCTGTTCTTTGTGATTTTTATAAATGACATGGATGAGGAAATGGAAGAGTGGGTGAGTAAGTTTGCTGATGTCACAAAGTTGGTGGAGTTGTGGTTAGTGTGGAGGGCTGTTATAGGTTGTAACGGGACATTGATAGGATGCAAAGCTGGGCTGAGAAGTGGAAGATGGAGTTCAACCTAGAAAAGTGTGAAGTGATTCATTTTTGAAGGCAAATTTGGATGCAGATTACAGGGTTAACAGCAGGATACTTGGCAGTGTGAAGGATCAGAGGGATCTTAGGGTCCACATCCATAGATTCCTCAAAGTTGCCACCCAAGTTGATAGGGTTGCTAAGAAGGCTTTCATTAGCAGGGAGATTGAGTTTAAGAGCCGTGAAGTCATGCTGCAGCTCTGTAAAGCCTGGTCAGACCACACTTGGAATATTGTGTTTTGTTCTGGTCACCTCATTATAGTAAGGATATGGAAGCTTTAGAAAGGGTGCAGAGGACATTTACTAGGATACTGCCTGGACTGAAGGGCATGTCTAATGCAGAAACATTGAGGAAGCTAGGGCTTTTCTCACTGGAGTGAAGAAGGATGAGAGGTGACTTGATAAAGGTGCACAAGATGATGACAGGTATAGATAGAGTGGATAACCAGAGACTTTTCCCCTGAGCAGAAATGGCTATCACTAGTGGGCAAAATGTTAAGGTGATTGGAGGAAGGTTTAGGGGAGACGTTAGAAGTAGATTCTTTATACAGAGAGTGTTGAATGCGTGGAATGCACTGCCAGCGGTGGTAGTAGAGTCAGAGACATTAGGGACATTTAAGCGACTCTTGGTTAGGCACATGGATGATAATAAAATGAAAGGTATGTAGGTTAGTTTGATCTTAGGATAGGATAAAAGGTGAGCATAACATTGAGAGCCGAAGGGCCTGTACTGTGTTATGCTGTTCTATGCTCTAAGTTCTCTGGACCATTGTAAATCACAAAGAGATAAGAACAAGGCAAGTAAGTACCTTGAGACCAGCTGGAAAGAAAAGGAAAGCCGGCCTGACATAATTATTCCCAACCATTAGAAGGAGAGAACTGGATGGGAAACTGTTGGAACGTCATGACAAATGTTTTTACTGCAAGAAACTGGGACATGTAAGGAACATTGTTGGATACAGTGTACACCAGAAACTCAGGCGACAAACCACTATCTGAAGCATTGAAAATGGTTTATATCTGCTTCGGAATGACTGTTGGCCAAGCTCACTGTCAGCAGTTTTCATCAAAAGCAGCAGCAACCACTGATTGTTTTAAATATCAGAAAGAGAAATTAGTATCTCCAAGACACTGAGTGCTTGCAGACTTTGCTAGTGGGGAAAATAAAAGATTTTACACCGGAAAGTAAGTTAAACTAAAGTGTACTAATAGTTCATGGGGAAGGGAATAGAGTTGTCACTAAGCCAGTTTAGTTGCAGAGTAAACTTGTTATGGGCTTGGTAACAGTAGATGTGGTCCAAAGTGTGCCGATGTCAAGGATTGACATTTTATTGGGGAATAATTTAGTTGCGAGTATAATAACTTCATCAAGAGAAAAGGAAGGACCAGAGAAATTGCAAAGACAAGGGAAAGCCAGCAGCAACCAAAAGAAAGGCTGAGAATCTTAGAAGCCCCATTGGGGAGCTGAGAGCTGATCGTCCCGTTCCTTCAATCTTAAGAGTTATGCCTCCTGGACCAAAACGTTGCAGTAGTATTGACTGTGGATAACTGTGGATGTCTGTATTGGCTCGCTATCTGATAATATAGTGACACTTGCCTTGGTACCTAACTTAACATTTGTGGGAAGACTACTGACATTCACACTACTTTAGGACAAGCCAAACAGAGGACAGCCAGGGAATTCCGAGAGGCATGGCACTCATCCACAGATTCAATCAATAAGCACATCGACCTGGACCCAATATACTGGCCACTGCAACGGACAGCTGGAACTGACAACCAGAAGTGGCAGATACAAATCACTATAAATGCCGGAGGAAACATTACAGCACTTCAATGGAGGCTCCCAAGCACTGAGGATGTCTCCTAGATAGGGGACGAAATGTCTGCAACACAAATTCCCAGCTCGGCGAACAGAACCACAACTACTGACATTAATAGTAGGTTGCCAAAATCTAACTTGTGGATGGCCTATTTCTCCTGGGAACACTTTAGGTTTTGCTTCTGTTGTAAACATTTCAACTCATTAACCTCTTTACGAGGCTAGCTATTTGATTTCTTGCTTTTCTGAAATAGTGCATGTCCTGAAACAGTTCCCTTTGTGCACTTATTCATGGAAGTAACCTATTGTGTCATAAATAATGCATTCACTTTTAATTGGTTGTTCTGAATTCTGCTTCTCTCACCATCTGATTGGATTTTGCTAGAGTCTGATCTTCTTTGTAGTGCAATAACTCTGACGAAGATTCATCAGTGATCTCTACAATGCTGCATCTTCTGAACTGTGACTTGAATGCTCTGTAGCTTCATTTCCCAGGAATCTGTAGAGATCATTATGAAGTCATGGATGGATTTTTCTGGATTCTGAACTCTTCTATTAAATATTACTTTTACACAAATTTTAAGCATGGAAATTCTGCCATTTTAGCTGTAAATCATGGGAAACCCCTCTAATACAGCAGTAAAAAGTGTCAAAACTGAGGTTGTAGTAATCGCTAAACTCTTTCAGCATTTTTTCAAAATCATCTGTTGCTTCTTTTAACCCTTGGTAAACTAATATCATCAGCTGTACTCATAATCATGCCTAAAAGCACTTTTATTTGTTGAGCTTTTAGTTTAATTTGTAAACCATACTGTGTTGCAAAGATTGCTTCCCCCTAAATATCCTAGCCTGATTGGCCAATCTCTGAAATTAGATCTTCTTGGCATTCTGATTCAAAATCTTCCTGATGTAATTATTTATTTTGCTTGCTTAACCATCATTTATTTTCCAGTAATTTCAGTTTTGACACTTTTTACTGCTGTATTAGAGGGGTTTCCCATGATTTACAGCTAAAATGGCAGAATTTCCATGCTTAATGGCTAAAACAGGTGGTTTACATGCTTTATAGTTAAAACAGAGGAATCTTAGGCTTAGGGGGTAAAATGGAGAATTCTGGTCTTTTGCCTGGCTTCATGAATAATTCCTGCTATTCAGACCATTAATCAATATTTTCTCTTCAATCATAGATTTACTGATCCCCTGTAGGGATTAATGAGGTCAGCCAGCTGAACTTCCTATAAAATGAGTTCCTTTTCAATCATAGATTTACTGATCCCCTGTAGGGATTAATGAGGTCAGCCAGCTGAACTTCCTATAAAATGAGTTCCTTGACTGGGACTGTTAATCTGGTCCAATCAGGGAGCCCTGGCTCACATGAAAGGATGAATGTAAGAGAATTCCTGAATGAATGAGTGGCATGCAGTTGTCAAAGACTAAGAATTTGTAAATAAGGGGTGATTGATGATGAGTGATGTCAGCCTCTGAAGAGTTATTTTAGACCCAACTCCTCAGATTTTAAACAAATGTTTCCTGCCTTTATTATAGCTCTTATGAAGGAACTCCTGTTTATTTCCCAGCTTGAATAAAATTTCCTAAATCTTATCGTATTTCCATCTGCTTAGGTTTTTAATGTGTCTAATGTTATGACTTTAATTACTTATTTTGGGATGACTGCAGAGTTGCAATCTTGTTTTAATATTTATTTTCTAGCCCTTTACTTCCATTACTGTAGTCATGCAACATGGTGCTCACTTATTATGGTGGTAAAGCTGCAATTAAATTTTTACTTGTCACTTATTCATCCCAGGTTTCTGCACAATTTTAAAGTTTCCCCTGACTTATCAGGGATTTTAAACCATTACTTTCAGATCCTCTGATGTTTGTTCGCTGAACAATAAATCAAAACTGCTCAGACCACTGCCTCATGGTATAACATCTATCTACTATGGAGTTACAAATTCTCCTTCTCCACGGCATTGCTAACTCTCCTGTTGCCATGCATCTTTTTTTTTTTAACCAGGTCCAAAGTGCTTCTATGGTTCTTTGGAGTAATCTTGCCCCATAACAATTACCACAAGATGTTCTTCTGTGAGGTTCTTAGATGTTAAGCTCTTCAATACTGCTGGCTATGCTATGTGAGGAGTCAACTCCAAGCTGAATCAGAAGACCTCACACTACTGCTCACCATGTTGTATGGGCGTGCCTTCTAATCCCACCATGAATTGCTGCCCATGATGAAGCTTGGTATAACCGTTCTGTTTAATTGTTGGAAATTACATGGTCTGGTTCTTCTAGAGTGGCAGATCACTTCCAGGTCTAACAAGAAGAGTCTTATATAATTATCAAGACATCGTTTATTACATATTAGCAACTGGTTACAGGTCACATTGATGTGATAGTCATTAGAATAGAAAATAACAGAAGCCCTGCAGTGTGGAAACAGGCCATTTAGCCCAACAAGTCCACACCAACCCTCTGAAGAGTGTCAAACCCAGACTCATAACCTATTACTGTACATTTACCCCTGACTAATGCATCTAACTTACACATCCCTGAACACTGTGGGTAATTTAGCATAGCCAATTCACCTAACCCACACAACTTTGGATAATGGGAGGAAACCGGAGCACCCGAAGGAAACCCACACAGACACGGGGAGAAGATGCAAACTCTACACAGTCAGTCGCCCAAAGCTGGAATCAAACCCAGGTCCCCAGCACTGTGAGTCAGCAATGCTAACCACTGAGCCACCGTGCTCAGTGATTGATCAAAAGCTACACAATGTTGAACAAGATTGCAAATTCATTTATTCACTCATGAAGATTTCCTCAGGTCAGTATTTCCAATAAAGCCACAGGCACTTTGAAGAAGAGAAGCTCAGGAGCATTTGGTTTCCCATCCTGATTGTTTTGCTATAAGTGCTGTTGGAATTGTGTTTTGTTAACTCTGGGTCATGATAAAATGACCGCTTCAATTAAAGAATAGCCTTCACCATCTGGACTTAACTATTCCATTAAGTGCTACCCTCATGTCAAGGGCAAGTGCTTAATCTCCTCCTGCTCGCCTTCAAGTCCCAATCTGCCTTTAACGTTCAGTTTAGAAAATTACAAATGCTTTCTTGACAATCCAAAAACTTTCTCTTGATTCAGGAACAGTTCCTTCAGACTAGAAATTCACAAATGCATTACGAGAGAAAGATGAGAGAGAGAAATAAGTGATCTCATAGTTCAAGACCTTTTCTAAGAATCTGAGGTTTACATACAGACATTGCTCTACAGCATCACCATCCAGAGGTTCAACAATTTTCATGCTGTTTATGTACCCTACACTTTAGTAAATCCTTTCCACAGAAACTTTACATCTTGTGAAGTGGTTTTTTTGCTCATTTTTAGGGAGAGGTTATTCCAGTCTCTTATTTGTTTGATATGAAGATGTTCAGATACGTTTGTGTGTCACATTGGATAGGCAAAAGCCAGTAGACTTTTGCTTTCAATCTCTCCTGTTTTACAGAATAATCTCACTCCTTTATTGACAGGCTGTATAATTTAAGTGCTAGCACTTTCCTTCATTATGTGCATAAGTATTTCATCAGGACCATAGGCTTTGAGCTGGTCTGATACCTTCAGGAATTTCAATACTCCAGTAGCATCAAATCTTGGCATGACTTCAGTCAGAAGTGTATCAATTGATTGAATTATGGTTGGATCAGTTTGGGTGAACACTGATTCATAGTGCTTATTGATGGTTTCTCCTAACCTGAAATCATTAAAAGATTCCTTGGGCACAATCCTTCAGTCCCAAAGGAGGCAAAGAACAATGATGGTGGAAGAACTAAAACTGTAAAAAGCAGAAACATGCTGGGCCAATGAAGTTTGTTAATTAAGTTATCTGACCTCAAAAGTACGTTTGACTTTATTAACTGCAGGTATTGGGGAGCCTAACTGCACACATTAGCATCTTGTTAAAATCTTAACTGAGTGGAATTAAGTGGTCATTAACTTCTACCCAGTTGGGAAATCTCACTGTCATATACCTGACCGCATATAACAGGCATGTACCTGGTGACCTTCACTCCCGGATTTTGAGCTGAGTATTTGTCTTTATGTCAATATGGCTATAAATAATGTTTGCACAGAGTTACATTGCGCATTTTACAAGAATGGTTCAAGTGTTGAAAAGGAAGCAGGCTGCAATGTCCACAGACAAAGTTCAGTCACAAATGGTAAAGAGGATGAAGGACATCTATGGCTGAAGGGCAGGGTAAAGTGGAAACAGTGGGTGCGAGGTGGGGGGGTTAGGAGATTAAATATGATGCACTGTCTATCCAGGACTTGAAAGGTGGATATTGCAATTGTTTCTGTCCAATCCTGGAATATTTGTAGTCATGATGGGAAAGGAGATGAGTTCTGGGTGTGGTGCTTGCTGCAGGAAATTTGCACCATGGATATATCTGACTGTTCTGGAACAGTCATAAAGGCTGTTGAGGAGTCAGGCATGTTTTGCTTCTGCACTGTTGCGAATTTGCAGCTTTAATATGGTCCACGTGCTTGTTCAGGTCCATTGCACCTATCCAAGCTTTACACATCATGGGGCCTGACCTCGCGTTGACCATGCATCTTTCCCATACAGAGCCATTCCCATGGTTCCTACACCAAACTTTGTCCCCTGAATTCAACTGTCTCTCTCACTCAGTGGAATCTTGTGTCCGGCATTGGTGTTGCTGGTGCCGTTTCACCCTCACCCCCAGGTCTGGGAAGATCAGATTTAACCTGATGCAGAGTTTTCTCCCCATTATCAGTTCTGCCGAAGCTATCCCTGTAGTTGCATGAGGAGTAGTCCTATAATCAAATAGGAACTGAAGCGTTTGGTATTAGTGAAGCTGTAGGATGTCTCTTTAAACCTGCCTTCAAAGTTGGGAATACTTTTTCTGCCAGACTATTGGATGGTATGGGGATGTCCTTAACATTCAAAATACTCAAATTCCCTGCTGGTAAACTTTGGCCCATTACCTGTGACCAATACCTCCAGGAGTCAGTGTACTGGAAAAGATGCATGCAGTTTTTCAATTGTCATCCCCATCTTTGAAAAATGAACTTGATACATGTCCAGCTATTTTAAATGAGTATCCACAATGAGTAAGACCACTGAGCCCATGAAGAAGCCTGCATAGTCAACGTGTAACCAAGTCCAGGATTTACCTAGCTATTCCCATGAATGTTGGGGCACTGCTAATGGTAATGTTTGTCCTTGTTGGTACTCCTGGAACTGCTCCATCCAGTCCTGGCCACTGGACATAACTTCTCATCAACATGTTTATTTTGGAACCCCCCGGATGACCTTCGTGGGGTTTAACCAGTACCTGGGGGTGATCTTTGCTCAGGTCAATCACTCTTGCTCCCCACAATAATATGCCATTGAACTGTGAACTGGCCTCTCCAGGTCCGAAAAGGTTTCAGTTCTGATGGTGACAGCCCTTTGGTTTCCCCCATCCCCACCAGCTGTTTCAGTTTGGCCAGGACCAGAGCTTTCTGCTTCCAAAGTCTGATATTGTCAGCTGTGACTGCAAGTTCATCCAGAAAATTTAAAACTATTAAACCACTGGTGTTGTATCTGCCAATGGGAAGCAGCTCAATTCATCTGTATTGGCTATGTGGGCTCCCAAACGGTGTTCCAACTTGTAATTAGACCCCACCACATAGTATTAGAGCCCACCACTGAATTCAGCCAGAAGCCATGGGCGGTACTGTCTTCTCCTCTTTAAATAGACCGAATTATTACAAATTTACCTCCATAAAGATATTGATGGAACTTCCTGACTCCAAATATGACCGCCAAACCTTCCTTCTCTATCTGGCTGTATTTATGCTCTGCATTAGCCAAAGTCCTGGATGCAATGAGTATTGTTTGTCCCTCTCCATTGGGCCACTTATGAACTAATACTACCCTGATGCCATATGGGGAAGCATTGCATGTCAATACCAGATCTCATTTGGGATCATAGTGTATCAACACCTTAGAGAGTGAGAGCTGTTTCGTCACTTCCCTGAAAGCTATGGCTGACCTTTTTTTAAGAGTTGATGCAAAAGTGCCAGGATGGGGGCTAGGTTATGTATGAACTTTCCATAATAATTCACCAGCCCAACAAAAGACATAATCTCCAATACTGATGCGGGAGCTGAGGCACCTTTGATTGCCCTCACTTCATTTTCCAACGGGTGTAACCCATTTTGGTTGACTCTGTAGCCCAGGTAGGTCACTAGGGGTGCCTGCAACACACATTTTTCCAACTTCTCCAAGTCCTCCTTATTGGCCTTCCCTGTTATTAACACATCATCCAGATAAATGGCAACTGAGTAGACCTTGTAAAATGTTCTCAATTGTTTGTTGAAAAATTGTGTAGGCAGACAATACCCTAGTTGACAATCTCATATATTGGTACAAACCCTTACGGATATTAACCGTAGCATATTTCCGAGAATTCTCATCTAACCACAATTGGAAGTATGCATGGTTCATGTCTAGCTTTGCGAAGGACAGCCTCTTGCCAGCTTTGTGTATGGGTCATTTGTGTAAGGGATTGGGCATTTATACGGCTGCAGAAAGTGGTTTTCCATTTGTTTAAAATTCCCATAAAGGCAAACTGACCTGTTAGGCTTCACAACTGGTATGACCAGTGCTGCCCATTCCACAAACTGGGCTGGTTTGATGATTCCCTCACTTTCCAGAAATCTGATTTCTGCCTCTATTTTTTCTTTATCAGCTAAGTCTTGTCAATTTTTGTATTGGTATCTGAGACATTGGCACAGTTAATATGAAATCAGTACTTACAAGCCATACAAAAGACAGCCTTGTGAAAGTTTTGGTAAGTAATTCATTAACCCTGCATTCAGTGTTCAGTCTATTTGATAAGATAATCAGGAGGAGCACTATAACTTCCTTTCCATGATTTGGCCATTTCTTTAATACAAGGTAAACCTGCTCTGTTTGACATCCATTATTAGCTCATCAGGAGTGAGGCAGAGTCTAACTTTGTTGCCTGCATGCAGTGGAAACATGTCCAGCAGGTGAACACCATCGAGGATTACTAACAGCCATAAGAAATCAATATTTTGTTTGCACAACACAAAATAAAAAAAAGTCTGTTACATTTCACGATAAACAAGTAGAAATGGGGAGTTTATTTAACAATGAGGTTGTATTCGGTAATCTGAACTTGCTGTATAAATTCCAAAGCTGCTCCCTCCTCCCTACCTCAAGGATGTCACTGGGGAGTGGGGGGAATGATGGTGGAGGTGAGTGGCACATGACCATGGAATTGGAGGCAAATTATTGACTAGGTTGAGAGGTTTATTAGGTGATAGAAGACAGCAATGGACATGTATTTAAAGGCAGTGACTTGCAATTTCTCACTAGGATCTCGGCACCTCAAATGCTTACTACATTTATCAATGACTTGCGTGACACGAAGAGCCACATGTCCAATTTTGCCAAAGGCACAGAGATTGATTGTTAGTAAGTGTACAACTAAGAAAAATAAATTGTGAAATGGCATTAATAATTAAGTGAGTGAGACAAAATATGACAGATAGATTTCAATGCAGGTTAGCATGATGTCATCCACTTGAGATCAAGTTTGGACCAGAACATTATTTTAATGACAAAAGCTGGTAATACTGGAGGTTGAAGAAACTTATGGGTTTATGTATGCAAATACAACACACTCGATGTATCTACTCGCATGGGCTGAAGTAGTTAAAAAAAAACACAGATTAGAAACTGAGGGTGGAATTTTCCCAGCCCCTTGTTGTCATGGGCTATGGTGAGAAATATTGCCAGGTCAGGTGAGATGTCCAACAAACCTCTCAATGTCAAGGCCAGAAATTCCCACTTCCAACCAAATATTAGACAGTGAGATAAGATTCTAGATAGTGAACTTTAAAAGGCCAATTAGCATGGATTATCACACACTATCACTCAACACAACAAAATCATAAATCATTAATATGGAGGCTTTCTTTTTCCTACATGTCAGTTGAAACTAGATGCCAACAATTTCCCAGATGAAAATCAACGTGGGTGCCAGGTGATGCCAGGTGACTTTCAAGTTCCCCGGTTCACTATTATCTTGCTGTTGTCGCTGAGAACCAATGGCTTGAGGGATGGAATACAGGCCAGTGTGCATGAGAACCAGAGAGTGCTGGACAGGGTTTCCTGTCATCTGCCAACCTGTTATTGAGGTAGCCAGACAGTCACAAGGCTGAGGCAGCAGCATCCCAACCATTTTACAGCAATCCTGTCTGTCATGTTGAGAGTGTGTTGCTGGAAAAGCACAGCAGGTCAGGCAGTATCTGAGGAGCAGGAAAATCAACGTTTCAGGCAAAAGCCCTTCATCAGAAATGAGTCTGGGAGCCTTGGGGGTGGAAAGATAAATGGGAGAATGGGAGGGTGGTGGGGCTGGGGGTTAGGTAGCTGAGAGCACGATAGGTGGATGGAGGTGGGGCTAATGGTGATAGGTCAGAGGGGAAGGTGGATCGGTTAGGTAGGAAGGAAGATGGACAAGTAGGACAGGTCATGAGGGTGGTGCTGAGCTGGAAGGTTGGAACTGGGATAAGGTGGGGGGAGAGGAAATGTCAAAACTGGTGAAATCCACATTGATGTCATGGGGTTGGATGATCCCAAGGCAGAAGATGAGATGTTCTTCCTCCAGGCGATGGGTGGTAAGGGAGTGGCGATGGGGGAGGCCGAGAACTTGCATGTCCTTGGCCGAATGGGAGGGGGAGTTGAAGTGGTCCATCACGGGGGTGGTGCAGTTAGTTGGTGCGGGTGTCCCTGAGATGTTCCCTGAAGTGCTGTGTGAGTAGGCGTCTGTCTCCCCAGTGTAGACGAGACTGCATCGGGAGCAACAGATACAGTAAATGACACGTGTGGAAGTGCAGGTGAAACTCTGATGGATGTGGAAGGCTCCTTTGGGGCCTTGGACAGAGGTGAGGGGGCAGGTGTGGGCGCAGGTTTGCAATTCCTGCGGTGGCAGGGGAAGGTGCCAGGAGGGGAGGGTGGGTTGATGGGGGGCATGGACCTAATGAGGGAACAGTCTTTACAGAAAGTGGATAGAGTGGGGAGGAAAATATATCTCTGGTGGTGGGGTCTGTTCATAGGTGGCAGAAATGGCGGAGGATGATGTGATGTATACAGAAGTTGGTGAGGTGGAAGATGAGGACCGGGTGGTTCTGTCCTTGTTGCAGTTGGAGGGATGGGGTTCAAGGGCGGAGGTGTGGGAGGTGGAAGACATAAGCTGGAGGGCAACATCAACCACGTGGGAGGAGAAATTGTGGTCTTTAAAGAAGAGGCCATCTAGTGTGTTCTGTGGTGGAACTGATCTTCCTGGGAGCAGATGTGGAGGAGGTGGAGGAATTGAAAATAAAGGATAGCATTTTTACAGGAGGCAGGGTGGGAGGAAGTGTAATGCAGGTAGCTGTGGGAGTCAGTGGATTTGTAGAAGATGTCAGCGTTGAGTCGGTCACCGTTGACAGAAATGGAGTGGTCCCAGAAGGGGGTCACTGTTGATGGAAATGGAGAGGTCCAGGAAGGGACTTATGGCAACCCCACGGCATCAATGTGGATTTCACCAGTTTCCTCCCCCTATCTAATTCCAGTTCCAACCTTCCAGCTCAGCACTACCCTCATGATCTGTCCTACCTGTCCTACCTGTCCATCTTCCTTCCCACTTATCTGCTCCATCCTCCTGTCTGACCTATCGCCATTAGCCCAACCTCCATCCACCTATCACACTCTCAGCTACCTTATCCCCAGCCCCACTCCCCTCCCATTTATCTCTCCATTCCTGAGGCTCCCAGCCTCATTCCTGATGAAGGGCTTTTGACTGAAACGTTGATTTTCCTGCTCCTCGGATGCTGCCTGACCTGCTGTGCTTTTCCAGCACTGCACTCTCGACTCTAACCTCCAGCATCTGCAGTCCTCACTTTCACCAGTCTGGCATGTTGCCCTCAGAGCTGCCCTGTGTATGTGTGAGCCTGCCAATGAAGCCATGAATTGCCACCAAACGATTATCTCCTGCCTAGGGCTAAGCAGCTGCTTAGTTTCCAGCAGTCTGCTGAGTCCCAGTGACCCAGAGTATTTCTTTCACAGCCAGTTGTGGAGACATAGCAGTGACGTGCTCACCAGCTTGTGCTCCCAACTCCAATCTAACTAACATAGCCCCAGTATTTGAGCTGCCAGCACCAAGAATCCTGGGATATCCTGGCAGTGTTGAATATATCTACATACAATGAGTCGGAGATTGGACTCGCGTCAGATGAGAGAGGCACCATAGGTATTAGTAAATAGCTAATGGGATACATTTGGGATGATAGCACACAAAAAAAACCTCATTTAGCTTTGTGAAGAGAAATTCTCCATGTTCCTCAACAAAAATGCCATTTGCCAATTTCTTGTAAGATTCAGCCCACAAAAAAATAGGAGCCCCATTTGGCTCGTCGAGTCTTCTCTGCCTTTCCACACGAATGCAGCTGATCCCCTATCTCAATGCCATCCTGTCCCCTGACATCTTCAACCTCTTCAAATCTATTAATGTCTTTCCTCAATATTTTCATTGAAATTGAAAATTTTCTGTCACAGAGAATTCCAAAGATGCATCATTCTCTGAGTAAAGCAATTGCTCATATCATGATATGTCCTATCGTGTATCCTGAGACCATAATTCCTTGTTCTGGATTCCCGGTCAGGAGAAATTTCATCATCAACAAATCTGTCCAGCCCCATCAAGATGTTATGTAAACAATAGATCCTGACCCATTCTTCTGAACTGCAGTGATTACAGGCCCAGTTGACTCAATCTCTCTTTTTATGACAAACATCACGTCTCAGATATTCCTCTCTGAGGAATATGTCTAGGAATTTTCATTGCACTCCCTCAATAAAGAGTGCAATAATTCTTAGGTAAAGAGACCAACAGCACCCAGTATTCCAGGTATGGTCTCACCTAGGTCTGTAAATTTCCAGTACAATTTCCTCGCTTCTACTCTCAAACCTTTTACATTGAAGGCCAATGTTACCATTGCCTTCGTGACTGCTTGCTGGATTTATATACTTGCTTTAAGTGACCAATGTACATCAGCACACAGGTCTCTTCCACAGCTTTCCACATCATTGACCCCCAACACCCCACAGCCTGCTTTGACCTCCCTCCCAAATTCCACAAACCAACTGCCTAGGCAGGGACATGTCTGTCTGTCCCTGTTCCATTGAATTTGTTTCTTCTGACCTTGACTCTAGCTGTACGCCCCCTCCCCTACCCCACCCCACCCAAGAGCACATGTTCAGCTTCTTCCCACCTACAGGTATGATTATTCTGGCGCTTTATATCCGTTCCACAAATTCCAACTTCTTGATCTGTCCATCCATTCTCCATCAGGCAAGTCTGAAGGCTTTCTGCTTCTTCTTTGGAAATAGACCAGAATAGTGCCCAACCAACTCTAACCTCCTTCACCTGGCTGAGCTTGCTCTCTGTGAGAAAATTCTTCTTTAACTCCTCTGACTTTCTCCATGTCAAATGGTGGGTGGGGTTCACATGGCTCCCAGCTATGCCTGTCCCTTTGTGGAGTATGAGGGACATTTCTTGTTCCAGTCCTACTTGGGCCCCTACCTTCAACTCTTTCTCTGATATATTGTTCATTTCTTCGGTGCTGCATCCTGTTCTCATATGAAATTGGAAACGTTCATCAGTTTTGCTTTCAGTTTCAATCTTTTCTCATCTTCACCTAGCTCAGCTCTGATTCATCCCATTCCTTCCTTTGCGTTATTGTTTCCATTTCTGGGAATAGCCTGTCCACAATATCCATTACAAACCCACCAACTCCCACAGTTACACTTCCCCACACTTGTTTCCTACAAGGATTCCATTCCATTTTCCCAGTTTTCCATATCATCTGTTCTGGTGATACTATCTTGCACCAGGGTGCATCTGATACGACCACCATTCTTCTCAACGGAGGATTCCCCTTATTGTTGTTCATAGGGCTCTCAACCATATCTAACCCCTCTCTGTGCCCTAACCCTTTCCCCTCTCCTTGTCCCCACTTCCTACCCCAGCAGTCTCCGTATTCAAAGGATCATCCTCCATTCTCTTCACCATGTCCAACAGGATGCCACCACCAAATATATCTTCCTCTCCCCTCCATTGTCATAATTCCACTGGGACTATTCCCTCTGTGACACCATGTCCACCTCTCTATCACTCCTAACACTTCCTCACCACCCCCATGACACCATCTCATGCATTTGCATATTATGTGATACTTATCCACTCATTTTCTTGTCCACATTTGTTCAAACATACAGAATACTGAATAGCCTGGACAGAGTAGATGTTAGGAATATGTTTCCTTTGGTAGGAGAGACTAGGACCCAAGGGCATTGACGTAGAGTAAAGGGAAGACCTTTTAGAATGGAGATCTAGAGAAACTTCTTCAGCCAGAGAGTGGCGATTCTATGGAATTCATTGCCACAGAAGCTGTGGAGGTCAGGTCATTGAGTATATTTTAAGTCTGAGATAGATAGGTTCTTGAGTATCAAGGGGATCAATGGTTATGGGGAGAAAATGGGCAAATGGGTTTGAGAAACTTATCAGCCATGATTGAATGGCCGAGCAGACTCAATAGGCTGAATGGCCTAATTTCTGCTTCTGTGTCTTATGATCTTATGGTCTTATTTCCTCCTTCCACATTGTTCAAGGCCCCAAACACAACTTCCAGTTGAAGCAAAATTATACTTGTATTCTTTCACTCAAATCTACTGCATTTGCTGCTCACAATTTGATCCCTTTTGCATGATTGAGATCAAATGCAGACTGGGTGACCACTTCTCCAAACACCACTACTCTCTCCATAGGTTCCTTCCTATCCTTTCCAGTTGCTTGCCATTTCAACAAACTATCTTGTTCTCGTGCTTGCATTTCCATCTAGCACAGATGAATGCAAACTAGAGGAACAACTCTTCATTTTCCACTTGACCACTTTCGAGGACTCAAAATTGAGTTCCCCAACTTCAGAGCCTAATCTATGTTCTCCATTTTTCTCACAAATTCACCACACCCCCAACTATTGCCAGCTCTTTTCTGTGTGTCTTGTTTACTTTGGCCTACAGATTAGACCCATATTCTTCTTTTTAAACCTATCATTTACATCCGATGTATCACAATTTCTCCTTCACAATGGGTACTCCCTTTGTCTTTTATTTTGGGATCCTCATAATCTGTTCAACTTGCTCCTCATCCCCCTTGGTATGACAACATAAAAGCTATAATTTTTCCAGCCCATTTCAATTCTGAAGAGCAATATAAAACTTTAAACATTAACTCTCGTCTCTCTCCACGGATATGGCCAGACCTGCTGAGTTTTTATGTCAGGAAAATGCAGGATTTTGTTTTTATTTAACAAGTGTTCCTGCCAGTTAGTCGTATTTAAAATCATTCCCATCACTGAATGGATTAAACAATGTATAACGATATTAGCAGAGATTGTGATATTGAAACGATGGAATATGGCCACTAAAATGCAAGAACATTCATCAGGTTTAGAGTTAGTGGAGACGTGGCCAAGGTATGATGGTGTTGGAAGTAAACAGGCAGTTAATGTGTTTGTATGGTATTCCTTTGTTCTCTCTCTCAATAGGAGTATGCATCTGTAAACCAAGCAGGTTTATGCCTGCATTAAATAGCTGGCAGTGAAATCTTATACAAACCCATTAAGCCACTAATATCATGAACAGTAATTTCAAGTCTATATCTGGATGCTACAATATGAATTATTGCTGTAACTCTAGCTTCTACAAACATTTATCTTCACTGGCATATCAATGTGCTGCTTCATAGCTTTTTAAAAATTTTGTCAATTTTCTTTCTTCTTCTCCTGAAAATATTGGGGGAAATTGGATCAGACTGGAAAACAGGCACAAGAAGAGTGATGAAGAATTAGCTTGCACTTGTTTGTTGAACACAGGCAACACAAAGTACATGTTATCTGCTAATTTTTATGACAACAAATGCTAGCTAAACACACTGCTGAGTGGTTCCATACCATAACATGGGACTATGATAGATGTTGCTACCACTAAAAGCTAGTTTGTACTACTTAACACCAGCCTGTACTTCTTAAAGCTGAAAATGTGTTGCTGGAAAAGCGCAGCAGGTCAGGCAGCAGCCAAGGAGCAGGAGAATCGACGTTTCGGGCAGGAGCCCTTCTTCAGGCTCATTCACATTTTCAGCTCTGATCTCCAGCATCTGCAATCCTCACTTTCTCCTGTACTTCTTAAAGGGCAAGTGCATTCTTGCTACAGTAACAATTTATTCTCAGTGATCCAGGAGCATCACTTAAACTTTGCCCTTCTCCCCCAACGTTTTCACAATGTCAGAGGCCTGACAAAAAAAAAGTACCACAATTCAGCAATACCTCCCTATGTGTTCTCCAGAAGGTTGTCCAGGAAAAAGGGAAATGCCATTCCCAGGAATGACAGCAAGAGGTCATCCCAATTGATGAAGACAGCCTGGACAGAAGTGACTGCAAAACTCAGTATCTTTGGGCAGCTCAAATGAACCTGCCTGCAATGCCATGAAAGAATGAATGATCAGCTCTGCTCTGCCAGGGTATCTGTCACTGTCGATGCAATTCTTCATTTTCTAAATGTGTGAATTAGCTTTATAAGTGCCACTGCAGAAGACTGTCTCGCACAAATGTCAGGCATTTCTGTCTTGCGCTCATTCTAAACATCATTGCAGCTCCCAGTGCAACACAACATGCACCACAGTTTTCGTGGTTATCATGTATTTGCCAAGGCTTTCATGTAAAACATCAAAGGAGCTACAACTTAGCCGCTCACTTATTACTCACTCACTGAGGCCCATCTACCTTCCTTATGGAGATAAAACTATAAGATATGGCCATTTTCCTTTCTTATTGCCTTTGTTTCTTGTATTTCTGCTTTATTTTAATTCTCTTTTTTCTGTCTAAAATGGTTATTTTGTTTTTTTGTCTAAGAGAATTGTTTCTGTTCATTCTGGTTTTTTACATCTGAGATGACACTGGAGAATAATGGCACTGCACACTTTTCACTGCACTCCTGTACCCCTGTACTGTGCACATGTGACAATAAAACCTAATTCCAATTGACATTTCTTCACTACAAGGGGAATGTTTACATTTGATAGCTTTTCACCGATGATTTGCATGGGACAAGGACACAATCATAAATGATGACATAACATTGAACACGTCTCAGATATCTCAGCTACTTAGATCATTCAATGTTTTATTGATTTACGTTAACTAACCCTTTGATGACAACTTTCACTCAAACTCCTTTAACTCCTAACTTGTCTCTACCATATTGTTCTTACTAGTACATAGACAATAATAGCTCTAAGAGTTAACATCTCTACCTATATGAATGCAGGCAAAATACCCATGTTGCCATGCTACGCTATCTCCTTCAGGAGAACAAAATGCACAACCAGAGCAAATATGTACAGGCAGGGGGTGTTTCTTGATGTAAAGCTTCTCATCCATTCTAAGAACCGGGCTACCAGGCTGTTGGGACAGCTTGAGGAACTTGTCTGTGCTACAGGAAGAAGTTGGATGTCTAGAGCCATCTAGCAATAAAGCATCTATCCAATACTCTCAGCTCTGTAGCAAACACTAATGTCTTCATTAAAACATTGGAAAGGGCGATGGCTCATCACTCAAACAGATCTTTTTTTTAAGCAGCCTCCAGATCCTACTTCTAATTTGGGACTATAAGAAGAACAGCCTCAGCCTCCAGTCCCATTTCTTAATAGCTCCTCACAATATTTCACTGAGGAGTCACAGATGATACACTATCAAGGCATTCCTCCCCGTCCTCCACTTGCACAGAGACATTCAGCTCAGTGAGTAAGTGATCTAGAATAGACTCAGAGGTCACATCCCAGTGAATACAGCTAGAGGAGAAGAAATGGTCAGGGTCTTTGACTATATTGGTGAACAGGGACCTGCAAAGCCTGATACAGATGATGAGCCTCTGGACTTAACCATTGGTGAGTTGATAAATATTCATAGTCAAACAGGGATTCATTTGGCAGGGATGCCAGACATTATGTTCAGATTAGAGTGAAGGACAAGTCTGTCTGATGTCTAAATTCCTGCTGAGTGCATGACTGCTCACATGGAATGGTTGGAAAATTAGGTCAAGCAGAACAATCAGTATCTACTGGAAATGTTCAGGGAAATTCAATCCATCACTGAAGCTAAGGTTGCATTCATTCACTTGGTAGGTGAGAGGAATCTAAGGGAAATCACCTCCCTCCAATCTATTTCACCCTCTTTATTGGTGAAGGAGATCCATAGTGCACAGGAAGATAAAATGGCAGAAATCCACCCAGGGATTATCATCTCAATACAGTGCAGATGGACGCTACCAAAATACCTCTCTCTGTCGAGGACTCAAAAACCTTTATCAGGTCAGGCTGGGCAGGAGATGCCCCAGCTTCACTGCAGTCTGGAGTGCTGTAGGCCCTGAATCTCCAGATTGTCCACACCAAAGTCTTCTGAAGCAAGGCAGCAAAGCAAACAACAGATCAACTGTTTCTTTTAGTGGCAGCAAGATGCAGCAGGAGGAAAAGAAAGATTAGAGAGCATTGATGTCACTTGGAGTGAAAGGACGTCAACCCTATACACAATATGTCACTTCACACAAATACGTCACTTTGTATGGTCGTTCTGTGATCTTTATCAATGTGTTAAGACTCTGGCCATTTTTGTCCTCCTTGAGGGGTGATGATCACCCGAGGTTCTCAAATGTGCATTTTATGCTACAGTGGAGTGTGCACAGTGGCTTTCATTCACTGTGTGTACTGGAATACCACCTGGAAAGCAGAACAGTTTGGGTTTGAGAGTTATTCAGCAAAGGTTAGCCCCTCTAGAGTCCAGTGATGGATGATTGCCTGTTGCAATTTAAGGTGACAAGTGTATCTCCTGATGTAATGTTATGTAACTCCATAATGAAGCTTCATCCAGAAAACTGAATAGGAGGCTATTGCATCAGGGGAACAATTTTTGTCAAAGTATCTTAATCATTTAAAGCTTAAGAAAATTATCTTGAAAGCAGGAATGCCTTTCAATAATTAGCTCATAATTCTGAGTGTCCATACATAATAAAGCAAAGTCTTTTGCCCTCAAATATAATCACTATTGGCTTATTTTGGGCTAGTCTGCTTCATCTCGTTACTGCCCAGGCTCCTTCAGCATACTTCTCATTATTGTTGGCTTGCTCATCCTGTCTGTCAGACCTGGCCATCTTCTTCACTGTCTGATGATATAGGTGGTGGCCCATCTCCCCTTTTCTAAGTTACATTTTGCAGGGCACAGCAAGTGACCACTCATCTGGAGATCCAGTCTGATGAGTGCTGGAGTACTTCTCTTGAGCTATCTGGGCGATAGAAATGCATCTTCAGAGGTCAATTTCATGTTCAAAGACAGTCTTAATTGATGCAAGGACACCATTGTAAAACTATCCAGCATCTATCAGAGGGTGTCCACTGTTGTCATTAGCTTTTATAGAATAACCAATATCATCCCTGAACCAGCCCCAGAGACGATGTGGGGAGTGAAATTCCTTCCTGTCCAGGAACCTCTGAATGTCATCTTATGTCACTGAATGTCAGCTGATGGCATCTTGTACTTGAGGGAAGCCAGCGATGACTGCAAGTTCAATCCTTGGTCTATTATGATCCCAGCTACTGGACAAGTTGGATCTCAGAATGAAGCCTGTATTGATTTTTTTTCCTGTTAATTAGCATGATGGTTCATTTCAGAAACATTTTGACATGAGGTTACAAATGTTCTTTAACAACTGAACTTAAGTTAAATTTATAATTGAAAAAAACTACTAAAGAAAGCTTCACATATATTATATTGAGAAAGACCTTAATGTAATCAGTAAAACAAAGCTCCAGTTCCCAACACTATCCATTACAGAATTTAAGTCAAGAGAAAAGAGTCTTACCTCAATTCTGTAATTTTCATTTTAATTCATTCATTCTAATTCTTTTTCGTGAACTGTACATAATTTTATAATTCCTCCCTGCATCTGATACTAAGAACTTTCCACAATTGTGGCCCAACCATTTCAATTATAATAACTCGAAGATTTCTATTCCAAACTGACCCAGCTTGGAAACCTCTCAAACTTGGGAAAAGAAGCATTCTGCAGTGCCTGATTCCCTCTGAACTGAATTACAAGTACATGAGCAAGGAACAAGAGTAGGCCATTTGAGCCTGCACTTCAATAAGATTGCGGCTCATCTGATTTTAGCCTCAACTCTATATTCTGCATATCCCCAGTAATCTTTCATTCCCTTCGTAACCAAGAATCTGTCCATCTCTGTCTTCAAAATATTTAATGATTTTGCATGTTCTACCTTTTGAGGAAAGGCATTCCCAAGACTAACAGACCTCTGAGAGAAAGAAATGTTTCCTAATCTCTGTCTTAAATGCATGATCCTTTATTTTAAACTATAGCCCCTTGCTGTACCTTGCCTCACAATAAAAAAACTTCCATTCAATATCCATCTCGCGAAGAGCCCTTAAGATCTTATTAGTTTCAGTTAAGTTATTTCTTACTCTTCTAAACTCCAAGTGATATGGAGTGAGCCATTCTAACCTTCCCTTTCAAGTAATCCATTCATTCTAGTTAATAACCGAGCAACCTTTTTCTGAACTGCTTTCAATATATTAACATCCTTCTGTAAGTATGGCGACCAGTACTATTCACAATATTCCAGATGTGGTCTTGTAACCTCTCTACTCTTGCATTCAATTACTCTCCCAATAAAATGTAACATTTTATTTGTTTTCCTGATTATTTGTTTTACCTGCATTTTAACATTCAATGGATTAATGCACTATGACACCCGGATCCTTCTCCATCTAACAGATCTGCACCCTCTCACCATTCAGTTTTTTAAAAAATTCTTTCTGCCAAAATGAACAATTTCATTCTTTCCCACATAGTTCTATGTTTGCAGGATCTTTTCCCATTCAGTTATCCTAAACATATCCCTTTGTAGGCTCCTTATGTCTTCTTTACAACTTACTTTCCTACCAACCTTTGTGCCATCCACAAATTTAGCTCTCGCATCTTGTCCCTTCAACCAAATCAACTAAGTCACACCACTTGTGAAATCCTGCCAGCCTGGAAAAGACTCACTTATTTATACTTTCTGCTTCCTGTTCACCAGCCAATCTTCTATATTCATCAATAGGTAGCCCCCTATACCACAAGCTTTTATTGTCTACAATAACCTTTGTTGTGGCACCTTATCAAATGCCTTCTGGAAATCTACATCCACTAGTTCCCCTTTACACAGCATAAATTACTGCTTGAAAGAACTCCAGTGAATTAGATTACAATGATATGCCTTTGACAAAAACATTTTGGCTTTGCCTGATTACCTTGAACTTATCCAAGTGCCTTGTTCTAACATCTTTAACAACAGTTTCTAACATTTTCCATATGACAGATTTTAAACTAACTGGTCTCTAGTTTCCTGCTTTCTGCTTCTTTTTGAATAAAGGAATTACAATAAGATATTTTAAAATATAAAGGCATTGTCTCTGAACCTGATGAGTTTGTATTTAAAACCAGTGCACAAATGCATAGGTTTCTCTGGGCACTTCGGTTTCCTCCCACGGTTCAAGAATGTGTGGGCTAGACAGATTGGGCCATGCTAAATTTTGCATGGTACCCAGTGGTGTAGCGATGGATTAGCCAAGGGAAATGCAAGGTCACACGGATAGGGTAACTGGGTGGGTGTGGATGGAATGCCCTTCAGACGGTCAGTGTGGACTTGATAGGCTGAATGTAGGGATTCTACATTGTATGAACTATCTCATTCACTACTTCTTAGTCTTAACATGAACTTAAACTTAACACTCCATCTTAGCCACCTCAGAGACTCTTTAGAACCCAAGGAACAATTAACCTGTATAATTTGTCCATGTTTGGTGATAGTAAGAGATCTGACTTTAATTTCCATTAGGAATACAGGTGAAGCAGATTTACTTTGGCAGCATGTAAAATGGGTAGGCAACACACTTTTTTAAAATACCCATGCTTTTGAATTACAGTGGTAATATATCTGTCTCTGAACCAAGAGAACTAAATTCAATTCTTGTCAACTCAGATGTGTGATAGCATCTAGAAAACAGGTTAATTTGGAAAATAATCTATCCAGCAAAAGTTAAGGCTAGCCTCTGTGTACTGATGTTTGCTAGAGAAGTAAAAGTATTATATTTTGTGACAATATTCCAACAAAAATATTGAGTCTGAATATCAAGTTTTTTTTTGTTTCAAAATACTTGTAAAGTGATTTGGAAATCAAACGGTTTGATTCCAAGTTTAGAGTAATATTAAATTTGCAACAACATTCTAATTATGTGTTTATTTTCCCCTGAAACGTTATTATGGTGGATAATTCATTAAGGAAAGATAATGAACATTTTCACTCAAGGCTTGCCTAAAATTCAGTTTGACAAGATCTTCCATTGTTTTGGAAGAAATTTGGTGGTACAATGTTGGCACAACACTTAGCAGAAGCATCTCCTGGAACCTTTCCTCAGTTCGTTGGATTATTTGGTTTCAGGTAAAAAAAAGTTCAGCAACAGGTTTCCATGAATTATTTTTGTTCATCATCATAATGGAAGCATTGACCCCATTAGCTAATATATGGGTGAATGTTTTCACTAATGGTCATAGAAATTAGGTATAAATATATTAAAGTGTAATGTCAGTGCTCCTATGTTACCAGCATACTGTAACCATTCAAAGGGACCTACAATGTGAGAGCATTGATTCTCCAATCCAGGCTTCCTTTGATTTTGGCTCTCCTTCCAGGATTCATCGGATTTATCCTGAAATGTTCATATCCTTCATCAAACAGTGCAGTTTTGTGAGGCCAACAACCGTATACATATATTTACAAATAATGTTAGGTATTTACAAACATTACTTCTTATCAAACAATTAGCTAAGAATGAAAATATAACTTGTAAACTATATGATCTCCATAAATGATGAAATGCCTCAATAATGGGTTGTATTACAAGATTTTTGGTTTGTTAGTTATGATAATTCAATTCTGTTCCAGATTTAATGAGGCTTCACCTGTTTCAAGCGTAATTGTCTCATTCACCTTGAGATTCAAGTTGTCATTTCATTTGCTGTAAGTATAGATATTGTTGAAATGTGTGAATAAAACATCCCATTGCAAAGTGCTTAATTATTGCTATCATGTGAATCCTGATGTTAATTATTAGGTTTCTGCATGCAATTATCTCAGTGTTATGTTGTTGAGAAATTTAGCAATTCGAAGAATAATAGATGATTTTGGTTTGGGTTTCCAACAAGTGGTCATGCAGACTGAGTTTATCCAGACATATTTAACTCTGTATATATAGTCAGCAACAAACAATAGGTGATGGTAACAACATTACAATTCTGATATCTGTTCTATGTTGAACATAAACTTCATTTCAGAAAATATAGTAAATAATTAGGAAAGTCAAAAAATTGCACACAATGGTATTTGATCTTACTCAATGAGTTAATACAGATTATTGCTCAAATAATTTAAGTCATGAGTATTTTTAAAGTAGCTATGAATATGATCAGTAAGCTAACACCACAGAAGCCAGTATCCTGTTACCAATACTACCTTTATTTACACATGGAGAGCCGTTGGTACTGATCCAGTTCCCTCAGAGCTAGCTCTCAGAGTGAGCATAACCTCTGACACTCCTCAAGAACAGGAATATTATACATCATCTCCTCTCAAGCTTTTTTCTAGTTACTAACTTCTTTATGCAATTGCTTGAATAAAGGAGTTAGATTAACCAATACCCCCATCATCCTGCAAGTGCCTGACTTTTATAAAATCAGTCAATCCAGAATTCTGACAATCCTTCCTGATCATATTTCATCTTCAAGTGAGGACAGCAGTTTGGTTGTTGATTTCATGTTGGAGTTGTTTGTGGCTGCTCAAGCTCTTGGCATTATTTGGTGGACTTATTCCATTGAACTGCCAATGTTTATTTAGTAAGACAAGATATGTATGGCTTTGACACATCATTTCATCTGCTGTGCTCATGAGATATGACCAATGTTGATTTAGTACATGTTGCATGACAGTACTCTGCCTATTGTATGTTTCATCTGCACTGTTTCAACTTGTTCCAAATTTGGTGAGACATGAAATTATCTGTGGTCAGATTAAATTCTCACTGACAAATTTGTTTTTGTTTAATCCAGGAGGAATTATTTATGGAAGCAACACTGTGGAAGAATAGGAAACTGTTTTTAGTTTTGTCCCCATGATTTTCTAATAGTGAATAGCCATATTGGAGTGCTGTGGAAAGATAATTTAGTGTGAAATAATCTGTCTTCTTTGTTAAGGTGCTTTTAACTATCTGGACTACGCTTTCAATTTTTCCATTTGACTAAGGATATATGTCAATGTCCTGAAATGGTTGTAATGTCAAATGCTTTATTAGCAAACTATGGTCCAATAAGTGATATAATCTGAGATTCTATAGATATTAACAAGTTTACGTAGAACCTTGATGTCCCTGTTGGTACAGCATAATTTATTTATTTGATCTATCAAGAGAAATAGTCAACTACTATTAAATAAGAATACTTCTCACACAGGATGCATTTACTATCTGAACAGTCATTTCTTTTAAGAGAATAGAATTAAGTCCATTATGACCTGAGGACTTTTCCACCTTTATTTCAAATAATTTAACTCAAATTATTTTCAAAATACTCTTTCACTGGTGGATGTAATTGATTTAAGCTTTTCCCTCCTTTTTTACCTGTCGGTTTATGGCTATTTGGGAATGTTATTTAAGCCTCAGCATACTTTTTTCCCCCACTATTTTCCATTATTTGTCAGATTTTCTCTTTAAAATACCAAAGCTCACTTGCAAATTTTATCAAAGCAGGAAATGCTAGAGAAACTCAGTAGTTCTAGCAGCACTTCTAGAGAGAGAAAAACAGATGTAACAATTCAAGTCTGGGGACTCTTCTTTGGAACTTTATCAATGTTGATTTTACTTAACCAGTTTCTTTTTAAATATTGTATAAACTCTTCGAGTCTGATTTTATACTTCCAGCTAGTTTTCTCTCATACTCTCATAAAAAAGGGAGAAATTGGTTATTCTTCACTGCTTTATATATTCTATCCAATCTTCTGACCTGTTATTAATGTTTGCAGACCTTTTTTCTTTGAATATGTAGAAATTATATTTGCTGTTTAGGTTTCCATGTGGATGTGAGTGGCACAACTCAGAGTCAAAAGTCTCACAGCATGTCACTAAATCAACAATGCTAAAATAAACTAAAAGTTTAACTGAATATCTTTATATATACAATGTTTTTTTAATGGAGGGCATTGTTAGCATTCTTATCCAGCAAACAGCTTTCCCTCAACCATTACAGGAAGAGGGACCTGTAAATTTCCTAAATTTCCTGTTTTCCAGTCATGGATCCATTTTTCTTTAAGGGATGGGAGTGATATGTTTTTTTTCAAAAATCATCTTCTTGTGGGAACATGTGGGCTTGGTGGGTGGGAAGGGTTCAATTGTCTGGATTGATTTTCACTGAGATCACAATTGTCCTTGTACAGACTGTCTTCATTTACCTCACTCTATCAATCCTGACAGGTTATCTCCCCACCAAGGCCTTCCCTTCTGTTGTAATTTCCTTCCAGAAATGAATGACCATAATGACAGATTTTGAGGGCTGTCAGATGACCTCAAAAGGACTTTTATCAATTCTTAATGAAGGACCATTAAGTGAATAAAGTGTCAAACTCCCAAGATAGTTCGAGTAAATAAATCAAAGCCCATCAAAAATTAACAGAAGGAATAAAGAAGATGAAGGCAGAGATCTCTACTGGTTTAGGTTAATGTTACTCTGATCTTGATTGGACGTGGGTAGAGGGGCATAGGTTGGCAATGAAGGGTAAGAGGGCCACTGGGGTCATGTGCAGGTTATGTGTTGGCATGGAAGGGACATGGGTAAGATGTTCTGAAGTAACTCTGCCTCTCTGTGTTGAAACTGTCACTCATTTCATCCACTTTGCCTTGTTGGATAGACTCAAATCACTTCATCAGTAGTCACCCTTCCTCTGCAGGAAGAATGGAACAGGATGAGGCTAGCAAAGCAGCTCGAAGTTATTGTTGGAGAGAGTGATAGGAGAGTGAAGTTGACTCCTTCCTCCTTATGGGTACAGAAAGTTTCTTGTCCCCTGATCTCCTCAGCAAGGACCTACATTGTTAGTGTTAAGAAGCTATATACTTCTTTTCTTTCTCAGTCTCTGATGCATTCTGAAGTACATATCAGCATTTCAGCTAGCACACTCCACACTTTCAGTGGAAGTGGGACAACGGATCAAAATTTGCTCCTAGTCACGTCCTCACAGCAAAGTTAAATTATGATAATCAGCAATTAGTACCAAAATTGCACGATAAATCCAGACTTTAATTAATAAAGTGAGATTAAGTAATCATTAGGGTGATAATGAGTGATAATCCCCATTAATAGTATCTTGCCACTCACTAGCAAGAATCTCATCGCAACAACTGAAATTTATTTGGAAAATGCAATGTTATTCTTGCTCTTGTCAGCAATTCAGTTTTATGCAATTCTCACAAATGTCCTATTATAGTCTATTGTTCAGGGTGTGGGAAGATTCTGTCTCATGAATTAAGGCCTTTGCTACAGTATAATTGAATCTGTTTGAACTCAACACTAACTTCAAATGATGTTTACGAGTTTTCACTTTCCTATACAGAGGAACCTCGGTTATCCAACGACACGGACGGGCAGTATTTTGTCAGATAATTGAATGTTCGGATAATCGAATGCCAGACAACACAGTTTAACCAACTAACCTTGCGATCTTATTTGGAAAATCCAAAATTCGGATAATCGAATGCCAGATAATTGAGGTTCCTCTGTATTTCTAAGTCTTCCCCATACACTTCGCACAACCACAATGGGATTTGCTGTAAATAAGGGTCCCACTCATTATTTTTCAAGATTGTTGGATTCAAAACTTCAACTATTGTATATGCTATTCTGACAGAATAAGTAGTGAAAATGTTAGTCATACACCACTGAACTGAACTGATTCGTCAAATTCTTATAATACATATATCATTTAAAAAGAAGAACTTGTAGTAAGTTCACTCGCTAAAAAAAATCATAATATAATTGAAAGGATTATGGTGGTCAAATGGTATGAAATGTTGATTTTGTTTACATCAGAAATATCTGGCCATCATGTAGACAACTCTTCAGGATGCCACATATGTGCGCCGACCTGCATTCTATTGTTGTGGCTATGGGTGCTAGCCAAGCGGGGACAAGATTTTCCCAGTAACTCCCTAAAAATGATCTGCTGGGAAAGAAATTATGAATCATAGAATAGAATCACAGAATCCCTACAGTGTGGGAACAGGCCCTTTGGTGCAACAAGTCCACACCAACCCGCTGAAGAGTATTCCCTATTATTTTACATTTACCCCTGATTAATGCACCTAACCTACACATCCCTGAACATTATGGGCAATTTAGCACGGCCAATTCATCTAACCTGGATATCTTTGGATCGTGGCAGGAAACCGGAGCACCTGGAGGAAACCCACACAGACACAGGGAGAATTTGTAAACTCCACACAGACAGTCGCCCGAGGCCAGACTTGAACCCTCGGGCACTTGATGCCCCCAAAACACCTGTTACCTTTAGGACTACAATTGGATAGGATTGTCACCCAGTCTTTGTGCCCTCAGTCCTGGTCCAGTCTTTCTGTCCTCATTCCCAATCCTGTCCTTGTGTCCTCAGGTTCTGGTCTAATCCTTGTGACCTCATGTCCTAATCCCCTCAGGTCCTGGTCAAGTCCTTGTTTCCTCAGGTCCTGTTACAACATTTGGTATAAGTGTGTCATGATGGCTTGGGAGATCTTGTGCCATCTTTTGAACTGCTTCTCACTCACTTGCAGATAGCTGCACCTAAGCCTGTTGATCCCATTTTACACAAGTGCTCTTCTCTTCTGGGGTAGCTCTTGTCCTGCTGCCTCTCCCTCCACTGTCTATTCAGCAGCTAATGTTGGCTGTTGCTATTGCTGCTGTAGATAACTCAGTTGTCTTCTGCAGCAATTCCTGCGCAGTAACATGATCTCAAATACAACTGCTGAGTTTTCCTATGACTTGTTTTATTAATTTTCAGTACAACTGTGGGAACATTAGGTGAAAGTACGCAGTCTTAGAAAAGGGGCACTTTATCGTTGTGGTTCTGTTCGCCGAGCTGGGAATTTGTGTTGCAGACGTTTCATTCCCTGTCTAGGTAACCACCTCAGTGCTTGGGTGCTTCCTGTGAAGCGCTTCTGTGTGGTTTCCTCCTGCGTTTATAGTGGTTTGTCTCTGCCGCTTCCGGTTGTCCATTCCAGCTGTCCAGTTTGTACATAGGACAAACAGGAAGACAGCTAATGATCCGTATCCATGAACACCAATTAGCCACGAAACGACACGACCAGCTATCCTTAGTAGCCACACACACAGATGACAAACAACATGAGTTCAACTGGGACAACACTACTATTAAAGGACAAGCTAAAAAGAGAACAGCCAGGGAACTCCTAGAGGCATGGCACTCATCCACAGATTCTATCAACAAACACATCGACCTGGACCCAATATACCGGCCACTGCAGCGGACAGCTGGAATGGACAACTGGAAATGACAGAGACAAACCACTATAAATGCCAGAAGAAACAACACAGAAGCGCTTCACAGGAGGCTCCCAAGCACTGAGGATGTCACCTAGACAGGGGACGAAACGTCTGCAACACAAATTCCCAGCTTGGCAAACAGAACCACAACAACGAGCACCCAAGCTACAAATCTTCTCACAGGGGCACTTTATTCCTGACATGAAGCTCCAAGTTGTACCCTCATACAGGATTGTCCCACACTTGGCCAAGGCCCCAAGTAACTCACATGATTCTGCATTCTATGGTTCTTGAAAGCTATTTGCCACAAATGTCATAGAAGCTTTCAGGCATCTGTTACTGTCAGAATATCTCCTAGCCTGACACTACCCCATCTTATGCACAATAGCCCGCCTCTCCATCATCAGCAAGATGGACCAATAAAGTGTTAAACGTGGCTTTGGCATGAAATGGCTGCCAAGAGTCTCTCTGCCAGCACACATCCCAACCGTCCGACATGAACCCTATCCTACCAGTCTTAATCTTGTGTCTGAAAATATGGCAAATACAACGTAATGGTTTGCAGCCCTCAAAACTATGCCTTGGAAAACTGGGGTTGATATGTTTCTTCATGAATAGCCCTCGCTCCAATGACTCTTGCTGACATAAGAGATTACAAGATGCCCATTAGGTCACTGTATACTCTTAGTAAGCATTTTATAACATCAGAATTGATCTGAAAAATTAATTGAAACGAACTGAATCAAATGAAAGAGTAATGGCCTAATAAGGAGTACTGTAACAAAAGTAAATGTTCAAATTACATTAAAAATTTGAAAATAAAAATTATGTTTTTAAGATAATGTGCTCCAGTCCCTGTGACACCCATTACTCAAGAGGCCCTTTAATTAGCCTTAAAGCCTCAAATACTGAAGCCTACCCTATTTTGAAAAGATTGACTTATTCCTCCCAATATCAGTGTGATGTTTGTTAATACCAACTGCTTATTGCACAGTTCAGATCAATATGGTGAGCTTTAGAATTTTGTTCGCTGCATTGATCTGCAACCTGTGACCTCCATTATTCCCCATTCATCACTTTTCTACTGTAACTTGACCCTATTTCCCCATTGACCATTCACCTTTCTCCATCTTGGTGGAACCTCTTTATGTTACTGTATGACTAATTTATCCCTGACAGCTATGAATATCAAGGTGTTGACGTCCTTGCTGGGCCTGCACCCTCTCGACATATGACCTGAATGAACTTGAATACCTTTGACTTTTCCTTCAGACAATCCAATGATCTCCCCTATCCTACCTGCTCCAATCCTACAATCTTCAAATGCCCCTTTTGACTGTAACCATTACCTTCAGTTAGCTAAAATACCTTGGCCAATCCCAAGACTTGAGCCATCCCAGCCTCAATGACACATGAGCAGATCTGAAAACCCATCAAATTATGCACAAAGTACCCTCCTGACTTACTGTGGCCTACCCTGACTGAATTTGCAAGGTACCCCAAACTGACCAATCAGTAAGGCCCAGAATGACTTTGCTTGAATGCCAGGACTGATCATGGCCCAATCCTTTGAATGAGATGCAGCCAATCTCCAGGCTTGCTATGGCCAATGCCACTATCCCAGGCTAGAAATGATCGAGAAGAAAGTGAGGTCTGCAGATGCTGGAGATCAAAGTTGAAACTTTATTGCTGGAACAGCACAGCAGGTCAGGCAGCATCCAGGGAACAGGAGATTCGACGTTTCGGGCACAGGCCCTTCTTCAGGAATGAGCAGAGAGTGTTCAGCAGGAGAAGATAAAAGGTAGGGAGGAGGGACTTGGAGGAGGGGCGTTGGAAATGTGATAGGTGGAAAGAGGTCAAGGTGAGGGTGATAGGTCGGAGTAGGATGGAGGCGGAGAGGTCAAGAAGAAGACTGCAGGTCAGGAAGGCAGTGCCGGGCTGGAGGGATTCGGCTGAGACAAGGTGGGGGGAGGGGGGGATGAAGAAACTGGTGAAGTCCAAGTTCATCCCCTGTGGTTGGAGGGTTCCCAGTCGGAAGATAAGACGCTCCTCCTCCGACCGTCGCGTTGTTGTGGTTTGGCGGTGGATGAGTCCAATGACCTGCATATCCTCGGTGGAGTGGGAGGGGGAGTTAAAATGCTGTGCTACAGGGTGGTTGGGTTGGTTCGTCCGGGTGGCCCAGAGGTGCTCTCTGAATCGCTCCGCAAGTAGGCGGCCTGTCTCCCCAATATAGAGGAGGCCACACCGGCTGCAGCGGATGCAGTAGATGATGTGGGTGGAGGTGCAGGTGAATCTGTGGCGGATATGGAAGTTTCCTTTGGGGCCTTGGAGAGAAGTGAGGGGGGAGGTGTGGGCGCAAGTGTTGCACCTCCTGCGGTTGCAAGGGAAGGTGCCGGGAGTGGAGGTTGGGTCGGTGGGGGGTGTGGATCTGACAAGGGAGTCGCGGAGGGAGTGGTCTCTACGGAAAGCTGATAGGGGAGGGGAGGGAAATATATCCTTGGTGCTGGGGTCTGTTTGGAGGTGGCGGAAGTGACGGCGGATGATGCGCTGTACATGGAGATTGGTGGGGTGGTAGGTGAGGACCAGTGGGGTTCTGTCCTGGTGGCGGTTGGTGGGGCGGGGCTCAAGGGCGGAGGAGCGGGAAGTGGAGGAGATGCGGTGGAGGGCACCGTCGACCACGTCGGGGGGGAAATTGCGGTCCTTGAAGAAGGAGGCCATCTGTGTTGTACGTATTTTGAACTGGTCCTCCTGGGAGCAGATGCGGCGGAGACGAAGGAATTGGGAGAATGGGATGGCGTTTTTACAGGGGGCAGGATGGGAGGAGGTGTAGTCCAGGTAGCTGTGGGAGTCGGTTGGTTTGTAGTAGATGTCCGTGTTGATTCGGTCGCCTGAGATAGAAACAGAAAGGTCTAGGAAGGGGAGGGAGGAGTCCGAGACTGTCCAGGTGAATTTGAGGTTGGGGTGGAAGGTGTTAGTGTAGTGGATGAACTGTTCAACCTCCTCGTGGGAGCACGAGGTAGCGCCGATACAGTCATCGATGTAGCGGAGGAAAAGGTGGGGGGTGGGGCCAGTGTAGTTGCGGAAGATGGATTGTTCCACATACCCTACGAAGAGGCAGGCATAGCTGGGGCCCATGCGGGTGCCCATGGCTACTCCTTTTGTTTGGAGAAAGTGGGAGGATTGGAAAGAAAAGTTGTTCAGGGTGAGGACCAGTTCGGTCAGTCGAAGGAGGGTGTCGGTGGAAGGGTACTGGGTGGTACGGCGGGAAAGGAAGAAGCGGAGTGCTTTGAGTCCTTCGTGATGGGGGATGGAGGTGTACAGGGACTGGATGTCCATGGTGAAGATGAGGCGTTGGGGACCGGGGAAGCGGAAATCCTGGAGGAGGTGGAGGGCGTGGGTGGTGTCACGAACGTAGGTGGGGAGTTCTTGGACTAATGGGGACAGGACCGTGTCGAGGTATGCCGAGATGAGTTCGGTTGGGCAGGAGCAGGCTGAGACGATGGGGCTAGAAATGAGCCAGTCTCTGAATTAAATTTGCTCACGAAGAGAATCCACTCCAATCCAAAACAAAATATACCTCCTTTGTCCCTTTTTACACATTGTCATGTTAAACAAGGACATATATGCTTGCCATATCAGCTGCAGGCACAAGCACCACTTCTGACATTGACACACTGCATGTGCATATCTCCATGTTCCCCATTTCACATTGACTCTTTACTGTTTCCTCCAGATAGATGTTTCTGCCATGCCTTCTGCACTAAAGGACACTCCGATACAAAATCTTCTTCCTGGTCTTGTCCATGAAAGTACTACCTGTAGATCTGAAGCTGGTACATTGCTACTTTCCAGTTAGGTCCAGGGGCACATCCTGCTTTAGTAATAACTGTAGACATGCCTAATGGAGTTGGAGAGGCTGCAAAAATGTGAAGACGCAGACCTTTGAGAAATTTTCAATGGAGGCAGCTAAAATTAGGTACTCAC
Organism: Chiloscyllium plagiosum; assembly: GCF_037043375.1. Classification (NCBI taxonomy): domain Eukaryota; kingdom Metazoa; phylum Chordata; class Chondrichthyes; order Orectolobiformes; family Hemiscylliidae; genus Chiloscyllium; species Chiloscyllium plagiosum. Next base: position 73,002,471 of record NW_028270140.1, read on the forward strand.
CCAGACTGGAGTCCAAAGCCCAAAATCAGCAGGTATATACTTGGATTATGGATTAAGCTTTTGAAGAATCAAATTTCTTGATTGAGCAGAAGTTAATTATGAAGGGAAATTTAATCCCTGAGAGTTGTATAATTAATTTATTGCAAACACACACATATATATCTAAGCTTCTTGCCACCTAATGATGAGAAATTCATCTCACTGTTTAAAAAGAGAAGACTTAATTGTTAAAGCTTATCTCAAAGACGAGACTCTGCTTTTTGGAATCTTGCCAAATTAACTCAGTATGCTCATCATATTTTTGCTACTCCCGGTAATGAAAATTCACACACCAAGTGTTTTCTTTAACTCTGTGCAAAGTCCTTATTCATGATAGATCTAGTATTTGGTGAGAGAATGTAGTCCATTGGGGCTATGAAATATCCTGAAGTCAAGCAAAAAGTATAAAAGACAGGGACAGTATTTGAACAAACAGGTTTGAGTATCTCACAGATTCTTTGCTGATTTCTGTTGTCAGAGAAACATTGCAAAGCCTCAAGTGCAGAGGTGTCACATCCCCAGTCTTTTAAAGTGAGCAGCATGTAGGCATTTTTTTTCTTCCAGCACCACAATGAAGTGTACTATACTACAGAGATTCCCCTAAGCGTCAGGGGATTGAAGCTCAGCACGCACTGACAGCATAGGTACTGAACAGACCAGAAAAAAATTGCTTTCTCCAGAGCTTTGCAACTCTCAGATCACAAAGCTGTACATTATTAGTGTTTCACTGTCAGTAAGGACTTTTTTGCTGAGCTGTTAGAATTTTAGATGAGACAAACAAAATACATTTCTTTTTAATACAGGCACCAATCAGCAGCCTCCAATGTTTGCCCATACTGCACAACTGTTCATGATGACCTGTATTTACACACTGAAGAATTGACATTTGTAAACTACAATTTATTGGAAACTATGATACATATTACAAAATAAATAAGTAAATAAATATTACCGTTAAGACATTATTCCATTTATAATATAAATAGTAAGTCTGGCAGAAGAGGGAAAGAAAGATTTTGAGCTCAAAATGGCTCTTCTTCATAACTGAAGAAAGAGTTGCAGAAGTGATGGTTTTATACTGTGGAAAAGGGGAGGCACAAGCAAGTAGAACAGAGGGAAAGGTGAAGGGAGATTACGTGCCACAGAGTAAAAAGCAAAAGGAGTGGAAATGGTTGTAGGAGAGTCCAGAGTAGATGTTAGTACAGTAATGGTGTAAATGCCAGAATATAGGTCAGTCCTGCAAAACCAAGAAATCCAGAATCTGGTGTGGGCTAAGGAATCAAAACAGAAGACAGTCTGTGGTCTGAAGTGAACCTGATGTTGAATCCAAAGGCTGTAAAGTGCCGAAATCAAAATGAGGTTTCTCTTGCTTGTGTTAGATCTAACTAGAATATTGCAGCGGACCTAGGCCAAAAATATAACCATGACAGTAAGATGGTATATTAAAATACAAGCAATATCAATCAAGTCAAGGTTTTGCTTGCAGGCTGAATGGAGGTTCTGTGAAAGACAGTCACCCAGTCTGTGTTTGGTCTTCCCACTATATCAGAGACCACATTGTGAACAATTAATGCTGGAGATCAAATTGAAAGCAGTACAAATAAATGGTAGTTTCAACTGTGATTAGGGCTTTGGACAATGAAGAAGGAAGAGCTAAAAGGGAAAATCTTACACAATGTACAATTATATGGGGATATGTTGTTGAAGAGGCATAAAGTGTTGGGCATGATCAAAGAGTGATCGAGGGTATGATGGGGGATCAGTCATATAGTCATAGAGATGTACAGCATTGAAACAGACCCTTTGGTCCAACCTGTCCATGCCGACCAGATATCCCAACCCAATCTAGTCCCACCTGCCAGCACCCAGTCCATATCCCTCCAAACCCTTCCTATTCATATTCCCATCCAAATGACTCTTAAATGTTGCAATTGTACCAGCCTCCACCACTTCCTCTAGCAGCTCATTCCATACAGTACCACTCTCTGTGTGAAAAAGTTGCCCCATAGGTCTCTTTTATATCTTTCCCCTCTCACCCTAAACCTATGCCCTTTGGTTCTGGACTCCCTGACCCCAGGGAAAAGACTTTGCCTATTTACCCTATCCATGCCCCTCATAGTTTTGTAAACCTCTATAAGGTCACCCCTCAGCCTCCGACGCTCCAGGGAAAACAGCCCCAGCCTGTTCAGCCTCTCCCTATAGCTCAAATCCTCCAACGCTGGCAACATCCTTGTAAATCTTTTCTGAACCTGTTCAAGTTTCACAACATCTTTCCGATAGGAAGAAGACCAGAATTGCACGCAATATTTCAACAGTGGCCTAACCAATGTCCTGTACAGCCGCAACATGACCTCCCAACTCCTGTACTCAATACTCTGACCAAAAAAGGAAAGAATACCAAACGACCTCTTCACTATCCTATCTACTTGCGACTCCACTTTCAAGGAGCTATGAACCTGCACTCCAAGGTCTCTTTGTTCAGCACCACTCCCTAGGACCTTATCATTAAGTGTATAAGTCCTGCTAAGATTTACTTCCCCAAAATGCAGCACCTCGCATTTATCTGAATTAAACTCCATCTGCCACTTCTCAGCCCATTGGACTATCTGGTCAAGATCCTGTTGTAATCCGAGGTAACCCTTTTCACTGTCCACTACCCCTCCAATTTTGGTGTCATCTGCAAACTTACTAACTGTACCCCTTATGCTCGCATCCAAATCATTTATGTAAATGACAAAAAGTAGAGGGCCTAGCACATGGGAGGGAGAGGAAGATGGGTTTGGTGGTGGCATCTTGCTGGAGGTGGCATAAATAGCAGAGAATGATGTTTTCAGTATGGAGTTTGGTGACCATGAGGATAAGGACTCTCTTGCCCTCATGCTTACATTTCCCTTCCTAGATCTGCAACAGTGTTCCAGTTAAGTCCAAAGAAAGCTAGAGGAACAACTTTATTCTCCAGTCAGATACCTTACAGCCTCTGGACTCAGCACTGAGTTCACTGCAAACCCAGAACTCTATCTTCCAGTTTCTCTCAAAGTTTTCAGCATCAAAAGTGTTTCTCTTTCATTTTATTGTTAAATGTATGCTAAATAACATGTAGAATGAGCATTGGACTTCATTGACCTTGTTACCATTCTAGCTATAGTCCCTGGTAATAAGGTAATTCACAGTTTGTTTTGACATTATAATAGCAAAGAAAATATTCCAGTCGTAACACCAAATCATATTCAGTAAATAAGTTAAATAAGTTTAGTTTAGACCTGCAAAGTAAATCCTACTTTAGCAGTTTCTCAATTTTATCAACTTAAAGATTTTTCTATTTGCAGAAGACTTACTGGAGTCCTCAAACAAGAACAGCAATCAGTCAAACTGAAACATAGATTCAAGAACTAGTCCAGGCGACTGTTTGTGATGAAAGTGTTCCGGCAGCTTCCTAACTCAGTTGGGCACCTGCAGCTTTGGATAATTATTGATGTGCAGTCTTTCTTTTTAAGTAGCAGATTTAAGTCATTGGCCAAATTTAAACTGAACTATTCTTCTAAGGAGGTGGTTCACGAGGAGCTCATCATTTGTAAATCACAACAATTGCATCACATTTGTTGAAGTAATGTAAACTTATCTTTGCTTCTGTACAGTAATGCAAAAGATCCTGTGAGGCAGTCTGCAGAATGTATTTCTCTGACACCAGAGGTGTTGCAAAATGAGCAAAACCAGAATATTCTAACAGGTGAATGGCTTAAATCTCCACTCTGGGATGATTATTATTTCATTTTGTTCCATTCTTTTGGCCGTTTAACAAATAGTTTTACAAAAGATCGGAAAGCTCAGAAAAAAAAGAAATCTGTTAAAAACTTATAATGGAATGTTTAAAGCAAAACTGTATTGCCCTTTCTGTCTCATGGCTGAGAGTTTTTTTTAATCCCTACAGTGTGGAAATAGGCCCTTCAGCCTAACAAGTCTACACCAACACTCCAAAGAGTAACTCACCTAGACCCATTCCCTTACCATGTATTCACTCCTGACTAATGCACATAATCTACACATCTTTGAATACTATGGGCAATTTAACATGGCCAATTTACCTAACCTGCTCATCTTTGGATTGTAGGAGGATCACCTGGAAGAAATCCACACAGGCACAGAGAGAATTAACAGACAGGCACCTGAGGCTGGAATTGAACCCAGGCCCCTGGCACTGTAATGCAGCAGTGCTAACCACCAAGCCACCATGCCACCCCTATGTATGTTGATGAAAACTGTTATCCTATGCATCATAACATACAACGACCGAACAAATTGTCATAAATTAATCGTTGGACTCCAAGAATATCCTCCTTCATCTGTCCCTGGAAAATTGTAATTGCACCTTTTAATGAAAGCTTCTGGCAGGCAAAAAAAACGTCCTGTTACCGAAGCGGCAGCTCAGTGTCATTGTACGGCTTTTCACATCAAACTACAGAGCAAATGTTCCACTTGGCAAAATTAATTGCTCAGTTGTACTTTGAGGCCAGTGGAAACAGAAAATTTGGTGTTTAGGCCTCAGGCATGATGCTCACTCTATTCCTTCTGCTTGTGAGTTTTCAACTGTTTATTTTTTGAACACTGTAGTGATTCCATCCAAGGCAGAGTAAGCTTTCAACTTTGGGGTTTCTGCTGCAGAGTATCATACATCAGAACCACATAATGAATTGGAACATTTGACATTCATATTTTTCTGTCCATTCACATGTTCCAATTTTGCAATTCCAGATTTGCACTAAGTTCATAGTAGTGGGGCTTTTTAAAAGTTATTTTTTTCAAAATTTCTGGAATTTTTATTGGAAAGAAATTGTAGAAGGGATGTTGGTGAGTACGCATTCTAATTCCTTAATTTTTCAAACTATCCCAAATTATTTTGCAAAATAAAATCTACTGCTGCCAACTAAAATAAACAGTTGAGGCCAGACAGCAGCAAAAGTTCAATACATGGTCCATGAAGGGGAGATTTTTTCTTTAATTCTGACTTGCATAAATACAACTATCAGGGTCAAGTTAATATTTAGGGCTACTTTGTGCTGCTCCAAATGCTTTGCTTTTAGGTGAAATGTGTAAGCTGAACGAGCCACATGTTTCGTTAATGTATAGACTACACACTCATCCAAGAGGAGAGTGATTCACCAGTGAAGTTGGTCAACACTTCGACCTTTTTTCTCATCAAACAGCAAGCCCATAAATAGCTATTCAATCCTAACACACTATTTGACTTTGAAAAGTATAAAGCTGTGATGAAGCCTTGTTATATATCCATTAGTACTTAATCATATCTCACAGCTAAACAATGCATTGCTGGTGGTGATTTTCAATTGGCACCTACCTCCTTCATGTTCAAAAAGCTGACAGTCAGCTATTGAAAACTGGGGACAAAGCGCTACTCAGCTGCCTCATTGATGCTCAATGCCCAGCCAATAACATTTTGAATACCATTTCTTCCTGATGAAGGGCTTTTGCCCGAAACGTCGATTTTGTTCCTGATGAAGGGCTTTTGCCCGAAACGTCAATTTCGAAGCTCCTTGGATGCTGCCTGAACTGCTGTGCTCTTCCAGCACCACTAATCCAGAATCTGATTTCCAGCATCTGCAGTCCTTGTTTTTACCTTGTTAATACCATTTTGAGACCAGCCTATTAATGAATGAGCAGCCTGTCTGTCTGAAGCAGGTTGGAGGCTGTTTATACATGTAGATCAGGCCCTTGTGCTAGGTATAAGACTCTAATTGCAATTTTCAAGTGCAATTCAGGTGCAGTGGGAGCATGCCAATGTACATTCTTCACACATTCGTGCCAAACATTAAGAAGACTCACAAACAGACCTTAAAGGGATTAAAGGAGATTGCTGAAAAAATGGCCTGAACAGCTTTACCTCAGTGGGACCAGGAAGAATGGAATTCTCTTGATATTCAGTCCACCTGTGATCCTTCCTCATGGGATTGTCTCCCATGCCAGTTGGTTGTCAATGGCATGTTAATGATGCTCAGACCACTTCATCAGCTACCTTTCCCGTCCATAAATAACATTAAATCGGCCCATACTCCCATGTGAAACCATGGAAAATGTGACTGCAATGTGGTTTCAACTGTAAGCTACAGCTTGAATGATTACACTTGTCTAAGTGCTTTAGAAAGTTTTTCTACAATAAAGATGGAATGTAAATGCAAGTTAATAATCTCCTGCTTCACCTGGACAGGCTCTTCAGCCAGCTAAGAATAGATCCTTGTGAATATAGGATCGTATTTTTCTATGGACTTTGCAACCCTGACATGATGACCATGTGGAGGTCCTGAGACAACATTCACTGGCAGTAAGACAGTGATGTTTCTGGAAGCAGTCTCCTATTTGGCCACTTCTGTGTTTGTCATTCAATCAAGGGAGAGGTTTGCACTGTTCTGCTGTGTTGGAGATTTTCAGGGCACCTCACCATTCCTGATGAAGGGCTTTTGCCCGAAACGCCGATTATCCTGCTCCTCAGATGCTGCCTGACCTGCTGTGCTTTTCCAGCACCACTCTAGTCTAGGCTCACCATTGAGGCCTACTTGGAGGGTTAACAAAAATTACTAAGTCAGGAAGAGAATATGTCCCTCAAATCAGAGGGATATTTTATTACCCTTTTTGGTCCATTGAGCCTCTGGCTACGAGAGTACCCCAGCTGCTTCAGACAACGGCCTATGTGGTATCTAAACTGGTTATTGCCCAAAACCTTTATATACAAGTGATGACCTCAGAGATCATATCAGCATGACAGATCAACAATGTACATGCATATTTCTTCAAACATTTACCTTTTCACAAAAACTAAAATAAAATGTATACTTTATAATTTTCAAATTACTCTGGAGAACTAGTTACTTAGATACAGAACTAGCTCAAAGGTGGAAGATAGAGGGTGGTGGTGGAGGGTTGCTTTTCAGACTGGAGGCCTGTGACCAGTGGTGTGCCACAAGGATCGTGCTGGTTCCACTGCTTGTCATCATTTATGTAGATAGGAGGTATAGCTAGTAAGTTTGCAGATGATATCAAAATTGGAGGAGTAGTGGATAGCGATAAAGGTTACCTCAGCATACAATGGGATCTTGATCAGATGGGCCAATGAGCTGAGGAGTGACAGATGGAGTTTAGTTTAGATAAATGTGAGGTGCTGCATTTTGGAAAAGGAAATCAGAGCAGGACTTATACACTTAATGGTAAGGTCTTGGGGATTGTTGTTGAACAAAGGGACCTTGGAGTGCAGGTTCATAGTTCCTTGAAAGTGGAGTCTCTGGTAGATGGGATAGTGAAGAAGGCGTTTGGTATGCTTTCCTTTATTGGTCAGAGCACTGAGTATCGGAGTTAGGAGGTCATGTTGCAGCTGTACAGGACATTAGTTAGGCCACTGTTGGAATATTGCTTGCAATTCTAGTCTCCTTCCTTTCGGAAGAATGTTGTAAAACTTGAAAGGGTTCAGAAAAGATTAACAAGGATGTTGCCCGGGTTGGAGGACTTGAGCTATAGGGAGAGGTTGAATAGGCTGGGGCTGTTTTTCCTGGAGCGATGGAGGCTGAGGGGTGGCCTTATAGAGGTTTATAAAAACATGAAGGGCATGGATAGGATAAATAGACATGGCCTTTTCCCTGGGGTGTGGGAGTCCAGAACTAGAGGGCATAGGTTTAGGGTGAGAAGGGAAAGATTTAAAAGCAACCTAAGGGGCAACCTTTTCATGCAGAGGGTGGTGCTTGTATGGAATGAGCTGCCAGAGGAAGTGGTGGAGGCTGGTACAATTACAACATTTAAAAGACATCTGGATGTGCATATGAATACGAAGGGTTTATAGGTATATGGGCCAAGTGCTGGCAAACAGGACTAGATTAGTTTGGGGTATCTGATTGGTATGGATGAGTTGAACTGAAGGGTCTGTTTCCGTGCTGTACATCTCTTTGACTCTATGACTCTATATATGTGGTTCATAAAGAAAATTAACAAATTGAACAAAACAAAATTGTTTGTTCTTTCTGTGTGGTCCCAGTCTCATTTGACCCTCCACACACATTTTGAACTATTGAAAGCAAGAACGTCTTTGAATGGTATTTCTGTGAGTTGTTGTTGACTGATTGTCTGGTGTCTGCTCACTCATTGGATGCCATGTCCCTACAATTATCAAACTCCACTCAATCCCAAATGTACTCTTTTAACACTATATTCCTTTTGGTGTGTAAAATGGCTACTACGCATAACCTTTATTGACATAACCACAACATCAGAGGTCACATTAGTATGAAAAGCTACGGTTATACAAACATGGATGAACCCTTCAGTCTCTATATGCGTTAAGGGCCACTCAACTGTGAGCAAGATGCTGGTAGGCCCTTTAAATCACCTGTTTGGGGATTTAATTAACTACCTCCATACTGCATGCAGCCAAACTATATTCCTGCTTGTATTTCGGAAACTTCGATGTTGGTAGGAATATTTCCTCCTTACCTCCACCCCGCTCCTATCCCTGGCCCCAGTCCCAGTCCTCCAGTCTCCACTTTCCTCTCAAGCCTGCTGCTACCTGACTGGAAGCATTCTATTTCTAGAATCAACCCATCCATTTGATATCCCATTTCCACTCAGTCAATAGCCCTTAAGACATTCTGCTTCACAGATGTTTCCTGCAGCTCTCTTAACAGGATGAGGGATAATGATTGTTTCTTCAACAGAAGTATTTTTTAATGCACAGAATATTGGGTATGAGAAGGACCCAAACAAGGCACATGCTTAAACCACTCATCACTATCAATGTCTTTTTAAAAATAAATCACACCATTTTGGGGTAATTTCAGATAAAAAATAATTGAATCTAACTTTCTGACTCGTGGGATTCCTGAGATTGTGCTATTAAAATCAATGAACTCAGAATGACAGATGTAGGAAATTCAGCAGATTTATGGAAAAACACACTAGTTCATAAAGTTTCAGAAATGAATATCACTGTACAATTTCTGAATAACAGATTAAAGTGAAATTAGCATTCCTGCCTCCTCTTCTCTAATTAGTGCAATTGCTGTCAGACAAACTGAATACAACTGGGACACATCGAGGTAGCATTTCAGGAAATGCTGAATTTAATATATTAAAAAGTCAGAGTTCGTCCATTTGTTAACTGAATCTTATGTTTAATTAAATACTTTTTTTTTAAACACTCACCTATTATTTCACCCTTGGGGTTTTGAAATAAAACATAATTTTGCTATCATGTTGAATGAATGTTCCCCATTCAAAGCGTATTATGAAACATTTTCAATAGTTGTCATAAATAATAAATATTAAGAAATGGTTTTATGGTGTGTTTCCTTCACACAAGCAGTGAAAAATATGAAATAACAGCTCAGTAAAACAATATCTTTATGCTTTTGAGCCAAGCATAGCAGTTTGGAATTTATAAAATACCATCAATTTGAGTTCTAATCATGAAATATGGTTCAGCATAATTTATGTATTTAAACATATCATTGACATTGAATGTTCACTCCAGCTTCAGAGGAAGGCATGCTAGCTGCCAACCTGATGTGAACATCTGCATTTATATATGGCTTCTTTTTAACTTATCCAGCGGGACTTCTGGATATCTGAGATGGGTAAGAATTATCCTTCCCTGAGTAAGTGGTCCTAATGATACAATGCGATCAGTTTTAAGTTGCGATGTGCTCAGGGCGAGTGGGTGTGGAGTGGGTGGCAATTCCAGCAAATCTGAAGCCAAGCTCAGTTTAACTTGACAGTGACATCAGTGCTGACATGAGTGGGAGTTGGCATGGGAACCCATATTTCTGGGGTTCCAAAAGAACGGGTCCCAACATGAAGTTTGACATTTTTGTTGCATTTGTACAACATTTGAATGCAAAATTGATTCTCATCTTTGATGGGCACCTCTTTTGAATATGTTTTGAAGTGAGTTAATATGATAGGTAAATAGTTAATACATTGTATATAGTAACTGCACAGTATAGTATATAGTAACTGCAATAAAGTAACTGCTCAGCCACTTAAAGATATTTTCATGTTTTAAACATGATCCTTTGATTGCACATAAGTTTCTGAATCATGGTGGTTTAATGATCACTGCTTATCACCAGCAGTTAACGTGAGCTGCAAAGCAGCCCCAAAGTCATCTCCATTTTGAGTTTCCAGGATATGCATCATTTATATTTCATGGATTTTCTTATATCAGGGAAAATTTATATCAAGAAAATTATATCAAATTTTCTTCAAGCATCCTCAGTTAGAACACTCCGTTTTGACTTAACTTTGTCCTCCCTCCACAAGCTACAGTTACTCCAAACATTCATTAAAATTCCACACAGTCATCCTCTCATCTTTAAGAATTTACATTGGTGCTTAATTGAACAACAAAAATTTTAGGTTTCTGCTGTTATTTGTAAGTATATTGAGAGCTTCGTCATTACATTTGGCTTTGACTTGCTTCCACTGACAATAACCTCTTGATTCATCCTATTTTTTTTTCCCTCATCTCTCTCTTGGTGACAAGTCTTAAGTTATTTTCAATTAAGGCCACATGTTCCTTGAATCCCTTTGTCTATCAGTCTCTTTTCACTTCTTCGAGTTACGTCTTAAAACTAATTTCTTTGCACAAACTTTTATCCTTTTCTTTTATTTTCCTTTTCCTTAATTTACTATTTCCAACTACAGCTTGATAAACCTTTTTGAAGCTAAAGACTGTGTATAAGTCAAGATCTTACTGAATCTATGGAAAACAGATAATCAGATCATTTTGTTCGTACTAAAGTTATTCATTAAGTTTATTGCAAGAAGAAAAATGTGCAGCAGTGAAAAAATGTATCAACAGATAACTGGAGCAGATATATAACTTTCCACCATTTGTTCCAAAATAATAAAAGAAGATTCCATGCAATGAGTCCAAGACAAGAAACTTCATGAAATTAACTTCATGGGGCCATTATTAGATTCTAGCTTGTTTAATGCCACAAGGAAATAAGATACAGAGAAATGTGGTTAAATTTATTTCTTTTCTTAGCTCCATTCAGATATTTCTGGACTACATAAAGCACTGTCAGGTCTGGCTCATATCTGCTAAAACCACTTATTAATTCAGAACCATCCTGCAATACACAAATAGCCATGACTTAATTTTCTCATCTGCAAACTATTTCCTTAAACACCACTCCTGACTCCTCCATGCTCACCTCCAACGTTAAGTTTGAGAATGCATGGACTTCTTTGTCAATAAGTTCTCAATGTATTTATCAGCTTGATCTGCTGCATGCTTCTCTTCCACTGGCCTACTTAGTTAAAATTCCTTTAATGCTCTCTCTTCTCCAGCTTTGAACCCATATCTTCATGCTATTCCTATCTCCCCTCGTTCTCTTTCCGAGCTCACCTTGTCCACAAGTATCACCTCCTTCTCCTATTACTGTATTCCCAGTAAATTGATGATGATTCAATTTGTCACCTGAGGTCCTTGTTATCCAAAATGCTTCTTTCCCTTCAGGTGTTATCCTGTCTGAGCTGAGGGCTAACAGATATCTTGTCCAAGTCTAATATCACCTCCTTGCCCTTGTAATCTGTGTCGAGAGAGTGTGTTGCTGGAAAAGCACAGCAGGTCAGCCAGCATCCAAGGAGCAGGAGAATGGATGTTTCAGGCCGGAGCCCTTCATCAGGATTCCTGAGGAAGGGCTGCAGTCTGAAACATCGATTCGCCTGCTCCTCGGATGCTGGCTGACCTGCATGTGCTTTTCGAGCAACACACTCTCAACTCTGATCTCCAGCATCTGCAGACCTTACTTCCTCCTTGTAATCTGTGACTTATTAATAAAGCCAAGGGCACTGTATGTTTTATTAACATCTGTGCATCTGTACCTGTCCTCCCACCTTCAATTTCCTGTGCACATACACAGCCAACTCTCTCTGCCCCTGCAACCCCTTTAGAATTGTACACCCTATTTGTATTGTCTTTCAATGTTCTTCCTGCCAAAGTACATCACATAACACTTCTCTACATTGAACCTCATCTGTCACCTATCTGTCCACTCCACCATCTTGTCAATGTCCTTTTGGAATTCCACACTGTCCTCCTCACAGTTTATAATTCTTCCAAGTTTCATGTCATCTGCAAAATTTGTAATTGTTCCCTGTACAACAAGCTCCAGATCATAAATACTTATCAGGAGAAGCAAGAGTCCCAATACCGACCTCTGAGGAACTCCACTACAAACCTTCTTCCAACCTGAAAAACATCCATTACCTGTTACTCTCTGTTTCCTATCATTCAACCACATAGCTCGTGTCATCCAGGTTTCCACCTAATCCCACTACTAAAAAGGCACTTATCAAAGTCACAAATGACATCCTATGTGTCCGGATAAGTAAATATGTCTTTCTCCTCCATTTTGATCTGTCTGTAGCCTTTGTCTAGGATGACAGTTCATCTACTCCAACAATTTCCACCAGTTTGCTGACATTATTCTCACCTGGTTCCATTCTGATCAATCTAATCGAACGCAGAGTGTCACTTGCTACCCTATTGTTTCTCTTCCCACACAAATACCATTACCTCTGCTGTCACCTAAAGAATCTATACTTGAAACCATGACAATTTCATATCTCCTTGCCATCCCTCAGCAAATTCAGCATTAGTTTTCACATGAATGTTGACAACGCTCAGTGATACTTCACCATAATCTCTCTTGACTCCTCCATTGTTGCTAATTCATCAGATTGCCTTCCCAAACCTACAACTATGTGAACAAAAATATACTTCCGTTAAATATTGAAAGGACTGTTTCCCAGTTGATGATCTCATCTCTCTATATGACCATTGACTGGAACCTAACTAGCCTGTTCCCAGCCTTGGTGTCAGATTTGACCCCGAGATACACATTTAATCCCATATGCACACCATCACAAAGACCATCTACTTCCACCTCTGTTAGATTTTGGAGGTTCATGATCATTTGTAAGGAATTTTTAAATAGTTTATTATGTTCGTTAAGAAGCAGCGCTTTGGACTTGATACAACAGCTAATTAGACAATAAACATTTTCAACCCATGACAGTTAAAGATAGTTCACTGATACCATAGGACATACAAGCTGTTAGCATAGAGTGTGTTTATCTCATAAAGTTTTGAAGGCAACATCTCTATCTTCAACTCTCTAACCACAATCTTCTCTGTTTCTCTCGTGGATTATCTTCTATCTGAAGAAGACAGCTTCCTGATGAGGACTTCGCCTACAAGCACAGTCTGCTCAGGACTGCCCTTTGAGTATTTGGTGATGCATTCTATTTCTATAGGCTGTCAATCACCTATTTAAAACTTACTGGCCAATGAACATGGGATAGCTACTCATGACATCAGCATGTCTATTCTCCACTTTACTCGCCTTCAATTGCAGGTTAGTTTTTATTCTTTTTTGGAGCAAAACTTCTATATCTATGAACACTGCAATGAAAATAGGGTACATATTGTGCCATTTGTTCTTTGATACAATTTATGGAACATAATGTTCTAGATGGTCCTTATAGCCGGTTTCCTTTTGTCTTAAGATTAAATGAGTTCACGTGCTTTGCAGAAAATACAAGAAAATTTCAGATTTAAAGGGACCTTATTCTCTAATACATTTGTAACAATGCCTGACTTTTTCCTGTCTCAACTGAGCTGCTGCCAAAACCCTCATTCATGATATTGTTATCTCTAGGTTTAACTGTTCCAAAGTGGTCTTGGCTGGTCTCCACATGGTCACCTCTATGAACTTCAGGTCATCTAAAACTATATTGCTCCTGTCTTTACTCAGATCAAGTCCCATTCACCTAGTGCTCCTGTCCTTACTAACATATGTTGTTCTTAGGTCAACAGTGTTTTGATTTTTAAATTTGCATTTCTCATTTTAAATTGCTCGTTGGTCTTGCCTTGTGTACCTCCGTAATCTCCTCCAGCCCTAGAAACCTTCTTGATAACAATTCTCCATTAATTCCATCCTCTCGTGAATTCCCAATTTTAATCACTTCACCATTGGTGGCCATGCTTCAGCTTCTTTTGGTACAAGGGTAATGTCCCTACCTTTGGACCAAGAAGCTCGGGTTGAAATCCTCAGATGTCAGAACATCTCTGAACAGGATGTTTAAAATTATTTTAAATTCTGGAATTGCTTCCAGAAAGCATTTTGCTTCTCTCCTTAACTTTCTTCTTTTAACACTTTCCTTAAAACGATCAACTTTGACCAAGTTTGTGATTATCTGACCGTATATCACTTTAAGGAGCTCAATGCCAAATTTTGTTTTGTAATGCTCCCATGAAGAAGCTTGATTTGTTTTATCATGCTAAAAATGCAATACTAAATTGTCGATGTTCACATTGATGCAATGAAAATAAAATAATATCCTTCAGCAATCCTCAGAAATTGTCTTTATATTGAATTAAAGATTGCAGTTATGAACCAGAGACAAAACAAATAGGAGAGTGTAACATCAACCACAAACAGCAGGCTACCTAAAAAGGATTGGAGTTAACTTGATTAGGATTCCCTTGAAACTACCATTACAAGCAACTACCCTAACTGTATTTTACAAGAGAAACCTCACACACTCTGTCTTTGAAAGCAAGTAGACCTTTTTGTCCTGACAAGGATCTGTCTATGTATCATTAATACAAACACAAGAGTACAGTAGCACTCAAGGTGTGGATGATTCCTGAACTAGGGGCACTGTTCTAAATCTAGATGTCACTTTTCATTGAACAGAGATGAGGAAATTCTTTTTCTCCCTGAAAATTGTACAAGTTTAGAATGCTCGACATCAGAAGACAATGGATATGGGATGTTTAGATATTTTTAAGGCAGCGGTAGATAAGCAGGGGAATCAAAAGTTCTTGGAGGTATGGAATTCAAAACGCAATCAGGTCAGCCATGGTCTTGTAGAATGGCAGAGCAGGCTTGAACAGTCGAATAGCCTACTTCTGCCCTTAATTCGTATGTTCCGATGTTTGTTTGTATGTCAGTGATATCAAACCACCATGAAAATCTCTAATAAGATTAAAATCAACTTGACCGACTAATATCAAATGACGCAACAAACAGAAAAAAACATACCTTGCCCAGTTAAGCCTTTGAATAGAATAGAACAATATAGAATGGCGTATCCTTCATTGACAGGTGTATTCAAGTACAAAGGTACAGGACTACAGTGAAAAGCTTCACAATGTCACCTTTTATGGCACCATCTTAGATATAAGTACCTAGGTACAATCTTAGATACAAAAGAGGAATAAAAAAGTGATTGCCTTACTTTGCAGTGTTTAGAGAATAAGTTAGAAATAAGACATAGTTAAAGGTTTGACATAACAGTCAGATAAAAAAACAATTTGAATAAGCATTATGTTACAGTAGTTGAGCACAGGGGATTCCATGTAGCCTTACCACCCACTCCAACAACTACCTCACACCAAGTCCCCAGTATGCTCGGCATTGGCTCTCAGCTGCTCCAAGGTAAGTTTTCTCTGGGACTGCTTCCCCTCACTGGCCTCCACCCAGGGCTGCTTCCCCCCACTGACCTCCACCCAGGGCTGATTCCCCTCGCTGGCCTCCACCCAGGACTGCTTTGGCTCACAGCCCTCTACCCAGGGCTGCTTCCCCTCACTGGCCTCCACCCAGGGCTGCTTCCCCTCACTGTCCTCCATCTAGGACTGTTTCCCCTCGCTGTCCTCCACCCAGGGCTGCTTCCCCTCACTGGCCTCCACCCAGGGCTGCTTTCCCTCGCTATCCTCCACCCAGGACTGCTTCCCCTCACTGGCCTCCACCCAGGGCTGCTTTCCCTCGCTATCCTCCACCCAGGACTGCTTCCCCTCACTGGCCTCCATCTAGGACTGCTTCCCCTCGCTGTCCTCCATCTAGGACTGCTTCCCCTCACTGTCCTCCACCCAGGGCTGCTTCCCCTCACTGGCCTCCACCCAGGGCTGCTTGCCCTCGCTGGCCTCCACCCAGGGCTGCTTCTCCTCACTGGCCTCCAGCCAGGACTGCTTCCCCTCACAGTCCTCCATCCAGGGCTGCTTCCCCTCACTGGCCTCCACGCAGGGCTGCTTCCCCTTGCTGTCCTCCACCCAGGGCTGCTTCCCCTCACTGGCCTCACCCAGTGGCGCTTCACCTGCTCCGACTGCTGCTCTGGGAGTGCTTCCACATGCTGGCTGCTGCTCTGGGGTTTGCCTCCAGGGCTCACCAGCTCCTCCATTCAAGGCGAGAAAAAAAGAGAGAAAAAAAAAGTACAGGCAGAGCTGAGGAGCTCCGGCTGGAGTGCCTTACTTTGCTGCCATTTTGGATTCTCTCCCATTTACCAACTCATCAAAATTATGAGGTTTGTCCTACATAGTTATACTCATGAAATCATTCCTTTCGCCATTCTTCTTTTGTCTGAGGTGTCTACCCCATCCACAAATCAAACCCACAAGTGGAAGTGGGACCATGGTACTTAGTCAGGTGGGAGTAACCATGGGAGTTCTCGACATTCATGCCAACGCCACTGAAATCTCATGATATCCTGTCAAACATGGGCAAGTAACCTCTTGCATGGGTAATCTACCTGAGCTCCTCCTGGGGTCGCCATCATAATAGATGTTGGTCTTCAGCCAATTCAGTACTCTCTACATAGCATTAAAGTTTAGTTGAGTACATTGAATTCAGTAATAACTATGGGCTTGGGGACTTACCCTGGAAGTAAGAGAAATCTTATATCTATTCATCAAATATATCAATCAGTCATACATTTCCATGAAACTGATGTTAAGTCAGAAATTCAGAAAGGAAACTTCCATCAAGGCCATTCAAGTCAAGGCACAAGAGTTTAGAGCTAACTATTGGTCTAAGTCTGATATGGATACAATGGGCAGCTATGAAAGCTTTTGACATATTGAGCATGGAATATCGGCATTTGGAGATGGGGGAAGATAGTGCAGCATCTAAAAATGAATGAGAAGATGCTTGAAGTCATAGGGCAGGTTTCAATGTTTGAGTTTTAAGAGTTAATGTCTGAAACTGTGTGAATAAAACCACCCAGAATGATAATATAACGGAACATATGATAGAAAAAATTGAAAATAACTTGATCATGGCTTCAATGGTATAAAATATGCTCATGTAAAGCTGTCTATAGTTTCTTAGTATGTAAAAATGTATTAATGTTTAATCCTGTTGAGGTCTCAGTAAACTTTCCAAAGCTAGAATAACATGTCATATCCTGTCAGAGCTGGATAGACCAGATGCAAGGTTGATGTTTCTCTTTGGCAGGAGGGCTCTAGAACAAAGGGTCGATGTCTCAGGAGATGCCAACTTCTGTTTCAGACTGAGAGATAAAACTTTTTCATTCAGAGGATACTGAACCCGTGGCATTCTCTGCCACAGAAAGACATGGAGGCCAAGTTATTCAATATGTTTCAGAAATAAATTGATTGATTCCTACAGGCTATGGTGTCAGACGGTGAGAAAAGAGTGGGAACATCACATTAAGAAAGACATCCATGATCACACTGAATAGTGGACCCAGCTTGATGGGCAGACATGTCTACACCGGCTCTTATTTTCTATGTTTCTATGTTGCAGAAGCAACATAAGTATTGACTCATCAGGCATAAATAACCAGTGAAAGGTAAGCTTACCACTGTTACAGATATCACTATAGCTACAGCAGATCATAATGGCAGACACATCTAAAGAGCATTAATTGCTTTTAACGATATTACAATTAAACATTACAGTGGCCAGCTGAAGCTTGTCTTGCAAATCTGAAAATACTTGGATATCAATTATCATCAGCATAGCTTCTGCCTGGCAAAATGTGCCTGTTCATCAGGATGTCAGAGATTGCAGTTCGGGAACCTTCTAGTTTATACTATGCCAAATAATGCAGATCCTCTTGTATCAGGCTTAATCGATGTCTGAAATATGTCCAATCCCAGTCTGAGACAAATGGAAATGTATCACCTGAACAGCCAATTAAAATAGAAATTGGATCTACTTTATAAATTACTGAAAAAGCAAGCATCATTACTCCTAAATTTGTCAACATTGAAAATAGTTAGGTTACAAATAAATGCCTATATCATTGTTTCAACTTATAAATGACCCAGTTTTGTAACTTCTGGCACTTACAAAGTCAAGAGCCATTTTGGAGTTAAAGTATGATTCTGAGTGTATTAAAGATCGTTACTTCCACCATGACCCTGAGGCGAGTTACTTCACATGATCACATGCGTTTTAACATATTATCTATGTGTGCGATAAGTTGGTGAATCATTTGGAGCCAGAAGTGTTTGCCCTGGAGGGAAGCTTTTCAGGTCATAGGTTCTGCTGCCATATTTAAAGGCCAGTTAAGTTCCACTGTACTCACTGTGGGACAGAAGCTTCCATTTAAGTTGTGCTGGCCACTCCAACCCCAGTGAAGATGCCACCCAAGAGGCAGGAGCACAGCACATGTTCCAGTGCCACTTTGCTACAGATGTTGCTGGATAAAATAAGGGACAGAGAGGAGGACTTCTTCCCAAGGAGTAGCACCTGGAGATCCTCCCATCATACACATCTAGCCAGGAATGGGTTAGCGGTGAAGGCCAGTGCCACTGACATTTACAAGTGCTAATGTCAAAGGTAAATGAATGAATTGCTCTGTTCTACAAAGGTATGTGGCACTATCTTCTTTCTGCAGCTCACATTCGTAGTTTAACTCTGTAAAGGCACTTACATCTAATAAAGCCTTATGACCAGCATGCTTCAACATTGCATGCATTAACTGAGCTAAAGGGCTCACACCTAATGCTCTGAAAATACTAACCCTTTGTGGACAGTGCACTTCCTCTTCACTTACTGAGAATGATTCTCCATCTGGCAAGTTTATGAAGGTTCAAAAAGTCCTCCTGCTCTGATTACCATCATACTCAATCCCTCTCTTTATCTCATTGCAGGATAAACTGGTCCACAACAGTGCAGAGAGGGTCAACACCAGAAGCGGGTGCTGGTTATGAACATCTTCACTAACATTGAGAAACAGGCGATAGAGCTAGCTAAGGAAGACCAGAACCATTCCCATGGTGACAGGAAAATAGGTGTGGCCCAGGAACCCAAGAAGCAAATTTGCTGTCTGTTCATCTCAGACTTACATGGAGGCAAACAAAGTGATCTGCACACATTACTGTGCACCTTCACCTACTGATTCTTTGTCCTCTCTTCTACATGGGCTGGCAGTATCCAGGAGCATGCCCAATGATTGAGGCCATGGCCTGAACATTTCAGCATTACCTGTAAGGATGAGCTGTGTACACATTCCGAGGGAGCCCCGGAAAGATATTCACTGATACCCTCCACCAGCTCCCAGACAACCATCTCAGTCAGTAGTCTAGCTAGGTTAGACATGAGGATCTGATCCTATATGACCACACTGAGAATTTGGGTGACTGTGTTCATGGGAAGTTGTGAGGACACACAAACGGCTGAGCACCTCATTGACACAGGTCAGTAACTGGCAGCATAAGAAAGACTCCAGGTATCCAACATTCAGCTAACTGGCAGTTACCAAGCTGCTGCTCAGCTCCATGCAGAAGTCAGGCCTCTGCACTCAGCCATAAGTCACATGATCAACCTGAAGAGAGAGGCAAGAAAACATCAAGCCGATGTGACAGAGGGTCTCTGTAGACACAAACAAAAGATGAAGGAATCCATCCATATCCAGGTTCTCGCTGTTGTAGTGACTCCAGCATGAGGATACTTTGCCAACCTCAATAGAAAGCGTGGTATCTACCTTGAAAACACAAACTGCTCAATGTTGCCAGACCTGCATTCTCTCGCTCCAGCTTAGCATAAAAAATAAAGTAACAGGGAGATGAGATAGCTCAACCTCACTCAGGTGCCCCTCCTTGTCAAGGAGTCAGTGCAATGTTTGAAATCTTTGAATAAAGCTTAAAATGAGAGAGTTAATAGTTAAATTGAAGGTATAATTAAAAGCAGAATCTTGTAAGGATGAGATGAAAACAAAATGCTGAAGAAACCCAACAGGTTTACTAACATTTATGGACACAGAAATAATGTTAACATTTCAAGTCCAAAATGACTTTTCCTCAGAACTGAAAGAGTCTGGACAATGATGCTTCTTTACTGATGACAGAGGGTAAGGCTTTCTCATAAGAATTAGATATTTCACGTGATTGTCCATTATTTAGAATTGTAAGAAGGAAGCATGAATTGGTATTTCCCAATTGGAGTGAGCCAGCATACAGCTGAAGGTGAAAAGTTTTGAATTGGTGGAGAAAGATGAACAGAGACCAAGGGCCATAGAGTGAAGAAAATGTGACATGGAAAATGGGGATGGATAAACAGTGAAGGATGAAAATAAATATTAATGGATCATGGAAATTGGAGAGAATAAAAAGCAGAGAAATCCTGGAGCATGCATGCAAGAAGCATCTCTCACACTTTCTCTTTATGAGTGAAAAGGCAATAAACCTATAGGTTTCATGAAGAACGAATTCCACTCCGTGAGACTTGGGTCCACCTGATCAGCTATCGAATTGAAGATCAACTATCTCTCTGTGGATAACATCGGGTCACCATTTCTCAGATCAAAAGAACAATGAGAAGCCAAATGGCTTCATGGTGGAATCTGTTATGCATCTACAGGTTCTGGGAGTCAAGATCTGTTCCATATCTCAAAGCCATATCTGAAAGCCTAAGGGTATGAGGTTGGCAATAACCATATCTCTTAATTCTAGTTAAATGGAGGGTATAGCTCAAAGCTTTGTGACCTATCGCAGTGGAAGCATTGTGAGTGAGGTTGCTTAGGCATTGCAAGTGAAGGAACATCGTATTCTGGAGCACCACAAAGAGAATAATGGCGTAAGATAGATGAGAAGCAGTCTCTGTATTTGGAACATTTTGGTAAGATTCACCACAGAGTGGACTTGTTCATGACACTTATATGCCTTCGATACAAAGACCATTTCAATGCAACCATAAAGAGTGTGAGGTAGATGAAGTGCAAACTCAATCAAAGCTGCTTTAGTGCAAACATCGGTTCAATGCAAGTTTTGTGTACACACTTTAGCTTTTACAGAAGTGATTATATTAATATCAGGAATGGAAAAGCAGCATTTTATTCCAATGTTAAAGGAAATTAAAGTCCATCTCAAATCATGAAGAATGTTGAATACAGGAAGCAAAGATCTGAAAATCAACTATGTAAATGAAAACATAAGCAAAAATGTCTCTGGATAGTTCAGTCATCCAAAAGTAGGGTGGCTGTAAGATTATCTCTGGTCTCTGTCTTCTCAGCAAACCATTGCCCTGTCTTTTTCATCTCTTTAATGGTTATTCTAGCTCAGGATCCTCACCATCACCTTCCAAGTTACAACTGGATAGTATGAGTTCACAAAACAAATTTTAAATCAACTTATTTGCACATGGTACAACACAACCTTGAAGCAGGTGTAATGTGAACACAGAACTTCCAGCCAGATAATAGAGACATTACCACTACATTGAGTTTGCACATTTTCCCCATGTCTGTGTGGGTTTCCTCCGTGTGCTCCAGTTTCCTCCCACAATCCAAAGATGTGCAGGCCAAGTGAATTGGCCATGCTAAAATTGCCCATAGTGCTAGGTGCATTAGTCAGAGGGAAATGGGTCTGGGTGGGTTACTCATTGGAGGGTCGGTGTGGACTGGTTGGGCCGAAGGGCCTGTTTCCACACTGTAAGTAATCTAATCTAATTACAACATCTCATTGAGTGAGTGATATGAGCTACTCTTGTTTTAAAACAGGAGAAACAAATTAAACAAATTAAACCAAACTGATGGCCCTTAAAAGGGTTCATCTTTTAAAGCAATTTTAAATTAAACATCAAATTAAACAAAATTAAAGGGTATCACTCCCTTAAGGGGGCATGGCAACTAATTAAAATCCCAAATGAAACTTACAAATTCAATGAAGATGTCTTTTTGGGGCCTAATAATGTAATCCAACCCCCACGAAAGGTAAGAGCTACACTTTTATAAACTTCTATGTCTTTTATGAACCTCTCTCCTCTTAACTTAGAAATGTGTCCCCAGTCTTGAAATCCCCCATCTGAGGGAAACAACACCTCAGATAATGAGAAGTATAGATAGATTTAATGAACGTCTATCAAATCACCTCTCAACGCCCTATGCTCCAGTGAAAAAAGTCCCAGCCTATTGAGGCTTTCTTTATAACTCAAACCTTCCATACCTGGCAACATCCTGGGAAATCTCCTCTGGACCCTCTCCAGCTTTGTAATCTCCTTCTCATAACTGGACAACCATAACTGGACACAGTATTCCAGAAAAGGCCTCACCAATGTCCTGTACAACCTCAACATGACTTCTCAACTTGTATACTCAAAGGACAGAGCAATGAAGCCAAAAATGCCAAATGCCTTTTTAACCACCCAGTCTATATGTGTCACAAACTTCAAAGAATTATGTACCTGAACCCTTAGGTTCCTCTGTTCTACAACTCTACCAAAGGCCCTACCATTTATTGTGTAAGCCCTATGCTTGTTTGTCGTACCAAAAATGCAATACCTTGTGTTTATCCAAATTGAACTCCATCTGCCATTTTTCAGCCCATTGAGCCATTTGATCAAGATCCCTTTGTAATCTGAGTAAACCTTCTTCACTGTCCACAGTGCCATTAATTTTGGTGTCGTCCCCAAACTGATTAGAAAAAGAGGTTAAATTAAAAGCAGAAGGAAATTTTGGGGTCCTCTCATGGTGCAGTGGGAGTGTCCCTACCCCTAGACTGAAAGGCCTGGTTTCAAGTCTCACCTTCTCCAGAACTGTGTGATAACATCTCAGAACAAGTTGATTAGAAAAATAGGTTAAACAAAAAAGACATGTAAAAGTCAAAAAGAAATTTTGGGGCCCTCTCATAGTGCAGTGGGACTCTCCCTCCCTCTGGACTGGTTCAAGTCCCACCTGTCCAGAGGTGCATAATGGTATCTCTGAACAGGTTGTTTCAGAAATTAGGTTAAATGAAAAGAAAATGTTGGAGTTCTTATGGCACAGTGGTAGTGTCCCTACCTCTGGACCAGAAGCCCAAAGTACAAAGCCCACCAGCTCCAGAGGCATGCAAGAACACTTCTGAAAAGGTTGATCAAAAATATCCTCAAAAAAAAAATTATTACTCCCATTTGGGTGCAGCCTTGTCAAAATGGTAAATGCATTTGAGCAGTTTGTGTTTCAGCTCAACATTGCGAGCTTCAAGACTTCTGTTCACTGCAAAGAATTTCAGGCTTCCCCTTTAATCCACAATATTGGCCCTATTCTCCACCTCTGTACCTTTTGGTATTTAGTGGGATACACATTTATGTTTCCATATTATCGACTGTATTCATTAAACACTTTTTGCGTCTTCACTTAATATATTTTTTTCAAAATGAATGTCAATAATTGTGTGTTTAGTAAAGAAACCTGATGGAGCTTCTTATTTTAACACTAATATAGAGAAAACATTTGATTAGCCATTTCTGAAACTGTGTACAATATTTAAATTTATGTTGTGATCCCTGGAGTTGCAGACTATGGAAGGCCAATACACCCACCTATCATAACCATAACACCATTCCCTCAACCAGCCAATACAACGAGGCTAGATCCCAGAGTTGGACTGCCCACAACCCTGACAATACCATGATCAGAGCTTAACACCCTCTAAACCTCAGCTTCTGTAATACACAATCTCTGACTGATTATGTCCCACCTCCCTAGACAGATCTTTCAAGACATATCTGATAGACTGTGGCCTATCCCCTGGCTGACTGATCAGCAAGGCTTGGACTAATGTTGCTTAACTTTCAAGACTGCCTGTAGCCTAATTCCGAGACAGAAATAATGCTAATCCCAAACCTGTATTGGACTAACTGCCTGACTGTTCATGGTCAATTACCTGGACAAAAAATGGCTAGGGAATCTAGGCTGTATATGGTGGTATCTCTTGACCATAATTGCCCCATTAACTATGTGTTCCCTTTCCTGTTCATGCATCACTATTCAAAGCACGTGGCAAACAGCGTACTTGTTTGCCACGTACACTGAAGACATATGCACCAACTCTGAGGAATGCCCGTTAGCCATGTGTGTCCACCCTTTCATGTTGTCTTATCATTATGCCCAAAGGCCACCAGTTGAAACCTGAGCTTCTGTGTATGACTATTCCCCTGATCCACAAGTTGAAATGTTGCCATTTTTCAGCTGTGTCCTATGGAGGCCAAGGTACACATCCAGCCTTGGTCTCCTTGGATGTGTCCACTGCAGTTTTTGAGTTCTGCAGCAAAACTGCAGACAATGAACATTTGTAATGTTTTGCAAAAAGGGGAGAAGGCAGATAACTTACCTGGGCTGGAGGCTGTAGATCAAACAACTAGGTTTTCTTTTGTTATCCATGGTCAAGGATCTGAGGTAAAGATCTCAAACGAACAAAAATTAATTGGGAAGGATAAGTTTGTTCCAATTACACATAAGATTCAAATGTATGCATTTTAATTCCTTGCCACCTGTTGACAAGAAAATTAACTCACCTTCTGAGGACTTGATTGTTAAATTTGACCTTGATACAAGAATCTATTTTCTCTACTTTTACCCAATTAAGTTATCAAGATCACTATCACTATCACCACCCCTGGGAGCAAAAAACTTTGCCCTATCTCCAAATTCTTTTCCAAGTCACACATCAGCTGACTTGGATATATACAGGTGTTCTAGTATTATCAATAGGTCAAAATACTGGAATTACCGTGGCTAACACCGTTATGAGTGGTGCCATTATCATTGGGACTGCAGTAGTTCATGAGAAAGATTCACTTCCATATTGTCAGGGTCAACAGTGTGCGGAATAAAAGCACCCATGATATTTTAAACATCACATCTTAATTCTGTACAAAAGATAATTTTAAATGACAGATAACTTCCAAACATTATCACCTACATCCAATTCATTCTCACATCCCACTGCCAAATAAGCTTCTCCATATCCAAAGTATCTGAGGTTCAATTCCTAGTGTTTTAGGCCTTTGCACTCAAGCCATGCTAAACATGTGCCAATTTTCAGCAGAAATCAAATTATTGACTAATATATCAACAAACCAATGTCAACACTGTGTAATGCAAAAGTGATTTAATTAAACATACGTGATTGAGATCTGTTGGAAACTGGGGAATGAGATTAACACAACTGCGGCCACTGAGGTATTAGTGTTTTAATTCTCCTGTTACTTACGTAATAGATAAACATCCAGACACCAATCCTACATAAGGAATTGATTAACACGAAAGAGTATTTAACTTCATTTATAACAGAATTGAAAAGATGGCGGGAGTAATACTCAGTTTGAGAACTTGTGCACATACCCGAGTTGATAGCATCCTCAGAATAAGCTGCAACTATTTCTGAAAAACATAATACATTGCACAATTTCCAGTACTATACACAGAAAATGTAGCCAAGCCATTTTAAATGTGTGCCATAACAGGAGCAGTACTTGAGCAAACCTTCATGAGGGAACAATAAAATTTCTTTCCACACTACTACCAATCAGAGTCCACATGTCAGACAAACAACACTGTCTTCATCCAATGTAAAATGTAGTGTCCCCATGACATTGGTACTTCTTGCAAATGTTCTAATCAGTACAAAATGCAAAATTTCAATAAAATATATCATTTTTTCAGCAAAACTCAAATTCTGTACTAGAAAAAGACTATAACAACATGATTAATTAAGATAACTTCAGAAATTTAACCAGGATAATAGTTTTCTTCTTTTTTAGATTAGATTACATTACAGTGTGGAAACAGGCCCTTCGGCCCAACAAGTCCACACCGACCCGCCACCCACCCATACCCCTAACCTAACACTACGGGCAATTTAGTATGGCCAATTCACCTGACCTGCACATCTTTGGACTGTGGGAGGAAACCCACGCAGACATGGGGAGAACGTGCAAACTCCACACAGTCAGTCGCCTGAGGCGGGAATTGAACCCCTGACTCTGGCGCTGTGAGGCAGCAGTGCTAACCACTGGGCCACCGTGCCGCTTTTATAGAGCTTTGTCAAAAATGAGCTACAATTATAAAAACAGAAAGCATTGGGGAAACTCAACAGGTCAGGCAGCATCAGTAGAGAGAAAAAGGGAGTTAACATTTTGATTTTAGTACAACTTTTCTTTAGAATACCATTCAAAGTAGTAATTTAGTCACCTTGATTAGAATTGTTATTATAAATCTGAATTGCAACTGAGAGGTGAACTTAGACTTTCAGACTAAGCAATAGGGTCATTAGCACTATTGCAGCCACTCGCTCCCACCCCAAGCCCCCTGCCCTTCCACTACCTCCAAAGCACCCAAAGCAAGATCTAAAATGAGATGCCAATTACCTATTGCTTGATTTCTGTTTCAACTGTTAAAATTAATGCAATAATATTGTGTTTCATTTCAGTCTCTCACTTCTGCATTTCACAGTAGAACAAAATACTCTTAGATCTGATCAAATAATTTACACTTTAGTACAAAACAGACTGGCAAAACAAAAAATTTTGTGGAAAAGGTACCTTACAAAAAATATAACATTAACTTTTGATGTGCATTTCTTAAAAATATTTGGGAAGGAGGGTATTCTGATTTCAGAGCTCTGTGACTCTAACAAGTAATATAATTCACAAGGCCAAAGATTCACAAAAATTTGCCTGCACACATTCAGAGGTTCCAAAACCAAATGGAGGACATTAACATTTGTTAAATTTAAAGAAAATAAAATAACAAATTGACTTAAATTAACTGAAAAAGTCAATAACAAATTAGTAGCTGGGCAGCCATTTTGGACACTACAGTTTTCTTGTCAATTGATTACTCTTACAGCTTGGTTGGGGGTGGTTACGACGAGTCTATCAATAGTAATTATGCTTCATCTCATTTCCTAAAGAAAATCAACCATATAGCCATCTGTAAATGCATGTCAATTTAATTTTGATACAACCATTGCTATATTTTCATAGAACCATATACAGGTATTTTCACCCTGTGTACAGACAAACGTGTATCTGCTCACAAGCAAACTGACACAGCAATAAACCTTTCTCTATTCACTTCACACAAAAAGCAGCCTGATATGGTACTGCAAAGGTAATTCCTTCCTATTACCCTTTAATTCAAACTTCCCAGATGCTAAAGGAAATGTTTGATCAGTAGCTCAGTTCTTTACAATGAATGGGGAGACTTTATAAAATTAGACTTTGAATTTTTGTTTATCCATGGCTTTTAACAAATATTTTATGTTTGTTATTACCTGGTGTTTGAATTAGAAATACATAACACTCCAAACTCAAAATCTCAAGATTACATATGTGCAGTTACTGAAGGGATCAGAAAGACAACCACCTTATATTAGAAAAGTTGCAATAAAACCATATTGTAAAAGTCACAAGGATGTTGGTGTTTATGAATCTTGGTTCAGTGAATGTTTTATGTACACAGCGCTGCTGAATTGCAGTGAACCTTTCTTTCCAACAGACAATTTAGCTATGACTCAACACATAAAAACACTGAAAATTTGTGCTGCAAGTAAGCTCAGGGTTATATTGAAAAAAATCCATGCCCCTTTGTAAACACAACAAGTGTTGGCTTGTTGGCTATGACAGAAAAGCAACGTCAAAGGATACTGCATGTAGAGCCTCAGAGGAAAATATGATGTATTGCAGAAGGCAGGGAATAAATCATAGCTACTGTGCCTGGACAATAAGATAATTCACCTGAACAATCTTTTTTCAAGGGTAAAAGGAAACAAAGTAATTAAGTAGAGAGATTGTGCAGGTTGGCTCAGTGTGTGAGTGCAACGAGCTACTGTTATTCCAAGTTTCTAATATCAACACAGCGACAGCTTCCACCACTGAAGATGCAAACCACATTTTATCATCTGTTTATCTCATTATCACTATGACAGGAATGAAAGTACACCTATGCTTTTGACAAATAAATACAAGTATACTCAGAATCGCACATACCTTACGCCCCAAAATTTTGTAAAGCAGCTTGAATGCCAGGATTTTAAAGATTTATCAATGTTACTGATACACACAGTACAGCAAAATTAAATGGAAATTGAAGATGTCAGAGTAGAGAAAAGAAGAGAGGTCAGCATGCAGGTATGGCGTAAACTAAGTTATCTATAAATATATACACAAAACACAGCTTCAAAATTGTTCTTTATTCATTGCCATTGCTTTCAATGATCCTATTAAGACATCTTGCTGGGAAAAAAGATATATATATAAAACAATCATGAAAGCAAAATGTTGTGAATGCTGGAAATTTCAAATGAAAATAGAAAATTCCAGAAGTAGAGTACTGCTGTGTTCTAATGCAAGTTCATCAACTTAAATGTGTCCAATATGAGCCAAATATTCTGGTCCGAGCACGGAGACAGCTGCATGATGAATACTACATACTTTCCAATAAGCAATCAGCCAGCATCTAGAACCCTCCAAGAAAGTCTCCATCTCACATACCTCAGAAAAGATGAAGGTATTAAACCCTGTTCTAACTCCTGGCTAAATATTAAACTGACTCCCAGTCACTCTCACTACCTCCCCTCCAAGGAGCACTCAGCTGGGGAGGTGGCATTATTGATAGATTATTAAAAGCCGGGTAACGCATTGGGGATCTGGGTTCTAAGCCCAACACAGTAGATTGTGGAATATGAATTTGATTAAAAATCTTAAATTAAGAGTCTAATGGTGACCATTAATCATTGCCAATTTTCAGGAAAAACCTATCTGGTTCAATAATGCCGTTTAGGGAAAGAAATTTCTGTCCTTACCTGGTTTGATCTACATGGAACTCCAGCCCCACAGCAATATGGTTGACTCTGAACCACCCTCTGGGCACTTAGGGATGGGCAATATGTGCTGACCTAGCCGGTGACGTTCACATCCTGTGAATGAATAAAGAGATCCGATTGCATGCTCACCCTGAGAGACCCACCAGCAGCCATTTCCCCCACCAACTCAGAACCAGGTACTCAACTGTGCCCCCATCAACATGTGAAAACTCTCCCAAGACACGATATCCACCCCGTCAACATTTGACCAAACCTCCCAAAATTCAACTGCCACAGGAGCTGGCCCATTTCTTTACTCTCACCCACTTACCTGCCACCTTCATCCTCAGCTCAGTGGTTTGCACTGTTGCCTCACAGTGCCAGGAAACTGGTTTGATTCCAGCCTAGGGGACAGTCTGTATAGATGTTACACGTTCTCCCCATGTTTGTATGGGTTTCTTCCAGGTGCTTCAGTTTCCTTCCACATCCAAAGATGAGCACATCAAGGCCATGTTAAATTGCCCATAGTGTCCAGGGATGTGTACGCTATGTGGGTTAACCATGGTAAATGTGGGGTCATGGGGATGGGGGTTGCTGGGTCTGGGTGGGATGCTTTTTGGAGGGACAGTGGGGACTTGATAGACCAAATGGCCTATTTCAGCACTGTCAGGATCCTATTATTTATGAACTACCTTCTAATCTAACACCTCTCCTACCCCCATCTGTCCACCAACCAACTTACCCACCTGACACTGTCCCCTCACACATATGCCAAAATATCTACTCACCCACCTACTTAATCTACCTTCTTTGTTTAGTCATATCCATGTGTCTTCGAATTGCACTGTACTAACAATGTAATCTTCTCATTTCAGTGCATTCTAACAGCTACTGACCCTATGGTATTTATACTCAGTGATGTACATGCAGTGATTGTAACAAGGTCAGCGAGGTGAATTTTATAGAATATGAGTTTCCTGTTTCGGACTCTAACTCTGATCCAATCAGGGAGCCATGGCTTACAGAAATAAACAGGAGTGTCAGAGGTTCTGTTCACTCTGAGAGCTGGTACTGAAGGAGATAGATTAGTGCCAAGGACTGTCCATATGTGAATAAATTGATGACAGGATACCAGTCTCTGTGGAGTTATTTCAGCGCAGTTTCCTGAATCATTGTAAAGTTGCTCCAGCATTCTATATAGAGACAAAAAAAAACTACACATGATGGAATCCAAGGTAGACAGGAAGGAGGCTAGAAGAACACAGGAAGCCAGGCAGCATCAGGAGGTGAAAAAGTCAACATTTTTGGATGTAACCCTTCTTTGGGGTCCTGAATGCCTTGCTCAATGCATTGCATCTTTGGGAAGAATCATGCTTTGGAAGTCGGGCCCTAAAATGGTTGAAAGGTTAAAAGGTAAGAAGGTGATTACAAAGTAACTTTTGTCTGAACTGAATTGAAAATCGGGATTTTGACCCAGACTGGAAGACCATCGACCCTGATATTACAATACAGCATTGAGTAAAATTAAACATTACATTATAAAGTCAAAAATCACCAGGTTATAGCCCAACAGGTTTATTTAGATGTACTGCCTTTCAGAGCACTGCTCCTTCATCATGTGGTTTTGGAGAGTAAGATCGTAAGACACAGAATTTATAGCATAAGTTTACAGTATGAAATTACGTATTTAAAAAGACCTGGATTGTTTGTTAAGTCTCTCATCTTTTAGAATGACTATGTTGGTTTCAGTTCTTTCAAATGTATAGCCCAGAACTTTTTTTTAAAGTTACATTCTCAAGTGAACTTTAACAATAGGTGCCATGTCGTCCCAGATAATGTATTGAAGGTATGAGGTGCTCTGTGTGAAGCTGTCTGTGCCCCAACGTTCAGATTGATTCTATTTCTAAAAAAGGAATTTACAGAATCTTACATGGATTCATGTAATGTAACAAAATATAATTCATGTACTGTAACAAAATGTAATTCTGCAAGTACAAATTCACCCAACAAACGAATATGGGTGTGTGTGTACAGGGGGTAGTTATAAGTTTCTGTGAGAGAGTGTGTGCATGTGTATGAGTGTGAATGTAAAGGGGTATAAGTCTGCGAGAGGGTGTGCGTGGGTGTGAGTGTGGGTGTGTATGTGTGAGCGTATGAGAGAGAGCTTGTGTGTGAGAGGGTCTGCGTGAGTGTGCGTGTGTGTGTGTGCACAAAGTTAGCTGTCAGCCACTGCTCAGCCACTTTGCGTTGTTGCCTGTCCCAAAGTCCGTCTTGGAGGATGGTCACCCAAAGGTCCGAGGTCGAATGTCCTGGACCACTGAAGTGTTCTCTGACTGGGAGGGAAGACTCCTGTCTGCTGATTGCTGTGCGGTGTCCAATCATCCATTGCCATAGCCTCTACTCGGTCTCGCTAATGTACCATGCCTTGGGGCACCCTTACTTGCAGCCTTACCTACAGAAAATTGCAACATTAGTCATTGTGCCAACAATGTTGCCTAAATAATACCTAAATGACTTATTTTAAACATGCTGCACAAATGGAGACTGACTTTTCTCTGTTTGAATTATCCTACTTCCACTTTTGGCCTCTCAAAGTTTTTAATGCATACGCTGTTTGCAATATTCACAGTTAAATTGCCGTGGCTGTTACTTATGTGGTTGAGAGTACAGTATATTGCCCCATTAAAAGAGCAGGTCAAGTGACCCAGAGATGGGAACAAAGTAGGCAGTCTAAAAACTGACGGTGGAGCTAAGAGGGCACGCAATAAAGTATTCCCTGTTCTCGGTTATCCTCTACCTCCCTTGTGTTCTATTTATGGCTCTGGTGAACCACAAA
This sequence comes from Chiloscyllium plagiosum, assembly GCF_037043375.1. NCBI lineage: Eukaryota > Metazoa > Chordata > Chondrichthyes > Orectolobiformes > Hemiscylliidae > Chiloscyllium > Chiloscyllium plagiosum. The sequence continues at coordinate 73,034,222 of NW_028270140.1, forward strand.
CACCATAACAGGTGATGAGGGTGAGATCCAGCCCAGAAATTATATGCGAACGCCATTTTTTGGGGATGGAAGGACGTCACCCAGACTTGGAAAAGAGTGCAGGATTATAGAGATAACATCAATGGAAGCAATCGCAAGGGGGCTTAGGCTCTGGTTGACACCGGAGGAGGGGAGTACTCACTCAGAAGCTACCAAAGTCTCGCAGAGCGTGGTTGTGGGGAGACCCAGCTGTGGGCAACATCAGGGAAGAAAGGTATGCTAATGCGATCAGTGGAGGAGTGGCTGGGGCGGACAGCATTCACTAAGGGGACTTTGGTTGTGAACTTCTCAACTCAAGTGATGGGAAAAAGTCTTACCAGTGGAGAAACAAAATGGCAGGCCAATTTGAAGCAATGGGAATGATTGACAAAGAAACAGAAAGTTGGATTCTGTACACCGGATGTTTTGATATTGTAGGGTTCTGGTTTGTCATCAATTATTTGCTGATTTTAGGTGTTGGAATCACCTTCAGATCCCTGGTTCTGACAGTGAAATTATTTAGGACATGTGAAGCGAAGAAGGCAGTAGACAGGTGTTTTAGGGCAAAACATCTCTGCGTTTATTTTAATACAAAAAGTTAAATATAATACAAGAAATAAAGGCAAGTGTAATAAACATGAAATTAACACAATTAACAATGCAGAGGATGGCAATTACAAAGAACAAAGAACATTACAGCTCAGGACGGGCCCCTCAACCCTCCAAGCCTGTGTCAATCCATATCCTCTATCTAAATCTGCTGCCTATTTTCTAAGGATCCATATCCCTCTGCTCCCTGTCCATTCGTGTATCTGTCTAGATACATCTTAAATGATGCTATCATTCCTGCCCTACTACCTCCACTGTAAACGCATTCCAGGCACTCACCATCCTCTGCGTGAAGAACTTTCCTTGTATATCTCCCCTAAACTTTTCCCCCCTTACTTTGAACTCGTGACCCCTAGTAATTGAGTCCCCCACTCTGGGAAAAATGTTCTTGTTATCCACCCTGTCTACACCTCTCATAATTTTGTCGGCCTCAATCAGGTCCCCCCTCAACCTCCTTCTTTCCAATGAAAATAATCCTAATCTACTCAATCTCTCCTCATAGCTCGCACCTCCAACCTGAAATAAACCCAAAAAAGGATGTCAGAGCACAGTCTACAAGTAAGAAAGTGGATATGCAAGTTTTTTTTTACATACCTGGGCCATGTAATCAATAGTAAGGCACCGTAGAAGACAGAGGCTGTCATGGAAGTCCCTAGACCCAGAGAATGTGTCTCAACTGAGATTGTTCTTGTGTCTTATGGCAAGTTTGTATCTGATCTCACAACCATGCATTAGTTACTGGGAAAAGGGTGACCATGGAAATGGACTCAGGAATGTGAGGAAGCTTACCAGGTAGTGAAGCAAGCCTTAAAACGGTCGGAAGTGTTGACTCATTTCCACCCAAAGTTGCCCCTGCAGTTGGCGCATGACACCTGGCCTTATTGGCTGGGTGTTGCACGTTACACATCTTACCCAACAGAGAGGAAAGGCACATTGTGTACACATTGAAGTCTCTAACAAAGATGGAGGAGAAATATGCCCAAGTGGAAAAGGAAATCGTGTTCAGTGTTCAGTCGTTCACCCATTTCTTTATGGCAGGCACTTGGTGCTGCTGACGGACCACATGCCGCTAACCTGTATTTTTAGCCCATATATGGGGATACTGTCGATGGCAGCAGCACACCTGCAGAGATGGGCATTGGTTCTGACAGCTCACTCATATGAAAACAGATACCGACATTCGGAGAAGCGCAGCAATGCAGATGTTTTGACAAGGTTACTACTACCAAGGAATAACAATGTTCCTGACTGGAACCTGAAAACCTACTTTTCCCCAGGAAGAAAAGGTACCAGTGTCGGCAAATCAGGTGCAGAATGTTACCTGGAATGACCCAGTCTTGAGCCTATTAGTGGACTTAGTCTGGAGGAGAAAGACTTGTCATAGAAACAGCCCAGAATTACGCCTTTACCTGTCCAGGAGTTGGGAATTGTCCATATCAGATGAGTATTTAATGTGGGGAATGAGAGTTGTTATCTTTCCCCATTAAGGTAAAAACTGGTGGAACCAGAGCACCAAGGGCACCCCGTCATGGCGTAAATGAAGAAAATAGCCAGGAACACTTCCAGATTGAGGAGAAAACAGGATTGTGCAAATCCTGTGCATTAATATAGAAGGCATGCAGCTGTGGCAGCAGATTCATATTAACTTTGTGGGAACCAATCGAGCAACTAATTCTTTTAGTGATCTTGGATACCCACTCTAAATGGCATAAAGTGGTTATGTAATCCTTTGTTATCAGTGTAGCTTGAATGGAGCTGTTGGCATGTCTTCCTTCTTCTGCCCACATCTCAATATTATCGAGGTAAAAACAATGACAGCAGATGCTGGAAACCAGATTCTGGATTTGAGTGGTGCTGGAAAAGCACAGCAGTTCAGGCAGCATCCGAGGAGCAGGAAAATCGACGTTTCGGGCAAAAGCCCTTCATCAGGGATACAGGCAGAGAGCCTGAAGGGTGGAGAGATAAGTGAGAGGAGGGTGGGGTGGGGAGAAAGTAGCATAGAGTGCAATAGGTGAGTGGAGGAGGGGATGAAGGTGATAGGTCAGGGAGGAGGGTGGAGTGGATAGGTGGAAAAGAAGATAGGCAGGTAAGACAAGTCATGGGGACAGTGCTGAGCTGGAAGTTTGGAACTGGGGTGAGGTGGGGGAAGGGGAAATGAGAAAACTGTTGAAGTCTACATTGATGCCCTGGGGTTGAAGTGTTCTGAGGCGGAAGAAGAGGCGTTCTTCCTCCAGGTGTCTGGTGGTGAGGGAGCGGCGGTGAAGGAGGCCCAGGACCTCCATGTCCTCGGCAGAGTGGAAATGTTGGGTCACAGGGCGGTGTGGTTGATTGGTACGGGTGTCCCAGAGATGTTCCCTAATCACTCTGCTAGGAGGCGTCCACTCTCACCAATGTAGAGGAGACCGCATCGGGATCAACGGATACAATAAATGATATTGGTGGATGTGCAGGTAAAACTTTGATGGATGTGAAAGGTTCCTTTAGGGCTTTGGATGGAGGTGAGGGAGGAGGTGTGGGCACAGGTTTTGCAATTCCTGCGGTGGCAGGGGAAGGTGACAGGATTGGAGGGTGGGTTGTAGGGGAGCGTGGACCTGACCAGGTAGTCACGGAGGGAACGGTCTTTGCGGAAGGCGGAAAGGGGTGGGGAGGGAAATATATCCCTGGTGGTGGGGTCTGTTTGGAGGTGGCAGAAATGTTGGCAGATGATTTGGTTTATGCTAAGGTTGATAAGGTGGAAGGTGAGCACCGGGGCATTCTGTCCTTGTTACGGTTGGAGGGGTGGGGTCTGAGGGCGGAGGTACGGGATGTGGACGAGATGCATTGGAGGGCATCTTTAACCACGTGGGAAGGGAAATTGCGGTCTCTAAAGAAGGAGGCCATCTGGTGTGTTCTGTGGTTGAACTAGTTTTCCTGGGAGTAAATATGGCAGAGGCGGAGGAATTGGGAATACAGGATGGCGTTTTTGCAGGAGGTAGTGGGAAGAGGTGTAATCCAGGTAGCTGTGGGAGTCGGTGGGTTTGTAAAAAATGTCAGTGTCAAGTCGGTCATCATTAATGGAGATGGAGAGGTCCAGGAAGGGGAGGGTGGTGTCAGAGATGGTCCAGGTAAATTTAAGGTCAGGGTGGAATGTGTTGGTGAAGTTGATGAATTGCTCAACCTCCTCGCGGGAGCACAAGGTGGCGCCAATGGAGTCATCAATGTAGCGGAGGAAGAGGTGGGGAGTGGTGCCAGTGTAATTACGGAAGATCAACTGTTCTACGTAGCCAACAAGGAGACAGGCATAGCTGGGGCCCATATGGGTGCCCATGGCTACCGCTTTGGTCTGGAGGAGGTGGGAGGATTCGAAGGAGAAATTGTTAAGGATGAGGACCAGTTCGGCCAGACAAATGAGAATGTCGGTGGAAGGGTACTGTTGGGGACGTCGGGACAGGAAGAAATGGAGGGCTTAGAGGCCGTGGTCATGGCGGATGGAGGTGTAGAGGGATTGGATATCCATGGTGAAGATGAGGCGTTGGGGGCCAGGGAAAGGGAAGCCTTGGAGGAGGTGGAGGGCGTGGGTGGTGTCTCGAACTTATATGGGAAGTTCCTGGACTGGGGGGATAGGACAGTATCGAGGTAGGTAGAGATGAGTTCAGTGGGGCAGGAGCATACTGAGACAATGGGTCGGCCAGGGTGGTCAGGCTTGTGGATCTTGGGAAGGAGGTAGAACCAGGAAGTGCGGGTTCCCAGACTATGAGGTTGGAAGCTGTGGGTGGGAGATCTCCTGAGGTGATGAGGTTCTGTATGGTCTGGGAGATGATGGTTTGGTGATGGGGGGGTGGGGTCATGGTCGAGGGGGCAATAGGAAGAGGTGTCCTCAAGTTGGCATTTGGCTTCAGCGGTGTAGAGGTCAGTGCGCCAGACTACCACTGCGCCCCCTTTATCTACTGGCTTGATGGTGAGGTCGGGATTGGAGCAGAGGGATTGGAGGGCTGCGCGTTGTGAGGGTGAGAGGTTGGAGTGGGGGAGGGGGGTAGACAGGTTGAGGCGGTTAATGTCCCGGCAGCAGTAGGAAATGAAGAGGTCGAAGGGGGGTAATAGGCCAGCACGGGGTGTTCAGGTGAATGGAGTGCGTTGGAGGTGGGCGAAGGGGTCCTCTGAAGATGGGTGGGAGTCCTGATTGTAAAAGTAAGCTCGGAGGCGGAGGCGACGGAAGAATTGTTCGACGTCACGGCGTGTATTAAATTCATTGATGTGTGGGCGGTGGGGGGTGAAGGTGAGTCCTTTGCTGAGGACTGATCGTTCATCCTCAGTGAGGGGGAGGTCAGGGGGAATGGTGAAAACTCGGCAGGGCTGGGAGCTGGGATCTGGTGTGGGTGTGGAGCTGGGAGTGGGGGCGGAGCTGGTAACTGGAGTGGATGAGATGGTGGGGGGAATGGGGGTGGAGTCATGAGCAGGGGTGGTGTTCCCCTCAGGGTTCTGGGGTGCGGGGATGGTGACAATGGGATCTCTGGGGGGCATGTCAGCAGAATGCAGGTGAGTGGCGTTGGTGGGGGCGGAAGTGGTGACAAACATGGCAGTGGGGGGGTGGAAGTCACTGAGCGTGTGACATCAGCGATGGTGTGAGGGGCGGAAGTGATGTCACATGTGGTGCATGAGAAATTGTGAGGGGCAGAAGTAGCCATGATGGGGGCGGAAGTGACATCATCAATCAGCGTGGGGTTGGTGGCTGCATGAGCCGCACGGCTAATGGCATTCGAGCAGTTCCAGAGGCTGGGGGAATCTTCTGGAACGTTTGAGGAGCGCTGGTTATGGAGCTGGGTAGATAAAAATTTGTTGTACTTACAGTTTTTGGTGAGATGGAGTTGAAATACTGTTTGTTGAGAGTATGAATTCTCCTGAGGATGTAGTACAGAAGGGGTCCTTTGCAATTCTGAGAGAGTGTGGCCCTCAGCTGAGGCAGGGCTGACTGTAGAGAGGTTAGGTGCCGGCGCATTACTGCAAGCGTGGAGCAGAGGATCTTGAAGGAGAACTGTTGCTGGTGTTTTTGAATCTGTAGTCTGTACTGTTTGTCCTGTTTGGTTCCGAACTCTGCTGGTTTAAAGGTGGTCCGGAATCCATGTGGGATGAGTTGGTTATGGAGGCAGGCACTGAGGAAGCAAATTTCTCACTCACTGTGGTAGCGAGTTTGTTTCAGGACATGGTTGAAGAGCTTCAGGGCAGAGGAAATGACCTGGGAGTTGAAATGGGAGAGGGACTCTGAGATTCTTGTAGAGAATCCAGCACCACTCTAATCTCAATACTGTCTACCCTATGCAATTTCTCGCTGTCCTCACCTTCATTTTTTTTTCAAATTCACTCCTTCAAAATAAGTTGTGCCAGGACGATGCTCCTATGTCTTTGTTCCAAATGTCAGCCCTTGGCTATCTTTCAAAGAAAATAAGAGCAGGAGTAAGCCATTCAGCCTATCGAAACTGCTCTCCATTTAACACGATCATGGCTGGTCCTCTACCTCAATGCCATACTCCCTCTCTCTCCCCATACCAGTTGGTATCTTTAGCTTCTGAATATGACTTACATTTTTCTAAAATGTATTCAGTGATGTAGCACCCACAACTTTCACTAGTAGAGAATTCTGCAGGTTCACCAACCTCTGAGTGAAGAAATTTCTCCATATCTCAGTCCACAACTTACCTGCTCCATAGCAACCCGAAGCTTCAGCTTTTATATTCGATCTAATCAATTCGTTCGGTTTTCTGTTCTGCAATTTCTAATGCACCACTAAAGTAAAACAAAGCACTGTCAATGCTGAAGATCTGAAACAAAAACAGAAATTTCTAGTGAAATTCAGTCGATCTAGCAGCACCTACAGAGAGAAAGCACAGTTGACATTTCAAGTCCAGTGAGTGGAATAGTATAATATTTACCATACTTGGATCAAATTTTAAATTGAACTGTGGCCCTAAATAGTCAGAGGGAAATTGAGAAACAAACTTGTAAGGAGATCTCAGCTGTCCGTAAGAAAAATAGGGTGGTTATGGTAGGGGATTTTAACTTTCCAAACATAGACTGGGCCTGCCATAGTGCTAAGGGTTTAGATGGAGAGGAATTTGTTAAGTGTATACAAGACAATTTTATTATTCAGTATGTGGATGTACCTACTAGAGCAGGTGCAAAACATGACTTACTCTTGGGAAATAAGGCAGGGCAGGTGACTGAGGTGTCAGTGGGGGAGCACTGAGGGGCCAGCGACCATAATTCTATTAGATTTAAAATAATGATGGAAAAGGATAGACCAGATCTAGTAGTTGAAGTTCTAAATTGGAGAAAGGCAAATTTTGACGGGATTAGGCAAGAACTTTCGAAAGCTGATTGGGGGCAAATGTTCGCAGGTTAAGGGATGGCTGGAAAATGGGAAGCCTTCAGAAATGAAATAACGAGAATCCAGAAAAAGTATATTCCTGTTAGGGTGGAAGGAAAGGTAGAGGAATGCTGGATAACTAAAGAAATTGAGGGTTTGGTTAAGAAAAAGAAGGAAGCATATGTAAGGTATAGACAGGATAGATCGAGTGAATCCTTAGAAGAGTATAAAGGAAATAGGAGTATACTTAAGAGGGAAATCAGGAGGGCAAAAAGGGGACATAAGATAGCCTTGGCAAATAGAATTAAGGAGAATCCAAAGGGTTTTTACAAGTACATTAAGGACAAAAGGGTAATTAGGGAGAGAATAGGACCCCGCAAAGATCAGCAAGGCTGCCTTTGTGTGGAGCCGCAGAAAATGGGGGAGATACTAAATGAGTATTTTGCATCAGGATTTACTGTGGAAAAGGATATAGACTGTAGGGAAATAGATGGTGACATCTTGCAAAATGTTCATATTACAGAGGAGGAAGTGCTGGGTGTCTTGAAACGGGTAACAGTGGAAAAATCACCAGGACCTGATCAGGAGTACCCGAGAACTCTGTGGGAAGCTAGAGAAGTGATTGCTGGGCCTCTTGCTGAGATATTTGTATCATCGATAGTCACAGGTGAGGTACCGGAAGACTGGAGGTTGGCAAATGTGGTGCCACTGTTTAAGAAGGGCGGTAAGGACAGGCCAGGGAAGTATAGACCAGTGAGCCTGACGTCGGTGGTGGGCAAGTTGTTGGACGGAATCCTGAGGGACAGAGTGTACATGCATTTGGAAAGGCAAGGAATGATTAGAGATAGTCAACATGGTTTTGTGCATGGGAAATCATCTCGCAAACTTGATTGAGTTTTTTGAAGAAGTAACAAAGAGGATTGATGAGGGCAGAGCGGTAGATGTGATCTATATGGACTTCATTAAGGCGTTTGACAAAGTTCCCCATGGGAGACTGATTAGCAAGGTTAGATCTCACGGAATACAGGGAGAACTAGCCATTTGGATACAAAACTGGCTCAAAGGTAGAAGATAGAGGGTGGTGGTGGAAGGTTGTTTTTCAGACTGGAGACCGGTGATCAGTGGAGTGCCACAAGGATCAGTGCTGGGTCCTCTACGTTTTGCCATTTACATAAATGATTTGGAAGCAAGCATAAGAGGTACAGTTAGTAAGTTTGCAGATGACACCAAAATTGGAGGTGTAGTGGACAGAGAAGAGGGTTACCTCAGATTACAACAGGATCTGGATCAGATGACCAATGGGCTGAGAAGTGGCAGATGGAGTTTAATTCAGATAAATGTGAGGTGCTGCATTTGGGAAAGCAAATCTTAGCAGGACTTATACACTTAATGGTAAGGTCCTAGGGAGTGTTGCTGAACAAAGAGACCTTGGAGTGCAGGTTCATAGCTCCTTGAAAGTGGAGTCGCAAGTAGATAGGATAGTGAAGAGGACGTTTGGTATGCTTTCCTTTATTGGTCAGAGCATTGAGTACAGGAGTTGAAAGGTCATGTTACGGCTGTACAGAACATTGGTTAGGCCACTGTTGGAACATTGTGTGCAATTCTGGTCTCCTTCCTATTGGAAAGATGTTGTGAAACTGGAAAGGATTCAGAAAAAATTTACAAGGATGTTGCCACGGTTGGAGGATTTGAGCTATAGGGAGAGGCTGAACAGGCTGGGGCTGTTTTCCCTGGACCGTCGGAGGCTGAGGGGTAACCTTATCTAGGTTTACAAAATTATGAGGGGCGTGGATAGGATAAATAGGCAAAGTCTTTTCCCTGGTGTTGGGGAGTCCAGAACTAGAGGGCATAGGTTTAGGGTGAGAGGGGAAAGATATAAAAGAGACCTATGGGGCAACTTTTTCACTCAGAGTGGTACGTGTATGGAATGAGCTGCCACAGGAAGTGGTGGAGGCTGCTACAATTGCAACATTTAAAAGGCATTTGGATGGGTACATGAATAGGAAGGGTTTGGAGGGATATGGGCCAGGTGCTGGCAGGTGGGACTAGATTGGGTTGGGATATCTGGTCGGCATGGACGGGTTGGACTGAAGGGTTTGTTTCCATGCTGTATATCTCTATGACTCTATGAGATGTGTAACTTTGGAACTTTGGATCTTTGAATATAAGATACATTAAGAAAGTAAACATTTTGTATGTCCTTAAAATGTCCATTTATATAAGAACACATGAAATAAGAAAAGGTTATTGGCCCACCAAATCCACTCCTTTTTCAGACCATAAATGGTCAGTAATGTCCATGTGATTGTCTAAAGGGAAATTCTGCTTAAATGCTCTGTAACAATACATTGATATCGAAAGCATTTGAAGCAAGAAGATTAACTCATTATGTTTCATTCTGTGTATCTGACGTCCTGTTACATAGACATAATACATTTCAGCACACACTCAAGTTGTCAGTCCATTCTTTTCAAAATAAAAGTATTATCTTGAGTAATACGTGCACCAACACTACTCTCATCATCCAAGTTACCACTCTGATCGGACACAATCATAACTTCATTGTGTAGAATTTCGCAACATTCCAAATGCATCCACATATACACGAGGCAAATTACTGCCAACTCTCGAAGGTCATCGAGACAGATGATTCCAGCTGTGTGCATCTATGCCTGGCAGGTTTGTTATTATAAAAATAAATGTCTTCTTCCGGTAGCTAAATCTGTTTTAAATTCTGTTAATATCCCTAAAGATGGTAACATTTTGAAGCTGGATTACTAAGCTCATGAGAAATTTTCAGGTGAGTGAACTCCGAAATAGCCAGCTGCCTAAAACTCAACTTCTGAGCCGTCAAATTATCCTTTGGGAAAGTCCACAGCACGGCAGATACACAATCTCATGAATGTGCTCCCTGGTCATGCCCACATCTCAAGATAATTTTTTATCTCTTCCAGTGACTCATCTCACTCTATTTTACTATATTTTAGCAGTTCAATAATAGCAAATGTACAAATTATTTAATACAGCTTCTCACCTTTGAGGCTTGCATAAGTCAGGAATAAGTTAATCATTTAAATAAATTGTAAAGATTCACTTCATTGTTTGATTTATTTCTCAGATTGTGTGGTGCTACAAATGTTTTTAAAAAGTATAAACTTGAGGTTTCTAGCAGGAAATTAATCAGCCAAAATAAAATACCTGGAATAAGCAACAACACGAATCAGTGTTACAAAATGCTTGTGATGAAATCATTATATAAAATATGGTATGACAGTACTATTATCATAAAACAGCAATTTGTCATGAGCCACACCAACAAAGCTATATATGGCTATATAGAACTTCAAAGGATTTATAACACAGAAATGGACCATTTGACCCAACAAACTCACACTCTACTTGAGCTTCCTCATATCTTTCCTTATCTATTCTCTTCTCCAAAATATGTTTGGCTATCACCTCCTTCAATGCATCTATACTAATCACTTTAACCTTTCCCTGCGGTGCTGCACTGGTATATTTTCATAGAGTAATAGAGATGTACAGCATGGAAACAGCCCCTTCAGTCCAACTCGGCCATGCCAACCAGATATCCCAACCTAATGTAGTCCTATTTGCCAGCACCCGGTCCATATCCCTTCAAAACCCTTCCTATTCATATACCCATCCAGATGCCTTTTAAAATTGCAATTGTAGCAGCCGCCACCACTTCCTCTGGCAGCTCATTCCATACACGTACTACCCTCTGCGTGAAAACGTTGCCCCTTAGGTCTCTTTTATATCTTTCCCCTCTCACCCTAAACCTATGCCCTCTAGTTCTGGATTCTCCCACCCCAGGGAAATGACTTTGTCTATTTACCCTATCTGTGCCCCTCATTATTTTATAAACCTCTATAAAATCTCCCCTCAGCCTCTGACACTCCAGGGAAAACAACCCCAGCCTGTTCAGCCTCTCCCTATACTCAAATCCTCCAACCGTGGCAACATGCTTGTAAATCTTTTCTGAACCCTTTCAAGTTTCATAACATCCTTCCTATAGAAAGGAGGCCAGAATTGCACGTAACATTCCAAAAGTGGCCTAACCAATGTCCTATACAGCTGCAATATGACTTTCCAACTCCTGTACTCAATACTCTGACCAATAAACAGTCATAGCGATATACAGCACAGAATGAGGCCTTTCAGTCCAACTCGTCCATGCCGACCAGATATTCCATATAAATCCAGTCCCATTTACCAGCATTTGGCTCATATCCCTCTAAACCCTTCCTATTTATATACATATCCAGATATCTTTTAAAAGCTGTAATTATACCAGCCTCAATTACCTCTTCTGGCAGCTCATTCCATACGCACACCACCCTCTGCATGAAAGTGTTGCCCCTTAGGTCCCTTTTAAATCTTTCCCCTCTCACCATAAATCTATGCCCTCCCATTTTGGACTCTGTCATCCCAGGGAAAAGACCTTGTCTATTTATCCTATCCATGCCCCTCATGACTTTATAAACCTCTATAAGGTCACCCCTTAAGCCTCCAATGCTCCAGGGGAAATAGCCCCAGTCTATTCTCGCTTTCCCTATAGCTCAAGCCCTCCAACCCTGGTAACATTAAGTCACTGGAAAGACCAGCATTTATTGCCTAGTCCCAAATGCCCTTAAACAGAATAGCTTGCTGAGTTATTGCAGTGGGCAGATCAGAGTTAACTACATTGCTATGGTCTGGAGTCACATGTAGGTCTGATTAGGTAAGAATGGCAGATTACTTTCCCTAATTGACATTAGAGAACCAGTTTTATTTTCTACAACAACTGATGATAACTTAATAGTTACCAGTACTGAAGTAAGCTATTAATTTCAGATTTTTTCATTGAAGTTAAATTACATCAGTTGACATTGTGGTATTGAACCCATTCTGCTAGAGTATTATCTGGATTACTTGTCCAGTGACATTACAATTATAACAACATCTCCACTTGTATTGTCTTTGAAAGGATTGTGTTTAACTGTGTTTTTGAATACCTACATTTTATGTAGGTACGTTCACAATGCTGTTAGGTAGAATGTTTCAGCAATTTGACTCAGTCACAACGAAGGAAGATCCTTTAATTTCAAGTCTAAATGGTCTGTGACTAAGAAAGAGACATTGGAGGTTAAACGTGAAGGTGCTCCATTTTTCCAGAGGATTTCTGAGCCTTCCCGCAAAGGTGGATGCAAATTTTGCTAGTTTACTCAGTCAACCTGAGACATGACTGGACGCCATCCCTATTGAATGGCATGGTGGCTCAGTCGTAAGCATTGCTGCCTCACAGCACCAGGGACCTGGGTTTGATTCCAGCCTTGGGAGACTGTCTGTGTGGTGTTTACACATTCTCCCCATGTCTGCGTGAGTTTCCTCTGGATGCTTTGGCTTCCTCCCACAATCCAAAGGTGTGCAGGTTAGGAAATTGGGCATGCTAAATTGCCCATATTGTTCAGGGATGTGTAGATTAAGTGCATTAGTTAGAAGTAAATGTCAAGTAATAGGTTAGGGGAATGGGTCTGGGTGGGTTACTCTTTGGAAGGTTGGTGTGGTCTTGTTGGGCCGAAGGACCTGTTTCCACACTGTAGGGATTCTATGATTCTGTTTTCCCCCCTTGTTCTTCTAATTGGTAGAAGTAATGAGTTTGGAAAGTACTGTCAAAGGAGGCCTGGAAAGTTATTGCAATGCATCATGTAGATTTTGTACATTGTTGTCGCTGTGAACATGTGATGGGGGGAGTAAATATTTAAAGTGTTGGATGGGGTGATGAGCAAACATTGTCCTGATGGATCCAGGCTTCGTGACAGCTTTCGGATCTGCAATCATCCAGACAAGTGGATAGTATATGATCACGCTCTTGGCTTGTGCCTAGTAGATGATGCACAGGTTTTGAGGAGTCAAAAAATGAATTACTGTAATAGAATTCCCAGTCTCTTGCCTGTTCTTTTAGTTGCAGTGTTATATGGTTGGTCCAGTTAAATTCCTATCTAACAGTAATCCCCAGGATATGCATGTTGGGAAATTTATTGAGGTGCTGGTGTTGGACTGGGGTGGACAAAGTTAAAAATCACACAACACCAGGTTAGAGTCCAACCGGTCCACTTGGAAGCACAAGCCCTCTGAGCTAGCTGCCTGATGAAGGAGCAGTGTGCCAAGAGCTTGTACTTCCAAACAAACCGGTTAGACCACAACCCAGTGTTATGGTAAATTTAATGATATTCAATGCTGACAGAGTTCAATTTTAGATTCTCTCTTGTTAGAGATGGTGACTGCCTGGCACTAATTAGGCCAAGTCTGAATGTCACCTGGGTCTTGCTGCCACGTAGACATAGCCTGTTTCAGTACCTGAGGACTTATGAACGGTGCTAACCATTGTGCAATCATTAATGAACTTCCCCATTTCGGATATCATGATGAAAAGGTCATTGGTGAAGCAGCAAAAAGTTTCATTGTGAATCTCCTTTCAGATTTCTTGATGACTATATTACAATAATGGCCTCTAGCTATGATCCACCCAGCAGAGGATATATTCTCTTTATTCACTCCATCAGAAAACCTTTCCTAATTTTAAAGATCTCTCTTTGGACTCCCATCAGTCTTCTTTTTTCAAGCAAAAAGAGACCAAGTCTGTCAATCTTTAGTTGTATACATCTTCATTTCCAATATAATCAGAGAGTCATGGAGTCATAGAGATGTACAGCACAGAAACAGACCCTTCAGTCCAACTTGTCCATGCCGACTAGATATCCTAAACTAATCTAGTCCCATTCGCCAGCATTTGGCCCATATCCCTCTAAACCCTTCTTATTCATATACCCATCCAGATGCCTTTTAAATGTTGTAATTGTACCAGCCTCCACCACTTCCTCTGGCAGCTCATGAGTGGGTTGAACAGGGTTAATAGAGTAAAACTGTTTCCACTTGTAAAAGAGAAAAGAATGAGAGGGCAGAGATTTAAAGTGACATGCAAACAAAGCAATTGTGACAGGAGAAAACTTTTTCACACTGCAAGTTGTTAGGATTTGAATGCACTGCCTGGAAATGTGGTGGAGGCAGGTTCCACTGAGATATTCAAGAAGGCATTGGATGTTTGGGTAGTAGTGGTGAGCATGGATATGGGGAAAAAGCAGGAGACTGGTACTAGATAATAGAAATGGGTGAAATTATAGGACCAGTGTAGGTACAATGGGCTAAACAGCCTCCTTCTGTCCAACACATCACCCTCTGCATGAAAAAGTTGCCTCTTGGGTCCCTTATAAATTTTTCTCCTGTCACCCTCACCCTATGCCCTCTAGTTCTGGACTCTCCCATCTCAGGGAAAAGACCTTGTCTATTTACCCTATCTATGCCCCTCATGATTTTATAAACCTCTATAAGTCCCCCCTCAGCCTCTGACGCTCCAGGAAAACAGCCCCAGCTTATTCAGCCTCTTCCTTTAGCTCAAATTCTCCAACTTTAGCAACACCTTTGTAAATCTTTTCTGTACCCTTGTCATGTTTTTAAAATATTTTTTCTAAAATAGGATAGCCAAAACAGCAAATAATGCTTTAAATGTGATGCGAACATGCGATTTAGGTTTAGCATATTTTTTCTACTTTTCAACTCAGTCCTTCAAGAAATTAAACCTTATGACTGGATTGTATTTTTTTATAGCCATACTAGTATGTGTTGAAGAGCTTGGTGCATTTGTACTCCACTATTGTTCCTACATCCCATGTATTCTTGGGCTTTTCACATACTTCATGACTTTTCTATTCTTCCTAATTGTTACGATTTCAGTTGATTTTATCTATGGACAAGTCAAATTCCAGACCAAAATCTGGCTTGATAAAAATATTTTGTTTTGTTTTTATTCAACAAGATGGTCTTTCACTGAAATATAAGTATGCAATATTAGTGATATAGTTTTAACAATAAATCAGACGTTTGTTACACAAAGCATATGGAATGAACCAAGCTATTTACATATAGCATAATTTGAAAGATTTTGAAACACAGTAAAAATATGCCATTTATCCCAACATCATCGTTTAACAGTATCCAAACATCAAAAAGAGTTTCTTTCTCTATCGCATTCATAGCTTGAATGTAACTATTTTTTGAATGCCTGGTTATGAATGGTCTTTCTTGATTTCACAATCACAGAATTGTTATGGGACAGAAGGAGGCTTTTTGGCCCATTGTACCTACACTGGACCTATAATTTCATCCATTTCTATTATCTAGTGCCAGTCTCCTGCTTTTTCCCCATATCCATGCACACTACTACTACCCAAACATCCAATGCCTTCTTGAATATCTCAGTGGAACCTGCCTCCACCACGTTTCCAGGAAGTGCATTTCAAATTCGAACAACTCGCCGTGTGAAAAGGTTTTCTCCTGTCACACTTGCTTCGTTTGCATGTCACTTTAAATCTATGTCCTCTCATTCTTATTTCCTTTATAAGTGGAAACAGTTTCACTCTATTAACCCTGTTCAACCCACTCATGATTTTGAAAATCCCTATTAGATCTATTTTCAGCCTTCTTCTATCCAGGGAAAAAAGTCCCAACTTCTTCAAACCATCTTTAGTTTATGACGTTTCTCTTTATTGAAAGCATTCTATTAAATTGCTCAGTAAATTAGTCACACACCTAATCTTAGACTTGCTCAGCTTCAGAGTTATAGCCAAACAATACTGATCTGGACTTTTCCACTAAAACCCAACCCTTACACAAAGGCAATCTATTGCCTAACTTTTCTGAACCACTTCCTTTCTCCAGGCGAAATAGTTCTGTATTTTTAATTTCAACCAGGATTTCTATGAACTGAAATGAAAAACTTTCCAAGCTATGGGTTTATCCCCCTAAAGAACAAAATCAATTCCTCGTTATTCTAAACTGAAAGCAATCATATGATTTTCAATGTTTATTCTATCCAATTGTAAATCTCACACAATGCAAGCAAATTCCCACTATCATTCCATAGACACTCTCTCTCTCTTTCTCTCTCTCTCCCTCTCTTGCATACTGGTTTAAAACTACTGACTCCAAAAAACCTGAAAAGTTATTTATTATCCTCTTATATATGCACATACCACAAGTTCAAAGTCCAAAAACTGAAGTAAGTTATATAAATATAATTTTTAAAAATATCATGCACCCTACATCACACTAACAAAATGTACCACTTCACATTTATCTGTGTCAGCCAATTTTTTTGCCCAATTTACAAGTATATTAATGTCCTCCTGTAATTTGGTACAATCCTTCTTAGTGATGACATTCCTGCCAGTTTGGTGTCATGCACAAATTTAGAAATTGCGACACTTATATCAACGTCCAAATTGTTCATGAAAATTATAGAAACATTGAATCGTAAAAGGTAGGAGTACGAGGAGGTCTTTCAGCCATTTTAACCTTCTCCACCATTCATCACGATCATGGCTGATCATTCAACTCAATATCCTATTCCTGCTTTCTCCTATAATCTTTGATCCCTTTCACCACACATGCTATATCTAGCCACTTGTTCCATACATTCAATGGTTTGGCATCGACTACTTCCTGTGGTAATGAACTCCACAGGCTCACCATTCTTTGGGTGAGGAAATGTCTTTTGATATCCGTCCTAAGTGGTCTAGCCTGAATCCTCAGACTGTGATGCCCAGTTCTGTACACACCTACCGTTGGGAACATCCTGCCTGCATCTACCCTGTCTAGTTGTTTTAGAATTTCATAAGTCTCCCCTCATTTGTCTGAACTCCAGCAAAAGCAATCCTAACCTAGTCAATCTCTCCTCAGACATCAGTCCTGACATCACAGAATCAGCCTGGGAAACCATCGCTGCATTCCCTCAAGAGCAAGAGCATCCTTCTTCAGAAAAGGAGACCATGTACAGCATTAACCCTTGCACTGAATACTGTCTAATGCCAGTTTCTCCTTCTCTGCCTTTGAAAACCCACCCTTTGGTCCTCTGCTTTGTGTTTCAAAGCTAGTTAGTATTCCATTCTGCCAATCATTCTCTGACTTCACATCCTCTGACCTTATTCAATAGTCTATTTGGAGCATCTTATCAATATTATAATACAAATAATTATATAAAGAGGGGGTGATGGGCCGCAGATATGGATACAGTCAGAATTTCAAGATGAGAATTCTGGAAATATAGATTTCACACACATCTTATAGGTGTTACCTGCAGGACAACATTTATCAGCTTTCATCAGACTTCCTGCCTAACACGCAGGTTCATTGTCCACCTCTTATAAAGAGTGCTTTAAATATCTTGCCAGTTATTTATCACCTAGTCTTTATATAGGTCATCTAATACTTTACAGAAATCACTGTTTTCAGCTTTGATTTGTAAAAAAATCAGAATTGCAAATAGGAATGCCTATATAATTCTGACAACTTTCTACTGAAGCTCTTTCCCTGTAAAGGGATAAAAGAGATATTGATTTGAAGTCTAACTCGGTGTATTTTGATGCTTGAAGTTTAATCAAAAAGTAACAACATCCCTCAGGGGGACAGGAGTCTTTTAATACAACTTAGAGAGCTATTCATCATATCTTGCTGCTGGATATGACAATTTGTCTTTTATGAAATAAAAATATGAACTCCTTTCACAGTTCAGTTCCCACGAAAAAAAATCTGTAGAGAACTTCTATACTAATTACTTAAGATGAGTATTGCTTAAACTGTTCACTGTTAGTGCAACAGCTCTAGTAGCTCATTTGCATCAACACGTGTCACGCACGATGGAGATGGTTACTGAAGAAGTTGCAGCAGACTATATTACAAACCCCAGTAACTCAGTGGAACAATACATAAAGGCAAGGTAGTCCCAGAGTTGTCTTATCAATGGAAAAAGCACATCTGCTGTCAATCATAGATAACACTATAAGGTGATAAAGACCAACTGCCTACTGAAGCGCACTTCATTTGGTCAAATATACAACAAGGCATCTGTAATATTTCTACTAATGTTTTCAATTGTTCTTGATAAAAGTGGAAATTTCTGCTTTCTAGCTGTATTTTGCACATCATGAAAATAAATATGATCATAAAATTATAAGATGTAGGAGCAGAAGTGGGCCATTCAACCCGAGTCTGCTCCCCGATTTTACAAAGATCATGGCTGATCTGATAATCATCAACTACACTTTCCTGCCCTTTCCTCATAACTTCTGATTGCCTTAATAAATAAAAATCTGTCTACCTCAGCCTTGAATATACGAAATGATTCAACCTTAACAGTTCTCTGCAGTAAAGAATTCCACAAATTCATATCCCTCTGAGAGAAGAAATTCGACCTCATCTCTGTAGATGTCTTAAAGGAGCAACCACTTACACTGAGATTATGGCCTCTGGTCCTAGATTTTCTCACAAGACACATCTACCCCATTAAATTCCCAAAGAATTCTGTATATTTCAATAAAGCCACCTCTCATTCTTCTATATTCAAACAAGTGCAGGCCCAATCTAGTCAACCTCTCCTCACAAGACAGTCTTTCCATAGTTTTGGCAGTGTCTACAATATATGGAAGGATTGTACTGACTGGGTAGAGTATTGACTTCTGACAGCTTTGCAGTTTGCTTTTCATCAACTTACACTCGTGTACAAATAAGTATTTGTATATTGAACCTGCAGTGCTGCATGTTTAATGACAAGCTCTGCAAATTTGCTTAATTCCATTCATCTCTTTATGGTTCATTTAATCCTAGCTTGACCAGCAACACAGTCACTGTTGCAGCCTGTTCAAAATTTTACAGGGTTACACATAACAGGATTTTTCCCTACCCACTTACCAACAGACAATATTTTGATAACTTTTCTCAATCATGCTGAATATATAATTTTGCAAACACATATCTTCACACATTTCTACTTTTCCTGACCTGTCACCAATAACTCTAAACATACAATGGCACCTATAAATGTCACATACCTTTTCCTCTGAACTAACTGAAACTTGAATGCTGAGAATAGGTCTCAGATAAAATACCTGCCACAGTACTTCCCAAACAGTTATAATTAGTTCACCACTTTAGTCAAAAAGTCTTAAGTCAGTTAGTCAATTTTAATATAATTTTCCAGAACCCAGAATTGTCTATAAAACAATTATGAAAAGAGAACCAATTTCATCCCCTAAACTAAACAAATGAAAATATTAATGTATTCACGTTTTCACTTTGGAAGAATAAACCTTTTCATATTTCCAATTGAGTTTGATGCTAGGAAACACATTGGCATGTGGATTTTGCAAGTAATTTGTGAAATTTACATGTTATCTTGTTTTATTTGCCAAAAGAAATGATCAAATGCTAATTTGGATTTGAGGAAGCAACATCTTCAATGAATATGCTAAATGTTAAATACTTTTGCAGTGTGATAAACATATAAATATTGAGCATTACAATACTGTGCTTTTGTTAAATAAGTTGTTATTTTGTTTTGTGCTATCCTGAGATCCAACATCTTTGTGTGGTCTTCTATCAGATTTGAAATACTATGGATTAGTCCACTTGTCCCAAGATATCAGGACAACTCAGCGGTTCTATTTTTTTAAATAGACATATAAAATTCTTTGTTTTAACAGTTAATAACTTCTGTTTTTGTTGCTACTGCCTTTATGTTCCATGTGTTTTCCCATATCCTATTTGTTTAACTTTGTATGCATTCCAAACACCCACTCTAAAATTAGCGATCAGCTTTGCAAACATTCAAAATTATCATGTCTATAATCATAGAATTAAAGAGCACAGAAGCAAAACTGACAATCCTCAAACAAATTTAGAAGATTATTATCATCCTTCCCCCTCTATTCCCTATAAATTGTAGATCATATGTAATTAATGCTATATTAAGAAGGTTACCTCAAGTTTGGCTAAAAATATTTGACTAAGAATGTTACTAAAGTATGAACATTGACAAAAATTCTCAAATTCTTTCTGGACCACTGTAATTTTAGTCCTTCTGGAAAATAAAAAGTGCCTCTGAAGCAAAACCTGTCACTATGAAATATGTAGGTGATCTTGAGAATTTGGTGAGAAATTTAATAGCATTTTCTCATGTTTATACATCTCATCTTGGGAAAATAAAGAAACTGAAGTCATTAATGATGTGAAATGTGTGATAAACAAAGGACATTCTTCTCATTACATTCTGTATTCCTCAGTTTATCTCATATTTCTAAGTGAGGAGATTTTGAATTTGAGCTTAAGACAAATACATTAACACATAGTTAACCTTGATACTTCAGTGTAGTCTTAAAGACTACATTGTTAGAAATGCTCTATTTTGGATGAGATGTTACATCTAACTGATGTGAAAAACAGGCAGGATCGTGATGTGGGATTACTAATGCAACAGCACAGCGACATTGTGAAGCTGGCTAATTTACTTGATTTTTCTGTGAGCTCAATGGTAACAGTGCTGTCTTGTGACAGCATGTGTTAGTAGGGGTCTAAAGCTGAGAGGTAAAGCCATCCTGACCTTTCAAAGTGGATTTGCAATGTTGCTGTCAGGCAGAAGATATAAAAGTTTGAATACAAGCATGAACAAATTCAAGAATAGCTTCTTCCCCGCTGTTGTCAGACTTTTGAATGGACCTCTCAATGTTAATTTTGATCTCTCTATCTCTGCACCTTCTATGCGGCTGTAACAGTGAATTCTGCAGTCTGTTCTGATATCCCAGTATTCTGATATTCTGCACTTTGTATGGTACAATCTGCCTGTATAGCACGCAAGACAACACTTTTCACTGTAATTCGTTACATGTAACGACAATAAATCAATCAAGGAACTTACTCTGAAATCAAAAAAGACATAGTAATGGTACAACATACTGGAGGGCAGGCCAAATGATCTCCTTACACAATGCTAAAGGATTTGATCAAAGGAAAAGGGGTGTGTTTCATCTATGGGGGACAGAAAGTCCTTCAGACATACTTTTAGAAATCAGGTATAACATGTGGCCAAGGCTGTCAGTGCCAGGAGTCAAGCAGCAGTGGCCTAGTCGAATGTCACAACATGGTCAATGACTTCCACGAGTGACAAGATCAGTAATTCAAATGCAATATTCCACCAAATGCACTACTACTCTCACCTTGGTCCAACTGCCAAGTGCACCACATCATACTCTCTCATCTACTAAAAATCTCTATCAATCACAACTCATGGCTAGCATTCATAACATCAGCTCACCCTCAACACTTGCTCATCAGGGATTGATTGACTTTGTGGATTAGTTTACTTAAATCAGTAAAGTATATTACAAATCATGAAACAGGCATTATAACAAATCAACTGACTGGAACAGAAGTAAGGAGAAACTTCTTCAGCCAGAAAGTGATGAATCTATGGAATTCATTGCCACAAGAGGCTGTGGAGGCTAGGTCATTGAGTATATTTAAGACTAAGATAGATATGTTCCTGAATATCATGGGGATGAAGGGTTATGAGGAGAAAGTAGAGAATGGAGTTGAGAATGGGGATTATCAGCCATGATTGAATGGTGCAGCAGATTCGATGGGCTGAATTGTCTAATTTCTACTCCTATGTCTTATGGTCTTATGAATTCCTATGTCTGCAGCTGGTAAACCCACAGTAAACATATTAGCAAGTGTTGTCATAACTTTGTATGCATCAATGTGGATTTGTTAAAGATGAACTCTCTTAAAGGCAAGGTAGATTAGATTAGATTAGATTACTTACAGTGTGGAAACAGGCTCTTCGGCCCAACAAGTCCACACCGCCCCGCCGAAACGCAACCCACACAGACTCCTACATTTACCCCTTACCTAACACTACGGGCAATTTAGCATGGCCAATTCACCTGACCTGCACATCTTTGGACTGTGGGAGGAAACCGGAGCACCCGGAGGAAACCCACGCAGACACGGGGAGAATGTGCAAACTCCACACAGTCAGTCACCTGAGGCGGGAATTGAACCCGGGTCTCTGGCGCTGTGAGGCAGCAGTGCTAACCACTGTGCCACCGTGCCGCCCACTCATACAATAACCCCTCTTTTCCAAAATAAAGTTTAACTATTTACAATAATAAGTGAATCTACAAGTCTCCACAATGTAAAGACAATTTTCTGATATGTCTAAATTTCATGATGATGATTTTACCGGGTAATGGTACTGTTTTCTCCAGTCACCAGTTATATTTTCAGTCATTTCTCTTTGTCACATTTTTTTGTCATGCACTGCAGTAGCTATTCTAGGACTCATTTACTGGATTAGTGGTGCTGGAAGAGCACAGCAGTTCAGGCAGCATCCGAGGACAGGCAAAATCCGAGGACAGGCAAAATCGAAACGTCGATTTTGCCTGTCCTCGGATGCTGCCTGAACTGCTGTGCTCTTCCAGCACCACTAATCCAGAATCTGGTTTCCAGCATCTGCAGTCATTGTTTTTACCTTAGGACTCATTTATCCTAATACATTACAGCCAGGCTTTCCTTCAGATTAACCATTGTCTGATTTTGTTCCTCAAGCTGCTCCAATGGAGCCTAATCTGTTTTATTGCAAGTTGCTCCAGATCTTTCTGTAAATTGTTAATTTTCTCACCACATTGATGATGGATTTTGTTAACTTTCTTTCTCTTCCAGATCTTCATTCATCTGTATGAGCTGAGGTATCCCTTAGAGAAGATGTCATCATCAAAGAGATAGAATTTTCAAATTTGGATTTTTTCTCAGTCTCTTCTTCATGAACTTTATTTTTCTTCTCTCCATAACAGAAAGATTAGATTTTGGTTCCTCTAATTCAGAAAGAAGTGTAATTTTCCATTCCTTCTTCATACAAAGTTCTGCAAGTATTTCTGGAAGATTTGGATGTGGTTTCTGTCGTTTCTGTGCTATTTGACTTCTTCCATGAATTACATCCAGAGTGAAGTCACAGCATGCTGATATACCTGCAGTTGCTGTCCAACATCTACAATAGAGAACATCTGAGGTATCCAGGCATATTGCATATTTACTCTCGCACAAGTGATGTTGCACATGGAATTGGTGAACAGTTGAATACCGAACGTTTTATATTCATACAATTTATGGCTTCTTGTATCTGTAGGTTTCTTACAATTTGCAGGAGTAGTATATTGGCACTTGTCCCTGTGTCAATCTTAACCAATAGTGAATTGTCAGCAGTTTTCTGAGAATGGTTCATTTGAATTTTCACAAACACATTAGGTAGTGTGATGACATTAATGTGAAATGTGATCATTCTTTGTCTCTAAATTCTAAGGCTCCTATAACTTAAACTCAAATGACAATATTAATATGCTCATTTAAGATGTTAAGTAATAAGGTAACAGGAGGCACCATCTGCACAAAACTCCACACAATAACTCAATCTCTGTTGTTATCATATCTATTGATTCTGTCCCTGTTCATCTTTTCTTTATTTATTTCAGCCTTACAAACATACTCTTGGTTTGATTTTAGTTCTGATGCAGAGTGTGCTCAGTTGGCTGGACAGGTAGTTTGTGATGCAGATTGATACCAACAGCTTGGATTTAATGCACACACCAGCTTGTCATTTGTAGAATGTGGGTGTCACTGGCAGGCCAGCATTTTTTGCCTGTCTCTAATTGTCTCTGTTTGAAGTTTTCCTGAACTCTGCAGGTGTGAAATTCCATGGATCCTACAGGGGATTTTTGCCAGACAGCAACTGAATTTACATCTGCTGTCCTCTTTTGGCCTGTAGCAGACTTCTTCTAAAAAACACATTTTGAGATTAAAGTTAACAATTTCTCCCTTGCTTTGTTTTTTCTGATTTCTAACAGTGAACGTAGTACCCCAGATGTGATCTCACAACCATACCTGTACAGCTGCAGTAAAATTTTGTACTTTTACATCTCATTCCTCTTGCAAAAAAAAGTTCCATTATGTGCTTAATCACCCACTGTACTGCAAACTGACTTCATCTGATTGATGTACCAAAAGGCCTACAACCCTCTGTATCACTGATTTCTGCAATCTTTCTCCATTTATTTTCCTATTCTTCCTTTCCAAAGTGGACAAGTTTACCCATGTTATATTCCGTCTGCCAAATGTTTGCCCATGTCTGCAAAAGGATTACCTCCTCCAATCTGAGGCATCTGTAAGGAGAGAAAAGAGCTGATCGTTCGAGACTAACTGACCCTTTGTCAAAGCTTTGACAAAGAGTCAGTTAGACTCGAAACGTCAGCTCTTTTCTCTCCTTACAGATGCTGCCAGACCTGCTGAGATTTTCCAGCATTTTCTCTTTTGGTTTCAGATTCTAGCATCCCCAATAATTTGCTTTTACCTCCTCCAATCTATCTGACTTCTCCAATCTTTGTTCATATCTAACATTCCTCATCCCTCATTCTCATGAATCTTTTCTGCATTCTCTCCAATGCCTTTACATCCATTGTTAATTCTGGCACTCAGAATTGGACACAATGAGCCAGCTGAGCTGAAATGTTCACGTACAACAAGTTCAGTGTAACTTCCTTGCTTCCATATTTTATGCCCCTATTAATAGTGCCCTACCACCTTCAATGACTTGTGCTTATAAACATTCCACTGCACATTAAAAACATTGCTCCAGCATTGTTCCAGTAACCTTTTTTGAATTACACCCTGTTAAAAAAAATAACTTAAACAAAAATGGGACACTAATTGACTCCCTCTACCTGAATTAGCTGTTATTAATCCATCATTATGTAGTGATTAGATTTAGACGACAACAGTAAATAACTTCATGCACAAATGAAGTCTTGTACAAATGTAATCCACTGATATATCCATGGTCTGTACTATTGATGGCAAAGAGTCAGATAAAAGGAATTCCTCAAGTCCACAAACATAAGTCCACCATAATTCTCTAGTCCATGTTTAAACTTTAAGGTCACAAAAATACATTAAAATAATCCAATCCCAACCCTCCCACCTTCCTCCAATCTCAAATTTAATTTTCCAATAGGATTGATCGATCAAGTTCAGATTGGGAAAAACATCAGATGAAAATGGACACTATTTTCTGAATGTAAACTATGAAAACTTAATGATATCTGATAAATCTACTTCATTGTATTTCCATTGGAATGTGGTATTCCACCTGATATATCAAAGGGTAAATAAATCCATGGTTATGGGCCATTATCAAAGTACCAAATGATTCTTGAAAACCTGGCTTTAAAATATATTGAAATGGATATTGAAATGTGCAAGAACTATCAGTTTAAAAACTACGCTATTTGAATAATACGGACAGTGATTAACTTTGCAGGTAGATATGGAATTGAGGCAAAATACTATAATAAATCTTTCAAGTCTAATGATATATTATTTCAAGATAGAAGTTCATTTAATCCTGACTGAATAGCTTTTGGAAAATTCAAGTCATTTCTCTTAAAGCCAGATGTTTATTAAGAAAGCAATCAAAATAACTTAAGCCATGCTGCGAAAAAAAAATACTCATTCTGATACCATTCTTCCTAAGAAACTTAGAATTATGTTGTTCTCTGCTGAAAGATGAATAATTATCTTACCTTGTATCTACTGTAGCACTGCATTACTTTATAAAGAAAACCATGTCTTCCCCACTCATTTTGAATGATTTTAATTATTATTTTATCTTGTTTCAAAATTCTATTATTATGACAATAAAAAGGGATTAATGCTACAGACAAAGAAATGAAGGCTGTTTCTGCTCCCTGGGTTCATTATCTCAACAGTACGTGTGCTATGGCAAAGATTATTGCAGGTGCCATCATTGATGCATCATAAGATGTATTTCTCATACCTGAAGGTCCTGCAGTATAGAAAACAAAACAAATATAATCATTGAACCATATTGTCATAAAAGCAGTAAAGTCCTTGGAAATTCCAACATGGGATCCAAACAATTTTTACTCCTGAGTTGTATTTTAACAAGGACAACATCGCTTCTTCTCACCATATTCTTTTCTCTCTTGCCATCATATTAGATTCTTAAATGTTAGCAGATGAACAATCATTAATTCTTCCCACTACTCCTTCCTCAACTCACATTATAAACAGTCCTCTTTATATTCATCATCCACCCAGCCTCATTCCTGCTTTTGCTTTCTTCAGCTCTCATATTTAATAAACCTATAACTCTATCAGCTTAACTTGACCACGCATAATACTATGGAGTGGAAGAAAATAAGTAGCAAAAGTGCTATCTAATTGTCCTTTTAAAGCCAGAAGCCATGGCAGAGCAGAGTCATGAGGATCAGGGAAAGTGACGCTCACAGCTTACCTTAACAGGGCATCTGCATACTACTTAAATCCAAAAAATGCAGCAAGCTTCTCAACATCAAGCTGTATTCTCATCACCATCCTTATAAATATCCCTTCCCTCTTCCTACGTGTCCTCTGTAAATGCAGGAGGACCATGCAAAAGAAAGGAGTATTTCTGAAGACGAATTGTCACAACTTAATCTCTCAAAGCACCTTCACAGATACGAGAGTTTCATGTGGAGTAGATAATGAACTTGATTTTTGTACATGGTGAAACTTCCAGGAGCCATAGCCAGCAGCAGAGGCCAGTAGTAATAATAACTAGGGCAATGGAAAACAGGCTAAAGGACAAGACCCTCTCCCAGCTCTTCTAAAGAGGAGTAACATGTGTCCAGGTTTGGGAGGGAAACTGCTAGCCTTAGATATACAGGTTTTGGAAGAATGCTTATGCAACCGTTTCCTGGAACACTACATTGTGGAACAAACTAGGAATAGAGCTATTTTACATCAAATCTTGTGTAAAGAGGCTAGGGTTTATGAGTAATCATAATAAGCAATCTTCTGTGAAAAACAGGACACAATACAATGGAATTCCATTTTAAGGTTGAGACTGACAAATCTAAAGCTTAAATCCAAATACATGCACGTGAGGAGGAGCTGTCTCAAGTTGACTGAGTAAATACACTAAACAAAGCTTAGCAAATAAACAATGCAAATATTTAAAGAAGCATTTCAAAATGTTTGGTAAAAATACACTCCATTATAAAAGAAAAACTCAGTGAGAGAGATCCATTTATAAGTTGCAAGAGTAGTTAGGGATAGTG
This sequence comes from Chiloscyllium plagiosum, assembly GCF_037043375.1. Lineage (NCBI taxonomy): Eukaryota > Metazoa > Chordata > Chondrichthyes > Orectolobiformes > Hemiscylliidae > Chiloscyllium > Chiloscyllium plagiosum. The sequence goes on from NW_028270140.1 coordinate 73,061,252, forward strand.
TAAAATTAAGAGAAGAAGCTGATAGCGTTGCAATGAAAAGTAGTAAGCGTGAGGATTGGGAAGGTGTTTTGAAATGAGCAACAATCTCCAAAATATAAAACGCAAAATAAATAATATGCAAGTCATCAAGTCAGAAGTATAAAAACAGAATGTAAGGACCATGACTAGTGCATGAAAAGCTGGAGAGTAGCTAAAGTAAACAATAGTCCCTTAGCAGCAAAGATAGGAAACATTATCATGAAAATGAGGAAATAGGAAAGACATTAGACAAATATAGTGGAAACTCCATTATCTGAACGAGATGGGCGGGCACTATTTGGAAAATCGATTAAATGCCTTTCCTCTGGGGCTCGGAGTTTTAAAACCTGCTCCCCGTTCAGGAGACTGCAGCAGCACACAGCGTGCGAGGCCCGCCCCCCCCCCAACAGCCCCCGCCCCATCCAACACTGCCCCCGTCCCCCAGCATAAAGCGTGCGAGCCCCCACCCCCAACGCCACCTGCAACCCTGTCCAACCCTGCACCCCCCAAACCCGATCCGGCCCAAACCCCACTTCCCCGCCCCCAACTCCTTCCAACCCTGCCCCTAACCCGGTCCAATACCACCCCCGCTCCCCAGCACAAAGCACACGAGCCCCTGCCCCCCAACAGATCCCCATGCCCCTCCCTCCCACTCTGGCCCCTCTTCGGGTCAGCTGGACTGCACACTAACAAGAACACTGCTGCTTTAGCTGCCTTTGTGGGGTAAGTCTCCAAATAGCGCACACACAGCCACAGCCACACACACAACGTTTCACTGCAACATTTTGACAGGTTGCACATTTGCCCTGCACAGGACAATGTTGGAGAGATTATTCCTGGGAAGCAGGGAGTGGGTTAGGGTACACCCCTCTGTAGAACTCCAGGGAAAGTGTGGAGAGAGAGAGGGCGGGGTGGCGGGGTCAGTCATTTGGAGACGGTGCCTGTTTAATCACTGTAACAAAAGACGCAATCACTGTTGGAAACACATCTTTGATGTAATGTTTCCATTGGGACCTTGAGACCTCCTTCAGATAATCCGATTTTCGGATAATTGGTATTCAGATAATCGAGGTTCCACTGTATATTATGCCTGGTTTTGGGTAGAAGATATAAATTACATGGCAAACATTAAGGGTAACCAAGAGGCTAATACAAGTAAAGAAATTAAAGTAATTCATAACAATAGAAAAATGTTATTAGATAAACTTTAGGGACTTGATGACCTACACCTAAGGTATATATGGTGAAAATGGATGGGCTAATTACGATTTTCAAAGCATCCCCAGATAAGTCCAGTGGATCCAAATTTAGTGCTGAACTACATCCATGGTTAGTGCAAAAGGGTGCAGGTCTGAATATATATCTGTTAGGCACTTTCTGTTCTGTTGTATCTTGAGTCTCCAAAACAGACACAACCATTTTCAGGAAGGTAGCCAAGTATTTGCCTGCTGGAATTAGACCAACAGACAGAACTTGTATACAATCCTCCTAAACCTAAGAAAAGTCTTGATAGAATTTTCAAAATCAAAAGGATCTGATCAAAGTAGACAAGAAGAAACTCTTCCCTCTAATAAAAGGATTGTGAATGAGAGAGTACAGACTTAAAATGTTTTTAAACAAAGCAAATGTAATATGAGAAAAAAAATCAGCAAGTAATTCGATGGAATGCACTGCATGGAAATATGGTGAGGCAGATTCAACTGGGAAATTCAAGAGGGCATATCACAGTTATTGGAATAGAAATAGAGTGCAAGGTTATGGAGAGAAGGTCATAATGCTTGTTCCGAGAACAGGTGCAGACAAAATGAGGTAAACAGCGTCCTTCTGTAGAATAAAAGTCTATGATTCTGAGAACTTTATCAGTTGCACCTATCTGAGCATGGACTCTAACATCTCTGCCAGACATGACTCCTTGATGCCCATTTGTCAACAGCAGACTGGAGGTAACCTCATTGGCTTGCTGTGATCTTTGGTCTCAGTCCCAGTCCCTCTCTGGCAGCCTACTCCTTCAACCACCTCCTCAAAGGAATTGAGGATTCTTATAAAAGGTGATATTCCTGCCCTCCAATCGTAAGCTCTATTCTGCTGCAAACAGAGGGAATGCTGGAGTTTTTTTGAGCATGTAGAACTCTGACAGTTTCCATATTCAGTGTTCCAAAATGACACTGTCCTGGACTGGTAATTTTCACAACATGAAGTGGGGCCTGTACATCTGCTTGTTTCATTTGACAATGAGGCCTACAACGCAAACCCTTATCTGACAGCCATTCACACTTTCACAATAGCACCATGTGTTGCCCTCATCAGTTTTTAGGGCCTTTTTTGTAGTTCTTGGGTCAAACATACAAGAAAAGTAAGCAATGTTTATGATTGGAAAACAGAAAATCTGACACCACTGTTTAAAAAGGAGATGGACAAAAGATGAGGAATTATAGACAGGTTAGCTTAACTTCTGTACTGGGGAAAATGCTTGAATCTATTATCAAGGAAGAGATAGCAAGAAATATAGATAGAAATTGTCCCATTGTACAGATGCAGCATGGGTTCATGAAAGGCAAGTCATGCTTAACTAATCTATTAGAATTCTATAAGACATTATGAGCACGGTAGACAATGGAGGCCCAGTAGGTGTGGTGTATCTAGATTTCCAAAAGGCATTCAACAAGGTGCTGCACAAAAGGCTGCTGCATAAGATAAAGATGCATGGCTTTACAGGTAATGTACTAGCATGGATAGAGGATTGGTTAACCAACAAGAAGCAAAGACCTGGAATACATGAGTGCTATTCTGGTTAGTGATCAGTGACTCGTGGTGTGCTTCAGGGATCAGTGTTGGGACTGCAATTATTCCCAATTTATATAGATGATTTGGAGTTGGGAACTACGTGTAGTGTGTCAAAGTTTGTGGATGACACTAAGATAAGTGGTAGAGCAAAGTGTGAAGAGGACTGTGAATCTTTGCAGAGGGACATAAATAGTTTAAGTGAGTGGGCAAAGGTCTGGCAGATGGAATACAATGTTAATAAATGTCAAGTCATCTATTTTGATAGGAATAACAGTAAAAAGGACTATTATTTCAATGGTAAAATATTGCAGCATGCTACACTGCAGAGGGACCTGGATGTCCTTGTGAATGAATCACAAAAGGTTAATCTGCAGATGCAGCAGGTAATTAAAAATGCAAATAGAATTTTGTCCTTTATTGCTAAAGGGATTGAGTTTAAAAGCAGAGAGGTTGTGCTCCAGCTGTATAAGGTGCTGGTAAGGCAACATCTGGAGTACTGCATGCAGTTTTGGTCTCCTTACTTGAGAAAGGATGTACTGGTACTAGAGGGAATGTAGAGGAGGTTCACTGGGTTGATTCAGAGTTGAGGGGATTGGCTTATGAGGAGAGACTAAGTAGACTGGGATAATATTCATTGGAATTTAGAAGAATGTGGGGGTATCTTAGAGATACATATAAAATTATGAAGGGAATAGATAGGATTGAAGTATAGGGGATGTTTCCGCTGGCGGGTGAAACTTGGAAAAGAAGACATAGCCTCAAAATTAGGGGGAGCAGATTTAGGACTGAATTGAGAAGGAACTTCTTCACCCAGAGGGTTGTGAATCTGTGGAACTCCCTACGCAGTGAAGTAGTTGAGGCTTCATCATTGAATGTTTTATAAAGCTAAGATAGATCATTTTTTGAACAGTAAAGGAATTAAGGGTTATGGTGGGAGGGCAAGCAAGTGGAGCTGAGGCCACGACAAGATTAGCCATGATCTTATTCAATGGTGGAGCAGGCTCAAAGAGCCAGATGGCTTATCCGCTCCTATTTCTTGTGTTCTTATGATACACGGTCAGGTGTATCATAAATTTCAGAAAACAGATACTTATTCAATGGAGGAGCATCTCTTGGATAGATAACTTTAACAGATTGCATAAGTAATTGGCAAGATCCAATTTGAGGATCTCTAGATCAGTACTAATATTTAATTGTGTATTATATATGGTTTACTGTTGATTCCAACTGGTGTTAGGCTATGGAAGAGGGAGACATTGTTGGATCAGATGGCTGGAAGTACTCCCAGTGAATCAATCAATTACTTCAGCCTTTGTGGGACAAATGGAACATACCAAAGTTAAACAAAGAATAGAGGATGCAACCATTGCCAGATTTTTAAATGGGAAGACCAGCATTTATTGAAGTTGGTCTCAAAAGATGTTTGTATGAATTGCTTTCCCAAGTTTATTGAACTGCATTAATCAATTGGACCTGTTCCATTAGTGGAACTGATTTAAAATTTTAGCATTGGAGCCACCTTATTTATCTGCCAAACAGATATGCACAGACTTTATGATGATATATATGAAATAGTTTTCATAATCGTCCTCATCATAGCATAAATTCAGCTTCAAGAAGCAAAATGGTGTTTAATAGGTTATTCGATAGCAACCTCTCAATTCATTATGAGGAGAAAATTGCTTTGTGTACCACTTTTACCTAAAGACAAAGTTATTTACTCACTCACTCAAATGTTTTGCACAGTGTGTTTGTTTTGTTTGTGGGTTTGTTTTCACCTCAGTTAGGTTTTGTCATCAATGGATCAAAATATTAGGTGATCTTCTTTTGAGTCTACTGAAATTTAATTGTGGTGTACTGGCATAGCATCATATTTAAATGGTTAATGGCATTATCTTTAGATATCTACATTGCACGCTGTGGAAAACCCTAATTAATGTGATATGAGAAATACTGCCAGTGAAAATTGGTCATTTTCTTGCCACTACCATGGCAACTCATAATGTAGAGATCCATCACGTTCTGTACATCTCAAAATGTCCTCCTTGCTTCCTGAGCTCTGATATTACACCTGTTCATCCTGCTCCTCTGTGCTGTGCCCTGTCTGACGATGCTGCTCCTTTAACAAGGATATGTTGTCCTTTTTTTTTGAGAGGTCATAAAAGACACAGACTCTGAAAAGTCTAAGTTGAAACGTTTCAGGGCCAATTTGATTCTTGCTAACAGATACTGTCTCAGGCAAAAGGCTTTTAAGTTTAAAAAAACACTTGTACAATGCAAGGGGAATCTCCCAGCTCAGTTTTTCTCTGATTTGGGTTGGGTTGGTTTTAGCAATAGTGTTTGGAAGCTGCTGAACTAAAAGAAGCAGGTCCAAGCTGATATTGTCTCTCTGACTTCTCTCCTGTAAAACCCTGTGTTTGATTTTATCTTTTATGCCAAGGGGTATTTATGGAAATTGTTGCCAGTATTGGGAACAGTATTATTAAGTTAGGATTATCCATTGGATTTTTGGATAGATTAAGTTATTCTGTATTCTGTCCTTTTTTGTTTGTGTTTCATTCGGAATTTTGTAAATAAATTCCGTTTGGTTTAACACTAAATGGTTTGACCAGTGACATTTCTCCTAGAATATCTACTTTCCACCTGTAAAGCAGTTCACAAAGTTACGGTTTGGTATACCTTCTTGAAATGTTTTGAGGGTGTCTGATCTGGTCCATAACACCTGTGACAGTCGCTGTGGTGGTCATTGCCAATAACTCCTGTCCTGTAGCCCACAACTTCATTCTGCATGACCCCATTCTCATTGGGTACTCCACACTCCCTCACCCCATCACAATTTTCATCCTCACCAAATCCCTCCCATTAACTATGCCCTCTCTGCCCGACCACTGACCACTGACCTTTTCTTGCCCCACTTCTCTTGGTGGTGATTCCCCCTCAATGGCCTGACAGGACCCCCTCACTAGCTATCAGCACAGCTAATATTCCCACCTCCATGCAGACTCTTCATTCCTTTGGAATGCCTCTACATCTTTGTCTCTCGTACTCCAGCCCTAACTGCACCATCATCCACTTCCATTTTACTATTCACTCCTTTTATATCATTACAGGAAAGGCAAGGTCTGCTGCAGCTTTGATGTGGAGACATCTTTGCCCCAACACCCGATTCAGTGACAATTTGTCATCCCATTGCAACAGTCACATTAACCAGAGATCAAACACTATGACTAACCAATGGCTGCAAAGATGTCTGTCTCTTCTGTCTTACAGTGGATCCTCGTCACAAGGACCAGCCCATCTCCCACAGAGAAAATATCCCTGAGCTCCTTGGATGATTATGCTGTCATAATGGAGGAGCCATTGTCTAACCCCCAGATAATGATATCTGACTGGGCTCTGAGAGGTTGCCCACTGAGTTCCACACTGACAGCTCCACAGACAGGTGAGAGAGGAAGACTCCAGGCCACTAATATCTAGAGAAGTGCAGAGACCAGGCAACCTGCTGAGCCCTTGGCAGGAAGATGTCCCCGAGATGCTGGGGCAATGCAACTAATGTATCGATTCACTGTCTGTTATCACTCAGGCAACTCAATGCAGCCTGTCCTGCAATCATCTGACTGCTGCCATGGAGATACAGGCTCAGCACCCTCAGAGGCTGCTGGAGAGTTGACACTGCTTGTACTCCGTCGCCCTCAGGACTGAAGACAAAATAAGAGTTGGGATGGGGAACCTGGAGCCTAGTTCATGTATCCTGTCCTTACAAAGAGGCAGGGCAATGCCATATGGCAGCCAGCAGGAGGAAGAGCCACACACAGGCCCCTCGACAGTCTTCCCTCCACCTCTACCCTGACCTCTGACTATTGGAAGTTGCAGCTGAGAAGGATCTGCTTCCCCGGGGAAGAGGACCTCAGCCTGTCTGGCCATTCAGATACAAACATCCTCTCATCAACCGATCAAATCTCCATAACCAATAGGATCCCTCACTCCAGCTGTGGAGCAAGGGAGCTCTGCGCATCACATTTGGAGGGTCAGAAGGAGAAACGTGTATAAATCTCAAATGCAGACGATAGCCGGAAAACCTGTACAATTTGTTATATCAGATTATATCTAATGCAAAGACTTCAGATACCATGTTATATCCCCCATTTATTTAGAAAATAGTTTCATGTCAAAAGTTTATTTCAAAATCCATGGTATGTAAACAGTTTTAATAATTAACATACCCTTGAGTTTCATTATTCAGTTGGTTGTCCCTGTCTCTGTTTTGTGTGTGAAGACACTTTGTAGTCTCCTGCCCTTCACTCATTGTCCAGCTGCGAAGATTTGGAGATGCCGGTGTTGGACTGGGGTGTACAAAGTTAAAAATCACACAACACCAGGTTATAGTCCAACAGGTTTAATTGGAAGCACACTAGCTTTCGGAGCAACGCTCCTTCATCAGGTGATAGTGGAGGGCTCGATCGTAACACAGAATTTATAGCAGAAGTTTACAGTGTGATGTAACCGAAATTATACATTGAAAAATTGATTGTCTGTTAAGCCTTTCATCTGTTAGAATACAGTAATAGTTTCACTTCTTTCATGTGTAAATCACAAAACCTTTTTTTTAAAGTTGCATTCTCGGGTTAGCTGTTAACAATGGTGATAGCTAGCAATATGTTGAAGGTGTTGGCCCCCTGTGTTCTCCGAGCTTACTTTCACAATCAGGACTCCCGCCCACCTTCCGAGGACCCCTTCGCCCACCTCCAACACACTGCATCCACCTGGACACCCCGCGCTGGCCTATTACCTGACCCTCGACCTCTTCATTTCCAACTGCCGCCGGGACATTAACCGCCTCAACCTGTCGACCCCCCTCCCCCACTCCAACCTCTCACCCTCACAACGCGCAGCCCTCCAATCCCTCTGCTCCAATCCTGACCTCACCATCAAGCCAGCGGACAAAGGGGGCGCAGTGGTAGTCTGGCGCACTGACCTCTACATCGCTGAAGCCAAACGCCAACTCGAGGACACCTCTTCCTACCGCCCCCTTGACCATGACCCCACCCCCCATCACCAAACCATCATCTCCCAGACCATACAGAACCTCATCACCTCAGGAGATCTCCCACCTACAGCTTCCAACCTCATAGTCCGGGAACCCCGCACTGCCCGGTTCTACCTCCTTCCCAAGATCCACAAGCCTGACCACCCTGGCCGACCCATTGTCTCAGCATGCTCCTGCCCCACTGAACTCATCTCTACCTACCTCGACACTGTCCTATCCCCCCTAGTCCAGGGACTCCCCACATACGTTCGAGACACCACCCACGCCCTCCACCTCCTCCAAGACTTCCGTTTCCCCGGCCCCCAACGCCTCATCTTCACCATGGATATCCAATCCCTCTACACCTCCATCTGCCATGACCAGGGCCTCCAAGCCCTCCGTTTTTTCCTCTCCAGACATTCCCAACAGTACCTTTCCACCTAAACTCTCACTCATTTGGCCGAACTGGTCCTCACCCTTAACAATTTCTCCTTTGAATCCTCCCACTTCCTCCAGACCAAAGGGGTAGCCATGGGCACCCATATGTGCCCCAGCTATGCCTGTCTCCTTGTTGGCTACGTAGAGCAGTTGATCTTCCGTAATTACACCGGCACCACTCCCCACCTCTTCCTCCGCTACATTGATGACTGCATTGGCGCCACCTCGTGCTCCCGCGAGGAGGTTGAGCAATTCATCAACTTCACCAACACATTCCACCCTGACCTTAAATTTACCTGGACCATCTCTGACACCTCCCTCCCCTTCCTGGACCTCTCCATCTCCATCAGTGACGACCGACTTGACACTGACATTTTCTACAAACCCACCGACTCCCACAGCTACCTGGATTACACCTCTTCCCACCCTACCTCTTGCAAAAATGCCATCCCGTATTCCCAATTCCTCCGCCTCCGCCGTATCTGCTCCCAGGAGGAGCGGTTCCACCACAGAACACACCAGATGGCCTCCTTCTTTAGAGACCGCAATTTCCCTTCCCACGTGGTTAAAGATGCCCTCCAACGCATCTCATCCATATCCCGCACCTCCGCCCTCAGACCCAACCCCTCCAACCGCAACAAGGACAGAACGCCCCTGGTGCTCACCTTCCACCCTACCAACCTTCGCATAAACCAAATCATCCGCCGACATTTCCGCCACCTCCAAACAGACCCCACCACCAGGGATATATTTCCCTCCCCACCCCTCTCCGCCTTCCGCAAAGACCGTTCCCTCCGTGACTACCTGGTCAGGTCCACGCCCCCCTACGACCCACCCTCCCATCCTGGCATTTTCCCCTGCCACCGCAGGAACTGTAAAACCTGCGCCCACACCTCCTCCCTCACCTCTATCCAAGGCCCCAAAGGAGCTTTCCACATCCATCAAAATTTTACCTGCACATCCACTAATATCATCTATTGTATCCGTTGCTCCCGATGCGGTCTCCTCTACATTGGGGAGACTGGGCGCCTCCTAGCAGAGCGCTTTAGGGAACATCTCCGAGACACCCGCACCAATCAACCAAATCGCCCAGTGGCTCAACATTTCAACTCCCCCTCCCACTCTGCCGAGGATATGGAGGTGCTGGGCCTCCTCCACCGCCGCTCCCTCATCACCAGACGCCTGGAGGAAGAACGCCTCATCTTCCGCCTCGGAACACTTCAACCCCAGGGCATCAATGTGGATTTCAACAGTTTCCTCATTTCCCCTTCCCCCACCTCATCCTAGCTTCTAACCTCCAGCAACTCGATCCCCTGACCTGTCCGGACTTGTCCGACCTGCCCAGCTCCTTTTCCACCTATCCACTCCACCCTCTCCTCCCTGACCTATCACCTTCATCTCCTTCCCCACTGACCTATTGTACTCTATGCCACTCTCTCCCCACCCCCACCCTCCTCTAGCTTATCTCTCCACGCTTCAGGCTCTCTGCCTTTATTCCTGATGAAGGGCTTTTGCCCGAAACGTCGATTTTGCCTGTCCTCGGATGCTGCTGAATTGCTGTGCTCTTCCAGCACCACTGATCCAGAAGAAGGTTTCCAGCATCTGCAGTCATTGTTTTTACCCCTGTGTTCTCTGTCTATGCCATGATGTTTAGATTGATTCTAATCTAAAAAGTGAGATAACGGAGTTTTACATAAATTCATGCAGTTTTTGAGCTCAGAGTTCTACATGAATGCATGCAGTTTTTGAGCAAAGTACAATGTAACTCTGCAAGTACAAATTCACCCCACAAAATATATGTGTACATGTGGGTCTTTGTCTGTCTGTGTGTGTGTGTGTGTCTGTCTGGGGTGGGGGTTGTGAGTGTGAGAAAGTGTGTGTGTGTAGTGAGTGCAGAGTGTCTTAAGTCTGTGAGGGGCTGCATGTGTGAGTGTGGTAGTGTGTGGGTCTATAAGGGTGTGTGTGGGTGTCTGTATGCGCGTCTGTGTGTACCTGTGTCCGTGTGTATGTGAGAGTGTGTGTGTGTAGGAGTATCTGCGTGTGTGTAGTGCAATGATGATCACCTGTAATGTGACATGAACCCAAGGTCCCGGTTGAGGCCCTCCCTATGAGGCGAGGTGTTTGGGGGTCTCTGACGATCACAGAATGCAGTTAGCAGATGGTGTACTTGGCATCAGCTCGCAACGACACCTGAACCACCGCCCCTCATCATTGCCTACTGTTTGCCTGACTGTGTGCTCAGGTGTGGATAGCTCAGAGAATTCTCCAGCAGTGATGGTGACAGGAGGTTATAGCTGAGACCATCAATGTTGCAGGATAGCCAGGAGTTAGGCACATTTCATGTCTATGCGGCCAATTATCGTGTGCTGGAGGACAATGTTGTTTCCTTGTGAATGGTTCCAGTATGCAGCCCCCTCCCTCAGAAGTCAGCTCTCATACTCTCCCCATTACAAATCATTTCACAATTGTTCTCCTCAACATAAGTGCCATCCATGTGATTCATGATTAGCATGATAATGAATGGACTCTGTGAGTGACTTTCAGCCTCAATATTAACATGCTGTTGAGACCCAACCATTAAACTCCTTTTTAAGTGCCTAAACCATTAATCTCACAGGCTTTGCACTTCTCCGGGTCATCACCTAAGACATGTACATGTGACTAAAGTTGCCTATCTTCCAAGTCTTGTTTGCAGAGCAAGCACATTAAATGGAAGTAATGTTGGTTTCAAAGGTATTCCATGTTTGGCCAAATGTGTATCTTAGGTTGTTCAATGTCTGCAGAAATGATATACACTGTAGATATTTAAAATGTTACTAGTGCATGAAATTGCCTCATATGATCTGTAAATGTTTGCCTAGAAGCAATTAAACTTATGCTCACACTAATTAAGCATTGATTTGCTCGTGTTATATTGCAATGAGGTTGTAAGTGCTGAACATAAATATTCCCTTTTCACGTTAATTACATATTTCCCTGCTGCAATTGTGAAAGTCTATTGATTCTACAAATAATTCTCCAGGAGGTGCTGCAGTGCATTGTTGAATCAAAAGCTGCAGGTCTTCTCTTTCTGATAACCTGTCACCAAATTAAGTCTAATTTGTGCATTCTGCCTTTAAAATGACACTAAGCTAAATCTTGTCTCAGTTTTTTCCTGCTTTGCCAGAGTTTAAGTGGAAATGGAATTTTACTATAATCACTGCAATTCACTGAACCTCTACTGATGTCACAATGGGTGTAACTGCAATAGGAACAAAGAAATTTGGCCTCCACATAGAACAAGGTGAGCTCAGAATTTCCAACAATGACACAATCATCCAAATTGTCCCCACCCCTTGATCAGCATGGGGCAATAGCTTAAAATTTGGGAGAATATGGGGTGAATGAAACAAAATCAGATTCTAACATAGAGAAAAAAAAGACTGATTTTTTTTTCCTTAAGTTTTCAGCAACTGTAGAAGAATCATGCAATTAAGCAGCATCTACCTTTGTTTACATGGATTTATTTTTCATTATTAGTTAACCTCTCCTTATGCCCATGTAGTTCATAATTTTCCCAGGTGTGAAACTGGATGGATCTAATTCCCAAATTAAACTTCAAAGTCAAAGCAAAACTGCGGAATGCTGGAAATCTGAAACAAACACAGAGAATGCTGAAGAAACTCAAGAGGTCTGACAGCATTTGTGGAGAGAGAAACAGAGTTAATGTTCTGATTCTGGTATGACTTTTTTTTAGTTCTTAATATGGTGAAAATTGCTCAAAGTTCCCTTCACAGCAAGGATAATCATTAGCCCTTTCTCATTACATTATAGTCATGACAATAGCCAAACTCCTAATTGATTCGTCACTGTACTGTTTCAGAAACCCAACTTGTAACAAAATATAGGAGATTGGCAACGTTATTTCTTGTCATCAATGCTGGGTCATCCACCAAAGCCATGGAAGATGAATTTACTCTGATCTATTGCAATATATTATGTTTGGTCTGACCACGAGAGGTGTCAAAAATTAGCTGCAGTGTTTGTTTCAAATCTGTTGTCTTTCCGAGTACAAGTGGGCGGCACGGTGGCACGTGGGCGGCACGGTGGCACAGTGGTTAGCACTGCTGCCTCACAGCGCCTGAGACCCGGGTTCAATTCCCGCCTCAGGCGACTGACTGTGTGGAGTTTGCACGTTCTCCCCGTGTCTGCGTGGGTTTCCTCCGGGTGCTCCGGTTTCCTCCCACAGTCCAAAGATGTGCAGGGTCAGGTGAATTGGCCATGCTAAATTGCCCGTAGTGTTAGGTAAGGGGTAAATGTAGGGGTATGGGTGGGTTTCGCTTCAGCGGGGCGGTGTGGACTTGTTGGGCCGAAGGGCCTGTTTCCACACTGTAATGTAATCTGTAATCTAAATCTAAGTGCTGACCAGCAATTACATTTGAGAAATTGAATCTTTCCTTTTAACTTTGCCACAACAACTGGAATAGTTTAAACCTAACTGATTCATTTTAATTCTGGTCACTAGATATTTGAATAATTAGTTTTGGTAAACAATTTAAATCAATTAATGTTGGAAGTTCCCTTCACAATACAGAAAACGTTAAATAATTTACATTGAAGTATTTCCATTTCCAAAGAGAATAAGCTGAAATTCTCTCATCTTTTATTCCAGTATATATTTTAATATCATCTCAGTTGAAAATTTCTATGATTGGGAGATTAGAAATGAATTCTGTAGATGTGGTCCAACTAGGCATGGACAACAATAAAATATTTTTAATTCCATACCTCTGGGTTAATTTTGAATCACCAATAGTGTTTTCTCTCAGATTCTGTATTCTTGTAATTCAAAAGGAGCTTACAGATAAGAATTCTGCAGAGCCTTTATAAAATATTTTGCTCTTCATCTGGACTCTACCTAGACAATCCAAAATTAACAGATGGTGAGAATGAGATTGGCTGCTTAATTAAATTTGTTGATTCTGTCTTTCCACCAACTGTTTAGCCTCCAGAACTTGGCCACATTAGAACATAAGAAAGAAATATAAATAATAGGATGATTTGGAGATGCCGGTGTTGGACTGGGGTGTACAAAGTTAAAAATCATACAACACCAGGTTATAGTTCAACAGGTTTAATTGGAAGCACCCTAGCTTTCGGAGCACCGCTCCTTCATCAGGTGACAATCACCTGATGAAGGAGCAGTGCTCCGAAAGCTAGTGCTTCCAATTAAACCTGTTGGACTATAACCTGGTATTGTGTGATTTTTAACTATTTAATAGGAGCAAGACTAGACCAAACAGTGCCTGGGGCTTGTTTTGCTATTCGATAAGATTTTAGCTGAGCTTCCAAGTCAGCTCCATTTTCATACCCTATCTCCACATTTCTGGAAGCCCTTAGTAATCAACACTCCTTCCATCTCTATCTTGAACATAATCAACAACTCCAGTATCGACAGCAACCTGAGGTAGAGAATTTCAAAGGTTCACAAAGTGATGAATAAAATTTTTTATCCTTAATTGAATCAGAATTCGTCAATCTCTAATCCTGAAATTATTATCTGTCAATTGTCCAATGAGAGAAATGAGTTTAAGCATCAACCCTATTCCAGCACTAAGAATGTAATATACTTCAACGAGACAACCTCCAAATCTTCCAAATTTCAGAGAATGTGGACCCAATTAGATCTCTCCTCATAGGACAATTCTCTTAACCCATGAATCAGTTTAATGTGCCTTCATTGTACCCCTCCAAGGAAAGAATTTCCTTCTTTGATAGAACTGCTAAAACTGATCACCATGCTCTTTTTAATTAATATAAATTACTTCACTCTTACACTGCAATCCCTTTGTAACATAAATTAAAATACAATTTGTTTTCTTAATTGTTGTACCTGCACAATAACTTCTCATGATTCATAGACAGACACCAAATACCTCCTTTTAACAACAGTTTCTAATCCTTTAAAAGTAAACATTTCTATTCTTCCTACCAAAGTGTATAATTTCCCCATATCATAGCCCACCTAGTACATTTTTGCCCCAACACCCACCCCTAGATATAAATTCCTTTATTGCTTCTTTGCATCCTTTTCACTGTTTATTTTCCCAGCAAACTTAGTTGCATTACACTTGGTTCCTTTAGCTAAGCTATTCTTCTAAATTATAAATAGTTGAAGTCTAAGCTCTCATCCATTCAGCACTCCACTCATTACCTATCATTCCAAAAATGACTTTTTGTTCCTAATTCCTATTTCCTGGGCATTAACCAAATCTCCAAATATGCTAATATTTTACCGGAATCCCATGAGATCAATCTTGTCTGATAACTACTTATATAGGGTCTACTGAATGCCTTCAGAAAATTTAAACTTACAACATCAACTGATTCCCCTTATCTATGCTGTTTATTAAATCCTCAAAGCAAACAAATAACAAATTGAGCAAGCATGATTTCCTAAAACTATATTGGCTTTGTCCTTAAAGATAGATTGATAAGTGGGTGTATGTAAATATAAATTCTATAGGAGAAATGGCAAAAGAAATTTATCAACAGTATGGTGTTCCTTTATGTGTGGCACAAGCACATGCAGTTCTGATGCTAAAATATCTCATACATCTTCCCAAGAAAGTTATCTCCATAGAAACAGAAGTAGGCCATTCAGTCCATCAAGTGTACTCCCCCATTCAGTGAGATGTGATAATCCTCAATTCCACTTTCCTGCCTTTTCCCTATAACCTCTGATTCTCTTAATGATTAAACATTGCCTTTCTCAGCCTTGAATACACTCAATGACCCAGCCTCAACAGCTCTCTGTGGTAAAGAATTCCACAAATTCACAATGTGATGAGTGAAGAAATTCTTCCTCACCTCTGTCTTATATGTACGACCCCTTATTCTGAGCTGATGCTCTCTTGTCCTAGACTGTCCCACAAAGGGAAACGATCTTTCTAACCTGTCAAGTTCTCTAACTATCTTGTACATTTTAAAAAGATCATCTCTCACTCTTCTGTACTCCATTGAGTACAGGCCTAACCTACATCACTTCTCCTCATAAGACTGTACCTCCATATCTGGTATCAGCCGAGTGAACCTGCTTTGGGCTGTCCCTAATGTCAATATATCTTTCCTTAGATAAGGAACCCAAAACTGTTCGCAGTACTCCAGTTGTGGTCTGATTAGCACCTTGTACAGTTTTAGCCAAGCCTAACTAGTTTTATATATTATTCCCTTTGAAATAAAGGTTAAAATCCACACCCTCTCTGTTACCCACCCTACTTCGATGCTAGCTTTTTTCTGGTTCATGGATGAGGACTTCTGAATCCCTCTGTTGTGCAGCTTTCTGCAGCCTTTGTCCATTTAGATAATATTCAGCTCTTACATTCTTACTGCCAAAATGCAGAGCTTCACATTTCATCACATTATATTCCATCTGTCAAGTTTCTGCCCACTCACTTGACCTGTCAATAACCCTGTGCAGGCTCTTTGTGTCATTCTCACCACTGTCTTTCCACTTATGTCCTCACATTTTTGTGTCAGCCACAAATGTGACTGTATGACTGTTGTCATTCAGTTACACCATCCAAATCAATGTATATTATAAATAATTGTGACCCCAGAGCAGATCTTTTGGTCCACCACTAACTACACTGAAAACAAACCCTTGTCCCAACTCTCTGCCTTCTATTGATTCCTGATAAAGGGCTCATGTACAAAACATCAATTCACCTGCTCCTCGGATGCTGCCTGACCTGCTGTGCGTTTTTCCAGCACCACACTCTCGACTCTGATTTCCAGCAACTGTAGTACTCACTTTCTTCTATCAATTAGGCAATCCTCTATCTGTGCTTATATAATATGTCTAATGTGTTGCACTAGATCAAGAGCCTTCTGAAATCCAAATATATCATGTTCACTACTATCCCTGTATCCATACTGCTTGTTACCTCCTCAAAGAATTCTAGCAAATTTGTCAAACATCATTTTCCCTCATGAAACCATAATGGCTCTGCTTGATCATATTATGCCTTTCTAAATTCTCTACTACTACAACTTTTATAACAAACACTGACATTTTCCCAATAACAGATATTAAAAGCAAACTGGCCTCTAGTTACCTTCTTTTTATTTAATATGTAACATTTGCAGTCTTCCAATCCTCTGGGACTTTTCTAGGATGTAAGGATCACTGGAAGATTATTACCCGGGCATTCATATTATCTCTGTGTCTTCATCCTTTCATACAGTCGTTCTTCTATAATGCGATGGTTGCATTCTTGTCCAATCCTGTGTTATAGAAAAATTGCACTTCAGAAACAGCACTTTAAATGTTGGCAATGTAATCACATTACAGCCAACACTTGCTTTAAAAGTTGGTGCTTTAGAAACAGTGTCCCCAATTTGTCAATCGTATTATAGTGAATTAGCATTAATGAAACGTGCATTATAGCAGAATGACCTGCATCCAAAGATGCATCCAATCAAGTTAAGGGAACCTATTGGTTTGTAGCCCCATTAGTTTTCCTATCACATTTTTTTCTACTTGGAAATGCCGGTGTTGGACTGGGGTGTACAAAGTTAAAAATCACACAACGCCAGGATATAGTCCAACAGGTTTATTTGAAAGCACTAGCTTTCGGAGCACCGCTCCTTCATCAGGTGGTTGAGGAGTATAAGATCATAAGACATAGAATTTATAACAAAATAAATCGTGTACGTGGCAGGTACTCATGCAACTCAGTCAATGTTGTCTATCTCATATTGCAGGTAAGGATACATGGTATACGTTGGTGAGACCGAGCAGAAGCTACAGCAATGGATCAATGGACACCATAAAACAATCAACAGACAGAAGTCTTCACTCCCAGTCAGAGGAGACTTCAGTGTTCCAGGACATTCGACCTTGCACCTTCGGGTTACCATCCTCCAAGGCGAATTTCAGGACAGGCAACAATGCAAGGTGGCAGATCAGAGGCTGATAGTCAAGTTTGGTACCCATGGGGATGGCCTCAACTGGGACCCTGCGTTAGTGTCGCACTACTGGTGACCCCATTGCACTATACACACACGCACGCATACACATCCCTATAGACACATACACACTCCTCCAGACTCACTCACGCAGACACTCTCTCATACACAAGGTCTTTCTCATACGCTTACACATACACAACCCCCACGCACACATGCACGCACACACACTCACCCTCTTATAGACTTATACCCCTTTATACTCATACTCAGACATATACACACACTTTCTCACAGACACTCATAACCACCACCACCCCAACAGACACTCCCACATGCACACACATATAAGTTTGTGGGGTTGATTTGTACTTGTAGAATTACATTTGTTTTGCTCAGAAAGTATACGAAACCATTTAAGATTTTGTAAATCCATTTTTAGATTAGAATCAGTCTGACCATTGTGGCACAGACAGTATCACACAGGGCAGCTCACACCTTCAATGCATTATCCGGGCTGACAAGATACCTATTATTAAAGTTCACTTGAGAATGTAACTTTAAAAAAGTTCTTGGATTAACATATGAAAGAACTGAAACCAATACGTTCATTCTAAAAGATGAGAGACTTAACAAACAATCCAGGTCTTTTTTAATATATAATTTCAGTTACATCACACTGCAAACATTTGATATAAATTTTGTGTCTTATGATCTTATACTCCACAACCACTTGATGAAGGAGCAGTGCTCCGAAACTAGTGCCTCCAAATGAACCTGTTGGACTATAACTTGGTATTGTGTGATTTTTAACATTTTGTCTCGTGTTGGTTGTTGTATTCAACTCCCATCATTTTGCCCTTTGACTATTGTGTAAATTTGAGATGCTATTTGTTTTAGTTTAATTCAAGGACTGACTACACCAAGCGTGCAAAACTTAATGTGTCCAGAGAAAGCCAGAGGTGTCACAGCTGCAAAGATCCACCAAGTACCAACAACAATGACTGCCACTTCTGAGAGACATCTATGCCAATCACACATCAGTCATCAGATGATCAATAGAATACAGTGAAATCACTTATATCTTAGACATACTCAAATAACAGGAGATACCATTGGACTAACGTACTCATTAATAGGAGCTAATTCTCACTCTATTGCCTTGGCTTGAATATTCATGCACATTAGTCTCATGGCCAAATCGATTTTCAGCTAAAGTAACGTCCTAACCTATGCTCAGTGAAGTTTCACTTAGTCCACTAGCACAGCACATTGCACCGACAGGAAACTGCCTAATGACTCTGACAGGAATTCATTATGATCTGATAAGCAATGCTTCAGTTGAAGTTACGTAATTAGAACAACTCAGTTCATACAATTGACATTGCTGCTCAAGTACATAATTTTTTTTAAAAACTTGTTTCATTCAGCAGAATCCTCACACAGCCTCAGTGACAGACACTCACTGCAATATCACCATCTTGTTTTAGGCAAATTTAATGCCTTAACATTTCTAAGCAAGCTCCACAAATTTGAAATCTCACATACATAACAAATTAGTATAAAGTATCGTAACAGCCTTAGGGAAATGCAAACAATTCTAGTTGTTTTCTCTATCATGGGAGTAGTCAGTTCAGTTGGTTAGGTTGTTAACATGTAGTTGAGAATGCACATGGGGTCAATTCTAATTCTGACTGGGGAAGACTTGAGACCTGCCTCATGACTGTTTCCTTGAGAATACAAGACAATAGGAAACCGAATGACAAAAAAAACCTGCCGTGAAAACAGTTCAGGATGAAGCATCAGCAGAAATGAGCCAAGGACCTGCCTTTGGGCAGAAAACACTTGAATAAATGGATTTTTTATCCCAGCTGTTTCTTATATGGAGAATATCTCAAATACCTAACTTGATGGACATGGTAATAAACCTTACAATTTTTTTTATCAGTCCCACTACCACCTATTATAATAAATATGAAATTAAATGTAATATTTGTCACCATTATTTGCAGAATAATTTTTCACAGCTTGGGGCTGAACAATTAACAATGCATTTTTGCCAACTGAAACTTGACGTAACGATCACACACAGCACAGCTAGGTTTCAGATGTGGCAGGGAGAAATGGTCACCCAGTATCATGAGTGGTACATTTTTTGAGAACAGTGAAACCCCATTCTACTACTAATGTCAAAAGTCAACCCTTTAGTAAAAATCATGATAAAAGCATGTAGGTAAAATTTGTTTTGATATTCCAGGGCCTCCATTTGTGCAGCATGACTGCAGTGCCTTTTGTTAGCTATTAATCCAGTTAGGTTATGTTGCAGCAAAGTGTGTAGTCACTGGTAGGTGAATTACAAGCAATTATAAAAGTAAAGCATATGTCACAGGAGCATGTATCTTAAATTTAAGGTCAAATAGGAAGGCATAACTGTTTTACTATTGTTGAAAGTCTCCATTGAACCTCTATAAAATAATAATCAAAATGATTCCAAAATGTCAAAACTGGATTACTGTGGGATTGATATCTTATCTGTAGATTTCCAGGATTAAGTTGTTCAGCCAAAGTGAAGAGCAACCATCTTGTTTGCACCTAGAACAACACAGTTTCTTTAATAACCTTCAGCTGCACTTATGAGCAAAGTGAGTAGAGCACGTTTCCCATTACCTGTCAAGCCTGTGTAGACAGCTATTTTCCCCTACAGTAATAGCAGGCTGCTGTTGAACAGGGTAATAAACACCTACTGAGTGGGATGTAGCGTGAAAAGATCTCATCACCTGCCATTAACACGCTAATGAATAATTCAGCAAGGCCTGTCGTATCTGTCAGAAAAGCTCACGTCTAACCACTCTGCTGTGTGCAGCCTTGCACCAAATGAGCAGAGACAGAGTCACTGAAATCCACATGACAAATTGGTGGCTGGGTGCTGTGTATTTCAGTGATGGAGCAGGTGTGTTTACCTCAGGACGACTGTCTTTACTACACCGATTCACTCTGATGAGGACCCTAATGTGTAATATCTCACAATAAAGGGAGCTTTTGTGAAAGCATTAAATTATTTATTTCCAGTTCACTCTGCTGAAGATAAAGACTATCGGTTGAGGGAATGGGAAAAAAGAAATGTAATTTACATTTGTCCTTTCTATTGCCTCTGCATGAATAAAAATACTTCACCAATAAAAATTCTAAATATCGACAATTATATTTATGTCTTGCTTACAAGGCCACATTTTCAAATTTTCTGCATTAATATATTGTGAGTAAATATTTTGCAGTTCACTACAAAATAGGGAAAAAAAACTTAGATTGTTCTGAAATATATAATAAAACACATACAATTTTTATTTGCAAGTAAACAACACATAAATGTAAATAGCATATGATTATTTTATGTATGTAGATAAAATTTGAAAATATGTTTAAATATTGAATTAATGCATTAAATACTTGACATAATGTAGTCAACATTGAAGATTTAACCCACAGCAGTATCACAATCTGTTACAGTTCATACAGCACAAATGGAGGAGCAAGTCCTTAGATTATGGGTTCAATGAAGAGGGATTGTTTACTTAATGGCAATGCAATACATTTTTTATTCTTCAAGTTCCATGATGATAAAGCACACTTGACCTTTTTACAAAATTAATCCTTGAAGAAACTCAGTCATTCATATCATAGAATCACATTCGTATATTTCACTTAGTCAAAGAAGTTTAAAGATTAAATGAGAAAAAAAAGGCCAATAGTCGATTGCAGAGATAACTGAATATATTAGTTTGATTACCAGGATGTTAAACCAAGCATACGATTGCCTCAGTACAATATTGAGACACAAAATTAGGATACATTAAAGGAACACAGAAGGATGGGTTTGCAAATTTACACTTAAACTTAGTGTTCCCAGGTGAGAAAAAGTAGCAGCTGGAAATCACTATACTGTAAGTCCTCCTGGGGGATGTGCCTACATCATGCAGGATTGGATTTGTCTCTGACCCTCTCCTTAGAGAAATAAGCTGTTGACATTCAACGTCTAGGCTTGCTCATGAAGAATGATTACTTGACTAAAGTTCTGTCAGCCTACTAGTATCCAGAAAGCATTCCCAACAAACCTTTGCCTTGAAGCTTAAGTATCAACAAAATTCAACCCACGTCTAAACTTTCCACCTCACTCCAGACTCAGTGGACTTTGTCTCCACTAATAGTTTTGAAATCTTAACTTTTAGTTCATTCATTGAATAAGAATAAAGCTGCTAGTATTTATTATATAACCCTTCAGTGTGGAAGCAGGCCATCAAATCCACACCAACCCTTTGAAGAGCATCTCTTCCAGACCCATTCCACCTAACCTACACCTACAACCCTGCATTTTCATTGGCTAATCCACCTAGCCTGTATATACCTGAATACTATAGGGAATTTAGCATGGTCAATCCACCCAACCTGCATATCTTTGGACTATTATCAATTGGGATTGTGAGCATTAAGTCAGTGTTAACCACATTGTTGTGTGTCTGGAGTCACATGCAGGCCAGCCCAGATAAGGAAAGCAGATTCCCTTCCTTTAAAGATATTAGGGAACAAGATGAGCTTTTTTTTTCTGTCGATCAATGAGGGTTTCATGGCACCATGACTGAAGTTAGCTTTCAATTCCACATTTTAATTAATTAATTATTTAATTGCATTTTAATTCCACAAACCTGTTGGTTTTGAACCCATTTGCCCAGGATATTAGCCCAGGGGACTTGATTGACTAGTCCAATGATATTACCACTAGTATCCCCTAAAAAACACAATCCTTCCCAATTCACCATGAACCCTGAACCAGTGGCACAAAGTTCAGAAATCAAAGAGCTGTCACCATGGTAAAGGCATAATAAAGACAGACAGCTACCAGCAGCACATTTGTTGAGGTCATCCATCAACTGAAGACAGCGCTAACAACTGATTTAAAAATCACACAATGGCAGGTTATTGTCCAACAGGTTTAATTTGAAGTACTAGCTTTCAGAGCGCTACTCCTTCATCAAGTACCTAGTGGGGCAGGATCATAAGACACTAAATTTACAGCAAAAGATCACAGTGTCATGCAACTAAAACAAGACATTGAACAAGCCTAGATTGCCGTTAGGGATTTCATCTTTTAGAATGGGTTGCAGGCTTCGGTTCATTAACATGTAAATCCCAGAATTTCCTTTAAGTCACATTCTTGAGATAACTTCAGGTTTTATAAAGAAAGGTGACATCTCAGTTCAGGCAATATATTAAAGGAGTGAGGTTGGAGTCTGTCTGTATCCTAATCCTGAGTCAGACTGGTTCTATTTCCAAAGATGAAATTCATAAAATGTTAAATGCTGCATGCAAGGATGCCCTGAGGTATGGTACATTGGTGAGATCAAGTAGATGCTACACAATGGATGAATGGACACTGCGCAACAATTGCCAGACAGGGATGTTCCATCCTAGTCAGGGAACACTTCAATGGTCAGGAACATTGGGCCTCAGATCTTTGGGTGACCATCCTCCAAGGCAGATTTCAGGATATGCAACAATGCAGAGTAGAGACCAATAGCCAAGTTCAGTACCCATGAGGGTGGCTTCAACCGGTACCTTGGGTTCATGCCTCACTGACCCCACTACACTGTACACTCTCAAGCACACACAAAAGCACACACACACTCTTGCATGCTCACACACTTATGTACACCCTCTCTCATATACACGCTCTCTCTCAGAAACACACACATACACCCCCACACTCACATCCATGCACACACCCTCTTCCAGGCTTATACTCCATCACACTCACACACACATCTACCAAGCATGCACACATGCAAACACACACTTTCTCACACTCAAACGCACATACTCACATATACACACTCACATGCACATACTCACATGCACACATTCGCATTCTGTCTGTCTGTCTCTCTCTCTCTCTCCCTCACATGTACATGCACACACATAGGTCTATGGGGTGAATTTGCATTTGCAGAATTGTTTTTGCAATACATTTCATTCTTGCTCAAAATGTACACAACCTGCAGGCAGTCAATGCAGGCATTAATCCATATCATATTTTATAAATTCCAACTTTGGAAATATAACTAGACTGATTCGCAATCGGGATGCAGACAGACTCTAAACTCACACCTTTAACATATTGTCTGAAATGAGATGTCATCTATTTTTATAAAACCTTACATTATCTCGAGAATGTGACTTAAAAATGTTCTGGGATTTTCATATTATTGAACTGAAACCTGCAACCCAATCTAAAAGATGAAAGATTTAACAGCAATCTGGGTTTGTTCAATCTGCCATTTTAATTGCATGACACTGTGATTTTTAACTATAAATTCTGAGTCTTATGATCCTATCCCACTAATTACCTGATGAAGGAGCAGGGCTCTGAAAGCTAGTACTTCCAAATAAATCTGTTGGACTATAACCTGGTGTTGTGTGATTTTTAACTTTGTCCACCCCTGTCCAAAACCGGCACCTCCATATCGTATCAACGGATGTTAGAACACACTGACAGCTGACAAACTGAAGATACCTGTTTTCAAAATACCTCCCTCTTCCTCTTGGCAGACAGATTAAAGTTTGATATACCCTCTCAGATGAGGTCCACTTCAGGTCGAAGATTCTTATTGAGGTCTGTTGCTTTGTTTGCCTGCTTTTAACATCAACAAGGAATGGGAGATATCATTAAGAAAAATCTTGAAATAACGCTATTAAAATGTTCCCAATAATAATTTTTAAGCTTAAAATGCATTCTAACCAAGTCAAAAAGTAACTTCTTTGAATAAATATTGCTGAATGTGGAAGCACAGCAGGCTCTTTACAGCTTTATGCAGTATCTTGAACAGATAAAACCAACTCCTGCCAATTTTAGACACATTTCTTCTGCCATGAAATATTTCCCATTCCTGAATGTGAAGTGGAGGTTTGTATAAACTGTCACATGCACATGTCA
This sequence comes from Chiloscyllium plagiosum, assembly GCF_037043375.1. Classification (NCBI taxonomy): domain Eukaryota; kingdom Metazoa; phylum Chordata; class Chondrichthyes; order Orectolobiformes; family Hemiscylliidae; genus Chiloscyllium; species Chiloscyllium plagiosum. Next base: position 73,085,452 of record NW_028270140.1, read on the forward strand.
CTGTCACTGAAAAGACAGTTTTGTCCGTTTCTGAAACAGTCTATAATAGGTTCAATTATGTATAATGGTTATTTTTAAAATAGCTTCTATTATGAATAATCTCCCTGTCAAACGGTTGTTATCTGACTTCTACTGCTGCAAGTTATTGTAATGGCCACATTATAGACAGAGACAGTCAAACTGTCAAACTTTAACAATGGGTGTGTTTTTTTTCCCCAAGAGAAAAATTGATAATCATCATCATTTATCTACTAACAGCTCCATAAGGTCAGTGCAGGGAGAATGACCATTAGTACTTCTACAAGTAATAGAAAAATTGCATGAATCATCTACAGCTGCATGAAAGTGCAGCTTAAACAGTGCATCAACAGGAAAATGCAAATGTGGTCCTCTCATATATGATTTTAGAGCATTTCCAATGTATTTTTGTGGGCTCACAAGTCTCAGTTTGAGTCAGTAGACACTGATCTCAGGGTAGAAGAGTGTGGTGCTAGAAAAGCACAGCTGGTTAGGCAGAATCCGTGGAGCAGAAAAACCAATGTTTTGAGCATAAGTTCTTCATCAGGAATGAAGGGGTGCCCCAAGGGGGCTGCAAGATAAATGGGAGGGAGTGGGGCTGCAGTGAAGATAGCTGAGAATGCAATAGGTAAATGAAGTTGGGGGTGAATGTGATAGGATGGAGAGGAGGGTGGAGCGGATAAGTGGGAAGGATTTTGGACAGGTTGGACAGGTCAAGAGGGCTATGCCGAGTTGGAATGTTGGATCTGTGATCAGGTGGGGGGAGGGGAAATGAGGGAGCTGGTGAAATCCATATTGATCCCATGTGGTTGGAGGGTCCCAAAAAGGAAGATGAGGTGCTTTTCCTCCAGTCGTCGGGTGGTATGGGTCTGGCGATGGACCTGCATGTCCTTGGCAGAGTCGGAGGGGGAGTTAAATGCTCGGCCACGGGACAGTGGGGTTGTTTCGTGCATATGTTCCAGAGGTGTTCTCTGAAGCGTCCCTCAAGTAGACATCCTGTTTCCCCAATGTAGAGGAGACCACATCAGGAGCAACGGATACAGTAGCTGATGTGTGGAAATGCAGGTAAATCTCTGACAGATGTGGAAGGCTGATCTCAGGGTAAACAGTTCTCCATTGCTTGTTAAAGCTGCTTGCCCAAAAATGTCACCAAGTTATTTTAGAATATGTGCCATAGTTGTAAGTGAGCTGTATAATGCTGTACAGTCACTATAATGCTGAAAACCTGTGCTTCAAAACTACCTGTTTCTCTAACCAAGCTATCCATTTAGAATGCATCCATACTCCATTAATTTTGAGTAGTGTAGTTTACTAAGAAGATGTTAAGGGCCAACATTTTCAACCTCAACACATTATATCATGAGTTCTCAGGATGTTGTCCCAGGAACAACCATCTTCAGCTACTTCATTAAAGAGCTTCTCTCCATCATTAGGGTCAGAAGTGAAGATTATCACTGATGATCGCACAATACTCAGTTTCATGCACAACTCCTCAGATACTGATGTTGTCCTTGGTAGCAGTCAATAATACCTGAACATCACACACAATTAGATTGATAAATGGAAACATTTGATATCAAGATTCATGTATAGAAGTGTCAGCGAATAGATGGCACAGTGGCTCAGTGGTTAACATTGCTGCTTCATAGAACCAGGGATCTGGGTTTGATCACAGTCTCAGGTGACTGCATGGAGTTTACACATTCTCCCCAGACCTGTGTGGGTTTCCATCAGGTGCTTGGGTTTCCACCCGCAGTCCAGCAATATGCAGGTTAGATAGTTTGACCATGCTAAATTGCTCATAGTGTCCAGGGATTTGCAGGTTAGATGGATTAGCAGGTTACAGGGATAGGGTAGGGGGTTGGTCTGTGTGAGATGTTCTTTGGAGATTTTAGTGTTGACTCGATGGGCTGAATGGCCTACTTCCCCACTGTCAGATTCTATAATGCTCAAAGTATCATTTCCAATACAAGAACCTAATCACCACCACCTTCCTTTGACAAAAACATTCCTAATGCTAAATCCCCATCAACAACATCTTATAAGTCACCACTGACCAGAAACCTAACTCAGCCATATGTATTATGGCAACAAGATCCAGTCAAAGACTGAGTTGTCGACAGCCAATAACAAATGGCCAATGGCCAGCTACAGCTTGTCAAGCATCTACAAGGCACAAGTCACCGATGTGATAGAATAATTTTGTTTACCTGAATGAATGCAGCTCCAAGAACATTTAGAAAGTTGAGTCATCCAGAACAGGTAACCTGTTTGATTAGCACTTCATTCACCAGCATGCAACCATACATGCAGTCTGCCACTGCAAAACTGCGGCTGCAACAACTCACCAATACTTCTTTGTCAGCACCTTCAAAGCTGCTGCTTTTACACCATAGAAGGTCAAGGTAGCTAATGCACAGGAGCACCTCCAACTGCAAATGATTTTTAAACAGTGATTCCTCGTTCTAGATTCTTCTATAAGAGAAAACACCCTCTCCACATCTATCACATCAAGCTTTCTCAAGATCTTTATGTTTCAATGAAATCACCCCTTACTCTTTTACACTCCAGGTACTTGTCTAGTAAACCTTCTCTAAACTGCATTCAATATATGTGCATCCTTCCTTAAATAAAATGACCAATATTGTTCATAGTACTCCAGATGCTATCTCACCAATACTTTATATAATTGAAGCATAACCTACCCACTATTGTATTCATCTCCGCTTGCAATAAATGATAAAATTATATTAGCCAGAGGCTAGAAAATAGATCAGGAAAGAAGCAGTGACTGACAGTTAAAGGGATATTTAAAATGCTCAGAATAAGTACATTCCTACTACAAAGGAAAATTCCAAGGGGAGAACAAGCCTTCTGTGGTTAACTAAATAAGTTAAGAAGAGTATCAAATTTAAGGGAAAAAAAATACTTGTGCAAAGATAAATGGCAGATTAAATGAATGGTCAGTATACAAAGAATGTCAGAGAATGACTAAATGGTTATACAGTTGAAGAAACTTTGAGAGGAAGCTACACAGGGATGTAAAACCAGATAGCAAGAGTTTTGACAGATAGTTAAAAAGGAAGAGATTACATGAGTCCTCCAGACCATGAGAATTGGGAGTTAATAGTGGTTAATGATAAAATTATGGAAATAATGAATACATATTTTGCTTCTGTTCTCAGCATAGAGGGTGTAATAAGTACTCCAATAACACCTGTAAGTCAGGAGGTTGAAGGAAGGCAAGCATTTTATGACATTATAATCACTAGAGGGAGTATTACTCAGCAAATTAATGGAGCTGCAGATTGATAAGTCTCCAGATTCTGATAGGTCTCACCATTGGCTTTTAAAAGTATTGACGAATGAGTTAGTGAATGTATTAGTGTTAATTTTCTAAAACTTGGCAGATTCTGGAAAGGTTCCATTTGGCTGAAAAGTAGCAAATATCATTCCTCTATTCAAGCAAGGAAGGAAGCCAAAAACAGGAAATTATAGGCCGGTTAGTTTGAGGTTTGCCATGGGAAAGCTGTTGGAATCAATCATTAAAAGACAATTGCCGCACACTTAGAAAATCTCAAGGTAATCATGAAGAGTCAGAATGATTGTTAAAAAATGGAAATTGTGTTTAACCGATTTATTGGAATTCATTGAATAAATAACATCCTTGTGAATAAAGGAGAGCCAATTGATGTACTCTACATGGATTTCTAGAAGGGATTCAACAAAGTTCCATTTAAAAGGTTATTGTGCAAAGTAGGAGTTTATGGTACAGTGGTAACATTCGCATGAATACAAGACTGGCAGGCTGGTAGATAACAACGAGTATACATAAATGGGTCTTTGTCTAATTGGTAGAATATGATAAATGGGATCTCACAGGGACCTGTGTTGGCCATCATCTTTTTACAATTTGTATCAGTGATGTAGATAAGGGAATCAAAGGCAATATGGTTAAATCTGGAGATGACAAAAAGATAGTCACGAAATTAAATTGTGAGGATGATGTAACACAGATGCACACTAATCTAAGAAATTTGTCCATAATCAAGCAATCCAGACTCTAACAAAACAAAAAACTGCAGATGTTGGAGATCTATAACAAAATAGAAATTGTTGGAGAAACATTTTGCCTACAGCCCTACTAGTATGAAGTTGCCTGATCTCTAAAGCTAAGTAGACTCAGGCCTGGTTAGTACTTTGAAGGGAGATTGCCTGGTCAAGGTGCAGTAGGATAGGGGCCCTTTGTGGTACAGTAGTAGTATTCTTATCCCTGAATTGGGAGGCCAAAATTTAAGCCTTACTGCATCCATAATATCTTTAAATAATATGGTTTAAAAAAAAATTAAATAAAACAAATTAAGTGAGTAGGTATAAATCTGGCAGATTGTGAAAATGTGAAATGCTTCACTTTTAGATGAAGAGTATTTTAGATTAGATTAGATTAGATTACATTGTGGAAACAGGCCCTTCGGCCCAACAAGTCCACACCGACCTGCCGAAGCGAAACCCACCCATACCCCTACATTTACCCCTTACCTAACACTACGGGCAATTTAGTATGGCCAATTCACCTGACCCTGCACATCTTTGGATGGTGGGAGGAAACCGGAGCACCCGGAGGAAACCCATGCAGACACGGGGAGAACGTGCAAACTCCACACAGTCAGTCGCCTGAGGCGGGAATTGAACCCGGGTCTCTGGCGCTGTGAGGCAGCAGTGCTAACCACTGTGCCACCGTGCCGCCCACAGTATTATTTAAGTAGAGAATGATTGCAGAATTCGGAGGTGCTGAGGGATCTGGGTGTCCTAATGCATGAGTCACAAACAGTTAGTAAGCAGGAACAGCAATAAATTAAAAAGGAAAATGAATAATAAAAATTGAACATGAAAGAAAAGATTTTATGTTTCAGTCCTGCAGGGCATTCGATAGCTATCATCTCAACTACTGTGTCTAGTTTGGACTCCTTGGAAGGATGTAAATGCATTGGAGGTGGTTCAGAAGAGGTTTACCAGATTGATACCTGAAATGAGCAAGTTGTCTCAAGAGGAAAGTTTCAACAGACTGAGCTTGGTTTACAGCAGAGTTCATATGGATGAGGAATGATTTGATTGAAGTTTATAAGATCCTGAATGGCCTTGACAAGACAGATGTGTAAAGGATGCTTACTCTTGTGAGTCTGTCCAAAACTAAGGGGCATTGTTTTTAAGTTAGGACAGAGATGATAGGAAATTCTTTTCTCTCAGAGGTTGTGAGACTTTGGAACTGGTTGCCACGGGCAGAAGTGGAGAAGAGGTTGTTGGATTTTTTTAGGCTAAGGTAAATAAATTATTGCTAGGCAAAGGAATTAAAGGTTATTGGAGTTGATGGGAATATGAAATTTGAAACCTAAACAGATCACCATTATCATATTGAATGGCAGAGTATGCTTTAAGGGCGAAAGGGCCTTGTTCTGTTTTGAATTCATATTTTCATAATTGTCCTGCTTTTTGTGAACAGGGCATACCTCAGCAAATTTCCACATTGCTGGATGTATTATCAGGTTGAAAGTACTTAAGGAAATCTTTTAGGTTTGATCAAAGTTAATACAAGAAGACACTTGCATTTTAATATGAAGCAAATTTATTAGCTTAATCTACTTTACATATATTCGAGACAGATGCAAGCTAATAAGTGAATCTATTAGCTTAAACTACTTAAAATACATATCTTTTGTATACTTAATATACATATACATATCTCACTAACTCCAGCCTGATGGTGAAAAGTTCAATAAGTGGGGCAATGTCTCTGATATTAATATTATTCTGAATCCAATATGATGTGCTGAATCTCCATTTTGTAATGACTACACTACTTTTCTAACCTTAACGACAAGCTAAGGAACAAATCCAGGGGCCCATATAACAAATAAAAACCGGACAGTTCTCACAGACAATTCAGTTGTCACAGACTTACCTCCCAGGCTGTTTTTGCCTTTGGCCTGATTTTCATGTACTTTTCCACTTTCGTTCAATTGCTCAATGCCATGGGCATTCTAATGATTCATACTTAATGGTCTGGTTTGAAGAAACCATTTTCAAGTCCAAAACAATACTAGGTGATGTGCAGCCAATTCTGGAACACACCACTTCAGTACTATTGCCAGGGTGTTGTCTAGGCCCGTAGTCTTCAGCCATTTCTAGAAATGAAGTGCAATGAATTGTGCTGAGGCAGTCAGGAGGAAGCTGAAATGGATAAGCCACTCAGTACTTTTAACAGACAACGATTGCAAATACTTCAGTCTTATCATTTTGCATTGATGTCTTTGACCCCCATGTTGTTGAGGATAGGGATATTTGTGGAGCCTCCTGTTAATTACTTAACTGCCAACATCCTTCACATTGAATGTGGCAGGAGTGCAGAGTTTAGATCTTTGGTTGTGGGAACCCTTAATCTTGTCTATCAAATGCTGCTTCTGCTGTTTAGCATGAACGTAGCCCACTTTTGTAGTTTCAATAGGTTCAGCCCTTAGTCTTAGTTTGTCTGATGCTGCTCTTGGCATGCACCCCTACACTCTTCATTGAATCAGTGTTGGTTACCTGATCTATGATCTCATCATATTGTGTCATATTTTGTTGGATCATGCTCCTGTGGTGCACTTTGGAATGTTTTATTATATTAAAGGAACTATATAAATCCAAGCAGTTATTTTGCATAGGTTACTTGGGGCTATCACAGACATAATTATTGCCTTAAAGGTTAACATTGGCTTAACTTTTGCATAGTTTTTATTTAAACTTTAAAAAGTTTAAAGACAGTGAAACAAATTTGTTTAGAACCAAAGCCGTACCTGCATCTGCGTACTTTTGTCACTCTATCGTCACTGCCAGGAATTAGTGGAAGCATGAGAAAAATAGAAGAGCTTTGTTTGGCATAATTTGGTGTGACTTTCCATAGTAAGAGTCATCAAAACAGCTAACGACCATTGAATTACTAGCAATGAGCCTTTATGTGTACAACGTGTGAGACACAAGAAACCCCCATTTAGTGTACAGAGCTTTGTTTATTATTATTCACAAGCATGTAACAAAAATAAGTTACATGGTTCGGAACCACAATTGAAGTGAGTGAAACTTGACAGGTCTGATTCAGACTCTCAGAATCAATACAGCTATAAATATACAATTGTCAACATTAATATACACATTTCCTTATTCTGTACTCACTGTACACTGACAGCCACTGTAATAAGTCACATTTGTTGTGCCATACTTCCTCTATTTTTTTCTCTCTCTACTCCTCTCTATTATTGAAACAAAGGGGCTGTATGTCTTCGTCTATTGTTTAAACAGAGAAGCAGTCGGATGGCTTGCTCTGCGGTCACAATCAAAGTTGTTTGGTGGATGATTGACGGAAGATAGAAAAGATGAATTTCAGTGTGTTCAAATCTATCCTGACTGCTAAAAGGAGGTGTTCACTGACGGCGACGTTAATGAGAATCCACAGCAATTGTCTACAGTCTTTGACCTCTCAAGCCACTGATGACTAACAACCTTCACATGCAGTTCATGTTCCTTTACAATGCATGACTGAATAATACAGTCACATATCAGCTCCTGTAAAGGAGTCTCATAAATGGAAAAAATAATAGAAACCAAAAGAGGGTGCTGAGTGCTATGTTTATAGCATTGAAGTCTGTTATAACGTGGTTCAATTGACCACAAATTCACTTATGGCATTGTGATCTCATGGCTCCCAAAAGAAGTAATTCTCTATTTAAATTTTTATTTTGCTAATTAAATATAGGAGAAAATAGGAGTTTTTTTTTTGTTAATGCAGCCTAGCTATAACAAGGTTTCACTTTTTGAACCTAAAATCTACATTATTATGGTCTTCATCTGTACATGTGAGTCATGAATTTCATTCAATAACATGAGAATCTAAAATGGACATAATGTTTAAAAGGATGTATTTGTGCAGAAGATGGTGTCGGTCCCACTGTTGGGTATGAATAATGGCACAGAATTAGGATGAGTGATAGTGCACCTTTCATGTGATGCCATTAATGCAGACATTGTGAAATTAATTTCAGAATGCCTTATGAGATTGCAACAAATTTCCTTTCAAAATGTCAGTATTTGTTTAGCTGTCTTGAATAGATATTGTTTTTAATAGTTTGAACTATACCCTTTTTTCAAATCATCAAATGAGGTGTTGCATCTTAAAGAACAAAGTAAAAGCACAGAACTCTGATATAATATCTCATTAGGAAGGAATGATCAAATTGAATTTCATGTTCTGAAGGTTTACGTGGAATCACTGTAATTTTATTTGAGTCCCAAGTCTCTCCTTTCATTTCTACTGACATCAGCAGGAGTTTGGCAACTTGCCAGTAAAACCACACATTAGAAATGGCACAGTTTTCATATCTGATTGTATAAAATGACTTCAGCAGAAATGCAGACCTGGCAAGTTTGTGGTTTTCCTATAAATTACACTAACACTGTGTCCAATTGTATATATAATTTCAGATTTTCAATTTAAACTTGCTGCTGTGTCAGCTTTGCCTATTCTGATATGTCTAACACATTTAACTTAAAATGAAGGGTATGGCATTTCATTACTTTGAAGATAATATTGTCAAATGTATTTGCTGTAGGGCAGGAGCCCCCTCTTTTGCCATTGTGATCTCTCAAGTGTGCAGTAACTTTTCAATTGCTTGTTTTTTTTTGTTGTTGCTCATACAATTGCAGTAATATTTTTATAACTGGCTCTGTAAGTTCAATTTAATGCACTTGAACATGATTTAATATAATGTTAAATTATATGCAGAAAAGCAACCAAACCTGTATGAATTAGTGAAGCTGCTTAAAGGATTATTTTTCAGGGTGATAAATTTCATCTTGTTTTTGTAATTTCTTTAATCTCTATGTTTTATATGTATGCATCTTTCCCTTTTATTGTGTCAGTAACCCAAACAGAAAATTCCTCAAAAGATCTTAATATCATTTAAAAGTAACTTAGATTCAAATTTTGCCACTTAAATAGAACAAAATTAATTTACAAATATTCTATTTTAATCTGTTAACAGCATAGCTTTTTCCAATGATCTGAAACCTAACCAAGCAGATCAATCAAATTAATATCAAATATATAATTTAAATGTGATACCTTATTTTTCTTTAGTCAGTAGATAAACCTGTTTATCAGCATGTCAAACACAGTGATTATTGAGCTGGATATTTAACATGCTGATAGACATCAGAATTATCTCACAATGGATCTATTCTCCTGGTGCAAGTTATTCACCAAATTTCCTGCAATTAACTAACCAGAGAGATAAATAAAAGCAAAGTACTTCAGATGCTGGAGATCAGAAACGCAAACAGAAATTGCTGGGGAAATTCATCAGCTCTGGCAGCATCTGTGAAAAAAAATTCATTAATGTATCAATTCCAAAGCCTCTTCTTTGGAAAAGAGTCCTGAAGAAGAATCAAATTGGTTTCAATACGTTAAGTCTGTTTCTCTCTTCACTGATGCTACCAGACCTGATGAGTATTTTTGACATTTTCTGTTTTTAACCACACGCTTACCTAGCATCATCCAAACTGTACAGTGTTGTAATGTCACCATACTTTTGCTTGACTCTACACTTTGGTTTTCTTGTAATCTAATCCTCTACTTTCTATACTCCAGGCAATCAATATTCCACATACCAGTCTACCTTTATCCCGTACTCTACAATCCAGACATTTTGTAATTCCATGCTATAATTTCAAAACATCTAACTTAATTATATTCACTGAACAACCCTTATTCACTGGTTTATTTAGCTCTTCAACTAATTCCCACAGGTCAGTCAGTAATGACCTATTGTTTTGAATTTCATGTTGATTATTCCATTAGGCCTGAAAGTCTCTTTAGATGAGTACTGATAGCATCCTTTATAATCCTCTGAAACATTATCTCCACTTGCCCTTTAATTGGCATAATTTTGCCTTCCAAAATGCCTCTTGAAAACCTATCCTGAGAGTTTCACTTCCAAACTAATGTCAATAGCTGTTAAGCGTAAAGCATTGAGGTGGGTCAGGATTTGGTTAAGTAGGAAAAGAAGAGACACTAGATTGCAATGATTGGTGATATTGAGGCAGTTGCCCAGTGATCCAAGCCAAGGTAATATAAAGAAAATTTAATACAGTCTGTAATTTTACTGCTCTTGGCACACTAAACTAAGCAGTCAAATATAATAATTTGATATACTAAAAATAACAATGAGAGATTTACAGTATTTATATGTGAGATAGAATCTAAAGTCTTAGAGAACTCTTACTCAACCCTTGCAACACCAATCCAACCACTACCCACCCACTACCTTTTTCAACCTGACAGAATTTCCCCCAACTTGAACACATCTCCTTTAATGCAGAATATTTCCTCAGATAAAATTGATCACTACAGTAGCACCAAAGAATATCAGCTTCAGTCTTTGTTCAAATATAACGCATTCTGGATTTCTTTTCTCATTACATTGTTAACCAGGTCAGTGCTGTTTCTGGCTTTGTCCCAGTTTGGAAAATCTCATGCTCTTTCCTTCAAATGTTGACCTGTCCTTTAGGTTTAGATAATCAATGTGTCACCCTTCTTGTTTTATACCAGACCTCCTTCCCTTCAGTATTCAATATGATTCTTCTTCAAAACTGCAGAAGAGTGTTACATCATACTCAAAATGTTAACTTTATTCCTCTCTCCACAGATGCTGCCAGACCTGTTGAATTTCTCCACCACGTTTTGTTTTCATTTCAGATTTTCAGCATCTGCAATAATTCATTTTTATTTTACTATTGCCATTGAACTTCCAATGTGGATTACATTTCCTTCTCCATGAGTTCTCACAAAGTAGCGTTTAACATCAATATTTCTAAGATGTTCTTTTGCCTCTGCCAAAGGTTCTCCATTTCCTGGGGCTGTGACCCAACCTTCTCATCTCCATCTCATTACCATGACAGGTTTTGTCTTGTTCTCATCTTTTGCCATTCCATCTTGCCAATACCACTTAAATAGTACAGAATTTATTTACAAATATTCTATTTTAATCCGTTAACAGCATAGCTTTTTCCAATAACCTGAAACCTATGTATGTTTCTGCCATTTCCAATTAAATAGCTTCCCATTTGTCTCCACTTACTTTTCAAAATGATTGACTGTTTAGTCACACACATACACACACTCACACACACACACACACACACACATACCCCTTCCCCTGTCCACCACTACTGTCAGTCACTACCTTTTCCTGGATACTATCTTTTCCTGGACACATGCAAAGTAAGTAACATCCATTCATTCACAATCACCTACACCACAGCACTGGACCTCAAATAAGTCTTACATATGACTTACAACTTGGCAAGCTGTACCAAGTGGGAATTAGAAAGGACTCTTCTGTAAAGAGAAGAATATGCACACCTTTTTTCACCAGAAGGTAGTGGTAATCTGGAAGGCACTGCCTGGGAGGGTAGTTGAGGTAGGAAATCTCAATCTTTAAAAAGTACTTGAGTGTGCACTTGAAATGTCATAACATTCAAGGCTACAGGTAAAGTGATAGAAAGTGTGTTGATGTAGCTTTAAAGTAGCTTAGTCAGAGCAGGCTCGATGGCCCAAAATGCCTCTTCTGTACTGCATGATTCTATAACTGTCATTCTATGAGAGTTTAGTTGACTGTTTTGCCTAAAACTTGCATCTGAAAATGAAACACAGCTCTTTGTCATTCGTCACTTCAATTATTCATTTATTACAAATATGAGACTTCGTAAGACGATGGCATGCTTTAAACTGTCTTCTTTCAATTTAAGGTAACAAAAAGAACCAAATGCCCTGGAATTGGAAATAAAATGAAATTGTGCTGAAATCTGTCCAATGATAGATCCATCTGATTCAGTTGCCATAGGTACAGATTGAAACTCATAAAGCTCAAATGCTAGCATTTTTACCCTGATGAGGTCAGGTCTTGTTCAACATAGACTAGTAGTCAAAGTCAAACAGAGAGATTTAGAGAGAAAAACTGAATGCAGGAGTTATCATGAGAAGCAGATGGGGAGACTGTTTTATGCTACAATCAAGCAGAAGTTTGGCGAGAATAGATTTGCTTTTTGAAGAGAAGCAACTTGAGATTTAAACATCCAAGAGTCACCAGAGGGAAAAGCAGTAGAAGGAAACTGATTGGCTTTTGGGGCTTCGGTTGCACATCAAGCACTACTGCCTTAATGAAATTTTGAGTAAGGATGGAGACTAAAAGATTTTTTTGTTTCTCTTTATGCCACCTTTGGATCCCACTTCCAAACCGAAACAAATAAAAAGAGCTGTGCCTCTGAGGCGATTTCTGCCAGCCATTTGAATATACCTTTGACGGAGAACAGTACGAGCCTCAGAAGATGAATCATCAGGCTTTTCTCTTCAGCCAGTACATACAGGGGTCTACTGAAGAACTGGCTCTTGCTGAGTCCAGTCAAGATAATAAGCCTCTGGACCCAGCCATTTGTGTGGGGATGGAGATGTGCAGACAAGCAACGGAATGACTGGCAGAGGTTATGTGCAAACTGGAACAAAGGGCAGAGGAGTCTGTTCAAGTCTTATTTGTTGGAGTAGCTGCAGCATCCACGTGTATAGCTGCTTCCATGGAATGATTGATGGCTGTCCAGGGAAAGCCAGGTCCAGTGGAGCAATCAGCATCTCCAGGATATGCACAGGGACCTTCATTCCATTGCTGATGCTAAATGGGTGAGACGGGACGGAAGGACATTGATAGGTCTTCAGGTACTCATCACTTCAAAGGGTGAAGGAAATGCCATTGAGCACCAGCAAGGAGGGTGGAGCAACTAACAGGCACACAATGATTGACATCTCAGGGTACTTCAGGGTTTCACTTCTGTACCCTCTTCCTTCTGCCAGGGAACGAAATATTTCCATCAAGTCAGGCTTATCATTGAAGTTTGTTTATTGTATCGATAGGAATGGTTAAAAATGTGTTTAGCACACTTGCCTTCATTGTTCAGTATAGGAGTTGAGAAGTCATGTTGAGGTTGTACAGGATGTTGGTGAGGCCACTTCTGGAATACCATGTCCAGTTCTAGTTGCACTGTTATAGGAAGGGTATTATTAAGCCAAAGAAGGTCCAGAAGTGATTTACCAGGATGTTGCTGGGTATGGCAGATTTGAGTAATAAAGAAAGGCTGAATAGGCTGGGACTTTTTTCACTGGAGCATAGGAGGTTGAGAGGTGACCTTATGGTGGCTTATAAAATCATGAGGGTATACATATCATTAATGGGATGCTTTCTCTTCCCCAGTATATGGTTTTTAAAGGTTAGGGTTTTTTTTTAAAGTCAGAGAACAGACATTAAAAAACAAAATGAGGGGCAAGCTTTTTACACAGAGACTGGTTCATGTGTGGAATGAACTTCCTGAGGAAGTATTTTACTGCAGACACAGTTACAACATTCAAAAGACACTTTGATAAGTTCATGAATAGAAAGGTTTGAAGGGATGTGGGCCAGAAGCAAGCAGGTGGAACTAGTTTATTTTGGGATTATGTTTGGCATGGACTGGTTGGACCGTTTCTGTGCTGAATGACTCTATGTTAGTGCAAGTAATTTGCCTTCAACTCAAACTGCTGCCAGAGATAAAAACAGAAAGTTCTGAAGAAAGTTCTGGCAGCATCTGTGGAAAGAGAAAGAGGATTAAAGCTCCAAATCCAGTAAGACACCTCTTCAGAGTCAAAAGAAGCTGGATTGGCTGAGACTTTTTTTCACTGGAGCGTAGGAGGTTGAGAATGGCAGTTTATAAAATCATGGGGGTATGGATATTGTTAATGAGGTGCTTTCTCTTCCCCAGCAGAGGGGTTTTTAAAGGATAGGGGAAAATGCTGATTTTTATGCTCTAAACATAGGGGAGGAGGAGCAAATGGAACAGATGGTGAGCATTTCCAGACCAAAGAACTAAGGCAGTAGTATGGTGGTAAAGGAGAGATCAGATTTATAAAACGGGTGTAAACATTACCTGTGGAAAGGAAATAGTGGGTCCACTCTGGTGAGATCAAAGTCAGTAAGACATATCTAGGGGAGAGGTGGGAGTATAATGCAAACAGAGGACAGAGGGCATAGTTTGAAGTTGTGGAACTCAATATTGCATCTTACAGACTGTAAACTTTCTAAGTGAAAAATGAGGTGCTGTTCCTCCAGCTTGCATTGAGCTTCATTGAAACTGTAGCAGGCCAAGGGCAGACATGTTAGCATGGGAGGAAGGTAGCTTATTGAAATGATAATCAACTGGGTGATCAGGGTTATTCCTACACAGTGGAAGTGTTCCACAAAGCAGTTACGTGTCTCAAAGGAGTCTCAGCTTGGTCTCATCAGTGTGAAGGAGACGCCAACATTAGCCATGAATACAGGGGACCAGATTGAAAGTAGTACAAGCAATCAATAAAGCAATCAGTAAAATGATCAGGAAAGAGAGATCATGATTAGTAAGGAGAGATCACATCTGGAGTAAGGCACAGCCCGTGTGAGTTTATTGTTGGAATTTTAGAGCAGTATGGGAATTCAATGCAGCAGTGAGGGGGTACATTTTGCTTATTTTTCAATGTATAGTTTGTTAGATTTTTTTTAACAGGATAAATTGAAGCCCAAGATTGAGGGCTGAACACAAAGTAAAGAGGGACATCGTAGGAAAACTGTAAGTTTATTGGTTGGTAATAGCTACTAGTTTGACAATCAATTATAGATTTAAAACTATAGGATAAGTAGGAAATTGTTAAAAAACTAATAACTAAGTAAATAAATTAGAGAAGCAGGGCCAGATGATGTATTGTAACTGCATGATATGAGGGCTGGTGGACTCTATTGTGGTTCAGAGTGACCACAACTGGAGCAAGTATTGATTGCTCGAGGAACTCAAGCTCAGAATTGATGAGCTAGAATCTGTGCTTCAAATACTGTGACACGTAAACAAGGGGGAGAGTTATCTAGGCACAGTTATTCAGGAGGCAGTCATATCCCTGAGATTAACTACCTTAAATTCAGTCAGTGGTCAAGGACAGGAGGGTGTGACTGCAGGTGAGGCAGATAAAGGAATCAAGGAGGTTATGCTGAAGAAGTCTCAGCCGTTGATCTTGTCAAACAGGTTTAAGATTCTTGCTCTCTGTAAGGATGAGAGTGGGGCCATAGGGGGAATGAATGAACTGACTACAGCACCATGGTACAAGGAGCCATTCAAGAGGGGGGAAGAAAAGACAAATGTAGTTATAATCAAAGATAGTATGGTCAGGGAAATAGACACTGTTCTCTCTGGGCAGGATTAAGAGCCCCAAAGGCTGTGTTGCCTAGTTCAGGATCTTTCATCTGGGCTGCAAAGGAGCTTGGAATGGGAGGGGATAGATCCAGCTGTTGTGGCCCACATTGGTAGAAAGAGGAAGAGGTTCTACTGACGAAATATGAGCAGTTAGGGGTTAAATTAACAAGTAGATCCAAAAAGGATTACTACCTGAACCGTGACCTGTCTTACCCACCAGATCAGACCCCTCAAAACATTTCAAGAAAGTAGTCCAGACCCTAACTTCACTAGTTGTTTTAAACAGGTGTAAAGTGGATATTTCAGGAGAAATGTAGCTGATCAAACCACTTAGTTTTAAACAAAACAGAATTTATTTACAAGATTACCGAATGAAACACAAACTAAAGAGAACAGAATAGTGAACAACTTAACCTATCCGAAAGCCCATCAGATTATCCCAACTTAATGATGCTGCTCCAAATACTTGCAACAATCTTCATATATACCTTTGGCACAAAAGATAAAATCAAACTTAAGGTCTTACACGAGAGGGAGAGAGATGGTAGCATGGAGCACCTTCTTCCATGTAGCTGTTTCTTGGACCAGTGCCTCAAACTGACTGACTGCTTTCAGAGAATAGCCAGACTGCTAAAATTAAACCAAACCAGAGAAAAGCTGAGCTGGAAAAACTGGCCACTCCCCTTTCATTGTGCAAGTGTTTTTTTTTAAACTTGAAAGCCTTTTACCTGAGGTAGTCTCTGTTAGTTATAATTAAATTGGCCTTAAAACCCATCTAAGCCAGACATTTCGGAGTTGCTGCTTTTACAACCTCTCTGGAAAAAAAGGACAGCATACTCGTGTTAAATCAGCAGCAGCATCACATCTGATAGACACAGAATGAACAAAATTAAAAAGGTAAATGCAAGGCTCAAAGATTGGCATCGGAGAAATAGGCTCAAACTCATAAGACATTGGCACCATTACTGAGAAAGAGTGAAGCTGTTCCAATGGAAAGGGGCTCCACTTGAGTCATGCTGGGACCAGAGTCTTGGCAAATTGTATAACTAGGGCTGTGTATTGGACTTTAAACTAAATAGTAGGGGGTGAGTTCAGTGGCATGGAAAATGATAAAATTAAAGATGGAGAAGGTATGAGTGCAGGTTAGTGATGAGGCTAATTGCTGCCGGAAAGTAAGAATATGTGAATGTTATATTCTACCAAGGAATTCAAAATGTAGAGAAATTTTATAATAGAACAAAGTTAAAGGCTTTGTATCTTAATGCATGAAGCATTCAGAGTAAGTAAATGAATTTACAGTGCAAATTGAGGTAAACGAATATAATCTCATAGCCATTACAAAAATGTGGTTACAAGTAAATCAAAACTGGGAACTAAACATTCAGGGATATTTGACCCTTCAGAAAGACAGGAGGAATTGAAAGGTTGGTGGGGTAGCACTGTTAATAAAGGTGTATTGGGGACGGTTTTGAGACATGGTTTAGGCTTGGAAGACATAAAGTTCATTTGGGCCGAGGTAAAAAGCAGCAAGGGAAAGAAAACATTGTAGGAGTAGTCTACAGTCAGCGATAGCCCTGAACACTGAAATAAATTCAGAATCCAGCAAAGGAGGACTAAAAAGGGAACAAAGAAACAGAACATAAGCTATGAGGGTAAATGACATTAAAAGCTGCTTTAAGTACATAAAAAGAAAGAGTGAAGTCAATGTGAACATAGAACTCTTAGAAAATGAATCTGGGGAGATAGTTATGGAAAATGACAGAGGAATTAAACAGATACTTTCCATCAGTCTATATGATGGAAGATTCTGAGCACAGCATATTAATTCAAAAGAATTAAGTACCATCACCATCACTAGTGAAATACAGTTACACAATTAATGGGGCTAAAGGCAGATAGGTCTTCTGGCCCTGACAGCTTGCATCTTAGAGTCCTAATAGGGACAACCTCAGAGTTTGTGGATGCATTGATTATAACTTTCCAAAAATCCTTGGATTCTGGAGAATTAACGGAGGATTAGAAAACTGCTAATGTGACACACCTATTCAAAAGGGAGAGAGGCAAAAGCAAGTAACTATTGATTGATTGGCTTAACATCCATTGTTGGAAAAGTTTTATTATTAATTAATAAGGATGTAAAAGAAGAACATTTGGAATATCATAATTTAATCAAGCAGAATCAGCATGGCTTCATGAAAGGAAAATTACATCTGACTAATTTATTGGAGTTTTTCAAGGAGGTCTCAACCTGAGTGGATAGAGAGGAACCAGTAGATGTGTTGTATTTGGACTTCCAGATGGCATTAGACAAAACCCCACAATATTGGAGGTAGTATATTGACATGATAAAGAATTGACTCATGGGCAGGAACCAGTAACTAGGGACAAGGTTTTTTTTCCGGTTTGTGACCTGTGACCGCTAAAGTTCCACAGGGGTCAGAGCTGGGACCTCAACTCTTCATCTATTAATAACTTAGAGGAAAGAAGTGAAAATACTGCAGTCAAATTTGCTGATACAAAAATAGATGGAGAGGCAGCTTGTAAGAGGGATGCAAACACTTCACAGAGAGATATTGATAGGTTAAGTAAATGACCAAAACATAAGTCAATGAAATATAATGTGGGGAAATATGAAATTGTTCATTTTAGAAGGAAGAATAAAGAAGACAGTTTTATTTAAAAGGAGAAAAGTTGCAGAAAGCTGCAACACAAAGAGACTTGGGGGTACTTGCACATGAAACACAGAGAGCTAGCACACAAGTACAACAGGTAATCAGGAAGTTAATGGAATGTTGGCCCTTACTTCAAGGGGGTTAGAGTATAAAAGTAGGGAAGCCTTACTGCAACTGTACAAAGTGCTGGTGAGAACACATCTGAAATGCTGTGAGGTAGTTTTAGTCTACTTATTGAAGAAGGTATATCATTTCTTAAAGGCAGTTCAGAGAAGGTTCCCAAGAATGATTTCTGGTATGGAGGGATCAACTTACCAACAAAGATTAAACAGATTGAGATTCTATTCATTGTAGTTTTGAAGAATGCAACGAGTTCTTATTGAAATATGTAGGATTCTTAAGAGGCTTGACAAGATAAATGCTGAGAGAATGTTTCTTCCCAAGGGAGAGACTAAGACCACAGGGGACTGTCTCAGCGTAAGGGAGTGCCAATTTAAGACTGAGATGCGGAAGAATTTCTTTTCTCACAGAGGTGTAAATCTTTGGAACTCCTTGCCATGGAGAACTGTGGAGGCAGAATCTTTGTGTATATTTAAAGCTGAGGTAGATAAATTCTTCATCAGTAGGGGGAATCAAGGATTACAGGGAAAGGGCAGGAAAGTAGATGTGAGGAGTATTGGATCAGCCATGATCTTACTGAATGGATGAACAGTTTCGCAGGGCCAAGCTGCCTACTATAGTGCCTATTTCTTATCGCCTTTTGGTCTTCTTGTCTGAGTAAAATGCTGTATCACCTGGAAGGTGTGTTTGTGCCTTTTGACAATGAGGAGGGAGGAGCTGAATGGGCAAGTGTTCTTTCTGCTGTGATTGCATGGAGTGGGTAACTGTTAGGAACAATGAAAGAGTGGAACAGGAAGTTACAGAGGGAATGGTCAGTGGTATGCTGACAATTGAGGGAAGAGAAGATATGTTTGGTGGTGGTATCCTGCTGGAGGTGGGAAAAATGGTGGAAAAGAATCCTTTGAATGCAGAGACTGGTGAGTTGGAAAATGAGGACAAGAGGACCATATTTTTGTTCTGGGGGTAGGGGGGAAGAAGTGGGGATAGTTTTGCAGGAGATAAATCAGATATTATTGAGGGCTCAGTCAACCTCGATGGGGGATGCTCACGGTTGAGAACAAAGGAGGACACAACAGAGGCATGCCCATGTAAGCAGACATTGTTGGAACAGATATGATGGAGATGAGAAACTAGCCACTCTCAGGTTCTCTCAGGTCTGCCTCATCAGTACTCTCCTTGCTTCTTTTGCATGTTTGTCATCAGCAGTGGTTGCCTCATCATCTCTGTCAGACTTGGTTTCTTCTCCATCTGAGGAGATGGGTGATTGGTCTACCTGCCTTCAGCTACGTTCTCACTCCATTGCAGAGCTATTTTGTGCAGAATGCAGCAACCAGTCACTAACTGGAGACATTGACTGGCAAGTACTGAAGTGTCCTCCTGAGTGGTCCAGGCAATGGAAGCACATCCTCAGAAGACAAATTGTTTATTCAGTGTTAGATGACCAGCAGTCTGGCAGATGTAAGTGCTGACATTGCAAGTCATCCGCATAAACACCTCTCTACTCCCTTAAGTAAATAATCCTCTGTCAGTACTGTCCTTTATCTCTTTTACATCATTTCCTGACAGATGGCCCCACATGATGCTACAGGCTTTGTTCTTGCTGCACTTCTCCAAGGATCCATCACCCTCACTCATATCCAGTACAGAAAACTGGTGAGTAAGCAGGATCTCTGGGGGATGCTACACTACCTGCCTGTTACTCTTGGACTACTGTTGCTCTCTGCATTCCTGCCCCTAAGTTACTGTATGACCACCTCGCTGAACATGCTATTGACATAATTCCATAAGACCAGAAGACACAGGAGCAGAAATAGGCCTTTCAGCCCAACCAGTCTGCACCACCACTCAATGAGATCATAGCTAATCTGAGAACCCTGCCTTTCACATAAACCTGGTACTGCTAGTAATTAAAAAATCTGTTAGTTTTATTTTTGTTACTCATTCATGCGATGTGGGTGATTTATTGCTTATCCCTAATTGCATAGAGCACGGTTAATATTCAATCACATTTCTGCGGGCCTAGACTCATTGTAAGCCAGACCAAGTAAGGAGGGTTACACCCAAAACATCGACTTCTGCACCTCCTGATGCTGCTCGGATTGCTGTGTTCTTCCAACCTCCTGCCTGTCTATTTCGGATTCCAGCATCTGCAGTTTTTTAGTCTCAGACCAGGTAAGGACAGCAGATTTCCTGCTCAAAAGGGTATAGTGAACCAGATGGGCATTTACAATGATTGATAATGGTTATATGGTTGTCATTAGATTACCTTTTTGATTTTTTTTACTGAACTCAAATGTTATTCACATCTAAATTTAACTTACTTTAACCTTAATTGTGGGCGGCACGGTGGCACAGTGGTTAGCACTGCTGCCTCACAGCGCCAGAGACCTGGGTTCAATTCCCGCCTCAGGCGCATTCTCCCCGTGTCTGCATGGGTTTCCTCCGGGTGCTCTAGTTTCCTCCCACAGTCCAAAAATGTGCAGGTCAGGTGAATTGGCCATGTTAAATTGCCTGTAGTGTTAGGTTAAGGGGTAAATGTAGGGGAATGGGTCTGGGTGGGTTGTGGGTCGGTGTGGACTTGTTGGGCCGAAGGGCCTGTTTCCACACTGTAATGTAATGTAATATAGTTAATCTTGTACTATTAACTAAGGACTGAGTGGGTATTCGGCAAGATGGCAGCGATTCTGTGGACGGGTCTGCCTAACAGCCAAGGCATACTGGTGTTTTTTCCCATCTCTGGCCAACTTATGTGGTGGAATTATTAGTTTAAAACCTTACAGAACACATATTTGTTAATATTTGGGAGTGGGAAGAATCCCAAAGGTAAAAGGATTGAGCAAACAGCAGCAGGGAGAACACTCTCCTGCAGCACATACCACACCATAGACTGCAGCAGCAACAGCCTCTCCTGAACCCCCTGGGACCTGACAGACTCACAGGAATTGGCTGCGGCAATGGAGAGACTTACCTTGAAAGTTGGGGCTGCGATTGAGGACAACGGTGGGGAGATTCGTGCCCAGGTCCAACCTATTGCATCCATGCTGCAGAAGCATGAGCAGGAGATCCAGGGCCTCAGGGAGAGGCTGGAGGAGGTGGAGTGTCGAACTAAGGCCTCGGAAGCTGAGATGGAGTCCTCATCCAGTCGGATTCAGGTGCTGGAGCGAGAGGTGCGGGCCTTACGAGACCATATCGACGACCTCGAAAATCGAGGTCGGAGGATAAATCTCCGAATTGTTGGGCTCCCTGACGGTGAGGAAGGTGAGCAGACAGTCAGCTTCTTTGAAAGCTGGCTGCCGCAGTTTTTGGGCCTTCACATCGAGTCCAGCAGGCTGCAGATTGAAAGGGCTTATCGGGTTACAGTGCGCAGGTCAGGGCCTGTGTAGTGCCCCCGCCTGGTCCTAGTGCACTTCCACTCATATAAGGACAAGCAAAAAGTAATAGAAGCTTCCAGATCCCTGGGAAAAGATCCACAGGCACTGCTGCACAAGGTGTCAAAAATCATGTTTTTCCAGGATTTCTTGGCAGCTTTAATTCAAAAGAGGAAATCCTTCGATAAAGTTAAAAAGAGGCTGAGGAACCTGGGCATCCAGTACTCCACGAGATACCCCGCAGTGCTCCGTTTCAGCCACGAGGACTCAGTTTATACATTTGACTCGGCGGATAAAGCTACAAACCTTGTAGACACTTTAAAATAGATGGATCAGCCTGAAGAATATGGTTAATGTTTGTTCTCTTTTCCTTCTTTTCCCATATTTTCCCTTCCTTTTTGTATTCCTTTCTTTCTCCCTAATAATTTCTTTTTTGGAAAGGGGGATAAATAACTTGGAATAAGTTGTTCCTATTTTCTTTAATAACTGGGTTTTCTAATGGGAAATGTTGTGTATGTTCTTTGTTGTCTCTCCCTTTTTTTTGTTTACTCTGTTTCTCTTTTAGTCACAAGTAGGGGTGACATGAAGCCAGAGATGGGTGGAGTGCTCATCCTGACTGTCATTTTTCTGTTGATTTAAGGATCATCTCCTTGTTTTTTTTCTGGTCTAAGGCTGGGGCACAGTCCGGGTTTGAAGGAGCTATGAAGGAGGGGATGGGTTGGGTGAGTGCTCCCTATGGGCAGGGGGAAGAGTTTTCCATTCAAGGTTTTATAGTTGGTTTCCTTTGTAGTTTTTTGGTAGTAATAGTTGTTTACAGTTATGATAGAGTAGTTTTTGTATATATAGTTTTTCAACTCTATGAGTCTTTATTTATTTGTGCTCGGCACTTTGCAAGTATGATTCTCCCTCCCAAGGGTTCAAGGGTGTCTGAAAGGGGATATGGCTAAGTGACTTATTAAATGGTGCACCTGGAACATTAAGGGAAGTCATTCGTCTGTTAACAAGAAAAAAGTGCTTTCTAGCCTTAAGAGGAAAAGGGTTGATATTGCTTTGTTGCAGGAAACCTATCTTGATGATGGGGAACATTTGAAATTACAACAGGGGGGTTATGACCTGGTATTCTTTTCATCCTTTACTACTAAAAGTAGGGGAGTGGCGGTACTCATCCAGAAAAATCTTCCGTTCACATTATTAGAGCAGGTGAAAAATGAGCAGGGACGGTTTGTGATACTTAAAGCCCTGATACTTGGGGAGGAATTTAGCATTTTAAATGTCTACTGTCCTCTGGCGCATCCCCTCAAATTTTTGATTAGTGCATTCTCTAAGCTGAGTGCTTTTAGAAAATGGCATATTATTATAGGGGGGGATTTTAATTGTCTTTTGGATCCGACAGTGGACAGGATGCCTTGTGGGCCGCCAACTATTTCTTCGCAGGCCAAGCAGGTGGTTGACTTATGTGAGGAATTGGGGCTGGTGGAAATTTGGAGATGTCTTCACCCTACCGGCCGGGACTTCACCTTTTTTCAAACCCACATAAATGTCACACAAGGATTGATCTCTTTCTGGCTCCCTCGCCCTTCTGGATTCGATTATGGGTTGTAAAATTGGGAATATAGCTATGTCTGATCACACGGCAGTATATTTGGAGGTTAAAGCCAAGAGTGAAAGGCTAGGTTTGCGGCACTGGCATTTGGACCCTTTTCTCCCTAGGGATTCCAAATTTGTCGACTACCTTTTGAAGGAGTTTTAGGAGTTCTTGGCTATCAACTCAGGCATGGCTAGTAGTCCATCTATGCCACGGGAGACTGCTAAGGCCTTCGCTAGGGGATTAGCTATTTTCTATTCGGCTAGCCGGAAATGACAGAAGGAGGAACAGCAGTGTCTACTTGAGACGCGGTTGAAAGCCGCTGAGGCGGCATATTTTGCGCAGCCTTCGGTGACTAAGCAACAGCAGATCACAGCCCTCCGAGCTGCCTTGAATTCAATACTGACACAAAACGCAAAGAAAGAACATGTTTTTGCTAGACAAAGGCTGTTCAAATATGGGGATAGGCCAGGGAAGTATTTAGCATCCCTGACTGGGAAAAATCGTACTCCCAAATCCAATACTTCAATCAGAGACTGCGCTGGTGTCCTTACATATGATGCTAAAAAGGTTAATGGGGCTTTTTGGAGCTTTTACTCTGAATTGTATCAGTCTGTAGGTTGTGAGGACAGCAGGGCTAAAATGGACACCTTTTTTAAGAACCTGGACCTCCCGGGGGTAACCTTGGGACAGGCCTCTCTCCTTAATATCCCCTTGACAGTTCAGGAAATACAGGAGGCAGCTAGGCAACTTCAGAGTGGGAAAGCGCCTGGCCCTGATGGTCTCCCAGGTGAGTTTTATAAGGAGTTTATAGGGATTCTGTCAGGGCCGATGTTAGAGATGTACAATCACTCCTTTTTGCTTGAATGCCTACCACCATCTTTGAGAGAAACTAATATTTCCTTAATTCTTAAGAAAGGGAAAGTTCCTGAGGATTGCGCCTCATACAGGCCCATCTTCTCTATTAAATTCAGATTTCAAGATTCTGTCCAAGATCCTGGTGCCGAGATTGGAAAAGGTGTTGCCCTATATTTTTAAAGAGGACCAGACAGGCTTTATAAGGGACTGTAGGTCCTCTAATAATATTAGAAGGTTGTTGAATATTGTCCAAGCATGTCAGCAATGATTGATTCAGGGATTGGTGATTTCCTTAGATGCAGAGAAAGCATTTGACCGGGTGGAATGGCCGTATCTTTTCAATTTCTTATAAGAGTTTGGGTTGGGTGGGGTCTTTGCTAAGTGGGTGGAGGTTTTATATCGCCACCCTCTGGCCACGGTCATCACCAATGGGGTGAAGTCTGGGAATTTTAGGATTGGTAGGGGTAGTCGGCAAGGCTGCCCCCTCTCACCTTTGTTGTTTACATTGGTGATAGAGCCATGGCAGAGGCCTTTCATCTGAACGTCCACATAACCGCTCCGGAAGTGTGATCGAGGGCACACAATATTATACTGTATGCGGATGATGGCCTTCTGTTTTTATTGAACCCGCTGACCTCCGTACCCCATTTGATACAATGTATCAATTCATTTGGGGCTATTTCATGATATAAGATTAACTTTGCAAAATCGGAGGCTATGTCTTTGGGGAACCTTAAGGATGTGCCAGAAGTTGAAGTTCCCTTTTAAGTGGTCACGTGCAGGGTTCCGATACCTAGGCATTTTTATTACCCCCAAGTTTGGTCTGTTATTTCAGATTAACTTTCCTCATTTCCTCGACAATATTAAGCGAGATCTCCAGAGATGGGAGGCTCTTCCAATTTCATGGCTGAGCCGAATATCTCTCATTAAGATGAATATTCTTCCTCATTTGCTTTATCCCATGCGTATGCTCCCCATAGTGTTTCCCAGGTCAACGCTGCAGAAGCTTATGGGATGGTTTGGGTCCTTTGTCTGGCATCGTGGGCAGCCCCTCATCAAACTTACTAAATTGCAGTTGCCTCCAGGAAGGGGAGGAGCAGATTTCCCAGACATCAGGAGGTATCAATTGAGTTCCTTACTGTCCTTTGTCTGCTATCCGAACTCAATATGCTGGATATTGAGGCCTTGCAGGCAAAGTGCCTCCTTATTAATCTGTTGTTCATGGATAAGATGAGGACAGTTATGGACCACTGCCGGAACACCATTGTCTTTACTACAGTCAAGGCATGGAGGGCAAATACGGGTTGCCCAGCAGAGATCTTTTCTGTTTTTTTCAGGTTAGGGATTTCATCCAGAAGAAGACTACGCTTCTCACTAAGCCCTATAAGCCCGATACAGAGAGGTTGTTGCTACATTCCACAAGCACCCTTTCGGCTAGTGACCTCTATCAACTGCTGGGTGGCAGAGCCTGGCAGGATATTAACTGGTTTTGTGAGGTCTGGGAGCAAGGGCAAGGAGTGGAGATCTCTTCTGAAACATAGGAGAACATTTGGGAGAATGCTCAAAAGATCTCAATCTGTAATAGGACATGCGCTACACAGTTTAAAGTTCTGCACAGGGTTCATCTGGCACCAGACCATCTGGCGAAGTTTAAAAAAGGAGCATCTTCAGTGTGCTCCAAATGTAAAATAAGTGTAGGTACTCTTACCCATTGCTTCTGGACATGCCACAGGCTCCATGTTTATTGGAGTGCTGTGGCAGGAGAGATAGGGAGATTATTGAGGACTAAAGTCAAAGTAGACCCAATATCTTAGGTCTACCAAATTTACCATCTTTAGACGGACATGGGAAGAAACTATTTAACATTTTTGCATACTGTGCACAGAAGAATATTCTGATGAACTGGGTGTCTGAGAACCCGCCGGGCTTGCTGGGGTGGCAGAAATTAATTATGGAGCACATTCCCTTCGACCTTTTTTACAAACATGGTTAAACACACAACAGACCATTTTTATTTGGATATAGATTTGTCAGTTATCTTAACTAGGGCGTTTGTTTAACCAGGATGGTTAGGTTTGTCAAGCCCTGGGCCCTGGAGGGGTCTCCTGAGTTAATACAGGTATATATACAATGCTCTCGTTGTTCTGTTTGGGAGATTTGCGCCGAGCATAGCTGTTCTGTATTCTGTGGGGTTTTTTTTGCTTTTCTTTCTTTTTGTTGATCTATTAGTTATTTACTTATCTATTGGTGCTGCTTTGCACAGTGTTAGGGTTTTCTTTTGTATTATAGGGTAGGTTAGTAGTTAGTAGACAGTAGTTGTAATATAATTTCTGTTTTGTTTTCTTTTTATTATACTGATATTTGTTATTGATTGTAATTTTCAATAATTTTATATGTTTGTAAAGTTAAAAAAAAATTGCTAATAAATATATTTACAAGAAAAAACCAAGGACTGAGTATTAATAGGAAGTACAAACTCTTCACCTTGTCTCACAAAACAGATCCCCCTCTTGTGCCGATAAATTCTTTCCTGGCTAGTTTAAATTTTTCAAACTTACTGGAGTCGAAACACAGTTGCTAAAGTTTCAACAACAAATTGATTCACGATTTTCCTGATACCATCTTGGCCTTTTTTTTATTCTCATTCAGCTATTTTATTTGTTATGCACTTCCTCTTCCTATTTTGATCTTTGAGGTGCTGCTCTCTTCAGGTTCTGCTTTCACTCCACTCCTCTCTCCTCTGTCCCACCGCAATACAATGAGTCTCCATCTTGCTATAACATGGATACTCTCAAATCTGACCCAGCTGTTCTTTGCTTCTTCATGCTTCACAGTTTGTAAATTTTAGAAAGGCAATTCTTTAAGGTTATCGTGCAGTCCTTGACTGGCCACTGGTTCCTGAACATCTCCCACTACTGATCTGGGGTAATCCAAGAAAATTCAACAAAATAACCAGAGCAAATTCTTCAGCAATATTTGTTGCAAACTGGTAGGAACAGCTCTTTATTAATTTCTTTAAGTTTTGTGTGTTTTCAAAGTACTGTACAGAACTATATCTCAATGTCAAATCAAGTAAAGACATTTTGAATGTTCTACATTTACTCAATTCCACCAAGAAATGTAATAAAATTATATGTGCATATTTTGAATTACAAAAAAGGTTTTGATTTCCCTTTGAGATTTTTATATGCTTATTTGATTTATTTTTGCCATCTCTTTATTCAGTGTCTTCTCTCTCATGCCAGTGAATCACTTTCATTTAATATATAGATTTAGAATTTGCAACATCTTGCTTTTTCATTATTCTCTGTACAACTTCTATGGTTCCTCCAAGTTTTTTTTCACACAGGGAACTTTTTTATCTTATAGAAATCACTGCCATTAATATGTGCATGTAGAACATAGCTTATGCCAATTGAAACCTACAAACTATATTCTTCACAAACATATTGCAATTGTATTTCTTTCTTTCAGTATTTATTCAGAGCATTGCAGTAGTACAATGTTAGACAAATAGGTTTCTTCACCCATTGAACTAAGCATCAGTGCTGGAAAACCTATTTGTGTCATTTCATGTAGTAGCACAGTTTAAATACTTATTTTTAATTGAGAATTCCATCAAGTATGAAAAGGATGTCACTGAAACTATTACCTTAAGTCTATCAGAACTAATAAAACTTGCTTTCAGTAGAACATATTGTACTGCTGGCATAAAGGTTTTGAAACACAAGAATATGCCTAGTTGTTTAAACAAATTCAATTCCTCACTTTATAATTAGCCAAATTCGCTGAGTTTGATTCCCTGACGATAATCATTCATCGTGTGATACATTCAGAATATCCATACTGCTTTAACTTATTCCAAACACCTTCAATGTCTAAATTGCATTTATTCATCAATATTTATTTAGCAAATTCATAAAATTGCAAATAACGGCCTGATAACATGATAAAAGCTTAGAAGATAAATGGAGGATGCCATTTAATAGTGAAAAATATGTCTAAAAATAACAAAACTATAAAATGAATGATTTTGTGTCCAGTGCATCAATCTTTTAAAGTCCCACAGCTCAAGTGTACCTTCTCTAAAGCCATTTGTACTGAGAAAGGAAAAGCCTAAAGTATTACAGTGCAGTTCAGGCCTTTCGGCCCTCAATGTTGCGCCAACCTGTGGAACTAATCTGAAGCCCATCTATCCTACACTACTCCATTTTCATCCAATAGCCATTTAAATGCCCTTAAAGTTGGTGAGTCTACTACTGTTGCAGGCAGCGCGTTCCACGCGCCTACCTCTGACATCTGTCCTATATCTATCACCCTTCAATTTAAAGCTATGTCCCTTGTGCTAGCCATTGCCATGTGTGGAAAAAGGCTCTCACTGTCCAACCTTTCTAACCCTCTGATTATCTTATATGTCTCAATTAAGCCACCACTCAACTTTTTTCTCTCAAATGAAAACAGTGTCAAATCCCTCAGCCTTTCCTCGTAAGATCTTCCCTCCATACCAGGCAATATCTTAGTAAATCTCCTCTGAACCCTTTCCAAAGTTTCCACATCCTTCCTGTAATGCAGGAACTGACCAGAACTGTATTGAATTGAATTTACTGTCACATGTACCGAGGCACAATGAAAGGCTTTGTACGGAATACTTCAAGTGCGGCCGCACCAGAGTTTTGTACAGCTGCAGCATGACCTCATGGTTCCAAAACTCAATCCCTCTACCAATAAAACTAATACGCTGTATGCCTTCTTAACAAGGCATATCAACCTCGTGGCAACTTTCAAAGATTTATGTAGCTGGACACCAAGATCTCTCTGCTCATCTACACTACCAAGAATCTTACCATTAGCCCAGTACTCTGCATTCCTGTAACTCCTTCCAAAGTGAATCATCTCACACTTTTCCACATTAAATCCCATTTGCCACCTCTCAGCCCAGCTCTGCACCTTATTTAAGTCCCTCTGTAACCTACAACATTCTTCATCACTATCCACAACTCTGCCGACCTTAGTGTCAGCCGCACATTTACTAACCCATCCTTCTATGCCTTCATCCAGGTCATTTATATAAATGACAAACAGCAGTAGACCCAAAACAGATCCTTCCAGAATACCACTAGTAACTGAACTCCAGGATGAACATTTCTCAACCACCACCCTCTGTCTTCTTTCAGCTAGCCAATTTCTGATTCGAACTGCTAAATCACACTCAATCCCATGTCTCCATATTTTGCGCAATAGCATACCATGGTGAACCTTATCAAACACCTTACTGAAATCCATATACACCACATCAACCACTTTACCCTCATCCACCTGGTTGGTCACCTTCTCAAAGAACTCAATAAGGTTTGTGAGGTATGACTTACCCTTCACAAAATCATGTTGACTATCCCTAATCAACTTATTCCTCAATGGATGATTATAAATCTAATAACTCTAATTAATCTCTAAAATCTCTTTCCAACACTTTATCCATAACCAAACTAAAACTCACAGGTCTATAATTTCCAGGATTGTCTCTACTCCCCTTCTTGAACAAGCTGACAACATTTGCTATCCTCCAGTCTTCTGGCACTATTCCTGTAGACAATGACAACATAAAGATCAAATCCAAAGGCACGGCAATCTCCTCCCAGAGAATCCTAGGATAAATCCCTTCCGGCCCAGGGGACTTATCTATTTTCATACTTTACAGAATTGCTAACACCTCCTACTTCTGAACCTTAATCCTATCTAGTCTAGCAGTCTGTATCTCCATATTCTCCTCAACAACATTATCTTTTTTTAGAATGAATACTAACAAAGAGTATTCATTTAGCGCTGCCCCCATCTCCTCTGACACCACATACAACCTCTCACAACTATCCTTGATTGGCCCTACTCTTACTCTAGTCATTCTTTTATTCCTGATATACCCATAGAAAGCCTTAGATTTTCCTTAATCCTCTCCGCCAATGATTTCTCATGTCCCCTCCTGGCTCTTTTTAGGCCTTCCTTGGCTAACTTGTAACTCTCAAGCGCCCTAACTGACCAATCACATTTCATCCTAACACAAGCCTTCTTCTTCCACATGACAAGAGATTAAACCTCCTTAGTAAATCACAGCTCCTGTACTTGACAACTTCCTCCCTACCTGACAATTATATAGTTATCAAGGATCTGCAGTAACTGTTCCTTAAATAAGCTCCACATTTCAATTGTGCCCATGCCTTGTAGTTTCCTTCCCCATCCTATGCATCCTAAATCTTGCCTAATCACGTTGTAATTGTCTTTCCCCCAGACACCTGGCCGGGTACATTACCCAGCTGCTGTAGTCTCCTGAACAGGGAGCAGTCTTTAAAACTCCGAGTCCCAGAGGAAAGGCATTTAACCTATTTTCGAATAATCAATTATCCAAACGAAATAGTGCCCGCCTATCACGTTCGGATAATCGAGTTTCCATTGTATATGGAGGCCTATAGAAAACTCCCAACAGGGTGACCTCTTCTTTCCTGTTTCTAACCTCAGCCCATTCTACCTCAGTAGATGAGTCTCCAAATGTCCTTTCTGTCACTGCAATACTGTTCTT
The DNA here is from genome assembly GCF_037043375.1 of Chiloscyllium plagiosum. NCBI lineage: Eukaryota > Metazoa > Chordata > Chondrichthyes > Orectolobiformes > Hemiscylliidae > Chiloscyllium > Chiloscyllium plagiosum. The sequence continues at coordinate 73,115,974 of NW_028270140.1, forward strand.
GACTAACAATGACACCAACCCCCCTTTTACCATTTTCTCTGTTTTTACTGAAACATCTAAATCCTGGAACCTGTAATAACCATTCCTGTCCCTGCTCTATCCATGTCTCCAAAATGGTCACAATATCAAAATTCCAGGTACTAACCCATGCTGCAAGTTCATCTACCTTATGCTTCTGGCATTGAAGAAGAGAATCTTCAAACTAATGTCTTACTTGCTGGTGCCTTCTTGCAATGCTGAAACCTTAGTTCTGACCTCAGTACTCTCAACCTCCTGGATACACGAACCACAATGTAGGTTCCAATCCCCCTGCCAGGAGCTATGTAAATTTGGGCAGGGCGCAGCTCTCCACTTTACTAGAACTTCACTCATTGGCAATTCAGCTGCACTTGGCAGTTGGTTCCTATCTCCATTGGTCCTGCAAAAAAAAAAGAACAGGTGTCCACATCTACAACTAAGGAAGTTTCTCACCAGGACAAACAAGAACTTAAAGAGCATATAATACTGAAAGTCCTAACTGACAATCTTTCCAAAATTCATTAATTGGAAATTTCATTGAAGCATTTCTGGTATGTGATACCAATTATCATGCAAATTAATATCTATGACACTAGTTTCTAACCTGATATTTTGCTCTCGTGACAATCCAATGATTGTTATAACTCAGATCGATATAACAGTATGATTAATTGTTCACAACTATATCCACGTCATGAATTATGACTGTATAGCCATGTGAAGAAGTATTTGTATGTATATAGTACTTTAGACACAGATAAATGTCTCATGGTGCTTCATTGAGACAGATGTAGAAGATGGAATGCTGAGCAGACAAGAACTTGCTAAGAGCTAAATCTTAAATTTTCTGGATTAGTGTGAGTTGTATCAGGCTTTTTGAAGGACTAGTCACAACAAGGCCAGCATGTTTTCTCACCGTATCTTACCAACTCACCTCATTAATTACCTACCCTATCCTTATGGCATTCCTCACGTCCGATTTCAGTCCTTACGTACCATCTGCCTTTCCAAGGACATCTCACTCCTACTGGGCTGTCCAGAATTAACCACTGTCCTTTGTGCCAGTGTCATCTTTAAAAGTCCATTGCAGTCAGTGACCTGGAGGTTCTGCTGCATTGTGTGGTGCACAAGCAAGACTTCCTCTTCCCTGAGCACAAGCAGTGGGCCAGCAAATTATATCAGCCTGGTCCAAAGTTGCTATTAAAGTAGTCTCAACCCTTTGGGTAATGCCCAGCAGTATAAGAAGAAAGTCAATGACCTTCTCCATTCCACCAATATTGGTGCCACCATCTTCCCCCTGATACCTCACTTCAGTCTATCTCTGCTTCTGAACCCATCCCCACCGAGGCTCATGCTCCACCACTCTCACTATGGCCTACATCATATTTTCTTAATCACATGTGGGCGGCACGGTGGCACAGTGGTTAGTACTGCTGCCTCACAGCGCCAGAGACCCGTGTTCAATTCCCGCCTGAGGTGACTGACTGTGTGGAGTTTGCACATTCTCCCCGTGTCTGTGTGGGTTTCCTCCAGGTGCTCCAGTTTCCTCCCACAGTCCAAAGATGTGCAGCTCAGGTGAATTGGCCGTGCTAAATTGCCCATAGTGTTAGGTAAGGGGTAAATGTAGGGGTATGGGTGGGTTTCGCTTCAGCGGGTCGGTGTGGACTTGTTGGGCCGAAGGGCCTGTTTCCACACTGTAACGTAATCTAATCTAATCTAAACATTCATCCATTTCCAACCCCTGACCCTAGTAACCACACTTGCCCTCTGTGCATCCTCCTCACTCACTCAGAACCATCCCTCCCCCCCCGCCACCTGCAGCAAACGTAGAACTGTGCCACCCATTCTCAGGTAGTCTCAGAGTGAGTGAGTGCTATGACGATGAGTGAAGAGACCAGAGATGCAACATAGTCCCCTTTATGAGCTGGATGCATGTCTGTGAGTGCCCAGAACCCTTACTGCAATGTTGCATTGTCAGATGCTGGAGCAGGCCAGGGTCAGCATTGCAGAGCAGAAGTGTTCTGTGGTTGGATCAGAGATGCACCATGTGGGTTCTTAGAGACTGGCAAGAGTTGGAAACCAATATTTGTGAATGCAGTGGGCATGTGGCCAGAATTCATGGAGTATGCCCTGAGATGTTGGTGCCCATTATCCAACGTGGAAATCCTTCAGAGTAGAGTTTTCACGATGTCCAGCTTGTTTGGCACTTTTGTTAAGATTGGGGCTGAATATTAATGAGGTCAGTTGAGCAGTTTAACAAACAACAATCTACCTTATTTGGCGGCTCAGCGCTGACTAGTGAGAAATCATTGCTGTTGGTTGTCAAAAGCATAAAAGATGAAGTGAGATATTCCCTTAGTCAAGATAGGCCTCACTGGGTTTCTTGTCTGATCTTGCCATAGGCCACGTCGCTCAGACCCTGATAGGTTTTCATCCTAAGATTTTGCATTACAGGAAAAGTCTTGGCTTCCCTTTGAGATTTATACAATCCTCTGATTTATTTTTTATCATATCTTTATTCAGTGTCTCCCCTTTCATGTAGAGAATCACTTACATTTAGTATAAATATTTGAGATTTGTAGCATGCTGTTTTCTCATTATCTTCAGCATAACTATGTTTTCTATAATGCTCTGTTACATGGCACACTCTTTTACCCTAAAGAAACTTCTGCTATTTAAATTTGATCAAAGTGAAGAGTCTTAAAGGAGGAGAAGTAGTTGGATATACTAAGGGATTTTCAGAGGAAATTATAGCATCTGGAGCCAAGGCTGCTGAAGGCATGACAGGTTATAGTTGGGCAAGAGTGAAGGGAAAGATTCACAACACATTTAAGGCTGACAGAGGTTTTAGAGATGGGTGAGATGGGTAAGGCCCTGAAGGAATGTCGTGACAATAGAATTTTAATGTAAGTTATAGGGCACAGAGTTCATGAGTGAATAGCATTTGATGCAAAATATGAGCTAAGGTGGAGCATGGAATGTTGACCAGGACACTGTGAATCTGTAGATGACAAAGACTTGATTGATGGTTTTAATAGCAGCTAAATTGAAAGCAATTCACTGTCACCACATTAGTTACCGCATAAGGCTGAATGTTGGCAGACTCTTAACTCACAGATAGGGCCCTTTCTAACACGAGCATTTGCATTCCAACAGAATTCATAATCAGTAATGGGAACCCTGACAAATTTATATACTCCATGATCTAGGAATGCTGATAGAACATAGAACATAGAAAAGTACAGCATAGAACAGTCCCTTCAGCCCACGATGTTGTGCCGAGGATTATTCCTAATCTAAAATAAAATAACCTAACCAACACACCCCTCAATTCACTGCTGTCCATGTGCATGTCCAGCAGTCGCTTAAATGTCCCTAATGACTCTGCTTCCACCACCACCACTGGCAATGCATTCTATGTATTCACAACTCTTTGCATAAGAACCTATCTCTGACATCTCCTCTATACCTTCCTCCTAATATCTTAAAACTATGACCCCTTATACCAGTCAATCCTGCCCTGGGGAAAAGTCTCTGGCTATCGACTCTATCCATGCCTCTTATTACCTTATACCTTGATCACGTCACCTCTCTTCCTCCTCCTCTCCAGAGAGAAAAGTCAGAGCTTAGTCAGCCTTTTTTCATAAGGCAAGCCCTCCAATCCAGGCAGCATCCTGGTAAACCTGCTTTGCACCCTCTTCAAAGCCTCTGTATCTTTCCTATAATAGGGCAACCAGAACTGGACACAATATTCCAAATGTGGTCTCACCAGAGTATTGTAGTGCTGCAGCAAAACCTCGTGGTTCTTAAACTCAATTCTCTGTTAATGAAAGCCGAAACACTATGTTTTCTTAACAACCCTATTCACTTGGGTGGCAACTTTGAGGGATCCATGCACTTGAACACTCCACACTGCCAAGAATCCTATCTTTAATCCTATATTCAGCATTCGAGATAATGTCACTTATTGTGGCCTCACTTGCTCCATAATGGAATGTGAACATATTTTGAACTAGGTTATCAAACCTTATTTGAGAGCTGTTACAATATCTGGCAACAGATATTTTGAGCAGTTAAACAATAGGTAGCCTCAATTATTGAGCAGGTAGGCCTAATACATCAGCACTAGAAAATTACAGATAACACTGTAAACATTGACCTGGGGACATTCACAGATGAGATTCCCTGTAGTATGGAATAAGCCCTTAGCCCAACAAGTCTACTCTCACCCTCTGAACAGTAACCCACCTCAACCCTATATTTACCCTGATGAATACACCTAACACTTTGGACAATTTAGCATGGCCAATTCACCTGACCTGCACATCTTTGGACTGTGGGAGGAAACCGGAACAAACCCATGCAAACACAGGGACAATTCACAAACTCCACACAGTCACCCAAGGCAGGAATTGAACCTTGGCCCCTGGCGTGGTGAGGCAGCAGTGCTAACCATTGAGCCACTGAGCCACCATGCCACCCTGTCACAGCTGAGACAATAAACTGGCAATGTTTCGAATACTATAAAACCAACATACGAACATAAAAACTTAAAAACCAAGCTTAGAGATCAGCAATTTGGAAACTCAAGCCTTCTCCACTATTCATGGCTGATCTGAATGTGACCACAACCCCAATTTCCTGACTATTCCAATACCCTTTCACTCTCTTAATAATCAAAATCAAACCTGCCTTCACCATCTCTGGGGAAGAGAGTTTCACAGATCCATAGACCCTCCAAAAGAAAATAAATTCTCCTCATCTCCATCTTAATCTTATATTTAAACTGTGTCCCCTAGTTTTCTACTGTCTCCTACAACAAGGAACATTCTTTCAATATTTACCCTGTAAAGTCTTCACAGGACCTCACATGTTTCAAAAATTACCTCTCATTCTTCTTAACGTCAGTGAATACAGATCAAGCTGTCCAACATTCATAACAAAGCTCATCATCCCAGGAATCATAGAATCCCTCCAGTGCAGAAACAGGCCTTTCAGCCCAACAAGCCCACGCCGACCTTCCAAACAGTAACCCACCCAGACCCATTCCCCTCCCCATTACTCTACATTTACCTTGACTAATGCACATTGCCCACACATCCCTGAAAACAATGGGCAATTTAACATGACCAATTCATCTAACCTGCACATCTTTGGCTAGGAATGACAGAGTGGACCAATAATATATCAGAGCACAAGCAACAATTTATATAAAAACTGAAAGAACTGCAGTTGCTGCAAATCAAAAACAAAAACAGAAGTTGCTGGAAAAGCACATGAGAAATCAGAGTTAACGTATCGGGTCCAGTGACCTTTCCTCAGAACCAATGGTAGGTAGAAAAATGTCAGTTTATATACAGAAGACAGGGGGTAAGGAGTAAACAATAGATGGGGACAGAGCCCAAAGAGATAAAAAAAAAGTTAGACAAAAAAGTCGATAACGATCTGGCTAAGAGGGTGAATTGCTGTTAATGGAAACTGTTAGTGGCAAACAATAGGTAGTGTGTAATGGCAGACTATGTGAGAGTCACTTAGGTAGACAGCAATTTATCTGTTATTTTTAAACATTTTTGTTTAGGTAAAATTATTGCACAGTTGGACGATTATCCTGTTCATGTCTCAGTGTTTTATAAACTGTCCAAAATCAGTACCACAGCTTGTTGCTAAAACTGCCCTCAGTACTGAAAACTACACTTCCCTGAACAGACACAGGTTTAATACAAATGATTGTATTCTGTTCTTTAAAAAATGAACAAAAGCATCGAATGTTTCACAGCAACACTAGACGGGAGCAGTTAGCTTCAGTGGGTTGTATTGATGATTCATTCAACCCAGAGGACTACCCAAACAGACATTTCTAAGAAAACATTGTAGAATACTGTTGTTACTACTGCACTCAGGGGCCATAGATTCTGCTTGCTTTTCTGAAATGCGAGTATAATTACTGCACTTACTGATGTTGTAACATTCCCGCTGTTCCAGATATTTCCAAGGCCTCTGTAGTTCAGGTTATTATTTTTGTTGAAACTCTGAGTTCCTGCAGGTGTTCAGTGTTAGGTGCATCAAAATTCCAATAATTGATTGATACATTTTGACTCGGTTTTTTTTTGTCAGCTGTACTGCACAAGGAATATCCTGTGAAGCAAAAGAAAATTCACAGTAAATGCTTTGATCTAACAAGAATTATTTAAATCAATGAATGGTGATGTTAAATAAAGACCACTTCAAAAAAAAATAGACGCACATAACGCAGTTATAGGTTCCAATTTGTTCTTCTATAGAGAGGGGGAATATAAAATATGTGCATAGGTTTTGTTTTTTCCACTTTTATGGTGTGCTGTTTTCAAATATGTTAGAGATTGAGGAAAGCATTTGGAGTTTCAAAATTTATGGCAGGGATGAACGTTTATGTTTCCCATTCTCAAATTTCTCTAGGTCTTTCTCCTTGGATAGGCTTTGCACTCCTCTATACTACTGTAATTATTGCTCAATCTTTTTAAAATGCAACTTGAACTCTGTACATAATGTTACAACCGGCATACTTTTGCACCAACCTTTGCACTCCATTCTCATTTTCCTTTCCTTATGATTTTTAGTTACCATTTCTAACTCTCAATATCTTTACACAAGCCACTTCTACTGTTAATCTTTCATCCTTGAATTCCTTTTCTCGCTTTCCTGATGAACTCTTTGAAGTTGATCACATCAGCAACAGCAGCATTGTGATCAGTGCAGTCGGCGAGCTATCATCTGCATTTCTGTGATTATTCACTGTAACTCTTTCAAGCAATTGTTTTGGTTAAGATTATATCTGGCCACACTTTTATTGACTGCTTCTGTATTGTAATGGTGCCACAGCCTACTGACTGTAAATGCAGCATTGAATTTGAGAATTAGTTCACCTTCCTCTGGGTGTAATTTCTTATACCAGAGGTTCCAAACTCAGTCCTAGGCTTTGTGTACCCAAAGATGACCAGTTATAGTTAGGGCTATCCATTTTCATAAATAATGAAGACAGAAAATGCTGAAGAAACTCGGCAGGCCTGATAGTCTGTGGAGAGAGAAATAGAGTTAATGCTTAAAGTCCAATATGACTTTTCTTCAAAACTGAATTGAGCGGGAAAATTGTGATTTAAACACTGTTGATAAAGGAGGAGGAGCAAGTGGAAAAGATATGCAGGTGCCCAGAGGAAAAGACAAACTAAGTGAGAATGATTGTAAAGCAGAAATAGAAATGTAAAATTGGTGTAAGTGATAGATGTCAAAAAGAAAAAGTGAGTTGACTTTGATGAGAGTCGAGCATGTGGTGCTGGAAAAACACAGCAGGTCAGGCAGCATCTGAGGAGCAGGAGTCATTTAGGGTATAAGGTCTTCATCAGGACTGAGGGGCTTGTGCCTAAAACATTAATTCTCCTGCTCCTTGGATGCTGCCTGACCTGCTGTGTTTTTCCAGCACCACACTCCTCAACTCTGATCTCCAGCATCTGCAGTCCTCACTTTCTCCTGGCTAACTTTGATGAGAGCAAAGCCAACAAGGCACGAACAATCCAATACTCACAGATGTTATAATCGAAATAGTCGGACAGAGGTTATGCTCTAACATATTGAATTCAATGTTGAGTTCTAAAGGCTGTAAATTGGCTAAATGGAAGAGTTATAAAGAAAGACTGGAAAGGCTGGGACTTTTTTCACTGGAGCACAGGAGGTTGAGCACAGAAAGTTTAGGGGAAAGTGAGGACGGCAGATGCTGGAGATCAGAGCTGAAAAATGTGTTGCTGGAAAAGCGCAGTAGATCAGGCAGCATCCAAGGAGCAGGAGAATCGACGTTTCAGGCATAAGCCCTTCCTCAGGAAGGGCTTCCTGAAGAAGGGCTTATGCCCGAAACATTGATTCTCCTGCTTCTTGGATGCTGCCTGACCTGTTGCGCTTTTCCAGCAACACACAGAAAGTTTATAAAATCATGAGAGACATAGAAAGGGTTATTGGTAGCTGTGTTTTCCCTAGGATGAGGGATTTCATGATTAGGGGGAACATTTTTAAAGTGACAGGACAGAGATTTAAAAAAGACATAAGGGACATATTTTTTACATAGAGGATGGTTTGCGTGTGGAATGAACTTCCTGACAAAGTGGTGAATGTAGACACAATTACAACATTTAAAAGACACTTGGATAAGTACATGGATAGGAAAGTTAAAAATCACACAACACCAGGTTATAGTCCAACAGGTTTAATTGGAAGCACACTAGCTTTCGGAGCGATGCTCCTTCATCAGGTGATTGTGACAATCACCTGATGAAGGAGCGTCGCTCCGAAAGCTAGTGTGCTTCTAATTAAACCTGTTGGACTATAACCTGGTGTTGTGTGATTTTTAACTTTGTACACCCCAGTCCAACACCGGCATCTCCGAATCATGGATAGGAAAGGTTTGGAGGGATATGGACCAGGAGCAGGCAGATGGGACTATGTTCAGCATGAACTGGTTGGACCAAAGGGTCTGTTTTCATGCTGTATAATTGTAAGACTTTATGAGGTGTTGTTCCTCCAATTTGTGTTGTGCTTCACTAGAACACTGCAGCAAGTCAAGGATGGGAACGTTAGCATGGGAACAAGGTGGATTATTGAAACAGTAAGCAACTGGAAAGTCAGGATCATCCCTATAGTCAGAGCAGAGGTGTACCACAAAGCAATCACCTATTTACACCAGTCTGTATTTGGTCTTGTCAATGTAAAAGGATGTTGCATTGTGAGCAGCAGATACTGTAGTCTAGTTTGAAAGAAGTTCAAGTAAAATGCTGCTTCTGATGAAAGGTATGATTTGGGGCCTTGAGCAGTGAGGAATGAGGAGATAAAAGGGTGAGTGTTCTAACTTTCACAATTGCTTGGGAAGGTTCCAGGGTGGGAGTTGGGTGGTAAGGGGGTGTTCGAAAGTATGGAAAAGTCAATCAGTCTGCCAGGTTTGGGAATTACGGTATCCACATTGAATGCTGACAGGAGGGGAGAGGGGAAAATATGTTTTATATGGTATCCTGATGGAGGTGTTTGAGATGGCAGAGCATGACTCTTTGTGTGCAGAGACTGAAGAGGTGGAAAGTGAGAGCAAGGGGATTTCCATCATTCTTCCGGGAAGGAGGGGAAGGAATGAGGATAGAAATGGAAGATGGATCAGATACAGCTAAGTGTGCCATTAGTTATGAGGGAGCATGCAGGGATGGGGGAGGGGAGGGGGGAGCGTGTTGGTTGGTGGTGATGGCAGGGACGTGGAATCGCATGTTAAGGAAAAAGGAGAACATGTTGATGAAGATGGCATTAGCGGAATAGATGCGACAGAGGTGGAGAAGCTGGGAAAATGGAATGAAGCCCTTGCAGGAAGTAGGATGTGAAGAAATGTAGTCAAAAGTTTTTGGAATTTGCTATCTATTCTCATAATTGCAGCAGGTTTTAATATCTGACCTGACATCATTCAATTCCATGGACTTCATTTATTGCCCTTGTACATTAACCTTTATATGTTGATCATCCATATTCATATCAGAGCACAAATAACTGAAGTTATCCAAGAAAATCTGGGAGGAGCAGATAGATGGTTATCTCAGAATAACATGGGGAACAATGACATGTAAACAACTAACAATTGACATTTGTTCAATTAAACCACATTATATTATAGATGCCAAGGTTTAATATCATATGCTGAATGGTTCATCTAATAAAATGGATTAGCATGAATGGTTGGCATGAATGAGTTGGAGGGAATGAGCATCCCCTCCTGTTTCCATGTTGTACACCTCTATGACTCTATAGACAATGTGATCCTTGCCTGAGGTATATCTGTATATCTTCAATTCGTTTATCTCAGTTGCGTGAGTCACATGAGTTCTTTATCAATCACTAGAGGGAGCAGCACAGCACAGACTCATATAAAGTATGGAATTCCAGCTCTGGCCTGAGGAGCTGGGGGAGAACACACTGACCATATGAAAGCATCTCCCACTACCTCATTAAGGAGTGACACTGTCTGTCATGAAACTAGTTCACATTCAGATGCTCAGCAGAACACATTTTTCAATCTCGAGGAAAAGGAAAGGTGGAAAGATACATTAATTGAAATATAAATGGCAAAAATAGTATAATTACTAAAGAGTGCAATTACTGTACTTAAAAGATAAAATTAGTAGTAAGCTGAAACAATACATGTGGTTATCTGTGACTTTAATACTTTGCAGATTTGAATTTTGCTTGCCTTTTTATCAAAGAATGACAAAGCTTTTACCTTCCCATATGTTTTTCAATGCATTGTTCATTTTAATTTAACATCCCATTCACTTTTTTTTTTACTTTTGAGGTCTTTCAAACCAGCTTTATTAATAATTATACCTTATTGTGTGATTTTTATTTTTATAAATTACCCATTGCTGTCCACCACTGCTGTCACAAACCTGACCAAAAAATGATGCTCAATTGAACATAAAAAAACAGTTCTCTGTAAACCTCAATTAACCATGATGTCTTATGACAGTCAGCATTTACAAGGTATAATTACACGATCACATCTGACATTTCAAGACTAAAGATAATTTAAACGACCTCTGCTTCAAGGGCTCCGTGCAAGCACTAATAATAACATCAATTAGCTTGGCACCATTACAATATAATGAGACTTCACTTAACTGAACCATTAGCTGCAGCAAAACTCTTCATTTAACACTCTTAATTTTCCAACTATCATCAAGCTCAACACTTTGTTAAACTTGATGAAAGGATAGTACATTTGCATGGTATTCACATATGACCACAAGACTTAGGAGCAGCAATAGGTTATTCAGCTCTTCAAGCCATCTTGCAATTCAATAACGTCATGGCTGATCTACTTATATTTCCAATTCCACATTCCCATTTTTCTCCAATAATCTTTAATTCCCTAGCCTATCAAGTAACTGCCTACCTCCAACTTAACAAGAACATTCAATGACTCCAACTCCACTCCACTACCTTCTGAGACAGTTACAAGAACACCTGACAAGAATTCTCATCATCTTTGTCCTAAAAGTGTGACTCTTAATTTTAAAGTAGTGTCCCCTAGTTTTGAACAGACCCACAAGAGTAAATGTCCTTTCCACATGTATTATGTCAAGGCTATTCCTGAAGAAGGGCTAATGCCCGAAACGTCGATTCTCCTGTTCCCTAGATGCTACCTGACCTGCTGCGCTTTTCCAGCAACACATTTCCATATTCAGAATCTTATAAACTTTAATCGAACTATCCCTTACTGTTCTGAATTCAAGTGAATAAAAGCCCAGTCTGTCCAATTTTTCCTTATAAGATAACTCATTCATTCCAGGTATAAATCTAGTTAACCTCAACTGAATCACCTCCAATTATGTTTTTCCATAAATAAGGAAACCAAAACTGCACATAATATTTGACATGTAATTTCATTTGTGCCTTGTAAAACTGAAGCATAACATCTTTTTTTCTGTTCAACTTCTCTTATAATTAAGGCTCACATTCCATTAGCCTTCCTGATTACATGCTGTGTCTAAATGCTAACTTTTTGTAACTCGCACACTAGAACAGTAGATATCTCTGCACTTCAGAATTCTGCAGTCAATCTACAGTTAATCAATATCCTGCTTTTTTATTCTACCTGCCAACATAACATTTTTCCATATTATACTCCATCTGTCAATTTTTTTACCCAGTCACTTAACCTACCTATATCAGTCTGCATCCCCATCCTGCCTATTTTATATCATCTGAAAATTTAGCCACATGCCTTCACTCCCACAACTAAGCAATTGATATAAATTCTAAAAATTGAGGGTTCAGCACAGACCCCTTTGGGACTCTGCTTGCATCATTCTAAAAATCCAAAAATGTACATTCTGTTTTCTGCCTGCCAGAAATCTTTCTCTCCATGCTAAATGTTATCCCTACATCATAACCTCCGAACTTATGCAATAATTCTTTCTGTAGAACCTTGTCTAAAGTCTTCTAGAAATTCATGCACAGCACATCAATAGGCACTTTTATAACATTCTCACTCCTTAATTTTTTTTTCAATATCTATTATTGTCTATTTTTATATTTCTAGCAAATTGCCTCTTATGGTCTAACTGATTTATTCATATTAAACTTTTAGTCATTCGCTGCCAACGTTTACATTCTGATCAATCATCTGACCTCTCATTCACTTTGCACAATTATGTGCTTTTGCCCTAAGTTTGACGTTCTCTTTAAATTCTTTAGTTAACTGCAAATGTGGGTTCTCTCAAAATTTTTCTTTATAGTAGATACTTACTCTAAATATTTTGAGATATCCCTTTAAATGTCTGCTATGTTTCTGTACTGATCTATCTCCGAGCCTTATATCCTAGATCGCTTTAGCTAGCTCAGCTTTCATGCACACATCATTGCATTTTTTTCAGGATTCAAATACTAAATCTTAAACCCATCCTTCATGCTTTCAAATTGGATGCAAAATTCATTCATATTGTGATTGCTGCTACCTAGAAATGCCTTTGTCCTGAACCTTTTAAGTAATCCTGTCATATTACACAATGACAAGTCTAGAATGTCTCTGGCTTGTTCCAGAATGTGTTGCTCTAAAAAACAATATTAAAAGCATTTTATGCTCTCTTCTTTGAGGCCACTACGGATGAAGGCTATTCCTGATAAAGAGCTTATGCTTGAAATGTCGACTTTCCTGCTCCTCAGATGCTGCCTGACCGACTGTACTTTTCCATTTCCACACTTTTTGACATTGAGGCCATTACTGCCAATCTTAGTTTGCAAGTTTATACGTTGATTTAAACCTCCCATAATTATTGTTGTCCCTGCATTGCAAACACCTGTTAATTCTTCAAGTATAATTCAACTGAATTGTGGTTACTGTTTGGGGTCCTGTAGACCATTCCCACTATGACGTCTTTCCCCTACAATTCTGCATCTCTAACCAAACCGATTCTACATTCGGTCTCCGGAACCAAGGTCATCTCTAACTATTATACCAATACCAGCTTTGATTAGGTGAGCTACTCCTCTGCCTTTATCAAGCTATGTATTCTTCTTGAATGTCATATATGCCTCAATATTCAGAATCCAATCCTTATCATCCTGCAGTCATGGATCTGTATTCCTTATTCAATATGCACTATCAATTCATTAACTTTGTTGTGAAACCCATATGCATCCAGAAAATGAGCATTTAGTATTTTTGTCATTTTTATAGCATCTAGTATTCAATGCCAGTTAATTCTTAGAACTTTTTCCTGCCATTCTTTGACCTTCTTTGTTGATATTCATATTTTGTTGCCCTGCCTCAACTCTATCCTTTGATTTGTTATAATCACACAAGCTTGATCACACACTCTCTACTTCCCTAGGCATGCAGCTCATGGAATCACCAATCCCAGCACAGTTTAGGGGTAGACCATCCCAAATGTATGGAATCCTTGCCCCCATACTCATGCCAGTACAACAACTCACTTCTCCCACATCAGTCTTTAAGCCATGCAATCTCCAACTTTTTTCATCCTATACCAGTTCACATGTAGCTCAGCCATTTATTGCACGTGATTCCTTTTTTTGTTGTTTCAGCACCCAAACTCTCATACTTCCTCCTATTCTATTAATATCTTTGGTATCAATTTGGACCATGATCAGTGGATCCACCCTTCTTCACTGCAAGCTCTTCTCTTCTTTTCCCATCGTAAGTTTATATCCAGCCCAGAGCAGATATCCTGAATTCTAGCATTAGGAAGACAATGCAGCCACTGGACTCATAATCTTTGCGTCAATATTAGAGTGGTGGTGAAGATGCACAGCAGGTCAGGCAGCATCCGAGGAGCAGGAAAATCAAGGTTTCGGGCAGGAGCCCTTGATCAGGAATGAGGCTGGAAGCCTCGGGGGTGGAGAGATAAAATCACATTCTTTGTGGCAGAGAACAGTGTCAATCCCCCTCATGATACTGTCCCTTACTAACACTACAGAGTGGAGAGTGGGCTGGAGCATCAAGGAGCTTTAGCAAAACTGGAGTTAATAGAAATTGGGGATAGCTCTCAAATGGTTGAAGTCATACCAAGCAGAAAGGAAGGTCTTCAAGACCAATCATCTGAGCCCTGGACATCCCTGCAGGAATTCTTTAGTGTAGCAGAAAGTGAGGACTGCAGATGCTGGAGATCAGAGCTGAAAATGTGTTGCTGGAAAAGGAATCCTGAAGAAGGGCTTATGTCCGAAATGTCAATTCTCCTGCTCCTTGGATGCTGCCTGACCTGCTGCGCTTTTCTTTTTTAAAATTGTTACATAATGTCCTTTACATTCACATGTGAAGGTAGATGGAGATTTAACTTAATATTGCAACCAAAAGCAGTACCTTCAACATTGTATTTTAACACTGTGGGATTAACCGGACCTATGTCCAGGTTAGGCCCAATTAAGCTGGGCAGCATGCTTCAGGTCTCCACTGTCAGTTTTCTCTGTGACACAAGGACAAGTTGGTGTCATAGCTTTCTCTGTTACTCCGCATGTCATAGAGTCTACAAAGTTTCAGCATAAACTGAAACGGGCATGGCCGGAGCTGTTTGAGAAGTATTGTGTCATGCTCCTGGATCCAATGGAAAAAATGCTTTAATAATTGAATGAGGCCAGGAAATGTAACTTCAGTTTCTCATTCACTTATATCTTACATTACCTCACGCCACTCTGCCTTATGAAGCCTACTCCACCTCTTTATTCCCTATGCCCACTAATTTTCTAAATGCCTCCATCAATTTTTTCTTGTGCACTTCTTACCAACTTTACATCATCCACTAACATTCATCCTGATCCTTATGGCATTTGAGACCTATCCATTATTGTCACCTTCATCAAATGTATGCATTTTACCAGGGAAACACATTAAATTACTTGAGTCTTCTCTTTACGCTCTGGTAAAACAGGGTACAAAACAGAAGGTGAGAACTAGAGGTAACCCTCCACGTAACTGATGATGAAGAAAATGCTGGAGATCAGTGGTATCTAAGATTCTTCCACAATGCAGACAGAGAAATAGGTTCTCTGGTTACCAAGCGGCAGAATGAAATATAATGCACCAAAGTGTCATGAACTGTTCAATCACATTGATTTGATTTTGCAGTAATTCAAATATAATCATCTTGACAGCCACTGCTACAAATGCAAGGTTTTGTAATCAAGATTTGGAGATGCCGGTGTTGGACTGGGGTGTACAAAGTTAAAAATCACACAACACCAGGTTATAGTCCAATAGGTTTAATTGGAAGCACACTAGCTTTCGGAGCGTCGCTCCTTCATCAGGTGATAGTGGAGAGCTCAATCCTAACACAGAATTTATAGCAAAAATTTACAGTGTGATGTAACTGAAATTATACATTGAAAAATTGATTGTTAAGCCTTTCATCTGTTAGAATACAGTGATAGTTTCACTTCTTTCATGTGTAAATCACAAAACCTTTTTTTAAAAAGTTGCATTCTCGGGTTAGCTGTTAACAATGGTGATAGCTAGACAATATGTTGAAGGTGCTAGCCCCCTGTGTTCTCTGTCTATGCCATGATGTTTAGATTGATTCTAATCTAAAAAGTGAGATAACGGAGTTTTACATAAATGCATGCAGTTTTTGAGCTCAGAGTTCTACATGAATGCATGCAGTTTTTGAGCAAAGTACAAATTCACCCCACAAAATATATGTGTGCATGTGGGTCTTTGTCTGTGTGTGTCTTTCTGGGTTGGGGGTTGTGAGTGTGAGAAAGTGTATGTGTGTGTGTGTAGTGAGTGCAGAGTGTCTTAAGTCTGTGAGGGGCTGCATGTGTGAGTGTGGGAGTGTGCGTGTCTGTAAGGGTGTGTGTGTATGTGTGTCCATGTGTATGTGTGTATCGGAGTGCCTGTGTGTGTGTGTGAGTGTGTGTAGGAGTATCTGTGTGTGTGTATAGTGCAATGGTGGTCACCTGTAATGTGACATGAACCCAAGGTCCTGGTTGAGGCCCTCCCTATGGGTACCCAACTTAGCTATCAACCTCTGCTCGGCCACTTTTCTCTGCTGCCTGTCCCGAAGTCCACCTTGGAGGATGGTCACCCGAAGGTCCGAGGCTAAATGTCCTGGACCACTGAAGTGTTCCCCAACTGGGAGGGAACCCTCCTATCTGTTGATTGTTATGCAGTGACCATTCATCCATTGTCGTAGCCAATGTACCGTGCCTGCAACATATAAGATAGACAAAGTTGGCTGAGTCACATGAGTACCTGCCATGTACAAGATGGGAGGTGTCCCCACGCGTAATGGTGGTATCTATGTCCACACTCTGACACGTCTTCCGCAGTCACACTGGCACCATCCCCCACCTTCTCCTCCACAACATGGATGACTGTATTGGCATCACCTCTTGCTCCCACGAGGAGGTTGAACAGTTCATCAGCTTCACGAACACTTTCCACCCTGACCTCAAGTTCACCTGAACTACCTGGACCTACCTACCTACCTATTATTTACTATCTATGCTACTTAACTATGTGATCTGCCTGTATTGCTCACAAGACAAAGATTTTCACTGTGCCTCGGTACAAGTGACAATAAATTCGATTCAATTCAATTCAGATACCTCCCTCCCCTTCCTGGACCTCTCCATCTCCATCTCTAGCAACCAACTCAACACGGACATCTATTTCAAATCCATAAACTCCCACAGCTACCTGGAAACACCTCCTCCAATTCCACCCCCCCCTCCCCAACCACTGTATAAGCCCACAATTCCTCCACCTCCACCGTATCTGCTTCCAGTAGGAGCAAATCCACTCCAAGACATCCCAGATGGCCTTCTATTTCAAGGACCCCAATTTCCCCTCCCATGTGATCAACAGTGCCCTCCAGCACATCTCCTCCACTTACCCCACCTCCGCCCTTGAGTACCATTCCTCTGACAGCAACAAGGATAAAGCCCCCACACCCATGCCGGTCCTCACATTCCACCCCACTAATCTCCAGATACAGTGCATTATCCTCCACATTTCTGCCACCTACAATCTGACCCCACCACCAGAGATATATTTCTGTCCCCTATATTTGCATCCCGCAGAGACCATTCCCTCCATGACTCCCTCATTACGCCCATGCCCCCCCACCAGTTCACCCTCCACACATGACACTTTCTCTTGCCACCACAAGAGATGTAAAACCTGGGCCTATATCTCCACCGTCCCTCCATCCAAGGCCCAAAGAACATTGTCACATGTGGCAGAGATTTTCTTACACATCCATACACCTCATCTACTGTGTCTGTTGCTCTTGATGTGTTCTTCTCTATACTGGGGAAACAGGACGCCAACTTACACAGCAGTTCAGGGAACATCTCTGGAACACATGCACCAAACAACCCCACCACCTTATGATCGACCACTTCAACTCCCCCTCCCATTCCACCAAGGACATACAAGTCCTGCACCTCCGCCAAATCCAAGCCACCCGACGACTGAAGGAAGAACACCTCATCTTCTGCCTTGGGACCCTTCAACCACACGGCATCAACATTGACTTCACTAGTTTCCAAATTCCTCCCCCCCCAATTGCTCCCCACCTTAGCCCAGATCCAACCATCCAACTTGACATCGTTCTCTTGAACTGTCCTACCTGTTCATCTTCCTTCACATCTATCCACTCCTCACTCCCCACCAACCTATCATAATCACCCCCCCCCCCCCAGCTGTATCTACCTATCACCTTCCCAGCTACCTTACCCCCAGCCGCACCTGCAGCCTCCTATTTATCTCTCAACCCCTATCCTCCCCTCACATTCATTATAAAGGGCTTATGGCTGAATTGTCAATTCTCCTGCTTTTCGGATGTTGCCTGACCTGCTGTGGTCTTCCAGCGCCATACTCTTTGATGATGATCTTTAGTATCCTAATGTTCTCTTAATGATTTAGTGCCAAAGAGGAGACCCGCTTGTTTTACTGATAAGAAAGGGCAAAATATTCCCATATTTTTAGCAATGGCGAAGGCAGATGTGCTGATGGTGGCTAGATGTTGGTTGTTGCCTGGCTGGAGTATTTTAGCTATGAAGAGCAATTGCAAGTCTGATTATTTTCCTTGCAGCACAGAGGACTGAGGGTGGGACATGATAGAAATGTATAAAATTGTGAGGGATATAGATAAAGTAAACGGGAAGGAACTTTTTTCCTTGATGGAGTGATCAATGACCAGGGGGTATAGATTTAAGGTAAGGGCCAGGAGGTTTAGAGAGAATGTGAGCATTTTTTTTTACCCAGAGGGTGGTGGGAATCTGGAACTCACTGCTTGTAAGGGTGGTAGAGACAGACACCCTCAGATCATTTAAGAAATATTTCAATATGCACTTCCAATACAAAGCATACAAGGCTATGACCGAAGTGCTGGATAGCTAGGTTAGATTAGCTGGATTAAATTCATTAGGAGGTTGTTTTTTACTGGTGCAGACTCCATGGGCTGAAGGGTCTTTTACTGCACTGTAGATCTTTGTGACTCTGACTTCAGAATTAATTTAACTTCAAGATTGAACAGGGAGATGATAGATAACTAACAATTCTTCTGGATACAGGCCCATGTGATTTATATTGCCATGCAGTTAGGCTTTGAGGATGGGAAGAATCTATAGGAGGCCATTTCAATATCGAGTTACAGGCTTTCCTCATTACTGCTGAACCTTACAGACAGAGCCTGTCTGCGAGAATATAACATGGGCAAAATACAGAGAAATTGAGGCAG
This sequence comes from Chiloscyllium plagiosum, assembly GCF_037043375.1. Classification (NCBI taxonomy): domain Eukaryota; kingdom Metazoa; phylum Chordata; class Chondrichthyes; order Orectolobiformes; family Hemiscylliidae; genus Chiloscyllium; species Chiloscyllium plagiosum. The sequence goes on from NW_028270140.1 coordinate 73,134,744, forward strand.
TGAATCTCGATCATTCACCACATAAAATGTAGGTGGGAGCACAAGCTTGGATTGAAGAGACACAAGTTGTGGGAGTTAAATATAGTTGGATGATTTGTGTAGCCTTAATTGATGGAAGACAATATTCCTAATGAAGAGTTTATGCTCGAAACGTCGATTCTCCTGCTCCTTGGATGCTGCCTGACCTACTGTGTTTTCCCAGCAGCACACTCTTTACTCTGATCTCCAGCATCTGTTCTCCTCACTTTCTCCCCCTGGAAGACAATATTCCAGGATAACTTATACTGTGAAAGTTAGTTCCAGGATTGGAAGTTATCCAGCTGGAGAAAAAAAACAAAGGAGTTAAGAATCACTCCGGATTAGATCTGGGATCATACAATTTATGTAAGAGACAGAATAATGTGAAACTATGGGGGGAGCATACCAAATGGGTAATTTTTTCTGTAAATTAGAATGCCAGTTGCTAACTGAAATGATGTTTAGACAATTTTACTTTAAGTTTGTTTGCTTTATTAAAAATTTTATGAGTGAAAATTCTATTATGTGATCCTTTCGGCAATCACTGGAAGCTTGAATTTATTTTAAATTTGGTTGTTGGCCTGTATGGGCATTAAGTGAAGCTGCAACTCCCCTACCTTGCCAGTATTCATTCATATCTTGTGTCTCCGTCAGATCTTTCGGTTGAGCAGCAGCAGTTGGTGGGCTTTGCCAATGACAAACCTGCAGAGGAACTGTACCTTTCTGAAGCTGTGATCATCAACGGTTGAGTATAAACTATGAACAGAGCAGTATTCTCACTTCCACGGCACCAGATAGGCAAATAGCTGGACTTTCACCTGGTGATTTGCATTTCACAGGTGACCAAGATTAACTTCTACTAAGAAGGACAGCAATGGGAGAGTCTGTGTCAGAGGCTGTAATGCTCTTTAAGTTATTCACTGCTGGGCGTAGACACTGCATCCTGAATCATTGATGGAAAGAGTTCTCATTAAGGGCTGCCAAAAAAGGTAGACATTTGACACTCACCGCCCACGATTGCAGAGAGAATAGATGAGTTCACCTCAAGCATTAGTGAGTTGATGGTTTACATGGATATAGTGGCAAACAATATGGACCAACTGATATTCCAATTAACTGAGTCCATTCATGTTTTTAGCAAAGACTTGATATGTCAACAAATGTGGTAACTTAGACTTCATCTTCTTCAACTCCTTTCTCTGCAGCTCCTCTTGCTGATACCCAGGTTTAGCCTCCTGTATTCCAACTTACCGTGTTGACACCATTGGATCATACTACTTCTCACATTAAAGTTAATCAAAGGCAACCAAAGGACTATTCATTTTGATGTGATTTTTAAAATGTCCAACGTGTAGAAGGCAAATTCTTAACAAAACTGAAAATGTGTTGCTGGAAAAGCGCAGCAGGTCAGGCAGCATCCAGGGAACAGGAGAATCGACGTTTCGGGCATAAGCCCTCCTTCAGGAAGGGCTTATGCCCGAAACGTCGATTCTCCTGTTCCCTGGATGCTGCCTGACCTGCTGCGCTTTTCCAGCAACACATTTTCAGCTCTGATCTCCAGCATCTGCAGACCTCACTTTCTCCTCAAATTCTTAACAAAAGTATTGCTTTTGCCATTGTTGGACTTCAATTATCCAAATAGAGATTGAGATACAATTAGGGTAAAGGACAGTAAGAGGCAACTGTTCCTAGATGTGTTCAGGAAAGTTTCCTATAGCAGTGTGTGTCCAGTCCATCAAGAAGGAATTGTTGAACCTGGTCTTTGAAAATGAAGTAGGCCAAGTGGATCAAATGTTGGGGGGGAATAAGACTGATATGCAACAATCCAGAGTAATAAAGATTAATTGGCAGAGACCTGACTTCAATGGGGTAAGAACAGAGCTGGGCAGGATTGACTGGAACAAGAGGTTGGTGGAGATAACAATAGCTGAACAGCTAGCTACTTTCAAAAAGTAGATGGTACAGATATAGTAGAGGTACAATCCCTCAAATGGGAATTGTAGGACAAACAAATCTAGAGTTTCCTGGATGACACAGGAAGTAGGAATAAACATTAGAAAGAGAAACTGTGCTCATGATATGTGTATGGCAGAAAAATACAACTGACGACCAACCCAAGTACTGAAGGTTTAGAGAGGAGGTGAAGAAATAAATAAGAAATGTGATGAGGAATTACGAGAAAAGACTAGTCGTTAGCATAAAGTGGTATTCCAGAGTCTTCTGTAGGCATATAAATAATAAAACAGTGGTTACGGTGGGGATAGTACCAATGGTAATGCCAAAAATGGATTATACATCAAGGCAGGGGCCTGACAGGGATGTTGTGCAGTCATAGAGTTATACAGTGCGGAAACAGACCTTTCGGTCCAACTCATCCATGCTGACCAGATATTCTAAACTGATCTAGTCTCATTTGCCAGCATTTGGCTCGTATTCCTCTAAACCCTTTCTATTCACATACCCATCCTTTTAAATCTTGTAACTGTACCAGCCTTCATCAATTCCTCTGGCAGCTCATTCCATACACGCACCACCCTCTGCATGACAAAGTTACCCCTCAGGTCCCTTTTAAAGCTTTCACTGCTCGCCTTGAACCTATGCCCTGCAGTTTTGGATTTGCCTACCCTTGAAAAAAGATTGGTAATTCACTCTATCTGTGCCCCTCATGATTTTATAAGCATCTATAAGGTTACCCTTCAGCCTCCGATGTTCCAGGGAAAAGAGCCACAGTCTATCATAGCTCAAACCCTCCAATCACAGCAACATTTTTATAAATCTTTTCTGAACCTTTTTAAGATAACAATATATTTCCTATAGCAGAGAGACCAGCACTTAATGCAGTACTGCTTAAGATGGAGAAAGATAGGTTCTTGAGTATCAAGGGGATCAAGGGTAACAGGGACAAAGATGGAGAATGGGTTTGAGAAACATATCAGCCATGCTTGAATGGTGTAGCAGATTCAAGGGCTGAATGGCCTAATATCTGCTCTATGTCTTACAGTCTTATGGTCTTTTGGTCTAAATTGGCATTGTCCCAGATATTCCAACCAGGCATGTTTCCACTGTGCAGGGAGGGAGCATGTAAGATTAAATAGCTAGCCAACTACCTTCCCATGTACTTCGGAGCTTTCCCTCATTTTACTGGAATGGGCGAGCACCGAAATCAATAGGTTATTTGCCACATGTCAGTAAATAATTATTGGTCAATTGAAAGCTTGTTGAATAATGCCCTTTATGCTGCAGTGGCAACCCCAGAAAAGAGTGACTCCTCTTTCGTTCCAATTTGCTTATATCCCCAAGATATCCTGCTAAATAACATCACTTAACTTGGTCCAGCAATCCATGTCTGCTTTCTTCCCAGGTCAATGAGCAATGCTGACAGCATCTCAGCTGGGATGCTGCAAGGACTGAAAGGCAGGAGCTCCTCCAACTGAAGGGCAGACATCCCACGATTATCTTATTAATGCTGTCTGCAGCATAATATTGTGCCTGACCAACATTTTAGTCCTCCCTCTTCCCCATCCTTAACCTTCCTTGGGCTTTGCAAATGACCTTCTAATGGAGGACCCTTCAAAACTAACTCAACGCCCCATACCTCAGTTGAAGTAACTCTGAGAATCAATGCAGGAGCTGCATCCCACCTTTACGCATTAGCTGACATAAGTAAAGATTTTAAGTGTCCAAAAACTTCTTTCAAAAACTATGGAGAGAAGGTAAGTATGGCAGGCATGTGCATAAGATGGTGGCATAGGTAATGATGAGTGAAGTAAGTGAGTATGGGGACAGAAAGGCAAAACCCCTTTGTTCTCGTCCCTGAGTGCACCCAGTGCTCTCCACGGTTGTCAATCTTCCATACTCTGAATGTCAACATGGATCATGTTACTAGCCTATTGTATGTTCAAATCTAAATTAAGTTTAACAATCAATACTGTACCTAAAACAGAAGACAGAGGATAGGGTGTTTAATTTCATTGGAAAAAGTGGGAAGGACTGATTACCAATAGCATAGAGTCTGGGGCTTGCTATAGTAAAACCAACTGTATACATGGGTTAATAAGATTTTCGAGAAAGAAGACCCAAATGAATTAATTTAGGACTAGTTACCTTAAGTTTTAAAGCCTGAGTCAAAAATAATAAGATTGGAAAGAACTCATAGGGTTGGAAAGCAATACCCCAAATCTAATAGGATTCAAATGACCGCGATAATGCAATTTCACGATTACAAAGATTGCTAGAAGGCTCTTGATATGGAGCCAGGCTAGAAGGAGAAATTAAGATGGATGGCAACAGGATAATAAGTTCTTCAGACATTTCACCACATTTTAAAAAAAGGAGAAAATCTGACAAGGTTAAGAAAATACTTTGGAAATCTGGCCTTCAATTTAGATTGTGCAGTAAATGATTTGACTCCTTTTTTCACTGAATCTTGAATTTTATTCACAAAAGAAAGCCAACAAAAATGTAGGATAGGGAACGCCTAATAAGAACAATTACTTGGCAAAATAATCTTCCTTAACATAAAAGGTATATAGATATGAAAATAAACATAGCCTGTGCAGTATAAAGCATTTATCAATATTCATGCTTAATGTTGAAGGGATAGCTATTTGTAAGTATTTTCATGAGCTATTTTAAACACTGGTCTCCCTTCTATATCCTTTATTACATTGTGTTACAGTCTGATCTTTTCAGTTTATTACACAAAATTAACAAAAACAAATTGGCTATATAAATACAGAAGAGAAAGTGAGGTCTGCAGATGCTGGAGATCAGAGCTGGAAATGTGTTGCTGGAAAAGCGCAGCAGGTCAGGCAGCATCCAGGGAACAGGAGAATCGACGTTTCGGGCATAAGCCCTTCTTCAGGAATGGGGAAAGTTTGTCCAGCAGGCTAAGATAAAAGGTAGGGAGGAGGGACTTGGGGGAGGGGCGTCGGAAATGTGATAGGTGGAAAGAGGTCAAGGTGAGGGTGATAGGTCAGGCTGGGGTGGGGGCGGAGAGGTCGGGAAGAGGATCTCAGGTTAGGAAGGCGGTGCTGAATTTGATGGATTTGACTGAGACAGGGTGGGGGGAGGGGAAATGAGGAAACTGGTGAAATCCGAGTTCATCCCTTGTGGTTGGAGGGTTCCTAGCCGGAAGATGAAGCGTTCTTCCTCCAACCGTCGTTTTGTAGTGGTCTGACGATGGAGGAGTCCAAAGACCTGCATATCCTTGGTGGAGTGGGAGGGGGAATTGAAATGTTGAGCTACAGGGTGGTTGGGTTGGTTGGTCCGGGTGTCCCAGAGGTGTTCTCTGAAACGCTCCGCAAGTAGCCGGCCTGTCTCCCCAATATAGAGGAGGCCACATCGGGTGCAGAGGGTGCAATAGATGATATGTGTGGAGGTGCAGGTGAATCTGTGGCGGATATGGAAGTTTCCTTTGGGGCCTTGGAGGGAGGTGAGGGGGGAGGTGTGGGCGCAAGTCTTGCACCTCCTGCGGTTGCAGGGGAAGGTGCCGGGAGTGGAGGTCGGGTTGGTGGGGGGAGTGGATCAGACGAGGGAGTCACGGAGGGAGTGGTCTTTACGGAATGCTGATAGGGGAGGGGAGGGAAATATATCCTTGGTGGTGGGGTCCGTTTGGAGGTAGCGGAAATGACGGCGGATGATGCGCTGTACATGGAGATTGGTGGGGTGGTAGGTGAGGACCAGTGGGGTTCTGTCCTGGTGGCGGTTGGAGGGGCGGGGTTCAAGGGCGGAGGAGCGGGAAGTGGAAGAGATGCGGTGGAGGGCATCGTCGACCACGTCGGGGGGGAAATTGCGGTCCTTGAAGAAGGAGGCCATCTGGGTTGTGCGTTTTTGGAACTGGTCCTCCTGGAAGCAGATGCGGCGGAGTCGAAGGAATTGGGAGAATGGGATGGCGTTTTTACAGGGGGCAGGATGGGAGGAGGTGTAGTCCAGGTAGCTGTGGGAGTCGGTCGGTTTGTAGTAGATGTCCGTGTTGATTCGGTCGCCTGAGATAGAAATAGAAAGGTCGAGGAAGGGGAGGGAGGAATCTGAGACTGTCCAGGTGAATTTGAGGTCGGGGTGGAAGGTGTTGGTGAAGTGGATGAACTGTTCAACTTCCTCGTGGGAGCACGAGGCGGCGCCGATACAGTCATCGATGTAGCGGAGGAAAAGGTGGGGGGTGGGGCCAGTGTCGTTGCGGAAGATGGATTGTTCCACATATCCTACAGACCATCTTTTCCTTTATAAAAAAACAAACTATCAAATAGGTTTGAAAAGTGTCCACAGACAAAATCAGGTACATTTTCAACTAACTGTTAGATGAATAAATTTCTTGCAATGTATGCATCCAGCAAAGGAACATGATATCAGTACGACTTACTCAGAACACGTTTGCGCTCTGTTTTTATTAATGTACTTTTCTGCATAATCGTTTTAGTACTCATTCATGGAACATGGATATCACCAGCAATTATTGCCCATCACTAATTGCCCTTGATAAGGTGATGAGCTACCTTCTTTAACCACTAGATGCCTTTGGGGCTAACGCAGTGCTGTTAGGAAGGGAATTTGACCCTTTGGAGGTAAAAGAATGGCAATACAGTTGCGTGTCAGGGTGATGTATGACTTGGAAGAGTACTTGCAGATGGTCACCTTCCCATGCATCTGATACCCTTACCCAGTTTTAAATTTCATGACCTGTTTAAACTCTGTCCCATTTAGCATGGTGGTAGTGCCACAGAGAAAAGATGGTGAGTATCCTCAATGTGGAGAATGGACTTTGTCTTCACAAGGCCTGTATGGAGGTCATTCCTGCAGATGCCATTGTAGACAGAGGCATCTGCAATAGATAGATTGCTGAGAATGAGGCTTTTCCTTTATTGTCTTTTCCTCACCACCTGCTGCAGAGCCCATCAAACAATTATGTCCTTTAGGACTCAACCAGCTCAGTCAGGCATTGAAGTTCCCCACACAAAGTATATTCTGTGTCCTTGGTACCTTCAGTTTTTCCTATAAGTGGCATTCAACATAGACCCATTACCTGAGGGGAGATGCTTGGTAATCAGCAGAAAGTTTCCTTACTCATGTTTGATCTCATATCATAAGACTTCATGGTGTCTCTGGTGGTCAATGTTCACATCAAATTGCCCTATGTCCAATGTCTCAATCATGCACTATACATTGCAAATCAAGGGAATACCTATCCCTACCACACCCTCAAATGCACTGCATTTAACCCACTAGTGTCAAGCAACCAAACAAAGGTAGTGGTAACAGTACATTAAAGCAACAAAGCTATATCAGATGCAGTAGGAATGGTTACATAGAAATAAACTGGATCAAAAACTGAAAAAAAGAAAAATCACGATTGTATTATAGAAATGTAGCAGTCAGTTTGCTTAAAGCAAATTTCTCAAGAACAACAATGTAATAAAAACCAAATCATCTATTTTAGTAGAGTTGCTGGAGGGATAAGTATTGAGCAAAACAAGAGGATAATTTCTCTCCTTGTTTTCTTTGAATTGCTATGGAATGTTTACATTCACATAGGAGGGACACAAGGCCTTTGATTAATATTTCAGCTGAAAGATGGAACCTCTGACAGTGCAGAACTCCCTCAGTACAGATATGGAATAGATCTTGAACTGACAGCTTCAGTCTCAGAGAAGAGAGAAGTACCAACTGAGTCATAATGAGAGGCACAAGTATATTCACAGTGTTTGAAGAGGAAAGGGTGTTTGAAGTTAGGTTGCATATTCCTGCAGGAACACATGGGTGAAGAGAGTTTTTTGAGGAGACAGGTGATGAGATGGCAGGTTTGAAAGGGAGGGTATAGTACCTGAATTGGGTATATTGCTGACAATATCAGTTAACACGGCCAACTAAGGCATTATTTGAAATCTTTATTGTTTCAAGGGCAAGCTTTGCATGCTTGAAGGCTCTCTTGGTAATGCGCGTGTGTTTGACAACCACAGTTTGCTAAATATTAAACCTAATGAGTGGAAATTCAAGGGTACGAGAATGCATCCAAATTGCTAATTTGAATAAAATAAAACAAAGAACTGCAAAAGATAAAAATCTGAAAGAAAAGCAGAAATTGTTGGAGAAACTTAGTAGCTCTGGCAGCATATGTGGAGTGAAAGCCAAGTTAACGTTTTAAAGTCCAGTGACCTTTCTTCAGAACTGATAGTAGCTACGAAGAGATGGCATATAAGCTGCAAACAGGGACTGGGGGAGGTGGGGGGGGAGAGGGATGGAAGCTGGTTGGAGTGATGGAATTGGAAGGAAGGTGTGGTTTGACTTCCTGATGTGATTTGAACGAAAGTTAAAAATAAAAGCCATAATTTATTGTCTCACCTTGTATCAGATGTGAAGAGAATTAGTAAGTTTACAGTGAAACTTTCTCTACTGTGTTTGATCTAGTCCCTAATTTATATTCAAAATATTTTTCCAGTTGAAGGGGTAAGTAACTCAAATGTTAAGTATCAACATCCATTTTACTGTGTATTTCCTTCTGTTCCTATCTGAAATTGATTGTCAGCTGATTCAGTTGCTTGGTTGATTGGTCTTGTTCAGTTCGGAGAAAGTGAGGACTGCAGATGCTGGAGTATCAGAGTTGAAAAATGTGGTGCTGGAAAAACACAGCAGGCCAGGCAGCATCCGAGGAGCAGGAGAATCGACGTTTCGGGCATAAGCTCTTCTTCAGGAATGAGGCTGGTGTGCCAAGCGGGCTGAGTTAAAAGGTAGGGGGGAGGGAATTTGGGGGAGGGCCGCTGGGAATACGATGGGTGGAAGGAGGTGAGGGTGAGGGTGATAGGCCGGAGAGGGGGTGGGGGCGGAGAGGTCGGGAAGAAGATTGCAGGTCAAGAGGGCGGTACTGAATCCGAGGGTTGGGACTGAGATAAGGTGGGGGGAGGGGAAATGAGGAAGCTGGAGAAATCTACATTCATCCTGTGTGATTGGAGAGTTCCTAGGCAGAAGATGAGGCACTCTTCCTCCAGGCGTCGTGTGGCCATGGTCTGGCGATGGAGGAGGCCAAGGACCTGCATGTCATTGGCGGAGTGGGAGGGGAGAATAAGTGTTCAGCAACGGGGCGGTTGGGTTGGTTGGTGCGGGTGTCCCAGAGGTGTTCCCTGAAACGTTCCGCAAGTAGGCGACCTGTCTCCCCAATGCAGAAGAGACCACATCGGGTGTAGCGGATACAGTAAATGATGTGTGTGGCAGTGCAGGGTACTGTATCCGCTGCACCCGATGTGGTCTCCTCTACACCTGATGTGGTCATCTCAAGCTCAGATATTGTCCAGGTTTTGCTGTATTTGGATATGGACTGCTTCATAAGAACAGAGGAACATAAGAAATAGGAGCAGGAGTAAGCCTGCCCTGCCATTCACAAGATCATGGCTGATCTGCCCCAGGCGTGAACCTCCCAGAGGGAGGTTCAGGCTCCTTATAGTCTTCAACTCTCTGATATTTCAAATTTATCTACCCCCTTTAAATATTTCAATGATCTCGCCTCCACAACTTAAGGAGGTAGAGAATTCTAGATACACACTATCCTCTGAGAGAAGAAATTACTTTGTATCTCAATTCTATATAAATGCCCTTTTATCCTGTAAGTTTTTCCCCTGTTTGATATTTTTCCACTAGTCTTAATATCTTCTCAACATCTAACCATTCAACCCACTTCAGAATCTTGTATGTCTTAATAAGATCACCCCTCATTCTTTTAATCTTTGATGAGTAAAGGCCTAACTCGTTCATTTGTTCTTTATAAATTAACCACAACATCCCAAGAATCAGACAAATGAATTTCTTTTGAACAGTCTCCATTGTCTGTCCATCCTTTGTTAAATTCAGGGATCAAAGTTAAACACAGTGCCCCAGGTATGGACTCACCAACACCCTGTACAGTGTAACAGGACTTCTCTGTACTTAAACTCCAACATTCTGGCAATAAAGGCCCAAATTCCATGATTTACTTGCTACATCTGCAAATCAGAAGTCACATGACACCAGGTTATACCCAATCATCAGGCTTACCTGATGACAGAGCAGCGCTCTGAAAGCTTGTGATTTCAAATAAACCCATTGGACAGTAACCTGGTGTTGTGTGACACCGTACTGTTTATTGTGGAGATGCTTTTCATTTAAATAATTGGCAGGTTTTTATTCTTCCTCACAAAGTGCACGATCTCACACTTTACTACAATAAACTCCATCTGCAAGCTTTTTGGCCATTCACTGAACCTATCTGTATCATTTTCCCTCCACCTAATTTTTGGAACAACAGAAAATTTAGTTGCATTATACTTTACCTCCTCCTTTAAGTCATTAACATAGTCTGTAAATAATTGTTCCTTGTAACACTTCACTAGTTTTGGTTTTCCAACGTGTAAATAAAATGCATCGCAACTCACTCTCATTCTGTGTCATAACTAATGCTCAATCCATGCTAATACATTACGTCCAATACCTGTATTGCCCATCTAGTGTGATAATCTTCCACGTGGCCCTTTTTCAAATGCCTCCTGGAAATCAAAATACACTCCATTCAGAGGTTCCCTTTAATCGACTCTGCTTGTTTTATACTCAAAAGGACTCCAGCAATCCCTTACAGTGCAGAAGCAAGCCATCCAGTCCATCGAGTCCACATCACCCTACCAAAGAGCATCCCAGCTAGACCTAACCTCTTACCCTATCCCTGTAACCCTGAATTTCCCATGGCTCACGCAACTAACCTGCTCATTCCAAGACATCATAGGCAATTTAGCATGGCCAAACCACCTAACCTGCACTTCTTTGGACTGTGGGAGGAAACTGGACGCTTAGAGGAAACCCACACAGACACAGAGAGAATGCGCAAATTCCACATAGACAGTCGCCCAAAGCTGGGATCGAACCTCGGTCCCTGTCGTTATGAGGCAGCAGTGCAATTCACTGAGCCAGCTTGCCAAATTTTTCAAGCATGGTTTTATTTTCACAAAACTCTGTTTATTCAGTTTGATTGTGTTAAACTTTTTCATATGTTCTTCTATTTCTTCTTTAATACAAGACTCTAGCATTTCCATACGACTGTTATTCTGCAAACTGACCTACAGTTTCCTCTTTTCTGTCACCTGCCTTTCTGAGCAGTGGCATTGCATTAGCAGCTTTCCAATCTGCTGGAACCCTTTTGGAATCCAGTGGGTTTTGGAATATTTTGAGCAATGCCTCTAATGCAGCCATTCCCTTTACAATCATTGGTTCTGGGAACCTGCCTGTCTTTCGTCACATTAGTTTGTCCCTCGTGATAGAGGCTGTTACATAATCTTTCCTCCCATTAGCCACAGTCTTTCATTGCAAAAATTTATAAAAGCTCTTGTTGTTTGTTTTTATATTTCTTACCAACTCACTTCCAGAATTAATTTTCTCAGTTTTTATTAGATATTTAGCTATCTGTTGGTACCGAAACATTTCCTAATCCTCTGGCCTACCATGCATTTTTGCTACTTTGTATGCCTTAGTTTTTTATTGGATTCTCTCCTTGATCACTTTTGCTAACAATACATGTTTCACCCTTCATTTTACCAGAACACATTTTTGTTCAGCATCTGTTTAATACCTCTGGAACTTTGTTGAAAAATGCTACTTGGTGCAAGTAAGACCTTACGTGACTTGTCACGCAATTCTCTTAGATTCCTTGGCACAGCCCATATCATTCAGAGCTTGGTAAGATTCCAGCCAAACTATTTGCAGAATAAAACAATTAACATCCAACACACATGGCATGATGATGATGTAGTCATTATGTCAGAGTCCTAGGATTACATTGAGAGAATTAAAAGGAGCAGAAACTCTAGCCTTGTGTGAAGAACACGTATGTATTTAGATCAAATTGTAAGTGAGCAATTCTCTCCGAAAGAATCATAGACTTCAGCAAACAGAATCACAATTCAATTTTTATTTTGACATCTTGAGGAAAGTATTTAAAACAACACAGAAACATTTGCTTAGATATTGACAAAGAGCTATGCATAAGGCCAACATTTACAGATATCAGCAAAGGAAAAATTAAGATTTTACCTCCCAGTAAAAAGTACAATAAACATTAATATATAAAAATCATATTTTGTAATTTCTTAAGACTTGAACACAGCTAGTAATAAAATATTTTCAAGTCTTTAAAGTGCACGTCAGCCACTGATTGTTCATCGTCTCAGCAAATATCTCGCGGAAATCAGTTGATCAGTGAATCGATAACTTAGTGTTGAAATTGCTTCACAAATCTTGATTTACCAGTGTATATCTAAAGCTGAGCTGAGTCTGTTGTCTTTTCAGAGGTACGAATTTTGAGAAGTTCTGAAAGACTGAATTTTGAGAGTAAAATTTCCTTTAGGTGCAGCTGAACATTTTGTATAGTTATTCTATAACTGTTTCCTGTTCTACTCAAATCAGACACACTTTTAAAATAATTAGTTATAACAATTTCTTTTTGTTAGCTTCAGTATTAAAGACACATAGAAAAAGCCAGGGGCAAACAAAACTAGTTGGCCCAAAGCTCTGATACGTTCATTTTTTCAACAGTTGATTGAATTTGAACAGTCTATGTGTTCTGTGCTGCAAGGCTCACCAATATTCCCAGTGATTTTGGAATATTGCAACCAATTCTAGACCCCCACTACAGGAAAGTTGTTGATTTAGAAAACATTTACAAAGATATTGCCAGGGCTGGTGAATTTGAGCTATAGGGAGAGACTGAATAGGCTGGGGCTACTTTCCCTGGAGTGCCGAAGGATGAGGGGTAACCTTACAGAAGTTTATAAAATCATAAGGGACATGGATATGTTGAATAGTCAAGGTCTTTTCCCACGAATACAGGAGCCCCAAACTAGAGGGCATAGGTTTAAGATGAAGGGGGAAAGATTAGAAAGGGACAACTTTTTCACACAGAAGGTGGTGCATGTATGGAATGAGCCACCAAAGGAGGTTGTGGAGGCTGGTATAATTACAATGTTTAAAAGGCATCTGGATGGGCACCGGATTAGGAAGGGTTTAAAGGATATCATGGAAAGGATGGCACATGGGAATAGATTAATGTAGAATATCTGGTCTGCATGGATGAGTTAGATAGAAAGGTCTGTTTCTATGCTCTGCATGTCTATGACTATGATTTTCCTCCTATTTTTGTTTGACTATTCCACATTTGAAGGATTTTTCTGATATGTGTTCTAACTTATCAGGTCACAGCGACATTGTAGTTACAATTATAACATTGGACTTGCAATTCGGACATGTGAGTTTAAAAATGTATCACCCTAAGATATGAAATTGAAGCCTGCAAATCTGGTCATTTGTGGGCTGACACCAACAAACATCTTGAAAACTAATGGATTGCTGAAAAAAAACACATTTGGATCTCTCAGCAAATGGAATCTGCAACCCAAAACCAGCTTGATCTCTGTGTGACTTTAATCCATGCTGCATGGTTGCATTTTGATGGACTCTGATGTGGTTGAGCGAGAAAGAATAACTAAAAGCGGGCAATGATTGTAGTAACATCACCTACACTGAGAAAAAAAATCACTTGTCAGTCATTTCTACTCTTTTCTCTGCTCCAATATCCTTAAGTTACTTCAAACTAATCATCTGATTTGAGCTTGTCTTTAAATATTTATATATTTTCAGGAGGCTGCCTTTTAAAAGAGCAGTTTGCGACATCACTTAGGCTGAATCAATGATGTAGCGCCAGAACTGTAATTTTCATCTCTTGATACCCAGGCGACATCTTCATTCGTACAGCTAAACACGCAGCGGGAACGACCACAACTATTTAAGGAGGCCATCATCTCTTTACTGGTTAGTTTCTGATTGATTTCTGCTGTCTCTCGCTGCATCTGTAAAAGTGTTTGGTATTATATACTGCTATTGAATTCCTTATAAGTCCCTTGGTTTGAAGCATGACAGGGAAAAGCAACTGAGAAGACATGAAGAAGGGCAAGCCATTCGAAGAAGGAGGAGAAGAAGCCTGAGACAGCTCTCAGAAGATGGTCTTTCGAGAAATGCAGAAATGAATATTTAAAGACTGAGACCTCAGACCAAAGACTAAGTTCATTGCTTACCAAGCATTTAAGATCTCTAACAACCACAATGCTGAACTATAAACCACCACAAAACAAGTATTCCAACAGCTTTATAAATCAAACCATAGCACTTCTGTGAAAACAAAAAAATGTTGAAGAGTCATCTAGCCTCGAAACATTAGCTTGCTTTCTCTCCACAGATGCTGCCTGACCTGTTATGATCTTCAGCATTATTTGTTCTCAGCACAGATTCCAGCATCTGCAGTAATTTGCTCCTGCATAGCTCTTGTGTGATCCTTAATGCCTATCTAATGTCTTTCCCTACGATAGTGTTTCTATACCGTGCTAACACTGTAGCTGTAGCAAAGCTGGTGGAAGACAGATAACCATAAGTGAATGAGGCTACAGACCCTTTGCAGGATGTCCTCATTAACATTAGTAGACAGCATAAGGTTTGTGCGCTATCTGCATCACAAGGAGCGTGCACAGATTAAATGCATGTTATAATCAGTTCCTGTTGTCTCTGGCTGTGAAATTTTGCTCCCATGCATTTCAAATCTTGTCTAATAGATTATTTCTTTTATACTTCTGTTCTCCCTACTCTTTCCATGTATATATTGTTGTTTTGTGTAGTCTGGTGACAAACATTGATGGCATTAACTTATGCGTGTTTTACAAAGTAAATTGTAAAGCTTAACATTTTCTTTGTACATTTAAAATCTATGCATTAGACTTATCCTTTTTTTAACCATAGCTGCATCCCCACATTCCCTGAACACTCAAATGATATATATGCTATTGCTGTCTGATATATTTTTAAATCTCTTTGAAAATTCACATTTATACTGTCCCATTGATTTTGACTATGTGTAACACTTTGGACTTAACAATCTTAAATGTTATCTGCATTGTGAATGAGGCAGTAAGCAAACAAAATCTACCAATCTAATTTTCACGCTGACTTGGTATATGTAACAAATTAGGCTGAGGTCTCAGCGAATTCTTAAATCAGTGCACTTTACTACATTTGCTGTCTAAGTGGAAGTTGTGGCATAATGCTAATGTCACCAATAATCCAAAGGCCCCAGTGCAATTATTCTCTTCTTACTCCCTACACCTTCCATAGAGGGGAAGTAAGGATTCAGCAGTCAACCCATATTGCATTGATTTTCAGAGAAAAACAACTTCAGTTGTTTTTTTTAGATAGGACTATTCTAGATTTTCCTTTTGATCTGTAACCTTGCGTAGCGTTGTGAACCCCTTACAATTTCTCACTTCTGGCTTGAGACCACATACGAGCTGCTGGATTCCCCTCAGCAATACACCAATCAGCAAGTTTCCAACTGGATCCTAAAGAAAAGGTATATATGCTTTTTTAAAAAAAATTATGATCAGTCGCCTTACAAATGGGTCCACAGGGGCACATGATTTTAATATACTGGGCAACATCGATGCGCTTAGTCAGCCTCATTCAGCAGGCGGACCATTTACAATGATTGTGACAAGGTTGAAGAGGTCCTTGATACAAAATAATGAAATTCTAATTGGGACTGAATTTAAGTCATTTAAATTGAGCTTTGACAATTGTGGTATATCATTCTGACTTTAAAATTGCCTATTGCAAAATGCAATTTGCACAAATCAGACCCACAAAGCTGATTTTGTACCACAAATTTGACATCATGTTGCAAATCTCTGACTTCCAATGTCAAAGCCTCACAAAACCAAACCTTGAATTCTTTATTTTAATGTACTTCAGAAAATCTTATTGCTCTTAACACTCTTCCTTTTAACTTTGCTTTTGGTTTTATTCCATCCTGGTTGATTGTCTCTCCCAGTTTGACATCACTCTTTTTTTGCCCAGAATCATTGTGTTGGCCTACAGACAACATTCTGCTGTTGATCTAATACATTTAAGTAGTTTTTATAAAGAACCATATCAGCCCAATCCCAACTCAACATTTTCTCAATTATAACTGATCACTGCTGTCATCTGCAATATAATAATTGCAATAATAAAGTCAGAAAATGCTGGAGAAACTCAGTAGATCTGGCAGCATCTGCAAAAAGAGAAACAGAATTAAAATACTTTTGTTTAATGAATATAACTCTAAATGTTTTGAGGTCATGATTGAGTTATCGGGAGTTGTCTAGTATTTCCACGTTTTATCAATAAGCTATCTCTGTGAGTATATTAAAGATAGCTTTCAAGATAGGATTCATGCATTTTCAGTTGTTAATGATAATTTATACTAGGGTGCTGTGAATAGAAGGACACCAGCCTGAAGCATTACACAGACGTTACACTTAGGGATATTTGGCTGAATTGTTAAAGAGTGTGGACAGAGTTTAGCAGTTGCCAGCTGGCAGCAAACATAGAAAAACATTAGGGCATTTCTCATGGTTTCTGGGGAATTGTAGGTGGTATTGCAGTTAATGTGGCTGTGGATTGTAGAGATCTAAGGAGAACTTGATGAACAGAAAGTAAATATGTTTGGTCAAAGTATGTTTACAGTCAATCAAAAGAGATGCTTGAAAGACAGGTATTGTTTAGGCATATTATGTTTTTTTCTGCATATCAAGAGATTATTCTATTTAGTACTGAATTCTTTATGCAAGCAATCTCAGGACTGATTGAAGTAAACGTTAATAGGGTGAATGTGCAATTTCTCTTTGGTTTCTAATTCTGCCCAGTGAACATTATTTGTGAATTTGTAATTGGATGTCATCTCTTTCATGTCTCCTCTAACTTAGAAACTGCACTCTGAATATGCATCGCTTTTAATGAGATAAACTGAGGTAAGCAATTTTAAAATGAAAGTGAGAAAATCTAATTTAACAGTAAAATGGCGGAAATAAAGATCAGAAATTAAGGCATACTTTCAATACCAAGAGCAAAAGAAAGATATTTCTCATCATTGTAGATTTATTTGTTTGACAGTGTGAATGAAATGGAATAATATAGTAAGCAAAGGGAAACTAATCAGAGAAAAAGCATCAGCCATTGAAGCGGATATACCACAGAGAGCCTTTGTAGAATGTCTAACACTAAATGTATTTCAGCAGGATATTAGTGACCGTACATTGGATGCGGAGTGGGAGCTGAGGCAATTGGACACAAAAGATAGAATCTTGTAAAGGCCTAAACAACTTGGATGGTGGTGAAAAATCTGGGAGAATCATGAAAGAAATTGGGTAAGGCTTTTCTCAACATCAGGAGCAATATTTTACATATTCAAAGTTCCAGGCATTGAGACAAGTTTTTTGCTGGAAATCAGCAAGATATTAATTAAGGTGAATTATTGTTTGTTAACAGCCTCATTATCAACAGATCTGACCTCATCAGATGCAGCTTCTTACTCTACTAGCTGCCATGAGGAAACTGGACCTTGACAATTCCCAAAATGAATGTCAGAATAGTTACCTGGCGACTTCTGCCTGTTGCTTACTCCTCTGGTACATAGTATTGCACAGTTGGAAACAATATGTCAGGGCACACCCCAAAGGCACCAGTTACATGCACCGCACATTCACAGTCTCTGGCAACCAATATCGCCAGGCTTTCAGGACCCTCATAGCACTTCTCTGATCCCACTTATAGGAAACATTTGCAGTTTGAGGTTGTTAACTTCCTCGCTGAGCTGGTAAGTTTGTTTGCAGATGTTTCATCACCATTCTAGACAACATCATCAGTGCGCCTCCGGTGAAGCTCCGGTGTTCTGTCCCACTTGCTATTTATGTGTCTGGGTCTACTGGGGTTGGTGGTGACACTTCTGGTCAAAACCTGAAGGGAGAGACTCTAGCAAAACCCCGAAGCAAAGCCAAGTCTCAGCCAAATGGTTAAAAACATTTTCCAGATTCCGGTCGGCAATCCGTGGTAGTTGCTGCCAGTATTTGGACTCAAGACAACAAGAAGCTCACCAGACCTAACTGGAGTACAACAATGCATAGGCCAATATCCAGGAGAGTGAACACCCTGGAAAGTCTACTTACATCTGGCTTGGAATAGTTAAATTGCTTAGCAACATCCAAATCAGAACCAAAGTCTGGTTAAGCGGTCACCCAGTTCTAATGGAGGTTGATTCCAGCACAGCCACTTCAGTGATTGCAGAAGCAGTCATTAACAAAATTCGATTTGGACTCCAACCCTTAAGTTTGCACAAAACCTAGATGGATAGACAGAGAACCTGGGTGTGCACCTGGAGCAGTTCATTGACTTTGCCAACAACTTCCACTCTGCCCTTAAATTCACTTGGTCTATCTCAGACAACTCCCCCCCCCCCTTCCTTGGCCTCTCTGTTTCTACCTCCAGGGAAAGTTTAGAGATTGACATTTACTACAAACCCACAGACTCTCATAACTATCTGGACTGCACCTCCTTCCATATTGTATCCTGCAAAACTCCATCCTATTCTCCCAATTCCTCTACCTCCATCGCACCTGCTGCGACAAGGAGACATTCCACTCCCAAGTATCCCCGATGTCCATTTTAAACAGTGTGATTTTCCTCCTGCTGCCATCCAGACAGCCCTTCACTACACCTACTGCATTCCCCACTTGACTGTTCTAAACTCCACCCTGTCCAAACATAATAAAGACAGGATCCCCATTAATCTCACCTAGCATCCTTCCAGTCTACGCATCCAAAATATCATCCTTAAACACTTCCACCAACTCCAACTAGACCCTATCACCAAGAGCATCTTCCCCTCTCCACCACTCTCTGCCTTCCTCAAGGACCATTCCTTTCGCCACCCTTGGTTCATGCCAATCTTCTCACCCACTCCTCCGATCTCCTGGTACCTTCCACTGAAACCGTAAAAAATGCAAAACCTGCTGGCACACCACCTCCCTCACCTACATCCAGGGCACCAAACAGTTCTTCCAGGTGAGATAGAGGTTCACCTGCCTCTCCTCCAACCTAGTTTACTGTATCCGGTGCTCCCAATGTGGTCTCTCGACATCAGTGAGACCAAATGTAAACTAAGGGCACGTTTCGCTGAAGATCTCAGCCAGGCCCGTAAGGGCAAGTCTGACCTCCCAGTGACAGCTCATTTCAATTTCCCTTCCCATTACCTCTCCGACATGTCCACCCTCAGTCTCTTTCATCGCCACAGTGAATCAGACCGCAAATTGGAGGAAAAACACTTCATTTTCTGCCTGGGCAGCCTACGGGCCGTACAACTCAACATTGAGTTCATCAATTTCAAATAACCATTCCACCCACCTCCGCTCCATTTCCAGCCCTGCATCTCCCCTCCATCCCGCCTACCAACCCGTCCTTTTAATTACTAAACAGATTCATTCCTCCTATCGATCTACTGGGTTGTGCCCACCATCTGTATTTACCTATCACTACCTTACCATTCTGCCCCTCTCCCACCCCATAACCCTTCTCCCCCTTCTTCATCTGCAGTCCCACTATCCCCACCTCCGTTCTTGAAGAAGGGTTATATCAAAATGTCAACTTCTCCACCTCCTGATGCTGGCTGGCTTGCTGTGTTCTTCCAGCCTCCTGCTTGTCTACTTTGGATTCCAGCATCTGCAGTTTTTTTGTCTCTTATTACCTTGTATGGGCAGGTTATCATATGAGGAAAGGTTAGGGTGGTATCTCCTCGGGTTTAGAAGAGTAAGTGGTGACTTGATTAAAAGGTAGAAGACCCTGTGGGGTCTTGATAGGCTGGATATGAAGAGGATGTTTTATCTTATAGGAGATTCTGGGACTGGGATGTTGGGGTGGTGTTACTGTTTAAAACTCAAGGGACAACCATTTAAAACAGAAATGAGGTGAAATTTTATCTCTCAGGCTTATAACTTTTCGGAACTCTCTTCCTGATAAGATGGATGAGGCAATATC
Organism: Chiloscyllium plagiosum; assembly: GCF_037043375.1. Lineage (NCBI taxonomy): Eukaryota > Metazoa > Chordata > Chondrichthyes > Orectolobiformes > Hemiscylliidae > Chiloscyllium > Chiloscyllium plagiosum. Next base: position 73,154,658 of record NW_028270140.1, read on the forward strand.
CTTGAATATTTGTGAGACAGAGTTGGATAGCTTCTTATTCAGCAAGGGAACAATAGGTTATCAGAGGTAAATAGGAATGTGGACTTGAGGTTATAATCAAGTCAGCCATGATTTTATTAAATGGCAGAGCAAGATCGAGAAGTTGAATTGTCTACTCCTGCCCCCAAGTCAGATGTCTGTTTACCCATGTGACTTGTTGCCATCATTGGTAGTCTGAAGATTCAATATAGCTGTAGCATTGTGACAGTTCCACAGATGAGGAACTTCGATTATGAAGGTAGGTTGGTGCAGTTAGGACTGTTTACCCTGGTGGAGACTGAGAAGAGATTTGATAAAGTTATCTGGAGTGATTGGAACCAGATGAGCATTGCTGACTATGAGATCCTTGATTAGGGTTGTTAACCTGCGCCAGTCAGAGACTGACTCCAAACTGGATGGCCATACTCAATGTACTGTGTACATGTAAATAAAGAGTGACATGGTGATAGGATCCCAGCCTCTTTGCAGTTATTTCAGTGGCGACTAGAGAAAACAGTATGTGCCTGAAGAACTTTACTTGCCACAGTCATCTTTGAGTTGGGGTAAGCATCTCTGGCATCATGCCTTTATTTGGGAAGCTTAATTCATTCGATCCTGCTACCAAAGACTGCGCCCAGTATGTGAAAAGAATGCAATATTTTTTCCAGGCATAAGAGACTGGGGCAGATGAAGAGCAACGAGTAATCTGGCTGCTTGCAGACCCACAGCATTTTCAGTTATTAGGCGCTTAACTTCCAGACACCAGAGGCACCAGACACTAAAACCTTCCAAGAGTTGACAGATTTGGTTAAGGAATATTACAACCCCATACTTCCTCTAATTCTGAGACACTATCAGTTTTATTCAGCTGTTCGAGAACCATGGGAATCGGTATCGGAATGGGGTGAAGACAACAGGCAAAGGCATGTGAGTTTGGGTTAACCTTGAATAACATGTGAGAGACTGTGTGGTATGTGGGATTAATGACATAACTGCAAAAATGCCTACTAGCTGAAGCCCAACTGGACTTCAAACAGACACTACAGCTGGCTTTGTCATTAGAGCAAGTGGAGCATGGGAGCTACAGGACATCCCAGTGGAAGTGGACACCCTCGCCTGTCCAACTGAGCTTGTGGAACACTACTCGAGTGTAGTCAATCACAAAGCCTTACACAGGGTATATCCTGAGCAGAAGGACCCTAAGACAGTCCACAGCAGATTCCCACAACAAAGCTGAGTCTCGGCCACAAGAGTTAAAAAGGTCTTCATGGTCTGGCCAGCAAGCCATTGTAGTTGCTGCCAGTATGCGGATTTGAGAAGCAAAGGACTCCTACAATGCCTGGCCTGATTAATAAAACTTATAGGCCGGTATCAAGGAGGTGTACGCATGTGGATTGGAACAACTAAATTGCTTAGTTACGTTCAATTCAGAACCAATTAAAATGAATGTTTGGTTAAATGGTCATCAAGTTCCGGTGGAGATCGATACCAACGCAGCTCTTTCTGTAGTTGGCAGAATCTGTCTTTAACATGTTTACATAAGACCTCAGCCAGACTAGGGAAGCATTGCATTTTAAGGGCACAACTCTGGTTCACATCTCTTATGAGAAGGAATTGGTGAATTACCACTGGTGGTAGTAAAAGGCTTGGGCCCAAACCTATTAGGGTGGAATTGGTTGAGAACAATTCACCTCGCTTGGCTCAACATTTTTTGAATAGAAAATGACTGCCTCAGTGAAATCCTCATAAAATACCCAAGGATTTTTCATTAAGGGCTAGGAACTATCAAAGAGGCCAAAGCCACTTTACAATGGTGACCAGGACCCAGTTCTGTGATTCTGCAAGGCCTGCCTGCTGCTATTTAGATTAGATTAGATTCCCAACAGTGGGCAAAAGTAAAGGTGGAAATCAGGGGGCTGGAGAGTGAAGGAATCATCAAAACAGTGCTGTTTGCAGAATGGTAGCACCCGGTCATACTGACTGTGAAGCTCAGTTCGCCTATGTGGGAAATTTAAGCAAACGGTAAACTGTTTCTTCCAGCTAGATAAATACTGAATCCCTCACATAGAGGACTTGTACATAAAATTGGCGAAGGGGCTGTCCTTCACAAAGGTGGACATGAGCCATGGCTCCATGCAAATGCAATTGGATGGGGAGTCCCAGAAGTACGCTACAATTAATGCCCAAAAGGGTTATACCAATATACAAAGCTGCCATTTGGGGTATCATCTGCTGCACCCTTTTCCAGTGGACCATGGAGAACATTTTACAGGAGCTCCCCCAGGTTACCATTTATCTGGATGACGTACTAATAACCGGGAAGACCAATAAAGAGCACTTGGAGAACTTGGACATAGTGGTTAAACATTACTCCCAGGCAGGTATATGCCTTAGAAGGGAAAAGTGTGTGTTTCAGGCACCCCAAGTAACCTACTTGGGTTAAAGAATTGATAAAATCAGATTACACCCATTGGAAGAGAAAGTAATGGCGATCAAAGGTGCTCCAATTCCCACATCTTGCCTGAAGCTGAGGTGTTTCCTTGGGTTGGTGAATTATTACAGAAAATTCATACATAACCTGGCCTCCACCTTGGTACCCTCACACCTGCTATTGAAAAAAGGTCAGCCTTGGAAATGGTCACGTAGTCAAGTAGCCTTTAGGGAAGTGAAAAAGCAGCTGTCATCATCTAAAGGTGTTAGCCCACTACGATCTGAAGTGAGAAGTAGTACTGACATACGATGACTCCCTGTACGGTATTAGGGAGTCCAACGGAAAAATAATGCCTAACAGCATACGCTTCCTAGACTTTGGTTGATACCAAATGCAAATATACCCAAATAGAGAAGGAATAGAGATAGGTTTGACGGTCATCTTTCATGTGAGGAAGTTCCACCAATACCTTCACAGACGTGAATTTGTCATTGTAACAGATCACAACCCCCCTGCCAAGGCTACTGAAGGAAAACAAGGAGGTGCTGCCCATAGCTTGCAGTTGAATTCAGCGGTGGGCCCTTATGCTCAGTACATACAAGTTAGAACACTGTCCAAGAAGCCAAGTGGCTAATGTGGATGCATTCAGCCAGCTCCCACTGGCAGATACTCCACTGTTGGTGCCTCTCCTGGAAAAGTCTGTTCTGGCTTCAGAGTTCCTGGATATCCTTTCAGTCACTGCGGCCAATATCTGACTATGGACACAGAAAGATCCTGTCCTAGCAAAACTGAAACAGCTGGTGGGTAATGGGGAAACAGAAGGGTCATCACAACCTGGATTGAAGCCTTTCTGCACCTGGCAAGACCAGATCATCGTGGAGGGCAACATATTGCAATGGGTCACTAGAGTGATAGTCCTGAGTAAAGATCATCGCCAGATACTTGCAAAATCCCACCAGAGTCATCCAGGGGTCACCAGGATGAAGATGCTGGCAAGATGTTATGTCTGCTGGCTAGAGTTGGATGCTGACATTGCTGCATTAGTGGGGCAGTGCCCAGTGCCCAACAAGGACAAAAATTGCCACCTGTGGTGCCCCCACATTTGTGGGAATGGCTGGGTAAACTCTGGACTCAGTTACATGTCGATTATGCCAGCACTTTCATGGGCTCAATGTTCCTGATCATTGTGGATGCCCATTCAAAGTGGTCATTGGCAAAAGCAGGGATGATGATTAAAATGCTGCAAGCATTGGACTCCCGGAAGTAATGGTCATGGAAAATGGGACATCATTTACCAGCAGGGAATTCGAGTATTTCCTAAAGTTGAATGCCATTTGGCACATAAGGACAGCTCCATATTATCCATCATCTAATGGTCTGGTAGAAAGAATGGTCCAAATGTTGAAGGGTGGCTTAAAAAAAGTGCCAATAGCATCACTCAATACCAAACTGTCCTGGTTCCTGTTCATTTACAGGACTACAGCTCTCACAACTAGAGAGATAGCTCCAGCAGAAGGCTTCAGGGAGAAGACCATGCACCAGGTTAAACCGGATATTTCTTGAGGTGGTGGGTAAAATGGCAGCAGGAACTCCAATAGCAGCCACATTCTTCCTAGAAGCAAGAGAAACAATTTACTTCAGGGGACTAAGTTTAGTGCCAGAACTGTGGAAATGGCCTTGTATGGGTAGAGGCAAGGTTGCTGCAAAGTCAGGACCCATAACTTACAAGGTTCAGGTAGGTGGGATAGTCTTGAACAAACACGTGGATCACCTGAAAGCTGCTATGTTGTAAAACATATCTGGCCCCTCAGGACAACCAGAAGGCTTGTCAGAAACCGTGGGTTCTTCCCCTCCATCTAGTATCAAGGAAACCTCAGAGTCTGAGATGAATGCAGCCTCAATACAGTTAATGCCAGAGGAGAAGGAGAAACTCTTCCAAGGACACTCCGGATGCATGAGATGTGCCATGGCCTGTACACCACTACCTGTGTCAGAGTCCAAGTCAGAGAAACCGGACCTGGAGCAAAAACATTGCTGGAAAGCTACAAGAGAAAGACCAGGCCTATATCCCTGGACTTGGTGGGGGTGGGGGAGGGGGGGGGGGGTGGTGGTGGGAGCGAGGATCTGCTGATTGGAACCAGGTAGATCACAGTGACTATGAGATCCTTGATTGGCATTGTTAACCTGGACCAATCAGATAGCCCTGGCTGACAAATGTAAAGAGGGGATTCGGAATTTCCTCAGTACAGGGACTGATTCTGAACTGACAGACCACAGCCAGTACACTGGCCACGCGTAAATAAAGGGTAACTTGGTGACAGAATACCTTTCTCCGTACTGTTATTTCAGTATTCAAAATCATGAGGGGTCCTATAGTAAATACAAAGTTAGGAGAAACTGTTCCCAAACTGCTCATAAAGGAACAAGAACCAGTGGTCACCATTTTAAAGTAATTAGCAAAATAATCAATAACAATAAGAGAGAAAGCTTTTTTTTCACACAGTGAGTTGTTAGGATCTGGATTGCAATACCAATGAGGCAGGTTCAATTAATGCATTCAAAAGGGAATTAGACAGCTATTTGATAAGGAAAAGCACACAGGGTTACAGATAGCAGACAGAAGAATGAAAATAAGGGAAATCTTCATTTGGAGAGCCAGTGCAAATACAAAGAAACAAATGGCCTCCTTCTGTGCTGAAAAGATTCTGCGATTCTGAGAGTGTATGTTTGCAATCTGTGGAAACCAGGTCATCCTGCAAATTCCCTACCTCTAGAAACAGCTTTCCAGTAACATTGTTCACCATTTTGGCCAGCTTTTTTCTCAGAAACAGTTTTGGAGCAGGGTGCATTTTTAAAAATTGATTTACAGAACATGAAAGGCTTCATGGAATTTCAATTTGGATTTTAGTAAGCATGAAATAAAAATGTTGTTAAAGAGCCTCTTTGTAGTTACACTGCTACAGGTTGGAAATAGAATGAATCATGTCCTACTTTTGAAAATTGTTTCCTTTAATGCCAAACTGCACTGCCAGTTTTATATTGACCTCTTGGCTCTAGGAAGCTGTAAACACTGGCACAATACAGGTGCCAGAGCTTTTGTAGTAAGACAGCGTTATCTTGCTGACCAAATAGAAATTCAACATAATTAATACAACTAAACACAATGCTGGCAAGAGCTCAATTGATGGTTGAAAAACTGAAAGAATTAAAAATAGAGAACTAAAAATAGTTCACAGAAATAGCCTAGAAAAAGAGATGTTTGCTAATTCTAATATTTCATAGTAACTTACAAAACTTGACTGGAGCTTTAAGCTATGAACTCTAAATTGAGAAATTTTCAGATGGTCTCATTCCTTAGCACATTCAGCAAGGTCAACTTTTGAAAAATTGTCATGAATTTTCATGACTGTCAATGAATCTTCATTCATGTTGGGGGTTTCAAATTAGTATGTTCATAACCTGATTTGACTGTAAATGGGGCTTCAGTTTACAATTTGCAAACATTTAAATAATCAAAATCAAAATCAAAATATGATTAAAAGCATTCAGTGTGAACCAAGAAAACAATTGCCTTTGTACGATTTGATGGGACTTAAGCAGAGTATAATCAAAGCACAGAATTCCTTTCTGTTTTGTTGAACACTACATGTTTTATCACCTGAATTCCACAACAATGAATTAAAACAGACTTGGTTTTGTTTGTTAAAACATGCTTATTACAATAATATAGCACATTCCTTACCACAATCATAAACAAACACCTTGCTTCAGTACATAACCTATTCTTGGTTAGGGGGTGGAGAGGTAGAATGGAGATGAAATTGGTCTATTCCAGTAACACAACTTGATCTCATTGCGAAACGCTGTTTCATTGGACTCAATATTCTATCCATTGAAGTTGACAGAATGATACTGCTAACATTTCTTGGATACTTGATTTCTCGTGCTACTATTCTTTTTTCTTGGCTTGCCTTGAAAGTACAACCTTACCAATATTTTCCAACTTAATGGAAAGTAGAACTGGCACTGTATGTACATGGTTGCTGATTCTCTACAAGTCCATTTCACCCTGCTGATGTTGACCAATGTGATCTCAAGGGAGAATAATTCCAATTACTCCAAATTCTCCACATAAATATCCCCGGTATCATCCTAGCAAATCTCTTTATCCTTGACATGCATCCTTCAGTGTGAAGCCCAGATGTGCATGAAATACTCCATCAGGGGCTTAATCATTGACTTGTAAACGTTTCACATACTTTTCTTGCTTTTGAATACAATGTTGCCATTTACAAAGTTTCTGAATAGTCTCATCAACTTGGACAGTCAATGTTACAGATTTGTAAACTTGCATCCACACACACATCCACTGCTCACTCCACTTTCCCCACCCCACCCCTCCCTCCCCCCGCTAGGTCCTTCTGCTCTTGCACCCACCTCAAAGTAATAGAATGTTACATTGCTTAAAGTATGCCAATTCACACTTACCTGCATTAGTTTACTTTTGAATTTAGAAGCCTTGAGTTCCAAGTTCACACAACCCTCTGAAAAAAGAAAAATTGCTTCTTCTCTAACTAAAAAGAGCAATCTCTAATTTTTAAACAGTGCCCCTAGTTCTGGACTTACCCACAAGAGGAACCATGACTTTGTCCAGATCATTCCGGATCTTATATAATTCAATCAAGTCACTCCTCACTCACCTTAACTCAAGCGGAAAAAATCCAATTTGCATCTTCCAGTCTGTTTATGTCCTCTTGCTGTTATTTTGCTCAATGTTTACCACAACTGGTTATTTGAAAAAGTGTTATTATCCTCAAAATTCAAAATCATACCATTTATACCCGAGTCCAAGTTATTTAATGTAACAAGAAAAGTAATAGTCTTGATACTGAAGCCTGGGATTCCACAATATATTTATCTCCAACTAAAAAATGTCCATTCGATATCCTCTGTCACCAATTCCTTAGCTACTGTCCCTTTAATACAACATATTGCTTTATTTCTAAATAGATCTATTTGATGTGTTAATCAAAAACTTTCAGAAATACATGCAAAAAATGTCTACTACACTACTTTTATTTTTTCTGTTACTTCATCAAAGAACTTAGAAGAGATTTTCCTTTAACCTACAGGTAGTTCTCCTATAATGCAGTAGTTGCATTCCTGTACAACACTGTTATAGAAAAGCACATAATATAAATAATGGTGCTTATGGGAAAAACATAGTTGGGGCAAAAATATCAGTAAAAATCAAAACAAAAATAATAGCCTAACACAAATGATAGCACAGTCTCAGTACATAGACCATAGAACATAGAACAATACAGCACAGAACAGGCCCTTCGGCCCAAGATGTTGTGCCGAACATTTATCCTAGCTTAAGCACCCATCCACGTACCTATCCAATTGCTGCTTAAAGGTTCTGACTCTGCCACTCCCACAGGCAGCGCATTCCATGCCCCCACCACTCTCTGGGTAAAGAACCTACCCCTGACATCCCCCCTATACCTTCCACCCTTCACCTTAAATGTATGTCCCCTTGTAACACTCTGTTGTACCCGGGGAAAAAGTTTCTGACTGTCTACCCTATCTATTCCTCTGATCATCTTATAAACCTCTATCAAGTCACCCCTCATCCTTCGCCGTTCCAACGAGAAAAGGCCTAGCACTCTCAACCTATCCTCGTACGACCTATTCTCCATTCCAGGCAACATCCTGGTAAATCTTCTCTGCACCCTCTCCAAAGCTTCCACATCCTTCCTAAAGTGAGGCGACCAGAACTGCACACAGTACTCCAAATGTGGCCTAACCAAGGTCCTGTACAGCTGCAACATCACTTCACGACTCTTTAATTTAATCCCTCTGCTAATGAACGCTAAGTAAATCTTTAAATCATATATTTTTTATGGAATAATACAGTAAATTTAATACTTTAACACTAAAATCACTGACTACAGCACTGTACCTTTCACGAAGCTCTTCACCAGAAAACGCACAAGCTGACTGACCACATGATGCCAAGATTCACCCCTGGTTTGAAGTAAAGTTCCTTCTAAAGTAGACTACAATTCCCAGTTTCAGGCTAAGTTTCAAGGCTTGCAGAACTGATTACGTTCCTGTTTTATCTAAACAGACTTAATTTGCATTTTGCAGACAGGATCGTGAGGCTGCGTTTTGTTGTTCATGTAAGTGCATGGGATGGAATCGTGTTATAGCCAAATCACATTTAACAAACATGTGTTATAGGAGCACTACCTGCATCTGTTTTCTTTGCTTATTGTTCTTGAATTGAGACTTAATTGATCATTAAAAATGGTCTCTGGTATAGGGCTTTCCAAACTGGGTGTCAGATGAAGAGATGCAGGTTTGCAAGTTCTGAGGCAGCAATTGCTGCCACAAGGTCTGACACAGTGCTAACAGCCGGGAGGGCTTTTTAAATCTTCATGTGTTTTTTCCATTGGTGGGTTGTGGCTTAATAGACTACTCTCTCAGGTCCCATTGCTGGGCAACAACACAAGAAATAGAGTAAGTTAGTCATGTTTTGGCCAATCAGGTTTGCTCCACCATTCAATACGATCATTTCTGACTCATATTATGGGCTCTACTTTTCCATCTTTACTCAATAACCATTGACTTAATTAATTATAAACAAAACTATGCAACTGAGCCTTGAATATATTCAATTATCCAGTCTCCACCACCCTCTGAGGAAGAGGATTCCACAGGCTTACAAGGTTCTAAGAAAAAGAATTTCTCCTCATCTCTTAAATCGGAGACTCCTAATTTTAAAACTATGTCCCTTAGTTCTAGACTGTCATACAAGGGGACACATTCTTTCAGTATTCATTCTCTCAAGATCTCATATATTCCAATAAGATGACATCTCTTTCTTCTAAATCTCAATGGGTAACGGTCCAACTTGCTTAATCTTTCTGCATAAGATAACTACTTCATCCCAGAAATCAGTATAGTTAGCTTTCTCTGAACTGCTTTTAATGCAGTTATTTCCTTTTCTAAGTATGGGGACCAAAACTGTACGCAGTACTCAAATATGATCTAAGGCCTGTACAACGAGAGCAAAATTTCCCAACATTTATAGTTGCTTCTGCCTGCAACAAAGCATGCCATCCTATTTGCCATCCTGATCACTGCTGTACTGCATACCAGCTTTTTGTGATTCATGCACCAGAACAGCCAGAATCCTCAGGACTGCAGAGTTCTGCAGTCTCCATCCATTTAAATAACATGCTTCTTTCCAAAGCAGGCAAGTCATATTTTCTCACATTATACTCCATTTGCCAAGATTTTACCTAGTCACTTAACTTATCTAAATGATGGATGATAGTAAATTGAAGGGTATGTAGGTTAGTTTGATCTTAGCGTAAGATAAAAGGTCGGTACAACATCAAGGGCCAAATGGCGTATACTGTGACATACTGTTCTATGTTCTAAATCAATTTATAGTCTCTTTATGTCTTCTTGATAACTTACTTTAATATCTTAGATGGTGTCATCAGAAAATTTAGCAACCATACATTTGGTCCCCTTGCCCCAGTCATTGATACAGGCCTCAGTCCTGACCACTTTGGCACTCCACAAGTAACAGCTTGCCAAACTTAAAATAGCCTTTTTATCCATACTTTCTGCTTTCTGTGAGTAACCAATACCTTATAGAAACTGTCAAGATAGTTCATTGTATTACATTGTTGCTTGGGAAGTGAGATTCTCAAGTGAAGAAAAAAAAGATTGTAATTTTTAATTCTGTGAAGGTCTGATTTTTGTTTAATAGTTCAGAAAGTCATTTTGAGCAATGAAACAGCATTTCCAAGAAATCATGCTGTTAAAACTATGTGTCTAATGGGCCCCTGGGGAGTTCATTGCTAAGATTGCTGACCTGAGTATTACAACCCATGGACAGAGGGTCAGCAGCAGGTTCATTCAAAAGGAAGAAGTCTGTAACAGCATAGGTGCTGTTCGTAACAGTTTCCAAAAACAATCAGCACAAGGCATGTACCATGACTGACCCCCATGGTGAGCAAAAAGAAAAGTAAACTTGTGGTCTATATAGCTGAAAATGTGTTGCTGGAAAAGCGCAGCAGGTCAGGCAGCATCCAAGGAGCAGGAGAATCAACGTTTCGGGCATGAGCCCTTCTTCAGGAATGAGGAAAGTGTGTCCAACAGGCTAGGATAAAAGGTAGGGAGGAGGGACTTGGGAGAGGGGCGTTGGAAATGCGATAGGTGGAAGGAGGTCAAGGTGAGGGTGATAGGCCGGAGTGGGGGTGGGCGCGGAGAGGTCAGGAAGAAAATTGCAGGTTAGGAAGGCGGTGCTGAGTTCGAGGGATTTGACTGAGACAAGGTGGGGGGAGGGGAAATGAGGAAACTGGAGAAATCTGAGTTCATCCCTTGTGGTTGGAGGGTTCTGCAATGCTGGAAGGTTCTATCTCAGGAGGCAAGGTCATTGTGTATTTTTAAGGTGGAAGTCAACAGATTTTGGTCAACAAGGGAATCAAATATTATCAAGATTAGATAGGAATATAGAATTTGAAACACAAACAGCAACCATAATCTTATTGAATGGTGGAGTAGGTCATGGGCAAATAGTCCACTTCGCCTAATTCATATGTTTGAATAACTGCTGTTGTACAACCATCTCTGGCTCTGGAAAATCCATTTTATATATTTGTATGATTTTGGATTTTTCCATTTTATTCAACTTGCAAAATGTTAAAACTTTAAGCTAATTAATGATATTTTATTTCAAAAATTTTTCTTTCTCTAACATTTATTAAGTGAAGACTAGTCAGTGAAGTTTACTTCATCTTTGCTGTCTGATAATTTTTCAGCATAATGATTAGATTACTTACAGTGTGGAAACAGGCCCTTCAGCCCAACAATCCACACCGATCCTCCGAAGAGCAACCCACCCCCCTACATTTACCCCTTCACCTAACACTACGGGCAATTTAGCATGGCCATTTCACCTAAGCTGGACATCTTTGGACTGTGGGAGGAAACCGGAGCACCCAGAGGAAACCCACGCAGACACGGGGAGAATGTGCAAACTCCACACAGACAGTTATCTGAGGCGGGAATTGAACACAGGTCTCTGGCGCTGTGAGGCAGCAGTGCGAGCCACCGTGCCGCCCTATCTGTTGGCTTATCTTTTATGATGACAAGAGTCACCTGGAGATCCCCTTGACTGGTACCAGTCAGGTTAACTTTCAGTAAGATGAAATCCACACTTCAGAGGTTTTTTTTCTGTGGGTAGTTTTCTCAAGGTCAGCTGAAAATGCCACTGCTTTGCCACTGACTGCAAGATCTGGAAGTCATACCCTGTCTGGTTAGCGTTCATACAAGACTTTGATGAAGTAAGTTCGGTATTGGAACAAAAACAGAAATGTTGTGGTTCTGTTCGCCGAGCTGGAAGTTTTTGTTGCAAACATTTTGTCCCCTGTCTAGGTGACATCCTCAGTGCTTGGGAGCCTCCTGTGAAGCGCCTCTGTGGTGTTTCCTCCGGCATTTATAGTGGCCTGTCCCTGCCGCTTCCGGTTGTCAGTTTCAGCTGTCCGCTGTAGTGGCCGGTATATTGGGTCCAGGTCGACGTGTTTGTTGATGGAGTTTGTGGATGAGTGCCATGCTTCTAGGAATTCCCTGGCTGTTCTTTGTTTCGCTTACACTATAATGGTAGTGTTGTCCCAGTCAAATTCATGTTGCTTGTCGTCTACGTGTGTGGCTACTAGGGATAGCTGGTCATGTCATTTCGTTGCTGAAAATCTCAGCAGAACTGTTCTGAAGAAGGGTCACTTATTACAAAATGTTAATTCTGCTTTCTCTCCACAGATGCTGCCAGACCTGCAGAATTCCTTCAGGAGTTTCTGTTTTTGTTTCTGATTGCCAGCATCTGCAGTCCTTTCAGTTTTTTGTTCTGTATTGGGAATATCAGATTAGGAATATGCCATGAGAATCTTTAGTCTATTCCACTGTTTGCTGAGATCAACCTTTAATTCCATATACTCTCCTTCTACCACTTTCATTAATACCTTTGGCTAACACAAATGTTTAAAATTAAAAAGTGATCTAATGTCAACTGTTGTTTCTAGATTCGGAGATGCCGGTGTTGGACTGGGGTGTACAAGGTTAAAAGTCACACCACACCAGGTTATAGTCCAACAGGTTTAATTGGAAGCACACTAGCTTTCGGAGCGACGCTCCTTCATCAGGTGATTGTGGAGAGCTCGATCGTAACACAGAATGTATAGTTGTTTCTAGAAGTGGTCCAAATTCAACCATCCTTTGTGTCAAAGTGTTTCCTTATAGTACTCGACTTTAAGTAAAACAGACTTTATTCTTAGCCTACAGTTAAAATATAAACAAAAGAAAGAAGAACAAGTATAACTTTACTCTATTGGAAAATTTGACTGAATAATAAAGTATTTAGCTACTAAACAGCAACTGTTCCAATATAGAAACAGCTATAAACACACCCCTGGCAAAGTCAAATTCAGTAAAATAGATTGTCTCACGTGCAATGTTTATCCAATACAGGAGGAAAGAATACCAAGAGAAAATTCTGTTAGAGAAATAGATTTGGAAGCTTCCACAACCAACTTCAAAACCTCAACAACTGCTGAAAGCTAAACTAAAATCCTGGTTCTGTGGGAGCCTGCTCCACCCTTCATGCTGCTTCTATTGTTCCAGTTTTTAAAAAACAACCTAAGGCCCCACAGGCTGTTTACTTTATTGGCTTGGAAGAGACACCTCTCCACCTATGGCTCAAAATCTATATTTAAAAAAAACTAGGACAAAATACATCTCTTAAAGCCATCATATCATCACAATTGTTAGAGCAATTATAGTGGTCAGCATGGATGAGTTGGAGTGAAGGGTCTGTTTCCGTGCTGTACATCTCTATGACTCTGTGACTCTAATTGGTGTAAGAGTCAGGAGTTTTATCACAAAAGAGCAGGGTTTCAGATAACATTTGGCCAAATAGCCTCTTTTGTATTTTTTCGTATTTTGTGAACAAAATTTGTGTAGAATTAAAAGTCAACTCTGATTCTTTCGGTCATATCACAAGAATAGTATCTGAGTAAAACAACTTTACACAGAAACTGGTTGAACTGTCCAAAGCACGTGCAACATTTGGTCAAGTATTGTGTTTTCACGTACTTAGTTCACAGTCCAACTTCAATGAGAGTGGTCTTTACACATTCTATGTCTATAACTCAGGAGATTCAACAGTGAATAGATGAGTAATTTTTATATTTAACTTGGAGAACAGGAGTGGTGGGGTCTGGGAATCAGGGTAGTCAGAGGCATGAGCAGCTGGTTTTCAGAGGCAGCACCTTTGTCCTCAAATCATGCCCCCAATTGCCCATAACTAACCCAGCAACAGGTTATTATATTTTCCTGCCATCATTTCCCACATGCTGAGGAGGCATTTCATAGGAGAGTTGACAAGTCAAGGCCTATAAATGGTGATTAACTGGCCACTTTTGGACATTAATAGGTGATGGATTCAGAAGGTATGCACAGATCTTCTTACATAGAACGTAATTAGTAAAATGGCAAAAATGGGATGGGTTTCTCTCCAGGGCCAAATCACTGAAATGTTTCTCCTTTGTGCCATATCGAGGGAAAATAAAAAAAGGCTGTCCATTATTTGCTGAGAGTTATACTTTCTTGAATGTCTGCCACTGTGTTTCTGCTGTTTTGATTATTGGCCAATTTGCTCAGTTCCCTTTAGCAACCTCTGTCCTCATTCCACTGTATTTGCCTTGAAGACACATTTCACCCTCACACTGAAGATGAAGCAAAATAGAAGCCTTTGGAAAGGTCAGCTTTTATACATTTCTTGGAGATACCCTATCTTTTCATCAGCTCTCATGAAGAAGATGAGGTATTGGAGGCAAGGGAGGTAGACTGAAAGGGAGTGTGAAGTAGGGGTAGAAAGCAGAATGAAGAAGGGGGTGAAGTGACTAAAGGAAAAGAATATGGATGGTTTAAGGAGTGAGAGATGGGAGGTTTGTGAAGCATCATTAACAGAGGAGGGAATATAGATCTGATGAAGCCAAGTACGGTGCATCGGCGAGATGGATATGGGGATGAAGGAGAGGAATATGGTAAAGGAGATGGGGATGGCACAATGGAGAGATGAGGGATGTTAGGGGGGTATAGAGAAACTGGAGAGGGAGATGGGGAGGTGAATGAGATGAAGATTGGAAATAAAGGAGAGGTAGCATGCTTACTCCTTGCCCACCGCACTCCACCCACTCAGGAACGTTTATGACAGCCAAAAACATAACCAGTGGGTCAAACAATGACTCAGAAATTGTGTGGTGCTCAAATGAAATGTTGTGGACTGTACTCCATGCTTAAAAATTTGTTGTTGGAAAAGCGCAGCAGGTCAGGCAGCATCCAAGGAGCAGGAGAATCAACATTTCGGGCATAAGCCCTTCTTCAGGCTTATGCCTGAAACGTCGATTCTCCTGCTCCTTGGATGCTGCCTGACCTGTTGCACTTTTCCAGCAACACATTTTTAAGCTCTGATCTCCAGCATCTGCAGTCCTCACTTTCTCCTCACGGATGAAAATGACTGGTTCTCCTTCAATGACACTGACAATAACCAGCATAGCAAGTTTACATCTGGTTCTGACAGTGTTACATGAAAACACAGAGGGCTATTATGCTTACAGAGCTAGCCATACATTTGAGTATTGTATTTGCACAGTGCACTAAACACACTGAATGGTAGTAAGTCATAGAGTCATAGAGATCTCCATTAAGATCATGTAAGTCGCATATTTAACTGTTTGAATGGATAAAAGTGACAAGCTATGCTAGTCACTCAAGGTAATTAACTAGAGTTAGTTCTATACATTGGAGTACAGGGCAAGTTCATCAAAATGTGACTACTGAAACAACAAAGCTTTTGACTCAGTAACACTTTAGCTTCCCACCCAGGGGCTTACTGAACCCCATGGAGCCTGGGCCCTCCACCTTCCACCCACCCTCCAAGTGTGTTGAACTCCATGGAAAGTAGACTGCTCTGCTCTACCCTCACCCCAGATAGGACGAACCATGTACAGGCTCAGATACCACTGCTCTTTCTTCTGCAATCAATCGCTGAACCCCACAGCTCCACCAATTCATTAGCAGCAGAACACAATGCTCTGGTGGGATGAGTGACTGCAATTCGATTCAGGTTGCCACATGACTGAGTGATCATCTCCCAGGCCTGTTAATGAGCTCATAAAGGACAGATCAGAAACAAACTAAAAAGTCAGAGTTAAATTATCCAAACTTTCAGTACTCTGCCAAACGATGGAAATTTCAAATCAAATCCAATGTTGATGTCACTTTGCTTCTTCTGTAACTACACCAAACCCAGTTATGCCTAGATCACTGCAACTAGATGCTCTTTCATTGAAACACTTTGCATAGCTACAGTTTAGGGGAGCTAATGGCTTAGTGGTATTATCACTGGACTATTAATGCCAAGACCTAATTGAATTCTGGGACTCAAATTCAAATGCCTGCCATGGCAGATGGTAGAACTTGAATTCACTAAAAATCTGGGATTAAGAGTTGAATGATAGCCACACATTCATTATCAATTTTAGGGGAAAGACCCATCTGATTCACTAATGTCTTTTAGGTATTAAAACTGTCATTCTTACTTGGTCTGGCCTACGTGTGTTTCCAGGACACAGTAATGGGGTTGAGTCTGAACTACCCTCTATGCAATTAGGGATGGGCGATAAGTGCTGGCCCAGCCAGTGATGTCCTCGTCCCATGAATGAATTGAAAAAAAGTTAGGTCCAGCATTGGGATTAGAAAGTTCTCCTGTATACATATTACTGCTGCTCCACACTGCTTTATTTCTTTGAAATTTGCCTTCAGATTTGCTCCACCATTTCCTCAAACAAAAACAGGAGAAACTCAGCAGGTCTGGCAGCATCTGTGGAGAGAGAAACAGAGTTAATATCTTGGGTCCAGTGACACTCCAGTTCTGATGTGGAGATTCTGGTGTTGGTTGGAGATGGAAAAGGTCAGAAGTCACACGACACCAGGTTATAGTCCAACAGATTTATTTGAAATTGCAAGCTTTTGGATGCTTTCCTTCATCAGGTGAAGTCACGACAAAGGGGCAGTGTTCCAAATGCTTGTGATTTTAAATGAACCTGTTGGACAATAACCTGGTGTCATGTGACTTCTGACCTATTCCAGTTCTGAAGAAGGTCACTGGACCTGAAATGTTGACGCTGCTTTCTCTCCACAGATGCTGCCAGACCTGCTGAGTGTCTACAGCTAATTCTGTTTTGATTCATATTTCTGGCATCCACTGTTTTTATTTCAAATATTTGCTTACTTCCTTTGCACTATTTTGTATCTAGAGTACATGTCAAGCAACAGCACAGCTCTTTATTTGTTCCTTAATGCAAAATAAATAGATAGAGTCTTTGAACCCATTAATATATTCACTCTTTGTAAATCTGTGACATTTTATCCTTGATCTATTTTGCCATTCCTTCTTATATTTTTATGTCCTTCCCTATCCAGCTTGAATTTGAGATGTTTTTATTAAACTACCAATTCTTTTTCTACATTTAGCTTGAACTATCTTTCCAAATGACTTCTTTATTCGCACTAATACTTTTTTAAAAATCCATATGAAATATTGCCTTTCTCCTTCACAAGTGCAATTTTGCATCCAAGTCTTCTTTTATGCTTTATATGTTATAGCTTTATATGTTATAACTGTGCTTGCTAATTCCTTTCACATTCTCTATTAGCCTCATGCCATGTTCCCTTCTTGCTCTTCCAATCTCATTCTCACCTCCCTCCATAATTTTTATATTTCTCATGATTTTCCTGCCCTATGCCCTTCTTTTCAATTTCAGCTCAATTGCAATCTCAAACAACAGAACCTCTTGCCTCCCTCACATTATCTTTCTGTCTAAAATCTGCACGCTTTGAATTTCATAAATTTGTAGGTAACCTGCCCTTGACTACTCAATGTACATCATTTTCCATTCAGTTCATATTTCCCCTCAATACTTTGGCCCTTGCCTTCGACATTTCAATGTTAAAGATTATTTCGAGCAGCACCATATTTGTGGAATCTTATCAGTCTTGTGGCCGTGGACCTGAAGTTGGGACCAAAGAATTATTTTGTAAAGGAATGCATTGAATCAGTGGGACAATACACTCCGGATTCAAGCCAACTTTGCCAGAAGCTAGTGAAGCTGACAGTGTGGGCAACAGTTTGAATAATTAAGTAGCCATTTGTAGAGAAATTGGAGATAAAGGATGCTGCCAGGCATCATTTTGCCAATGGATCCCCGACTCCCAGCTAAAGCCAAAACACAGCTGATCCCTGGGGGCAGTTAGTTAGTGGAGCATGAGTCTTTAGCACCTCCACTTTGCAACTGAGCCACAGGCAACTGCAGATCACAGCTATCATCACAGCTCATCCTGTGGCCAATAAACAAGATTCTGCACTTTCTGTCAAAATTAACAATTTCTTAATAATTTTGCTATGAATTCAAAGGTAATTTACTACAATATTTAAACTAATTTAACTTAACTGCATTTCTACAGGATTGTAATGTGTGTATAATTAAGTTACAGAATGCAAAACAACTGACTTTGTAATTATTATAACCTGATGTTATAAATTTCTATTCCTAATCTTTGGCTGTTTCTTAGTCATACAAGTTTAAATAAACACAAATAAGCTCAAATAAAGCACAAACAGACTGCATTATTGCAGAAAATATGCTTGTGGATTTGTGGCATTTTGTTCTGTAGAATAGGGAGAAATGTTTGTTGGCAATGTCAGAGGCTGAGGCATTGCTTCAGTGGGAATTATGCACAAAGATAAACAGGACATTTTCTATTCTATCATAAAGAGCAAAAATAAGAAGAGAGTAATAATAATTGAATACATAGCTATCCATCACGATGGTTGATATGTTTTTATACTTCTGTGATTTTGTGCTTCTCTCACCCTTGTAGTGAATTTCTCCTCACACATTAAGCCCAGTTTTCAAGTAAAAGAAACAGGTTAATAACCATTTTGGAATAAGATTAAGGGTTCACGTGGATGGACGTAATTGCATACTGTGTAGAATACTATGACCTACTTATGATCATACAAATAGGAGCAAAAGCAGACCATTTGGCCCCTCAAGTCTGCTCTGTCATTCAATAATATCATGGCTGATCTGTTCATGCTTTAATTTCCACATTCCATCTACCCTTGCTAACACCCAATTCTCCTGACAAAAATCTATCCACCTCTGTCTTAAAAACATCCAGTGACATTTTCTCCACCATTTCTTTTGTGGAGGTACAGGTCGGTTAGCCTGAAACCAGTTCCAGGTGAATTGCTCAAACCCGTTATTAAGGAAGTGGGAACAGGACAATTAGAAAATCAATATATGATTAAGCAGAGTCAGTATGATCTTATGAAAGGTAAATCACATTTTTAAAAGCTACTTGAGATTTTTGAGGGTGCAACATATAGGGTGGATAAAGATAAATGGGATTTTCAAAATAGATTCAATGAGGCATCACACAAAATATAGTCTAACAAGACACAGTTTTATGGATTTAAAACAAAATACTGCAAAAGCTGGAAACCTGAAATTAAAATAGAAAACGGAAAACTCAGCGAATCTGGCACAATATGTAAATAGAGTTAATGTCTCATGCCTAATATGTCTTGAAGCCTAAAGAATTTCTTTGGAATTCTTTTTTATATTTTATGTAAATGTTCATGGTATTGGGAGCAACCTGTTTGTATGGAAGTTGGTTAAAGGACAGAAACATTAAGACAGAATAAAGTGATCATTTTCAGTTCGTACATCACTGAGTAAACCTTAAGGATTGGTGCTGGTTAGATAAAGGGACAAAATCTAATATACACAAGGTTGATGATGGTACAAAGCTAGACAGGAAAGTAAGTGGTGAGGAGGACACAAACAGCAGAATTCTACAAGAACTTATCCATCACGATTGGGGCCTGGAAATCTCTCTGTTGATCGGAGTAGGATTTGTCATGGCTACATTAACACCTCCTGCCTCCAGGCTTTCCAACCAGAGTGCAGGTATGATAACAAGCCACGCCCACAAATAAATGATCCTCTATTTCAAGGCACCTCATCACAGAATAGAATGGCTGCATTCAATATTGCTTCTGAAAGCATCAGGAAGAAGGATGGAAGCAAGACATAACGGAGCAAGGGAAGGATCTGCCTAAATCTAGCCCTGTTGAAGTCAATCAAGGTTGTATCATGTTGGAATAATAGAGAGTAGAAAATAAAAGATATCATTGTTGCACAAGAATATTCACTTAAGTGCTGATATGTTAATGTCTTTATGTATGTGAAAATTTAAATAAATAAAGTGCTTCATTTGAATTCTCCATTATCCTGCCATTTCCAGTGTTACATTCTGAATTGCAAATGGATATAAGTTTTAAGGAAAATGGCATAACATGAGTGGAGGACAAGAAAAAGAAGCATGAATATAATTTAGAACTGTGGGAATAATTTGTGTTTTGCTGAAGGAAGGATACAATGGTTTTTGCTGTCGTTGCTCCCTACAGCTGCAGACACTCACTGAACCTGAAACTTGCCTAGATGAAGTTGTTGT
Organism: Chiloscyllium plagiosum; assembly: GCF_037043375.1. Lineage (NCBI taxonomy): Eukaryota > Metazoa > Chordata > Chondrichthyes > Orectolobiformes > Hemiscylliidae > Chiloscyllium > Chiloscyllium plagiosum. The sequence continues at coordinate 73,174,768 of NW_028270140.1, forward strand.
GGACATCTCTGGTTTACCAGGTAAGCAGCGTCTCCCTATCAGTCCTTCCTCATCAGGAAATGCCAAACACTTCTCCTCCAGCTACGTTCTTCACACCACGTTTTACAAAGGACAGCAGACCACTACCATTCTCAAGGGCAGTCCAAGATCCAGGCAGACAGCTGAATGGATTCCTCAGCAAACTAATGCTTTTCCCAACCATTGCTTCTTTGCTTGTGTGGCTCCTATTGTACCTTCCTTCTGCTTTAGTTGCAGGCCTCCTTACAGGTATATTGTGGCTGGTTCATAGAGACAGTCTATATATCCACCTGTTGATCATGCAGATGCAAATATCTGTAGGATATGCAACTTTTGCACATTGAACAAGTCATGGCAGCCTCCAAAATATCCAGCTCAGGCTTGCAGAAAATCTTCCAGTAATTAATTAGCAGTTGAACATTGAGGAAGTGGAATCCCTTTAAACTGATGAACATGCCAGGGAGATGTGAGTGTTTTTTTTTGCCAAACGTACAGTCGTACCTCCCTGTATCTCCTGGCTATTCAGGCATTGCAACAACTGCCCTCTGTCTCTGAATAGCCTCATCATCCTACACTGTGGTATTCTTCACTAAAGTACTGTCTCCGTCACATGCTCCAGTTGTTGTTCTCTACTCAGGTTTCTTCAGTTCTCTATTTGGCAAAGTTATTTGTGGATCTTCAATTAATGTTGTCTCTGGCATATTTATTCTGGATTGCAAAGAGTGGATTTGCATGTCTTCTACATACTACAGCATCTCTCATCTGTATGGTGTAGGAGACCAATCCAGTCTGTGCTTCAGTGTTGGCTGTTACCTCACTTCTCACCAGTGGTGTAATTCCTTGAGAAAAATTCTTGACCTCTTTGGAAAATGTAATGTGTGGCTCTGTTCTCTTATTGGAAAATCTGATTCTGTTGTTTCCTGTCAACAATGTTGTTTGTCATTTGTGGTTTCAACAAATCAAAAGCTGTCTACCACTGACACTTCACCATGAGTGATGCCAGAGAACTTTGAATTAAATGGGTTGTGCTCTGGTATGTTAACAAAAATTGGCTCAAGTTTTTGTTCTCGATTTACCCATAAGGAATGTTTCATTATCTGAACAAATCTTTCTACCAAGCCATTTGTGCCTGAGTGACAAAGATCTGGATGTGTTAAATTATATTGTGCTTTAAATAGTTCATAAACGTTTGTAAGATATACTGTGAACCATTGTCAGTAGCAAGTGGTTTTGGATAGTAAAACCTCACAAGAGAAAAGATATGCTCCAATCTTTCAATTAATTTTTCTGAAGATGGCGACGTCATGATGGCAATTTCTGGCCATTTAGTATGTGAATCAGACACCATACAAAACATTTAACCTTCTAAAACTCCGGCATAGTCAATGTGAATTCTTTACCATGTGCTTCTGACCATTGTCATGGATGCAATGGCACAAATGGAGGTAAGTTGTGAACTCTACTGCAAGTTTCACATATTCCTGCCTTCTCCTAAATTCCAGAGTCAAGCCCTGGCCACCAAAATTGATTCTGGCTATCTTATTTATTCTGATAATGCCATCGTATCCTTTGGATGGATGATCTAACACACACTTCTTTTGCGTGGTTGACTGACGGCTCTCATTCCCACTGGAGACATCCCATCATTATCAAACCAAGGGACCAACTCTGACGATTTTAAAAGAACAAACCAGCAGCATAAGGTCATAAGATGAGTAATAGAAATAGAAACAGATGTGGATTATATGTCTGTGTGATCATATAATATGCATGCATACAATGTTTGGTATTTGTGCTTTTTATCTAAGGAAAAAGCACCGAAACATTTCAACACAAATGCTCAAGGTAATACACTACATGATTGCATCGTCTAATACAGAGGTAGTGAGTACAAGAATAAAGCCCCAAAAACAGAATAGAATCTCTACAATGTGGAAGCAGGCCATTCAGCCCATCAAGTCCACACTGACCCTCAAAACAGCATTCCACCCAGACCCGCTCCCCCTACTGTATCACCCTGCATTTCCTATGGCTAACCTACATATCCCTAAACAGTATGAGTAATTTAGCATGACTGATCCAACTAATTTGCACATCTTTAGACTGTGGGAAGAAACCCCACTCAGACACAGGGAGAATGTGCAAACTCTACATAGACATTCGCCTACAGGTGGAATCAAACTGAGGTCCCTGCCTCACAGCTATGAGACAGCAGTGCTAACCTCTGAGCCATTATATCATCCCAAATCACAGAACCCCATACAGTGTGGAAACAGACTTTCTGGCCCAGAAAATCCACACCAACCATCTGAAGATCATCCCACCCTATGCCTGTAACCATGTATTTCCCATGGCAATTTGGCAGGGCCAGCCCAAATAACTTGCACATCTTTGGACAGTTGGAGGAAACTGGAGCACCCAGAGGAAACCCACACAGAGACAGGGAGAATGTGCAAACTCCACACAGACAGTTGCCCAAGGATGGAATCGAACCTGGGTCCCTGGTGCTGTGAGGCAACAGTGCTAACCACTGAGTCACAATGCCATTCCAAGGAATGGAAAGAATAATCCTTGCAAAATCAAAATATAGTCCTTTTGCATGCCTTACAAAAGGGCAGAAAATTTGAACCCTGAAGTGATCCCACCAACAACAGGTCAGAGCAAAGCTCTGCAGTCCTGTCACATCTAGCTGTGAATGTTGGCGACGAGGCTAATTAGCAACCTGATTCTTATTGGTGCCACAGCCCAGTATGTGAGTACAAAAAACAAGGCTGAAATATTTGCAAACATCTTCAGCTAAAATCTTCAGCTGACTGCATGGTCTATGCTAACCTTTTCCTGAGGTACGTTCCTACAGAGACTGAACTTCAGCAACTTCCATTCACATTGTGTGATATCAAGATACAGCTAAGTTCACAAAACCAGCAATGGCCAAGCTCCCTGGTAGCATCCTGGTGTTGTTGTGATGAGGTGTTCTTCAGAATCAACCAGACCTCTAGTCAAGCTGTTTCAGTATAGCTGCAGTACTGTCACCCTGACAAAGTGACTTCCTCACAGTACCTGAATGAATCTACACCAGATATTATGTACAGTTCAAGAAAGCAGCTCACATTCTCATGGGTAGTTGCAGATGTGAAACAATTGCTGGCTTTTTCAGTAATGCTTATATCTTCTGAAAGATTTTTTTTAGTGATACGTCACATCTCCTATTGCGTACTCTGTCCATAAAAAGTGGGATAAATCCAATCTTGCCATTTACAATCCACTCCTAATCATCAGTAAAGTGATGGAACATGTTGCCTGTACTGCTATTAAGCAGCGCTTATTCGGTTGGAATCTTCTCATCAATGCTTAATCTGGTTTACATCAGACCTCATTACTGAGTCAAGCTCTGCTAGCGAGCAAGTTAGTGAAAATATGGGGACATTGTTCCAAATCAGAATGGTTATGACTTAGAAGGAATTTGCAAGCATTGGTTTTCCCATCCATCTGCTTTTCTTGTTTTTCCAGATGGCCAAGGTCTCATATTTATGCCCATGCTATATGGGCGGCATGGTGACTCAGTTGTTGGCATTGTTGTTTTGTAGCACCAGGGACCCGGCCTCAATTCCACCCTCAGGTGACTGTCTGTGTGGAATTTACACATTCTTCCTGTTTCTACGTGGGTCTCCACCAGGTGCTCCAATTTCCTCCCAGTGTCCAGAGATGTGCCAGGTTAGGTGGATTAATCATGCTAAATGTGGGCATTCTCAAAGCTCTACTGTACTCCCCGTACACCACGACTGTGTTGCCAAATTCTGAACGTACACCATCCACATTTGCCGACGACATTACTATGGTAGGACGGATATCAAACAATGATGAGTCAGAATACTGAAAGGAAATAGAGAGCTTGGTGATTTCGTGCAATGAGAACAACCTCTCTCTCAACAGCGACAAATCTAAAGAACTGATCATTGACTTCAGAAAGAAGGAAGGAGAACACGCCCACCCACCCACCCCACCAACACTAACTGTGCTGAGGTTGAAAGAGTGGAGAGCATCAAGTTCCTCGGAGTGACAATAACCAACAACCAGTCCTGGACTTCCCACGTAAATGTGATGGTCAAGAAGGCACATCACACCTCTTCTTCCTCAGATGGCTCAGGACATTCAGCATGTCCACATGTCCCTCACTAACTTTTACAGATTCACCATTGAAAGCATACTGTCCGAGTGCAGTATTGGTATGGCAACTGCTCCGCCCAGGATGCTAAAAAATTAGAGAAGGTTGGGTGCACAGCCCAGACCATCATGGAAACAGACCTTCCATCCATGGACTCTATTTACATTGCCCATTGCCATGGAAAGGCTGCCAGCATCATCAAAGACCCAGTGTGTTCCCCAGTAATGCTATCCTACAATTTCTTCCATTAAGCAGAAGATACAGAAGCTTGAACACACGCAACAGCAGGTTCAGGAACAGCTTCTTTCCAACTGTTATTGGGATTGATGAATGGACTCTGTAACTTCAAATAATGCTGATCTTGGTAATGTTGATTTTGCCTAGCACATGCCATGTGCAGTTTAACTTGTATGCCTGTCTAGTTTTTTTTAAACTCTATGATCTGTATGTCCTTGCTTATCTGCCTGTACGCTCATAAACAAAGCTTTTCACTGTGCTTCGGGTACACATGACAAGAAATCAACCAAATGTCAAACAATCCATAGTGTCCAGGGATGTGCAGGCTAGGCGGATTAGCCATGGGAAATGCAGGGTTACAGGGATAGGATAATGGTGGATCTGGGTCGGATTCTTTTCAGAGGATCAGTATGGACTCAATGAGCTGAATGGCCTGTTCCACATTGTAGAGATTCTATGTTTTGGAAGGTACTATTGAAGGAGCCGATGAAGTCATAGAATCATAGAACCCCTACAGTGTGGAAACAGGCCATTTGGCCCAACAAATTTACAGCAAACCTCCAAAGAGTAAACCACCTAGACCCATTCCCCTACTCTTAGTCTACATTTCCCCTGATTAATACACCTAACCTACACATCCCTGAACACTGTGGACAATTTAGCATAGCCAATTCACCTAACCTGCACATCTTTGGACTGTGGGAGGAAACTGGAGCATCTGGAGGAAACCCACGCAGACACAGGGAGAATGTGCAAACACAGACAGTTGCCCAAGACTGGAATCAAACCCGGATCCCTGGCTCTGTGAGGCAGCAGTGCTAACACTGAGTCATCGTGCCACAATTCATCTTGTAGATGGTATCCAACACTACCACTATGGGTGGTGAAGGCAGTGAGTGCTTAATGTGAGGAATAGGATGCAAAATAAGTGGGCTGTTTTGTCTTGGATGGAATCAAACCCCTTGAGTGAGTAAGGGAATATCATTACCCTCCTGTCTAATGCCTTATAGGTGAATGGACCAGCTGCCAGTAGTCAGGAGCTGAATTATTCACTCCAGAATTAATAGTCAGTGCTCTGCTCATGTAGCCAAAGTTTTAACATGGCTGGTCCAGTTCAGTTTCTGGTAAATGGAACCAGTTTCCTCTCCCCACCCACACCAGGAATCATTTCTAGCTATATTACAATGCTGAACACTATTTATAAATGTAAATGAAACTGAATTATATTAAACAAAGTCACAACACTTTGCATATTTTGGTATGACTAGGTGAGGAGGTGTGAATTGGTTCCTCTCTTTCACTAACCACCAATTCCACCATTCCCCAACCCACCCTACTCCCACCTCAGGATTCCTGATGAAGGGCTCCTGCCCGAAACGTCCTGCCCGAAACATCGATTTTCCTGCTCCTCGGATGCTGCCTGACCTGCTGTACTTTTCCAGCACCACTCTAATCTTGACTCTGATCCCCAGCATCTGCAGTCCTCACTTTCGCCTGATTGCAACATATATTTATAATCCTTTTCAGCACATAGCCAAATCACATTTCAATGAACACATAGTCCACTAAGTCAAAATCAAGGAACCAATTGCAACGTTTTCTTGAATGAAAGAGAAAGGAGTTTTATTACTTATCAATCCCAAAAAGGAGACTAAATTGCAACATTAAATATGCACAGAAATACAGGTATAAAGATTATATTCTTCTCCAAGTAGCTTCTCTTGGGGCATTGTCTTTGAGACACCAAGAGAGGGAGAAATAATCTGGGGGTGACTTTCATCCCAATATGTGAAACCTCCAGAAAGATATAAATAAGGAGATACAGATCTAAGTTTTATCATCTTTTTATAACAATAATTTCAGCTCAAATTGATTCTTGCTTACTGTTGGCTTCATTGTCTTGAGTTAACCTGGTCAGGTGTGACCAATGTAAGTCAATGCTTTTCCATTTTTAAAATCGTTTTAGTCCATGAAAAGTTCAGGTATTAAAATCAGATAATAAAATGAAAAATAGTAGTCAATTTTTATTATTATCATAGAATAGTACACAGTACCTTACAAAGCCCCTTCAAACAGCAATGTGGTAATGTTTCAGTGATGTTGATTGATGGATAACAATGAACTGTACACCAAGGAGAACTCAAATGCTCTTTTCCAAAGTTACATTTTAGCATCTATTTTCTCCAACTGAGAAGGCAACATCAGTTTAATATCAAATCAGAAATGTAGCACCTGACAGTGTCACATTCTTACTGCGTTATAATGGAACATCAGCTTAGATTTTGTACTCATACTTCTGAGGTGGGGCTTGAACCCACGTCTTTCTGACTTGGTATTATTGAACCATTACTAATATTTTAAAAGTTCATGTATCTGAAGAGAAATAAATCATAGGATAAAGGCAATAAATAGACTTCATCTTCAATGTCATGAGGTGACTATAAATTGCATTTTCAACATTTGCAATGAGTCAAGGAAAAATCTTGGAACTAGAAGTAGTCATGAGGTGTTAACACTTCATGAGGTGTCATGAGATGTTAATTCTGGATGGGATGCTAAGAATGAACTCTCCCAATTTCACAACATATAAAGTACAGTCCATCTTGTCAGGAAAATAACAAAATAGAAAATATGGAAATTGATGAATAGTATATAAGAGCAGCTAAGTGGTGAGGTGGGACCAATGACAAACTGTGATATGATTGCACTATATTGATGGGACTGGATCACAAAGTTCACATCTCTCCAATAAAGAATGCAGCCATTGTCTTGCTATCTCCCAGAAAATAGCACAGTCAAATGTTTAGAAGGAACAAGGAAAGATAACACTGTGTCATTCAGGAAAAATTTGTTGAAATTAACTTTTAAAAAGTTGACTTGAAAAAATGTTTTCTAGCTTCTATGTGTGTTTGTGTGAGAGAGAGGCTAATTCAATTACTGATGTTTAATGTCAGATAGCTAAATGGTCTATTATTATCCATGATCCATAGTTCAAAATAGCTCATTGTCCTGATTGATCCTGACTGGAATGCAATACCTGAGAATCCACTGGCAACAGATTCTTCCAAAGCCTTCAAAACAAAATTGATTAATTATCTGAGTAAAAACGATTTGAAGAGCTATGAAGATTTTTGAGAGAATTAAACTAGAAGAATTGTACTTATGGAGAGTGAGCAAAGACATAACCGCCTTCCTTCTGTGCTGTAAAATTTACATTCTATTCTATAGTTCAATCACGTTACAGCTATAACTTTTGCCAGTTTTAATTTTAAAAATTATCAACCTCATACATTAACTCTGACTCTATACAGAGTTGAAGAAGGGCTCATGCCCGAAACGTCGATTCTCCTGCTCCTTGGATGCTGCCTGACCTGCTGCGCTTTTCCTGCAACACATTTTCAGCTCTGATCTCCAGCATCTGCAGTCCTCACTTTCTCCTCTATACAGAGGCCATCATACACAATAATTCTAATATTTTTTATTTTTTAGGCTCGTTCCTCCTGTAGGATAGCAACTTATTAGCTGTTTAAATTTCCATCCAGGCCTTTAGCAATGCTGGATGTTGATGGGCACAACTAGAGAAGAATGTGTAATATTATATATTCTATTATGTACATTGTGTCATTATGGGCAGAATTGGGGTCAGAGCAATATGGGACATGGCAAGATTTGTGACAGAATCAGATGAAAAATCTGGTGATGCCTATCTCCATATTGGGAATATCTCACTCCATCTTTATACTTTTGATAAGTGTTGCAGTGAGTTTATTGCTTGTTAAATATCTTGTTAATGTCCCAATTTGCCTCAGTATTATACAGCTTCCTATTTTAGCATACATGCTAAACAAGCCAGACATCAAGAAAATGCAACTTGGAAATCAGAGCAGGTACTTGATGACTTTAACTCACCACTTATTCTGAAGGATCTCCATTTTGGACATGGGGCATTAACATTCCATAAGCATGTTATCTTGTCACCAGCTTCTAAAGGCCCTCGTGGCACACCTACACTCCACTTATAGGATGCTTCTGCACTTGAAGGCTGCATCTCGGGGAGCAACAGCACCTGTTATTGTAATAATACTGCAAGGAAACTGTGTGCACAGCGACACATAGCTCACTGCTGCTTCATGTTGCCTTGCCTTTGAGCACTTTTGCCCTCAGACAGGGATTTTATATTAGAATTAGTAACTCCCTGATTAGAAAGCTGAAATCACTCAGTAGATACTTGTCCTGTCTTTGAGCTGGAAGTCCATAGGCCTGTTGACCATGAAGAATCCAGCCACTGTTGGAGGACAGATATTGTGTATTGGCACCAGTCCCTAACCCCAAAGAGTAGGGATCAGGAAGACATGCAGCAGGAAAACCACCTGTCAAATGCAAAATAAAATTGTTGATATAAAGCTGATCAACTGGTGATCCCATGAAATAGAAAGTAGTCATGCTGAGCTCTTCACTTGAAACAAGACACTACTGGCTGCCATTCCAACACACAAGTTGTAAATTCTTATCGTTCTTTTCAAATCTCCCCATGATCTTACACCTCAATACCTTCGCTCAGAGCCAAATCTTTTTTCAATTATGCTCCTATGAATCACTTTCGAACATTTTGATCCATCAAATGCACTATATAAATGCAAGTTATTGTGGTTGTGGCTTCTCCTTTGTCTTTTGTCTTGGTAACAGGCTCAATCAAAAGCAGCACAGGCTCATATCACTGCAGCTCATAAAAAATGCTATTTGTGGTCACTAAAGTATATGCTTTTTGTCAGGTACAAGACAGAATAAAAGAGAAAATAACTTTTTGTTATAAATCCTTCAATCATTTCTCTGCTCCCACATGATGCTACATGAGTCAGCACCATCTCTAGAGGCCTAATATTATTACAAACTGGACCTCAGTGACTACTGAATTAACTCATATTGACTGCATGATGGTTTTTCTCTGCTATGTAGTCTGACGCAAGGAATGAGGGCACATGCTGCTGCTTGCACATGCTGTCATTCAATGTGCTGAGAAAACAGACAGAAATCTTGTCATTTGGAGTTCAACCCATCTGGAGATCAATGTCAGTAAGTCAGCTTACAGTTATGGCACATAGCTCACTCAGTTCAAGGGCTTTGCCACCAGCAGCACAGTGTGATAGCAATCATTGATATGGACAGAAAACCTGGTTAAAAATTCCAGTCAAAACTTACTGTCCACTGCATGGACACCACAATGCATTCACACACCAATTCAGATCATACTAAAATGTTATCCATTAAGTAAATATGTCTTTAAATATTTCCATTTTTTAAAACTGTGAATAAGACCACTCTTTTTTTTGGTTTCTAAGGAAATAAAAATTGCAGAACCCACTAAAATAGAGGCAGTTTTACAATTCAACAAGACTCTACATCATCTCACTACCTGAGGATTTGTTTCTCAGTAAGATAGATACATTTCTTTTTCGGTTTGTATGCAAACAGTGGGGTTGTTTTTAAAAACATACATAAGAAATAGGCACAGGAGCAGGCCATTTGGCCCCTTTATTTAGCAAAAGTAGTGCTTGCCCAGAGACAGGCACGTAACTGTGCCGCAAAGAAATCTGATCAAAATTCTGAATATGAAATAACTCCAATTTAGAGATAGGAATATACGAACAGGAGTAGGCAATTCAGTCTGTCAAGCCTAATCCTCCATTCAATTAGATAATGGCTAATCATCTACCTTGATGCCATTTTCCTCACTATCACCATTTCCCTTGATGTTATGAGTCTCTCAATTTCTGTCTTGAACATGTTCAATGATTGACTTTCCACAGCCCTCTCATGTAGAGAATTTCAAAGATTCACAATCAAAAAAAAAATTGCAGGACAATCTGCATTATACAGCTTAGTATTATTTATCTTTAAATGGAGCAATAGCAAATATTTACCCTAAGTTTACTGATTTCTTAAGTAGCTTTTACATAGTTTAAAACTTGAACCAATTAAGTATAGGATTTGTAGAATTAATAGGAAAATGTTAACAACAGACTGTACATTTATATAGTATATTTAACATTGAAATGTCTCAATGGGCTTCACAAGAGTGATTACCAAAGAAAATTTGACAGCAAACAACATAAGTAGATCTAATAAAGGAATCCATTGTAGATTTACTTGAAGTATATATGGACTCCAAGGGTTAAACTATAGGGAGAGCATAAACAAATTAGTTACATTTCCTGCACATTTGAAGATTAACAAAAGATGTGATTGAAGTTTATAAGACATTACAGGAGAATAAAGAGGGTACAGGCCGCATCACTATTTCTGCTATTTGTGAAGTCTAGAACTCAAAGGTATCATCTAACAATATAGCCAGATATTTCAGGAGTGCAATAAGAAGCATTTCTACATGGTAGTAGAGGTTTGGAAAACTCCACAATGTCAACTAATGCCAGGTCAATTGTAACTTACAAATTTGAGATTTTTGTTAACCAAGGTATAGACAAAGGTGAGTATATGGAGTTAGATCACAGATCATTTATGATATCAATTAATGATGAAGCAGGCTTGACGGATTAAATGAGCTGCTCCCATTCCTATGTTCCTCTGAAAATAGGGGATTAGTTTACACGTGTGCATTCATGACATCCATTTTTATCTCACTGCCGCTTCTCTTGACCTTTCCTCTGTCTGTTGATTAGTCAGAGCACATATCCAACATCCAGTACTGGATAAGTTGAAAATTCCTCCAAAATCTGAAGCCTTTCTGTTTGGTTCTAACACAAATTTTGTTCTCTAGCCACTAACTCCATCCTTCTCCCTGGTAACTGTCTAAGGCTGAACTAGATGGCTTACAATAAAATGAGTTTCCAGTCACATATTCACATTTCAGTAGACTAGCCATTTCCATCTTTTTAACATCTTTTTAACTGCTCCCACTAGCGAAAGATTCGCTAACTCCATCTGTTTCAAAACATTAGTTGTTAAGACCCACACCCATGTCTTAGTTGTCTCTAAATGAGACTATTCTCATGCCAAAGATCTCTCTCTTTCTTCCTTCCATAGGTTTGATGTGATCCAAATTTCTAGTGCCTAAACTCACACTATGTCCTATACACCTACCATTCCCTGTCCTAATTGAACTACTTTGGCTTCCAGTTAAGAAATATTTCAATTTCAAAATTCTCATACTTTTTTAAAATCACCTCCTGCCTGTAATGTCCGCCACCCTCCCAGATATTTGCATTCCTCTGACTCTGACCGACCGAACATTCCTGGTTTTTATCTCCTCACCATTTACGATCAAATATTGATCTGTAAAGTCTCAAGCCCTGGAATTCTCTCCCTAAATCTCTTCATCTCCCTTTCTCTTCCCTCCATTCAGGCTCTACATAAAAAAAGTTATCACTTTTGCAGTGTCACATTTTAATAACGCTACTGGGAAGCACTTTAGTGACATTTTATTACATGGAAGTGTTATATAAATACAAATTGTTCTTGTAGTCATCTTTGGTGGATTTAGATTATTCGCCATGGTGATTCATTGTCCATTCCACAATCCTTATGTTGGATTAGTGGCAGTTAATACACAAGCAACTAAAACGCAGCAATAAAAATTGGTTTAAAATTTGGCTTCAGTTACAACAGTGGTAGAAGAGAATTCACAAAATCAAAGCACAAAGGAGGCCAATTGGCCCGACCTGTCTGCACTGGCTCTTCAAGTAAACAACTCATCCAATGCTAATCTCCTCATAACCTTGCGTATGTTTGCTTCGCAAATAATAATCCAAATTCCTCTTGAATGCCTTGATTGGACTTCCCTCCACCACATTCTCAGACAGGTCATTCCAGATCAATTCTATGCAAGACATTTCTCCATTGCTTCTTTTGCTGATTCCCATAAATCCATGTCCTCTCGTTTTCGAATCTTTCGCTAGTGGGAGCAGTTTTTTTGTTTCCATCTCTTCCATCCAGACTCTTCATGATTTTAAATATTTCCATCAAATTTCTTTTAAGTTTTCTCTTCTCCATGGAAAACAGTCTCAACTTCAGCAATCATTTCCTGTAACTGAAGTTCCTCATCCCTGGCATTATTCTCATTAATCTTTTCTGTGCCGTCTCTTAAAGTGTAAGAAACCCTTTGTTTTGTATTTTTCATTTTTGTGGGCTTTAAATTGAATTGGAATTTGGGCTGCTATGTAACTGAAATACTAGGAGAGTTTTGCAACTTGATAACAAGTTCCGCATATTTTCGAGCTGTTTTATACAGACTTGCTTTTTGAAGCAGTGAAGGACAGACTTTGAGACTGAGTGGCATCGAGAACCTTTTGAGGTAAGGAAATTCTGTGTGATGATGCCTTTTGATTTGTTGAACTGCAGAATGTCAAAAGCTGTAACTGTTGGGGCAGCAGAGAGGAGGGAACTATCTGGAGTCTGCAAACAGAAGGCATGCATCTCTTCCTCTAACCATCATTTTCTCCCCATGTAGGACAAGGACAGAAACACCAATAAAGCTTAAAAGAAATAATTCTACAAGAAAGGACCTTGGTCCACCTGATCAACCATCAAACTGAAGAACAACCATCACCCTAAACAAAACAGTGTGTCATAGAACATAGAACAAAGAACAGTACAGCATAGTACAGGCCCTTTAATCTAAGTTCAATTTAACCTACACAACCCTCAATTTACTGCCATCCACGTGCTTGTCCAGAAGTCACTTAAGTGTCCCTAATGTCTCTGACTCTACTACTGCTGCTGGCAGTGCATTCCATGTACCTACTCTCTTCCTAAAGAACCTACCTCTAACATCTCCCCTATTCCTTCCTCCAATCATCTTAAAATTACGACCCCTTGTGACAGCCTGGGGAAAAATCTTTGGCTAGTTACGGTATCTATGCCTCACATTGCCTTGACATCTCTCTCAAGTCACCTCTCTTATTTTTTCTCTCCAGCGTGAAAAGCTCTAGCTCATTCAACCTCTCTTCATAAGACAAGCTTCCAATCAAGGCAGCATCCTGGTAAATCTCCTCTGCACCCTCACTAAAGGAAGAGGAACAGAGCTTTAGTCATTGGGAACTCCATAGTTAAAGGGACAGATAGGAGGTTTTGTGGGAACAAGAGAGACTCACGGTTGGTGTATTGCCTCCCACGTGCCAGGGTTCGTGATGTCTCTGATCGTGCTTTTGGAGTCCTTGAGGGGGAGGGGTGGCAGCCCCAAGTCATGGTCCATGTAGGCACCAACAACATTGGTAGGAAAAAAGTTGGGTATCTAAGGCAGAAATTCAGGGAGCTAGGATGGAAGCTTAGAGCTAGAACAAACAGAGTTGTTATCTCTGGTTTGTTGCATGTGCCACGTGCTAGTGAAACAAGGAACAGAGAGAGCGCGGAGCTGAACACGTGGCTGCAGAGATGGTGCAGGAGGGAGGGTTTTGGATTCTTGGATAATTGGAGCTCTTTCTGCAGTTTGTCGGACCTCTACAAACAGGATGGTCTTCACCTGAACCAGAGGGGTACCAATAGCCTGGGGGGGATATGTACTAATGCTCTTCGGGGAAGGTTTAAACTAATGCAGCAGGGAGCTGGGAACTTGAATTGTGGTTCAAGTGTGCAGGAGGTTGAGGGTAGTGAGGTCAGGGACAGGTATACAAGGTCACGAGAGGTCACTGGCAATCGGGATGTTGGTTTGAAATGTGTGAACTTCAATGACAGAAGCATCCGGAATAAGGTGGGTGAACTTGCAGCATGGATTGTTACCTGAGATTTCGATGTTGTGGCCATTTCAGGGACATGGCTAGAGGAGCGACAGGAATGGTTGTTGCAGATTCTGGGATTTAGATGTTTCAATAAGAACAGAGAAGATGGTAAAGGGAGGGGGTGGTGTGGCATTGCTAATCAAGGGTAGTATTACAGCAGCTAAGATAACATTTGTGGACGTATCCACTGAGACAGTTTGGGCTGAGGTTAGAAACAGGAAAGGAGAGGTCATCCTGTTGGGAGTTTTCTGTAGGCCTCCAAATTGTTTTAGGGATGTAGAGGAAAGGATGCCAAAGATGATTCCCGACAGTAGCGAGAGTAACAGGGTAGTTGTTATGGGGGACTTTAAATTTCAAAATATTGACTAGAAATACTTTTGTTTGAGTATATGTATTGCATCCATAATGGTATCTCTTTGTAACACTGGCTAGCCACTCATGAATCACAGATTTTCAAATCTGGTCAGAGGTCTTCGGTGAATACAGTCCTGGGTGCTTGCCTGTCCATCTTTCAGTAGGGGTGAACGTGGAGGGGCAGTGGGAATTGGGGAGTCAAGGCTGACGGGGGAAGCAGAGGGAGTTGTAGAATTGGGCATAAGGACAGTGATGTGGAGGATCTCAAGGTGAATGGGGAAGTGCGGGACAGCATTGGAGGGCACAATAGAAGGTGGGACAGTTATTGACTGCAACCATTGGTGTGGCCTCCTCGGGGGTGGGGTGGCACAAGAAGGACATTTTAAATGTAAAATGATGGGGTTCGGGGGAGGGAGGCAATTGAAGATGACATTCAAGATAGCGTGTCTTCACATTGGGAATGATGAGTAGAAATGGGCAATCAGGATCGAGTGTGGTAATGAGACAGATGCAGACTCTGAGTGTGGGGGAAAGATGGTGATTGTGTCCGGCATCAGCTGTTGTTTATGCTCTCTAGGTGTGAAGTGCTACTAGAAAATAATGGCTGGAACAATGCCCAGGGTGAACAACGTATCAGTTTGATGCGCAAGAACACTGAATCCAGACTTACGAAATGTTGTGACATTGTACCAACAAAAGCAGGAATCATCTATGTGGCAGCATGGTGGCTCAGTGGTTAGAACTGCTACCTCACACCCCAAGGACCTGGGTTTGATTCCACCCTCGAACGACAATCTGTGTGGAGTTTTTATATTCTCCCCATGCACAGGTTTCCTCCAGGTGCTCCAGTTTCTTGCAACAGTCCAAAGGTTTACAGATTAAGGTGAACTGGCCATGCTAAGCTGCCCATTGTGTGTAGGGATGTGTAGGATAGTTGGGTTAGCTATGGGAAATGCATGGTTCCAGGGATATGATAGTCGTAAGATGCTTTTCAGAGGGTCAATGTGGACTCGAAGTGCCAAATGGCCTGCTTACACACTGTAGGGATTCTATACTCTATGATCCAAGTGCACCTAAGTTGGACTTGTAATCATTTCATCACCAATTTGCAGCGCATTCTGATTGAGGATGTGTAATCAGTCTTGCACTGTTCGATCTGTTTGAAGTCTGTCCCATTTAGAGGGGCGATAGGGCCAGACAATACAATGGAGAGGATTTTCAATGTAAAAGCAGGAGCCAGCAGATCGGTAAGGATGAGGCCAAGTATGTTTTTCCCTCTTGTTGGTTCCCTCACCACTTGCCCATCTACCCATTCTAGCAGCTGTACCCATCAGGACCTGACCAGCTCAAATGGTAGTATTGCTGCCAATCCACTCTTGGTGGTGGACATTGAAAGCCCTTTCCAGAGTAAATATTACACCCTTACTACCCTCAGTGCTTTCTCCAAGTGTTGTTCAACATGGAGTAGTACTGATTCACCAGATGAGGGAGAATGCTACATGACAATTTGCAGGACTCTTTCTTGCCCATGGTTAACCAACTGCCATGAGACTTCATTGGATCCAAATTCAATGTTGAAGATTCCCAGGGCAACTCCCTCTTGACTGTATACCTCTGTGCTGCCACCTCTACTGAGTCTGTCCTGCCGTGGGACAGGACATATCCAGTGATGATGCTGGTGACATCTGGGACATTGTCTGTAAGGTATAAGTCTGTGAGTATGACTATACCAGGCCATTGCTTAACTAGTCTGTGAGACAAATCTCAATTTGGTATTCGCTTAAGATGCTAGTAAGGAGGACTTTGCAGGGCCAGGAGGGCTGTTTTTGCCATTGTCAATCTGGTGCTTCGGTCAATGCCAGGTGCTCTGTCTGGTTTCACTTCTTTCTTGAGACTTTGCAGCAATTACCATGACTGACTGGCTTTTTAGGCCATTTCGGAGGGTAGCTGAGAATTAACCATATTGCTGTGGCTCTGGACCAAATGAGAATGGCAGATTTCCTTCCCTGAAGGATATTAGTGAGCAAAATGGGTTTGTCCGACAATTGACAATGATCAGAAAATCCTTAGTTCAAGATTTGTTTTATTGAATTCAAATTCAAACTCAGATCCCCAGAATATTAGCTGAATTTATGGATTAAAAACCTAGCAATAGTACCACTAGGCTATTGCCTCCCTCACTGTAATGGGCACTATGAGCCAGACAAAACTTCATTGATACCCCCATCCAGTTGATGTCGCTGGGTGCAGCAGAATATCATCAACTCTCGGACATTTTGGTCACGATGCTAAAAATGCTCATTTTTGTTCATTTTCCCTTCCTGGAAATAAAAGCTAACATTTATATCTGTATTTATCTGTTTGCTATCCCGTACATGATGTTCCCCTGCTGGACAATGATAAACTGCAAGACTACACTGGGCAGTATGATTAGGATAAGGCAGACTAAGAGGTTGCTCAAACGAGATGTAGCTTTGGAAATGCAAAGTATGTACCATGGTGGTTAACCAGGAACTGAGGGGACAGAATGGGGTTTTATGTATGAGGGTGTGTCAGCCATAACCCCATGCTGCTGTTCCACTACATTTGCCAGTGAGGGGCAACCCAGACTACTAATACTCATCTAAGTGCATAATACTGTAGTCCTTTAAAGAAGGCACAGGTATGATGGATTCTAGTGTTTCAGCAGACTTTACAGAATGGCAAACTCTATCAGAAATAGTTAATGGGAAGATGGAAAGGAAATCAGATGTGAAAAACCCATGGTGTAGGCTAGGTACTTAATGAGGTGAATATGGGATGATAGGTCAAAAAGTCTCGTGATGCATCACACTGAATAAACCTCCAATAACTTCAATGCAACTTTGACTTTGCCAGAAAGCAAAAGATTCAGGTGAATATAAAGTTAACCAACAAAAGGAATTTAAAACTTGAGAAAAGAATTAGTGCTTCATCACATTATTCCCTTCCCTCATTTAGTGACACTACTGGAAACAAATTCTGGTGCAATTTTGCTTCTGTACATTTTGAAACTGAAAGGAACATTAAAGGAAAAAGAAAGGGCAATTTAAAGAAAACTACTTTGCAATTTTATCGAGAAGAATGGTCATAATCTAGGAACACTGGGATTGATTGATCAGACCTTTCCTGGCTAAATGCAATAACATAACTTTATCTCTGTACTCAGATTCGGAGCGCTAAAATGACAGATGTATAGAAGGATCACTCGCATACATACGTTTCTTTTCTCATAAGTTATTTTATCCATCTATTTGATGTAAGGTCATGCTTCCTTCTTTCTTTTCTATCTAAGATTATGCCTTGTTCCATTTCCATTTTCTTTGTGTTACCTGGTCATATGTGAGCCAGAATTCACTGCATTTCCATGTAAATTGAATGTCATTTAAAATTAACCATGTAACAAGCATCCAGTTGCAAGTGTGTTAAACACAAGAGAAGATAGCAAAGGTTGCAATTCTTGCACCCAGTTATGACTGTTGCTTAAGATAATTTAAGCCAATTTGGCTGTTATTATGTGTTTCATAATCATAAATGTTCAATAGGAGTGAGACTTGACCCAATTCAAGTCATTTTTATTTGATTTAATACCATGAGGTACTCTATCAGCATTACAAATCATATTCAGATTAGACCAGAACTGCAAGAAAGCAAATGTTGTCACTTCTAATTCTCAGAAAGTTTACAGTCAAAAATGAGGATGTAGAGTGAGAGCAGGAGGTTATGTAAGGTATATCCATTTGACAATTTATCTTGGATATTAAGGACTCTGCCTTCAGAGTCAGGAGATCGAAGGACTGACCAGTCAGATTCACATTAGTCATATTTGAGCAGAACTCAATTGTAGTATTCAAAATTATTAAAAGAGCAAATAAAAACTATCCAATATTTTATCTATGGGAGGGTGCTGTCTGCAAATTAGCTGCCATATTTCCTGCACTACAACAATCAGCACAATTCAGAAATCCAAATTTGGCTTGAGAATACTTTGGAACAGCTTGAATTTGTGAAAGTGTCTGTTTTTCTATATTTAACACTTATACATGTTATTCGGTTTCAATTTCAATAAAGTACAATTAGTTGCAGGAAAACTTAAGGAAGAGCAAGCAATGCACAGAACCATCCAAGCATTCTAAATACATATTACACAAACACTGGGAAAAACATTTTCAAGCAGCAAGTCATTAAGATTTGAAATGCATTGCCTGAAAGTGTGGTGGAGACAATTGAGGCAATCGAGAGGGAATTAGACTGTACTCATAGATTCATAGCTGTCTACACCACAGAAGGAGACCATTCAACCCATTGTATCTGCTTCAATCCGCAAAATATCTGACTATACTAATCCCACAACCCTGGAGGCAATGGCAACACAAGTGAGTATCTGAATACTGCTTGACTGTTACAAGAGTGCCTAACTCAACCAGCATTTTAGGCACTGAGTTTCATTCTCTCATCACACTCTGTGTGAAAAAAAATTCTCAACACTCCTCTAGCTGTCTATCTCTTATCTTCAATCTATGCCCCCAGGTTACTGACCCATCTACTAACAGAAACAGAGTCTTTCTATTCACAATTCCTATGCTCCTCGTAATTATACAGATATCTATCAGGTCCCCTCTCAACCTTGACTTTATTCACCTGCCTTGCTACTTCCAAGGATCTATTGATGTGCCTTTCAAGTTTTCTCTGATCCTCAGTACTTTCCAGGGTTCAACCATTCATAGTCTGACCCGTCGCTTTATTAGCCCTCCCCAAACGATTTACCTCACATTTTTCCAGGTTGAGTTATATTTGTCACTGCTCTACCTGACCAGTCTATTGATATCCTGCAGTTTATAGCTATCCTCCTCACTATTTACCATCCCACCAATTTTTGTGTTATCTATGAACATTCTTGATCATACCCTCTATATTTAAGTCTAAAGCATTAATGTAAACCACAAACAGCAAATGTTCCAGCACTGACCCTGCATGACCCCACTGGAACCAGCATTTCAGCCAAGGAAACATATCTCTACAATCACATCCTGCTTCCTGCCTCACAGTTAACTTTGGATCCAGAATACTAATTTGTCTTTGATCCCATGGGCTCCTACTTTCTTGACCAGCCTGCCAGAAGGGATCTTATCAAAAGTCTTGCTGAGGTTCACATAGACCACATCAAATGCATTATCTTTATCAACACTGCTCAAAATAAAATTAAGGTTTTCAAGCACAAACTTCCCTTAAGAAATGCTGTCTTTTCCCTGATCAATCCATTTCTTTCCAAGTGCAGATATATTCTGTCTCTCAGATTTCTTTCTAATAACTTCTCCACCACTGAGGTTAGACTGACTGGCCTGTAATTTCCTGCTCTATCTCTTCCTCCCTTTTTTAATAACGGGATAATAATAGCAACCTTCCAGTTCTCTGGCACTTCACCTGCATCCAGAGAGGATTTGAGTTATTTGAAAAGGAACAATGTAGAGGATTACATCAAGAAGGCAGGAAAATGACATTAAATGTCATGCTCATTTGGAGAGATTTGCAGACACAAAAGGCTCCTCCTGCAATGTAACAGTTCTTTTCTCCAGTGGTGCTGTTCAGACATTGAAATTACACCATACAGCAAGGATTTAATCAATAACTTTTGTGAGTCATGATGTCTGACAGTCTATCAAATAAGTAGTGCGGAGATAGTAGGACAAAAGGTTTATTTCTGTCTTATAAGCATTGTTGGTTGTCTGGTACAAAAACTTTCAGAGTCACAGATACTTCCCTCACACCTTGCACATGGAACATGCAACAGTTGATAGCATGTGCATTGTGTGTGTGGTCCTGAGCACTGGGGTCATGAACATCATGTTAACAGGACTAATATATCAAATATAGTCTTGTTGATGAACTTTATAGTTAGAATAACTTACAGCCAAATATCTGGAGAATATATTGCAGTTCGTGATTATTCTTAATCAAACTGAAAGTGCAGTAATAATACAAAGGATAATACAAAGGATAATACAAAGGCAAAACTCAGACATGGAGTAAGTCAATGCCATCCAGTCCAATTATCCCAATTAACTTTGGACATAGCTGCATCACAAAGAAAAATACATCCCAGACAGTTATCATAATATTTTATCAGTTATCAGGTGCAATCTTTGTATAGTATTGACCTCCATGGCTGTTAATAGTATGATACAGATTTCAGGAGAATTTCCACTTCTGCCAGTCATCTTGGATAGCTATTCATTTTTTAAAACGTTCATCTACAATGCCAAATATTAAATTGTTTGGATCAGATAGAACTTTACTCATCCTTACTGAAGAAGTATGAGCTGAAAATGTTTTGCTGGAAAAGCGCAGCAGGTCAGGCAGCATCCAAGGAGCAGGAGAATCGACGTTTCGGGCATGAGCCTGAAGAAGGGCTCATGCCTGAAACATCGATTCTCCTGCTCCTTGGATGCTGCCTGACCTGCTGCGCTTTTCCAGCAACACATTTTCGGCTCTGATCTCCAGCATCTGCAGCCCTCACTTTCTTCTGAAGAAGTATAAGTCATACCTAGCTTTGTTTTTATACTTGTTATTGACTGTTCTGAATTGAATTGTCATGTGGCTATTGATTTCATGCTGTAGTATTGATAGAACTATTGGCCTAAAGGCACATTGAAGACTGAATAGTAAAGATGTTACAGCAGCTGTTATTCGCTTTTTGTTGCATGAGTTTTGACACCACTGAGTTTAACTTTGATTCTTACTTACAGCTGGACTTGACCTTCATTGATTTTTAGTATTCCCCAACAAAAGCAATGGGCAGTACCTTGTCAGAATCTGAGCAATGTAGGATGTGGTGAGATTTATGGGAGATTTGAACAAGAAATGTGGCAAGGGTCATCTGGGTTTCAAGGTCCATCTTTTATGCTTGCCACAAATGGCAAGGCAAGAATCATGTCAGACAGCAGAGAGATGCCAATTGAAGCATGCTAAATATCTTGTTCATGTCACAACTCACCCTCATTAATATTTTGCCACCCATCTTTGAGCCAAACTCAAACAAGCTCGACATTGGAAAATCTCAACAAGGAACTCAGAGCAGATACTCAGAGCACTCAGCTCACCACTTGCTCTGAAGAACTTCCATGTTGAACATGAGACAATAACATCCACAGGTAAGGATAGCCACAGGTGAGGTGCTGGAAAACTAGAGGTTGGTTAACTTGGTGCCACCATTTCAGAAAGGTGGTAAGTAAAAGCCAGGGAACTATAGACAGGTGAGCCTGTCATCAATGGTGGGCAAGTTGTTGGAAGTATCCTGAGGGACAGGATTTACATGTATTTGGAAAAGCAAGGACTGATTAGGGATAGTCAACATCGCTTTGTGCATGGAAAATCATGTCTCACTAACTTAATTGAGTTTTTTGAAGAAGTAACAAAGAGAGTTGATGAAGGCAGAGTGGTGGACGTGATCTATATGGACTTCAGTAAGGTGCTTAGCAAGGTTCTGCATGCTAGACTAGTTAGCAAGGTTGGAACACTTGGAATACTGGGAGAACTAGCCATTTGGATACAGAACTGGCTCAAGGGTAGGAGACAAAGGGTTGTTTTTCAGTCTGGAGGCCTGTGACCAGTGGTGTATCACAACGATTGGTACTGGGTCCCTGGTTTTTTGTTATTTATATAAATGATTTAAATGTGAATATTGAAGGTATTGTTAGTAAGTTTGCAGATGACACCAAAATTGGAGGTGTAGTGGACAGCAAAGAAGGTTACTTCAGAGCACGATGGGACCTTGATCAGATGGGCCAATGGGCCGAAGAGTGGCAGATGGAGCTTAATTTAGGTGCTGCATTTTGGAAAGTCAAATCTTAGTAGGACTTATACATTTAATGGTAAAGTCCTAGGGAGTGTTACTGAACAAAGGGACCTTGGAGTGCAGGTTCATACTTCAGTGAAAGTAGAGTCACAGGTAGATAAGATAGTGAAGACGGCATCTAGTATGCTTGCCTTCATTTGTCAGTGCATTGAGTATAGGAGTTGGGAGGTCATGTTGTGGCTGTACAGGACAAAAGTATGGCCACTTTTGGAATGCTGCATTCAATTTTGCTTTATCTGCTATAAGAAGGCAGTTGTGAAACTTAAAAGGGTTCACAAAAGATTTACAAGGATGTTGACAGGGTTGGAGGGCTTGAACTATAGGCAGAGGCTGATTGGGCTGCAGCTGTTTTCCCTAAAGCATCAGAGGATTAGCAGTAATCTTCTAAAAATTTATAAAATCATGAGGGGCATGGATATAGTGAATCACCTAGGGTAGTAGAGTCCAAAACTAGATGGCATAGGTTTAAAATGAGAGAGGAAAGATTTAAAAAGAGCATAAGAGGCAACTTCTTTCCGCAGAGGGTGATGTTTGCGTGTAATGGGCTGCCAGAGGAAGTGGTGGAGTCTGGTACAATTACAACATTTAAAAGGCATCTGGATGTGTATATATATAGGAAAGGTTTAGAGGGATATGGGCCAGATGCTGGCAAATGGGACTAGATTAAATGAGGATATCTGGTCAGCATGGGTGAGTAGGATCGAATGGTCCATGCTGTAAAGCACTATGAATCATAGAATGACTATCTTATGGCACAACCAACTGGCAACAGCCACACACACACCCTTTGTAAATGGGTATTGATACATTTTGACATGACTGAGTCCAACTTTGACTCTTGCTTCCAGCTAGGCTTTTACTCCTGTACAAAAATGAGAGTTGAAAGGTATTGTGGACAAATTGTAAGTCTCCATTTCCTCTGTTGTGGCTTCCAGAACTTCAGCTTGTATAAGATAAGTTTGTGCTATATTTTAGTTCAGTTGGTAGACTACTTGAGTTTGATGTTTGATATAATTTCAATAAATAAGTTTTAATGGCTAAAGCTTCTATTAAGTTGCAATTTTTATAATTCATTCATGGGATGTATATGTCACTGAGTAGGTCAACATTTATTGACCATCCCTAATTGCCCTGAAGATTGTGGTAATGAGCTGTCTTCTTGAACTGGTCAAGATTTGAATAAAGACAGACTCTACAACTTCACACCTTCGTCTGATCTGAGGTGTCACCTTTTTAAATAAAACCTTAATTGATCTTGGACATGTGATTTGAAAGCAGTTCTGGGATTTACACATTAATGAATCAAAACCTGCAACCCATTCTAAAAGATGAAAGACTTAACAGCGACCTAGGTTTATTCAATATATCGCATCAGTTGCATACACTATGATCTTTTGCTATAAATTCTGTGCCTAATGATCCTGCTCCACTAGCTATCTGATGAAGGAGTAGTGCTCCAAAAGTTGGTATTCCAAATAAACCTGTTGCACTATAACCTAGTGTTTTGTGATTTTAGCTCGGTTGAGAATGAATGACAGTCTTAAGAGACTGTCATAACAGGTTGTGTCTTTGATATGTTTTCTGGTGTTTTGAAACAGACTAACAGTTTTATAATTCTATAGCATTTCTCACATAGAAAAATGCTTATTTTTCAATATTAGTCATAGTGTTGTTGATGGAGGCTTTTATTAGATCAGTGGGCAATTGAGTCAGAAAATAACCAGATTTATAAATGTGCTTCCAAGAGAAGAATACAGCCTAGTGGTTTCCCAAATTTTATCAGAACAGCCATTTCCCAGTGGTATCACTGTCACAACTGAAATGTTGTGAGTTCAGGTTTCACTCAGAGACTTAACTATATATTCAGTGCTAAGGAAGTTAGAAATGCTATCTTTCAGATAAGAAATTAAACTGACCCCCTTTCAGGACGAAATAAATAACCCCTTGGCAATACTTCAAAGTGGAATAGAGGAATTCTTCCAAGTATATTGGCTAATATTTACACTTAAGCTACATCACTAAGATTTATTATCTGGTCACCTCATTGATGTTTGTAGGGCTTGCTCTGTACAAATATCTGTCTTGTTACTAGTGACTACTTTAAAAGTACTGAATTTATTATAAATTATAGTGTAACATCCTGAGGTACTGAAAGGTGTGATATATATATGAATTTCTCCCCTTCATTTGGTTACTGGACTTGAAAATTGTCTTGTTTTCTATATTTCAAGAAGTATTCATCACCAGTAAAATGCTTTGAGGTATGCTGCGATCATGAACTGCACAATTTTTCTTTTGTTTCTTTCAGCTTTATTTAAATGTCTTGCCTCATTATTTCATTCAATCCAGCTATATCAAACTTTACATTCATTGCGCTTCTGAGTCCAGACAACAATTTCTTTCTGCTCTTCTCACTTTGCTATCATTGGCAATGCTTTCAGTCATAGCAATGGGATTTTCATTCGAAATCCATCAGTTGTGCTTCAATGCTCTCCACGTTTAACAGCCTTCTCAAACCTACTTCTTTGACAATGTCTCTGATTACCTCCCCCTAATTTTCCCCCTGTTTCTGATTGGTGCCTAATCTGCCCCATTTATGAAGAGCTTTGGGATGTCTTACAACATTACGGACATTTAAGCATTAGTTGTTGCTGTTGTTCACAGGTACAGTTTAATTCTGTTGGAAATAAAAGCAGAAAATGCTGGAAATACAGTGTATACCAATTACGATCTGAAAAGGTAAAGATCTTTTTCTTGAAACTAACACAGTGAGCAATGGTTATTCCTTTCAGGTGCTGACACCACTGCTATGTCTTTCCATTTTTTCATTTCAGTTTCATATGTATTGTACACTCCTATCATGCTTCCTGTAGTGATACTTTACATTATTTCATCCTTGCAGTTCTGAAATTATATTGATTTCTTCCTTACATTTTTTCTTGCTGGTGTTAAGCCACATGAAGAAAAACAGCAAATAATACTTGTATTAAAAATAGACCAAAACAAGTTTTTCATCAAAAAGTAGAATGGGCATGAACTAAGACAGTTTACATTGATTTTCCCATGTTTTATGACTCATTCAAAGTCAGAAGTCTATATGTGTATGATGTATGTGGCCCACACAGGAGAATTAGCCTCTTTTGTAGGTTTGATCTCTAATTCTCTGGTTAGCACTTTAATTAAGTAACATAACAGCTCCTCACCACTGCAATGACTGAATGAATCCAAATTTATAGAAAAAATCCTAACTACATTTGTGCAAATGCTTTACAGGGATTAAAACAAAATGCCTCTTTTAACCCACTCACATGTACATAGAGGCAACAAATCTATTAGACATTCAATAAATTTTCATGTTAATTCAATAAATTAATGTAAAGCAATTGATATGCTCTATAGAAAGTCTGTAAATGATTTGAACTAGCTATTGTTTCATAAATGCTCTATTTAAATGGATGTACATCCTATAAAAATTAAGTAATATAGATTTTGTTATATTTTGTAAGGCTCAGTTAGATACCTTCTAAACATATGAGCATTCTATTTAGATGGACAAGAGAAGAAAAAACATATGGGAAGGAACACCTGCACCTGAATTCTGCCTCCGAGCCACTCACCAACCTGCCTTGGAAATATGTAAGCATCATTGTTTTTATTTTGAATTGCTCATGAAGGTTACATTTCTAGAGAGTCATAGAAAATAAGAGAAAGAATAGGCAATTCAGCCCTTCGTGCCTGCTTCACCATTCAATATGATCATGGCTGATCATCCAACTCACCAGCTTTTACCCCATACACTTTGATCCTTTAGCCTTAAGAAACATATGTAACTCCTTCAATATATCAGCCTCAACCACTTGTATCTATCTGGTTTGTCCACATCAGTTGGTTCCCCAAGGAATGTTTTAGATATCTCCTCTATGAAGCTTTCTCATGCAAGAAGGATAGTGGTGGCTGCTCTATTTGTAGATCTTTACATATGCGACTACCAGTATTTTTATTTTATTAAACTGTGTCTTACATCTGCACATATTCTGAAACTGGCCTACAGTTTGCAAATGTAGCATTCCTTTTAATAAATGGCCATTGTGTAGGGACTGTTTTACCATTCCACCAGCATCCATATCCATAGCCATTTCCACCACCTCCAGCAGAATGACTGATATGAGACTGGTCTATCTCTACTGCTCTCTTATAAAGTTGAATCACATCAGTTCTCTGGCACATCCCCTGTGACCAAATAGAAATTAAAAATTTGCGTCAGAG
Source organism: Chiloscyllium plagiosum (assembly GCF_037043375.1). NCBI lineage: Eukaryota > Metazoa > Chordata > Chondrichthyes > Orectolobiformes > Hemiscylliidae > Chiloscyllium > Chiloscyllium plagiosum. The sequence continues at coordinate 73,201,412 of NW_028270140.1, forward strand.
CTCCTGCTATTTCCTCCTTTGTCTTCCATAGCAGTTTGGGATACAAAGCAAAGCAGTCCTTCTTCTGCTTCTTCTTCTTCTGAGTAAAGGCAAATATGAAGTATTTGTTTAACACTCTCCCAATGTCCTCCTGCTTCACGCATAGATTTCCCCCTTGGTCCTTAAAATGCCCTACTCTTTCCCTGATTATCCTCTTCGCCTTGATATACTTGTGAATTATCTTGGGATTCTCCCAAATCTTTCCCATCCTGCCTTGGAAATATATAAGCATCATTGTTTTTATTTTGAATTGCTCATGAAGGTTACATTTCTAGAGAGTCATAGAAAATAAGAGAAGGAATAGGCATTTTCTCTTCACCCTCTTTGCTCTCCTAATTGCTTTCTTGGGCTCCCACCTGCACTTCCTAAACTCCTCTAGGACCCCAGTTTTACTTTCTTTGTACCAATTATACAGCTCTCTTTTCCTTTTTATCCAGTCTGAATACACATATAAACATTTTTGTTGTCCTACATTTCATCCTAAAGAGAACATGTTTGACCTATACTCTCCACCAATTCATTTTTGAATGCCTCCTATTGTTTTGTAGGAGATTTACCCTCAAGTAGCTGTTAACTGTCTATTTTGACCAGATTCTGCCTTTCCCCAGTCCTGAAGAAGGGTTACACCCAAATGTCGACTTCTCTGCCTTCTGATGCTACCTGTGTTCTTCCAGACTCCTGCTTGTCCATTTTCCCAATCCAAAACCTTTTTTTTTCAGAACATCTTTTTCCTTTTTCATAACAACCTTAAAACATATAGTGTTGTGGCTGCTATCCCTAAAATGCTCTCCCAGTGTTACCTTGATATTTGCACACCTGTCTGGTTTCATTGCCCTGAATTGAGGTGTTGTGTTGCACCATCCCTTGTTGGACCTGCTGTGGTTCTGTTCGCCGAACTGGAAGTTTTTGTTGCAAACGTTTCGTCCCCTGTCTAGGTGACATCCTCAGTGCTTGGGAGCCTCCTGTGAAGCGCTTCTGTGGTGTTTCCTCTGGCATTTATAGTGGCCTGTCCCTGCCGCTTCCGGTTGTCAGTTTCAGCTGTCCGCTGTAGTGGCCGTATATTGGGTCCAGGTCGATGTGTTTGTTGATGGAGTTTGTGGATAAGTGCCATGCTTCTAGGAATTCCCTGGCTGTTCTTTGTTTCGCTTGCCCTATAATGGTAGTGTTGTCCCAGTCAAATTCATGTTGCTTGTCGTCTGCGTGTGTGGCTACTAAGGATAGCTGGTCGTGTCGTTTCGTGGCTAGTTGATGTTCGTGGATGCGGATCGTTAGCTGTCCTCCTGTTTGTCCTATATAGTGTTTTGTGCAGTCCTTGCATGGGATTTTGTACACTACATTAGTTTTGCTCATGCTGGGTATCGGGTCCTTCGTTCTGGTGAGTTGTTGTCTGAGAGTGGCTGTTGTCTGAGAGCCAGGACAAACAGGACAAATCAACCTTTAAAGAACTGCCAATTCCTGGCCTTCAGAATATAATTTCTGAAACTTTCATTAGCATAAACTAGCCGGAATTGTCAGAGGCAGATTAGGAAGTATTGAACTTATTCATTATCAACAAACATGACACCAATTATCTCACAATCTTCCACCAGAAGGCCAGGGAGTCAACTAGTTAAATTCTGTCTGAAAACCAAAAGAACTACAGTTGCTTTAACAGAAACAAAAGTGGAAATTGCAGGAAAAGCTCTGCAGATCTGGCAACATCTGTGAAGATATCTATATTGTATTTTTGTTTCTAAATTCTGTATGATTTCAGTAGGTGGTTGCCAATGTCAGGTGGAAATATTTACTCAAACTATGAAGGCTTGATTTTGAAGCAAGTCCTTTCCTGACAAGAGAAGCAGTTTGGATCTTGCAGCAGCTCCTGGGATTGCAGGCTTAGTTAAAGATTTATTATAGTTTTTTTTAAATTATTACAGTCATGACAGTTTACTAATATAGGATCTTCATTCATTTTGTTTCATTAGCCTTCAAAAAGACAAACAAAACAATTGTGATTTTCTTTTTATTAAACTGACTTTTTTCTTCAATGAACCTTACAGGGTCTCTAGTGAATGTTTAGGTTTATTTATTCTAAATTCAAAAGTTAAAAAAGACTGTATGTGTTTTAGAAGGTTTTATTTATATTGCAAAAGGTTGTTTATTTTTTGAAAAACCAAAGGATTTTTTTAAAAATAAGGAATTGTCTTATTGTTCCAGAGAGTTCTACAAATGGTCGTATCTGGGGAAAACTTGTTTTCTTCAAGGAATTTATTGAAGAAGAGTCATTTTTTTTATTCCGTTAATCAGGTAAGTGGTTTATTTTATTTAAGTTTCATAAGTTTGATATGCATATTTTAGCTTTTTCCATTTTAACATTATTTTCTGTCAGTAATGAGGGGTAGTTTATTTTATATATAAGGTATTATTGAAACATCCTTTTTTTAGGCTTAGTAGTGTTAAGAGCATATTTGAAATACAGAGTGAGATGGCTAGTAGATTTAGAAAAGTTATTACACTAATAGGATCAGTCAGAGAGATGGGTGACTGTCAGGAAAGGTAAGAAAATAGTTCAAAAGTCTCCAGTGGCTATTCCTCTATCATATAGATATTCAGTTTTTGTAACTGTAGAAGGGGATAGTCTCTCTGAGGAAAATGGAAGGGGACAGTCGTTTATTGGACACTTGGAATGACTCTTATGTTAGGCTGCGTTTGACAAGATTTAATCGAATTATTCTTATCAGGGATTCTCCTAACAGGAGCATAGACAGGAAATTCTGTGACAATGAGCATAAATTTATGATGGTTTGTTGCTTTCCTGGTGCTACGATTAAGGATGTCTCTAAACGTTTCAAGCATATTGTTAAAGGTGAGATTGAGAAGGCAGTAATTATTGCACACATTGATAGAAATGACACTTTCAGGGAAAAGATTAAAGTAGTACAGAATGAATTTAAGATGTTAGGTAAAAGATTAACAAATAGAACCTTAAAAGTAGTAATTTCCAGTTTACTCCCAATGCCAAACTCAAACGAGAGAAGGAACAAAGGGTTAAAGTAAATAAAGCAAAGACTGATGAGTTGGTGTGTTGTTCAGGAATTCAGGTTTTTGGACAATCGGAATGTCTTTTGCGATAGAGGAGACCTGTTCAAAAAAGATGGATCTAACCTAAACTGGACTGAGACTAATATCTTAGCAGGGAAATTTGCTCATTCCATTAAGGGAGACCTTATACTGATAGAGAGGGGGAGTGAAGGTATTCTAAGCAGAGTTGTAATTAGAACGATTGATGAGGAAGATTCTGAATGTGAGGAGAGCATGTCAATTAGCAAAGAAAGACAAGAGAGATTCAGAGTATGTAATAACTCTGAAGAACTGAATTGCATTTACTTCAATGCAAGAGGTCTTACAGGTAAGGCTGACGAACTCAGGACATGTTTATGAACACGGGATTGGGACATCATAGCTATTACAGAAACTTGGCTGAGACAGACAAAACTGACAACTCAATGTTCTGCATTTTAGATGCTATAGGAAGGATAGAAAAGGAGGCAAGAAAGGAAGGGGAGAGACAGTGTTTTTGATTAAGGAATACATTAATGCTGTAGCTAGGGAAGGTATTTCTGAAAAACCATCCAGTCAAAATATATGGGTAGAAATTACAATTATGAAAGGAAAGATCTCTTTGATGGGATTCTACTATAGACCCTCCAATTAGATTAGATTACTTACGGTGTGGAAACAGGCCCTGCAGCCCAACAAGCCCACACTGATCCTCCAAAGAGCAAACCACCCAGACCCATTCCCCTACATCTAACACTACAGGCAATTTAGCATGGCCAACTCACCTAACCTACACATTTTTGGACTGTGGGAGGAAACCCACACAGACACAGGGAGAATGTGCAAACTCCACACAAACAGTTGCCTGAGGCAGGAACTGAACCCAGGTCTCTGGTGCTGTGAGGCAGCAGTGCTAACCACTTTGCCACCATGCCACTCAATGACAAGTGGGAAATTAAGAAACAAACATGTAGGGAGATCTCAGACATATGTAGGCATAATAAGGTTGTAATAATGGGGGATTTTAATTTTCCAAATATTTACTGGGGCTACCACAGTGTTAAAGATTTGGACGGTAAAGGATTTGTCAAATGTATTCGAGAAAACCTATTTTTATAACAAATGTGGATAGGATACTCCTATGAAAAAAGGAGCAAAATTAGACCTTCTTTGGGACACTAAGGCAGGGCAGGGAACTGAAGTAAAACTGAAGTAAAATTGCTAAACACTTTGGGTCTAGCAATCATAATTCTATTTGTTTCAAAATGGTTATGGAAAAAGATAAGCATTCCATAAAAGTTAAAGCTTTTAATTGGAGTACAGCAAATTTTAATGGTATGAGACGAGAACATTCAAAACATTGATTGGAGTAGACTGTTCACAGGTAAAAAGACTTCTGACAAGTGGGAAGTGGTGACAAGACTTCAGAAGCATTTTGTTCCTGATAGAGTGAAGGATAAGGCTGGTAGGATTAAGGAACAATGGATAAGTAAAGATATTGAGGTTCTAGTCAAAAATAAAAGTGAATATTATTCTAGATATCAACAACTTGGTTCAATTGAATCTCTTAGTTAGTATAAAGAGTGTAGGGCATTCTTAAGAGAGAAATCAGGAAGACAAAGGGGGGATATGAGATAGCCTTAGTAGATAAGGTTAAGTATAATCCAAAAAGATTCTACAAAAACATTAAGAACAAGGGGGTAATTAGAGAGAGAGAGTAGGGCCCCTTAAAGATCAAGGAGGTTGTCTTTATGTTGAACTCCAGGAGATGGAAAAGATACTAAATGAATATTTCACATCAGTTTTTACTGTGAGAAAGAAATAGAGTAGATAGAACGCAAAGAAATAACTTTGATGTTTTAAAAACCGTTCACATTACAGAAGAAGAAGTGTGGAATGTCTTACAGAATATAAACATGGATAAATCTCTGGGACCTTATTTAATGTATCCCAGAATGTTGTGGGAAGTAAGACAGAAAATTATGAGGCACTTTGCAGAAATACTTACATCATCTATTAGTATGGGTGAGGTGCCCGATGACTGAAGGGTGACTAATATGGTACCTTTGTTTAAGAACTATAGAGCTGTGAGCCTGACTTTGGTTCTGGGTAAATTGTTGGAGCTGATTATAAAAGATAGAAATTAGAGAGGCAAAAATTGATGAAGGACAATCAGCATGGTTTTGTGTGAGGAAAATCGTGTCTCACAAACTTGGTTGAGTGTTTTGAGGAAGCTACTAAAAAGGTTGACGAGGACAGAGCAGCAAACATTGTTTATTTGGATTTAACAAGATTCCACATGGTAGACTAATTAGTAAAGTTAGGTCACATGGGATTCAAGGTGAGCTTGTGAGTTGGATACATATTGGGTTAATGGCAGGAGACAGATAGTAATGGTGGAGGGTTGCTTTTCAGACTGGAGGCCTGTGACCAGAAATGTTCCACAGGGATCGGATCTGGGTCCTCTTTTGTTTGTCATTTCTGTAAATGATTTGGCTGAAAATATAGAAGGCATAGTTAGTAAGTTTGCGGACAACACCCAAATTGGCGGCATTGTAGATAGTGAAGAAGGTTTTCTAAGAATACAAAAGGATTTTGATCAAATGGGTCATTGGGCTGAAAAATTGCAGTTGGAGTTCAATCTGGATAATGTGAGTTATTGCATTTTGGTACAACAAACAAGGATAGGGCTTACACAATTAATGGTAGAGCCTTTGGGTAGTGTTGTAGAACAGAGGGACCTAGGGTTGCAGATATATAATCCTTTGAAGTTTGCGTCACATATAGACAAGGTGGTTAGAAAAGCATTTGGCACGCTTGCCTTCATTGCTCAGTCCTTTGAGTATAGGAGTTGAAAAGTCATACTGAGGTTGTGTAGGATATTCTGGAATATGTGTCCAGTTCTGGTCACCGATTTATAGGAAGAATATTATCAAGCTGGAGAGGGTTCAGAAGATATTTACCAGGATGTTGCCAGGTTTGAAATGTTTAAGTTATAAAGAAAGGCTAGATAGGCTGGGACTTTTTTCACTGGAACATAGGTGGTTGAGAGGCGATCTGGTAGAAGTTCATAAAATAATGAGAGGTATAGATAGAGTTGATGGTAGTTGTCTTTTCCCTAGGATGGGGGATTTCAATGCTTGGGGGTAAATATTTGATGTAAGAGGAGAGAGATTTAACAAATGAATGAGGGGCGATATTTTCACATGGAGGGTAGTTCTTGTGTGGAATGAACTTACTGAGAAAGTGGTGGCTATGGGTATAATTACAATTTTTAAAAGACATTTGGATAGATACATGAATCGGAGAGGTTTAGGAGGGATATGCGCCAGAAGCAGGCAGGTGGGACTAGTTTAGTTTGGAATTATGTTCGGCATGGACTTGTTGGACCAAACGATCTATTTCTGTGCTATATAACTCAACGACTCTATAACTCTATTGGCATTAGACAAAGATAAATGTAAAATCACAGACCTGAAGCAGAACCCCAAACACAGAAATCTCACACATACCATTTTTAGACCAGGAGGGAAGTGGAAGCAGAGCAGTGTTTGCATATGTGTGCTTTCTGAAGGCAACATTTAACAGTGCAGCTCCATTTACTTAGAAGCAATACTCATTGGAAGAAGTTCTAGAATACAATGTGTGGCCTTTTCACCTTCAAAGCAAAACCTGCCAGAGTGCTTTGGAGAGGTCAGGTACCCATTTAGAGAGCTCAGGTACCTTTATGAAACATTTAAATTTTTTATCCAAGCATCAGAGACCTGAAAGAAAATTAAATACAGGCTGAACCAAAGGGGGTTTTGAGGATGGAGCCTATTGCCTAGGAAAGGCAAATAATTTTGCCTCTGATGATTAAGCACCCAGGTGGGAAGTCGGTAACTGTGCCAGGCAAAAGTTAATGTGATGAAAACTGGAGATGGCACCTTCATACAGTCACATCAAAGGGGCACGGGAGCATGTATGGCCAGAGAGGTGGAACAAAACCAGAAGCTAAAGGCAGTGCAAGGAGAAGAAATACAATCTGGTTTTACCAAGAAATAAGGGTCTATGAGCCATTTACATCACAACTAGATATGATAAACAACCCTTGCAGAAGATACCTTAACTCATGAGGAGTATGATCATCAACATGCTGCAGGAAGAACTGATGCCATATAATATTCTTAGTATTATTGACCTGACATAAAATATTTAAAGAATATTCTGAGGTAAGGAAAATTATAACTGACTATGGAATATATCTTTCCATATGTGTCTATAAAGAGAGAGAGACAATATTGAATGCCATTTAGGTATTATCAGATTGGGTAAAGCCAATGCAGCTTCATTTTAAACCTTTCAGAACCAATACTTTACACAATCCAAGCTTTCTTTCCCCACAGTTTACTCATTATACAATCATGTATATAACCATATTAACGTTATCACTAACACTTCTCCTACATTTCCAACTTCACAAATGCAAAGAGTCTAGATATTTCACAACTTAACCAGAACACTTTCTCTTCAGATTTGGGAAAATAGATCTTCTGCTTGAGATCTGTTTACCTTAGTTCTGATCTATGGATCATTTCTCCATTGAAGGATCTTATCTCTCTTGGATAGCCTTTGTGGAGGAAATATCCTTGGAGACCTTGCCAGCAGTGCATTTCAATATGTAGATTACCCCTAATCTCCTGAATTTCCTTTGCAAATGAATTCTCCTCTGCTGACTTAGATAGTTGCCAGTATATCATGTGTGGGACCTTTAAACTCATGAATGTCCTTCTTAAAAGGACTTGCTAGTTTGTTAAAATAAGGACTTTCACAGTATCCAGGAATTCTGGACATGGAAATATTTTTCTAATTGGAAAAGGTATTCTCTTTTTTTGCAGACATTGGGTGCTTAAACCAAGCAATTTGCTTCTTCCTGATCTTGATTCTGGTTCTCATGGAATTGTTTGGTGTTCATCTCCCTCAAGTTTCTGATTATGTAGGGTACATGTGTAAAACTAATAAAACTGCTGTGTAAGTCATGTTACTGGAGGTTTGCTGCTGCTCAGCATTATCGTTGTCACTAGTTTTGACTATTCTACCACAACAATATAGAACATAGAACATTACTGTGCAGTACAGGCCCTTCAGCCCTCGATGTTGTGTTGACCTGTGAAACCAATCTGATGCCAATCCAAACTAAACTATTCCATTTTCATCCATCTGTTTATCCAAAGACCATTTAAATGCCCTTAAAGTTGGCAGGTCGACTACTGTTGTAGGCAGGGCATTCCACGCCCCTACTACTCCCTGAGTAAAGAAACTATCTCTGACATCTGTCCTATATCTATCACTCCTCAGTTTGAAGCTATGTCCCCTCGTGCTGGCCATCACCATCCGAGGAAAAAGGCTCTCACTGTCCACCTTATCCAACCCTCTAATTAACTGAAATGTCACAATTAAGTCACCTCTCAATCCTCCTCTGTCTAACTATAACAGCCTTAATTCCCTCAGCCTTTTCTCAGAAGACCTTCCCTCCATACCAGGTAACATCCTAACAAATCTCCTAAAGCTTCTACATCCTTCCAATAATGTGATGACCAGAACTGTATGCAATACTCCAAGTGTGGCCACACCAGAGTTTTGCACAGCTGTAACTTGACCTCATGGCTCTGAAACTCAATCCCTCTGCCAATGAAAGTCAACACACCATATGCCTTCTTAACAACCCTATCAACCTGGGTGGCAACTTTCAGGGATCTATGCACATGGGCACTAAGACTTCTTTGCTCATCTACACTACCAAGAATCTTACCATTAGTCCAGTACTCCAGTATTCCTGTTGATCCTTCCAAAGTGAATTACCTCACACTTTTCCGCATTAAACTCCATTTGCCACTTCTCAGCCCAGCTCTGCAGTTTATCTCTGTCCCTCTGTAACCTGTAACATCCTTTGGAATTATCCACAACTCCACCGACCCTAGCATCATCTGCAAATTTACTAACCCTAAATTTACTAAATTTCTATGCCCTCATCCAGGTCTTTATAAAAATAACAAACAGAAGTGGCCCAAAACAGATCCTTGTGGTACCCCATTAGTAACTGAATTCCAGGATGAACATCTCCCATCAACCACCACCCTCTGTCTTCTGTCAGCTAGCCAATTTCTAATCCAAACCACTAAATCACCCTCAATCCCATACCTCCGTATTTTGTGCAATAGCCTGGCATGGGGAATCTTATCAAATATGTTTACCACCCTGTCCTTCCAACTGAATAATATCAATTTAAGATTCCTGAATGAGCTCAAGTGGGTTTTATTGCTCATTCTTGTTCTCAGTATTGGCTTCTTCTTGCAAACTGAATTGCAACTGAGTTGCTGAGTTTTCTCTTCAGGGAGTTCAGGAATGTTTTCCAGTCTTGACAACTGTAGATTAATGAGATCTGGTAAATTCAAACTCTTTGGAGATAGTTGTCCCCTCCAGTTCTAATGAGGTTTGGCTGCACATCTGGCAAAGTCTAAGTACATCCAATGTATCCTTTCCAATGCACTTTCCTGGACAGAACCTGGAATAACTAACCTACTGTCATAAATTAATAAGCAAATCATGAAATGCTTCTGTGCTGAAGATTTGTATTCTCGGCTAACTCACTGGATTTTTGTTCTTCTTTCAATGAAATATTGGTAAATACTAGCATAGTTTTCTTCATTCTTTTGTACTTGTCAAATTTGATTGAACGTCTCTTGGTTTTCTGGCCACAGTTTCTTCTCAGCCATAGAAATCATTTATTTTATGCTGTCAGAGGGAATTCCAAGTGATTTTTTTTCTATGTTTTGGGCTCTGCCATTGCTGCATAAGGCTTTTGTTCCTAAAAGGTTAATGTTCATACATAGATTCCACTCATCTATGGATCTCCCTCACAGTTCTCCACCAGGTTTTGGAGACAGCAAATGTATGTACAGCAGCTCCCTAAGATTGTTGGAATTATGCCTGATCAAATATAGTTGTACTATCATGCTAGTTATTGCAATCATGTAATCTTGTTACCTACGATCAATGCTTCCTTTACTGGTATTCCATGGTGGTGTGTCCTTTCCCAATAATCATGAGACACGGCGATGAGAAAACAAAGACAAAGAAGTATAGATGGCAGCAAAATACCTCAAACATGCATTTCCCATTACTGCATGCAAATAACACAAGGTACCAAGAATGGTTAGCTGGGAAAATACCACATGGTTACAGTAGTATTAGTCTGCTCCTGACCACAAAAAGAAGAAATCTAGAGGAGCCAAAAGGAAACAGAAACAAGCAATCTTCAACAACTTTAAGAGCATTAGCCCGTAAAGAAGACTCAGTCAGTCAACAACTGAAACAAAATTACTGACAGAGAAACAGTAGTAGTCATGACAGCAGCAAAATAGCAAACTCACGATGGCTAAAGGCAAAACCAAAATAGTTTACTGAAGAATTCGGTTGTAGAAGTACAAAGTAAAACATATGGGCAAATAAAGGAAAATCGGTAACATTGTGAATGTATTGCATCCAGCTGGGTCTGCAGCCACTTACTTTAAAAGGACAATGGTGAATATGAGCTTAACTAACAGCAGACTTAAAGCAATATGAAATAGTACAGATTTAAAATACATTTACAAGAATAAAATTAACCAGCACATTGGGAAGGAATTGAAAAGATTGCAAAATTACAAAGATTCAAGGTCAGAGAAAGACTGTACAGAATACAAGAACTGAACTTCATGAAAGTGATAGACCTTATAGCACTGCCTCAAAATTAAACACTCAGGTTGAACTTAATTCTGGAGAATGAAACCTGACGTGGCAGATTCTGGTCAAAGTAGACTGGGATCAGCTACTTCTCTGTATATCTGCAGCAGAACAGTGTGGGACATTCAAAATGTAATCAATGCGAGTACAGGCCCAACAGGTTCCCTTGAGGGGGAAATGTAGGAGCAACAAGCCCAGAGAATTGTGGAGGTCTAGAAATATTTAGCACTAGATAAAAAGGAAAAGGTTTTTAACAGGTACAAAGGTAACAACTCAATGGAGGCCTTAGTGCAGTACAGAAAGTACATGTGGTGGGTGGTCATAAAAAAGTAAGCATATCAAGGGGAAGAGGATGACCAGGGAAAGAGTAGGGCCCTATTAAGGAACAGGTGTTCAAACTGCACGTGGAGCTGGAGGACATTGGTTTGGTGTTAAATGAGTACTGGCAGAGTTTAGGAATAGAGGGCATAATCCCAGAAGAAGAGGTCGGCCGTTTAAGACAGAGTTGAGGAGGAATTTCTTCTTTCAAAGGGTAAGAATCTATGGAATCTTTACCACAGAGGGCTGTTGTTGTTGTGTCATTAAGAATAATCAATGCTGAGATAGACAGATTTTTAATCAGTAAGGGAAGCAAAGGTATGAGAAAAGAGAGGAAAATGCATTTGAGGATTATCAGATCAGCCATGATCTCATTGAACGATGAAGCAGACTTGATAGACCAAATCACAACATTCTACTCTTTAGTGTTCTGGCCTTGTGATTCTTTTCTAGTTACCAAAATTTAACAAGTTTTATTTCACAAGATCTCAACTGTTCGCAACGTATATAAATCACTTGGATGAAGGGATTAATGGTTTGGTTGCCAAGTTTGTTGATGACACAAAGATAGGTCAAAAATTAAGCTGTGAAGGAGGAATGCAGAGGCTACAAAAATACATAGATAAGAGAGAGGGCAAACACCTGGCAAATGAACATAATATAGAAAAACGTGAAATTGTCCATTTGGCAGGACAAATAGAAGGAAGCATATTATCTAAATGGTGAGAGATTGCAGACATCTGAGATGCAGAGGGCTGCGTGGCATGTGTATGAATTGCAAGAGCTTTATACGCAAATACGACAACAACTAGGAAAGCTAATAGAACATTATCATTTATTAATACAAAAGCAGGGACGGTATGCTTTAGTCATACAAGACATGTTATAAAGATGACGTACGAGGAAAGCTTTCCCACAGAGGGTGATAGGTGCCTGAAATACACAGGCAGGCAAGGTACTAGTGGCAGAGATATTAGCAATGTTACACATGAACAGGCAAGAAATAAAGGGATATGAACCATATGTAAGCAGATGGGTTTAGTTTAGAGTGGCATCATGGTCAGTGCAGACATGGTGAGCTGAAGGCTGAAGGGCTTGTTCCTGTGCTGAACTGTTCTATGATACTGATGAGACCACATACCTGGAGGATAATGTACTATATTAGTCACCTTTCTGTTTTGTTCATTATGGACTAAAATAGAAACATTAGGGGCTATGGAAGGCATAGCTGCACTCTTAAAAACAGATTACTGAAATTCATTGTGTGAGATGTTGACAGTGCTGTTTTGTTCAAGCAGTGAGAAGAAAATGTATGCAGAGTGAAATTTGACTTACAGCTGGTTGGTTTGTACAACCAGTAAAGGATATCGAAAGCCATCAGCCTGACAGCAACTCCAATACTTTAGATGGGTCAGTTTTTGTCCAATGTGTGCAGGAGGGTTCCTGACACAGTATATAAATATGCCCAACAAGAGGTGAGACCACATTAGATTTGGTACTGGGTAATAAACCAAGCAAGGTGTTAGATTTGGAGGCAGGTGAGCATTTGGTGATAGTGATCATAATTCAGTTACATTTACTTTAGCGATGGAAAGGAATAGGTCTCTATCACAGGGCAAAACTTATAGCTGGGGGAAAGGCAATTATGATGTGATTAGGCAAGATTTAGGATATATAGAATGACAATAGACAATAGACAATAGGTGCAGGAGTAGGCCATTCAGCCCTTCGAGCCTGCACCGTCATTCAATATAATCATGGCTGATCATTCGTAATCAGTATCCTGTACCTGTCTTATCTCCATAACCCTTGATTCCACTATCTTTGAGAGCTCTATCCAACTCCTTCTTAAATGAATCCAGAGAGTGGGCCTCCACTGCCCTCTGGGGCAGAGCAATCCACACAGCCACCACTCTCTGGGTGAAGAGGTTTCTCCTGAGCTCTGTCCTAAATGGTCTACCCTGTATTTTTAAGCTGTGTCCTCTGGTTCGGCACTCACCCATCAGTGGAAATATGTTTCCTACTGCCAGAGTGTCCAATCCTTTCATAATCTTATATGTCTCAATCAGATCCCCTCTCAATCTTCGAAACTCAAGGGTATACAAGCCCAGTCGCTTCAGTCTTTCAGTGTAAGGTAATCCTGCCATTCAGGAATTGACCTCGTGAACCTACGCTGCACTCCCTCAATAGCCAGAATGTCTTTTCTCAAATTTGGAGACCAGAACCGCACACAGTACTCCAGGTGTGGTCTCACCAGGGCCCTGTACAGCTGCAGAAGCACCTCTTTGCTTCTATACTCAATTCCTCTTGTTATGAAGGCCAGCATGCTATTAGCCTTCTTCACTACCTGCTGTACCTGCATGCTTGCCTTCATTGACTGGTGTACAAGAACACCCAGATCTCTCTGTACTGCCCCTTTACATAAATTGACTCCATTGAGGTAGTAGTCTGCCTTCCTGTTCTTGCTACCAAAGTGATAACCATACATTTATCCACATTAAACTGCATCTGCCTTGCATCTGCCCACTCACCTAACTTGTCCAGGTCACCCTGTAATCTCCTAACATCCTCATCACTTTTCACCCTGCCACCCAGCTTTGTATCATCAGCAAATTTGCTAATGTTATTGCTGATACCATCTTCTATATCATTAACATATGTTGTAAAAAGCTGTGGTCCCAGCACGGATCCCTGCGGTACCCCACTGGTCACTGCCTGCCATTCCGAAATGGAGCCGTTTATCACTACCCTTTGTTTCCTATTAGCCAACCAATTTTCAATCCAATCAAGTACTTTGCCCCCAATACCATGCACCCTAATTTTACTCACTAACCTCCTGTGTGGGACTTTATCAAAAGCTTTCTGAAAGTCCAGGTACACTACATCTACTGGATTTCCCTCGTCCAACTTCATAGTTACATCCTCAAAAAATTCCAGAAGATTAGTCAAGCATGATTTCCCCTTCATAAATCCATGCTGACTCTGTCCTATCCTGTTATTACTATCCAGATGTGCAGTAATTTCATCCTTTATAATAGACTCCAGCACCTTTCCCACCACTGAGGTCAGACTAACTGGTCTATAATTACCTGCTTTCTCTCGCCCACCTTTCTTAAAAAGTGGTATAACATTAGCCACCCTCCAATCCTCAGGAACCGACCCCGAATCTATTGAACTCTGGAAAATAATCACCAATGCATCCACGATTTCCCGAGCCACCTCCTTCAGTACTCTGGGATGCAGACCATCAGGCCCCGGAGACTTATCAACCTTCAGACCTAACAGCCTCTCCAACACCAAATCCTGGCAAATATAAATTCCCTTAAGTTCAGGTCCTTCAGCCACTGTTACCTCAGGGAGATTGCTTGTGTCTTCCCAAGTGAACACAGATCTGAAGTACCCATTTAATTCCTCTGCCATTTCTTTGTTCCTAGTAATATATTCCCCTGTTTCTGTCTTCAAGGGCCCAATTTTTGTCCTAACCATTATTTTGCCTTGCACATACCTAAAAAAGCTTTTACTATCCTCCTTAATATTCTTGGCCAGTTTACCTTCGTACCTCATTTTTCCTCTGGGAAGGAAACTGCAGAGGATGGGCACAGTTGAAATGTGGAGCTAGTTCAAGGTACGGCTACTGCATGTCCTTGATAAGTATGTACCTATCAGGCAGGGAGGAAGTGGTCGAGCAAGGGAACCATGGTTTATAAAAGAAATTGAATCTCTTGTCAAGAGGAAGTAGGAGGCTTATGTAAAGATGAGGTGTGAAGGCTCAGTTCGGGCACTGGAGAGTTACAAAGTTTGAACATGTTTGAGGTGAGGGATGCCATGGACGTCCCTGCTGATTACACTTGCAGGAAGTGCACCCATCTCCAGCTCCTCCAAGACCGTGTTAGGGAACTGGAGCTGGAGTTGGATGAACTTAGGATCATTCGGGAGGCAGAGGGGGTCATAGATCGGAGCTTTAGGGAAGTAGTAACTCCAAAGATTCCAGACAGATGGGTGACAGTGAGGGGGACTGGGAGGAAGCAGCCAGTGCAGGGACCCCCTAAGGCCGTTCCCCTCAAGAACAAGTATACCGTTTTGGATACTTGTTGGGGGGGGGGACTTACCAGGGGTAAGCAATGGGGCTCAGGCCTCTGGCACGGAGCTTGTCCCCGTTGCTCAGAAGGGAAGGGTGGAGAAGAGCAGAGCAATAGTAATTGGGGACACGATAGTTCGGGGCACAGATAGGCGGTTTTGTGGGGGCGAGAGAGACTCACATTTGGTATGTTGCCTCCCAGGTGCAAGGGTATGTGATGTCTCTGATCGTGTTTTCCGGGTCCTTAAGGGGGAGGGGGAGCAGCACGAAGTCGTGGTTCACATTGGCACCAATGACATAGGTAGGAGGATGGCTGAGGATGATAGGCAGGCTTTCAGGGAGCTAGGTTGGAAGCTCAGAGTTAGAACGAACAGAGTTGTTGTCTCTGGTTTGTTACCCGTGCCACGTGATAGAGAGTCAAGGAATAGGGAGAGAACAGTTAAATGCGTGGCTACAGGGATGGTGCAGGAGGGAGGGATTCCGGTATTTGGATAACTAGGGTTCTTTCTGGGGAAGGTGGGACCTTTATAAACAGGATGGTCTACACCTGAACCTGAGGGGCACCAGTATCCTTGGTGGGAGGTTTGCTAGTGCTCTTGGGGGGGGGTTTAAACTAACTCTGCAGGGGCATGGGAACCTAGACTGTAGCTTTAGGGTGCAGGACCTGGAGTGTAGGGAGGTTAGGAACATGGCATCAATCTCAAAGGAGGGTGCCTGTAAACAGGAAAGTGGCTTGAGGTATGTATACTTCAATGCAAGAAGTATACGAAATAAGGTAGGTGAACTTGCAACGTGGGACTTCGATGTTGTGGCTATTACGAAGACATGGGTAGAACAGGGACAGGATTGGCTGTTGCAGGTTCCAGGGTTTAAATGTTTTAGTAGGGTCAGAGGTGGGGGTAAAAGAGGGGGAGGTGTGGCATTGCTTGTCAAAGATCGTATTACAGTGGTGGAAAGGACGATGGATGAAGACTCGCCATCTGAGGTAGTTTGGACTGAGGTTAGGAATAGGAAAGGTGAGGTCACCCTGTTAGGAGTTTTTTACAGGCCTCCTAATAGTCCTAGAAACGTAGAAGAAAGGATTGTGAGGATGATTCAGGCGAAGAGTGAAAGTAATAGGGTGGTTGTTATGGGGGACTTTAACTTTCCTGATATTGATTGGGAAAGCTATAGCTCAAGTTCGGTGTTTGTCCAATGTGTGCAGAAGGGTTTCCTGACACAATATGTAGATAGGCCAACAAGAGGTGAGGCCATACTGGAGTTGGTTCTGGGTAACGAACCAGGCAGGTGTTAGAATTAGAGGTATGTGAGCACTTTGGGGACAGTGACCACAATTCGGTGACTTTTACTCTAGTGATGGAGAGGGATAAGTGTGCATTGCAGGGCAAGAGTTATAGCTGGGGGCAGGGAAATTATGATGCAGTGAGGCATGACTTAGGATGCGTGGTTTCGAAAAGTAGGCTTCAAGGCAAGGGCGTAATTGATATGTGGAGCTTGTTCAAGGAGCAACTATTGAGTATCCTTGATAAGTATGTACCTGTCAGGCAGGGAGGAAAAGGTCGTGTGAGGGAGCAGTGGTTTAATAAGGAATTGGAATCCCTTGTTAAATGGAAGAGGGCGGCCTATGTAAAGATGAGGAGTGAAGGTTCAATTGGGGCGATTGAGAGTTATAAGGTAGCCGGGAAGGACCTGAAGAGAGAGCTAAGAGCAGCAAGGAGGGGACATGAAAGGTCCTTAGTTGGTAGGATTAGGGAAAACCCTAAGGCTTTCTATAGGTATGTCAGGAATAAAAGAATGACTAGGGTAGGAATAGGTCCAGTCAAGGATAGTAGTGGGAAGTTGCGTGTGGAGGCTGAAGAGATTGGGGAGACACTGAATGAATACTTTTCGTCAGTATTCACTCAGGAACAGGACATTGTTGCCGATGTGAATACTGAGTCACAATTAAGTAGAATGAATGGCTTTGAGGTATGTAGGGAAGAGGTGTTGGAAATTCTGGAAAGGGTGAAAATAGATAAGTCCCCTGGGCCTGATGGCATTTATCCTAGGATTCTCTGGGAAGCAAGGGAGGAGATTGCAGAGCCATTGGCCTTGATTTTTATGTCCTCGTTGTCTACAGGAGTAGGGCCAGAAGACTGGAGGATAGCAAATGTGGTTCCCTTGTTCAAGAAGGAGAATAGGGATAACCCTAGTAACTATAGGCCGGTGAGTCTCACTTCTGTTGTGGGCAAAGTCTTAGAGAGAATTGTAAGGGATAGGATTTATGAGCATCTGGATAGGAATAATGTGATCAAGGATAGTCAGCATGGTTTTGTGAAGGGCAGGTCATGCCTCACAAACCTTAATGAATTCTTTGAGAAGGTAACTAAGGAGGTGGACGAGGGGAAAGCGGTAGATGTGGTGTATATGGATTTTAGTAAGGCGTTTGATAAGGTTCCCCATGGTAGGCTACTTCAAAAAATACGGAGGTGTGGCATTGAGGGTGAGTTGGAGATTTGGATTAGGAATTGGCTGGCTGGAAGAAGACAGAGGGTAGTAGTTGATGGTAAAAGTTCATCTTGGAGTGCCGTACTAGCTGTTTTGGGACCATTGCTGTTTGTCATTTTTATAAATGACCTGGAGGAGGGGCTAGAAGGTTGGGTGAGCAAGTTTGGGGATGATACGAAAGTCGGAGGAGTTGTTGACAGTGAGGAAGGATGTGGCAGGTTACAGCGGGATAGAGATAAGTTGCAGAGCTGGGCAGAAAGGTGGCAAATGGACTTCAATGTAGCTAAGTGTAAGGTGATTCACTTTGGTAAGAGTAACAAAAAGATGGGGTACTGGGCTAATGGTCGGATACTTGGTAGTGTGGATGAGCAGAGGGATCTTGGTGTCCATGTACACAGATCTTTGCAAGTTGCCACCCAGGTAAATAGTGCGGTGAAGAAGGCATATGGCGTGCTGGCTTTTATTGGTAGAGGAATTGAGTTCCGGAGTCCTGAGGTCATGTTGCAGTTGTATAAGACTCTGGTGCGGCCGCATCTGGAGTATTGTGTGCAGTTTTGGTCGCCATACTATAGGAAGGATGTGGAGGCACTGGAACGGGTGCAGAGGAGGTTTACCAGGATGTTGCCTGGTATGGTAGGAAGATCGTATGTGGAAAGGCTGAGGCACTTGGGGCTGTTTTCATTGGAGAAAAGAAGGTTTAGGGGTGACTTGATAAAGGTGTACAAGATGATTAGGGGTTTAGATAGGGTTGACCATGAGAACCTTTTTCCACGTATGGAGTCAGCTATTACGAGGGGGCATAGCTTTAAATTAAGGGGTGGTAGGTATAGGACAGATGTTAGGGGTAGGTTCTTTACTCAGCGAGTCGTGAGTTCTTGGAATGCCCTGCCAGTAGCAGTGGTGGACTCTCCCTCTTTATGGGCATTTAAGCGGGCATTGGATAGGCATATGGAGGATAGTGGGCTAGTGTAGGTTAGGTGAGCTTGGATCGGCGCAACATCGAGGGCCAAAGGGCTTGTACTGTGCTGTATTCTTCTATGTTCTATGTTCTAAAGTAGCCAGGAAGGACCTAAAGAGAGAGCTAAGAAGAGCCAGGGGAAGCCATGAGAAGTCTTTGGCAAGTAGGATCAAGGAAAACCCTAAAGTTTTCTGCAGGCATGTGAGGAATAAAAGATTGGCTCGGGTAAGATTAGGGCCAGTCAAGGATAGTACTGTGAAGTTGTGTGTGGAGTCTATAGAGATAGGAGAGGCACTAAATGAATACTTTTTGTCAGTACTCATACAGGAAAAATATAATGTTGTCGAGGAGAATACTGAGATACAGGCTATTAGACTGGACGGGATTGAGGTTACAAGGAGGTGTTAGCAATTCTGGAAAGTGTGAAAATAGATAAGTCGCCTGGGTTAGATGGGATTTATCCTAGGATTCTCTGGGAAGTTAGGGGGGAGATCGCAGAGCCTTTGGCTTTGATTTTTATGCAGTCATTGTGTGGCTGTTTTCCTTAAGAGAAGAAGGTTAAAAGGTGACTTAATAGAGGCATACAAGATGATCAGAGGATTAGATAGTGTGGACAGTGAGAGCTTTTTTCCTCGGATGGTGATGGCTAGCACAAGGGGGCGTAGGTTTAAATTTAGGGGTAATAGATATAGGACAGATGTCAGAGGTATTATCTTTATTCAGAGAGTAGTAACGGCATGGAAAGCACTGCCTGCAACAGTAGTGGACTCGCCAACATAAAGGACATTTAAATGGTCATTGGATAAACATATGGATGATAATGGAATAGTGCAGGTTAGATGGGTTTTAGATTGGTTTCACAGGTCTGTGCAACATTGAGGGCTGAACAGCCTGTACTGCGCTGTAATGTTCTATGTTCTATGTTTAACTCTCTAATTGGCTCCAGAGCAGCTAAACTGCTTGTGGATGTAGCAGGTACAGAGAAAAGTCTTTGGATTACTGGAAAGGCGATAATTTGTACCTCTGTCAGCAGTAAAAATACCTGAATCCTAGAGAAAGTTATTTTTTCTTTCACTGATTGCTACAAGTTATTGTATTTAGCCAAAAACTAAAAGATTTTGTAGTTAGTGTACCAATTCCTGAAGAAGGGCTCATGCCCAAAACGTCGATTCTCCTGCTCCTTGGATGCTGCCTGACCTGCTACACTTTTCCAGCAACACATTTTCAGCTACCAATTGCTCTGTACCTACTGCAGGAAAGTAAGCGGACCTAGCAAAGGAAAATCGAAGAACAGAAAGTCTTGGCAAGCCAAAAAGATGTTTCAATGAACCCTGTGGACTGGTGCTACTGAACTGTGTTTCCCATTTATTTTCCTTCCAACCGTAAAACCAATTTTCTTTTCTTAATCTATATTTGTTTTTATGTGTTTATAGGGGTTTTAAAATAAACTTACGGTTTTAATAGATAGATAGTGTTATCTCAAATCTTTTCTTTTGAGTAGTATTTACTTATTTGTAGTAAACAG
Source organism: Chiloscyllium plagiosum (assembly GCF_037043375.1). NCBI lineage: Eukaryota > Metazoa > Chordata > Chondrichthyes > Orectolobiformes > Hemiscylliidae > Chiloscyllium > Chiloscyllium plagiosum. The sequence continues at coordinate 73,221,620 of NW_028270140.1, forward strand.
TAGATCTTGTTAAGTACAGGAACCTGGTCAGTGTTTTCTGTTAACCTGATTCCAACAGACAAGTAAATCAGCAAATTTATACCCTTTGATTAAATCATTAACTTCTGTGGAGACTTGGGAGTAGTGGGAATTGTGAATCAATGCACTTTCCCAGTGAGTCATACTCATTCTAGTTGATAATGTTCCATTGCAGATCCTATGCCATTGTTTCATTTCAAACTGAATAGTTGCAGGCAACTTTCATCTCTCTGTATCTGAATTTACCATGAATAAAACAAGAGATGTGGATTTCTGGAAATATCAGTAAGTTTCAGAGCCTCTCGGTTGAAATGGTAATTCTAATGCCGTGTACTTCATATATTCCATGTGGGTTGCTTTGGCTTATTAAGTAATCACAGCAACTATTTTATGTCAGAAGGGTCCTTTTTAAAACCAGTTGCTGTCCATGAAAGTCTCAAGTATTAAGGTCAAATGATGCAAGTTGAAAATTGACAGTTCATTTTCACTACATTGTAACAAGAGTTTTGTGGTTCGTATGTTCCAGGAGGGGGTCATCACACAGGCAGTGAGAGTCAGGATAATAAATGGGTGAAGGGCCATCTATAAGTCTTCAGGGTGAGTGCCACTTTCAAACCAATGTTCAGCACTGATGTCTGCTGGTGCTTGAAGGAACACAGTCCAGACCATGGTACCAAATTGCACAGAAAGACAAAAAGGCTTGAGGTATTGTGTATGAAGGAGGAATTCAGATTCTAGGGATATTAGGACAAGTTCTGGGTCAGGAGGGACCTATTCAAAAGGAATATATTGCACTTTGATGCAAATATTGACAGGAAAAACTATTAATAATCTTTAAAGAAGTGATGTTTCAGGTACAGCATAGTTCCATTCCAACAAGAGAGAAAGACAAAGTAACCAAAGCCAGAGCACTTTGAATGACAAGAGAAATAGAAAATATGAAAGTTAAAAAGAGGGTGTAAAATGCAGGTCAGATGAAATCTTTAAGCAAGAATCATGTCAAATTGAGTGTTAAAGTGACGAGGAAATAAGACTGGCAAAGAAAAAAATGAGTAGAATTGCAGTCAGCATAAGTGGGGAAACAAAACATTTTTTACCAATATGTAAACAATAAGCAGATATTAGGAGAAGAGGTGAATCTTGTTTAAAAAAAAGGTAAAATTTGATTCAAGGCAAACAGCAAGGCCAGAAAACCTAATAAATAATTTCCATCAGTATTTTCTGAAGAAGAGGATGCTGATAGAACTTTGATGGAAACAAAGATGATTGAGGAAATGAAGGGGTGAAAATTGATAAAAAGAATGTACTGGAAAGCTTGCCTATGCTTAGAGACAATAGATCACTTGCTCCATATTGCTTTCATTCAGGTTGTCATATTCTTTGAATATTCTCTCAATATGAGGAGAGGTGCAAGAGGTTTGAAGAGTGGCAAATGTGACAACCTTATTTAAAATATGAGTAACTTTAAAAGGATAAGAGGAGATCAGCCCATGGTACAATGAACCAAAGACTGACAGGAAAAACAATGAATAATGTTTAAAGAAGTAATGTTTCAGATACAGGGTAGAAAATAATAAGATAAAATGTAAATAGTAAGTGGAGTTTGGGAAGTGGGGTGGTCTTGTTCAGAAAGAAATGGGAACATTTGATTCAAGGCAAAGGGAAAGGTCAAAATACTTAATGAATAATTTCCATTGGTATTTTCTGAAGAAGAAAATGCTGATACAAGATCATTAGAAACAAAGGTGAATGAGGTAATGAAGGTAATGAGGAGAGGTCCAAGAGGATTAGAAGGTGGCAAATATGACAACCTTATTTAAAATATGGTATCAAACATTCCTTGTAACTACAAGCCGATCAGTTTACTATCACGTATGTGTAAGGTTTTAGAAACAATAATCAGAGAAAACTATTTACAGGCAAATGAAGAGCTTTGAGCAAATTAAGGAGAGGTCATCCTGATCTGTAAAAGCAGGTCATGCTGGACTAACATTATTGAATTGATTGATGAAGTAACAGAGAAGGTTTTTGAAGATAAAGTGATGAATATTGTCCATGTGGATTTTAAGAAGCATTTGACAAAGTACCGTATAAAAACCTGGTTAGCAAAATTGAGAGTTATAAAATAGGAGATCAGCACCAACTTTCTGGTCAAAGGGAAACCCCAGGATTTTGGTAGTGGAGGATGCAGCAATGGCAATGCAATTGAATATCAAGGGATGATGGTTAGGTTGTCTCCTTAGCAAGGATGCATTGCCTGCGGTTATGTGGTGTAAATGCTACTTGCATTTGCCTAATATAAGCCTAATGTTGACCAGGAGTTGTTACATTTGACATAGATAGCTTCAGCATCTGAAGAATTGTGAAAGATGTCGAGTACTGCGGAATTATCAGCCAATATCTGCATATCTAACATTTTTATAGAGGGAAAGATCATTGATGACAGAGCTGAAGATAGTTGGGCATAAGCCATTACCATTAGAAATTCCTACAAAGAGGTCCTGAAACTGAGATGACTGACCTCCAACAACTGCAACCATCTTTCTTTGTGTGAGGGCTGTTTCATGCCATACTCCATCAAATGTGGCCTTGATGTCAAGGGCAGCCACTCTCACCTCACCTTCAATTCAGCTGATTTGTCCATAGTTCACCAAAGGCTGTAATGAGGTCAGGATTTGAGTCACCTTGGAGAAAGCCAAACTGGGCGACAGTGAGCAAGTGTTGCCAAGCAAGTGCTACTTGATAGCGCTGTTAATGACATATTCCATCATTTTGCCAATGATCAAGAGTCGATTGACATAGCAGTAATTTGCCAGGGTGTATTGGTCCTTTTTATTTAATACAGGCCATATCTGGAGAATTTTCCACATTGTCAGATATATGCCAGTGTTGTAGCTGTACTGAAACAGTTTGGCTGAGTGCATGAGAAGTTCTATAGCACAACTCTTCACGTCTATTGCTGAAATATTGTCAGGGTCCATAGCCTTTCCAGTTTCCATTCCCTCAAACCACTTCTTGATATCACATGGAATGAATGGAGTTGGTTGAAGACTGACATTTGTGATGCTGTGGATCTCTGGAGCAGGCCAGGATGAATAGTATGGTGGCACTTTGGTGAGGATGTGGTCAAATGTTCCTTTCTCTCTTGATGGCTCTTTTTGCACCTGTTGAAGACCTAGTCTAGAGCAATTTCCTTTAAGGGTTGACCAGCTCAGTCAGTACAGGTGCTGCTCAGCCACGCTTGGTGATAGTCATTGAAGTCCCCCTTTCAGAGTACTCTTGTGCCCTTGCCACCTTCAGTACTTCCTCTGAGGGTACTCAACATGGAGGAATGCTGATTCATCTGCGAAGGAGGGGGTTAGATACATGGTAACATTGGGGCCTTTCTTTGCCTATACTTGAACTGATTCCATGAGGCTTCATGGTGTCCAGAACCAATTTTGAAGACTCTTTGGGCAGTTCCCTCCTGACTATATACCATCTCTGCTGTGCCTGTCCAGCTGGTGGTACAGGACTTATCTAACAATGGTGAAGTTGTTGCCTCGGACACTGTCTGTGATGTACAATTCTGTGAGTACTACTTGACTAGTCTGTGAGACAGCTCTCCAAAGTTTGATATCAGCCTGCAGATTTTGATAAGGATCATGTTGCCGAATTGACAAGGCTGAGTTTGCAGTTGTTAGGAAGCAGGTAACTATGTTGGCTCTCTGATAGATTAATTCTATTAATTCCACTCCTTTGCTGTTTTTCCATGACCATAAAAAGTTTTCATTTTCATGTGTTTTTCAAATTCCTTTTTTGAAGCTTGGTATTGAATCTACACATAGCAACCTTGAGGTAATACATTCAAATTCACAACACATGACATGAATGAAATTCTCTTCATCTCCCAATCTATTACCACTTATCAAAAATTAGTGTCATCGGGTACCTACTAATTAGTGTAAGGGTTTCTCCTCATCTACACAATTGTAATCCTTCACAATGTTGATCATCTTTATTAAGTCCTTCTTTAACCTTCTCAGGTCTGAGTGGGACTGTATTAGCTTCTCTCAACCATCCATCCCTCAGTCCTAGTGCCACTCTAGTCTATATATTTTCATCCTCTTCAAGGCCGTGGAACTCTTTCAAAAGTTTGGTGCCTAAAATTGAAAAAGGTACTGCAGCTGAGACCAAATTTTTTTTAACAGCTGTATCAACCCCAATTTTTTTCTGCTCTTGTGTGCTTTTTAAAACTGAACCAAATTATTTATAAGTATTTCTTGAAGCCAAGAGAACAAAGAGAAAAACTACAAGTGTATACCCAATACCATGATTTTTGTTTTGTTCTTAATCTCGCTCAAACACATGCACAGAACTTCTCCTTAGAGACTCTTCACTTGAACAAGCTTACTGAAAATTTGTCCTCTAGCTTTTACTCAAATTTTGAAAAACTACTGAGGTCAAACTGACAGAATATTTTTCTTTACATTCTATCATTGCACCTGACTGAACAATGCAAACACACTCTCAGAAATTAAGTACAATGCATACATCATACTTCACAATCTAAATTCAGCTAATAGCATGTAGCTTCCGGCAAAAAATGTCAAACCAAAGTCCAAATTGCTAAGGGAAGCTGATGTTTAGAAGTAAACATTTTAATGAAAGCATTAAAAGCCATAGAAACAATTCAATGCAATCACGACATTGTGATTTTTTTTTCTATTTTTGGTTAAGCACTTATTTTACACATTGGAAAAGCAATGAAGTTTATTGTTGAGCATGCATTTTGTGTGATTTGTGAGGAAAGGATAGATGTGGGGATGAAATAGGAATCATTTTTGCCATTTTTGATTACTAGAATTGCCCTTGGGCCATCAAATGATGATTGTGGTATTAGTGTACACTTATAGGCAAATCATGTCAGATATATATACATGCATACATACAAAATGGGAATAGGAGTTGACCATTCAGATGCTCCACCATTCAATAAGATCATTACAGATCTGTTTGTGCTTCAAAGTTCACATTCTGCCCTGATAGTCTTTCATTCCCTTCACCAACAAGAATCTAATGACCTCTGTCTCTCCACCTTATGAGGCAAAGTTACAGAGTACCTAAACCTTTAAAATAACATTTTTCCTTCATTTCTAAAAACATGTCCTTTAATTTTAAAAGGTGCCCCCTAGTACTGAATTGACCCACATATTTCTCTCATAATAAAGAATTGCATCCCATTCACCCCCTTAATTAAGTATTGTACCTGCATACTCATGTTTTATGACTCATGAACTAGAACACCCAAATCCCTCTGTACCTCAGAATTCCATAGTTATTTGCCATTTGGGTAATAATCTGCATTTTCATTCTCTATTTCAAAGTGAACAATTTGACATTTTCCCACATTGTACTCCATGTGCCAATTTTTTTTTTATCCTTTTAATCAATCTATTCACAACCACCTTCAATTTACTTGTGTCTTCATCACAACCTACTTTCCTACCTATCTTGGTGTCATTTGAGAATTCAGTTCTATGTCTTCATTCCCCGCAACTAAGTATTCGATGTAACATGTCAAAAAGTTGAGGTCCCCGCACAGAACCTCTCAGGACTCAGTCATCGCACCCTGTCAAAGACGGATTCATGCATTCTCTCTTCTCTTCTTTCAGCCAATCTTTTATCAACAGTAAAATGTTACCCCATACCATGAACTTTTATTTTCCACTGTAACCTTTGAACTTACATCTTATCAAAAGCTTTCTGAAATCTAAGTACAGCATGTCCAAAGGTCCACCCAATTTGTCTAAAGAGCAAGGTACACTTCCAAAGAACTCTGACAAATTGGTAAAATAAGTTGACTCTTCCTAATTAGCTTGACTTTTTTTCCAAAACGACGATTCTCCTGTTCCCTGGATGCTGCCTGACCTGCTGCGCTTTTCTAGCAACACATTTTCAGCTCTGATCTCCAGCATCTGCAGACCTCACTCTCTCCTCAAAGATTTTTTTCTAAACGCTCAGCTTTAATCACTTTAATGATCAATTCTAACACATTCCCCACAATAGATGCCAAGCTAGCTAGACTACGGTTTTCTGTTTTATGCTTCACTCCCTTCTTGAATAGAGGCTATGTTTCCTACTTTCCAATCTGATAGCAACTTTCCTGAATCAAGACAATTTTCAAAGATTAGCGCCAATGCATTTACCAGTTCATTAGCTGACAAATCACCTGACCTGCCACTCACCTTTGCACACTTCTACACCTTTTTCCTCAAGTATGATGCTTTCCCTATTTTCTTTACTTAACTATGGATAGTGGATCCTCCTTTTCAATTTTTTCTTTATAGTAGAAATGAACTGGTTTGGAATATTCTGAAATAATCCCATTAATGTCTGCATTGCACCTCTGCTGATCTACCCCTGAATCTCCTACACCTGTTAATTTCAGCTACCTCAACTTTCATGCTCACATAGTTGCCCTTAGTTAGGTTTCAAATACAAGTCTTAGCCCTTATTTCCTCCCTTTGAAACCAAGTATAAAATTTACTTTGAGGCTTTTAAATTATCCTGTTGCATTAACGATACTAAGTCTAGTATAGCCTGGCCTCTGGTCAATTCCAGAAAGTGCTGCTCTAAGAAACAATCTCAAAAGGATTTAATGAACTCTTCATCTAGGCTATTACTGTTAATCTGTTCTTCCAGTTTTAATCTAGATCAAAGTCACCTAAGATTACTGGCATCCCTTTATCACAAGCATCCAATTTTCCTTCCTACGAACTTTGCCATATATTATGGTTGTTTTTACAGGGCCTATAGACCACTCCCATGAATAACCTATAACCTACTATTCCTTACCTCCACACCAAATGATTCCACATCTTGATCTCCCCAAATAAGGTAATCAGTCAGAGGGTATTCACTTACACACAATAAACAGCCATTGGAGAAATCCAGGGCAGGTATATTATAATGTAAATCAACATTCAATAATGAATCGAAGCTGAGGTGCCACTTCAGAGCTCATTGCTACACCTGGCATGTTTTCTTTATCTCACCCAACACATATACAGCACAGGAAGGATGTATCCAGTAATGCTATATAAATGAATCATCAGCTACTACCTAGCTGCCTGGTGTTGATTTCCTTTATCTGTCACTGGCCAGGCCCAACATTTACTGTCCATTCCAAATTGCTCTTGAAAAGATGGTGGTAAGCTACCTTCTTGAACCTCTGTAGGTCATCAGGGATAGGTATACCTACAGTGTTGTCATGAAGGGAATTCCCGGCTCTTTTGACACATGAAGAAATGGCAGTACTATTCCAAGACAGGATGATATGTGACTTGGAGGACAAACTTTCAGCTGGTGGTGTTCTTGTGTATCTGCTGATCTTGTACTTCTCGGTGGAAGTGGTCATGGGTTTGAAAGGTCCTGTTGGTGGAACCTTGGTGAATTTCTGGAGTGCATCTTATAAATAGTACACATTACTGCTGCTGAGTATCAGTAATGGTGGGAATGACTATTTGTGGATGACATGCCAATCAGGTGGACTGCTTTGCCAAGGTTGGTGTCAAGTTTCTTGAGTGTTGTTGGAGTTGCCCTAATCCCGGCAAGTAGGGAGTGTTTCATCATATTCCCCACTTGAGCCTTGTAGATGGTGGACAGGCTTTGGGGAGTCAGGAGGTATGCTACTCGCTGCAGCATTCCTAGCCTTTGACCTGTTTTTGTAGCCATAGTACTTTTTATACCATGTATCAACTGCTCTTGACCTTCTAATGGTAGAGGTTGCAAGCTTGTCAAAGGAACCTTGGTGATCTATTGCAATGCACCTTGTAGATTGTAGACACACTGCTGTCACTGTGTATAGGTGGTTAAGGGTCTGAATGTTGATAGGTTGCCAACCAGACTGTTTTGCTTTGAATGGTGTTGAGCTTCATAGCTGTACCTATGCAGGTAAATGGAAAATATTTCATCATACTCCTGACTGGTGACTTGTAGGGAGTTCAGCCAGACTTGCTCTGCTTCTGTAACCACAATATATATAACGTTCATACAGTTCAGTTCTGAAGTACGGTCACTGGACTCAGAATATTAACTGTGCTTTCTCTCCAGAGATGCTGCCAGATCTGCTGAGCTTTTGCCTCTCATTTCCAGTATCTGCAGTTTGCGGACCCTCATTTTCCCGAAGGCACCAGTTATGAATACCTTTCAAGTGTTGATGGAATTAGTTAAAGAATATTATGGCCCCAAGCCTTCTTTGATTCTGAGACACCATCGGCTTTATTCAATAGTTTGAGAACCGGGGATTCCTTATCAGGATTTTTGACTAGCTTAAGATGACTGGCAGAGACATGTGACTTCGCTTTAACCCTTAATGAGATGCTGAGAGATTGTTTGGTATGTGGGATTAATGATGTAATCATGCAAAAGCATTTACTGACTGAAACCCAACTGGACTACAACTGGCTTTATCATTGGAAAATGCGGTTAGTGAAGCATATGAGTTGCAGGGTATTCTGATGAAGTGAACACCCTCGCCAGGCTGACTGAACTTGGCGAACTTCGTTTGAATGAAGGCAATTGCATAGCCTCACTCAGGAGGGACTCGAGGTCAGCCCGCAGCAAAACACCAAAATAATGCCAAGCCTCTACTAAATGGTTAAAACTTTCTTCAGGATTCAGGCTGGCCATCCATTGTAGTTATTGCCAATGTGCAGACTTGAGAAAGCAAACGAATCCCAATAGAGCTAAATGGAGTAAGAGAACTCATAGGACAGCAACCAAGAGAGTGCACACCCCAAAAATTTCACCCCAAAAACATCTGGTTTGGAACAGTCAAATTGCTTCGCAACATTCAAATCAAAACCAATCAAAATAAATATCTGGTTAAATGGTTACCCAATTCGAATGGAGTTTGATGCCAGTGTGGCCATTTCAGTGATTGCAGAACCAGTCTGTAACAAAAATCAGTCTGACCTCCAACACTTATGTTTGCACAAGACCTCATCTAGACTGAGAACCTGTACTGGGAAACCTTTACACATTCAGGGTACAACTTCAGTTCTGATTTCTTATGAGAAGCAGTTGGTTCAGTTACCATTAATTGTAGTAAAAGGCTCAGGCCTGAGCTTGATGGGATGAAACTGGTTGAGAAAGATTCACCTAGATTCACTCAATGTTTTTCGATTAGTAAATGGCTGCCTGAGTGAAGTCCTAATTGAATTCCCAGAAGTTTTTCAGAAAGCCATAGGGACTATCAACAGAACCAAAGCCACATTGCATATTGACCAGGAAGCAATGCCACGATTCTGCAAGGACAACCCAGTAGGTTAAAAACAATGACTGCAGATGCTGGAAACCAGAATCTAGATTAGAGTGGTGCTGGAAAAGCACAGCAGTTCAGGCAGCATCCGAGGAGCAGGAAAATCGACGTTTTGGGCAAAAGCCCTTCATCAGGAATACTCAGTCATCAGGACAACCCAGTGCCATTTGCCTTATGGGCATAAGTAGAGGCAGGCATCAGAAGGCTGGAAAATGAAGGAATCATCAAACCTTTCCAGTTTGTGGAATGGCCAGCACCAGTTGTACTGATTGTGAAGGCCAACGGGTCAGTTCACCTTTATAGGGATTTTAAACAAATGGTAAACCACTTTTTGTAGCTGGATAAAGATCCAATCCATTGCATTGAAGATTTATACACAAGGTTGGCAGAGATATTGTCCTTCACAAAGCTGGACATGAGCCATGCATACTTGCAATTGCAGTTAGATGAGGATTCCCAGAAGTATGCTACAATTAATAACCATAAGGGTTAGTAATAATAAAAGAGACTGCCTTTTGGGATATTGGCAGCCGGTGCAACTTTTCAGTGGATGATAGAAAACAAGGTCTATCCCAGGTCAATGTTCTCAGTCATTGGGGACGCCGAATCAAAGTGATTAAACATGCATAGAATTCATTCATCAAATACGGAGATCAATAGACAAACCGTGTGCATCTTTTGCAGTAACTGGACTCCCAGGAGTGTTGGTCACAGATAATGGGCCATCATTTACTAGAGTCATAGAGTCATAGAGATGTACAGCATGGAAACAGACCCTTCAGTCCGATTCGTCTATGTTGACTCGATATCCCAATCTAATCTAGTCACATTTGTCAGCACTTGACCGAAATCTCTCGAAATCCTTCCTATTCATATACCCTCCAGATGCATTTTAAATATTGCAATTGGACTGGTCTCCACCACTCCTCTGGCAGCTCATTCCATGCATGCCCTCTGTGTGAAAAAGTTGCCCCTTAGGTCTCTTTAATATCTGTCTCCTCTCAACCTAAACTTATGCCACCCCAGGGAAAAGACTTTGTCTATTTACGCTATCCATGCCCCTCATGATTTTATAAAGCACTATAAGGTCACCCCTCAGTCTCTGACGCTCCAGGGAAAACAGCCCCAGCCGATTCAGCCTCTCCCTGTAGCTCAAATCCTCCAACCCTGGCAACATCCTAGTAAATCTTTTCTGAACCCTTTCAAGTTTCACAACATCCTTCCGATAGAAAGGAGACCAGAATTGCATACAATACTCCAAAAGTGGCCTAATCAACATCCTGTACAGCCGCAACATGATCATCCACCTCCTTTACTCAATACTCTGACCAATAAAGGAAAGCATACCAAATGCCTTCTTCGCTGTCTTATCTACCTGCAATTCTACTTTCAAGGAGCTATGAACCTGCACTCCAAGGTCTCTTTGTTCAGCAACACTTCCTAGGAATTTACCATTAAGTGTATAAGGTAAAAACAATGACTGCAAATGCTGGAAACCAGATTCTGGATTAGAGTGGTGCTGGAAAAGCACAGCAGGTCAGGCAGCATCTGAGGAGCAGGAAAATTGACTTTTCGGGCAAAAGCCCTTCAGCAGGAATACAGGCAGAGTGCCTAAAGGGTGGAGAGATAAATGAGAGGAGGGTGTGGGTGGGGGGAAAGTAGCATAGAGTACAATAGGTGAGTGGGGGTGGGGATGAAGGTGATAGGTTAGAGAGGACGGTGGGGGAAGGTAGCAAAGAATACAGTGGGTGGATGGGGGTGGGATGAAGGTGATAGGTCAGAGAGGAGGGTGGAGTGGATAGGTGGAAAGGAAGATAGGCAGGTAGGACAAGTCATGGGGACAGTGCTGAGCTGGAAGTTTGGAATTGGGCTGAGGTGGGTGAAGGGGAAATGAGAAAACTGGTGAAGTCCACATTGACGTCCTGGGGTTGAAGTGTTCCGAGGTGGAAGATGAGGCGTACTTCCTCCAGGCGTCGGGTGGTGAGGTAGCGGCGGTGAAGGAGGCTCAGGGATCTATGTCCTCGGCTGAATGGGAGGGGGAGTTGAAATGTTGGGCAACAGGGTGGTGTGGTTGATTGGTGCTGATGTCCCAGAGATGTTCCCTAAAGCACTCTGCTAGGAGACGTAGAGTCTCCCCAACGTAGAGAAGACCACATCGGGGTCCCTAAAGCGCTCTGCTAGGAGGCGTCCAGTCTCCCCAATGTACAGGAGACCGCATCGGGGTTCCATTAAGTGTTTAAGTCCTGATAAGATTTGTTTTCCCAAAATGCAGCACTTCGCATTTATCTAAATGAAACTCCATCTGCCACTCCTCAGCCCATTGGCCCATCTGGTCAAGATCCTGTTGTAATCTGAGGTAATCTTCTTTGCTGTCCACCACACCTCCAATTTTGGTGTCATCTGCAAAATTAATAACTATACCTCCTATGTTCATACTAACAGGGAATTTGAGTATTTCCTCAAGTTGAATGGTATTCAACGTATAAGAACAGCTCCATAACATCCATCTTTCAATGGTCAGGCAGAAAGAGTAGTCCAAACTTTGAAGGCAGGCTTAAAGAAACAGCTTACAGCTTCACTAGATACCAAACTGTCCCCGTTCCTATTTGATTATAGGACGAATGTTCATGCAACTACAGGAATGGCTCCAGCAAAGTTGCTAATGTGCAGAAGACTCCACACCAGGTTAAATTTAGTCTTCTGGACCTGAGAGAGAGTGAAACAACATCAGGAACTCCCATGCCAGACAAAGACTCCACTACTCATGAGAGACATTTTAATTCAAATGACAAACGCTTGCTTGGAGGAACCACAGGAATCACCCTGCAAAAGGTATAGTCAACGGAAGGTCAAGCCCAGTGATGTATAAAGTTTGGGTAGGTACGATGATCCTGAACAGGCTCTGGGCAGAAAAGACAAGCTACTGTGCATTACCGAGGCAGAGCTGGAAGAACCTGATCCTGTACTAAAATGCCCCAGGAGGAACTACAAAAAAAAAGTCTATGGCCTCAGACTCAGAGGGGAAGAGATGTAGTGACTATAATGAGGTCAACTGGGCAGATCTCATAGAGTATGAGTTCACTGATTGGGGCTGTTAATCTGGTCTAATCCAGGAGCCCTGGCTGTCAGATAAGAACAGGAGTGTCAGAGATTGTATTCATTCTGAGAGCTGACTCTGATGGAGCTGAATCAGTTTCAAGGACTTTCCACATGTAATTAAAGAATGACTTGGTGACCAGCCTCTGTGAAGTTATTACAAAACAGAGACAGTTAGGATCTCTATTATTGGAGATGATCTTTGCCTGGCCATTGTATGGTACAAACTGACACACACCAATTGCTCCTAAAATGTGTGCACAGGTAGTCCTTTCCCTGGAAAGCAGCATGACACAGAGAATGAACAAAGAATGAGAATGAATTAAGCTGCTGGCAATATTCATCAAGTAAATATTTCTACCTCAACTCAGCAAGGAACAATGAGTCAGGTGTTTGTATTTCAGATTGATCTTCTTCATTGAAATGTGTCACCTGTTGCAGTCAAGACTGCAACTTCAAAACAAGGCAAGGATCACACTCTGAGGGGTTGTGAACGAGACTGCTACTATAAATTCAAACGTGCCTGGCTTCTTCCAAGTTGGAGGTAGAGATATTTGAAACATCTCACTGGCTGGTGTCTACTGTTATCACTGGTGCTATCTATTTATTTAAAGATTTCATTTCATTGTCTCTTACCATGGTGGGACAGTGCCTTTAACTGCATGCACATTACTTTGTGGATGCTGCATGTCAACTCTGCTCTATTCAGAACTGAAAGAGAAAATATTTCCTGAATTTCCATGTTATACACAACCATAGATATCAAATCACAGAGGTCAATGCCCATTTTCCTGACAGCAGCCATGATGCTTTTGTTCTGTAAGAACCCATTGCACTGACTGAGTTTGATCCACCCTGGGAAAGCAAAGAGTGGTAATTGGGCAATGATGACAAAACCAATAGCTGCAATCTCAAATTGCCAACCACCCATAACTTCTGTAACTGACCTTGGTGTGGTCTGGTTGGTCACAACACTGAAATAAGACACAATAAAACATAGAATAATTATCCCAAACCATGTTTGTAAATGAAATCATGTCATGTTGCATTCAAAGTTCAATAAACTATCTTCATATAGTCCTTTAGTGCCTGCCTTCCATGTGGGTTTTTCAGTCCTAGTGTGCCTATACAAGCTATTTAATTTCAGTACAGGAGACCGCAAATGGTTGTGGATGACAAACACAAGTGGCACTACATCAACAAGGTGTGGTTGTGAATTGTGCCAGCTTGACATAGATAACAGCAATGGCACTGGCAAAGTGACAGGAACTAAAAGATGAATTCTGTCTGTCTGAGAAAGAACAGAAGTTTCTGCTTCAAGCCACTGCTCCTCCTGCAAGGCTGCATGTCAGCAATCTGAGTAATCATGTTCATAGAGGTTGCTGGGCTGCTGTGACATTCTGCAAACCATCTTGCATACCATAACCTACAGCCTTGATAACAAGGTGAAATTCAACTGCAAGACTTACACTGCTTGTATAGCAATGCAACTGAATCTCTGCCCTCAGTCTCCACAAGTATACAAATAGAGTTGGCCACCACTTTTACACAGGAAAGCATGGAATGCAATCTCTGAGTCAAATCCTGAGTCGAGGTGATCCTGTACTCCTCCATGCTCCATTAAATAACCACATAATTTCTGGTGGGCTTCCCGATGCACAAACAATTTCATTGTGTATATCCATCATCATCCCTCTGTCCCACTTGAGAGCTCGCTGACTCCCTAGCAGCAGAACAGTTGTGTGACTTGGTCGTCCAGCAAGCAGGCAGGAGATCTGTTTGCTCCATCGCCCTTGGCTGCAGCTCACTGGCCAGTGCTCTGTCTCTCACCACATACAGAGCCCACCCCTGTGCTATGCTTTAAATTACATGCATAGTATTTGAGCTGATGTTTACAAATGAAATTGTTTCACAATCCACTTTCATTCTTGCTTCTTTCTTGCTATTCCTCCACTGTCAAGTTGGATGGCCCTTCATGGATATCTGAGAGGGGAAAAGCACAAGGGTAAAAATGTGATCGGCAAAACAGCAAGGCAATGATGCAAAGCAAGATGTGTATGTTTAAATCATCTGAAGATTGTAAATTGGAAGGACTGATAGATTGCGAGAAGAATTAGGTACAAGGAGACATCAATTTCCAAACAATTGCAAGAAAATCACCAAATGAATACAGGTAATAAGCATTACATTTAGAGCACAGCCTATGCCTTGTGCCATGTTAGTTAAAAACTGTGATACTGCGTATTCAGTGAATTGAACATTGCATGAGTCCAGCACTGAAGTTGATCGGACATGGCCTTTGCAGATGCATTGACTGACATCGACCACTCAAAAGAGATCAAAGAACTTCTTGTGCAAGACATCCAGATCTTCAGAGTTGATTCCTGACACTGATATTCAAGACTAACTGTTCCATTGCCTTTTAACATGAGACTGGAGGGCCCCAAGCCCCTTGTAGGGTTTCTCATTATTCACAACTCCTCCACCAAGACTTCCACCTAAAAATCTTGAAGCCCACACTTTCCAATGTTGTACCACTACATACCATTCAAAGATTCACAGATCAGATTCACTCTCTGTGTGGCAACCTCCACAAATTCTATCCAATTTCACTAATCCCTATTAGAGATGCAGGTGAATTTTAAGAAGTGCAAGATAACTTTAATTGGTACTGGCTGCTTATAATATTAGCTCCTGGATGAGATGTGCAGCCAATTATGAGCATTTCTAATGCGAGCTGGATGCTTGAGTCATTGAAAAAGGCAACGCAACATGACGTTGATATGATCAGGAGAGACTGAAACAAAGCATTGACCTTCTTCAGAGTGCAAAACTGCCATGGCAGGAAGAGCAAGGTCTTTGGTGACTGATGATTTGGCAAATCTGAAATAACATATCAAATAATCAGCAAGAAAAAGCTGGAACATGCGCTAAAGATTTAATGAAGAGATACTGCATGCAGGATTTATTAAAGAGGATTCCTCACTTTACCTTCTGGTGAAACGAAAACATTGATCTGAATTGGATATAATCAGGAATTTAAAACAGAGCTGTACAAGCTATACAGCTATACAACTGTTGGCCTGCAGGCTGTATAATGAGCATCTCTACCATATTACACATAAGGCATGGTACACTGTATTGTAGCATATTAGAAATCACCAACTTCCATAATGAGAATGGAAATTGTTACAACTGCATGCTCAGCCAAACTATATCTGGAAGAAAAAAATGTTGTAATATTCAACACTCTAATTGACTTATTACATACTTCTTCTGTTTTCCCAGCTGTTATAATCATTTCTGTTAATTATTTTATTACCATAGTTGCAGCTACATAATGACATTTCCCTACCAATGGTGTCTTTATTACTCTTGCGTCTGTACCATTCTGTCTCTATAATATTCAGTGTGCCAGCCACATTACAATAAAATAACTAATATTAGATAAGGTATATATCATTAACAATAAGAAATGCTTTGTGAAATCTTTCAGTAACTGGGATCTGCCAATATTCACAAACACTTTTGGCTTTATATGTAATGATTTATTCAGAACCTCTTGATTGAATTGTTGCCTTATAATTAACCGCCAGCTATCTATTATCCTACATTTATCTGACAAGTGAAGACCTCATAAACGTTGTTTCTATCTCTTTCGCAAGCTGATTGCCACCATGCATTATATCCAGCTGAGATATCAGAATGCTCTGAGCTTTGGTTTTGCTCCAGAATCACTTTCCTGCTGCTCTGTGATAATTTCCACGACTGTAATTCAGACAGGCCAATAGACATTTATTGAATTTTCAATCATGGTGGCCTAAATTTTTTGTATTTAATACAAATGTAGAGAAAATCAAAGTTAATCCATGCCAGCAACTCAAGCAGAAAGTGCTATACCTGAAATATTTTTAACTTGTCATTTCAATGTAAAATGTAACTTTTGAATTCTATTGAAAAGCATCAGTTTATCCTATTCATGAACACTACTTTAAATAATCTAGGAGAAAGTGAGGACTGCAGATGCTGGAGATCAGAGCTGAAAATGTGTTGCTGGAAAAGCGCAGCAGGTCAGGCAGCATCCAAGGAGCAGGATAATCGACGTTTCGGGCATGAGCCCTTCTTCAGGAATCAATAAATGATCTACCAATGGCAACTGGAGTTAAGAGATTCCTAGATTGTCTGAGAAGGCTTGTAAAATGAAATAGTGTAGTTAGATGTCATGAATTACTAGTAATTAAGTAATGGACACAATACTATTTAAAATCAATTTAATTATTTTGATGTTATTTATTAAACTCCAATGATTTTCCATGAAAATGATTGACAGATATTCTGGGATAAACACGACATCCAAGACTGTCCACTTCATTCGTTGAACGCCTCACAACATCACCACCACCATTAATTTTAATTGTCAGAAAAATCACAGGCTGTGAGCACATAAGCAGAAATCCCTAACTCATGCATGTTATCAAAATGCAATTATTAAATGTAATTCTTCATTTGAAATGTTGCATATGGACACAAATTAGTGTATTTTTTGTGAGTAGATAGAAAGCCCCTGACTGTAAGATGTACTAGTTGCATACTGATGAATTGATAAGTCTGGTGAGAACGAAGGCGAAAAATCACATGCTTTGCTAGAGCTGTCTCTTAAAGTTACAATAAATCAGGCAGACAGTGTCGGCCTTTGAGGATAAATCTCTGAAGGCTTGTTGTGCCTCTCTGAACTGCCTCTGAGGCCAAGGGACTGAAAAGTGCCTGAATGTCACATTAAATCTACTAGGAGAATGGAGCACTTCAAAGAGGAATGCAATCATATCTGATGGAAAATACATTTCCTGAAAGCAGCTGACAAAAAAGTAATCTTTGATGGGTCTGTTGAATAACAATTGATATTGTCTTTTCCAACATTTTTCATTATTATTGCCTTATGCTGGCTTCTTCATGTATTAGAGCAATATTAACTGTTTGACAGGGACAAACCAAAGAATCCACAAACGACACAGGCAGATGTTCTTGAACTATTTTACTCGATATAATTCTTTATATTGAAAGAAAGGACAATAGTTTCTAGTAATTGAGTTTTTAATTGTGTTCTGTTTTGCTTTATTCAACATTGGTCAAAAATATCTTCCACAAGTCAAAGTTGGATAAATTTGAAGATTTGAGATTTGTATGCAATGGATCAAACTCCAGGGAACATTGTTTGATCTGCAATATCTATACAATAAGAATTGGTTTTCAGTTAGAACTGGAGTCATTATAATTTCATTTATGTAGGCATTTTTGACAAGGTGGCTTTGAAATAAGAACATTACAACCATCTGTAGGGACCACAAACATGAAATTCTATAAACTTTGTTTGACTCTACGGATGCTGCTTGACCAGCAGTATTTCAACCATTATGTTGCTAATTCAGCTTTATAATATTCACAATAATTTTAGTTTTATAAACGTAATACTGGTAGCAGCATTGATTCTAGTAGATTCATTAATATTGCCATCATTTTAGACATATTTCCATAAGCCAATCAAATATTCATAAATGAATGCCAAATGTACATTAATTGAATGGAAATTACCTTGATAATATTATAAATATATGTAACTATATCCTCTGGTTCCAATCCAAGATGCCAGCAGAGTAGGACACTCCAGACAAAGCTCCTCTGCTCTGCCTACTTTTTTCTTTTTCTCTTGTCTTTCCAAACTTCTAACTTTAAACTTACGTGGAGGAGAATGGATGAGGTGACTCCCGAATCGAAGGCTGTCCCAGAGTGGTGTGGGAGGCATGTCCCAGAGTGAGTCCTAAACCAGACTGGTGCGGGAGATGAGTCACAGATCGGAGACCTGCAAGGGGAGGCAAGTCACTAAGGAGAGTTCTAGACTGGAGGCTGCCATGAGGAGGCAGGTCCCGAACTGGGGGCCGTTGTGGGGAGGTGTGTCCCAGACTGGAGGCTGCCAAGGGGAGGTGGGTTCCGGACTGGAGGCTATCGTGGGGAGGCAGGTTCCGGACTGGAGGCTATCGTGGGGAGGTGGGTTCCGGACTGGAGGCTGCCAAGGGGAGGTGGGTTCCGGACTGGAGGCTATCGTGGGGAGGCAGGTTCCGGACTGGAGGCTATCGTGGGGAGGTGGGTTCCGGACTGGAGGCTATCGTGGGGAGGCAGGTTCCAGGCTGGAGGCTATCGTGGGGAGGTGTGTCCCAGCCTGGAGGCTGCCATGGGGAGGCGGGTTCCGGACTGGAGGCCGTCACGGGGAGGTGAGACCTGGACTGGGGGCCATCGTGGGGAGGTGTGTCCCGGACTAGAGCCCGTCCTGGGGAGGTGAGACCTGGACTGGGGGCCGTCATAGGGAGGTGAGATCCGGATTGGAGGCCGTCGTGGTGAGGCCAGGCCCGGACTGGGGGCCATCGTGGGGAGGTGAGACCTGGATTGGAGGCCGTCGTGGTGAGGCCAGGCCCGGACTGGGGTCCGTCATGGGGAGGCGAGACTTGGACTGGGGGCCGTCGTGGGGAGGCCAGGCCCGGACTGGGGGCCGTCGTGGGGAGGTTAGACCTGGACTGGGGTCCGGCCTGGGGAGGCGAGCCCCTTGCAGGCTAGAGGCGAGGCCTCGTGTTTTGAAGGCCGACATGGTCTAGAGACTTGGCCCAGAGCAGTCTGAAAGCTAGTTGCTGGCATGGACTTGGATGATAAAGACTGTAATTCAAGTACTTTTCTTTCCTTTTTGTTCTTATGCTGGAATTTTATTTAGTATTTTTTCAATTTTGTACCAAATACTTTAATATCTGTACCTGGATATCTTGTATCTAAGATGGCGTCATAAGTGGTGACATTGCAAACTTTTCAATGCACTTATTCGAGTTGACATGACAATAAAGCCAGTTCTAATTTGATTATGTCCGTGAAGGAAGGGAATAAAATGCTGCTGAGAAAATCTATACAAACTGATAGCAGACCCTATAGTGATCACATGGTGGAACCATTTTGTTGAAGAAATTCTCAAGTTTTACAAACAGGCAAAAATTTGGAGGTAATTCCAAAGAAAGTTTAATGGAGTTTGCTGTGATCTGCCTTGGTTTGATATCATGAGGCTGTATATCACTGAGTATAAATACCACAGTGAGCACAAAATTAGTACACTCTCAAATCTGAAACTCTGCACCAGGGCAGATTACATCATGGACATGACAATACAAAGAAGATAAATTAGTCCTTGCTTAACGTAACTATAAATCTATGATTACCAAAATAGACACATTAATACATTATATATTGTAATTTGAAAATCTAGGCCAGATCAGTCTATAAAAACACAAACTCAAAGAGGGGCATCAAACCACATGATAAAAGAGAGACAGTAACTAAAGTCAATGTTTCCCATTGGATCAAAAACTGAACCAACCCCATCAAGTATACTTCAATAATGACAATAAGAGAAAGTAAAATGTTCAGGCAGTGCAAGAACTTCCTGAGGCATAGTCACTGTATCACAGGAATTGAACCTAGCACTGGGGTACCATTTCACTCTGTTAACTCTAAACACAAGGGTAAAGTAAAAAATAGCATCATAAACCCTGGATGAAATCAGCTAAGCAAAAACAACACAAATCACAAATGGTTTACCATACAATCTTAGAACGTACGAAATTTAAAAAATTACCATTTCAATGTTAATATTCTACTTTCTGAGGCCAATTTCTATCTCAAAATTGTCCTATATTCAGCTATGGTAATAGCTGGACAAAAAAAAGAGACTAATGCCAATTTACTATTAGTGATTTCAAGACTAGATTTCATTTTAGGCAAATAGCACCTGCACTGAAACAGGCAGTACGTTCTTCACAAATACACATCAAGGTTAGATAGTATAATCTCATTTTTTATCTCTTCCTGTTTTGCTATACCATGAGCAGAGTAAGTAGGGAGATAGCCGTTTTCAATGATATTTAAAATGTATTTACCTACCCTCAGCTAAAGCATTGCGACAGTTTGGGAAAGATTTTCCTTCTACTTGAAAGTTTTCTTGGTTATTGACATGGTTTTAAGGAGTATCTAGTCTCTGTACAATTCTTCATGGGTTCCTGAAAAAGCATTTCTCTCTTCAAGATGGCAGTTCCGCCAAGTAATTTCAACATGATTACAGGAAGATGGGAAGGTGAAGTAGGAGCAATAAGGGACAAGAGATAAGTCTCCAGCTACATGGATATATTTTCTCAAGAATCCATATCATTTTAATTTGGTTTATGGAACTATGTCTACAGACCTACACTTCTTGGAGAAGTAGTATGTAAAGAGAATAAGCTTTTTTAAGAACACTGTCACAGATTTATGTTCACCTTTCACTGAAATATTTAACATTGATTGCTGCAAATTACTCAACATTGCCTGTTGCAGTCATGGTCACTACAACCTTGAACCTCAATGTCTTATTACCTTCTAGGCTGGAACAGATGCTGGAATGTTACATAAGACTTTGTCAATCCTTCAGTCTGCTCAAGCCTACTACCTACTCAACTGCGCCACCCCTCCCCACCACTTCCATTTCCACACCTGTCCCCCATACAAACACTACTCTTTTCGCTGACACAATAAAAGGTCAGCTGCTTGGGGATATAAACTATGCCCTGAAACTTAGCTGATAATTCTTCTTTCTGGTCACTCTGTTATAGATGAGGGTTTAGAAGAGATTTACCAGGACGTTGCCAGGTGTGGAAAGCTTGGATAAAGAATGACTGGATAGACTTTTGTCACTGGAGCATAGGAGACTGAGAGGCAATCTGATAGAAGTTTATAAGATAATGAGAGGTATAGATAGAGTTGGTGGTAGTTGTCTTTTCCCTAAAGTGGGGGTTTTCAAGAATGAGGGCACATTTTGAAGGTGAGAGCAGAGAGATTTAAAAAAGACATGAGGCAATTTTTTTACACAAAGTGTGGTTCATCTGTGCAATGATCTACCTGAGAAGGTGGTGGATGTGGGTACAAAGACAACGTTTAAAAGACATTTAGATACATACATGAACAGGAAAGATTTGGAGCGATATGAGCCAGGAACAAGCAGGTGTGCCTGATTTAGTTTGGGATTATGTTCGGCATAGTTGAACCAAAGGGTGTTTTATGACTCTATGACTATGCAATTAGCTGTTCTTTAGAGCAATATCCCTGTCTGAGCAGATTACTGAAATACTTAAACAATGGCTTAATCACATTTTTGTTATTTCAGTGAGGGAATTTCAGGCCCTTTGGGAGTCAGTAGGGAAATCTTCCACATTGTCAGGTACACGCGATATTATTGTAGAGTAAATGGTTGATGGTTTTTTACTGTAAGAATAGTTACTGAGTATGTCTGAAAGGAGTTACATCAGAATGATATCAGATTACATGGAACAAAAATTCAAATAATCAAGTCTCTGCAGCATGTCCTCTCTTCCCATCCCTTGCACATCATTACATTTAATATAGTCTGTTAAAGTTCACTTATAACAATGGTGACTGGACCCCAAAAGCAGAAGCAAACTGTACTAAGAGCATAAACTGAAGATCAGCAGTGTTCAGGGTTAGCAATGAGACCAGCCAGTAATATCAAACACACCCAGGCACCAAATTGTGGGGAGGTAAATATCTTGCACAAAAGCTAAAAAAAAAGGCAGAGAAAGCCCACAGCAAGAAACAAGTGAAAATAAATCAACTACATTGAATAAAACACTAAAGTTAATCAAAAGACTTATAGGACAGTGAGTGAAAAGAGCATTCACTAAACCCACCAAAAGGAAGTTTGCAAATAAACTGATCAAAATCATTCAGGTCGGAACATAGTTCAGTCAGTTTTATAGTGAATGACAAGTATTGAGAGACACCATGTTACATCTGCAGTCACAGCAGACTACTGGTCACATCAGTATACAGGTGTGCCAAAGTAGAAGGCACAGAGGGTCAACATAAACTCTTGCTGGGAGATGTGGCTAGCCCGCTGCATGATTTTGACAACCCTGATTATGCAGACCACAGGATGAATTCTGGCATGCAGATATCATGGCAATTTTAATTTGGACACAAAGGCATATGTATTCATTTGTTCAAAGGTCATGCCATGAAAAAATTCTCAGACCATCCTGCATTCAAATTTCCAACACAGGAGTTACTAAAATCAAAGTGGAAGGGAAGATATATTGCTACACTTTACTACGATAGAAGATAAATCTCAGAAATCCTGTATTTCAT
Organism: Chiloscyllium plagiosum; assembly: GCF_037043375.1. NCBI lineage: Eukaryota > Metazoa > Chordata > Chondrichthyes > Orectolobiformes > Hemiscylliidae > Chiloscyllium > Chiloscyllium plagiosum. Next base: position 73,244,262 of record NW_028270140.1, read on the forward strand.
TCCTAATCACTCGATTTATTTGTTAAGTGGATCTGCCTGGAGAACTTTAAATATTCTCTGATAAGAGATACTGGAAATGCTGACGTCAATTCAATATGCCAGTTATTACTCTCCAATGCAGTCACTATAGATCTAGACAATGCAGCCCCTCCAATTTTCACAAAACAGAAGATACAAATGATTGAAAAAGGCACCAAAGAAGGCAGTGATGAGCCACAGAGGCCATTTCAAATGCAGGTTTGCTTTTCAGCAAATAGTCACAGAGAAGAAACCTAACCACTTACATTTTTAGATTAAATTATATACAGTGTGGAAACAAGCCATTCAGCAAGGAAATGGTGGAGGCTGGTACAATTGCAACATTTAAAAGACATTTGGATGGGAATATGAATAGGAAGGGTTTGGAGGGATATGGGCCAGGTGCTGGCAGGTGGGACTAGATTGGGTTGGTATATCTGGTCGGCATGGACAGGTTGGACCGAAGGGTCTGTTTCCATGCTGTACATCTCTATGACTCTACGACTAAGTCCACACTGGCCCTCTGAAGAGTAACCCACTCAGACCCATTTTCCTCTGACTAATGCACCTAACATTTTGGGCATTTTAGCATGACCCATTCACCTAAACTGCACATCTTTGGATTGTGGGAGGAAACCAGAGCACCTGGAGGAAACTCACACAGACACGGGGAGAATGCACAAACTCCACACAGACAGTCACCTGAAGCAGGATTCGAACCCAGGATCCTGGTGCTGTGGGGCAGCAGTGTTAAATCACTGTGCCACCCTCAATTAGTTTTTCATTAGTGCAGGCTGAGAGTTTCAAACTTCTTGTACTCTGGATTCAGGCAGCACTCTTCTTGAAATCTCTGATATCTCTTTCAAGGAGGATCAGTCTTTCTTTGTTGTAATGCATTGATTGTGGAACCACACAGTTTTATTTATAATTAGTTTGTTTATATTTTTAACATTTAAGGAGTGCTATGTAGCCGTTTCAATGGATTAGTGTTTCAGTTTTTGTTATGCTAGGTGCTACCCCTGGCATATTCTTCTGCATTCCATAAGAAACTTGTTTGGTGATATCCTACAATGCAGACTGGAAGCATTATATCTCTGACATGTGACAGCAATGATGCTAGTGTGATGGCACTGAAGATGGAGAAAGTACAGAGGACTCCAACAAATTCTTTGGAAGCAATTCTTTGAAGAATGAGCAATTTCTGCTTACTTCATTAGTAGTCATGTCCGAAATCTCTACTAGTCCTTCCACTCTTAAACAAATTTTATCCTGCCAAGAGCAACTTTAATACTTATGTCACCTTTAAAATTAAACAGCTCCCATAGCAACACACACTGCACAAAGATTTCTAAAAGGCTTATCATTTTACTGCCTTATACTAGCCTATCTTAGGTACTTTTCCACCAACTCAAGTTCGTTACTAGTTAGTCCATGGATAGTTTCAGCACACTAACTGTAAGGCCACTTACAGTTCTGCCTGAGGTGCACACAGTTAGAAAGATCCAGAAATTCAAAGATGAGAGTGCCCAGCTTCAGATGTCACCAAGGTGGCATCTACCAAGGCAGTCTGACCAAGTAGGCTCTCCTGTACTCTCCTGGATATTTTTTAAGTAAGTGGTGAGAATATAGAGGTGCTTCCATGCTTAAAGAAGGCCACATAGTCATTTACTTGCCATCTGAACAAATGAAGCTGCTATCATACTGGGGAGATTCATGACCTCACTAACATCTCTAACCATTAACTCTTCCATTCTGCAAAGGTGAAAGGGACTGTGGAACTCAGTACATACATGGCTCCAGTATAAACATCCATGATACACACTATTATATTTGACACAAATCTTTGTGACAAAATCTTATTCTATTGTTAAACTAGAAAGGGTATAGAAAAAAAGTACAAAGAAGTTGCCAGGGCTGAGGGGTTTGAGCAATAAGGAGAGTTTGGATCAGCTGGGACTTCCTTCCCAGTGTCAGAGGCTGAGGAGTGACCTTATAGAGGTTTATAAACTCATGAGAGGCGTTCACAATGTTAATAGCCAAAGTCTTTTTCCAAGGGTACGGGAGTCCAAAACTAAGCTGAGGGGGAAAGATTTAAAAGGGTCTTGAGGGGCAACGTTTTCACACAGAGGGTGTTGCATGTATAGAATGAGCTGTCAGACAAAGTGATAGAGGCAGGCACAATTGCAATATTTAAAAGACATTTGGACAGGTGCACAAATAGGAAAGGGATATTTGCCAAATGCAGACAAATGGGACTAGTTCAGTTTAGGATGCCTGGTCAGCATGGACAAGGTGGATTGAAGGGTCTGTTTCGGTGCTGTATGACTATGACTCAAAATATTGAATTTCTATAGACGTTTCCTACTTGGATGCTGGAAGTTAAATTTTAAAAAGTATAGAAACACCCCAAAAATGGTGGAAATATTATTTATGCCATTTTTAATCATGCTTCTTCCAAATAAATTGTGACAGGTAAGCAGCAGAACCTTCCGTGCAATTTCACCATCTTTTTGATCTAACTATGGACCACCAGAGGGATAGGAATAGGGGTTGGGTTGTTGATTTTGATTTTGTGCAATTGTATTAAAAATCAGAAAGCACACAAATTTTTCAGCAAAGCATACATTTCAGATTGTTCTTGGCTACTTTGAAATGTTAAATTTCCACAGTAAAAGTATGAAGAAAACATAAGTGAAAAATGATAAATATGATTGAAATGGATGCTATACTGACTCAAGGTGATGATTTTTGCTTTATTGTCAATTTTTCTGTTATTAGTGTATCATTATAGTTATGCAGAGATACTGGAAATTTGGAATTGTTCTTAGAGGGTTTATTAATGTGTAAGTGAAGTTAAAGAGGTGCAAGCAATTAAAACCAAGTCTTTGAATAGATGACCAATAATCTCTGCAACCTTAAGAATGTTTAAAATGTATTGCCTGCCAAGACTGAGAAGACAGAAGGTAAAGAATTAAGAGACAAAAATGAAGTCAAAATAAATCCAAGATAAAGACCTCAATCTACAGGCAATTGACACTGCAGCCCAGTATTCAATTATACTTGATAGCTGTTGATGTGAAAGTGTTGCTGTATTTGATGATTATAAGGAGCATGATCCATCTGGTTCTCTTTACCATCCTTATCGAGCAGCTATGCAGCATGCCTGCATGGTAGTCGAAAGAGCTTTCAGCCAATTGTTAACCATCATTGCAACTATCAGCAACAAACCTGCTATTGTCATCCTTACAGCAAATTCATCGAGATCTGAACACCATGAACCTGTGAAAACAGAAGGGTACACCAGGTCCCACAGTCACATTCAGTGGCAACTTTATATGTGCAACCAAGAACATTGACAGTTAGTTAATCTGCCATGTCTTCCAAAGTCCAATATATATCTGATTGAGCATTCACATATCTTAGCGACGCTATTGGATTAGCTTCCTTTGGATGCAAAAGTAGACATTAATCAAGTGAGCTTGTCATTGCTGGCCCCCTTCAGAAAGACTCAGGTATATGGAGCATAAAGCAATTGAGTCATATCTCAGAAATCACTAAAACTCTTGAAAGGAATACCTTGCATAAGCATTCAAGTGGAGCCAGTCCAAGTTCTTGCCTTAGTTTTCCTTTTTGTTCATCTGTGATACATTCTAGTGCAGTGGGTGCCGTAGTGAGAGCAACTAGTAGATTACAGTATTGACAAATAATAGCACAGATGCAAGCTTTTTGGGCCTTTAACTATGGTCTTTTTTCTGCCATACCCAGCCCACCGCCCACAGCAACCCCCCTCCCCAACCAACTATCACCCTCCTCCATCCCCAGGTGTAACCCTTGATGGAGAATAATTCTGCCTATGTTTCTCATAGAGATAGCATTGGGATATAAGAACAAAAACCTATTCCCAATTCCTGGCACCATGATGAAAATCCTGCCCAAAGTCTTCCCTGATCAGGGAACTACGAAGCTTCGGAATGATCATAGTTGACTGTGTTATGCCTGAAAGCAAGAATTGCTCTTCATTTTTCTGCCCTGAGTTATTTATATGGAAAAAGAAAATTATAGGTTTTCTATTCACATTTTATACTCTGCCAGCTTCCAGTCCATGGTTCATACTGCAATTCTGCAGACATGATTTGGGAAGTCTCCCAAACATGCCAACCTTACCAGAAATTGTAGAAACTCTGACATACCCACTTCCAAATAATTGTCAACAACGTCCAAAAAAACAGGCATGAGGGGTTTTCCACCCTGTCTCTGTTTTCCCATTACACTGAAAATAGCCAGAAATAGAAATTAAGGCAGAACTTTTGCCATTACAACTCTGGAATGTTGTTTTCTATTTTCTGACTTTGTGTGGTGCCTAACGATGTGAGAAAATCCAGCCCCATGAACCACATCTGGTTCATAATCATCAATGCACATGGAGAACAAACTCCGAAAGTAGTACAAAAGGCCACGAGACATATCCTTTCACTAGAAGACTGAACTATGAAGAAATGTAACATAGGGGCATAACTCTGTTGCTGTGGAATTGCATAGGCAGCAGGAGCCCCAAATAGTGGTCCCAATTTCATGCACTACCTCAGGCAGCTTCCACATTGAAGTTGTTGAAAAGTTAGCCACTTGCCTTAACTTCAACCATTGAAGTAAAGGGAAGGAATAATGCAGGCAAATTGACAGGCAGATGGGGAGTCATTCATGATAGCTGTGGAGTGAGAAGCTTATGGTCATTTCTGTTTGAAAACAAAAACTTTAAAGTTTTACCCACAGGTTATCAATCACTATTTGCTTTAGTTGTTCCCTCAGATGCTGAATTTATCCCTTTTAATCTTTAAGTCAGACTTCTGATTTTAGACATTTCTGACTCCCTGATCACTTAAAACTTGATCAGCCTGTGGTCATTATCTCTCTCAGTGCTACTATTGCAGTTAGTGTATATTTCTGGATAATTTACAATATGTATTTTCAAACTGCTGTCTGGAATTAGAAGATTGCAGATAACCAGCTTATTAAAGAAACCACACAATTTTTGTTAGATTTAAATAACAACTGCCAAGATTGTCTTGCAATGTCAGTTTGATACTTTGGCAGAAAGTTAAGAACATGCATCATTGAGTGTAACCCACTCAAGCATGTTTTTACTAATTTTGACTTTAAAGTAATTGCGGTTTGTTAGTTTGCATTCAGCAGCAATTTCCCACCAAAATGCCAAAGATTGCTTGACACATGAATTAACCACCATGGAGGTATCATTTCCTTATTTTAAAATATAAATAGTGTCTTGTGAATGAGGATCACTCAGCTTTTGGGGATGGGAAATATTTATTTAGTATATTCCTGCAGCTATCAGCAAAATAACATTGGCAGTGGACCTGATTTTTTCTGTCTTACTCTTATGGAACTGATGTGCCAGGAAAGGGGATAGGGTGTTAGAAAAAGACGATTTAAACAAAGGCATAGTATGGCGGACCATTAAAAGAATTGCCTAGGAATTTTTTTTTAGTTTAATCAACTGACAACTGATAGTTCAACCAGAACATAATAATGGGACACTTCTACTGATTTGTACATGTGCAGTCTAAGAGCAGGTATTAATATGTTTTGAAAGATCATTGGCCCCATCTGGTGGATTATTTTCAAAACTATGCATTTTTGCCATTCTGGCTTTACATTTGCTACAGATAACATTAAACAACTCTCTGCTATCTACTGCTTTCCCTCCCAAAGGGGTAGCGTATAGCCCACAGTTCACATGCATTCCGGCATCATGTTGCATTCTTATTTTAAATTCCCACAATTGTTGTTTTTTGTCTGTCCCCATATCATTACCTCTGAATTAACCCAAGAATCCATTCTTGAATCTCTTCTGTTTTTTTATCTCAATACCACTCCGAGGTGATCTCTTACAAAGAATGACATCAGATTCAAAATGGACTCGAGAGACAATTCTGTATCTCACCACTACCTCTCTTCATTCCTTCATTATTCTGAATTGTCAGATTGGTTGCCTATCATTCAGAACTGGATGAAATGCAATTTTCTCCAGTTAAACGTGAGAGAAACCCAAGCTTTTATCCTTAGTTATCACTATAACTCTGTTCCATTTCCTGGCACATGCTTCAGCTTATACCAGAATGTTTGCAATTTCAGTTTCCAACTGAATCTGAGCTGAGCTTCCAGTTCCATCTCCTGTCCATTAAAAAGATTAGCTACTTTTACCTTTGTGCTCTGCCTAAGTAATCTGCCAATGAAACTTTCATTCATTCCATAGTTTCCTTCCAAAATGACTATTCCATTGATTTCCTGTCTAACCTCTCTTCTATCACCCTCTGTAAACCTGAATTCATGCAAAGTTCTACGGTCTGAAAATCATATCACTCCTGTTCTCTCTGATCACTAAAAATTTAATAATTCTCATTCATATATTCAAATCACTCCATGGATTTGCCCCTTTCTACATCTTTAACCTACTCCAAGTTTACAAACTTTCTGTTTTTCTCAATACTGGCCTCTTTTTCAAACATTTCTTCCTTTGCCTAGCCACTGTTGCAGTTATACAGGGCCTTCGTGAGGCCACACCTTCACTATTGTGTGCGGTTTTGGCCTCCTAGTCTGAGGAAAGACATTCTTGCTATTGTGAGAGTCCACTGAAGGTTCACCAGGTTGATTCTCAATTGGCATATGAGGAAAGATTGGATCAACTGGACCTGTACTCACTAGAATTTAGAAACATATAAAATCCTGATTGGACACCATAGGCTATATGTGGGAAGAATGTTCCTGATGATGGGGAAGTCCAGAACTAGGGGTCACAGTTTCAGAAAAAGGGGTAAGCCATTCAGGACTGAGGTGAGGAAGACTTTCATCACTCAGAAAGTTGTGAACCTGTGGAATTATCTACCACAGAAAGCTGTTGGGGCCAATTCATCAGATATACTCAAGAGGGAGCTAGACATGGCCCTTGAAGTTAAAGAGATGTAGGGATATGGAGAGAAAGCGGGAATGGGATACTGAGATTGCATGATCAGCCATGATCATATTGAATGGTAGTGCAAGCTCAGAAGGCCGAATAGCCTACTCCTGGACTTATTTTCTAAGTGTCTCTGTTTCTGTGCCTTCAGCTGATTGAGATCCACTCCACGGAATACTCTCCTTAAATCACTCTGCCTCAGTCTTTCTTTCAGGCACTCCCCAACCTACATAACATCCTCCTAACATCTCTTACCCCCACCCTCCCCTACTCCTTCCCCCACCAGAACACAATATCCGTGACTTTGGTATGATTCTATTTTCAGCGTTTCTGCTCACTTTACCAGACACGGATGTCATTAGGTTTGCAAAGAATAAATAAAGGTGCCATCACACACAGGCCTAGCTGAGAATTCCTGGATCCAAGCATTTTCCAGATTTTCTACCAGACTTCTGCCAGAAATGTGATCAGGGTCCAAAGGAAAACCTGAGGAAATCTGGCGGCTGTGGGCATCTTTTTCAAATAATGTTGAATTAAGACGTTTAAAGGTTGTTGGCAGCTGGTTTAGTCTTTCACTAAAACTAATCATGGGATACCAGTAATAGGCAATTATTTACACAGTCAAATTGCATTATTTTTTAATTAACTATTGGAATTATTCCAGCTATCTGACTTCTGAGAAAATATTCATAGTATACAAACACTGCTAGTTTCACAATTACTTTAGAATATTTTGAGGTTATGAAAAGTACTCCATAAATGCAGATATTTCTTTTTATAATTCAGGACAGGTATCAACCAGTGCAACATTCCTATGATAGTTTTGCCTACCTGGCTCAAGGTTTTATATTTGCAAAGGATTCTTGAAGGCAAAAAACAGTCTATAAAAACTTTCAGCTCTGGTGTCTGCATCATGATTTCTGTCGGATCTTGATGCATATCTCCCAAATGCATTTCCAATCTCAATGATGCATGCACCAGAAGATTTAAGCCAATGCTCTGGAAATGAAACATCCATTAACATAGAGAGAAATCACGAGAGAAACTCATCAGGTCTAGCAGCATCTGTGGAGAGAAGAACAGAGTTAACATTTTGATTCCAATGGCCCTTTGTCAGAATTGTACTGACAAGGGGTCACTGGGCTCAAATCACTCTATTTGTGTCTCCAATGACACTGCCAGACAGACTGAGTTTCTCCAGCACTTCTGTTTTTGTTTCAGATCTCCAGCCATCTGCTGTTCTTCATTTTATCCATCAACCTAGCCTGTCTGCTCTTACTCATTGGATTTCAAATGGCTGATTATTCTCTGGCTGACTGCATACATCTCTTCTCCTCCCTTAACTTTTCTTCTTTCAGATGAAACATTAAACCAACGTCCCACCTAACCTAGATGAATGACAATGATCCCACAATACTGTTCAAAGAAGAACAGTTCTTCCAGTGACTGACCAACATCTATACTTTATCTTTCATAGTAAAACATTTAAAAGGGACGGGGGAAATGGACTAGGGAAAGTTGATGGTAGAAATGGTCAAGTCCAGTGAGACCTATCTTGACGTTGGGAGCAATTTACTCCACCTTTTATGCTTTTGTTGAGAAGTGTGGTGAGATGAGGAGAAAATATATGAAACTTGGTGATGACCTACTAATGAGAGAGATCACAGCTTGTTACAGTGTTTGTGTTTAGGCTACGGTAATGTGTGTATTTGCTTACATCAAGCCTTGTAGCTCAACAATAATGGACTGAATGGTCACAGTTACATTGGAACAGCTGAAGTATTTTTAAAATACAGATACAGTGAATAAGATATGATAATGTGGACTATTTATCATTTTTGAAACTGTGATTGTCATGGAGTTGTGCTGTGTAAATATCATACAATTGATTAGATCACATTTAAGTGGTGAACAGCAATTGTAAGCTAAAGTATCATGTCAAAGTTTATTCAGTGCAAAAGATGTGTTTTTTTCCAAGGAGACACAGACAAGTCTTTCTGAGTTAATTGATCAAATTGATGTGGAACACATGACACATTTGTGACATTTGTTAACGGTCAGATTGTTCATTTTCTGAAAATTGGATCATGTAAAAGACTTCAAATATTCTTTTGAAGCTTTCTTTATATGGAAACAATATAAAAACAGCTTGCCTCACAGTAAAAATTTAGCTAGCTTGAGGGAAGGTCTATTGACCAACAATGATTTGATTTGATTTGATTTATTTTTGTCACATGCACTGAGATACAGTGAAAAGTGTTGTTTTGCAAGCTCGAGAGGCAGATCATACCATACAAAGTGCATCAGGATAGTAGAACAGAGTGCAGAATACAGTGTTACAGCTGCAGAGAAGATGCAGAGAGAGAGAGACCAACATTAACATTTGAGAGGTCCATTCAAAAATCTGATAACAATGGGGAAGAAGCTGTTCTTGAATGTGACTTTGAAGTTGGAACAGAGCACGTTGATCATCTGTTCTGGTCTGATCTTTGGGACAAGCTCATCTGAAAATATCACTTGTAATAGTAAGTATTTTATTCATAAGATAAGATTTTTTTTACTTTGCTTTATTAAAGGACATTGGGAATATTTCATTGTTAGAACTCCCTTGAGTTACTGATATCCAGAATAAACCTGAAGGATCAGGAGAAATGAGAATGATTATTGGCGAGCCAGCCAGGAGGATTGAAGATAAAGAAATAACCAGGCTAGGTAATGGAAGAGGCAGTTTTTGTAGATATGGCAGAGAATCCATTTAAGGAATGGTGTGTCCAGACTATTTTGAACAGTGAGAATCCAGTCCAGAAAGCCAATGAGTGGACTCAGGGGTCTACTTGTAAGGCATGAATGAGAAAGGCCATTTGGTTAATAACATTGCAAAGGAAAGAAAATAATTCACCACAAGAGATAAAGGAACTGGACGAAAACTAGAAGGGAGGATGGAAGTTGTAGAAAAGTTATTGAAGCAACATGAGGAGGGGAAGTGGGAACAAATAGAGGAATCAAACAAATATGAGTGAGGAACAGAGAAATGGTATAGCTGATTGCAATTTGTTGAAAGTCAGTGTATCAATGATCAACAGTACCATGACAGTCTGAAAGAAAAGGAATTTTCACAATGCTGCAGAGCTGAGGATTTAGAATAGCAATGGGCAGACCTGAAAATTGCTTATCAGAGCCTGGTCAAAGAAAAGTCTTAAAGACAATATCAGGAGGAGAATCATTTCAGGATAAAGTGGATAAACTACAGGAGGCTCTGAGCTAGTCAGAGGATGACAGCAGGGATGTTCAGGGTACTGGACAGTCAAGTGTATGGACCTCATCCCAGAACACCTGTAAATACCAACCGATAGTCCCTGTGATACAGAGCCAACATAAACCAGGTTCAAATAGGCTGGATGGGATAATAGAACATGATTACATGGTACCATATACCCCTGTACAATTATGAAGAATGGCTGAAACCTTCATTAATTAGACTTTGGGAAGGACCTGTTCCGATATTTCCAGAAGTTGGATCAGACAGCTTTCCCCCATAATTTGGAGGAACTAAAAAGTGTTTTTATCTACCTTATCCAGTAGCCTGTTTGCTGTGCTCCCCACTACTCCTAAACAAGGAATGAAGAAATATGTTGCACTGCAAACTGATGTGCTAGATGCCATGGATGGCATTCAGGGAATACCGACCAAGCTCTTAGATAATTTCCAACAAGGCCGAAAGAGTCTCCTGTTTCAAATGTGGATCGATTTTAGACAGCCATTCCTGGGGCTGTCAAATGCAGAAATGAACTTACACATGTTGCTTTAATATATATTCAGGCTATACTTGAGGAATTTGATCCTCTGGCCACTAATAATGCAGAAGCTGCAGTGTTGAGGAAAGTAACTCCTTATTTGAAAAAGAGACAATGGGAAAAGCATGTAGGGCCTTAACGGAAGGTTATGGAGGAAGTGCATTAAGTAAAAAGTAGACCTTTACTCTGAAAGAGATCTGGCCTGGTAAGCAGGTATCAGCCTTGAGGCCAAATCTGAGGAAGGGAAGATTATGACAAAAAAGAGGGGAATCGGTCAATGATCTGATGACTGGTTTTAATACATGAGTGCCAGTGATTAACTGCATAAATTTGGCTAATCTATATAAAAGGTTAGGACCCTATGGCCCAGTTAAAGGGAATCTTGAAGTCAGGCCAGTAGATCCTGATGGAGGAATGACAGAATTTCCAGTAACTAGGGTCCCAAGGTCAATCCCTACCTGGCAATAACAATTAACGCATTGCTCAAGGCCCAGAGGCTGCATGAGGAGCAACTGGCACAAAATGATGTTTGTTTTACATGAGGTCACTGAGCAGTAGAGCAGAGCCAGGAAAATTTGCAATAGATACATTTGGGGGAAGTTCCTTCTGGATCACTAATGACTAGCTCAACAGCTTCATATCAGGATCAATGATGTGACTAGTTCCCAATGCAGGAGATTAACACGTGTATTTGGCCAAGGCTGATTGTGTGGCTAAAGGTGGAATATTGATATAAGTAGTGTTAGTTATTCCCATAATTGTAGGGAAAGAGAAACGCAGATTTACCATGAAAGAAACATTGGAGTCGTACAAGAGAAACATCACGTTTTCTACAGCTACATTCACCCAATACACTGTAGTCAACAGATGTGATTACGGTATAAACCCTGATTTTGTGTAGGATGGGGAAAGTAGCTATCATCTGTGCCCACCTTATCTCCATCACAGAGGAAACTTTGTGTGGTTTTAACGTTTCTGTTGAATGTACTATGCAAATAGTCTCAGCTTTATGGGAGTCATGTTCCCACCTATGAAAGGATAAAAAATGCGGGCACCGATTCATAAAAAAGGAACAATGACGTGAGGAAAAGATTTTCCATGCAGTGACTGCTTAGGGTCAAAAATGCCCTGAGAGTGCGATGGATGCAGATTCAATCAAGACATTCAAAGGGAAATTAGATGGTTATTTGAAAATGAAGAATGTACAGGACTATAGGGAGATGGTAGGAGAATGGCATCAGGTAAGACACTCATTTGGAGAACTGGCACAAATACTATAGGCTGAGTGGCCTCCTTCTGCCCTGCATCAAGCTTGATGAACCAGAAAACTAAAATGTAATGACTCAATGGCTGTCCTTCATTGTCTGTCTCACTGCTAACACATCTCTGAAAGTAAATAAGATAGCAAACATTGTAAAAGGCTGCCACCCTGAACATGCAGCAAATTCAATTAATCAGATGCTTTTTCACTGAATGATAAATAATGGCTCAAAAATGATGCTTTTTAATACATTCAGCTACTTTGCATCACCCTCCAATTTTCCTCTTTCCCAACATGCACATGAATTTAAACCCCTTGGATTGGGTGAGTGTCACACCGAACCATAAAATGCACTATTGTAACATGAGTTCAGAATCATAAAGTCAGTTGATCATTTTATGGGAGGTATAGTGATTGGAATGAGTTTGGCCAGGTAGATCTCATTGAGTATGAGTTCCCTGATTGAGCTGTTAACTTGTCCAATCAAGAAGCCCTGGCTGACAGATATAAACAAGAGTCTCAGGTGTGTCAGGGCGAACCGAGAACTGGAAGGGGCATGGGGTGGACCGAGAGCCGCAAGGTGGGTAGGGGCGGGCTGCCTTAGAGTGGCTGGAAGGTGGGAGGGACGGGGGCTTGCTGGGTCTGTATTGTCTGCACTTTTTTTTATGTAACTGGATTGTCTTATGTATAAAGGTCATTGTTGTTGTCTTTTTATATTTGAAACTGGGATTTGTGGTTTGTCCTCATTTCCCTGTAAACTGGCTGAACAGTAGGGTCTGGGGCCCAGCTTTGCTGCTCCTCTCCCTTGTAAAATTGCTGTTGTATACAGCTGTAAATGTTAACTGTTCTTTGTAAATTGTTTTGTAATTTGTTTAATAAAATATTATAAACAACAGTCTCAGGTATGTCAGGGCGGACCGAGAACTGGAAGGGGCATGGGGTGGACCGAGAGCTGGAAGATGGGTAGGGGTGGGCTGCCTTCGAGTGGCCAGAAGGTGGGAGGGACTGGGGGGAGGGGGGGCTTCCTGGGTTTCTGGGGGTCCGTATTGTATGCACTTTTCTTATGTAATCGGACTGTCTTGTATGTACAAATGTCATTGTTACTGTTTTGTAATGATTGAAACTGGGATTTGAGGGTTCTCATTTCCCTGAAAGCTGGTTGAATAGCAAGGTTTGGGGCCTGGCTTTGCTGCTCTTCTCCCTTGTAAAATTGCTGTTTCTCTGTATACTGCTGCAAATGTTAATTGTTTTGTAAACTGTGAATTACTTGATAAAATAAAAAAAACAAAATTCTCAGGTGTGTCAGGGTGGACCGAGAACTGAAAGGTGTGTAGGGGCGGGCTGCCTTGGAGTGGCTGGAAGGTGGGAGGGACGGGGGGATACTTGCAGGGTTTCTGAGGCCTGTTGTTTTATGCATTGTTTTTTATGTAATTTGATTGTCTTGTATGGACAAATGTCATTGTTATTGTTTCGTAATGAGTGAAATTGGGATTTGAGGTTTGTCCTCATTTCCCTGAAAACTGGTTTAACGGTAGGGTTTGGGGCCTGGCTTTGTTAATGTTAATTGTTTTGTAAACTGTGTACTGTTTAATAAAATTTAAAAAAAACAGGAGTCTCAGGGATTCTGCTCTAGTGACAGTTCTGAGTTAGCTGGTTAGAGCCCATGTCCTTTGCCCATGAAAATAAGGGGTGACTCGGTGATGGGATACCAGCCTCCATGGAGTTACATCAGGGGGCAAGCAGACATCAAATTCAGGGGCACCCCCTACCTAATACATTTTTTTTAATTAAATCAGTTATGACCTTGTGAAACATGACAAGGATGATTATTAAAAGGTATCACTTGTCTGTCTTTTAGCCCAACGGAAGCCTTGTGAGAATTGGATAAAACTGAGGTAAAGGACCCCATGGAAATTGCCTGCTCCACTAAAGACTGATCCTCTTTTGGGAAATGAAGAGAAGGAGAGAGTGGATGGCAGTGAGCCATGGCCAATTACAATCTGCGAGCCAGGCAAAGGAGGAACCCAGTGCTGCTGCACACCCTGAAAACCCAGACAACCAGCTACAAATGGAGACAAGCTTACTCTGTGGGATGACAATATGTTTCTTTCCTCTGTTTATTTCCAGGAGCGCTCTTACACACAAATCATCCATGGTTTTTTTTATCTCTTTACCACCGCCTATAAATCACCCATTTCTCTATTGATTACTTTATGCTGCAAAACCCGTTAGCAGCAGTGAGATGTGAATATAGGCAGAAGCTCAAATACCTGAAGCTATCCCAGATCCAGTGACTTTGAAGATTGCAATTATTTCAACAGACAGTGATGTCTATATGATATGATGGCAAGGGAGATCAGCTCCAACTGCATTAAGATTACTCTATGCCAGTATCTCAAAGATGACTATCCCAGTTACCTTCCCATTGATGCATGTGACTATTAAGACACCTTCAGGCCAGCCTGGTGCTTTCATGTACCGCAAGTTGTTCCCATTCCTTAAAGGTGCAGCCAGCACATTTTCACTGGTAAAGAATTCTGCAGGTCTGTGTGCAGTACAATTGGAACAGTATATCCTGAGACCCTCACAGAAAAGACTCTTAATCTCACACCACAATAGGATGAATGGATTTTTGACAACTAGATATACATTGCATGTTTACAGAATCATTCAGCAAAATGTGATTAAAGTGGGAATTATTTAATAAATCTGTGAACAGCAGGATCCATGAAGATATGAAAAAGACTATTTTATCTCCTCATGGTTATATCTCATGGAATACAGGGAGAACTAGCTATTTGGAAACTGGCTCAATGGGAGAAGACAAAGGGTGATGGTGCAGGATTGCTTTTCAGACTGGAGATCTGTGACCGGTAGTGTGCCACAAGGATTGGTGCTGCGTCCACTGCTTTTCATCATTTATACAAATGATTTGGATATGAATATAGGAGGCATAGTTAATAAATTGGCAGATGACACCAAAATTGAAGGTGTATTAGACAGCGGAGAAGGTTACCTCAGAGTAAAATGGAATCTTGATCAGATGAGCCAATGGACTGAGGAGAGGCAAATGGAGTTTAATTTAATGCGAGGAAAAGCAAATCCTCACCATTAAGAACTCATACACTTAATGGTGAGGTCCTGGGGAGTGTTCCTAAACAAAGAGACCTTGGAGTGCAGGTTCATAGTTTATTGGAAGTAGAGCCGCAGGTAGATAGCATAGTGAAGAAGGCCTTTGGTAGGCTTTCCTTTATTGGTCACAGCATTGAGTATAGGAGTTGGGTAGGCATGTTGTGGCTGTACTGGACACTAGCTAGGCCACTTTTGGAATATTGCATGCAATTCTGGTCTCCTTCCTATTGGAAGGATGTTCTAAAACTTGCAAGGGTTCAGAAAAGATTTACAAGGATGTTGCCAGGGTTGGAGGATTGGTGTGATAGGGAGAGGTTGAATAGGCTGGGGCTGTTTTCCCTGGGGCATCGGAGGCTGAGGTGTGACCCTATACAGGTAATACAATCATGAGGGGCATGGATAGGATAAATAGACAAAATCTTTTCCCTGGGGTGGGAAATTCCAGAACTAAAGGGCATAGGTTTAGGGTGAGAGGGGGAAGATGTAAAGGTACTTAAGGGACAACTCTTTCTCCCAGAGGGTGGTACGTGTATGGAATGAGCTGCCAGAGGAAGTGGTGGAGGCTGGTACAACTGCAACATTTAAAAGGCATCTGCATGGGTTTAGAGAGATATGGACCAAGTGCTGGCAAATGGGACTAAGTTAGGTTCGGGTATCTGGTCGGCATGGACGAATTGGATCGAAGGGTCTGTTTCCATGCTGTACATCTCTATGACTGTATGACTCTATCTGCAAAAGGCAGAAATTCTCCTTTTAGCTCCAAAAGGCAGGAATGCTCCATTTCAGCTGCAAAATGCAGAGAAAACTTTCTACTAGAGAGCAGAAGAACTATTATTAGTGCAAAATAAACCCTTTTAAGCAAGAAAATGTTATAATCATTTTGACATGGCATCAGAAATATTATGGCCAGGAAGACTTAATTTGAGAGATGGACTGAACAGAAAACAGAATTGGAAATCTTAGAGAAAGCAAATGCCAGCAAAGCTTCAAAGGCAAAGCAAGCAATTAGTTAACCAAGAAAAGTATAAACTCACCCCTGCCTTGAGCCAATAGACAAATCTATAATTGATGCAACTTAGAGTGCAACACAGGTTGATGAACAAATTGCTATGACATTTTAAGTCTGATATTAGATGTGGAGATGATTCAAGTCAAGCAGAATATTTAGCTTCCGTATCTTCCCAGGAGGAATCCTCAGTAACCGTAATAGAAATCATACTAAGCCAGAAGAAATGTTCAAATAGCAGAACTGAGGAAGTGAGTACTAATAATGCTGTTGCTAAGAGTGAATGGGAGTCCAAATCAATCAATATGTTGAAGTAAAAGGCTTAACTACTTCAGTATGAATTACAGGCTAATTGAGAATAAAAATCTTCTGACATCATGTGAAGATCTGGTGCACCAATCTCTATGGAAGCCACCAGCATTGAAAAGAAATGACCAATGTCAAATGATTCAAGGCACCATAAGGCAGAAACTACCTGTCTCAGTAGGGAAGACATCTTCCATGAAAGGAATCCAAGAGCTTAAAGGTCCTCCAGTTTAAATTGACCTCCAGACCTCAGATAGAGTCATAGAGATGTACAGCAGGGAAACAGATCCTTCGGTCCAACCCGTCCATGCTGACCAGATATCCCAACCCAATCTAATCCCACCTGCCAGCACCCGGCCCATATCCCTCCAAACCCTTCCTACTCATATACCCATCCAAATGCCTCTTAAATGTTGCAATTGTACCAGCCTGTTCAGCCTCTCCCTATAACTCAAATCCTCCAACCCTGGCAACATCCTTGGAAATCTTTTCTGAACCCTTTCAAGTTTCACAGCATCTTTCCGATAGGAAGGAGACCAGAATTGCATGCAATATTCCAACAGTGGCCTAACCAATGTCCATACAGACGCAACATGACCTCCCAACTCCTGTACTCAATATTCTGACAAATAAAGGAAAGCATACCAAACGCCTTCCTCACTATCCTATCTACCTACGACTCCACTTTCAAGGAGCTATGAACCTGCACTCCAAGGTCTCTTTGTTCAGCAACACTCCCTAGGACCTTACCATTAAGTGTATAAGTCCAGCTAAGAGTTGCTTTCCCAAAATGCAGCGCCTCACATTTATCTGAATTAAACTCCATCTGCCACTTTTTAGCCCATTGGCCCATTTTGTCCAGATCCTGTTGTAATCTGAGGTAACCCTCTTCGCTGTCCACTACACCCCCAATTTTGGTGTCAACTGTAAACTTACTAACTGTACCTCTTATGCTCGAATCCAAATCATTTATGTAAATGACAAAAAGTAGAGGACCCAGCACTGATCCTTGTGGCACTCCACTGGTCACAGGCCTCCAGTCTGAAAAACAACCCTCCACCACCACCCTCTGTCTTTTATCTTTGAGCCAGTTCTGTATCCAAATGGCTAGCTCTCCCTTTATTCCATGAGATCTAACCTTGCTAATCAGTCTCCCATGGGGAACCTTGTTGAACACCTTACTGAAGTCCATATAGATCACATCTACTGCTCTGCCCTCATCAATCTTCTTTGTTACTTCTTCAAAAAACTCAATAAAGTTTGTGAGACATGATTTCCCACACACAAAGCCATGTTGACCATCCCTAATCAGTCCGTGCCTTTCCAAATACATGTACATCCTGTCCCTCAGGATTCCCTCCAACAACTTGCCCACCACTGAGGTCAGGCTCACCAGTCTATCATTCCCTGGCTTGTCTTTATCGCCCTTCTTAAACAGTGGCACCATGTTTGCCAATCTCCAGTCTTCCGGCACCTCACCTGTGACTATTGATGATACAAATATCTCAGCAAGAGGCCCAGTAATCACTTCCCTAGCTTCCCACAGAGTTCTCGGGTACACCTGATAAGGTCCTGGGGATTTAACCACCTTTAACCGTTTCAAGACACCCAGCACTTCCTCCTCTATAATCTGGACATTTTGCAAGATGTCACCATCTATTTCCCAGCAGTCTATCTCTTCCATATCCTTTTCCACAGTAAATACTGATGCAAAATATTCATTTAGTATCTTCCCCATTTTCTGTGGCTCCACACAAAGGCTGCCTTGCTGATCTTTGAGGGGCCCTATTCTCTCCCTGGTTACCCTTTTTTCCTTAATATATTTGTAAAAACCCTTTGGATTCTCCTTAATTCTATTTTCCAAAGCTATCTCATGTCCCCTTCTTGCCTTCCTGATTCCCCTCTTAAGTATACTCCTACTTCCTACATAACATTCATCCACTCAGTAAAGTAACTTTCTCAAAATTTGAAGATAATGTATTCCAGGAGAGAAGAGCTTTTATGGTGCAGTGATAGTATCCCTACCTCTGGGCCAGGTGGCCAGGTCCCATCTGCTACAGAGGGTGTGTAGTAGCATCCCAGAGCAAGGTGATATGGATGGTGTACTGGTTAGCTACGGATGCCTCACAGATCCAGGAGCCCAGGTTCAATTCTGGCTTTCGGCAACTATTTGTGTGTACTTTGCACATTTGCCCCATGTCTTGTGTGGGTTTCCTCCAGGTGCTCTGGTTTCATCCCACAGTCCAAAGATATGCAGGTTAGGTTGATTAGCCATGCTAAATTGCCCTGTAGTGTCCAGGGATATACAGGCTAGGTGGATTAGCTATGGGAAATGTGGGTTTGCATCGGTTGGTTGTTGCAGACTGGATGGACCACAAAGCCCCTGTAGGGATTCTAATAGAATAGTGAAGTCTCCATATTGCCTGAATTTATAAAGCCAGAAACTTGGGGTGAGATGGGCAATGGTAAATTAAATTCTCTCGATAGGTGTACAATATTAATAATGAAATAAAAGCTGGGGAAGGATTTGTATATGATTCTGAAAAGGTTAATAAAGTGGTGAAAGCACTAATAGCAATGAAAATGTCAGATGAAATTGTGGGCACAACAGCTTAAGATCTCAAAGGAATGAGACCTAATATCTGATCATCTTCAAAGTCTCTGTAACATAACTGTCATATTGTTATGGATCAGACTAGACCCCTCAAAACATTTTAAGAATGTAGTCGAGACCCTATTTCTTATTTTTAAAGGCAAGTGTGAAGTGTCTATTCCAGATGTGATGTGACTGGTCCAAATACTTAACACTAAGCAAAGTCCAATTTATTTAAACACTTTAGTTCAAACACAACCAAAAACAGAGGAATTTAGAATAACTTAACTGGAAATGTAACAGAATACCAAGTTACAGCAACTATTACCAATTAACTGTTCCAATAAAGTATCATCCCATAAACATAACCCTTGGCAAAAAAAAAATGAAATTTCAGGCACAGATTCTCACGTGCAGTTCTCCAGTCCAGCAGGAAAGAACATCAAGAGAAAATTCAGAGAGAATAGCAGCCAGGAGACATTCATCGAAGCGTCCAACTCTGTTGAGATCCCAATAGCTTTTGATGCTACTGAAAAAACCAAAACCCAGAAATCTGAATCTGTAACAGCTAGCCGCACCCATTCAGGCTGTTAAAAAAAACACAAGGCCCCCCCAAGCTGTTTACTCAAGTAGTCTTCAGTAGCCAGCTTTATATCTCTGCCTTACAACCTCTCTTCAAAAATACCAGGACAAAATAACCTCTTAAAGTGACAGCATTGTCACAATACCAATATAACCTGTAACTTGTACAGGGAATAAACTATATCTTCAGTTTGAATCCCGTCACTGCTACCATGTGGTGGGTACACTCAAATCAAATCGGTACACCATATAGCCTGTGTATTTTTTAAAAATCTACACCTCTCAATATTACAGGTGTTCTACCATATTCCTCTTTCAGTGTAGAGATCTGCAGCAATTGTTTGATCTACTGTGGTAGAGGAAAGCCACTTACTTTTCAATCCAAAAAATGATCTTATAATCAACAAGCGGTGGTTTATTGCATGTTAGCAACTATTAAAAGTTACTTGATACAACAGATATTGTTACGGGTACAATGAGGAGGTCTTGGATGTTCAGTTGCAGTCCTTTGAAAATCAGCCTTTATTGCCCACCTCTAATTGCCCAGAGAGCAGCTAAGAGTCAACACATTACTGGGGTGGAGAAACATAAAGACTGGATAAGGTAACGACAGCAGATTTTCTTCTCCAAATTATAGTAGTGAACCAAATAACTGTAAGGCCAGCTTTTTATTGACTTCAAATTTTCACCACCTGCCATTTAAACTGACATCATCAGAACATTAGCCTAGGAGTCTGGATGATTAGGCCAGCAACATAACTACGACTCCATCACCTTCCCCATGCTGTAATTGCTATTCTATCCTCCCTCCATGACAAGTGCAGTCAATTAACTAAATTGGAAATAGCTATCAAACATATATCTGTCCATTGCCCTGAGCAATCACAAATTCCAAAAGTGGAGTCACAAGTAGATAGGATAATGAAGAAGGTGTTTGGTATACTTTATTGGTCAGAATATTGCGTACTGGAGTTGGGAGGTCATTGGTTAGGCTATTTTTGGAATATTGCATCCTATTCTGCTCTCCCTACTACAGAAGGATGTTGTGAAACTTGAAAGGGTTCAAAAAGATTCACCAGGATGTTGGCAGGATTGGAGAGTTTGAGCTATAGGGAGAGGCTGAGTAGGCTGGGGCTGTTTTCCCTGGAGCGTCGGAGGCTGAGGGGTGACCTTATCTAGATTTATAAAATCTTGAGAGGCATGGATAGAGTAAATAGACAAGGTCTTTTCCCTGGGGTGGGGGAGTCCAGAACTAGAGGGCATAGGTTTAGAGTGAGAGGGGAAAGATTTAAGAAAGACAAAAGGGGCAACATTTTCATGCAGAGGTGGTGCGTATATGGAATGAGCTGCCAAAGGAAGTGGTCGAGGCTAGTACAATTACAACATTTAAAAGGCATCTGGATGGGCATATGAATAGGAAGGGATTGGAGGGATATGGACCAAGTGCTGGCAAATGGGACTAGATTAGGTTGGGATATCTGGTTGGCATAAATGGGTTGGACCAAAGGGTCTGTTTCTGCACAATATATCTGTATGACTCTATGACTCTTTACAGTAGTTAATGTCATCAAATATCTAAGTGTATTTCAACTGGTTGGATTCACAAAGTAATGATTAGAATGGTTATTATTATTTGGAAGCATCCTGTTGACATTTTTTTTAAAATGTTGGCATTGCATTACAGCTCTAAACCAAATACAGACTTTTCAAAGCATATCAAGTTCTCTGAGATTCCGTACCGATCAAGTGAGCATTGAACAACACACTATTTGAAGTTCTCATGAATAAGTGCACTCTGTTGTACATGGCACCCTTAATAATCACTTCTTGCCAGTACCACTGCATAAGGCTGGTACATTATCAAGTTGACCCCTTGACTTCAAGTACTTTTCTGCATAAGAAGTGCAGCATTTCAAAATGGAAGAAATCTGTCATTTTCAACTGCAGCTTTGCCTGAGATAGAGTATGCTGCAATTAATATGGAGTAATTTGCTCATAGTTCAAGACAAGAATTAGTTTTAGTAATAGCTGCTTGGTAAAGAAGCAGACTTCCTAAGCACAGGATTAACAAAATTCTTCACGGAGAAACCTTGATTTTTTTCAAAGTCTTTCAAGTTCTCAACACTGGAGAGATTACGACTGCTTAAAGCAGACTTGGCTTTAAAAAACTACAAAGTATTTTAGAAAAGGATTTCGAATTGCCAGACCTCTGTTGAAGAGGGAAGAGTTCTATAATGTAGGATTATTTAAAGCATAAACTTCAAAAATAATTAGTTTAGCAGGTTTGGGTCAATGCAGGCTAACATGTTGAAGAGGCAGCTTCGTAGGAGCTAATATGCATTTTTCTCCTGCTAATTATCCTGGAGATTCAAAGTGTGGATGAAAGGAAAATATTCTCACTTTTTCCAAACTGAAGGGTCATAATAGGTGTTAAACAAAGATTATTACCTGAGAAAGTTTAGTAAAATACAAGCAAATTACTTAATTGTTTTATTGCTTGTTATTGTTTAATGCCCTTCCATTCACTCTTCACAAATGTCATTTGAAAGCAGGTTGTCAGGTTTGTAAATTTTCAGTAAATGAGTGGAATGAGTTTCTATGTAGCCTTCATTCAAGTATATTTTTAATATATAAGGGATTATCTAGCTAAAGCCAAAGTTCATGAAACATTATGTAATATACCAAACTGAGAATCACAAAATAATTAAAAGTCTGAGAGCGCAAGCCAAGTTAAATGCCTGTGCTTTTGTTCCCAATTTAGGGCAATGGTTCCTTTCTTTAGCTTATGTAGTCGAAAATTGGGCAAATCATGCAGCACTCTCTGTTATTCAGAATGCAACGGTTTTTCTGGATTGCAATAAAGGCATCAAAGTATGTTGCCTTGATAGATTATTTGGAGAAAACTAATCTGACAAAGTGTCATGCCACCGGTACTGAATACTATTGTGTTCCTTAGGCCCAACATAATTCTTGAATTGCATGAAAGGTAGAAATAACAATTTGAAAAGAAATTTGGTCCAGATTTTAACTGCAGGGCAGTTGTTGGCAGCTGAGTTTTAACATTGGTTCGCAAAACTATGTCTTTAGTTCCCACATGTAATTTAAGTGCCAAGTACCAGAATCCAATTTATTTCAGATGGGAAATTCAGGTAGTGCTAATGATATCAGGAAAGTATTGATTTTAGCTATCAGGCTGTGCCAGTGTAGTCCTGTGATAAGGAATGGAGGAAGAGACAGTAGCACCTTCAACTAACATTGTGGGGTTTCAAAGTACGCTACCACACCATTGGCCCATGAAAAGTGGAAACTCAAAGCTCGGTTCAACTGGTGGGAAATTTACTGCCACCTCACACTCACCTTGCCACATAGGAGTTGCACATTGGTTCCAGTAATCAGGGCTGATATTCATATGTGAAAATGGACTCTGCTGTGAAGGTCTCCTCCCCATCTCCTCAGATAAAAATTGTGGAGTCTTTATTTCCCACCAGCAATGCAAGAGCAAACTCCAACATTTGTATCTTTTCTTCATATGTTACTCTACAGAACCAAACCGCTTTAGTGACTATGCATTTTTTTATGAATAAAGCATGCTTTTGAAATAAGAAAAGGTTCTCCCAGGTGTTAAATGGGGGTCAGTTCAGTTATTGGATCCTGCAGTGTCTCAAATCCATGTAAATATAGTCTTGCACAATTAAGAAATGTCTTTGGTTTGATGGTTGATAGAGTCAAACTCCAATGTTTGTTTGTTTTCTTCATGGGCTACTCTACTGAACTGAACTGCTTTAGTGACAATGTATGAATATAAAGATATTTTTATAACTAAAGTATATTTTTGGAATTAAAACAAAAGACCTCACTATCCTGTTTGGTTTCTGCTAACTAGGTCAGATTGAAAGTGTTCCATTTTGATATCATCAAAAAGGAATATAGTTCCATTCTTCCTTAGATTCAACATAACTAGCCTGGGGTTCAACACAACCTAGTTCATGCTTTACAATACAGAGGAACCTCAATTATCCAGCATTGGATTATCCGGCAAGATCGCAAGGTTCCAATGCTTGTCTAAATTATGTTATCCAGCATTTGATTATCCAGAATTTGACTAACCAAACAAAATGCTCCCTGCCCATGTCCTTCGGATATTCAAGGTTCCTCTGTATAAGAAAATACCTATGTAAAACTAACTCCTGCACCAACAAATTTCTCCTACGTGTAAGATGAAATCTTCCATTAATATCATTTTTTTTTAAAGTGCAACAAGCCAGCAATCTGGTAGCATCTAGGAAAGAGACAATTCCAAGAGTTCTAAATGGCAACTCACCCTGCAATAGGGAAGAAGCCTATTTTTAAGCTTTGCGATAGGTCACCTAGAACAGATAATGAAGTGGAGCTTAAAGGTTAGAAGCAGTAAGGATGTAAAACAGAGAAAGAAGCAGGTTTCATGTTAGGACCTCTGCTGTTAGCTATATTTCTGGGAAGGTAGTTGTGAATTACACAGAGTCTATGGAGGGAGCTTAATGTGACAATTAACCAATCAATCAATCAGGTGGGAAGGCCAATGGCTGTCGACTGGGTAAGCCATGAGGCAATCAGAAAAAATCTGCAAGAACTATGCTCCAATGCAAATGTGAGAGTGGGTTTGAAAGTCCCACAAATAGTATTTGCTTCATGAAACTGAGCAAGACTGGAGCTTAGGGCAGAAAACTCAGGACTGTCTTGTGGAAGTTGGCAGTCAATCAAGAGCTGAAGCTATGCTTGTGAATTACTAGTGGAGTGCTGTTTTCAAGTCAGGGAGTGTAGACTCAGAAAATGAAGCTGCCTGAATAGCCTGGCTCAGTGGTTAGCACTACTGCCTCACAGCATCAGGGATCCTGGTTTAATTCCAGCCTTGGGTGGTTGTCTGTGTGGATTCCAAAGATATGTAGGCTAGTTGGATTGGTTGTGCTACATTGTCCATAGTGTCCAGGGATGTGTAAGTTAGGTGGATTAACTATGGGAAATATAGGGGGATGATTCTGGGTGGGATGCTCTTTGGAGAGTTGGTGTGGACCTGTTGGGCTGAATGGTATGTTTACACATTGGCCAGATTCTATAAAGAGACAAACATTGAGGTGGTCAATGGCAGGGTACATATTATTGGGGAGTTACAAGACTAGATCAGCAAAAGTAAAGAATTGAAATCCCTTAAGAAAATGAATAAGATTTGATAATGTACTGGACTATTAATGTCTTTGGAGTGTGGGGGGGACGGTATTTGATTTCATTTACTATTTGATGTACATTGTGTGCTATATGATCACAGTGTAACCCATGTTTATCTCATGTTAATTTAAGTTGTTAGAACTGTTATACATGTATTATTAATTATATTGTTGTTCTAACATTGTATAGTAGTGTTCATTTCATTATGACCAAGATGAGATGAGTGCACTGTCTTCCTTTAGTCACACTACTTTGCTGGTCACAATGTAAATGTAATTGTTTTACCCGGTTCCTGATATAACGAATTACATACTTTCTCATTATTAGACATAGAATTTTTTAAAATCCACCATGTAGTCTTTTTCAATAAACAAACAAAACGTAATCCACAAAGATGTACAACTGGTTCACACAGTTTATAATAAAGTCAGTTCTGCTATAATGCAGTAGTTCCTTTCTTGTGCAATCCCACATTATAAGAAAATTGCGTAATAGCAGCACCATTTAAACTAGTGGGGCTGAAATTGTGTTGTAACCAATACATGCATTGAAAGTTTGCACTTTAGAAACAGTGTCCCCAATACTGTACATCAATTGTGTTACAGCAAATTTGTGTTAACGAAACACGCGTTACAGCAGAATGACTTGTATGAAGCTATAAATGTTTTCACCTCTAATTAACCTAAAACACATGCATAAACTCACAAACATGCATCTGACAACCAGATAAAGTGAAAAAAATGGATTCCTGTCTGCAAAATTTCATAAAAATTGACCAATAAGGCTTGAGTTGTTCCAGTGGCTATCAGTCTGATTTTCTTGTACACAAACAGAAATGTCACTGAACAGATGTGGTGGTCTCTGGGATCTTTACAAAAATATCAACAAACTCTTTCAGAGGATTCTTATACAAGAACTGCTAAACCACGATGCCAGCTACCAATTAAGATAGACAACCAGGCTTCTTTTCCTGAAACAGGAGAACTGAACAGGGAGGCTTCTTTCTGAGAGCAGGCGTCTCCCATTACTACCCAAAGCAGAAACTAGAACTTGGCAGTTACAAACCCATGAAATAAACAAACACGTCACAAACATGTGACTGTTAAATGCCTTATTAAAAGAATTGTTCCAAAGTCCTTTCATTGACCTCTTTAAAAACAATCCATACATCCAACAATCTACAAATCTCCAATTCAAGTCCACAAAAATTCTTAAATACGAAACCTTCCTAACAATTGTTACTTGTTAAAATCAGTGGAATCATTTTGCTTTATTTTCTTAGCAAGTCCCCTGGATCTCACATTTTGCCTAATTTTTAAAAAAGTTATAGGTCCCTAGCTAGATCATAACATAAATTTGGTAGTCTTATCCAGGATTGCAACATAATTTGGGGCTCATCTGAGATTTGAAAGTACAGACAAATGCAAGTCCTGGGATATGCTGAAGTGAAGGCTGGTTACGATTTTTGTAATGAATTTTACCATACATATTTAAAAGCTAAATGGTTTTGTTAGTAGCTATGACTTCTACACAGGGAAAATTTACAGTTGAGAAAATAATCAATGCTAGGGTAATAGCATTAGGAGAAAATTTGAAGATAGAAGATAAGGTGGGGGGGGGGGGTGATAGATGGAGATGCAGTGCAGAGAGAGAGAGAAAACAACAGTTATACAGACAAAGAAATGACTAAAGGTCAGCCTGGGGGAATCAATAGCTGTTAATTGGGAAGTGATCAGGCTCCCAGACCCATCTGCTCCATCCCATATGACCAACTACATATTTCTTTCTTTATTTTATTTTCTTCATTTAACTTTGGAATTAACTTAATTTTACCTTCTTTCTGTGGCTGCTGTGCTGGAGTGAGGTTGCGGAGAGGAGCTGTTGAGCAGTAAATCTGATCCATTCCTCATGGCCATGGTGGTTGCAGCTTGAGCAACTGTTCCAGTGTCAATGGTGGGGTCCATTCTTTTCCTCTGGCATTTTCACAGCATCTGCAATGGTGGCAGAGTGAATGGTCTCCCAATCCTCAGGAGTTAACTTGGACGGTCTCACAATCCTTGAGAGTTGGGTCCTAGCTATGGCAGCAGTGAGTGCGGCTTCCTCCTTGGTGTTGTCGCCTCAGGGAATAGTTTTGCAGCTGCTGAGTGTGGGCAGTGTGCCATAGCCACTTAAGAAATCAAGAAGCTGTGAATGGAACCAAAAATGAAATTTGTCTTTGTGTGAATTATTTCTTTCTATAACTTATATAATTAAAATGGCACCAGATTATGGTGACTTATACGCATTTTTCTGTATTTTTGTAAATATACTAACAGTAAATTCCATGCAATGCTATACAGAGGAGACCACATTGAGAGTAGCAAACAGAATAGTCTAGATAGAGTGAAGTGCAGGTAAATCATCTGGAAGATGTGTCTGGAACCCTGGATAGTGAGGAGAGAGCAAGTATTACACCTTCTGTGATTGTTTGGGGATGTAGGGAGATGTTGAGAATGGAGGAGGAGGAATGGACCAAGGTGTTCCAGGGGGAACAGTCCCTGCGGAAGGCTGATAAGTGAAGGGAG
The DNA here is from genome assembly GCF_037043375.1 of Chiloscyllium plagiosum. Taxonomy (NCBI): domain Eukaryota; kingdom Metazoa; phylum Chordata; class Chondrichthyes; order Orectolobiformes; family Hemiscylliidae; genus Chiloscyllium; species Chiloscyllium plagiosum. The sequence continues at coordinate 73,271,690 of NW_028270140.1, forward strand.
GGGAATATGTGCCTGGTGGTGGCTTCCCACTGGAAGAGTTAAAAATGGTAGTTAATAATCCTTTGTGTTTAGATGCTGGTGGTATAGTAGGTGAGGATGAGGGGGACCCTTTTGCTCTTGTGGGAAGGAAGAGAGGGGGTGAGGGCTGACGCGTGGGAGATGGGTTGGACCTGTCTGAAGGCCCTGTCAATCACAGTTGTGGGGAATCCTTGGTTGAGAACAAAAGTAGACATTTCACCTCCCTTGGAGGAGCTGGCAACATCAGAACAGATGTGACAAAGATGGAGAAATTGGGAGGATGGAAAGGAGTTTTTACAGGAAACAGAGCATGAGGATGTATAGTCAAGGTCACTGTGGGAGTCAGTGGGTGTGTAGCGGATATCAATGGCCAGCCTATGCCCCGAAATAGAATCAGAGATGTTGAGGAATGGAAGAGAAGAGAAGAGTCAGAGTTGGACCAAGTGAAGGCGAGAATAGGATAGAATTTGGAAGCAAATAGATAAACCTTTCCAACTTCAGAAGAGAGATGGAAACAGCACCATTGATGTATTTGATATATCAGAGAAAGAGTTGTGGGTACGGCCAGTGTAGGACTGGAACAAGGAACATTCCATGTATCCCAGAAACAGACAGGCACAACTAGGATCCTTGTGGGTATCTTTGCACACCTCTGACCTGAAGAAAATGAGAGGGATTAAAGGAGAAGTTGTTTAAAGTGAGGATGAGCATGGCTAGGTGGAGGAGGGTAGTAGTGGATTCCTTTGTCCGTGCAACTGTTGTTTTCTCTCTCTGGGCTTTACCTCCGTATATATTTTGCCTCACCTCAGCCCCCACTCCATCTTCAGCATATATACTAATCTTTTCCGAGCTACAATCAATTCTGAAGAAGGGCGACTGATTAACTCTACTTTCTCTCTACAGATGTTATCAGACCTGCTGAGATTTCCCAGCAATTTCTGTTTTTGTAAAGCATAGGTTATATGGTTTTAGGAAAACTGGTTTAGTCAATGGAAATGATAAAATAGAGAATGGAAATGATGTTAGAAAAACCAAATGTTTTCATTGCTTTAGGGTAGGATATGTAAAAGTGGATTGTGAGTGGGATGGGTAAGTAATGGGAGTAAGGGGAGTAATAAAAATGCTGAAGATGTCTTCCAAAAATAGAGAATTAGTAACAGAAATGTATTAAAAATGGAGATTAAATAGTGACAATTTTGCACATGAAATGTGTTTCCTTAGAATCTACTAGAACAGAGGATATGGTTCAGGTAATCACAGGAATTCGTTCTTGGATACTGCTACATTGAGGAGAAAGTGAGGACTGCCGATGCTGGAGATCAGAGCTGAAAATGTATTGCTGGAAAAGCGCAGCAGGTCAGGCAGCATCCAAGGAACAGGAGAATCGACGTTTCGGGCATAAGCCCTTCTTCAGGAAAGAAGGGCTACATTGAGCCAAGTTACTGGAGGTTATAGAGGTTTTGTCTCTGAGGGAGAAATGTTACCTTAATCCTCCAACAAAAAAATATACAAATTAATATTTCAGAGCTACTGGAGCAGATCTGTCATTGATGGCAGATGATGCAATTTACGTTCCCTATAATCTGATGAAAAAGGAAGTATTACAAGGGGTTTATGAACCTGTTCATTTGTATAAAGTCACTTTATCAACAGAATTTTGACAGTGAGAATTGTTGATTGTGGGAATTGTTCTCTGTTTATGTTTTTAGGGGATTGATTTTATGCTTGGGATTAATTTGTCAGCTCTGAAATTTTTCACATTTCCAAGAGTTTCACAAAGCCAGTTGAAGTGAGAGCAACAGAGATTTTGCAGGAGGGCCTGGATTGTTACCCACTGAGGTTATAGCTAGAACCCAAACTCATAAAGTTAGAAAGGATCAAGCAGAAAAGAAGAACTGGCACATAGCTTGGATAAACCAAAAAATGGATTGGGCAAAGAGAATAAGACTCCCTTTCTGCAGGTTATTCATCTGAAATGACAAAAATCTTTTGTGGATGAAGTGTTTGAGGAAGTTGAGTTTAAAGCTCATGATTCGGAGATGCCGGTATTGGACTGGGGTGTACAAAGTTAAAAATCACACAACACCAGGTTATAGTCCAACAGGTTTAATTGGAAGCACACTAGCTTTCGGAGCGACACTCCTTCATCAGGTGATTATCAATTAAACCTGTTGGACTATAACCTGGTGTTGTGTGATTTTTAACTTTTGAGTTTAAAGCTGGTTGTCAATCAGAAATACGTGCATTCCATATGAAACATTAAGGACCCAATGGAAGAACATTTCTCTATCAACGGAGAAGTAAGAAAAATAACTTTCTTCTGTATTCACGTTGAGAAATTTATAATAAGTCCTTTGTGTTACAAATCATGATTAATACAAAATGGAATTATAACATAATTTGGGGCCCAACCACAATGTGAAGTCCAGGGTCAAATATTTTTGACTCCTCACTGAGTCCCCTATGTACTTCAGCTGTTTTCCCAGCAGTACAATTAACTGCAGCATGCTCAACATAGAATCTGCTTCTCCCTGGTTTTCATAACCCTACTCACCATCTTTAATCTTTAAATGCCTCCTTAGTGACCCCTGAACTATCCTGAGTGACCAAATAAAGATCTTGCAGAAGCCCCTCTTCTGTTACTAGCCAGTTTTAAATGTTGCCTCTGAAAAACTCATGGAACTCTCTGCTCCATAAATACTATCATGCACAGATTACTGGCTTGCTCAGTAGAAAAAAAAGCATCACATGAATAAAAATAAACCATCCCTGTGAAATTTTAAGGTCATAGCATATAGCATAATAAAAACATAAGTAAATCTAAAAACACAAAGCTTTTTCAAATATCCCATCTTCCAATATTTTTAACAGTTTTCCCCTGCCCAATTCCCGTGAGGAATTTTGAAATTTGTTTCTGCTCCCATGCTAGCTTTTGCAAACTTTGAGCAGGAGCTGGTGTCTGCAATTATTTCTTCTGGGAGACTATTTCCCATCAATCATCCATTTTTCCCCTCAATGATGCACTAGTGCAATATCAAGATGGTTTACAGAATTCTAGATACATGAGGAAATTCAACTCATGGGCAGCCAATTGTCGAAAAATGCATAGCGCAAGCAAGGGTGCATTGGCAACGTCAACTTACTCATTCCCAAAACATGGCTGATGCCTCAACATGGCTGTGCAGACTACCTACCTCAAACATGCCTTTCGCTACCTAAATCAGATTCCACAGTGGTTCCTGTCCAATTTAATATTCAGGTACAAATAAGCAAACATGCACTACAAATTATCTGCCCGTTTGTGTGAGATTTTCAGGGTTCAGTCAGATAATCTCCAAAAACAGGAGCCATGATTACAATGCGCAATAACTGCCTGGCCATTCATTGTAAAATGAGCAGCAGATCCATGTTTTGATATCCATTCACGAGAATGATTTCAAAAAAGATCAGCGCTGCCGTGCATTGATTGCAAACATCAGCAGGTGGCACAACATTTTATTTCCCAGCACTATTTAAAACTGGACTATTTAAACAGAATCATTCAGAGTGGAGGAAATGGTATATTCACTGTGTTGTGAAGAATCAAAAAGAACTTGGTTTTGTGCAAGGGAAATGGTGTCTCACAAACTTGGTTGAGTTTTTTGAGGAAGTAACCAAGCTACTCTGAAGTACAGACAGATGTTTCTGTGGCCAGCAGTGAAAAAGCAGAATGGTGTGTTGTTTACCTGGTGCCAGGATCAAGGATGTCTCAGAGAGGGTGCAGAATGTTCTCCTGGGAGAGAGGGGCCAGCAAGAGGTCATTGTCCACATTGGAACCAACGACATACGAAGGGAAAAGGTTGCAATTCGGATGGGAGATTACAGAGACTTAGGCAGAAATTTTAAAAAGGAGGTCCTCGAGAGTAGTAAAATCTGGATTACTCCCAGTGCTACGGGCTAGTAAGGGCAGGAATAGGAGAATTGAGCAGATGAATGCATGGCTGAGGAGCTGGTGTATGAGAGAAGGATTCACATTTTTTGGACCATTGGAATCTCTTTTGGGTGAGAAGTAACCTGTACAAGAAGGATGAATTGCACCTAAATTGGAAGGGGACTAATATACTGGCAGGGAAATTTGCTAGAGCTGTTCGGGAGGATTTAAACTAGTAAGGTGTTTGTGTGTGTGTGCGTGGGGGGGGGGGGACCCAGGGAGATAGTGAGGAAAGTGATCAATCTGAGATTTGTACAGTTGAGAACAGAAGTGAGTCAAACAGTCAGGGCAGGCAGGGACAAGGTAGGACTAATAAATTAAACTGCATTTATTTCAACGCAGGGAGCCTATCAGGGAAGGCAGATGAACTCAGGGCATCGTTAGGAACATGGGACTGGGATATCAGAGCAATTACAGAAACATGGCTCAGGGATGGGCAGGACTGGCAGCTTAATGTTCCAGGATACAAATGCTACAGGAAAGATAGAAAGGGAGGCAAGAGAGGAGAGGAGGGGCACTTTTGATAAGGGATAGCATTACAGCTGAGGGAGGATATTCCCAGAAATACATCCAAGGAAGTTATTTGGGTGGAACTGAGAAATAAGAAAGGGATGATCATCTTATTGGGATTGTATTATACACCCCCTAATAGTCAGAGGGAAATTGAGAAACAAACTTGTAAGGACATCTCAGCTATCTGTAAGAATAATCGGGTGGTTAGGGTAGGGGATTTTAACTTTCCAAACATAGACCGGGACTGCCATAGTGTTAAGGGTTTAGATGAAGAAGAATTTGTTAAGTGTGTACAAGACAATTTTCTGATTCAGAATGTGGATGTACCTACTAGAGAAGGTGCAAAACTTGACCTATTCTTGGGAAATAAGGCAGGGCAGGGGACAGAGGTGTCAGTGGGGGAGCATGTTGGGGGCCAGTGACCATAATTCTATTAGATTTAAAATAATGATGGAAAAGAATAGACCAGATCTAAAAGTTGAAGTTCTAAATTGGAAAAAGGCCAATTTTGACAGTATGAGGCAAGAACTTTCGAAAGCCAATTGGGGGCAGATGCTCGCAGGTAAAGGGACGGCTGGAAAATGGGAAGCCTTCAGAAACGAGATAACGAGAAGCCAGAGAAAGTATATTCTGTTATGGTGAAAGGGAAGGCTGGTAGGTATAGAGAATGCTGGATGCCTAAAGAAATTGAGGGTTTGGTTAAGAAAAAGAAGGAAGCATATATAAGGTACAGACAGGATAGATCAAGTGAATCCTTAGAAGAGTATAAAGGAAGTTGGAGTATACCTGAGAGGGAAATCAGGAGGGCAAAAAGGGGACGTGAGATAGCTTTGGCAAATAGAATTAAGGAGAATCCAAAGGGCTTTTACAAATACATTAAGGACAAAAGGGTAACTAGGGAGAGAATAGGGCCCCTCAAAGATCAGCAAGGCGGCCTTTGTGTGGAGCAGCAGAAAATGGGGTAGATACTAAATGAGTATTTTGCATCAGTATTTACTGTGGAAAAGGATATGGAAGATATAGACAGTTGGGAAATAGATGGTGACATCTTGCAAAATGTACAGATTACAGAGGAGGAAGTGCTGGATGTCTAAACGGGTAAAGGTGGATAAATCCCCAGGACCGGATCAGGTGTACCCTAGAACTCTGTGGGAAGCTAGAGAAGTGATTGCTGAGCCTCTTGCTGCGATATTTGTATCATTGATAGTCACAAGTGAGGTGCCAGAAGACTGGAGGTTGGCTAACATGGTGCCACTGTTTAAGAAGGGTGGTAAAGACAAGCCAGGGAACTACAAACCAGTGAGCCTGACGTTGGTGGTGGGCAAGTTGTTGGAGAGAATCCTGAGGGACAGGATGTACATGTATTTGGAAAGGCAAGGACTGATTAGGGATGGTCAACATGCCTTTGTGCGTGGGAAATTATGTCTCACAAACTTGATTGAGTTTTTTTGAGGAAGTAACAAAAAGGATTGATGAGGGCAGAGCAGTGGATGTGATCTATATGGACTTCAGTAAGGCGTCCGACAAGGTTCCCCCGGGAGACTGATTAGCAAGGTTAGATCTCATGGAATACAGGGAGAACTATCCATTTGGATACAGAACTGGCTCAAAGGTAGAAGACAGAGGGTGGTGGTGGAGGGTTGTTTTTCAGACTGGAGGCCTGTGACCACTGGAGTGCCACAAGGATTGGTACTGGGTCCTCTACTTTTTGTCATTTACATAAATGATTTGGATGCGAGCATAAGAGGTACAGTTAGTAAGTTTGCAGATGACACCAAAATTGGAGGTGTAGTGGACAGCGAAGAGGGTTACCTCAGATTACAACAGGATCTTGACCAGATGAGCCAATGGGCTGAGAAGTGGCAGACGGAATTTAAATGCGAGGTGTTGCATTTTGGGAAAACAAATCTTAGCAGGACTTAGCAGGTCCTAGGGAGTGTTGCTGAACAAAGAGACCTTGGAGTGCAGGTTCATAGCTCCTTGAAAGTGGAGTTGCAGGTAGATAGGTGACATCTTGCAAAATGTCCAGATTACAGAGGAGGAAGTGCTGGATGTCTAAACGGGTAAAGGTGGATAAATCCCCAGGACCAGATCAGGTGTACCCTACAACTCTGTGGGAAGCTAGAGAAGTGATTGCTGAGCCTCTTGCTGCGATATTTGTATCATTGATAGTCACAAGTGAAGAAGGCGTATGGTAGCTTTCTTTTATTGGTCAGAGTATTGAGTACAGGAGTTGGGAGGTCATGTTGTGGCTGTACAGGACATTGGTTAGGCCACTGTTGGAATATTGTATGCAATTCTGGTCTCCTTCCTATTGGAAAGATGTTGTGAAACTTGAAAGGGTTCAGAAAAGATTTACAAGGATGTTGCCAAGGTTAGAGGATTTGAGCTATAAGGGGGAGGCTGACCAGGCTGGGGCTGTTTACCCTGGAGCGTCGGAGGCTGAGGGGTGACCTTATAGAGATTTACAAAATTATGAGGGGCATGGATTGCGTAAATAGGCAAAGTCTTTTCCGTGGGGTCGGGGAGTCCAGAACTAGAGGGCATAGGTTTAGGGTGAGAGGAGAAAGATATAAAAGAGACCTAAGGGGCAACTTTTTCATGCAGAGGGTAGTGCATGTATGGACTGAGCTGCCAGATGAAGTGGTGGATGCTGGTACAATTGCAATAGTTAAGAGGCATTTGGATGGGTATATGAATAGGAAGGGTTTGGACGGATATGGGCTTGGTGCTGGCAGGTGGGACTAGATTGGGTTGGGGTATCTGGTCGGCATGGACAGATTGGACCGAAGGGTCTGTTTCCATGCTGTACGACTCTATGACTATGACCCTATGACAGATTGATGAGGGCAGAACTGTAGATATTTTTTACTTAAACTTTAGTAAAGTCTTTGACAAGGTCCAGCATAGTAGACTAATTAGTAAAGTTAGATCAGATGGGATTCAGGGAGAGTTTGCCAATTGCATACAAAAATGTCTTGACAGTAGATGACAGAGAGTGATGGGGAGGGTTCTTTTTTGGACTGGAAACCTACGACCAATGGTATTCTGCAGAGATCAGTGCTGGGTCCACTTTTGTTGTCATTCACATAAATGACTTAGATGAGAATGTAGAAGGCATGTTTATGGTAGTATAGTGAACAGTGAAGAAGATTATCTAAGATTACAAAGAGATCTTGATCAATTGGGTCAGTGGGCTGAAGAGTGGCAGATGGAGCTTAATTTGGATAAATTTGATGAATTACTTACAAAGAAGGGAAGGACTTATATAATTAAAAGTAGGGCCTGGTTAGTGTTGGAGAGCAGAGAGGTCTAGGGTTCAGGTACATAATTCTTTGAAGTTTGTGTCACATATAGACAGGGTGGTTAAGAAGGCATTTGGGATGTTATGTTGAGGTTGTACAAGACTTTAGTGCAGCCTCTACTGGAATGCTATGTCCAGTTCAGGTGGCCCTCTTATAATATGGATATAATTAAGCTGGAGAATGTTCAGAAGCGATTTCCCAGGATGTTGCTGGGAATAGAGGATTTGAGTTCTGAAGAGATGTTGCATAGGCTGGGACCTTTTTCACCAGAGCATAGGAGTTGAGGGGTGACCTTATGGAGGTTTAATTAAATTGTTAGGGGTATAGGTTAAGTGAATGAAAGGTGTATTTTTCCTCAGGTGGGGAACTTCAAGAATAGAATTTTTAAGGTGAGAGGAGAATGACTTACAAAGGATATGAGGGATGATTGTTTTACTCAGAGGGTGGTTCATGTGTGGAATTAACTTTCAGGGGAAGTGGTGGATCTGGGAATAGTTACAACTTTTAAAAGACATTTAGATAAGTACATGAATAAGAAATGAGACAAATGCAGTTAGCTGAGACTATTTTAGTTTGGGATTATGGTCGGCATGGACTAGTTGGACTAAAGCGTCTGTTTCCATGTTGTTTTACTCTATGACTCTATGATTCTAACTAACCATAGGAGAAAGAGTGCCCCAAGGATCTTGGATCCTGCACTGGAAGCCTTAATGGCAGAAGTAGAGAGGAGAAGTGAAGATCTGTATTCGCAGAACCTCAAGAGGCTGTCCAGACATGCAATGAGAAGGTAATGGAAGCATATAGTCACAGAAGACAATGCCAGCAGTTAGTCCCAGTGACTGGGATGCACGTAGAAACATGTTAAAATAAATCACATAAATATTCAAAATTAGCAAATGCATTTTCAGGGAAGAGGTTTTGACTGCTGCAGGCATGCTGGTTTCTTTTCTGGTCTGACCTAGTTTCTCTCTGTCTTTTTTAACAGTCCAAATTGTTCAGCTCCCCAACAACTAATCACCCCATTGTTGACAGAGAGAGGACATTGTCATTGTGTTATGAAGATGTACAGGTACAATACCTTTGAGAGTTAAAAGCCAACAGAACTAGCTGACACAGCACCAAGTGTTCTGAACAAGGTAACACTATAACATTTGTCAAACAGCTAGAGTAGCTGGGTTGCCTGGAGAAAAAAAAATCAAATTCCACCTATCGGTTTAAATTATGCCCCAAAATACCAAACTTTAATCAAGTTTGAATTTAGTATTTTGTCAATATTAACATCAATGAAATGATCCAATGCTCTGGGGTATAAAACCAAAACAAAATTGAACAGTTGAGGAAGAACTGCCAAGCCACCAAGACATATTGACTGTCCATAGAATACCTCTCTTAAAAGTACCTTTATCTCTCAATGACCTGTTTCACAAAATTCCTAAGAAGAAGAAAAGATGACAGAGGGAGAAAGAAAGGAATATTCGACATCTGGCTGGTTTTGAAATTTGGATTTTTGGTAAATCTTAATCGAGGTTGTTTTTTGGGCGGGATTTTAGAAGGGAAAGTAAAATATAGGTTAGAGAAAGGAGTTGTAAATAGCTGTTACTTAATTAGTCTCAGTTAGACTTTTAAAAAGTTGTTAATTTTTACTTTAAATAGTGACTGTTGGGATAGTTCTTGAACTTTAACAGATTACCGCAGAGGGTAAATCTTTTCTGTGTTGCTGGTTGAAATTAGCATGGGGGAATTTACCCTGTGTCATAACAATTCGTTAATAAGTTGCTAAACCACAAACAAATCAACCTCACTTTTAAACTGCCCCCAGGCTTCAGTTCGTCAGAACCCAAAAACAGGGTTCACAAGTGGCATTAAATTTCTTGCTTTCAAAGCGTGCGGCCATCCTTGAAAAGACCTGTGTTTCAAAACAGTTCTTTTTCATTTCAGCACACAGTGTTAAAAAGCACAATTAAAAAAAAAGACATAGTCTTTACATCTAAAACCTATTGGCAGAATTTTCTGAGGAGTGTCAATGTCTTGCAGATCACTACTCTGCTCCTTTTTTTAACACCACAAAAAGGCAGGAGATCCCAACTAGGGCTCCTTCAGAATTGCAGAGCTTTACTTCCAATTAGACTGTTCCCTTGCAGCACAGAACTTTTGAAGGAAGACAAACTATGCGCCATTTTTTACAGAGATAAGGGCTAACATTCCATTAGGGAGAAAGTGAGGTCTGCAGATGCTGGAGATCAAAGTTGAAACTTTATTGCTGGAACAGCACAGCAGGTCAGGCAGCATCCAGGGAACAGGAGATTCGACGTTTCGGGCACAGGCCCTTCTTCAGGAATGAGCAGAGAGTGTTCAGCAGGAGAAGATAAAAGGTAGGGAGGAGGGACTTGGAGGAGGGGCGTTGGAAATGTGATAGGTGGAAAGAGGTCAAGGTGAGGGTGATAGGTCGGAGTAGGATGGAGGCGGAGAGGTCAAGAAGAAGACTGCAGGTCAGGAAGGCGGTGCCGGGCTGGAGGGATCCGGCTGAAACAAGGTGGGGGGAGGGGGGATGAAGAAACTGGTGAAGTCCAAGTTCATCCCCTGTGGTTGGAGGGTTCCCAGTCGGAAGATAAGACGCTCCTCCTCCGACCGTCGGGTTGTTGTGGTTTGGCGGTGGATGAGTCCAATGACCTGCATATCCTCGGTGGAGTGGGAGGGGGAGTTGAAATGCTGTGCTACAGGTTGGTTGGGTTGGTTCGTCCGGGTGGCCCAGAGGTGCTCTCTGAATCGCTCCGCAAGTAGGCGGCCTGTTTCCCCAATATAGAGGAGGCCACACCGGCTGCAGCGGATGCAGTAGATGATGTGGGTGGAGGTGCAGGTGAATCTGTGGCGGATATGGAAGTTTCCTTTGGGGCCTTGGAGAGAAGTGAGGGGGGAGGTGTGGGCGCAAGTGTTGCACCTCCTGCGGTTGCAAGGGAAGGTGCCGGGAGTGGAGGTTGGGTCGGTGGGGGGTGTGGATCTGACAAGGGAGTCGCGGAGGGAGTGGTCTCTACGGAAAGCTGATAGGGGAGGGGAGGGAAATATATCCTTGGTGCTGGGGTCTGTTTGGAGGTGGCGGAAGTGACGGCGGATGATGCGCTGTACATGGAGATTGGTGGGGTGGTAGGTGAGGACCAGTGGGGTTCTGTCCTGGTGGCGGTTGGAGGGGCGGGGCTCAAGGGCGGAGGAGCGGGAAGTGGAGGAGATGCGGTGGAGGGCACCGTCGACCACGTCGGGGGGGAAATTGCGGTCCTTGAAGAAGGAGGCCATCTGTGTTGTACGTATTTTGAACTGGTCCTCCTGGGAGCAGATGCGGCGGAGACGAAGGAATTGGGAGAATGGGATGGCGTTTTTACAGGGGGCAGGATGGGAGGAGGTGTAGTCCAGGTAGCTGTGGGAGTCGGTTGGTTTGTAGTAGATGTCCGTGTTGATTCGGTCGCCTGAGATAGAAACAGAAAGGTCTAGGAAGGGGAGGGAGGAGTCCGAGACTGTCCAGGTGAATTTGAGGTCGGGGTGGAAGGTGTTAGTGTAGTGGATGAACTGTTGAACCTCCTCGTGGGAGCACAAGGTAGCGCCGATACAGTCATCAATGTAGCGAAGAAAAAGATGGGGGGGTGGGGCCAGTGTAGTTGCGGAAGATGGATTGTTCCACATACCCTACGAAGAGGCAGGCATAGCTGGGGCCCATGCGGGTGCCCATGGCTACTCCTTTTGTTTGGAGAAAGTGGGAGGATTGGAAAGAAAAGTAGTTCAGGGTGAGGACCAGTTCGGTCAGTCGAAGGAGGGAGTCGGTGGAAGGGTACTGGGTGGTACGGCGGGAAAGGAAGAAGCGGAGTGCTTTGAGTCCTTCGTGATGGGGGATGGAGGTGTACAGGGACTGGATGTCCATGGTGAAGATGAGGCGTTGGGGACCGGGGAAGCGGAAATCCTGGAGGAGGTGGAGGGCGTGGGTGGTGTCACGGACGTAGGTGGGAAGTTCTTGGACTAATGGGGACAGGACCGTGTCGAGGTATGCCGAGATGAGTTCGGTTGGGCAGGAGCAGGCTGAGACGATGGGTCGTCCGGGGCAGTCAGGTTTGTAGATTTTGGGCAGGAGGTAGAAACGGGCGGTGCGGGGTTGTGGGACTATGAGGTTGGAGGCGGTGGATGGGAGGTCCCCTGAGGTGATGAGGTTATGGATGGTCTGGGAGATGATGGTTTGGTGGTGGGGGGTGGGGTCATGGTCAAGGGGACGGTAGGAGGAGGTATCTGCGAGCTGGCATTCCATTAGCCTTCCTGAGCGGCACGGTGGCACAGTGGTTAGCACTGCTGCCTCACAGCGCCAGAGACCCGGGTTCAATTCCCGCCTCAGGCGACTGACTGTGTGGAGTTTGCACGTTCTCCCCGTGTCTGCGTGGGTTTCCTCTGGGTGCTCCGGTTTCCTCCCACATCACAAAGATGTGCAGGGTCAGGTGAATTGGCCATACTAAATTGCCCGTAGTGCTAGGTAAGGGGCAAATGTAGGGGTATGGGTGGGTTTCGCTTTGGCGGGTCGGTGTGGACTTGTTGGGCCGAAGGGCCTGTTTCCACACTGTAATCTAATCTAATCTAATCTAATCTGATAACCTGATATCTTTCTGTGTTTCAACACAAACACCCCAAGTCTCTTTGAGTCAAAGCCTTCTGCAGTTTTTTTTTCCATTTAATTAACATTCTGTCATTTTGTTGTCTCTTCCTAAAACAATAACTTCACATTTTTCCACATTATATTCCATTTGGCAACTTTTTGTCTGCTAACTTAGCTTATCAATATCTTTCTGTATACTGCTTGTATACCTCTTGCAATTTATCCTTCCATCTATTTTTGTGTCATCTGCAAGATTGGCTATAGTACATTCACTTCATTCCTCTAAGTCAGTAATTTTATTGGAAACAGTTATGGTCCCATCAGTGATCCCAGTGAAATTCTACTGATCATAGTTCACCAAACTGATAAAGAGCCCATTATCCCCATTTGCTGTTTCCTGGCGATTAGTCAATTCTCTCTCCATGCTAATATGAAACCTCCAACACCATGGGCTCTTATCAAATGATTTAACCTTTTGTGCGGTACCTTGTCGAACACCTTCTGGAATTCCAAATGCAACACATCTACAGGCTGAGACTTTCTCAAAAACTCCTTTAAATTTGCCAGACATGATTGCCCTTCACAAAGCCATGCTGACTCTGCTTGATTAGATTAGAACTTTCCAAATATGCTGCTATTACTTCATTAATAATTGATTCCAACATTTTCCATCAACAGATGTTAAGATAGTTGGCCTATAGTTACCTGCTTTTTGGATCCCTACCTTTTGAATAGTGATAACACATTGGCAGTTTTCCATCCTCTGGTAGTTGTTCAGAGTCAAAGGACTTCTGAAAAACTACAACCAATGAATCTACTATTTCTGTAGCTACTTCTTTAAGAATCCTAAGATGCAAGCTGTAAGGGCCAGGAAGATGATATGCCTTTAGTCTCATTCGTTTGTTTAATACTACTTCTTTAGTGATGGTACTTAATTCCTCCATAGTCTGGTCCTCCCTTACACTGTAATCCTCTAGTCCTTGAAAACTTTTCCAATTCTAGCCCGTATGCATTTCTGATTTTAATCACTCCATCTCTGGTAGTTGTGCATCTAACAGTCTAGTCCCTAAGTTTTGAAAATCCCCCAATAAATTTTTTCCATCTTTCTAGTTCTCTCTCCACTGTTAAGTTGCTCATTATGTGGCTTGATGTCAAATTTTATTTCATAGTGCTCAAATTTAATATTTTTAATGTACCATATAAGTACAAGTTGTTTTTCTTATTTATGCATTTTCAGGTAGTTCTAATAGGTTCCTTGCTGTGCGGTTACTGCATTCACAATTTTAAAAGAACAGAATATGTAGGAGCAGGGTACATCTCCATCAGCATCACCAAATATGTCCTGTCCCCCTGGCAAGGCAAACCCACCAGAGGTAACAACACAGTGGCATACAGTTGGGAGGGAGTAACCCTGGAAATCCTCCGCATAGACTCAGAATCCCAAGGAAACTCATGACATCAGGTCAAAATGGACAAGGAAACCTCCTGCTGAATACTCTATACCCCATTATCACTCTCGCTCAACTCACAAATCAGTACTCCTCCATGTTGAACAATATTTAGAAGAAGCACTGTTCTTGGAAAGAGAGTTGAATTTTCTCTGGGTGGGTGGGTGGACCAAGAAACTCCGTCACCAAGAGTGGCTTGAGAACACAACTACTGACAGAGCTGGTAAAATCCTAAAGGACATAGCTGCTAAACTGTTTCTGCTCGAGGTGATGAGGGAGCCAACAAAAAGTTAATATCTTAGTGATGTCATCCACACCAATCTACATGTCAGAGAAGGATCTATCTATGAGTGTATCTATAGGACTGACCATCATACAGTTTGTGTGGAGGTGAAGTCCCATTTTGCATTGAGACTACCGTGCACTAGTGCCACTGTAAATGGGATAGACTTCAAATACATCCAGAAACTCAAAACTAAACATCCATGGGCAATGTAGGCCATGAGCAGAAATGGATTTGACCATATTTTGTAAACCCATGTTCTGGCAAATCACCCATTTTACCGTTAGCATCAAGTCAGGGGAACAATTCTGAGTCGATGAAGACTGCAGGAGGACATGGAAGAAGCAGCACCAAGAAAACCTAGCAATAAGGTTTCAACCTGGTGCAGCTATAAAACAGGACTACCTGCACATCAAACCATGAAAGCAGCATGCAATAAACAATTGGTTCTGCAGAAGAATTATGCCAGACTCAAATGTTATTTTTGTTTCTCTCTTCACAGTTGCTTCCAGATTTACTGAGTTTCTCCTGTATTCTCTCCATTTGTGTAATAAACAATGTTAAATGTTCCCCGCAACAAACAGATCAAACCTAAGCTTTGCAGTCTTGTCACATCTAATCATAAATGGTGGGAGACAACTTAACTGGTAACAGAATGTGGATGCTTCACACTATCTTTATCCTCAAAGATGAAGAAATCCAGTATATCACTGCAAGTCACAAGACTAAAATATTTTGCATCCACCCTCAGCCAGATGCCGAGGGGAAGATCAATTTTAGCCTCCTCCTGTGGTCCCCAGATTCCAGTTTTCAAACAATTTGATCCACTCTCAGGAACAACTGAAGACACTGGAAACTGCAAAGACTATGAGCCCTCACAATATTTCAACATTAGTCCTGGAAAGTTGTGTTCCAGAATTTGCTGAATTCCGAGCCAAGCTCTTGTCGTACTACTACACCACTGGCATCTATCTGTGGGCGGCACGGTGGCACAGTGGTTAGCACTGCTGCCTCACAGCGCCTGAGACCCGGGTTCATTTCCCGCCTCAGGCGACTGACTGTGTGGAGTTTGCACGTTCTCCCCGTGTCTGCGTGGGTTTCCTCCGGGTGCTCCGGTTTCCTCCCACAGTCCAAAAGATGTGCAGGGTCAGGTGAATTGGCCATGCTAAATTGCCCGTAGTGTTAGGTAAGGGGTAAATGTAGGGGTATGGGTGGGTTTCGCTTCGGCGGGTCGGTGTGGACTTGTTGGGCCGAAGGGCCTGTTTCCACACTGTAATGTAATCTAATCTAATCTATCTGACAATGTGGATAATTGCCTAGGTATGTCCTGGACATAAAAAAAAACAACTTGGTCAATTACCACTCTAAAATTCTACTCTTGATTTTCAGCAAAGCAGAAGGAGGTAGTCATCATATGTTGTAGTAGGTTGCACTTACAAAGGAGTCATCTGCCCACTGATACTCAGTTTCAGATCCACTGTGGCTACTCTCCTCCTGAACTCCTGGACAAAAGAGATGAATTCCAGAGGGAAGGTGAAAGTGACTGCCAGTGACTGCAAGGCAGCATTTGACCAAGTGTGGCAACAGGAAGCTCAAGGAAAATTAGAGTCAATGGGAATCAGAGAGAAGCTCACCACTTGTTGGAGTCGTACACATTGCAGAGGAAGTTGACTGAGGCTGTTGAAAGTCAATCATCTTAGTCGCAGCACATTACTGCAGAAATTCCCCAAAGTGTCCTCATCCCAATCATCTTCAGCTGCTTCATCAAAATTATCTCCTGTCTATTGTAAAGTCAGAAGTCAGAAATATCAGGAGATTAGCACTACGTAATGATGCTCACTTGAAGGGTTGGTGCAGGCATAATGGGCTAAATGGCCTCCTTCTGCACCATAGCTATTTTGTGATTCTGTGGCCAACATCACCCCTGTCTATATTAGAGTGGCGCTGGAAAAGCACAGCAGATCAGGCAGCATTCGAGGAGCAGGAAAGTTGACTTTTCGGGCAAAAGCCTTTCATCAGGGATGGAGGGCTTTTGCCCGAAACGTCAACTTTCTTGCTCCTCGGATGCTGCCTGACCTGTTGTGCTTTTCCAGCACCACTCTAATCTAGACTCTGATTTCCTGCATCTGCAGTCCTCACTTTTGCCTAACATCATCCCTGTGCCTAAGAAGGCTCATGCAGCATTTCTCAATGACTATCGCCCAGTGGCTGTAACTTTGGTCATCATGAAGTGCTTTGAAAGGCTGGTTATGGCATTAATTAACTCCAGCCTCCCCACTACTTTTGACCCATTCCAATTTGCCTATCAGACCAACAGATCTACATCAGATGCCATATCACTTGGCCTTCACTCCTCCCTAGAACATCTAGACACCAAGAACAGCTACGTAAGAATCCTATTCATTGAATTCGGTTTAGCCTTCAACACTATTATCTCCTCCAGACTGATTACTAAACTTACTGATCTCGGAATAAGCCCCACTCTCTGCAACTGGATCCTCAGTTTCCTGACCCACAAGCCACAATCAGTGAAGATTGGGGACAATATTTCATCCTCATTAACACTCAACACTGGAGCCCCCCGGGGGTGCATACTCAGCCCCCTACTGTACTCACTGTATACCCATGACTGCGTCGCCAAATACCAGACTAATGCCATTTACAAGTTCGCTAATGACACCACCATAGTCGGTCGAATCTCAGATGGTGATGAAACAGACTACAGACGGGAGGTGGAAGACCTGGAAAAATGGTGCACTGAGAACAACCTAACTCTCAATTCCAGCAAAACCAAGGAACTCATTATTGACTTTTGGCAGAATGTTACTCATGCCCCCCCTACACATTAACAGCACAGAGGTGAAACCAGTGGAGAATGTCAAGCTCCTGGGAGTGGTCATCCTCAAAAAGCTTTCTTGGACTTTTCATGTGGACGCAGTGGTTACAAAGGCCCAACGACATCTCTTCTTCCTCAGGCAGCTGAAGAAATTTGGCATGACGGTGGATACCCTTGCCAACTTTTATAGGTGCGCCATCAAGAACATTCTGTCTGGATGTATCACTAACTGCTATGGCAACTATACCACTCAAGATTGGAGACGGTTACAGAGAGTGGTGAACTCGGCCCGGACAATCACAAAAACCAACCTCCCATCTATAGAATCCATTTACCAGGCCTGCTGTCAAGGAAAGGCTGCCAGCATTCTTAAAGATCCATCCCACCCTGGCAATGTTTTTTCTACAACCTCTACTATCGGGGAGAAGGTACAGAAGCCTGAACACATGCACCATCCCGTTTTGAAACAATTTGTACCCTACTGTTGTTAGAATACTGAATGGACTCACAAACTCTTAACATTCACCTGTACCTGTGTTTTTGTTTTTGCTGCTGTTTACCTATTATTTACTTGTCTATGCTACTTAACTAAGTGATCTGCCTGTACTGTTCGCAAGAGAAAGCATTTCACTGTGCCTCGGTACACATGACAATAAATTCAGTTCAATTCAGTTCAATTCTATGAGTCAGATTTCAACCCCACTGCAGGCCCTACATATATAGTGGATAAAGTTCAGTTTAATCAAATGCTCATATGGGTTGTAATGTATCAAATATCTGTTTTCTACCACAGCCATATTTCCGATCCAGTGATTTCAGGATGGAGGTTAACATCATTAGAGAGTTCCACATCTATCAATAACACAATACTTAAGGTGAAACCCTGAACCAAGAATTTCATTCCTAATCTTGATTATTTTCAGATTGCAGGTAGGTTTATGATAGTGTTCTCCAGGAATCGGTATTATGATTATTCCTTTCCTTAATCTATGTCAATGAATAGACTTGGATATGGAGAGCACAATGATAAAATTTGTGAATAACACAAAATTTGGAAGCATTGTGAACTATGAGGAGGATAGTGATAGTCCTCAAGAGAATATAAACAAAATAATTTGTAATAATTTGTAAACTCCTAGTAAATGAAACTAATGGTGAGAAGTGAGAGATGAATCATTTTAGCAGGAAACATGAGGAGAGGCAATATAAACTAAAGGTTAAAAAATAAAAGAATTGTGGATGCTATAAATCAGAAATAAAGACAGAAGCAACTGTAAAAGCTCAGCAGGTCTGGCAGCATTGTAAAGAGAAATCAAAGTTAGCGTTTCGGGTCTGGTGACCCTTCCTCAGAATTGATGGTAGTGAGGAAAATGTCTGTTTACATGCATAAGACAGGGTAGGGGGAGGGGCTAAGGAATAAACTATAGATAGGGATTGAGTCCAAAGAGGGAGAAGAATAGTTGGACAGACAGAGGAGCTGATAACGATCTGGCTGGGAAGGTGAATAGCTATTAATGGAGACTGTTAGTGGCTAACAATAGGTGGTGTGTAATGGCAGACTATGTGATAACAAGGCCTGGTGTGTGTGGTAGAGTACTAGAACATGGGGGAGTTCAGGCCCTAACATTACTGAACTCGATATTGAGTCCGGAGGGCTGAAGGGTCCCTAAGCGGAAAATAAGGTGTTCCAGCGTGCACTGGCGGAAGTGGCACAGTGGTTAGCGCTGCTGCCTCACTACAGTGAATCCCTACAGTGTGGACACAGGCCATTTGGCGCATCAAGTTCACACTGACCCTCTGAAGAGCATCCCACCCAGACTCACCTTCTACAACCTTGCAATCCCCATAGCTAACCCACCTAGCCTGCACACTATGGTCAATTTAGCATTGCCAACCGACCTAGCCTGCACTTCTTTGGACTGTAGGAGGAAACCAGAGCTCCCGGCAGAAACCCACACACACATGGTGAGAATGTGCAAATTCTGTGCAGACAGTTACCCAAGCCTGGAATTGATCCTGGTCTCTGGAGCTGTAAGGCAGTAGATTTAGATTTAGATTTAGATTTTTAGATTTAGATTACTTACAATGTGGAAACAGGCCCTTCGGCCCAACAAGTCCACACCGCCCCGCCGAAGCACAACCCATCCATACCCCTACACATCTACCCCTTACCTAACACTACGGGCAATTTAGCATGGCCAATTACACCTGACCTGCACATCTTTGGACTGTGGGAGGAAACCGGAGCACCCGGAGGAAACCCACGCAGACACGGGGAGAATGTGCAAATTCCACACAGTCAGTCGCCTGAGCCGGGAATTGAACCCAGGTCTCTGGCGCTGTGAGGCAGCAGTGCTAACCACTGTGCCACCGTGCCGCCTACTTCTTAGTTCTATTAAGAGGGTGCAAAAAAATTTAGTAAGAATGGTTCCAGGACAATTAACCTCAATTGCATTGCTAGGTTATAGAAGTTAAGATGTTCTCCTTGAAGGAGCTGATTAAGAGAAGATTTGATTGATGTGTTTAAAATCATGAGGGGCGTGAGCAGATAGGAAGAAATTATTCGCATTTGGCAGGAGGGTTGAGAATTAGAGGGCACTGATGTAAGGTCATTGGTAAAAGAAGCAATGGCACAATGAGGACAAGGTTTTATATGCAGCAAATAGTTAGGATTTGGCATGCACTGCCTCACAGTTTGATGGAGGCAAATTCCACTCTGGCTTTAAAAGTGGAATTGGATAAGCACCTGAACAGAAAAATATTTGTAGGGCTATGGGGAAAAGAGGAGCAGTGCAATTGTTCGATGAGAGACTCCTGCATAGTGACAGCATGGACATGATCCAGCTAATGGCCTCACCTGTGCTGTAACCACTCTACCATCCTAAGATTTTATTTAAAAGACCTATCGCACCATTTAAAAAAGAGTAGGGGTGGCATTTTTATCAATATTTTTAATTCAACCTGAATCAAATTGATTGGAATTTATTGTTCATGGAGTCTAGAACAAAGAAGAACAAGACAGCAGAGTCTTAATTCAGTATAGTGTTGGTTTGGGTTGCATTACCCAGTTTACACCAGATGATCAAGTCCATAAAATCAAAACTGCAAATGCACATGAAATACCAAGACATTTTGTTTATATCATGTTAGTAGATGCATATTTAATATTTTATAATCCAACCTCAGTTTTCAGAAGATAAAAATGCAGCAAGTTAGTTAAGAGTACTGACTATGAAATAAATCAAAATTAACATGTTATCCCCCTCATGAACTTTAATTTTTGTTGGTTATATTTGTAGGAGATATTGCCTTGTCAGGAAGATTTTGCAATTGTATATATTTTAAGGTTTAAGTCTCTCAGTTGTATTGACAACAATCATACATACAGAGAAATGTATTTGAAAAGCTTTTAACGATATAGCACGGCATTTTAATCAGGATGACCAGTCAATGAACCATCTTCAAACTTTCCTTACTGCCACAGGCTGCCTATTAAAGCAGTTTTACACACAATGTTAATCATATCTCTTTTGAATGCTGATGTGACAAGAGTACTTCAAATTCATTTGAATGGCAAGTGACATTGAATAAAACCACCTAAAGGTATGATAACTGTTCTGATGAATTTCTTTATTCCACTCCAATGATTAATAGCTTCTTACAATTATCATGGGTGGGGTGTGGTGATGCTAGTTAGCTGAACGAGTGTGTTAAGTATATGCATATCATATTGGAAGTTCATCTTGTATCAAGTGCACAAAAATAGAGCATAAACATTAACTTTAGGCAAATTGCAAAATAGATAAATGTAAAATGTGTGGCCAAAGTGGATGGCATCAGTAATAAATTTTACATGAGATATATCAATTTTCTTATTAAGGACAGCTATAGGTTGAATACGGCTTAAATGAACATAACCGTCAGACTAGTTCGAGGACACCTCAATGTTGTCTCCTTCTGTAGTTATAATTTCTGCCATTCATAATTGCTGCATCTATTCATTTCAGTCTTCCCCCAGCAGACTTCTAAACACAAACTTGGTGTCACCTGATCATCATTTCTTAATTAATCACATGCAATGGAGAACTAAAGATCTTTCAGGGAGTATAATGTTGTTTTGTACAGTAGGTTGCCTTAAAGGGGCAAAATAATCAATTTTACAGAAGGTTCCCATGCAGTTTACTAATCACAATTTATTTTTCACTTTTTTCCAGCCATCTATGATCATTGTCTCATCCGGAAAGTGATGACAGTTTTGAATCATGGAGGGAGTTTTCTCAGGCAGGTGGGGACAGGTTTGAGTGCATGCAGTGAATTAATTCCCCCCAAAACTGGTGTCAGGTTGATATTGCAATGTCATTCTGCCCTCTCACAGCTTTCACTTGAGCAGGTTTGAAGGTGAAACTTTATTGCTGGAACAGCACAGCAGGTCAGGCAGCATCCAGGGAACAGGAGATTCGACGTTTCAGGCACAGGCCCTTCTTCAGGTTTGAAGGTGATCAGAAATTCCTGTATAGCTGTTGGGCAAGAGAAAGAATTAACTTCCGACATAACTCTGCCTCTGCCTCACTTTCTTCCTTTAAGGCATGCATTAAAATCTAGTTATTTAATCAAACTTTTAGTCATCTGACTTAATACTTGCTTGTGGGCTGAATGTCATACTTTGTTTTATAAATGCTCCTGTGAAATGCTTTGGGATATTTTATTTATCAAATGTGCTATTTGTGTTTCTGTTGCATTATAGATAATTAATTTTCTTTCAAACCAAGAATTCTGGATTTAACAGACAGGTTGTCTATTTGCCAAAAGGTCACAGAGGTGAGTGCACCTCAAGCACTGCGACTTCAGTGAAAGTGACAGACTGGGAAGCCCTTTGATTTGTAAAATTGAAGAGTTGCAGTCATGGGCAGATGAGAGGTTCCGACTCCTTGCACTCCTTCTAGAGAGTGTTTTCAACGCTTAACAGGTGATTGGTGACTTCTTGTAGTCAATTCACTTCCCTTGCATTTCACACAGCCCTAGCTGCAGTCCCTGCTGTCAAAATCTCCCATGGCCACAGAAGCAACTTATGAACCTTTATCTTATTCTTCCAACAAAGACCAGCAAATGGACCTTCTTCTCAACCACCTGCCATTCCTCAGAGCAGAGGGAATTGACATTGAGATCCAGCTTCAAGGAGGTAAGAACCCAATACAGGGTCTACAGGCAGAGAACCAGTTCTCTCACATCTGAGGACCAGTGCCTCAGGACACAAAAGTTTTCACAGCAGATCATTATTAAATCTACTGACTCTTTGGTAAAAGATTTCCTTCTTTGTGGGCCAAGTAATCATGCATCTCTAACAGTCAAATAGGTATCTAGTCAGCTTGCCGCTGGGCATCTGTATAAACTGCAAAGAGAGAAAGTGGAGCTATTAGTGATGGTGATGAATTGTATGGATGGAGGGAAACATAAAATCTGTGAAGGGTGAGTGTGAGAAATGGATTGAAGCAGGCAAAAGGGGGAGGCTGAATAGAGTGTTGGTGCTGGGGATGTGAGGAAGTCTCTAGAGAGGGGCATATTTGTAGCTGCAAGATTATCTGCACAACCCCAGGAGTATTGAGCAGAAGATGCTGGAAAGTGCAGAAAGTGAGGCTTGGCAAATGAAAGCTTTAAGTCATTCAGTTTTCCCATCCTTCTGAGCTCTTTGAAGCTCATTTAGCAACACATCCAGAGCTAAAGGACACACTGCTCTGTTGGCTTAGTATAGTCAGAGAGTCATAGAAATGTACAGCACGGAAACACACATTTTGGTCCAATTCGTCCATGCCAACCAGATATCCTAACCTAATCTAGTCCCATTTGCCAGCACTTGGCCCATATCCCTCTTCCATCCGTGCCAGCCCAGTTGAAGTGGTTGTCCTCATTCTGCCATTCCTGAATGAGCTCACTACACCACCGGCCATAAATCTCACAACAACGTCTTCATGTCCTGAAGTCGAAACATCGACTTCTCCACCTCCAGATGCTGCCTGGTTTGATGTGTTCTTCCAGCCTCCTATTTGTCCACCTTGAAAGCCCAGGCAAGTAACCTTTCTTTGACAGGTATAATGTATCATCACAACTGCCTGCTTTGATTGGCTTGGGAGTCAGGAAACAGAATGTTAATGCCCTGGTTCAGTTAAGAAGCTGCAGTAAAGCCAGCTGAAGATCCCAACAGGTTTCCAGCTGAAAATGGTTCTGGCATGTTAGCAGAAACTAGGTTTACAGAATTCCATCTCCGCTAAAGGGAAGGAAAGGGGAGTTATACAAACCAGAATCTATGGTTTAGTTTTCACAAGCATTGTCAGAAATCAGCATTTATGGAGCCTCAGGGAGTGGACACTAAGATATGTGCTAAACCTTCCTCATATGGACCATAGAACAATAGAAGAGGTATTTGAAATTGTAAGAAGGAAAATAATTCTAAAACTTGATGTCAAGAAAATAAAATTTGTCGTTCAGTGATGTGATCCGAACTAGAAAGTTATAGAGAACTCTTCTGGAAAGCAAAATGGGGGCAGCAAAAACAGGGCTTGACCGAGATATAGTTGGAGGATGAATGTCACAGAGTAATTGCAGAAGGTGATGGATGTGTGAAATGGTGCAAAGCAGGGAAATGCGACTTACCATGCAGTAGATCCCCTGGCAGGAGTACCTATACGCAGCAACAGTAGGTGTGCTGAAAGGTGATTTGGAGGTTATGCGATGGAACAAAATATCAAGCAGGAAAGTGGGACTATAGCATTTTGTCTTTATTTACTTATGGGACTTTGGTGTTGCTGACTGGGCTGGCTTTATTGCATATGCCTAGATCGCCTTCAGAAGATGGTAATGAGCTGCCATCATGCACCACTGCAATCTAGTTGGTGTAGGTAGACCCCTACAATGCCAATAGAGAGGATGTTCTGCATTTTTGACCCAATGACACTGAAGGAACGGTGATATGTTTCCAGTTCTGGATGGTGAGTGACTTGGAGGGGAACCTGCTGGTGGTGGTGCTCCCGTGTATCTGCTACCAATGTATTTCTATATGGTAGTGGTCATGGGTGCTTTCTAAAGAGCCTTGGTGAATTTCTGTAGTGCATCTTGTACATAGTACACATACCTGACATATTCCCGCCTCTGCTAGCATTTTACCATCAGTGGGAATTTGACAGACAGCCATTGTATCTAGAGCCAATTGAGATTCGTAAGTGCCCAATTAGGGGTCCTCTGATTCAAAGCTTGAATTTTGTCCGTCCAAAATCTTCTCCATATTTACGCACCCTTGTAGTCTCCTCACTGCATCAACAGAACTCAACTTTCCCACAATCTTTCACTCCTACAATTGAAACCGGGGTTGCTGCAGTCTCCCAGTGCTCTCCGGAGAAATGGGCTTGGATGGTAAAAATATTCCAAAAGTTGAACAGGACAGATAAGCGACTGAAATTTCTTCAAAGGTATTATTTATTAATATTAACGAATGATCTACATTGAAACATTTCTTTGTTCCATTCCAATGATTAGAGGTCTCATTTAGACAATTATAGCTAACATAGTTATAGAGTTCAAGATTTATACATATAGAGAAAAACAGAATAAACTACAATTTTAAACAATCTGCGAAACAAAAGTATTGCTGCAATGATTAATGTAAAAGAGTGGAGAAAGAGAATAACATCTGTTAACCAGTTGACAGGAGAGACAAAAATATTGTATTAAGGACACATGGGTTGAATGGAGATTTGAAAGAATCAAACCAGTGATTATTTGGGTTATGCAAATTAGGAGGTCACACATTTGACCCCACTCACTCTGGTCTGTATTGAATAAGTTTATTTCAGCTGTGAGTTCTACTACCAAGCCCAGCATGTCTGGGTGAGAGGAAAGAGTCAGCCAGTGTTCCATTCCTCATCAGTATCCAGCAATTCCAGCCACCCGCTACTGGAAGTTCCTATGTGTGTGTTTTGCTGAGGATTGTGTTCAACTACCATATCCCTTGCAGTTGAATAACCTGCTAATATTCACTGTCAGAGTTCACACGTGAATAATAGCCATCAGAATGAGGTATTGCAGGAAGGCCAATGTTTATATTACTGTAGGCCAGTAAGAAATTGCTCCCTTGGGGAAAGGAGAGGAAAGGGATACTTGCTCAGGAGAAAAGAAATATAAATTGTGGAAATCTGAAGTAAAAACAAGCAGAAAATGTTATGAATGTGTTGAACCTGCAGTTCATCAGAGCTTTTATGAAATCTCCCATCGAAAAGGAGCCTTTGCTTTACATTGTTGACTCCCCCTGTGCAGAGCAATATCATTCGGGATTTAACAGAACCTAGTAATTTGAACAATAAAGAATTTTCATCAACTATATATATTTATAAAACATTAAAATTTAAGTGCCTGACTGCCTTTTCTTTATTTATTCTGTGTTATAACTTTAAAATATGCAGAAATCATAACTGCCGTCCCATATTATTGTATTACTGACCTCCCATGACAGTTTTGAATTATTTGACTATCAAGAGTCTGCTAAACATTAAATTAAGCATCCACTCTGCCGTGTCCTAAACCATTAAGTTATGCAAATGTACAGATAATGGGACGTATGACAGCTGGAGGCATTAATCAGGGAACTCTGTCTCTGAACTGTTGCTCTGCAGAAGCTGCATCTGCCAACATAAAGAACAGATGCAATTAGATCTCAGTTAATGCAGTGATAAGCAACTATAGAGAAAACTCCTCATTTATGTTAGGTTGTGGACTCCAGCAATGCATGATATGCAAGGCAACTTCAGTTTTTATTTCCATTAAATTGGTTTATTTATTTTCACACTCTTTTTCAATTTTAATTGCATCAGGTTATAATTAATGATTGCAAACAATATCAGTGGTTAGAGACATCAATGATTTACAAAGGAGTTTGATTATAAGTAATCCAAATATTGCATTCTTCTCTTTCAATTTAGTCTCATTATCAAGTGTTGATTACATGCTTAATTTGTAGTGTGCTATGAAATATCAGAATTTAAGATAAAGGCTGTTTCATTCTGTTTTTTGCTGCCAACTTCAGAATTAATTTTATTTTTATGTACGTGTCCTGTTCACTTTTCTGTTACCATGTTCATTTAAAATAAACAATTATATAGCATTATGTTCAAAGTGTTTATAATTGTAAGACTGATAACTAATGATCTCTGATAAATCTGGTGACAAAGCATGGACCTGAAATATTAGCTGATTCTCTCACCACAGATGTTGCCAGACTCACAAAGTATTTATGGTATTTTCTGATATTTTTACCATGAATCTCTTTACTACCATGAGGACTCTTAGCCTCCTCTTTACCAAACATTCACACTGTTATCCTCGTAAGAAGGTGTTCTTTTCTAAGGTGCTTAATAGAGCACTAGAAAGTTGCAGAACAGCACAATTTGGAGAAAAAAAAACACAAATGACAATTAGAAGGGACCAACTTAATGTGACCAACCCAAGGTGTAGAACAGACCATTTTACCCAAAGGCCAAATTATGTGGAGATGGAAAGGTAGTAAAAATAGGTAAAGGGGACTGTTTTATTTGTTCCCCATACAAGCAGTGCCACTCCAAAAGCAAATGACAGACTGGAGCCCAACATTAGAGTCTAACTTGAATTCAGCTGCCTCATTCAGGTTATTAAAGACTCAGTACCATACAAGCGATGAGCTAAAAGGATCACTGCCCTGCTCAGCTCAGTATTAGTGCAGCATTGTTTACAGATTTGTAAAATCCTTGGTCCAAGTTAAGTGTCCTTCAAGCTGAAAAGTAAAGGGAACATTGGGTATAATGAAAACAGAAACTATATGTTGAATATGACATCCCCTGTCAGGTGTGCTTTTGGCATGGAATGACTGTAATTTGAGTATGTTGTTAAACATTTTATTCTTATGCTGAACTTGTAGTTATTATTCTTTCAATTCTGTACCAAATACTTAAGTATCTGTACCTAGGTATCTTGTATGGCACTATAAGTAGCGACATTGAAAACTTGTCACTGCAGTCATTCGAGTTCATGTGGCAACAAAGCTAATTCAATTCAATTCAATTCACATGAACTAGGCAGGAACTAACCAGCTCATCACAATCCCATCCACCATGACCTCAATCTATAATAGGGGGATGGGCAGATACCAAAATCAGGAGGGTAGTTTAGAGGAAGGATGTACTCATGGTGACATAACAGGAATGCATGATTTACAGTGAGGGCAGGAGATGGGTAGAACAAGTGTCAGCACACTGGAAAGCAGGACTGAATTGCATTCTGATATACATGATTCAAATAAGAACTTCAACGTGGCTGTCTGCAGAACAATTATGAACAGTATATATTGAAATGCTAGAGTAAGGTTTACTGCCAGAAGTAAAACGTGCTGAATGAGGAGTTTGGTGAATGTACTACTCTTCCTATTACTTGTCAGCGTTTGATCTCTAAATTTTTGCAACCGAAGGAGCAGATAGATCAGTAATTGGTGTTATTAGAAACTGTAAGTTTTATGAGGATTGTAAATATTGGATTGCTTTGGCAGACTCCTGTGGCATGCCAAGGTGGATTTGTCCAAAGCTGGACCCTGAAGAGCCCAGAGCTTCTCAAAAGCACCTTGCAAGGTTATCCACTGTCTTCCCCATGGAAACTGAGCAGCCACTGGGGAGGCCCTGTGTAAGAGTACCAAGGCAGCAAAAACACATGACAGGCAGGCACTACAGAAATACACAAGGGTGATTTGTCACAGCCTTTGCTTCAACATTGTAGCCAAGTGGATATTATGATAGTCAGTAACAGAGGAATGGTAAGAAGCAGAGTTGTTGGTGAATGGGGAATTGGCTTGCATTCACTGACAAACTGTCCAGATAAGTGAAGCATTGGCTACCTCCATCCTTCTATCTCCTTCTCCTCTTTTTTTCTCAGTTGTTTAATATGTCCCTGGTGGCAGGAGCTACGCCTTCATTAAGATGAGTCTTTCCAGTATACAGCAGACAGCCACAAATTTTGACACGTGAGCTGCTGAGTATGACAGATCTCTTCCACTGCAGTCCAGGCAGCATAAACATTGCTGAAGCATCCCAATAGTCTGTCATGGTCAATGTGTGTGTGTGATGTAGGGAGCATATAGCCAGGTGGTCTGCAGATAGCCCTTCTCCCCCATTATCCACACTAGATTGTTGTGCTGCCTGAAATAAAGACGGTACAATGGACTGCTAAAGTATGAATGCATCATGACTATTTTAATAATCTCAAGTATTAATTTGTAGAATGCATTGAGTTTGGTGATTTTCTAGTGTTGTATGAAGTAATGGTTCTGAAAGAGATTATGTCATTAGGGGTGTCAGCAAGGGCACTTAGTCAATGACACAGAGGTTGACTAAGTGTATCTTGGAATTTGATTCAGAGCGGAAATTCAGTGCATCAGGTTAAGTAAGGTTTACTGAAAGAATTGACGTGTACCGAGTTCGGAGTTCAGTGAAGGGCATAGTTTATTTCTACTATTCATTTTATCAGCTTCTGTCATTTGATTTCCAATTCAACACAGCAAAAGGAACAAATCAATCAGATGGTGTTGTGAGAAATTGTACATTTTATCTATTGTAATTATTGTATTGTTTTGATGTAATTTTAATGTTTTCTGCTAATGCTAAAACCTTTTTAAAGGTGTAGAATGTATTAATTATAAATTAACTAATTAATTAACATATTTGAGATGGCAGGTGCTGTGTTGCATTTGCAGAAAGTGGGGGCTTCAGGATGCTGGTTTGACCCAGAGCAAACACATCAACAGTAAGTGCTTGAGATTGCAGGAACTTCAGCTCAGAGCTACTGAGCCGGACCCCAACCTGCAGACTCCACAGTACATTGGATGGGGAGTGGCATGCTTCCTGGACACTTTATTCCAGGAGAGGAAGAGTGAGGAGGAATGCTGTGTCATTAGGAGCAGTTATAGTGAGGGTGGATTGGCACTGTACTCTGTAGCAGAGTAAGTCCAGATGCCTATGTTGTCTGCATCTGCCTTGTACCAGGATTTGGGATATCTGCTCTGAACTTGCAATAGGAAGGGAAGGATTGCAGGAACTTCAGCTCAGAGCTACTGAGCCGGACCCCAACCTGCAGACTCCACAGTACATTGGATGGGGAGTGGCATGCTTCCTGGACACTTTATTCCAGGAGAGGAAGAGTGAGGAGGAATGCTGTGTCATTAGGAGCAATGGTCCACATTGCTACCAACATCATAAGTAGAACGAAGAAAAATATTCTGCTGGGGGAGTACGAGAAGTTAGGTGCAAAATTGAAAAGCAAAATGTCAAAGTTAATAATCTCCAGAATACTCGCTGAGCCATGTACTGCAAAGAATGAATTTGTGGCTCAACAGCCATTGTGGGAGAAGTGAGTTCTACCTTGTGGTGAACTGGAGAAAGTGGGATCTGTACCTTTTTGACAGTCTATACCTGAACTATGCTAAGACTTCACAAGCCTCATAACTGGGGAAGTCAAGAGTGTGGTGCTAGAAAAGCACAGCAGGTCAGACAGCATCTGAGGAGCAGGAAAATTGACGTTTTGGGCAAAAGCCCTTCATCAGGAATCATAACTGGGGAAGTAGAGACAGCTTGAAATTAAACAAGGCAAGTGAGGAATTTAGCTTGTGTCATTGTAAAAAAAGTCAAGGGATTGAGACAAGACAAGATAGCAAAATATTCGTGAAGAAAATGAAGATTAGAAAATGCATGAGGAACAATGCACAGAAAAGTGAAAGATAAATCCACAGTCAAGGTCAGATGTTATAAAGATAGCAAAAATACAAAATTAAAGGCTCTGGATCTGAATGCATGTAACATCTAAAACAAAGTAAATGGATTGATATGCACTTTAAATGAATAAGTATGATCTGACAGCCATTGCTGACAGTGCAGAATGACTGAGATTACGGTCTGAATTTTGAGGTATGTATGACATTAATGATGGAAAGGAGACAGGTTAAGTTGGAGTGGCAGTACTTATAAACAAACATGGCATTTTGAAATAGAATTCCTACAGTGTTGTAACAAACCACTAGGCCTAACAAGTCGACACCAACCCTCTGAAGAGTAACCCACCCAGACCCACTCCCTCACCACATTTATCTCTGACTAATGACCAAACTTACATATCCTGAACACTATGGGAAATTTAGCATGGCCAATTCACCTAACATACACATTTTTGGATTATGGAAAGAAACCGGAGCACTGGGAGGAAACCCACGCAGACACGGGGAGAATGTGCAAACTCCACACAGAGAGTCACCTGAGACAGGAATCGAACCCAGGTCCCTCATACCAGAAGGCAGCAGTGCTAACCACTGAGCCACCATGTTAGTACCATAGTTAGTGATGACTTTGGTTCAGGAAATCAGGATGTAGAATCAGTTTGGGGCATCACGGTGGCTCAGTGATTAGCACTACTGCCTCACAGTGACAGGGATCCTGTTCAATTCCAGCCTCGGGTGACTGTCTGTGTGGAGATTGCACATTCTCCCCGTATTTGTATTGGATTCATCCAGGTGCTCTGGTTTCCTCCCACAATCTAAAGACATGCAGGTTACTTGGATTGGCCATAGGAAATGCAAAGTTACAGGATTAGGGTGGGGAAGAGGGCAGTCTTGTTGGGGGAGGGGGGGGGGGGGGGGGGATGCTGTTTGGAGGGCCAGTGTGGACTCAATGGGCCAGATGACCTGCTTCCACATCATGGGAGTTCTCTGATTCTAAGTGAAGAATAGTAGACTCCCTAACAGTAACCATGATGTGGGAAGTATACAAGATGAAATATCAGGTGTTTGTCATAAGGATGGCAATACTTAGGGGTGATTTGGATCTATATACAAACTGGAATAATCATATTGGTATTAGCAGCCATGGTGGAATGTTTTTGAAATAGTTTCTTAAAGCAACACATTCAGGAACTGATTAGAGACGATTCTGGACTTGACTTGGTATTCTGTTTAATTAATTCCTTCAGACGAAAGGCAACTCTATATAGGGGCGATTATTTTTATTTTATTCATTCATGATGTGTTTCGCCAGCTTGGTCAGTATTTATTGCCTATTGCTAATTGCCCTTGAAAATGTAATGATGAGCTGCCTTCTTGAACAGCTGCAGTCCATTGGTGCAGGTAGACTCATAATGCTATTAAGGAGGGACTTCCAAGATTTTGACCCAATAGCACTGAAGGAACAGTGATAAGTTTTCAACTCAAGATAGTGCAGATTGGAGTGGAACTTGCAGTTAGTGGTAATCCCATGTATCTGCTGTCCTTGTTCTTCTAGATTAAAGTGTCATGGGTTTGGAACATTCTAAGTAGTCTTGGTGAATTTCTACTGTCCATCTTGATACTCAATGCTGTGAATGAGCAGCAGTGATGGAGAGAGGGTATGTTTGTAGGTATGCTTTCTTCTGCATGGTGTCAAGCTTCTTGAGATTTCTTGGAACTGCACTCATCAAGACAAGTGGGGAGTATTCCATTACACTCCTTACTTGTGCCTTGTAGATGGTGAATAGACTTTGGGGAGTCAAGAGAAGAATTATATACCACAGGACTCCTAGCCTCTGTTCTTGTAGCCACAGTAAATATATAACTGGATGAGATCCTAATTTGTTCAATGAAAACCCACAGTATGTTGGCAGTTGTGGGATTGAGTAATGGTAATGCAGTTGAAAGTAATGAGGAAATGGTTACATTCTCTCTGGTTAGTGATGGCATTGTAGGGCACTTCTGTGGTACCATTGTCCAGATCTTGTTGCACTGGACATTGACTGCTTCAGTATCTGAGGAGTGGCAAATGATGCTGAACATTGTGTGAATCATCAGCGAACATCCCTACTTCTGATCTTATGATGGAGGGAAGGTAATTGAGGAAGCAGCTGAAGATGTTTGAGCCTAGGACACTATCCTGAGGAACTTCTGCAGAAATATGCTGGAGCTGAGATGCAATACCCCTCTCATTGTTTTTTTTAATGCGAGGACCTTTGAGGTCTGTGCAGAGCATTGAGTTCCAAAACTAGAAGCCGATCAGATTGCACATAACCTCAGAGGAACCTGGGAAGAGCAATACAGCTTAAAGGGAACTTTGCTGAGATGCCTGACCTCCAATAACCACAATCTTTGTACCAGGTATGCATCCTATCAGCAGAGAGGTCTCCCCTGACTTCCATTGTCTCTGATCTGTTAGAGCTCCTTAATGCCACACTCAGTCAAATACAGCCTTGATAACAAGGGCTGTCACTCTCACCTCACCTCTGGAATTCAGCTCTTTTGTTCACGTTTGAACCAAAGCTGTAATGAGTAGTCCAGATGGAAACCAAACTGTTCTTCAGTGAGCAGGCTGTTGTTCACAATTGCTGTGTGATAGCATGTTGATGACGTTACTGACAATTGATCGGGCGGCAGGGTGGTAATTTTGTGCACAGCATATACCAAGGCTTCATTCCACATTGTTGGGAAGAAGCCAATTGTAGCTGTACTGGAACAGCTTGGTTTTTGTTTAATTCAATTGTGGGTGTGGTTGTTGCTAGCTGGGCCAGTATTTATTGACTGTACTTGGTTGTTCTTGAGAAAGTGGTGGTGAGCTGCCTTCTTGAAATTTTGCATTGCATGTGCTGTAGGTACCAACAATTGTGCTATGGATGGAATTCCAGCCTAATAAATTTATTGGGTTTGTTGTAGATGGCCAGTGGATTGGGCCATGAGACATATTTTGAGCATTAACAGCATTTCACAATTATCGTGGACCTACTGGTGTTAAATGAAAGGCCGCTGGTTCCTGCTTCATAGCAATGATAGATTCTAGACACGACACACCAATGACACACAGGGATTACAAAGCGCAGCAACAGAAAACAAAGCAGATTGAGGACCTCGTAGCTGACCTCATATTATACACTGTAATCATTTTGAAGGATTTAAGTGTATATTGCATTGGCTTTGTTAATATCACTGTCTGTGGGTGGAAAAAGGTGCTGGACCCTAGCTTTCAGAGGGAGTAAATATAACTGTACCCATTCCCTATGGTGCCAATCTAATCAAAAGTAATTGTGATTATTGTTGTCATGCAATAAACCTTTACATTATCTAAGAATAACACCTTATTAATAGATAGTCAACAATAAATTATCCTTGAGTACTAATTGCTAGATAGGACAAAGCAAGATAAAGGTGGATTGATGGCAGCAAACTACCTCAAACAACCATTAGTCAGAGTAACATATTGGTACAGAAAATCCCACAAGGTGTCAGGCAGTGGTCCTCAGACAATGTTTCACAATTAGCTGGTCACTAGGGAGTGAAATCCCTTCCAGTTTTAATCTTGCATCTTAAAATTAGTGTACAATGTCTACAAAGTGACATCTATGCAACCAGTGGCAACACATTAGGAAGCTTGCAGTCCCCATTCTGCCTTTTCCTTCCTTGGAAGCAGCGAATAATGTATGTTCAGTTCTCTTTACATATACAGTCTTAATGAGCTTTTTTATATTACAGTGAACAACAAGAGAGGGAGTGGTTACAAATATTAGATTAGATTAGATTACTTACAGTGTGGAAACAGGCCCTTCGGCCCAACAAGTCCACACTGACCCACCGAAGGGCAACCCACCCAGACCCATTGCCCTACATTTACCCCTTCACCTAACACTACGGGCAATTTAGCATGGCCAATTCACCTAACCTGCACATTTTTGGATTGTGGGAGGAAACCGGAGCACCCGGAGGAAACCCATGCAGACACAGGGAGAATATGCAAACTCCACACAGAGAGTCACCTGAGGCGGGAACTGAACCCGGGTCTCTGGTGCTGTGCCACCGTGCCGCCCATATCACCTAGTTCAACTTGGAAGAAGCTCAACAGAGACACAATCTTCACCTGCAGAGCCACTAGTAATGCCATTCTCACCCTGATTGAAGTTGCAGTTGTAGCTGAAAAGGACCTTCTTATTGGAGCAGAGTAATCGGACTCTTCCGCACTGAGGTTCTGGTTGTACAACTGCTTCCCTAAGATCCTGGGCTGAAAAGGCCTCCTCTTCAAAGAGACTTTCATCCCCTGCTTCTCCTTCCTGTTGAAACTTTTGTCCTCCTTTGTGCTGCCACTCTTCATTCTCTGCCCTGCCACAAACCAAGGGGAATACAAGCTTCTGCACCCAGGACGTAAATGGTCAAAACAAAATCCCTGAAGACAAGACCCAATCCATCAGCATATGCCACAATAAAACCCTGTAACCTCAGCAACTTTAAGTAAATGTAGAAGTGACTAAAGATTTGCAAATTCACTGACACTCAGGAAAATTCAAACAGTAACTAACCTGGCAATAGTTGATGATTCCTTCAAATATTATTGATGGGGATTCTTCCTGCAGCTTCGCCCACCTCCATGTGTGCAATGTTAAGACAGGGCATTAATTGGATTGATTAGTTCCAAAATAATAGTGCTGATTTTACAGGCTGATTGGCCTACTCTAGATGTTTCTGGTATTCATGCATTTCCCGCACTCACTTTAATGCTCTCCTATTGCCTGCCACTGCCACTCGGGAAATGGGTATGCTCAAAAAATGCCATTTTAGAAGCAAAATGCACCCGTTACACTCAAAATATAAATATTGCCCAATTGAATTTTGCAGCAGCATAACACTGTGGTAACAGATTATTTCTGGGTAAATCTCTGTCACCCTCCAGTGTTAATTCAAATAACTGCAAGATATCTGTGAGAGAAATTCATCAGTTGTAGGTAGTTAAACTAAAGAAACATAAATAAATCATTACATAAATGTGCAGACAAATTATATATCATGCATTTTGAATAGGTATAGGATAATAGATATTGAATAGAAAGTTGTGAAGTCCAGAGATACGACATATCAAAAGGAGACAAAATTACATGACCTTATTTGCTATGTGTGCATTCACATGTAATAACTTGATTAATTAAAAAAGCTTTTGCTGATTTTTGCCAACTTTAAAAATCAATAGTAAGAGCTATTTTGGCATGTTAGTACCTGCACATGAATCCTGACTTTTCTTCCACAAAAGTTGAAGTTAAAGTCTTGCTTTCCAGTTTACACTACGTCAAGAGATTGTTTTCCTCCAGAATGCTGTGGGGGTCTGGAGCTCACTGGCTGAAGGGTGGTATCAGTGGGAACCCTTAAGACAGTAAAGAACTATTTAGCTGAACATTTGAAACACCATAGCATACAAGGCTAAGTCCTGGAAAATGCATTTAGACTAGATGATGGTACAGACACAATGGGCTGAAGGGCTTCTTCCCATGTTATAAACTATTTTATATCAGTGTCACCTTCTAGAATTTAAGGTCTACACTCCTGCAAGTCAACAACAACAGGCTTTATTGAACGTAATTTTACAGTGTTATGAGAGAGGAAATGTTATCCATAGCCACATAGATCCATGTGATCTAACATCATTGTAACATAGTTTGTTTTTCACATGCCTGGCAGCTACCTTTAGAATGAAGATAGAATTCCCTTCACTCCACATCTCTTCCCAAGTTCTTTTAGGTACCACATTTTACGATTAACATTTAACCTCAAACATTCAACACTCTTAAAACACTTCTCCATAAGAAAAGACATGGAATTGAAAGTCTCACACATCCTTGATCCAAGTGTGAATGGGATATATGAAAAGAGAAAATGGACAACAATGCTGGAGACAATCAAATGAAAAGGTCTCTAGCAGTCTAGAGTAGAAATTTCTCTCACTTCAATACATGTTGAGGTACCAGACTGCTGAGGTGCTGCCAATTTCGTCTTGGTGACTGCGTAGGACATAATTGTACTCTCATGGACAATGGAATAAAATGCTGCTGCAGGATCAATGGAAATTTCCTGTGCTGTGCTCTGATTTGCAGATATATTTAAAAGATCAACTTTCATTCTGCAGTTGATCTCTGTCATTAGTAAGGAAATGAAGATTATTGTTATCTCTATCTGGATTTTCTTCCTGAAATTTAGATCATTATTCATCAGCAATAAGTTTTCTTTTAGTCAATCATTCATTGTGATCTTGGAGTTATGAACATTTCTACATGATAGACCTTTTCCTCCATCAATGTCTCTCTCTTTTGTGTCATTTGGGTAAGAAATGCTGGTTATCTGAATGTAAGACCTGCTGTAAGTCTTCTGCATGCTTCTTATTTTCAGCTTGCAGGACTTGATTGTATTGGTTCTGTGTTATTAGCCAGACGTATAGCTCCATAGTTACACTAAGTTAGTTGGACTGTGCCAATGTTTGTTAAGGTTTGATCTATTTAAGTTCATTATGATGTTCAAATTTAAACTTCACCACGGCATCTGTGTCACCAGGAGTTCAATACTTTGTCTTGTAGGTTTTGGATGGTTCCTTAGTCTAGATTAGAGTGGTGCTGGAAAAGCACAGCAGGTCAGGCAGCATCTGAGGAGCAGGAAAATCGACGTTTCGGGCAAAAGCCCTTCATCAGGAATAGAGGCAGAGTGCCTGCAGAGTGGAGAGATAAATGAAAGGGGGGTGGGGGTGGGGAGAAAGTAGCATAGAGTACAATAGGTGAATGGGGGTGTGGATGGAGGTGATAGGCCAGAGAGGAGGGTGGGGGAAGGTAGCAAAGAGTACAATGGGTGAATGGGGGTGGGAATGAAGGTGATAAGTCAGAGAGGAGGGTGGAGTGGATAGGTGGAAAGGAAGATTGGCAGGTAGGACAGGTCATGGGGATGGTGCTGAGCTGGAAGGTTGGAACTGGGGTGAGGTGGGGTAAGGGGCAATGTTCAGGACATGTTGAAGAGCTTCAGAGAGACTCACTGAGATTCTTGTAGAGAGAGGAGGAAAACTTCTTCAAGGCAGGCATCCTTGCAAGAGGATTCGCAGTAGGGTTAAAATCAACTAGGTAAAAATAAGGGCTGCAGATGCTGGAAACTTCTCCTCTCTCTACCAGAATCTCAGTGAGTCTCTCTCTCACTGCAACCCCCAAGTCATCTCCTCTGCCCTGAAGCTCTACAACCATGACCTGAACATTTCCCCTTCCCCCACTTCACCCCAGTTCCAACCTTCCAGCTCAGCACCGTCCCCATGACCTGTCCTACCTGCCTATCTTCCTTTCCACCTATCCGCTCCACCCTCCTCTCTGACCTATCACCTTCATCCCGACCCCCATTCACCTGTTGTACTCTATGCTACTTTCTCCCCACCTCCCCTTTCATTTATCTCTCCACTCTGGAGGCACCCTGCCTCTATTCCTGATGAAAGGCTTTTGCCTGAAACGTCGATTTTCCTGCTCCTTGGATGCTGCCTGAACTGCTGTGTTTTTCCAGCACCACTCTAATCAAGACTCTGGTTTCCAGCATCTGCAGTCATTGTTTTTACCTTATTGGTTCCTTAGCTTGCGGATTGATTTCTTTTAGTTTCTAGCTGCTATCTCTACACACTAACAAATTCTACATTCTGAATATTAACATGATCCATTTTGGGTTTAAGGGTCTCTTGGCGTTGTTGGTCAGTTCGCCATGCCAGATGATTTTTTTCCACACATTTTGTCCTCCTTCTGGGTGACATCTTCAATGTCATATAGGCTCCGGATGAAGTGTTTTTGTTGTGATTTTCCCAGAATTATACATTTCTGTCTGCCATGGCGCGTGGTTCTAATTCCAGTTTTGTACTGTAGTGGTCTGTAGATGTTTATTCATGGCACAAGTGAATGAATACTAGGCCTCCAGGAATTCCCAGGCTTATCTTTGTTTTGTCTTTTCCAGTATCATAACAGTGTCCCAGTTGAATTGGTGTCCTTCATTGTCAGTGTCCTTCATTGACATGAGAGAGAGCTGTTTATGTCATTTTGTTGCAGCTGATGCTCATGTATGCTGTTGGTGAGTTTTCTGCCCATTTGTCCTACATAATGTTTCTTACAGTTGCTGCATGGTATTTCATATACAGTAGCGCCTCGACTTATGAACTTAATCCGTTCCGGGACCCAGTTCGCAAACCGAATCAATTTTTCCCATTGTTTGGATAGCGTAAGAATGCTTGGACGTAGCAACGAACGATGTTCACAGCGCGCCAAAGATGAACTGAATGAGATCACACGGGGCCCGAGAGCTTTTGCGTTCAAAGTGCATGTAGCAAAGCAGAACAATGAAACCACGTGGTCGCACACGGGCTTTTTGCGTTCGTACCTTCATTCGTACCTTGAATTTCGTATGTACATTGAAGCAAAATTTTATGTACAATTCTGTTCGTAAACTGATTTGTTCGTGAACTGGGTCGTTCGCATGTCGAGGCACTACTGTATTACATTCCTCCTGCCTGTTGTGGGCATCGGGTCTTTAGTCCTGGATAGTAACTGGCAACGTGCGACTGTTGGTTTATGTGCTAGGCGTAGAAGTCTTATAGTCAGTTCTGAGATGTTTCTAATAAAGGGTAGGGTGGTCAGTAGGTTGGGGCACACACTGTCTTCTTGGTGTTGTTTGAGTGGCAGATGCAGCTGTTAGAGTACCCATTAGTGGAAAGACTTGCATAGGTGTCCCTCTTCTTTTTTTAAGAACTCTGGGTGTTGCAGTGTGTTGTAACTCACTTAAACAAAGTCTTGAAGCAGCTTTGGTTGTGGATGTTGGGGTGGTTACTGCTGCAATTAAGGCTCTCTTTTCTGTAAACAGCTTTTCTCACTAGTTACTTAGAGTTGTTACACATCTTGATAGGCAAAAGTGAGGACTGCAGATGCTGGAAACCAGAGTTTAGATCAGAGTGGTCCTGGAAAAGCACAGCAGGTTAGGCAGCATCCAAGGAGCAGGAAAATCGATGTTTCAGGCAAAAGCTCCTCAGATGCTGCCTGACTTGCTGTGGTTTTCCAGGACCACTCTGATCTAAACACATCTTGATAGGCCTTTTCTAGTTACATTAACAGAATAGATGTTGGTAGTCAAACTGAGGAAACTTGGAAGATAGGTCTATCTCCTTCAAGGTCCAGAGCTGCTCTCCCAACCTGAGTCCTTATGACAATATTCTATTGAGTTCTGCACTTCTTGCCATTAACCATTCCAGAACCAAACGCTAGATACAACATCCCCCGACAGGCTTTTGTCCCATTACTAACATTGATATATTCATGTATATAATTACTTTTATCCCATCTCCTCGAAGTCTCTGACTTCACAAATCCAGGTGGTCTGAAGTTTCACTATTGTTCCAGAAGGGGTTCATGAAAGTTGAAAGATGGTAAGCCTCTGCTTGGGGATCTTTGACCTTGATTATGTTCTCGACTGTACGGGGTCTAAAAGTCCCTTTTGCCACTACATACCTCACTGAGTTTGTCCAAACCAAATATTGATGGACAATTGATCCACAATTGGATGAGATTCTGGGTTCCTTTGCATAATCTCCTCAACTGTACGAACAATATACGATCACACCTGATCTGCTGTATGTTTCCTATTGAGGTCCTGCATCCATACATATTGCTTTGATTCAAAGTGTGCCACTGTCGTGCATGGTGGAATAGAATATAATGGGCAGCTTAATGCTCCCAGTAACGCTGTTCCTTCTTATATGCATTGTAGGGTAAATCCCTAAAATTACCTTTAATTCATATACTTACTAAGAAATCTCACAAAACAATCGACACTGAAACAATAATTTAAATTTACTTTATGTAACAACCAAAGTAAGGCCGCTCACGTAAGCAAGTTAAACCTCACAGCTTGGCTGTTACCTAATTAATGGTGGAATCTGGCCAGGATTCCAAGCAACATCAATCTGTCTCTAAAAAGTGTCCAGCATTCAATCTATGTTGGTCTTCAAAGTTCTGCTACTGACTTGTTCTGGTGTTGGATTCTTAGACTTTTTTTTCTCTTTCAAGTTTGTGGTGTGACATTATGATGATTCAATAGGTTCTTTCATCTCCAACATTGATTACTCTTCTGAAGACCTCAACTCTGTAGCTTTCCTTTTTATCAGAAGCAGCTTCCCTGTTCCTTGTTAAATTCAGAGTTAGCTGCCTGCTTAAAACACAGTCTTTCTTGCAATTAACCCCTTTATTTCAAAACATTACTTCTGCAGGCAGTCTTAATTGCCCATTTGTCACAAGGCAGCAGATTACCAAACAGTGTTGTCACCTCTCTCCCAGGAAACAGCTTGTTTATGTTGGTTCTTTCCAGAGATGGTTAATTCACATGTTTCTTTTAATTCCTTAATAACAGTTTCTCCTTGTTTCTTTCATCTCAAGAAACAATTTATTCCAGAAAGAGTTACTGCTGATTCTTTCAATCCATGAAGTTATTAAAGTTGTGAAATTTAAATTGTCACAGTTCCTCCTCTTTGTTCATTATTTTTAATATGATGAACAAACAGTAGTAATTAGCCATTTTCCAGTTCATATCCAAGCTGAGTTGCTACACCAAGCACTATTTAAAATTGATGCACTATTTCATTATTTGGTTCAGATGTATGTAAACCGATAATCAATAAATGAATTGCAGAATGATGGTCAGTAAATAAATCACAAAAGTAATAACGTACACAAAGTGATAAACATGCATTATGCTTCATTCATTGCAGGTTTAAAATGGTCATATCTTAACAGGGCTGTTTCTCTTTCCATCTGCTGCATTTGTTGCTGAAACCAGCATGAAAACATCATAGTGATTGACACAAAACAGATCCAACGACACAAAATAATAATAACAATAAGATGTGAAATAATACAAACCCATGCAGCTGTGTGTATTTTACTTCCTAATTTAAGATTTCTTCTCACAAGAATGTTCCAGGATGTTTTCAATATCTTGATTCTCAGACTATTTTGCTGAACATTAACATGCAACCTGTATGCCTTTCTCGGTATCCTTTTTAATTTTTCCAAAATATTCCCTTTGCAGTACAGTTATTTTCCAATTACTGATTATGTTAAACAAAGTTATATTTATTTGATGTTGACTGCTCTTTCCTGCTTCCTTTATTAACCAGTTAATCGCATCAATGTGAGATTCTAAGATGTTGACAATATGGAGGGCTCATTCACTGAGGCAATATGGGTAAAGGTCAAAAATAAGATGGGTGCAATCAATCTGATAGGATTACAGTATAACCTCAGTTATCCAAACATCAATTATCCAAATCTTGGATTATCCAAACAAGATCTCAAGATTACGTAAAAATGGCATTAGGCAACTCAGCATCCAGTTATCAGTTAAACAGCATTATGGCATGTATTGCCGGATAACCGAGAAATGTTCAGATAACCGGCACTCATAAATTACTGCTTGTTATTGGTCAGATCGACTATCCAAACAATCAATTAACTGAACAAAATACTCTGCTGCCCATCTCGTTTGGATAATCAAGGTTCTACTGTATACTGTAGGCCCCCCCACTGAGAGATTGAGGAATAAATATTTAGACAGATTACGGAAAGATGCAATAAAAACAGGGTTGTCACAGTGGGTGACTTGAACTTCCCAAGTATTGACTGGGACTCACTTAGAGCAAGAGGCATAGATGGTGCAGAATTTGTTAGATACAAACAAGAGGGTTTTTTGAAATACAATGTGAATAGTCCAACCCAAGGAGGGGCCATACTGAACATTGTATTGGCTAATGAGCCTTTCCAGGTGACAAAAAAATTGCAGATGTTGGAATCCAATGTGGACAAGCCTTTCAGTGGGAGAGCATTTTGGAAACAGTGATCATTTAAGTTTTAAGATAACTATGAACAAGGATAAGTTAGGACCTTGCAGGAGGGTACTAAATTGGGGAAAGGCAAATAGCATCAGTATTAAGCAGGAGCTAGGGAATATTAATTGGGAGAAGCTGTTATCAGGCAAGTTCACGTTTAACATGTGGGAACTGTTAAAAGACCTTCTGATGAGAGTTCAAGACCAGCATGTTCCAGTAAGGAGGAAGGACAAGGATGGCAAGGTAAGGGACCCTTGGATAACAAGGGAGGTTGTGAATTTAGTCATAAGGGAAAAAGAAGCATATGTAAGGTTTAGGAAGCTAAAATTGGTTGGGACCCATGAGGAATATAACAAAAGCAGGAAAGTACTCAAGTAGGAAATTAGGAGAGTGAAAAGGGGCCATGAAATGACCTTGGCAAGTAGGGTAAAAGAGAATCCCAAGACATTCTGTAGATACATTAAAACCAAAAGGATAATTCGGGAGAAGGTAGGACTACTCAAGGATAAAGGAGGGAACTTGTGCTTGGAGGCAGAGGATGTGGGTGAGATCCTACATGAGTACTTTACGTTGGTATTCACCCAGGAGAAGGATAGTGAGCCTAGTGAGATCTGTGTGGAGCATGCTAATATGTGAGGATGTTTTGAGATCAAGAAAGAAATGTTCTTGGATCTATTGAAGAGCATTAAGTTGGATAAGTCCCCAGGACTCGATGGTATCTACCCCAGGTTACTGAGAGAGGTAAGAGAGTCGATTGCTGGGGCCTTCACCAAGATCTTTCCATCCTCATTAGCCAGTGGAGAGGTCCCAGAGGACTGGTGAGTAGCTAATGCTTTTCCTGTGTTTGAGAAGGGGAAATAAGGACAATCCAGGAAGCTTGGGGCTCATTCTGGGGAAGGTGGGACCTCTACAGGTATATGGATAATTGGGGCTCATTCTGGGGAAGGTGAGATCTCTATAAACAGGACGGTCTTCATTTGAACCAAAGGGGTGCTAATATTCTGGGTAGGAAATTTGCTAGTGTTATTCGGGTGGGTTTAAACTAGCTTAGCAGTGTGATGGGAACCTGTGGTGTAGTTCCAGGTGCAAAGGAGGATATGGACAGGATTTCATGGTCACAGGAGTGTGCGGGCAGACAGCAAGCTGGTTTGAAGTGTGTCTACTTCAACGCCAGGAGTATCCAAAATAAGGTAGGTGAGTTTGCAGCATGGATAGGTACCTGGGACTTCAATGTTGTGGCCATTTCGGAGACAAGGATAGCGCAGGGTTAGGAATGGATGTTGCAGGTTCCAGGATTTAGATCTTTCATTAAGATCAGGGAAGGTGGTAAAGGAGGAGGTGTGGGTTTGTTAGTCAAGGACAGTATAATGGTGGTTGAAATAACTTTTGATGAGGACTCATCTACTGTGGTGATATAGGCTGATGTTAGAAACAGGAGAGGAAAGGTCACGCTGCTGGGAGTTTTTTATAGGCCTCTGCAAAGTTCCAGAGATGTGGAGGAGAGGATTGGCAAAACAATTCTATGTGGGAGTGAAAGGAACAGGGTGGTCATTATGGGGGACTTTAACTTCGCCAACGTTGACTGGAAATGCTATAACTCTAGTTCATTGGAAGAATCAGTTTTTGTCCAATGTGTGCAGGAAGGTTTCCTGACACAGTATGTCAAAGGGCCAACAAGAGGGGAGGCCACATTGGATCTGGTACTTGGTAATGAACCAGGCCAGGTGTTTGATTGAATGGTAGATGACCACTTTGGAGAGAGGGACCATAATTCGATTATGTTTAGTTTAATGATGGAAAGGGATAGGTACATGCCACAGCGATAGATGGGGGAAGGGCAATTATAATGCAATTAAGCAAGACCTAGGATGCATAGAATGGGGTAGCAAAATGCAGGGAATGGGGACAATCAAAATGTGGAGCTGGTTTAAGGAAAAGATATTGCGTGTCCTTGAGAGGTATGTCCCTGTCAAGCAGGGAGGAATTGATAGGTAAGGGAACCGTGGTTTACTAAAGAAATTGTATCTCCTGTTAAGCAGAAGAGGGAGGCTTATGTGATGTTGAAACAAGATGGTTCAGATGAGATGATGGAGAGTTACAGATTAGCTAGGAAGGATTTAAAGAGAGAGTTAAGAAGATCAAGGAGGGGACATGAGCAGTCTTTAGCAGGTAGAATAAAGAAGAACCCTAAAGCTTTCTATGGGTTTGTGAGGAATAAAAGGATGACTAGGGTAGGAGTAGGGCCAGTCAAAGACAGAAGTGGGAAG
This sequence comes from Chiloscyllium plagiosum, assembly GCF_037043375.1. Taxonomy (NCBI): domain Eukaryota; kingdom Metazoa; phylum Chordata; class Chondrichthyes; order Orectolobiformes; family Hemiscylliidae; genus Chiloscyllium; species Chiloscyllium plagiosum. The sequence goes on from NW_028270140.1 coordinate 73,315,655, forward strand.
TTATGTGTGAACTCTGTGGAGATCGGAGAGGTGCTAAGCGAATATTTCTCATCTGTTTTCACACAGGAAAAGGAGAATATTGTTGAGGAGAAGACGGAGATACAGGCTCCTAAACTAGAAAGGATTGAGGTTAGTTAAGGTGTTATCAATTCTAGAAGGCATGAGAGTAGATAAGTACCCTGGGCCGGATGGGATTTATCTAAGGACTCTCTGGGAAGCTAGGGAGGAGATGGTGGAGCCTTTGGCCTTGATCTGTGAGTCATCATTGTCTACAGGTTTAGTACCAGAGGAGTGGAGGATTGCAAATGCTGTGCCCTTGTTCAAGAAGGATATTAGAGATGACCCAGGTAATTATAGTCCAGTGAGCCTTACATCTGTTGTAGGAAAAGGTTTGGAAAGGATTATAAGAGATAGGATTTATAATCATCTAGCAAGCGACAATTTCATTGGAGATAGTCAACATGGTTTCGTCAAGGGCAGGTCATGTCTCACAAACCTCTGAGTTTTTTGAGAAGGTGACCAAGCATGTGGATGAGGGTAGGGAAGTTGACGTGGTGTACATGGACTTCAGCAAAGCCTTTGATAAGGTTCCACATGGTAGGCTTTTGGAGAAAATGCAGAGACATGAGATTGAAGGTGATTTAGCAGTTCGGATTAGAAATTGACTTTCTGTAAGAAGACAACGAGTGGTGGTTGACAGAAAATATTCACCCGGGGTTCGGTTACTAATGGGGTGCCACAAGGATCAGTTTTGGGACCACTGCTGTTTGTAATTTTTATAAATGACTTGGATGCAGGCATAGGTGGATCGATTAGTAACTTTGCAGATGACATTAAAATCGGTGGAGTGGTGGACAGTGTGGAAGAATGTTGCAGGTTTCAGGGGAACTTGGATAAACTGCAGAATTGGGCTGAGAGGTGGCAAATGGAGTTCAATACAGATAAATGTGAGGTAATTCACTTTGGGATGAATAACAGGAAGGCAGAATACTGGGTCAATGGAAAGATTCTTGGTAGTCCAGAACTAGAAGACATAGGTTTAGGGTGAAAGGTGAAAGATATAAAAGGGACCAAAGGGCCAACCTTTTCATGCAAAGAGTGGTGCATGTATGGAATGAGTTGCCAGAGGAAGTGATGGAGGCAGATACAATTACAATATTTAAAAGGCGCCTGGATAGGTTTATGAATAGGAAGAGTTTAGAGGGTTATGGACCAAGTGCTGACAAATGGGACAAGATTAATTTAGGATAACTGGATGGTATGGATGAGTTAGACTGAAGTTTCCATGCTGTACATATCCATGACTGTATGACTCTATGAGAGGCTAGAAAAACTCTGGCTGTTTTCTCTTGAGCAGTGGCGGTTGTGGGGAGACTTGATCAAAGTCTATAAAATTATGAGATGCATAGATAGAATTGACAGTCAGAATCTTTTTCCCAGAATTGAAATCTCTAAGACTAGAGGGATGTATTTAAAGTGAAAGGGAGGAAATGTTCAAAGGAGACATGAGGGGCAGGTTTTGTACACAGAGAGTACTAGGACTCTGGAATGCACTGCCAGGGATGGTGGTTGAGGCAGAACAATAAAGGCATTTAAAAGTCTTTTAGATAAGCACATGAATATGCAAGGAATGGAGGAATATGAACCAAGGCCAGATGGAAGGGGTTAGTTTTATGTGATATCATGTTTGGCACAACATCGTGGGCTGAAGGGCCTGTTCCTGTGCTGTACAGTTCTATTTTCTATGAAACACAACATTGTTGGTTGTGTCCCCTGCCTGACTACTAAATTTTGTTATAATTCATTGCACCCAATATACCTTTAACCTGAAAAGTTAATTGTTTAATTGTACTTCCTGTTTGTCCCTTAATTGTGACGACTTCTTGACTAAACAACTTTTTAAAAAATTCATTATAAATGCTAAGTAAAGGTTTTGGATACCACGATGGTAACTGAGAGATTCAGAATAACTGCCACCAATTCATGATGAACACTTTCATACAACACTTTACCCATATTTTGCATAAATATCCCTCCTCCTGGTCCATCTTTTCTCACAGGATACACTACAGGGTTTTCAGTCACTTCTGATGTAAGCACAAGTGTGATCTGAAGTTCTGTGCATGTTATTAGCACTAAAAAGGATCCTGGGTAGTCTAAGATGAAGGACAGGAAGACATTGTGGCTGGAAGACCTGCTCCTATTTTGATGCATTTTCAATGTTGAAGTTGATTTTCTCAAATTCTTGGAGCAGTAATTACTGTTTTATAAGTTGTTGCATTGTTTTGGAACTTTAGAATAAAAGATCAAAACAATGGCACTTAAAAGAGGAGAAAGAGAGAGCAACAGGGACCACTTGAGAGGTGAGAAAATGGAGCAGTGAATCTGCACAGCTGACTGCCTCTGCTGATAAGTTTCAAGTATCTCCGGATATCAGAGTGCATTCTAAGAAAAATAAACAGTGAAATTCACAGCTGACCTTGGAGAAACCTGTGTGGGGGAGCTCAAGCAGGCGAGCAGTTAAGTGGCCATTTTTTCTAATGTGTAACGTTACAGTTTTTTTCTAAATCTGCAATAGTGAGTCAACTGGGTTTTTTTATTATATATTTTATGAGATCTGTCTCGTGATTAAACTTTAAAAATATAAAGCAGAGGTACTAGATTGACCTGGACCAGTGGTTTTAGAGCAACATGACTGCTATTTTCTAGGTCTGTGTATTGCTAAGCTGCAAAGAAGGCCTTTAGTAGAGTGAATGCACTCTGCCTGTCAGATGTGGGAGATTACCGTGTTACTGATGATTATGTCTGCAGGAAGTGTGTTTCGTTGCAAATCCTTTTAGATCACATAGATCAGTTGGAGCAACCATTAGAGGTAGTGAGGAATTTACAAGAGCTAGGGGGTGTGATGAATGGTGGTTGCAGGAAGAGAAAGAAATCGCAGACACAGCAGGTCACCTGCAGGAAAAGTAGGTGAGGAAGGCAGGTGGTGCGAGACTCTCCTGTGTCTATCCCCATCTCAAACAAGTCTGCTGTTTTAGAAAATGTAGGGGGTGATGGTCTCTCAGGAGAATGTAACACTGACAACCAGAATTCTGGCACCAAGACTGGCTCTATTGTAACAAGGGGTATGTCAGGTTGAAAGCATTTGATGGTAACAGGAGACTCCCTTGTGAAAGGCACAGATTATGTTTCTCAGCTGACTACGAGACATCAGAATGGTGTGTTGCCTCCTTGGTACCAGGATCAAGGGAATCCTGGAGAGGGTGTAGAATATTCTGAAAGGGGAGAGGGACCAGCAGGAGGTCATTGAACAAATTGGAACTAAAGACACAGAAAGGTAAAAGGATGAGGTACTGAGGAGAAAATATAGGAGGACAGATTGCATCTGAATTAGAAGGGGACCAATATATTGGTGGGAAGATTTACTAGAGCAGCTCAGGACGATTTAAACTAGGTGGGTGGAGGAGGTGGGGCCCAAGGAGATAGTGAGGAAAGAGAACAGTCTGAGCCTGGTGCACTTGGGAAAACGAGCAAGTCAAACAGTCAGGGCAGGCAGGAACAAAGCAGAGAATGAGGTAGGACTGATAAATTAAACTGCATTTATTTCAATGCAAGAGGCCTAATAATTAAGGCAGATGAACTCAGGACATGGTTGGAAACATGGGAACAGAATATCATAGTGCTTATAGAGATGTGGCTCAAGGATGGACAGGACTGGAGGCTTAATGTTCCAGGGTATAGAAGCAATAGGAAGGATTGAGAGGGGGAGTGGCATTTTTGATTAGGGATAACATTACGGCTATACTTAGGGAGGATATTCCCAGGAAAATGTCCGGGGAAGTTATTTGGATAGAACTGAGACAAAAGACATTATCACCTTATTGAGATTTTACTATAGAACCCCCCCAGTAGTCAGTGGAAAATTGAGAAACAAATTTGTAAGGAGATCTCAGTTATCGTAAGAATAATAGGGTAGTTATGGAAGGGGAGTTTAACTTTCCAAACATAGACTGAGACTGCCATAGTGTTAAAGGTTTGGATGGAGAGGAACTCGTTAAGTGTGTCCAAGAATAGAGAAGGTACAAATAAAGCACGGCAGGTGACTAAGGTGTCATGGGGGGAGCACTTTGGGGCCAGTGATCATAATTCTATTAGTTTTAAAGTAGTGATGGGGAAGGGTAGACCAGATTCAAAAGTTACAAGTTCTAAATTGGAGGAAGGTCAATTTTGACAGCATTAGGCAAAAACTTTCAAAAGATGTTTGGGGGTAGATATTCACAGGTAAAAGGATAGCTGGAAAATGGGAAGCCTTCAAACAAGTAATAATGAGAGTCCAGAGGTAGTATGTTCATGTTAGGGTGAAGGGCAAGGCTGGTAGATGTAGGGAATGTTGGATGACTAGAGAAATTGAGGTTTTAGTCAAGAAAAAGAAGGAAGCATATGTTAGGTATAGACAGCAGAGATTGAGTGAATTCCTTGGAGAGTATAAAAACAATAGGAGTATACTTAAGAGGGAAATCATGATGCCAAAAAGGGGACATGAAATAGCTTTGGCAATAGAGTTAAGGAGAATCCATTGGGATTCTACAAATACATTAAGGACAAAAGAGTAACTAGGGAGAGAAGAAGGCCCCTTAAAGATCAGCAAGGCTGCCATTCTGTGGAACTGCAGGAAATGGGGGAGATACTAAACAAGAATTTTGCATCAGTGTTTACTGTGGAGAAGGATATGGAATCTAGAGAACTTGAAGAAATAAATAGTAACATCTTGAAACATGTCCATATTACAGAGGAGGAGGTCTGGACGTCTTGAAATGCACATAGGTGGATAAATTCCTAACATCGATAGTCACAGGTGAGGTGCCAGAAGACTGGAGGTTGGCAAACGTGGTGCCACTGTTTAAGAAGGGCGGTAAAGACAAGTCAGGGAACTATAGACCGGCAAGCCTGACCTCGGTGGTGGGCAAGTTGTTGGAGGGAATCCTGAGGGACAGGATGTATGTGTATTTGGAAAGGCAAGGACTGATTTGGGATAGTCAACATGGCTTTGTGTGTGGGAAATCATGTCTCACAAACTTGATTGAGTTTTTTGAAGACGTAACAAAGAAGATTGATGAGGGCAGAGCAGTAGATGTGATCTATATGGACTTCAGTAAGGCGTTCGACAAGGTTCCCCATGGGAGACTGATTAGATCAGATTAGATTACTTACAGTGTGGAAACAGGCCCTTCGGCCCAACAAGTCCACACCGACCCGCCGAAGCGCAACCCACCCATACCCCTACATTTACCCCTTACCTAACACTACGGGCAATTTAGCATGGCCAATTCACCTGACTTGCACATCTTTGGACTGTGGGAGGAAACCGGAGCCCCCGGAGGAAACCCACGCAGACACGGGGAGAACGTGCAAACTCCACACAGTCAGTCGCCTGAGTCGGGAATTGAACCCGGGTCTCTGGCGCTGCGAGGCAGCAGTGCTAACCACTGTGCCACCGTGCCGCCCACCTAGATTAGCAAGGTTAGATCTCATGGAATCCTGTGCTCATTCCTATGTGAGTCACTGCAATATATATTTCCTTGGGATGCAACCATATAACTTCGCTCTTGACAGTAAAGTACTCCAGAGTATTTGGTAAACATTCCACAATGTGGCTTCAGCCTTACTGAGCCAAATTTCAGCCACAAATTCTTCAAAGCGTCCAAGGCTCATCAGTTATTTTGCACAGTGACAGGTTTTTATGTTTCCTATGATTGAACCTAATTGGAGCCCGTCGTCTGCTTCTACAAGAGAATTATTTTGACTAGACTTGGGGATGCCATGCAATGACTCCAGAAATAGTGCACTTTTGGCATGCTGCCTACATGTTGCAATCTTTTGCAGTGTCTAAAAAATATTGTTAATGTCCTTTACTCTATTTCATTCCAATAAAGCTTAGTAATACTGAGTAATACTCAAGTGCAGAAGTATTTTTTTATCAATTTGATCCAGTTCTAAAGGAAACATTAATTCTGTTTCTCTCTCCACAGATGCTGCCAGACCTGTTGAGATCTTCCAGCACTTTCTGTTTTTATTTCAGTTCTCCAGCATCCATTGTATGTTGCTTTTAGATTTTATAAATTAGTTTGTTACTCAGTTTGAAACAATGACCACCATTGAAGTAGCAGATAAAATAAAAGGACAGGCTAAACATTTTTGGTAATATAGAGCTACAATGATAGGCTAGCAGATCTCGAGGAAAGGAATTTCTGGAATGTCTACAAGATTTTGTTTTGGAGCAGCTTGTGGTAAGCCCCACGAGGGAACAGGTAGTTCTGGATATAGTGAAGAGTAATGAGGTAGACCTGATTAGGAAGCTGAAGGTGAAGGAATTCCAAGGGACCTTTGACCATAATATTATAGAATTCACCCTGCATTTTGAGAAGGAGAAGATTGAATCAGATATAATGGCATTGCAATTGAGTAAAATTAGTAAATTATACTCTATAATGATTCAATGTAGAGTTTTGTCCTTTTTCCTCTTGTTTACTTTTCAAGAACAACTTTTACATTGGAAGTCTATAAAAAAGCAAATGTCAGGATTGAATACGTGAAACTATATTATAGCTGGATGTCATTGTACTTGGACCACGTAAATTTGTAAACTCCTATTTTCTCTTATTTTTATCTCACAAAATGAAAATGTACATAAAGAGACACTGCAAGGAGTTCAGGTCTGGGAACTGTTCAATACTCAACAGTCAGAGCATTGTGTGCAAGAGTTGGTTATGTTCTGGCTGTACAAGACATTGGCAAGGCCTTTCAGGTCATTCTGATGTAACGTGTTTAGTCAATGCGAATTCACTGTAATGTGATTGACAAATAGGCGATGCTGTTTCTAAAGCACAAACTTTTAGCAATAGTGCAATTGCATCACCAACACTTTAAGTGTGATTTGTATTGTGCGATTCTTGCAGAGGGTAGGGTCGCACAGGAATGCAACTATCGGGTTATAGAAGAAATAACTGTATTTGGAGTCCTGCATACAATTCTGATCACCTGCTAGAGGAATGATGTTATTAAACTGGAAAGTTTGCAAAAACGATTTTGAAGCATGTTACAGTGAAATGGGTGTGTGATTATCCAATTTGGCCCTGAAGAACTTGGTGGATGGATCGTGCAGAGGAAGAGTTGAGAGTGCAGTAATTTGACAAGGATGTATACATATCAATACCTCCTGAAGAAACCATTATGTCAGGAATTCTTCATTTAGCAAATATTTCACACAAGACCCGAACAACTGCAAATGTGATGGTGGCGTATAACTTTTATTTACTACTGGTAAAAATAGTCAACAGCAATAAGATAATCTGTCTGTTCCTGTTTATTCCCACAGTAAATCTAGAACAACCAAACTTGCTTCAAAAACCAGCAAGTCTTCTATGTGAAATGCTAACTATACTCTAAACAGGTCTTCATGGATTACAAATTGACCTTTTGTTCTGTCCATTCTTTGCCAGAAAGGAATAGTAACACACTTTTGGGTTATTCTTCCATTTGTAGTTGTTTGACCCTATTTTGGCTTCTGTATACTACAATGTTGTGCCAGGAGCAGATCATACAACTCAATTTCATAAACAAATTCCTCATTACATTTTATAAGGTTGTCAACATTGACTCTTGGAAATGCATCAATTTTCATTTGCAGCTTTGCCTGTACACACCTTTTTTCATAGGCAAACTTTACAAAGCAGAGTTTGAATCTCTGTATCCATGGACACATCCTTGCCAACACTTTCTCATCTAACAGGGATACCAATTGTTGATATTCATCTCTATGAACACTTTCAGGCCAAGAATATAATCTGGAAATTTCTCATGAGCATATGTAACTAAGACAGCCTCGTTCTAAATGACTCCTTAATGTGTCTCCATGTCTGTCAATGCTCTGGAGGCACAGTACCCCAGTTTCTGATGCCCATCCTGTTGCTCCCGAAACAGCACTGCTCCTAACAGTATAGCTGAAGTTTCAGTAACTGTAATGGTTTGGAAGTATAAATTGTAATGAGTTAACATCAGCATGTCCTTCACCTTTTGGAAAGGATCCCCCTGATGTTGATTCCAACACCAGTCTTCAATTTCAGTAAGGAGTTGTCTCAACAGTTCAGTCATTGGAGCCAAATGAGGCAGAGAATTTTGCCAACTATCTTACCTTCCAGAGAAGTCTTTGCAGGTCATGAACAAATTTCAGGTGTGAAAGCCCTAAAAGCTTTTGTTACCATTGGTTTGCCATTGTTCCATCATTGTTGACAAAAGATCCCTCAGAAAATTTACATTTATTTTCAGTATGTAGACATTAAAAACCATGTGGTCATGACCTTCGACCATCTCATCATAGATATGTTGCCTATGTGGCATATGATACTTTCTAAACATTGCAGCATATTGGATATAGCCCATTGCAAAACCTCTGTGGCTGGGAAATCCCAACCGGCAATGTGTGGAAGCACAGTCTTGCAAATAGACTGACAAATGTGTTAAATAGTTATGAATGCTAATCTAATGACTTCATCAGAATCGAATTTTCTCTCCTTTTAGAAAATTTGGTTACATTCTCACTTACTATAGATAAAGAGTGTTTTTCTCTCCTCATCACCTTGCTGAGCTGTGTAAGGATCAATACTAATTCTTATGGCTCCATGACTGAAGACAGTTCAATCAGTTTTTACAACAGGGAAAATGATACCTGGGCATTTCTTCAAGTTGCTTCTGACCTTGTTTTATTCAGGCAATCAGTATCTACCTTAGTGTATGGAAATATAACTGCATCACATCTTTCTTCAAAATTAATTCTCTTTATTACTGTTAACAATTTAGAGTACTCCTACTCAAAAGTACATTTTATACCTGCTACGTCCAACTTTGATCTTTTGAATGTATCAGTTGTGAAGTATGTATCTATTCTGTACTACTTTGTGCTGCAGAGTTGCCTACAGCATACCGTTAATCTCAAAATCTACACTTCCTGTTGTTTCACTGTTATAGGCTGTAACCAGTGTTACTTCATACATGGTATACAATCTATAAATATAATGATACATGCTTTCATACTGAGCTTAAAATTAATCAAATCTACATTGATATATATCTCTTTTCACCAAAATGATTGGCTTGGATCACTAATTTCCCTGATTTCTCTTCTACTGTATGTTGCTCTACCTCACAAACATCCGTGTTTGTAGCTATTTAACCTTTTGCTGCTCTGAAACTGTATTCAATATCTACATGTTCTGACTCTTTGTTCTACAGCATTTTTAAAAGGCAGGCAGTGCAGTTCCGTTGTTCTAAGACTCTTAGTGTCTGTTATCTGGCCTACTGTCCTCACTTGCGTCTTTAGAGTTTGTGGACCTTGCAAACTGAATGGAGTTTGTTGCTCTCCTGTGATAAGGTTGTCTTTTTATGCTTGGATATCATCTGAATGTATTCTTATTTTTTCTCTCTCTCTCTTTACTCCATGTTCCGACTAATCTCCTTGACAAATAATTTTGTTTTTTCTAATTATCTGCTGTCCACATAATTCTGTATGCAACTCCTTCCCACAATTAGGAGGTCTTTTGCATAACTTCTCAAATGGAGGTCTCAGCTTTAACTTTGATTCCTAACTACTTTAGCATTAAATTTTTTTGTGCATCATAAATGTATTTGAAGTTGTCAAGAAATGTGAATTTATAAATAAAGTAAAAATTGGAGATTCATTGGTGTTGTGTAATGTATTTGCTTGAAAGAGAGAGAGCAATTCTGACCAAGGGAGAAAAGTTGAAACCTCCTCTAATCTAAATTCCTCTGATAGTCCAAAATAAAGTGAGAAAGAAAGCAAAGATTACAAAATTCTGTAAAAATTTGCCAATATTCCAGAATCCAGCAAAGGGTACTTGACTAAGACCATGAAACCATAAGACAAATCAATTGATTACACATTCCAATCACTTTTGCTTGGCACACCAGTTAGATGGAAAATTTGCAGTGACTTCATTTTAACTGTGAAACCAGGCTCAATGGGCCTATTCTGTACTGTAAGACCTCGTCTTGATGGTCAAACTCAAAATTCAGAGCATGACAGTCAGATATAAAATCCCGAGAGTGTGGAATCAGGACTCATTCAAATCTTGGGGTCCATACCGAACCTTCGAAGAGGATCTCACCAGACTCATTACCCTGCATTTCTCATGGCTACTCCTCCTGCCTGGACATTGCAGGCAACTTAATGTGGCCAATCCACCTCACCTGCACGTCTTTAGACTGTGGGAGGAAACACAAACAGACACGGGGAGAATGTTCAACACCACACAGATACTTGCCCAAGGGTGGAATCGAACCCAGATTCCTGACACTGGGAGGCAGCAGTGCTAGCCACTGTGTCACCTCACGTTGAAAAACCAGATCAACCTGATGAAAACGGGAGATATCAAGGCAGAAGAAAGAAACTTTAATTAAACTCTTCAAATATAAAAGAAAAAAAAAAAATTGATGACAAAAACAGACATCTCTAGAGAAGATCAGCAGGTCTGCCAGTCTCTATGAAGAGAATAAGAGTTAACATTTAGAGTCCAGTAACCTGTCTTAAGGTCTGAAGTCCTACGGAGTTGCTATAGCAATTTCTGTTTGAGATTTCCAATATCCACAGATTTGATGTTCTGAAGGATCACTGAATCAAAAACATCCACAGATGCTGCCAGACCTGCTGAGTTTCTACAGAAATTTGTTTTTGATTCACAGTTCTTTGCTTTATTTGTTATTGTCATTGCTACTTTTCAGATGGTGATACTTTGTTCAACATGTAAGGGTGTTAAGGAAAAGGTTTTCCTTATTTGTATGTTACTCTGGCATAAGCGATTGTAAGCATTTCGGATATGATGACACTGGAAACAAATAAGCAACCCTACCTGTTCAATTATCAGATGCTGGTGTGAATTTAGTCATTTTTTATTCTGAAAAATTACATGCTTGTGCCATTTTATATTTTTTAAAAAGTTATTTTTAAGTGGGGAAGGAGTGCACTATATATTGCATTGTGTCACATCACCCTCTCTGCTGGTGTAACTAATGTCATTCAGTAACGCCTGCTTGTACATATGCATATTAGTTTTACCCTGTGCAATATGTAAGGCAGCAGGAAGCAGGACCGAGGCAAGCTAGTTTGTTATTCTAAATAGGATAGTACTGGAAACTTCCAGATAGCTTTGGAAGCCCTAAAGACTGATGACTGGTTCTGAGAAAACCGAGATCAAATAATTCAGAGGGGAAGAAATTAGGAGGGGGATGAACAGTAACCAAAGCGCTACCTAATTTTCTTCTTGTGGTGGCAGTCAGTTTGTTTAAATGTGTGCGTTCTTAGTCTATTTGTATGCCCACACATACATAGCAACTTAAAGAGGCTGACTTGGGCACAGGCTGTGTAGGGAAACTTTTGCTTGGCCTGCTGGTTAGTTGGAAAATTTGCAATGACTTAGTTATAAATATGTGAAACCAGGCTCAATGGGCCTATTGTGTACTGTATCACTCTATATGTAAGCAGTATCTGTGGAGAGAAAGAGAAGGAACGTTTTGAGTCTAGTGTGGCTCTGCTTCAGAACTGAAAGGAGCTGGAAAATGCTAGTGCCAAAGGGAAAAAGGAGCAAGATCCTTCTTGCTGGTGAGAGATGGTGAGTGTGTACAGAGCACAAGATAAAGACAGTGATAATGACTGTAAATGAGGGATAGCTGTGAAAACAGGCATACCTGTTTGCTGTGAAATTTAACTGAGAATGTGAAGCTGTGTTGCTCCTTTCAGTAGGTGGTTCTATTGAAGATGAGTGCAGGAGGAAACGGATTGTAGCATACACTGTGCAATTTGGCAACAGGGCCTGAAAGATTTACTAGACTTCTGACTTGCATACATAATAGGTCTGGGTCAGTTCCAAAAGCACCACTCTGATACATACTGAGCTGTATGTAACCAAAATACAGTAGATGCACAAAAGCAATATACCTTGACAATAACTGATCCTGTTGAGAAGATTAATGACTCCTATGTTAATGTGGATTTAATTTTGATTAGTTTCCATGTTACAAACTTGTATCCTTCAGCTCAACAATATAGCAGAGAATTAAGCCCTTAAGACTGAAACAAAGAGTCCTCTGTTATGAAACAGACCCAGATTTTCTGATCAGGATTGGAAACCCAATTACCAACCCTGATGGCCAAGCAAAAGACACTTACATTTAGGTCAGTTCTGCTCTTTAATTCATGGCCAGGAGCTTTGTGTAACAAAGCAATTCAGGAATGTTTGCAGTCAGCAAAAAAGTAGATCAGCTCAGAAACCACATGCTCTCTTTCACCAGCATCATATTCTGTGGTTTAAACATTCTGCAGTCACTATGAAAGGGTGTGTGTGTGGAGCGAGGGTGACACAGTTAAGAGAGCAGTGCCTGGTCAGTGGATGGGTGAGGGACATTGGTGCAAGATGGGTAAGGGAGATTTGGTGCTTATATGACTGAGTGTGTAGGGGCAGGTAGGTCAGAAGTTGGGTGGCAGGTAAATAGATGGGCACTTAAGATGGGATGAGAGGTCAGGTAAAGGAGGGGTTTGTTTAGATTGGAGAGTACTGGCAGTGAGCTGGGAGTGAGAGAGAGTGAGAGTGCAAGAACAAACACAAAAGAGTAAGAGAGATTATGGGATCAGGTCTGGATCCTGCATAGTCAGCAACTGGAGGAGGGGTAAACACCAGGCCAAGGTGGTGTATCTGGGGATGGGGTGGGTGTCAGTAATGAGTCAAGTTCATTTTAATAGCAACACAGGAGTCAGAATAGGCTCTAATTCCTCTTACCTCTCCTGGGTAACTAAACTTCAAGTGAGAAGGTTGCAGCTCATTGAAGTCAGAGTTCAGGATATTTTTGGAAGATTCCAAAGTCAGGCAACAGCTGCAAGGAAATTTTCAATTTCCCAGAGAATTCAATTCCAACAAATTCAGCTGCATTGCAATTTCCGCATGGTGCCAGCCCACAACTCCAATCTATCTTACTGCAACGACCATGTCCCCAGTGGAATTTCTAGGCCAATGTTAGATCCAGTCCTTGGCAGATTAACGGCTCCTCTTTTCGCAATGAAGGGAGGACTTATTTGGAAGCAAAATACTAATTAAGATGGCTTTGATGAGGAGATCCTGATTATATCAGATCAGCCTCACTTCGAGAGAGATTTCTCTAGAATTAGTACTTGCAAGGTATATGGTGCACATTCATACACAATGGCTCCAAATCTGTAATTTATTTATGGTTCGATAGTTTATTGACACAAATTGTTTGGTTGTGTGTGTGCATGGATTGAAGAAATCATTTACAGTTTATATCAGATTTTCAATCTTGTGTGGAATTCTGGAAGGCAGATTTTAGACAAATTTCTGAAAATTACCCATCACTAGACAGCTTTTGCTTTTAAATTTTGATTTCTTTTTAGCTGAATGAATTCTTGCTGATGGATTGGCTGTTGAGGGAAGGGTGGCTGTTACACAAAAACATAAGAATTAAGAACAAGAAGGAGCTATTTGTTCCTTTGAGATTGTTTTGACATTCAACTAATTCAAGGCTAATCTGCCAGAATTGACCTTCCTTTAAAATACCCAAAGCACTTAATGTTCTTAGTATATAAATATCTATGATCATCTGTCATGAATATACTCAATGATCGAGTATCCGTAGCTCAACGATCAAAAATTCTAAAGATTCACAACTCTGGGTGAAGAAATATCTCAGTTCTAAATAAATTACTTTTGTTCTCAGACTGTTATCCCCAATTGTAGATTCCCCTTCCTCCCATAGGGGAATTTTATCAAAAGGTTTCTGAAAATCCAAGTGTACTACATCCATCAACTACCACTTCATGAATTTTGTTAGTACCTCAAAACTCTAACAGGTTCAACAAACAATTTTCATTTCACAAATCCCACAGTGCTTCAGTGGTTACTACCACTACCTCTCAACGTCAGAGACCCGGGTTCAATTCCACCCTTGGGCAACCGTGTGTGTGGAGTTTGCACGTTCTCTGTGCCTGCGTGGGTTTCCTCTCATGGTCAAAACGTGCAGGTTAGGTGGATTGGCCGTGCTACATTGTCCATAGTGTCCAGGGATGTGTAGGTTAGGTGGATTAGCCATGAGAAATGCAGGGTTACAGGGAAACGTTTTGGAGGGGTGGTGCAGACTGAATGGCCTGCTCCCATGCTGTAGGGTTATATCATTATACCTAGACTGGGCTAATCAGATTATTATCTGTTTGTACATTTATCACAAACTTTACAAATAGATTCTAGCATTTTCCCTATTACCAATGGAAGGCCAACAGGTCTATAATTCCAAGTTTTCTGCCTCCCTAAATAGTGGGATGATGTTTACTCCTTGCCAATCAACCCAAAACCATTCCAGAATCACTATTTATCAGCAATATATTCCTGTATATTCCTTAATATTTATAACAAGAACAACAGTATAAGCAGGGACAAAGATGTGCTTTGTGTGGCAACTATTAACAACTTGTATTTTTATGATATTTTAAATACAATAATATATCAAAGGCAATTCACAAGCATTTAATAAAATTCGACATCAAGCCATTTAAGGACAACATGCTAGGACAGGTAAATAAGACCTTAGAGTTGAGACAGAGTGACAGATGTACAGCAGAGAAAAAGACTCTTCAGTCCAACTCATCCATGCCAACCAGATGTCCATTAATCTCATTCCATTTACCAGCATTTGGCCCATATCCCTCCAAACTCTTCTTTTTAAATATACCCATCCCAATGCCTTTTGAATGCCTCCAATTCCTGTGGTACTTCATTTCATCTGAATTAAATTTAAAGGAACATCTTAAATGGTGAAAGAGGTAGAAAGGCTTAACAGAGATTTAGGAAGGCAATTCTAGCCTTTGTACTAGAGATGCCACCTCAAAATAGTGATGTGATTAAAATCAGAGACATTTAAGAATAAAAACTATTGGTGGAGCACAGATATCTAAAAGGTTGTCAACGAGGAGATTAGAGATGGGGAAAAGCAAGAATATGAATGGGTTTATAGTATAACCTGGTGTTGAGAAATTTTTAACTTTGTAAATAAGCATTTTTAAAAATTGTCTTCAGATGGTGAATCTGCTTAGTCCAGGAACAGTTGTACATACATGTTCAGCACTCAGTATCCATCAGTGTTACACAACTGCTCATATCAGCGAGTGGGCACTTCTATAGCTTTGTGCCTGCACAAAATGACATGGCTTAATGCCTGTAGATCAGGAAACAGTCCTGTCCACCACTGGCCCATGTTCTCTGCTGCCTCTCACTTGCTCTTTTTTCAATCACAAGCAAAACATTTACTTTATCAAAAACATCTTTCTTCTCTGGATTTCAGATAGTTCATCAAAAGGTTTTTGAGCATTTTCCTCATTCAATTAAAACAAATTAAGTTTTTGTAAAGCTAAACATATTTCAAGTTGTTAAATGAGTTAGTGGTTACTGAAGTTTGAAACTTAAGCAAACTTATATTGTACATAGTTAAATCATAAACATTGGATTCAATAACTCCTCCACTTTCACACAAGAAAACATTTTTGACCCACAAAAATTTGTTTAAAATGTTTTAATATGTAATTTCATATATTCATACATACAATAAGACAATCAACTAAAAAATTATAATCTAGTTATGTTGTGACAAAATATAAGAAATTAAAGCCCTATTTTTTGTTTAACCTTTATTAGATCTGTGCCCTCTACTGTTAGTCTGCAAACTCAGCCTTTTAAAATCAAGTCTTTCCTGAACTTTATGCTAAGAGAGTTCAGTGAGACTAAACAGAGGTGATGGGTGAACATGTCATGTTTGAAAGGCAGAGTTTTGGTAGAGTAGAAGCTCAATGGAAGATAGTCAGGAGAGCATTATAACAGGCGAGTCCCAAGGTAACAAAGATCTGAAATGAGGGCTTCCAGTCAAACATGTGACTAGACATGTCACAGAGATGGTGGTAGTCGGGGATGGCATAGATATGTAGCTGGACACGCCAACTGAGAAGCCAAGAAGAAGCCAAGAGTGCAAACAAACAGTCAGATTCATTCATTTAGTCAGTCATGTCTTAAACACTGCTCAATGAGAGGGATGAAGTCAATGGCTCAGGAATGGAGTTTGCAATGAGACCTGTACCCAAGGGCTTTTGATGTTCCAATATTTGGTTGGAGGAAACACCTATTCAGCCAGTACTGGAGGTTGAAAATACAATATGCAATGAGCGAATGCAGAGGAGTTAAGAGAGGTGGTGGGGATGGCAAAATAAGATGTCATAAATGTTCTTGAAGGGCATGCTAGGTCAGTTTAAGTGTCATCTGAATTTAAAGGTGACTCCTTAAATTTCAAACCCTCACGTTGAGGGTAACAGCCCTTGAAATAGCAAGAACAGGGCATGTTTAAACTCAGTAATTCAAACGGCTCTGCTGAGTTTTTCCCCAGTGAGAATCTTGCCTGTCCCATTTCCCCTCCAGTCAGTCAAAATAATATTGGTCAGTACATCGGGGTTCCAGATGTGAACATTCGAACCAATTTTAAAATTTCTCCAGAGATGATACAACTTAGTGAAAAATCTGACTGTGGGTGTATGAATGGGCTATCAAGTAATACATTGATAGTTCCATATTTTCTCACTCAGTTTTCATGCGGAGGTAATTAACTGAATTAAATCCCCAACAAAAATCAAATAAGTCTTCATTATTATAGTTGTTATTTAATTTTCCAAGTTATTCATTGGTGCAAAATGTAGTGGTTTTAATATCCATAAATCAAAAGTTCAAAGTGAGGCCAACACACAATTTTTTAAAAAGTCTATTCATTTCTTGGACACTGCTTGTTGCCTCAATTTTCTGCTTCTACCCACCAACCAATGCATAAAATTTCCATAACGTTCAGATAAGAGGTAGTTCTGAGATATTGGAAAGAGGCCTGAGAAACCAAAATTAAAAAAAAAAGGCCATGTGATGTGCACCTTGTATTCAAGGTTTAAAATTCAGAGCAGAGCAATCTACAATTAATAGATGCGTACAAATATTCAGCTACTTGCAAATTAATAAATCTGTTTCTTTTAACCCTTCAATTTTCTCTCCTTCAAAATCTGTATCAACCATGCTCAGGAAAAGCATTCCAAATGCTAATCATTCATGACGAAAACCATTTTCCTTGTCACAAACTTCATCCAACTATGCCACTAAAATTTTCCTTAAAAACACTTAATATCTTCAGAGAAACAAAAAGGCTGCCAAGACACAGAGGAATGAACCTCTTTGGCGAGGCGGGGTAGGGGACTGGGAAAGTCTAAAAGTGCATAGGAGATTGGAGAAGTAATAGATCTCCTAGCCCTTCCAATCTGGGTTATCATTCAGTGTAGTCACTGATTGATCTCTCTCTTCACCACAGTTCCATATATCCAAAACAAAACTCTATTGATCTGTCCCAAGTATATTTAGGAACTGAGATGCCCCAGCCCTCTGGAATACGAGAATTCAGAGACCCACAACTCCTAGAATAAAGTCCTAAAATGGCTGACAGTCATAGTCATAGGGTCTGTTTCCATGCTGTACGACTCTTCGATCCAACCCGTCCATGCCGACCAGATATCCCAACCCAATCTAGTCCCACCTGCCAGCACCCGGCCCATATCCCTCCAAACCCTTCCTATTCATATACCCATTCAAATGCCTCTTAAATGTTGCAATTGTACCAGCCTCCACCACTTCATCTGGCAGCTCATTCCATACATGCACCACCCTCTGCATGAAAAAGTTGCCCCTTAGGTCTCTTTTATATCTTTCCCCTCTCACCCTAAACCTATGCCCTCTAGTTCTGGACTCCCCAACCCCAGGGAAAAGACTTTGCCTATTTACGCAATCCATGCCCCTCATGTAAGTGTATAAATCCTGTTAAGATTTGTTTTCCTAAAATGCAGCACCTCGCATTTATCTGAATTAAACTCCATCTGCCACTTCTCAGCCCATTGGCCCATCTGGTCAAGATCCTGTTGTAATCTGAGGTAACCCTCTTCGCTGTCCACTACAGCTCCAATTTTGGTGTCATCTGCAAACTTACTAACTGGACCTCTTATGCTCGCATCCAAATCATTTATGTAAATGACAAAAAGTAGAGGGCCCAGCACCGATCCTTGTGGCACTCCACTGGTCACATGCCTCCAGTCTGAAAAACAGCCCTCCACCACCACCCGCTGTCTTCTACCTTTGAGCCAGTTCTGTATCCAAATGGCTAGTTCTCCCTGTATTCCATGAGATCTAACCTTGCTAATCAGTCTCCCATGGGGAACCTTGTCAAATGCCTTACTGAAGTCCATATAGATCACATCTACTGCTCTGCACTCATCAATCCTCTGAGTTTTTTTGAAGAAGTAACAATCAAGTTTGTGAGACATGATTTCCCATGTACAAAGACATGTTGACTATCCCTAATCAGTCCGTGCCTTTCCAAATACATGTACATCCTGTCCCTCAGGATCCCCTCCAACAACGTGACCATCACCGAGGTCAGGCTCACCGGTCTATAGTTCCCTGGCTTGTCTTTACCGCCCTCCTTAAACAGTGCCACCACGTTTGCCAACCTCCAGTCTTCTGGCACCTCACCTGTGACTATTGACTATCTCAGCAAGAGGCGCAGCAATCACTTCTCTGGCTTCCCACAGAGTTCTTGGGTATACCTGATCCGGTCTTGCGGATTTATCCACCTTTACCCATTATAAGACATCCAGCACTTCCTCCTCTGTAATCTGGACATTTTGCAAGATGTCACCATCTATTTCCCTACAGTCTATATCTTCCATATCCTGATCCCTTATTCAGAGATTATTTCTGGATTCACCAACAAGGGAAAGACATCCCCTCAAGCCCATCAACATTTTCCAAGTTATATTTTAAAGTATCATGCTAATATTAATTATCTTGCCCGTTGATTTAAATCAGGGGCCTAGTTATGGGCACAAACCACCAACTAACCACAAGACATGTTTGAGTTTATGTAATAATTTGACTCTTAGCCATTTAGCTGCCATTTCTCACTGACAGTGAAATAGCAATCACCAGCAGGTGGTCAAGACACAGCATATACCAAATCACAGAATGCATTCAGGATAGCTACTTGGCTGAAGAATACTTGTGCATTGGAGCACATATATGCTACAAAATAGTTTATCACAATAATTCCAGGAACTGCTTGTCCAAAGATAGTTTTCTTTTGCAGATCATGCTGAAAGAGATGACCATTTTTCATCTGTTCTAAACATTAAAAGTTCAGGTCATTCTATAAATTTCTGGTAATATTTAAAAAAAAATGCTTTTGCTAAATTACTGAGTCACTCATTCTACTTGACCATTTAAATAAGATATTTATCCACTACTTAAATTTCTGCTACAAGTTGTCATTGGATTAGATGTTAAATTATGTATGGTTAATGCTAAGTAGGACCAACAGTACACCTTTCATGTTGTGTATAGTTAAAATGCCCTAGTCGGAGCCTTAGCACAGAAGTCATCATTTGGTCAACTCAGTCTCTGTACAGTGATTCAAATCAGACACTATCCCCTTCTCTATTCCTGCAGCCCTGAAAGTTCATGTCCTTTAAACGTTCCTTTAATTTTCCTTTGAAATCAGTGACCATCTTCACATCCACCACCCTCTCGGGAAGCAAACGCAGATGTTTACCACTGCTGGGCAAAGGGAATGTAACAACAATCTGACGAACCACAAGAATGGTTTATCAGAAATCGCAAACTAAGTTTGTCCAAGTACCAAAGGAGTTCAAAATGGAAAATGTCAAACTTCAGGTTCCTTAAAATACAGTTATTCATTTGCATTTTGACTGCCTGGCAGCAAATTCTAACATAAAAGACGGTTTTTGTAATTAATCTAGAAGCTAAGTTCAATGTTATGCCAAACAAAATGCAATGATTCAGATTGTCATAAATGGCTAGGCTGAGGCAATAAAAAAAACAATGCAAAAAAAAGTGTGAAAATATTTATCTTTACTTTGATTTCATTGCCTTGAATATAGAAACCTAGGAAATAGTAGTAGGCAATTTAGTCCTTCAAGCCTGCACTACCATTCATTGTGATCATGGCTGATCCTCTATCTCAATACCATTATCCCCTTATCTCGAGGCCTTTTAAATTGAAAAATCTTATTCTTGAATATATTCAGTGACTTGGCCTCCACATCCTTCTGCGGTAGAGAATTCCCCAGGTTCACTACCTTTTGAGCGAAGAAACTGTTCCTCATCTCAGTCCCAAATGTTCTACTCCATATCCTGAAACTGTGTCCCCTAGTCCTAGACTCTCCAACCACAGCAAACGGCCTCCCTGCATCTCCTATATCCAGCCCAATTAGAATTTTAAACGTTTCATTCTTCTGAACTCTGAATACAGGTCCATGTGAAATGCCAGGATATCCGATCAGCTCTACAATGTAGAGCAAAGCTACATTCTATCCATATTCTTCAGGCTTTAATTTTACTTGCAAATTGTGCAACCACCACTTTCCCTGCAAATAGCCACAAAATCAGTTAGAAAGTTAGCTTTACTTGGGAGAGCCTGGTGTGAAGGGAGAGACTATATTTAAAAAAAAGCTTTTGTAATGAGATTGGTTGTTGGCTAATTCAGTGGTCGTTCCTCCACTAAAAATTGTAGTTTATCACAGAGAGTGATAACCTGAATAGATAGTTCAGGTGTGCCAGAATTAAAAAAAGACTAATATAGTATGATTTATAAATGATTAAAGAATCTTAGATGTATTTCACCAACAAGACACACGTTAAAGCAAAGCCAAAGATGCTGGAAATGTTCTGCAGGGCTGTAAAGCATGAGACTGTTTAAGGTCAATGATCCACTATCAAAATCAATATTAACTGGAAATTGAGTTTTCTCAGAGAAGACATTTTGTCAAAGATTTTTGTACTGCAATTACCATAATAATTTGTAAGAATATCAATTTAAGTGGAAAACCAATATTTACACGGCATGAGAGAGAATGATGGTTGGTAGCAGTGTTGCCATAGAGAAAGTTCACCAATTAATAGTTGGTTGACTGTTTGCCACCAACCTTAATTTAACCTTCAAAGAGATGAAGTGACTGATTGATCAAGACACTGCCCTGAGAAAATGATCCAGTGAATCAGTGTCACTTATTTTGCTGACTTGAGAGTCAATGGTTCTCAGGGCAATGCCATCGTCAACCAACCTGTCTGGTTTGAAATTTAAAGCAAATGTAGCAGTTAACAGACAACGAACTATAATTTGGTGTACTCTCCATGGCAACACTTTACGAATCAGCACACTCATACAAAAATTGTTATTTTCCTTTAAATTAGTCAATTATCCTGATAAGCGCAAGAAGGGAAGCTTTGACAATGCATCTTTTTCGGTAAGATTAAAGTTCTGCAATATTCCAACTACTCTCTATAACCAGAAATGCTAAATCAAAAATCATTTTTCTACCAATGCCACCAAATCTGCTGAATATTTCCAGCATCTCCTGAAAACCTAGAGGTCTACATTTCAGAAATACAATGCAATGTTAAAACCAAAACACAAATATTTTACACATGATGCTCCTTCATAAAGTCGATCATAAACTCTGCGAGTTTTTGAGCTTCTTCCACTGTTACAGCATTATAGAGGGAAGCACGAATTCCACCAACAGACCTAGCACAACAGATCATATGGAATTAATGCTATTTATACAAACATACAATAAACATCAGATCCTGCCTTTGAAAGAGACCCATTTACACAATTGCATATTCCTTAGTTATTAAACAGAATTCCCAAAGACTTCCCAAAGAAATATCAGAATCACAGTTCCACTAAGTTATATAATTTGTGCTGAGAGATTTACCTGTGGCCTTTTAATGATATCATGTTGCGTTTAGCAGCTTTGTCAAGAAATTCAGTTTCAAGAATACTGTCCCCATTAGCATTTCCAATGCGGAATGGAATATTCATTCTACTTCTGTAGATTGAAGCAGGTAGACTCCTAAGAAGAAAACAAAATATTGAGCAGAGTTCAGAATGACACCTCTCGATGTCAAGGTATCACTTGAGGGGGCATGGCATCAAGGAACCTTAGCAAATTGAAGTCAATGGCAGGGGTGGGGAGGGGGGAGGGGGGGGGGGGGGGGGAAATGACATGGAGAAGACTGGCTGGAGACATGAAAGGAAAATGGTTGTCAGCGACCGATTGAGCTTAACCCCAGGATATTACAGCAGAAAGTCCTTAGGGCAGAATCTGAGAATCAACCATGATCAGCTCCAATGACCAGCATCAAAGAACCAAATGGCCTGTTTCAGTTAAAGTTCTATGCCCTTCCCTCCATTATATTTAAAAAGTGTCAGAAGTGGAATGTTTGCACAATATCCAGGACCATTCATAATTCCTCTCATATTAAACCATTTGTGTTCCTTTGGAGCAAGATTGGGGACATTATGAAAAGTTATCAGGGACAAGTGGAAATGTTCTTTACTGAAGGGCAGAGCAAGTTCAAACAGCCAAGTGGCTTACTCCTCCACTGAATTCACATGTTCAGATTCGCACTCAGTGAAGGAGGGTTTGAGTTTGACAACAATTGGAGGCCTCCTTAAACTGGTGTTAACTCAGCAGTTCATCCATAGTATTTCCTATGTCGCTTGAAACCTCACCCAACTTTTACATGAGTAAGGAGGTGTCTGCACATGTAAACCAAACTCTATATGGAAACAGAGGTAAAGTCATAAGAATGAAAGTCTGGTCAAAAATTTCAGATGCCATGGTTCTCAATTATCAATGCAGTTTATCAAAAATAAGGAGGTTTTTCAGAACAAAATGAAAACTAACATTCAGATGAAAGCCATAAACGTAGAGGTGCTGGTGTTGGACAAAGTTAAACATCTCAACACCAGATTATAGTCCAACAGATTTATTTGAAAGTACAAGCTTTCAGGGCGCTGCTGGTTTGTCAGGTAGCTAGTGGGACAGGATCATAGGGCACAGAATTTATAGTAAAAGATCAAAGTATCATACAACTAATGTGATGTATTGAACAAACCTAGATTGCTATTAAATCTTTAAATCACTTAGAATAGAGTGCAGTGTTCCTTGACTGTCAATGAATCCACCCTCAACTCTTACGGTTCAGTGAGCAGAAAGAAGACTGGATCAGTTATACTAATACAGTACCTACAAAATAGGTCAGAATCCTGTACAGAGTACTTCTGGCTCATGAAGACCCATCTGCTATCTACAAGGCATAAATCAGAAGCGTGATACCTGGATCAATGCACTTCAAAAAAATCTTAAACCCACCAAGGCAAAGCAACCATCTTGAACAGTATCCTATACATCTCTAGCAAATCACTCCTCCACCTTTGGTGCACAGTGGCATTATTGTGCATCACACTGATGACACTCTCCAGCAACTGACAAATGGTTTTTCAACAGCACTTCCCAACCCAGAACCACTAGAAGAACAAGGGAAGCAGACAAAATGCGAGGGTGTGGGGACAGGCCAATATCACTGCAGCCATCCATGCCTGTCCAGCTTTCCTTTCCATTCTTCAAAAAAAAAAAAAGGAAGATTCAAGTCTACAAGTTGCTGCGGTCGGAATGCGGGCACTCGATAAATTGCAGGGGCAGTGGCTCCAATTCGCTCTACCCTCTGATTGATTTACTGTCACGTGTACCAAAGTATGGTGGAAAGCTCTCTTTAAGAGTAGTGCAGGCTGATCATAGTAAGGAAAGTACAGATCAAAGGTTGATAAAGAAAACTTGAGGCATACAATTATATTGCACAGGGCGTTCGCTAGGCACGATCAACATTAGCAAGATCAGCATTATTTGAGGTTAAAGAGTTCATTCATCAGTTTAATAACAGCCAGGAAAAAGCTAATCCTGAACTTGCTGGTGCGTGTACTCAGGCATCAATATCTCCAGCCTGAAAGAGGAGGGTGGGAGGGATCTTTGATGATGTTGACAGCCTTTCCGTGGCAACAATCCAGGTAAATGGAGTCCATGCACAGAAGGCCAACTTCTGTGATGGTCTGGGCTGTGCACACAGCCTTCTGTAGGTTCTTACTGTCCTGGGCAGTGAAGTTGCCATACCAGGCCATTATCCTCCCAGACATTATGCTTTCAAACGTACATCTGTAGAAGTTGATGAGGGTCCTTATGGACATGCCAAATTTCCAGGGCCGCCCAAGGTAGAGGAGGCAGTACCGTGCCTTCTTGACGCTCGCATCTATGTGGGAAGTCCAGGACAGGCTGTCAATCGTTATCACTGAGGAATGTGACACTCTCCATCCTCTCAACCTCAGCTCTGTTAATGTAGATGGGGGCGTGTTCTCCTTTTTTTCTGAAGTCAATAATCAGTCCTTTAGCTTTGCTGACATTCAGAGAGGTGCTGTTCTCACTGCACCACATCACCAAGCCCTCTATTTCTCTTCAGTGTTTTTACTCATCATTGCTAGAGATCCGTCATACAACGGTAGTGTCATCAGTGAACTTGTAGATGGCATTTGGCAATACAGTCGTGGGTGTACAGGGAGTACAGTAGAGGGCTGAGGATGCATTCTTGGGGGAGGAAGAGTGGGGCTCTGGTGTTGAGTGTTATTGAGGAGGATGTACTGTTAGATTTCAATCAGGTGAAAATAGATGAGTCATAAGGCTGAAAATCCAGTTGCAGAAGGTGGTGCTGAGACCAAGTTCTCAGTTTTGAGATCAGCCTGGAGGGGATAATGGTGCTGAAGATGGAGCTGTAGTTAATGACCAGGAGTCTGATGTAGATGTACTCATTATCCAGATGTTCCAGGGATGAGTGGAGGGCAAGGGATATGATGACTGCTGTAGACCAATTACATCAATAGGCAAATCGTAGGCGATCGAGGCAGGCTGGGAGACTGGAGTTGATGTGGGCCATGACCAGCCTCTCAAACCACTTCATGATTATTAGAGGTGCGATCCACTGGGCGGTAGTCATTAAGGCACTTTTCACATGCTTTCTTGGGTACTGGAGGGACAGTTCTGACTTATAGTCATCTTATGCTAACCCACAAAAAAAAACTCACTTGCTACCAACCTCATGCTATTTCCAGGACTAAGTTTAGTTTAAACATGGCAATTTAAAAAATGTTCAGAAGTTTAGTATAGTACAAAAGAAAACTTACACATAGAATCCATTGGATCCATCAATTACATTGTAAATCAGCTTTGACTTAGCAATACTGTTTTGTTCCATCACTTGAGCACCACCACATTTCTTAATCCATTGCAAGACCAAACCCATAATGTAAATGCTGAAAGAAAAACAAATCAGAGTTACTACATTGTACACATTTTGCAGACAGGGCAAGACGCCAGAGCAAACAAGACTAAAGATATTTTCAGCTTCACTAGATTAAAAACTAGCTGGTTCATTTACACTGAAACAGTTTCCACCACCCTTTCGGCAGGACCTAAGTTTAGACTCCATTCTGAGATGAACAAGCATATACATGCACATACTTGAAATGTCAAGTTCCAACACAATATAAAACTAGTCACCGTAAATAAATAAATAAAATACAATTAGTGCATGAATATGCTGGATTTTTTTAAAGCTAGAATTACAAGTGCCAACTTTGTGCAGGAATCCAAGTACAAAAAGATATTAATAGTAACAGCCATAAATTTTCAGAGACTTCATACCAGCTCTATTTTACTTCATGTCACTTATTTTCAGTGCTGTTAGGATAGTTCATAGTGTGCAGTAAGGAAACATGCCAAAAAGTGCTCAGGTTTTGCTATGGAGAGCATCAATGTGAGAATCATTAAGACATGCAAGAATAA
This sequence comes from Chiloscyllium plagiosum, assembly GCF_037043375.1. Lineage (NCBI taxonomy): Eukaryota > Metazoa > Chordata > Chondrichthyes > Orectolobiformes > Hemiscylliidae > Chiloscyllium > Chiloscyllium plagiosum. Next base: position 73,341,549 of record NW_028270140.1, read on the forward strand.
GTTATTTTCAAGTTGTTGAATATGGGAGCTGGGGGAAACCGAGCAGGTGGTTACTCAAAACTGACAAGGTTGAAATAAACAAAAGGAAAATTGGACACTGGATGCAAAGTAAGCTGGTACAGTTTAAATTGGATATGGGGAAAAACAAATTTTTAGAAAAGATTAGATTAGATTAGATTACATTACAGTGTGGAAACAGGCCCTTCGGCCCAACAAGTCCACACCGCCCCGCCGAAGCGAACCCACCCATACCCCTACATTTACCCCTTACCTAACACTACGGGCAATTTAGTACGGCCAATTCACCTGACCCTGCACATCTTTGGACTGTGGGAGGAAACCGGAGCACCCGGAGGAAACCCACGCAGACACGGGGAGAACGTGCAAACTCCACACAGTCAGTCGCCTGAGGCGGGAATTGAACCCGGGTCTCTGGCGCTGTGAGGCAACAGTGCTAACCACTGTGCCACCGTGCCGCCCACTGAGGAAGGAAAATAAAGATCTGGTTGAGGCAAACCTCTAACTACTAATATCTGAAGATTTGACATCAAGAGTCTTTTTCCAGTTTATTGACAGTAATTTAAACATTTAGGGCATTTAAAAAGAGTTGAAGTGACAAGAGTTAACATAGCGTCATAAGGATATACTGCATGGAAACAGACCCTTTGGTCCAACTTGTCCATGCCGACCCGAGGACATTAGAAAGCCACAAAAGTATAAATTCCAATTTTACTTCTTTACCATGATATATTGGGAACTCAAGGGTTAAACATTCCACTGCTAAAAGGACTCACTGCAGTATCGATTGCAAACCTGTCCTCTTACAGAATGAGACGGGACATCGCAGCGGACTGGGGGGGGGGGGGGGGGTAGCTGACTCCCGGAGAACAGAATCCTCACACGTGGATTTCACTTGCAGCCTCAGCCAAAAAGTGTTTTTTTTCCCTGGACAAGACTGATGGCCTTGGCCATAACCTTATTAAGTGCCTCCTGTCCCCATTATCATGCTTCCCCTACCTATTAACATGGGCATGCGAATCCAACCATGAGAACAAAGTCCTTCAGTCTAAAATCTCTATCTATAAATATATGGTCATGAAGAATATGATAACCTGTTTCTGTAAACCATTGGCTAGTTATCACAGGAAATCGGCAATCACCGGGCATTGTAAAATTGTAATTACCAATCTTAAACAATGTAACAGCAATTAACTATGTGACTTGTCGACCTCTGTACAATAAAATTCCTATAAAATATTCTGCATTTGTGTGGAGCAGGGATTCGTTGAGAAGTGCCACCACAAGTAGACCACATGACTCCTTTGGGGTCACTGAGAATCTCTCACCAGCTGTCCGATAATAAAGCATCTACCGTTGTACTGAAACTTTTGTCTGGATTTGTGGAAAAAACTACTTCAGCAGACCAGATATCCTAAATTAACCTTCTTCCATTTGCCAGCAAGTGGCCCATATCACTATAAATCCTTCCTATCATATACCCATCCAGGTACTTTTTAAGTATTGTAATTGCACCAGCCTCCACCACTTCCTCTGGCAGCTCATTCCATACGCATACCACCCTGAGTGTAAAAGTTGCCCTTTCAGTCCCTTTTAAATCTTTCTCTTCTCACCTTAAACTTATACCCTCTAGTTCTAGACGCTCCCATCCCAGGGAAGAGACATTGTCTATTTATCCTATTCATGCCCCTCATCATTTTATAAACCTTTATGAAGTCACCCTTCAGCCTCTGACGCTCCAGGGCAAACAGCCCCAGGCTATTCAGCCTCTCCCTATAGCTCAAATCCTCCAACCGTGGCAACATCCTTGTAAATCTTTTCTGAACCCTTTCAAGATTCACATGTGTTTGAGAGTTTAGTTTGTATTCACTGTGCAACTGTAACAAGTCCAAATTCAACGCATTGCGAACAAATAGTGAAGCAGACACTGGAATGTTAATAAGCAGGATTTGGCAACTCAGCCGATCTTTTCTGGGTGCTGGCACCTAGCCAAATATTTATAGCTGCCCCAACTTGTTTTACCATCTACACATACAATACAGATCCACTAGACTTGAAAGCTTGGAAAAAGCTCTACGCTATATAGAAACTATGATCTCTGAAAATGAAATTGCAACATGGAACAGCTTATTTATCGCAAAAAAAACTATTAAACCAAATACCTGCACTTAACAATTTAGACATGCAAGATAAAATATAAACCACTTACCTATAGGTTGAAGGAGTATTGTAAAGAGAATTGCTGCTCTCTTGTACTTTATAGTCAAACACTATTGGACATTCCTTCAATGCAAATCCCAGAAGATCCTCTCTGATTATTACCACAGTCACTCCCGCACAACCAATATTCTTCTGAGCACCAGCGAAAATCAAACCAAACTGTTGAATAAGAGCATGCAAAATTCTATTAATTTTGATGCACTGCAAGCTTGGAAATTTGGATGCAAACAGCAAACAAAAGCTTAGAGAACTCCTTTCCTAACGGCACGGTGGGTATATTGACCACCACACCACCCTCTCCCATTCAGCACAACAGCTCAAGGCAGCAGCTCAACAGGCCTAAAGGCAATTAGGGAAGGACAATAAAAGTTGGCCTCGCCAATAATATCCCACTTCCCCATGAACAAATATAAAAGTTGATTAGTTAATTAAAAATTTCAGCAAATTGGATTCAGCTACCAGGTATTCTGACTGAATCTAAACATAGGTTCCAAAAGATCCAGGACTTCTGATGCAAGGGATAAGTACTCCAAGCCAAAGAAAAGAAATATTGCATTTATATATACACTGATGTAAACATTGTTATATCAAAAGCAAAGTATTTAAAATTAATGTATTTTAAAGGGGAGTGGCTTTAGAGCATTCTGAACAGGAATAACAAACAACTCTCTCAACGATGGTACCTATGTTTTTGAAACCAACGTGTAAGAAAAAGAATAAAGTCCGGAAAGCAAAATATAGGAAGCAAGTTTAAAAGTTGAACCTCAAAAGTAGAATCTCAGGATTGCTACCAATTCACATACTAATCAGAGTAGAAATAGTGAAAGATCTCTAGCATTTGTTGTTTGCAGTACAGATTCCAGCATCTGCAGTAATTTACTCCCACATTGTGTTTAATCAACTGCCACATCTCTTCAAGGAATGCCTACTCTGAAGAAGCTTTGCTCTTCCCTCAGACAGGGATCCCACCAGCTCGCTACATCTCACCACTGCCACAAACCACTCCCTCCACACCCCCTAAACTATTGCATAAATGCTGCCTCCTCCACAGTTCACTTCAGCTCTGAAAGAAAAAAAAAGTCATCTAGACTCAAAAGATGAGCTTGATCTCTCTCCATGGATACAGTCTGACCGTTGTGATCTCCAGCATTTGTTGTTTTCAGTTCATATGAATACATAACTGGTGAAAGTGTGCAAGGGGGAAGGTTTCAGATTCCTGGAGCATTAAAACCAGTTCTCAGGGAAAGTGTGACCAGGTTGCATCTAGGCAGGACTGGGATGGATGTCCCGAGGAGAATATTTGCCAGTGTGGTTGGGGAGGGTTTCAAACTAAAATGGGAGGGATAGGAACCTATTCATGGAGACAGTAGAGAAGAAACAACAAAAACAAAAGACAGCAGCATTGGCAGAAAAGACATTCTCTTCCTCAATGCAAAATAATGAGCAGGATAAAATTTTAAAAGATGACAATGATGTCCCCTAGAATCTGAAACTCTGCCCCATTTCTTGAGTACTTAGAGTCTTGTGCCTATTGCAAGTGCTTCACGTATTAAAGGTGTATGAATTAGTCACACAAATTACTATAAATGGGGGGTACGATGTAGTTGGGATTACAATCTTGTGGCTGCCGGGTGGCCATAGTTGGGAACTGAATATCCAGGACTTTCAGTTTTTAGAAAGTTAAAAATTCCAAAACACCAGGTTGTAGTCCAACAGGTTTATTTGGAAGTGCTAGCTTGCGGAGAGGTGCTCCTTCATCAGGAGCTAGTGAGGCAAGATCATAAGACATCAAATTTATTGCACAAGATCAAAGTGTCAGACAACTGATGCAATTGTTCCTAGATTGCTGTTAAGTCTTTCACCTTTTAGAATGAATTGCAGGTTTTGATTCATTAATATGTAAATCCCAGAATTTCTTTCAAGTCTATGACTCTAAGTCACATTCCCAAGATGACTTAAGGTTTTATAAAAAAAGGTGACATCTCAGCTCAGACAATGTGTTAAAGGTGTGAGATTAGAGTCTGCCTGTATCCCACATTTGCATCAGATTGGCTCTATTTCCAAAGTAGGAATTTATCAAATGTCGCATGGATTGGCCGCCTGCAGGTTGAGTGCCATGTGAACAAAATAGAATGTATCTGCAAATACCCCGAGACGTGTGCCACACACACACCACCCACACACACCACCCACACACCCCCTCTCACAGGCACATACTCCATCACACTCTCGCACACACACTCTCTCCCTCACATGCACACACACAGATAAGTTTATGGAGTGAATTTGCATTTGCAGATACATTCTATTTTGCTCAAAAAGGCACACAACCTATTTTAGAAAGGAGACAGAAAGTAGAGAATTTTAGACCCTTCGCCTGATATTGGTAATAGGAAAAATGCTAGAGTCTATTATAAAAGATTTAATAGCACAGCACTTGGAAAATAGTAACAGGATGAGACACAGTATGGATTTACAAAAGGAAAATCAGGTTTGATAAATTTATTGGAATTTTGAGAGGCTGTACCTGGTAGAGTTGTCAAAGAGCAATTAGTTGATGTGGTTTATTTGAACTTTCAGAAGCTGTTTGATAAGGTCTTGCACAAGAAATTGGCGTGTAAAATTAAAGCACATAGGATTGGGTGTAGTAGACTGATATCAATAGAAAACTGGCTGGCAGGCTGAAAATGAGGGAATACAAGGGTCTATTTTCTATTGGTAGTCAGTGCCCAGTGGAGTACAGCAGAGATCAGTGCTTGGAACCCAGCTATTCATAAATTACATTAATGATTTCGATGAGGGAACTAAATGTAAGATCTTACATTTTCAGAAGACTTAAAGCTAGATGGGAGGATGAGCTGTGAGGAGAACTTAGAGATGCTTCAGTGTGATTTGGACAAGCTGAGTGAGTAGATAAATACATGGGATAAATGTGAGATTTGGTCACAAGAACATGAAGGCAGATTATCAGAGTGGTGATGATTGAAAAAAGGGAGAGTCCTTGTATGCCTGTCACTGAATGTAAGCATGCAAGTGCATCAAGGTGTTGAAGGAGGCAAAGTATGCTGGCCTTCAAACAGGGAGGATTTGAGTATAGGAACAAAGATATCTTGCTGCAATTGTACAAAGCCTTGGTAAGGCCACACCTGAAGTATTGCATGCAGCTTTTAACTCCTTATCTGAGGAAGGATGTTCTGGCAATGGAGGGAGCATAATGAAGATTTAGCAAACTAAGTCCTGGGATGGTAGAACAGAAGATAGACTGAATCAGTTAGGATTATGTTCACTGGCATTTCAAAGAGTAGTAAAAGGGATTGGAAATCTCAGAAACTTATCAAATTCTAAAAGAAAAAGGGGGATAGACAGGGTAAATGCGAGAACAATGCTCCCAATAACTGGGGTGTCCTAAACTAGGGGCCACAGAACTAAACATACCGAGTAGGCCATTTAGGACTGAGATGAGGAGACATTTCTTCACCTAGGGAGTGTTAAGCCTGTGGATTTCTTGACCTCAAAGTGGTTGAGGCTAAACATTGAATGTTTTCAAGGAGGGGCTTGAAATAGTTCTTGGTGCTAAAGGAATCAAAGGGTATGTAGCAAAAGTGGGAGCACGATACCGAATGGCATGATCAGCCATACGAAGTGGTGGAGCTAAAGGGCGAAATGGGCGACTCTTGTTCCTAGATGAAGGGCTCCTGCCCGAAATGTCGATTTTCCTGTTCCTTGGATGCTACCTAACCTGCTGTGCTTTTCCAGCACCTTGAATCTAATCTCCAGCATTTATAGTCCTCACTTTTGCCTACTCTTGTTCCTATTTCATGTGTCTATGTGTAGTTACCTCAGCAGGATAGCGCAGGAAACATGACAACTAATTATACAAAACAACCTCCCCAAAAACAAAATAATGTTAATGACTAAACATTATTCAGCTTCTTCAAACTGCATTAGGATAATTTTTCTCCAGATAGCAGTAAACAGCTTGCCATCTCATCCAAAAGAGATCTCCAAAGTACTACTGAAAGATTGCTATAATGTTGGGAATTTCGTTCAGCTCTGAAACACCGGGAGGGGCGGCAGGTTGGGTCATAAGGATTATACCTTTAAGGAATGCATTAGAAAAGGCGGAATGATGTATTTGCTAAAACTGGCAGAAACCAATATTGAATCAATCATGTAATCAGCTGTCACTGGAAAAGTAGTGGCAATTCAATGTTTAAACAATAAAGTTCTATAGAGTCATTAAACAGCACTATCACCACAAAGTAATGGAACCAGTGAAATCAGATACATTCTTCAAACAAATCCTTTAGATATGTTGATCAATTTTAATAAGTACTGTGTTCTGGCTTGCAAAAATTCAATGATTTAATTTAAACAATAGCCTCTAGCATAAACATAAAAAGAACAGTAATGTTGAATGTTAAAATTTCTGAAAATTTAAAAGTGTGTAACAAATGCTCTAAACCTTGGATACAACTTGGCATCAAAATACACATGGAAAGGAATGTCATGGCTTGGAGATCACTATAGGCTTGCACATAAATGGAAATATCAGGTTAGGGAAAAATTGAATTTCTTAAAAAAGTGTGCAAAATTAAAGTAAATTGGTGAAGAAAACAATAAAAAGTTAAAAGATTGATTTGGCCCATCTCATTGCTCATAAATAACTAGTGTTCAAAGTTTGAGAGAAGGTTTGTAGCTCGGGTGCTCGTTGTTGTGGTTCTGTTCGCCGAGCTGAGAATTTGTGTTGCAGACGTTTCGTCCCCTATCTAGGTGACATCCTCAGTGTTCGGGAGTCTCCTGTGAAGCACTTCTGTCGTCATGTTTCCTCCAGCATTTATAGTGGTTTGTCTCTGCTGCTTCCGGTTGTCAGTTCCAGCTGTCCGTGCAGTGGCCAGTATATTGGGTCCAGGTCGATGTGCTTATTGATTGAATCCGAGGATGAGTGCCATGCCTCTAGGAATTCCCTGGCTGTTCTGTTTGGCTTGTCCTATAATAGTAGTGTTGTCCCAGTCGAACTCATGTTGCTCGTCATCCGCATGTGTGGCTACTAAGGATAGCTGGTCGTGCTGTTTCGTGGCTAGTTGGTGTTCATGGATACGGATCGTTAGCTGTCTTCCTATTTGTCCTATGTAGTGTTTTGTGCAGTCCTTGCATGGGATTTTGTACACTATATTGGTTTTGCTCATGCTGGGTATCAGGTCCTTTGTCCTGGTGAGTTGTTGTGAGAGTGGCTGTTGGTTGGTGTGCTGTTAGGAGTCCTAGTGGTCGTAGTAGTCTGGCTGTCAGTTCAGAAATGTTCTTGATGTATGATAACATGGCTAGTCCTTTGGGGTGTGACATATCCTCATTCCGTTGTCTTTCCCTTAGGCATCTGTTGATGAAATTGCGGGGGTATCAGTTTTTGGCGAATACATTGTAGAGGTGTTCTTCTTCCTCTTTTTGCAGTTCTGGTGTGCTGCAGTGTGTTGTGGCCCTTTTGAACAGTGTCTTGATGCAACTTCTTTTGTGTGTGTTGGAGTGGTTGCTTTTGTAGTTCAGGACTTGGTCTGGGCGTGTGGCTTTCCTGTATACCTTTGTGAATTCTCCGTTCGGTGTTCTCGGTACCATCACGCAAAACCAACATAGTGTACAAAATCCCATGCAAGGATTGCACAAAACACCACATAGGACAAACAGGAAGACAGCTAACGATCCGTATCCATGAACACCAACTAGCCACGAAACAACGCGACCAGCTATCCTTAGTAGCCACACACGCGGATGACAAGCCAGGGAATTCCTAGAGGCATAAGTTTGACTGGGACAACACTACTATTATAGGACAAGCCAAACAGAGAATAGCCAGGGAATTCCTAGAGGCATGGCACTCATCCACAGATTCTATCAACAAACACATTGACCTGGACCCAATATACTAGCCACTGCAGCGGACAACCGGAAGCAGCAGAGACAAACCACTGTAAATGCCGGAGGAAACTTCACAGAAGCGCTTCACAGGAGGCTCCCAAACACTGAGGATGTCTCCTAGATAGGGGACGAAACGTCTGCAACACAAATTCTCAGCTCGGTGAACAGAACCACAAACAATAACTAGTGTCTACACATATTAGATTCTGTAATAAATGTTTAATATTCAAGGTATGTTTGCTTTTATAGATCAGTGCATGAGTATAGGCGTTGGGACGTTATATTGCAGGATATTGGTTAGGCCACCTTTGGAATACTGCATTCAATTCTGGTCTCCCTGCTATAGAAAAGGATATTGTGAAACTTGAGAGTTCAGAAAAGATTTACAAGGACGTTGCCAGGGTTGGAGAGCTTGAACCAAAGGGAGAGGCTGAATAGCTAGGATTGTTTTCCCTGGAATGTCAGCGGCTGACCTTATAGGAGGTTTATAAAATCATGAGGGGCATGGATAGGGTGAATAGCCAAGGTCTTTTCTCCGGGGGAGGGGGATCCAAAACTAGAGGATATAGGTTTAAGGTGAGAGGAGAAAGATTTAAAAAGGGACAATTCTTTTTTTAAAAAAAAAAAGAGTATGATGCATGCATGGAATGAGCTGCCAGAGGAAGTGGTGGAGGCTGGTACAAATACAACATTTAAAAGGCATCTGGATGGGTATACGAATAAAAAGGGTTTAGAGGTAGATGGGCCAAGTGCTGACAAATGGGACTAGATTTATTTTGAATATCTGGTTAGCATGGATAATTTTGACCGACTGTTCTGTTTCTATGTTGTACAACTCTATGACTAACTGTACAGCCCATGGATCATTTTATCATCTTGTTTAACATGCCAAGTACAAATTTTTGTTAAAATCAAACTCCAGATCTAAGTTAGCTTTTCTAGTGGTTATTGCATTCTGCAGTTTCAGCAAACTATCAGTATTACTGAATTTATGTGTCCTGTAATCTAGAATTATCAGATTCCCATTGTATTATCTGCTTTGTAAAAAAGTTAAAACCAGTTACATATAATTATCTATCTTTGCAATAGAAGCTTCAGAACAACATCAAAATAAACTCCTGTGTGTTTTATGGTATACTTTGGATCACCTGAACAATAGAATAAGGTTATCAAACGTCTCAAAATGATACAACACAATAGAAAATAATTCAGTCCATCACACTTGCACATGCTTTTGAGGGAAAAAGGTCCCATTTCTAACTCTTTCCTCAGTCTGGGCAAGGTGTTTCCACAATGTTAAAAGGAAATTCGATGAATACTTGATTTAATTTTTCCACCACCTTTCAAGACCATAACCTTTCTCCCCCCAATCATTTTCTGCCTGGTTCTTTTATCATTTACCTTATAAGCATGATCCTCATGCTATAATCAGAAGCTGTTTCATCTCCTTTTGTTTTTCAAAACATTCAGATTTTCATATACCTTTATCTAACCTTTCTCATTGGACGAACTATTTTTCCTGATCCCCGCCATGCAATTGAAATCTTTCATTTAATACACCAGTTTTTCTAAGAATACCCACTGCAATGTAAAGACAAAGGTGGTCTTGAAAGTTAAGTGAAAAGGACCTACCTTGGAGACATCTACTGGCTTTGAAAGAAAACATGACGACATGTCACAGACCAGCACAGTTCCTTTTGTGTCCGGGACAAAGGGAAATTCCACACCATGCAGTGTCTCATTGGCACAACAGTAAACATAAGAAGCGTTTGGATTCAAATTCCAACTACTTGGATTTGGAATTGCTGGAAAACAAGATTTTTGTTTTTCAAAAAATCAGATCTTAGATATTCAGTTGGCCATAATGGATCCATTAAACAAGATGTTCTTACTTATGTAAGCATCGAGCTTGGGATGAACAATATTCACTTTTCCATATTTCGCTGCTTCAATGGCTGCTTTAGCAGACCAAGATCCAGTCACCACATAATCGGCACTCCTCTCTTCTTTCAATCCAATAAGGTTTAAAGGGACAGCACTGAACTGACCAGTTCCACCTCCCTGGAGAAAAATTACCTTGTAGTTTTCTGGAATATTCCTGCATTAAAGATATATAAACACAGGTGAATCTTCCCTTCCTTGAGGAGGAATGCCAAACACTGCTGTAAACCTTTGCTGAGATTAGCTTAACTATAATTAGAATACAAATATTCTTAAATGGCAAGTTTGTTGAAAGATCACAAAGGTTGTGATCCTCCAACCAGTTGTTCCTCCAATTGCAGCACTGCATATCAAATTACTTGTGTGATATTAAAGAGTTAATTTGCTCTGTTAACCTACAGGAAATGGGATGTCCCAAGTCTAGGGTGGGATGACTCTAACTTACAGATATATTGTAAGAAAATTACATCATCCTCTCCCATTATTCAGAGCCATTTACATGGCCATTCTTTTGCCATTCATATCCATTTGCATCATCATTCCCTATTCAGAAATCAATAAATTGGAATTCTGACAACTCCACTTGGTTAAAAAAATTGAATTCACACTAGATCCGACCATTAAGGAATAATTTGCATTACATTGCAGTGACCACGTCACCGCCAGAAACACTATCTTGAGTGGCATGTGACTGCGAGGGAGTGACTGGGGGTTGTCTGGTGGACATCACTGAATGTGATGTAAAGATTTTGTATAAAGCAAGGACTGTTTCCTTTGTTCAGAAAGCTTCCCTGGACATGCCTCGCAGGAATGGCAAAGAGAGTTCAGGGTTTCTCCAAAGCTTGTATTGTACTGTGCTGTGCTTAATAACATCTAGCTTGTTCACAGATGGTGAGTTGCAGTTGCATCAAGTGTGTAAGAACCTCAGTTAAAAAAAAGACTTAACACTTGGGCAATTTCAAATGTTCCAAAAGCACTTCACACCCAATAAGAATACACTCATCAATTCCTATCACTGAACAAGCACTCAGATGCCACCCATCCCTGCTACATTTCTCCCAAATTAATGTCACCTCTGTGTACAACTGCAATTTACCACCTAAAACCTTAGGCTGCCCTTATCACTCAATCACAATCCCTGCCAGTCAAGCCAGGAGGAGAGGTGAAGGGAAGCAGAAGTGACAGTGACCGTCAGCAAGAAATAGAGAGAAAAGGTGATGCTGTGTTTATTGCTGTCGGAGCTCTAGGACATAGCTGTAAGTGTGCAGGTTGCACACCATCTGCAATTGGGGAGTCAATCAGCAAAAGCAAACAAAAATATTTCTATACAGTTATCAGTTTAAAACAGAGGGAAAGGTAACAGCCACAATTTCTCTAATCTTTGAAAAGTGCCTTGGGATCTTTTTAGTTCACCCAATGAGGCTGGTAAAATCACATTCAGAAAAGACAATATAGCAATTCAGTGAGTCAAGGCTGAGACTTTAAACTAGGTAATGCAAATTGAATTGCTAGTCTCTGACCATTTTAACATAATCACCAATTCTAAACAATACAACTTACAATTGGAAACATAATTATGCAGCATAATCACAGAATTGTTATAGTGCAGAAAGACTCCTGCCTTTCTATTTAGAGAGTTATAGGGAAAGAATTATTCAATGCCCTCTTAAATGCCTCAATTGAGCCTACTCTACCACATTTCTGGACAGTGCATTCAAGAGCACAAGCACTCATAGCAAGAAAAGTAGTCTCATCTTGTATTGCTTCTTTTGTAAATCACTAAAGACTGTGCTCTCTGATTTTTGACCTATTCATGAGTGGGAACAATCTTTCCCAATGTACCCTGTCCAGAATCCACATGATTTAAACATTCCATTAAATCTTCCCTCAGCCTTCTCCCCAAGGAATAATAATCCCAATTTCTCCAATCTATCCTCACTCAAAAGGTAGAAGACAGGGTGGTGGTGGAGGGTTGCTTTTCACACTGCAAGCCTTTGACCAGTGGTGTGCCGCAAGGATCGGTGCTGGGTCCACTACTTTTTTGTCATTTATAATAATGATTTGAATGTGAACATAGGAAGTATATTAATAGTTTTGCAGATGACACCAAAATTGGAGGTGTATTGTACAGCAAAAAAGGTTACTTCAGATTATAATGGGATCTTGATCAGATGGGCCAATGGGCTGAGCAGTATCTGCTCCATAAACTGGCAGATGGAGTTTAATATTGATAAATGGGAGGTGCTGCATTTTGGGAAAGCAAATCAGAGCAGGACTTATACAGATGTATAGCATGGAAACAAACCCTTTCGGTCCAACCTGTTCATGCCGACCAGATATCCCAACCCAATCTAGTCCCACCTGCCAGCACCCGGCCCATATCCCTCCAAACCCTTCCTATTCATGTACCCACCCAACTGCCTCTTAAATGTTGCAATTGTACCAGCCTCCACCACTTCCTCTGGCAGCTCATTCCATACATGCACCACCGTCTGCGTGAAAAAGTTGCCCCTTAGTTCTCTTTTATATCTTTCCCCTCTCACCTAAAACCTATGCCCTCTAGTTCTGGACTCCCCAACCCCACGGAAAAGTCTGTGTCTATTTATCCTATCCATGCCCCTCAATTTTGTAAACCTCTATAAAGGTCACCCCTCAGCCTTTCATGGTCCAAGGAAAACAGCCCCAACCTGTTCAGCCTCTCCCTATAGCTCAAATCCTCCAACCCTGGCAACATCCTTGTAAATCTTTTCTGAACCCTTTCAAGTTTTGCAACATCTTTCCGATAGGAAGGAGACCAGAATGGCATGCAATATTCCAACAGTGGCCTAACCAATGTCCTGTACAGCCACAACATGACCTCCCAACTCCTGTACTCAATACTCTGACCAATAAAGGAAAGCATACCAAACACCTTCTTCACTATCCTATCTACCAGCGACTCCACTTTCAAGGAGCTATGAACCTGCACTCCAAGGTCTTTGTTCAGCAATACTCGCATGGACCTTACCATTAAGTGTATATGTCCTGCTAAGATTTGCTTTCCCAAAATGCAACACCTTGCATTTATCTGAATTAAACTCCATCTGCCACTTCTCAGCCCATTGGCCCATCTGGTCCAGATCCTGTTGTAATCTGTGGTAACCCTCTTCGCTGTCCACTACACCCCAATTTTGGTGTCATCTGCAAACTTACTAACTGTACCTCTTATGCTCGCATCCAAATCATTTACGTAAATGACAAAAAGTAGAGGACCCAGCACCAATCCTTGTGGCACTCCACTGGTCACAGGCCTCCAGTCTGAAAAACAACCCTCCACCACCACCCTCTGTCTTCTACCTTTGAGCCAGTTCTTAAATACTTAATGGTAAGTTTCTGGGGAGTGCTGAACAAAGAGACCTTGGAGTGCAAGTTCATAGTTTCTTGAAAGTAGAGTCGCTGATAGATAGAATAGTGAAGGAGGCGTTTAGTATGCTTCCCTTTATTGGTCAGAGTATTGCGTACAGGAGTTGGGAGGTCACGTTGTGGCTGTACAGGATATTGGTGAGGCCACTTTTAGAATATTGCATGCAATTCTGGTCTCCTTCCTATTGGAAGGATGTTGCGAAACTTGAAAGGGTTCAGAAAAGATTTACAAGGATGTTGGCAGGCTTGGAGGATTTGAGCTATAGGGAGAGGCTGAATAGGCTGGGGCTGTTTTCCCTGGAGTGTCGGAGGCTGAGGAGTGGCCTTATAGAGGTTTATAAAAGCATGAGGGGCATGGATAGGATAAATACACAAAGTCTTTTCCATGGGGTGAGGAAGTCCAGAACTAGAGGGCATTGGATTAGGGAGAGAGGTGAAAGATATAAAAAGGACCCAAGGGGCAACTTTTATATATGGAATGAGCTGCCAGAGGTAGACATGGTGGCTGGTACAATTGCAACATTTAAAAAGCATCTGGATGTGAAGGTTTAGAGGGATATGGGTCAAGTACTGACAAATGGGACTAGATTAGGTTGGGATATCTGGTCAGCATGGAGGAGTTGGACCGAAGAATCTGTTTCTGTGCTGTATATCTCTGTGACTCTGACTGAAGCTTCTTGAAAACCTCTTCTGCATACCGTTCTGTATATTCACGTCCCCCCTTAAGGTGTATGCAACACTCCAGTTGAGGTCTAAACAGAAAAGTGAGTCACGGCTGGAGCAGAAGCAGAGCAAATGCAGGCAGAGTCCTGGAAGCGAGCCATGGCCAGAGTGAGAGAAGAGCCAGCGTGGGCCAAGTAGGGAGCCAAGTCACAGCTGGAGCAGGGGACAAGCCCTGGAGGAGAGTCTGGGACAGAGGTCAGTGCGTGGAGACAGCAAGGCCTCGTGTTCAAACACTGATAGGCACAGACTTGAGTATTTTGAAGACACTTTTTATTCTCATTCAGACTTTTAAAACACTGTATTCCCAGGTCAGTCTTTTTCTTTTTTACTATTTTAATTCTTTAACAACACTTAAAAGTATCTGTACTAGGTACCCTGTACCTAAGATGGCACCACGTGGTGACATTACAAACTTTTCGTTCGAGTGCACGTGACATTAAAGGCTCCACAAATTCAGCATAAATTTAATTGGGGCATAAAAGCAGCGAGATTAAGTCTAGAATATCACAGGATTTCTACAAAAAAAATCTCTATCCATCCTGTTACCCTTAATGACACATGCAGATACACTCAGTCCTCCTTATCGGAGACATTGGTAGGGGCACAGAATTCCTGTGGATAACAAAAAGAAAATGCAGATTCCACTAAGACCCTCTCCTTTGTACCCAATACGTCTTGAAATAAACAAAAATATTTTAATACAATAAAAATATTTGCTTAGCAAATTTTTAAAACCATAAGAATGCACACATCTTTATCAGAGTAATCTTGAGGAAGACAAGGTTAGAAGTAATTACAGTATATTGTTCATACAGTATGGTACTGGAGCCGATCTCATGAGTATACAAATCCACAGGTAGCAAATCAGTGGATAATGAGAAATAAGTATACATCAGATCTCTCTGCTCTTGTACACCTTTAACAATAGCACTCTACTGTTTCTCCATATTCTTTTTACCAAAATGTATCACTTAGCACCTCCCCATTGAGCATCAACTGCCACCTCTCTGTCCACTCCATCAACTTATCAATGTAATTTTGAAGTTCGACACTGTTCCCTCACCACTTTACATTTATCAAAATTTTCAGTTATCTGCAAGCTTTGCACTTGTCCTGACTGTACAAATATGTTAAAACTCTCATTCAGCAAACAAATTCTCTGGTTAGCCACTTACATAAATGTTTTACAGGTCTGTTAATGTGAGTGTAAATTAAGTGATCAGATGGTGATTTTATTTTTAAAACGGTTCATTGGATAGGCATTTATGGCCCATTCTTAATTGCCTGAGCACAGTTACCGGTCGACCACAGTGCTGTGGGTTTGGAGTCACATATGGACAAGGTGGGAATGGCAGTTTCCCTTTCCTAACAGGATATTAATGAACCTGGATGGGTTTTTCCATTTAATAAAAAACAGCATTACACTAGCTTTTTTATCTTAGATTTGTACTGAATTCAAAATTTCATCATTGCCATGGTGAGATTCAATGTCTCCAGAACATTGAACAAAACAAAAAACTAACTGGAGATGCTGGAAGCATGAAACAAAAAAAAAACAGAAGTTGGAGAGACTCAGAAGGTCTGGCAGCATCTATGGAATTAAAGTGGAGTCAACATTTTGGGTTCAGTGACCCTTCTTTAGATTTCCCATTCAGAGGAAAGGACACTGGGCCCAAAACATTGACTGTTTTCTCTCCACAAATGCCGACGGAGCTGCTAAATTCCAGTTTTTGTTCCCCAGAACACTGGCCTGGGATATTTGTATTTCTAGTCCAACGTCATTACCACTGCAACATCATCTCACCGGCTTGGTACATGCTCTTATATCATTTTAAAATGTTCAACTAATTTATTCTGAGATTTCATCATCCCTTGATTTTAACTGTATTCTCACTAGGGATATTGATCATGGATTATTGTGTCAGCAATGGTGAAGGTAGTTGACAGACTGCCTCTGAAACCACAAAGAACTGGATTCAAGTTGGATTTCAGGTCTGAAGCTCAAAACCTCAAAGCTGGCACACCATTGCAGAACTGAGGAAGCACTTTATTCTTGGAGGTGATGAACTTCAGATAAAGTGTTAAACTAAGGCTCTACATGCCTGTTGGCATGAAGGATTCAGTTTCACAATGTTGCAAAGTTGGGTAAAGTAATTGTACATTGGGAGTCAGGAAAGTAGAGTTTGGTGTATGTAAAATTGTAAAATGCTAGGGGGTAAAGCATTGTGTGGTATCTTTAAAAGATGTTTTTTTTTGGTGCTTAGAGATGTAAACTGTATGTCTGTGAGCAGCAGCTAGGGGGTTTGCAGGTGTAGAGAGAGCCTGAACTGAAACATTTGTATCAAAAGGCCGTACAGTTAGCAGGCCAAGCAGCAGTTTTTACAAAGACAACAGGTTTTTGAATTTAGCCAATCAATTTGAACCAGGCCTTTCAGTTACTAAAACCTTTTAAAATTGGATGACTTTGACAACATTGGACCAATCCTACGTAAGGAATATTAGAACATAGAACATAGAAGAATACAGCGCAGTACAGGCCCTTCAGCCCTCGATGTTGCGCCGATCCAAGCCCACCTAACCCACACTAGCCCACTATCCTCCATATGCCTATCCAATGCCCGCTTAAATGCCCATAATGAGGGACAGTCCACCACTGCTACTGGCAGGGCATTCCATGAACTCACGACTCGCTGAGTAAATAACCTATCCCTAACATCTGTCCTATACCTACCCCCCCCTTAATTTAAAGCTATGCCCCCTTGTAATAGCTGAAACATTGTTATGTTATCCTGGGTATAAAAGAAGGGAGCAGTTGGACAAAGATCAGAGAGCTACCTGCCACCCGCCAGAGCCAACTGCCCATAGCTATTAAGAAAGAAATTGGCTTTCACTTATGTATTAGAGAAAGCATCATCTAAAAAAAAACAACAGTACCAATGACAGAAAAGGCATTCCTGACTGAAGAAACGGAGGGTACATTCCTGACACAAATCAAAAGACCAAATTCTATTTTTTTTTGTATATGATTGGGACTTGTATTTATTGAAACAGCATACCATTAGAATCTTGTTTTATTCAGAAATAGTTAGTAGCTAGGAGGGATTTATTTGGTTTGTTAATAGTTTAGTTAACTTATTCATTGTTGGAGTTAGATAAATAAATTGTTACTTGTTGATTTTAAAAAGCAAGTATCAGGGATTTATTGTATTTAACCACAATAAAGTTCCTGCAGATTAGTTTATATCATTTTTCACATTCTTTACAGATTATAGGGCGAGGTGCTGCTCTCTGGACGTTTCAGTTTTAGTTCTTGGGGAGGTGGGGGCATGGTGTGTTTAACCTCCGCTTTATAACAACAGCTTCAAAGAGGGAGTTGGGGAGTTACATCAGCATCACAAGTGAAAAAAAGATAAAGATCATCTGGTTGTTATCACATTGCTACTGATGGGAGTTGACCAAGTCTACATTAGCTGCTACATTTTTTACATTGGAATGACTATTTTTGTAAAAGTATAGTCATGACCGGTAAACCACAAAAACCAGGGTGATTGTGAAAATAGTGTTATATTCTATAAACTCTTAATTGCAGTAAGTGAATTGAAGTTATCCTTACAGCAGTTCTCGCAGATCATTTTCTGTTGTGTTGACAATTTTGATGAAATCTGAAGATCTGTGGCTCATTTCTGTTGAAACAAGAAAAAAAAAGTTGAAGTATGAATGCATGAGGTTAACTTAAAGTAATCTATAGTTTTGCAGGCTCACCTAGAACACTAATTCCAAGTCCCTTGTAATCCAGCAGTTCTTTCTGTGCTTGAAGCAAGACCTGGAGACATGAAACATCATCCATTAAAATAATGACACACTAATACATCAAATCATAATATTTATCACAACAGCAGATTATAGACCCAAGTTACTTCTAAGCATATTGAACTTTGAAGTAAGACAGGCTGCTTTGTTTTTATTTAGAAAGAACATACTAATCTGGGATGGCTGAGAATGCAACTGAGGGACTATTTAGAAAATTCCTGTGTGGATTACTCTTAGCTTTGAGAGGTAGCCTGGAATATTATACCCTAAATGGTGTTGAGAAACTTCAGAAAGATTTCTGAAGGAAATATACAATTTAAAAAACCTGAATCACCCTGAGTGTTACATTGTCAGATGAAGGCCATAATTACAGTACATAAGAGAAAGAGTAGTCTGGTTGAAAAGATGTCTATGTCCTTCCAGGATCATGCACAAGAGAAGGGGTTACAAACCAGCTCAGTATGGCCTAGTCTGGTGTTCGAGTGTTAGTGGGCTAGTGTATGCAGTGAGGATTATTGCTGAAAATATCTACTGGTTATCCTCTTGCTTGCAAGTGAAAAAAAAGCAAGCCAATTGCTAGAAGCAAGACTTTAGTATGAAGCCATTATAGAAGAAACTAGACAACTCCTCGCAAAAAAAAAGAATTTGCTGAAGCCAGAATCACCAGACCAATTGTTCAACTGCCACACAGTCAGTCAATGCCACTGGATCAGCTGTTGTGGTTACTCTCCTTACACAAGATTCAAGTGTGCAGGTTAAATTGGTATTTGTTGAAACAACTTTAGTCTTGCACTGGTTAAAAAGAGTTCTGTCTAACTTTGTCCTTCCAATCTCAGCCCGGTGTCCATCTAATACAAACAGAAAATTTCACTCTTGTACAATATGAACAGTGAGACGTTGTCCACTCTCAGTATCTTATCCTGTTTGTAGGAAGCTCTCCATATTCTCTAGTTTGCTGCCAAGGTTGACCAGGCCTTCGGGTGCACAAGGGTCCTATACAGTCATTTCTTCTGGACACTTAGCAGCAAGAACCTTTAATACCCTAAAAAAGGTGCCATAAAGCACACTACAGCCTACCTTATAAAAAGAGCTGTAACCTTACTCCTGTTCGAATCCCTTTTTGCAAAATCTTAATTTAAAATAGCCATCTACTCCTCAGACAAACTGAAAACTGATTTGTGTATATTTATTTTTAAAATCTTACCTTTTTTGAGCCATTTCTAATGTGTGTACATAGTTTGTTTTATCCCATTTTAATAACCAATAAACTCAATCCTGAAAGCCTGATTTAATTAGCTCCATTTAAAACAAGTACATTGGAACTAGAATAAGTATCCACAAAAAAAAGTTTTAATTGTTTTAAGTTGATACTATGCTGGCTAAGAGAGAGATGGAGTCACATAGTGAAGGGAAACCAGTTCCTAGCTCCTCACCAAAAACCATTATGAACTAGAGACTTTGCCATCTACAAAAGCAGGAGACAGAACCTTAGTGGTCTGAACTGCATGGGCTACGGTGGGATTTGTGGTAGAATCGCACAAGTCATCTCATGAAGCCTACTTCGACACCAGGAGCAGCCTTCTGTATTGTTTATGCCTTTGAGTGGAGAATTGAGTTTCCTGCTACACAAGGCAAGTTGCTAATTAAAGGGGTTTAGAGCTTGTTAATAACTTTAATAACACCAGATGAAAATCAGCTCATTAATATTCAGCTTCCTCACTTAGCAAATGCACCAAAAAAAAAAAGCATGATGCTGGGAATTATCAACATGAGAGTCAGAGTGGGTGCCTGGCAACTTCAGTTCACCACTTACTCCAAGAATATCCATATTGGTGCCTGGTTTCCAATATCTTAGGGCATGGTCCATGGACATGAGCGACACACCCCACATCCGCGGCATCTGACATGTGACAGTCTCTAGGAACATCTCCAAATCAAAAGTATACTTCTCTGCTTCATTGCCACAGCAGCAACTAGCATTGTAATGCTGCAGCAAGGGCACTGAACATACATCCAGATCATGGACTGGATCTGGTTGCATCGGTGGGACCTTCACTAGCTGTCTTAACACTCACTCACTCCCAGAGCATACTCAGAGGGATACTCTCAGCATCCAGTTTGCCTTTTTGCACTTTGATCCCTCAGCCAGAGAAACCAGACTCATGGTATTACTGTATTAGCACAGCCTAAGCCAGGAAGCTGATCCTAATTGTCGGCAGTCCTGCCTTTTTTGGACTCTTATCCTTCTGGATGAAAAGAGGCAGGTATTAAAAGGGAGAGGCAAGTGGCTGGCACAGCTGTTACTTTTGATGCAGGTGGGGAGACGTTTCGAGCAAGTGACTAGGCAGCTCAGATGACATGCAGTGGTGTTGGAAGTTAAAAAGTGGGTGATAGCAAGTGAGGGAAGATTGCAGTGCATATTGACCTTTTTCCTTACATTGCTGTGCATTCTTCCAAACTGCTGAAACTGAACCGTCCTGGTTGGCAGCCTCAGGCTAGATTGGCATGGTCTCGTGTTGGGGGTCCCCCTGTTGGTCCTGGGGGAAGAGGACGCCCATACTATACATCTCCAGGTCCCTACCAGCAAAGCAAGGTGACAAACTTCCCTTTGCTGTCACATCTGGAGCAAACATCAGGAACCGTACAGGGCAGCTCCAGACTGACAGTGCTTGTCCAAGTGCTCTCCAGCCTTTAATGACAATTCCAATGCTATAGATACCAGTCAAATCCAGGATCTCCTGGCAGTGGTGAGTTGTTCTGAAATTGACCCATAGTAAGCTGGAATGGTATTGGACAAAAGGGATACCACAAGGGATGGATAAATAGGCAAAATGAGGCAAGTTTGGCAAGATACAGCAAAAAAAAAAAAAGGGACCAGGGCACACAGCAAATAAACCTTTAAAAAAAGCTAGGTAACATAATCAGTGAGCTTCCGGATGAAGCACTGTTGGTATGGCCTGCTTTCTATTTATGTGTTTGGGTTTTCTTGGCTTGGTGACATCATTCCCTGTTCTTTTTCTCAGAGGGTGGTAATTAGGATCCAAGTCAATGTGTTTGTTGATAGAGTTCTGGTTGGAATGCCATGCTTCTAGGAATTCTCGCGAGTGTCTCTGTTTGGCTTGTCCTAGACTGGATGTGGTGTCCCAGTCGAAGTGGTGCCCTTCCTCATCTGTATGTAAGGATACTAGTGAGAGTGGGTGATGTCTTTGTGGCTAGTTGATATTTATCTATTGTGGTGGTGAGTTTTCTGTTTGTTTGTCCAATGTAAGGTTTGTTACAGTTCTTGCAAGGTATTTAGTAAATGACATTAGTTTTGCTTGTTGTCTGTAATAGGGGCTTTCAAGTTCATTAGCTGCTGTTTTAGTGTGTTGGTTCACTTATGGGCTACTATGATGCCAAGAGATCGGAGTAATCATTTCAGAGATGTCTTTGATGTAGTGGAGAGTAGCTAGGGTTTCTGGATGTGTTTTGTCTGCTTGTTGCTGAGAAATCGGTGGCCTGTGTTCATTAGGTACCCGTTCTTTTTGAATACACTGGAAAGGTGATTTTCCTCTGCTCTGCATAGTTCCTCTGTGCTGCAGGGTGCAGTGGCTTGCTAAATAATGTTCTAATGCAGCTTTTTTGTGGGTGTTGGGATGATTGCTCCTATAGTTCAGTATTTGTTCCGTATGGTGTTGTTTTCCTGAAGATGCTGGTTTGAAGTTCCCCATTGGCTGTTCACTCTACTGCAACATCTAGGAATGGCAGTTTGTTGTTTTCTTCCTCTTTAGTGAATTCTTTTGCCAGTAAGGGTATTATTGATGGCCTTGAAGGTTTCCTCTAATTTGTTTTGTTTAGTGATGACAAAAGTGTCATCCACGTAGCAGACCCAAAGTTTGGGTTGGATGGTTGGCAGAGCTGTTTGTTCGAGTCTCTGCATTACTGCCTCTGCTAAGAGCCCTGATAGTGGAAATCCCATGGGTGTTCTGTTGGTTTGTTGAAGGAGTGAGTGGTAAGGCATAGGTCCACTAGCTTGACGATATTGTCCTTGCTGATGAAGTTGGTGGTGTTTGGTGTACGTGTCTTGATTCTTCTAATAGTGTAGTCAGTGTTTCCTTGGCCAGGTTGATGTTGATGGATGTGAAAAGGACTGTTACATCAAAGGAGACCATTATTTCATCCTCTATCTTGGTATTTTTGATGGTCTTCAGGAATTCTTGGATAGAGTGAATGGAGTAGCGTGAGTCTTCTACTAAGTGTTTTAGTCTTTGGTGTAGCTCCTTGGCTAATCAGTAAATTGGTATTCTGGGTAGCGAGATTATGGGTCTGAGGGGGGCTCCTGGTTTGTGAATTTTGGGTCATCCGAAGAAGCATGGTGGTGTGTTGGATTTGTCTGGTTTCATTTTTTGGAAGTTGGCCTTCTTTATTTATCCAGATTTCTTAAGTTTTTTTGAGTAGGGCTGTGATTTTGTTCTGTGATGGACAACGCATCCATCCTAGGACAAGCCAAACAGAGATATGCATGAAAATTCCTAGAAGTATAGCATTCCAACCATAACTCCATCAACAACAGCATTGACTTGGATCCCATTCACCACTCTCTAATTACAGGAAATGGTGGCGCCAGCCCAAGGAAACACAAACACAAATAGAAAAGTTGGCCATACAACCAGTGCTTCATCCAGAGGCTCACTGATGCTGCTACCTAGTATGGTGACAAAACATCTGAAAACAAACCTTCCAGCTCAGTGAGCAAATCTACATCCAGAATCTCAACTGGAGCTACAAATCTTCTCAACTTTCTTATATTAAAAAATAGCTCAGTGCAACTCAAACTTAGCCAAAACAAGAAAGAGATAAGATCCAGCCCAAGTTCTTCTTCTCAAATGCAGTAACTTTGCTTTTGTTGGAGAACCTTAGCAGGTCTGACAACATCTGAAGAGAAAACAGAGAGAGTTGCGGAGCCAGTAACCCTTTTTCAGAGGGGATGGTAGCAATGGAAAATGGTGGAGGATGGTATATATGCAGAAGACCTGTGGTTGGGGCTGGGGTGTGGTGGGGGGGGGGGGGGGAAATAATGGTGAGCCAGAGGAAAAAAAAGAAAAAAGCTGATAATTAGGCAACATTGTATGATAAAAATGGGTTGGCTGTGATGAAAGCAGCCCATGCCATGACAGACCAGGAGTGTGGAAGTGAGTTAAGAACATGGAAGTTGATGTTCAGGTCCTAAAATTATTCGATTCAATATGGAGTCCTACAGGCTGCAGGAACATGAGGTGCTGCTCTTCCATCTTGCACAGAGACTTGTTGGAGCACTGCAGCAAGCTCGAGATGACGACCTACACACAGTGTTTCTAAAAACTTTTCCAATTTCAGATTTCTAATAACAATCCCATCCCCCGACCCCGTAGTTTAAAGAGAATGTTAAGATGCGATCATTAAAAAAAAAGTTCAGTTCGACTTTAAATATATAGTCAAAGAGTGTGGTACTTGAAAAGCATAGCCGAAAATCATAAGCCCTTCATTCCCGAAACGTCGATCCTCCTGCTCTTCAGATGCTGCCTGACTGGCTGTGCTTTTCCAGCACCACACTCTTCAACTCTGATCTCCAGTCCTCACTTTCTCCTTTAAATATATAGTAAGGAACATTGTTAAAGCTATTTTTCAGAACCAAACATTTTGTTCTGATGTTCAAATACTGATAAAAAGAATAAGCCTCACAGCTGAAAGTCAATTGCTGAAGAATAACAAGACTTGTGCTATTAAAGACTGAAAATACTACTTTGTAGGCAACCTATATTAAAATTACAGAACAGAAGCATTCCCTTTTTGCACAATGGAAGTAAAGGACTTCACAGGTTATAATAATATCTGGTTAGAAATTTAAGTTTGATTGAGAAATAATTATAACTAATTAGGTAGAACATACATGTGCAATTAGTTCAACGTATACTCAGCAGAGGCAACAAAAAATGTATTTGTAGAGTTTAAAAATATCTAGAAAGCCAGGAAAGGTGCATGGCAATACCACGCACTAATGTAAAATGTTAATTAACAGGAGGATTACTCAAACCATCCAATGCATAGAAGTGGGGGGGAAAAAAAATCATCACCACATGAATTATTTTAGGATAAACTGCACTCAAATGAAATATCTTTACTGAAAAGGCTTTAAAGTAAAGGATTGTCTTCAGACTGAACAGATAAAGGGACAGTTGGGAAAAAAAACAAATAAATTGATTAAATTAAAGCTTTTATCATAAAGGAATTTTCACCAAATACTTGAGAAACAATGATAAAATGACACATTCAAGTGAGAGGACTTTTATACAGAAGTCTAACACTCATATTTACCAAGTAGATGGTATGCAAATAACCGTAAAAACTAAGACCAAGACTTCTCTGTGAAATTTCATAAGTATCAGGATCCTCTTATAATTGGTAAAGTCACCACAGACCTACAAACCATAGGGCTGCTTTCTAAGAGAAACAACTGTTTTAACTAGAGGGTTACCACAGGTGATAAGGGTGGGGTGCGGGGGGCTAGGAGGCAGAGAGATTAAGTAATAGCATCATTCATGGTAACCTCAGCTGATGCAAAAATTGAACCCACGCTGTTGGCCTCACTAACCAGTCATCCAGCCAATTGACTTAACCACAACTAAAACCTCTAGAATCTGTCAAACGATATTTTCGCCCAGCAGGAGAAGATACCTTCCTTAAATCAGTTTTAAAAATGTAAAGAAAAACTTTATTTTAAACGTTGATGGATACAATCTATTCTTCGAAAAATTATATATTCCTCAATAATTATGAATATCATTAAGCTGGATTCTATTAGATTTGTATTAGATTTTTGATCACTTTTAGCACTGTAGTTTACATACCCACTTAAAAGTGGTATTTATTAGTATCTGTGAAATTAGGTTTTGCGATTACACTGGAAATGAACCCCAATATCTTAGACAGTTCATTAAAATTGAGAAGTGAAGAGAGAAATCCCAGCCCTGTAAAAATCTAGGATGCTTATTTCATAGCTAATTACTAAAATTAAGCAGGCTATTTGGAGGATTGTAACATTTTCACATAGCTTCTCCTATGGGATGGTTATCTAAAATCTTACAAACCCAAAATAAAGTGTTTCTTGAATTAACTAGCTTGAACTCATTAGATCATGGTCATCAGGGAACTACTCCTGATCCAGTTTATTTCTAATAAGAATTCAACAGTTGTAAAATCACTTGAAGGCATACTCTTATGTTATCCTTTAAAGTATAAGATGCATTGCATCCAGAATAAAAAGTAATACTTAGCTGCAGAAAAATTTATTTGTCTTATCTCCCCACCCACCTTAACCTAGTAACTTGCAATTTCAGATGGTTACAATGAGGTTCCTGACCCTTGGATATTCCTCCTCTGGCACGTGTTAGGTGAATCTTCCAGCTTTGTTTTATCTCCTAACAAATTTGGTCTTTCCAATTCAAAGTGCAAAATCTCATCTGTGTTCTTGTATAGTGAACCAAAAGAAACTTGTGGCCTCTAGCTGCTGACTCTACCCTGGCATGAGCATTTTCAAGGGTAGCTCAAATCCTTACCCTCCTTAAGCACATTTCTGTGGCAACATGAAACACATATGCCTCATATCCTTGAAATCCCAACCTTTCTCTGGGAATAAAAACAGATTAGAGCCCAACTGTATACAACCTGAAAGTTCAACACTTTTCTGGTACTTAATGCTCAGCCTATCAACGAAAAGTAGAGGCCACTCCCATTGTCAAGTCCCGAATATCCTTCTCGGTAAAATAATCAAGGTCCTCTTCAAAAAAAAAAATCACCAAACTGTCCAGAGTTGATGACTGTCAGAGTTCAGGACAAGTCATATGACACACTTCACTTTCACTTAAAGACAGTCCCAAAAAGTAACAAAATCTTAAACTGTGTAATAATGTTTGCTAAATGTTCCAAAACTTTGATTTTAAAAATAACTTTGCTTTAAAGAGACTTGCATAATTACAGCAGTGTTTAAAATTTGCTCCATGAAACATATAACTGGGATTTTGATGAACAGTAATATTAGTATCTGAAAATTCAGTATTGAAATAATGAGGTCTGCAGTTTAAACTAAATGGAGTACAAAAAAATTGAACTGAAATAAATATCATTTATCTTAAACAGAATAATAAACATGTAAATGCACACAATTACCTGTACTCCAAATTCAAAATGTTTTAACTCTACTTTCTTTCCATACCCAGGCTTACATTTCAAAACCTCAAGTCAGACACTTACCAAACTTTGGAAGGCTCACTGTTGTGTTATGTCTCATACTCATCTTTTATTATCATTATACCCTCAAGTCACGTGCAATGGATAATTACCTCAGAAGCATCTAACCCGGCATCACTTAAAACGAACTATAATAAAATCATCTAACACTAGCCCAGATACTTGTCTGTGAATGTAATAGTTTATATAATAGCCAGCCATAATAAGCAAATAAATTGTTCAATCACTTTATCCACATAGTTTCTTAAGTTATGAGGGACAACATACTCAGGTATCATATCTTGCTGGAGGAAAAACCCACAATCACTAACTAAAACAGAAATTGTTGGAAAAGCTCAGCAGGTCTGGCAGCATGTGGAGGGAAAGCAGAGTTCACGTTTCAGTCCACAACTGAAGGAAGGTCATTGGACCTGAACTCTACTTTCTCTCCACAGATGCTGCCAGACCTGAGTTTTGCCTAGAATTTCTATCTTTGTTTCGGATTTCCAGCATCTGCAGTCCTTTGTTTGATGTTTAACAAGACATCACTAACTGCTTGCTCTAAGTACAGTGATAATGATTCCCATAAATATATCTTGCTCCTTCTATTTACTTATAGCAAGTTTGGCCCAAAGCTCCTCTAACCAGCACAAGATTGCAAGCTCTCCCTTCAGGTAAAAAAAACATAGTTGAGGCTGAAGAGAGTTATGTGCTACAGAGTCATGTTAGGAAGCACTGTGTCCAACTACTCAGAGTAATAACAGGTTAAATGTTTTTGTCATATTAAAAGATTAAATTGGAATATCTCTCTGGACATTAAAGGGTTAAACTGCACTGACTGAACATTCTGGAAGTGGGTGGGGACGATATTCATGCAGGAATGCAAATGACTCCCACTCCATTTAGTCAGTCATTTGCTACTACTCCCCTACTATTATAAAATTAAACTATCATTCAATCTCTTCCATTCAGAAGTGCTTTCATAGCCATCCCCCGAAGCTAGATATATCACTACATTGTCTGAGGGAATCACTGAGTTCGGAAATAGTCTACAAAATGGTTCCCCAGGATTAGGGCATTTACATTATCTCCAAGGATGATCTCATCCTACCATTGTACCTGCGGTAACATGTGACTGTGAGGGAGTGGCTGGGTTGTCTTGAGCAGCATGTGACTGTGAGAGAGTATCCAGAGTATCTGTGAGCATTACCAACTGACCTGTATAAAGGGGATGTGGTTTCTTTGTTCGGGGTCTCTTTGACTCGACTTTGCACACCCATGAAGAGGGTTAAAGGGGTCACCTAGCTTGTATGCTTTAATAAACTAACTGTGTGCAGAAGTTGGTGAGTGTGAGAATTACATCTCGTGTGTGAAACTTCAGGAAAAGAGCCTAACATTCTCCTTGATCTAGTTTCTTCCCCCATATATCCACAATATTTCCAGCCTTAACTAGTGCGCTGGCTAGAGATGAAGTAAAATACCATCAGGGCATCTGGTGAAATTTAAAATCAACTAATAAGCCTGGAATATACAGCTAGTCTCAATAATGCAGACCATGACAGCTATCAGTAATTGTAGGATAATCTTATTCAATGTTATTTAGTGCAGGAAATCTGCCTGTTCGATTGTATGTGGTTGATTCTTAAAATGGCTTAGCAAGTCATCTCAGTTCAAGGGCAATTAGGGGTGGCAACAAATGCTGCCTCTGCCATCTATATTCTATTAGAACACAAAATGGGAAAAATTCCTCTATGTCTCCACGCCCTCCACCAGAGTCACCCAATATTTCTCCACTTCGTCCAGGTTGAACACTCAACCAATCCTCACCTCTTATCACCCTTTTCCACTGGGCTGAACTTGCTCTCACATTGAAGACCCTCACCTTTGGCTCCTTACTTCTTCCAAAAATCTGTTTCTATGAAAAGCTTCAGGAGCCCAAGCTATCTTTGCCTTTTATGAGATAGTGGAACATTCTTTGCACTCATCCTACACGGATTTCCTTTCCTCATCGATTTTTTTTTTTTTAAAAATACACAGAAAACGTAAGTGGTGCCAATCCCAAACTGCATCCCAAATTGAAAAACACATTTTCTTCCAGTTGCCAACCTTTCCTCCCCTTCACATGATCAATTCCAGATCTAGAGCCTAAGTCTCCGCTTCAGTGTCTAGTCTTAGGCCCAGACTCCATGCCAGCTACTTTGAATATACTTCTTCCCACTTCATCTGTTGTAGGGATTCTGTTCCATTATTCCAATTTCTCCATCTCATCTATTTTGAAGACAGAAATATCTGTTAAAGCATATTGTAAATTTTTCCCTTAACTGAAAAAACCCCTCCAGTGTGGTTGACAGGGTCTTTGACTGCATCTGCTTCAAAGTGCACTTGTAATCTTGCTCCTTTTCTGGAAATAAGGATTCCCCTTGTATCATTCCCCACACAAGCCTCCACACTTAAACTTATCATCGATCACCATTTCTACCACCTCCAAGCATTTCTGGCCTTGCACCACAACACAAATTTATTTCTCAATCATCTGCAAAAACTCTTCCTGTTCAACTTTTGTTCTTTTACCTTTTCCTTTCCGATTGAGCAGTCACTAACATCTGACCAGAAATAGGAACTTAGTGGTCAACACACTCAATCCACAAACAATACAGTATGCTTTACATTGAGGAAATCAAATTGCAGGAGACCGTGACCAACCAATCAAGGGAGTTACATAGGATACTTCAAAAAAAAAGTATTGAGGTAGAGATCAAAGCATGGAGTAGGCTTGATCAATCTATTCTGTCTCCAGACTAAGTGATGTGTTGTCATTCACAAATCCACTTCTGTACAATTTGTTCATTGTGGGTCCAATGTTTACTTATCCACAATTTCCAGAAAAACTTAAGTCAAAAAAAATCATTAGCACCTAAATTAAATATGAAAAGGCTAAGACCTGGAATGAATCCATGATATACTGCACTGTATTTTCTTGACTAGGAAGAAGTACACACTGTATATGCGTAGTCTGCCATGTTGCTTTCTGTAATATTTATACAACTTGGTGTTAAAATTAACATGTCATGTTGGAAACTCTTAATTGTCACACTTTCCATTATTATATATTTCTTACTTTAAGTTTTATTTTCAGTAGCGAAACTGTATCTTGTACTAAATGTTTGGACAGGTGGCACTTATCCAATTGGCTTCAAAATGCATTCAACATTTGCACTATTTTCCTCCATGTATGGTGCCCTAACCTCCGTAGGGCACAGGTGTAACCAAGCCTATCATTTGATTTCTCTAATTCACTCTGACAACCTATACTGTTTCAATAATATTGGAAGATGGGAAAGAGAAGATGAGTGGGACCTTGATATGTGTTGCGATAGATTTCTATAAGGAACAGGGCATGTAAGATAGGTAAATATCCCCTATGCTTTCTTAACTATATTAGCTCAAGCATAGCATAACCTCCCTCCTTTTGTATTCTGAAACCCTATAAAATGCTGGTTAGGTAACAACTAAAGAATTGTGTGCAGTTATAGAAAGGATATGATTGTACAGAAGATTTACCAGGACACTGCCTGAACTGGAGGGTCTGAGCTTTGAGTAAGATTGAATAGGTTAGTGTTGTTTTCCTTGGAGCAGTGAAGGTTGAGAGGGGTCCTGATAGAGGTGGATAAGATTAAGTAAGGTGGATAATAACCAGGGATCATAGGCTTAAGGTAAAAAGTAGAAGGCTAAGAGAAGCGTTGCAGACTTTTTTTCTCTCAGAGTTGGGAGTCTGGAACTTGCTGCTTTCTGTGCTGCAAATATTTATTTATGTATAAAAGGACGTGGGTTGTAGCTATTGATGATGATAAGTCCAATGGTGCACAAAAAATCTAATAAAGTAATCCAGATACTGAAGCTGACAGTAAGTTGCTATTGCTATTTTTGTTACTTGAAGATAACATTTGGATTGGAGTTTAGCAGAGTTGTCCCATTTGTGGTAAGGATTCTTTCTGCTGGCATGTAGTCCTCTGTTTTCAGACTCTTCGGGTTGACACCTCCATTTTTTTTGTTTGTTTCTGGCAAACTCTCTTCTATACACTTCACTGAATTAGAATTGATCCTTTGACTTGATGGTAATAATAGAGTCAGGGATATGCTAACGCACAAGTTTAGATTATGGTGGTGTACAACTTTCGACTACAGCACCTCTTAGGTGCCCATTTATGAGCTGTAAGATCGGTCTTGAAAAGTTTCCTAGTTTCAGCACTAGTAAGGGCCATGATAAACTATAAAGTATTTTCATTATGAAGACAGACATTTGTGTGGGATGGTCATTTGTGCCATTACCATCATGAACAATGACAAAATACTGCAGATGTTGGAAATCTGAAACAATCTGAAAAACTGGAGAATCCTGGTCTGGCCTTATCTGTGCAGAGAGAAACTGAGCTAATGTTTAGAGTCTAGTATGACCTTCTTCACAACTAGCTCTGGATCGAAATGTTGATCCTTGATTTTCTCTCAGCTGTGCTGGAATAATGTGAGGTTAAGTAGCTTTTCATTCCTTTCAAATCCGGGCATATAGTGAGAGAACACAGTCTGGCAGCTTTAACCTCACTATTCAGCCAGTCACGAAATCCAAACACACTCGGTGGGGTCCTGCAGAGCAAATTTCTGGTTCTGTTATCTTCAATGCTTCTTCCAAATGGTGTTCAACATGGGAGTATTGATTCCACATTTGCGAAAGGGAAGAGGAGATTTCCTTGTCTTCTCTTTCTAAGATTCATCTTTGGCTCTACATTAACTCTATTTCTGTCTCACTAGATGTTGCCTGAAGTGCAGACTTCTAGCAGCAGTCAATGTTTGTTTTTATTTCCTTCATGTTTCAGGGAGTCTGAATTCAGGTTGAAGGCTCCCAGTGCAGATACCCATATACCACTACCACCAACTCTGAAATTGAGGATACCAGCGATGGTGGTGGAGAGTTGGCTGTAAGATAGGAATCTGTCTGATTTTTGACAGGCTGTTTGACTGGGGTTTGTAGGAATATACTTAAATTTCAGATGAACAACTAAAGCTGGTGTGGTTGTAGAGTTGACTGAACTGGATATACCTTTTGTCTTGCCTGATGCCTAGGTTGATGCCAAGTCATTTTACTCTTTTTAAATCTTTTTTGAAAATGATGGTGGCATGCTATGGGTCTGGGTTTGCAGAAGACAGTTGCTATGGGTCTGGGTTTGGATGAGCCAAATTAGGTATGAACAGGAAATTCCCTTCTCTAAAGAATTTGGTGAACCAGATGGATTTCATTTTTCAAACGTCTGCTCATTTCATGGGCTTCTAATGGCACCTTTTTGAATTGTGCAGTCTCCGTATGGTCTTCAGGCTCTCCATTTTGGTGCACCTGGAGAGAAGGACTGATTTTTTTTTGTTTTACAAACAATTACTCTGTAGAACTACCAACATACAGAGGTAATGTTGTAGATGGAGAGGGGTTGTGTGACGTGTAGGTGTGTACAAAAAGGCAGGTTCATGATTATCTGGAAGGCAGGTGAGACTCAATGCAGGTAAAATTAAATGACAAAGGGAGTTGATAATGGGACAAACCAGAAAGCAGAAAATGGAGCTAGGATAAATGGTAATAGTAAAATTAGAACATGGAACTGCAGCTCACTCATGTTGATTCTGGAAGGCTGTGAAAAGCTTAATTGAAAGATTAGATGGTCTGGTGACTGTGTGGAGTTTGCACGTTCTCCCCTTATCTGCATGGATTTCCTCCGGGTGCTCTGGTTTCCTCCCACGATCCAAAGATGTGCAGGTTAGGTGATTTGGTCATGCTAAATTGCCCATAGTGTTAGGTGCATTTAGTCAGGGGTAAAAATAGGATAGGGAAATGGGTCAGGGTGAGCTACTCTTTGGAGGGTCAGTGTGGACTTGTTGGGCCAAAGGGCCTGTTTCCACATGGTAGGGAAACTAATATAATCTTTCCCCTCTCACCCTAAACCTATGCCCTCTAGTCCTGGACTCCCAAGCCAGAAGGAAAAGACCTTATCTATTTACCCTATCCATACCTCTATAAGGTCAGCCTTCAGCCTCCGACGCTTCAGGAAAAACAGCCCCAGCCTATTCAACCTCTCCCTATAGCTCAAATCCTCCAACCCTGGCAACATCCTTGTAAATCTTTTCTGACCTATCATCCATATAATGTAACCCCTTGCCTTATTAGCCCACCACAACTCATACATTTACTTCCAAGAATTTTTGATTTCCAAGTTTCAGCCGTTTTTAGTTAGGGTCTGCAAACTTTAAAAGCAGGTGGAGATCTCCTAGATACAGGATTCACCTGTGTTTGGAATCTTTGTTTGGATTCACCTAGATTGGAAAACTGCACATGTCGATCCATTTTTAAGAAGGGGGAAAAGAGGAAAAGCAGGGAATTACAGACCAGTTAGCCTAACATCTGTGGTGGTGAAATTGTTCGAGTCTATGATTAAGGATTGGATGACTGAACAACTTAAATTATCATTCAACCAGGAAGAACTGGCATAGATTCGTGACTTACAAGCCTCATTTGAATTTTTCAAATAGGAACTGAGATAGTGGAGAGGGAACTGACTGTGGATGTTGTTTATATAGATTGCCAGAAAGCTTTTGATAAAGCCCCACGTAAGAGACTGTTAACTAAGGTAGAAGTCCACAGAACTGAGGGAAAACTACTGGCATGGCTGGGAAATTGGTTAAGTGGCAGACAATAAAAAAAAAAGGGATAATGGGTAGGTACTCAAACTGGCAGAATGTGACCAGTAGTGTCCCAAAAGGATCTGATAGGGCTTCAATTATTCACATTAACACCACCTTGGGTATTTGCATAGAAAGTCATATCCAAATTTGCAAATGACAAAAAGTTAGGCAACATTATAGATGACTGCAGAAAATTACAAAGGCATATTGATAAATTAAGTAAATGGACAAAACTATGGTAGATGGAGTTAAATGTAAGCAAGCTGAAGTTATCCATTTTGACTGAAAAGGAAAGATCAGGATACTTTCTAGTTAGTATGAAGTTAAACACGCAGATGTCCAAAGAGACCTGGTGTTCAGGTGCACTGACTTTTAAATTGTCACAAATAGGTGCATAAAATAATCAAGAAAGATAATGGAATGCCGGCCTTCATACCTAGAGGACTGAAGTACTAAGATGTAGAAATTATGCTGCAATTATACAAAATCCTGTTGTGACGTGGGGTAAATGCCCCCTGCTAATTTACACCTGTAACACAGAAATAATTTAACCTATGTTGTAATCTGTTAAAAATCAAGGGGCAAGGAACTGTTCCCAAAAGTCACTATTAAAAAATAAAAAGTTGTTAATTTTTACTTTAAAAGTCTAACAAAGAATATTTAATTAACTATTTACAACTCCTTTCTGTAAGCCATCTTTTACCTTCCCCTCTACAATACTAGTCAGATAAAATTCCCATTAAGATTTACTGCAAAATTCAAATTTCAGAACCAGCCAGCTGTCAAATCTTCTCTTTGTATCTTCCTCTGCAGATTTGTTCTCCATGTCAGTGTCAATGTTTTTTTTCCTCTGTGCAAAATCCTTCTCTGGACACGTACATCTCAGAGTTCTCACTAGCAGCTCATATTTGTTGGTCTTTTGGCAGTTCTTCTCCAACGGTTTCCGGTTTTATAGCCCAAAGCATCAGATTGTTTCATTGGTGTTAATATTGTCAAAATACTAAATTCAAACTTGATTGGAGTTTGGTATTTTGGGGTATAATTTATACTGATTGGCCAAATTTGAATTTGTTTTTGTCTCCAGGCAACCCAGCTACTCTAGCTGTTTGGCCAAATATTACAAGATTACCTTGTCCAGAACACTTGTGCAGTGTCAGGTTGTTCTGCTAGCTTTTAACTCTCTTAAAAGGTACAGTACCCCTTACACCTTCATAACACCATTCCAACCCCAACTTGTAGTACTGACACCAGGTCTGGGTACTACTCCTTAGGAAGGATCTATTGGCCAGCCAAAGATATATAACACAATTTAGGTTTACAACAATGATAAGTGGACTCCAGGAATTGCTATGAGGAGGTCTGTTTTTGAAAATTTAGAAGGTATAGGACCATAAGATATCAATATAGGAGCAGAATTAGACTATGTGACTCACGGTTTGCTCCATCATTCAATCATGAACTGATATGTTTTTCAAGCCCATTCTCTCTCCTATGATTGGAATCGTCTCCACATCCCCACTATCCAGGCCTCCCAGTAATCTGTAAGTTTCAATCAGATCCCACCCCTTCATTCTTCAGAAGTCCATCGAGTACAGACCCAGAGTCATCAACCACTCCTCATATGACAAGTCCTTCATCCCCAGGATCATTCTTGCAAACCTTCTCTGGACCCCCTCCAACACTAGCACATCCTGTCTCAGATACAGGGGGTCAAAACTGCTCGCAATATTCCAAATGCAGTCTGACCAGAGCCTTTTGCTGATGCACCCCTGCTCTTATATCCTTGCCCTCTTGAAAATGAATACTAACATTGCATTTGCCTTCCTAACTGCCAACTGAACTGCTTGTTAACTTTAACAGAATCCTGAACTATGATTCCCAAGTCCCTTTCTGCTTCATATTTCCAAAGCCATTCCCAACTTGGAAAAGTAATCTATGGTTCTATTCTTCCAAACAGTGCATAATCTCTCATTTTCCCACATGGTATTCCATTTGCCACTTCTTTGCCTACTGCCCGGGCCTGTCCAAGTCCTTCAGCAGCCTCCACTTCCTCAACATGACGTCTCCTTCCACCTATCTTTGTCATCTGCAAACTGTAACAACGCCCTCAATTCCTTTAACCAGAATGTTAATGTATAATATTAGGTTAAGGGGTGATCTGATTGAAGTCTTCAAGATAAGACATAATAAATAAAGATAAACTATTTCCACTGTTTGGAAATTCTTGATCTAGGCAGCAGAGTCAATAGAGTTGTAGAAACAGAACCCTTTGGTCCAACCAGTCCATGTGAAACATAATCCCAAATGAAAATTGTGGGCGGCACGGTGGCACAGTGGTTAGCACTGCTGCCTCACAGCGCCAGAGACCCGGGTTCAATTCCTGCCTCAGGCGACTGTGTGGAGTTTGCACATTCTCCCAGTGTCTGCGTGGGTTTCCTCCGGGTGCTCCGGTTTCCTCCCACACTCCAAAAATGTGCAGATTAGGTGAATTGGCCACGATAAATTGCCTGTAGTGTTAGGTGCAGGGGTAAATGTAGGGGAATGGGTCTGGGTGGGTGCGCTTCGGTGTGGACTTGTTGGGCCGAAGGGCCTGTTTCCACACTGTAAAGTAATCTAATAAAAAATAAATAAAAAAAGTCCCACCTACCTGCTCCCTCCAAACCTTTCCTATACATGTATCCATCCAAATGTCTTTTAAACATTCTAATTGTACCTGCATCCAACACTTCCTCAGGAGGTTCATTCCACATGCAAATCATCCTTTGTGTAAACAAATGTGCCTCTTATGTCTTTTTTAAAATCTCTTGTCTCACCCTAAAAATATGCCACCATCCTAGAGAAAAGACAACTACCATTAACTATCTATAGCTCTCATTTTATAAACTTCTATCAGGTCACCTCTCAACCTCCTAAGCTCAAGTGAAAAAAAGTCCAGCCTTTCTTTATAACTCAAACCTTCCATACCTGGCATCATCCTGGTAAATCTCTTCTGACCCCTTGCCAACTTGATTGTATCCTTCTATAACTGGATGACCAGAACTGGACACAGTATTCCAGAAGAGGCCTCAGCAATGTCCATTACAACCTCAACACAACATCCCATACTCCTATACTCAAAGGAATAAGCAATGAAGGCAAGTTTGTCAAATGCTATTTTAACCACCCTTTTTACGTGATGCAAACTTCAAAGAATTATGTATCTAACCCTAGGACACACTGTTCTACAACATTACCCAAGATTCTACCATTAATTGTGTGAGCCCTACCCTTGTTTGTTGCACGAAAATGCTATATCTTGCATTTATCCAGATTGAACTATCTGCCATTTTTCAGCCCACTGACCCATTTGATCAAGATCCTCTTGTAATCTTAGAAACCTTCAATGTCTACTATGCCACCAATTTTGGTATCATCCACAAATTTACTAACGAGGGACAGACTGCCCATGAACAATGATAGGAAGTACTTCTATGCAAAACGGTGGTAGATGTTTGGAACTCTTCCACAAACAGCAGTGAACGTAGAATCAGTTGTTAATGTTAAATCTGAGATAATATCATTTGCTTAGCAAAACTTACAGCATATGAACCAAAGGCACATATATGGAGTTAGATCAGCCATTATCTCATTGAATGGTGGAAAGGCTCAAAGGGCTGAATGGCCCACTCCTGTTCGTGTTCTTAGATTCACTCACAACACAACTTTTGCATTAAAAAGTTAAAAATCACAACACCAGGTTACAGTCCAACAGGTTTATTTGGAAGCACTAGCTTTCAGAGCGCTGGTCCCTCATCACGTGGTTGTGGAGTATAAGATCGTAAGACAATTTATAGCAAACATTTACACAGTATGATGTAACAAATTATATATTGAAAAAGGAGAAAGTGAGGTCTGCAGATGCTGGAGATCAGAGCTGAAAATGTGTTGCTGGAAAAGCGCAGCAGGTCAGGCAGCATCCAGGGAACAGGAGAATCGACGTTTCGGGCATAAGCCCTTCTTCAGGAATGAGGAAAGTTTGTCCAGCAGGCGAAGATAAAAGGTAGGGAGGAGGGACTTGGGGGAGGGGCGTTGGAAATGTGATAGGTGGAAAGAGGTCAAGGTGAGGGTGATAGGTCAGACTGGGGTGGGGGCAGAGAGGTCAGGAAGAAGATTGCAGGTTAGGAAGGCGGTGCTGAATTCGATGGATTTGACTGAGACAAGGTGGGGGGAGGGGAAATGAGGAAACTGGTGAAATCCGAGTTCATCCCTTGTGGTTGGAGGGTTTCTAGGCGGAAGGTGAGGCGCTCTTCCTCCAACCGTCGTGTTGTTGTGGTCTGGCGATGGAGGAGTCCAAAGACCTGCATATCCTTGGTAGAGTGGGAGGGGGAGTTAAAGTGTTGAGCCACAGGGTGGTTGGGTTGGTTCGTCCGGGTGTCTCAGAGGTGTTCTCTGAAATGCTCCGCAAGTAGCCGGCCTGTCTCCCCAATATAGAGGAGGCCACATCGGGTGCAGAGGATGCAATAGATGATGTGTGTGGAGGTGCAGGTGAATCTGTGGCGGATATGGAAGTTTCCTTTGGGGCCTTGGTGAGGGGGGAGGTGTGGGCGCAAGTCTTGCACTTCCTGCGGTTGCAAGGGAAGGTGCCGGGAGTGGAGGTTGGGTTGGTGGGGGGTGTGGATCTGACGAGGGAGTCACGGAGGGAGTGGTCTTTACGGAATGCTGATAGGGGAAGGGAGGGAAATATATCCTTGGTGGTGGGGTCCGTTTGGAGGTGGCGGAAATGACGGCTGATGATGCGCTGTACATGGAGATTGGTGGGGTGGTAGGTGAGGACTAGTGGGGTTCTGTCCTGGTGGCGGTTGGAGGGGCGGGGCTCAAGGGCGGAAGAGCGGGGAGTGGAAGAGATGCGGTGGAGGGCATCGTCGACCACGTCGGGGGGGGAAATTGCGGTCCTTGAAGAAGGAGGCCATCTGGGTTGTACGTTTTTGGAACTGGTCCTCTTGGGAGCAGATGCGGCGGAGACGAAGGAATTGGGAGAATGGTATGGCGTTTTTACAGGGGGCAGGGTGGGAGGAGGTGTAGTCCAGGTAGCTGTGGGAGTCGGTCGGTTTGTAGTAGATGTCCGTGTTGATTCGGTCGCCTGAGATAGAAATAGAAAGGTCGAGGAAGGGGAGGGAGGAATCTGAGACCGTCCAGGTGAATTTGAGGTCGGGGTGGAAGGTGTTGGTGAAGTGGATGAACTGTTCAACCTCCTCGTGGGAGCACGAGGCGGCGCCGATACAGTCATCGATGTAGCGGAGGAAAAGGTGGGGGGTGGGGCCAGTGTAGTTGCGGAAGATGGACTGTTCCACATATCCTACGAAGAGGCAGGCATAGCTGGGACCCACGCGGGTGCCCATGGCTACTCCTTTCGTTTGGAGGAAGTGGGAGGATTGGAAAGAAATGTTGTTCAGGGTGAGGACCAGTTCAGTCAGTTGAAGGAGGGTGTCAGTGGAAGGGTACTGGTTGGTACGGCGGGAAAGGAAGAAGCGGAGGGCTCTGAGTCCTTCGTGATGGGGGATGGAGGTGTACAGGGACTGGATGTCCATGGTGAAGGTAAGGCGTTGGGGACCGGGGAAGCGAAAATCATGGAGGAGGTGGAGGGCATGGGTGGTGTCCCGAACGTAGGTGGGGAGTTCTTGGACTAAGGGGGACAGGACCGTGTCGAGGTATGTGGAGATGAGTTCAGTGGGGCAGGAGCAGGTGGAGACAATGTGTCGGCCAGGGCAGTCAGGTTTGTGGATTTTGGGCAGGAGGTAGAAGCGGGCAGTGCGGGGTTGTGGGACTATGAGGTTGGAGGCGGTGGATGGGAGATGCCCCGAGGTGATGAGGTTATGGATGGTCTGGGAGATGATGGTTTGGTGGTGGGGTGTGGAGTCATGGTCAAGGGGGCAGTAGGAGGAGGTATCTACGAGCTGACGTTTGGCCTCAGTGGTGTAAAGGTCGGTGCGCCAAACTACTACCGCGCCTCCCTTGTCTGCTGGTTTGATAGTGAGGTTGGGGTTGCAACAGAGGGAGTGGAGGGCTGCGCGTTCAGAGGGTGAGAGGTTGGGGGGGGGGGGGGGGGGGGGGGAAAAAAAAAAAAAGAGTTCAGGTGGCGGTTAATATCGCGGCGGCAGTTGGCTATGAAGAGGTCGAGGGCAGGTAGGAGGCCAGCACGAGGTGTCCAGGTGGATGGGGTGTGTTGGAGGCAGGAGAAGGGGTCGTCAGAGGGTGGGCGAGAGTCTTGGTTGAAGAAGTAGGCGCGGAGGCGAAGGCGGCGGAAGAACTGTTCGATGTCACGCCGTGTGTTGAACTCATTAATCCGAGAGCGTAGGGGAATGAAGGTGAGGCCTCTGCTGAGGACTGATCTTTCATCCTCAGAGAGGGGTACGTCTGGAGGGATGGTGAAAACACAGCAGGGCTGGGAGCTAGGACCTGGTGTGGGGCTGGAGCTGGGTGTGGGGGCGGGGTTAGGCCTGGGGGCGGGAATGGAGATTGGCGTCGGGGCGGGGTTGGGCGTGGTGATGGCGATCGGCGAAGGGGCGGGGTTAGACGTGGTGACGGATATAGGCGTGGGGCAGGGTTTGACGCAGTCGGAGATCGGCGAAGGGGTGGGGTTAGGCGTGGTGACGAATATAGGCGTGGGGGCAGGGTTTGACGCAGTCGGAGATCGGCAAAGGGGTGGGGTTAGGCGTGGTGATGGAGATCGTCGTGGGGGCGGAGTTAGGCGTGGAGATCGGCGTGGGGGCGGAGACACATGCGGCGTTGTGGTCATGTAGGTTAGTAACGTCACTGGGGGCGGAAGTGGCTGCGGCGACCACAGAGACAGTTATTCCCCATAGCCGCGGAGGTCGCGAATCTGTCGGCGATTGTCTTCATGGCGATCGTGGAGGCGGTTGTCTGGGCGGCGATCGCGGAGGCTGCGAGGTCGGTGGGAGCAGAAGTGACGTCATCGGCGGCGGCGGCTATTGCCGCGGGCGATGTAGCCATCCCATTCTCCCAATTCCTTCGTCTCCGCCGCATCTGCTCCCAGGAGGACCAGTTCCAAAAACGTACAACCCAGATGGCCTCCTTCTTCAAGGACCGCAATTTCCCCCTCGACGTGGTCGACGATGCCCTCCACCGCATCTCTTCCACTCCCCGCTCCTCCGCCCTTGAGCCCCACCCCTCCAACCGCCACCAGGCCAGAACCCCACTGGTCCTCACCTACCACCCCACCAATCTCCATGTGCAGCGCATCATCCGCCGTCATTTCCGCCACCTCCAAACGGACCCCACCACCAAGGATATATTTCCTTCCCCTCCCCTATCAGCATTCCGTAAAGACCACTCCCTCCGTGACTCCCTCGTCAGATCCACACCCCCCACCAACCCAACCTCCACTCCCGGCACCTTCCCCTGCAACTGCAGGAGGTGCAAGACTTGCGCCCACACCTCCCCCCTCACCAAGGCCCCAAAGGAAACTTCCATATCCGCCACAGATTCACCTGCACCTCCACACACATCATCTATTGCATCCTCTGCACCCGATGTGGCCTCCTCTATATTGGGGAGACAGGCCACCTACTTGCGGAGCGTTTCAGAGAACACCTCTGGGACACCCGGACCAACCAACCCAACCACCCTGTGGCTCAACACTTCAACTCCCCCTCCCACTCTACCAAGGATATGCAGGTCTTTGGACTCCTCCATCGCCAGACCACAACAACACGACGGTTGGAGGAAGAGCGCCTCATCTTCCGCCTAGGAACCCTCCAACCACAAGGGATGAACTCGGATTTCACCAGTTTCCTCATTTCCCCTCCCCCCACCCTGTCTCAGTCAAATCCCTCGAACTCAGCACCGCCTTCCTAACCTGCAATCTTCTTCCTGACCTCTCCGCCCCCACCCCAGTCTGACCTATCACCCTCACCTTGACCTCTTTCCACCTATCACATTTCCAACGCCCCTCCCCCAAGTCCCTCCTCCCTACCTTTTATCTTCGCCTGCTGGACAAACTTTCCTCATTCCTGAAGAAGGGCTTATGCCCGAAACGTCGATTCTCCTGTTCCCTGGATGCTGCCTGACCTGCTGCGCTTTTCCAGCAACACATTTTCAGCTCTATATATTGAAAAAGACATACTTACAGAATTACATTCTACTTTGCTCAAAAACTGCATGAATCCATGTCAGATTCTGTAAATCCCTTTTTTTAGATTGGTGCACAGACAGCCTCACACACGGCACCTCACACCTTCAATGCATTATCTGGGCCAACATGGCACCTATTGCTCCAGTTCATTTGAGGATGTAACTATAAGAAATTTCTGGGATTTACATATTAAAGAACTGAAACCAACATAGTCATTCTAAAAAGATGAGAGACTTAAACAATCCAGGTATTTTTCAATATATAATTCCAGTTACATCACATATAACCTTTGCTATAAATTCTGTGTCTTATGATCTTATTCTCCACAACCACCTGACAAAGGAGCAGCGCTCCGAAAGCTAGTGCTTCCGAATATACCTGTTGGACTATAACCTGGTGTTGTGCGATTTTTAACTTTGTACACCCCAGTCCAACACCGGCACTTCCAAATCAAAAAACCTTTGCACACCTGCCACATCCAGTTGTGAATTTCAGGGGACAAATAACAGAGGCTCCATCAACATCCTCGCATTAACAGGCAGCACAATCCAGCTTGCAAATGTTTGCAGTTAACATTTGCAACAAGCTTGAAGCATGGAGTCAGTAAATCATCTTGGCTCCTCCAGTACAAGTCAATCTGATTCACTTCACAAGGTATGAAGGTACAGCTAAATACACTGGATAAAAGTGTTTTATCAATGCTGAACACGTGCTCCAGAATTTACTGCATTCCTGGTCAAGTTGGAAACACATCTACTCAAGAATGGGTAAAGCTATCAGGTACATCCTGTGTTGAAAAAGTAACAAACTCCATTTGAGCCACTAACATCTTTTTGTCTATTTGTCACAAGGCAGAATACAAAAAGAAAAGTCACTGAATATATTTAAGATATATTGATACATTTTTAGATTTAAAAGGTATAAGTAATATAGGGAGAAAGCAGGTCAGCAATGATCACATTAAGTGGCAGGGCAGGCACAAAAGTTCAAATGGCCCTCTCCTGCTCCTACGTCTGGGTTTCAACAAAAGTATTGTCACAGGACTATTAAATGGTATTTAATGATCTAATTTATGTTTGCATAAAAGTTATAATGTGATCCTGACAAAAAAAAGTAGAGTTGAATTATATGCACGGGGAAAGAAGGAGTGGTTGATGGATGTCGATGTCTTCATTCCGGGACATCATTGTAAAGTTCCTCAAAATAGTGTCACAACCAAATTCAACTACACACTGGCCTTCACATCATAAACAATGGCTTTGATATATAATTGGAGCAAATTTCTACTCAATAGTGGGTGTCAACAAGCAGACTGACAATTTAAATACATAAATGCAGAAACAGATGACCAAGGGTAGCATATAAATGAGAAACAGAATAAGCCAAAAGAGAAGTATCCATAATTGGTTTTAAAAAAAACCCACTGCATGTGATCCACTGGCTTTTCGCCAAGAAGCCGGAAAAGCGAGGTCGAAAGGAAAATATAAAAGTTCTTATTGGAGCTTACGGCCAACGCACTCAAGAGCAGGGGTATGCACGAAATGTGTGTCTTTTGAACGTTTATACCGTTTTCCTAGAATTTATTAGGAGGATATCAAGTAATATTCATTTAGAAGACAGATTACAGCACCTACAAGTACTTCACTTTTAACCATTAAGCGAAATGGGAAATTAAGCCAGAGAGAAATACTTCAGAAAAAAAGGCACAGAAAGATGACATCTGATTAGAATGAATCGCTTACTCAAGGAAATAACAAACGAGTAACACATAACACACAATACAAATATTCGATGTTAAAATCATAAAACAATCTCTATTCATCTATCTGTAGGCAATTGCTACTTATCAAAATCAATGTGGCGTTAGCGTTAGTAGTACAATTCATAAGAAGCGCTCTATTCCATTCATTTCTTGTGATGTGGACCTTTCGCCTACACGTACATTTGAAGGCTCAAAACGAATTTCTATTCAATTCCCTGGCACCCCAAGCTCAGCGTTAAACAATTTAATTCTTAACACGAGTGACACAGTAACTCACCGGCAGTGGTAGCTTGGCAGGACCAGCCCCGAAGTTGATAATTTGCTTCCTGCCACTTTCCATTTC
Organism: Chiloscyllium plagiosum; assembly: GCF_037043375.1. Classification (NCBI taxonomy): domain Eukaryota; kingdom Metazoa; phylum Chordata; class Chondrichthyes; order Orectolobiformes; family Hemiscylliidae; genus Chiloscyllium; species Chiloscyllium plagiosum. Next base: position 73,384,776 of record NW_028270140.1, read on the forward strand.
GGATCGTGTATATATGCCCGTATCTGAATATTTAAGTGTATCTATAAACGCCTGTGTCTCGATATTGAATTATATATGGATATGTCTCTGCTTCACTGCGAACCCTCCACGGCATCGCTTGCTGCTCACTGGTTCATTTCACATGGCAATTGTCGTCGGTTATTTCTAATTGGCTCTCCCATGGTTCATGTTGTATCCAATTGGCTGTTGGCTCCAGCACGCGCGGTCTGCGTGAGCGCTGCAGCTTGGTGCAAGAATGGCCCCGATTGCAGCAGACCGCAGGGTGAGTGACTGCGCTCACTCCTTCTTACTCAGTCACTCAACTATCTCCCAATCATGCTCAGATTATACCTTGGGGAAGATTAACAACGAATCTGTTAATCAAATATGCCTAACTGGAAACCTGACGCCCGAGAAAATAAAACTGGTTTTTGTTTATTCAGAGCTTTCATTCATGCCCTGTATTTTCGTTGTAATGAAATTATGCATATTTTTAGAGGGAGGGATGTTTATGTTCCCCTGTAGTCGAAACGAATTGTGGATACAATGTTTTGAATCGAGGTGTGTACATCAGCTGTAGCTTATAAACATGTTGGCCGTAAATAACAATTGACATCATCATTTTCCTTTCTCTTTTCTGCTTCCCACTGAGATTTCTGTAATTGCCATTCTAGACATTTCCGGCACACCGGTTTGCGGCTTCCATACAAAATTTGTGCATCTTGCATCACCCGACTCGGGTCTTTCGAAAGGTCTCAAACAAGCCTTGCCGTTCAATTACAAAAACAGGAATGCCGCAGATGCTGGAATTTTTTTTAAAATCAGGAAATTTTTCAAATACTCAGCTGGTCTCACAGCATCTGCAGAGACAGTTTACATCTTGTTGGTCAACTCTGTCACATGTTGTGGCTTAGGAATCCCACTATACTATGGCAGTCTCTGCCACATTTGCTGCAAATAAGGACAAGGTAATGAGAAAATACTGGTCTGTACTTCAGAAACATAGAAACTAGGAGCAGAAACTGGGTGGCATGGTGGTACAGAGGTAGCACTATTGCCTCACAGCACAAGAGACCTGGGTTCAATTCCCGCCTCAGGCGACTGACTGTGTGGAGTTTGCACATTCTCCCCGTGTCTGTGTGGATTCCCTCCAGGTGCTCTGGTTCCCCCCCCCCCCCCCCCGAACTGACAGCCAGACTACTGCGACCACTAGGACTCATAACAGCACACAAACCAACAGCCAATCTCAGACAACAACTCACCAGAACGAAGGACCCACTACCCAGCATGAGCAAAACCAATGTAGTGTACAAAATCCCATTCAAGGACTGCACAAAACACTACATAGGACAAACAGGAAGACAGCTAACATGAACACCAACTAGCCACAAAACGACACGACCAGCTATCCTTAGTAGCCATACACGCAGATGACAAGCAACATGAGTTCGACTGGGACAACACTACTATTATAGGACAAGCCAAACAGAGAACAGCCAGGGAATTCCTAGAGGCATGGCACTCGTTCACAGATTCAATCAATAAGCACATCGACCTAGACCCAATATACCGATCACTACAGCGGACAGCTGGAACTGACAACCGGAAGCGGCAGATTCAAACCACTACAAATGCCGGAGGAAAGATCACAGACGCGCTTCACAGGAGGCTCCCAAGCACTCAGGATGTCACCTAGACAGGGGACGAAACATCTGCAACACAAATTCCCAGCTCGGCAAACAGAACCACAACAGTGGAGTTACAGATTTGAGAATTTTAGAATCAGAACTAGAATTTCTGCAGTGTGGAAACAGTCCCTTCGGCCCAACAAGTCCACACCGACCCTCCAAAGAGTAACTCATCCAAACCCATTCCCCTATCCTATATTTGCTCCTGACTAATGTATCTAACCTACACATCCCTATGGGCAATTTAGCATGGCCAATTGACCTAACCTGCACATCTTTGGATTGTGGGAGGAAACCGGAGCACCCAGAGGAAACCCACGCAGACACTGGGAGAATGTACAAACTCCACACAGACAGTTGCCCAGGCTGGAATTGAACTCGGAACCCTGGCACTGTGACGCAGCAGTGCTAACCACTGAGCCGTCCATTAAGAAAGTTACTGAAGGAATCAAGCGCCGGGCAGCGCCCGTAGTTAACTGGTCGCGAACATGTGACCAGGCTCATGTCAAGGAAATCGAAGTAACTACTGAGCTAAAGCCAGTGCCTAAACAGGACATTTGGCCCAAAGACCCATTTCCCTCTGATTAATGCACTTAACACTATGGGCAATTTAGCACAGCCAATCCACCTAACCTGCTCATCTTTGGATTGTGGGAGGAAACCTACGCAGACAGGGGGAATATGTGCAAACTCCACAGACAGTTGCCCGAAGCAGGAATCAAACCCGGGTCCCCAGCGCTGTGAGGCAGTAGCGCTAACCATTGAGCCACCGTGCCGCATTGTCGGCCCCTAATCTGTAGATGATCACCAATGCATCCATATTTTCAGGGCCACTTCCTTTAGTATTCTGCAATGGAAATTATCAGGCCCTGGTGATCTATCAGCCTTTGAATTTCCCCAGTACCATTTTCTTACTAATACCAATTTCCTTCCATTCCTCCCTGTTGTTATATTCTTAATTCCCAACATTTCTGGGAAATTACTTGTATCCTCTTTTGTGAAGACTAACCAAAATATTTGGGATTCTTCTGCTGTCCCCCATTTCTGACTGCATGGAACCTATATTTACCTTTATTAATCATTTTCTCTTAACTCCAGAAGTTTTATAGTAATTTTGTATGTTCCTTGGAAGTTTACTAACATACTCTATTCACCCCCCAGTTGATCAATTTTTTTTGTTAAATTCTAAACTGCTCCCAGTCCTCTGGTTTATTGTTTTTTCTGACAAATTTATACATCTCATCTTTGGATCTAATATGATCTTTTAATTTATTTCTAAGCCATCTTTCTTCTTTTATTTTTGTATCAGATAGGAACACTCAGATCTGAAGGGTCACCAGAGTGAAAACGTTAACTCTGCTTTCTCACCACAGATGCTGCCAGACCTGCTGAGTTTCTCAAGCCATTTATGTTTTTGTTTCAGATTTCCAGAATCTGCAGTTCTTTATTTTATTATTGGAATGTATATTTATTGTAATTCATGCATTTGTTCCTTAAATTCTCCTATCCACTGCCAATGCCTTAGGAGTGTTCTCTAATCCATCGTTGCCAACTCCTGCCTCATACCTGCAAAGATCCCTTTGTTTAAAATTTGGACCTTTCAGATTCGGATTCAACTTCTTCACTCTCTACACTAATGAATAATTCTATCATTTTAGGGTCATTGTTGCCCAGCAGATCAACAGGATTGTTAATTAATCCTTTCCCATTGCATAACTCAGTGTAAGACAGCCTGCTGTCTAGTTTTTCCTCAAGTATTGGTCTAAAAAAATCACCTACACATTCCAGGAAATCCTTCTCCATAGTATTATTGCTCTTCTTAGATCCTCTTCAGGCACAGGTGAGCTCTCAGTTTCTCACTTCTTCCAATATTCCTCTGAAATGTCACCCTCCAGAAGTCTTGACTTTTGATAGTTCTTGCCCCATTGTCTATTGCAATGTCTCCCGCATCCAAATGGACAAATAGAGTCATAGAGATGTACAGCATGGAAACAGGCGCTTTGGTGCCAACCGGCCATGCCGACCAGATATCCCAACCCAATCTAGTCCCACCAGCCAGCACCCGGCCCATATCCGTCCAATCCCTTCCTATTCATATATCTATCTAAATGCCTCTTAAATGTTGCAATTGTACCAGCCTCCATCACTTCCTCTGGCAGCACATTCCATATCCCTACCACACTCTGTGTGAAGAAGTTCCTCCTTAGGTGTCTTTTATATCTTTCCCCCTCACCCTAAACCTATGCCCTCTAGTTCTGGACTTCCCGACCCCAGGGAAAAGACTTTTCCTATTTACCCTATGCATGCCCCTCATAATTTTGTAAACCTCTATAAGGTCACCCCTCAGCCTCTGATGCTCCAGGAAAAACAGCCCCAGCCTGTTCAGCCTCACCCTATAGCTCAAATCCTCCAACCCTGGCAACATCCTTGTAAATCTTTTCTGAACCCTTTCAAGTTTCACAACATTTTTCCGATAGGAAGGAGACCAGAATTGCACGCAATATTCCAACAGTGGCCAAACCAATGTCCTGTACAGCCGCAACATGACCTCCCAACTCCTGTACTCCATACTCTAACCAATAAAGGAAAGCATACCAAATGCCTTCTTCACTATCCTATCCAACGGCGACTCCACTTTCAAGGAGCTATGAACCTGCACTCCAAGGTCTCTTTGTTCAGCAACACTCCCATGGACCTTATCATTAAGTGTATAAGTCCTGCTAAGATTTGCTTTCCCAAAATGCAGCACCTCGTATTTATCTGAATTAAACTCCATCTGTCACTTCTCAGCCCATTGGCCCATCTGGTCAAGATCTTGTTGTAATCTGAGGTAACCCTCTTTGCTGTCCACTATACGTCCAATTTTGGTGTCATCTGCAAACTTGCTAACTGTACTTCTTATGTTTGAATTCAAATCATTTATGTAAATGACAAAAAGTAGAGGGCCCAGCACCGATCCTTGTGGCACTCCACTGGTCACAGGCCTCCAGTCTGAAAAACAACCCTCCACCACCTCCCTCTGTCTTCTACCTTTGAGCCAGTTCTGTATCCAAATGGCCAGTTCTCCCTGTATTCCATGAGATTTAACCTTGCTAACCAGTCTCATGGGGAACCTTGTCGAACGCCTTACTGAAGTCCATATAGATCACACCTACCGCTCTGCCCTCATCAATCCTCTTTGTTACTTCTTCAAAAAACTCAATCAAGTTTGTGAGACATGATTTTCCATTTACAAAGCCTTGTTGACTATCCCTAATCTGTCCTTCCCTTTCCAAATACATGTACATCCTGTCCCTCAGGATTCCCTCCAACAACTTGACCACCACCGACATCAGGCTCACTGGTCTATAGTTCTCTGGCTTGTCCTTATCACCCTTTTTAAACAGTGGCACCACGTTTGCCAACCTCCAGTCTTTCGGCACCTCACCTGTGACTATTGATGATACATATATCTTAGCAAGAAGCCCAGCAATCATTTCCCTAGCTTCCCACAGAGTTCTCGGGTACACCTGATCAGGTCCTGGGGATTTATCCACCTTTAACCATTTCAAGACATCCAGCTCTTCCTCCTCTGTAATCTGGACATTTTGCAAGATGTCACCATCTATTTCCCTACAGTCTATATCTTCCATATCCTTTTCCACAGTAAATACTGTTGCAAAATACTCATTTAGTATCTCTCCCATTATCTGCGGCTCCTCACAAAGGCCGGCTTGCTGATCTTTGAGTGGCCCTATTCTCTCCCTAATTACCCTTTTGTCCTTAATGTATTTGTAAAAACCCTTTGGATTCTCCTTAATTCTATTTGCCAAAGCTATCTCATGTCCCTTTTTTGCCCTCCTGATTTCCCTCTTAAGTATACTCCTACTTCCTTTATACTCTTCTTAGGATTCACTCGATCTATCCTGTCTATACCTTATATATGCTTCCTTCTTTTTCTTAACCAAACCCTCAATTTTTTTAGTCATCCAGCATTCCCTATACCTACCAGCCTTTCCTTTCACCCTGACAGGAATATACTTTTTCTGGATTCTTGTTATCTCATTTCTGAAGGCTTCCCATTTTCCAGCCATCCCTTTATCTGCGAAATTCTGCCCCCAGTCAGCTTTTGAAAGCCCTTGCCTAATACCGTCAAAATTGGCCTTTCTCCAATTTAGAACTTCAACTTTTAGATCTGGTCTATCCTTTTCCATCACTATTTTAAATCTCTTGAATTATGGTCGCTGGCCCCAAAGTGCTCCCCCACTGACACCTCAGTCACCTGCCCTGCCTTATTTCCCAAGAGTAGATCATGTTTTGCACCTTCTCTAGTAGGTACTATGATGACATAAATCTAAGATCTGTTCCATTACCTCCCAACAGTATTGACATTCAAACACACAATCAACATTCTATTACTTTTTCAGTCTTTTATGTGGAAACTAGAAGCAGACTTCGCCAGTTAGTTCTTAAATCCTGTTGATCATAATCCTTAAATCTTACATTGATGTATGGATCATGAGTTTATGGCTTTCTGTGACCTAACTTCATCTATCTTCATAAAATCCATAAGAATTGTGGATGCTGTAAATCAGAAAACAATCCAGAAATATTAGGTCTGGCAGCATCTGTGAAGAGACATCAAAGTTAACATTTCAGATCTGGTGACTCTTCCTCAAAAGTACTATTATAGAATCTTAGTTTTTTTATTATAAGATATAGGACCAGAAGTAGGTGATTCAGCCAATTGAGTCTGTTTCACAAATCAATGAGAGCGTGGATGATCTGATCCATTTTCCTGTCTTATCCCTTTACCCCTTAATTCCCTTACTGATTAAAAAATCTGTCTGTTTCGCCCTTCCATATAGTTAACAACCCACCTCAACTAAAGAATTCAATAGATTGACCACTTTCTGAAAGAAAGAAATCCTCCTCATCTCTGTTTTAAAGGGTGAGATTGTGTCCTCGACACTCTGACAGGGGAAACAAGCTCTCTGCATCTCTCTGCTGAATCGTCCCAAAAGAATCTTTTACATTAAATAAGGTTTACTATAATTCTCCAATGAGTACAGGCCCAAGTTACTCGGGCCTCTGAAAAGAGATTTAATATTATTTTCTACAATATAAGCCAGCAGTAACTGATGCCTGTGCCTGTGCAACTGTACATGATTCCACACTATTTCCTACTATCATCCAGGTGAGGTTGAAAAAAGGATAAAACTGTGAAAAACTGGATGCAATATTTGATATCTTCGAAGTGAAAGACATTTGAAAACTAGTAACAGCATATATTATTTTAAAGTGTTTCCAATGTTAATATTCTCAAATGTTGCACTAATCTCCAATGTTGTTTGCAATCTAAATATTATTTTGAATGACCCAGAATTTCCATGGATAACATTTAATCCATCTAATGAAAACATCTTACAACATTGTCCCTTTTAAAGCTAGCTCCACTATGAATAAATAAAACAATAATTGTATCCAGGCAAAGTTAAAGAGTGTGCTAAATGCAAATATAATAGTTGAATAGTCAAATTATTACGGGATTATTGATCAAAGGAAAGGTTTTTAAAATGTTAAGCATGTGTAAATAGGCATTGAAGGTTTTCACCAAGAAACAGACAGGAGTAGAAAAATTTCAGTTGCAAATTCAGGTACTGAGGTGGAAAAAAATAAAAAGCTCCAAATTCGTCCCCAAAAATTGTACTTAATTCGTAAGGTTTACAGAAGTATGTTACAAAATATTTAAACTTAAAATTTGCAGAATCTGCAATAACATTCAACTTGTCTCCAGACAACATTTTCTGTTCTATGATGTCTCATTACAATTGTAATACTCTTATTAGTATAGTGGATATTTCATATCAGGCATACAGTGCAATAGAAATAAACTTTTCTTCTTATACCAACGTTCCATCTTTTGATACCTCAATATTATTTCAATACTCATGAGTTTCAAAGCATACACGTATAGGGCACACAGTCAGAGGTGTTCTATATAATTTCCAGCACTTGATATACTATGTCTAAAAGGTCTTGGATAGAAACGTTTCCCATTATGTCTCTGTGATAGTTAGCTCAAGCCTTTGTGTGCTCCTCAATATATAGTCATAGATCATGAAATATCCCAGTTTGCAACATTTAGTAAAGGGCAACTCTTTGTTTTGGAAAACCAACACATTTTGAACAGACCAAAGAGTACCTTTCACCAAGTTGATTGTCCTTGTACCACAGTTGGTTGATATCGATGTGCGATTTTGGAACAGCCTGTAGATTTTTAAGGAGCTTGATAGGGTAAATACTGAGTGGATATTTCCCCTCTTGGGAGAGTTTAGGGGGACCAGAGGGCATAGTCTCAGAATAAAGGGGCACCAAGTTCAAACTGAAATAAGCAAGAACTTATCGAGAGTTGTGAGTCTTTGGAACTGCTTGCAAAAGCGAGCTGTGGGGACAGAGTCCTTGTGTATATTTAAGGTTGAGGCCCCTTTTGGTCATGGCTGACCCTGGGTTACATCTTCATTGTTCTGACTTTCTGCTTCCCTGAAGCAATGTCGCTTGTGAAACCAATGCTGGAGTGTCAGTCCCGGTCACAGAGGTCACATCTGTATGTGATCATTGATAACATATTTAAGATTAAGATAGATAGATATATTCTTGATCAGTATCAAGGGTTATGGGGTTGGGCAGGAATGTGAGGAATGTCGGATCAGCCATGATGGCACAGGCAGGCTCAAGGGGCTGAATAGCCTATTCCTGTTCCTATTATGGTCTTATCTGACCCCTGTACAGAAACAATGAGAATTGTTGCACATGATCACCAGGTTCTTGCAAAAAGACGACCGTCATTTCCATATGTCTAGTATTTACCATAGCAACTCAGAATTTCAAATTTTTAATGCACTCCCCAACCCATCTGAATCATATCCACATCTTTCAGGTAGTCTGACCAGATTGTGAAAAAGATAAAAGATTAGTCAACACAATTTCAAAGAAAACATTATTCCCCTCTTCCTTGAATTTATCTTGGTTCCCAGGGTTCATTTATAGCTATTGCAGATGCTAATCACACAGCAGAGGATCTGAGCAGAAGCCAGAGACACTCTCCAAAAACAAGGAAGCTCTGATTAAGTGTGTCCACTGCCTGGAATTGTCATCCCTCTTCCTAATGGATTTGTCAAAATGGTCTATGCAAAACACGATTAGAACAGGGACAGAGGATAGCACTGCCTTACTCCAGATTGGATCAGGAAGCTTTTCAATTCCCATTCATTGATTGAAACTGTGATTCTAATGTTTCTTTTTCAATAGCTGTATCCAATTAATTCTTTTAATAAATCCTACTGTGGAGAGAATATCCATCATGTACGTGTACCATATTCTGTTTGAGGTCTTCTCCTGGACTAGATGAGGCAGGGGTCCTCCCACACAAGCATTCGTATCCTTGAGTAGCATAAGGTTCTCTTATGGAACATGGGTCAAGGTGGACCACCAACTCTAGGACAGAACACATTTAAAGATGGAAAACCTCTTGATGTTCACCTTGGTTGCTTCCAAACAGATAGTCAGAGACTCCAAATAAGTGTCATAGTTTTCCAACGTTTTGTCCTTTTTGAATTCCTCCATTTTTTTTCTAATATCAGCCAACTCAATTTTACCTTCCATTTCCATCATTTAACCCTTTTTTTTCCCTATAAGTGACAGTTGTCCAGTAGGATGCAGTTATCAGAGAAGAACATCAACTTGATCTCAACCATCTGACTGTCAACACAGGTGACAAACAGGTAGTTTATCCTGAAATAGACAAACTTGGTGTATCTATGTGATGCCTTTGAAGGAGGGTTGCTGAAAATATTGTACAACTTCACATCTTTCAACATTTCCATCAGGAGTCTGGACGTGACATCCAGTTTTTGTTACTCCTGTCTCTCTAACCTCATGACAGTGCAGTTAAAGTTGCCATCCAGAACAGCAGACCTGGATGTCCCATGTGCAGTGGAAGTGGCTGAAGAATAGCCAGTTCTTTGGTCACCCAAATTAACCAGAGACAACCACTTCTGTACATTGCAACTGTTAGGAGGAGGCTGATACTCGCCACCTCCTCAATATCAGTGACTGTGAAGTTGCCTTTATGCTGCATAATACCTTGGCCAGAGGAATGTAATTTATTTAATTTCAACTGGATTGATTGCCCATGTATCAATTACAGTAATCAGTGCCTGCCTGTAGAATCTCAGGTGTTGTATCGCATACTTCTGCCAAAATATTAAAGCAGTTTTAGATTTAGATTAGATTACAGTGTGGAAACAGGCCCTTCGGCCCAACAAGTCCACACCGACCCGCCGAAGCGAAACCCACCCATACCCCTACATTTACCCCTTACCTAACACTACAGGCAATTTAGTATGGCCAATTCACCTGACCCTGCACATCTTTGGATGGTGGGAGGAAACCGGAGCACCCGGAGGAAACACACGCAGACACGGGGAGAACGTGCAAACTGCACACAGTCAGTCGCCTGAGGCAGCAGTGCTAACCACTGTACCACCGTGCCGCCCAGTTTTAACTTTGTCGAGTAAGCTCAGGTTGGAACATTATGCAGTAGATTTAATGATGCACAATTTAATGGAAGTGCTCTTCACACCCATTTTTATATAGAATTACAGAGTGGAAACAGGCTCTTCGGCCCAATAAGTCCACACCGACCCTCTGAAGTGTATCCCACCCAGACCCATTCCCCTAATCTATTACTCTACATTTCCCCTGACCAATACCCCCAACCTACACATCTCTAAGCAATATGGGCAATTTAGCATGGCCAATTCACCTAACCTGCACATCTTTGGACTGTGGGAAGAAACGGGAGCACCAGAGAAAACCCATACAGACACGAGGAGAATATGCAAACTTCATGCAGACAGTGGCCAAAGGTTGGAATCAAACCCATGTCCCTAGCGCTGTGAGTCAGCAGTGCTAACCACTGAGCCACCGCATGATTGTTCCACTGCTGATGACCAAAGCTTAGCTGTAAAGGCCCCAAGATCAGGAATTTTCTCCCTACATCTCTCTACTTCTCAATCTCACTTTTCCTCCTTCAAGACATTCATAGAGTCATGTAGCACAGAAATACATTCTTCGGTCCAACAGGTCCATGCCGAACAGAATCTGAAACTAAACTAGTCCCACCTGCCCGTTCCTGAAATTTATATAATTAATGTTGTATTTTGATCTCTGATCTAATATCCCCTTTTGTGGCTGTATGTCGTTTTGTGTTTTGTAACATTCCTGTGAAGTGCTTGGAATGCTTTATTACATTAAAAATATTATATAAACATAAGTCATTGATCCATGGTTACTTTAACAAAGCATTCAATAATGTTGGCCAAGCATGCCTTTTCCATTTGAAATTTGTATTGATTTCTCCTTTCATGATCTAACTACTTTTTTATGATCTAACAATCCATTCCTTTAAGTAGAAGAAAGACCTTAGATTTCACATTCAGTATTGAAGCAACTGATAGTTGAAAGGTAACTTGCTGAGATAAGCCCAAAGATAAACTATCAATTATGCTTCAATATGAAATTAACTGCTGCCTTTTACAAATTCCAGCTTTGGCTAGATCCTGTTGGCTCTGCTTTTTAAGTGGATTACTTCAGATGGTAAAACTCTGCTCACATTAAATCTGGAAAAGACGCTTTTGCCAACAAAGCAATATTTAATTTTAGAAAATGGCGGTTCACATGACTTTATTACAAGTCATTCATAAAGCACATGTGGTAAATAAGCTAACCTCTGTTTGCAGCACTTATAATTTGAAACTGCCTTGTAGAAAGAAAAATCATTCTCTCATTAAGGAAGTAACAGTAATTCAATCAAGATTGCTAAAATTGAACATAATTACTACATTGCCCTGGTTGCTCTCTAAATGACCATGGAAATATTTTAAACAATCACTCTCTAAAAAAACTAAACATCAAAGAGTCTCTTTTCCAGCAGATATAAAGCCACATGAGATCACTAAATCATGCTCTGATTTTATTGGTGAACATTTCTTTGTTTAAGGTAAACATACATTGACATTACAGAACTGTCGCAGGGCAGAAAGATGCTGTTCAGCCCCTCATGTCTGTGCTGGGCTCTCCAAATGAGCAGGTCACTCAGTGCCATTCACCTTCCTTCTCTCCATAAATCTTCACCTTCTTCCTTTTCAAATAACCATGTATTTCCTTTTGAATACCTTGAAGACAATATCTTTTGGCAAACCATACAAAGCTATTTATTTTAAAATAAAGTCTTTCCTCACATCACTTTTTTGCTTCTTTTATTAAGTACTTAAAATCTGTGCCCTCTTGTTCTCAGGGAAGGAGAAAGTGAGGACTGCAGATGCTGTAGATCAGAGTTTAAGAATGCGGTGCTGGAAAAGCACAGCAGGTGAGGCAGCATCCAAGGAGCAGCAGAATCGATGTTTTGGGCATAGGCCTTTCATCAGGATTCCTGATGAAGGGCTTATGCCCAAATGTTGATTCTCCTGCCCCTCAGATGCTGCCTGACCAACTTTGCTTTTCCAGCACCACATTCTTCGACTCTTAATCCTTGCATGAGTGAGAACATTTTCTTCACACTTACTCTGTCCAGGTCTCTCATGTTTTTTGAATACATTGATCAGATTGCCTCTAAGCCTCCTCTTTTCCAAGGAAAACAATCCCAATCTTCAAGTCTTCAATCTATCTTCATTACAGAAACTCCTCCTCTCTGGAACAACTCTCATACACTACTTCTGAAAGCTCTCCAATGAATTCACATTCTTCCTAAAGTGTGGAGCCCAGAACTGTTCAACAGTACTCCAGATGAGGCCAAGCCAATGTCTTAAACAGCTAATTACTCAGAGAATAAAACCAGAAGATTTTGTTTAAACAAAAAAAAACTTCAGTACACAAGTTAAAAATGTAAAACAATCTACACTCCACAATGTATACACTCTAACATCCAGGATTAACGTGAATAAATATAAGTTAAAAGACAAACTGGCTGAACAGTCCATAAAACATGTCAAATAGCACATGCAGTCAAGACAGATCACACACATTTCTCATTAAGCCTATTCCAGCACCAAGTTGACAGAGTCATCATATCACCTTAAATATTTCCTCTTTCACATGCAACTCCAGTTCTTCACTTTTGAAGGTAAAGCTTCGGAATTCCTCCATAAGCCATTCAATCATGAACTGTTTCACTGACTTCTCACGTCCTAGTAATTCAATCACTTCCAATGAGTCAGTGTTCCACTAGATTCTCAAGACTACCTTCCAGCTCTACCTTGCAGTACAATTCCAGCTCTTCCACAGTTTTACTACAGTTAGTTTCTCTGAGCTCCAATTTTTCCCAGCTGCATTAAACAAGTATAGTTTATGGGATTCCTTGACACTTATTCTGAGCTGCACTGAACTGCTAGTGGTTTCCAGAGCTTGTTCTGATCCCTTACTCACAGGGAAATCCAGAAATTAGACTTTGTATCATCTCTGGGAATCTCCCAGTCTCAACAGAGACAGATAAGTCAGTGTTTCGTGCCTGTTTCAGTAACTGTCTTGCCCAGCACAACCTCCTCCAGCAAAAAGCTGTTCAAAATATCATGTAGCTTTCTACTTTGGCATTACTGTGCTTGCAAGGAGAGACTTAATAAGAAAGTATAGAGATTTTGTGTCACTGATGTCATAGTGGCATATAGTTCTGCTTCTTTACAGAAAGGTAATAGGAAGTGGAGATCTCCACATGAAAAGCAAATCTCTCCATTTCATGGATGGAACTTGGAAAATAGGTCAGGATCGGAAGAATCAGGACTTGTGGCCCAACTCAAGATTTATACAATGCCCACTCTTCCTTTACATACATCCTATTCATTTCCAATATCACCGATACATATGTTTAAGTACATCCACAGCTTGATACCAGACGCTAACGAAGGCTGTTCAATTTCATCAATGGAATTATATAAAATAGGTTATTCTGCCCAATATTCCTGTTAGGGTGAAAGGAAAGGCTGGTAGGTATAAGGAATGCTGGATGACTAGAGAAATTGAGTTTTGGTTAAGAAAAAGAAGGAAGCATATGTCAGGTATAGACAGGAGAGATCAAGTGAATCCTTAAAATATAAAGGCAGTAGGCGTATACTTAAGAGAGAAATCAGGAGGGCAAAAAGGGGTCATGAGATAGCTTTGGCAAATAGGGTTAAGGAGAATCCAAAGTTTTTTTTAATAAACACATTAAGGACAAAAGGGTAACTAGGGAGAGAATAGGACCCCTCTAAGATCAGCAAGGCAGCCTATGTGTGGAGCCGCAGGAGATGGGGGAGATACTAAACATTGTGTTTACTGTGGAGAAGGACATGGATGATATAGAATGTAGGGAAATAGATGGTGACATCTTGAAAAATGTCTATTTTACGGAGAAGGAAGTGCTAGATGTCTTGAAACGCTTAAAAGTGGATACATCCCCAGGACCTGATCATGTGTATCCTAGAACTCTGTGGGAAGCTAGAGAAATGATGTCTGGGCGCCTTGCTGCAATATCTGTGTCATCAATAATCACAAGTGAGGTGCCGGAAGACTGGAGGTTGGCAAACATGATGCCACTGTTTCAGAAGGGTTGTACGGACAAGTCAGGGAACTATAGACTAGTGAGCCTGACGTCGGTGGTGGGCAAGTAGTTGGAGAGAATCCTGAGGGACAGGATGTACATGTGTTTGGAAAGGCAAGGACTGATGAGGGATAGTCAACATGGCTTCGTGCGTGGGAAATCATGTCTCACAAACTTGATTGAGTTTTTTGAAGAAGTAACAAAGAGGATTAAATAGGGCAGAGCGGTGGATGTGACCTATATGGACTTCAGTAATGTGTTCGACAAGGTTCCCCATGGGAGACTGGTTAGCAAGGTTAGATCTCATGGAATACAGGGAGATCTAACCATTTGGATACAGAACTGGCTCAAATGTAGAAGACAGAGGGTGGTTGTGGAGGGTTGCTTTTCATACTGGAAGCCTATTACTAGTGGAGTGCCACAAGGATTGGTGCTGGGTCCACCTACTTTTCGTCATTTATATAAATGATTTGGATGTGAACATAGGAGGTATAGTTAGCAAGTTTGTAAATGACACCAAAATTGGAGGTGTGGTGGACAATAAAGAAGATTACCTCAGAGTACAATGGGATCTTGATCAAATGGGCCAATGGGCTGAGGAGTGGCAGATGGAGTTTAATTTACACAAATGTAAGATGCTGCATTTTGAAAAAGCAAATCTTAGCTGGACTTATACACTTAATGGTAAGGTCCTAGAGAGTGTTGCTGAACAAAGAGACCTTGGAGTGCAGGTTCATAGTTCCTTGAAAGTTCCTGCAGGTAGATAGGATAGTGAAGAAGACATTTTATATGCTTCCCTTTATTGGTCAGAGTATTGAGTAGAGGTGTTGAGAGGTCATCTTACAACTGTACAGGAAGTTGGTTAAGTCACTTTTGGAATATTATGTGCAATTCTGGTCTCCTTCCTATCTAACCTGAAAAGGTTGTCAAACCTGAAAGGATCCTTAAAAAATTGACAAGGATGTTGCTGGGTTGAAGGATTTTTGCCATAGGGAGAGGCTGAATAGGCTGGGACTGTTTTTCCTGGAGCATCGAAAGCTTAGGTGACCTTATAGAGGTTTATAAAATCATTAGGGGCATGGATAAGATAAATAGATAAAGCATTTCCCCTGGGGTGGGGGAGTCCAGAACTAGAGGGCATAGGTTCAGGGTGAGAGGGAAAAGATATAAAAGAGACCTGAGGGGCAACGTTTTCACACACAGGGTTGTGCATGTATGGAATGAGCTACCAGTGGAAGCAGTGGAGGCAGGTACAATTGCAACATTTAAAGGCATCTGGATGGGTATATGAATAGGAAGGGTTTAGAGGGATATAGGCCAGGTGCTGGCAAATGGGACAGATTAGGTTAGAATATCTGGTCAGCATGCGCGAGTTGGACCAAAGAGTCTGTTTCTTTGTTGTATACCTCTATGATCCTACGATTCTAAGTACCTACTGACAGCATATTCTGTCCATCTCCACCATCATCCTTCCTCAACTAATCCTCTGATCATTACACACTATTCCCTTTACCTCCATTCTTTTGACTAGCTTCCTCTTATATTGGCAGCCTCTGCCACGAGAGAATGGTTTGTATTTGGCGGTAAAATGTGTTAAACATCACTCAGTGTGGTTAAAGAGCCCAACTGCCACATTTGCTGAAAATGAAGGTCTCCCTGTGAATCCTCTGATTTCCCCTTAAACAAACCATCTATTCAACTACAATACTCCCCAAGCTAGGAGTTCCAAATTCTCACCATTCTCTATTAAAGAAATTTTTTTAGATTTCTCTTCTGATTTTTCCTTGACCGATGGCCTCTAGTTTTGTAATTTGTTTTACTGTGTCTCTATTGCCTCTATATCCTTTTCAAATTATGATAAAAAGAATTGTATCCAGTATTCCAAGTATAATCTAATGAAGGTTTGATACCATATGAACATTCAAATTAGGACCACAAGTAGATCACTTGGCTCCTCTTCCAGTCATTGTTCTTACCCACTTGGCTCCTCAAGCCTGCTCCACCATTCTTAAAGATCAAAGCTGATCTGATTACTCCACAGATCTGCCTACTCCAGTAATATTTCATCCCCTTGCTTAACAAGAATCTACCTCAAATGAATACACAGCGACAGATGTTAAATATAATCCTCAATCCAGGTCTATACGTTGGTGATCTGATGTCGTATTTGTGGAGTAGTGTGCTGTGAAGGTCACAGCTTTGAGAACAACAATCAACAGGTTGTAGATTGTGCTAGAGTGTGATTCTGCTGCTACTGATGAACCACAGCGCCTTATAGATGCTCAGTCTTGAGCTGTTAGATCTGTTCGAATTCTATCCCATTTAGCACGGTGATCGTGCCACAATACAGAATGTAAAATATTCTCAATGTGAAGGCAGAACATCATCTCTACAAGGACTGTGCATTTGAAACTCTTCCTGATACTGTCATGAACAGATGCATCTGTGGCATACAGATTAATTAGGATGAGTTCTAGTATGTTTTTCCTCTGTGTTGGTTCCCTCACCAACTGCTGCAGTTCAGTCTCGTAGCAATGAGCTTTAGGACCTGACCAGCTCAGTCAGTAGTGGTGCTGCTGAGTCATTCACGATGATGGATATTGAAGTCCCCACCCAGAGTATATTAGTCTACTCAATTTTAAATTCATCTGATGACTGAGTTTCCTGCAGTGTAACCGTGATCTCAGCATTTTTTAAACTATGTTTAGGAAGCCCTTGGTGAGGTGGTGGAACGTGAAGACCGATATCCTGCAGTATTCCAATTCTGAGGACATCAAATGAGAACTTTGATGGGTCAAATTATAGATTGCTGATGAGTTTGCACATGAAAATAGTAGGTGATTTACGAAGCCTGCCAGCAAGCCTGCAAACACACATGGCTTTGCACGGAGCTCAGAGTCCATCCTTTCCAATATATAAGTGGTGACCCAACCACAACTTCAGTGCCTGATGGCTGAAATTGCATCTGCCACTGCTGCAGGAGGATCAGTCACCTAATTCTTTAATGCTGCAGTACAAGCTTACTGCTGTCATGCAAGAGTGGATTGCTGCTAGGCCTTACTTATGGATTACAGTATGCGAAGGGACTTGCAAGCTATCATAGTAGTTCATCAATCTATCCTCCAACAATTTATTAGGATTACTGGAGTACAGTCTGGGGAAATTGCATGGCTCCAAAGTGTGCTGCTATAGTCTTTGAAATGCTTTTTGATGGGGGTAGACCTGCAATCCTAGAAATACCACATGTTCATCCAGCACTTTTATCTTGGCTCTTTTCCTGTCTGGGAACAGCGGGAGACAGAGCAGAGGTGACATTAGAGACCCGGAGGCTGCCGGGAAGGTAAGGACTTAATATAAATTTGGGCAGCGGCTAAACAAGAGGTACTACACATGTAGTATCTCCCTCCCACCCACGCTCCTCTAACCAGAAGAAAAAGATTCTGTAAGGTAAGGCTTTTTTCTTTCTTTTCTTTCATATATTTAAGTGCATTGTTTGCTTTTAGTTAGTTGATATAAAGCTAACACTTACAATGGCAGGAGACCTCAGACCCGTGGCATGTGTCTCTTGCTTGGTGTGGGAGCTCAGGAACGTGTCTGACATTCCTGACTCTTACATTTGCAAGGCGTGTGTCCAGCTCCAGCTCTTGTTTGACTGCATGACGGCTCTAGAGCTACGGATGGACTCTGAGGAGCATCCACGATGCTGAGGACGTCGTGGATAGCACATTAGTGAACTGGTCACACCGCAGATTAGGATTGCTGAGGGAGACAGTGAATGGGTGATGAAAAGGCAGAGAAAGAGTAGCAAGACAGTGCAGTTGTCCCCTGTGGTCATCTCCCTCCAAAACAGGTATACCGTTTTGGATACTGTTGGGGGAGATGGCTCACCAGGGGAGGGCAGCAGTTGCCAGGATCATGTCAGTGTGGCGGGCACTGCTATTCAGAAGGGTGGGAAAAAGACTCATAGGCCCATAGTAATAGGGGATTCTATTGTAAGGGGAGTAGATGGGTGGTTCTTTGGCCGAAAATGAGACTCCCGGCTGTGTGTTGCCTTCCAGGTGCTTCGGTCAGGATGTCACCGATCGGCTGCAGAGCATTCTGAAAGGGGAGGGTGAACAGCCAGTTGTTGTGGCGCACATTGGCACCAATGACATAAGTAAACAAAACAAAATGAGATCCTGAAAGCAACATTCTGGGAGCTAGGAGAGAAGTTAAAGAGGAGGACCTGAAAGGTAGTGATCTCGGGATTGCTACATGTGCCACGTGTTAGCCAGCGTAGAAATGAAACAATAGGCAGGATGAACACGTGGCTTAAGGGATGGTGTAGGACGGAGGGGTTCAGATTTGTGGGACATTGGGACTGGTTTTGGGGAAGGCGGGACTATTACAATTTGGATGGTTTACACCTGAACCAGACTGGAACTAATGTCCTTGGGGGAGTTTTTGCTACTGCTGTTGGGGAAGTTTTAAACTAATGTGGCAGGGGTCTGGGAACCAGAAGGGAAAACTACTAGATACTGAGGTGGAAACTAGAGACTGTAAGGATCACAAAGTTAGCATTACCAAGAGGAAGAGTAGGCAGAGAGCAAATGAAAGCAAAAGAACTAGCGACCTGAAGTGCTTATACTTTAATGCAAGGAGTATAGTGGATAAGACAGATGAACTTAGGGCTTGGATTGGTGCCTGGGAGTATGACATTATTGCGATCACAGAGACTTGGTTGAAGGAAGGGCATGATTGGCAACTAAATGTTCCAGGATATAGATGCTTCAGACAGGATAGGGAGGGAAGTAAAAGAGGGGGAAGAATTGCATTGCTGGTCAGGGATGATATCACGGCAGTGCTAAAGGAGGACACTATGGAGGGCTTGAACAGTGAGGCATTATGGAAGAGCTGAGAAATAAGAAGCGTGCAGTTACATTGTTGGGTCTGTACTACAGACCTCCCAAAAGTGAGCATGAGGTCAAAGACCAAATAGGTAAACAGATTATGGAAAGAAGTAGAGGCAACAGGGTGGTGGTGATGTGAGATTTTAATTTTCCCAACATTGACTGGGATACACTTAAAGTCAGAGGTCTGGATGGGGCAGAATTTGTAAGGAGCGTCCAGGAAAATGTTCTCGAGCAGTATGCTATTAGTTCAACAAGTGAAAGGGCCACATTGGACCTGGTGTTGGGGAATGAGCCAGAACAGGTGGTAGAACTTGCAGTCAGGGATTTCTTTGTGCATAGTGACCACAATTCTCTATATTTTTTAGAATACTCATAGACAAAGATGAGAGTGGACCTAAGGGAAGAGTACTAAACTGAGCCAAGGCAAATTATATCAAACTTAGGCAGGAGCTGGGAAGTGTGGATTGGACACAGCTATTTGAAGGAAAGTCCACATTTGATATGTGGGAGGCTTTCAAAGATAGGTTGAAGATTGTGCAGGATAGGCATGTCCTTTTGAAAATAAGGGATAGGAAAGGCAAGATTCATGAACTGTGGATGACAGGAGAAATCGTGCGACAAGCCAAGAGGAAAAGAGAAGTCTACATAAGGTCCAAGCAGCTAAGAACAGAACGGGCCTGGGAGGAATATCGGGAGACTAGGACCAATCCTTAACGAGGAATCAAGCGGGCTAAAGGGGTCATGAAATAACTTTAGCAAGCAGAATTAAGGAGCATCCCAAGGCCTTTTATTCTTGTACAAGAAGCAAGAGGGTAGCCAGAGAAAGGGTTGGTCCACTAAAGGATAAGGAAGGAAGTTGTATATCGAATCTGAGAAAATGGGTGAGATTGTCAGTGACTACTTCACATCAGTGATCACTAAGGAAAGGGAAGTAAAGAATGCTGAGATTAGAGATAGCAGTTTGTTTACTCTGGATCACGTTGATGTAAGAAGGGAAGATGTGTTGGGTAGGCTAAAGGATGTTAAGATGGACAAATCCCGAGGACCGGATGGGATCTATCCCAGGTTGCTGAGGGAGGCAAGAGAGGAAATAGCTGGGGCCCTGACAGATAGCTTTGTAGCATCCTTAAACACAGGTGCTGTGCCAGAGGACTGGAGGGTTGCTCATGTTGTGCCCCTGTACAAGAAGGGTAGTAGAGATATTCCAGGTAACTACAGACCAGTGAGCTTGATGTCAGTGATGGGAAAGTTGCTGAAGAAGGTACTAAGGGATAAAATCTATTTATATTTGGAAAAGAATGGGCTTATCAGTAATAGGCAACATGGTTTTGTGCAGGGTAGATCATGTCTTATCAACTTAATAGAGTTCTTTGCGGAAATGACCAAGTTGATAGATGAAAGAAGGGCTGTAGATGTCATATTACATGGACTTTAGTAAGGCATTTGATAAGATTCCCCATGGTAAACTAATGGAGAAAATGAAGTCACATGGTGTGCAGGGTCTTCTAGCGAGGTGGATAAAGAACTGGTTGAGCAACAGGAGTCAGAGAGTAGTAGTTGAAGGGAGTTTCTCGAAATGGAGAAAGGTGACCAGTGGTGTTCCACAGGGATCAGTGCTGGGGCTACTGTTGTTTGTAATATACATAAATGATCTAGAAGAGGGCATTGTTGGTCTGGTCAGTAAGTTTGCAGATGACACGAAGATTGGTGGAGTAGCAGAAAGCATAATGGACTGTCAAAGAATACAGAAGAATATAGATAGACTGGAGAGTTGGGCGGAGAAGTGGCAGATGGAATTCAATCCAGGCAATTTTGAGGTGATGCATTTTGGGAAGTCTAATTCTAGAGCGAACTATACTGTAAACAGAAGAGCCTTGGGAAAAGTTGATGAGCAGAGAGATTTGGGAGTTCAGGTCCATTGTACCCTGACAGTGGCTGCACAGGTGGATAGAGTGGTCAAGAAGGCATATGGTATGCTTGCCTACATCGAGTGGGGTATTGAGTATAAAAGCTGGCAGGTCATATTAAAACTGTACAAGACTTTGGTTCAGCTGCATTTAGAATACTGTGTACAGTTCTGGTCGCCACGTTGCCAAAAAGATGTGGACGCTTTGGAGAGGGTGCAGAGAAGGTTTACGAGGATGTTGCCTGGTATGGAAGGTGCTAGCTAGGAAGAGAGGTTGAGTAGGTTAGGATTGTTTTCATTAGAAAAAAGGAGATTGAGGGGGGACCTACAAAATCATGAAGGGCATTAGATAGAGATAAGCTTTTTCCCAGGATGAGAAGTCATGCGTTCAAGATGAGAGGTGAAAAGATTAAGGGGGTTATATGTGGCAAGTACTTTACACAAAGGGTGGTAGGTGCCTGGAACGTGTTGCCAGCAGAGGTAGTAGAGGCAGGCATGGTAGATTCATTTAAGATGCATCTGGACAGATGCATGAGTAGGTGGGGAGCAGAGGAATACAGATGCTTAGGAATTGGGTGATAGGTTTCTACAGTGGATTTGGATCAGCTCAGGCTTGAAGGGCTGAAGGGCCTGTTCCTGGGGTGTAAATTTTCTTTGTTGGTAAAATCACCATCATCCCAGAGGACTGTCCTCTCATTAGGGAGAGTTGATTGGTGGTGAGTTTAACCTGAAGGTCACCACCCCTTAGATGAGTAACAAGGTTGAGAAGTTGGGATCTTCGTGGTGACCACAGTTGGTGTAGGAATTCAGCTTGTGTTGTTTGGTGCTCTTTTACATTACAAACCAGCCATTCAGCCAAGTGGGCTAAGCAATTCCCAAATCACAAAACACTTACAGAATTGTAATAATAACCAGAAAAATTAATTAGCAACTAACTTAATCAGAAAATGAGGTGATGTTTATAAGAAGCACAAATGTGATCCTGATGGTAAGATGGTGCATTGAAATGGCCAGTGAGTGGAATGTAGGAATTTGCTTGCAGACTGAGCAGAGATGTTTGATGTTCACAATGCAGTGAAGACTGCATTGTAAGCAGCAAATATAATAGAAATCAGTAGGTCCCCAGGTCCATTTCAATCTTTGATTTGTAAAAGAATTTACAAAATTAATCCAGCAATTAAGGTGTTAATGCTAAAACTTAAGTTGAGCAGTGTGAGCATTTGAAATTTTGCCAGGAACAATTCTCACAAAAAGTGGTGGAGACAGAAGGAAATGGTAAAATGGCCTTAATACTCTCATAATCTTGCACCTGTGAATTTGTTTATATTCGAATTCGAAAGAAGGAGCTATTATGATTCCTCAATAACTCTTTGATGCTATGAAATCTGAACAAAGCATAATAGCAGCTGCAGATACATAAAAAAACTTCTTAAAAGGCTAACATGTAATACACAGTAGGGGATAGACAAAGCTTGCAGACAACAAGACAGGGTTGAGTCTCGAAACTCCCCTATTACATTTGAGACAAATTTATTTCAGACAAATAGAAATTATTCTGACTTGAAGCCATAATTTTAGTGAAAAGTGATTTGTTTGAATATTCAAGTACTACTTAAAGTGGATTTAAAAACTGTTTCTAATTTTGAAGTAGAATTGTCATTAGAATTGAATTTTAATTGTCATTGTTAATGACATATTCTATGAGATATACCCATTGTCACAATGTAGTTCAGGATTGGATTTATGAATAGAGTCATAGAGATGTACAGCATGGAAACAGACCCTTCAGTACAACCCGCCCATGCCGACCAGATATCCCAATCCAATCTAGTCCCACCCGGCCCATATCCCTCCAAACCCTTCCTATTCATATACCCATCCAAATGCCTCTTAAATGTTGCAATTGTACCAGCCTCCACCACTTCCTCTGGCAGCTCATTCCATACGCATACTATCCTCTGCGTTAAAAAGTTGCCCCTTAGGTCTCTTTTATATCTTTCCCTTCTCACCTAAACCTATGCCCTCTAGTTCTGGACTCCCCGATCCCAGGGAAAAGACTTTGCCTATTTACCCTATCCATGCCCCTCATAATTTTGTAAACCTCTATAAGGTCACCCCTCATCCTCCGATGCTCCAGGGAAAACAGCCCCAGCCTGTTCAGCCTCTCCCTATAGCTCAAACGTACGAATAAATATTAAAAGCATGAAGTCATATACTAAAATCCACATGAACTCATACATAGATATAATTATTGATGATATTGGTTAATTTAAACAAGTTATTTCTGCTCAAATATGCCAATAATTACATTGTATCCTGAAATTTCATTCCAGAACCCAGACTATAGCTTGTAAAGCTGACTAGATTCCTTTAATGAATCTCTTAGGTGATGTTTTGTGCTGACAATAAATTTGACTGGATAGATTTACCTGGATGGGTAAAGGTTATAAAATCAATAACAGCCTAATCTGATGCCTTAATAATCTTTAAGAAACTTCGCTCAAGCAATGATATCGATGCTCGTCTGGATCTGACATCCCCATCTCTTCCCTCTGACTCCAACCCTACTAATCCCACTTCTTGCCAAATTGACACTATAATCTCTGACCTTCTGCTTGTCAACAATTAATGGTCTGTGCTCAACAAATGACTATTTTATTCCCTTATCAAGTTTGGACTTCTATCTTTATTCCATGCCCATTAGCCCTCACCCAACTCAAAAGGCCCTTTCACCTGTCTACAATACTTACACTCCTCCTAGATTCCTTGATCTATCAGTTTAATATTGGCTATCTGAATTTCTCTACTCCCCTGACACACTCGAACCTGCGACCTTGTCATCCTTCGTTCTTAATTTATCAACAAACCTGCTGATAAAGGTGGAACTCTTGTCATCTAGCATACTGATCTATGGAGCTATGAGGGAGGAGCTGGCCAAAGTTCAATGGTGCAATACCTTAGCAGGGATGACAGTGGAGGAACAATGGCAGATATTTCTGTGTATTATGCAGAAGATGCAGGATCATTTCATTCCAAAAAGGAAGAAAGATCCTAGGAGGAGGCATGGGTGGCCATGGCTGACGAGGGAAGTTAAGAAACATATAAAGTTACAAGATAAAAAGTATAACATAGCAAAGATAAGTGGGAAAACGGAGGACTGGGAAGCTTTTAAAGAACAACAGAGGATTACTAAGAAGGAAATACGCAGAGAAAAAATGAGGTACAAAGATAAACTGGCCAAAAATATAAAGGAGGATAGTAAAAGCTTTTTTAGGTATGTGAAAGGCAAAAAAATGATTAAGACTAAAATTGGGCCCTTGAAGACAGAAACAGGGAAATATATTATGGGGAACAAAGAAATGGCAGAAGAATTGAATTGGTACTTCAGATCTGTGTTCACTGGGGAAGACACAAGCAATTTCCCTGAGGTAACAGTGGCTGAAGGACCTGAACTGAAGGGAATTTATATTTGCCAGGAATTGGTGTTGGAGTGACGTTAGGTCTGAAGGTTGATAAAGTCCCCGGGCCTGATGGTCTACATCCCAGGGTACTGAAGGAGGTGGCTTGAGAAATCGTGGATGCGTTGGTGATTATTTTCCAGAGTTCAATAGATTCGGGATCAGTTCCTGCGGATTGGAGGGTGGCTAATGTTGTACCACTTTTTAAGAAAGGTGGGAGAGAGAAAGCAGGAAATTATAGACCAGTTAGTCTGACCTCAGTGGTGGGAAAGATGCTGGAGTCTATTATAAAAGATGAAATTACGACACATCTGGATGGTAGTAACAGGATAGGTCAGAGTCAGCATGGATTTATGAAGGGGAAATCATGCTTGACTAATCTTCTGGAATTTTTTGAGGATGTAGTGTACCTGGACTTTCAGAAAGCTTTTGATAAAGTCCCACATAGGAGGTTAGTGAGCAAAATTAGGGCGCATGGTATTGGGGGCAAAGTACTAACTTGGATTGAAAGTTGGTTGGCTGACAGGAAACAAAGAGTAGTGATAAACAGCTCCATTTCGGAATGGCAGGCAGTGACCAGTGGGGTACCGCAGGGATCAGTGCTGGGACCACAGCTTTTTAAAATATATATTAATGATATAGAAGATGGCATTAGTAATAACATTAGCAAATTTGCTGATGATACTAAGCTGGGTGGCAGGGTGAAATGTGAGGAGGATGTTAGGAGATTACAGGGTGACTTGGACAGGTTAGCTGAGTGGTCAGATGCATGGCAGATGCAGTTTAATGTGGATAAATGTATGGTTATCCACTTTGGTGACAAGAACAGGAAAGTAGATTACTACCTAAATGGAATCAATTTAGGTAAAGGGGCAGTACAAAGAGATCTGGGTGTTCTTGTACACCAGTCAATGAAGGTAAGCATGCAGGTACAGCAGGTAGTGAAGAAGGCTAATAGCATGCTGGCCTTCATAACAAGAGGGATTGAGTATAGAAGCAAAGAGGTTCTGCTGCAGCTGTACAGGGCCCTGGTGAGACCACACCTGGAGTACTGTGTGCAGTTCTGATCTCCAAATTTGAGGAAAGACATTCTGGCTATTGAAGGAGTGCAGCGTAGGTTCACGAGGTCAATTCCTGGAATGGCGGGACTACCTTACGCTGAAAGACTGGAGGGACTGCACTTGTATACCCTTGAGTTTAGAAGACTGAGAGGGGATCTGATTGAGACATATAAGATTATTAAAGGATTGGACATTCTGGAGGCAGGAAACATGTTTCCGCTGATGGGTGAGTGCCGAACCAGAGTACACAGCTTAAAAATACGGGGTAGACCATTTAGGACAGAGATGAGGAGAAACTTCTTCACCCAGAGAGTGGTGGCTTTGTGGAATGCTCTGCCCCAGAGGGCAGTGGAGGCCCAGTCTCTGGATTCATTTAAGAAAGAGTTGGATAGAGCTCTCAAGGATAGTGGAATCAAGGGTTATGGAGATAAGGCAGGAACAGGATACTGATTAAGGATGATCAGCCATGATCATATTGAATTGTGGTGCAGACTCGAAGGGCAGAATGGCCTACTCCTGCACCTATTGTCTATTGTCCACTTTGCAGAGGCTGAATGCCAATCCTCAGGCACTTTTTCCTATCTCACTCTGGATGTGACATCATCACCGAATAACAAACCATGGTGGCACAGTGGTTAGCACTGCTGCCTCACAGCGCCAGAGACCCGGGTTCAATTCCAGCCTCGGGCGACTGTCTGTGTGGAGTTTGCACATACTCCCCGTGTCTGCGTGGGTTTGCTCAGGTTTCCTCCCACAATCCAAAAATGTGCAGGTTAGGTGAATTGGCCATGCTAAATTGCCCGTAGTGTTAAGTGAAGGGGTAAATGTAGGGGAATGGGTCTGGGTGGGTTGTGCTTCGGTGGGTCGGTGTGGACTTGTTGGGCCGAAGGGCCTGTTTCCACACTGTAAGTAATCTAATCCAATCTAATATCGTTTCTACAATTTCCATGGCTGTTCTGTTTGTTGAACTTATTTCTTCCTATGCTGACAGTACTTTTTCTCAGCTTGTCCAGTGTCTTGTAAACATGATCGTTGAAGGGGTTCAGTTAGCTTAGTTGGCTGAATGACAGATACGCAATACTCAGTAATACCAACAGTGTGGATTTAATTTCTGTACTGGCTGGGGTCACCATATCAGGCCTACCTTGTCAACATTACTCCTTGCATGACGTGTGGTAACCCTCAGTTTAAATTCACCACCAGTTGTTTCTCTCTAATGACAGAGCAGGACTTTGGTGACTTTACCTTCTTACTTTGTCATTTCAATTATTTCCAAATTCTAACCCTAATTGCCTCATTATGGATGTCCAAATCTTTAACTCCATCAGGTCACATGTTATTTCAGTACACTGTTTTGCTCCATTGCTTACATTCCGTCTTAGGTCTATTGCAGTGATCTAATGCAGCCTGACACAAGCTGGAGGAAAAGCTGCTTATTTTCTGATGAAGTACTTTATAGCTTTCATAGAATTATAGAATCATACAGTACAGAAGAGATCCTCCAGTCCATCAATTTTGCATTGCCAAAAACATACTAACTGCACTAATCCCACTTTGCTGCTCGAGGTCCATAGCCTTGAATATTGTGGGTATGGGTACCTGCATGGTCCGAATTATGGTTGTCCTTTGGAGGATACATGGAACAGTCCTACTTCTGCAGCTACACTGGCACCATCCCTCACATTTTCCTCTGCTATATTGATGACTGTGTCAGCTTCCACGAGGAGCTCAAACAGTTCATTTATTTTACCCACAACTTCCACCCTGACCTTTAAATTCACTTGGACCATCCCTGACACCTCCATCCCTTTCCTGGACCTCTTCTTCTCCATCTCTGGCAACCGACTCTGCACCATTTCAAACCCACTGACTCCTACAGCTACCTTGACTACACCTCCTCCCGACCCCACCTTCCTGCAAAAAGGCAATCCCATACTCCCAATTCCTCCAACTTTGCTGTTTCTGTTCCCAGGATGAGCGATTCCACTCCAATATTTCCCAGATATCCTCTACTTCAAGGACCATAATTTCCCCTCCCGTGCGATCAACAATGCCCTCAACCATATCTCTTCCATTTCCTATAAGTCTGCCTTCAAACCCACTCCTCACCACAACAAGAATAGAATCCTCCTGGTCCTCACATTCCACCCCACTAATCTCCAAATCCAACGCATCATCTCCAGTTCTGTCACCTGCAGTCTGGCTCCACCACCAAAATGATATTTCCCTTCCCATCCCTATCCAATTTCTGCAGGGACCGTTCCCTCCGCAACTCCCTCGTCAGGTCCACACTCCCCACTAACCTTTCATCTATACCTGAAACCTTTCTCTATAGCCGCAGGAGGTGCAAAACTTGCCCTTACACCTCTTACCTCCATCCAAGGCCCTTTCAATGCTGGCAGAGATTCACCTGCATTTCCTCTAACCTGACTTATTGCATCCATTGCTCCCGATGTGGTCTCTTGTACATCGGAGAGACCGAGCGCAAACTCAGAGACTGGTTCAAAATAAACTGGAGGAGGCCTAGAATGGAGGAAGAACACCTCAGGAGCTTACAGCCATATGGTCTTAATGTAGAATTCACTAGCTTTCAAATCTTCCTATCCCACATCTCATCCCAGGTACAGTCCTCTCTCTCTGCCTTGTCCCCTTCACCTGACCTAATTGTTCATCTTCTTTCCCACCTATCTGCTCCATCCTCCCTCCTCCATTTATTTCTCAGCCCCCTTCCCCCTTCCCAGTCCTGATGAAAGGTTCCGACTTGAAATGTCCTCTCCTCTACTCTTCTGATGCTGCTTGACCTGCTGTGCTTTCTCCAGCTCCACACTTTATCGACTATGATACTTCAAGTGCTCATCCAACTAATTTTCAAAGTTTGTGAGGTTTCCTGCTCAACTACCCTCCCAGGCAGTGCACATGGACCCCCACTACCCTCTGAGGTGTAAAGGATTTTCCTCAAATTTCCTCTAAACCTCTTGCCTTTCATCTTAATATTTTGCACCCTTGCAATTGACTCTTTAACTAAGAGGAATAGTTGCTTTCTATTCACCCTGTCCATTAGTCTCATGATCTTATACACCCCTGTCAAGTACCTCCCCTCAACCTTCTGTGCTCCAAAGAGAACAACCCGACCTAATTCAGCTTCTCTTCATAGCTGACATGCTCCAATCCAGCCAGGCAACATCCTAATGAATCTCCTTTGCACACCCTCCAGTCCAATCATCTTTCCTATGCGGTGACTAGAACTGCACACAGTGCTCCAGCAGTGTCCTAACCAAAGTTCTGCACAGTTTCAACATAACATCCCTGCTCTTTATAAACTATTTCTCAACATGATAAAGGCAAGTGACCCTTTGCCTTCTTAACTACCCTACTGATCTATCCTACCACCTTCAGGGATCTGTGGAAAGGCATCCCAAGATCCCTGTGTTCCTCTGAGCTTCCTAGTGTCTTGCCATTCATTTAGTACTTCTATGTCTTGTTACTTCTTGCAGAGTGCATCACTTCCATTTTTCAGGGTTAAGTTCCATCTGCCATTGACCTGCCCATCTGACATCTGTTTATATCTTCCTATAACCTAATACCTTCCTCCTCACCATCAACCATCCAGTCAATCTTTGTGTCAATCTTTCTGCACTCAGCATTGAGTTCTATAAATTCAGTCAGTGAATTCTTCCCTATTTTGATAGATTTTTTTTTCTCCCAGTGTCACTATCTTGTTTTCATTTTTTTTCATTCAGTCAGGACTGATCTTTACTCTGTTATTAGTACCTTCTCTGGGTCAATTCTTTCTTCCTTTACTATTATCCAGTCCCATTTCCTTTGATATTTAATCTCCGTTGCTCCCTTACCTTTGCTTGTTAAATAGTGTAAAACCCAACATATTTACATCTCTCAAACAAAACACTGCAGATGTTGGAAATCTGAACTGAAACAAAAACTGCTGAAGAAACTTTTCACATCTGGCTGCATCAGTGGAGTTCACATTTTGAGTCGAGTATGACTCTTCAGACCTATCATGTTTCTTCAGCAAGTTTTGTTTTTAATCCATGTTTCCATTTGTCGTTAGTTCTGAAGAACAGTATTATTGGGTTTGAAATGTTAACTTTGTTTCTCTGTTTACAGATGCCTTCAGACTTGCTGAGTTTCTCCAGCACTTTCTCTTTTTACACAAACATAGCAACATGCACTCAGGGAAATGCCATTAATGCATTCACAAAGAAACACCAAGTACTGAACAAGTGAATATGTTGCTTGTGTATCAGGTCCCTCAGGTTCCAAAAGTAGGGATTAGAAATACATACGTTTGCATAATAATCTACTATCTGAAAACAAACAAGGCAATCATTATAAACAATGCAAAGTACCCTGTAAAGCTTATTGTGTAAATATAGGCACTCCTTCATCAAAATTATCCATTATGTCAAATGAGGGAAATCAAGAATAATCTACAAGTGAGTGCCTAATTAATTTCTGAGGTTTTTAAGCAGCTTCTCTTTTGAATATTTAACTTGACCGCCCTCATATAGAAACCTTTCTTTGTCTGGATTCAACAGGTTGAAGGATCCCACCCATCCTTTGGTATATCTTAACTTAGAAATTGAAAATACACATCTCAACTGCTGCCAAACATTGTTTAAACCAAATTATTATCAGTAAAAAAAAGAGAAAAGAAAGCCCCATCCGGACTTCCTCTGTTTCTTTTACAAAACGACAAATACATACCCAAACAACACTACTATTTATCATACTAAATTGTTCAGATTAGGTTAATTTGTCCACACAGTCTCTTGCCTTCTCCGAAGTGTCAAAGAGATATCTGGATCCATGTAAACTGATCTGAAGCACTGCCGGATACCTCAGAGAGTACTGGATCCCAAGCTCCCTCAGACCTCTCTTGACACCGTCATAAGATTTTCTTTTCTGGATCACCACTGCTGAGACGTCCTGGAAGAACACGATCATGGAGCCCTCATAGATTAGGGCCTTTGGATCCTTCCCCTGGATTCTGGAAGCTTTCATGATTCTCTCCTTATCTCTATAGTGATGGAACCGCACCATGAGATGACAAGGATGTTAACCCAAGCCCGATCTCCACGCCGTGACCTGGTGATCCCTCTCGATCTTCAAGCCTCTCATGCCAGCCTCCAGATAAGGAATTTCGGTAGCCAGTCCTCAATAAATTCCGTAGGCTGCTCACCTTCCTTACCCTCAGGTTGACCGATGATCTGAATATTTTTTACTCCTGCCCCTGTTCTCAAGATCATCCACTTGGTCACACAAATTACGGACATGCATCTCCAGGGCTTGGATCCTGTCCTTGGATGGACTGGGATCAGCTTCCACCACTGTGACTGTGTGCTCAACTACATCCAAACTCTTTCCCAGGTCTCCCAGCTGCTGTTCATGCTTCTGCAGCATGATAGAGATTGGAGCCAGCTTCTCTTCTATTTGTTTCCCCTACATCTCGCGAGATTTCGCGAGCTTGTTCACCAGGGCCTGGATGGTAATCAAGTCCAAGGATCCTGCAAGCTGAGCTGCAGGCCCGGCCTCAGATGCTCCTCCTTTTTTCGGCATTTCTGGATGGCAGGAAACGCAGGTAAGTTAACTTTTCAAAGTTTCTTGGAACTCCATGATCTTCCTAGAGTCCCAGGATATCACGATGATCCAGGTTGGGCGGGTTGAAGGTTCGTCTCGCTTATGCTGTGGTGCGATGCAATCCTCCTAGATCGACACCATCTTGGATCTCCCCCATCAACAGACTTTTAATTAGTAAGGAAATCAAAAGTTATGAGGGTAAGGCAAGAATGTTGAGGATTAGCAGATCAGTCATGATTTCATTGAATGGCAGAGCAAATTCGATGGGCCAAATGACCTGCTTTTGCTGCTACATCGTATGGCCTTATGATCTGAAACTGTATATGCTCCATGAATTGGTCTCCACCATATTAGAGCTAAATGCGTTTACCCAGTTTATATGTAAATTGATGATTATAGAATTCCCCTTTCTACATGCATCTTTAAATTCTTGAGTTATTCCGTGCCCTACATGACTACAGCTTGGTGGCCTGTAAACAACGTCTTGCTGTTTCTGAGTTTCACCTAAGCTGATTCTGTTCAGTGGGTTCTGCTATAATGCAATAGTTCTGTTCTCGTGCAATTCTGTGTTATAAGAAAATCACATAATAGCAGCACCATTTAAAGTAATGGGTCCAGAATCGCATTATAACCAATACATCTTTTAGATGTTCACGTTTTAGAAACTGTGGGTCCAACTTGTCAATCGCGTTATAGTGAATTTGCGTTAACGAAACACACATTAGAGCAGAACGGCCTGTACCTTGATCTTCTGATCCAAGATCTATTCTGACTAATGTATTGACCTCAACCTTTATTAGATTAGATTACATTACAGTGTGGAAACAGGCCCTTCGGCCCAACAAGTCCACACCGACCCGCCGAAGCGCAACCCACCCATACCCCCTACATTTACCCTTACCTAACACTACGGGCAATTTAGTATGGCCAATTCACCTGACCTGCACATCTTTGGACTGTGGGAGGAAACCGGAGCACCCGGAGGAAACCCATGCAGGCACGGGGAGAATGTGCAAACTCCACAAAGACAGTTGCCCGAGGGTGGAATCGAACCTGGGTTCCTGGTGCTGTGAGGCAGCAGTGCTAACCACTGAGCCATCGTGCCACTCTGTTCGTCTGAAGGCCACTGGCCCTGACACCATTCCTACAGTAACACTGAACACATGCTCCAGAACGTGTCATGTGCCTAGCCAAACTGTTCCAGCGCAGCAAGAATACTGAATTCTATCTGACAATGGGGATAATTATCCAGTATGCCCTGTACACTTAAATTGAAACAAATCTAACAATTTTTACCCCGTCATTGTACTCTCGGTCATCAGTAAGGTGATAGAGAGTGTTACCAACAGTGCTATCAGGCAGTAATTGCTTAGCTATAACCTGCTCACAGATGTTCAGTTTAAGTTCTGCCAAGACCACTCATCTCCTGATTTCATTACAGCCTTAATTCAAACATGGTTGAAGGAGTTGAATTTCACAGGGAAGGTTAAAATGACTGCATTCAACCAAATGTGACATCAAGGAACCTGAGCAAAACTGGACTCAATAGGTATCAAGGAAAACTCTTCTGGAAGAAGTCACAATTGGCACGAAGAAAGATGGTTGTGATGGTCAGAAGTCAGTTATCTCAGCTCCGAGACATCTTTGCACGAGGTCCTCAGGGTAGAAACTCTCTTTGCCCACCCATCAATGACCTTCCCCCCCCCCCCATCGTAAAGTTAGAAATGGGAATGTTTACTGATGACTGCACAATGTTTAGCATTATTTGTGACTCCATAAATACTGAAGCAGTCGATGTGCAAATGCAGCAAGGCCTGGACAATATCCAGGTTTGGGCTGCAAAGTGGTAAATAACATCTGCACCATACAAGTACCAGGCAATGTCTATTTGTAACAAGGCCATTTGTAGAATCTAACTATCATCCTTGATGTTCTGTTGCATTACCATCACAGAATCCCCCAACATCAACATCATGTCATTGGTCAGAAACTGATCTGAGCTATCCATAGATATTATGTGGTTATAAAGCAGGTCAGGGGCTAGGAATGATACAATGAGTAACTTACCTCCTGATGTCTCAAACCCATCCATCATCTAGAAGACACAAATGTGGCCTGTGATGGAACACACCTGTTTGACTGGATGTGTGCAGCTCTGACAAACTTAAGAAGTTTGACATCATGTAGGACAAAGCAACCCATTTAATTGGCACCACATCCAAGGTGACAGCAGTGGAGCAGCAGCGTTTGGACCCGAATCCTGAGTTCGTGATTCATCCGCTTCTGTCTGCCTTTCTATGTTTTCCCCTTTTTTCCTCTTTCTTTTACTTTTACTGTTTCTTTTTTCCCTTTTTTGGCAGGAGAGGTTTCTTTCCGGAGTGTTGGCAGCAGAACTCTCTTTGCTGAAATGGTGGTGCCAGGAGGTGGCAGTCGCAGCAACTTAAGCCAGAAGAGGCACCTGCTGTTTTGGTGGTGTGGGCTCAGTGTCAAGT
The DNA here is from genome assembly GCF_037043375.1 of Chiloscyllium plagiosum. NCBI lineage: Eukaryota > Metazoa > Chordata > Chondrichthyes > Orectolobiformes > Hemiscylliidae > Chiloscyllium > Chiloscyllium plagiosum. The sequence continues at coordinate 73,418,484 of NW_028270140.1, forward strand.
TTGAGCCCACTTTGGGACCCGGCTGCTTCAGTGGTGGCTGCGTAGCTGCATTTTGCCTAGCACAGACTCATGGTGACATCATTGGTGGAGGCAAGATGGTGCTGAAGAATGGCAACACGATTCCAGCGCCAGTGGTGCTGCCCCAGGCCACGGCTTGGCCCTGATACATGATGGTGAAGCTGGTGGCATTCTGGCTGTGGTGGCGTGAAGGGTCTCAGAGCACCTGTCTGTTTGCAGACTGAGGGATAGACTTTGTGGCTTTGCTTTTCTGGTTGCCAGGACTCGTGGTGGAGTGATCGAGACGTTTCATTTTATTTCTACTCCTGCTTATAATTCTTTGTTTTATGTACTAAATGGTGCTGGACAATGACGACTTTGTACACTTTTCACTGTACTCCTGTACTCAACTGCACATGACAATAATATCTAAATCTAAAATTAAATCTAAACATTCATTCCTTCCAATACTAATGCTCAGTAGTAGCCAGGGTATACTATCTATAACATGCACTGCAGAAATTCCCCATTATTGGTGGGAATCACTCACTAATGAGCATGGTTGAAATTCTGTGTCACTGGTCATGAGTTCTATAGGTCCTTGTGTGGCTAATGTGCCTGATCCTAGAGCGCATTTCCAACTAGAGATTTGGTAGTTAGTTCCAAGAAGTGGAAATGGTCCTTGTCATTAAGATTGTTGGCATTCTTTTCTCTGGTTCCTTTTCTATACTTCTTGCTGACTGGTATCCTCAAAAAATTGTATCCTTCATACAGGAGTTTTCTTCAAGTTAGTTTCTTCCGAACAAGGGTCTCCCATACATTAACAAAAGTGTTGTATTTTTTGAGGGAAGTCTTCAAGGAGTCTTTGAAACACTTTTTGTTTTATCCTCCTCTCATTCAAGTGCCTTCCTTAAGCTGGGTGAGGAAGATTTACTTTGGTAGTCGGAACTTAGGCATCCTAAGCAAGTGGCTGGCCCAATGGATTTGGCTTTGGATGATTCTGGTCTTGATGCTGGAGCTATTAGCTGCTTTAAGATATGCTTGTCCTGTCAACTGATGCAGATAATCTGTCTCAAACATCATTTATGGTATTTCTGCAGAGTCTTGAGATTGCATCTATGCATAGTCTAAGTTTTGGAGCCATTTGAAGATACAGAAGGATGACTAAGATGAGTAGTGGGCAGTTCTGGGACTTCAAAGAGGCATATAAGCATATAGTGCCATGCACACCAAAGACTACCAGGATGGGGCTTTCTTTTCTCTTTTTTTTTTACTATTGATAATAATTTGGTTTAAATAATGTTTGGCAGCAGTTGAGATGTGCGTTTTCAATTTCTAAGTTAAGATATACCAAAGGATGGGTGGCGTATTCACCCCTTTGTTTCTTTATTCATATTGCTATTCTATGGTGTGTTTACTTTCTTTTCTACTTGTGTTCAGGGTGCGGCTCTAGCTAGGAGAAGGGAAAATGGATAGCTGCCTATTTTTGGGCAGTTTGGGATGGGTAGTTGCCCCCTCTGGGCAGGGGGTGGGTTCCCCTATTCAGCACCATTAGCGCTTTATATATTGTTTTTTTTGGTTTTTGTTGTTTTTAATAGTTTTGTAGGTTTGTTAAATGTAGTGGTTTAGTTTATGTAGTTTTTATGTTCGATAGATCTGGTGACACTAAGGTTCAGCGATTGGTGGTTCGAGTTCCTCCTCTCTGGAATTTAAATGTTACTGCAGAAAGGTATGGCTAATGACTTGATTAAATGGTGTACCTGGAATATCGAGGGAAGTCACTCACCAATTAAGAGGAAGAAGGTACTTCTGAGTCTTAGAAAGAAGGTGGATATTGCTTTGTTACAGGAGACACACTTGGATGATAGGGAGCATTTGAGATTATGACAGAATGGCTTTAATTGAGTTTATTTTTCATCATTTAATACCAGAAGTAGGGGAGTGGTTATATCGATTAGGAAGAATCTCCCATTTAAGTTACTTGAGTGTGTTAAAGACACACACAGGAGGTTTGTAATTCTTAAAGCTTTGATAAATGGGGAAGAATATGTTTTAAATGTTTATTGCCCTCCAGCTTATCCCTTTCTGGTAGATGCATTTTCTAAAGTGATCAGTCTCGAGTCCTGGCACATCATTATAGGGAGAGATTTTAACTGACTCATGGATCCCACAGTAGACAGGTTGCCCAAAGGTCCCTTGATACCCTCTGTACAAACTAAACAATTAGTGGATCTTTGTGTGGAGTTAGGATTGGTGGCCGTCTGGAGGCGTCTCCACCCGACAGGGATTTTACATTTTTCTCCAATGCATACAGATGCCACACCAGGATTGATTTTTTTCTCTCTCTCTGACCCCTGTGGCAACCCCGGACTTGGTGGCATCTTGTATGATTGGTAATATTACCATCTCTGATCATGCCCCAGTGTACCTTATGGTTAAGATTAAGGACATTACAGTGAGTTCGAGGCACTGGCAAATAGATCCCTTTATCCTCAAGGATAATAAGTTTGTGGAGTATTTTTCTAGGGGATTTCGGGCATTCCTACACATTAACTCAGGCTTGCCTAGTAGTCCATCCGCTCTTTGGGAAACTGCCAAAGCCTATGCCAGGAGTTAGTTATTTCCTACTCCGCCAATAGGAGGTGGCAGAACTGTGAGCAGCAACGTCTCCTTGAAGCATGGTTGAAGGCAACCGAGAAGGCCTACTTTGACAGACCCTCACTGGCTAAACTACAGAGGATGCGGTCTGCATTGAATTCCTGCTCATGCAGACGGCAAAGAAGGATCTTGCTTTTGCAAAGCAAAGGTTATACGAGCATGGTGACAAGCCAGGCAAATACTTAGCATATCTTGTTAGGAAAAGGAGTGCCCCACAAGCCATTACGGCGATTAGGGAAGGATCTGGGAACCCAACATGCGACTCTAAAAAGATTAATGCGGCACTTCAGAGATTTTACTCTAAGTTATACCAATCTGAGGGTTGTGAGGAGGGCTGGCCAAAATGGAATTTTTTTAAGGATCTGTAGCTCCTGGGCGTGACCCCCGAACAAGCAGCTTCAGAGTGGAAAGGTGCCCGGTCCTGATGGACTTCCCAGCAAATTCAATAAGGAATTTATAAACATTGTCAGGCCCGATGCTCAATATATTTAATGATTCATACAGTCATGCTTGTCTCCCACCATCTCTGAGAGAGGCCAATATTTCACTCTTTCTTAGAAAAGGGAGGTCCCGGAGGGCTGTGTTGTATAGACCCATTTCACTCTTAAATGTGGACTTTAAAATCCTCTCTAAGACTCTCGCGTTATGGGTGGAGACTGTGTTACCTTCTATTGTTACAGAGGATCAGACGGGCTTCATGAAGGGCCGTAGACCCTCCTATAATGTTAGGAGGCTACTTAATGTAATTCAAGCCTATCAACAACAGTCATTACAGAAACTGGTGATTTCTCTAGATGCAGAGAAGGCATTGGACCAAGTTGAATGGTTGTATCTATTTAATACTCTGTAGCGTTTGACTTGGGCGAGGCCTTTATAAGATGGGTAAAGATTCTCTACAGTGGCCCTCTCGCAGCAGTCATCACCAATGGGGTGCGATCAAGCAATTTTAACATTTTTAGGGGCAGTTCCAGAAGTGGGGTCAAAATTGCATAAGATTTCGTTATATGCGGACGATGTCCTAATTTTTTGTCAAATCCAGCAATTTCAGTGCCTCTCCTGATACAATGCATCTGCACATTTGTGTCCTTTTCAGGGTACAATAGTAATTTTGCGAAATCGGAAGTTATGTCTATGGGAAGTCTTAGGAAGGAGCTAGGTCTTGAGGGCGAATATCGATTCCCATTTAAATGATCACAGGGGGGTTTATTTGGGCATATTCATTACTCCAGGTCTGGATCGGCTGTTCAAAGCCAATTTTGCTCAATTATTTGACAAAATCAAACAAGACCTTCAAAGATAGGAGGCACTTCCAGTCTCGTGGTTGGGTCGGATAGCGCTTATTAAGATGAATATTCTCCCCTATTTGCTATACGGATGCTCCCCAACTTTCAATAAACAAACATTCAGGAGACTGGAGCTGGTTCAGCTCCTTTATTTGGCATCATAAGCGATCCCTCATTAAATTAGCTAAAGTGCAACTGCCTCACAGATTGAGGGGAGTGGACCTTCCGGACATTAAAAATTACCAATTAAGCTCGCTTTTATCCTAAGTGAATGATTGGGCTTGTGGGGGATTCTCTTTCAATATAGTTAGATATCAAAGTCTCCCAGGCAAGTTGCCCCCTTACTAGCTCGCTGTTTTTAGACAAAATGAGGACAGTTAGGGAATATTGACATAACCTAATCATTATTAATACTGTCAAAGCATGGAGGGCAATTCGGCAGAGGGAAGGCAATATTGGCAAAACATCTTATTTTACACCTTTAGTGGGTATGCCGGGATTTCAACCGGGGATGATAGACTCAGGATTTCAATCCTATAGATAAAAATAGCTGGAAAAGCTCAGCAGATCTGGTAGCATCTATGAAGAGAAACCATAGTTAATGTTTCAGGTTGAGTGACCCATCCTCTGCCAGACCTGCTCAGTCTATAATATTCTTCAGAACAAATAGCATGCCCTCACTTCCCTTGTTGATTGGATATCTCAATTTTCCCAACCACTTTGCTAATGATCCTGCTACCAGAATGAGGGACAAAATAAACATTAGACCAGCCGCTCAATGAGAAGAACTTAAAGAGAGTTTATCTGCTTACATTAATTTTTATAATAGGATACTCAAAAAAGTTGACGCTCTGCAAGCTTGAGTGTATGATTTAGGATTTTATTAATCAGCATAAGAAAAAATGTAACAAATTCAGTAAATTTTACAAGTCTTTCATAATGCAACATTTACACTTTCCAAAATAGAAGAGCAGTTGCATCACTTAAAAATTTCAAATGAATCATTATACAATGTATCAATTGAATGAATATTTCAGAATATTTGATTCTGTTTTAGATTTCATAAAATATTCATCAGCAGTCTTTTGTGCATTTTCATTCCCTCCTACCGTGAACAAAGAAGCATCATTATCAACAGCAACAAGACAATTAACTTGTTTTTTAAAAAAAATCTTTGTTAAAAGATGCCTTTGTTATTCTTTCACTTTAATGACTTGTCTGCTGCTCTGTTAGATGCGTCTGAAGCAATGGGCTGTTCAGCCACCGAAAGGCTTAGCAATTTCTCTGGAACCTGAACCACCACATATTCTTGGGGTTGACCATTCCTCCTGGATGAATATTGCTTGCTAGTTCGATGTTCATTAGAACCAACTGCTTCTTCAGATTTCGGAAGTTTGTTCTCTGAGTTCTGGTGGCTACATTTTGAGTTTTTGGACTTGGATTCAAATGATTGATTTTCAAGTTGAACAGCAATATTTGTGGAAGCATTAAGAATTTGTGTAGTATCAGACTGATTGTGAGAGGCTTGATCTCCAGCAAACAACTGTTAACATATCAGAACAGAAAATGAAAAAAACTACAAGAGAGTGCCCAATTCATATCCTGTTTTGATGACTGTCAAAGTTTAAATAATTGTTAATTTGTTGATCTTAAGACTACAAATGTTTAACCTCACTCCAACTCCCAAAATTTCCTTAACTTTACTTTATCTACAACAGCTATCATTACTCCTGCCAGCTTTGCTGTGGATATGTGCTTAGAAGGAATAAATGATCAACAATAACTCTACAGTCTGAACCTAATTCATTTGTCGGTGCTGTGTGAAATCACTGAGAACAGCTGTAGTAATGGCTGCAATGCCATAAGAAATGCAAGTTCTTATTACTATATTTTAAGATATTTATTTGATTTCATTTATTGCCACAATTAGGACAATACAGATGATACAGACAATCAAAATTCTGCACATTTTGTGAAAAACGTTGTATTGTCTCGACTATTATGCGTCAGCAGTTTGGAATTCATAACTCTCCCAATTAACTACAAACTTCAATGTGTTTTTTTTTAAATTGGAACTGAAACAAATACTGAATGTGGAAGATCACTGTTAGGGATCTTCGCCTTTGAGCTAGTAACACAGCAGAACATATTATGACAATCATTTCAACCGCATGTTGCCATAAGAAAATGTTCAGACAAACCAAAATTAAGTAACTGACATACTGGGGATTTGTCCATCAAAATACATTAGTGAAGGATACCTCAATTGATCAATTTGTTAGTTTGAAAGAGTTGAAAACTTGTACATTAGAGTTCAGCTATGAAATCATTGGATACAAAGTTAATTCAAAATCTAAGTGAAGCTAATATTGTTTTGCAACAGAAACAGAAAATACTGGTGTTTCATACCAGATAAGTACCTTCCTGAACAGTGACAAAGACAAGCTAACATTAACAAATACACTCCATATATGATTTGGTCAGCACTGAAGAGCCCTACAAACTTCTAAAGTCCGAAGATCCCTGCTCTCTACTTAATTATTAATTCATTAGGGTGAACTGTAGCTGTATTCAGTGCCTCTAGTTAAGTGAAAGGAAAAAAATATCATTGACCATGATCTGATGACCGAAAAATTTGTGCTTTTGGCAGTCAAGCTCAGGTGTAAGGTCTTTTCAGTAAACTGGCCCACCAATATTCACTGTCACATCTTATACAGAAGTAACAGCCATGTGTTAGATACGTAATGGTAGCAGAGGAGAAAGTCAGGACTGCAGATGCTGGAGATCAAAGTCAAGTGTGTGGTGCTGGAAAAGCATAACATGTCAGGCAGCATCTGAGGGGCAGGAGAATCGACCTTTTGGATAAAATCCCTTCATCAGGGATGAAGGATTTATGCCCAAAACATCAATTCTCCTCCTCCTCGGATGCTGCCTGACCTGCTGTGCTTTTCCAGCACCACACTCTCAATAATGGTAGCAGACCTTGTAAAGCAACCGCTTTAGCATTCAGTCAATGTCATGAGAAACAAAGAGGAAGAAAATATTGGTAGCAAAAATCAACAAAACCAAACTATTGGTAAATTTAATTAACCGTTATTTCAATTTACAGCTGCTTGCACATCTTGTAGCATTTCCAGAAATTAGCACAAAAGGAAGCCAGTCCATCCATTCTGCCAGACTAAATCGTTGAAGCTACTCCTCAAAATATCAGAGTACAGAAGAGGTCCTTCAGCCCATCATGTCTGTGCCATCCATTACACTAAATTTACAATAGTCCCACTTTCCAGCACTAGCTCATAGCCTTGAATGATATGACATTTCAAGTGCTCATTCAAGGATTTTCCTTTCAGCCCACTCTGCTGAAAAAAAAAGCTTATCCAGCTTCTTTTCATAGCTAATGTGCTCCATTCCTGGCAAGATCCTGGAGAATCATTGAGTACTCATTTGTCTTGTTTCTTCTTCCACGTGAATCATCTCACTCATTTCAGGGTTAAATTCCATCTGCTCATCTGATTATATCCTCCAAGAATTCAAGACCTTTTACCTCACTCTCACCCACCGAACCAATCTTTGCATTATCCCCCAACTATTTATCATATCCCCCATAGTCTCATTTATGTTATGTATTTATATCATGAACAATAAGGGACCCACCACTGATCACAATGGCTGCCACTGAACCCTGGCCTCCAATCATAAAAATAACCTCTACCACGACCCTCTCTCTCCTGCTACTAAGATAATATGGATCCCATATGCTTTTACCTTCTTTATCAGTCTCCCATGTGGGACTTTGTCAAAGACTTTGCTGAAATCTACATAAACTAAATCAACTCCACTACCCTCATCTACACACTTGGTCACCTCTTTGAAAAATTCAACCAGATTTGTGAGGCATAACCTGCCTTTGACAAAACCAAATTGGTTATCCCTGATCAAGCTCTCCTCTAAATGGAGATTATTCCTTTCCTTCAGAATTCTCAGTGTTGTCAATAGTTTTAAATCTTCAGTAGAATCTTAAGGGTCAAGAAACATGGATGATGGTAAAATTTGTGGCAGAGTTGGACAGGAAGTCCAACAAGACTGTTCTCAACATCAGGACTAGCTTGCTGCATTTTCATTCCTTTCCTGAGCGATGGGGCATGTTCCTCATTAGGCTGTAATAATTTCCCAACAGCTTATAGCCTGCTCAATGCCTTTTAATGCCACAATTGCCTCATTAATACTGAGCTTCCCATCTTACCAGACTCAACAAACAAGCTAGATGTTGAATTTTTGACATGGAAGTCAGAATGGGTACTTGGTGGCTTCAGTTTGCTGCTGGCTGTGACCAGCATTCACATTGTTCAGCACCAAACAACATTTCACAGCATGACACATGGCAAACAGGCCCTTCACCCACAGATACTGGCATCTGACACTTGTCAAAGCCTCACACCCATCTTGGCACTTCTATGATACATTTGTGCAAGACGCTTAGGAAGTACACTCTTGAAATTAAAAGCTGCAGTAAAGACAAGCACCCATAGCATAGACTGGACCAGGCTGTATCTCAGAGTGCTCACTTAGCACTCGCTCAGTTAGTGCCTACCGATTTGCTTCCAGCATCCAGGCCTTGCTTTGCTTTGTTGACTAGTGCAGTCACACAACCAGGCAGCTTGCCTTGCTGGTCAGCTGCCATCAATCAAGCCAGTGTACACCTTGCTGTATGTTACTGAACTACATCAATCTCACACCTGCACTACGTGCCAGAAGCTCAGGCAGCAAACACACTGCATATACCGTAAACAAATAGCCATGTTTCAATGTCTTATGGGAGTATTCCTGACCAAAATCTATGGAGTCACTGCCAGTGAGGTATTCCTGGCACAATAAGTCAAGGGCAATCTCCAGTACAAGTTAGGGGTTTGGCCGTAGGTGGCTGTTCTCAGTCAAGTGGCTCATACCTCTGGAGTTTGGGGAATGGGTCAAGTCAGTCCTGGGGCTCTATAGTGGCCAATTCAACAGTGAGCTAACATAGTTGGAGAGATGCACAGAGATTAGTCAGGGATCTGGGCATTTATCATCCAGGGCTGTGTAGTCAAGTTGCCCAAGGGTGTAGCTCATGTATGATCAGGTCTGTCCACAGAAACTAAAGGGAAAGAGGATTGGCGTGTTCAAGAGGTTCTGTTGCCATTGGATTGGGGACTGCAAGCTGGGGGAGTTCCCTGTGGAGGGAGGGTGACAACTGCAAAGACTCAATAGTATCCGTAAAATGAGGAAAACATGGTTTAGCACGATGGAAATGCGGTCATGTGGGAGGCAGGTTTGTCCACGGTGAGAAGCACACGTGTGTGTGTGTGAGTGCGTGAGAGTGTGTGTGCTTGTGAGTGAGTGAGTGAGTGAGTGAGTGAGTGAGTGTGTGTGCTTGTGAGTGAGTGAGTGAGTGAGTGAGTGAGTGAGTGAGCGAGTGAGCGAGTGAGCGAGAGAGCGAGAGAGCGAGAGAGCGAGAGAGCGAGAGAGCGAGAGAGCGAGAGAGCGAGAGAGCGAGAGAGCGAGAGAGCGAGAGAGCGAGAGAGCGAGAGAGCGAGAGAGCGAGAGAGCGAGAGAGCGAGTCTTGCATCACTGCTGGCCGTTTCTCTACAATGTCAATAGTGCACTGATCTGAGTTGAAACTTTGGTTCAGGTTTTAGAGTTTTGCAGCGTGACCTCCTCTGTCTGTCATCCAGAAAGAGGATGCCACTCTTTTGCACTGTCCCTCAACCAGGACCTCCAGCTCCCTGTCAAAGAATCACAGTTTCATCTTCCACTTCTCAGGCATGTTCAGATTCTGTCATTTACCAAGCAGGGCAACTTCTGAACTCCAGTGCACACTGGGTGCACATGAGTTTTTTAAAAGATGGTTTGGGCACCCGGTAGGTTTGTCTTTTGGCAGATAACTGGTCAGTGACAAGTTGTCCCAGGAATGGAGCACGCTAAGATGAGGAAAGAGTTGGGCGGGAAAGATACCAAATGCTGAGGTAGGTGGTTGACAAGATGGATTTGATAAGATACGATGAGAAATCTCACCAGGCTTTGTATTTGGAATTCCTCAAAAACAAAAAACTGACACAGCTTGCACAGTCAAAAAAGGTAAGACTCAGATCCTAGTCTTCGGTTACTAACCCTTCTACAAATGGAAATTGCATCCAATACTAACATTATCAAGCTTTTCATAATTTTGTAAAACTCTTGATTTACTCTGCTCGAAGAAAAACATTAAGCTATTTATTTGCATATTAATTAGCGAGGAATCATAGACAGGGACAACATGAAGTCATGTAAACCTGTTTTAAAAATGAGCATTTCACTCCTCTATTAAGAAAAAAAAAGTACTTTTAAAACTCCTCAGAGTTACAGCACCCGCTGTTCTTTTGGTTTTTATTGGTTACATTTTCATTTTTGGGGATTTCTTTTCCATTCTCACTAAATCCTTTACTAGGTGTTGCAGTTACACACTAACAATTCTTCGGTGTTTGTGATGCATTTTGTTTTCTTCTGATAAATATGTAGCACAAATGCTAACAATTGTATGCGTATATATACATTATTAAATTTTGTAACTCGAAAATAAGATTTTCATCATTATTGGTGAACAAAACTCCCATAATTTGGGGCAACACTGTGGCTCAGTGGTTAGCACTGCTGACTCGGATTCGGTTCCAGCCTCAGATGACGGTGTGTGTAGTTTGCACATTCTCCCAGTGTCAAAAGTGTATTAATCAAAGCAAGTTGAGCTGTGTTGCTTAGCAATTACGGATGAATTTACATCAATAAGTACAGCTTTTCAATGAAATGATGTGACAACATTAGCAATCAATTGCCTAAAGATTAGTTAAGTACCAACCAATGTTAAATGAATGTGCCTAAATGAATGAGGGAGGGGCCCTCTTGTGGCACTGTGGTAACTGTCCCTACCCAAAACTGCGAGTCCCACATTAAATTCCGACCTGCTCCAGAGAAGTGTAATAATATCTATGAATAGATTTATTGAAAAAAAAAGGATAAATAAAAAAAACTTTAAAAAATAATAAATTAGGGTACAATAACAAACAATACAATGTTTAAAAGACATTTGGATAAGTACATGACTAGGAAAGATTTAGATGGATATGGGCCAACAGCAGGCAGCATCCGAGGAGCTTCGAAATCGATGTTTCGGGCAAAAGCCCTTCATCAGGAAGAAGGGCTTTTGCCCGAAACGTCGATTTCGAAGCTCCTCGGATGCTGCCTGAATTGCTGTGCTCTTCCAGCACCACTAATCCAGAATCTGGTTTCCAGCATCTGCAGTCATTGTTTTTACCTCATGGGCCAACAGCAGGCAGATAGGACTAGTTTAGTTAGGGATCATGGTCGGTGTGGACTAGTTGAACCGAAGGGTTTGTTTCCATGCTGTATGATTCTATGGCACTAATTCGTTATTGGAACAATGTATTTTATAAAAAATAATCTGTTTCATTTATAACTGACAGCTATCAATCAAGTTTATATTACTGCAAATGTTCTTTTAATCTGTTAGTTGACAATTATTTTGACTGAAAGATATCCTTCAACAAATACTACCAGAACAGATAAACTATGTATTTATTTAAATGCCTTTTATAAGCTCTTAATGTGTACAAATTGATCACTGTTTACCTATGGAATGTAATTAATTTGTTTGAAGCATATTAAGCACAAAAGATTCTATGTACTTCTCAGTGTTTCCTTTAAAAATTATAAACTTTATTCACCTGTATAACATGTGGTGTTTCCTGAAGTATTTTCTCTTTGGTTGATTCATCTTGTCCTTTCTGACCATTTCCAACTGTGGATGATAACTGAGGTTGTCCAACAGGACCAAAGTCTGATTGGTCTATTCCAGCCATGCTGGCCAATTTCCCAAGACTGCAAAATATTTATATATACAGTGGTGGGATAAAGTGCAAGACAACTTATTAAAACATTTTCTCTTGTAGCTAAAGGGACTTCAGGGCAGAACACAAATCACTGACAGAACACCAATCATGTTTTTCTTGTATCTATGAGAGACATTTAACTTAATAAAGTTCTTGCAAAGTGTGTGCAGGCTTAGGAAAGAAAATGACAGTGTACAAAGGAGAAATGTTAAAGAAAGGCTCACTGCTTAAGGAAGAAGTTGCACAAATTATTGAAGGTAGCAGGACAGACAGAGAGAGCAGTAAATAAAGCATGGTTTTCCCGGCTTTACTAACAGAGGCATACAGTACCAGAAGAAAGAGGTGATATGAAATGAGACACTTGTTAAACCTCAGCTGAAGTATAGCATACAGTTGTGAGTGCGAAATTGTAGGAAAATTGTTAATGCATTAGAGAGAGTGCAAAAGTGATTTACAAGAATGCCTCCAGGAAATTAGGAACTTCAGTTATGAGGATATATTTAAGAAGTTTGGACTGTTCTACTTGAAGAGAACACGACTGAGTGGAGATTTGATTTTACATCGTAAGTGAGCAAGATAAAGAAAAGCTGTTCCCAGTCATAAAAGGAACAAGAATGCAAACATGGATTTAAAGTAAAATGCCAAAGTAAAAAAAATTCACTCAGCAAGTAGTTAGGGTATGGAATTCACACCCGGGAATGGAGGTGGAGGCAGGTTCAGTTGAGGCAGATGGATGAAAGAATGAATTGGATAAAGGAATTATGGAAAATAGAAAATTTTCATCAGTCCTATGTTCAGGCAACAAAAACACAGCATTATATTGGTTTCCTTTCTTTTTTCATAAAAACTCTTACTTTATTCCAGATTTATTGCAATCAATGAGGGTTTAAGTGTTGTTTGCTAATAAAACGGAAGATTGAAAATGGCCATTAATTTGAACCTTTAGGTCAAAAAGAACAAAGCTTCAAAATTTATTTTTGTCATTCTCAGAAGAATTATTTGCACCTGTAATTGTAATGCCTGAAATGTGAAAGAGAAACAAAAGTACCTATGTATCATATATATTAGTGAAATTCTTAAGACTTGTTATCACTAATGGGAAGAATAAGTTGTTTTATATTTTGTAAATTACAAAGTATTTTCTGCTACTAAGGGGGAGAGGAGTTATTGTATGACTGTTCAGTAAAGCTTCTAGTTATTTCGACCTATTACAGTCTGTAAGAAATTAGTATGATGTTCTGTTTAAGAATGATCAACTATAAGCGCATTTTCAAAAGTCAGAATTGCCTTATGCTCGTGAGAAAGCAAGGTCATGGGTTTAAATTTTTGTTGTTGTTATTATGGTTAAGGCTAACACAAAAGTTGTGGTCAAGAAACACACTTTCATGGTATAACAAATGTTCATGAAGATATTGAAGCGAATTGGTTTGTTTTGAAATTAGCTTAGTATCTTAGTACTTTAAGGCTTACTTTTTAAACAGTACATAACAGATGTTTACTCCAAGTAGCACTTTCAAATTAGGTTTTATAAACAGTCTTGTGGTTATTTTGTCCGTTGATATACAATCAATTGAATGTATTACATTGTTTCTTATGTGTGTTTTTGTTACTTCACTTTTTATATACTTGTTATCCCATTGTGGTGGGCTTTTATTTAATATGTACAAACTGCATATTTTTTATGTAGGTGCAACTTTACTCTGCTAAACCTGTTTCAAGCACCAGAGTTATGGTGAAGTCAGTTATCACCAAAAAAGTCTTTCAGTCAAAAGATACTGATAGGTTTTAGAATTTTCCCGAGAACTAAGATGTATCAATTAGGCATTTGTGATGATATTAAATCACTAGAATGTGACTTTACATACACCACATAGACACAAATTGTTCTAATTGTGTCACATTAAACATCTATGGAGTTAGTAAGGTAATAAGTACAAGCTGTCATAAAAAGGATTTGACTGACATTTGAAATAATAATATCAGAAAAAAGCAGGGCGTGATATGAGTAAGATAACCATCACTTTTAAAGAAACCCATTAGGAGTTGGGCACACATTACCTAGCCAATCTGAGACTGATCATGTGATGTTCATGCCAGCCAATTAGATTGCAAACTACATCTGATCACACATGGGGGAAGTAGTTAGCAAGAATTAATAAGCAATGACACTGGTACAGTGCACAGAACAAAAGACCGAAGATAGAAGGAACACTTCATTCAACAGAAAGGAACAGGCGAGGTGTGGCCAATCAACCAGAAACCATGAGGTGGGATTCCATTGTGAATTGACAAATCCATTGCTTTTATTAAGTATCATTTCTTTTGCACTTATTTGATAACGTTAAATTATGTGAAACTTATTCAAACATACTCATACCAAGAGTAGACCTGCATTTAGTCAAATTTAAACAATCTTGAGATTCTTTCTCAAAATTGGTCTTTTATTGTAATTGACTTATGTCTCACAATTAAAGTTGAGTTGAATGTTCCAAATCTCACATTATTAAAGTTTATTAAAATGTTAAACAAGTACATAGAGGGTCAGAATATAAAAAATGCAGTCGTTCATACTCAACCCTACTTTTGAGAACACTCACTTTCTTTTATAAAGCGGAAGGTCAGTCAGGGGTTATGAATATTCAGCCTTCTGTGCCAATTAATGTATCACAATGTTATTGTAGGCATTTGTGAAATGCATTTCCATGGCAAACAAGATTATTGGTCATATAGCAACATTTTAAATTTCAGCCAACTTTATAAAGCAGAAAGGAAATACAGAAAGAGACATGTACAACAACTTACCCAGCATCTTTTAAGAGATCTAAAAAAGCATGAAATTTCTTGAAAGAGGCTTCAATGCTTTCTAGTACTCCTTCATCCTCAAGGATCGTACTTGTGGTAGATTGCGCTTGCAGAGCATCAGACAGAGAAAGATTGATTTTTCGAAGCTGGGCATTTTCAACTTCAAGCTGTCAAAGGTAAGCAGATCACAAGAACTATTTTGTATTAATTGCTTAGTATATTCTATTTCTGATTCACAATATTAACAAAACATTTACTTGTTTCACTCTTGAAGTTTAAGCGAAGTCAACAGTATAAACTTACTTCATATGGACATTGATGTTGTTGTATGATCCAGGTAATGAGGTTAGCATTGAAGCAAACTCTAAGCTAAATCCTTAAGAAAAGGGGTGAATTGGTAAAGCAGCAGTTCCAATGTTCCCAATATATTTTTCAAGTTCTAAAATTCACAGGCCAATGAACATCTTTTTTTCTTGCAGATGTTAAAAAAGTAATTTAAACCAATGTTGAAAGATTGAACACATGGGGCTAAATCTTGGCGGGGCAATAAACCTTAGCTGAAAATGTGTTGCTGGAAAAGCGCAGCAGATCAGGCAGCATCAAGGGAACAGGAGAATCGACGTTTCGGGCATAAGCCCTTCTTCAGGAATGAGGAAAGTTTGTCCAGCAGGCGAAGATAAAAGGTAGGGAGGAGGGACTTGGGGGAGGGGCGTCGGAAATGTGATAGGTGGAAAGAGGTCAAGGTGAGGGTGATAGGTCAGACTGGGGTGGGGGCGGAGAGGTCGGGAAGAAGATTGCAGGTTAGGAAGGCGGTGCTGAGTTCGATGGATTTGACTGAGACAAGGTGGGGGGAGGGGAAATGAGGAAACTGGTGAAATCCGAGTTCATCCCTTGTGGTTGGAGGGTTCCTAGGCGCAAGATGAGGCGCTCTTCCTCCAACCGTCGTGTTGTTGTGGTCTAGCGATGGAGGAGTCCAAAGACCTGCATATCCTTGGTGGAGTGGGAGGGGGAGTTGAAGTGTTGAGCCACAGGGTGGTTGGGTTGGTTGGTCCGGGTGTCCCAGAGGTGTTCTCTGAAACGCTCCGCAAGTAGGTGGCCTGTCTCTCCAATATAGAGGAGGCCACATCGGGTGCAGAGGATGCAATAGATGATGTGTGTGCAGGTGAAACTGTGGCGGATATGGAAGTTTCCTTTGGGGCCTTGGAGGGAGGTGAGGGGGGAGGTGTGGGCGCAAGTCTTGTACCTCCTGCGGTTGCAGGGGAAGGTGCCGGGAGTGGAGGTTGGGTTGGTGGGGGATGTGGATCTGACGAGGGAGTCACGGAGGGAGTGGTCTTTACGGAATGCTGATAGGGGAGGGGAGGGAAATATATCCTTGGTGGTGGGGTCCGTTTGGAGGTGGCGGAAATGACGGCGGATGATGCGCTGTACATGGAGATTGGTGGGGTGGTAGGTGAGGTGGGGTTCTGTCCTGGTGGCGGTTGGAGGGGCGGGGCTCAAGGGCAACAACACGACGGTTGGAGGAAGAGCGCCTCATCTTCCGCCTAGGAACCCTCCAACCACAAGGGATGAACTCGGATTTCACCAGTTTCCTCATTTCCCCTCCTCCCACCTTGTCTCTGTCAAATCCATCGAACTCAGCACCGCCTTCCTAACCTGCAATCTTCTTCCTGACCTCTCCGCCCCCACCCCAGTCTGACCTATCACCCTCACCTTGACCTCTTTCCACCTATCACATTTCCGACACCCCTCCCCCAAGTCCCTCCTCCCTACCTTTTATCTTAGCCTGCTGGACAAACTTTCCTCATTCCTGAAGAAGGGCTTATGCCCGAAACGTCGATTCTCCTGTTCCCTGGATGCTACCTGACCTGCTGCGCTTTTCCAGCAACACATTTTCAGCTCTGATCTCCAGCATCTGCAGACCTCACTTTCTCCTCAATAAACCTTAGCAGTGACCTTACAAAAATCATTACATTGTGAAGGGGTGGACAGGGGCAGATGTAGAGAGAACATTTTCACTTGTGGGAGAATCTAAAACTAGGATCCATAGCACAAGATACCTATTAATAAATCCACTGGAGAATTCTGGAAAAATTGCTTCACAGAGTGTGGTCAGACTATGACATCGCCACCACAACAAGTGAGACAATAGCTTATTCCTTTCAAAGTGAGTCCAAATGAGGGTAAATCTAGGGTTCGGGCACATACAGTTCCAGACGATGTCAGTGACATAGACTTCCTATCTCAGTGTAGTAGCATATTATACACCAATTGTAAAAAGGTGTCACAATCATTATTATTCTCTCTATGACTTTAGCCAATAAAACATACAAACCTTGTAGAATAAACAAAAAAAATCAGACTAGCTAAGTACATCCAGTCATGAAGCAAGGTGAAATAACACCGCAAAGGCCAGTATCCCATCACCAAGTCACACTTTATTTACAGGTGCATAGTACAAAACACTGACTCAGCTTGCTTAGAGCCGGCTCCTAGAGCAAACAGAACCCTCAACACTCCTGTTTATATCAGAACTCCCTGACTGTACCAGGTTAACAGCCCCACCTAGGGCTGACTAGTAGATGACATTGGTACAGGTACAGGTAAATTTCTGACGAATGTGGAAGGATCCCTTGGGGCCTTGGACAGAAGTGAGGGTTTAGCACTTCCTGCAGTGGCAGGGAAAGGCACCAGGAGTGGGGTGTGGGCCTCATGATGGAGTCACGGAGGGAATGGTCGTTTTGGAATGCGGATAGGGGTGGGGAGGGAAATATATCTCTGGTGGTGGAGTCCGTTTGGAGGTGGCAAAATGGCAGAGGATGATGCGGTGTATGCAGAGATTGGTGGGGTGGAAGGTGAGGACCGGGGTTCTGCCCTTGTTGTGTTGGGAGGGGTGGGGTTCAAGGGCAGTGGTGAGTGGAAGTGGAGGAGATACCCTGGAGGGCAATGTTAACCACTTAGGAAGAGATGTTGTGATCGTGGAAGGTGGCGGCTATCTAGGACTTTCTGAGCTTGAACTGGTCATCCTGGGAACAGATGCGGCAGAGGTGGAAGAATTGGGAATAAGGGATAGTGTTTTTACAAGAGGTAGGGTGGGAGGAGGTGTAGTCCAGGTATCTGTGGGAGTCTGTGGTTTTGTAGTATATGTCTGTGGTTAGTCAGTCGCCAGAGGTCCACGAAGGGGAGGGAGATTTCCGAGATGGTCCAGGGGAATTTGAGATTGGGGTGGAAGGTGTTGGTAAAGTTGATGAACTGTTCAACCTCCTCATAGGAGCATAAGGCGGCGCCAATACAGTCAACGATGTAGCAGAGGAACAGGTGGGGGGTTTGTTCCCAGGATGACCAATTCCACCTCAAAGTCCCAGATGGCCTCCTTCTTCCACGATTGCAACATCCCTTCCATGTAGTTGACGATGCCCTCTAGCACATCTCCTCCACTTCACGGAACACTGCCCTCGAACCCAACCCCTCCAACACAAGGACAGAACGTTTCCCCCCGCCCCATCCCCATCCCACCAACCTCCACATACTTCCGCCACCTCCAAGCGGACCCCATTACCAGAGACATATTTCCCTCCCCACCTCTATCAGTGTTCTGAAGAGGCCATTCCCTCCGCGACTCCTTTGTCAGGTCCACACCACCCACCAGCCCACACTCCACTCCTGGTACCATTCACTGCCACCACAGGTAGTGCAAAACCTGTGCCCACACCAGTCGTCTCACTGCCATCCAAGGCCCCAAGGGATCCATTCACATCCATCAGAAATGTGCCTGTACCTCTACCAATGTCAGCTACTGCAACTGTTGCACCCGCTGTGCTCTCCTCTACATCGGGGACCCACAAGCCTCGTTCTTAATGAAGGGCTTATGCCCAAAACATCGATTCTCCTGCTCCTCAAATGCTGCCTAACCTGCTGTGCTTTTCCAGCACTACACTCGACTCTGAGCTCCAGCATCTGCAGTCCTCACTTTCTCCATTATAACCATGAGTTTGGTAATACAATTTTTTACATGTTGTGATTTGTTCACATATATAAACTTTGCAAATAATATTTAAAATGAAGACATAAAAGTACAATCAAATAAATGTGAAGAGCTCTTTTCCTCAAGCAGCTGAGGAAGTATAATTGATTTTAGCATCCAACTGATAAATTTCAGTCTTCTAGTCTGATTGTCATTGTCAGTATGGAGTAACAGTGATATAATCCTGGACATATGGACAGAAAAAAAACTATTGCTGAGAATTGTAAAGTAAGTTTCATTAGTTTACAAATAAAATTAAGTGATAATATTACACTTTTTAGATTCAAATACAAAGAAATGAAATTAAAAATCTGAACTATAGACTGAATACTAATAAGACACATGCAACTGTGGACTGAATATTATGAAGACACTCCTACAATTGTCACTTGATTCTGCTTAGATGAGTTGAACAGGGTTCATCACACAGTTCTAGCTCTTTGAAATGTGAGGCAATATGAAGGCATCATGCTACAAATGGAGAAGTTGCGGCCAATTTTGGTAAACTTCACCTGCTCACAATGTTCATTCATTATTTATATATAGTTTTGGTAGTCATGACTAAGTAAATTAAGGTCATGGATTTGAAATTCATTTGCTGTCTCATCTGGATCGAGCCCTGCTGACTATATTTCTCATCTTAAGGTTCTCTGGCAGTGGTAGTCTCCCTACCTCCGAATCAGAAGGCCCGAGTTTAAGTTCCACCTGTTGCAGAGGTGTGTAATATTGCACATCTGTAGCAAGTTGATTAAAAATATCTATACACAGTTTTGTAAGGCCAATTAATGATTTAGTAATTAAGGCAAAAAGCAATTTCCACTTTCTCATTCAACAAGATGAACATAAATTAATTGCAAGGCATACACAGGATGACAGAATAATACAGAAAAAAAGCACCTTGGTTCATCATTACCTCCATCAAACGAGCATCAGCTTTTGTCCGTGCTCTAATTTCTTCTTCCAGTCTTAGTCGACATTCTTTTAGTTCCACCTGTAAAAGTGTTAGACAACAGAAATGGATTCTTGCCAAGCTAAAGAGCTCGTTTTTGATCAAGTTTATAAAGTTCAAGGAATGTATGATTACAGAGATTAAAGTCCATTAGTTAATGATTTTGTTTCGAAGACATCAATGGAAGGTGAGAATTCAAATAGTAAAATGGAATGCTTGGGTTGCCTTACAGTTCGATACCGAAGACATAATATGGGCCTACACCTTCAAAGCATAAGTGTACTAAGAAGGGTAGACAACTCATTTGAACTCAAGAGACACCCACTGTATCTCAGTCACTTTAGTTGTACGATCCTACATTTGCTTAATTTATATAGTCCTTAATTTACACACAAGGTTAAACTTATTTGACTTTAATATCCTAATTTGATGTACTTAGTACAACTAAAAGATTTAAAATAAACACACAAAGCATCCGAGTTATTGAGTGGGCTTACTCTTCACAACAATTATAGTAGCAAATTTCTGTGTTAATGTTTAAGAGCTGCAAAATTGGTCTCTTAATCTATAAATATGCTGGGTTCCAAATTTTAGTTTGTTATTGAAAGGCATTATCAAAGCTCTACATTATATAAATGACAGTTTGGCAAATACTTTTCTTGTATTCAATTTAAAAATAAGTAATTTTAATATCTAAAAAGGTGTATGCTTAAATACATTAATTCTTACATTCTCATTTTCACATGCAGTATTACCTTTAATTGTTTATACTGCTTGGTTTTGAATGTCTCGTATGAATTTTCCATATCATTCATCTGCATTTCTGCCTTAGAAGTACAGATCACCGCTTCAGTTTCTGAAGATGATCCACTCTCCAACGTGATCTTTACTGGATTACTTGCCTGCAATCAAAACTAAACATTCATTTTATTGGAAGTAATTATTTCTATAATACATCACTAAAATACAGGTGATAATGGTGGAGGACCTAAATTCTGATTTTTATTTAGAACAATTTTTTTTCAGACTGGGTTGATTTAAACTCAGGTAACAAAAGTAGAATGGTGACTGTTCATTTACCATATCACCCATCTCATTATGAAATATTAATTGATGTAGAAAAACTACATATCTGTACAAACATTTTAAACTTTCAAATATTTTGCTTCAGCACTTCATTTCAGCCTAATAAGTGGGAAAGGTGAGGAAACAAATTCTGCTTTAAGAAATGTCAAATTACGATACAGTGTAATACAACAGTTATAAACACAACCATCCCTCTAACCTTCAATCAAATCCATTCCAAATCAACAAAGATTCTCTTTGCTGGCTTTTAATAGCCAAGGTTGCAATTAAGTAATGTTCAAGACAAAGTGAAATGTACTGTGATTATACCTGACTCAAGTTATGTCATGCTGTTTTTTCCTAGTACAAAGGCAAATATTTTAGTGAACGCAAGATCAAAGAAGATTAGCAACAACTGGAAACGCTGGCAAGATAACGGATCATATTTACCCTGTCATAATCAAACCAATAATTAAAATAATGACTAGATATGTAAAAGTGGAACAATTAAAACTGACCTTCCTTTTGAATAGAGGTTAAAGTGACGAAAGAAAATGTATGTGATTCACCCAACACGAATAATACAGAAGAAAATCAAACCAAATAGAAGAAAAAGAAACTGGAAAGATAGCATATTAATTAGGAATAAGTGTAAATTGCAGTCTCGCCAGCAAAGTCTGTTAGTATACCAGTTCTCTGTTACTTTCATCGGAGGCTGGACAAGCAAAGCAGATATTAAGTGCTATTGAGAAAATGGTCCCTTTGGATTGTTGAATGGGCGAGGGAGATGCATTTGGTGATCAGGCAGAGATTGAGATGGTAAAAAACTGGGTGATAGGTGAGACAAGGAGGAATGTCCTTTTGCCTCTGGAAAGGACATTTAAAATTTGTGTGGAAGATGATGAACTGAGCGGAGAAAGTAGGAAGGAGGATGGAAAGAATTATAAATCTTTCTGTGTAGAACATATGCATCACCTGCAAGGTGTACTGCAGCAACTCACTGCAGTTTTTCAACAGCACCTTCAAAACCCCCCAACCTTCTACTATCTTTAAAGACCGCAATGGATACATGGGAACACCAGCAGCTGCAAGTTCCCCTACAAGGCACACAGCATCCTGACTTGAAACTTTATCACTGCTCCTTAATTATCACTGAGTCAATATCTTAGAATTCTCTTCTTAATAACAGTACCTATTCTTCATGAGCTGCAGCAGTCCAAGAAGGCTACTACTATCTTAAGGGCCATTAGGCATGCACAAACATTTTTGGCTTACAGTCAAGTAACATCCTTATCCCATGAAAAACAAACCAAAAATGCAGTTGTGACAGCTAGACAATTGACATTATATAAATATGAATAATCAATTTCCGGGGATAGACAGCTAAAGAAGGAAAGAAAATACAACATGAAAAAAAGGGTGAGGGTTGAAATCTCAAGCAATGTTAATTACAAAAGCAGAAAACAGGGTTGACAATCACCAATATAACAACAAAATGATTCTGGAAAGCATGCAAGTAAGTCTGCAACAAATCATGCTGACTCATCATACAAAAAAAAAGACACAACCGAGACCCACTCATGTTCCCAAAGCAATATCTTTTATCTGGGTGAAACAATAGGATTTTAAAGACAAGATTTTCATTGTGTAGAAGATCATGGTGCTGGATAGGGACTTGTTAGATTGGTGTACAAGGAAGAAGTAAAGAGCCACAGTTTTATTTGTTCTTTTGTTTTCTGTGGCACTTTATCAAATGCTTTCTGGAATTCGAACTGAAGTACTTCCCTTTATCTATATCAAGTGTTCCTTTCTCAAGGAACTCCAATAGATTGGTTGAAGATGATTTCCCTTTCACAAAACCACAGTGGCTCTGCCTGACTATCTTCTACAACATGTTTAATCCCTTCAAATAGCATTCCAATGATGCCTGGCTAACTACCCTATAATTTCCTGCTTTCTGTAACTTTCTGAATAAATGAGTTATATTTGTTATTATACAATCTAATTGGACTTTCCCCTAATCAAGGGAGTTTCAGAAAATTAAAAACAATGTGTCAACTATCTCACTAACCACTTGCTTTGAGACTCTAGGATGAAGCCCACCAGGACTTGTCAGCCTGCAGCTTCAACAACTTATTTGATATCACATCACTGGTGATTCTAATTAGAAACTTGTTGAAGTCAAACATTACCTGGATATAGGTTTGCTTGCTGAGCTGGAAGGTTCATTTTCAGACGTTGTGTCATCATACTAGGTTACATCTTCAATGAGCTTCTGAATGAAACACTGGTGGTGTAGCCTGCTTTCTATTTATACGTTTGAGTCTCCTGTGGTGACATCATTTTCTGTTCTTTTTCTTAGGGGTGGTAAATGGGATCCAAGTCAATGTGTTTGTTGATAAGAGTTCCAGTTGGAATGCCATGCTTCTAGGAATTCCCGTACACGTGTCTGTTTGTCTTGTCCTCGGATGGATGTGTTGTCCCAGTCAAAGTGGTGTCCTTCCTCATCTGTATGTAAGGATATTTGTGGAGTTTCCTCCTCCAGTGAATTGTTCAATTGTCCACTACAATTCACAACTGGATGTGGCAGGACTGCAGAGTTTAAATCTGATCCATTGGTTGTGGGATCGCTTAGCTCTGCCTATCATTTGTTGCTTATGCTGTTTGGTATGCAAGTAGTCCTGTTTGGTAGTTTCACTAGATTGACACCTCATTTATAAGCATGTCTGGTGCTGCTCTGGCATCCCCTCCTGCACTCTCTATTGAACCAAGGATGATTCCCTAACTTCCTGGTTAAGGAAGCATGGCATTCCAATCGGAACTCTATCAACAAGCACATTGACTCGGATCCTATTTACCACCCCCTGAAAAAAAACAGGCAATGACATCACCATAGGAAATGAGGTCACCACAGGAAATGACATCACTGCCCCTAGGAAACTCAAGCAGATAAATAGAAAGCGGGCTACACCACCACTGCTTCATTCAGAACCCCACTTAAGATGTTACCTAGTATGGTGACGAAACATCTGAAAACGAATCTTCCGGCTCAGCAAGCAAACCTACATCCAGAACCTCAACCTGAGCTACAAATCTTCTCTACAGAATGCTATGCATTGCAATTGGAAAGTACTTAAAATATTGATCATTTGTAAATGCAAAATAACAATTACACAAATATATATGCTTCAGTGGTATCATACATAGGAGTTGCAGCATTGTTCAGTTTTGTTCAGTTTCATCTGGATTTGAAATTGTAATTTGGAACACAACAGCAGCTTTAAAACAGTTAAAAAACAAGAACTGCTATGATTTACCATCATGCCTTTACCTGTACATCCCTATTTTGGTGTGACGAGTCTAGGTGAAAATTCCTGTTAATAATAAGATCAATACCATCAATTACTAATCCTGTAACCAAATTTACTTAACACACCAATTTCAAATTAACTAATCAATAGCAAATCATCTACATCTCTTCTGAAACCAGTTCTTTCAGCCATGGAGACTAGCAAGTTAGCATGTCCTACTTAATCAACCAGTATTTTTTTAAATGGAAAAAGCCTAGAAATCAAATATTAATAGCCAATGAACTGTTACCAACTACTCCTATCTGATATCCAGAGGTGTGTATATTTGCAGTAATTATTTGACAATGATCCTTTTGCAAAATGCTGTGGTTAACATTAAAACATGAAGTGTTGATCCTAATGAGATCAGCTAACTAAATGCAGGCCAGGTGGTGATCGTGAATCCTTAAAGTTTGTACATCTTAGTAGGACTGTATATATTTCCTTCATCTGCAAAATAACTTAATATCTGTAAATATATATTGTGACATAATTCAAAACATAACTGCTTAATACTAGACAAACTTCAATGGTAAGCTTTGATAATGTGATAATGTGTCTGACATAGTAATATGAATCACAGCTATTTCTCAGTATGTGAACAAGTACTACAGCAGTAGTAATGAATCCACTTGTAAAATTCCATTACAATACACAGATGGAAAGACCAGTTGATGGAACAATTCCCATTCCTCGTTAGCTGGTATTTGAGGTGGTGTACATTTCCACACGAAAACTTTGTTACTCAAGTAAAAGCAGGATGTTTGGTATAATCTCTCTAATACTGAATCTATTTGTTACATTTCTACTGAAGAAAGATGGACTAAAGGCATCAGCCTTGTTTTCTTCGCCTTGATACTTCTTATTTACATTTTCAAAAACTGTCTCCCTGATTCAAAGTAAAAAGAACCATCTCACCCTTTTGAGATAAAATACTCAGAACCCCTAGTGGTCTGATTCTCCTCATCAACATTCAAAAAGAGTTTTCATGACTGTTCTGAGCAATCACTCCCTTATTACATTAGAAGGAACATATTCTCTTTGCACTACTGTTATTGTTTCAGCATCTACCTCCTTTCCTTCTTAGACATTCCTCCTACCATAATCAATTTTCCATTTAACTTTTAGCAATTGGATTTGGTATGTCCAGTCTTATTTACAAAGGAAGCGTGTTATTTTCTTTATGTTATTCTTTAGTTCCAGGTTTTCTCCTTTATGACTCCAGTGTCCTCCTTAATGGAAACTCACCACCACCTTCTCAAGGGCAACAAATGCTGGTACAGTCAGCAATATCCAAATTCCATGAATGGTTATGCAAATTCAACTTTCTGCAGAATTCCACTCTAGCCCCTTATGCATTATCCACTCACTAAGCAGCTGTGCCTTCAGTCATCCAGGTCCCACACTCTCCAACCTTCTCCCTAAACCTCTGTCCCTCCACATCTTTTGTAGACACTACTTAAAACTCAACTCTAGGATAATGATTTATGTACCCTCAATTTTTTTTTTGGACTTTAACTATTTTAGTTTTAGTTTATTTTAATGCTAAGAGGCGTTGGGAAGATTTTTCTACATTAAAAAGTACAATATTAATGCAATTTATTGTTGCATGTGTTGCAAATTGGGTAACCCAAGTCTCCTTGGTGTTAATACTGGTTATCCAAAAAGACAAGAGCTCTGATGTCTTAGCAAAAAACTCAAATTGAGTATAAGAGATTTTTTTTTAAGATCCAGATCATTGGGGTGACTATTGAAAGGAACAGAAATAAAAGATGAGAAAAATCTAATTTCCATTGATCTAACTTGAGGACTAGGCAAAAGTGAGGACTGCAGATTAGAGTAGTGCTGGAAATGCACAGCAGGTCAGGCAGCATCCGAGGAGCAAGAAAATTGACGTTTCGGGCAGGAGCCCTTCATCGTTCCTGATGAAGGGCTCCTGCCCGAAACGTCAAGTTTTCTGCTCCTCAGATGCTACCTGACCTGCTATGCATTTCAAGCACCACTCAAATCTTGACTCTAACTTGAGGACTGTCCATTGTCCACACAACTAAGCACTAACCAAACCCACAAACATATGGAACATCATCTAATCTGATAAAGCTCAAGGAATTTTGTTTTGAGGATCTAATACAAACGAGAAAAAGACCATAAAAATGAAGGTACATTGAAAAAGTTACCTGAATCGGTTAGCACGTGCAGCAGTACGCCACGGTACATACCCCTCTGAACCTGGTGGCAGTGGTTCTGGGTTAAAATCTGAAGAACTAGGAGCTCTTTTCTTGCCATTCTCTGTAAACGTCTTTGTACCTAAAGTGACAGATAACATTTACAATTTGTCGAGCAACTGAATTTTACTGGCATGCCTAACAAAGCAATGTCACTATGTAAACAAATCACATTAATGAATTAGTACTCCTTTACTCCCAATGGGAGCTAAATTCAAAGGGCAGATAGATTGGAGATTGGACTAAAATATTGTGCTCTGATTTTGGGACCACATGATTTATAGATTTGGTCCTACATTCTAATTCTCTACCAATAGAGGAAAGGAAGTGTTACTAGTTTTGAAGATGATTTAATTGTGAATTTTTATGTAGAGAAACTTTAAGCCCATTCGGTTGTTAATGTGTTTCAAATTTGCACCTTTCTCCATGTATCATATAATTTTGACATATTATCATCATAAAGCTGGTTTCTTTTTTTCTAAGAGCTGTTTCTTTTCTCAAGGATACTGTGTTCTTGGTTTCTTTCAGAGGGGTAATAAACCGCTCTCTGTGTCAATTAGTCTGGTTTGGTACAGAGATTAAAGGGTATTGAGAGGCCTTTTTGTTTAGATGTAAACAGATGAGACTTCAGGCCCAAGTGGTCATGTTTTAGAAGTGACCTGCATAATGAAAGGGGAGTGGTCAGCTCTGTGGCTGAGCAGTTTAGTTCAGTCCAGAACTAGTTGGGAGTTGAACAGTGAGCTGTGTGTAAACAAACTCTCTCTCTTCATGCCCTTCAAACTTCAAGCATCTGTTCCATTCATTTATACTGGTTTCTAAGGAGGTTTGTTTATTGGGACTGTGGTGTGTGTTCGGAACAGCATAATTAAGTCTAGTTTGGTTAAAAGGAGTTCTGTAGAGGTTCTTTATTTTTTTTTAGATTCCCTACAGTATGAAACAGGCCCTTCGGCCCAACAAGTCCACATCACCCTCCGAAGAGTAACCCACCAGACCCATTCCTTTACTCTATACTTACCCCTGACTATTTCATTTAACAGTATGGGCAATTTAGCACAGCCAATTCACCTGGCCTGCACAGCTTTGGAGTGTAGGAGGAAACCGAAGCACCCGAAGGAAACTCACGCAGGGGGGGAAAATGTGCAAACTCCACACAGACAAGGAGGGGAATCGAACCCAGGTTTTTGGCGCTGAGAGGCAGCAGAGCTAACCACTGAGCCACCGTGCCACTGTTCTTTGTGTTTCATCGTGTAATTTTGTGAATACATTTTTTTTGTCTGTTTTACCTGGTAGTCAACCTTGCTAACTTACTCTGGGTAATTTTCGTTGTACACTCACCGAAACAAATTGTAAAGTTATGGTCTGTTTTGAATGGTCTGGCCTTGTCCATAACATTATTTTCTCCTATATTTATTAAATATTTTCCTCTATTTGTCGTCAACTATAAATTTAAACCAAAAGATATATAAGATTTAAATTCATAGAAAATTATTCATAGAAAGTGGTTTCGTGATTTAGCTATTACCAGATGTAAGATAGCCTGCTCCCTGGTTGGCTCCACAGCATATTGCTCTTGGAAGCTATCCCTAATGCACTTTATGATTCCATTGTTGAAGCAACCCTTTCTAATTTGAGTAACTCAACTAAATGAAGATTAAAGTCACACATAATTATTGTTCGGTTCTTTTTACACGCTCACATTATTTGTTGATTTGTAGCCTTTCCTACAGAGTGGCTACAGTTTAGTACTGTACACTATTCCTGCCAAGGTCTTTTCGCCCTTGCTGATTTTTATCTTCGGCCAAGTGGACTCTACATCATCCAAGCCAAGATCATCTCTTGCAACTGTCCTCATTTGATTATTTATTAATAATGCCACCCAACCACTTTCCTATCTTTTCAAAAAGTCAACTATCCTTGAATGTTACATTTCCAGTTTTGTAATCATGTTTCCATAATGGCCATGAGATATTCATTTACGTCGACTTGTGCTACCTTACTTCAAATGCTTCACGCATTAAGATACAAAACCTTTAAATTTGTTCCCTTATTGAAATTCTCTATACTTTTATGGTTTCTTGGTACAATATCATATTCACAAATTCTGTCCCTACCTTTTATGGTAACAATCAGCCCCAACACAAACCTGCAATCATACCTTCTCCTTTAGCTTTGATTTTTTAATTTTTCCATGCACTGAACCCATCTCCCAAATTATTTAGTTTAAAGTCCTATTTATATTGTAAATCTATTACTCTTCAAATGAAGGCTACATTTGGATTTGGAATGAAATAAACTGGCAACAGTCATCTCATACTTATATCAAATAAAAATAAGATGAGAAAGCAAATTCAGAGAGACAAAGATAATTCATGCATAAAATGAT
Organism: Chiloscyllium plagiosum; assembly: GCF_037043375.1. Lineage (NCBI taxonomy): Eukaryota > Metazoa > Chordata > Chondrichthyes > Orectolobiformes > Hemiscylliidae > Chiloscyllium > Chiloscyllium plagiosum. The sequence continues at coordinate 73,447,133 of NW_028270140.1, forward strand.
GAAAAGATCATCTAGGTTCTTTGCAGACCTACCTGTCTATCTACAGAATAAATTCTCACTAATGATTCTATGGGCATTTAAATTCTGAGCTTTTGGGCAATTCCTCTCAAGCACGTAGATACATATTTGGAGTTCTTGCTTAACAAACAATCAGGCAGGAAAGAAACAAACAAAATTCAGCTTCAGAACAACAGAAGCAGCAGCAAACAAGAAAACCTCTGATCTTATAACTGTCAAGGGAACCACCTTGCTATTGAGTATTCACAATAGGTTTAACTTGGATACTGCCAGGACATTTTTGTTCAATGAAGGAGGAAATTTTGCTAAATATGATTGTTTGACAGGTAACTGTAAGAAATATTGCATTCAACTGCTAGACTGCAATCACTAATATTTAATGGAAAAGAATACCACAAATGCCAGAACTATCACCACATACTATTTCCTTACCACAATACTTCCATATAACTGCAGCATTAAAAGAAACAGAAATAATTTCAATAACATTAAGCTCTGAAAACTTACATCTACTCATATGCTGATTAATTCTGGATGCATAAAAGCTAGTAAAGACGTCCAAACATACATAAGAGTGAAACCAAATTTAGCATGCACATTGATAAAAGAGAGGGCTTTCCAGAGACCAACAATTTTAGTTATATATTTAACATATTTTTATGTGACAGAATTTCAGAAATTTTTGTGCACAGTCCAGGAAAATGCAGCCAACAACAGAGTCATAGTCATAGAGGTATACAGCATGGAAACAGACCCTTCGGTGAAGACAAAAGGAACTTGTTTCCTTAAAATGAAGAGAAGTTTACAAACAGGTCTGGCAGCTTCCGTGGAGAGAAAGCAAAGTCAAGGTTGCAAGTCCAGGGACCCTTCCCCAAAATAATTTCCTGAGTTTTCTCAGCAATTTCTGATTTTGTCTTTGTTTCTGATTTCCAGCATCCTCAGTTATTTGTTTTTCAGTGTTTAACTCACTACCATCTGTCTTTCTCATATGCCCACCTTGAAGATGTTCTGCACTTCTCTCCAAAACGATTTCAGTTCTAATCTATTTTCTTGTTCACTTGTCATTATTTTCATTGTTGCTCTTGATATTTGACAAGGTATTTACCAAAACTCGCTTCCACAGCTACATCACATTTCTCAGTCTCACATCCCATATGGATTCCAAGTTAAATTTCATTCTTCATGTTTTGAATCCACCCAGGGTTGCAGGTATCTCCATAATGTACAATGCTTCTCAGTCAGCTGCTGTTGCTGTATTCTGAATCCATACTCCGTGCCTTATATCGCGACATGCACATTCTTGACCCCTCGATCTGAAGAAGGATCACTTCCCTCAAAACATTAAGTCTACTTTCTCTCCACAAATGCTGTTAGACCTGCTGAGTTTTTCCAGCAATTTATGTTGAACAATGTATTTGTGTACTATTGCACCTTCAGCACTTTAAAACTTGCATTATATTGCATCTTTAAAACATCAAGACATTGCATGACAAAAATAATGTTTTTTATAAATTGGATTGATGTGACTAAAACCTTGGCTGAAGAGATGGGCTTTCAGAAGTCAAGACTAAGAGGTAAGGCACTTAAACTAGGTCAAATGAAGAATCTGAACCAGTCATTCACAAGAATAATCTTTTCCTTGTCAAAAAGACTGGTGTAGCGATGATCTCTGAAGTATTTGCTCTACATGAATGCCACAGATATGGAGATGTTGGAAGGTTCTGCCACAAAAAGTTGAAAGGTGACACGCTAAATGCCAGCTTCAGGAAATAAAAGGCATCAGAAGTGGCACTTGTTTTGAATATATTGCAGTGCTGGGTGCAGTGATGTGCAAAACATCTGTAAGATACCGATGAATGTTGTTAGAGAGACACTCATCCATCACACTCCTCACTTGAACCATGCAGGTAGTGGACAGGCTTTAGGGGAATCAGGAGGTGAGACACTCACTGTAGGATTCCTGGCCTCTCACCTGCTCTTCTAACAACCATATTTACTTGGATAATACATTTCAGTTTCTGGTCAACTTAACTCCCAAGATGTTGATATTGGGGGATTCAGTGATGGTAATGTCACTGCATGCCAAGGGGTGATCATTTGATTGTCTCTTATTGGAGATGGTAATTGCCTGAAATTTGTGTGGCATAATGTTACTTGCCACTTTTCAGCCCAAGCCTGGATATTGTCCAGGTGATGCTGCATTTGGACATGGATAGCTTTGGTATCTGAGAAATTGTGAACAGTGCTGAAAGTTACACATTCATCAGCAACATACCAGTTTCGGATCTTATGATGAAGGGAATGTCATTGTTGAAGCTGTTAATAATGGTTGCGCCCCAGATACTACTCTGGGGAACTCCTGCAGAGATGTCTGGAACTGGGATGACGGTCCTCCAACAATCGCAATCATCTTGCTATGCACCAGGTAAGATACCAATCAGCGGAAAATTTTACCAGTTTTGCTTGGGCTCCTTGATGTGACAACCAGTCAAATGCATCTTCGATTTCAAGGGCAGTTATTCTCACTTCACTTCTGGAATTCAACTCTTTTGTCCATGTTTGAACCAAGGCTATAATGAGGTCAGGAGATGAGTGCCCCGGGCGGAACCCACGCCGAGTATCAGTGAGCAGGTTATTGTTAAGTAAGTGCTGCTTGATAGCACTGTTAATGATACTTTCCATCACTTTACTGATCATCTGTAGTGATCATGGTGGCCATTATGGGGGACTTTAACTTCGCCAACATTGACTGGAAATGCTATAACTATAGTACATCGGATGGATCAGTTTTTGTCCAATGTGTGCAAGACGGCTTCCTGACACAATATGTCAAAGAGCCGACAAGAGGGGAGGCCACACTGGATCTGGTATTTGGTAATGAATCAGGCCAGGTATTTGATTTAGTGGTAGGTGAGCACTTTGGAAAGAGTAACCATAATTCGACTATGTTTAGTTTAGCGATGGAAAGGGTTAGGTACATGCCACAGGGCAGGAGTTATAGATGGGGGAAGGGCAATTATAATGCAATTAGTCAAGGCTTAGGAGGCATAGAATGAGGTAGCAAAATGCAAGGAATGGGAACAATCAAAATGTGGAGCTAGTTTAGGGAACAGATATTGCATGTCCTTGATAGGTATGTCCCTGTCAGTTAGGGAGGAACTGAGAAGGTAAGGGAACCGTGGTTGACGAAATCAATGGTATCTCTTGTTAAGCGGAAGAGAGAGGCTTATGTGACGTTGAGACGAGATGGTTCAGATGAGGCAATGGAGAGTTACAAATTAGCTAGGAAAGATTTAAAGAGAGAGTTAAGAAGAGGAAGGAGTGGACATGAGCAGTGTTTAGCAGGTAGGATAAAGAAGAACCTTAAAGCTTTCTATACGAATGTGAGGAATAAAAGGATGACTAGGGTAGGAATAGGGCCAAAGACAGAAATGGGAAGTTATGTGTGAACCCTGTGGAGATCGGAGAGGTGCTAAGCGAATATTTCTCATCTGCTTTCACACAGGAAATGGAGAATATTGTTGAGGAGAAGACGGAGATACAGGCTACTAGACTAGAAAGGATTGAGGTTAGTTAAGGTGTTATCAATTCTAGAAGGTATGAAAGTAGATAAGTACCCTGGGCTGGATGGGATTTATCTAAGGACTCTCTGGGAAGCTCGGGAGGAGATGGCAGAGCCTTTGGCCTTGATCTTTATGAGTTGTCACTGTCTACAAGTTTAGTACTCGAGGACTGGAGGATTGCAAATGTTGCGCCCTTATTCAAGAAGAATGGTAGAGATGACCTATGCAATTACAGACCTGTGAGCCTTACGTCTGTTGTAGGAAAAGTTTTGGAAAGGATTATAAAAGATAGGATTTATAATCATCTAGCAAGCGACAATTTGATTGGAGATAGTCAACATGGTTTCATCAAGGGCAGGTCATGTCTCACAAACCTCTGAGTTTTTTGAGAAGGTGGCCAAGCATGTGGATGAGGGTAGGACAGTTGAGGTGGTGTACATGGACTTCACTAAAGCCTTTGATAAGGTTTCACATGGTAGGCTTTTGGAGAAAATGCGGAGGCATGGGATTGAGGGAGATTTAGCAGTTTGGATTAGAAACTGGCTTTCTGTAAGAAGGCAGCAAGCAGTGGTTGATGGAAAATATTCAGCCTGGGGTTTAGTTGTTAGTGGTGTGCCACAATGATTCATTTTGGGACTACTGCTGTTTGTCATTTTGTAAATGACTTGGATGCAGACATACTTGGATGGCTTAGTAACTTTGCATCTAACTCCACTAAAGCCGGTGGAGTGGTGGGCAGTGTGGAAGAATGTTGCAGGTTGCAAGGGGACTTTGATAAACTGCAGAATTGGGCTGAGAGGGGGCAAATGAAGTTCAATGCAGATAAATGTGAGGTGATTCACTTTGGGAAGAATACTGGGTCAATGGAAAGATTCTTGGTTGTGTGGATGTGCAGAGGGATCTTGATGTCCATGTACATAGTTGCCTGAAAGTTGCCACTCAGGTTGATAGTGCTATTAAGAAGGCATACCATGTGTGAGGTTTTATTGGTAGAGGAATTGAGTTCCGGAGCAGTGATGTCATGCTGCAACTTTACAAAGCGTTAGTGCGGCCTCAATTAGAATACTGTGTACAGTTCTGGTCGCCCCACTACATGAAGGATGTGGAAGCATTGGAAAAGGTGCAGAGGATGTTGCCTGGTCTGGAGGGAAGTCCTTATGAGGAAAGGCTGAGAGACTTGGGTCTGTTCTCATTGGAGAGAAGGTGGCTAAGAGGGGATTTAATAGAGACATACAAGATGATCAGAGGATTGGACAGAGTGGACAGTGACAGTCTTTTTTCTTAGGATGACGACGTCAGCTTACACAAGGGGGCACAGCTGCAAATTGAGGGGTGATATATTTAAGACAGATGTCAGAGGCAGGTTCTTTAACCAGAGAGTGGAAAGAGTGTGGAATGCCTTGCCTGCCAATGTAGTTAACTCAGCCACATTAGAGGCACTTAAACAGTCCTTAGATAAGCATATGGATGATAATAGGATAGTGTAGGGGGGTGGGCTTGGATGAGTTCACAATTTGGCGTAACACTGAGGCCCCAAGGGCCTGTTATGCACTGTATTGTCATAGAGTCAGAGATGTACAGCACGGAAACAGACCCTTCGCTCCATGCCGACCAGATATCCCAACCCAATCTAATCCCACCAGCCAGCATCCTGCCCATATCCCTCCAAACCCTTCCTATTCATATACTCTTCCAAATGCCTTTTATATGTTACAATTGTACCAGCCTCCACCACTTCCTCTGGCAGCTCATTCCATATCACCCTCTGCGTGAAAACGTTGCCCCTTAGGTCTCTTTTATATCTTTCTCCTCACCCTAAACCTATGCCCTCTAGTTCTGGACATCTCCCATCCCAGAGAAAAGAATTTGTCTATTTACCCTATCCATGCCCCTCAATTTTGTAAACCTCTATAAGGTCATCCCTCAGCCTCCGACGCTCCAGGGAAAACAGCCCCAGCCTATTCAGCCTCTCCCTACAGCTCAAATCCTCCAACCCTGGCAACATACTTGTAAATATTTTCTGAACCCTTTCATGTTTCACAACATCTTTCCGATAGGAAGGAGACCAGAATTGCACGCAATATTCCAACAGTGGCCAAACCAATGTCCTGTACAGCCGCAACATGACCTCCCAACTCCTGTACTCAATACTCTGACCAATAAAGGAAAGTGTACCAAATGCCTTCTTCACTATCCTATCTACCTGCGACTCCACTTTCAAGGTGCTATGAACCTGCACTCCAAGGTCTCTTTGTTCAGGAACACTCCCTACAACCTTACCATTAAGTGTATAAGTCCTGCTAAAATTTGCTTTCCCAAAATGTAGCACCTCGCATTTATCGGAATTAAACTCCATCTGCCACCTCTCAGCCTATTGGCCCATCTGATCAAGATCCTGTTGTAATCTGAGGTAGAAGGGCTTATGCCCGAAACATCAATTCAGATGCTGCCTGGCCTGCTGTGTTTTTCCAGCACCACATTTTTCAACTCTGGTACTCCAGCATCTGCAGTCCTCACTTTCTCCTAACCTTCTTCACTGTCCACTACACTTCTATGTTCTACGTAGAGTAGACTGACTAGACAGTATTAACAGTTATTAGATAGTATTCTACATACTTTTCAATGCTTCTGCCATTTCTTCATGTCTCATACAATTTATCCCATTTCTGCTTCTAAGGGACTAATGTTTATTTTAACTATGTTTTTATATATGCAAAAGTTTTTAAAATCCATTTTATGTACTCCTGACTAGTTTGCTCTTGTATTTTTTTTATTAACAACATTTAGGTGGCCCTTTATAAGTTTATAGAACTCTCCCAATCTTCAGACACGTAACTATTCTCTGCAATCTTGTCAACATCCTTTAATTTATGACTATCCTTAACAGTCTTTAATTAACTACTGCTCTGAATTTATTGAGTGAGTCATTTTCGATGGAAAATATTCTTGCTGAACATTCAAAATATTGCTTGGAATGTTTTTCACTATTTATTTATCGCAATACTTTTAATCTATTTACCTAATCAACAATTACCAGTTCTCCCTTTACAAGTGTATTTTCCATTAAGTTTAAGATTCTTTTTTGTGATCAGCGTATGTCATTTTCAAGTTTAACACAGAATTAGATTATGAAAAAAAATTCCCAGTGGATCTTTTACTCTTAGTTTACAAAGTAGCCTTGACTTTTTACACAATATTAGAATTAAACAGCTTTATAATTGTTTCATTCCATGATATAATGCTCCAGGAAATTATCCAAGGAGCAGGAAAATCGACATTTCGGGCATGAGCAGAAGGGATTATGCCCGAAACGTCGATTCTCCTGCATTCCTGAAGAAGGGCTTATGCCCGAAATGTCAATTCTCCTGCTCCTTGGATGCTGCCTGACCTGCTGCGCTTTTCCAGCAACACATTTTTCAGCTCTGATCTCCAGCATCTGCAGTCCTCACTTTCTCCAGGAAATTATCACTTTCTACAAACATATTTTTTAGATTGTTCCTTTAATTGTCTTGCCTATTTAATTGTCCCACTCTATGTGAAAATTAAAAGCCCCAAAGTTATTGCACTGTTTTTGTTACAAGCCCCAATAATTTATTGTGTAACTCATTGCCGACTGTTAACTAACAGGATAACTACTGTTAAAAGGCCTATAACATTTTTTTCCCATGAACGATTTCTGACTCTATCTACTTCTGGTGTCTACCCATATTAATTCTATTTCATGCTAAGTCCAAAATCCTTCCTTAATAATGTCTTATATCATTCGTCACTATAATCTCTCCATTCTGTCTGATTCTTTGACATATTGTGTACCTGAGTGTTTGTTTCCTGACTTTGGTCGCAATACACCTCATTTCCATTGTCCCATTATGTACAAAGCAGGAGCAGTTCTCTATATTGTTATTCACCTTACAATGATTCCATCAACAGAAACTAGTACAGTCAGTCATTTGTAGTGCTGGCACACTAGTCTCAGTATATCCAACTTTATTTGTTTATTGTATTTCACAATTACTGAAAGTTATAAAATCTTGGCATTTTATTTTAATATCTTTTTTACTGAGATTATAAGAGATAAATGTTAAAAATTTAGGACACTGGATAAATATCTAATATTTAACAAAGAACTAGCTAAAGTACATAAAGTAGATTGCTTATAAAGGTCCAAAGTCAATGTATTTGAAGAATTGGCAGAGTTGGGGAGTTATCTGGATGACTTTTCTTTTGGCTGTTTCTTTTACCTCTGCTTTCTGTTTTTAATCCTGTCTTTTGCATGCTAAGATGATGCTGGAGAATGGTGGTTTTGGTCACTTTTCACTGTACTCCTGTACCCAAGTACATATGATGATAAAAATCTAAATATAAAAATATAAATTCTTGATTCGAACAGAACTGTAGAACTGCAGAACTGTAAGAATGCAAAAAGAGGTCATTTGGCCCACCATCATGCTGACACCAGTTCTTCAAACCAGCATCATTACCTAGAGCCAATTTCTTGCTTTTTCCCATTATCCTTGCACAGTATTTCTATTCAAATTATCATCTAATACCTTCTCGAATGCCGTAATTGAACCTGTCTCCACCACAATACCAGTCAGTGGATTCCATGCTCTAACTAGTCACTGAATGACAGTTTTTTTTTCCTCACATCATCTTTGTTTCTTTTAGAGAACAGTCTGAACTTCTTCAATGTACTCTCATAACTGAAGTTTCTCATTCCTGGAACCATTCTTGAAAATTGGCACACTTTCCAATGATTCACATCCTTCCTATAATGTGGTGCTCATAACTATGGCAAAACTCCACCTGAGGTCTAACAAGTGTGTTGTGGATGTAGATTTGATTGCTGAGCTGTACAAGTTCAGCATTACCTCCCTAATTTCCTCCTTTAAGCCTCTATCAATAAAGCAGAGAACACTGCATGCTTTAGCTACTGCTCTCTTCACTTGACACTTTAATATCCCAGCCTGTGTTGGTGCTGCAAATGTCCAATCTCATAATCTTGGAAATGAGGTACTGAACACATTCACAAGAGTCTGTCATTGTACCTTTAACATAGATTAAAGAAGAAAAACATTAACTATATTACACTGGGCAAAAGCAGTTGGAAAGATTTCAATACAAGCACTAGAGAAGGACTCAAATACAATACTATTTTTATCCCAACAGTATACTGACAAAAACCAAAACTCCAGTTATTATTTATCATTATCCCCACACTGAAACGTCTTGCTCACATTGGCATTTTCTTTTGAGAAATTTCTGCATATTCATTGGATGCTTTTTCATCAGCTGGTATCTCTCTCCAAAATTTCCAAAATAAAGTACGAACTAAATTCACTATTACTGAAATTTCAGAGCAAACATCTCCGAAACTTGGTTTTCAGCAATCCTGCAGAGATTAATACACTCCTGTCTCCATACACTGATGCATGTACACATGTACATACACACACACACACACTCCCTTCTGGATTCTTGTGTGTCTCTCTGTCACTGGGCAACAGCACAGTTTATATGTGCTCAATAATGACTAAGCAAAAAAAATGAAAGAACTGGGATGCTGTATCAGCAACAAAAATAGAAATTACTGGAAAAGCTCAGCAGGTCTGGCAGGATCAGTGAAGAGAAATCAGAGTTAACGTTGCAGGTCCGGTGACCCTTCCTCAGAACTAAAAAGTATAATGACTAAAAATCCTTCTGTATAAGTACTCTCCATATTAATGTTATGCTTTATGTATTATTTGCAAAAGAAACATCATTACCTATACGAATAGTAGCTTTTCCTTTCAAACCATGTCTCAACTTCACAGCTTTTCTTCTTTGTTTTTGTTTAGCAGGGTCTCTAGAAGACGTTAGTGTTAGCCATTTGTACTGTAGTGAAATAAAAGAGGAACAGCATGACAAATGCTGAGATTACCTGTAACAGTTACAAAAGTAAAATGCTACACACTACTTTAGTTTTGCTGTTGAAGCAAGCTGCATGATTTATTTTCCAAAAATACTTTTGTACTAAGAGTACTTTCACCATCAAATACTTCTCATGCATTGCCCTTGCCTCAGCTGACTAACCAATGTCTGTTTCAGCTTCCCATTATCTGAATTTGAACTTCTCATCCTCTATCCCTTCACAATTCTGTAACCTCCACCAGGTCTACGTCCCCTCCCAAACTCTGTTCCTTTGACTGACCATTTATCAGTTTCCCTTCCTTTCACACTATCCTTGGTGGCCATACCTTCAGCTGATTATCCACAATCTGGAATTCTCTCTCTACACTCATTCATTTTTCACACCTTATTCATGTACAATTTAGATAAGTTTTGGTCACCTCTACTGATATCTCCTTCCTTGTCATATTATTAGCTAATGTTAATATATGGCTCCACAAACGTTTCTATATTTAAAGACACTATGTAAATTAAAGCTGTTAGTTCAGCAAAACAAATTTGCCTCCATCTCTGTAAAATAACAAGAGAACCTTTTAATCAGAGGTCAAAAAAGGCCTCTGTTTCAATTTCCAGTACTAACACACCCCATAAGAAATTTCAATTTTATGTTTTCCATAGCATTAAGTCAAGTCCCTAGGCACCTTCCACTAAAGCAAAACATACACAGAGGATAAACAAGTTAAAAATGACCAACAGTAAAGTTGAAAATACAGCTATTGAGAGAGAAGTTAAAGATGAACAGTAAGGGTTTGAGGCAGAGGTCAGAGGAAGTAATAGTGAAGATTAAAGGCAAGAAGATTTTACAACAGTGAAGAGATGTAAAGTGTCACATGAACTTTTATAAGAAAAATAAAGCGAATTTTTTGTAAGTCACCCCATCACAGTACCTACATCAATAACAAAAGTCATACATAATTTAAAAAAGTGAAATTAAAAGACCTTCATCACAGTTCAGTTAATGCTTCCTGGGCTCAGGGAAAGCAGATTTAGGAATGATGAAATATCCTGAAGAGGCAGCTACGACAAGACTGCCACAGCGGGCTGGATACTAGGCTGGAAGGTTCCACCAAAGAAGACATACTAGGCCGAGGCTACCACTCCTGGACAAGACTGTCTGCTGAGCCATTTGAATATCTGGATACCGAAGACAAAGAAGATCTCCACATAGGGACAAGATCTCCACGCCGGGACAACACCTGTGAGCCAGGATGCCACTACACAGGGGGATTGCCAAACAGGAAGACCACGATGCCGGGCCAAGAACACCTTTGTCATTATTCAGGCACCTAGGCTTTGCTGTGGACCTGGAGCCTCAGCCTAATCTTCTCGTCCGGACCGGGGAAGTTAGCCTGGGATGTGTTCCTTGCTCACCAAGAGACCACTGGTTAGAGTGGAAGGGTTCCTGCTCATCCTAGTATTGCTGCAGTTCCTACTGCCACAGAAGGCCTCCTCCTTCACTACCACTTTCCAGTCTCAAAAGCAAAGAAAACAAAGAGAAGAGGGAAAAAAAGTAAAAAGGATAAAAAAAGAATAAAGGCCTACATCACCAGATGAGCCCCCCTACAGCACTGCCATCCTGAAAAATAAGTTTTGAAATTCATATATTCAAAAAGAATTTTGAAATAAAAATGAATTACATGTTTGATGTATTAACTGAATTGACTGGAGTACGTTAACACATTTATTAAAATATTTTTACTATGGAAAGTCTCAGCTTCAAAAAAATACTGACATTGGTATGCAAGGCAGATGCTGAATAAGTACATTGTGTACAATTTCTTAGAATTTTTCAATGTATTTAATATACTTAGAATGGCCACATTTTTTCTGTTGTAATGGCAAACTAAGAGTTCTTTTTTCAAAAATATCAGAATTGTTATGATGGAAGAGGATGCCATTCTGCCCATCACATTTGCACCAGCTCTCCAGATCAGCATTATGATTTTGTGCCATTCTCCCCATAATCCTGCAGATTGTTTCTAAGTATTAAAATTGTAAAGAAATAATTTCAAATGCTTTATTTATTTTGAGAGTTGTACTAGAGAAAAAAATCAGTTTACATTAATTATAAGCTTGTTGCAACTGCTGTTCTTTTCTAGTACTCTATAAACTTCAGAATATACAGGGGAGTGTGCCAAACACTCATCAATATAAAGACAACAATGTTTGACGGCATTATATAGTGTATTTATGAAGCATACCCCACTAGGTCACTTGTTCTATCGAGCATGGAAAATGTCAATTTTTTTTTTAAAAGTACAGAGGAACGAACAGCAGTCTACAAACTCAAACACATTACAAACACAGGAAAAAATGGTGAGGGAGGAGAGTGTAGAGCATAGTCTCTGAATAAAGGGGGTTAATTTAAGACTGAGACAAGAAAGAATTTGTTCTTTAAGAAGGTTGCATGGCTTTGGAACTCTTTACCACAAAAAGCTGTGGGGCAGATCCCTCGTGCATATTTGTTGAAATAGATAGATTCTTGATCAGTATGGGGATCAAGGGTTATGGGGAAGTCGCAGGAAAATAAATATGAGGAAAGTCAGATTAGCAATGATCCTACTGGATGATGGAGCAGACTTGAGGGGCTGAACAGCTGACACCATCCCTATCTCTTATGGTCTTATCGGATCAACCAAAACTCTACCGTACAGGTCCTTATCATACAAAGTCCCATTCATCTTTCAGGTCTGTGCTCACTAACCTACATCGTCTGCCTATTAAACAATTACTCCTTTTTAGAATTCTCATCTTGTTTCCAAAAGCCTTCAATGGCCATGCCACTCCATATCTCTATTATCTACATCAACTTCAAAAACCTTCAAAATTCCAATCTCTTGAGCATCTCTGATTTAAATCATTTCATTAATGGCCATGCCTCCAGCTGCCAAAGCGCTAACTTCTGGAAATCCCTCACTAAACCTACCCTAGTCTCTGCCTTCCTTTAGGTCATTCTGTAAACACTATCGCTTTTGGTCAATTGATTGAATATTTCTTCGGTGGTTCGGTATCATACTTTCTGTTATAACTTTACTGATATATCTTCAAAAGTTTATTACATTAAATGTTCTAAGCTCTTTAATTCCATTCAGAATTTAAAAATTCTGGGCAAAGCCACAAGTGATATGCTAGTGGGTAATAAATCAGAAACAATATGGGAAAGTTTACATTTTTTATTAACCGAGTGGACTTCTATAAATTTGCTCCTGGTAAGAGGGCAAGGAATGAAAGAGTGAAAGTAGGGACCTAAAACCGCCACCTCATGTCTTCCTCTCTGATGTCATGTCCAAAGGTCATTTAGCAACCCCACAATGTTTCGAAACCCCTTTCTAAAATAAATTGCTGTTATGTACTTAAGCCCAAATGCTGGCAATTGAGACTAGATTAATTTAGTTGGCATGGTCGAGTTGGACTGAAGGGTCTGTTTCCATGCTGTACAGCTCTATGACTCTGACTGATTCACTGTATCTGATTGCTCAAAACTTATGTTGGCAGCCAAAGTCCAAATTAATTGACATTTCATAAACTACACAGAGCAAAGTTTGTTTTAACCAGCAGCTTATGAAACAACACTCAATAAACTGGCAAAAAATATATACCTCAAATAGCACATATTTACTGTGTAAATTTGTGAAATTATCATAGCTTTTTAATTTTTTCACCACAATGTAAATATACTTGTGCAATTTATTGGCCATACAAAATAACAACAGTTGATTCAATTTTGAGTCAATTTATCCTCAAATATCAAAATTTATCATGTTGTCTGAGGATGCAAGTGAGAAAGCTCACTGCTGGTAAGTTTTATTAAAGGTAAAGTTACATGATTACTTATGCGATTTATGCAGTACATAAAGTATAACAGTAATGTGTATATTCTCTGCATTACTTTTCAATGACTTAGTGTGTGTTATTACATTGGTTACGTGGATGTCTTGATTTCTGGAATATTTGATCAACCAGCACACTCCTGGTCCCAAAGGTACCAGTTAATAAAAAGGTTTACTGTATTTTTGGTTCATTTTGCAACATTTGTCAAAGAGGATTGATGAGGGCAGAGCGGTAGATGTTAAATATATGGACTTCAATAAGGTTCCCCATGGGAGACTGGTTAGCGAGGTTAGATCTTATGCAATATAGGGAGAACTAGCCATTTGAATACAGAAATGGCTTAAACGTAGAAGACAGAGGGTGGTGATGGAGGGTTATTTTTCAAACTGGAGGCCTGTGATCAGTGGAGTGCCACAAGGATCGGTGCTGGGTCCTCTACTTTTTGTCATTTACATAAATAATTTGGATGCGAGCATAAGAGGTACAGTTAGTAAGTTTGCAAATGACACCAAAATTGGAGGTGTAGTGGACAGCAAAGAAGATTACCTCAGATTACAACACGATCCTGACCAGATGTGCCAATGGGCTGAGAAGTGGTAGATGGAGTTTAATTCAGATAAATGTGAAGTGCTGCATTTTGGGAAGGCAAATCTTAGCAGGATTTATACACTTAATGGTAAGGTCCTAGGGCAGAGGTGGGGAACCTTTTCATGTTGGAAGGCCACATTATGTTAGTTGTAATCTAATAAGGCCGCATCCAAGAAACTTCAATTATATGTTCTTCAAAATTCACATTATTTTGTAAAAATCTAACTACTAATTTTCTTTTACTCTCTGGTATTTTAAATACATTCATTTTAAGATTAAAATAAAAATCATAAAGGACAAAAAAACATTAATTAAAAAAAAAGATTTGCTCTACAAAGTTTGGATTCATTCAAAAGGCCACACACAATGGCCTAGAAGGCCGCAGGTTCCCCACCCCTATCTTAGGGAGTGTTGCTGAACAAAGAGACCTTGGAGTGCAGGTTCATAGCTCCTTGAAAGTGGAGTCGCAGGTAGATAGGATAGTGAAGAAGGCATTTGGTATGCTTTCTTTTATTGGTCAGAGTATGGAGTACAGGAGTTGGGAGGTCATGTTGCGGCTGTACAGGACATTGGTTAGGCCACTGTTGGAATATTGCGTGCAATTCTGGTATCCTTCCTATCGGAAAGATGTTGTGAAACCTGAAAGGGTTCAGAAAATATTTACAAGGATGTTGCCAGGGTTGGAGGATTTGAGCTATAGGGAGAGGCTGAACAGACTGGGGCTGTTTTCCCTGGAGCGTCGGAGGCTGAGGGATGATCTTATAGAGGTTTACAAAATCATGAGGGATAAATAGACAATGTCTTTTCTCTGGGGTCAGGGAGTCCAGAACTAGAGGGCATAGGTTTAGGGTGAGAGGGGAAAGATAAAAAAAAAAGACCTAAGGGGCAACTTTTTCAGAGAGGGCGGTACGTGTGTGGAATGAGCTGCCAGAGGAAGTGGTGGAGGCTGGTACAATTGCAACATTTGAATGGGTCTATGAATAGGAAGGGTCTGGAGGGTGCTGGCAGGTGGGACTAGGTTGGATTGGGATATCTGGTCGGCATGGACGGGTTGAACCGAAGGGTCTGTGTCCATGCTGTACATCTCTATGACTCTAGTTCAAAAAGGCAGCTCACCACCATTTTCTAAATGCATGTAGGGGCAGGGCTTTAAACGCTGGCTGAGACAGCAACACCCTCACCCCATGAATGAATATAAAAACAGAAGGAGATCTTCAGGCCAAAGATACACAACAGTGTGAAAGGAGCTCTCATCAGTCATTCCCTCCAGGAAATCTGGAGGTTACTGGGAACAGAATTACCCATGCAAGCTGCACTTTGCTATGCTCATCCACAGTGTTTGATTCCTTTTCATCTGCATCTGATAAAGCAAATGACATGTTGAAGAGGAAACCAAGAGGCACCCTGCACACACATTAATGTGTTAGAATCAACAACAAGTCTGTTCCCTTTCTGATGGTCAGAGCGAGATTGTGTTATTTTTAAAATGTTTAAAACGTCATATATTTAAAACAGAAACCATGGGTGAGAAGAAGCAGAAAAACATTGAAAAAAGTCAGAATTCTGCTAAATAGTGCAAATTCCTCACCCATGATACTAAACAGTGTATTATCCAATTGTTCAATAAATACAGCGAGATCAATTTATAATAAACATGAGTTTATCACACTTTAACTGCTGACTCAAAACAATAGAAAAACATTAAATCTAAATCAAATCATTTGTCATAAATTTTTATTAAAGAAAATGACTTCATAAAATTTTGAAAATTTCTTTAAAAATTCTGGGCAAAGCCACAAGTGATATGCTCATGGGTAATAAATCAGAAACAATATGGGAAAGTTTGCATTTTTTATTAACCGAGTGGACTTCCTATAAAATTGCTCCTGGTAAATAAGAGGGCAAGGAATGAAAGAGTGAAAGTAGGGACCAAAACCGCCACCTCTTGTCTTCCTCTCTGATGTCATGTCCACACTGTTTCATCTCCAGTTTCTTACACTGTCTTGGTTCTATCATCTTAAAGTCACATTTCCATAAATTGCCAAGGCGTTTGATCTGCCACAGATTAGCTCAATATCCATTTCCTCTACTTCAATACTTTTGCACTGAAACTATTTGTATTCCAACTGTCCATATCACTATTTTCCAGTCAACTGTATTCTCCATTTACTCTTCCACTTATTTTTCTTTATTTATTTTCATTTCTAACTACACTTCCATTCATTTCTTGTTCCCATCTAATCTACCCTCTAACTCAAATGATGCTTACGCTTATTCCAATACCATAAAATGCTGTGATGAATGTAAGTGAGATAGAACTATAGAGCAAGGCAGGTGCTTAAACAAACCAGCAAACACAGATAGCCACAGGATTAAGACAGGACTTCAGAGAAATAAGATGGACAAAACATTGTTGAAAATCTGTATTTGTATAGTGCCCCTGAATGCAGAAAAATATTCCAAGGCATTTCAGTACTAAAAGCTCAGTCAAGGATGTAGATTTTGAGAAGCATTTTGGAAAGTTTAGATAGGAAATTCGAGAGTTCAGGATCATGGCAACTGAAAGCATGATTGGCTGAGTTACCAAAGTGAAATAGGCAATTTTAGTGACCAGGGTATCTGTGAAATAATCCTCTGAGCAACTGAGAGGGCAAGAGTAAACACAGAAAAAAGAAGAACGATCAAAATGGCAAGTCGACTGCTTTGTATTAATATTAGTTAGTCCAGCATGAGTAACTAACACCATGTTCACACCAAAACCCTCAGCTTTCTTCTGTGATGAGCACTTCGGCAGTCACAGTTTCCAGTGGCAAGTCTCGCATTTAACTGGATGGGAAAGGACAATGCAAGAACTCTTATCTGGATAGTAGGGTGCATTCAATTTGGACTCATGGAATAAATGAGCAGTAATATAACACTGGTTTTAGTCTTGACAGCATCTTTGATTTAGATTAATAGTTTGTAATTCAGAAAAAAGCTACAAACTTTACTTGACTATATCTCCCATTATGTTGTGATAATGTAAATTCCTTTTAAATAAGAAATTGCGCTGGGTTTTCACAGGCCTAAAACCATTTCAGAATTTTATGTGCAGTTGAGTATTCTGTAGTCAAATAATAATGGCCTGCAATTAATATTGACTCATCCAGCGGGGTCAAGGAGGATCACTGGAACCAAAAGATTAAATTCTGCTTTCTTTACACAGATGTTGCCAGACCTGAGTTCTTTCAATGTTTTATGAACATTGTTGTTCCTTCAGCTTTGCTAGATTAAAATATGAAACTCCCTCCATAACAGCAGAGTGCCTGCATCTACATCTCATGGGATTTCAAGATTCAAGAAGGCAAGCAGTTTATTGAAGGCAAATAGAATAGAATACAACAGAATAGAATAGAATATCCTTCATTGTCACACACACAGGAGTACAGTGAAAACTTTACAATGTCACCCAACATGGCACCATCTTAGGTACAAAGCACCGAGGTATAGATCTTAGATTTAAAAATGCAGAAATAAAGGGAAAAAGAAAAGGAAAAAAAAAGTTACATTACTTAAGTCTAGGAAATAAATGTCAGTAACAGCCAAATTCTAAGAACACATTTTTTAAAATTGCACAAGAATATTAGTGCAGCTGCATTTAATTTTTATCTCAGATTTGTCTTGTCTGTTTCATCACACTCTCTACATCAGTAATATTATTCTCAAATTGCAGCACTAAGCAATTACTTATTTTTGGAAAAGCACTGTAAAAACACACTGCATGCAGCACTTTCAAATTGAGTACTGTGCAACATTGCAGCAAATCCAAGATGTGGGAGTAAGGAAAAGGAATGATTCATGATTAATCAATTTGAAAAAGTGGCCCTCAACCAAAGTTCCCTCTAAACTGCCATTCCGATGTGCTACACACGATTGCTCTGTCAATCCAGTAGTTGCTGCTGCACATGGACCTCAGTGGTCCACACAGAAGGGAAAAAAGGGAATACTGCCCTTAACCAAAAATGTTTGAGAACAACTGATTTATTTACCCCTAGATTAAGATTACATGGAAATTGCAAGAGGTGAGACATTGAAAAAGAACCATGTAAGACTTCTAACAGGTTTGGGAATGGAGACAGGGGAAGCAAATGACACTATTGTATCAATTAATTTCAAGGGACGTGAAACATATTAACAAGACTACAATGCATTACTAATTTGTGTCAAATTAATTGCCTAAGAATAATCAGAGTAGACAACCATGCTTAGATGCAAGAGCTTTGATACTATCACAGACAGGTGGGTTAAGCAAGGAAGCAGTTTATAACCAAAAATGTTTCATTCCCACCCAACCTCCAAATACCCAACATTTTGTGTCTATTACCTATTTTATACAACAAATTTGTCGTTTTTAATGCTGGACCCTCCAAGAAGTCCTCTTGAAATTCACCAGAAAATGAATTGCATCCTGTTTTTGTAGTAAATAGGTTTATTTTATATCAATGTTGCATGTAACCATTGTGATGCAAAAATGTATAATTATACTGTTTTAAGTTGTAAATGGCAGTGTCTCGGAGCATGACTCTGAGGATTCTTCCATGCTGCATTGGTACAAGCTTGAATAAGGACTGTCTTGTTAAAGACCTACTCAGATTGAAGATCGAATTTGTCCAAATCCTTCCAACAATAGCATTATTATAAAAGAGTCCAAAATAAATTATTCCTGCTACACAACATTACTGAGTTATCTTTATGTTGGGTAAAAGTAGTTGTTACCTCAGAAGTGACTCCAATTCCATTCAGCAATATCTTTTCAATAATGGATTTTGTTAAAGATCGATCTGGAGGGAATAAAAATGTAATTAGAAATTATTGAACTTTTTAGATATGAAGCAAACTTTCCACAAGTTTTCAGACCAAAATCACAGTAGCATTGTCAAATGTTATTCTCCTTAAGTGAATAAAAAGCAAATGTGTTGTAGTATGACAAGAATGGATATCTCTAAAGAGATCATGGTGCAAGCTGGAATAGAACACTGTCCTCTTGCCTCAAAAATACCAACATCACCACAAAACCTAGCATTATCACCAAAGAACATATAAAAGCCACCTCCACTATTAAAACTACCATCACCACGAAAACAACTTACCAATACCAATGCCACTCCTAAAACCACTGATAAGAAAAACCTCCTCTCACCTGAAACCTGATTTGATTTTTAAACTGATGAGTGTTAACATTACTTTCTGCTAGCCTTAATTTAGCTGAGTGATATTAATTTGGATAGCCTCATACAAATGCCCTGTGAGCCCAAAGTATAATACACAATTCAGAACTAATTGGACATAAAAGGTAAAACAGAAAAACCTAGTAACCAGAGTAAAGCAAAATCTGTAAATTACTGAGACTTGAGAACATGCAAATGTCCTTTACTTGCATGCTTTGCTATTCTGTGACAAAAAAGGACTTCATCAAAATGTTGCAGAAACCAGCACGACTCTATGAAAATATTAACATTCAAAGAAGACAATTCTCAGCATCTGATTATTTTGATTATTCCGAAACAGAAGTTACTTACAATGCTTCACAGCAGAAGGAGCAGTTCTGTTACAAAATATTCAATTGGTCACTCAGAATAGTATATGGATCATTGAAGAGCAACTGTGGGATCACTGTCAAAAAGTGTGATGCTGGAAAAGCACAGCTGGTTAGGCAGTGTTGTAATGTTAAAAGATTAAATTGGAATAGCTCTCTGGACATTAATGAAATATTAAAGAGTTAAACTGCACTGACTAAACATTCTGGAAGTGAGTAAGAATGACATTGATGCAAGACTGTGATGACACCCACTCCATTTAGACAGTCATTTGCTACTACTCCCCCTATTATTATCAAATTAAACTTTCAGAAATGCTTTCATAAGCCATTCCCCGAAGCTAGGTATATCACACCTATATTGTCTTGGGGAATCACTGAGTTAAGAAATAGTGTGCATAACAATTCCCCAGGATTAGGGCATTTATATTTGCATTATCTCTGAGGATGATCTCATCCTACCATTGTACCTGGGGTAACATTCGACTGAGGGAGTGGTTGTGGTTGTCTTGAGTGGCATGTGACTGTGGGGGCGTGGCCAGAGTGAGCATTACCCACTGACCTGTATAAAGGGGATGTGGTTTCTTTGTTCAGAGACTCACTTTGACTCGACTTCGCATTCCTGCGAAGAGGGTCAAAGGGGTCACCTAGCTTGTACACTTTAATAAACTTTAACTGTTTGCAGAAGTTGGCGTGTGCGAATTGCATCTCGTGTGTGAAACCTCAGAAAAAGAACTTAACAGTATCAGAGGAGCGGGAGAGTCAACGATGAAGAGCTTTCGCTCGAAACAAGAGCTTTTGTGGTGGTGGTGGTGGTATTTAGAGGCAAAAGGACAGCGTTCTATTCCAGCTTATGCTCGATAGTTCGACTCTCCTGCTCCTCGGATGCTGCCTGATCAGCTGTGCTTTTCCAGCAATACACTTTTTGACTCTGATCTCCAGCATCTGCAGTCCTCACTTTCTCCTCATTCTGGGATCATGGTGAAATAAGAAAAGGAAAGAAAAATGAACTCCATATTGGAGCAGGGAGTGTTACCACAAACCAGGCATCAACCCAGGTTCTGTGGATTTGGGTTCACAAAATGTCTAGAGTGGTTGAAAAACTAGTGAAAGCTTAGCAACATCCGAGGAGCCAAGAAGAGCTCAATATAAATCAGTGCAGTAATAGTTTCCAACAGACAGTGGAGACTAAAAGCCCAATAAACAGTATTTGCACTGTGCAAGTCAGCAAGACTGAATACATGTAAAACACCAGCCACATTTGGGGTGAGGAAAGGAATCAGATCCTACAAAACCACATGTGTATCTTTTTCTCAGCTTCCAAAGTTCAAGACTCTGTGGATTTGTATGGGGTGTTAGTTGCTCTAAACCCTCTATTCTAGTGGAATAGGGTTGCCAATCTAGCTGCAATAATAATGATCTGATTTCATCTGCAGATGTGATATCAAATTAAGTAAATTCTACAAGTATGTTTAGATTTATTTCATAAAGATTGGACTTTCGTTTTAATATTCATTAATGGGATGTGGGCAACACTAGCAAGACTAGCATTTTTTACCCATCCCTATTTGTCCAGAGGGCAGTTGTGGGTCTGGAGTCACATGTAGGGCAGTCTAGGTAAGGGTGGGCATTTCCTTGCCTAAAGGAAATTAGTGAAGCAGACAGGTTTTTCCAACAATCCACAATGTCATCTTCAGACACTTAATTCCAGATTTTTATTTGAATTCAAATCTCACCATCTGCCATTTCATACCCGGGTCATCAGAACATTGCCGGGTCTCTGCTTTAATACCAGTAGGCTATTGCCTACCCCGATAGTTAAGAATCTTATCTGTCTTCCTTATTGGTTTTTCAGCAATCGTGGGTGTCACAGGCACTTCCAAGAATCAATACTAAATCAAATAGAAGGAACAGTGGACTGAGAAAATGGGATATTCTCTCCAACTCTTCCTTCCACGACACTTCTTCATCTCTGGCCTCACACCCCCATTCCAATTAAACACACTTTCACAATTCTGGACGTAGTTTTTTGCATTCTTGTGATGTGGGTGTTGCTGGCTGCTCAGGATTTATTGCCCATCCCTAATTAACCAGAGGGTAATGAACAGTCAAGCAAACTGCTATAGGTCAGGAGTCACATATCAGCCAGACGAGGAAGGGATGGTGTATTTCCCACATTAGTCAACTAGATGGGTTCTCACAACAATCAATAATGATTACACTGTCGCCATTAGATTATTCTTTTAATATCAGATTTTTGATTGAACTCCACTGTCATCATCTGCCAAGAAGGAATTCAAACCCATGCCTACAGAACATTCAAATTGGTTTCTGGATTACTACTCCAATGACATTACCACTATACCAAAACCATTCCATAAAGACCTTACTTTGCTCATAGTAATATCCAACTTGATGCATATACAAGAAAACAATACCGAAGAATCGCTGCTAAATATTTGAAAATTGTATCACATCTTAAGAAAGTCAAAGGAAAAAATAAATATTTATTAAAAATTGATCATGCTCTAGAACCATGACTACTAATTAAGCCTGAGTTGATCATAAATAATGCAGTGCTGACAGAACTTTAAGCATCTCATTATAACTCAAATAATAAGCACCACATTCCTGAATAATTGACCCTGTGAATAAAAAAGGGAAAAAAAAAGGCCACATTGTTAGCAGCAAATGCAATAGACTAGATTGAATGAAGTGTCGGTAAAATGCTGCTTCACTTGAAAGGTGTACTTGGGCCTTGGACACTGAAGGAGAAGGAAGCAAATGGGCAGGTATTGTGCCTTTTTGTGGTCGTAGGGCTATGGGGGCTTTTGGGAGTGAAGGAAGACTGGCAGACAGGAAGAGGAGAGAGGAATATGTCTGGTCCCATTGGAGGTGGCGGAAATGGCGGGCAAGGATCCTCTAATTGTGGATGCTAGTGGGATGCTAGATGAGGACAAGGGGGACCATATCACTGTTGTGGGTGGGAAGAGAAGGGGTTGAGGGCTGAATTGCGGGAGATGAATTGGACTCAGCTGAGGGCCCTGTCCACTGTGATGCTGGGGAATCCTACGTTGAGGAAAAAGGTGGACATGTCGGAAGCTCCCTGGTCAAAATTGGCATCATCAGAACAGATGCAACAGAATTGAAGGAACCGGGAGAATGGAATA
This sequence comes from Chiloscyllium plagiosum, assembly GCF_037043375.1. Taxonomy (NCBI): domain Eukaryota; kingdom Metazoa; phylum Chordata; class Chondrichthyes; order Orectolobiformes; family Hemiscylliidae; genus Chiloscyllium; species Chiloscyllium plagiosum. Next base: position 73,469,827 of record NW_028270140.1, read on the forward strand.
GACTCTTTAGAGGAAGCATGGTATGAGAATTTATAGTCAAGGTAACAGCGGGAGTCGGTTGGAGTGAAGATTGCATTGGGGAAACAAAGTGCAACTGGATGACCACTTCACAAAATATCTACATTCAAAAAAGACTCTGCCACTTCAACACACCACCGTGTTCCATGGCCAACAGCTTTGTCTCAGGCTTGCTACAGTGCTCCAGTCCAGCTCCGCGCAAGCTAGAAAAACAGCACATAATTTTCCACTTGGGAACTCTACAGCCTTCTGGACTTAATATACAGTTCAATAGTGTTAGGGCTTGAACTCTCCCATGTCCTTACCCCAATCCCCACAACACACCTTCCCCCCCCCAAATCCCCCCCCGGACCTTCTTATCACATGGTCTACTATTACTCACAACCCATTTTTAGCCACTAATAGTCCCCATTAGTAGCTTTCCATTCTCCCAGGCAGATCATTATCCACTCCTTTGTCTGTGCAACTGTTCCTGTCTCTCTTTGCGTTCTATCTCCACCTTCATTACTCCTTATCTTCTCGCCCTACCCTATTCTCTGCATAAAAACCAATCTTTTTCTAGTTACTATCAATTCCGAGCAGAGGTCACTGGATCCAAAACATTAACTCTGATTTCTCTCCACAGATGCTGCCAGACCTGCTAAGCATTTCCAGCAATATTTGGTTTGTTTCTGATTTCCAGCATCTGCAGTTTTTTTTTATTTAGTCAGTATTGGGACCCCTGCTTTTCCTAATATAAATTAATGATGAAGATCTTAGTATACAAAAGACAATTTCAAACTTTGAGGATGATACAAACTTTAAAGTATTGTAAATTAAGCAGAACTGTGCAGAACTTCAAAGGGACATAGAAAGTTGGTGGAGCGGACAGATAAGTATTAGATGACGTTCAGTGCAGAGAAGTTGTGAGGTGATGCACAGGTAAAATAAAATAAGCTTACAATTCTAAAGAGAGCACAAAAACAGAGGAACTTTAGTGCATATGTGCACAAACCATTCAAGTGGCATTATACATGGAAAAAACAGTTAAATAATGTACAGTATATTGGGCTTTATTTAATAGGACACAGAGTACAAGTGCAAAGAGGTTATGTTAAACTTGTATTATAAGACCTTTGTTAAACATCAAATGGAATAGAGTTCTGGCCACCACATCATGAGTAGGATGTAAATACATTAGACAAAGTGCAAAAGAGATTTACATCGACAGTTCTAGGATGAGAAATTTCAATTATGAAAATAGTCAAAGAAGTTTAACTTCAATAATCGGGAAACTTGTATAAATAATTATTTAGAATAGAATTAGCTGTCACATAGAAAAGAGTGGGTTGATTAGGAGCAGTCGGTATGGATCGCTGAACAGAAAATAGCATTTGACTAACTTGCTGTATTTTTTTCAAGAGGTAACAGAGAGGATCAATAAGATAATGTTGATGTGGCGTGCATGAAATTTCAAAACGGATTTGACACAATGCCACTTAGCAGATTTGTGAGGAAGATTATGGACCATTGTATAAAAGGGACAGTAGCAAGCCGGATATAAAATCGGCTGAGTGATAGGAAACAGAGTAATGGTCAATTTGTAGTGGAGTTCCCTAGGAGTCAATTTCTTGCTTTTTTGGATATAAATTAATGATCTGGATTTTTGTGTGGTTTGCAGATGACACTAAATTTGGAAGAATTGTAAACTATAAAGGAGGGTAGTATGGAACTCGAAAAGGACAGAGATGTTGATGGAGTGGATGGATATATGATACATGAGAGTCAGTGCAGAGAAGTGACAGGCAATGCACTTTGGTCAGAACATTGAAAGATGATTTTTTTTAAATTCTAAAGTGGGTGCAGGAGCCAAGGAACCGGAGGGTATATGTTCAAAATCAGTGAAACAGGCAAGACAGATGGAGCAGTTAATAAAGCATACAGAGTTCTCAACTTTATTGACAGCAGTATAAAGTACAACAGCAGGGAGGTGATGATGAACTTGTACATGGCACTGATTAGACCCAAGCTGGAATGCTGTGCACAGTTGTGGGTGCCACATTATAGGAAAAATGTGACTGCATTGGAGAGAACATAGAAATAATTTACAAGAGAGTGGTTCCAAGAATGAAAAACATCAGTTAAGATAGATTGAAGAAGGTGGAACTGTTCTCCTTGAGATAAAGCAGCTGTTAGGAGATTTGACAGTGGTTTCAAAACCATGAGCAGAATGATTAAAATAGATAGGGAGAAACTTTTTACACTCATAAAAGAAAAAGAGAACACTAAGGCAGAGACTTAAAATCTGATATGCAAAAGAAGAAAAAGTGGTGTGAGAAAAAACATATTCACACAGCGAGTAGTTTGGATATATGGTGCACTGCCTGGAAACATGATAAAGGCAGGTTTAATTGAGACATTCAAGAGGGTATTGGATGACTATTTGTATGTAAGTTAGCTCACTGAGCTGGAAGGTTTGTTTTCAGACATTTCATCACCGTGACTAGGTAACATCATCAGTGAGAGTCTCCGGTGAAAAGCTGGTGGAATGTCCCGCCTGTCTATTTATAGGTCTTGGTTTCTTCAGGTGGGTGATGTCACTTCCAGTTCCTGTTTTCAAGGGAAGACAGATGGGATCAAAGTCGATGTGTTTGTTGATGGAGTTCACCAATAACTAGAACCCCATTAATAAACATATCGACTTAGATCCCATCTACCTTCCCTTGAAAACAAGAACCAGAAATGATATCACCCACCTTAAGAAACCAAGACCTATAAATGAACAGGCAGGACATAGCACCAGCGCTTCACCGGAGACTCTGATGATGTTACCTAGTCACAGTGACAAAACATCTGAAAACAAATCTTCCAGCTCAGCAAGCTAACTTACGTACTTATCAACCTGAGCTACAAATCTTCCCAAAAATCGATGACGATTTGTGTCAAAATGGTAACATCAAAGTGAGGATCTAAAATTTGAATTCAGACAACAAGTATCTGTAGATTTTTTTAACCACAAAATAGTTTTTCAATTTAAAAGACTATAAAAATGGCTGAGAATGGTGATCGAACACTGTGAACCTATACTGCTGACTTACAGAATTAAGCTGAAATTCTAAGAGGACAATAGACTTTTCATAAAATGAAAACTGACACATTAATTGACCATTTGAACTAACCTTGAACTCCAACTATGGCATGATGATTTATGTAATTAAGAGCACTTTCCCATGAATTATCATTGCATTAACTTGCTGTAAATCATGTCACCTTAATGTATGTGATTGGTCTTTCCTGTAATTAAGGCTGTACTATTTCTTAAAAGACATATGAATAATGTGTAATTTTAAAATGTAATTACGCAACTTCACCACGGAACACAGAAGCTTTAACCTCTGTGTTGCTGGATAGAATTGCGTCAAGGTACCTTAATTCAATAAACTAATGACCCTTTCTTTTTGAACAGATCGTATTCATTGATTCTTTTGACCAATCTCGAACCAACAGGCCCCTCGAGGGGTCATAGATCTTAACAAGGATATGGGGAAAAGGCAGGAGATTGGCACTAGGGAACAGAAATGGTATAAACACAATTAGCCTAAATAGTCTCCATAACAATTCTGTGAAAATGGAACCTTAAAAAGGAGCCCAAACGTACAAAGCCTCCACCTTGAAGCACAATGCCAGTAGATGCACCATTTAGAGGACACATTGCAACACTTCTTCGCTGACACTGGATCAAAGTCCTGGAACTCCTCTCCAACAGCAGTGTGAGTCACTACTACACTCGTACAACCTTCTCAATTGCAATTCAAATTCTGTAACACATGTTGGGCTAGCCAGCAATACCCATATTGTGAACGAAGAATCTTAACCAGCTATTCTAAGATTATGGTTTTCAGTACAGGTCAGAGGCTGGAAACCCTGCAGCATTTAATTCAATTCCCAACTCCCCAAAGCCTATCCATCATCTACAAGGCACAAGTCAGGAGTGTGACGGAGTACTCTCCACTTGCCGGAATGGACGTAGCTCCAACATCACTCATAGAAATTCAACATCAGAGGCAAATTGATACGACATCCACAACCTTAAATTTTATTCCTTCCACCATCAATGCAGAGTGGCAGCAGTGTGTACCATATACAAGATGCACTGCAGAAACTCATCAAAGCTGTGTTTTAAAGTATAGGCAATTTGGTGATATATCCAGATTCCATATTGGTGAAATTGGAAATCGACATCATCTCCAGACAGTCATCTCCAGACAGTGGTATTGTCTATAATTACTGTTTATGTTGTCAAGTTTTTCTTTCACCTGACTGTATTTGCTGTTCTACAATATGCTTTTCCTGATGCACGAGAGCTATGTTTGGTTTCAGTATAGCGATTGATTCTCTCCTTTACTGATTTATTCTTTAAGAACTTCAAGATCATTATGAAAGCTCCAGTTTTTCTAATTCCATCACAGTTTTAGCTTTCTATTTGTCCAGTATTTTACTCCTTTAAAACTTGCTGTAATAATTGTTCAGCCTCCCAATTCTTTTTGTTCATTTCCTTTGAAGCTTGGACCTCTTCCACTTCAGTAGTTGGTTGACTGGTTTCCTCTATGTCCTATTTGAATTCTTTCACTAAAGCATCACTACTGGCATTTATTTCTGAAAAGATAGTCTCATCAGTGACTTACAGTTCCTTCTTGTGCACAACAAACATCTCTGCCTATTTTATACATCTGTCATTTTCTCCAGCATTGCTTTGAGTTCAAGTCAATGTTTCTGCAGCTGTTATTGCTGAAATGGATTTGATATACATACAAGTTGCACCATATCTCCTTGTAAACTAGCAATATTTTCTATGATAATGAGCTTGTAATTCAGCTTTACTTTCCTTCTTTCTTTGTCAGCTCTTCATTCATCTTAAATGAACAAACTAAACGTATCCCATAAAGATTTCATCAACTCAGAAATGGTATTTTTCAAGTCAGGATTTATCCTGAACAAAATTACTGCAGATGCTAGAATCTGTACTGGAAAAAAAAATGCTGGAGATCACAGCGGGTCAGATAGCATCCATGGAAAGAGAGCATGCTAACATTTCGAGTCCAGAAGACTCTTCATCTAGAATCTTCACGAAGAGTCATCTGGACTTGAAACATTAGTTTTCTCTCTCTCCATGGATGCTGTCTGACCCACTGTGATCTCCAGCATTTGCTGTTTTCAGTTTATCCTGAACTTTTGTTCAGCCTTTTTCACTTGCACATTCATTTTACTCTCCACAGCAGAAAGCTGAGGTTTGAACTTGAATAATTCAGCAGAAAGCGGGTTTGCTACTTTCATATCCAGTTCTGCAAGTGGTTTTTGAAGTTCTACTATAGTTTTTGTTTCGTCTCTCATATTTGACCGATTCCATGGATTGTGACAAGTCTAAGATCACAACATGTTGATACACCTTGGAAGGAACTACCTTTTCTGAACTTGAGAAAAATGAAGTGGTGCACATTTTTAAACTGTGCAAGACAATGTTACTTTGTAAAGCAGTGAGCAGGGTACTTTGAGACAAAATGGCATCAAGAATCTTTGAGTAAAGGAAACCTGATTGGTTGAGTTGCAGTTTGTTTCAAATCTGTAAGAGCAAGGTAGTTACAGACATCCAAAGTGCGCAAACTGAAACACATGGCTTACCTCCTTCAGTGGATGAAAAGACAGAAAAAATCAAGAAAGCTTAAAAGAAAGAACTCTAACAGGGTAAGAGGTAGGTTCACTTGACCAACTACTGAAGTGAAGAATAGCCATTACTTTACAGACAAGAATGTGTCTTAATTGCTAAAATCAAAGGAGCTGTGAGTGATAATTTAACCCACTCTGTGATGTGGACGTCTGGTCTTCAGAAATTTGTTCGCTATCTACAGTTTCTTTTCAACACAATATCTGTGTCAAACTATCTATAGTAATCATGAATGACTATGTCTGTGTATTTGGAGTTTTAAGGGAATATTTTTAAATTGTATAGTGGTAGATTTAGAATATTTAATTGCTCTGCCAGTTGTTAAAATTGTGATACCATAAGTAGAAAAAACAACAATATTTTCTGTTAATGATGAAACCTGGTATGAAAAGTTTTTATCCTGAATAACAGTCAGTCAATCAAGTCAGAAAAACTAATCATATTGGTGGTCTAACACCAGATCACCGTAGAGGATAGCATTTTATAATGGGGAGCAAGAGTGATTGTCCAAATTAAAGATCAACAGGTACTGGTTGAAGTCAAGATTAGAGTGGTGCTGGAAATGCACAGCAGGTCTGGCAGCATCCGGGCTCCTGCCTGAAACATCAATTTTCCTGCTTCTCGGATGCTGTCTGACCTGCTGCGCATTTCTAGCACCACTCTAATCTTGACTCTAATCTCCAGCATCTGCAGTCCTCACTTTCGCCTAGATACTGGTTGAACTCCACCAGGGTTATCCAAAATGAATATGTTGGTGAGAAGTCATGTTTGGTAGTCAGGATTGACTGCAGACATAGCAGCGTTGGTGGGGCAATGTCCCGAGTGACAACTTAATGACAGCAGCTCCCCAACATTCATGGGGATGGCTGGGTAAAAGCTGGATTTGGTAATACAGCATCTGTGCTGGCCCTTTCATGGACTCAATTTTCTCAGTCATTGTGGACACCCTCAAAGTGTTTGGACGTAAACAAAAGTTATTTGTCAAAAACAGGGACAATGATAGAAAAACTGCAAGCATCTTTTACAATACACGGACTCCCAGGAGTGTTGGTCAGAGACAACTGTCCATCATTTACGAGAAGGGAATTCATATACTTCGTAAAGTCAAATGGCATTTGGCAGATAAGGACAGCTCCATACCAAACATTGTCCAATGGTCTGACCGAAAGAGCAGTCCAAACTTTGAATGCAGACTTAAAGAAATAGCTGACAGCTTCACTCAATACCAAATTGCCTGGTTCCTATTTGATTATCAGACCATCCCTCAAGCAATTGGGGGAATGCTCCAGCAGAGTTGCTAATGGGGAGAATACTCTGCACCAGGTTATATCTGATCTTCTTGGACCTGGGGTTGGGCATGGGTAAAATGGCATCAGGAACGCCAATGCCAGACACAAGACTCCTCTAAGTGAGACAGAAGAAGTTGACTTCAGGGGATGAGGTTTGGTGCCAAAAAACCAGAGAAATGGCCCTGTATGGCTAAGAGACATGGTCCACACGAAGTCAGGTCCTGTGACATACAAAGTTCTGGTAGGTGTGATGATCCTGAAAATGAGTGTGGGACACATGAAGGCTGCAAACTCAAACAGAGTGGGAGCAAAACATTCATGGCCCTTCAGAACAGCCAGAAAGGTTGTTAAAACGCATGAGTTCTCCCCCTCCATCTAGCACTGAAGAAATCTCAGAGTCTGAAATGGACATAGCAAACGTTGCAGCCTCAACACCTTTATTGCCTGAAGAGGATTAATTTCTTTTGAGATGTTCCGGGCATAAGAGGTGGGCTACAGTCTGCTACATGCCACCCGTATCCGAGGTTGAGTCAGAGGAACCAGACCTGGTGTGAAAGTGCCCCAGGAGAGGCTACAAGAAAAAGAACAGGCCCATGTCCCTGGAATTAGAGGGGGAGGGATGTAGTGATTGTAATGAGGTCAGCCAGGTTGATCTCATAGATTAGGGCTGCTAACCTGGTCCAAACAGGGAGCCCTGACTGACAGATATAAACAGGCGTGTCAGAGGTTGTGTTCACTCAGAGCTGTCTCTGTGGAAGCTGGACCAGTGTCAAATACTCTGCATATATAAATAAGGAGTGACTTGGTGTCAGGATATCAGCCTCTGTGGAGTTATTTCATTAACCTTGTATAAAACACTGATTCAGCCTCATCTGGAGGATTACATCCCGTTCTGGGGCCTCACTTTAAGAATAATTTGAATCCATTAGAAAGGGTGCAGAAAAGATTAATGAGAAGTTTCTAGGTGTTAGAAACTTCAATTACACAGGCAGTTTCTGATTTCACTGGAGAAGAAAATGTTGAAAGGTGACTGATGGAAGTATTCAAAATCATGAGGGATGTGGACAGAATAGATATGAAGAAACTATTTCATTGATTGAAAGATCAAGAACAAGAGTACACAGATTTAAGTTAATTGCTAAAAGAAACACCAGAGACATGATGGAAAGTTTTCTCACATAGCAATTGGTTAGGATCTGGAATGCACTCCTTGAGAGTACGGTGGAGCTAAGTTCAATTGATGCAATCAAAATAGAATTGAATTATTATTATGCAAAAATGAAAAATCTGCAGTGTTCCAGGGAGAGTCACTGGATAAGTTGCTCTTTTAGAGAATCCACATAGGAACAATAGGCTGAATGGACTCCTTCCTGTGTAGCAATCAGAGATTCTGTGAAATTTATTTAGTTTCTAAGCTGTGAAGTTTTAGAAAATCTTAACATTTCCCACCAGATGGCACTACTGCCATTCTCTTGAAGAACATAAAATATATTGAAATAAGGTATCTCTTAGTTTCAAGACAGGTGTAAAAGAACTTACAAGCATTAAAGGCATCCAATAATAAATACAAACAAGCTTGAGACTTAAATATTGGCTGCAAATATACCAGACTGCAAATTTGTGACATGCCATTGAGACTCTTGAATGGACAAAAGAGAACAAAGACTGACAAAACTATTCTGAATTATTTCAACTACAATAATTTATGAAAAGAGCCTTCATGCAGCAGTTCCCTTAATGCAGCTCAGAAAGAGAATACATGAAGTAGTGATCACATGCCAATTCTGTTGATTGATTTATTGATGTCACACGTACTAAGAAACGGTGAAACATGTTGGTTTGCATGCTATACAGCCAGACTCTACCATACAAAGTGCATCAGGGTAGCAGATCAGAGTGCAGAGCAGTGTTACACCGCAGATAAGGTGCAGAGAGAAAGATCAGAATTAACATTTGACAGGCCGTTCAAAAGTTTAACGGGGGGGGGGGAAGCTGTTCTTTAATCTATTTGTATTTGTATTCAAACTTTTGTATATTCTGCCAGATGGAAGAGGGTGTAATCCCACTGCTAAGCACCTTCAATAATAATATAAAACACAAATATATTGTCTATGTCCATTAGCCAATAAATCTTAATTTACTACGACTAACTGGCAACCATGGGCAATCAACTGAGTGAAGGATGCTATTCTGGTAATGTTACTGAACTAATTCAACTGCCTAGCCAAGGGCATAGAAACAAGATAAATTTAAAATCAATTAATTAATAATTGTGAAACACAGAAGAGAGAAAATAGGCCAGTGATTCAAGCCTGCTTCATCATTCAATATAATCACAGCTGATCATTCAAGTCTGTACTTTTGTCCACTTTCTCCCGATACTCTTTGATCCCTTTAGCTCTCAGTCCTAAACATCCATCCCTTTGGAGTTTTGGATCCTGGCTTTGAATTCTCTACTCAAGATCATCCTTCCTGCGTTTGCCCTGTTTAGTGCGCTTGAATTTTAATACGTAATATGAGATTCCCTGTCATTCTTCTGAACTCTGAATTCAGTCCTAACCAATCCAGTCTCTCTTTAAACAGCAGAGCTGCCATCCCAGGAATCAGTCTGGTAAACCTTTGGTGCATTCCCTCTATAACCAGACATTATATTTCACCTGCCATATATTTGCCTATTTGTCCAAATCATACTGAAGCATCTCTGAATTCTCCTCACAGTTCACCCTCCCATCCAGCTTTGTGTCACCTGGAAGAGATATTCAAGATATTCCATTTAGTTCCCTTATTGAAACCAATAATCTATATTGTGAATAAATTGGGACTCAAATGCTGATCCCTGCAGTACCACACTTGTCACTAGCTGCTACTTGGAAAACAGTCCACTTATGCCAACCAGTTCTCTATCCATGTTAGTACACAATCTCAAATCCCATTTGCTTTAATTTTAAATGTTCATCTTTTACGTGGTGAAAGGTTAAATGGGAATACCTCTCTGGACATTAAAGAGTTAGACTGCAAGGTTGAACATTCTGGAAGTGGGTGGGGTGACATTCTGTCTCACAGGTCGCATGCAGGAATGTGGATGACCATTCATTGCAATTCACACCTCATTTCGGCAGTCATTTGCTACTATACTCCTGCTATTATCAAATTAAACTATCATTCAAACTCTTCCATTCAGAAATGCTTTCTAGCCATCCCCTGACGCTAGGTATGTTGCATGTGCATTGTCTTGGGGAATCAGTGAGTCAGAAAATTGTCTGCATAACGATTCCCCAGGATTAGGGCATTTACATTTGCATAATCTCTGAGGATGATCTCATCCTACCATTGTGTCCGGGGTAACATGTGAGTATGGGTTGTCTTGAGTGGCATGTGACTGTGGGAGAGTAGTCAGAACATCTGTAAGCATTGCCAACCAACCTGTATAAAGGCGATGTATTTTCTTTGTTCAGAGTCTCTCTTCTGACTCAACTTCACATACCTGCAAAAAGTATCAGAGGGGTGACCTAGCTTTACAAGCTTGATTAAATTTTAACTGTTTGCAAAGTTGGGGTGTGTGCGAATTGCATTTCATGTGTGAAACCTCAGGAAAAGAACCTAACAGTGGGACCTTATCGAAAGCCTTCTGAAAATCCAAGGAAACCATATCTACTAACTCCCTGTGTTTAACTCAACTAGTTACATTCTTGATTTGTTAAGCATGATTTCTCTTTCACAAATCCATGGTGACTGTCTAAATCTGCCACCATTGTCCCAGGTGCTCCACTGCAAAATCTTCTCTGACGGACTCAAGCATCTTCCCTATTTGTGAAATCAGGCGATTTGTACTATGATTCCCTATTCGTTCTTCGCCTCCTAAGGGTTACCTTAGCCATGCTCCAATCTATAGAAACTGTGCCAGAGTTTGTAAGAATCTTGAAAACCGATCAGCAATGGATCTATTATTTCTGCAGCCACTTTTTTAAATACTCTGGAATGAAGGTTATTGAGTCCCAGAGATTTCACAACCTTTCATTCCAAAAATTTTCTGAACACCATTTTCCTACTAATTCTAATTTCCTTCAGTTCCTCCCTTTCACTAGTTCCTGTGTTCCCAAACATTTCTGAGGTGTTATTTATGTCCTCATTTGTGAAGACAGAATCAAAATATGTAGTTAATAATCATTTTATTCCCATTTTAACATCCCCGACTCCTGATTTTAAGGGACCTTAGCATTCAATAATCTTTTCCCTTCACATACAGTCAGTTCTTCTGTAACGTGATGATTGCATTCTTGTGCAATCCTACATTATAGAAAAATTGTACTTTAGAAACAGCGCTTAAATTATTGGTGATGTGATTGATTTACAGCCAACACAGATTTTAAAAGTTTGCGCTGTAGAAACAACGTCCCCAATTCGTCGATCACATTATAGCGAATTCGCATTGATGAAACGCATATTATAACAGAACAATCTACACCAACAGAAGCATTTACAAATCAGTAAGTATATTCCCTCCTAGCTTACTATGGTACTCTGCTTTCCCTTTTAATCAATCCCCTTGCCCTCCTCGGCTAAAATCTAAACTATTCCCAATCCTCATGCCTACTGCATTTGTTGGCCAATTGTCCCTTTCTTAGATCTAATACTATCCTTAATTTCCCTTGTTAGCCTTAGCAAGTCTCCTTTCCCATTTCATTGATGTGCCACTCAGGAATGAGCAATTGTTGCACTTCCACCATGCATTATTTAAATATTTGCCATTGTCTATCTACAATCATCTCTTTTAGCAACATTCCCAATTTATCATTGCTAGCACGCACTTCACATCATCGTAGCTTCCTTTGAGACTGTAGTCTCAGAATCAACTACATCACTCTCCATCTGAATGAAAAATGTTATCATATTCTGGTCATTCTTCACAAACGCGTTAAACAAATTAAATGGCTGGTGACCATGTAGGTATTGTTGGTCCAAACAAAGTTAATTGCTAGAGCTAGTAAGGTTTCTGCATCACTACCAGAGGAGGAATCTGGGGACTATAATGAGGTGAAGAGTGCCATCTTAAGTGTACATGAGCTAGTACAAGAAGCCTACAGACATCGCTTCAGGAATTTAAGGAGGGACATTGCATTTGAAAGAATCAAACAAAGTAATTGAGATGGGCGGATAAGGACACTGAAATTGATCAAATAGGTGATGCTCTTACAGTGACGATTATTTTGGAGGAGTTTAAAAATTCACTTCTAAAGTAGTAAGAACTCACGTGGAAGAGCAGAGAGTTAAAACTGCAAGATTAGCAGCAGAAAAGGCAGATGATTGAGTTGGTTTATAAATCAAAGTTTGGCTTCCCACGCCAATTTCAATCTGTGAGGAATAGAAATTTGGGTCAAGAAAGAAATTCTCAGGTGGTAAGGGAAAAGGGAGATTTCATTGAAGATAGTAAAGGTAGTTTATCACAGGGTAAAAAGGAAGCCCATGAGGGGGTAGAGAAGTTAAACAAAAAAAAGCTCAGGTGTTTTCACTGCAATAAAGTAGGCCACATCAAGTCAGCAGTGTTGGTGGTTTAGAAGACGGATGTGGGAAAACAGGATAAGCCAATGGGCTTTGTTAAAGTGGTAAGAAAAAAGCACAGTGGAAGCTAAAAAACTGCACCAGAATGTACAACCTGGTCAGGGGTTGGTTGAGAAGAAAGTGCCAGATCTCTCTAATGAATTTACTTGCAAAGATAATGTTTATGGATATATGCCAGGAAGAGTAGAAAAAGAAAATAAAATTTTGAGAGATATGGGAACAAGTCAATGTTTGATGGTGAGAGATGAGATATGTAACTACAACGGATTACTGCCAGAACAGGTAGTAATATATGGAATTCATAGTGAGAAGAGTAGTGTTCCATGAAATGTTGGAGAGTCCGGTGAAAAGTAGTGAAGAGGTGGGAGGAGTAATTGAGAAATTCTCAGTTCCAGGAATACAAATTATCCTTGGTAATGATATAGCAGGATCACAGGTTGGAGTGATGCCTACTGCAATTGAAATGCCAGTGTAAAATCAGGGAATTGAGATGTTACAGGAAGTACATCCTGGGATTTCTTTTCCCCGACTCTGGTAATAACGTCTCAAAGCCAAAGGTTGAAGCAGGATCAGCAATCAGAGAATAAAGATAAGTAAGTTAAAGTTCATTTCTCAAAGACTATGTTTGATCAAATGGTTGAGAAAAAACAAGAAATGGAGGACAAAACACATATTTTCAGTTCAGAGAAATTAACAGATTTACAAGATGAAAAGCTAAAGCGGTTGTATCAAAAAGCATACACAGAAAAATCTGAGTGTATCACAGAATATAACTATCTTAAAAAAAAGTCTTGATAAAGAAATGGAGACATCACATATTCAGGCACATGAGAAATGGACAGGAGTTCATCAAGTTGTATTATGAGTTTGTTATAGAAAGGAAGTTTTGCAAGTAGCACATGATTTCCTAGTAGAAGGCCATTTAGGATTAAGGAAAACTCAAGCCAAAATACAAAACACTTTTATTGGCCTAGACTGATAGGGATTAGATTAGATTAGATTACTTACAGTGTGGAAACAGGCCCTTCGGCCCAACAAGTCCACACCGCCCCGCCGAAGCGCAACCCACCCATACCCCCTACATTTACCCTTTACCTAACACTAGGGGCAATTTAGCATGGCCAATTCACCTGACCTGCACATCTTTGGACTGTGGGAGGAAACCGCAGCACCCAGAGGAAACCCACGCAGACACAGGGAGAATATGCAAACTCCACACAGTCAGTCACCTGAGGCGGGAATTGAACCCGGGTCTCTGGAGCTGTGAGGCAGCAGTGCTAACCACTGTGCCACTGTGTCGCCCACCTTGTTATTGAATTTTGCCAATTTTGCCAATTATGACATGTATGTCAGGTAATTGGAAAACCTCAGGCAGTGATAAAACCAGCACCGTGAATATCCATTCCCACATTTGAGGAACCTTTTACTAGAGTCTCAATTGATTTTGTAGGACCCCTACCTAAAAAGAGTTTAAATCAGTATTGTTAACATAATGGATCTATCACTAGATTTCCAAAGACAATTCCATTACACAGTATCATGGCGAAAAGGATTGTAGAAGAGTTACTCAAAGTTTTCACTAGGTACAGATTATCTGCAGAGATACAATCAGATCAAGGGTCAAATTTACTTCAAAATTATTCAAGGAAGTTATGGATAGTTTAGGAACAAAACAATTCAAATCCACTGCATACCATCCAGAATGGCAGGGAGCATTAGTATGGTGGCATCAAACTTTAAAGACCATGTTGAGGGCTGATAGACAAGACTATCCAGAGGATTTGGGCAAAGAAATTCCATTTATGCTTCTTACAGTTCGAGATGCACCAAATGAACCTAATAAGTTCAGTCAATTTGAATTATTTTTTGGCCATGAGGTAAGAGGACCACTGGAATTAATTCAAGAGACCTTGGTGAGTCAAAGTTCAAAGACTATATATTGGGACTATATGTCAATTTTCAAGGAAAGATTAAATACAGCAGGTGAGCTGGCTAGACAGCATTTAAAAGTAGCACTGTATATGATGAAACAGAAAGCGGACAAGAAATCAAAAACTTGCAATTTTGCTTATGGTGACAAAGCATTAATGTTACTTCCAGCAATGGGTGAATCTTACAGCAGGGTTTAGTGGACCTTATCAAATTGAAAGGAAATTGAGTGAGTGAGCTATTTAATAATACCAGACAGAAGGAAATCCCACAGAGTGTATCATATTAATATGCTCAAAAGATATTTTGGTGGAGAAAGAAAGTAAACAGAGAACATATTGCTCATTACAACACAAAGTGAAGAACCAAACTCAGATCATTTCATGACACCAAATATACCTAGTTTAAAGTCATCCCATTTGATATGATAAATGGACCAGCCACATTTCAAAGATTAATCAATACAGTTATTTTGGGATTACCCAATAGTGGGATGTACATTGACGACCTGGTGATTTTGAGTCACACATGGAAGAAACATTTACAGCATCTATCAATTGTTCGATCGACTTCAGGAAGTGGGCTTGGTGATCAACCAAGAGAAGAGCGAATTCACAAAAGTCCATATCATGTTCCTGGGTCATGTTACTGGACATGGACGATGGTCCCATAGATGTGAAAACAAAGGTTATTGGGGAGTTTCCCATATTATCGGCAAAGAGGGCAGTGCTATAATTCCTGGGATTGAGTGATTTTTAATCGAAAATTTGTACTGAATTTTAGCAGTGCGGTTGCTCCACTGATTGACTTATTGAAGAAGCTGTGTTACCCCAGTGTTGGCCATACTTAATTATGCAAAGCTATTTAAGTTGGCTATCAATGCATGTGCTGTGGGTGTCGGTGCTATGCTCTCACAAAAAGACAAGATGATAGAAAGATCTTTTGGGCATTCTTCCAGAAAACTGAAAAATCACCAACAGAAATATTCCACAATTGAGATGGAGACCTTGAGCTTGGTAGTTGCATTGCAACATTTCAATATTCATATTACCAGTACTGTACACTACTCCAAATAAAGTTTCACTAACGACCTGTTAAAACTGAAGCATAACCATTCTCATTGCTCTCAAATGCACCTCCTTAACTCTCAACAAATTCCAGGAAGATGTCCCTAGAATTCCCAGATAATTAGCCGTTGCTAATACTCACAGAATTTCTCTATTACCCTCCAGAATCTTCAAAAAGTACCAGAATCTGACTTCTATTCCCAGTGCTATCACCCACTGTGGCCACCATCCAGTGTTCTAGAGCCCAGACTGTGCTGAAGTGAATATATCAATGTTCATAATAATACCGTTTAGAATTTTTTAAAAATCAGATTTACTCTGTGCAACACCACAGAAGATCTGCTAGCATTACATTAAAAATCTTTTATCCAGTGTAGTCTTCTTCATCACGCTATCTGCAACAGTATTTTTCCAGAGGAGAAAACAATGTCTGCAGATGCTGGAGATTAGAGTCGAGTGTGTGATGCTGGAAAAGCACAGCAGGTCAGACAGCATCTGAGGAGCAGGAGAATCGACGTTTCGTTGGGCATAAACCCTCAACCAGGATGCTGCCTGACCTGTTGTGCTTTTCCAGCACCATACTCTATTTTTCAGAGGTCAGTCATATGCATAATGCCTGGAATGGGTTGTTAATAATCAGATTCATGTGTGCAGCTAATTACCTATAGTTACCATTACCTACAGTCACAATACCACACTTGTGGCTAAAACCATCATATCCTAGCTCCATCTACTGGCTCGATTGTAGGCAAATTAAATTTTAATCAAACTGAATTACTCTTTTTAAAATATTCTCCAGACGAAGGCAATCCTAGTAAGGTTGCAATTTTCTTATCAATCCTTAATAGCCCTGCAAAAGTAGTTGTTAGCTTTAGAATCCTATGCGGCATTTTAAACGCAAGGGAGAGGGTTTGGAGCATGTGGCATGTGCCGTAAAGTTTAAGTCAGTGCACTGATACAACTTGGACATCAATTCACCCATTCAAGTTTTCGACTTTAACTTATGTCACAGTCCCACTTCTAGCTGATGGATGTCCATTAGGCTACTCAAACTGATTGGACAGCATGAAGGCTGCTTATTTACGGACAGAGATATCTCGGAGCGGTCACTGGAAGGTAACTAATTTCACAAGAATGCATAAGGAGCATTGGTGAGCACTACGGACAGTGTTTTACTTTGATCCACTGTGCATACATCAGTCTGAATTAGCCAATTCTGGAGACTCATGTTTGGAAATGCCTACCAAGGAGCAACGATCATCAGCACACATTTTCACCTGAAACGAAGAAGCGATCTCAGACAGTGCAGTGTCACTTCATTCCACCACACCTTCCACCGACTTTCACATCAGTACTCATGCATGTAAACTTAGATTTGGGACCAAAATTTATTGAGTGCTCCATTACACCAAGTGCACTAACAGCTGTTAGAAGTTATGGTAGTTAAGGTCACTGGCATTCAGGACTGTTGTAAGTCACCTAGAACTGGAGTTTAAACCGAAAGCACTTGTTTCTGGAGTCTTAATGTAGGCAAACAACGGAATACTGGTGTAAGGCATTGTAAGATGTGCAAAGATCTGATTCCAGAGGTTAAAGTGCTCTCTAGCTCAGACAATGGAGGTATCTATCTAGGTCATGAGTGCTGCCATTTCCCTCTCATCCTTGCATTTAGCCCGCTTCACTGAAAAGGTGACTTTTGTCATGCAAACCCAGCAGAAAGGATATATTGGCATTAACAATACTTCAAAAGAAATTCATGATGCTGATTTCTGAGTTGAAGAGATTAATTTAGTGAGACTGCCTGAGAAAGTAAGATCTTTATTCATTAAAGTTTCAAAGAATGAGTCTTGATCTTTTTTGTTATTCATTTGTGGAATGTGGGCATCACTGGTTGATCCAGCATTTATTACCCATCTCTAGTTATACTTGGGAAGGTAGTGGTGAGCTGCCTTCTTGAACCGCTGCAGTTCATTATCTGTAATTAGACCACAATGCCAATAGAAAAGAGATTCCAGAATTTTGACCAAGCAGTACTTAAGGCATGGTCATATTTTTCCAAGTCAGGATGGTGAGTGGTTTAGAAGTGAACTTGTAGCTGGTGGTGTTCCCATATATTTCTGCCATTACCTTTTTAGATGGAAGTGGTTGTGACTTTAGAAGGTGTTATCTAAGGAATCTTGGTGAATTTCTGCAATGCATCTGATGGATGGTACACATTGCAGCTACTAAGTAGCAGTGGAGGGGGGAGTGGATGTGGTGATGATCAAAAGAAATTTCTTTTGTCCTGGATGGTATCAAGCCTTTTGAGTGTTGTTGAAGCTATACTCATCCAAGCAGCTGGATGGCGAGCATTCCATCACATTCCCGACTTGTACCTTGTAGATTTTGTCTCCCAGGGACTCTTGCAATTCTGTGTTCCATAAATGTTATCAATCACAGCTTGCTCAGCATATAACACAAATATATAAATTACAAAGACAAATGGAAAGATAGCTATTATTGCAAGAGGGATGGAACACAAAAGTATGGAAGGCTTGTTATAGCTCTACAACATATTGGTGAGACCACAGTGTGCTCTGTGTATTTTTTATCTTATTATTCAAGGAAGGATATACAGAAAAACCTCAATTATCCAAATATCAATTATTCGAATTTCAGATTATCCAAAGAATATCTCAAGGTCCTGATAGAAAGAGGCGTTTCAACACTGATTGTGCTTTTGTGGTGAATGAACTTGGCTTACTGAAATGCTGCCTAGAACAGTCCTGGGCATCGATGGGAGCTCAGGCACTGTCTGCAAATGACTGACTGCCTGCCCGTTCTCTCTCTCTCACCACACTTTACCTGGATTTCTACACAGGGGTGTACCCTAACCCCACCCCCCTTCCCCAGATAATCTCTCCAACATTGTCCTGTACAGGGTAAAGGTGGAACCTGTCAAAAAGTTCAGAAAAAGGTTGTGTGTGTGTTTGTGCAATTTTGAGACTCACCCACCCTCCAAAGGCAGCAGCAGTCGTAATGCTGGTGTCCAGTCCTGCTGTCCCGGAGATGGGGTGAGGCGACATGGATGGGGGGGGGGGGCGTTGGTGGAGGCAAGGTCAGATGGAGTTGGGGTCAGACGGAGTTGGGGTCAGACGGGGGCGCAGACAGCAGCGATGTTGGACGGGTTTAGGGGAGCAACGGACAGGGGGGGCAGGGGCTCGAGTGGTGTGCTACTGCCTAGTCTCCTGAATGGGGAGCAGACTTAGGAAGTGCTTGCTTTGTCAATACCATTGAACTGTTGGGGGTAGGGGGGAACAGGAGGCTTCACCAATGCTGTAGGTCCCTTACGCACAGGTGTATCTGCTCAGAAACAAATCCTGAGAGAGAGAGAGGAAGCAAGGCAGGCAGAGCGAGGAAAAAGGAAACTTCAGAAAACTCTGAGCCCCAGAGGAAAGGCATTGAATCAATTAACCGATTAATCAATTATCCAAACGATGTAGTGCTCGCCCAACTCGTTCAGATAATCGAGGTTCCTCTGTACCTGCATTAAAGGCAGTTCAGGTTGATTCTGGTTCACTTGAAGGTTGCTGCCTGGGATCAATGGATTGCCCTGTGACAAACAAAAGGTTGAGGAGGCTGGGCATATACTCAGTGGAGTGTAGAAAAATGAGAGGTGATCTTAATTAAACACGAAGGGGCTCAAAGGAGACGGAGAGAATAGCTCCCTTTGTGGAGATATACAGAGTAAATGGGCAGTTTCAGAAAAAGTGGTCTTCTATTTAACACAGAGATGAAGACTAATTTTTTCTGAAAAGATGGTTAATTTTTTGGACTTCCCTGCTCCAGACAGCAGTGAAAGCTCAGTATTGAAATATAGTTCAACAAATCATTGATCTAAAAATGAAACAGGGTTAGAGGTATTGGGATGGCAGAAAAACGGAATTGAGGCCATGATCAGATCAGCACTTATTTTAATAGAGCTATTAAAATAGCTTAGTGCTAAGGGCAAAATGGCCTATTCCTTTTCTATTTCTTAGGTTCTTGCACAACCAACATAGTAGCTTGTTGTGTGCTCCACAGATTTTCAGTCTACGATGGATTGATGTGAGAAATAAAGCTATACACAGTATAGAAGAAAGGATATGTAGTTACTGTTATCAAAGTGTAGGTGTGTACTGTACCTTTAAGAGAGGAAACTGGCACAGTATGTACTGTACCTTTAAGAGAGACAGGAAGCAGGCATGGACCTAGAAAGGTTGTGAAACAAATAGCTGGAGCATGCATTCCATGGTACTCAACAATTTTGAATTCAGCCAGTTTCGATACAAAAATCCCATCAAATCTGAATTTTAATGTTTTGATGACATCAAACCAATGAGACCATCCAATGTTTTCGGGTATATAAAATCGTGTATTTTAAACAGTTTGCCACGGTGACAAAGAGAACCAACGAAATACAGCCTGCAGAGCCTCTCTCTGAAAGGTATCTTTTCATATGACATTCGGGAAGCAGAAGACCAAAGAAAAGACCCAAGAAAGTACAGACGACAATACAAAGGGAAAAATCGACAACTGGCTGGTTTTGAAATTTTAGTTTTTTTGTTAAACTTAAGCAGGGGGTTTTCTCAGTATTGTTGTAGAGTGGGAGATAGATAAATTGATCAGACAAAGGAGGATTACCATGTGGATAGTTGTTGTTTAATGTTGTTGTGTTTCTTGGATTCTTAATTGTTTTCTTTAAATAGTTCGGAAGTTCTTTGTCATTCATACTTTAACAGATTACGAGGCGAGGTGAGCTTTTCTGTATGCATGGTTTAAATTAGCAGAAAAGTTTACTCCATGTCATAACAGTTACCAACAAGAATAGTGGAATACAGAGATGAAATGGGATGAGATCAATGGCAGGACACTTAGTCAGCGGTTGTTAGCCTGGTATAATCTGGTGCAAGACATCAGAACAATGAATGAGGTAAGTTCAAGAAAAAAAATTAATAGCCTTGAGGTAGAATATCAGTCAGCCTCTCGCCTTTTAATAAAGGCTGTCCTCATTAAGGAGGATCAGAGCAGTTGACAAGAATATCATAGGAATTAGGAGTAGGCAATTCAGCCCTTCGAGCCCATACCACCACTTAACATCATCATGGCTGATCTTATCCAAGTCTTGACTCCACTTTCCTGCCTGTTACCCTGCTTTTAATCAGAAACTTATCTATTTCTTTCTTAAATGTGTTTATTGTTTCTGCCTCCACTGCAGTCTAGAGCAGTGACTTCCACAGATTCACAATCCTCTGAAAGAAGTTGTTTCCCATCATTCAGTTTCGAACCTACCTCCTCTCACTCTATATCTACAACCTCTTATTCTGGACAGTCCCAGAAGGGGAAACATCTGTTCAATGTCCACTGTATCAATCAGGGGTTAGGTCAGAGTGGAAGCAATCAAGTAAGGCAAAGCAGGAAAAGAAAACACTCCCAACAGTGTGATATCCATGTTGTCTACAGGATGTAGACAACATGCATCTTCCGACTTTGCAATTTCTACCATTGACAATAACTAAAAAGGTATTGACAAGTAAAATAATACTCCAAGTAATACACTATTGCAACTTGGACACATACCATCCATCATTCCTATGTGTTCCATGAATCTTCTCCAGCTCCCTCACCAAAAACCTATCCTCTTGGTGGGCTGAGAGGAGAATACACAAATTGAAGAATATCTTCTTTCAACCCTCTATTCTTACCTGAATTGCATCGAGACCAGCTCATAGTGTTCACCTATGTTGGCAAACAGACGGTTATTACCAATTAAACCAAACTCCTTAGTTCAGCCTCAGTCCCCTCCATTTTCTTTAGCAATGAGGACTTGAAGTCAAGATAGCTTCTCTCTAGCTCTGTTATCTTGAGACTTTTCAATCATTATCTTTATTAATTACTCATTTCTAAAATTATCACTTTATTGCTTTGATTTTAGTTTTGCTGAAGCAGGCTAGTTCTTCATAACTCAACTTATATTTTGAAATTCATGCATACTACTGTGCTAAACCTTAGCTTTTGAAAATTTGCTCACTGGTCCCTCGAGTACAAAAATTGTGGTCTCACACACAAAAAGGCTGAACAACCCTGGTTCATCTACATTCAATTGATGTCAATGGACATCTAGTACAACGGACTGTAGCATATCTATAAGGTGATAATTATTAGTTCTGCAGGACATTAAACATGTTCCATTCAAACACAAGGTCTAAATTGCAATTCACAGGAACTATAAACATATAGAATAAATAAAGAACCATGGGAGGAAACTAAAATGTAACAAATGCTGCAGTTTATTACATTAAGGGAGATTGAATATAAAAGCAAAAGATACTGCAGATTCTCCACTTCACTGCATTTACAAACTATGCCAAAGGTACCACAATGTTCATAAAATAATACAGCATCAACTTCCTAACCAGCAACTATCCTCAACCATGTTGTCTTATTTCACTTTGCTCAAATGTGGGAAGACATTTAAGCATATGAAAAATGTAATACTAAAACGAAAACATGCTGTAGCAATGTCATTACTATTATGAAACTCACCGATTAATGGGTTTTTTCTTACATCCAACACAATTAGAGAACTACTGGTCTGCAAGATATCAAGCAATGCTTTGGCTCCTTTATTAGAAATTCCACATTGCTGCAAATCCAGGGCTGTAATAAAAAACAGAATTCCTAGAAATTAATGTAAAATACTACAGACATTTCCATAATATTTATAATACACAGAAATGAGCCATTTGCAATGGATCTAACCTTTATGTTTACGTTCCTTCCAATCAAATTCATTATCCTTATTATCCTTTTGTTCCTATTTCTCTTATCTACTTTTTCCTTAAAGGTATCTATCCCATTCAGCTCAAGGAATAAGTTACACAATTTAACTGATCCCCTACATTCACTATTGGATTTATTACTTTACATACTCGCGTAAAAGTTGATCTCATGTAAACATTGGCCCCTTATTTTTAGCCAAAAAATCTTGTATTTTCCATATATCTTGTGTAAAAGTCAACCCTACCACGTCACATTATAAACCTCTTACAAAGGAAACTGCATGTTTCATTCACCCACTTAAACAAAATCGCATTTACTCATTCATTCATACTATGGAAGAATTGACCAAAATTGACACAGAAGCCATTTTTGTCATAAAACAACTTTTGCAGTAAGATTTCTAGCTTGCTCGTGCAGTTCGAGGCCTAACTGAGGAATTCTGTTTTGATAAGCCTGACCTTGCAGCTGCCATTAGTTCTGTCCCAAAGAATGATGTATTGATTCTCTGTCCCATATCGGTAATTCTAGCCTAGCTGAACCAGCAGTACAAAATAACATTCAGTTTTTGTAGACATTAAGAAATGTAGGTCTGGACAATGTATGGGAACCTTACGACTGCCCCTAAGTTGTGTAATTAATGGGCAGTAGGCTTGTATTTAACTATAAAACTTGTAATATTTGGTATTTCATTGGAATTGCATCGGACTTTATTCTGAATGAAGATGTCATTCCCCATGGCCATGGAATAAAGCTAGTTGATTGCTCAAGGTCTGCTCTCCTGACTATCTTGTTCTAAAAGATTTGGCAAACGATTTATTTCCCCAACACCACCAGTAACTCTCCTCATCGCTCTTTGTTTACATATATCGAGTCTCTATTCATTCATTCATAACTCTACTTACTGGTAGCCCACATGATTTACTACAGCACATTTTAATTCATTCATTCATTCAGACTAGTACGAAGTGTATTGGCACGTATTGCACTTTGTTCACTATACTATGGGTGGGAGCGGATGTTTTGGAGACAGGCCGGGGGGCTCACACGAAGTGTGCTACTGCCTCATCTCATGAATGGGGAGTAGATTTCACAGATTACCAGAGGTAATCAATTAACCAAATAATCACAAAATCAATAATGAACGAAATAGTGCCCACCCATCTCGGTCAGATAATCGAGGTTCCCCTATATATTGAACTGCAGCATGAATTTCAGTCCCTCAAAACTAGTGCCCGTGAATTAGTTGACCAAATGAGCTGAACCTTTAAAAATAATCTAAAAAATAGTGACTTTTACACGAGTATGTATGGCAGCAACTCTCATATTAATGGCCCTTGGTCTGGAATCATATGCAATTAATTTTCTCTTCATCTACCTGATCAAACTCTGATAACTGACTTGAAGATTTACTATCAGGTAATCAATAATCTTCAGGTCCTATACTGTTGGATCTTTCTTGTTGTTTTGTGTGTGCATGCAAGTAAGAATGTGTTTAATAGTGTTTCCCTATTGCTTCTCTGGGTTCCATTCATGTATATATCTTGCTTATGTGATATCCATTCTATTTGTGTTGATTAGTTCACGGTAAATAGCAATTTGCCTATTTTCTTTACAGAAATGCTCACTCTGTATTGCTTTTACAGAATATATACATTTTTTTTTCAAATGTATTCAATGGAGTTTTCTTTCAATTCCCTGAATCCCAAGTATTTTCTTCTTGAATTCCCTTTGGCCACATACCACAGTTAGAAGGCCGCTACCAAATGCCTCTTTACAATTATTAAGTGCACAATAGCAACTTCAAAATGTGATGTCCAATTTTCCCGACGGCCAATATTTCTGTAAAGGCATGGAGGTAGTGTGGCCCTTGAAATCCAAAAACTATTTTGAATTAGAAATTCAAAACTATAGTTTACAGACTTCACAAAGGAATCTGCATGCATAACTGTTTTCTGGCAAGAGAATAATCTGGAAGAGGATCCCCTTTGATATACATATAGTTATTCGATGTGTTAATAATCCTCTATACGTTGCCGTATCCCTTGTACAGTATGCAATCAGCCAGGCTTAATCAAGGTAAGCATATCCTTCTTAGCACTGTCAACAAAGAATTTCCATTTAATGAAAACAGGACACAATTTTTGCTTCTCACCAAACTGTCAACCAAAGACCAGTTCAAATGCCAACAAAACCAAAATGATGGATAATCTGTTGTGTGAAAGACAGTGAAATCCCACGTCCTTTCGGTATCACCACAGCCAAATTAGGGGTCAGAAGATGGAAAATAGATGATTTTCCATCTCTCTTGTACAGGGACAAGTGCAACCTTAAGATTAGCAAATATTGGAAACTAAAGATCATTCCTGGGATGATTCTATATCACTGAGCTAGTGAACTATCATGGTTAATTTGTAAACCAACTGAGCAATTATTACCATTACCTGCAATTTATTTATGTAATATATTTTATTTCAAACAGGAAGAAATTCACGGTTTACATTTAAAATTCACTATATATTGAAAACTACAATTATGCTTTTGGTTCCAACTACCTTTAAGCCAAAGGTCATCTTTGAGGGCATCTGCAAAGGCAATAGCTCCAGCATCACCAATTAGTGTGTTACAATTCATTGTAATGCGCCGCAAACCAGTCATACAATCTAGGTCAGGATGCCTATAACGAAGACTCTCTGCCCAGACTTGACTGTGCCTTTTTGTTGCTTGATACTGTATAAAACATAAGCACATAACCTTACAATTATTGTGCAAGGCAAACATTTATGTTGAATTGCTACTATATTTGTGATTTAAAACTGCGAAGTATAATACTTCAGAAGTAAGAAACTATAAAAACCTACCTTAATAATGCCTGTCATATGCTGTGCTCCACGCCATGTTAAGTTACAGCCTGTGAAGTTGACTATTTTGATGGTTGCTGAATTCTTCACATTCTGGCAAATGACTAAATAAAAACCATTAGATTTTATGAGCTGTGATTGTTATACATTACGAATCCCTTAGTAATACAAACGTGGTGGAAACAGTAACTTACTTTCCAGTCCTTCATCTCCAATTGGACAATGAGCTAATGAAAGGTTCTGTAGTGTTTTTGTCCTGGATAGACCCTAAAAAAGTTTGCACATGACACTTATAATTAACATTTCAAAAAGGAATTATGAACATTATATACAAAGTGCATTAGCATTTTCTGGTTACCACAATTATATTTGAAAGATTCGTATTGACCAATTTCCTCCTTTATGATTAACTAATAATTGCCATTTGATAAATCGAGTTATTAAGTTTCAATGTTTTAGACAATTTTGAAAGCTTCGGTTCCCACATGAACAGGAAGGCAGGGAGGAAACAATTCTGTGTATCAGCAACTGGGAAACCTGGAAGTGCTAAGGATTTAGCAGCAACATCATGTTGATTTTTTTTTCATTATGTTTCCCATCTAGCAACCACTGGCTTGGTAGGAAATCTGCAGTTTTAAGGTGATTAACATGGTTGTGACTTGATGAAGGAGCAGCGCTTCAAAAGCTAGTGCTTCCAAATAAATCTGTTGGACTATAACATGGTGCTGTCAGATATTTAAGGGAATTGGTACACTGGGTGGAGAGAAACCTTTCCTTGGTGAAGTCTGGGACAAGCAGGCATATAAGAGACATAACTTTAACTTTAAAATCAGAATAGGAACACGCAGGAAAAATGTTCAAAAATTCATCTTCTCACACAAAAGATGAAAGTAGCATGGAACACTCTCCCTCAATTAATAATTTAAAATCTAAGATGGATAGATGTTTTCTTGGATAAGGGTTTGAAGAGTTGTGGATCCTTGAGGCATGTGACTGCAATTGAGAACCATCATGCCAATTAATGACAGAACAGATTCAAAGGGTTGAATGGCCTATTCTTATTCCTACATTCTTATACAAAAATTTAATTTTGCGTAAGTTTACTTGCTGCAATCTAAAATGTGTCATCAATCTACAATAGAAACACTTTTTTCAACTGCACAAAGTTTAATCATTTGCTTTCTTCAGAAATATTCCCAGATTCCCGTTAATACAGAAAAAAATCCCCCTGATGAGTGGACCAATACTACAGGTTAGATTTAAAATCACTAGCAAAAACATTGAAAAGGCGGTTAAGAACTGTTTCCCCAGTTAGACCGCTGTTGGGATCTGGAATACGCCACCCGAAAAAGTGCTGGCAAGATTCTGGAAATAATTTAGAATGAGTGTGGAGAATACATATAGATCGGGAAATTATAGGGTTACAGACAAAAATAAGGAATCTGGAGCTGTTCTTTTGAAGAGTCAAAAGGTACAATGGGTAAAATTGTTTCCTTCTGTGCTTTAGGTATCTATGATTCTCTGTATGATTGAGGAAGCTCAAATGTCATTCATCTTAAGAATATACTTGAACATACTGCTGTAGGTAATGAACAAAAATTACCAGTATTATGTTTTCATGGTAAAACTATCTTGATGTTTCCTCACCTTTGTTAATGTCAGAAGATCTCCATGTCTCAAAGGTAATCCTTCTAACTCCAAAGTTTTTAGAGCACTGGAAACACTCAGAGAATCTCTAACTGATTTGCACAATTGAATTGTAAAGTCTTTTGACCTGATGGCTGGTATGCGCTTTCTGATGTTCTGTTTACATCTTTCACTCCCTTTAGAAAACAAAAACAAGAAAAAAAAATCCAAAACTACAAATGAACAATTACATGAAATTTGCCCACACCAGTGCTGCAAACACAATCAACTCAAGGATCCATTCATCCCCTTTTAGTCATCAGGTTTCCTGAGCCCTAAGAAGCCTGCCCTCCACAGCCAAAGTCGTACAATGGAACTTTGCTTTCATCTCACTTTCACATGAAATGTGTGTCAAACAATATGCATAAACTTGCCGTTTGGTTAATGTCAAAGTCTTGGCCAGGAGAATCTTTTAAAATTCTGTTTACTACATTATTCTTGCACAGAACGTTTCCAGTTTACTTTATATATTTTGTCTTATTATTTTACAAAGATGCAAGTTTTTTTTTAAAACACTACAAAAACTGACCAATTAGCCTAACTGCTTTACAATGGTATAACTACGGAATCTCACTATCGTCAAAAAAAACAAAAGAATGCTGTAAATCAGAAACAAAAAACAGAAGTTGCTGGCAAAGCTCAGCAAGTCTGGCAGCATCAGGGAAGAGAAATCACAGTTAACCTTTCAGGTCAGAACAGTTCCGAAAAGGGTCATTGACCTGAAATGTTACCTCTGACTTCTCTTCACAGATGCTGCCAGACATGTTGAGCTTTTCCAGCAAGTTCTGTTTTTCTCACTAGCATTAAAATTGTTCTTCTTTGCTTTCTCCTTTCATGCATTAATCCAACTTCCCTCAAATTCACTTTATGGTATTCTCATTAATTTATTAATGTGGTAGCATTGGTCCATTTTGATTATTTTCTTTTAAAATGAGTATGAATTTAATAACTCATGATACTTTCCTAGTGTTCAGTGATTGTTTCAATGATCCTGAATAATTTACATCAGCCTAATCTTAGTACATACACTTGCCTTTCACTTCCTAGTACACAATACATTCCTTAATAGATTCACATTGAAAAAACTTCAATATTTATCATTTGAGATACTATCCTCAGCAATCATTTTCTGGAATAGTTTAACATCATCTACACATTGGATGCATGGCACAGAAACAGGCCAAGAATGTGGTGCTGGAAAAGCACAGCAGGTCAGGCAGCATCTGAGGAGCAGGAGAATTGACGTTTTGGGCAAGAGCCCTTCATCACGAAGGAATTATGCCTGAAATGTTGATTCTCCTGCTCCACAGATGCTGCCTTACCTACTGTGCTTTTCCAGCACCATACTCTCTACCCTGATCTCCAGCATCTGCAGTCCGCACTTTTTCCACAGAAACAGGCTAGTCAGCTCAAACATGACCATTTAAACTCGGCTTAAGGTTTCTCCCGTTTTTTCACATCTAAATCTACCAGTGCAAATATCAATTGCCTTCTCCTTCAAATGTTTGTCTAATTTGCCCGTTAGTGCATCAAACCACACACTTCAGTTGTTACTTGCATTCTTTGGGGCAAGAGGTTTTTTTCTGTATCTCCTACTCAATTTCCTGGGTTGGAACTTTCACCCTCCCTGGTATAGCAAGAGTAATGATAATGAAGGTGACTGAGCTGAAAATGAGAATGAAAATAATCAGATTCTTGACTTCAAGAGAAATTTTCAGCAACTTTCCCCTCAACTCTTAAATGGCAACTTCAGAATCTTTCCCTTGAGTGGAAAATTGTTTACTTCCATAGCGTTATTAGCCCAATTCGCCCTATTTACAATGTACTTCCAATTCTCCTCTCCTCCATTGAGAAACTAGATGGCACAAACACCTGACTGATTAAAAAAAGAGCAGTTAACTGGCCACCACAGTTCACCAAATGCCCAATGACAGCCAGCATCCAACTACCTTTTCTGCACAATGTTCCTGCATGGCCCATGGCCACCATTCCCCTTGACCCTTCATCCACACAATTCAATTTCAGCAAACCACCATCCTCGTGACATCAGCGTGCTTATCCTTGAACCAACTCAGGCACTGGGCCTTTAACACTCCATTCTGGAGATGAGGGACACCCATGACTTACAGGAGCCTACCAAGTTGCTCTATATGCAAGGTCAGCCAAACATCTCATGCATCTATATAGGATGCTTTTTCACTGACACAGATACAGGCATTTTATGGCTCTTAGCTTGCATTGTTAGCAACTACTGACTTTCAAATTTACTTGAAAACTCCAACTGTGAGTACATGACCCTGTTTTCTTAGGGCACACAGACTTTATCACTAGGTTGCAAGCTACCAATCTCTGGATGGGTGATATTATTGCTTTTCAGCACACAAGATCTTGAGTACCAAGTTACAGGATTCAGCCTCAATGATTTACACTTTTTGGGAGGGAGGAAGGGAGGGAGAAGCAAACAGACTGTGATGGTTGCAACACTGAATAGTGAATGTACCATTCAGACAAGGGATGGTCATATCATGTATATAATCAGGCATCAACATCATAGATGCAGCATATGCTAGTAGCTGAAGCAGCAAGCAAACTGCAATGCTTCAAGTTAATGGTAATGAGTTGAAAGAGACCATATATTTTAACTTTTTTTAAAGGAACAGCAACTGAAATGGAAGCTGGAATGTTATGAATGGAATACTAGGAAAATTTTGCAACTTGAACAGCAAGTTTTGTATATTGTTGAACTATGCAATACAATGTGACTTTTTTTTAAAAAAGGGAGGAGAATGAGAATGAACTGCACCAAGAATCTTTCAAGCTAGTGAAGCTGTGCCTCACATCAGCCCTCTGACTGGCTGACCTGCAGTGCTGAAAGGCTGCAAGTGCCAAGTAGCAGAATGGAAGAGATACCCACAGCCTGCAGACAGAAGATATCATCTCTCCCCAACTCACTCTCCTTTTGAGGAAAAAGATGAAGAAAAAAACAAGACAGCTTAAAAGAAAGAATTCATACAAGAAAAGACCTATGTTCACCTGCTGTTTTAAAGAATGGACTGTCTCGCTCCGATAATAATATATTATTACTGCAACAAAAAAAACAAGAAAACAACTTTCCACCTTGTAGTCTGGATTTTGATCTTTGGAACATTTACTGTGTCTATATTATTTTTCCAATCATAATATGTGTTAAACCATTTGTTTTTTATCTGTCCTAATTATATTAAGCACATATATTTTTGAGATTTTGATTTTCATTGCTTATGTTCAGTGTTAAAATAAAAATTATTATTTTTAAAAATTGTTGCTGAAGAAATCTGGTATGAATTGTCATGAGTAGCAGTCAGGTAGACTGGTCACTTTGGTGGTCTCATAAGGATTTTATCCAGTTAAACGTTTTGTGATGGCTTGTGCTTTATCAGCACACTTTCCCCATTACATTGTCACAGTGTGAAAATCAAAGAAGGAATGTCCTTTGCTGGGTGAAGGAATACAACATTTAGGACGTATTGCTACAGAAGGTCAGTAAAGGGGTGTGTATGCTACCAGACTAGGTAGTTGGCTGTGGTCAATCAGGCACTAGGCCCTCCAAGAAACCAGGGATCAGTGTACTGGCAATCCAGGAATTGGGTTACACACATTCCTAGAAGCCAAGTGTAAACAGTCCAGAGATTACTGATAGGTCAGTTAGGGTACTGAGGAGACATTAGTCCCAGGATGGCTGAGTCCAGACATCCAGCCAAGTCTGTTCACAGGCTAGCCACAGTCAGTCATGGATGTTTGGTCAATAATGGTCAGGGAGCTTATCAGGAGGAAGTCTATAGAGTTCTAGATATGGTTTTACTGTATTAGGTTACTGAGAAAATGGCATCTGTGATCAGGGGCAATTGCAGGTAGTAGGCTAGCATCCTACTTTTATTTGGAGGGCGTTAGGGAGACTGAAAACTCTTGATGGGGGATGGTGGGTTTCAAACAGGTCATAGTAACTCTAGCCTCTCGATGGGGTGTGTGTAGGACCAACAAGGGTATGAGAATTACAAAAGTCAGGTGGGTACAGTGGGCATGTTATTTGTGATGTAAAGGGACTTAACAGAAACAGGGAAATATTAAAACGTTATCGGGGCCATCAGGGCAGCAACAGAATAGGAACTCAAAGGATGGGGCCATTTTCATCACAGCAGAAACTGCACATCACACATATGAACTTCAAGTTGGAACCATGTTGCCACATCAAATTAAAAGTCAGTTGCATAAAAATTTTTAAAATGGCAACTACTGCAAAGTTGACAGAGTAAGTTCATAATTCTTTCATACAGAAGGGGACTAAACAAGTTTGCTTTTGAGACCCGTCTCGTTCAACTGTATTAATCATACAACCACTAATTAAGTAATGTCTTCCAATTGGTTTCAATTTGTTCAAGAGCACAGATTTCGAATTATTACTTCAATCAGTGAGTATTACATTGAGTGCATTATTGTCTCATCATGTGAATTAAACAAAATGTCATGATAACAAGGAAATCAGAAGTGGAATCTAAAGTTCCTATTTGCGAGCCACATTCCATAGTACGTTCTGGAGGACAGTACATCACAGCTGCCAGATTCTCTCACTCAAATGTAAGAATACAAGGGCATGGAGTGCAATCTGGGAAGGAGCCTTATCTTGGGAGGGATGGGAATAGCTATTGTCATCAAGTGTTACTAGCAAAATTCAATCCCAGAGTGGCATAAATGATTTTGTTGTCCACCAGGCAATTGGTTCAGGGAACATACTTCAAAGTTCCCTTCCAAATTAATGCTATTACTTCCTTGGGAAGTCTCTAAGCCACACTTTGAGAGAGAATAACATATGGGTCAGGAATCCCTTCAAATATTTTATGCCGTCTTTGTAATATATCCCACAGATTATCTGCTAAAGAGCTCACATGGAAATTTCCATCGCTGGAACCATTGTGAGCCTGATAATTCTCTTATGACAACAAAAAAAGACACAGTGATGAGAACATCTTGCACAAACCCAGGAAGAACATTAATTGCTGCACATCATCCAAAGGGAGAGAGTAGAAGGACAAGATACACCAAGAAGGTGCAGGCAAATATGATACTCCAGATTTATAAATCTCACTGCCATTTTCTTCAACTGCCTGAAAGACAGTACAAGATGACAATTAAGGATGTCCTGCCCCATTATCTCCAAATTGTATAAATGCTCGCGAAGATTTGCGCTCACAAGGACTGAATGGAAATCCCATCCTGATGACTGTCAAGAGCACAGCTATACTATTTTTTAATGCTCATAAAAAGCTGTTTCATTAAAACATAGAAAATAGGAGCAGGAGTATGACTTTGAGCTTGCTCCACCAATCTACATGATTATGGTTGATCATCCCAGTTCCCTGTTCCTGCTTTCTCCCCAAATCCTTCAATTCATTTGCCCCAAAGACTATCTAACTTCTTGAAAATATTCAATATTTTCATCTCAACCAATTTCTTTGGCAAAGAATTCCACAGGTTCACTACTCTCTGGGTAAATAAATGAGGCTTACGTCTTTCTGAGACTGCAACCTGATTGTGCACTCAATTATCAGGGAACATCCTTCCTGCATTTACTCTGTTTAGTCCTGTTAGCAATCTAGGATTTCTATTAGATTCTACCCTCATTATTCTAAACACCAGTGAATAGGACCCTCACTCTTCATTCCAGATAATCCTTCATTGCACTCCCTCCATAGCCAGACCTACCTTCCTCAGGTAAGGAAACCAAAAATACACACAATACTCAAGCTGTAGTTGCACTCCAGACTTACAGAATTGCCATAAGACAGCCTTGCTCTTGTACTCAATTCCCCTCACTATGAAGGCCAATGTTGTCTTCCTCACCACCTGCTGCAACTGCATGCTTATTTTCAGCAACTGGTGTGCAAGGACACCCAGGTCCCCTTTCTAATTTATCGCCATTCAGGCAATAATCTGTTTCCGGTTTTTGCTAGCAAAGTGGTTAAACACATTTATCCACATTATACTTTATTTGCCATGCATTCACTCAACTTGTCCAAATTACATTGAGGTATCTCTGCATCCTGCTCAGAGTTCAACCTCCCATCCAGCTTTGTGCCATCTGCACACTTGTTGTTACTATTGATTTAGGCAAAAAAGTGAGGACTGCAGATGCTGGAAATCGGAGTCTACATTAGTGTGGTGCTGGAAAAGCACAGCAGGTCAGACAGTATCCGAGGAGTAGGAAAATCGAAATTTCAGGCAAAAGCCCTTCATCAGGACTTATTATTGATTTAGATGAGGGAACTAAGTATATATTCCTCTCCAAAGAAACTGGTGATCTGTGTGACATCTGCCATACTTTCAAGCATAAATGCATCCAGAATATTACCAATGCTGCTCTCACCAGAGCACACCTTTTTATATCCTTACTGCTTGACAATGATAGCCAAGCAGCTAGCATACTGGCACAGGCACAGAGAGCTATTTTCTTCACTCATATTGTTTTAAGAGTGTCTGATCACCAACCTGGACATTTGTGAATGGAAAAGGCTTACATTCTATTAATGGTCAATTTTGGAAGTCTGCGCAAGATATCCTGGGGGCTGTTGTGATTCATTCATAAAAATCTTTCAGATGCTTACCCCCTTTAAAAGGTTCTCAGGTCATACAGGAACGTCTGCTAGTGCACAAGGCTTCTCACTCCAAAAAATGGCTCATGACACATTTACAAAAGCCTCAGGCTGACTCAGAATGAGATCAAATGCTGCTCATGCTTCAAATAGGGCCATAGTGGAACAGGCCATAGGCTTCCTAAAGCTGAGGTTTTGATGGCTGGGCCATCTGTGTGGACCATAAAATATAGACTTTCTGCAGTTGCAAGGTAAGGTGCCGTTGGGCTGTGTGGGGGTATTAGAGTGAAGGAAGAGTGGACTAGTATGAGCCGAAGGGAATAATCCTGGCAGAAAGCTGACAGGGGAGGAAAATGCATCTGGTGGTGACATCCTCATACCCTGCTTCCTGTACAAACTCTACTCCATTCTCCCAGCTCTTCCAGTTTCCATTGCATCTGTTCAAATGACGCCAACTTAGACAAGGGAGCCTCTGAAATGTCCACATTCTTTCTCAACAGATGATTCCCCAGCACTATTGTTGACAGGGGCCTCAGCCAGGTCTGATTCATATCCTACACTTCAGCCCTCACCCTCTCTCTTCCCTTCTGCAACAGCAACACTGTTTCCCTTGTCCTTACCTAACACACCTTCCAGGTGAAGCAGCACTTTATCTTGGAACCTGTGTTTTTTTTTAAGGACATCGTAATAACAAAGCGGAGTGTGGGGTGCTGGAAAAGCACAGCAGGTCAGGCAGCATCAGAGCAGGCAAATTGACGTTTCAGGCATAAGCATTCCTGATGAAAGGCTTATGCCCGAAACGTCGATTTGCCTGCTTCTCTGATGCTACCTGACCTGCTGTGCTTTTCCAGCACCACACTCTCGACTCTGATCTCCAGCACCTGTAGTCCTCACTTTCTCCTAGTTGAAAAAAAACAAGGACAACATAACCTTGTTCTATTCACCCTCCTGGCCAGACTATTATTCACTCCTTTGTCTGTCAATGGTTCTTCTCTCTGTTTGCGCTCTATCCATATCAGCGGCAACGCTTTTCACTGTGCCTTGGTACACGTGACAATAAATTCAATTCAATTCAATTCAATTCAATATCTACTGTCTACTCCTTACCCATCTCCCCCACCCAAGCTTCTGCATATAAACTGACATTTTTCTATCTACCGTCAATTCTTAGGAAGGGTCACTGGAAACAAAACATTAACTCTGATTTCTTTGCACTGGTATTGCCAGACCTGCTGAGCTTTTCCAGCTATTTGTTTTTGTTGTACAGAATCAAGAAGTTACATATGCTGATGAAATGCATTAGCTCCATCAATGTTGAAGATTTTAACAAGGCAATGATTATCCATTTTACAGCATTTCAGATTTCAATCTCACTTTTAAATTTAACAATGGACACAGTGCTCATTACTACAGAATTCACTATAGTTTTCCCCATTAGAGCAGCTCTTGAACATATGTGGCCTTATGCTGGAGTTTCCATGTTCATTTGCAAGGAGAGCATTGCATGTAAGGTCAATTTTTCTTGGTTCCCAGTTGGCTAATTTAGACCTCTATCAACAGTTTTAAACTGTTCTGTTTCATTTAGACCTCCCTGTATTCTCAATATCAGAGCTTCCCTGTAACCCTAGCAACCTGGTTATCCTCCCCATGGCTTTCAGTTTCCCCTGTGCTCCTATCCTTCCAGCTTCCACCTCTTGCACTGCCATGCCTGACCTTTGCAGCTGCTAGCCCTGCACCCCCGACCCAGCTTCCAGCCTCTCCCTCTTATTCCTCCAAACTTACCCCCTCAACCTTTCTCTCTTCCCCCCTCAAGGTCCCTGCAGCCTTTCTTCACAACTACCCAATGAGTACATAACAATAGGTTTAAGTGAAAGCATATAGAATTAAAAACTAAATAAATTATTTTGAACTCAGATAGCATCTTGGTTAAGTAACACTAAGGAGTACTACACTCAGTTCTGATTTCCATCCAACACCATAAAAGAGAGAGACACTAGAATAGATGCAAGAACAAACCAGGTTTCCAAAGATAACAGAACTGAGGTTATAACCTGGGAAAGACTAAGTATGATGGGCTCTCTTTCAAAAAAAATCAGATCAACCATGATCATAATGAATAGCAGAGCAGATTTGACAAGTTTAAAAGCCTACTTTTCCTTTTTCATAAGCTCACATGACCTATTTGAATTTTTTTATTTTATAAAAGGTTTAATAGAAAGCCTTATCTGTATCTTCTCTATATTATTTTATGATTCTCCACTGTAAAGTTAGTCATTTTAAATTAAGTACCTTACCTGTTTCCCCAAGGCCAGGTTGATAGTAACTTCGAACAGCAAGGAAAGTTAAATTCTTACTGACACTGATAGAGCTGAAAATCGGTGCCCACTCAGATAGCTTGATCCAGTCACCATTAATGTCCAAAACACCTTGATTTAAATTTGCCTTCACAGCTTTTAGTGGAACAAGGTCATGCAGAGCACACAAGTGTTCATAATGTGCTTCAAAATCCATTGGCCCTTGCTCGCACAGGTGAATGGAATCGATCATTTGACGTGATTCTGTGAAAACAGTGAGGGAAAGAACTGTCACCATTTGCAACTAAGAAATTTTGAACTATACCGAGCACCCAAAATAAGGAACGGAAAACCTAGTAACAGCAGCAGGAAGTCATTTGGTCTTGTGACTGAATGGCAGACGTGACGGCATGGGGCTGGGAGGGTGGGAATATTGCAGAATGATACATTCCACAGGACCACATGCGGAGGGATGCACTAAAGCTTGGGGTAGTTGTCGCCAAGGCGTAGCGGGAAAGACTGGGGAAAGTGAGGTCATTCTGATGACGGGGGGTGGGTATAAAAACCGAATGAACTGCAGATGCTGTAAATTAGAAACTAAAACAAAAGTTGCTGGAAAAGCTCAGGTTTGGCAGCATCTGTGAAGAGAAATCAGAGTTAACATTTCAGGTCAACGACCCTGAGGAAGGGTCACCGGACTAAAACGTTAGCTCCGATTTCTATTCACAGATGCTTTTCCAGCAACTTCTGTTTTCGTTTTAAATGGGAATTTGTTCAGTTATCGGACCCTCCCGGTGCCTCAATTGCATGTAAATGTAATCTTACACAATAAAGATATCCCTTTGGTTTGTTTGTAAAGTCAAACTCCAATGTGAGTTTTTCTCCAAATAATACTGTACAGAACCGAACTGCTTTAATGACTCTGTGTATGTGTGTGTACATGAATAAGGTATATTTTTAAATTAGAAGGGTGAGATGGGAGAGGAGGGCGGAGGCCGAGCTGGGAAGTGGGGTGGGTGGGAAGTGGGGTAGGGGGGAGGGAGGTAAGTAGGGGCGAGAGTTTCGAGGGCTGCAGAGAGTAGGGTAGGGTGAGGGGATGCCAGAGGATAGAGGTGAGTAGAAGGAAGCAAGGAATGAGTGAATAGGGAGGAGGATCCAGCGAGTGGAGGAGGCGATGAGATTTGAACCGATGTCTCCGGAGGGTCAGCCCAGTGCATTCAGCAGGAGAATGTCGCAAGATAAAAACAAACATCTCGATCTGCTGAATGCTCAGAATCCGTGCTCGCCACTCATTTCACATGGCAGTACCCCCTCCCAGCGGTTAACTGCTCGGTGCCTTGCTAACGGACACAGACCCTGGTTTTACTCACTGTCACTGAGAGAGACACCTATCCAGCTCCAGCCGTTACCGATGCTCACTGCGGCTGCGCGGCCCCGGACTGTGAGCGCGGGCGCTCCCGCCGGCTCCAACCGTCCACCCACAAGATGGCGGCTGCTGGCCTGTGGATGCACTGGTACTGAGCGTCTTGAGTTGTTTATCATCCGGGACTGATGTCAGCTCAAGTCTAAAGCACGGATCGCAACGGAAATAGTTCATGACCATTTGTTTTTCTTTTGTAAAGCCCTCCTATTTGACTCACTTTCTTTTTGCTGTACTCTAATGGAGCGTTTATTAAGCATCCTTCCTTAGATGCTCAGCGGGTCCTCAAGAGTTAACTACATTGCAAATTGTAAGACGAAAAGTCGCGATTAAGGTCTTTTTCAGTAATATGTAGGAACAAATTATTGCAGTAATCTGTACTGAAAACAACAAATGCTGGACACTTTAGCTCTGGTGAAGATTTATGTAGACTCGAAACTTGCTGTCTCCATGGATGCTGACTTTTTCAGCAATACAGTCAGTTCTTCTATAATGTAATGGTTGCGTTCTTGTGTAACCCTGCGTCATATAAAAATCGTACTTTAGAAACAGCGCTTAAAGTGTCGGCGCAGTAATCGCGTTAATGCCAACACACATTTCAAAAGTTCACGCTTTAGAAACAGCAACCCCAATTCAATCACATGACAGCAAATATCTCGTTGACAAAATGCATATTATAATAGAATGGCATATACTTAAGTTCTGCACGATCAAACAGCCGTTACTTATTTCATTATGTATTTTTAACCTCTTTCAGAAATGCAGGATTATGTTATCGAAAGTGTATAATAATATCAAAATGTTGTACTTGCTAAAGTTATTCAATCTTACAAAACAAATTCGTGTTTTCTCAGGTTAAGTTGGAAGTGATTGGATTGTGTTACACAGTAGTGGAGCAGAGGAGACTGAGGGGAGATGTGATTGAGATGTTTAAAATTATGAGGGGTATAGATTGGCTAGACAGGAAGGAACTCTTCTCTTGTTAGAGGCACCAATGACGAGGAGGTATACATTTAAGATAAGGGACAGGAGGTTTAGGCGAGATGTGAAAGTGATGGAAATCTGGAATTTATTGCTTGTAAGGGTGGAGAGTGTGTTGCTGGAAAAGCACAGCAGGTCAGGCAGCATCCGAGGAGCAGGAGAATCGATGTTTTGGGGCATAAGCCCTTCATCAGGCATCATTAGATTAGATTAGATTACTTTCAGTGTGGAAACAGGCCCTTGGGCCCAACAAGTCCACACCGCCCTGCCGAAGCGCAACCTACCCATACCCCAACATTTACCCCTTACCTAACACTAGGGGCAATTTAGCATTGTCAATTCACCTAACCTGCACATCTTTGGACTGTGGGAGGAAACCGGAGCACCCGGAGGAAACCCACGCAGACACGGGGAGAACGTGCAAACTCCACACAGTCTGAGGCGGGAATTGAACCCAGGTCTCTGGTGCTGTGAGGCAGCAGTGCTAACCACTGTGCAACCGTGCCACCCTTAGGGCTTATGCCCAAAATGTTGATTCTCCTCCTCGGATGCTACCTGACCTGCTGTGCTTTTCCAGCACCACACTCTCAACTCCGATCTCCAGCATCTGCAGTCCTCACTTTCTCCTCCTTGTAAGGGTGGTAGAGTCAGAAACCTTTAAAACATTTAACTAGTATTTAGATGTGCCAAGTGATGGAAAATGGGATGTTAATAGTTAGGTGTTTGTTTTTGACTAGAGTAGATTTGATGGGCCAAAGAGCTACTTTCTGTGCTGTAGACTTCTATAATGAAAAAATGGTCTTTTGTATCTAGCAATTGTTTGCAAATATACTGGAGTTGTATATTGCAAGAGCCAAGATTATTGTTTACTTGGAACCTCAGAACTCTGGTAAGGAAAACAATTGAGATGAGACAGTGCTATCTGTGAAAAATGATGTCATCTTTGGTGTCCTCTAAGTTTCTAACCTTTCTGGTTAAAGATGGAGGTAGAATCAAAATGCATTCTGGACAATGCACCTGTGGCACATTTCCGCCAACTGCTATCCATGTGATTGGGTGATGTTCCATATGTCTGTAATGAAGCATAAAAGAAAGCAAAGTAGTGCTTAAAACAGAATTACTCTGTTATCACTTATACTGATACCATGTAACCATGAGGAAGGATGTGTGGTAATGAACATCAATTAAAGTTTAAAATGAAGTGATCACCATTGCAAGAAAATGTTTGGAAGATCAGGGTGAATGAGGAAATAAAATTTGAACAGAATTTAAAAGAATTCATAAACTGACAAAAAATGACTGTCAAATGTCTACTGCAAAATAACCTTGATGAAGTGTATAAAGCAGCAGTAAAATAGAAACAGAGTGCTGGAGGAACTCAGCAGGTCTGACGGAAAGAAACAGAGTTAATGTTTTGATTCTAAACTTATTATTTCTCTCTCCACAGAAGTTGCTAGAACCACTGAGCTTCAACAGCATTTTTGTTTTCATCATTTTGCCTTTAAGGCCGTGTTGAACCTGCATTTACTGGAGAAGTTTAAACCATGGGAATGAACCTATAAATTATTTTGCATTGAAATAAGAAGGACAATTTAGCTGTACAGCCAGTGAATCTTTCCTTACACATTTGGACATTTAGAAGCAAACAGCAGCCAGGAAGGAGAATGGATTTCAAAAGTAAAATTTGAACAGAGTAGTTAAAGGACAATGTTGAAAGGCCAACATCCTAATGAAGTTTTAAAAGAGATAAGATTTGCTAAATCCAGAAGGATAGTCAGAAGTCAATGGTGTAATTTTTGAGTTGGGTTTAACCAGACCAAACCAAATGTATAGTTTTCTAATCCAGGACATGGAAACAGAATAACAGAAAGTTAAGGGAACAGGAGTAAAGTGAATTCTTAATTCACAGAATGCTGAAATTTCAAGCATTCATCCAAACTGAAATTTAAATCCTGAATATCAAAAATCGGCGCCAACAAATAATGATGGCTATTTATCATACTGTATGGTGCTGTAGCCCAGTACGACCATTGATGCAGTGGCAGATTAGGGCCACAGTGGTAACATTGATTATTAACAATGTCCTTTTCTGGCTGCCTGGGACTTTTTCCCCAACCAAGTCTCTGTGGGAAAGGCATTGTCTCTGTCTCTGTGCGAGAGCACCACATAGGACAGTTACTTTTGTGGAAAATTCTCTAACCATCCCTTTCACTTCAGAGCTGCTGTGCCACCAAGGCCCTGCCTCTGCTGGCTGGAATTGGTGGGGCCAGCTGTGGTTCAGTTCCTGCAGTTAAGGCCTCAGGAGGGAAAATGTCCAAGGCTGGTCCAGGATCCCAGCCTGGATTAGTAACGGGCTAGTCCTGGATCAGGATTGGGAATTTGGATCTTGGATCTGGACCTGTTTTTCCTGGAGCGCGGAGGCTGAGGGGTGACCTTATTGAGGTTTACAAAATTATGAGGGGCATGGATAGGGTAAATAGACAAATTCTTTTCCCTGGGGCCGGGGAATCCAGAACTAAAGGGCATAGATTTACAGTGAGAAGGGAAAGATACAAAGGAGACCTAAGAGACAACTTTTTCCACACAGAGGGTAGTACGTATATGGAATGAGTTGCCAGAGGAAGTGGTGGTACAATTGTAACATTTAAGAAGCATTTGGATGGGTATATGAATAGGAAGGATTTGGAGGGATATGGGCCGGGCGTTGGCAGGTGGGACTAGATTGGGTTGGGATATCTGGTCGGCATGGACGGGTTGGACCAAAGGATCTGTTTCTTTGTTGTACATCTTTATGACTCTAATTCACCCATTTCCCCCAAAATGTTCGTGGAGCTGGTGGCATTTGCTTTTGGCTCTGTAAACTGAGATATTAAAGGGTTAATTTGCTTTGCTGACCTGCAGGAAATTGGATGTCCCAAGGCTGGGGTGGGAGGTCTCTCTTTTTTTTAATAGATATTTTTATTAGAAATTTAACATTTTTACAAGTTTACAAAATAAACAAAACTCTCAGATATAAACATTGATATACAATTAGCTCAAATATACAATAGCCAAAATTTAACAAAAAAAAACACAACAGAAAAGAACCGAAAAAAATTAAAAAAAATAACCAAAACTCAACTATCTACTAATCTAACCTACAACTAACCAGAGTGTATATTTAAGTCTCTTACATGCTCGGGATGTGTTAGCATCAGATATAATAAAACCCATATTCGTGCGGGATTCCTCCCCCGAGGGGCCCCGGACCAGCCAGGTTTGTAATCTCAATTAAATAAAAGCCCTTGTTAGGATAGCCGAAATATCTGTATTTATGTAATTCAAAAAGGGCTGCCATATTTTATAAAATAATTCGGTCTTTCGGTGCACCATATTTGTAAGGAAGTCAAGGGGAATACATTCCATAATTAGTCTGTGCCAACTTGAAAGTCCAGGGGAGCCCTCAGCCGCCCAGTTCACCAAAATATTTTTCCTTGCACAGAAAGAAAGAATAGAAAATAGTCTCTTCCCGTACGTGTCCAGGGAGGGAAAGTTTGAAAACCCAAGAGGAGAGATGCAGGGTCCACTTTAATTTCCGTTCCTAAAATTTCTGTCAGGGTACTTGCTACTTTAGTCCAATATCTACGGACCTTATGACAGGTCCATAAGCAATGTACAAGAGTGCCCACCTCTATTTTGCATTTAGGACACATTGGAGATGCTCCTGCTTTAAATTTTGCCAATTGAACCGGTGCTATATGGGCCCTATGAAGTATCTTCAGCTGGATAGCCTGGGTTCTGTTACAAATAGTAATTCTTCTAGCATTTTCCCAAATATCATTCCACGTTTCTGTGGAGATTTCTAGTCCCAAATCCTGATCCCATGTTTTAAGCAGATTATTCATATCTCCCGATACTCCATCATGTAGTAAATGATAAATAGTACTGACGGAAGATACCCCCACTGGTCGTAGGACACTACATTCTCTATCGGATTTATAAAGACTATCTAATAACGTAGTCTTCTTCTGTATAAAATCTCGAATTTGGAAGTATCGAAAGAGGTCTCCATTGGGTAATCCGAATTTCTGACGCAGCTGTTCGAAAGACATCAGGACCCCGTCTTTAAATAGATCCCCTAGACATGAGATACCCCTGGATCTCCAGAGTTTAAAAGTGGCATCAGTTAACCCCGGTTGGAATCCCCATGCTCCCATTAT
The DNA here is from genome assembly GCF_037043375.1 of Chiloscyllium plagiosum. NCBI lineage: Eukaryota > Metazoa > Chordata > Chondrichthyes > Orectolobiformes > Hemiscylliidae > Chiloscyllium > Chiloscyllium plagiosum. The sequence continues at coordinate 73,512,255 of NW_028270140.1, forward strand.
CGGTGCATAGGGGGATGTTTTATGTGAATTGCCCTCATTTTGCCGCATTATATTCCAAGCCTTGATTGTATTTAATATTATAGGGTTTTTACAGTGATCTGTAATGATTTTCCTCTTGTCTGAGAATAAAAGGTTAATAAGTGGGTATTTTACTTGAGAAGCCTCGATGTCCAACCAGATTGATTGTGGATCAGACAAGACCCAATCAGCTATGTAACTTAATAGGGAACTTAACTGATATTTCCTAAAGTCTGGGAAGTCCAATCCAACCCTTGCCTGTGGAAGCTGTAGCTTCTTCAGCTTAATGAGGGGCCGCCTATGATTCCAGATAAAGGAACCCAGCCAGCCATATAATTTACATAAAGCCGTCCTCGGCAACATCACCGGAAGCATTCTCATAGGATATAGGAGACGGGGCAGACATTCATTTTGATTAGTGCTATTCTACCCAACCAGGAAATTGGTAGGTCTCCCCATCGCTGGAGGTCCTGCCTTATCCTTTCCAATAAATACACAAAATTAGCCTTATACAACTGACCAAATACTGGAGTGATAAAAATGCCTTAATATAAGAAGCCCTCCAGGGACCAGCGAAAGGGAAAAAGGGATCCATCCGCTAAGCGGGGTATCATAGCAAGGCCACCCATTGGCATAGCCTCCGATTTTGAAAAATTGATTTTATAGCCTGAGAATGCACTAAATGTATTAATAACTTGGATTAAGCGAGGTATGGACATCAAAGGGTTACTGAGGAATAGAAGAACATCGTCTGCATAAAGGGTAATTTTATGTTTACCTGTACCAATCCTTGGGGCCACTATATTAGGATCAGCTCGTATAGCTTCTGCTAGTGGTTCAATTATTAGCGTGAATAACAATGGCGAGAGGGGACATCCCTGACGGCAGCCCCTACCCACACTGAAGCTATCCGAACCTAATCCATTGGTAACCACCACTGCTTTGGGATCACTATACAATGTTGAGACCCATTTGGTAAACACCTGTCCAACGCCAAACCTCTCCAATGTGTAAAACAAATATGACCATTCGACCCTATCAAATGCCTTTTCCGCGTCTAATGAGACTACTACTCCTAGTATCTTTCCCTGATGACAAGCTTGAATCACATTCAGAGCCCTTCTAACATTATTGGATGATCTACGGCCCTTAATAAACCCCATCTGATCCTCCTTTATAATATGTGGTAGTATCCTTTCTAGTCTCAGTGCTAACGTTTTTAGAGAGGATTTTAAAATCTAGATTTAGCAAGGATATTGGTCTGTATGATGTACAATCTTCTAGGTCCTTTCCTTTTTTAAGGATAAGAGAGATATTTGCCTCTTTCAGCGAAGGCGGGAGACAGCCCTGACTATATGCATAGTTGTACATGTCCATAAGTGGACCAGCCAGTATTTCTGTACATTCTTTATAGAATTCAGCTTGAAAACCATCTGGGCCCGGCGCCTTACCATTTTGAAGTTGCCTAATTGCATCAACTATTTCTTGGGGTGTAAGAGGAGCATTTAGGACCGATACTTGTTCCGGAGTTAGGCCTGGAAAAGTCAAATTTTTTAAAAATGACTGCATCCTCTTCGTCCTATCTTCACAATCCTGTGATTTATATAACTCAGAATAAAATTCTCGAAAGATCGCATTAATCTTTTTGTGATCATGAGTCAAAATACCCATACTTTCCTTGATAGATGTAATAGTCTGAGGGGCCTTTTTTTTCTTTGCAAGAAATGCTAAGTATCTACCCGGTTTATCGCCATATTCATATAACCTTTGCTTTGCAAATAATATTTCCCTCTTAGCCGTTTGAGTAAGCGTAGTGTTTAGAGCTGTCCTAAGAGCTGTAATCCTTTGCAATTTAATAATAGAAGGTCTATCAGTGTATGCTGTTTCAGCTGCTTTTAAGCGGGCTTCAAGCAGACGCTGTTGTTCTCCCTTTAATTTCTTCTGGGTCGCTGAGTAGGAGATGATCAAGCCTCGCATGTAAGCTTTGATGGTCTCCCACATCATTGACGGGTTGCTAGCTGTACCTGAATTAATTTCTAAAAAAGGTTTAAATTCTTGAGAGAAGTACTTTACAAATTTACTATCTTTCATTAGGAAGAGGTCCATACGCCAATGCCGAGGGGATGTCCCATTGTTCCTCGCCTTAGTTTCCATATATACAGCAGCGTGGTCAGAAATTGCTATACTACCTATTTTACAGGATGATATGGAATTTTAAAAAATCGAGGGGGCAAAAAACATATCAATTCTGGTATGACATTTATGTGGATTAGAGTAGAAAGAAAAATCTCTACCCTGTGGATGAAGACATCTCCATACATCTACTAATCCTAATTCTTTGTTCAGATCCATCAATTGTCTAGATCTGGGAGATACTCCTGCAGTACTCTTGGGAATCCTATCTATTTCCGGATCCATAATACAATTAAAGTCTCCCCCTATAATTATATGACGGGCATCAAAAGCCATCAATTTTGAAAAGGCTTCCGTTATAAATTTAAAGGGGTGTGCCGGGGGGCAGTACAAATTTAAAATCCCATATTCCTCTCCATTTATGAGGGCTTTAATCAAGATATATCGTCCAGATTCGTCTTTTATCTGCTTTAGGATTTTGAAAGAGAAATTCTTCCGAACAAGAATAACAACTCCCCTGCTTTTTGAGCTAAAAGAAGAAAAAAAGGCCTGATCAAATCCGCCCTGTCGTAATTTCAAGTGTTCTTTATCTGACAGGTGTGTCTCCTGTAGGAGAGCTATATCAACTCTTTCCTTCTTAAGATTTGATAATATTTTCTTCCTTTTGACTGGCGAATTACTCCCCTTGACATTCCAGGTGCACCACTTAACCGACTGATCAACCATAATCCTCTGGGCCAATCCGAGACCCCTCGGGAGGGGGAACCCGATCCAGAACATCCCGAGCGTAGAACATGTAAAATTTACAAAAATAAAGCCTCTTTAATACACCCACAACAATACAGTAAAAAACTATTTCTAAATAAAAAAAATATAAAACGTATCTAAGTGGAGACTTTCCCCCTTGTTCCCAGGGGGTGTCACTTCCTCTCCAAAAGTCCCTCATATCCTCTCCCAACCAATGCCCCACCCTTGACCCAGGCACTCCTCAATAAAATGAGGAGAATTCAAATATAATATAGAGCTAGAGTTAACAGTGAGCACCCTACCCCCACCGATACCAACACCTGGGTATATTTGGTAATGTTAATACCATATATAAACATATAATTATAAAATTACCACCTCAACAAATAATAATTAAATATAATAATACAAAATAACAAGGGGAAAACAACCCCGCTCCTAGAGACAGAGGTAAAATTGAATAAGGTAACCACCTTCCCCCACCAACATTAACCAAAGCCCCCAGCTTTTATATATATATATATATATATATACACACATATACATACATCCCTCATATATACATAAAATAATAACAGAAAACAGCCCCAAGGGGGAGGGGAGAAAATCAAATCCCTCTCCCCACCCCCCATGATAATATTAAACAGTAGTAAGAGAAAAGAGAAAAAAAAGGGGGGGGGGGTAAAGGCAGACCAACATCCATTATGTCTTACAGTTTAGCTAAGAGAGTCCAAGAATTCCTTAGCCTTTTCTGGTGATCCAAAGTTATATACGAATCCTTCATGGTTAAAGCGTAACATCGCTGGGTAGCGTAAGGAGCACTGAATATTTAAGTCCCTTAAACGCTTCTTCGCCTCGTCGAATGCCTTCCTCTTTCGAACCAGAGCCGGGGAAAAGTCCTGAAATAGCATGATCTTGGATCCTTTATAGATCATAGCTTGGGGGTCTTTTCCGAGATTTCTAGAGGCTTCTAGGAGTATCTGCCTCTCCTTGTAGCTCTGCAGCCGGAACAGGACCGGGCGCGGGCGCTGGTTCGAACCGGGCCCGCGTATTGCGACCCGGTAGGCCCACTCTACCCTTACCTGGCCTGATGCAGCTTGCAGATTTAAAAGCTGTGGCAGCCACTGCTCCAGGAATGCTGTAAGCTGGCCTTCCTCTTCCCGTTCGGGAAGGCCCAGCAAACGAATATTTTTTCGGCGACCTCGATTATCGAGGTCGTCAATATGATTTTCCAAGGTCCGGACTCACTGCTCGAGAGTCCGGACCTGATCCACGGCTGATTGAGCAGTAGTCTCGGAGGTCGCGGCCTTTAGCTCCGCCCCTCCGACTCGGCGTTCAATTTCTTGAATCTCTCGGTCCTGCTTCTGCAGCGCGGCCAAGAGCGAGTCCCAACGATTTCTGGATTCTGCAATAAAGGCATCGATCTTTGAGTCAAGCTTGGAAATCATTTCTGCAAGGCTTGTTACTGTTGGTAAGTCCCCCGGGGCGGCTGTGGACGCCTCTGCTGCAGCTGGAGAGGGTGGGGGAGGGGTTCCTGCTTGCTGAGAGCTGCGGGCTCCCTTCCCTTTAGTCATTTGAATAAAGGATTAAATTGTTTAAATGTAATATTACACAACTAATTAAATTACACAACTATTATAAATGATTTGGTGAGCGTGGTAGGGTGTGGGTGACCCACTGTACCCAAGTCTTGGGAGGAGCACTATAGACTCAGTCTTGCTGGGTCGCCGCCATCTTGGATTCCCCCGGGAGGTCTCTCTTAAAGGATGATTGTAAGGAATTTACATTCCCATATCTTGCCATTCAGAGCCATTTACATGGCCATTTCCTGGTTATTCAGGGTAAAGGAATTACATTATCGTCATCCTATTCGAAACCAGTAAGAACATTGCAGTTGGAATTTTGACTACTCCCTATAATAAAAAAAAAGATCCACAACTGATTTGACCATTAAGGGATGATTTACATGATATTGTTTCTGGAAATGATGTAGTCACTGCATTGTGTCTTGAGTGGCATGTGACTGTGAGGGAGTGACTTGGGGACGGTGGGAGTTTGTCTTGTAGGCATCACTGACTGTGATGTAAAGGTTTTGTATAAAGCAAGGACTGTTTCCTTTATTCGGAGAGAGACCTTTGATACGGCTCTGCAAGCCCTGCGAAATATGTTAAAAGGTTTCGCCAGAAAGATTGCACTGTACTGTGCTTTTTAAAATTTTGGTTGTTCACAAAAGTTGGTGTGTTTAAGAATCTCAAGAAAAAGAACCTAACATAGGTCTTTAATTGATTAACATGGTGTCACCCTGTCTTTTTCGTATCTCGCAAAATTCTGTACAAAGATGGACTGACTATGTCCACCACCAAATGGGGATCTGAAATTTTTTTATTGCAAAAAATATGCTTTGTTCTTAAAAATTCTTCATGTACATATGCAGATACTGAAGTATTTCTGTACAGTCTTTGCACTCGAATATCAAACAATAGAAATTGGCATTCCTTGCAGTTGCAAAAAAAACCTAAGGTATTTCTTAATTCTACAGGACCATATTTATGTACTTTTGAGGAACCGTGAGGGTCTGATAACTCAATGGACCCCTATTGTACTTTGGCAGAAGGACTCCACCCCCCTCCCCCCCTCCAGCTGCCCCAAACTTCAATGCAACCCTCAGCTGTAGTCCTGGACTTTTGCATGTGCCAGACTCCAATATTTGGTCAAGGTCAACATTGCACTGGAAGACTGACAAGTTTCAGCAGACCAAAGAACTTCTTTCACCAAGTTGATTGTCTTCCAGATGCGGTCAATGTTTGTTTCAGTGTGCATCCCAGGGAACAGCCCATAGAACACATAAGCCTACAACATGGCGCTGCTCAGGACAAACCTCATCAAAACCACTGCACCTCTCTTCATGGTGCTGCTACTGGCCTAGTATGCCTCACCACCTTTATTGACGATCCTGCTTGGATTGTTCTGGATGCTGGTATTACAATTCTTGACTCAATGTTTTATGTCTTTTTCCATTTCTGACCACCAACACAATTCCTTAATTCTGTTAGTCATAAGGTCTGTCCCTTGAAGTCCTTGAACTCATAGATTGATAAATCACTTGATTTCTGTCCTGGATGAGAGAGCCGGAAAACTGGAGATTGGTCATTATGGTGCCACAATTTAAGAAAAGTGCTAAGGAACGATGGGTAGATAATAAGAAGAGTTTAGATGGATATGGGCCAAATTCTGGCAAATGGGACTTGTTTAATTTAGGATATCTGATCTGCATAGACAAGTTGGACTGAAGGGTCTGTTTTCATGCTGTACATCTTTATGACTCTAAAACCAGGTAATTCTAGAATGGTGAGCCTGACATTAGTCTTGGGCAGGTTGTTGGAGAGAATCCTGAGAGACAGGATTTACATGTATTTGGAAAGGCAGGAACTGATTAGTGATAGTCAACATTTGTGTGTGGGAAATCACATCTCACTAACTTAGTTGAATTCTTTGAAGAAGTAATGAAGAAGATTGATAAAGATAGAGCAGTGGACGTGATCTATGTGGACTTCGGTAAAGCGTTCTGGTTCCACATGATAGACTAATTGCAAAGTTTGAACACATGGCAGACAGGGAGAACTAGCCACTTGGATACAGATTGGCTTGAAAATGGGAAACAGAGGGTGATGGAGGGTTGCTTTTCAGACTGGAGGCCCATAACCAGTGATATGCCACAAGGACTGGTGCTGGTCCACCGCTTTTTGTCATTTATATAAATGATTTGGATGTGAGCATAGGACATATGGTTAGTATGTTTGCAGGTGACACCAAAATTGGAATTGTAGTGGACAGCGAAGAAGGTTACCTTAGAGTACAACAGGACCTTGATCAGATGGGACAATGGGCTGAGGAGTGGCAGGTGGAGTTTAATTTAGATAAATGTGAGATGCTGCATTTTGGAAAGGCCATTCAGGACAGGACTTATACACTTAATGGTAAGGTCCTGGGGAGTGTTGCTGAACAAAGGGACCTTAGAGTGCAGGTGCACAGTTGCTTGAAGAAAGTGTTGGTATGCTTGCCTTTGATGGTCAGTGCACTGAGTATAAGAGTTGGGAGCTCATGTTGTAGCTGTACAGAACATTGGTTAGGTCACTTTTGGAGCACTGCATTCAATTCCAGTCTCCCACCTATTAGAAGGATGTTGTGAAACTTGAAAGGGTTCAGAAAAGATTTGCAAGGATGTTGCCAGGGATGGAGGGTTTGAGCTATAGGAAGAGGCTGAAAAGGCTGGGGCTATTTTCCCTGGAGCATTGGAGGCTGAGGGGTGACCTCATAGAAATTTATAAAATCATGAGGGGCATAGATAAGGTGAATAGCCAAGGTCTTTTCCCCAGGGTAACGGAGTCCAAAACTAGAGGTCATAGATTCAAGGGGAGAGGGAAAAGCTTTAAAAGGGACATAACGGGCAACTTTTTCACACAGAGGTGTGTGTATGGAATGAGCTGCCAGAGAAATCACAACATTTAAAAAGCATGTGGATGGGTATATGAATGGGATGGGTTTAGAGGGATATGAGCCAAATGATGACAAATGGGATTGGATTAATTTAGGATATCTGGTCAGCATGGAGAAGTTGGACTGAAGGATCTATTTCCATGCTGTACATCTCTATGACTGTGTGATTCTATGACCTTGGAGAACAAGTCCATTCTTCCTTCTTAACTTGTCCTCCCACATGCTGTCATGGTGGGGATCATTCGCTTCCATACTTGCTTTAATTTGGTGTCACTAATCTGAGCGTGTACCTGATCTTCAACTTCGGTTTGGCTCACAGCGACAGGATCTATGTGTTCCAGAATGGGGTGCTGCCATGGTTCTCTTTCATTGTCACTCTGCTTAGCCAATTCATCTTCCCTTTATGTTCCCAGTTGGGGAAGTTCAATGGTGGGCTCTAACATCAATGATACTGTATTCACAGCCTTGGGCAGTTTAGAGAATAAATTTGAGCAGTAATAGTTTCCTGTCTGTCAAGTTGAATCCTCTAGCTTCCCACAGTAGCCGGAAATCATTTAAGCTGTTGCAGACATACATGCTGTCTGAGAGTATGTCTGCTGGTGGGGACAATTTTGCAGCATGGCTGAACACGTATGCTATAGCTGCTAGCTCGACAACATGAGGACTTACTTTGTGGGGAGCTTCAACACTAACTTATTTGGGGTTTGGCCCTGTAGATCTCCATTTATACATCACATCCTGTCTTCCAATGTCCAGGATTTATGAATGCTCTTATGGGGGGAATTTGTCTTCTGCTCCCCAGGTTCCTTGATTTTGTTTTGGCACAAATGATTCCTTAGAGACATTAGTTGCCACAACTTGATGCTAATAGGCTTCACTGATGAAGGGCTTTTGCCCAAAACATCGATTTTACTGCTTCTCGGATGCTGCCTGAACTGCTGTGCTTTTCCAGCACCACAAATCCAGAATAATGGGCTTCACCTCCATAGCTCAAATTGTCAGCTAGGAAGATGGGCTGTTTGGTACATTTGACTGCAATGTCATAACTGAAATAACTCCATGAAGGCTGACATCCTGTCATCAAGTAATGCTTTATTTACCGTACATTGTACGTGACACTGACCCTGGTATCTCAAAGCTGGCTCTAAGACTGACCAGAACCTCTGACATTCCTGTTTACATATGTCAGCCAGGGCTCCATAATTGACCAGGTTAACAGCGTCACTCAGGGAACTCATATTTTATGAGGTCCACTTTACTAGCCTCATTCCAATCACCAAATCAATCCTTTAACATTAGGGACCAGTGCACAATGCAATTTTGACTGATCATACCACCTTTAATCCTGCCATCCAGCAAAATGGGGTGTGATCCATCACAACGGTTGGGGGTGTTCATGCCAATAATAAATGGAAAATGTTGTCCCACTCCGAACATGGTTAGCAAGTATTCCTCTCACATGAGGAAGCCCTACTCTACTAATTAAAGAATTTTGGAGATTAAGGCTACCAATCTGAGTGTATTGTCTCGTTCTCGACGTTGTCTGACTGCCAGTATGGCATCAGTGGCTGCATCGTCTGAGATGAAAGGAAGTTGAGGAGCCTGTTTTAATTCAGCAACAGTGATCACTCCCACGGGGCATTCCTTTTAAAAAGGTCAGAGAGTGGAGCAGCTTTAGTGGAGAAACCATCAATGTTGTTTTAACACTATTCCACAATCCCAGAAAGGAACTCAATAAGCTTACTATTTTGTGTTTCTCCTGAGCTATCACAGTTCCCAAGAATGAGGCCCAGCACATCCTGAAGTCTACCTTTTTGGAATTAACATTTAGTCCTGTAGTGGTGAGAAGGGCGAACAGTTCCTTTAACAACATCCAATGTTCAGTCCTTGTCTCTCTGCAGGAAGAGGTTGTCCAATTGCTTGACCAAACAGTCTAGATAACCTATCTAAAACTTTAAAGCCTCTGATGAAATATTGACAGAGAATTGAGAAAACCCTGGGACAAACAGGTCCCTGTGTATTGCTGACGCTGAAATGTGAAGGCAAAAAATAATGCTAGTGTAAGTGGAGTGGATTGGACCAAAAGCTACATCTAATGTGAAATATTTTGTCCACGGGCCTGTCTCATCATGGTTTCAGGGCTAGTAACTGCTGTCAGTGCCATGGGGAGAAATTGAGAAATGCAGATGCTGGAGATCAGAGTTAAAATGTGTGGCGCTGGAAAAGCACAGCCAGTCAGTGCCATGATAAGGTTTTATTTACATCCCTGTAATCGATGGTGAGCCACGAAGAGCTATTCAGTTTATTAACTAGCCATATTGGTGGGTTATTGGTTGACACTGCAAGACGTACTGCTCCTTGTTTTAACAGTGGAAAAGGGTGACACTGGAAAAGCACAGCAGATCAAGCAGCATCCGGAGGAGCAGGAGAACCTATACTTCGGGCATCAGCCCTTGATCAGGAAGGGTTATGCCCAAAATGTCAGCTCTCCTGCTTCTCGGATGCTGCCTGACCCACTGAGCTTTTCCAGCGTTACCCTTTTTGACTATGATTCTCCAGCATCTGCAGCCTTCACTTTCTCCTTGTTTTAACAAGTTGCTAATGAGCATGACTACCTTCCCTTCTCCCTCTTGGGGAAAGTGTATTGTTTTTGTGGCTTTGGGTCCAGTTTATCTATCAGTACCTCACCCCCAGTACAACCACAGTCATGTTTGTACTTTGTGAGAATTGCCTGCGCTGCTGGGTCCTCAGTAATTTCAGTGAGTATAGTCCACAACTCCCCCATGGTACACATTCTCTGTGTGTATGTGTATCTCACAATCTCCACTGGGGCTTCATCGAGCTCGGGCATTTGCTAAATAATCAAGTGGCCAGGTCAAAGTTAAATTACACCGCCATAAGGCCCAAGCCTAAGCTGTGCTTGGAGTCTGTATGGAGATTAACTAGCACTACTGGGTGATGGCAGGCAATGAATTAGATGGTACGATTTCCTGCATTAAATTTGGCAGCGTGATCTCCCCAACCAAATTAACTGCTGCTTGTCTCTTTGTCCTTCCAGCGGCATGGACTAGGGCCTTTAGCCTGGCTCCTGGGTCCCTGCAGTCCTTGCAAAATGGTCTGTATGACCAAATTGTAGCATTTCCCTTGCAGCGGTGACTGCTGCTTTGTGTAACCCTGTCGCTGATCCCTACTTTTCACTGTGGAATGGGCATATGGAACTGGGTGGCTCTGATAACAACACTGCTCCACACGGGACTGGGGTTTGCGGCTTTTAGTGCGTGCATTTTTCCTTTGCCTGAATTGGGGAGCTCTGATTCATGAATCTCTTTCTCCCAAGCCTGGACTATGCTCCTTATCACCCATTGTTCTGTAAGGAGGTTGTCTGTGAGATCAATGTTTTCGAAGGATTTCCTCACTGCCTCAGTGTGATGTGACACAAGTATTTGAGTCGAATTTGCCCTACTTTGTGGTGTCAGGACAGTCTGATCTAGGTTACCAAACGTTTCTGTGAACTGTGTCCACAAGCACCAAAGCAAATACAGTTGGGTGCTCTCTCTTTTGCTGCCTACTGTTAGATTAGATTACTTACAGTGTGGAAACAGGCCCTTCGGCCCAAGAAGTCCACACCGACCCCCCACCCAGACCCATTCCCCTACATTTACCCCTTCACCTAACACTACGGGCAATTTAGCATGGCCAATTCACCTAACCTGCACATTTTTGGACTGTGGGAGGAAACTGGAGCACCCGGAGGAAACCCACGCAGACACGGGGAGAATGTGTAAACTCCACACAGAGAGTCGCCTGAGGTGGGAATTGAACCCGGGTCTCTAGCGCTATGAGGCAGCAGTGCTAACCACTATGCCACCGTGCCGCCCACTCTTATTTAATCCCTCCATGGTGTCTCCCCTATTGTATTTTACAGCAGCAGGATTGCTGTTTTAATGGCCCGCAGCTCCCCTCCTCCAGCATTCTGAGGTAAGGCAAATAGATCATAGTGCTCAGTGACATTAACATTAATTTTAAATGTTAAAAACATGTGAGTATTTCCCAGATCACACAATATCTACTCTCTAGCTCTATCCATCTGAGAAAGGATATTACCTGCAATGATCCACATGTTTGAGCTGGGCCATTCGAATCTCCTTCCTCTCTGATGGAAGACTGGCTCTTTTCCACAAAGGTGAGTCTCGTAAGTCAGGCTGGAACTTCGAGGCAAAAGTGAGAACTGCAGATGTTGGAGATCAAAGTCAAGATTAGAGTGATTTGGAGATGCCGGTGTTGGACTGGGGAGTACAAAGTTAAAAATCACACAACACCAGGTTATAGTCCAATAGGTTTAATTGGAAGCACACTAGCTTTCGGAGTGACGCTCCTTCATCAGGTGATTGTGGAGGGCTCGATCGTAACAGAATTTATAGCAAAAATTTGCAGTGTGATGAGCCTCATTCCTGATGAAGGGATCCTGCCTGAAACATCAATTTTCCTGCTCCTCGGATGCTGCCTGACCTGCTGTACTTTCCCAGCACCACTCTAATCTTGAGGTTGGACCTTCTCCTCGGTCTTCCTGGGTTGCCACGCAATCGTCCGCTACAATTCTTGCTGAGAGTCTTCACGGAGAGAGTAGCTTCATGATGTGTGTTTTTATCCTTCCTCATCTGAACCTTCTAGAATGTTTTGTATCCTTTGGCCAATGGGATCATGAACAAAGTTTAAAGCATCTAATGGGCTCACACCAACATTCTTCACTGTTGCAATGCCAGGGAGATGTAAAGTAAACATCCTCAGACGGTGGCTGGAAGTCAAGGTGCCAGAAAATCTGACTGATTCTTCTCCAATGCACAACTCTTGAGCTGGTTGTAAGTGGTTCCCCAGAACCTTTGTAACTCTTTGACCTTGGTTTCGATTGTTGTCTGTAGCTGTTGCTAATGACTGCTGTTTAATTTATTTAGTTAATTTTCTGTCAGGCCCAATTTTTCTGGCTATGGGTCAATTTAGAATGTCCAATTTTGGGCCTCTAGTTATTTGGCAACACAGGACATCACTTCAAGAATTAGTCAGAGTAATGCCAGGCCCAACCATCTACAGCTGGTTTATCAATGATCATTCTTGTATCAGAAGGTCAGAAGTGGTTAAGTTTGCTGATGATTCTACAATGTTTAACACCATTCACACCTGCTCACATACTGAAGCAATCCTTGTCCAAATGCAGCAAGAGGCTGGACAATATCCAGACTTGGACTGACCAGTGACAAGTAACATTTGTGCCACAAAAGTGCTAAGCAATAGCAATCACAACAAGAGAGAATCTAACCGTTGCACCTTATCATTCAATGGAACTACCATTGCTGAATCCACCACTATCAACATCCTTGCGGTTGCTATTGACCAGAAATTGAACTGGACCAGTCCTATAAATCATGTGACTACAAAAGCTGGTCAACGTTTAGTAACTGAATTCCTAACACCCCAAAGCCTGTCCATCTGCGAGCGCATGTCAGGAATGGGATGGAATACTTCCCACTTGCCTGGATGAGTGCAGCTCCAACATCACCCATGAAGCAAGATGCTATCCTGGATAAAACAGACTGCATATCCATAATCATTCAGTCCCTCCACCTTTCATGCAGCATGTATAAACTACAAGATGCACTGCAGGGATTCATTATTGCTCCTCCAGCAGTACCATGCAAACCCACACCCACTACCAACCAGTAAGTCAAGGGCACCATATACATGAGAACACCAACATTTGGAAGTTTTCCTTCAATATGTTTCCAAGCCAGTCACCATCCTGACTTGGAAATATTTCACTATTCCTTCAATGTTGCTGAATCAAAATCCTGGAATTCTCTCCCTAACAGTGTTGTTGGTGTACCTACACCAAATGATCTGCAGAGGAAATAATACTACCTTGCGAGCAACAGGAATAGGCAATAATGAATTAAGGAATTTCAATTGAATTATTTTGTTGAATCAACCATGATAGGAATCAGAACATACTTTTCTCAAGAATGATCACAAGAAACATTTGAAATTCAATGAGCATTTCAAAGAGTGAAATCTCATAAATAATTGCCTTGCTGGATGCATGTCTTGCTCTATCATACCTCACCAAACCTTAATAATGGAAGCTTTTAAGGTCATGGCTGAGACAGTTAAAATGTTACATGACAATGAATGGTGCTGTGGTCAAATCCTGGGCGAGCTTTTACTTAATCTGCAAGCATAATAGTTTGGGAGAGCAGCCAAATTGAGTTTTGAATTGCATAGAAGTCTAACTATCTCAGGGGAACATGTGAAGTCAGCTCCAGTGACCACTGTCAGCTGAATTAACTGTGAACAGCATGTGGGAGTTTGGTTTCCTACCTGCAACTGGGTGTTAAAAAGGAAGGTGTCCAGAAAGCATCCCTATTGTGCTGAAAAGGAGTCCAAGCTTTTTTGAAGAGTCGTACTAGCAGGACCAGTAAGGAAAAGGGACCTTCGGTCACTGATTCCACCAATGGTAAACTTTAACTATTCAAACATAGAAGACATTACATTTGTCAAGCACCACACTTCAAGTATTCAGTACAGGCAATCAGCATTCCAATTGCAAGCTATTTAAATAAATAACATTTTAATAAACTGAACTAAATTTCACGTTTTTGAGTAGGTATCTTTTCATCTTTCCTACATGTCATCCTTGTATGTATTTACTTGTTTTATAGGTTTTATTGCTTTTACTTACAAACAGATTTTGTTATAAATTAGTCTATGCATTGACACAAATGGACCCAAGTTCTTTGCTCACTCACCAACATTGAGGAACTGCCTTGAATGTGGAAGTAACATTGAAAATTTGACCCTGTTTGAAGTGTGACTCTAAACGTGAATTAGTTTTTTCTTACATCAACACTACAACTCACTACAAGGATTCTGATGCCTGGAAAAGTTCGCTGCATGATTGAATTTCTCCACAAACATTAACAAGTCACAAGCAAGATCGGGGGGGGGGGGGGGGGGGAATGCAGAATTTCATGCTTCCCCAGTATGATGAATATGTGAAACTGACTGCCAGGAATAATAGTTGATGCTCTTTCTGAATTGTGAGTGAAAATTGTAAAATAGCATAGCCATTTTTTTCCATTTGGATGAGTTGGAAGAAAATATTTTTGTTATAGTTTGTATAGTGAACAAATATCTTGATAGGCTTGAACAATCTAAATTACAAAATTAGATAAATGTCTTGGAGTTTTGCTTGATTAGCTTCATAGTCAAGAGATAATAACATGAAATGACTTTCACAAGTAACAATTCACAAACATGAAGTATCTATCTTTTCTAATAATTTTTTCTCAAATAAATTTTTCTATCATAATCCAAAAGTTGATTGACGTGACTTTCCCACAAGGTGGCTACATAGTGATTAATAGATTCATCGTTATATGCATATTGTTTAAAATGCCATGTCACATGTAACTTGTTTCAGCAAATGTTCCAACTGTGCAAAGGCATTCAGTAAATCCAGTTTCCTGTAATTCCTTTTGCTTCTGCACCTTGGAATTGGCAAGTAGAACAAAAATGATCAGAAAATGTGTAAGAACCCATTGAAGAATTAGAAATAGCCCGTAGTTAATTTTAAACATTTTCTCACAGATTTTAAAGATTCTTGAGTTCTCCTAGATATTGCAAGAAAATGTTTGCTAGTTCACATGCCATCACAGGGGTTAACAAACAAAGCAGTACTTTTGCTTTTTCTACCTCCACTCTCCAGTTCCCACTCATCCCTCTCCATAGTATTCACATGAAATGAAATATAACGATGGTTTGCTTTCAATGTTTGCATGGGATATAAATTTTCCTGATTTGCATGTATATTTCATGCAGATATTATTTGACAGATTGTGAATACAATAACATTTTGATACGCCATTGCTTTTGTTTTCATGTCTTTTTCCTGAAATTCTCTATATTAATGATTTTGTTTGACAAGAAAGATAGCAATAAAAAATAGAATTCCTAACTTAACATTATCATGAGGTCACTGTCACCACAAGCATTGTAAAGGTTCAAGATGAACCAAACAGTCCCTTCACTGCACTGAGCATTTGGAATTATAAGGGACCTTGCCAATGACATCCAAATCCTTCGAACAAACAATAAAATACAAATTAACCTACAATGTCTTAAATCATGTCATATCTTGAATAGTTGTAATAAGTTAATGTAAATCTTTCTCTAATCTCTCCTCTGCATAAGCCAATTTATTTTGGCTTTTTTTAGCTTTGTTTCCTTCAGGATGTGGTTTTAAACAAGTGCGAGTTCATGTTTGAAACATTGAAATATGGCACCTAATTAAGACATTTAATTTAACGGATAGCACAAGTAAAACTATTTCTTAAGGAAACATGATATCTGAGTTATTATCATTCTTATTTATTATTTACATAGTGATTTGTTTTTGGAGGTTTAGGGAACTATATTGAAATTTCCTGATGACTCCATTGTAGGAGCAATGGCAAATTCTAGGAAGGACTATGAATGAATTAGGATGGTCATGAACATAGCAGATATTATACATAGTTACATACTTTATGAGAAAGTATAGGGGGAAAAATCACCTAAAATAGGACTAAACAACATTACCAAATACATTAGCTATTATTGGAACATCTAAATTAAGAACAGGCTTAGTGTTGCATGTAAATTTAAATCTCAAAGCTGTGAGCTTTGTTCATTACTGGTTATTGCTTATCTGCCAACATGGCACATGAATAGATGGAATCATGTACATTAGCACTCTGGCAAAATTGAATTGGAATGGGAAGCTAATATTGTATTCTGTTTGGTCAATCAGAATGATTGTTCCAAGCTAGCGGACAAAAGCACATCCAAATAAATAATGAGCAACTCTAAATGTTGATCATGGGAAAGTAAGCAAAATCCAAAGGCCGGATCTTGTGCCCTCTAATCCTTCGCCATATTGCCAAGCATGTTTTCTGTGACAGAGAATGTAAAATTTACAGGTACCTAGCACACTACCTTCCAGTCCATCCATATATATTCCCCATAATACAGTTAATAGATAAGACACAACTAGACTGTCCACTTATAAGCCAAATGAGGGCCCAAAAACGACATTCAATGGCTGATTACAGACCTCAGTTCATCTTCACTGCCATATACTTGATACAGTAGAAGCCAGACAAGTGTAGAGAGGCCACTTCCTTTCCAAAGTTGGTGAATGGACGATTAGGAAGGAGTGTGCCTTCTTTGTGGGTGCTCTGTGCACATCAGAAATGATCCTCTCCCCCTATTCCATATATCATCCCCAATTTTTGCCTTTCCAAAACGTGAACATCCCCACATTGTTTGCCTCCCCTGCCAGGATGCCTGATCCTTCCCTGCCTCCCCACCAAAAATCCTGGTAGTCTTTGGTGTGCATGGCACTATATGCTTATATGCCTCTTTGAAGTCCCAGAACTGCCCACTACTCATCTTAGTCATCCTTCTGTATCTTCAAATGGCTCCAAAACTTAGACTACGCATAGATGCGATCTCAAGACTCTGCAGAAATACCATAAATGATGTTTGAGACAGATTATCTGCATCAGTTGACAGGACAAGCATATCTTAAAGCAGCTAATAGCTCCAGCATCAAGACCAGAATCATCCAAAGCCAAATCCATTGGGCCAGCCACTTGCTTAGGATGCCTGAGTTCCGACTACCAAAGTAAATCTTCCTCACCCAGCTTAAGGAAGGCACTTGAATGAGAGGAGGATAAAACAAAAAGTGTTTCAAAGACTCCTTGAAGACTTCCCTCAAAAAATACAACACTTTTGTTAATGTATGGGAGACCCTTGTTCAGAAGAAACTAACTTGAAGGAAACTCCTGTATGAAGGATACAATTTTTTGAGGATACCCGTCAGCAAGAAGTACAGAAAAGGAACCAGAGAAAAGAATGCCAACAATCTCAATGACAAGGACCATTTCCACTTCTTGGAACTAACTACCAAATCTCTAGTTGGAAATGCGCTCTAGGATCAGGCACATTAGCCACACAAGGACCTATAGAACTCATGACCAGTGACACAGAATTTCAACCATGCTCATTATTGAGTGATTCCCACCAATAATGGGGAATTTCTGCAGTGCATGTTATAGATAGTATACCCTGGCTACTACTGAGCATTAGTATTGGAAGGAATGAATGTTTAGATTTAGTTTTAGATTTAGATATTATTGTCATGTGCAGTTGAGTACAGGAGTACAGTGAAAAGTGTACAAAGTCGCCATTGTCCAGCACCATTTAGTACATAAAACAAAGAATTATAAGCAGGAGTAGAAATAAAAGGAAATGTCTCGATCACTCCACCACGAGTCCTGGCCACCAGAAAAGCAAAGCCACAAAGTCTATCCCTCAGTCTGCAAACAGACAGGTGCTCTGAGACCCTGCACGCCACCACAGCCAGAATGCCACCAGCTTCACCATCATGTATCAGGGCCAAGCCGTGGCCTGGGGCAGCACCACTGGCGCGGTGACCGTGTTGCCATTCTTCAGCACCATCTTGCCTCCACGAGTCACCATGAGTCTGTGCTAGGCAAAATGCAGCTACGCAGCCACCACTGAAGCAGCCGGGTCCCAAAGTGGGCTCAAACTTGACACTGAGCCCACACCACCAAAACAGCAGGTGCCTCTTCTGGCTTAAGTTACTGCGACTGCCACCTCCTGGCACCACCATTTCAGCAAAGAGAGTTCTGCTGCCAACACTCCAGAAAGAAACCTCTCCTGCCAAAAAAGGGAAAAAAGAAACAGTAAAAGTAAAAGAAAGAGGAAAAAAGGGGAAAACATAGAAAGGCAGACAGAAGCGGATGAATCACGAGCTCAGGATTCGGGTCCAAACGCTGCTGCTCCACTGCTGTCACCTTGGATGTGGTGCCAATTAAATGGGTTGCTTTGTCCTACATGATGTCAAACTTCTTAAGTTTGTCAGAGCTGCACACATCCCGTCAAATAGGGTGTGTTCCATCACAGGCCACATTTGTGTCTTCTAGATGATGGATGGGTTTGAGACATCAGGAGGTAAGTTACTCATTGTATCATTCCTAGCCCCTGACCTGCTTTATAACCACATAATATCTATGGATAGCTCAGATCAGTTTCTGACCAATGACATGATATTGATGTTGGGGGATTCTGTGATGGTAATGCAACAGAACATCAAGGATGATAGTTAGATTCTACAAATGGCCTTGTTACAAATAGACATTGCCTGGTACTTGTATGGTGCAGATGTTATTTACCACTTTGCAGCCCAAACCTGGGTATTGCATTTGCACATCGACTGCTTCAGTATTTATGGAGTCACAAATAATGCTAAACATTGTGCAGTCATCAGTAAACATTCCCATTTCTAACTTTACGATGGGGGGGGGAAGGTCATTGATGGGTGGGCAAAGAGAGTTTCTACCCTGAGGACCTCGTGCAAAGATGTCTCGGAGCTGAGATAACTGACTTCTGACCATCACAACCATCTTTCTTCGTGCCAATTATGACTTCTTCCAGAAGAGTTTTCCTTGATATCTATTGAGTCCAGTTTTGCTCAGGTTCCTTGATGTCACATTTGGTTGAATGCAGTCATTTTAACCTTCCCTGTGAAATTCAACACTTTCAACCATGTTTGAATTAAGGCTGTAATGAAATCAGGAGATGAGTGGTCTTGGCAGAACTTAAACTGAACATCTGTGAGTAGGTTAGAGCTAAGCAATTACTGCCTGATAGCACTGTTGATAACACTCTCTATCACCTTACTGATGACCGAGAGTACAATGACGGGGTAATAATTGTTAGAATTGTTTCAATTTAAGTGTACAGGACATATTGGATAATTATCCCCATTGTCAGATAGAATTCAATATTCTTGCTGCGCTGGAACAGTTTGGCTAGGCACATGACACGTGTTCAGTGTTCAGTGTTACTGTAGGAATGGTGTCATGGCCAGTGGCCTTCAGACGAACAGAGTGGCACGATGGCTCAGTGATTAGCACTGCCGCCTCACAGCACCAGGAACCCAGGTTCGATTTCATCCTTGGGCAACTGGCTGTGTGGAGTTTGCACATTCTCCCCGTGCCTGCGTGGGTTTCCTCCGGGTGCTCCGGTTTCCTCCCACAGTCCAAAGATGTGCCAGTCAGTTGAATTGGCCATGCTAAATTTCCCATAGTATTAGATGCATTAGTTAGAGGGAAATGGATCTGGGTTGGTTACTCTTCGGATGGTCGGTGTGAACTTGTTGGGCCGAAGGGCCTGTTTCCACACTGTCTAATCTAATCTGTTTCTTTCCATTATATGGAGAAATAGAATTGGCTGTACACCGGCATCTATGATGCTGGAAACCTTTAGAAGAGGCCAAGATGGATAATTCACTTGGCACTTCTGGCTGAAGGTTGTTGCAATCCCACCTTGATCCGATAGTCGAGAAGGCACAACACCTCTTCTTCCTCAGGAGGCTAAGGAAATTCAGGAAATAAAGACTCTCATCAACTTTTACAGATGCACCACAGAAAACATTCTATCTGGATGCATCACAGTTTGCTCAGGAAACTGCTCTGCTCATGACTGTAAGAAACTACAGGGCATTATGAACATAGCCTAGTCCATCAAGCAAGCCAGCCATCCATCCATGACTTAATCTACACTTCTCACTGCCTCAGAAAGGCAGCCATCATCATCAAAGACCCCTCTCATCCCAGTTATAATCTCTTTCAATCTTTTCTGTCAGGTTCATACACACACACATACAATCCCATACTCACACCCATGCACATGTCCTCTCATAGGTGGATACTCCATCACACTCACACACACACTTTACCAAGTATGCGACACGCAAATACACACTCTGTCACATGCACTCACATGCACACACTCACATGCACACACACTCTCTCTCTCACACGCATGCACGCACACATATAAATCTATGGGGTGAATTTACATTTGAAGAATTATATTTGCAGAATCATTCAATTTTGCTCAAAAAACACATAATGTGCAGGCAGTCAATGCAGGCAGTCAATCCATGAAATAGTTTATTAATTCCTACTTTGGAAATAGAACCAGTCTCTCACAAAATTGGGATACAGACAGGCTCTAACCTCACACCTTTAACATATTGCCTGAGCTGAGACGTCACCCTTTTTTTATAAAACCATCCGTCTCAGGAATGTGGGATTCTTAAAAGAAATGCTGGGATTCACATATTAAAGAACCGATACCTGTAACTCATTCTAAAAGACGAAAGACTTAACAGGAATTTAGGTTAGTTCAATACATCATTTCAGTTGCATGACACTTTTGCTATTGATCCAATGTCTTATGATCCTCTATCAAAGCTACCTGGTGATGGAACAGCGTTCCAAAAGCTAGCACTTCCAAATAAACCTGTTAGACTATAACCTGGTGCTATGTGATTTTTAACTTTGTCCATCCCAGTCCAATACTGACACCTCCACATTGAAGAAAACTTTGTAAGCTAAAATTAAACATGAAATAAAGTGAATATTTAAGGGAGGAAAGCAAGAGATTTAGGTGAAGGGGAAATACAATAAGGGAGAAAATGAAACGTGGGTACCGAAATATCTAGTGATAGAGAAGATACAGATGTGCTGAAAGAGAGAGAGGTATAAAAAGAGAAAAAAGACAGAAGGAAGGAGGGAAAACACTTAATAGCTTCAAACTATATAAACAAAATACTTGAACTCAGTGTTTTAGGGTTTAAATAGGAACCAATTGAAATATGCCAACCCATGGGCAAAAGATTTGATGGATGCATTTAATTCTACCTTACTGTTCCACAGCAAATCTGGACACTCTATCTGAAATATGTGGACAGTCTCTTCAGCTGTACCTTTTCTATGAATCCTCCATGTCAATATTTCTGGTTCTTGCCGTGAAGAAATTTTGCTGTGTTCTGGTGGGGAACTTCATTGAGCCACTGAACAGCAATTGCAGTATTCTTCTGAATTTGGCCATCTGCAGATCTAGGTCAATATTCAGTACTAAGCCCATATTCAGAGCCCAAACCTTTTGCTGGACAGCTTCGCAGCACCCCACTTTTTCTTTAATGCTTGCATCTACTCAGGTTCTCAGAAACCACATTCCTCTTCACTGTTGATATTCTGCGTCATTGATTAAATTTCTATTTTTTTGCTTGCAATTCCCATGAACTGTTTCCTTTCAGAGCTTCTATGCAAAAGTCTGTTACAACCAAGTGTCCTAAACTCCATGTAAATCTCTGTAATCCATCCTCCAAGTCTATCTTCTCTTTTCAAAATGGCCCATAATCTCTGGTAAACTTATATAAATGTGCTTCTACTGAGTTGTTGATGTCTAATGTATCTTTTTGTCACCTATGCTCGACATGAATATAATGATGACATGTTGAACTGAAGAAAAGTGAAAATGTAAGAAATATAGGAAGGTAAGCTCTCTGCCATTTAATACGATTATGGCTGATTGGATACTTCAATGCCTGTTACCCACATTTGTTTTTCAATTTTGTAAGAGATAATCACGCAAAAAACAACATAGAGTAGCAAAATTGCCATGAAATTAATATTTTTGGTAGAATGATACTTCATTAAATCCCTAAACCATGCCATTCCATCAAACCCATGTGATTACTCCATACCTCTACTATTCTATTCATCCTCAAATATAAATGCAAGGATGACATTATCATTAGAAAAACTGGAGTCAATGAGAATCAGGAGAAAGGCTCTCCACTGGATGGAGTCATACCCAGCACAGAGGAAGCTTGTTGTGACCCCTAGTTCTTGATTCTCCCACAAGAAGAAATGTGCTTTCAGCATCTACCCGGTAAAGACCCTCAGAATCTTTTATGTTTCAATTAAGTCACCTCTGACTTTTCGAATCTCCAGAGGATACAGGTCAAGCCTGTTTTGTCCTTTCTCATAATGCAATCTATTCATTCCAGGTATTAACAATGACTGCAGATGCTGGAAACCAGATTCTGGATTAGTGGTGCTGGAAGAGCACAGCAGTTCAGGCTGCATTCAAGGAGCAGCGAAATCGATGTTTCGGGCAAAAGCCCTTCATCAGGAATAAAGGCAGTGAGCCTGAAGCGTGGAGAGATAAGCTAGAGGAGGGTGGGGGTGGGGAGAAAGTAGCATAGAGTACAATGGGTGAGTGGGGGAGGGGATGAAGGTGATAGGTCAGGGAGGAGAGGGTGGAGTGGATAGGTGGAAAAGGAGATAGGCAGGTAGGACAAGTCCAGACAAGTCATGTGGACAGTGCTGAGCTGGAAGTTTGGAACTAGGGTGAGGTGGGGAAAGGGGAAATGAGGAAACTGTTGAAGTTCACATTGATGCCCTGGAGTTGAAGTGTTCCAAGGCGGAAGATGAGGCGTTCTTCCACCATTCCAGGTATTAGTCTATTTGTAGATCTTCCTCCTCCAGTTCGTTGTTAAATTGCCCACCACTGTTCATGACTGCATGTGGAAGAATGGCAGAGAACTTACATCTGACCTGTTGATTATGGCATCATTTTCTATCATATGCTGCTATGGTGTTTGGCACACAAGTTCTGAAGAAGAGTCATAGCAGAGGCAAAACATTAACTTTGTTTCTCTCTCCACAGAAGCTGCCAGACCTGTTGAACATTCTGTGAATATTTCAGATTTTCAGCATCGACAATATTTTGCTTTTAATCCTTTTTTGCAGCTTCACCAGGTTGACACCTCATAACTTAGATGTGCCTGGTGTTGCTCATGGCATGCCCTCCTATACTCTTCATTGAACCAGGATTAATCTCCTGGCTTGATGGTAATGATAGTTTGGAAGATACACAGTGTCAAGAGGTTGCAGATTTTACGTGATGTCAATTCTGCTGCTATAAAATTGCGGTGTGGTCCACATGCCTCATGGATGCACAATCTTAAGATGCGAGATCTGTTCAAAGTCAATCTCATTCAGTACAATGACAGAGCCATATAACACAGTGACTGTTCTCAATGTGAAGTTGGGACTTTGTCTCCACAATGACTGTGCGATGGTCATTCTTACTGATGCCATCATAGATAGATACATTTGCAACAGGAAGATTTAAGAGGATGATGTCAAGTTTTGTTTTTCCTCTTGTTGGTTTTTTCAACACCTGCTGCAGACTTAGTCTAGCAGCTGTGTTCTTAATCATTGAAGTCCACCACCCAGATTACATTCTGTGTCCTACCACTTTCAGGGCTTTCTTCAAACTGTTCAACATAGAGGAGTGCTGATTTATCAGCTAAGAAAAGGCAGTATGTGTTCATCAGCAGGAGATTTCCTGATCCACGTTTGACTTGATGCCATGTGACTTCATTGGGCCTGGAGTCAATGTTGAGGAATACATCTAAGTATGTATTGAGAAACACATTTATGAAAGACCTTGCTGGTTTGGTGCACTTAGCTGACTAATGCAATAGTTTTGTCTGCACCCAAATTGATGGTAGTCTGGCACTATAGTTTCATCTGGCACCTATTTTACAGCCATGCATTAAAGGTATGGGCCTTTCTGTTGTCTAGAGGATCATTCCATTAGTCTTTGATCAGAGAGGAGGCAATTACCAACTTGATTAACTTTGCTGCGAGCTCTTCTTCAGAGAAATCACACTCATGCACTTTGCAGCAGCATATGGCTACAAAGTTGTCAATAGACTTTTGGGCTTTCTGTCTACATGACATGAGTTAGAATGTGTTGGCTCAGAACTTGACGCATACCTCAAACTGGTCCTTGAGTACTTCGTAAAACTTCTCTGATATTTTCTTCTTGTCTCCAGAAAGATTAGATGTATTTATTTGGTGAAGCTCTCATTGCTGATAGCAAATAACATATTAAAAATCATCCTCACAGCTTAATTATGGCTTAATTTGCAAAGTAAATCTGCATATATTACTTAAGTAGCTATACTTTGGTGTAGATGCCCTCACTACTCAATCCATCGTTGAATACTTGCCTTCTACTTTTTGGTGAAGGTTTGTCACTTCTTGTTTTATTGAAAAAGAGTGCAGGGTTTATTTGTGTCCCTCTTTTAATTGGTTTACTGTTCTGTCCTTTTGTGTTTCTTTCCTACTTTTACTTTACATTGTCATCTCTGTTAGATATTTTTCAGACAGTGCATTGTTTCTTCAAAAACAACCTTGTAACAGCAGGTTTCAACCACAAGGGGGAGTTTTCACCAAATAAGGAATGATGATGTCATACCAGTACTCGCGCCAAACTGAAAGAGACAAAATGGTGGAACCAACAGACCACCGCACACAGATAAGCTTCTGTAGGTTAACAAATCACATTTTAGTATTTCGCTTATTTCTTTCCAACTAGGAGGACTGTATAGTTAAACTGACAGTTGACTCTCAATGTTAGCTTTAATCCTGTAAAAAGTAATTTAGCTGCTAATTTTACCTTTAAATTTCTATAAAACCTTTTGATAGCTATATCTTAACTTCTATATTTGGAGCAAGCTGAAACTTATTTTTATCTTGTAACAACAATACAGAGCTTCTAGCTTAATACATCTTGAAAATTGTTTGAAAGAAGGTAAGTCTGTCTTCAGGCTGTTTGAGTTGGAGATATGTATTCACATAAATTTATTGTGGTTGGTTATCCAAATGCTTTATTATCTAAAGCTGTCTAATCTTCAGTGAGGATTATTTTCTAAGTAGCTATAACAGTGTTTACTATCACACTGTCAACATGGTGCAAGATAGTAGCAAGATGAGTTGTGACATAATATACTGATTATCTGCCATTACCATGTCTTTTCTCTTTCATACCCTCTTGCAATATAAGGATAAGATGTGGGTCATGCAGTAATGAAGAATTCAATGAACTTTTATTATATGGGGACTGCGATCTTTATACCATTATATCATATGCTATGATATGGTAATGACAATGTGGGCACGTCCATAGAAATATAGTTTACATCTACTGTGAGACATAACACAATAGAAGTCACTTCCATGAGTATGTGACAAAAATATCTAAGAACATTTTTAATATTACTATACCAAAGTTTGTGAGACTCTCAGACAACAACTCACCAAAACGAAGGACCCGATACCCAGCATGAGCAAAACTAACGTAGAGTACAAATTCCCATGCAAGGACTGCACAAAACACTATATAGGACAAACAGGAAGACAGCTAACGATCCGCATCCATGAACATCAACTAGCCACGAAACGACATGACCAGCTATCCCTAGTAGCCACACGCGCAGACGACAAGCAACACGAATTTGACTGGGACAACACTACCATTATAGGGCAAGCGAAACAAAGAACAGCCAGGGAATTCCTAGAAGCTTGGCACTCATCCACAAACTCCATCAACAAACACATCGACCTGGACCCAATATACTGGCCACTACAGCGGACAGCTGAAACTGACAACCGGAAGCGGCAGGAACAGGCCACTATAAATGCCGGAGGAAACACCACAGAAGCGCTTCACAGGAGGCTCCCAAGCACTGAGGATGTCACCTAGACAGGGGACGAAACGTTTGCAACAAAAACTTCCAGCTCAGCGAACAGAACCACAGCATTTCTATACCAGTTGTAGGAAAATTCACTCTATTATCTATATCACTCAGCTACTCTTCAGAACTCCTTACAACTAGCTTCCCATCTGTAAACACCTTTCACTAAAAGTCCAACTAAATGTCAAAAGATGTTTACTTCATCACTGATACTTCAGAATAGATTCCAACTTCTTTCCAGCAATCATTTAGCCTCTCTTATTAATTTATCCTCAGATTTACTAGCAGCCACCACTATTAGAATGTCTGCTTCTGGTTCTGTTATGTGAGTTCTCTGGTCTCTATTTTATTGTCTAATATACATATTCAAGCTATAGCCTATTCTTCATTGTTAGGTCTGGCAAAACTACAACTGAAAGTTCCCTCTCCTTCACCACCAGCAGCTCCTTTCTCCAATGTATGATCATTTTCTGATATAAGTGTCACTGCTGGACTCGGTTTCAGTACTTGCACTATGTTCACTTACTCTTCACTCTTTCACTTCATGAAAAATTTTCTTGGGCGACATGGTGGCTCAGTGGTTAGCACTGCTGCCTCACAGCACCAGGGACACGGTTCAATTCCAGACTTGGGCAACTGTCTGTGTGGAGTTTGCACATTCTCCCCATGTCTGCATGGGTTTCCTCCCACAGTCCAAAGATGTGCCAGCCAGGTGAATTGGCCATGCTAAATTGCCCTTAGTGTTAGGTGCATTAGTCCAGGGCAAATGTAGGGAAATGAGTCTGGGTGGGTAACTCTTTGGAGGGTTGGTGTGGACTTGTTGGGCTGAAGGGCCTGTTTCCACACTGTAGGGAATCATTCAACATTCCATCCCTAATGGCATTGTGAGTTAATATATAACAGGTGGAATGCAATGGATCAAGAAAGCAGCTCACTACCACCTTCTCAAGGGCAGCTCGGGATGGGCAATAAATGCAGACCAGCCAGCAGCACCCACATCCCACAAATAAATAAACAAAAAACATATTTCAACTTGGCTACAGCTTTTCCTATGCATCCCACAGTTATTTCATTCTCCATTCACTAACCTCAACCTCAACCTCAACCTCATCACAAGTTGTTGGAGGGAGTCTTGAGGGGCAGGATGTTCATGTATTTGGAAAGGCAAGGACTGATTAAGGATAGTCGACGTGGCTTTGTGAGTGGGAAATCATGTCTCACAAACTTGAGTGAGTTTTTTCTTTGAAGAAGTAACAAAAAGGATTGATTAGGGCAGAGCGGTGGATGTGATCTATATGGACTTCAGTAAGGCATTCGACAAGGTTTCCCATGGGAGACTGGTTAGCAAGGTTAGATCTCATGGAATACAGGGAGAACTAGTGTGGTGAAAGGGTTAAAATTGTGTCCCAATACATGTGTGAATCTAACCGAAAATGGAAGGTGTCGCTTAGTCCCGTGTGAATCTTATTACACACCTTCCCGTGTGAATCTTCTTATCTGTATGTGACCAGAATGGAATATGTTTTTCAGCCTTGCTCTGCTGTTCACATGAATGTTTAGATCTCGAAAAGAGTATATCAGCTGGAAAAGTCTCCAGTTCGATAGAGTCTGCTCCGGGGTTGCGTTTAACCGCCGAGCGTGGGTTGTTGGCAACCGCTCTACGAGAACTGACGGCTCCCAGTTCCGGTAACACGTAGAGTGAGTATAAACCAGACCCGTTGTAAGTACGAGACCTGGTTGTGGCGACACTGCGGGGAATAAAACACTTATATTCTAGCAGACTCGCCTCTTGGCTGTTTGTTCTGTGTCAGACTACTTTCCTGCGAGCCTGGTCCTTGACCTTGAGAATTTTTAAAAACATTTTGGCGTAGTCGGCAGGATCAATCGCAATTGAGGAAAGATTTTGATACAGAACAATGTTTTGGAAAAAGGCTAAGAAACCAGAGGAACAAACTGTGGAGGTCCCGACCGTCCCGGGATGGCATGGACCGTGGCATGGCGTGGCAGTTTGTTTGAGAAATGGTGGGGGGCGACCGGAGAACTGGGAGGCCGAGGGCGTAGGAACCCCAGGGTCGCTGCTGTCCACCCTTGAGAGGATCCCAGTCCTGCCGAAGAACCCCTTGCCTGGGGTACAGCGGAGGATGTGGGCCTGTGCGGCGGCTTGTAGACAACAGTCAGACAAGCGCCAAAAAGCTGAAGCAGAATTAGCCCTCCTGAAACATGAGCAGGGACTCAGTTCGGGAGATGCCTCTATGTTGAGGCAGGAAATTATGAAGTTAAAAGCTGAATTGACAGCATTAACTGAACTAGCAGGACGAACTATTATGTATCTGTCTGCTAAGAAACGGAAAGAGAAAAGGAAGGTCCCTCGAACCCCGGACCCAGTACAAGTACGGGCGTTTGTAGCCCAGTTAAATAACGGGGATCGGTGGGATATCGATCATTGGGATGGGAACATTTGGGGAGATTCAGATGATCAGTACGAAGAGGACCCACCCGTACTCCAAGCTAAACCAGTGGTTAGGAGAAAGCAGGTTCAGAGACGTCTCCCAGTGCAACGGGAGGTAATGTTAGATGAGGAAGGAAACCCTATACGGAATGAACAAGGGGAGGCAATTATGCATGAATTACCGCGGGCTCAGCCTCCTGCAGAATTCTCTGAATTAACGGAAGACTTCACTACCGATGAGGTGCTGTTTATCACCCAGAAAACCCGACGTAATCCTGGGGAGCCGTTAGAGCTATGGCTAATTCGGCTCCTCGAGGAAGGGGGGCAACAAGTGCAGGTAGACTATCAGGATGCTCCCAAGTTTGGTGGATTAGCAAAGGATGCTGCCATAGACCTGGGGTACCGCAGACAAGCCAAGGATATGGTAATAGATCGCAGTATGGGGACCTTATTTGGGATGTATGCCAGGGCAGTGGCCGAACAGTATCCCTTCCCGTCCGATTGGCCCCCCTTGGAAGGAACTTGGACAACAATTAAGGAAGGGGTTCAGAGGCTAACCCGTTTGTGTGTGCGGGATGCCCTGTTGCTGGGAGTGCTGGACGAGGTAGATAACACAAATGTTAGTAGACAGACTAGAGACCACCTAGTGAAGACTGCCCCTCCCCATTATAAACCACTGTTATTAACCATAATGTTGAGTGGACGGGGAGAAACCCTAGGAGATGCCCGTAGTATGATGAGGGAGATGGGTGGTTTGGGGGATTGGGGACCCACAACCCGTGCTTCTCAGGGGGGCACGGAGGGGCGTCGCCCTGAGGCTCGGGCAGGGGGAAAAGTAAACCCTAATCAAGGAAGTAACTAAGGCCCCTCACGGCGTGCTTTGTGGCAAGCTTTGATACGGGCGCAGGTCCCAGCATCGGAGATTGATGGCCTACCTACACCGGAATTAAAAGACTTATGCAGACGAAAGGGACTGAAGGTGTCCCGGGTAGAGACGGAGTCCCGACCCACTATGGAAGACCTAGTGGAATTACTAACACAAAAATGTCAGACACGGGGTCCGGTTGTTAATGAGCCTCGAAGGGGTAGAACTTCCACTTCCCAGCGGTGGGAATCCTCGGAGGACGAGGAGGAGGAGGAGCTACGGCCTCCCCTCCGAGAGTGTTATAAAGTGGATAGGCGTGGCCGGAAACCTAGTAAGAAAGGCAAGAACAAAGAAGGGCGAGGCAAACGTCTTTACCCAGTGCTGTCTGGGGAAGATGAATGGGAGGAACAATAGGAATCGGGCCAAGCCCCAAGGGTTTGCCCACGATCGAGCCAATGGTCAGCAGACGACATTCGACCTCATGTATCATTGACTATCTATTGGCGCAAATCCGTCCAAACCGTTATGGCTCTAGTGGACACAGGGGCGGAGGCCACCTTAATCTATGGGACGCCCCATAAGTTTAAAGGAACCCCAGTCACGCTGGTTGGGCTGGGAGGTAATCTGATTGAAGGAAAAACAGTACAATTGCCCCTAAAGATAGGTACAATGCCCATTAAAACTTATTCAATTATCATTACACCAGTTAGAGAATGGATCCTGGGAATGGACATTCTGGCCGGTTTAACACTTCACCTCCAACAAGGGAAGTTTGAATTTGGAATCACGAAAATGGCTTTGCGCTGTAGGACGGTGTTAGTGGGAAAGGTTAAAATGGACCCCTTCCCCATCCCGATCGCCGATCGCGTAATAAGTCTTAGACAGTATAGGATTCCCGGCGGACATAAAGAAATATCCGCCACAATTAAGGATTATTTGGAAGCGGGAGTGCTTAGGACATGCACCACGGCGTGGAATAACCCCTTATGGCCCGTACATAAAGCCGATGGGTCATGGCGGATGACGGTAGATTATCAGCAACTAAACCGTCACACTCCGGCCTTGACGGCAGCGGTCCCGGATGCCGTCACTATTATAGGACGAATCCAACATCATCCAGGGGTGTGGTACGGAGTAATTGATTTGGCTAATGCCTTCTTCACAATTCCTATTCCCGAAGATAGGCAGGAACAGTTCGCATTCACTTGGGAGGGTAGACAATTCACGTTCACGCGATTGCCCCAAGGATATCTGCATAGCCCTACTATCTGCCACCGGATAGTTGCAGAACACTTGGCTGCCTTTAAAGTGCCTGACGAAGTGATGATCTCGCACTATATTGACGATATGATGATACAGGGGACAAGTCAGAAGCAGGTTCAGGAATTGCTGGACCAACTGGTTCAACATATGCGAGGATATGGGTGGGAGATCAACCCAGCCAAAATCCAGGGTCCCTCACAAACGGTAAAATTCTTAGGAATCGTGTGGAACAAGGGGGAAAGGAAAATCACTGCGAAAGCTAAAAATAAGATTCAGGTCTTTGCCGTCCCTCACACCCAGAAGGACGTGCAGCAATTTATTGGGTTATTCGGATTCTGGAGACAGCATATTCCCCATTTAGGACAAATTTTAAAACCTTTGTATCGAGTTACGAGGAAAAAGGCAGCGTTCGAATGGACGGAGGTCCATCAAACTGCATTTGAAATGGCCAAGCAAGCGATACAGCAAGCTGTATCCTTGGGAAAGATACAGTCAGGACCTGTAGAACTGCAAGTCTCAGCACAGGGGGATTATGCCAATTGGAGCTTATGGCAAAAACAGGGAAGAACCCGTAAGCCATTGGGATTTTGGTCCCGAAAATTACCCCCGGCAGGGGAACGGTATACCCCCTTTGAGAAACAGTTATTAGCATGCTACTGGAGCTTGGTGGAAACCGAAGCCCTGACCATTGGACATGAAGTGATCATGAGAACAGCTATCCCTATTCTTCCGTGGGTACTTAGTGACCCCACTACCCACCGAATAGGAACTGCCCAAGAGAGCAGCATCATTAAATGGAAATGGTATGTGTCGGAGAGAGTGCGGACTGGACAGAAAGGAGTGTCAGTCCTACATGAGCAAGTGGCGGAGGCCCCTGAGGAAGGGGAAAAACGGTTTGAGGTGATTGAATACAAGGAATCACCCGTTAAGATGGGAAAACGGTATGATGAACTGACCCCGGATGAACAAGCCACAGCTTGGTTCGTAGATGGGTCAGCCCAATGGAAAGCGGGACAGCGTAGATGGAAAGCTGCCGCCTTTAACCCAAAACAAGGCACTACCCTAGAAGAATTAGGGGAGGGAAAAAGTAGTCAGTGGGCAGAATTAAAAGCAGTGCATATGGTAGTCATGCAAGCAGGGGTCATGGGAGTTTGTTTGTTCTCTGACTCGTGGTCAGTGGTTAACGGCATGACACAATGGATGCCAACTTGGCAGGCCAATCAGTGGATGATCCAGAATAGGGAAGTATGGGGTAAACAGTTATGGGAAGATATATGGGAGAAAGCTCAATACCTGGTCATATACATCACCCACGTAGATGCCCATACATCTCGAAATGATGTGGAAGCTCTACATAACCGATATGTGGATGGTATCGTCCGAACCATGATTGTGCAAAGGGGCACCTCAGTGGACCTAGCTAGATGGGCACACCTTAAGGCTGGGCACTGGGGAGTGCAAGGAACCTTGCAATGGGCTCGAGACCGAGGAATAGATCTTATGGTAGATGATGTTAAGACTGCAGTAAACCAGTGTGAGCAGTGTCAACATCAGCGGCAGGGAGTGCCCCAACACATGATGGGACATATCCATCGGGGGGATGGTCCGGGACAGAGCTGGCAAATGGACTGTGGGTCCCTTACCCTCCTCACAAGGATGTAACCACATATGTACAGCTGTGGACACTATGTCTGGGGTTTTGGTAGCCCATCCCTGTCGTCACAACAATCAACAGGCTACCTTGCGATGTTTAGATTTGATTGAACAATTTTATGGATTGCCCATACAGGTCCAGAGTGACAATGGCTCCCATTTCACAGGAAGGGTGGTAAAGCAGTGGTGTCACGATAACCACGTGGAATGGGTTTATCATGTACCCTATCACCCACAAGCTGCGGGACTTATAGAACGAATGAATGGGCTTCTGAAGTCCTCACTACGAAAAGCAGGAGGTTGCAATGACTTAACAGGTTGGAAGAAGCAACTAATTCGGGTGGTGAAACAAATTAATAACCGCCCATTAGGAAATGGGGTAACACCCTTGAATAGGATGATACGAGTATGTGATACCCCAAAGACTCAGCCTATTAAAATGTGGAAATTCGCTGAGGAAGCTGATATTCCCGTAAGGGCCACGCCGGCTTCGGCTGGACTGGACCTACGAGCACTAACTGCCCAGACTTTGATCCAACAGAAACCTACGGTGATTAAGACCGGATTAGGATTGATTTGTCCCCCTGGAACCTATGGGCATATCCTCCCGCGGTCGGGACTGTCACTAAAGGGGATTGATGTGATGGCAGGCGTAATTGACGCGGACTACCAAGGGGAGTTGGGGGTGGTCCTGGTCAACATCACTGCTGAACCTTACGTGATACAGAAGGGGGACAGAATAGCGCAATTGGTCATTAAGCCATGTAACCTTACAACGGTGGAAGAGACAGGAGCTCCCGTTATGGTTACTGAGCGTGGGACGGGGGGATTTGGGTCTACTGACACTAAGGGGGCCAAGGTATGGGTGCGCCAGACGACCGGCCCCCCCAGGCCGGCCGAAATCATAGCACAGGGGAAGGACAGTCTGGTCACCATTATGTACCCCGGGGACCCGACCTGGGCAAACGTCCCGGCGAACCAGTGCTACTTACGTGAGACCTAAATAATGTTGTAATTGCTATGCACCCGCAGGCTGGCCCTCCGCCTTGAACATGGGGTGGTCATGGGGATTGCGACTCCTATTGGCGATGTTCGCGATCGGATGGCCACTCCAGGGCATCGGTATCACGGCCTGGACGCTGGTACCGGTCGCCCGCCATGAGGTGCGGTGGGAGGCCAGTAGCCAGCGACGGACGCAGGACAATTTTACATGTGAACCCGGTCAGCAGTGCGTTGTTCTGACTCTCACCAGAGACTGTCAATTGTACACGTGTGCACAGTGCTACATGCGCCGGGATGGGGAAAAATATGACATATCGTTCATACCGCCTAATTGCACCCTGGTGGTAAATGCCCAAGTCAAGACGTGTTTGTGGGACCGACGCACCCAGACATGCGGGACAACGGGGACTCATTGGAGCGTCACAGCTCGGGGGGAAGATCTGTGGCTGCGCAATGCCACCGATATTCGGAATCGTCATCGATTCATGTGGTTAATAATGGTACTGCCCTCGACGAACGCCCCGTCTGAGGCGTTATTAAACCCCACGCGGGGCGGGCCAGCACCGAAGAGGGGTGCCACGGGGGGCGTGCGGTCGCATCGAACACAGTTGGCCCCTATTATGTCAACTTGTCAACAGATGGCCCGGGCGGTACTGCACACTGATGTTCATTGGCGGGTACAGTTGCCCCTCATACCCGAGTGTCATACCAAGAGGCGGCGACGAGCGTGGTACGACACCCTGCTGGGAGGCGCAGGAACTGTTATGGGTATCTCGAATGCCATTGACTCTGAGGTAACCCGTACTAAATTATTTAACACGGGACAGGCCACCTCACAAGGACTACATACTATTGGAAGGTGGATGCCATCCGTAATGATGACTCAAGGAGAGACAGCTGAAATAATGATACGATCTCTGCAATGGGAACTGGATGTCTGGGGTGCCACTCAGGAACTGTTTGAGAACATTACGGCTCAGTTAAATTGGACTGCCTGTCATATTCAAATGTTGCATGCTCAAATACAGAAAGAACGCTTTTTGCGTGTGGTAACATCCCCCAATGTACAAGCGTGGAGGGGAATATGGAATGTATCTGAGAAATTGTGGATGATAACCCATCCAGAACGAACATGGTGTAACACAACTATGTGTAACGGATACTTTGTTACCATGAATGTAACCCACACTGTTACGGTCTGTCGATATTATGTATTACCAGTGATTACATCTTCTGGATATTATTTTCTGAAGACAAGGGGACAGTGGTTTAGCCCAGATACCAATATTACCTATGATCTGTCCGCTTGTGAACAGACTGATCAGGGGAAAACTTGCCTACTGATGGACAGGTATCGGGACCCTTGCTTGACTAAGGGAACGGCCCTGTGCGAATGGACTGTTGAAACTCCAAGGGACATGATGTGGCAGATTGGGCCACACACGCTCTGTGTGGCTACCAATAATCCACATCCTATGCTTCCCTCAGCACCATTCTCGGGATGCCTCTCAAATGTCTATCAGTGGCACTGGCAGAATCAGACCTATCTGTTGACCACTTATAGCAGTGCTCGCCACTTTACCAAGGTGCAGTGGAAAGTGCTGATGAATCCTTGGAACATTTCCCTGGATCGGTTTAAGCGAGCATTGGACCGATCCGAGGAGCTTAAGCAGATATTACGAAAGCATCAAACCAATGTCACCAAGGTTACGGTGTCTACCTTTATACATGGACAGGAGGTAGTACATGCTGCCCGTGTAGTGGACGTGGAGTCAGCTCATCATTGGTGGGACATATTGAGTGGTATGTCCTCCACTGCGGGGACATTCCTATTCCCACCCTTGTCGATCCTGGTAGCGGTCCTGGTGATTTTAACATGCTGTAATGTCCTGACTTGCTTGTATATTTGGCGTGTACGTAGGCGCTTGTTAGAAAGAATACATATGGGCATAATGTAACACATGTATTGGGCCAAGCAGTGGAATGTGATGTGTCCCAATACATGTGTGCTCATAATGTAACACATGTATTGGGCCAAGCAGTGGAATGTGGTGTAAAATTATGTCCCAATACATGTGTGAATCATAATGTAACACATGTATTGGGCCAAGCAGTGGAATGTGGTGAAAGGG
Source organism: Chiloscyllium plagiosum (assembly GCF_037043375.1). Taxonomy (NCBI): domain Eukaryota; kingdom Metazoa; phylum Chordata; class Chondrichthyes; order Orectolobiformes; family Hemiscylliidae; genus Chiloscyllium; species Chiloscyllium plagiosum. Next base: position 73,547,537 of record NW_028270140.1, read on the forward strand.
TTAAAATTGTGTCCCAATACATGTGTGAATCTAACCGAAAATGGAAGGTGTCGCTTAGTCCCGTGTGAATATTATTACACACCTTCCCGTGTGAATCTTCTTATCTGTATGTGACCAGAATGGAATGTGTTTTTCAGCCTTGCTCTGCTGTTCACATGAATGTTTAGATCTCAAAAAGAGTATATCAGCTGGAAAAGTCTCCAGTTCGGTAGAGTCTGCTCCGGGGTTGCGTTTAACCGCCGAGCGTGGGTTGTTGGCAACCGCTCTACGAGAACTGACGGCTCCCAGTTCCGGTAACACGTAGAGTGAGTATAAACCAGACCCGTTGTAAGTACGAGACCTGGTTGTGGCGACGCTGCGGGGAATAAAACACTTATATTCTAGCAGACTCGCCTCTTGGCTGTTTGTTCTGTGTCAGACTACTTTCCTGCGAGCCTGGTTCTTGACCTTGAGAATTTTTTAAAACAACTAGCCATTTGGATACAGAACTGGCTCAAAGGTAGAAGACAGAGGGTGGTGGTGAAGGGTTGTTTTTTAGACTGGAGGCCTGTGACCAGTGGATTGGTGCTGGGTCCTCTACTTTTCATGATTTACATAAATGATTTGGATGTAAGCATAAGAGATATAGCTAGCAAGTTTGCAAATGACACCAAAAGTGGAGGTGTAGCGGACAGTGAAATAACTTATCTCAGGTTACAATAGGATTTTGATCAGATGAGCCAATGGGCTGAGAAGTGGCAGAGGGAGTTTAATTTAGATAAATGTGAGGTGCTGCATTTTGGGAAAGCAAATCTTAGCAGGACTTATACACTTAATGGTAAGGTCCTAGGGAGTGTTGCTGAACAAAGAGACCTTGGAGTGCAGGTTCATAGCTCCTTGACAGTGGAGTTGCAGGTAAACAGGATAGTGAAGAAGGCATTTGGTATGCTTTCCTTTATTGGTCAGAGTATTGAGTACAGGAGTTGGGAGGTCCTGTTGCGGCTGTACAGGACATTGGTTAGGTCACTGTTGGAATATTGCATGCAATTCTGGTCTCCTTCTTATCGGAAAGATGTTGTGAAACTTGAAAGGGTTCAGAAAAGATTTACAAGGATGTTGCCAGGGTTGGAGGATTTGAGCTATAGGGAGAGGTTGAAAGGCTAGGGCTGTTTTCCCTTGAGCGTCGGAGGCTGAGGGGTGACCTTATAGAGGTTTACAAAATCATGAGAGGCATGGCTAGATAAACAGACAAAATCTTTTCCTGGAGTGGGGGAGTCCAGAACTAGAGGGCATAGGTTTAGGGTGAGAGAAGAAAGATATAAAAGAGACCTAAGGTGAAAATCTTTCAACCAGAGGGTGGTATGTGTATGGAATGAGCTGCCAGAGGAAGTGGTGGAGGCTGGTATAATTGCAACATTTAAAAGGCATGAATAGGAAGGGTTTGGAGGGATATGGGCCAGGTGGGACTAGATTGGGTTGGGATATCTGGTCGGCATGGACGAGTTGGACCAAAGTGTCTGTTTCTGCATTTTCCATCTCTATGACTCTATGACCTCCAGGAAGTTATGTTGGCCTGGATATTTCATCTATGGATGTGAATTGACATGACACGTCTGTGTCATAATCTGTCAAAATATCCCTGTCTAGTTCATTCTGTTTCTCAGAACATTCAACAAAAAAGACATTAATATTTGAGGTACAATGTGCATTGTTTACATCTCAGAGGCAAAGATTTGTAATTAATTCTGATGAATCATAACAAATGAATCTTGTCAGCCTTTTTAATAAGTTCTGTCTTATCATCACAGCCTGTTACCTTCCCAGGGCCTTTCCACTCCCTATAACCCCATCTTCATATTATAAGAAATCCTTTAAATTTAAGTGTGCCTTAGACAATCTTTTAATATGCATCAATGCTTTCCAAATTTCTTTCAAGAACTAAGCTCTGCTGAAAGCCCATCTCCCTGTATGTGAAATATTATACTTTTCAGAAAAATGCTACTAATTGGTGTGCTTTCTGACTTTTAGCTAGAAAGTGGTGTTTCATTCAGCAGCGAATTGATCGATGCTTTCCATTATGTAGAGTGAATTATTTGCATGAACTACAAAGATTCGGGCATTTGTCAACTTGCAACCTACCTGATCAGCTGAACGTTCATGCAACATTTCACCATTTATTGCATGGTTCCTTTCATAACATCCATTGCTGTATTCACGATCATGATATTCATGCTTCCACATGACTAAGAACTTGTCTTTAGCAAATTCACTAGCATTCCATGTCTAAGTCCCTATCAATTTATCCATGATCTTTGCAGAAATAGCCCTTTTGTTTTTACTATGGATTATTGTCAAACAAATAAGTCAGTAACTAGGTCTAGAAAATGCAAAAAAAAATCTGTCCCTTAGCCACCACCTTTTTAAAGTCAGGGGAAGGCATACACTTTGACATAATGCATCCTTTGGTTAGTATTGCTTCATAGATTTCACAATTCTTGCCAATGTTTTCTAATAGTTTTGCATACTCTTCTTCAATAATACATGCATGTTTTGGAAGAATTTTTAACGTTTTATAAGGAAGGTCAGCAAATTGTCTATGTAACTTTAAGCCAATTTACTTTCTCTCTCTGATTTTTATCATTCAAAACCATTAATAATCATCTAATACTCTAATGAGAAAGACTGGATTTTGTTAGAGACGCAATAATGCCTGATTGGATGAATTGTAAATTAACTGATCTTCTAAAAATGATTGCACTTCAAATCATATCTGAAGCACCTAATATTTATTCCTTGAGTGTTTCAGGGATTTAATTGCTATGACACCTGTCCATCTGTCTTCTGTATTTTGTCTCCTGCTGTACTAACCCAACCTGCCTTTTCATTCTTATTTTTCCTGTCTTTATCCTTCCATTCCATGGACACCTGCATCCATTTTATGGACTATTTCCAAATCAGGCATTTATTGAGTCTTCTCTTCTTTGTGTCACCGTGGGATGTATCTTTGTTCCATGAAGACTAAAATAAAATGTTTGTTTCCTCAGGACTTTTGTTTTAAGGCAGCATACATGTGATCCATCAGATTTCCTTATTGAGATAAAAGATCCATTTAGACCCAATTGCCTTTCCATATGAGACACCCGAACACAATTCAATAATTTAATTGGCAGCACTAACCCTCAAATCCTCAAAGTGAATTTTTTCAATCTTTGATACAATCTACTAAAGTCTGTTATATTTTCTAAAATGGCTTTCAAACATTTTCCAAAATTTAGCAAAAACTAGACATATCTCATTTTTTTTTGTAGATTTAATTCCAAAACTCTAATAACAAATCACTTTTATTGCTATATGATTTACAGGCATTCATCTCACAAAATACTTTATTTCTGATGTTATATCTTGTAAGAAGTGACAACACCAATACCATATCCTATTTTCTGTAAGCCAGGGACATGTCCACATATCCAATTAAACTTCTAGTGTTCATATAGTGTAGATACTTGCTACATTAAATGGTAATAATACCCCAACAGTGTATGCTTGCTTTCTGCAAGTTTCCATAAAGGCCAATACAATTTTAGTTTTCCATTTGAAATCTTCTTCTTAATTCCTAATAACATTAGGTTTGTGCCTTTTCACTCTTGATCCTTTCACAATTTGGACCATTTTCTCCTTATTTAATTTGTCCAGAATTTTCATCATTTTGAATACCTCATTAAAGCTCCACTCTGGCCTCTCTTTTCCAAGGAGGACAGACCCAAATTCTTCAATGTACCTGCATTACTGAAATTCTTCACCCCAGCACCTGCTTGTAAACCTCTTCTGAATTCTCTGCCAGGCCTTTACTTCTTTTCGAGAATGTGATACCTGGAATGCAATACTCCGCCTGAGACCAAATTAATGATGACTGAGGCTATAAACCCAAGTTCCTCTGTCCCTGTATCTCCTTTATTTTGTATTGTCTCTCCGTATCCTTCAAATGAAAATACATTGAACCACATTGAACATCATCTGCCACCTCTCTCTCTGCTCCACAATCTTGTCTACATCCTTCTGAAGTTCTTGATTCTTTGCTGATATTCCCAGTACTCTCCTCAACTAATCTCTAGTGTTAGTATCTGTCACTTAGCGACTTTTCACATCTTCTAGAATTCATAGAATCATACAATACAGAAAATGCCCTTTCACTCATGAAGTCTGCACTGCCAAAAAAATCTACGTAAATGTGTGCTGATCTCACTTCCCAGCACTTGTCTCATTGTCTTGGATGTTGTGATATTTCAAGTGCTCAGCAAGTACTTATTAAAGGTTCTGGGGTTTCCTGCCTCAATTACCCTCCCCAGGCAGTGGGAAATTCCAAATTCCCATAACCCTCTGGGTGAAAAAACTTTGCTCAAAATTCCCCTTAAACCTCTAGTTTTTCAATTTAGAATTATGTCCCTTTGTTGAAACTTCAACTTAGGGAACGTTGCTTTCTATCCACCCTGTTGATGCCCATCTTAATCTTATACACCTCAGTCAGGTCATAGAGTCATAAAAATATACAGCTCAAACACAGAGCCTTAGGTCCAAGTCATCTATGCCAACTAGATAACCTAAATAAATCTAGTCCTATTTGCCATCATTCGGCACGCTTCCCTCTAAACCCTTCCTATTCATATACCCATCCAGATGCCTTTTAAATGTTGTAATTGTACCAGACCCCACTATCTCTTCTGGCAGCTCATTCCATTTATGCAAAATTTGCCCCCTAGGTCCCTTTTAAATCTTTGCCCTCTCACCTTAAACCTATACCCTTCAGTTATGGATTCTCCCACCCTCAAATAACATCAACATTGAAGGTGCAGCGGACAGCAACAGACAACAACAAGATCTTGATCTTGATCAGACGGGCCAACAGGCCGAGGAGTGGCAGATGAAGTTTAATTTAGATAAATATGAGGTAGACCTTGTCTACTTACCTTATCCATTCCCTTCATGATTTTATAGACCTGTGTAAGGTCACCACTCAGTCTCCAATGCTCCGGGGAAAATAGTTCCAGCCTATTCAGCCTCACCTAATAGTTCAAATCCTCTAACCCTGCAAACATCCTTGTAAATCTTATTTAAACACTTTCAAATTTCATAACATCCTTCCTATAGCAAGGAGACCAGAATTGCACGCAGTATTCCAATAGTGGCCTAACCAATATCTGTACAGCTGCAACATGATCTCCCAGCTCCTATATTCAATGCTCTGACCAATAAAGGAAAGTATATTAAATACCTGCTTCACTATCATATCTACCTGAGAATCCACTTTTGAGGAACTATGAACTGCACTCCAAGGTCTCTTTGCTCAGCAACCCCAGGAACTTAACATTAAGTGTATAAGTCCTGCCCTGATTTGTCTTTCCAAAATGTACTACCTTATATTTATCTAAATTATACTTCATCTGCCACTCCTCAGCCTGTTGGCCCATCTGATCAAGATTTTGTTGTTGTCTGTTGCTGTCCGCTGCACCTTCAATGTTGGTGTCATTTGCACATTTACTAGAAGTACCTCCTATGTTCACATCCAAATCATTTACATAAACTATGAAAAGCAATGGACCAGCACCAATTCTTGTGGCACACTGCTGGTCATAGGCCTCCAGTCTGAAAAGCAACCCTCCACCACCACCCTCTGTCTTCTACCTTTGAGCCAGTTCTGTATCCAAATAGTTAGTTCTCCCTTTATTCTGTGTGATCTAACCTTGCCGACCAGCCTACTATGAGGAGTCAGAAATGTGGCACTGGAAAATACAGCTGGTCAGGCAGCATCTGAGGAGAAGGAGGCTTGAGGTTTTAAGCATAAGCCCACCATCAGGAATGACATTCCTGGTGAAGAGCCATGCTCGAAATGTTGACTCTCCTGCTCTTCGGATACTGAAGAGGTCCCAGGGACTTATCAGCCTTCAGACCTAACAGTCTCTCCAACACCATTTCCTGCCTAATATAAATTCCCTTCAGTTCAGGTCCTTCAGCCACTATTACATCTGGGAGATTGCTCCTGTCTTCCCCAGTGAAGACAGATCTAAAGTACCAATTCACTCTTCTGCCATTTCATTGTTCCCCGTAATAAATTCACCCGTTTCTGTCTTCAAGAGCCCAATTTTAGTCTTAACCATTTTTTTTTCTTTTCACATACCTAAAAAATCTTTTACTATCCTCCTTTATATTTTTGGCCAGTTTACCTTCGTATCTCATTTTTTCTTTGCGCATTACTTTTTTAGTTATCCTCTGTTGTTCTTTAAAAGCTTCCCAGTCCTCCGATTTCCCACTCATCTTTGCTATGTTATACTTTTTCCCTTTTGTCTTTATATGGTCCTTAACTTCCCTTGTCAGCCACAGCCACCCCTGCCTCCCCTTAGGATCTTTCTTCCTTCTTGGAATAAACTAATCCTGCATCTTTTATATTATATCCAGAAATACCTGCCATTGTTGTTCCACTGCCATCCCTGCTAGGGTATTGCACCATTGAACTTTGGCCAGCTCCTCCCTCATAGCTCCATAGTTCCCCTTATTCAATTGAAATATTGTCACTTCCGATTCTACCCTCGCCCTTTCAAACTGCAAATTAAAGCTTATTGTATTGTGGTCACTATTTCCTAATGGCTCCTTTACTTCAAGGTCCCTGATCAAATCCGGTTTGTTGTACCAGTTCTAGAATTGCTTTCTCCCTGGTAGGCTCCAGCACAAGCTGTTCTAAGAATCCATCTTGGAGGCACTCCACAAACTCCCTTTCTTGGGGTCCAGTACCATCCTGATCCTCCCAGTCTACCTGCATGTTGAAATCCCCATAACAACTGAAGTAATATCTTTGCGAGAGGCCAATTTCAGCTCCTTATTCAACTTACACACTACATCCAGGCTACTGTTTGGGGACCTGTAGATAACTCCCATTAGGGTCTTTCTACCCTTAGAATTTCTCAGCTCTATCCATGCTGACTCTACATCCCCTGATTCTAGGTCCCCCCGCGCAATGGACTGAATATCATTCCTTACCAACAGGGCCACCCCACCCCCTCTGCCAGTCAGTCTGTCCTTACAATAGCAAGTATAGCGTTGAATATTCATTTCCCAGGCCCTGTCCACTTGAAGCCACATCTCAGTTATCCCCACAACATTGTAACTGCCAATTTCCAAATGAGCCTCAAGTTCATCCACCTTATTTCTAATGCTTCGTGCATTCATGTATAATATTTTTAATTTGTTACTCCCCTGACCCTTCCTATCAATCCCTATTTCACTTGACCTTACGGCATGATCCTATTTTGAGTTTTCTGCTCCATTGATTCCATTGTCTTTCTTGACTTCTCTTGTTCTAACTTTCCCTTTAACTTCCTTCTTAAACTTCCAGTTTGTCCCCCCCCACCCGCCGGCTATTTACTTTCAATGAAGCTAGAACACACCTACTTAAATAACACTCACCCACCTTCCCAACAGCCTCTGCACTCCGACTTCACTTCCACCCAGCTCCTGCCGCTCTCTGCTGCAAAAGTGTAGAATAGTAGCAGAAGCACTTATAATCCAAATTTTGATGTCTTGGTTGCAACTCACATTTTCTCACACTAACCAACTAAATATGTCCAATAATTTCCATCATTCAGCTGCATACTTTAAACAATAAAATGAACACCGTCCTGATGCTTTCCAATGCAATCTGGTCTTCCTTGTGTTCATCTTTAATTTTCTATTTTGCACATAACTTATCAATTAATCCTGGAAAATTTAATTTCAGTAAATTTCTAGTTTAATATTTATTAAGCTTCCTTAATCTTGCTCATTGATACATTGATACGTACTTTGAAACTTAGGAAACTACCACTGAATAAAATGAAAAACTTATATTCTATTTATATTAAAAGCTTGTTAGATGATTAGAATAAACTCTCCTGGACCTTAATATCTCACTACACAGTTTTAAAATAGTTTATATTGGACAGTGAGCTGTGCACCGTCATATTTTGAAATATTATGATTTACACACTAAAGTGAATAGAAATCCATTTCAAAAAGTCTTGTGCACATTATTTCTATAGGCCATGCTATGATAATCTACAGGTAGTTCTTCAATAATGCAATAGTTGCGTTCCGCATTACACAAAAATTGCACTTTAGAAACAGTACATCTAGTGTTGGCATTTGTAATCGCATTACTTCCAACACATGTTTTAAAAGTTTGCACTTTTGAGACAGTGTCTCCAATTCATCAATTACATCACAGCGAACTTGTGTTAATGAAGCGCATGTTATAGCAGAACAACCTGTATTTCAGAAAATGCTAACATTTCATCGATAGTATCAGTCATGGTAAATTACAGATTACATTATTGACAATGATTCAAGGATGGGCGATGGAGGATAGGCATATGTCCACAAAAATGTTTCATAAAGAAGCTTAATTAAATTAATTCATTCACAAGAGGTAGCTATTTCTGTTAAGATCAATTTTTTTGCCAACCACAGTGGCTTTGAGAATGTGATAATAAGCTGCATTCTTGAATACAACTTAATAGCTTTCTAAGACTAATTTAGACATCAATTAAAATTCATCACAGCAGAGAGAGCTTGAAATCAAATATAGGCCAGATCAGATAAGGACATGTACTACCATCATAATGTACAGTCACTAGTATTCATATTGATTTATATTTCAAATTTTATTTAACTAAGGGAACTATTGTGGTGAGTTCATACCCCTAGATGATTAGTCTAGCTTCAGGATTGCTAATCAATACCATAACCATATGAATATATATATGAATTTGATGCAGAAATAGGCAACTTTGTCCCTCAATCCTATTCCACAGTTCAATAAAATCATGACTGATCTGATTACTCCACACTCTGAACTAACCCTGATTACCCCATTGCTTTTCAAAAAGCTGTCAATCTCTGGCCACAAATATTCATGTAGTCAGTTTCCACAGCCTTTTTAGAAGAAAATTCCAAAGACTTATGACATTCTAAGTGACAAAAATTTTCTTTATTTCTCTTACATGGGTAACCACTTTTTATAAAATAGAATGACCTCTCTCTAAATTCTCCCACAAGAGGGAACATCTCTTCCACATGCACTTTCTTACTCTGATGATCTTATATGTTTCAATCAAGCTACGTCTTTCCCTTCTAAACTCCAGCAGAGACAAGCCTAATCTGTCCAATCTTTTCATTTAAGGCAACTCCCTCCATTCCAGATATTAGTCCAGTAAAACTTCTTTGAATTGTTTTCAAAACATTTATATCCTTGAGCAGTCTGAAGGCAATGTTTCAGTTGTGGTCTTACCAATTCCCTGCATAAGTGAAGCATAAACTCACTATCTTTGTATTCAATTCCCCTTGTAATGAATGATAGCATTCTGTTGGTATTTCTAATATTTGCTTCACCTTAATTATAAATTATGGGATGTATGCATGAAGATACCAAATCTCTCTCTGCATCTCAGAGTTCTATTTTCTCTCACAATTTAGATATGCTTCTTCTTTATTCTTCATGCCAAAATGGATAATTTCAAGACTTCCCACATCAGATTCCAGATCAATATCCATTGATATAACCTATCATAGCTTTAGTCCCATGATCAAATCAATGATACAAATTGTAAAAATTGAGGAAAAATAAAACCAATGCATCAGCTATCTCACTAGCCACTTTTTTTTAAGACGCTAGGGTGAAATCCATGAGGAACCAGGGATTGTCAGCCCTCAACTTCAACGATTTTCTCAGTAACACATCCCTGTTAAAATAATTTTCTTGAACTTCTCCAGCCCTTTCACTTTCTGATTTATAGCCATAACTGAGATGTTCCTTGCTGCTTTCATAGTAAAGATTGGTGCAAAGTACCTGTTCAGTTCAGCAGTCAACTCTTTACTTTCCATTATCAGTTCCTCAAACTCAGTTCAATTGGAACTATTCTTTCTTTCCGTTTATGTTTCTAAATATCAATAGAAATTCTTAAAATATCTTTGTATTTTTTCAAGCTAGATTTCTCTCATACTCTATTTCTTTACTCTTTTTTTTAATCATTCTGTTTTCATATTCTATTGTTAGCTTGATTAGTTTGATTGAAACAAAAAGATCATCAGGGATTGGTCTGTCGTTCCAAATTATGATTAGGGTTGTTGGACTCCAAGGCAGAGAGTGGTAGGTGTTAGTGTCTTTTGTTCTGGATGTTGAATTTGGTTGGTTTAAACTGTGTTTGGGATAGCAATGGCGCTTTTAGTCACCAAGAGTTTTCTGGGGGTGGAAGAAGTGACTTTGGGGGTTTTGGAAAAGGTGATTAGGGCCAAGCTGCTAGAATTAGACAAGCTGGAGTTGGAACTGCCTCCTTCCGTGAGGAAAGGAGATATAATTTCAGCAATAGCTCAGCACTTAAATTTGCTGGAAATACTACCAGAATCTTTGGAAATGGTTAAAATTCAATTGAAAATGAAGTAGCTTGAATTAGAGGCAAAAGACAAGGAAAGGGCAAAAGAAATGAAACAGTTTTAATTATAATTAAAAGCAGAGAGACAAAAGAAGAGAGAGGAAAGGAAGAATGAGAGGAAGTTTGAAATTCAGAAATTGGCACGGACAAGAAAGGCAGCTTAAAAGGATAGTGATGAAGCCTGAAGGTAAGCTTAGTGAGGAAGAAAGTGAGGATGAGCAAACCCATGGTAGCTAAAGGCCTGGTGAGAAACTGGATAAATATATTCAAGCGTTGCCTAAATTTGATGAGAAGGATGTGGAAGTCTTTTTCATCTCATTTGAAAAGGTGGCTAAACAAATACAATTGCCAGTGACATGTGGGTTTTGTTAATCCAAACAAAACTTGTAGGTAGAGCTAGTGAGGTATTCATATCACCATTAGAGGAGGCATCTGGGCTGTATAAGGATGTGAAGAAAGCCATCTTAAGTGCATATGAGTTTGTACCAGAAGACTATAAACAATGTTTTAGGAATCTAAGGAGGGATCCTGGTCAAACCTACATTGAGTTTGAAAGAATCAAGCAAAGTAATTTTGATAGGTGGTCTAGAGCATTAAAAATGGAGTAAACTTCTTAGAGAGACAATTATTTTGGAGGAGTTCAAAAATTCACTTTCTGAAGTAATGAGAACTCATGTGGAAGAGCAGAGAGTTAAAACAGCAAGATTAGTGGCTTATGATTATGAGTTGGTCCATAAATCAAAGTTTGGCTTACAAAATCAATTTCAATCCATGAGGGATAGAAATTGAGGAAAAGAGAAATCCTCACGTGGAAAGGGAAAGGTAGATGTCAGTGAAGATCATAAGGATAACTTACCACAGGGTATAAAGAAAGCCTTTGAAGGGGAAAGAGAAGTTAAAAGGTCCAGTGTTTTCACTGCAATAAAGTAGGCCACATGAGATCACAGTTTTGGTGGATTAGAAAAAGCACTAGGAAGCCAGATGTGGGAAAACAGGGTAAGCTCGTGAATTTTCTTGGAATGGTAATAAAAAGCACAGTGGAGACTGGAAAGCTGCACCAGAATGTACAACCTGGTCCAAGGTTGGTTAAGGAGGAAATGCCAGATCAACTTAAATCATATACTTGCAACAGTAAAGTTTACTCGCATAGGCAAGGGGCAACAGTTAAAGAGGTTACAATATTAAGAGATGCAGGATCCTCTCAGTCTTTGATGTTGAAGGAGATATGTATCTCCGAAGGACTATTGCCTGAAAAAATGATAGGAATTGGAATTCACAGTGAGACAAGAATCACTCAATTATGTAAAGTGGGGTTAGAGTGTCCAGTGAAGAGTGGAGAATTCATGGGTAGGAGTACTGGACAAATTCTCAGCTCCAGGAATACAATTTGTCCTTACTAATGATATAGCTGGTTCACTGGGTAACTTCAGTTTATCAAAACCGGTCCAGTGTCCAGTGCATTTTGCAGATTGTGTGTCTAACAGAAACTTCAGGCCTATCAATGTGAACATAAATATTTTAAAGTTTTTAAGAGTCTCCAAGAGTGCTAAGAGAAAACGTTCAGAAAATTCCACCTCTACCCTACACAACCATGATAGTTATGTCTCCAGATTGGATTTTAAACTCCTAAAAGCACTGCCTGCACATTATAAAGAATTTAAAGCAGGAAGGCAACCACCGCAGAGGATCTGGGGCTGAGTGAAAGGCATTTGATATGGGATTGGCATTCAACACAAAACAACTGAAGGAATTTGAAATGAGGAATAAGGTATCTGGGGAGTGGGAAGAAAGGCAAGTTATCAGATCCAAGTTTGCAGGTCTGCTGGTGGTGGTTGGTAGGAGGGTGTTACAGCAGGGGAAGATGGGAGTGGTGGTGCAGAGGGGTACAGGGCGAGTGTACTACACAAGAAAAAGATGTTCAAAAAGTTGCAGAAGATTTCCTGTCCAACTCGATTGCCAGTAACAGAAGACTTATGAAGAGCACATAGATGGAATGAGTGTTTTCTTAAATTTAAATTTCACACAGAAATAAGTCACATTTGTTTCATTTTATTCATATGGAGATCATCATTATTTGTTTAAACTAACTCAGAGCTCTGAACCTGATATTTGGAACAGATTGATGGTCACAGAAGAATTAGAGATATTTCCTTTATTTCCCAAGAAAACAGTGTTACTTATTGCTGTTAATTCTATTTTGAATATTCATGTGAGTGTACAGAGTTGTACTCTACACTATGTGGACATTACTGGACTTGCAGATTCGGCTGGCCCTCCTTTCTGAGCATTGTAAACAACATTTTCCGAGGTCATTCTCAGCGGGATTAATTGAAATGTCATAGGTAACCTCAAAGCTCAATTAGGACTTTGTAAGCAAGCATCCTGACATGGACTCACATTTGGACATTCCAAAAAAAGCTACTTTTTTTAATAAATATTTTTACTGAAAACCTTTTTAAATCTTTTAGAAAACATCTACATACAAAACAAACATCAAAACAGAAAAAAACAGTACAATAAAGCCATAATACAGTACTATTGTTAATGAACGATCTATTATTCTACCAGAACAAACATATCTACTTTTTTATATATTTTAAGAGAAAATGGATTTTTTAAATATTACAACAAATACAAAACAATGCAATTCAAAACAGTACAAAAATAGTACAAAACTAAACCCAAATAATAAAAAAATTCCCCAACCCTCCCTCCTATACAAATGTATAAACATATATAGAGAAGTATAAAATTAAAAAAAAACTAAACTAGCTATTTAACTAAATAAATAAATACCTAACAACAAACAAATAAATAGTAATAACTCAGCCCAGCCAAACAAAACACTCATACATTCACAGTTCCTCCTCCCTGGATATTGGACTCATGAAACACAATCGTTACGGCTATATAAATCTGTGTCCAGGTATTTCAAAAAAGGTTGCCATGTCTTGTAAAAATTCTCAGTTTTGTGGTGTACCATATTTGTGAGAAAATCCAGGGGAATATGCTCCAAAAACAATCTTCCATCACCCTACAGGCCTGGGGATTTTTCAGATATGAGTTGAAACTTTATTGCTGGAACAGCACAGCAGGTCAGGCAGCATCCAGGGAACAGGAGATTCGACGTTTCGGGCACAGGCCCTTCTTCAGGAATGAGCAGAGAGTGTTCAGCAGGAGAAGATAAAAGGTAGGGAGGAGGGACTTGGAGGAGGGGAGTTGGAAATGTGATAGGTGGAAAGAGGTCAAGGTGAGGGTGATAGGTCGGAGTAGGGTGGAGGCGGAGAGGTCAAGAAGAAGACTGCAGGTCAGGAAGGCGGTGCCGGGCTGGAAGGATCCGGCTGAGACAAGGTGGGGGGAGGGGGGATGAAGAAACTGGTGAAGTCCAAGTTCATCCCCTGCGGTTGGAGGGTTCCCAGTCGGAAGATAAGACGCTCCTCCTCCGACCGTCGGGTTGTTGTGGTTTGGCGGTGGATGAGTCCAATGACCTGCATATCCTCGGTGGAGTGGGAGGGGGAGTTGAAATGCTGTGCCACAGGTTGGTTGGGTTGGTTCGTCCGGGTGGCCCAGAGGTGCTCCCTGAATCGCTCCGCAAGTAGGCGGCCTGTCTCCCCAATATAGAGGAGGCCACACCGGCTGCAGCGGATGCAGTAGATGATGTGGGTGGAGGTGCAGGTGAATCTGTGGCGGATATGGAAGTTTCCCTTGGGGCCTTGGAGAGAAGTGAGGGGGGAGGTGTGGGCGCAAGTGTTGCACCTCCTGCGGTTGCAAGGGAAGGTGCCGGGAGTGGTGGTTGGGTCGGTGGGGGGTGTGGATCTGACAAGGGAGTCGCGGAGGGAGTGGTCTCTACGGAAAGCTGATAGGGGAGCTTTTTTCAGATATCCAACCTAGCAAGATATTCTTCCTTGCACAGAACGTAAGAATATTGAAACGTTTTTTCTTATGCACGCCTGCAGGAAATACAATGGGTAGGCCCAAAAGGAGAGAAATAGGGTCCTTCTCCACCCCTACACCTAAAATCCTCTCCATTGCACCAGCCACAGCACTCCAATATGTTTGAAGCCTGTCACAAGACCAAAGACAATGGGTTAGAGTGCCCGTGCAGACCTTGCACTTGGGACATGCTGAAGATACCCCTGCTTTAAATTTTGACAAACGGTCTGGAGCTAAATGGACCCTGTGGAGAATCTTCAACTGTAAAGTATGGGTCCTATTGCAAATTGATATCTTCCTTGTATTCTCCCAAATATCCTCCCATGCCTCTGAGGAGACTTCAACACCCAGCTCTCTTTCCCAAATCTTGCAGAGTTGATCAGACTCATCTGAGGTGGCACCCTCCCAATTGGTGATATAAAGTACTGACAGAGAGTGTACTCTTAGCCCTTAGTACCCCTCTTTCTATGTCAGATTTGTAGGGATCAGTCAAAAGTGTGGACTTTTTTTGAATAAAATCCCTAACTTGAAGAAAACGAAAGAGGTCTCTATTAGGTAACTCATACTTCCGTACTAACTGATCGAAGGACATCATTACATCTCCCTCAAATAAATCATCCATGCAAGATATCCCCCTAGCTGCCCAATATTTAAATCCTGAATCTATCATACCCGGTTGGAAACCCAGCATACCCCCTAAAGGTGTAAACAAAGATGTTTTGCCAATATTGCCTTCCCTCTGCTGAGTTGCCCTCCATACTTTAACAGTATTGATGACTATTGGGTTATGGCAATATTCCCTAACTGTTCTCACCTTGTCCAAAAACAGCAAACTGGTAAGGGGGCACCTTGCCTGGGAGGCTTCGATATCTAGCCATATTGAAAGAGGGTCCCCACAAACCCAATCACTCACGTCGGTCAAAAACGAGCTTAATTGGCAATTTTTAATGTCCGGAAGGTCTACTCCGCCCAATCTGTGAGGCAACTGCAGTTTGGCTAATTTAATGAGGGGCCGTTTACGGTGCCAGATAAAGGAGCTGAACCAACTGTTCAGTCTCCTGAGTGTTTGTTTATTGAAAATCAGGGAGAGCATCCATATAGGGTATAGCAAGCGAGGGAGAATATTCATCTTAATAAGTGCTATCTGACCCAACCACGAGACTGGAAGTGCCTCCCATCTTTGGAGATCTTGTTTAATTTTTTCAAATAATTGAGTAAAATTGGCTTTGAACAGCCAATCCAGGACTGGAATAATGAATATGCCCAAATACACACAACCCCCACCCTGTGACCACCTAAATGGGAATCTATAGCCACTCTCAAGAGCCAACTCTTTCATAAGACCACCCATAGGCATAGCCTCTGATTTAGCAAAATTAATCTTATACCCTGAAAAAGTGCCAAACGCATGAATGCATTATATCAGGCAAGGCACTGAGACTGCTGGATTTGTCAAGAAAATTAGAACATCATCTGCGTACAGCAAGTTCTTATGTAATTTTGATCCCACTTCTGGAGCTGATATATTGAGATCTCCACAAATGGCGTCTGCCAATGGTTCAATCATCAACATAAAAAGTAATGGTGAAAGGGGACAGCCCTGCCGGCTGCCCCCAGAAATATTAAAATTGCTTGATCGTACCCAGTTGGTAATGACTGCCGCGAGAGGTACATTCTAGAGAACCTTTACCAATCTTATGAAAACTTTGCCCAGACCAAACCAGTCTAGAGTATAGAAAAGGTACGGCCACTCAACTCGGTCAAATGTCTTCTCTACATCTAAAGAAATCACCAATCCCTGTATTGACTGCTGTTGGCATGCTTGAATTACGTTAAGCAGCCTCCTAACATTATTGGAGGATCTGCGACCCTTTATGAAGCCCGTCTGATCCTCTTTAATAATAGAGGATAACACAGTCTCCAGCCTTAACGCGAGAGCCTTAGAGAGGATCTTAAAGTCCACATTTAAGAGCGAGATGGGCCTGTATGAAGCACAGTCTTCCGGATCCTTCCCTTTTTTAAGGATAAGTGAAATATTGGCCTCTCTCAGAGATGGGGGGAGACAATCATGACTGTATGAATCATTAAATATATTCAGCATCGGACCTGACAGTATACTTATAAATTCCTCATAGAATTCACTGGGAAGCCCGTCAGGACCAAGCGCCTTTCCACTCTGAAGCTGCCTCACAGCTTCTTGCACTTCTTGCTCTGATAATGGGGCATTGAGAAAGGACTGTTGTTCGGGAGCTTCAGATCTCTAAAAAAGGATTCCATTTTGGCCTGCCCCTCCTCACAATTCTCAGACTGACATAACTTAAAGTAGAATCTCTGGAATGCCACATTAAACTTTTTAGAATCACATGTTAGGTTCCCAGATCCTTCCCTAATCACTGTAATGGTTTGTGGGGCACTTCTCTTTCTGGCAAGGTATGCTAAGTATTTGCCTGGCTTGTCACCATGCTCATATAACCTTTGCTTTGCAAAAGCCAGCTCCTTCTTTGCCATCTGCATGAGCACGGAATTTAGTGCAGACCGCAGTGCCAGAATCCTCTGTAGTTTGACCAACGGGGGTCTGTCAAAATAAGCCTTCTCGGCTGCCTTCAACCGTGCTTCAAGGAGATGTTGCTGCTCACCCTTCTGCCGCTTCCTACTGGTGGAATATGAAATAACTAACCCCCTGGCATAGGCTTTGGCAGTTTCTCAGAGAACAGATGAGCTATCAACCGAGCCTATGTTGATGTCTAGGAATGCCCAAAATTCCCTAGAGAAATACTCCACAATCTTACTGTCCATGAGAATAAAGGGGTCCATTCGCCAGTACCTTGAATCCACTGTAACATCCTTAATCTTAACCATGAGGTACACTGGAGCATGATCAGACATGGCAATATTACCAATCGTATAGGATGCCACCAGATCCAGGGTTACTGCAGAGGTCAGAAAAAAATCAATCTTCGTGTGACATCTGTGCGGATTGGAGAAAAACATGAAATCCCTACCTGTAGGGTGAAGACACCTCCAGACATCCACCAACCCTAATTCCCCACACAGACCCAATAAATGTTTAGTTTGTTCAGAGGGTATCAAGGGACCTTTAGGCAACCTGTCTACTTTGGGGTCCATGAGGCAGTTAAAATCTCCCCCTATAATGATGTGCCGAGACTAGAAAAAGTATCTACCAAGAATTTAAGAGGATGAGCTGGGGGACAATAAGCATTTAAAACACCATATTCTTCGCCATTTATCAAGGCTTTAAGAATTACAAACCTCCTGTATGCGTCTTTAACACATTCTAACAATTTAAATGAGAGATTTTTCCTTACCAATATAGCCACTCCCCTACTTCTGGTATTAAATGATGAAAAATAAACTCGGTCAAAGCCATTCTGCTGTAATTTCAGATGCTCCTTGGCATCCAAATGTATCTCCTGTAACAAAGCAATCTCCACCTTCTCCTTTCTAAGACTCAAGAGTACCTTCTTCCTCTTAATTGGTGATTGATTTCCCTTGATATTCCAGGTACACCATTTAATCAAATCATTAGCCATAATCTTCTGCAATTACATTTAAATTCCAGAGAGGAGGAACCCGAACCATAAATTGCTGAGCCTTAGTGTCGCATGGTCCACCAAATATAAAAACCACATAAACTAAAACCACTACATTTAACAAACATACAAAATTATTAAAAATAAAAAAACAACAAAAACCAGAAAACAAACCAATATTGTGTGGAGCCACAGAAAATGGGGGAGATACTAAATGAATATTTTGCATCAGTATTTACTGTGGAAAAGGATATGGAAGATACAGACTGTAGGGAAATTACAGATTACAGAGGAGGAAGTGCGGGATGTCTTGCTAAATCAGAGGCTATGCCTATGGGTGGTCAGACGAAAGAGTTGGCTCTTGAGAGTGACTATAGATTCCCATTTAGGTGGTCACAGGGGGGTTTTGTGTATTTCGGCATATTCATTATTCCAGTCCTGTATTGGCTGTTCAAAGCCAATTTTACTCAATTATTTGAGAAAATTAAACAAGATTTCCAAAGATGGGAGGCTACCCAGCTCCATAACCAGCACTCCTCGAAAATTCCAGTAAATTCCCCCAGCCTCTGGAACTGCTTGGACGCCACTAGCCATGCGGCTCATACAGCTACCATCCCCACGCTGACTGATTATGTCACTTCCGCCCCCATCATGACCGCTTCCACAGCCATTTCCGCCCCTCACAATTCCTCATGCACCACACATGACATCACTTCTGCCACTCACATCATCGCTGATGTCACACGCTCAGTGACTTCCGCCCCCCCCCCACTGCCATGTTTGCCACCACTTCCGCCCCCACCAACGCCACTCACCTGCATTCTGCTGGCACGCCCCCCCACAGGTCCCACAGTCACAATCCCCGTCCCCCAGAACCCTGAGGGGAACACCACCTCTGCTCATGATTCCACCCCATTCCCCCCACCACCACACCCACTCCAGTTACTGGCTCCGCCCCCACTCCCAGCTCCACACCCACACCAGATCCCAGCTCCGAGCCCTGCCGAGTTTTCACCATTCCCCCGACCTCCTCCTCACTGAGGATGAACGATCAGTCCTCAGCAAAGGACTCACCTTCATCCCCCTCCGCCCATGCATTAATGAATTTAATACACGCCGTGACGAAAGTTATTCCTGATGAAGGGCTTTTGCCCGAAACATCGATTTTACTGCTCCTCGGATAGACACTGCTGTGTTTTTCCAGCACCATTCTAATCTTGAAATGGTTAAAGGTGGATAAATCCTCAGGATCTGATCAGGTGTACCCGAGAATTCTGTGGGAAGCTAGAAAAGTGATTGCTGGGCCTCTCGCTGAGGTATTTGTATCATCGATAGTCACAGGTGAGGTGCTGAAAGACTGGAGGTTGGCAAACGTGGTGCCACTGTTTAAGAAGGGCAGTAAAGACAAGTCAGGGAACTATAGACTGGTGAGCCTGACCTCGGCGTTGGACAAGTTGTTAGAGGGACAAGTTGTGGACAGCGAAGAGGGTTACCTCAGATTACAACAGGATCTGGACCAGATGGGCCAATGGGCTGAAAAGTGGCAGATGGAGTTTAAGTCAGATAAATGCGAGGTGCTGAGGGGTGACCTTATAGAGGTTTACAAAATTATGAGGGGCATGGATAGGATAAATAGACAAAGTCTTTTCCCTGGGGTCGGGGAGTCCAGAACTAGAGGGCATAGGTTTAGGGTGAGATGGGAAAGATATAAAAGAGACCTAAAAGGTAACTTTTTCATGCAGAGGGTGGTACGTGTATGGAATGAGCTGCCAGAGGATGTGGTGGAGGCTGGTACAATTGCAACATTTAAGAGGCATTTGGATGTGTATATGAATGGGAAGGGTTTGAAGGGATATGGGCTGGATGCTGGCAAGTCGGACTAGTTTGGGTTGGGATATCTGTTCGGCATGGACGGGTTGTACTGAAGGGTCTGTTTCCATGCTGTACATCTCTATGACTATGACTCTACATAAAGTGCCAATGCGAAGCTCTGCAGTGCGATCTTCTCCCCACAAACATATCTACTTAACTTAAACTAAACTACAAACATATTCAATAAATACTAACTTAAACTAAATTCAAAAACTTACATTAAATAATATCTCACTACTTTATTCTATCTCACTCATCACACCTCCACTGAGGCACCCATCCCTGGAAGCACCATCTACATCACCATCGACAGTACCCATATTCTTTTTCCCCCAGTCTCCTCCTCCCAGGCACCCATACTCTTTCCCACAGCTATACCACAACCCTAATTAATATTGCTGATAAATCAGCGTCAATATAATTTTAAAAAGGGCTGCTACATCTTGTAAAACTGTTCTGTTTTATGGTGCACCATATTTGTGAGGTAGACCTGGGGGAAGTGCTCCATCACCAGCCTACGCCACCCCATAAGACCTGATGGCTTTTCTGACATCCAATTCATTAGAATGTTCTTCTTCACACAATGGGTAAGAGAATGTTACACAATCTCTTCCTGTGATCCCCCAGAGAGGGCAAATTTGGCAACCCCAAAAGAAGAATTATCCACGTTAATTTCAATCCCCAGGATGTCCTTTAGCTCCCTTACTATAGAACTCCAGTATCTCTGGATCTTACAACCAGACCAGTAGCAGTGTGTGACAGTGCCTATATTAATGTTACATTTGGGACATCCTGATGACACTCCTCTCTTGAACTTAGCTAACCTCTGTGGCACCACATGAGCCCTGTGTAAGATCTTCAATTGCATGGCCTGCGCTCTATTACATACTGAGATATTCCTTACATTTCCCCAGATGTCTTCCCATACCTCAGATGGAATATCCTCTCCTATCTCTTAATTCCACGTCCTACAAAGTCCTTCCATGTCCTCCAGAGTATGACCTTTCTGTAAATGATATAAAATGCTGAGTGAAAGAGCATATGTACACCAGAGTACTCTTTTCTCCACATCTAACTTGTAACACTGGACCAGGAGGGTGGTCTTCCTCTGTATATAGTCCCTTATCTGAAGTATCGGAAAAGGTCCTGATTAGACAATCCATATTTCTGGCTTAACTGAGTAAATGACACCAGGATCTCCCCCTCGAATAAATCTCCCAGGCAGAAGATTCCCTTATTCTCCCATGCCTTAAAGCTGGAGTCCATTGCCACAGGTTTAAATTCTTGGGCTCCCACCAATGGGGTAAATAGCAAAGTCTTAGACCAATTGCCCTCATCTTGCCTCATTATCCTCTTGGCTCTCTCTGTATTTAAAATAATTTTCACTTTTACACTGCTTGGTCACAGATTTCATCTTGTCCATGAATAATAAATTAATTAAAGGACATCTCGACTGTGAGGCTTCAATATCAAGCCAAATCGACCCCGAATTTCCCCGTACCCAGTCACCAGCATATGTTAACAGGGCGCTTATTTGATATTTCTTCCACTCCGGAAGATCCACCCTCCCTTAGCCCGTGAAAGCTGCAATTTAATGAATTTAATTAGAGGATGCCTGTGGCACCAAATAAAGCATCCGAGCCAACCATTGAGCTTCTGTAACACTTGTCTAGGTAACAACAACGGGAGCATTGTTGTGGTTCTGTTCGCCGAGCTGGGAATTTGTGTTGCAGACGTTTTGTCCCCTGTCTAGGTGACATCCTCAGTGCTTGGGAGCCTCCTGTGAAGCGCTTCTGTGATGTTTCCTCTGGTATTTTTAGTAGTTTGTCTCTGCCGCTTCCGGTTGTCAGTTCCAGCTGTCCGCTGCAGTGGCCGGTATGTTGGGTCCAGGTCAATGTGTTTGTTGATACAATCTGTGGATGAGCGCCATGCCTCTAGGAATTCCCTGGCTGTTCTATGTTTGGCTTGTCCTATAATAGTAGTGTTGTCCCAGTCGAACTCATGTTGCTTGTCATCTGCGTGTGTGGCTACTAAGGATAGCTGGTCGTGTCGTTTTGTGGCTAGTTGGTGTTCATGGATATGGATGGGAGCACTCTCATGGGGTACAGCAGGTGAGAAAGAGCACTCATCTTAATCATGGCTATTCGGCCCAACCATGTTAACGGTAACCCCCTCCCACCTGTCTAGTTGTTGTACATAGTTAGCTTTACGCAGCTGGTGGAAGGAAGGAGTAATAAAAATTCTCAACTACAAACAACCTTTTGACAACCATCTAAATGGGAATTGCATTCCATCCTTCAGGTTAGGCACCTCCACGCCCTCCACGTCCTCCAAGACTTCCGTTTCCCCGGTCCCCAACGCCTCATCTTCACCATGGATATCCAATCCCTCTACACTTCCATCCGCCATGACCAGGGCCTCCAAGCCCTCCATTTTTTCCACTCCAGACGTCCCCAACAGTACCCTTCCACCGACACTCTCATTCGTTTGGCCGAACTGGTCCTCACCCTTAACAATTTCTCCTTTGAATCCTCCCACTTCCTCCAGACCAAAGGGGTAGCCATGGGCACACATATGGGCCCCAGCTATGCCTGTCTCTTTGTTGGCTACGTAGAGCGGTTGATCTTCCGTAATTACACCGGCACCACTCCCCACCTCTTCCTCCGCTACATTGATGACTGCATTGGCGCCACCTCGTGCTCCCGCGAGGAGGTTGAGCAATTCATCAACTTCACCAACACATTCCACCCTGACCTTAAATTTACCTGGACCATCTCTGACACCTCCCTCCCCTTCCTGGACCTCTCCATCTCCATTAGTAACGACCGACTTGACACTGACATTTTTTACAAACCCACCGACTCCCACAGCTACCTGGATTACACCTCTTACCACCCTATCTCTTGCAAAAATGCCATCCCGTATTCCCAATTCCTCCGCCTCCACCGTATCTGCTCCCAGGAGGACCAATTCCACCATAGAACACACCAGATGGCCTCCTTCTTTAGAGACCGCAATTTCCCTTCCCACGTGGTTAAAGATGCCCTCCAACGCATCTCGTCCACATCCCGCACCTCCGCCCTCAGACCCCACCCCTCCAACCGTAACAAGGACAGAACGCCCCTGGTGCTCACCTTCCACCCTACAAACCTCCTCATAAACCAAATCATCCGCCGACATTTCCGCCACCTCCAAAAAGACCCCACCACCAGGGATATATTTCCCTCCCCACCCCTTTCCGCCTTCCGCAAAGACCGTTCCCTCCGTGACTACCTGGTCAGGTCCACGCCCCCCTACGACCCACCCTCCCATCCTGGCATTTTCCCCTGCCACCGCAGGAACTGTAAAACCTGTGCCCACACCTCCTCCCTCACCTCTATCCAAGACCCTAAAGGAGCCTTCCACATCCATCAAAGTTTTACCTGCACATCCACTAATATCATTTATTGTATCCGTTGCTCCCGATGCGGTCTCCTCCACATTGGGGAGACTGGGCGCCTCCTAGCAGAGCGCTTTAGGGAACATCTCCGAGACACCTGCACCAATCAACCAAACCGCCCCGTGGCCCAACATTTCAACTCCCCCTCCCACTCTGCCGAGGACATGGAGGTCCTGGGCCTCCTTCACCGCCGCTCCCTCACCACCAGACGCCTGGAGGAAGAACGCCTCATCTTCCGCCTCGGAACACTTCAACCCCAGGGCATCAATGTGGACTTCAACAGCTTCCTCATTTCCCCTTCCCCCACATCATCCTAGTTTCAAACTTCCAGCCCGCACTGTCCCCTTGACCTGTCCGGACTTGTCCGACCTGCCTAGCTCCTTTTCCACCTATCCACTCCACCCTCTCCTCCCTGACCTTTATCTCCTCCCCCACTCACCTATTGTACTCTATGCTACTTTCTCCCCACCCCCACCCTCCTCTCATTTATCTCTCCACCCTTCAGGCTCTCTGCCTGTATTTCTGATGAAGGGTTTTTGCCCGAAACGTCGATTTTGCTGCTCGTCGGATGCTGCCTGAATTGCTGTGCTCTTCCAGCACCTCTGATCCAAAATCTGGTTTCCAGCATCTGCAGTCATTGTTTTTACCTGCACTAATCCCCCTACCGGCATAGCTTCTGATTTTGTAAAATTGTTCCTTCAATTCAAAAAACCACCATATGAATTAATTGCATGAATCAGTCGAGGAACAGACTTCTCCAGATTGGCCAAAAACAAGAGGATGTCGTCAGCATATAGAGTGATTTTATGCTCCCCTATTCCCACATTTGGCGCTACTATTTCAGGATCCCTCCTGATAGCTTTGGCGAATGGCTCAATCACCAAGGTAAATAACAGCGGTCTTCCAATGTTAATGTACCAATTTAGTACCAATTGTAACTTAGTACCAATTGTAACAACTGCCGCCTTAGGATCATTATACAGTACTGCTACCCATCTGGCAAAGGATCTCCCCAAACCAAAGCGCTCTAGGACCTCAAATTGATACAGCCATTCTATCAGATCAAACGCCTTTTCTGTGTCTAGGGAGACCACCAAACCTGAAATCAATCTATGCTGGCATACCTGCACTGTGTTCAGTACTCTCCTGATATTGTTGGAGGAGCTACGGCCCTTAACAAAACCCGACTGGTCTTCTTTTATAGTACGGGGCAGGACCTTCTCCAACCTCAGAGCCAGCATCTTGGATAAAATTTTAAAATCTACATTCAACAGTGAAATTGGTCGATATGAAGCACATTATAGAGTCATAGAGATGTACAGCATGGAAACAGACCCTTCGGTCCAACCCGTCCATACCAAACAGATATCCCAACCCAATCTAGTCCCACCTGCCAGCACCCAGCCCATATCCCTCCAAACCCTTCCTATTCATAAACCCATCCAAATGCCTCTTAAATGTTGCAATTGTACCAGCCTCCACCACATCCTCTGGCAGCTCATTCTTCAGGGTTTTTCCCTTTCTTTAAAATGAAGGCAATATTAGCCTCCCTAAGAGAAGGCAGCAGACAATCCAATGCATATGAATTGTTATACATCCCCAGAAGTGGCTCCACCAACATGTTTATGAATTCCTTATAGAATTCAGTTGGGAATCCATCTGGCCCCGGTGCATTGCCGCTCCGGAGATGCCATATTGCTTCCTCCACTTTCTGTACCGTTATACGTGCATTCAAAAGGGAAGCCTGTTCCATATTTATATCGAGGAAGTCTAGATTTTCAAAAAGGGACTGCATTCCTATTGTACCGTGTTCACCCTCCTCCGACTGATGTAGCTCTGGAAAGTATTCAATAAACTTAACATTGGTCTTCTTCAATTCATGGGTAATCGTACCAGTCTTCTCCCTAACAGATGTAATGGATTGGGAAGCTTTTTTCTTCCTTGTCAAATAAGCCACATATATACCTGGCTTATCTCCAAATTCAAACAGTCTTTGTTTGGCAAAGGAGACCTCTTTATTAGCCACTTGTGTGCACAATGAGTCGAGAGCAGCCCAGAGAGCTGTGACCCACTGCAGCTTAACCAATAACAGCCTATTATAATATGTTTTCTCAGCTACCTTCAGCTGGGCCTCCAGCATCCATTGCTGCTCCTCCCTCTGCCTCCTTCTAGTCGTCGAATATGAAATGATCAGACCTCGTAAACATGCCTTAGTGGCCTCCCAAACCATTGCCAGATTACTAGCCATACCTGAGTTGATACCCCAGAAGGCCCTGAACTCTCTTCTGATTACTCAACAAATTTGCTATACCCTAACAAAAATGGACCCATGCAACAGTGACATGCATCCATTCCACTACCCTTGATTTTAATATCTAAATACACAGGTGCATGATCCAATCAGCTACATACCCAATGTTGTACACTAGTGTTGTGTCCAAACTGTTAGCTGGCATAAAAAGAATGTCAATTCGTGTATGGCACTTGTGTGAGTTGGAATAGAACGTGAAGTCTCTTCCATTAGGGTGGAGATACCTCCACACATCCACTAGTCCCAACTCATCGCACATGTCCACCAACTGCTTAGACTGCGCGGGCGAACCTGCCAGGTCTTTTGGCACCCTGTCAATCTCTGGATCTATTAGGCGATTAAAATCCCCTCCTATAATCATACGGCAAGATTCATTAAATAACCACTGCATCAATCATAAATTTAAGAGGTTGCGCCGGGGGACAATATACATTCAAGACGCCATACTTGTCTCCATGTATTAGGAGTTTAAGAATGATAAACTGTCCATGTTCATCCTTAATCTGCTCCACTACCTGGAAAGGGACGTTCCTTCTTACCAGTATAGCCACTCCTTTACACTTAGACTGAAGGATGAGAAGAATACTCTCTCATAACCCCCGCTACTGTTCCAGATGTTCCTTATCAATTAGATGTGTCTCCTGTAGCAGTGTAATGTCCACCCTTTCCTTCCTGAGGCTTGATAAGACCTTCTTTCTTTCTTTACATAGGAGAATAGCTCCCTTTTATATTCCAGGTGCACCACCTGAACAAATCACTAGCCTTGGTCATCCAGGGCAGCCCAGGAGGAGGGAGCTTATCTGAGGCGTGATGAGCTATAAAGATATTAACTCTATGAGATCTAAAAGCTATTCCTATAAAACAACTACAATTTTAAAAAAAACCTACATTTAACTGAAGCAAACACCCAAATAATTCCCAATTCGCTTGAGATCTTCCCCCTTGCCCATAGGGGGCACCCCTCCCAATCCTTACAACCATCTTAACTCTCTCCAACTGAGGCCGTGCCCTAGCCCCAGGCAATTCACAAATGAGGAAAACCTGTTATTTACATTCTGAAAGCTAACAATCTGCCCTCCACTCATCTTAACTACAGATATAGCCACCGCCAATGCAAAATCAAAAGGATAGCAGTAAAAAGGAGCCCTAGATAATACCCAATTAACTGATATATAAAATAATTCCAATTTTACAACAAAGCTATATAAAACCAAAACCCACAAAAAATAAAGAGAGAGAGAGAAGTGAAAAAAGGGGCAATAAAAAAAAACCCACACTATTGTCCGCAATGATGCTTCCCCCACCCCTAACTCAGGTCCTTCAATTCAAAGACGTCAAAAGCCCTTTGTGTTTCTGTGGAGTCAAAGTTATATAACGACCCCCATGGGCGAACTGCGACACAGCTGGGCACCTCAAGGAGTATTGAGTATTCAGGTCCCTTAATTCTTATTGACTTGATCAAATGTCCTTCTCTTCTTAATTAGGGCTCCTGAAAAGTCCTGAAAAAAAACATTATCTTTGAGCCTTTATACATTAAACTTGTGAATTCCTTCCCAGTCTTCTTGCTGTTTCAACTATTAACTGTTTTTCTTTATAATACAGGAGTTGCACTAGGACCACACGGGGATGCGGGTCCAGCCCTGACCTACGCATTGCTATCCAGTGGGCCC
The DNA here is from genome assembly GCF_037043375.1 of Chiloscyllium plagiosum. NCBI lineage: Eukaryota > Metazoa > Chordata > Chondrichthyes > Orectolobiformes > Hemiscylliidae > Chiloscyllium > Chiloscyllium plagiosum. Next base: position 73,574,746 of record NW_028270140.1, read on the forward strand.
GCTCCACACTTACCAAGCCCGACTCCAACTCCAACCCCAGGAACTTCAGGAGCCACCCTTTCAAAAAGCCGACGAGGTCCTCGCCTTCCTCACGTTCCAGGAGACCAGCGATCCATAAGCTTTTCTTTTTCTTTTTATTTTCCAGGTCATCGACTTGATCCTGAAGGATCCAAACCTGGTCTTCCAGCGTTCAGATTCTTCCTCCCAAGACCTCCCCCACATCTCCGATGCTGTGCTCCTCTCATCCACTGCCTCCATTCTTCAGTCCAGCAGCTGGATTTTCTGTTCATTAGCATGGCAGGTAGTGGCTCAACTGCTGCTTGAATCCACTCTCGGAGTTTGGCAGACCCCAAGAGTAAATGCTGCTGTCCTGTTGGATCTAAAGGGGCCACCCCGGGAGTTTAAACACTGGCTGCAGGCACCCCCAATGCGGTAGGGGAGTGCCCTGTCTGTTGTACTCCTTTAGGCCCCTTTCCTTTATTTGATTTCATCCTGGCCTTAAAGCTGTCCCACACGATATCAGCAGCTCCAAATGATCAGCAAGTTTAAATTACTACTTTTTTCTCCTGGGGATGATTGGTAAGTGCAGGTAAACATCCACCTTGCCCGGGGGTATGGCACAGAACCCAGCATAGCAGACCACTCAGATCGCTGCCATCTTGGATCTCTCCACTTGAAACCACTTTTTAAGCTGCTAATTTTCTTATCTTAATCCTCACCAGCACACAGGATGCTAGGTCTTCCCAATTTCTTTCCTCCATGTCCCCAGCCTCATCCACTGTCCTCTCCCTTGGATCCATCTTCCAATCCTTCATGCTCCTGACACCACTTCATACCTCTTCCCATCCTCTGATCTCACCAAACCCTCACAACCACTGATACACTTTTGCATGTCCCAACTCTCTCTGCAAGATTCAGTTCATCTGTGCGCCTGCTGTCAAATTAACAGAAAGAACAAACACAGCCCTCAGGCACAACTGTACAAAACCAATTGATGCACGCCACCTCTAAACAAAATAAACTAAAGAAGGTAGATGGGGCATTAATATCTCAGTTGAAAGATGGTATATCCAAATGTGCAGCACTGAAGTGTTAGCTTTGATTTTCCTCCTCAAATCCTGAAGTGGGCCTTGAACCCAAAACCTTGTGATTCAGAGACAAGAATGTAACCAACTGGACTGCAGCAGACATAAAAAATGAACTTCAGTGATTCTTCTTGATACTGGTTAATATATACAGAAAGGAATGTTCCAGATTAACTGAATGAAGTTGCATCGTCATTCCAACTGAATTTTTAATGCATGTAACACTTTCAGTTGTGCCTCTTTTTTCCATTAAAAGCCTCTGCCAGTTCTCCTTCTAGCCTAGTTCTGGAGGAACCTGTCAATTAACTTACAATTCACCTTCACCAATAACCCTTATAAAGCCTTGCTCAGTTATCAGCCATGTTTGTTCCAGCCTTTCAGCTATTCAGTTCATAGCCCTCTTCAACTGTGGTCATTCCCAATTAGTGTCTTATTCACAACTAGTCGGTCCCCACTTATGTCAACCTCAGTTGCATTAAAAATACAGATATCATAACAACTCATTGAACAAAAACATCAAGGAGGGCCAATGGAACTCCAACCTCAAAGTCCCAATTGTATTCACAATTTAAGTGTTGTAGAGAGATCTTTAAGTTAGTGCTGCATGGGTGGTAAGGGATTAACCTCTCCTCCATTATAAGACTGCCCTGTTAACTCTCTATTTCCATTTTGTACCCCATGGAAACTTCTTTAGCACACTTACCTTCCTCTTCCCTCTTTCCACCCAAATTTCTTCCCCAGTTCCAAGCCCCAGTTTCCTACCATCATCACAATTCCCACCTCTCTTCATTTTCTTAATCCTTCTATATTCTCTCCCTTGTCTTGTGGCCTCAAACTTTGATCTGCCTTCTCTCATGCCTGGCCTCTAACCCATTTCTGTCATTTACACTCAATTGAATCAGCATATGCTATTTCCCTATGCCTGTCCGCTAGCCATCCTTTATCTTCCCTACCTGAACATCCAACCCTGATTCTCCTACACGATTATAGCATCTTTCCATAGCACATATAATGTAGTCCTCTTCCAGGGATGGTCTTAGAATAATAGCATTAAGTCCCCAAGCTACTTTAAGGTCCTGACAGGATTGAGTGACACTCATGAATTGGTAGTTACTAATTTCTCATCATTTTGTCAGCCATTTTATATTATCCATAGTAAACATATCTTTTTATAATGATACGTGTGCAGATTTGATACCAGATTAAGTGATCAGTATTTCCTTTGACTACCTAGTAAATATATCAGATTCCCTACAGTGTGGAAACAGGCCCCTCGGCCCAACAAGTCCACACTGACCATCCAAAGTAACCCACCCAGACCCATTTCCCTCTGACTAATGCACCTAACACAATGGGCAATTTAACATGGCCAGTTCACCAGACCTGCACATCTTTGGACTGTGGGAGGAAACCCATGCAGACACGGGCAGAATTTGCAAACTCCACACAGACAGTCGCCCGGGGCTGGAATCAAACCTGGGACCCTGGTGCTGTGAGGCAGCAGTGCTAACCACTGAGCCACCGTACCACCCTATGTTTGAACCTGGGGGTCCTTGGTCAGAGGTAGCTGACCTTCAACCAAAGGATTGCACATATAACCAACACTTTTACCTTTAACAAATCATTCAGAAAACCTAACCTCACTTCACCTTTGGGGTTCATTTCGTTTTCACTTTCTACTACAGGCAGACTAATAAGGAAAGAAAACCAAGTGACGTATAGGGCATATATGTAGTGATTTCTTGGTTACCAGGAAGTAACACAGATTGATAGCATGCATTCAGCTAATTTGAAAAGCTTGACAGATTTATTAACAACTTAGATCACGACTTGCAGTTACAGAAAATAATATATGCATCGAACATTGCTTCTGCTTTTCTGCACGTGGTAGACAATCATGTGGTTTCATGTTGGGCTTTGTTTTATTAGCATATCATGTTCCCAAACCCACATTTCTGAGATAAAATTATATCACTGCGAGTGAAAATGTGTGCACATTATGGTAGTTGCAAAATTATTTGCATTGAACAAGAATAGAAATATCTAAGAGTTAAGGATCCAAACATCTATATAAGGTATAGGGGCCTTGTCAATCCTTCAAGACCTTGTGATGGTGTAAGCTTCCTGACATTTACATTTTTTAGATATTCTTGACTTGAAGGTGTGGGACTCCTGCACCTTGTTAGTGTTTTGATTGTTTTCCTGATGGTTTCCCACAACTCCATGAAAGACAATAGAGGATCTCAAGACATATGGTGAATGAAATCTTCCAAATCCTTCATGAAGCATCAGCTCAACATGCTCTGGGGTTATGGTAACAAGAGTATTGTGGGCATACAGTGATGAATTGAATGAGTTGACAGCCCAAGATGGCTTTTATATGAAGGAAATAGAGTCATTGTATTTAAGGAGTTAGAGGTTAGATGCTATATATATAAATCACCAAGGAACTGAATCAAATCAGAGAAAGGCCAGAAAAGTGCTCAACTTGCTAATCGTGAACAATGAAATCAAGGACCAGTGAAATGGCTTTAATGAGTGTCGAGCTAATCAATAGAGAGCTGCCATTGACCATGACATCCGGGACAGGCAATGATTGAAGCTGGGAGTAGATTTCTTCATTTTTACAGGATCAGAATACCCTGTCACTGTAAACTGCACTCCTGATTACTGGTTGATTTGAATAACAATCACTGAGCGTGTACAATGCCTGAAAACATTCTTCAGCCATTACGCCATTCCGAACATTATGATGAATGACAATGAGCCTCACTTCATGAATGAAGAATTCAGTCACCTCATAATGGATTTGACAAATCAAAACCATACGTCCTCTTTACAGTTCCCAGTCAAATAGAAAGGCTGAGGGAACAGTGAAAATCACCAAAAAAACCGATCAAATCCAATCTTCAACGGGAGAAGCACAACTTCTCAAGGCATAGAAAATAGTCTAGTACAAAGACTAATGACACACTGTACACAAACTACACTTTCCAAAGCAAAAAAGCTACTAAAGCAAGAAATAGTGAGAGCCAAAATCAAAGCAAAATGGCAGAAAGCCAAATTTCATTTTCACAAAACTGCCAAATTATTGCCAGATATGAGCATTGGAGAGTCAATCAGGCGACAAATCTTTAATGCTCTCAACACGTCTAGCCCAAGTGACAACTTGGGATCTGCTTGGAGCACTTTTCACATTGATCACACATGCTGGAAGTGAACAAACATCATAACTGTTGTCACTTACGCACAACTGGAGAAGCTGTTCCTTCAGTACAGGTGGTCGATCAAGAAGATGTTCTTTCAACATCTTCACACTGACCACAAATCAGCTATCAGTCCTGAAGGTCGACAGCACCTCAGAAATGGAAACAGAGTAATAAGAGAACCCATGGCAACACGTGACATGGGAATGACACACCCCAGAGAACAATCATCAACAGATGAACAGCAATGACAACACACACAGACATGTCATTATAAGAGAATGGCACAATTTATAAATTATGAGTACAATGTATACTCGGATGGGAATAATGAACAGCTAATACATAATAGCAGTTGTATGTATAGCAACCCACCATCCCTCCATATCCCCCTATCACCTCCACGGTCAATTATACGTAAATTCCAACTCCATATCTACTCATAACTCTTATTGCCACCTCCATCATACCTTCTCAGCTACATCCATGTCACCTCATACCCATTCAACCTCCATAGCCACTCATAAATACGGCGCACCAATTTCACCTCGTACTCTCCATACCACCTTCACAGCCATTTCCACAGCATCAGGCAAAAGGAGTTGTGGAGATTAAAATACACTTAAACAATTAGGGATGTATTTCTGAGGCTCTGTGAGACTCTGGTCAACCACATTTTGGAGTATTGTGTGCAGTTTTGGGCCCCATATCTCAAGAAAGATATACGGGCCTTGGAGCGTGTTCAGAGGAGGTACATGAGAATGGTCCCAGGAATGAAAAGCTTAATATATGAGGAACATTTGAAGGCGCTGGGTCTACACTCGATGGAGCTTAGAAGGATGAGAGGGGATCTAATTGAAGCATACAGAATACTGAATGGCCTGGATAGAATAGATGTTGAGAAGATGTTTCCAAAGGTAGGAGAGACTAGGACCTGAGGGCACAGCCTTCAAGTAAAAGAGGTAAGGAGAAACTTCTTCAGCCAGAGAGTGGTGAATCTATGGAATTCATTGTCACAGAAAGCTGTGGAGGTCAGGTCACTGACTATATTTAAGATGGAGCTAGATAGCTTCTTGAGTATCAAGGGGATCAAAGGTTACAGGGAGAAAGCAGGAGAATGAGGTTGAGAAACTTATCAGCCGTGATTGAATCACAGAAAAGACATAATGGCCTAATTTCTGCTCCTATGTCTTATGGTCTTATCTTAGAGATTTTTCACTCATATCATTTGATTACTGAAAAAAAAACTCATTCATGAAACCATTCCAAAGATTTTAAATCCACAGAATGATCAATCTGTTATTAAAACAACAAAATTCTACTCTAATCCATTCATATCATAAACAGCTAACCTTTTAACAGGCAGTAAAGCTGTCAATGAAAATGGGAAGTACCCCCTTCCCCCAGAGGAGTTATTGAAATTCAGCGAAGCATTCATGAATTAGTGCAACTATCTTAACAGCTCTTGAAAAATGACAATAATGAAGTCCATCGAAACTTCAGGAATAGATGGAAATGGATTTTCCAAGTTGGCCTGTCAATCAATGTACTCCAGTATCAAATGAATTTTGTTTAATTCTAAAAAACAGATGCAGCCTTTTATTCATTGGAAAGGGCTGATGATTTAAGTAACTTTAGATCATAACATTTAAATGGACTTTATTTGCTCTTCTCAAGCATTTATGCCTCTTCTATAAATGTATGACTCCCATGATGTGAATTAACGCCTTGGAACAATGAAATGGATTCTTTTTGAACTCAGACTAATGTCAAATAGCACTGCTGAATTCAGGTTTCCAACCTGTGAGACTCATGTTCTGTTCCAATAATTTGCTCTAACAGAAATGGGAGTAGTACTTCTGGATTCAGGTCATGCACATAACTGTGACATTGGTGCCTATTAAAATAGCTCAGAATAAATTGCATCTTCTTATATGTTCTAGTGTACATTTAATGGACCCTCAAGCTTGAATAATTTAGAAAAAAGAGAAACAGACATAATTAATATCTGAATGCATAACTTTGATAACTGTCCATGTACAAAACAATCTGGTCGGGTACTAAAAAATCAATTTACAGAAATTGTAATATGTAAAGCAGATCTTTAATGATTTAGGCTTTTGTAAGCGAACAAACTAGGACCAACTAAAATACTAAAATTTTTAAAGAGCCTGCCAAACATTATATTACAGGGACCCCAGAATTGCTAAAAATGTTATGAATTAGCATCAATTGTGCAAAAGAGGAGAAGGAAAGTGTCAATCTCTTGCAGATGCTTATACTAAGGGAAACTGACTAGAACAAAGGAGATTTCTTTGAGAACATTCAGGAAGATTTCATCTCTGCCATATAGAAAAATACTGTAAACTTGTTTTTTATAATGTAGCTCATCATCTGAGGCAATATGGATAGAGCTCAAAAATAAGATGGGTGCAATCTCTCTGACAGGATCATGCCATCGCAACCCCCTCCCACCCCAACAGCCACTAAGACATTGAGGAACAAGTATGTAGGCAGCTTATGGAAAGTTGCGGCAACAGGTTCCCCAATATTGTCTGGGACTCCCTTAGAGTAAGAGGCATAGACGGGGATAAATTGTTAGGTTCATCCAAGAGGGTTTCTTGAAACGGTGTGTGGATAGTCCAACTAGAGGAAGGGCCTTACTGGACCTTGTATTGGCAAGGTGACTGACTTTCAGTGAGACAGCATTTTGGAAACAGTGATCTCGACTCCTTGTGTTTTAAGATGGCTATGAATATGGATGAGTCAGGACCTTGTGGAAGGTACCAAATTGGGGGAGGGATTGGTTGGCACAACATCATGGGCCGAAGGTCACGTTCCTGTGCTGTACTATTCTATATTCTATAAACATGATCACTATTAGGTTAAGCAGTGCACAGAGGAAATCTTCAGCCTTTTGTTTGTGATATTTCCTCACCTACAATATTAAGCTATGAAGGTGAGCTTGTGACCAGTGAAAACGTTTGGAGGATAATTCAGCTAATTAAAATGTTCAACAGAGATGTCTGGAAAGGAATAACACATCCGTTCATTCTCATACAGCCTAACTTACATTTGTCAATGGTGAGTGTAAAAGTAAAGCTCAAAGCAAACAGAGTAATAAATATGGTTTTGAAGGAAATCAAATGAATAGCAGAGAAGTGAATATCTAACCTGATGTTAAATAAAAAAATCTGTGGATGGATTTTATATGGCATTGGTCGTCCCACCTATTTGCTGTATAACTTGGGGAAAATAACTTCCATTGACCCTACAAGCCACAACCAGATTTTACTGTTTACCTCAGGCAGCTTGTTTCTTGATATTTCAGTTTGCATCCCAAAATGAGTGAGTGTACTGCCTCTAAGACCACGAGTCAATAATTGGGCCAGTAGCTATCTGATGGGGAGCAGGTAGGGAAGGACAAAACCAAGCTCAGTCGCAATATCAGCAGGAATAGGAGGAAGCCCTAATTGCCATTAATTGACCACTCAAGGAGCTCAACTGCCTCAAGGATTGGCAAACAGCCTGAGACATATCCCAAAATACTGGCAGAGGAGGAAAGGTGTTGGCACTGTCTAATATGCCTAATTTTATATTTTGCTTCTCAGCCCACTACCAGGAACATGTAAAATTCATACTGGGGAATCAGCCTGACTCAGTGGGTAGCACTTTTACTCCTAAATCAGAAGGTTTTAGGTTAAAGTCTCTCTCCAGGAAGTGTTACCTTTTTCATCAATACGAGGCATAAAGTCAAGCATGACTGAATATTGCAAGTGCTTAAATCAGGAAATTTGATAAGTACAAGTCATTCTACTGTAGCGCATATTCAATTAACACAAATTCATGATAACACAATTGACAATTTGGTGACATTATTTCTAAAGCACAAAGTTTTAAAGCATGTATTGGTTATAATGCGATTCCAGCCCCTTTAGTTTAAATAGTGCTGCTATTACACGATTTTCTTATAACATGGGATTGCACGAGAACGGTACTAACATGTTAGAGCAGAACTGACAGTAAATTGAAACATTGGCCTCTTTATGAAATCAAATTTGCCCATGGAATTTAACTTCTTTGTGATATTAAATTGAAAATTCCAGTTTCTTTCAGTCTGAGTCAGTAATAAATAAACTCCATCTAAGAGACCAGTTGCGCAGTTGGTCAGTTAGGCACAAGTTGGAACTGGTTCTCTGGGCAACAGTGCCAAATTCAGATATTTTCGGAAAACAGAACAGTTTTCTAATATATAAAATAAGTTGCATAAAGTCCAGTTCCACAGCAGACAGCATAATGGGTATAATTTTTGGGTGGAGTAGGGGTAGAGGTATGGATCTTCCAGGTCCTACACAATGTGGACAATGGCAAGTGAGTTCAGAAAATATGATGACATTGGAAAAATGAGATTCTTAATATTGAGGAAAAAAAATTCATTTTTCCATCCAAATTTCGAACAGTGACATGAAAATCTTGCTAGTAAGTGGTGAAAGGCATGTTTGCATGCATTTATATCTGAGTTGTACCTAATCTTGCCTTATTTATATGCAGTTTGTTATTCACTCATGTGGCAGAGAGAAACTAAACAGTGAGAATTCCTGATATGATGGTCAGTGCAGGTACCTGGCACTTCAGGTCATCACTTGCTGTTCTGAGCCTCCATCTTAGCCATCATTCCCCAACATTTCAGGACATTCTCCATGGGCAGCAATCACTTGCACACCCCATCCACGGCCTCACTACATCATCATGTCACAACTTCGACCCATTAAAATACTGCATTTTGGAGCCTACTAATACTTTTCATTTTACTGCTGTTGCTGAGCCATGTTGTGCACAGAGAAAATAACCCATCTCATGTATTTGACTGTTTGCTTGCTTTCCTAAAACTCACTTACTGTGTGCCTACTTGGATGATCATAATATCTCTGCCTTCCTTTGCCTTGCCTTTTTTGCTTTGCCATCTCATTCAGAACTACAAGTTACAGTGCTCTATTTTGTTTTGCATTTTTAGTGCAGACAGAAAACCAAGCAACTTGTCATGTTAGACTGCATGAACAACAGTGATCAGTCTAGATGATGGATATCTAGCTGTATAGATCATGCTATATCATTGTGTGATGATGCTATCACTTAACATGGTTATTTTGTCCTTGTTTTTTTTGAAGAGATGTCATAAAGGCAGAGGTGCCAAAAGGTCTTCTTTAACAATGGAGGGGGAGTGGCAGTTCATCCAGTTCAGGTTTTTTTTCTAGTTTGTTTTAGCTGTAGCAGTCAGAAAATGTTAGAGTCCAGAAGAGTTGCATGCTTCAGCAAAAAATTCCACTTCTTTTTTCTGAAATCTCTGCCTGGATGTTGTTCCCTCCTGTCTGTAAGAATTTGTGTTTGAATTTATCTTTTTGCCAAGAGGTGAGTTTATGGGATATTACTGTATTGGGACAGGTAATTTGTAATAGTTTAGATTAGATTACTTACAGTGTGGAAACAGGCCCTTCGGCCCAACAAGTCCACACCGACCCGCCGAAGCGCAACCCACCCATACCCCTACATTTACCCCTTATTACCTAACACTAAGGGCAATTTAGCATGGCCAATTCACCTAACCTGCACATCTTTGGACTGTGGGAGGAAACCGGAGCACCCGGAGGAAACCCACGCAGACACGGGGAGAACGTGCAAACTCCACACAGTCAGTCGCCTGAGTCGGGAATTGAACCCGGGTCTCTGGCGCTGTGAGGCAGCAGTGCTAACCACTGTGCCACCGTGCTGTTTTGCTTTGGTTAAATTTTCCAATAGTTAATTATTCTAAATTCTGCCTTCGTTTCTTCGTGTTTCAACTGCAGAGTTTAAATAAATTCAGATTTGCTTAAAGCCGAGTGGTTTGACCAGCTGCATCACACCTGGAATATCCACTCACACCTGGAATATCCACTTCACATCTGCCTTTAAACTAAGAAAAAGTTAAGGTCTAGGCAACCTTCTTAAAATACTTTGGGGGGTGGGTCTGGCCTGGCCCATAACAGATTGAGGGGTCATCTGGGATGATTTCATAATTCCAATTTGGGTTTAGGATTGTTGGACTCAAAGAAGGTAAGTGATAGGTCTTTTGTTTCAGGTAAAAACAATGACTGCAGATGCTGGAAACCAGATTCTGGATCAGTAGTGCTGGAAGAGCACAGCAATTCAGGCAGCATCCGAGGACAGGCAAAATCCTGATGAAGGGCTTTTGCCCGAAACGTCGATTTTGCCTGTCCTCGGATGCTGCCTGAATTGCTGTGCTCTTTCAGCACCACTGATCCAGAACCACTTTTGTTTCAGGTGTTGAGTTCAGTTGGGTTAAACAGTGCTTTGTGTAACAATGGCTCTTTCAGTCACTAATAGTTTTCTGGAGGTGGAAGAACTGGCTTTGGGAGTTTACAAAAAGTCAACAAGACAAAGCTGCTGGAATTGGCAGACAAGCTGGAGTTGGGGTTGCCTTTGTCTGTGAGAAAAGGAGATGTAATTACAGCAATAGCTCGACATTTAAATTTGGTGGAAATGTCATCAGAATCTTCAGACACAGGTAGAATTCAATTGCGGATAAAGCAGCTTGAACATGAAAAGGAACTAAAACAGTTTGAATTACCGTTAAAAGCAATGGAAAGAGAAACAGAAAGAATTGCCCGAACCAGAACAAATAGAAAAGGAGAGGAAGGCCCTAGCAGAAGAAAGGGAGAAAGAAAGAGAGAGTTTGAACTTCAGAAGTTGGCAATTAGATAGGGAAGTTGGCTTAAAACGATGGAGGTGAAGGTAGAAGGTAGGCTTAGTGAGGAAGATAGTGTTGATGAGCAAAGCCACTGTAGCCGTAGGCATGGTGGGGATCTGTTTAGATACATCCAAGTATTTTCTAAATTTGATGAGAAGAATATAGAAGCCTTTTTAATTTCATTTGAGAAAGTGGCTGAACAAATGAAGCGACGATTACTTTGGAGGAATTCAAAAATTCACTTACTGAAGTAGTGAGAACTCATGTGGAAGAGCAGAGAGTTAAAATGGCAAGATTAGCAGCTGAAACGGATGATGATTAAGACTTGGTTCATAAATCAAAGTTTGGCTTCCCACATCAAATTCAATCTGTGAGGGTAGAAATTGGGGAAAAGAGAAAACCTCATGTGGTTAGGGAAAAGTAGATCTCAGTGAAGATAATAAAAATAGCTTACCGCAGGGTCAAAAGGAAACCCATGAGGTGGAAAGAGAAGTTAAAAAGGTCAGGTGTTTTCACTGCAATAACATAGGCTACATGAAGTCACAGTGTTGGGGTTTAGAAAAAGCACTTAGAAAATGGATGTAGGCAAACAGGATAGGCCAGTGAATTTTGTTAAAGTGGTAAAGGTAAGAACAGTGGAGGCCAAAAAGATGCACCAGAATGCACAACGTGGCTGGAGATTGGTTGAGAAGGAAGTTCCAGATCATCCTAAACCATTTGCTTGCAAAGATACAGTATTGAGAGATACAGGATCAAATCAATCTTTGATATTGAGAGATGAGGAGATATGTAACTTGAAGGATTATTGCCAGAAAAGGTGCTAGTACATGGAAGTCATGTGAGAAGTGGAGAAGTGAAAAATGGAGAAGTGGTGGTAGGAATACTGGAGAAACTCTTGGCTTCAGGAATACAATGCGTCTTTGGTAGCGATATAGCTGGAACACAGGTAGGAGTGCTGCCTACTGTGGTTGAAAAGCCAGTGGAGAATCAGGCAACTGAGGTGGTACAGGAAGAATATCCTGGGACATTTCCTGACTGTATGATAGCAAGGTCACAAAGCCACCATTTGAAACAGGAAAAGAAATCAAAGAATACAGATTAGGAAGTTGAAGTAGAATTATCAGAGACCATGTTTGAACGAATATTTGAGACAAAACAAGATATTTTTAGCTCAGAGAAATTAACTGAGATACAACAAAAACTGAAGCAAATGTATTGAAAAGCATACACAGAAATAGAATCTGAGTGTATTCCTGTCTTAAAAATGATGTCTTGATGAGGAAGTGGAGGCCATCACATATTCAGGTGGATGAGAAATGGGCAGAAGTTCATCAAGTTGTATTACCAGTGGGTTACAGAAAGCAGGTGATGTGGGTAGCACATGAATTAACAGTAGGAGGTCATTTGGGGTAAGAAAAACTCAAGCTAAAATACAAAATCATTTTTTCTGGCCTGGACTGCGTAAGGATGTAATTGAATTATGCGAGACACGTCATACGTGTCAGGTAATTGGAAAACCTCAGGCAGTAATAAAACGAACACTTTTAATAATCTCTTCTGCATTTGAGGAACCTTTCACACGGGTCTTAGTTGATTGTGTAGGACCCCCACCTAAAATGAAAAGTCAGAATCAGTATTTGATAACAATAATGGATGTGTCCACTATATTTCCAGAGGCCATTCCATTATGCAATATCACAGCTAAAAGGATTGTATAAGAGTTATTCAAATTTTTGCACGAGATATGGATTAGCCACAGAGTTGCAATCAAATCAAGGGTCAAATTTTACACCAAAAATATTCAGGAAAGTTATGGATAGTTTATGAATAAAACAATTCAAACCCACTGCATATCATCCAGAATTACAAGGAGCATTAGAAAGGTGGCATCAAATTTTAAAGACTGTGTTAAGGGCTTACAGTAAAGACTATCCAGACTATTAGAATAAAGGAATTCCATTTGTACTTTTTTGCCATCAGGGATGCACTAAACAAATTAACCAATTCAGACCATTTGAATTAGTTTTTGGGCATGAGGTGAGAGGATCAATGAAATTAATTAATGAAAATTTAGTGAGTCAAAATTCAGAGACCACATATTTGGACCAAGTATCAAATTTTCGGGAACGGTTAAATAGAAAGAGGAATTGGCCAGACAGCATTTAAAAATATCACAGCCTATGATGAAACAGGAAGCAGACAAGAAATCAAAAACTCTCAATTTTGCTATCTGGTATGAGGTGTTATTGTTACTTCCAGTGATAGGTGAACCTTTAAAAGCAAGGTTTAGTGACTTTATCAAATCAAATGGAGATTGAGTGAGGTGAACTATTTGATCAGGACTCCAGATAGAAAGAAATCTCACAGAGTGTGTCATGTGAATATGCTCAAAAGATATTTTGATAGTGAAGGAAACCAAAAGGAGAATATATTACTGGTTACAACACAAGATGAAGAACCAAACTGAAAAAATTCTGAATTGGACATTCTTCAAATTAAATTGGACAATGAGGAAATTCTTAAAAATTGGTATAGGGGGGATCCAAGATGGCGGCGACCCAGCAAAACTGAGTCTATAGTGCTCCTCCCAAGACTTGGGTACAGTGGGTCACCCACCCCCTACCACGCTCACCAAATCATTTATAATAGTTGTGTAATTTAATTAGTTGTGTAATATTACATTTAAACAATTTAATCCGAAGTAAAAATGACTAAAGGGAAGGGAGCCCGCAGCTCTCAGCAAGCAGGAACCCCTCCCCCACCCTCTCCAGCTGCAGCAGAGGCGTCCACAGCCGCCCCGGGGGACTTACTTACAGTAACAAGCCTTGCAGAAATGATTTCTAAGCTGGATTCGAAGATCGATGCCTTTATTGCAGAATCCAGAAATCGTTGGGACTCGCTCTCGGCCGCGCTGCAGAAGCACGACAGAGAAATCCAAGAAATTGAACGCCGAGTCGGAGGGGCAGAGTTAAAGGCCGCGACCTCTGAAAATACCGCTCAATCGGCCGTGGATCAGGTCCGGACTCTTGAGCAGCGAGTCCGGACCTTGGAAAATCATATTGACGACCTCGATAATCGAGGTCGTCGAAAAAATATTCGTTTGCTGGGCCTTCCCGAACGGGAAGAGGAAGGCCAGCTTACAGCGTTCCTGGAGCAGTGGCTGCCACAGCTTTTAAATCTGCAAGCTGCATCAGGCCAGGTAAGGGTGGAATGGGCCTACCGGTCGCAATACGCGGGCCCGGCTCGAACCAGCGCCCACGCCCGGTCCTGTTCCGGCTGCAGAGCTACAAGGAGAGGCAGATACTCCTAGAAGCCTCTAGAAATCTCAGAAAAGACCCCCAAGCTATGATCTATAAAGGATCCAAGATCATGCTATTTCAGGACTTCTCCCTGGCTCTGGTTCGAAAGAGGAAGGCATTCGATGAGGCGAAGAAGCGTTTAAGGGACTTAAATATTCAGTACTCCTTACACTACCCAGCGACATTACACTTTAACCATGAAGGATCCGTATATAACTTTGGATCACCAGAAAAGGCTAAGGAATTCTTGGACTCTCTTAGATAAACTGTAAGACATAATGGATGTTGGTCTGCCTTTCCCCCCGCTTTGGTTTATATCCCCCCCCTTTTTTTTTCTCTTACCTTACTGTTTAATATTATCATGGGGGGTGGGGAGAGGGATTTGATTTCCTCCCCCGCCTTGGGGTTGTTTTCTGTTATTATTTTATGTATATATGAGGGATGTATGTATATGTGTGTGTATATATATATATAAAAGATGGGGGGTTTGGTTAATGTTGGTGGGGGGAGGTGGTTACCTTATTCAATTTTACCTCTGATCTAGGAGTGGGGTTGTTTTCCCCTTGTTATTTTTTATTATTATATTTAATTATTATTTGTTGAGGTGGTAATTTTATAGTTATATGTTTATATATGGTATTAACATTACCAAATATACCCAGGTGTTGGTGTGGGTGGAGGTAGGGTGCTCACTGATAACTCTAGCTTTGTATTATATTTGCATTCTCCTCATTTTATTGAGGAGTGCCTGGGTCAAGGGTGGGGCATTGGTTGGGAGAGGATATGATGAACTTTTGGAGAGGAAGTGACACCCCCTGGGAAAAAGGGGGAAAGTCTCCACTTAGATACATTTTATATTTTTTTAATTTAGAAATAGTTTTTTACTGTATTGTTGTAGGTGTATTAAAGAGATTTTATTTTTGTAAATTTTATATGTTCTATGCTCGGGATGTTCTGGATAGGGCTCCCCCTCCCGAGGGGTCTCAGATTGGCCCAGAGGATTATGGTTGATCAGTCGGTTAAGTGGTGCACCTGGAATGTCAAGGGGAGTAATTCGCCAGTCAAAAGGAAGAAAATATTATCAAATCTTAAGAAGGAAAGAGTTGATATAGCTCTCCTACAGGAGACACACCTGTCAGATAAAGAACACTTGAAATTACAACAGGGCGGATTTGATCAGGCCTTTTTTTCTTCTTTTAGCTCAAAAAGCAGGGGAGTTGTTATTCCGTTCGGAAGAATTTTCCTTTCAAAATCCTAAAGCAGATAAAAGACGAATCTGGACGATATATCTTGATTAAAGCCCTCATAAATGGAGAGGAATATGGGATTTTAAATTTGTACTGCCCCCTGGCACACCCCTTTAAATTTATAACGGAAGCCTTTTCAAAATTGATGGCTTTTGATGCCCGTCATATAATTATAGGGGGAGACTTTAATTGTATTATGGATCCGGAAATAGATAGGATTCCCAAGAGTACTGCAGGATATCTCCCAGATGTAGACAATTGATGGATCTGAACAAAGAATTAGGATTAGTAGATGTATGGAGATGTCTTCATCCACAGGGCAGAGATTTTTCTTTCTACTCTAATCCACAAAATGTCACACCAGAATTGATATGTTTTTTGCCCCCTCGATTTTTTTAAATTCCATATCATCCTGTAAAATAGGTAGTATAGCAATTTCTGACCACGCTGCTGTATATATGGAAACTAAGGTGAGGAACAATGGGACATCCCCTCGGCATTGGCATATGGACCCCTTCCTAATGAAAGATAGTAAATTTGTAAAGTACTTCTCTCAAGAATTTAAAACTTTTTTAGAAATTAATTCAGATACAGCTAGCAACCCGTCAATGATGTGGGAGACCATCAAAGCTTACATGCGAGGCTTGATCATCTCCTACTTAGCGACCCAGAAGAAATTAAAGGGAGAACAACAGCGTCTGCTTGAAGCCCGCTTAAAAGCGGCTGAAACAGCATACACTGATAGACCCTCTATTATTAAATTGCAAAGGATTACAGCTCTTAGGACAGCTCTAAACACTACGCTTACTCAAACGGCTAAGAGGGAAATATTATTTGCAAAGCAAAGGTTATATGAATATGGCGACAAACCGGGTAGATACTTAGCATTTCTTGCAAAGAAAAAAAAGGCCCCTCAGACTATTACATCTATCAAGGAAAGTGCGGGTATTTTGACTCATGATCATAAAAAGATTAATGCGATCTTTAGAGAATTTTATTCTGAGTTATATAAATCACAGGATTGTGAAGATAGGACGAAGAGGATGCAGTCATTTTTTAAACATTTGACTTTTCCAGGCCTAACTCCGGAACAAGTATCGGTCCTAAATGCTCCTCTTACACTCCAAGAAATAATTGATGCAATTAGGCAACTTCAGAATGGTAAGGCGCTGGGCCCAGATGGTTTTCAAGCTGAATTCTATAAAGAATTTACAGAAATACTGGCTGGTCCACTTATGGACATGTATAACTATGCATATAGTCAGGGCTGTCTCCCGCCTTCGCTGAAAGAGGCAAATATCTCTCTTATCCTTAAAAAAGGAAAGGACCCAGAAGATTGTATATCATACAGACCAATATCCTTGCTAAATCTAGATTTTAAAATCCTCTCTAAAACGTTAGCACTGAGACTAGAAAGGATACTGCCACATAATATGAAGGAGGATCAGACGGGGTTTATTAAGGGCCGTAGATCATCCAATAATGTTAGAAGGGCTCTGAATATGATTCAAGCTTGTCATCAGGGAAAGATACTAGGAGTAGTGGTTTCATTAGACGCGGAAAAGGCATTTGATAGGGTCGAATGGTCATATTTGTTTTACACATTGGAGAGTTTTGGCGTTGGACAGGTGTTTACCAAATGGGTCTCAACATTGTATAGTGATCCCAAAGCAGTTGTGGTTACCAATGGATTAGGTTCGGATAGCTTCAGTGTGGGTAGGGGCTGCCGTCAGGGATGTCCCCTCTCGCCATTGTTATTCACGCTAATAATTGAACCACTAGCAGAAGCTATACGAGCTGATCCTAATATAGTGGCCCCAAGGATTGGTACAGGTAAACATAAAATTACCCTTTATGCAGATGATGTTCTTCTATTCTTCAGTAACCCTATGATGTCCATACCTCGCCTAATCCAAGTTATTAATACATTTAGTGTATTCTCAGGCTATAAAATTAATTTTTCAAAATCGGAGGCTATGCCAATGGGTGGCCTTGCTATGATACCCCGCTTAGCGAACGGATCCCTCTTTCCCTTTCGCTGGTCCCTGGAGGGCTTCTTATATTTAGGCATTTTTATTACTCCAGTATTTGGTCAGTTCTATAAGGCTAATTTTGTGTATTTATTGGAAAGGATAAGGCAGGACCTCCAGCGATGGGGAGACCTACCAATTTCCTAGTTGGGTAGAATAGCACTAATCAAAATGAATGTCCTGCCCCGTCTCCTATATCCTATGAGAATGCTTCCGGTGATGTTGCCGAGGACGGCTTTATGTAAATTATATGGCTGGCTGGGTTCCTTTATCTGGAATCATAGGCGGCCCCTCATTAAGCTGAAGAAGCTACAGCTTCCACAGGCAAGGGGTGGATTGGACTTCCCAGACTTTAGGAAATATCAGTTAAGTTCCCTATTAAGTTACATAGCTGATTGGGTCTTGTCTGATCCACAATCAATCTGGTTGGACATCGAGGCCTCTCAAGTAAAATACCCACTTATTAACCTTTTATTTTCAGACAAGAGGAAAATCATTACAGATCACTGTAAAAACTCTATAATACTAAATACAATCAAGGCTTGGAATATAATGTGGCAAAATGAGGGCAATTCACATAAAACATCCCTCTATGCACCGATAGTGGGAGCATGGGGATTCCTACCGGGGTTAACAGATGCCACTTTTAAACTCTGGAGATCCAGGGGTATCTCATGTCTAGGGGATGTATTTAAAGACGGGGTCCTGATGTCTTTCGAACAGCTGCGTCAGAAATTCGGATTACCCAATGGAGACCTCTTTCGATACTTCCAAATTCGAGATTATATACAGAAGAAGACTATGTTATTAGATAGTCTTTATAAATCCGATAGAGAATGTAGTGTCCTACGACCAGTGGGGGTATCTTCCGTCAGTACTATTTATCATTTACTCCATGATGAAGTATCGGGAGATATGGATAATCTGCTTAAAACATGGGATCAGGATTTGGGACTACAAATCTCCACAGAAACGTGGAATGATATTTGGGAAAATGCTAAAAGAATTACTGTTGTTGTGGTTCTGTCCGCCGAGCTGGAAGTTTTTGTTGCAAACGTTTCGTCCCCTGGCTAGGCGACATCATCAGTGCTTGGGAGCCTCCTGCGAAGTGCTTCTTTGATGTTTCCTCCGGTGTTTATAGTGGTCTGTCCCTGCCGCTTCCGGTTGTCAGGTTCAGCTGTCCGCTGTAGAGGTTGGTATATTGGGTCCAGGTCGATGTGTTTGTTGATGGAGTTTGTGGATGAATGCCATGCCTCTAGGAATTCCCTGGCTGTTCTCTGTCTGGCTTGCCCTATGATAGTAGTGTTGTCCCAGTCGAATTCATGTTGCTTGTTGTCTGCGTGTGTGGCTACTAAGGATAGCTGGTCGTGTCGTTTCGTGGCTAGTTGATGTTCATGTATGTGGATTGTTAGCTGTCTTCCTGTTTGTCACGGAAATAGAAAAAAAAACACACCGGATCATCAACGCCACACTCACAGGAATCCGATTCACGAGAGAAGAAGAAAAGGATAGCCAACTCCCATTCCTACACGTGATGGTACAGAGAATAGCGAACGGAGAATTCACTACAAGGGTATACAGGAAAGCCACACACAGAGACCAAGTCCTAAACTATGAAAGTAACCACCCTAACACACACAAACGAAGCTGCATCAGGACACTATTCAAAAGGGCCACAACACACTGCAGTACACCAGAACTGCAAAAAGAAGAAGAGGAACACCTATACAAGGTATTCGCCAAAAACGGATACCCGCGCAACTTCATCAACAGATGCCTAAGAGAAAGACCACGGAACGAGGACATACCACAACCAAAAGGACTAGCCACACTACCATACATCAGGAGCATCTCAGAACTGACAGCCAGACTACTGCGACCCCTAGGACTCATAACGGCACACAAACCAACAGCCACGCTCAGACAACAACTCACCAGAACGAAGGACACGATACCCAACATGAGCAAAACTAATGTAGTGTACAAAATACCATGCAAGGACTGCACAAAACACTATATAGGACAAACAGGCCAGTTATCCTTAGTAGCCACACACGCAGACAACAAGCAACATGAATTCGACTGGGACATAGGGCAAGCCAGACAGAGAACAGCCAGGGAATTCCTAGAGGCATGGCATTCATCCACAAACTCCATCAACAAACACATCGACCTGGACCCAATATACCAACCACTACAGCGGACAGCTGAAACTGACAACCGGAAGCGGCAGGGACAGACCACTATAAACACTGGAGGAAACATCAAAGAAGCGCTTCGCAGGAGGCTCCCAAGCACTGATGATGTCGCCTAGCCAGGGGACGAAACGTTTGCAACAAAAACTTCCAGCTCGGTGAACAGAACCACAACAACGAGCACCCGAGCTACAAATCTTCGCACAAACTTAGACGAATTACTATTTGTAACAGAACCCAGGCTATCCAGCTGAAGATACTTCATAGGGCCCATATAGCACCGGTTCGATTGGCAAAATTTAAGGCAGGAGCATCTCCAATGTGTCCTAAATGCAAAATAGAGGTGGGCACTCTTGTACATTGCTTATGGACCTGTCATAAGATCCGTAGATATTGGACTAAAGTAGCAAGTACCCTGACAGAAATTTTAGGAACGGAAATTAAAGTGGACCCTGTATCTCTCTTCTTGGGCTTTTCGAACTTTCCCTCCCTGGACACGTACGGGAAGAGACTATTTTCTATTCTTTCTTTCTGTGCAAGGAAAAATATTTTGGTGAACTGGGTGGCTGAGGGCCCCCCTGGACTTTCAAATTGGCACAGACTAATTATGGAATGTATTCCCCTTGACTTCCTTACAAATATGGTGCACCGAAAGACCGAATTATTTTATAAAATATGGCAGCCCTTCTTGAATTACATAAATACAGATATTTCGGCTATCCTAACAAGGGCTTTTATTTAATTGAGACTACGAACCTGGCTGGTCTGGGGCCCCTCGGGGGAGGAATCCCGCACGAATACGGGTTTTATTACATCTGATGCTAACACATTCCGAGCATGTAAGAGACTTAAATATACACTCTGGTTAGTTGTAGGTTAAATTAGTAGATAGTTGGGTTTTGTTTGTTTTTTTTTTCCTTTTTTCGGTTTTGTTTTGTTTTGTGTTTTTTTTGTTAAATTTTGGCTATTGTATATTGGAGCTAATTGTATATCAATGTTTATATCTGAGAGTTTTGTTTATTTTTGTAAACTTGTAAAAATGTTAAATTTCTAATAAAAATATCTATAAAAAAAATTGGTATAAATTAAATTGCCTTCCAGAGGAAAATCGAAATGATGTGTCAGAGCTATTACAATCGCATGAGGAGATATGTGGGAATAAGCTGGGAAATAGGATACAGGAAATGTTGTTCCAATTAAACATCATCCTTATAGACTTAAACCTCTAAAGTTGGTACAGGTTCAAAAACAGTTTGAACGTATGTTCCAAGACAACATAATTAAAGGGAGTTGCAGTAACTGGAGCTCATCCTAGGAATGGTGCCAAAACCATATGGTACCCAACTTCACAAAGTCAGTGCAGTTACAAAGTCTGATTCATATCTGATTCCATGTTTGGAAGAATGTACTGAGAAGTTGGGATAAGCAATTTATATTTCTAATTTGGACTTACTCAGAGGATACTGTCAGGTACCTTTATCTGAAACAGCGAAGGCAATTTTGACTTTTGTAACACCAAATCAGCTATAAAATTAGTGGGCGGCACGGTGGCACAGTGGCACAGTGGTTAGCACTGCTGCCTCACAGCGCCTGAGACCTGGGTTCAATTCCCGCCTCAGGTGACTGACTGTGTGGAGTTTACACATTCTCCCCGTGTCTGCGTGGGTTTCCTCCAGGTGCTCTGGTTTCCTCCCACAATCCAAAAATGTGCAGGTCAGGTGAATTGGCCATGCAAAATTGCCTGTAGTGTTTGGTAAGGGGTAAATGTAGGGGTATGGGTGGGTTGCGCTTCGGCGGGTCGGTGTGGACTTGTTGGGCTGAAGGGCCTGTTTCCACACTGTAATGTAATGTAATCTAATCTAATACCAATTTGAAGTCATGCCATTTGGTGTGAAACATGTGCCAGTCACATTTCAAAGACTAACCAATAAAATAATTTCTGGATTACCCAATTGTGTGATATACATCAACAACCTGGTGATGTTTAGTCACACACAATAGAAACATTTGCAGCATTCATCGAAATTATTCGATCGACTTTAGGAGGCAGACTTGGTGATAAAACTGGCAAAGACGAATTTGCCAAAACCCAAGTCACCTTCTTGGCCATGTTATCAGACATGGACAGATGGTTCCATAGAATGTGAAAACAAATTTTATTGGGGAGTTTTCCATACCCCTGACAAAGAGAGAATTTCTACTATTCCTGGGATTGAGTGGGTTTTATCGGAAATTTGTGCCAAATTTTAGCAGTGCTGTTGCCCCACTCACTGACTTATTGAAGAAGTACAGAAAACTTCAATGGATGGAGGAATGTTAGTAGGCATTTGACAGCCTGAAAGCTGTATTAGCCAGTGCCCCAGTATTAGCCACACCTAATTACACAAAGCTGGCTATCAATGCAAGTGATGTGGGTGTCAGTGGTGTACTCTTCCAAGAAGATGACGAGAAGATATAAAGAATTATTGGACACTTCTGCAGAAAATTGAATAGTTATCAACAGAAATACTCCACAATTGAAATTGAGACCTTGAGCTTGGCATTTGCATGACAACTTTTCAACATTTATATTGCCAAAAATGTGTCTGAGACAATTGTATATAACCCATTAATAGTTTTTGGAAAATTTAAGGATAAAAATTGCAGACTGTTTTGTATGAGCTTATTATTTTAGCAATTCAATTTGAAAATTATACATGTGGCAGGAGGAGAAAATGTAATAGAGCATAAAACATAAAACATAGAACATAGAACATTACAGCATAGTACAGGCCCTTCGGCCCTCAATGTTGCATCAACCTGTGAAACCAATCTGAAGCCCATCTAACCTACACTATTCCATTTTCATCCATTTGTCCTTCCAATGACCATTTAAATGCCCTTAAAGTTGACGGGTATACTACTGTTGTAGGCAGGCCGCTCCACACACCTACTACTCTCTGAGTAAAGAAACTACCTCTGACATCTGTCCTATATCTATCACCCTACAATTTATAGCTATGTCCTCTCATGCTAGCCATCACAGTCCGAGGAAAAAGGCTCTCACTGTCCACCCTATCTAACCCTCTGATGATCTTATATGTCTCAATTAAATCACCACTCAACCTTCTTCTCTCTAATGAAAACAGCCTCAAGTCCCTCAGCCTTTCCTCATAAGACCTTCCCTCCATGGCAGGCAACATCCTAGTAAGTCTCCTCTGAACCCTTTCCAAAATTCCACATCCTTCCTATAATGCGGTTACCAAAATATATGGAATACTCCAAGTGTGGCTGCACCAGAGTGTTGTACAGCTGCAGCATGACCTCATGGCTCTGAAACTCAATCCTTGTACTAATAAAAGCTAACACAGCATATTCCTTCTTAACAACCCTATCAACCTGAGTAGCAACTTTCAGGGATCTATGTACATGGACACTGAGATCTACACTATCAAGAATATTAACATCAGCTCTGTAGCTTATTTATGTCCCTCTGTAACCCATGAAATTCTTCGGCACTATCCAAAACTCTACTGATCTTAGTGTCATCCACAAATTTACTACGCCCTCATCCAAGTCATTTATAAAAATGACAAACATCAGAGACTCCAAAACAGATCCTTGCGGTACACCACGAGTAACAGAACTCCAGGATGAACATTTCCCATCAACCACCACTCTCTGCCTTCTTTCAGCTAGCCAATTTTTGATCCAAATCACTAAATCACCCTCAACCCCATGCCTCTGGAATTTGTGCGATAGCCTACCATACAGAAATAGAATGTAGTAGTGAGTGTTTGCATGCTTATAGTCAATGTAATATATATGTGTTGTAGTGTACTAACAGAGTAAGACTAAAGGGTTTAAAATGAAGACATCTTTGTATATTGATGGTTAATTTTTATTTTAAAAGGGGAGGTATGCTGATGCTGTCACTTTAAAAAGTACTTTTTGAAGAAAGGTTGTAAAAGCAGAGGTGCCGAAGGGTCTGGTTTAATAATGGAAGTGGCCAATTCTCCCAGTTCAGTTTTTTTCCAGTTTGTTTTTGCTGTGGCAGTCACAAGATGTTAGAGTCCAGAAGAGTTGCAAGCTTCAGTAAATAATTCTTCTGACTTTCTCTGAAACTTCTCTCTGTATGTTCCCTCTTGCCTGTAAGTACCCTGTGTTTGAATTTACCTTTTTGCCAAAGGGTGTGTTTATTGGATGTTACTGTACTGAAACATTTAATTAGTAATAGTAATTGAATTGGGCAGGTTAAATTTTCCAATAGTTATGTTATTCTAAGTTTTGCTTTTTTTTTGTTTGTGTTTCAACTGTAGTGTTTAAATAAATTCTATTTTGCTTAAATCCGAGTGGTTTGACCAGTTGCATCACACACATCTGCCTTTAAAATAAGAAAAGAGTTAAGGTCTAGGCTATCTTCTTAAAATATTTTGAGGGGGGTCTGGCCAGGTGAATAACAAATGCTACACCTACAGCACATGCCAGCAGCCTTTGTGGCTAAATCATGCAGTTCAACCGAATAGTAACATCACAAAGTCTAGGAGGAATAGTCTTCAGTGAAGACAAAGGGGACAAAGCTCAATCAGGCTCCCACTGCAGTCATTCAAGGGTATCATTTGATGTCTGTCCAGGAGTTTGGACACAGTCTGTCAGTCATGTTGGACAGTCAGGGTCAGGAGTTCTGTATCATTAGAGCCCAGGGATTGGGCCACAGTCAGTCATGGAGGCCTTATGCAATCAGTCGAATGATTACTGGTCAGATAGCTGCAAAGAGATTGGTCAGGGATCTGGTCATTCATCTGTTGAGGATGTCCTTCCAGATGGTCAGAGTGAGGGTGTGTGCCATAATCATTCCTTGAGAACGGATATTGGGACCACAGCCATGATAAGTTGGGGAAGTCAATTGTGGGAGCTGGAGGCAGCATGTTGGACTGTAAAAGGGACAATAATTGCAACAGGAGCAACTCAACATATGAGGGTGCGAGACGATAGTTCATTGGAGGACTGACATATTGCAGGGTAGTCAAAAACAGTCACCTTGACCGTGGTTTTGAACACGGGGGTAGTACACCCCATGGTTGGCATGGCTAAGCTGTATGACCGGAACTCAGGTGGTAATGTTGGTTGATGAAAGCGTAAATGAAAGAGTTGGGTGAACAATATAGAAACTCAGAACTGGTGGGGTTCGATTATCAGGCTGAGTCTACGACTCACTCTGCAAAGTGTGACCTGTTTTACTTTCCATCTCATCTGAATCATGAACACTCAATGGACATAAAAAATGGCTGCCTCCATATCCAGAGTGGAGGAAATAAGTGTTTTGTTTTCTGACTGAGTACACAGGCTCAACATCTGAGCAAGGTGAGACACCTCAAGGTGAGACACTTATACAGCACAGAGGACATCGGTAATCAGAGGGTCCTGCATGTGTAATGCATTCAAATCCTGGATACAAGAAATCTTGAACATGTAATTAATCATTACAAATTTATTATACTTATCTATGTGAAGCTGAAGTGCTCATAGACAACCTTAAAATATCATCTGCATGTCACAATTCACAAAGACTATCCAAGGTCTCATTGATTGTATAAGGTCACGGAGTTGATTTCCTCTTGCCTTAAACGGTATTCACTGACATGCTCTTACGTGCAATGTTACCTTTATTGGGTGATGTGGTGGATAGGGGTTTCAGTAATTTCACTGCACCTAAAATCTCTTCCCCTATTTTTGTGACTTGGCTTGTGCTACTACATCAGAATAAGATCCATGCACAGACATTCCATGGCTGTCTTTGTCAGAGCATTTCATGCCACAATGTGTGGAGGACTATGTTAAATCATCATGTGAACATTGACATCACACATTACTAAGCCACTGTCTGTTTCTGATATTCTCCACAAACTATTTGGAACCATGACCAATGGATCAACTTCAGTAGGGGTCATCATCACAGTGACCCTGGTAGTACAAAGGTGCAAAGAAATGGAGGAGGAACAACATGACAGCAACATGAGGAGCAGCAGCAACCTCTGGAAGCTACCGAATAGCCTCTACATGAAGAAGTTGCAGCTGAAGATCGCCTCAGCATTTGGAAGAGAGACATGAGACACACGGTTAATCATCCTTGATGCCATTTCTTCCAGATGTGTAAGGTGCAATGTCGGCAAAGACTGATGATACCTTGGGACATTGCCACCAAACTATGCCAGTTGCTGGAGTAGGACCTGTGACCTGAAGCTTTGTGAAGCTTTGTGTGGTCATCTTGTTTGAGTGGCTGTCAGGCTGACAGCTGCACTAAACTCTTATGCAACATTCTGCTTCCAAGGATCGACTGGGGACATGTGCCAGTTCTCACACCTCCAGAAAAACAAATATATCAAGACTATTACTGATGTAATTTGTGACACATCATGCTGTTTCACCTAATTTCTCTGTGACAAGATCAGTGCTGCAGCTCAGGGAGTAGGTTTTGCCAACATAACTGGCTCTGCCTGATGCAGGACACAACGGACTGTACATTGAGAACACCATAACACACTGCAGCTGACTTCATCAACTGAAAATGTTTGCATTTCATCATGGAAGATATTGTGAAGCTGTTAACCCTGGTGAGGGAATGTTGAACTAAGAGACATAGATATAGACTAAGGGGGCATTCACTTAAAATTGAAATGCAGAGAAATTTCTTCTCCCAGAGTGTAGTGAATGTCTGGAATCCTCCAACCCAGAGAGTTAGGAAGACAATATCACTGAAAATATTTAAAGAGGAGGTGAATGGGTTTTTGAAATATTAGGGAGTTGAGGACTATGAGGAGCTGATTCAAAACAGGAATTGAGAACTGGAGCCATGATCTTACAGAATAGTGAGCAAGCTTGAAGGAACTAATGACCCACTCCTGCTCCTATTTCTTATATTCATAAAACCCATTGAGAGTAACAATAATTGTCATGACTTTGATACTGTGTAGGCTTGTAGCTACACTATTAATAGTTGGCAGAGGCTAAAGGTCTCAGTTGACAGCTTTCTTCAAGTCGACGCAACATAAGCAGATTCTACCATTTTTCTTAGTCATGACTCTAATTGGACTGGTCCATGAAATCACCGTTCTCACAGGAGTGATGAGGCCCTGTCTACCCAAGCATTCAAGTGGGTCCTGAATGATTATTTGGTTAGAAATAATATGCAAGTTTAAAAGCAGGAAATTGGCATTAAGTAATGGTGCTAATTTGAATAGTTGGTGCAGATATGATAGCCAATGGCCACCTTCGGCACTGTTACATTTCTGAGATTCAGAGAAGCTTTGCAAGCTTCCCTTCAGCCTATCCCCTAAAGATGAAGTAGATGTGAGCGATGTATCTGCATTGGAAAAGCCTAGCAGAAAATTACATTGCATGTCATACTTGGGTTAGTGTTTATCATTGATGTTGTTTTGATGAACAAAGTAAGCATTTTAAACACATTGGAAGCAAAAGAATGATCATTTCAGGACAAATGGTGAACATGTAATTGAAAGTTTGATTTGAATCATGTGCCAGGAAATTTCTCATGGCAGCTCCTGTTCCCTCAGTTGAAAGTACTGTCAGTGGAGTGGAAAGAAACCCAGAGCATCATTACAGTCACATGTTCCTAAGTACAGCGAAAAGTTTTGTGAGCAGTATAGGCAGATTATAGCAAACAAGTACAAACAGATCATAGGGTGATTAAACAGAGTGAGGTATGATGGCTCAGTGGTTAGCATGCTGCCTCACAGTGCCAGGGACCAGGGTTCGATTCCAGCTTTAGGCAACACATTCTCTGTGTCTGTACAGGTTTTCTCTGGGTGCTCCGGTTTCCTCCCACAATCCAAAGATGTGCAGGTTAGGTGAATTGGCCATGCTGTTCAGGGATGTGTAGGTTAAGTGCATTAGTCAGGGGTAAAAATAGAGAGAGGAAGGGTAGCGGGATGGGTTACTGTTTGGAGGGTTGGTGTGGGCTTGTTGGGCTGAAGGACCATAGGCAGTGGATTTCCCAGTTTTTCCAAGGTTTCCAATTGGGGAACACACAGATTTCTTTCCTTGGCATGCAGTCCTCTGTGCACTTGTTAATGAAGTCTGTGACAGTGGTGGTGTACTCGCGTAGGTTGAGAGTGTGTTGCTGGAAAAGCACAGTGGATCAGGCAGCATCCGAGGAACAGGAAAGTCGACATTTTGGGCCGGAACCCTTCGCCAGTATTGGTGGTATTTTGGTAGCACGTTCTTTAGGTTGGCCTAGTTGAAATCACCAGTCGTGATATATAAGGCCTCGGGGAATTCCATCTCCAGAGCATTTATATCGGTATAAATTTCATCTAGAGCTTTCTTCACTTCCGCGTGGGGTGGTATCTAGACTGCTGTCAGGGTGGCAGAGGTGAACTCGCACAGCACGTAGTAAGAATGGCATTTCACTGTAAGACGTTCTAAGTCTGGGGAGCAGTAAGTCACCAGGGTTGCCACATAAGAGCACGAGGAAGTATTGATTAGGAAACATATCTCACCATTCTTAGCCTTACCCAAGGATGCTGTGTAATCCATGTGATGTATGGAGAATTTCTCAACTTGCAAGGCACAGATCTGGCCACAGATTCATGCATTGTTATGTTAGTTGATATCCTTAATGATTTTATAGGTGCTTTTACATTTTCATCTTAGATTGGAGACTTTCTTATAGGGTTAACATGTGCTACAATATTATAATTTACTGCAGTTAAAAAGAGAGCTAACTTTTTTATTACAATGATGACGGAACAGGCATATTGTTTTCTTTGAGCTGACTACCATGCATTAGGAACTTACAGCTTATAAATATAACCAGTTTCTACGGTTTTGTCATAATTGGTTGACAATGAATTGCAGAAAAAGGTATAAAGTGAATTTTCTTCTCCAGATGAAAAAATTGCATTGACATGCAGCTTGGAGTGCTATTTTGGAGAGTGAAAAGACAGAGATACAAATACTTAGGAAAATAAATAATAAGAATGAAATTGAAGCATAAATGAAAAACAAATGTCATTTTTAAAATTTAATTATTATTTGTAAATCACCATTCATCCATTTGCCTATCAAAACACATTATAATTGTAAAAACCCCTATTAAATTTCCTCTGCCTTCTCTATTCAACTAATTTCATTGCTGTGGGTTTCTCCCTGAATCGTAGTTTCTCAATCGTAATATCATCTCTTCTTTTTTAATGTTATAGATTTGTTACAGTTTCAATGATGGGGTATCTGAAGTTGCAGTATTCTCTACCAGTGGGTTCATTAACTTTGTACAAATTTATCAAAACTTCTTTACATGTACTTTGTATCCTGGTGTGTAAAACTGAAAATGCTGTTGTCCTTAACAAAGGAATAGATTCCCTACAGTTTGGAAACAGGCCCTTTGGCCCAACAAGTCCCCACCAACCCTTCAAAGAGTAACCCACCCAGACCCATTCCTTTACCCTATATTTACCCCTGACTAATGCACCCAACACTATGGGCAATTTAGCATGGTTAATTCACCTGGCCTGCACATCTTTGGATTGTGAAGGAAACCCATACAGACACGGGAGAATGTACAAACTCCACAGAATCTCCTGAGGTGAGGCAGCAGTGCTAACCACTGAGCCACCATGCCACCCACTGTACTGTCAAGTGCAAATCTAATCCCATCTGGCATACTTATGTGTTCTGTTTTCTGTATATTAATGGTTAATTGTTTTTGTGTGAAAATTCTATTGCCTGTAACTTAAATGAATAAAATAGTCATGAACAGAACTAACACAAAATTTATCCCATCTAGCATTTTTATGTGTTCTATGTATCAAAGCTAAATTGTTTTCGTGTGTTAGAGCTCAACATATATTTTCTCCCCCACACTCTATATACCACGACCCCACACCTTCTCTTGCTTACTCCTGCAACTATAGCATAAATGCTGCCCCTTCACACTTCTCTTCAGCTCTGATGAGGAGTCATCTAGATTCAAAATGTTAGCTTGCTCTCTCTCCGTGGATGCTGTCTGACCTACTGTGACCTCCAGCATTTGTTGTTTTCAGTACATATTGTCCTTCTTTGTCTTCCTCTTATAGCCTATCTTATTGCCACCCATCCATTTTTTACAGTCTCTTCTGCCTGCATAAACATTCCTGTTTTACTGGATCACCACAACTAGTTAATATCCTTGACAACAAATAGTCTGATAAAATTTGAAAAGTAACAAATGAAAGGCAGAATAAAATAATCAATACTGCGAATTGCTATAAAAAGTGGGGGGGGGTGTAATATTGTTTTTGCAAAATTTCAAAATCCTGATAAACATTCCCACAAGTGGAGGTAGGGAAATGGGGGCTGCAGAGAAGAAGGCATGTGTGGATGCAGGGCACAGCACCCTATTTGGTGAATCAAAAATCCTAAACTTAATTGTATTCAGTTTCATAAGTCACAGATTCCATGCTAGATGCAGGCTTACGTGGTCATAGTATCTCTGAAAGAATAAAAAACATGCTCATATATAACACCTTCACAATGTTAGTACTGTCCAACATGCTTGAAGCTAGCAAAGTACTTTTTTTGAAGTACAGTCACTGACGTAGTGTAGGAAGTATAGCAGCTAATATCTGGATAGCAAGATCCCACAAACACCTGCTGTGACATCATCTACCAATATAATTGCTAAATATGCACTGAACACATTCTTTCTTCACTTCTCTTGACCTATCCACTACACCATGTTGTCAGATTGGTAGTTCAATATTCAGTCTTAAATTAACTGCAAGTTATTCAAGCTGAGCTTTGCAAACACTGAAACCATTGTCTTTGGACCTCAATATAAAGTAGATTATATTACTTACACTGTGGAAACAGGCCCTTTGGCCCAAGAAGTCCACACCGACCCTCCGAAGAACAACCCACCCAGACCCATTCCCCTACATTTACCCCTTCACCTAACCTACGGGCAATTTAGTATGGCCAATTCACCTAACCTGCACATTTTTGGACTGTGGGAGGAAACCGGAGCACCCAGTAATTTCAATGTCATTCATTTCAATTACATCCTATGAATGAACAAAATACTGTGTTATACTTTACCCTATAAATCAGCAGTTGACACATATCCATCTCAGGGTATTTGGAAAGACGTGCTAAAGAGAATAAAGTAATTAATATACAAAATGTTAAAGAACCCATGGTAGTGGGGCAGGACAAGAATATTATTGAAATGCATGCTCAAATCACTGCACAACTGATCTGAGTTTAATGGCTTTTACTTTGCAAAGAACGCAGGCATAGCTGGGGCCCATGCGGGTGCCCATGGCTACTCCTTTGGTTTGGACCCGCATGGGCCCCAGCTATGCCTGCCTCTTCGTAGGATATGTGGAACAATCCATCTTCCGCAGCTACACTGGCACCACCCCCCACCTTTTCCTCCGCTACATCGATGACTGTATCGGCGCTGCCTCGTGCTCCCACGAGGAGGTTGAACAGTTCATCCACTTTACCAACACCTTCCACCCCGACCTCAAATTCACCTGGACCGTCTCAGACTCCTCCCTCCCCTTCCTAGACCGTTCCATTTCTATCTCGGGTGACTGAATCGACACGGACATCTACTATAAACCGACCGACTCCCACAGCTACCTAGACTACACCTCCTCCCACCCTGCCCCCTGTAAAAATGCCATCCCATATTCCCAATTCCTTCGACTCCGCCGCATCTGCTCCCAGGAGGACCAGTTCCAAAACCGTACAACCCAGATGGCCTCCTTCTTCAAGGACCGCAATTTCCCGCCAGACGTAGTCGACGATGCCCTCCACTGCATCTCTTCCACTTCCCCCTCCTCTGCCCTTGAGCCCCGCCCCTCTAACCGCCACCAGGACAGAACCCCACTGGTCCTCACCTACCACCCCACTAACTTCCATGTACAACGTATCATCCGCTGTCATTTCCACCACCTCCGAACGGACCCCACCACCAGGGATATATTTCCCTCCCCTCCCCTATCAGCGTTCCGAAAAGACCACTCCCTCCATGACTCCCTCGTCGACTCCCTCGTCAGGTCCACCCCCCCCCACCAACCCAACCTCCACTGCCGGCACCTTCCCCTGCAACCGCAAGAAATGCAAAACTTGCGCCCACACCTTGGCCCTTACTTCCCTCCAAGGCCCCAAGGGACACTTCCATATCCGCCACAAATTCACCTGCACCTCCACACACATCATCTATTGCATCCGCTGCACCCGATGTGGCCTCCTCTATAATGGGGAGACAGGCCGCCTACTTGCGGAACGTTTCAGAGAACATCTCTGGGACACCCGGACCAACCAACTCAACCACCCCTTAGCCCAACACTTTAACTCCCCCTCCCACTCCTCCAAGGACATGCAGGTCCTTGGACTCCTTCATCGCCAGACCATGGCAACACGACGGTTGGAGGAAGAGCGCCTCATCTTCTGCTGGGAACCCTTCAACCACAAGGGATGAACTCAGATTTCTCCAGTTTCCTCATTTCCCCTCCCCCCACCTTGTCTCACTCAAATCCCTCGAACTCAGCACCGCCTTCCTAACCTGCAATCTTCTTCCTGACCTCTCCGCCCCCACCCCACTCCGGCCTATCACCCTCACCTTGACCTCCCTCCACCTATCGCAATTCCAACGTCCCTCCCTCAAGTCCCTCCTCCCTACCTGTTATCTTAGCCTGCTGGACACACTTTCCTCATTCCTGAAGAAGGGCTTATGCCCAAAACGTCAATTCTCCTGTTCCTTGGATGCTGCCTGACCTGCTGCGCTTTTCCAGCAACACATTTTCAGCTCAGTGGAAAACTTGTCCCCTTTATTGACTGCAATAAGTTGTTGCTTAGTTGTGTCAGCCTCTTGTTGATTTGTGTTGTTCACATATGTTGGTGTTTGCTGCATTTGAGTCTATTGGGTTAATGGCTCTTTTCTGTTTTAGTGTTATGACCTGTAAAATACACTAACAGACAAATATTTTGTTCTTTTAAAAAGTAATATCTATTCTATGTAATCCTGATTTACAGAAAATAAAAAAAATGAGTAACACAATTCAACTCTTCAAGTCTGGGCTGTCATTCGATAAGATCATCATTATTCCAATTGTAATCTCAAATCTGCATTCTCATCTGTCTCTGATAACCTTTCACACTTTTGCTTAACAGGAGTCTATCTACCCCATCTTAAAAAATTTCAAGGACTCTGCTTCTGTTACTGTTTTAGGAAGAGAGTTCCGAGGATGCACAATCCTCTGAGAGAAAATAAATTGCTACCTGTCTTTGCACAGTGATATTATTTTTCTTTTAGTTTGGTGTAATCCCTGACTTTTTGAGTTAACTATTGAAAATGGGTCTGCCCCTTGCAGCTTTTCGTAATCATTGGAAATATTTATTCTGCCTGTTCTGAAATATCTCATTAAATGTTTGCCACTGCTCTGTTGACTTAGCCTTTAACTTAATTCATCAATTCACTTTAGCCAGCTGTGATTTCATAACCCCCTTCTTTGAATTTTACAAATAGTCTCAGACCCCTCTTTTCTCCCTCTCACACTGAAGGTGAACTGCAATCATACTATGGTCGCTGTTTTTTATGGAAACCTTCATTTAATTAATCATCAATTAATCTTATCTCATTGTATGATACCAAGTCTAGTATGCCTGTCTTTGGTCCACTCCAGAACATGCCGTTTGAAGAAATTATCTGAAATCTGTGAACTTCTTATCTCAACTATCTTTTCTCATCCTACTTTTCCAGTCTAAATGTAGATTAAGATTTCCCATGAGTATCACTGTGCCTTTCTGATAAGCTCTCATAATTTCTTCCTTTATGTTCTATCCTACCATGTGTTATTGTTACAGGCCATATACACCATAGAATCCCCAGAGTGTGGAAAGAGGCCATTCTGCCCATCAAGTCTGCACCAATCATCCGAAGAGCATCTCATTCAGACCTAACCCCGCGCCCTATCTCCATAACCCTGCATTTCCCATGACTAATCCACCTGGCTTGCATACCCCTAGACACTGCAAGCAATTTACCTAACCTACTCATCTTTGAACAGTGGGAGTAAACTGGAGCACCTGACAGAAACTCACATGGACACAGAAGAATATGTAAACTCCACACAGGGTCACCCACAGCTATGATTGAACCCAATGCCTGGCATTGTGAGGCAGCAGTGCCAATTGCTATGCAACCATACTGCTTTCATTATTTCGACAAGTGCCTTCTTGCTTTTATTATTTCTCATTTCTCACTAATCTGTTCCCACAACTTGGTTTCCTGAATTTACGTCATCTTTCTCCATTGTGAAAATGACATCATTAACTTACAGAGCCATCCTCCACCTTTTCCAACTTTCCAGTCATTTCTAAAAGTCCTGCATGCTTCAAGATTCTTGTTCCATTCAATGTCACCTGCATCCATGTGTCGGAAATAGCTACCAGATCACACTTACCCAATTCTACTTGCATTCTCTGTTCATCTGTTAAGATTCAATGCTAAATACATTCAGATACAAAAGTTTTATCTTTTTACTCACTTTGAAAACTCTAGCCTTATTTGTCGGCTGACTCTTAGATTTGTACTCTTTAACTTTCCTGACATAGTCTGTTAATCATTTTGTTTATTAGTATTTTTCTTTTTGGCCCAATTCTACTATTTGGTTTACCACATCTTCTCAAATTTAATCCCTTGCCCCCTCTGTTTTGTTTAAAATCCTCTCTAATTCTGTAGTTTTGAAGCTAGCAAGAAAACCAGCCCCTGTATGGTACAGGTGGAACTGTCCCATTGGTATAGATGCCATCTTCCCCACTACTGGTGACAATGGGCCACAAACTGGAACCTACTTCTCCCACACTGCTTGTTGAACCACACAGTAAGTTGCCAGTGCAGCCTGTTCTTTGCTGCAGAGAACAGTGTCAATTTCCTAACTATGCTGCCCCTTTCTGCCAATATATTCTTTCTTACTGCCCTCTTTTGAATGGCTTCCTGTACCATTGTGCAATGATCAGTTAGCTTATCCATCTTGTAGCTCCCACCCTCATCTAGACAAACTCAGTAAAAAGATATTGACCCTGTCATGCACATGTACACAAAGATTCACACACAAGGAAATATAAGTGAGTTACAAAGTGAAGGGGGATGGAAAGGAATAAGTTAGTAGTAAAAGTCCACAAAAGTCAGTTATATAACAATCTGGTAGATTGATACATTATGTGATTTCAGATTGGGTTTAAGAGGAGATGGAGATATAACAGTGGGAAACCAGTCTCAAAGTAATATTTTGGGGATGTGGGTTCAGATCTGTTATTTTGAGGATGTAGGTTCAGATCTGACCATGACATGAACTTTGAATTCAATAAAAACCTGCAATTAAAAGGTAAGTCGTCTAATGGTTACATTGTCACTAATCTGGTTCACCAGTGCTCTGTCAGGAAGAAAACCTGCTATCCGCGTTTGGCCTATATCCAGATCCATTTGCAAGTAATTTGATTCTTAACTGCCCTCTGAAATTGCCTAGAAAGCCATTCAATTCAAGGGCAATATTTGCCCAACTACCTGACACCCATATCCCAGGAAGGAAATAAAAATGCATGGTGCTTATCATACAGTACAATAATTTATCATTGTACTCAACAGTGATTAATGTCATCACTTGGTGAAATTATGTGATTGCATATATGGACATATTAACAATCTTACAATGGTTGTGCGTGTTTAAGTCTAACTGGTGAATTGTGGATAGGTTACCATCAGTAGCAAGGAGACCTGCTTGCCAATAACGTCGAGTAATTGTGTAATCACAATCGTTTAGAACGAAGAACACCAAGCTCAAGGAAACCGCGATCGTGTAGTCAATCAACTCTTCGCGTTAAATTGTCGTCAAATATGAGTGTTACAAGATAATCTCCAAAACAACTGCACAACTCACAAAAGGGATTTTTTCCCCTAACACCTATATTAACGTGACCGCATGTTACTAGTTTCGAAAATATAGATCTATTGGGCTGGAAAGTATCTCTTGCACGACACCCACTCTGTGAACACTAAATCTGACGTTAATCGGGGATCTTGTGAAACTGTACAGATTAAAACAGGTTAGCAATGTAAACGGCACTTTGCATCTTGCAGGACAAGCACGCAATACACCCCCAACCTCACAATAAGTCAAGGCTGGGAAGATCGTGCTTTATAGCGTAAATACCAAAACTTGAATATAGAATTATAGTATGGCTACTTATAATAAATAACTTGAGTTTTTGTTAACTTAATCTCAATGTTAAAGTTATGGTTACCACTACTGCAGCCTTTCGATATTGTAGCGTCTTCCCCAAAACATAAAAATGACGAAAGGAACACAGCAACAGTATCCATTACTTTTGTGTAGAAATGCGCTTGTGTCATTGAATCTTGTACAAGAAATGATACCATAGTCTTTATTAGTCAATATCAACAGGGGATATTCAAATGGATGAAAGTGTGGGTTCACTTAAGAACATTTTGTCATTTTTGAGTAACGTTGGTCTGAGTGTTTCGGGATAAATTTGAATTCGGATAAGGAGTGCCCTCGTGTTGTTCCGCGGACATTCTGGTCACTGGAATATGGAACAGGCCATTGGAAACCGTCTACCCTGTATGAAATCAACATCACATCATAACACTGACTATTTCAATCAGCTCTCAACTACTGTAACATCAAATGATGTTCTATTGATAAACCTCGGCAGGGGAAAAATGATGGCTGAAGATTTGCTACTTGTATTACAGTTTTCTATGCACCGCCAACATAATTAATTTAAACCTCTCTATTTAGTCATAAAATCCGCCCTTTCTCGATTCATTTTATGCAGTGAGACACCATCGTTTCAAATAAAATCAGAGACGAGGAAGCTATATTCTAATATAAAAGTGGCAAAATGTACAATATTGCGGAGGAAGATGAAAATAAAAGATAAAGCGTTGTCCAACATCTATAGTTTCATTTTCCATTTTATTGTGCTTTTGTTAAAATAAAAAAAGTGTTCCCAAGGTGTGTGCAATGCATGTGATTTTGCAGCTGTATTCCCTGCTCCCAGTCAGAGGGAGGGAGCTGCTATCCGCCATTTTCGCTCCAGTTTACCACGCCCGTGGATCTAGCGGAAAGCGGTAGCAGCAGCAAGCTGTCTCTGTCCCTCTGCTCGTTTTCGGAAACTAGCTGCGGACGTTGCGAGAGGAAAGTGCTCGTGGTGAACGGGCCAACAATCGGGCGATTTTATGTCAGTGTCTATGTGAGAGAGAGGGAGAAGGGGGGAAAAACAAGAGCAGTGAAAAGAGGTTGCCGCAGGATATCGTTGCATCCCTTTACAGAGCGTGAGGACAACATCGAGAGAGAGATCAGAGACCCTCCCCTGGCCAGCTCTGGATTGCAAAAGAATCAGCGTCAGACCTTCTCTCTCTCGGCTCGTGTCTTCTCTTGGAGAGGAAACAGAAATTGATCGCCTTTCTTCACCATTCCACCCCCTCAGCTCTTCTGAAACTCCTAGTGATTTCTCCATGTTTAGTCAGACCGTGAAATACTGAGAGGAGAGCCCCCCACCCTCCCACCAGCTCCAAGCACACACAGGTCGCGGAGAAAGACACTCCACACCAGTCGGCTACATGACTCTCGACTCCATCATGGCGTGCTGCCTTAGCGAAGAGGCAAAAGAAGCCAAAAGGATCAACGCGGAGATCGAAAGGCAGCTCCGGAGAGACAAGCGGGATGCACGGCGAGAGCTCAAATTACTGCTGCTCGGTGAGTCTTGTAGATGAAGAGGACGCGGGGTTTGTTTATGGGGAGTGGGGGGAGCTGGAAGGAGAGTGAAGGGTGCTTTAAAATAAAGTTCATATTCAGTAAAAATGGGAAAAATTTACATTTTTAAAACATTCCACAACCGCCGCCCCCCCCCCCCCCCCCAACGGGAATGCAACAGACTGTGTCGGTGCCGCTTCTTTGAGTGAATCGGATATGTATGAGGTACAGTGTTGTTAACCTGTCACTTGTGCGTGTTTATTTATTTACCCTTCATTTGGTAAGAGTTGTTTGTAATGGAAATTAATTTTGCCGACGTTGTTTTCAGTTCTGGATGCGTAACCCAGAATAGGAGGCAGCTGATGTTATTCTTTCGTAACTAGTGTCTTGTAGGCGAAAATAGCTGGCCTATTTGCAATAATAGCTTGTAGTGATGGTCAGCATTGTTCAAATGTAGCCATTTTACAAAACGATAGTAGTCGGAACATGTTTGGTCAATTTTTGTGATCTGGGTGTAGATGAGTTTTGCACTATGCTGATGTTACTGGAATCTTTAACCCGCCTCTCTCCATTCTGAGCAGTTTGTACATTGCTACGTCTAAAGGAAATGAACATATACTTAGTATGTAACTTATGCATTCATTATTGTGAAAATTGTCTTGAAGCATTGCTTATGCAGGAAAACGCATAATATTCTCAAAACACTGGTTGACTTAAACGGGTGAGATTTTAAAGTTGTGTGTGATTGAACATAGTGTGCTTAACCAAATAAGTTTGAATAACATGAATGTTGTACAGTTACTGTATGTAGACTAAACTATTACCACAAGTAATATCATAAATTAGCATATGTTTTTGTACAATTTTAGATTACAAAACACAGTTAGTTAGTAAACATCACATTTGGACAGTAATAGGTA
Source organism: Chiloscyllium plagiosum (assembly GCF_037043375.1). NCBI lineage: Eukaryota > Metazoa > Chordata > Chondrichthyes > Orectolobiformes > Hemiscylliidae > Chiloscyllium > Chiloscyllium plagiosum. The sequence continues at coordinate 73,613,238 of NW_028270140.1, forward strand.
CTTTTGGCAATGTTTATTTCCTTCTAAATCATTAGAATAGCATTTCAAAAACTGGAGATTCCTAAACTCTTCCCTGTTGTGTTTTAATTTTGAGGAACAAGAATGCAGAACAGTACAAGATGAACAGAGTGCAGCTAGAACAAGCCTTTTTACAGTTAGGTCAAAGTGGAGAAGTGCTTTCAAGTTAACTGTTCCAAGTGCTTTATGAAAAATGTGTGTTAGACAAGAGGCATGTTATTGTGTCTCTGATTATATGATTAGATGATCACATTCAGCCAGCGGCAGCAATTCTATTACACCAATGTCAAATTTTGTCAGAGGAAAAAAAACTGCAAATTGTCAAATCAGGGAAGACCACAATGAATAATAGCCTCATTAAGGACGGAAGCATTCCTTTTAATGAAAATATGAAAAACTTTAATGTTTGGAGAAAGATAGATATTTAGTGATACGTATCATTTTTGACTCCATTATATTAATTGGTGCTTGTATTCTTGTTTTTGAACTGGAAGTCTTGTTGTTCATTTTATGGCAAGAATTCCTCAGTATGCTGCAAAGAAATAGTATATTATGAGCTCTACCTTTGCATCCAAAAGGTACATTTGCTAGTTCCTTTTAAATAGTGACATGAGTCCAGGTCAAATTAGATTTCTTATCTGTTTGGCGTACAGTTTAACTCTATTTGTATACGGAAGCATTCTTGTATCGTTAAACTCCTCATCTGTATGTATTCAAGCTTGTCATAACTGTTAATAAATTGAAATCAGTATATAACATTACCCTACTGTTTAAGACTTGCACTTGCTACACACGTTGTTATTTAGATCTGACAGATCAAATTTTGTTTAAATATCTGTTCAGTAAAGTAAAAGTTATTCATCCATGAAAGGTTTATGTATCAAGATTGAACTCGTAATGTGTTCCTGGAGTCTTACCTCCAACATGTTGATTTAAGAGTAATAGATAAAAACATGTGGGAGAAGTATCTGTACATTCTACCTGAGTTGTTATTTTGACATGACCCATTTAAGTCTTGTTTCTATGTGACATATTGAGTCTTAACTTGTTACAAAAACATTTTTCTGCACTCTGATTTAATATGGATTTGTTTTCTATTATGGTGGGTTACATCATTACACCACAATAGAGCTTAAAAACCATTAACTGCAGCAGCATTCGGTTATAAGGTTAAAGTAGGGAAATGCAGATAACACAATTAAAGATTCCAGTGTGGCATTCACAGTGACAATACCTGGCAACTTAGTTGTACTTCTGGCTGCATTAATGTTGGTGTGAAATACTATTTGTGTTGAGATATTGACTGACAGATCTCGCAGCTGGAGTGTAGGAGTTGCTGAACATAATTTGTTAGATTAATATTAATAGTGCTGTGTTATTAATAATGTGTGGGTTAATAATGTTAACCCTCTGAAGCAGACCCTCAATGAGATAAATGCAATTGACTATGTCTAAAACTAAATCACTGTTTTCCTATTGATGTTTGCCAGGTAATGGCGATCTTTTAGACTTTTTAATTGTTTACCGTGGCAACCTACTTAGTCCATGTGAAAAATATATTATACTTCTGAAATAATGAAATTCTGAAATATGTGACCCGAGGTATGAGTGGCTTCTTTTAATAAGCACAGTCTTAATCCAGTTATTAAAAATATGACTTAAACATCACTGGGTGCACCTTGCCTCATAAGGCAACTCCTGCTGAGGACCAAGCCATGCTTTATAATTTTGTTGTACTGTTAGTCAATGTGTTCTTCTGAATTATTCATGGTCTTTTTAGTCACCTGCAGCTGGGTTCAACAATTAGACTTGAGGTGTCAGAGCAGGAAACACTTACTTCGCATTTTAGTGGAAAAATCTTGAAAACCCATCAACATTACAATTACCTCCAAACGTAATAAGGACAGGATTTCCCACTTGTCCTCACCTTCCACCCCACTAGTCTCTGCACTCAATATATATCATCCTCAAACACTTCTGCTAACACCAACTGGACCCCACCACTAAGAACATCTTCACCTCCCACCCCTCTCTGTCTTCCACAAGGACCATTCCCTATATCACTCCTTGGTTCGTGCCACTCCTTGGTTTGTGCCAGCATTGAGTTCTCCAATAATCTTCCCATAATCCCTTCCTCTCCAGCCTTCCCCAATCCCCCACCCCCAATTCCATTTCTATTACCAACCCATCCTTCCAGCTACCAACTGAATACATACCTCCCAACAATCAATCAGGTTGGTCGCACCACCTGTGTTCACAATCACTACCTCACCATTCCGACCTCCTCTCCACCCTGCCTTTATCTGCAGCTCTCCCTACCCCCAGCTCCTTTCCTGAAATGTCGATTTGTCCATATCCAGCTGCTACCTGGCTTTTTGTGTTCCTTATTGTTAAAAAGGCAAGCAAATTGTTGGATGCACAATGAATGTCATAACATATAAGGTATAAAGAAAAAAAAGCTTGCAATTATATCATGCCTTTCATGAGTTCTTTGTTCCAAACCACTTGACAGATAATTAAAACTTTTGAAGTGAACTGTTGCAGGAAATGTTGAAACCAAGCCACACCAAGGAACATCTCACAAATAGCATTGTAACAATGACTAAGTAACCTGTTCTAATGTAGTTAGTTGAACATGGTTTTCATGCACAATCAGCGTAGTACATTGATCTTTTATGTCCATTTGAGAGGACAGACTGGCTGCAACGACGTCTGATTTGAAAGTGGCTGGATCATGTGCATAGGTGTCTGCAATCAGATTAATCTTGGAACTTTTTGATTCAGTTGCAAGTTTTACACCTGTCCTTGAACACATGGAAGACATTGTAAAACTAGTTAATCCTTGTGAGACTACAGCTGTGGTTCAGGGTGCAGTTTGGTTTTGTCACAAGTGGGGTGCTGCTTTAGGTGTATTTACCATACAAAGAAAAGGTTGAGAAGGAATATAATACTTGTTAAAATTACAAAGATTATGGACAAGTTTGATTTCAGTCGATTTTTTTTTTCTCTCTGCACAAATGTTGTTTTGCACTAGGCCAGACCACTCAAAATGTTCTTGAGCAGGCAACCCAGACCATAACTTTGCAATTTGTTTCGGTATGTGTACCGTGAAAATTACCTGGAGTAAGTTACCTAGGTTGCCTACTAGGTTTTAAAAACAGCCAGAAATTTATTAACAAAGAACAAATTTATTAACAGTGAAGTGCAAAGAGCAGAATAAAGAACCCCTACCGAACTCCATCTATCCAAACTAGACTTAATTATGCTGTTCCGAATATATACAAAAGTCTCAATAAGCAAACCCCATTTTAAAAAAAAAAGTTTTTTTTAAAAAAAAGAACAGATGCTTACAGGTTGAAGTTAGAAGGGCAGAGAGAGAGAATTTGTTTCCACACAGTTCATTTCCCAACTAGTTCTGGACTGGACTGAACTAAACTAAATTGCTCAGCTAGAGAGTTGACCACTCCCCTTTCATTATACAGGTCACTTCTAAAACATGATCACTTTGGCCTGAAGTCTCATTTGCTTACATCTAAACAAAAATGCCTCTCATTACCCTTTAATCTCTGTACCAAACCAGACTAATCAGCACTGAGACCGGTTTTTTTACCCCGAGAAAAACCAAGAACACCGTGTCCTTGAGAAAAGGAACAGCTTTTAGAAAAAAGGAAACCAGCTTTGTGACAATAATATGTCAAAATTATGTGATACATGGAGAAAGGTGCAAATTTGAAACACATTAACAACTGAATGGGCTTAAAGTTTCACTACATAAAATTTCACAATTAAATCATCTTCAAAACTAGTAACACTTCCTTTCCTCTGTTGGTACAGAATCAGAATGCAGGACCAAACCTACAAATCATGTGGTCCCAGAATCCAGAGCCTGTTCACACAGTCCACTGCTGAAGTTCTAACTGGTTTTGGACTGAACTGCTCAGCTAGAGAACTGACCATCCCCTTACATTATACAGGTTACTTCTAAAACATGACCACTTTGGCCTGAAGTCTCATCTGTTTGCATATAACCAAACCAGTCTAATTAGAACCAGGAGAGTTTTACGACCCCTCTGAAAAAGAAACAAGGACACAGTATCCTTGAGAAAAGGAACAGCTTTTAGAAAAAAAGGGACCAGCTTTGTGATGTAAGCACCCATGGTAACATTTCTCATTTAAGGGAAACAATGTAAAGCTGAAATGCAAAATAAATTTTTTCCCCATTGGTAAGAATGTGAAACTGGTTACTAATATGAATGATGGGACCAAATAGCTTTTTCTCTTTCATGGTTTCTGAGTGTAATTGCTAAGATCTATACCTTTCTCACATCCATAATTTTGAGAAGTTGGTTTGTGCTATCTTAAGCCATTGCAATCTATGTTGTATAGGTACATCTACAATGCTCGGGGTTCAAGAAGGAATTTAGCAAAATCTATCAACACATGGGATTCTAGTAATGGATAAGACAGAAAGACACGAGGTGACTTGCTTATTTGGAGAGCCAGTTCACATACAAAATTTGAGTAGTTTCCATTTGTGCTGCAATAATTCTGTAGTACAGTGGTTAGAAGTGTGCCAGGGAATGTTGTAGATAGATGAGCTAAATGTACTAATTGTTTTCTATCTGAAATGAAAAATTAGTGTTCTGACCAGGTGAGGGTGGGTGAATTAGCTTCCCTCTCTTCTTCCTCCTTGATTCGCCACAAAGTGCAAAGCAATATCTCTCTCTCTTGTAGAAATGTAACTACCCAATATTACTTCTAGAATAAGGAGCCTATTACAAAATTTTCTTGAATGAAAGAGAGCATTTTTATTTTCTGATAACCCTGGGGGAAATAACAAAAACACAACATGAGCAGAAGTTCAAAAAGTGATGTGTCTAGTTTAAATGGAAGATGAAAGAATACACATTAAAAGATGAAGGTTATCACCTGAGATCACAGTTTTAATGCTTTGTGTGTTCTGCAGTAGTGAATACTGCAGATCTATTTATGTTTTTGCTGTCTGGATGTTTCTGTCCAGTTAGTATTGCTACTGTATTCTTTATCCTTTTGAGAGGCAAAGCTAGAGAGCTTTCTGTAGTTTTGCAGTCAAAAATTCATCTTCCCTGCTCTTATGTACAGCTGGTTTATGCATTTCAATGTCTGATTTCACTTGTTTCCAAACTTGGTAATTGCATCTTCCGTTCTTCACCTTAAGTAGGTGAAATGTGTATAGGGTACAAATCAACATCGAATAGGGTTTCATCCTGTCTGACTGAGTGGAGAAGTTTCCATGTCTTCTGTTTAAAAATGTTAATTTCAGGTTTTGCGTATTATTGTGTCCTGAACTAAGGGTCACTGGACTTGAAACTTTAACTCCGTTCTTTCTCTATAGATGCCTCCAGACCTGCTATGCTTCTCCACTCTTCTGTTTTGTGTATTTTGCATTGGTTTCACAGAGCTTGGCTAACTTGTGTTAGCAGTTGATAGCTGTGGCCATTTGAAGGCAGTGTTTTGTTTCTTTTTAAAAGCATTTCAGTCCATGACAGTCCCAAATATTAAAAGCAGATGATGGTATTTGAAAATTAGCAGTTTGTATGTTATCACTATTGTGCCACTGTTTACTGTAAGCCTATCATATTCAGTGATTCACAATGTTGGTATTGATCTTTAAGGCCTGTTGTTTTAGGGGTTTACTTTAATTGAACTGATTTTCTGTTGCTATGACATAATAACGTATGGGCATAGTAATCCTGGTTTCTATGGCAGAATTATTGATGTAGTGCTTTATTTTGCAAACATTTGCAGAAATGTTATCAATGCATTATAAAGCTACATGTGTCTGCAGAGGTGTGATGTCAACAATAATCACATTTATATCTATCTTGTGGTTTTAAAAATAAGTGTTTTTCTAATATATTAAAATATGTAAATAATGAATGTGAGGTGAATGGTCTTTCTGGCTACAGTTATCTGTCGAGTGGTGGTTTGTCATTTCTTCAGCTGTGTTACACAAGTGGACATTCTTGATGTTTGTTTATAAAGTATTCACGAGTAGAATTGAGAGTCTGATTTGAGTAATGATGTTCATTGGCCAGTTGATTTATGATTAGTGTCCATAGTATTAATGCTAGCTTAGGTCATATGTGTCCTGGAGAAGAATTTTTTTTGATTTACGTGGTATAGGATCATTTGATCATCACAGGTGTTTTTGAATAGTTTTATCCCATCTTGGTGTGAACTTATTAAATATACTTAGGTTTTGAACTGATTGTAAGTGATAATTTTGAATAAAATCTAAAGGGAATGCAAGATCATGTACAATTGCATTTTCTTTTGAGCATTCTATTGACAGAACCTGAACTATTTTGAAATAACATGAGAGGGATGATAAAATGCTCAACATTTATTAATTTTTTTTATGAGTAATTACTATTATATGGGTAAAGAAATCTCAGTTTTTCTTGGTCTTGGTTGAAAGAGTAGTGTTGACCAGGACACCAGGAAAATTCCATACCCTTAATTGTTCCATGGAATATATTTTACAGCCAGGTGAATTACTGTGACACAGACTGAGCCTTATCTGGAAGATGACATTTCTAACTGTGGCATTATAGCAACAACCTTCAATTCTATCGACTGCAAAATGATATGAACAACTTAAGTGAGTCGGCAAAGATGTAGCAACTAGAGTATAACTTAGGAAAAATAGGCATATTATCTGAATGAAGAGAGAGTGCAGAGCTCTCACCTGCAGAGGGATGTGAGTACTTTAATGCACTTATCAGACAATTTTTAAATTAGATACAGTAGCTAACCAAGAAAGTAAATTGTATGTTGTTACTTATTATAAAGGGTAATGGAATATAAAAGTAGGAAGATTATGCTTCAGTTTGACTGGACACAACTAAGACTGCATCTGGTGTAATGTGTTCAGTATTGGGCACCTAATTTAATAAGTGGTAGAAATGCATTGGAGGCAATTCACAGAAGGGTTACCAGACTAATAGCTGGGATGAGGAGCTGTGTTAGAAAGAAAGGTTGGATAGGCTAGGCTTGATTCTGCTGGAGTTTAGAAGAGTAAGAGGTGACTTGATTGAAAATGCAACATCTTGAGGGTCTTGTCAGAGTAGATGTGGAGAGAGATTTTCCCTTTTATGGTAAGGGTTACTGTTTACGATCATGAGTTGCCCATTTAGGACAAATGGGGTGACTTTTGTTTTCTTGGAAATGGTTGAGTCTTTGAAAGTACTGCCCTGGAAAGGCAGTGGAAACAGAAACTTTGCATTTTCTTTTAAGGCAGAAATGCACAGATTCTTATTAAACAAGAGGGTAAAAAATTAGAGTAGGCAGGAATGTGAATTTGTAGTTGCAATCATATCAACCTGATCTTATTGAATAATGGAGCAGGCTTGAGGGGCTGAATGTCCTACCGTAAGCTCTAATTTGTATGGTTGTACATTCATGCATATGTGAAAGTCCCTGGCAAGCTCAGTGTTATTGTCAATCTTTAATTGCCATTGTAGAAGTTTTTGTGAGCTGCGTTCTTGAACTTCTGCAGTCTGTCTGATTGTAGGTATACTACAGTCTGTCAGGAAGGGATTTCCAGGATGGTCACAAAGCAACAGATGATCTAGTTCCAAGTTAGCTTGGTGGTTGACTTGTGGGGAAGATGCCAAGTGTTTGTGTTCGTACACATCTTCTGCCCTTCTGGGTAGTCAAGGTCACAGGATTGGAAGGTGCTATCAGAGAAGCCTTGGTGATTGTTTCAGTGCATATTTTCGGTGGTACACAATGGAAAACACGGTGTTGCACCAGAAATGGACTGCATGTTTAAGCTGGTGAATAGGTACCGACCATGTAGGATACTTTGTAGTAAATAGTGTCAAACTGTTTGTTTGAATACAACACTGCAACCATCTTCATCTAGTCAAATGAAGAATATTCCTACAGGGTACAAATGATCATGTTGATGTTGGGCAAACTTCTAATTGTCCAGTTATCATTGCAATGTTGTATTCTTAAGCTGTTCCCATCATTTGTTACCTGGATACATTTTCGTCAAGAGTCTTCTCATTCTTTGCGGTCACCAAGGTAAAATGTTTCAGTTCATCATAGGTATGGCTGACTTTCACATATTTTGTCATTCTCCTTGAGAAGGCATTCTTGCCTTAGGCCTGCTTATGCAATTCTTCCCACCTGAAGAGTGTTTTTTAACTCATTGCATATTGTTATCACAAATAACGTAAGGCGTCTGGATATTCTTGTATGTGAACTCTTGTTCCTACAAATGAAATGTACTAATTGATGCAAGCTGAGATTTGGAAATTAAACAATTAAACTATGGCCACTCATAGACTTTGTAATGTCCAAATTCCCTCCTTATCTTTCAGATTATTTGACAGATTTTGCGGTTTGTGATTATTGTGCTAGTATTTCAGTCAGATTTGCATGAATTTCATGTGTCTTTTGGCTGAGTCTGAGGTGCATTGTGTTTTTTTTGGGGGGAGGGGGTTTGTTAGTGCAAGATCTAGTCAGATTTCTTACTGTACCTTGCCAAATCTACATCATTAACTACTTGTTACACCCCTAACACACTTCCACCCATATTTTATAACAAGCTTGTCGCTCACCAGATATCTCTGAATTCATCACCAAGATTTGTACCTTTTTAAAACCTGTTGTGCAACTAGACAAGCACATTCAGTCCAGAGCTGCCTTGCATGGTTGCTGACAATTGCCTTGGACATGGCAGATGGGCGTAATTTGGTACCCTTTTTTGTGACCCCGAGGTCCCGCTGGGCAAGTGGTGCCCATGTTGAACTTGATTTTTCCCTTTAAAATCCACAGTGTAGGCCACAATACCAGACTCTGCCTACTGGTCTGAGGTTACCACCACAGTTATCTGGTAAAATATCCAGCACTTGAGAAGAGGTTCACTGTCCTTCTCCAGTCTTCGAGAATATGTTTCACCATCTTCTCTTTGATACCTCACATTCATAGAGATCATAGGATCCATACAGTGTGGAAGCTGGCCATTTGGCCTATCCAGTCTGCACTGAACCTCCAAAAAATCACACTCAGACCCCAGGGTTCTTGGAGGCTGGCAAATGTTGATGACAACGTCCATGGATGTGAGGTACATATGGCTGGTGCCGATGGACAATGCCCTGAGATGTTAGTGCCAATTTCCAACAAAAATGCAATTTTGAACAAGTGGCAAGTTGTATCTGCCAGGTACCTGCTTTGGTTTCTTTGCATTTTCCTGATATTGAACTTGTTTGGAAAAATGGGATGCTGAATATTAACGAGGTGAATTGTGTGGTTAACAAGGTATTTAACAAGCAATAGTGTCAGTTGTCAAGTTACCGCTGTCTGGTAAGAATCTCACCACGCTACTTGTTCAAAGCATAAAAGGTAGACCAAGGTGGGCCTCACTGCATTTGCTGCCTGATTCTTCCACACATCTTGTCATGACCTACATCACTGTGATCCTTGTAAGATCCAATGACATCCTTTTTGCTTACAATGACAAAATGGAACTTACTTTCATTAAAGTGTGTTTGATTCCAAAAAAAAGCAAAATTTCTGTACAGTACGACAGCTCTGAGAGTTCTTTGCGACCTATTTGCTATTAAAACCAGACAAGTGGCACATTGTTAATTTCTGAACCAGTTGAATGCTGATTTGAATAAATCTTAGTTTGGGCGATAGTTACCTGGGGATCTGTTGCTATGACTGGCTAGCTGACCACCTTGCCACATTCAAGAAAGGTTTTCTATGGTTAGCATTGCTGTTTCACAGTGCCAGGGTGGCTGGCTGAATGGAATTTGCACGTTCTCCCTGTGTCTGTATGAGTTCCTTCGGGTGCTTTGATTTCCTCCCACAGTCAAAAGATGTGCAGGTTAGATTGGCCATGGGGAAGGCAAGATTACAGGGTTGGGAGAGAGTCTGGGTAGGATTTTTGTACAACCTCTACCATCAGGGAGAAGGTATGGAAGCCTGAACACGTGCACCAGCCGGTTTTGTAACAGTTTCTACCTTACTGTTGTTAGAATATTGAACGGACATACAAACTCTTAACATTCAACTGTATCTGTGTTTTTGTTTTTGTCGCTGTTTACCTATTATTTACTATCTATGTTATTTAACTATGTGATCTGCCTGTATTGCTCACAAGACAGCTTTTCAATGTGCCTTGGTACATGTGACAATAAATTCAATTCAATTCAATTTATGTTCTTTGGAGCATTGGCATGGACTCAATGGGCTGAATGGCCTGTCTTCACACTGTAGGGATTCTCTGATCCTTAAGCCATACAAGTACCAAGTTTATCATCAGAAGAGTGAATTTAGCATTGGCATCTAGGTAAGGTCCTTATTGACTACCTCATTATCAACATCCTCTGGGTTGCCATTACTGGAAACTGAAGTGAGCTAGCCATAAGTATATTGAGGCTACAAGAGTAAGTCAATGGTGAGGACTTTTGAAGTGCATAACTTGCCTAGTGTCTTCCCAAGCCTGTTTACCATCAACAATGTATATGTCAGGAATGCGATGGAACACTCCCTACTTGCCTGGGTGAGTGCAGCTCTAACATTGTTCAAGGAGCTTGGCATCCTCCAGGGCAAGCAGTTGAGGTTAATCAGACTGGTCCCCAATCCAATGCCCTTCACCATGTGTAGCATCTACAAAATGCACAGCACTCAATCACCAAGGCTTCTCCGACAGCATCTTCCAGACTTGTGACCTGTTCCACTTAGGAGGATAAAGACAGCAGGTACATGGGAACATAACAACTTAGAAGTTCCTGTCCAAGGTGCACACCATCCTGACTTGAATGTATGTCACACTACTTCTGTCACTGGGTCACAATCCTGGAACTCCATTGTCATGGTATCATGGTTCCGAACCCAGACAAGGAGTGCAGCAATTCAAGAAGGATGCTCATCATCACCTTTTTGAAGTGCAGTTAGGGATGGGGAATAATTCCAAATTAATGAATTCCAAATCTCATGAATAAATAAGAAATTAATACTTGGTCTCTGGCATTATAGGGCTCACTTCAAGAGAATAATGTGCATTGGTGCTTCCTTCCTGCTCTGAAGTTGAAGCTACAAATGTATCCCTCATTGCCCCAATGCTCATTCCCAAGCCCTGCATTATTAGTACTACAGCCAGAATCTGAACTGTCTTTATAAATGATTAAATTACAAGCCAAAGTTACAATTTTGAAATTTATAAGATTATGTTTTGGGACACTCCAGATTTGGAGTAAATGAAAAGGCTTATGTGCTCAGTTTTGAAGTCCGTCCAACAGTTACTTTGGATGGTTTGATTGTTAGAGGTCATTGAAACACATTAGTGTTTTACTGAAAAGGTGCAAGCTATTTATGCTCGGATATTATGGTAGGCATCTATTCCTTGACAATGGTAGACTGAGTTTTCCAGAATTGCAAGATGACATTGGTTGTGTGCAGTTATGCTATCTGGGTGTTTTTAGGATGTGAAGAGAAGTGAGGTTGAGTATAGCTGTTTACAATTTCTACCTTGATACAAAGTGTTTCATGTCGCTGTGGAAGAGGGCAGATTAAGCCAATTTTGAGATCGGCTTACAAGCTTCCCTACAATAATACAGACAAAAAGTGGTTCCACGTGGTTGGAGAGAGAAAAGACCACTTGGCTTTGTGAGCTACCACAACTGAAGTAAGAGGCAGATTGCATTACTTTGAAACACATCCTGCAGCCATCAAGGGATTCTGAAAGATTGGTCCTGCATGGCCAGTGGGAAGAAGAATGATCAGAACAGGCATTAATGTTCATGTTTAATTTAACAGTTTCTCAAAGTTGAGGAAATTGTGTGGAGTCATCATTCAAAGTTACTGATTGATGAAACAGGTGGATAGGCATTGGATTAAGGATTGTAATTCAATGGAAAATAAATTATGTTATAGGTATAAAAGTAGCACGTGCCTTTTTGTAGTTTAAAGTATGTTATCTGCACAATTAAAATAGCATTTCCTCAGTAGACTTGGACCATATCCAGACCTAAGCTGATGAATTCAAGTAATATTTGTGCCACAAGTGTCAGGCAGTGCTTATCTCTAACAAGAGGACCTAACCATTGCCCCTTGAATTTCAGTGGCATTACCATTGCTCAATCCTCCGCTATTAACATCCTGAGGGCTACCATTGGTTCAAATCTGAACTGGAAAGACATGTAAATATCATAGTGACAAAAGCAGGTCAAAGGCTAGGAAATCTGCAGTGAATAACTTGCCTTTGTTTCCCCAGTGGCTGACCAACATGTACATGGCGCATATCAGTAGTGTATGAGAACACTGACCACTTGTCTGGATGGATGCAGCTCTAACACCACTCAAGCTCAACACAATCCAGGACAAGCCTTCATGGGGTGATAATGGGAATCATTGTTGTAATGTTAGAAATGGGGCAGCCAACTGGCTGTCATGAAGAGCATGTGATCAAGACCAGATTTATTTTAAAGTGTGTTGATGAAAGGATAAACGTGTGGCTATCTTTCCTGCTCTTCTTTGAGTAATGGCATGAAACCTTGTACTTTCACCCAAGAGGGCAGATGGTGCCTCAGTTTTATGTCTCATTCAAAACATAATTCTTCTGTGACAGCTCAACATTTCCTCTGTACTGCTTTTTAGTGTCAGCCTAGATTTTTGTGCTGATTTTTGGGATTCTGGAATGGGACTCAAATTACTAGAGTTCTACCATTTGAACCATGGCTAAACTAAAGGATACCATTGTTATTCAGAGTTATTGTATTCATTGTTGGACATGTTTAGTTTCATCAATCTTCAATTAGCTGGAGATGATTTAGCTTATCAGAAACTGAAGGAGAGTGATTGTGTTTTGGGGTATGAGGAGAAATAAAGTGCTTCACTTTTTTTTATTCACTTAAGTTTCAAAACACAGCATAATAATGCATTATATATCACAATTTTGTTTTTGGAAAAAAATGATTGTTCTCACGAGATGGTGTGCCCTGGAAGTGTGGTTGGTTGTCTTTACTATTGTTCCTCTATGAGGCACCCATGACCATGAGAGGTAACCAAAGATAAACTGTCACAAACATCTGAGAATTTTGGATTTGATACATCTGTAACAGATGGTTTATGGTTCAGTAACATTGGAATTATTTAACTGTAGAAATTAGATTGTCTTTCTTTCCTCAATTTTTTTCTAACATGAAAATGTTCAGTGAAAGTTTAAAGTAAGAGGTGACTTGATTGAAACATGCAAGATCCTGAAATATCTTACAGGGTAGTTGGAGAGGGAAATGTTGTTCTTATGGAAGAATTGAGAACAGGGGACTACAGTTTAGAAATCAGAAGTTGCCCTTAAAAGTTTTTCTCTGTAGATTTTAACTCTTTGAAACTTTGTTTCTGAAAAGATGGTGATATACCTATTTCCACGATTATGGGGCCTTAATTGGTTAGCTACCATCTCAGTAGCAGGATTTCTCTTGATGCATTATCAGTTCATGAGGAAATGTTTATCCTATCCTTTTATAAGCAATGACATTTCTGTTAGTATATTGAAACTATTTTTTATATACAGTAGAGAAAGGTGTGAACATAAAACTAGTGTAAGCTTCTAAAACAGTGCTGTTTTTCCAGGTGCATCAGTCAGAGGGAAAGGGGTGCTGGGTGGGTTAGTCTTCGGAGGGTCGGTGTGGACTGGTTGAGCCGAAGGGCCTGTTTCCACACTGTAGGGAATCTAATCTAATCATAACCTGTATATCATGAATGCTTTATTATTAAGCTCTTGATTCCAACTAACTTTTTTTTAAAAACAGGATAACAATTTCATGACAGGTATATGCAATCTAAAACTTACTTTGGAGAAAAGCAATCAAATTTCACCATTTTAAAATTTTGTTCGTGTACAAACCCTGACAATTGCCTCTAACTCTCAAATGCAAAACAATGCATACATGGGCTTGAAGCTCCACACCATACAGCTTTCACAAGTCTGCTCAAATTTTTAAGGCAGGACGTCACAATAAATACTGACATCTGAACAGCATCTTAGTGAAACAGTTGGTATCTATGACATGAATAACTTCTGCACAAAAGTTATTATGAATTCCTACTCTGTCCATTGGATTACATTGTACCCACAATCATTCTGGAGCTGATTAAAAATAAATTAAAATATTTAAATCATTAAATTTGTTAGTTATTTTGTCAGTAAACACATAAAAGTGAAAATGAAAAAGCACAAGCAAGCCCAAACACACAAATCGAGTAAGCATGCATATTAGCAGGTGGAAGACAAGAAATACAAGTCTTACCACCAACAAATGTTGATTTAAGTTTTCAAACAAAAATTGAAACTTTATTGCTGGAACAGCACAGCAGGTCAGGCAGCATCCAGGGAACAGGAGATTCGACGTTTCGGGCACAGGCCCTTCTTCAGGAATCAGATTCCTGAAGAAGATTCCTGAAGAAGGGCCTGTGCCCGAAACGTCGAATCTCCTGTTCCCTGGATGCTGCCTGACCTGCTGTGCTGTTCCAGCAATAAAGTTTCAACTTTGATCTCCAGCATCTGCAGACCTCACTTTCTCTTCAAACAAAAACTGTTGAATTTTGTAGTAAGTCAATTTTGTCAACGGTTAGGGAACAGTTAGACCTGTGACAGAGATTCAAATTTCAGAACTTTAACTCCTCCAATCTTTCCCTACAGCCAGAATAGAATATATCAAGCATTTTTCTTTGATCTCAACCACTTCCTTTGTCCTAACTCCTATTAACTCCACAAAATTTTCTGGCAGTCGAGATATCCATCAATGCTACATTCTTGAATTTATTCACTTCATTTACCTGCCCAAAAAACCTCTCACAAATAACCATATTGCATCACCACACCATCATGCTACCCAAATCCATTCCCTTCCAACTGCATCTGTGCTATTCCATACTATCCGTCCTGATTATTTATAATTACAAGACCTCAAATAATACTTACTCAGTACTCCCCACAACCAGTCCTAACTACTCCTTTCTCCATCAATTTTCAGTCAATGAACTCCAGTAGAATTAAATTTATTTATAGGATATGGGAACCACTGACAAGACCAGCAAAGATTACTTAACACCAACTGTCGTTGAGAAGAGGGTTGCAAACTCCTTTTTTGAACTATTCCAGTTGACAGAGTGTAGTTAATAGGGAGGGAATTCTAAGGTTTTTGACCCAGATACAGTAAAAAAATAGTAATATAGTTCCAACCAGCATGTGGTGATGTTCCTGTGCATTTGTTGCCATAGTCCTTTCAAGTGGCTGAGGTTGCAGTATGAAGGTGTTATCGAAGCACACTTGATTGCTGCAAAGCATTTTGCATATGGTACACACCATTACTACAATGTGACAGAGGTGAACAGAAAGATAAGATGATGTATAAGGTGCAAAATCAAGCGAGCTGCTTTGTCCTGGATAGTATCAAGCTTCTTGAATGTTGATGGTGCTGCATTTACAAAACAACTCTATGTAATCCAACATGCTCCTATATTACTTACTGTTGATTATGGACAAATATAGGGGAGTCAAGAGGCAAGTTATTTGCTGCAGAATCCCCATCTTCCCAATTTGAGTTCTCTCAGAATTTGAGTGCTTGTCTAGTTAGGATATTGATACTGTAAGAATCAGCATCGTTAAATGTTGCTGAATATCATTGGAGAAGATTAGTTTCTATCACATGAATCCGGCAAGCTTATATGGGACACATGACTCGTCATTCATCAGCCCAAGGTTGACTGCAGCATATGAAGGATTGTTTCCTTATGTGAAGGGCTGCTAACTAAACTGAACAGTGTGCAACCATCAGTGAACCTCACACTCTGACCCAAGATTTTAAAATAGTGAAATTTAATTGCTTTCCTCCAAAGTAAATTTTAGATTGCATATACCTGTAATGAAATTGTTATCCTGTTTTTTAAAAAAAACGTTAGTTGGAATCAAGAGCTTAATAATAAAGCATTCTTGATAAACACGTTATGATTAGATTAGATTCCCTACAGTGTGGAAACAGGCCCTTCGGATCACCCAGTCCACACCGACCCTCCGAAGACTAACCCACCCAGCACCCCTTACCCTCGAACTGATGCACCTAATACTATGGGCAATTTAGCATGGCCAGTTCACCTGACCTGCACATCTTTGGACTGTGGGAGGAAACCGAAGCACCCGGAGGAAACCCACACAGACACTGGGAGAATGTGCAAACTCCACACACAGTCGCCCGAGGCTGGAATCAAACCTGGGACCCTGGTGCTGTGAGGCAGTGGTGCTAACCACTGAGCCACCATGCCGCCCCATTATTCTACTATAATGCATGTTTCATTAATGCAAGTTCACTATAATGCAATTGACGAATTGGGGATGCTGTTTCTATGGCGTGAACTCTTAAAGTTTGTGTTGGTTATAACTCGATTCTGGCCCCATTAGTTCAAATGGTGCTGCTATTACGTGATATTCTTATGACAAGGAATTGCAAGAGAATGGAGCTACTATGTCATAGCAGAATTTACTATACGGAATTTTTTTTTGGAGTTGAGAGTTCCAGTTCTTGCGGTATATTGACCACCCAGAAAGGCCAATTGTGTATCCATATTTTGCTATTAGCTACTTTATAGATGTCAGTTATCGATATTTTTCATGCAGGGCCTCCTTTTATCAAGTGCTGTTCATATTGATGCTGATGCGATTCTGCTCTTTTAATTGCACCAACACTTTTTGTCTGAGTTCTTCCAACATGTTCCAGAAGCACATTTATTAGTGTGCATTTAAGGAGCCTGTACATGTCCAAACCGTCATGAATGCTTTACTTTCTCAGCATTGAAAGTAAGATGCAATTGAATATAATTTCAGAAAATAGATTAACATTTTTCATATGATTTCACTTTGAGGAATTTCTTGTTGCCATCAGTAATAATCTCTAAACAATGTTGTTTTATCATGGCTTCTGTTTGGAGAATTGTTTTTGAAAAATTGACTTGTTGAGACATATATTGTGACACATGTCTGGGATTGTACCCAAAAGTAGGGACTCACCACCTATACCACAACAGCCATTTGTAAACATCTTGTAATTTTCCTGTTATATTGATCTTATTCAATACTATGCAATAATTGTCAAATTACTGTTCAAGATTTGTTAATATTTTCACAAATATTAGTTTGCCAGATTCACTGGAATACAATGCATCAAGTTTAGACAATTATTTGAAAACACGCTCTCACACTTTTGTTACCTATTTGTCAATGCCATAAGTAGCTAGAGATGTGATATTTGCACTGCATACATTTTGTGTGATCACCCAAGTTTGTTTCATTTCTATTTTTTGTTTTCATTTCTCAGAAAGGTAGCACAAAAATGTTGCACTCTTAACTCTGGCATCATCAATTACTGTCACGCAGGTGTAATAAGCAGAAAGGTTTGTGAAGAGAAGGAGCTAAAAAGTGAAAATTAAGTGAATGACAAAAAAAATCACAAAATTGACAGTTTTGAGAGAGCAATACATATGTTGCTATGTTTTGCCATGTATGTATGTTTCGAAGGATATTCAGAAGGACTGTTTTTAGTTGTAGCATGATAAACCTTTTAAAGGAAAAAGATGTTGTGAAGAGTTGCTTTCCAAAGCCCACAAAACAAAGCAGTAATATAGTATAGAAACTGAAATACAGCCTGAAGCTTCCTGATTACAATTGGGCTTCTTAAGTTGTTTATCTTTTGAGGTAACACCAGGATTGCTATTGTGGGGGAAAAAAAACAAAGATGTCATTGCTAGAAAGTATCCTTGTTAGCCCCATCAGCTACTGGGAATGGGCCAGAAGGCTCAGCACCATCTATGTTCATCATTGTGGGGTGGTGGTACTCGTGGGTACATGTTTGAATGTTAAGATTGATCAAACAAGTGAATTTTGAATGAATTGCTGGTTTAGGATTTCATCCCTTGTGTTTACTCTCCATCTCTGTTACTTTTGAAGGATGCTACACCTTTTTTGTTTATTAATTTGCATGTGGTACAGTGATCCTAGGCGGGCTTTGCAGTGGACTCCACTTCAGTATGAGTGTCCTCCTTGTGCTTCCCTTGCTGTGAGAGTATAGTCCAGACGCAAACTTCCCTTTAGTAAGAGTGTGTTCAGTATTCTGGTTACACGACCAGCCTGATTTATTTGTGCCTGTTTTAATATGGTGTTGATGCTTGGTGTGCTAGCTTTCATAAGCACCTTGTTGTCTTGTATTTTGTCCTGCCATCTGATTTTCAGAAGTTTATAAAAGCAGCTTGTGTGAAACCACTTAGTGCAATGTCTCGACTGGTATGTGCTTTTGGAAAAGGTTAGTGAATGCACTGCTCCATTGTTTACAATTGGACAGCTCCAGCAGAAGCACCAAGAACAGAACATATACCTCTAAAGTTGTTGATCTGACACAAACAAATGTCAGGGGCTTTGTGATGTAATAGAGACATCTATCCTGAAATAAGTTACAATGGTTCAGTAGTTTGAAAGTTTGCATGGCCTAGATGGTGCTGAGTCTTCTGGCCCATTCCCAGTACCTGATGGGGTTAACAAGGCTACTTTCCAGCAATGACCTTCTTTGTTTTTTTTCTCCCCACTATGTTCTATGATTCCACCCACGATGGCAATCCTGGTATTGCAATCAAATATTGCATGCCTGAGAAGCTGCGATGATTCCAGGAAAAGACTGAGGTCTCGAGGAATACACTTTACGGTTTTGTTTGCTGATGACTGTGACCCAGTCGCCAGTTCAGAGCCAAACATCCAAAATAGCATGCACCTAATCTCAAATGTGTTTGATAATTACCGCCCTGTGATCACCACAATGAAAATTGAAACAGTGCACAGCCTGTTTCGTTAATCTATCAGTAATGGATAAGTTTGCTAACCTCTACAGCAGGCGCACTCAAACTGTTTTTATGCATGTAATGAGTGCAAGAATTGCCAAATTTAAGTTTGGAAGTTCTCAGATATCAATATCAGAATTAATAGAAGCAAGTCAGTCTATGAAAGATTCAAAGACATAACATTTAGCCATAGTCATAGAGTCATAGAGATGTACAGCATGGAAACAGACCCTTCGGCCCAACCTGTCCATGCCGACCAGATATCCTAACCCAATCTAGTCCCACCTGCCAGCACCCAGCCCATATTCCCTCCAAACCCTTCCTATTCATATACCCATTCAAATGCCTCTTAAATGTTGCAATTATACCAGCCTCCATCACTCCCTCTGGCAGTTCATTCCATACCTGTACCACCCTCTCCGTGAAAAAGTTGCCCCTTAGGTCTCTTTTATATCTTTCTCCTCTCACCCTAAACCTATGCCCTCTAGTTCTGGACTCCCCAAACCCAGGGAAAAGATTTTGTCTATTTACCCTATCCATGCCCCTCATAATTTTGTAAACCTCTATAAGGTCACCTCTCAGCCTCCGACGCTCCAGGGAAAACAGCCCCAGCCTGTTCAGCCTCTCCCTATAGCTCAAGTACTCCAACCCTGGCAACATCCTTGTCAATCTCCCCTGAACCCTTTCAAGTTTCACAACATCTTTCCGATGGGAAGAAGACTAGAATTGCATGCAATATTCCAACAGTGGCCTAACCAGTGTCCTGGACAGCCGCAACATGACCTCCCAACTCCTGTACTCAATACTCTGACCAATAAAAGAAAGCATACTAAATGCCTTCTTCACTATCCTATCTACCTGTGACTCCACTTTCAAGGAGTTATGAACCTGAACTCCACGGTATCTTTGTTCAGCAACACTCCCTAGGACCTTACAATTGAGTGTATAAGTCCTGCCAAGATTTGCTTTCCCAAAATGCAGCACCTCGCATTTATCTGAATTAAACTCCATCTGCCACTTCTCAGCGCATTGGCCCATCTGGTCAAGATCCCGCTGCAATCTGAGGTAACCCTCTTCGCTGCCCACTACACCTCCAATTTTGGTATCATCTGCAAACTTACTAACTGTATCTCTTATGCCCGCATCCAAATCATTTATGTAAATGACAAAAAGTAGAGAACCCAGCACCGATCCTTGTGGCACTCCACTGTCACAGGTCTCCAGTCTGAAAAACAACCCTCCATCACCACCCTCTGTCTTCTATCTTTGAGCCAGTTCTGTATCCAAATGGCTAGTTCTCCCTGTATTCCATGAGACCTAACCTTGCTGATCAGTCTCCCATGGGGGACCTTGTCGAGCACCTTACTGAAGTCCATATAGATCACCTCTACCGCTCTGTCCTCATCAATCCTATTTGTTACTTCAAAAATTTTATTCGGTTATTTCGTTTAAAAATATTGTCAAACACAATGAAGAGTGCAGGAGAAAATATCAAAAATAGCACCAGGCATAATTTAAAAATGTACAACCTGGTGAAGCTACAAGGTTAGATGTATGTAGAAGCAGTATGTAATCTACGAACTAGGTAATTCCACAACCAGTGGATCACATTGACTCAGTCATTCCTGACATGTCAAGTTATATTGTTAATTAAACAACTAACTAGAGAAGAATGAGCTATGAACAAATCCATTATCAACTATAGGGAAGCCCAATACGAGTGCAGTAGATAAGGCTAAAGCATTTGCATCCATCTCAGCCAGAAATGCGAAGTAGATGACACATCTCAGCCTCTTTCTGAAGGTCCCACCACTGCAGTTGCCAATTTGCATCCAATTTGATTCATATCATGTGATATCAAGAAATGTCTGCATACAGCAGCAAAGCTTCTAGACTTTGACAATGTGCTGATCATGTTGAAGTTCGCACTACAGAACTAGCTGCACTCCTAGCCAAGCTGTTCAAAATGTGAACATTTGCTTAATATTTCCTTTCCGTAAAGAGCAGGACAAATTCAACCTGCCTATTTACCACCTCATCAGTTTACCCTCAATCATCAGTAAAGTGTTAGAATGTGCATGGCAGTACAATTAAACAGTACATAGACAGCAATAACGTGCTCACCAGTGTACAGTGTTATTTCTATCAAGACTATTTGATTCCAAATCTCCATTAGAGCCTTGATCTAAACATAGGTAAAAGAAAAATTGGAATTTCCTGGGTGTAAATGGAAGTGACTGCCCTTGACATCAAGGTAACATTTAGCTGGATGTGCCATCAAGGAGCGCTAGTAAAACTGGAATTGGGAGAAACTTCTCTGCTTTTTGCAGTCAAAAACAGAGCAAGATGGTTTGTGGATATTGGAGGTAAATCATTTCAGCTGCAGAAATCTCTGCAGGAGTTACTCTGGGGATACATTTTCTTCTCAGCTTGTCAGGAATAGTTATGATGCACCTTGGGAGTATGTGAGACTTGAACATGGTCCAGGTAGCTCAGTGGTGAGGACACTATCATTGTGCCACAAGACCATAGCTGCTTAGGGTAGTGACCTAGGTCCAGTGACCTTCAGCTTCTTCATCAATGATAACCTCTGACCTTTATGATGAGGGAAAGTTGGGGATGTTTGTTGATAATTGCACAATATTCAGCACCAACTACGATTCCTCAGATACTGAAGTAGGTTGTGCTTGTACCAAGACCTGGACAATATTCAGGTGTGGGCTGATAAATTGATAAATAACACTCATGCCACACAAGTGGCAGGTGTAAATCTTTAAAAGACTAAATAAAGTTATCCTAGTTTAAATATTTAATTTATCATTAATTCCAAAATAGCTCTAATTGTTTTTGTTTGGACAAGCTTTAACTATAAGAAAAATGCAGCTTTTGAATTGTAACTAAAGATAAGGTTTTGTTAGCAAAAGCTGCATTTAATAATAAACAGCTTCATATTATCAGAAATTAGAAGTGGAATTCCCTTAGGTTCTTTTGTTGACAATTTTCTAGAATTCTGTCTCTCGGTCTTTCAGTGTTTGATTCACAAATGTCTGTCTTTTGGAACCTCTTTCAACCTCTGAATTGATAAGACCTAACAATTGGTTCAACTTCATAGTTAAATTATTTCATTGGTTATAGCCACCTGGAGAATAATGGAACTATATACAATATTTCTTTCTTCTGATTTGTACAAGTCTCCATTCATTACCACCACATTATACAACACAATACAGCATAGGAGCAGGCCCTTCAGCTCACCAAGCCTGCACTGATTCCTATTCCTTATTTAGACCCACTACTTGTCCATATGTGGTTTGTATCCAGTTCTCCTCCCGTTCATGGGTCTATCAAGGTACGTCTTAAATGTTGCAAAGGCGCTTGCTTCCACCATTTCCACTGGCAGTTTATTCTAGACACCCACCAGCCACCTGATGAAAGGCTTGTGCCCGAAATGTTGATTCTCCTGCTCCTCGGATGCTGCCTGACTTCCTGTGCTTTTCTAGCATCACCATTTTCAACTCTGATGGAGGCAAGCATGCTGCATGTCTTTTTGACTGCCGTATCCACCTATATTTCAAGGATTTGTGGACCTGTAAGCCCAGACCACTCTGTATATCAATGCTATTAGGATGGGTACGTTCCAACTAGCACAACAGTATCTGATTGCATTTTCTTTCCCACATACAGAAGCTTACAGTAACTAATTAATGCTTTTAAAATAAGCTTGAAGACTTTTGAACATTACCCAGCCCCATTAATAAAGTTACTTTACTAATTGCTGCATATTCAGTTACAACTTATTTGAAGCACACTGTTTCTGGCAGTTTACTAGTCACACAGTAATCCTTGATTAATACGTGTGAATGGTTTATGAAGTTCAGAATATAAAATTACTTTTTAGCCTTCTGTTCATACAAAACATCACTTTTACCATGTTAGCCACAACAGTAAGTGTATGAATACATCAAAAGCAATCAAGCAACATTAAAATTATGCCTGTGTAAATTATGCAGGGAAAAATAAATTTATTTCAAGAGAATCTGTACATCTTCCCTTATTGTTAAACATTGATAATAATGCTTCAAAAGAAACACTGATTCTTGTATCATTAACATTCTAGAGGTACTTGATGACCAGAACCTTAGCTGGACCAGCCATATAAGTATTGGGACTGCAAGAGCAGATTAGAGTCTGAAAGTTTAGTGGTCCACAACTTATGTTATCAAAGCCTGTCCACCATCTACAAAGCACAAGCTTGATGAGGGCTTTTATAATATTTATATTTCAATGAAAATCCTTATTGTAGTAGATGTACTTATTCGTTCAACTGATGTGAGCACCACTGGCAAGACCAGTAATTGCTGTCCATAGAACATAGAAAAGTACAGAACAGAACAGGCCCTTTGACCCACTATATTGTGCCGAGGATTATTCCTAATGTCAAATAACCTAACCTATGCACCCCTCAATTCACTGCTGTCCATGTGCATGTCCAGTAGTAGCTTAAATGTCCCTAATGACTCTGCTTCCACCACCATCGCTGGAAATGTAATCCATGCATTCTCAACTCTGTGTAAAAGACCTACCTCTGACATCTCCTATACCTTCCTCCTAACACCTTAAAACATGATCCCTCATGCCAGTCAAGCCTGTCCTGGGGAAAGGTCTCTGGCTATCGACTGTATCCATGCCTGTTTTAAAAAATTCTCAAGGTCAGGTTCGTAGGAGAGTAGTCTGACACAGAACAAATGACCAAGAGGCGAGTCTGCTAGAATATGAGCATTTTATTCCCCGCAGCGTCGCCACAACCAGGTCTCATACTTACAACGGGTCTGGCTTATACTCACTCTACATGTTACCGGAACTGGGAGCCGTCAGTTCTCGTAGAGCGGTTGCCAACAACCCACGCTCGGCGGTTAAACGCAACCCCGGAGCAGACTCACCGAACTGGAGACTTTTCCAGCTGATATACTCTTTTCCAGATATAAACATTCATGTGAACAGCAGAGCAAGGCTAAAAAACACATTCCATTCTGGTTACATACAGATAAGAAGATTCACACGGGGAGGTGTGTAATAAGATTCACACGGGACTAAGCAACACCTCCATTCCGGTTAGATTCACACATGTATTGGGACATAATTTTACACCACAATGCCCCTCATTACCTTGTATACCTTGATCAGGTCACCTCTCTTCCTCCTCTCCAGGGAGAAAAGTCCGAGCTTAGTCAACCTCTGTTCGTAGGACAAGCCCTCCAGCCCAGACGGCATCCTGGTAAGCCGCCTTTGCACCTTCTCCAAAGCCTATCTTTCCTATAATAGGGCAACCAGAACTGGACACGGTATTCCAAGTGTGGTCTCACCAGGGTTTTGGAGAGCTGCAGAAAAACCTCGCAGCTCTTAAACTCGATTCCCCTGTTAATGAAAGCCATAACACCATATGCTTTCTTAACAATCCTATCCACTTGGTTGGCAAATTTGAGGGATCTATGCACTTGAATGCCAAGATCCTGTTGTTGCTCCACACTGCCAAGAATCCTGTCTTGAACCTGTATTCAACATTCAAGTTCAACGTTCCAAAATGCATCACTTCACATTTATCCAGTTTGAACTCTATCTGCCATTTCTCAGCCCAGCTCTGCATCCTGTCTATTTCACACTGCAACCTGCAATAGTCCTCGATACTATAAACGGTACCTCCAACCTTTTGTATTATCAGCAAATTTACTAACCCACTCCTCAACCTCATCATCCCAGTAATCTGTAAAAACTACAACGAGCAGAGGCCGAAGAACCGAGCCCTGCCGGACAGCACTTGCCACTGACCTCCAGGCAGAATACTTTCCATCTATGACCACTCTCTGCCTCTGTCAGCCAACCAATGCTTAATCCAATCAGCGAAATCTCCCTATACCCCATACCTCCTAACTTTATGAATGAGCCTACCTCAGGGAATCTTATCAGATGCCTTGCTGAAGTCCATACACACCAAATCCACTGCTTGACCTTTGACCTGTCTCGTCACCTCCTCAACGAACTCAATAAGATTTGTGAGGCATGACCTGCCCCTCGCAAAGCCATGCTGACTGTCTTTAATCACGTTATGCTTTTCCAAATACACTCATCCTGTTCCCTCAGAATTCTTTCCAAAACCTTTCAGACCACAAACTGTTCTGTAATTGCCAGGGATTTCCCTATTACCCTTCTTGAAAAGAGGAACAACATTTGCCTCCCTCCAGTCCTCCAGTACGACTCCCGTGGAGAGTGAGAAAGCAAAGATCTTCGCAACCAACTTTGCAACCTCCTTTCTCACTTCCCAGAGCAAACAAGGATAAATCTGGTCTGGCCCTGGGGACTTATCAATCTTAATGATGGTCAAAATTTCCAGCACATCAACTTCATCAATCTTGATCTGTTCAAGCTTGTTTCCCAGCACCTCAAAGTTTTCATTCACAACCAGGTCCCTTTTCGAAGTGAAACTCAAAGCAAAAACTCAGTTTAGGGCTTCTCCTATCTGCTCAGATTCCATGCACAAGTTCCCTATGTTACTATCGATGACCGGCCCTACCTTCTCCCTGATCTCGCCCCTATGAGTAAAATACCTTTGCGTTCTCCCTAATCCTTCCCGCCAAGCCTTTTTTGTACCCCCTCCAGGCTCTTCTCAGTCCATTTCTGAATTCCTTTCTAGCAAGTCTGTTATCCTGTAAAGCTGTGGTGGACCCTTGCTTCTTCCACCTTACATAAGCTGCCTTCTTCCTTTTGATGAGAAGCTCCTCTGTTCTTGTCATCCAAGCCGCCTCTTGTCTGTCTTAGAGGAACAAATTTGTGCATCACTCGCAACAACTGCACCTTAAACTGTCTCCACATGTCTGTTGTACCCTTTCTGTGGAACAATTGCTCCCAGTTTATACTTCGCAACTCCTGTCATAATTTCCTTTTCCTCAATTAAATATCTTCCCATGGTAACTGCTCCTTTCCCTCTCCATGGCTACAATAAATGCGAGGCAGTTGTGGTCACTGTCACCAAAATGTTCTCCCACAGTGAGGTTTTACACCTGTCCTGACTCATTGCTGAGCACCAAATCCAAAATGGCCTCTCCACTCGTCGGCCTGTCTGCATAATCTCTGCCCATCTCTAATCGTGTTTGAATTGAGTGGCTCGCTAAACAATTTCAGTTACATGAGCCAACCACATTGTGAGTCTGGAGTCTTATGTACGTCAAAATGGGTATTGGTGACAAATTTCTTTCCCTAAAGAACAGTAGTGAACTACATAGGTTTTCATGACAATTGATGATAAATGTCATGGTCAGTCATCATTCATGAGACAGGCTTATATTCCAGATTGAGAAATTGAATTTAAATTTGACCAGCTGAAGTGGCAGGACTTGAATGCATCCTAAAATGCATTAGCATAGGCCTCTGCATCACTAGCCCAGTCAGGGTCCTGGATGAAAAAGATTGATATTGCTCAATGTTAGTTTTTAAAATTCTTATTCATGATGCCAAGTATGTTAAAGTTGGTTTATGGAAGTGAATTTTACAGAGATTGCACAAATAAGCCTAAGTAGGTCAATTACTGTTTTGCATTCTGCAGGATATGCATGTTGTTTTCCATTAACTTCAGAAGCACTATTTTTAGTTTTCGAAGGCTTAATATTTTACAGGTGACTAAAATATAGAATATTTTAATCATGTTTTTAACAATTATTATGTTCTAATACCCAAGTAAGAACAGATTGAGAATATGCTGTAAATTTCATGAGGAATGACATTTTTATGTTGAAAATAGATGCTGCACAGTATTGGGAGAATGATATGCAGAAAATGACCCATCTCTTTAATATGATCTACTTCTAACTGGCCTACTTAGGTACTTTGCCAGATCTATAATTAAATCAGCAGACCACGGAATATGGAGAATGTAGACTCTTCAATTTTCTAAAACCATGCTGTGCAAATGCTGCTGAAAGTTATATAACACAATTTAGTGAGTAAGTTTTGGTTTTAGAAGCAGAAATGATAATTTATGATTAGGTAATAGAACTAGCATAAAGCTCAACTCTGCTTTTCTGTTTGTGGTTATGTTTGATAGCAAATTATGGAATAATTGATCTCTTGAGAAGTCTTGATGGAAAAAGTATGCAACGTTAGGCATCTTAGTGGAGAGCAATACAAGTTAGAACAAGTAAAGAATATTAAAATGCTCGAAATGGCAGTGGGTTAGGCAGCACCCATGGCGAGAGAGCACGCTAATGCTTCGAGTCTAGATGATTCTTTGACAGAGTTGATGTGAAATGTGGAGGGGGCAGCATTTATGCATGGGGGGGGGGCGGATTGAGTGCTGGTGGAGAAAGGATGTTGATAGTGCAGATTGAGTGATTGTTCTGCCATTCTCACATTACAATAGTGTGTTTTATTGCCAGACTGGAAAGAACAAAGTGTCCCACTGGAATAGGAGGTGGGGAGAGAGGGCATGGTGGCAGAGAATGTAACAAGTGAGGCTCAAAGAGGGAATGAATGGGAGTGGGGTCATAATCTGAAGTTGTTTAACTCTATATTAAGTCCAGAAGATTGTAAAGTGCCTAGTCTGAAAATGAGATGTTCCTCCTGTTTGTGCTGTGATTCATTGGAGCATGGCAGCATGCCATGTACAGACAAGTCGGCATGCAAGCAGGGTGCTGTGTTAAAATGACTGGCTACGAGAAGATTGGAGTCAAGTAAAAAAGATACTCTGAGCATGCAACTGCACCACATCGCTTGCTCAGTGTTATTGACAATTATTAACTCTTCTTTCAGGTGTTTTCCAATCTGGTTGATGCTTTATAGCAGTATTATTTTAAAAATGTAACTATATATCTCACTGAGGAGTCTTTAGGACAACTCACATCCAACAAACTGCTTTAAAAACTCTGCTCACATTTTGACAGCTATGACAATCCATCACATTTTTAAACAACTTGCAACATTCCATCACTCAATGTTATCAGATCTTTGAAAAATTTTGGCATGTAGACCTGTGTCCTCATCAAAAAATGATCAGTTCTTCCTTGCATTGTACTATTTCAGTGTATCAAATTTTGTTGCAATCCATCCATTTTAATATGTATACTTTATTTGTCATTTTGTAAACAAATAGTGCTAAAACATTACCTCTGCCCTAATTAGTTAACAAAGTAGACTAAGATCAGAGGAGAAGTGTACTTTATCACCAGGTTTTTTATATAAGACAGTTTAGCTGGCTTAGAAATCATGCCTAATGAGTGAGAAATATTTAAATAATGCAATTTGGAAACAGGCAATTTGACTCAACCAATGCATGTTGATGATCCTTATGCATACAGTGATCCTAATTTCATTTACTCTGTTTCTATACCCATTTGTTTATTCTTTTAGTACAATAGATTAGATGCAAGTTAGATATTGTTAGAACATTATGCACAACAAACATGCAGACAGGTTTGGTGTCTCCAAGATTTTTGTACATTTACAAGAAGACTTCTTTACACAGAGGCTTATTTCAGGAATGTCTGCTCGTTCCCTTGTAATAAAAACAAGTGTACCAATTGCTTGCCACATCTTCATGTTAACTTAGTGCCTTAAGAACAAAACACCCAGGTCCCTTTGGACATGAACATGTTCAAATCTCTTACCACTTTGTTTTTCTAACAAATGGCTAGCTTTACATTTTTTTTTACCTGCCATGTGCCTGCCAATTCACTTAGGCTATCTAAATCCCCTTGCTGCCTTTTCATATCAACCTAACAATTCACATGGTCACCCAGTTTTGTGTCATCACAATTATTACATTTGGTTCCCATATCCAAATTATGGATATGAATTGTGAATAACTGGAGCTGAAGCAGTGACACTGGTCACACTGCCAAGCTGAGAATAATCAGTTGTTGCAACTTTCCACTTTGTCTGTTAATTAATTTTCAATTCATTCCAGTATTCCAACTGCTGTAATTGTTTATTAATATAGTGTGTGGGATCATCTTGAAAGCTTTCTGATACCTGTGATGCTCTCATAATTCATACTACAAGCTCATTCTTTTCAGATTTGCTTGATTGGTGAAAGGTTCTTAACAAATTGAAAAACTTTGAAATTGAAAAGTGGCTGTTTGTTTCTAAGAGTTTGTCTGCTCGGCAGTATGTTTTTATGAATTGGTGTTGGTGCTAGAAAGAGTTATTTTTCAATAAATGCTAAGATTGGATGCAATGTTAAAACTGCTGAAAAAAAGTCACATTGTGTCAAAGTTCACAAGAATACCAGTGCAGTGGGGAAAACTAACGCTGAATGTAGGAGAGGCATCTTAAGGCATTATCTTGAGAAATGAGCAGCAAATAGCAGTCATATTTTGTTGAGCTGAAACAGTCTCAGAGCATGTACTACTACTACTACTGTCTTCAACAAACAGGACATGTATATTACTACATGTAGCTTCTAATACATGTAAAAGTGCCACACTACAAGCCTGAAGCTATGTATATTAATATTAATGAGAAAAGTTTTGACAAATTAAGCAAAATATAATTATGGAAGAATTTAGAAATAGAAATAGCATTCCTGCAAACTTAAAAAACCTATCAAGGTGAACAACAAGTACTCAGGATCAGAAAGCAGCAGTTCTGACAGACGCTGCCAATGTATCACACAGACAGTTACAGGTGTGGAAGTAGACAGAAGAAGTAGGCACATGGAAATTGAAGGAATGGAGGAGGTGCTAATTTTGGAGAAGAAGCAGAAAGATACCAAAGTAAGGATGAAACTAAGAAGTGTTTTGAACAAGCTAACATGCTTTCATACCAAAGCCAATGGCTGGAATTTAGTTAGGACACTGATTGCAGTAGAAGTGTCAAAGGAACATTCAGTAAAGGAATGCTTTTTGGATTAATAGGATTATATTCTCTTCATGGTGTTTAAAAATCTTTAAATGTGTATTCAAAATAGTTTTGTTTCTACTATTTAATCTTAATTTCTTTTCTGGAATAGGCTTCTGTTTTATTGTTAAAACCAAACCTGCAACATTTTGTGCTTGTGGTTCAGTTCAGTTAGAGACTGTTAAAACTAAATAAATCATCTATCAAGCCAGTTTTAGTTCGGAATCAGTTTTGTCCACTCATAATATCAGTTGGGCTCATAATAATTGGCACATTAATTGATGTTGAAGAACCACTTACTTGTATTTTTAGCATTTTATTTCTTCACCTTTGTATTCCAATCCAGCTCAATGTAATATGGTGCAAATTACTTCCTATATTATCTGCATACAGAAACTCTTAGATTTTTCCTGAAAATTCAGACTAGCAGTATTCTGACAAAAGTAAAAATCACAATGCCAGGTTATTGTCCAATGGTTTTATTTGGAAACACTAGCTTTCAGAGTGTGTCTCCTTCATCAGGTGGAATAAACCTGTTGGACTATAACTTGGTATTCTGTGATTTTTACCAAATCTGACACAGGCACATCTGAGTCATATTCTGACAAAAGCAAGCTGGTCATGTATTTGTGCCTACTCGACTAGTGGTGCTCGCCATTTGGAAGAAACTGGTAGAGCAAGATTGTTTCCTCATTATGTATTTGCTGAATCTGCATACCAGTGAAAATCTGTCAAAAAATTATAAGATTAGTAAAATCAAAAATTTATAGCACTGACAAAGATCATACTACTCATCATACCCACACCAGCTTTTCATCTGGTTCCATTCGGCTCATTTGTGAAACATTTGATGTTGCTTTTAAAATATGCCTAAAGTAATGGTAGTGTGAAAAGCATATAATTTCCTCCTTTGTTCTTGCAATTACAGAGTATTTTCCTCATTGTGTGAAATTCATCAAACATTGGAAGCGGTGTTTGACTATTTATCTTTCAAATCTCCCCTTAACGTTCTATTTCATGACAAAGTTGTTTATCTGTCTCTTCGTTGATAAAGCATATGTCATTCTTGGAAGCATGTTCACTAGAATTATCAGAAATGGAATGCACTGACTTGCATCCAGCATTCTCAACTATGACCTAAAGAATGCATCTTTCCTTGCATGCATATTCATTCCCCATTTGCTGAATGCAAAGTGTCTGTCACTTTTGTAAATCTATGTATATCTGCACGTGGATCTCCCTTTTCTTCCACTCTTAAGTATATTGGTTATGCATTGTACAATGATTAATGCAAGCTCAGTTCTAGGTAGCCAATATTGAACTTTATTTAAAATTCCCCAACACAGAGCACAAGGGGAGTGCAATGTAGGTCAGATCTTGCAATATATTGCATTTCTTTCCCATTTGGTACAGGTAATTTTTTTCACAACATGGTAAATTAATATAACGTAGATTCCTAGAATAAAGTATGATGAAAAGTACAATACCAATGCTGGAAATTTAACAGGTTGGTTTGCATATTTAGTTTTACTGTAATCTGAACAGGACAAAATTTACCAGAATAATTTACATTTAAAAAAATTCAATAGCCCAAGTTTGTATTTAACTGAAATGTCATGTGACAAGAAGTACATACATATAAATTAAGAGCAGGAGTGTGCCAATCCTCCCCACACCCTGCTCTTTGTACACTCGAGTTAATGGTTAGGGCTCTGACATCAATTGATTTGACTTCATCAGAGACCCTGATTTACATTACTGTACCACTGGGATCTGCATTGCCGACAAAATTTCAGTTTCTGCTTGACTTATTTATTTGCTGGTTTCCACTTTGTTCTGTGGAAGGAATTTGAATTCTAGGAGGTTTCTTCTGCTCTCCGTTTGTCAGATTCCCTCTTGCAGACAAATGATCTACATGTTATTGAACCCCTCTCCGATTTTCACTGGAAATATGGAAGCACCTAAACTCTTTACACCTCCCACTGCCTCCAACCTAGTCAGCTCCCAACCCTAGATAGCCTGCTTCTGCCTCCTTCCCAAAATCCACAAACCAGACTGCTCCAGTCAGCCCATTATATCAGCCTGTTCCTGCCCCATTGAGCTCTTTGCCTTCTACCTTGATTCCAGACCCTGCCCACCTATATCTTTATTGACAATTTTCAGTTCTCTGGCCCGAACTGCCTCCTGTTCATCATAGATATCCAATCCCTATATACCTCCATTGCTCACCAGAATGTCTGAGAGCTCTTGGCTTCTCCCTCAAGCAGAGGCCTGAACAATCCCCATCCACCATCACTCTCCTCTGTCTGGCTGAACGTTCTCTCACTGAGCAATTTTTCCTTTAATTCAGCTCACTTCTGCCAAGTCAAAGGAGTGGCTGTGGGCACTCACATGGGTCTCAGTTATGCCTGCCTCTTGATGGAGTATGTGGAATGATCCAGTCTTAGACTAGTCCTCTCCCACAACTCTTGGTTTTGGTACATGAATGACTGCTTCACTGCCACTTTGTGCTCCTCCCAGGACCACAAAGACTTAATTTTCCCTCCAGTTTCCACCCCTGTATAACTTTGACATTGTTCATTGCCGACACTTCCCTCCCTTTCCTTGATCTCTCTGTCTCCATTTTGGGGAGTAAACTGTTCACTGCCACCACTACAAAGCCACTGACTCTCATAGTTAACCTCACTACAGCTCGACACACTCCACATCCTGCAAGGACTCCATCCTATTCTCCCAGATCCTTCACCTAGGTCGCATGTGTTTGGATGCTACCAGCTTCCAAAATTGTGCTGCTGATATTGCTTTCTGCTTCCATGACTGTGGTCTCCCACCCACTGAAGTTGGTAGGGCTGTCAATCGCATCCAACCTATCACACTCATACTTTCACTCTTGCCCCTTCCCATCGCTCACAACAGCATGATCGGGTGCCCCTTGTCCTTAATTTTTATCCCACCAGCCTCCACAGTCATAGGATCATTTTCTGCCATTTCAGACAATTCCAGCAGAATGCTACTACCAAGCCTATCTTCCCTTTGTTCCCCCATCGGCATTTCGCAGTGATCATTCCCTCTGGGAAGCCCTAGTCCATTCCATGACCACCAATGACACCCCTCCTCTCCACGGCACCTTCCCGTGTAACCACAGAAGGTGTAACACCTGTCTCTTCACCACCTCCTTATTCACCATCCAATTCTGAAAACAGTCTTTCCAGGTAAAGTCTGTACCTCCTCAAGTCCTGTGTATTGTATTTGCTTTACCCAATGTGGCCTACTCTACCTTGGAGAAACCAAATACAGACTGGATGACCGCTTTGCGGAACACCTCCAGTCTGTCGCGAACAGAACCCTGACCTTCTTGCAGTTATTTGTTTTAACACAGCATTTGGCTCGCCTGCCCACATGTCTGTTCTCGTCATGCTGCAGTGTTTCAGTGAATCACAGTGTAAACTGGAGGAACAACATCTCAACTTTTGGACTTAATGTTGAGTACAACACCTTTTAAGTTGTGAATCACCTCCATTTCTGCACTTTCTTTTATTTTGTTATCATGTCCTCCCCTCCCCGATTCCACCTTGTGTCCTTTCAAGTCTAGCAGGCGACATACACCATTATTCTACAATTCTCACATTCCAGTCACTTAATCTGAACTATTAATATCTTTTATTCCTCTATCTATCTCTCCCCGCCTCTCCCCATCCACCATGATGGATGTTCTAGACTGAAAACGTGACTTTGCTTTCCCTTTATGGAATGTGTCTGACATGCTGAGATCCCTCTGGCAATTGTTGTTTTCAGCACATAATTCCTTTTTTTTTATCTCGCTGGTTTTTGACCATGACCTTCTGACCAGAACTGAACGAGCGAAGTTTCATTCCTTGTGTATCATGACTCATTTTTCACTTTGTCTTCATCTTTTCTTTCTTTGTAATTAGCATCAGGCTTAAGTCAACAAAATCTTATCCCAGGAGTATGTTTAAATACTAACTCGTAAGTAGAGTGAACTGTTGTACACCATGGGGTTATTTTCTGAGAACAGAAAATTATCCAAGGGAGGCTGTGCAATTTGCACCTAGCAAATACCTCTGCCAAATCTATTCAGTTTGTACATTATTTTTCTGCATCATCTTTCAATGTTGGCTGTTGTGGTGATATAAACATGTTTTAATCCATTCTCAACTAAATATTTCAACGTTACTTCACATAGGCATGGACCATTTTCTGACATTTCTGGCAAATCATAGATTGCAAACCAGTGTGTCAAAGCATAAATAGATTTGGCATTTTTTGGTATTTATCATGGACTCGACATTTATTTAATTGCCGCAGCTAATGCCCAAAGCAAGGTATTCTTTCTCTTTCACATTATAGGCAAAGTATTGATTTTTGTAATCAGTGGTACCTTTCTGTTTGCAACAATTGACTGGCAATTTGATCTGGGGTCATGATGAACAATTGATGGTTTTTGGTCTGCTTCAAGATGGCAAAATGCATCCAATACTTCTGATTGGCATGAGTGATATTAGGTAAAAACAAGGACTGCAGATGCTGGAAACCAGAGTCTAGATTAGAGTGGTGCTGGAAAAGCACAGCAGGTCAGGCAGCATCCGAGGAGCAGGAAAATCAATGTTTCGGGCAAAAGCTCTTCATCTGATATTACGTCTGTTGTCATTTGGTGCAGTATTGAGTGACTTGATGAGTAATCTGCTATATTATAGTCACCAGATTATTTTTACTCCTTTACAGTGCTGTGCATTTTGCATCAAGGTATGGGATGTAAATGAATCAATAGTCTTAAGAGATAGTTGTTCAGCATCATTTGCGACGACTCAGATACTGATGTAGTGCATGTTCAGTTGCAACAAGATCTGGATGATATCCAGGCTTGGGCTAACAATTGGCACATAACATTTGTGCCACACAAATGCCAAGCTATGAGCATCACCAGTTAAGAGACAATCGAAACACTGCCTCTTGACATTCGCTGGTGTTACCATCACTGAATCCACCACTCTCAACATCTCTGGGGATTACCATTGATCAGAACTCAACTGGACTTGCCATATAAGCCCAGTGGCTACAGGAGCAGATCTGAGGTTACGAATAC
The DNA here is from genome assembly GCF_037043375.1 of Chiloscyllium plagiosum. Lineage (NCBI taxonomy): Eukaryota > Metazoa > Chordata > Chondrichthyes > Orectolobiformes > Hemiscylliidae > Chiloscyllium > Chiloscyllium plagiosum. Next base: position 73,648,126 of record NW_028270140.1, read on the forward strand.
TGCGGCAAGTAACTCACTTTCTTACTCCCCAAAATCTGTCCACCATTTTCAAGGCACAAGTCTGCAGTACAATGGAATACTCCCCACTTGCCTGGGTGCGTGCAGTTCCAACAATATCAAGAAGCTTGACACCATCCAGGACAAAACAGCCTGCTTGAAAGGCCTACATCCACTAACATCCACTCCCTCCACCACTGATGCTCAGTAGCAGCAGTGTGTTCTATCTACAGGGTGCACTGCAGAAACTTACCCAAGGTCTTCACACAGCACCTTCCAAATCAATGACTACTTCCATCTAGAATCGCAATGGCAGCAGATACATGAGGACACTACTACATGAAAGTTCCCCTCCAAGCTATTCACCTTCTGACATAGAAATATTTTGCCCTTCCTTCACTGCTGATGGCTCAAAATCCTTCAATTCCCTCCTCAATGGCAATGAGCGTCAACCCATTGCAAGAGGACTGTAGCAATTCAAAAAGCAGCTCCTCATTACCTTCTCAAGGGCAGCTAGAGATGGGCAATAAATGCTGACCAGTCAGCAATGCCCACATCCCACAAATTAATAAAAAATAAGGCCACAGTTCCTATTATATGGTTTGAGTTTTTTTCTGTGCATTGGCCAATTTGCTTCATGGAAGTTCGATCAAGACATGACTTTGCCCTTTGCCTTTTGATCATCAATAACAATGTGAATCAGCAGTGGCCTGTGTTGTCTAAGTAAGTAGTTATTCAGGACTAGGCACTGTACTGATTAACAGTGATCATCAAGGGAACTAAAACTACATAGATCAGGTGAATAGTTTTGTCCCCCATCTGACTGAATAGAAGAAAAGCTACAGAACACAATCGTCCTGATCCCTTCAAAATTATAACTGAAATGTTGCAAATCAGTGGGATATAACAACATTGCACCAGAATTCCTGTAGCAACTTGCCCATGTACTTGCACCTGACTGGCTCAGTTATACACGAGTCACCATTTCCTCCTCCCTCATGACAATGTGGCATTTGGCAATAATAATTACCATATTAAAACATAGAAAAGATGTCACATTGGCAGCCAGCTATCAAGAGATTTTATGCAGAACTTAAAAATAGTTGAGCATTTATCCTGCAGTGCAAATCTCCAGAAGCAGAGAACATCCTCTGTGTTAACCCAACTAATTTGGTTAACATTAAAAGTGGTTTCCAGAAGACTCTGAAGAAAGGTATAATGACACTAAATCAGACACTTCTCATAAAGTTGCTCAGACCGCGTTTGGCCTAGGTTATGAAGATTTTTGCAGCAGATCAAACCACTTACCATCCTGACTTGGAAATAGGTCACCATTCCTTCACTGTCGCTGGGTCAAAATTCTGGAATTCCGTCTAAGGTGATTGTGGGTCTACCTATAGCAGATGGACTTCAGCGGTTCAAGAGACAGCTCACTGCCACCTTCTTGAGGGTAACTGAGGATTGGTGATAAATGCAGGCCAGCCAGCGACATCCACATGCCAAGTCCAGCAAGTGAATGAATAAATTTTAGAAATTGAGATGCCTCTTTAGGAGAGAGAAGAGGGTTAGTAGCCTGTTACATGTTTTAGGGCAAACTCCGAACTTCTGCAATATTTTAGAAATAGTTTGTGAACAACTATTCAAGTTCATTAGTGCTGATGACATCTGATTTGTATCCACCTCTATTGCCAGCAAATATCCTTTGGATCAAAGGATGGGAAACGTCGGAAATCATTAAAATGTCATTATTGACAATCCTGTTGACAACGCCATTTGCGGAATCGTGGCACAGTGGTTAACACTGCTGCCTCACAGCACCAGGGACCTGGATTTGATCCAGCCTTGGTTGATTGTGTGGAGTTTGCACATTCTTCCCATATTTCCGTGGGTTTCTTTCAGGTTTTCCAGTTTCTAAAAATATGCAGATTAGGTGGATTGGCCATGCGAAATTGCCCATGGCTAACCCACCGAGCCTGCACATTCCTGGACCCTATGGGCAATGTAGGGATAAGGTAGAGGGTTGAGTCTGGGTGGCATGCTTCTCGGAAGGCTGGTGTGGACTTGATCGGGCGAATGGCCTGCTTCCATACTGTATTGCTGTTCCATCACATTCTTTGATTCTATCTGTTTGAATGGGATGCTTAAAGTTACCACAGGGAGAGTGATCCTTGCTAAACATTTTGGGTACAGGCCAAGATGCCTTTGCATCTGACCTCTGTCAGTGGGGTGTCCATAAACTCCCTTAGGGAGAGACGCAAACAATACGGCAAATTATTGAGGAGTGGAGTGTCCCCTTGATGACACTGTGATAGATTAAACGCATTAAAATTAGAAAATGAAGAAATTTTGTTGTGATTTGCATTTTAAAGAAATTCCCCTTCCACTTCAAAAGACATGAACATCTACTGACTTTGAATTATCTCCATTTACCATGGGATGGATTGAATCTGATTTGGATCACTTGTTCATTCTTTAATATTTCTATATATTTTCAGATACGAAAAATAGCACCTTATAACTTGGACAATTCATCTGTGGTTTGATAATGTTCCTCTGAAAATGTCTAAATCTTGGCAGAGTAATAACACTTAAACATCATAGAAGACCGTCTTGATTTTATACTCTGTGCATTTCTACATGTGAAACATACTTGCAAATTTCTCATCACCTCTTTTTATTTGTGAGCACCACATCCTCATGAGTTTCTCTAGCAAACCCTAGCATATCATTTTGTGTATGTTTAGTAATTTAGTATAGAATCATAAAATTCCTGTACTGCGGAAAAAGTCAATTTGGCCCATCGAGTCTACACCAACCCCCCCCACCCTACCCTAGTTTAAACCTCCTACTTACAATGGCTAATCCACTTAAACTACGGGGCAATTTCATGTAGCCAGTCCACCTAACCTACATATCTTTGGACTGCAAATGAATAGCTTAGATTCCCTACAGTGTGGAAACAGAACCTTGGGCCCAACAAGTCCACACTGACCCTCTGAACAGTAACCCACGCAGACCCATTTCCCTAATTTACCCCTGACTAATGCACCTAACATTATGGGCAATTTAGTATAGCCCATTCACCTTACTTGCACATCTTTTAGAATGTGGAGAAAGTGAGGTCTGCAGATGCTGGAGATCAGAGCTGGAAATGTGTTGCTGGAAAAGCGCAGCAGGTCAGGCAGCATCCAGGGAACAGGAGAATCGACGTTTCGGGCATAAGCCCTTCTTCAGGAAGGGCTTATGCCCGAAACGTCGATTCTCCTGTTCCCTGGATGCTGCCTGACCTGCTGCGCTTTTCCAGCAACACATTTCCAGCATCTTTTAGAATGTGGGAAGAAACCCACATAGACACTGGGAGAATGTGCAAACTCCACATAGACAAGTAGCCTAAGAACGGGAAATGAACCTGGATCCCTAGTGCTGTGAGGCAGCAGTGCTAACCACTGAACCACCGTGCCGCCTTATGCTTTTCTGTTATCCCTGACTTCCTTAGTCAGCCATGTTTGCCTCATCCTCCCTGTGCTATGCTTCTTTTTCCTTGGAATGATTCTTTGCTGTGTCTCCTGAATTACTCCCAGAAACTCCTACCATTGCTGTTGCACTGTCTTTTCTGCTCAGCTCCTCTCCCAGTCAATTCTACCCAGCTCCTCACTCACTCATGCTTCAGTAGTTGCCTTTATTCAGCTGTAATACTGTGACCTCTGATTCTGTTTTCTCTCTATCCAAATTGCAGAGTAAATTCAATCATATTATGATCACTGCCTCGTAAGGTTCCTGCACCTTCAGCTCCATTATAAAGTCAGGCTTATTGCACAGCACTGCTGCAAGTGAATCCTTATTCATGTGATATGGCGAAAGTAGACATTATGCTGATTTATGAAAATTAATTTCATAAAGATGTTTAATTTTATCATTCATCTTTCTTGCTGAAAAAGCACTTTCATACCCTTGGCACTTCCTCCATTTCATCTGTAATGTTACTGGTTCCTATTATAAGTGTTACAACATGGAGACAGACAGGAGAACCAAAACAGCCTTTCTACCCTTGTATTTACAATAAACTGAGGACCCTCAATAGTTAGACCAGTGATTCCTAACTAGACTTTTAAATAACTAATTCCAGACACCACTCTAAGAAAAGAGTTAGCAATTTATTAAATAGACAATACCTTCGACAGAGAAAAAAGTTAAATAAGATAATCTGATTAATGTCTATGTTTTAAACCCAAAACATTTGCTTTCATAGAATTCCCACAGTGTGGAAGCAAGCTATCCAGCCCATCAAGTCCACATTATCTCTCCAGTGAAGACCGTCCCAGCCAGGCTCACCCTTTACTATATCCCTGTAGCCCTGCATTTCCCTTGGCTAATCTACCGAGACACTACGGGCAGTTTAGCATGGCCAGTTCACCTAACCTACATGTCTTTAGACTGTGAGAAGAAGTTGGAGCACCCAGAGGAAACGCACACAGACACTGGGAGAATGTGCAAACTCTGCATGGTCACCTGAGCAGTGGAATTGAACTCGGGGCCCTGACGTTGAGGCAGCAGTGCTAACCACTGAGTCACTGTGCCGCCCTGTTCACTTGAAAGACAGACCAACAGTTAATGAATAAATGAAAGAAAGTAACAAAATGGGCCATTTTACTTATACGACTTTCATAACGCGTTGTTTCACAAGCTTCGATGTGCACTGAACAATTGATTTTCTGGAACTGTCTACCAGGGTCAGCTTCAGTTCACTCAGAGCTGAAAATGTGTTGCTGGAAAAGTGCAGCAGGTCAGGCAGCATCCAAGGAGCAGGAGAATCGACGTTTCGGGCATGAGCCCTTCTTCAGGATGCCAAGAGAATTTCTTTAATTTGGGAATCGAATTGTAACAATTGGTATTGTGTCACCTATTGCAACTTGTGGCACAATCTTATTTTTAGTCGGGCCTTTTGTGTTCAGAGCCTCAATTTCAGAATAGTTCATCAAACTGGAGGTTCATGGACAATGCTCGTCAAAAAAAATCAAAAATACCTGGCCACATCTAGTGAGAAAAACCTTTTATCTGCATCTCTTTGTTATTGGTTGAATTCACCCATTGTCCTCAAATATGCCTTTGGTAACATTTTTCAGTCATGTAGAGTGCTGAATCACTGGGTACATGAATATAATGTGAATATCCAACAATCTTTCAAATGACTCAAACTTCCACAAAATCAACTTTAGACTTTCCAAAGAGTGTCAGTGCTCTTAATTTCGCATTTCATATGAGAAAAGAATTTCTTCCTGTTCTCATTGCCTCTTTCTGTTGTGTATTGCATGGGGAAAAACTCATAATGTGCATTAACAGCAGGCAGCCGTTTATGTGAACTAAAATTACTCACACTTCCTAGCAGAAATTACAAAATAACAAAATGCTCAGATCTTGTCACATGATAGAGATATTATCATGTGAGGTGGTTAATTTTTCATTTCCAAAGTGTTCATTCTGCTGAACTGCATCTTCTCCCTTTTTATGTTCTTTTGTGATCATCTACATTATTCCTTGCAATGTATTTTACCCTTCATATTGCTGCATTTAATTTTTTTGTGCCTTTGACGACATTATTACATAAATGGACCATGAGAGGTTCTGGAGGCTCAGCTGTCCATATATTAGAAAATGTTGATTTACCTCTACACTTGTCTTCTGTGCCATTGCCACTACTTTGTGTAGTCACAATTTTATATTAATGTTGCGTATTTTCATTTTAAGTGTCTGATTGTACTTCGTACTTTGACTTGAAATTTAAACATTTTGGAATCACACCTTTCCCCTTTAGTAATATACTATGTGATGGTTGCTCAAAAACAAAGCAGTAAATTTTGCTAACGTTGGCCCACCTTTACAAATCATGCTTTCTCCAGTCAGGACTTTGTTACGAACTCTGGGTGTTCACTTATAGTCAAGGAAAGACTATCAGGCCTGCAATTTTCTGCTTTGTTCCTTCTTGCAATCTTGATTAATGACAGACCTTGGATGCAGGCAACTTAAGAATAAGTAGTAGATTAATTTGCTTTCTTCAGAAACAACTTTATAATAACATTCAAAGTAAAAACATATTTCACTGTCTGGTAACAACTGTGACTGTTTATTGATGAAAGAAATGCTAGGTTGTATCATCTTAGAATGAAAGGCATTTCAGCTATATTCTACTGTAATCTCTCAATCATAGTTACACAGCAAATATTTTGGAATTGTTGTTCAGAAGAAAGTATTTGGAACGCATTGTTCTTGTTTTGTTACTGACTGTTTTGGATGTGCTGCAGCTGGCTGGTTACATAACTGCAAGTTCTTCATCAGATACAGTGAGAAACGAGGGATGCCAAGAATGAAGAATGACTTTTGTTTGTATTAAGACCTTTCTACACTGCTTCTGAATGCAGCTTTTTTCTGAATGCAACTTCCAGTGTGAAATTTAAAAAAGCTCACCATATATAGATTTTCCAAATGTACTTTCAAAACTGAAATCAATCCATTGTAAAAATGTTATCACTAATAGAACACAGTAGTTACGAAGTAAACTCCTTGGTAAATGCAGCATGTTCTGAAATTATGATTTCAGTTATAATTCTCTCGTTCCTTTGGGGAAAAAAGAATACTTCAGAAAAAGAGTTATTTGTAAGATGAGGTAATTTGTTAATTTTGAAATTGGAAAGAATAGAAAAGTTAGGGGCAATTGCTGGTCACTTTTTTTTGTGGTGCATTTCTATTAATGTCTCCTGCCCAGTCTCTCTCGTGCGATGCATTTGAAAATATGAATTCGAAATGTTGGGAAATATGATGGAAATTCAGTCATTTAAATGATGTTGTTTTCCAACCTCCTGTTCAAATTGGCCATCCTCTAGTTGTAGCTGGGCTTTGAGTTTAGTATTTTGTGTACTGAGCAAGACAACAATTGATACTATACCCGCATACTCTTTCCTTTTGTATTAAGGAACAAGGGGTGAACAGGAGTTTGCAACAGTGTTCTCGGTTTTCCAATGAGAATTGTATTTTTGACCTTTTGAAACTGTATCTTGGACAATTGGTTTATGATCCCTTTAACTGGATCATCTGTCCTAAATATTTGTGACATGTATGTGAGATGATGATCATAATGTTAAAAGATAATTCAGCATTTCTTCAGAATGGAAATGCAAGAAAACATGCATGTATTTGTAAATTTACATTACAATCCTTAGTGCTGCTAATTTTATAAATTAGCATAATTGCTGCTTGTTTAGTATGCAGAAGTATTTGTGTAGAGTCATATTCCATGGCAATAATTTTGTGCAAATTATATGGAAGTTAGTATGCTATGGCTCAAGAATAACTTTTCCTAGACCCATTTCTGAAATTTTAGTGTCCTCTAGCAGTTCAGTGCAGTACTGAGGAAATGTTTCACCATCCAGGATGCTTCCTTTTGAATATTAAATTGAGGTCATAGAGCCATAGCCTAGCTGTTTGAAGTGGATCTACGCGCTTCTACAATGCTATTCATTGAAGAGCAGAGGAGTTCTTTCTGGCTGAAAGTGTCTACATTAATCAGTGTAAATGCATGCACATTAACTACCCATAAATCTCATTGTATTTGTGGACCTTGTATGCAAATTGCCTACATAGCAATGATTTAAACTAGTCTTCGTGTCAAAGTCTTTGGGATCTCCTAAAGATGTGAAAGGCACAATATAAATTGCAAGTTTGTTCATTCCTTCTTTTGGCTGTTATTCATAAGCTGATGATTTCCCCATATAGGTGGTTAATCAGCGCAGGCTTCAGTGCAAATAAAACAGCATTCAAGCTGAAACAAAGAATATTGTCTAAAGAGGCAAACTACTCCAACTTGGATGCTCTTGACTGAAAGACCAGGACTTCTGCCAAGGTATTGTTACTTAATAATGCAACTGAAAATCACAGGCTTTCCAGCAAGTATACACTAAAGTTCCTGGATCTTCTTTTTTGGGGGTGCATGGGTGGGTGGGAAATGTGTCTCTGGACAATACTTTGAAACGTTTCAAAGAATACCAACATAATTTTAAACTCATCCTAAACATGGTTCCAATAGCTTGACCTCACTATGTGTAAAGCATGACCTATCTTTCAGAATTGGAAAAGGGCTGATATGTTGTTTTAAGCCTAGAGTCATGAGAAAAATACAAAGGAAAGTAGGGCCATAAAAATCAACTTTGTTGCAAGCCTTAAGTAGCAGCTTTGGTTGCAGTGGAAATTTGACTGGAATTACATTCAATATTTTCCAAAAAAGATGACAACTTTTAATTTGATGAGTGATTTGAAAATCTGTCCAAAAAGTTATTTTGTCTAGGATTTCCTCTAGTATTTGCAAGACCAGTTCGCTTGAAGAGAATTTGAAGTTGTTGATCTCAGGAGCTCTTTCCAGATGGAAGGAGTATCACAGATCATATCAAGGAGACATGATGTCTGTTATGCTCAGGATTTGAAAGTCATTGCACTTGCATTTTCCTTAGTAGGTTGACATAACAAATTAAAAAGCTAAAATATCTAACAATTTTGTAAAGTCCAGTGTTCAAGGAAGCAGCATGCTGCCCTCATTATCTTGCAAGGCTTGTCAATATTGCATTTCTCTTTCTTGTTATTTGGCTCTTTAGCTAAAATCAGTTGAGAAATTCAACTGATTTGGAAACTTGAATGCATTTGGATCAGTCAGACAGCACCTACGAACTCACACTTGGAGTTCCTCCATGGTTGTTTCGGCTCCAAAATAATTTGAATTGTTACTCTTTCATTTACAGAATTAAGTTTTAGATCTCAAGGCCACCATCATCTTAATACTAAGAGGCTAGAATAATTTAAAATTTTCTGGCAGATTGAGTAGTTTTGAGTCCACATTTGAAATTTTTGCCATAAGTTGTTGTGGACTGTAATGTATTTGAGGAAATCATGCAATCAAATGTTTAACAAACATTTTTCAAATTGCCTGTAGCAAAGAAATCTCATCTCATCAGACAGCTTTATTTCCTAGGTTAATTACAAGGAGCACGAGTGAATTTCAAGCCTGTTCTTTGACATTCAACCAAATCATGTTGATTTTCTATTTCAGTTCCTGTAATATAGTCTATTATAAGCAGAAGTTAATCAAATTGAAATTGTAAGACAATAATGGATTGCAGAAACAATATGTATTGCAGAGGAGGCATTTGAAAGTTGCAGCACTTGAATATCTTTTCAATGAGAGACACCTCTCCACAGAGTTAAAAGTCACACAACACCAGGTTGTAGTCCAACAGGTTTATTTGGAAGCACTAGCTTTTGAGGTGCTGCCTCTTCAGGTGGTGAACTAATGAAGAGGCAGTGCCTTGAAAGCTACTGCTTCAAAATGGACTATAACCTGGTGTTGTGTATGATTTTTGACTTTGTCCACCCCTGTCCAACACCGGCACCTCCAAATCACCTCTCCACAGTTAGAATGTATTACTTGGCATTTAGTCCTTCACTAGTCCAGACCTACAACAAAAGGTCAGAATGCTTTGATAGTTGTATGGGTCAGTATTCTATAAAGTTGATGTAACGTGTGCTTTTACTGAACATTATTATCTCAATATTAGCTGAGAATCAGTATTTCTGTATTGGCAAGTCAGATATGATTTGCAGATTCAACTTGTAGAATCCTACCTGTACTCCTGAACTATTTTTGTACGCTTCTATTTGTATCAAAGTCTAAAGGATGAGAAATAAAATGATACAACATCTAGAATCAATAGTTTATTATACTTCATCTATGCACTCAAGTTCCCAAAAACCCCGCCTCTTCTGTTTTTGGACTTAATTTCGTACCTCAGTTTTTCTGTTACCATCTGTCATCATGAGATGAAAGTCTACCTTCTAAAGAGGACCGATGCAGGGCTTTGAGTCATAGAAGTGGTCATATTTTTGCATTTAAAAAGTAATTGTAGGAATCTGAATGGTGTGAAGGTATAAAGCTGTGCTCATTGTTGCAGTGACCTGTTCTTATGGTGACATCTTTGAAGTTACTTATTAGTCTAGGTTCAGAGTTTGTAGCCTTGAATACTTTTAACTTCTCATGCTTTAAAAATGTTATGTTACAAAATTGTAAAAAGCATGTCAGCGGACAATATCTTGAAGCATGAAGGGATATGTAACAAAGACCCCATTTGGCTATGGAATTAGATCGCAGATCAAACATAATCTTATTGTGAATGGTGCAACAAGTTGAGGGCATAAATGTCCTATTTATGTTTTGAAAATAATACCTTTTGAAATTGTAATTACTGGATTTGAACATTTTGTGATTTGAGGATATAAATCAATATCCATGTATTCTACCAACCTCTGCTAGTTGCAGGAGACACAACAGAAACTAAGATTTTCAATTAAATTTAAAACCCGGCGGTGCAGGATTGTTAATGATTCGAGAGTGCGCTATACAAAGGCGTGCAATTGATATTTTGTTCTACGTTCTTTCTCATATATTCAATTTAGATACAAGCAGGCATAAAGAAATGATGCAGAAATACAGGTAGTATTCTTCAGAAATGCCTATGATTCTGAACTGATAATTGAGGCAGTTAAATTTCAAGAAAGTACGCAAATTGCTTTTTAGGCATTTACCCCTGGTAGCCTCAGTATAAGTTGACTGTTTAGGCCCATGCTATTGCCTAAGCACATGAAGAGCAATCTGTAAATTTTCTTCTACAAGCTGATAGTTTAGTAATTTTATTATGATGATACTTTTATTGCTGTTGGTCTGGACTGTTCTGATTGGTCAGTTTAAGGGGTGGATGTGTTGGTGGGGAGTGTTTGATGCATGTGGAGACACAAGGGATGTGTGGAGGATTGGAATGTGTGATGCACATGTGACTTCTAATAGCTAGTGGCCAAGGTTGTGGATGGTACTGAAGAAAATACTAAAAGATAAGGGCATCTCAGTGTTGAAGTTATCCTAGTTGAAGAGATTATTTCTGTGACAGCTGGAACAATTGGAAAGGGAATGGTGTGTGAAATGGCATCATGCATGGAAAGCATGAAAGGGACAAATGGGATCAAGGAGTTGATTAATGGTAGCAAAATAGCAGGATAATTATGTAATGCAACTTGCTATTTAAAAGCTAATCTTTATGCTCATAATTAATGTTGCTCTGCATTAGATTTGAATGAAAATGTTTCAGTAAAGCTATGAAGTAAATTATTAGAATCATCACAGTTGATTTATATAGTTGAAGATGTTGGTAACAACCTGTACTCACCAGAGTTTCTGTACAATCTAACTCAAATGAACATGTCACTCTCTAAGCTTAGATTCAAGGAAGGAGCAGTTGTAATGTTGGAGCAAAACTGGACATTTTTGTCATTAGATAAGATTGGTAGTTAGGAAGTGGTTTCCTTTGATGCTAATGTTGAAATTATGAAAGCAAATTTTGAGGAAACAGTGCTTATTCCTTTAATAATATTGGCTCCTAAATTTGCTTTTTCAGCTTAGGAAAAAACATGCCTAATTAGGTTTTCATATTCTGAGTATAAATAAGTTACAAGGCTAGGCTCTTGACATCATTTTGTGTTTGTGTCCCTAGGCCTGTGTTACATAGGAATAGATGTATATTTTTCAGAGTGGGAAGTTTTAATTGTGTTAAGATCTTTCATGAAAAAGTAGCCAGAATATTCTGTATGTTGCAATAAAGATACTAATTTTACCACAAATGTTTGCAGTTATTTGCTAGTTTTAATTGCATACACATTTGAAATTCCCTCTTGTCAAGATATGACGGTAGAATTGAGATTAACCTGGTTTACTCCTCCTTGCTTGAATATTCAGATGGGCCACCAAATGGGCAAACTGAAATCTGGCTATTGGCATGATTTATTAAGATGTCCATTTGTTGAGTATTTCCTTTAGAAGGTGTTTTTTAGCATGAGTGCAATTTTTAAAAATTCAAATGTTGTGTTTGGCATAACAGTAAGAAAAACAGCATCTACTGTTATTTAGGTATAAACCAGATCGCACTTTCCAGCATCTGCACCTGTAGGAAAGTGCTGAAATCAGGGAACTGTTGTTAGGTTTGGCTTCTTCCTCACACTTTGCTACACAAGCCACCTCCCTGAGAGTTATTGTTTGTATACTCAACTATAATGTATTTCTTAATCTCATTAGTTTGAATTACCAAACAATCTGCACTGAAATTTAAATGAAACGTCATTCCTTCAGATTTTAATTATGGGCGATCTTATTTTGAAAGTTGTCTCATTTTTCTTACCCTTTGTCTTAGTCTCATTTATTTTGTTTCTTTATTTTCCTTTCTGTACATAATTTTACATTAAATATTTCAACTTTTAGATCCTATTTCAGATTTGCTGATGTAAGCATTCTACAAATTAGTGAAAGCATTTATACTGTTGCTTTTTCATTGACACAGGTCCCAGATTTATTTGTAGAAAATACTACGTTGTTAAAAGATGTATGATGATTAAGTTATCATTTGAGCTTGTAAAAGATCTGTGAGCCTCTAATGCATAATTTCATTCAAAATTCAAAAGAAGAGCTTTTTAAGTATGTAAACAAATGGAAGTGAAATGTCCGCATTGCCAATCACTGCTCATGTTAATATTTGTTTCCAATATTCAGACTAGAATATTACAAACCATATACCTTTTATTTAAGCCCTGAATGTGTTGCAGTGCAGTATTTTGTCATATTTAGGAGATGATTTCAAAATTTATGTACATTAATGATGTAGGAATACTAGTTTGGTGACTTCATTAATCTCAGGAATTTCACTGTAAGCTTGAGTGTAAATCAAATATGACTTAAATCGACAAAATACATTGTCACAATGCAAAATATGAAGACTTACAATTTTTAAAGTTATTTTATATCCATACTAGGGCATGTATTTTACAGTTAACAAATTGCTCATTACCTTGGTTTGTTGCCAGCTCCTGAAAGGTTTTACTGACAGATTGTGTTAGTTGACAGATCTAGTAGCGCAACATGAAATATAATCACTCTACATGAGTCCACTTTGCTTCATTTCACTTCAAGGTCTGTTGTAAGTGTACTGCAATAAACGTGTAATTCAAATAGGTGAACTACACAGGTGCACCACAAGGGCATTAGTAATGTTACCATGTCATGGCAGCTAAGAATGTAGTTATCTCCCATTAGTATACATAAAGTCTTATGGCACACATTTGCAGAAGTTTAACTGCTCAAGCTTGTCCATCAGTGATTCTGGGTTTGGTAACTGTTTGTAAGATAATACAAGCATCAATTAATAATCACCACTTTCCTGAAATGGATTCATTTTATGATGGAAAGATGAAAACTGTATAAAAAATGGATAGCTGATTCAAAATATAGAGATGCTATTCAGCACTACCTTGTATGTTGTTTTCAATGATTTATGAAGCTGATCTTTAAAATCAGTTTTTCCTCTAAAATGGCAAAATCTAAGATCTCTGAACATTTTGGAGGTGGAATGGTAAACTAAGTGTAATTGATTTCTTTCCAATTCGGGGGAAAAACCACTCAAAATTCCCATTATTTACCACAAACCAGCCTGGGAATGCATTCAGTGAATTAGTGTATGTACGTTTTTAATGAATCAGGCATGCTACCATTACAGATATACCATACACATCTCTGGAAGAGAATCAAAGACTGTGCAATTTAAAATGTAAAAGCAAAAATGTGGCAGAACCTGGAAATCTGAAACAGAAGTGCTAAAAACTGGCAAGCACACATGTCAGATTTCAGCATCTATGGAGTAAATCAACATTTGAACATTCTAGGCATTGTTTCTCATCAGGATCCAAAAATATTACACATGAAACAGCTTGTAAGGTATGTTGTGAAGGAAAAGAGAAAGGGCAACCATATGCCAAAAAATTAAAATGCCGAGCTGTAAAGCAGTTTGGTGGAGAACAGGATATTGTTAATTGTCAGAAGTGATAATAGTGTGAGACAAAGAGGTAGGATGAGTATATAGCTTTTATTTCTCTATCAGAGAATGTGTGAATAATTAAAGTAGATCAGTTAAATTGGGAGGAGTATTGAAAACCTGGCAAAAGCCCCACTGGTCCAAAACTCTGGAAGGAAAAACACTTTTGAAGATTATATTAAGGCCAGACAGTTGCAGAATATCTAGGAGAAAATGGCAGTTCTGTTTCTCTGAACTGTATTGAGCTTCTCTGGGACAATGTAGAAAAAGTATAAGTATGTCAGATAATTAAACCACGAGAGAGCTCAAGATTACATTTCAGAATGAAAGGGAGGCATTTTGTAAATTAATGTGTAATCTGTGGTTGAAATCAACAAGCACCGATCCGATTTTGTCTTTATAGTTGGTTTTATTGAAATAGAATGTGTGGATGGGGCAGGAAGTGTCTTCGATGCTTTGAGTGAGATTTTGTTTTCTCTACTGTGCTCTGTTCCTCAGGCTACTTTAATAAAGTGTAATCTGTAATTTTGAATATTTGCTTTGTTTCATGGAGGTTGTGCCTAACTTGCAAAGTGTATCCGTCTTCCTAATTTTTTTTCCACTATATGATTTCGATTTTCAAGGGTCCCTATATCAATTTAAGGACCAACAACAAACATTAATCTGGTTTTCGGTTTGATTTTTGAGCTGATGGGTTTGTTTTCGGATGTTTCATCACCTTGCGAGGTAACACCATCAGTGTGCCTCCAATGAAGTGTTGGTGTTCTGTCCCATTTGCTGTTTATGTATCTTGATGTGTTGTGGATGATGTAATTTCTGGTTCTGTTTCTGAGAGATTGGTAATTGGAGTCCAAATCTATACGTTTGTTAATGGAGTTTCGATTTGAATGCCAGGCCTCTTGGTATTCATGTGTGTGTCTTTGTTTGGCCTGTCTCAGTGAGAATGTGTATCGTGTATGAGCAGGTAGGGAAAGAGTTAAGTTTTGTGAAAAGAGGTTCAGCTGAATATGACTCGGATCACATGAGAACTTGTAGTTAACAATGGGATGCTGGTCAATAGGTTAACAAGGTGGAAAAGCATTCATTATGGTAGAGCCATTTAACAATATTAGAAGCATTTGGTCTGTAAGGTCAGTTTAACAAGGTGAAAAGTATTCATTATGTGAAGCCAGTTAAGGTTAAGAACACTCCTTGAGTAGCAGCAGATGGCTTAAATCTTTACTGTTGATGCTTGCTGATTGTAACTGTTACCCAATCAATATGTATGTTGCCGTATCTGGATGCTCCTCCCTATACAATGACAATATAATTCATTAAAAAACTGCTATTCCAGAGAAGACTGTGAACTCCAGTGGTGGACTCTCCCTCATTATGGGCATTTAAGCGGGCATTGGATAGGCATATGGAGGATAGTGGGCTAGTGTAGGTTAGGTGGGCTTGGATCGGCGCAACATCGAGGGCCGAAGGGCCTGTACTGCGCTGTATTCTTCTATGTTCTATGTTCTAGTCTCTGTGCACATGGGTGATTGTTCTCTCTCCCTCCAGGGACTGGAATAAGGATGAAGGAGGCATTTTGCTTCGACTGAGGGAGGAAATGGGATGACACCAAAGATAGATGCATTGTCCCAGCCGAACTGGTGTCCCTCTTTGTCTGTGTGTAAGGATACCAGTGATAGTTGGTCATATCTTTTTGTGGTTCATTGGTGCTCATGTATCCTGGTGGCTAGTTTCCTGCCGGTTTGTCGGATGTAATGTTTGTTGCAGTCCTTGGAGAATATTTTGGATATTATGTTCATTCTGCTGGCTGTGGTTATGGGGTGCTTTAAATGTTTCAGTAGTTGTTTTAGTGTTGTAGTAGGTTTGTGGGCTACCATGATGCCTCGGGGCCAGAATGATCTGGTAGTCATCTCTGAAATATCTTTGATGTATGGGAGGATGACTAGAGTCTCTGGGCATGTTGCCTTCCAGAGAACTTCTCTTCCTCTTTTATTCCTCTTGTTAATTTTTCTCTTTTTGGGTCAATTCTGTTCCTCTCAATTAGTTTTTTTTTCTCAAACTTCATGGATAAGAACAGAAGTAGACCAATTGGTCCTTCAAGCCTGCTAGATCATGGCTGGTCATTTACTTTAACATCATTTTCCCCATATATATTGATGTCATTAGAAACTAGATATCGATTCATCTCAGTTCTGAACTTAGTTAAATGAGTGACTGAACTTCTACAGCCCTCTGGGTCAAGAATTTGTTATGATTCATCTGAGTGAGTGAAGAAGTTCCTCCTCATTTCAGCCCTAAATAACTTGGCTTTTATTATGAGACTGAGTCCCATTTCTAGATCCCATAACAAAGGAAAACATTCTTCCTGCATCTGCTCAGTCTTTCCCTTTAAGAATTATAAATTACAAGAGATTCCCTTTTATTCTTACATCTAGGGACCACAGGACCAGTCTCCTATTGTAGGGCCGTCCCACCATCAAAGGAAGCATTCGAGTGAATCTCTGCCGACTTCTCACTATTGTAGCTATATCCTTCCATAGTCGTTGGGACCAGACCTGAAACACCACTCCAGGTGTGGTCAACTAGTGTTTTATACAAATGAAGCAGGACTTCTTTGCAGCTACTCCTATCCCTACTGAGATCAGTTTATTGAATACAGATACTAAATTTTGTTAATTACCAACTGAGTGAAAATAGTGAACTCATCACTTTAAGTTGGATCAGCTATTTATGACTCAGTTTTAACTCCGAGGTATTTTGACCATGAATCTGAAATTTTCTCATGTCCTTTTTTGCTGATGGGATGTTGTCATTCCTGACCAGATAGCATTATTCCTATCGTTGAGATTAGAAAAAGGGTGAATGTGAATGACTGGTCATTAAATATGGTGTGAGGAGCCCAGAGAAATAAAAAGTAGAGCTGTGCTGTATATTATTTTAAAGAAAATTATGCAGGATAATGTCAGGGGAGGCAGAATATAAGCGGTGGTACACCAATCACCTGCCTTGTTGCCCTGAGGTTCTTGAAGGAGAATTGTTTCAGTCACTTTCAGGGGAGCATACCTCTGCAGCTAATTTATTTGGCTTCCTCCATGCACATTTGCTTGATTTATGCAGTTTGTCTTTTTCTCCACTTTAGGGAGATTCCTCCTTAGTGCAGTTCTTTAGATCCCACAGCAGGATCTTCAGGAACCTTAAAACTACAACTTGAAATCTCCATGTCCAGTTAAGCCTTTCTGTCCCATGTTGTTTGTTGTAATTCCTTGGGCATTTGATAAGTCATCCCACCCAACCTAATGATTGGGAAATCCAGAAGCGGGATGCTGATGGTTTGACTCTGGTAAAGAACCGCAGCATAGCATGCTGCAGAACCCCGTGAGCCTTGACCTTCAAAACATCCTGCTGTTTTAGCTGGAGCTAGGAGTTCAAAATTCCACCCTTGAAAGCAGCCTTACGCTGTGACCCTAAAAATCATATAGAACTGATTCAATTAATTCATTCATTAATTATCTCAATCACCTATTAATTATAATAGTGACAAATGTATTTTTATTTTGGCATCGATATTTTAGTTCATTTTTGTTGGCTGGATCTTAAAAGAATATGCAGTGCAGGAGCGGTGTCAAAGAATATAGGGTCACACTCCTACCTCTGAGCAGTATTTTGTGATAGAAAGTGCCTAAGTAAACATCTTGTATCAGGAAAACTGCATGAAAATATTCAGTGCCAATTTGATGTCATAGGGCATCTGAGAAATCTGTCATTAATTAGATTTGTTATGGCATATGTAGGTATTTGAAATCTTTTGAGATAAGTTGCAGAATCTGAAAAAATGTTTCAGAAAGATAAACCAGGCATCTGAGATCTGAGTGATCATGATCAACACTTCTATTCCTTCATGTTTGAGAAGAATAGGAATATCAAATTGAGTACAAAAGGGAAGTAATAGCCTGTTTAAGAGAAAAAGAAAGAAAAACAGGAAATGTTACAGAAGTAAAAATTAAAAGAAAAATTGTACTTTCAAAAATCTGTCAAATTACGATTTGTGATGGCTAATTTTCACTGGTAGAGATATTGATTCGCTATAGTTAACACTTAGCAGACTGTTAAGTATATTTGGATTAAAGGAAACTTGGACTGAAATGGTCAACACTGAACCTGTTATATTGAATTTAATCACACTGTTTAATTGATGAGCAACCTTTAAATTTCTGTGTTTTAGCTTTCAGAAGTTGCTGTTGCACTAGTTTATTGATAATGTTCAATATTATTTTGACAGTAAATTACAGCTCTTTGTCACCAGTTTATTGATGGCTCACTTGAATCCATTTGGAAAACAAACTTCTTGCCCACAATGTTGTCTTAGTAATTAATTTCTGGAATAGATTTCCTATTTGATTACAGCAGTAGTAATATGGCAATTTAGGCTGAACCTGTCGAACCTCTGTAAAAGATTAGGTAATGTTAAATGTGATTTTTGCCCCCAAATTATTCAGTTTTTTTGTTTTCCACATTCTTTGCCACATGTTGAACATTTAATTTTCCTGTGAAAGCTGGTGCACACAAGGTTGAAATTCCAAGGTTCCAGCAGTTACACTGGAATTAATGAAGGGAGGCTGTCTAAATTGAACTCATTTTCTTTACGCAGGTAATGGTTAGTACATTAAAAGTTTTCTTCATTTCAAAAAATAAATACTTTGTATTGTAGTGTTAGTAGATGCATGTAGTAAATAATTTATTATTGTTTTAAAACTTTTCTGTTGGGTTAAATCAGGATTTTTCACGGAAATCTTGCAGCTGGTACTGCGTCAATATAATTTTAGAACTGGGCCAGATTATCACCCTTAAATTATTTTTTTCCGTATATGAAAATTTCTGTTGTGCTGTTCAAAATTCTGCCAGTTCATGGAACACTTCGCAATGATGATTATGCAAAAAAAAAATCAAAAATTTGACCTGTCATCCAAAAAGAGTTTTTAATTACAATTTCTCTATTTAAGGCCAAGTGGAAACCCTACCAATTGATATCCAAAATAAGGTAAAAATAAGTTTTAAATTCAGTTTCTGAAATAAGCATATATTTTGTAATTAATGCCAATGTCTTGTTGGTTAAAAATGGAAAACTTTCTAATTATTAGTGCCTGTGAGAAATGCAGCAACAGGAGGTAAGAAACTGAGAGCATAAAAGATTGATGTATTTCCTGGAATCAAATGCAAACATGGAAGAGCAAATTTAATAATCAGTCATCTTAAATAGTTTCAAAATAGTACTGTCAGATCTTGAATACTGCCCACCCTGAGATCTTCAGCCCGTGTCCTCCACAGCACTTCAGATAGATCCTAGGTATTCACTCATGAGCCAAGTACCATTTTTTCATTTCTGTTCTGTCATTCAATAGGGCCTAAATGCTATCTGAGACCAGTGACAGTTGTGCATGGTTTTCAAAAACCAGAATTCCCATAACAATTTTTCCAAATCCCAGGTCCACACTGTAGTGCTACCATTTCCTACACTCCTGTGACTGTCCTTGTGTCGTTAATTCATTTCACATTGTTGATACTGCTAAACAGTAGATATCTAACTTCTAACTTGTACATCTTTTTTTTTTGCCTTCAAAAATTGCAACTAAATACATAGTTAATGGTGAAGTAAAATATACCAGTCAGCTATAATTCTCTCAGTAATGAAGGACTGTGAAATTCAATCACAGTGATTGAAATAAGAAGACCAGAATATAATTTGATAAAGAAAAGAATTGACTTAGGATCGCGAAGTGAGTGATTGTATCTCTTGCATTACTATCCTTATTGTTACTGTGTTAGTTACTGTGTGTAAATATCCTGTGATCCACAGGAGCAACATTACTGGTGGTCGAATTAATTTAAAAAAAAGAATCAGTGGTGTGCAATCACAGTGAGCAGCTTGGACAGCAAGAACATTAACCCTCAGATCAGATGTAAGAATTTCTGTTCAGTGATGCAAAGATGAAAAGAGCATGAAAACAGCTTCATTTGAGTGAAGTTATCACATGCACGGAGGACATTACATTTTAAAAACATTGAGTAGATTTGATTCATTGAGAGTAAAATCCCTGGAGAAGCTCAGTTCCCTTGAACATGGCAGTTGTGATTTGAAGATGGGACACCATTTCTCTTGTGTGCTTTGTGCCCTTTTCTCCTGCAATGATAAAAGATTGAGAGCTGAGACACTGCTGGCCTCTGTGACCAATGCCAGTACCTCATTGACAAAGAGAGATGTATGTGCCAGTGCTGGAAAATACTCATGTTGTGGAATTGAGCCTGGCTGAAGGATCAGAAGAATCAGGTTCAGGCACAGCATGCGCCATCAGTTTCCTCAACTGATGTATCTAATTGAGGTTGAGTAGCTAGAAGGTAGGATCTAATCTTGCATAACCATTTTTAAATATTTTGGCTCATTGGATGTGGCATGACTTTTTGCCCATTGTTTATTACTTATCTCCAGTTGCCGTTGAGAAGGTAGTGGTGAGTTGCCTTCCTGAACCACTTAGTTCCACAATGCCGTTTGAAAGGGAGTTCCATGATTTTGATTCAGTAGTAGTGAGGGAATGGCAATTATATTCCCAAGTTTTGATGATATGGAGGGAAATCGAAACCTGCAACCTGTTCACATGTGTCTGTTGCACCTAGGGTATATGTGGAAGCTATGAAGTGAGCTGTCATAGGATCCTGGTGAGTTCATGTAATTGTTTTGTTAATGGTGAATAATGCTGATGCTGTGTATTGGTGAAGTGAGCGAACTTTGAAGGGGTGTCAATCAAATAAACTTATTTGGCCTGGAGAGTGTCAAGCTTGAAGGTTGTTGGAGGTGCACACATCCAGGCAAATAAGGGTATTCCATCGCACTCATGACTTGTATATTGATGATGGACAGGCTTTGACGAGTTAGGATGTGAGTTGTTTGCTGCAGAAGTCCTACCGACAGATGTGTTCTTGTAGTCATGGTATTTATATGGCTGGTCCAATTCAGTAGCTGATCATTGGAGCTCAGTGTATTAATTGGGTATTCAGGAATGATGATGCCTTTGAATAATAAGTGGAGATGGCAGACCGAAGGTTGTGGGGGGGTGTTGTTGAACTGTTTTGGGGGTGGTGGGGGGGAGGAGAGAGGAGAGTGTCACTGGCTAGGCCAGCATTATTGTCCATTTGTAATTGTCCAGAGTGCAGTTGACAGTCAACCACATGCTGTGGGTCTAGACTCACATGTAGGCCAGACCAGGTAAAGATTGCAGATTCCTTCCCGCAAAGGATATTCTTGAAGCAAATGAGTGTTTTTTATGACAATCGACAATGGTTTCGGTTATGACTAAACTCTTAAATTACAGGTTTTTATTGATTTCGAACCCAGAACATTATCCGAATCTCTCTACTACTGGTCAGGTGATAATACCATGAGGCCATTGCCTCCCATTAAATGTGGCTGAGCCAGTAAAAAACACCCCTCCCCCCATGAAAGAATCTGTTTTTTAAAAAAAGTAGGAATTGTGGGAGTGCGGTGTTTTAAACTTAATCTTACCTATTTTGTGCTTTGAGTATCCTGTGATTATTTTTGATCAAACTTAACTGCCATTTGCACTGTCTATTCCTTAAACTGTGCATGTTTTTCTGTCAGCTGATAAGCAGTTATAGACTTCAATAATCTTTTGAAATGTTTAAGATTAGATTCCCTACAGTGTGAAAACAGACCATTCGGTACAATCAATCCACACTGACCCTCCAAATACTAACCCACCCAGACCCATTCCTCTACATTTACCCCTGACTAATGGGCAATTTAGCATGGCAATTCACCTGGCCTGCCCGTCTTTGGGATTGTGGGAGGAAACTGGAGCACCCAGAGAAAATCCACGCCGGCATGGAGAGAATGTGCAAACTCCACACAGACAGTGGCCCGAGGTGGGAATTGAACCCGGGTCCCTGCGCTGTGAGGCAGCAGTGCTAACCACTGTGCCACCGTGCTGCCCACGATGTTAGCAATATTTAAATCTTAAGAAATTATTCCTTAATCTCATTGTTAAATAAAATGTGACTATTTTTCAACTATTGGAAAGTCCTACCTTTTGTGCAACCATAAATTGAAAGAATTTTAAAAATAAGTTCTAGATCTTGTTTGGCCGCATTTACAACAGCACTTGAAATGTGAGCCTCATTAAAGGTACAATCATATTTTCTTTCATACATGTGGAAAACATTGTGGTATTATTGGTTTTCTTTGTTTCTCCCCCATGTTAATGAAGTTTTGTGATTTCACCATCTGGTAGCTCATTGCAGTACCTAGGCAAGGGGACTAGCAAATTCTGTGTAGATTACAGATGAACTGTGAATTTGTAATCCCTTTTAGCAGTCTATTGAGCCAGTGATCAATCATACAGTTTTACCTTTGGTCCTAATATTTGTGCATAAGGCACTTTCTTCCCTCACCAATGATTGGGAGGGACCTGTGGGAAAGCTAAATAAGCTGCATATTCAACCTAATCCCACTATTACACTTTCTTAGGTTGTTATACTTCTCAGTTTCCCCACTGGGATTTTGTGTAAGTATATGGGGGTGGGGTGTGCGCGTACATATTGCTGTTGGACTGGCTGAGTCCTCGGAGTGGGGATTGTAGAAGCATGTCCGATGGTTTGCTGTTCAGGTGGTGGTGAGCAGTGAGTCTGGTGAATGGATCTCCCTGGTGAGGACTTTGGCAAGTTGGAAGGCTGGGAGAGGCAAAATGGTGTCAAACAGATAGGGTAATGTCTGCAGTAAATAATGTTAAAATGAATCTCTGACACTCAGATTTCGTCTACTAATAAAATGATTACATTAAAGCAAAATGACTTCTAAAAGAGGCATTGGTATATACAGATTAAGTGTAATCGACATGCACATTTCTTTGCCATACTAGGTTTTCTGGTCAGATTGTCATAAATGAATTGAAAATTAGGTCGAAAGTACTGAGGTTTCATGTAGTCTGATCAAACTGCAATGAGAATGTCATGTTTAAGTGTCATCAGTTGTACAGTGAGTAGACCGTATACCATTGTCTTTAGATTAAATATTATCTGTTTCATAGTGTATAAGGGGATTTGTCAGATCAGTTTTGATCATTGTCCTTTGCTGAAAGCTTGCAACTTAATTGCAGTTTTGTTTATAGTGAAACCTACAGGGAACCATAAACACACTTAACCTGTCTAATTGTGAAAGTCAGGAAACAAGAACTTCTATTTTGATGGTTTAACTTAATTTTGACTAAGTGAGACGTTGCTGTACTTTTCTCTTCACCTTTTTCCTCATACTTACGAAAAAGCACTGTGTCATCTCTTGTTTTTTTTGTGTGGATTTTGAAGAAGTATTTTGAAATTATTAGTCATTTATTCTAAACTCACTGAAAATGAGCTTTTTAAAGAAATATTTCCTTCTTGAATTTAGGAGAATTTATTTTCCATTTTCTATTTTCAAGTCTTAACTGTCAAATCAGACCCAAGTTTCATTTTGAATAAACAATTAATAAGCAACTATGGAGCTTTGTTTATAGTAGAAATATTGACATCTACTTCCTCAATGGGAAAATGAAAAGTGAGAAATCTAGCTTGTGTCTCTGAACACTATGTACTTGGCTGTCCCTTTTGTTATCTCCATGTGTTGGATTTAAACGATTTTCACATATTTTGAGGTCTGTTGTCTGTCAACACCTTCCTTAATTCTCATGTCAAAGTTTAGAAAGGAAATATCTAGTGCTAGATACTTTCAATGTCACAGGATTCCCCAGATCAGTATGTGGGAGCTGATTAATAAAACTTGCTCCTGTAACACACATCCTGCTTTTGTGGCTTGAACAATAAAGCAGTCTGTACAACCTCAAAGCAATGATATCATTAAGGCTTAGCTTTGCCAGTAACACATATACTTGAATGATCATCTTGAATATTTGAGAGTCCCTGCCTTTGAAAGGTACCACTAGCTCAAGAGTTTTGGTTTGTGCAAGCAACATCAGAAGGAGATGGTCTGTTGCCATTTGAGTTTAACTGGATCAGCTATATTAGCAGTTAGGGATGAGTGGCTTTCTTCCAAACACCTTCAAGCCAAACTAGTATCAAAGTTGGGCAGAAGTGGGTACTGCAAATGCTGGCGATTAGAGTCAAGATTAGAGTGGTGCTGGAAAAGTGCAGCCGGTCAGGTGACATTTCGGGCAAAAGCCCTTCATCAGGAAGTATCAAAGTTGTTCGTCAGGATTATGATGGAATATTCCTCATTCAGCCTGTAGCACAACACTCAAAGCTCAGTACCATCTAGGAAGAATAATTGGCACAGTTGATGTGAGTTGGACTGGCACTATGTCTGTTGTGGATGCTTTATATGTTTTATGCAGCAAATTAGCCAGATTACTTCAACATGTCCCGATTGTTCTGCAAATTGCACCAAAGAGAATGACAAAATCAGTAGTTGTAGAAGTATCTTTGTTTCCAACCTCTCCAAGTCGCGTAGTGTTGAAAGTTGAAATATATTTCAATTCCAACACTTTGCTAGAATTGTCAAATGAGTACCTCTGCTGCAATATTATTAGTACAAGAACAGAAACATTTAATTTCTCAAGGCAGCTAACATTGGATATACATGTAATCTTTCCAAGGTTACCCATAGCTTGGACAACAAAAGCTATAATCTTAAAGCTTTTCTTAAAAAAAATTCGTAAAGCCTCATTCTTGGTGATGCTGGGATGATTTTTGTCTCTGCACTTAACATTGGCATCTGCACAGCAAAGTGGAAAATGGCCCAGGCATATCTGTCCACAAAAAGTGGGATGAATCTAACTCGGCCAATTACTGTCCTAATAATCTATTCTTTATCTCCAGCAAAGTGATGCGAGGTGTCGCTATTAAGCAGCACTTGCTGAACTATAACCTCCTCACTGTTCAGTTCAGGATCCATTCAGTTTTGGATCTCATTACATCCTTGGCCCAAACATGGACAAAGAGCTGAACTTGAGGGAAAGCGATGACATCAAGACAGCATTTGACCAAATGTGACATCACCTAGATTCAGTGAGAGTCGGGGGAAAGCTCTGTTAACGTCTTGAGAATTACTATTAATGAGAAACTGAACTGGACCAGCCATATAAATACTGTGACTACATGAGCAAGTCATTCTGAGAATTCTGCAGTGAGTAATTCACCACCTGACTCCCTCAATCCTGTTCATTACCTGCAAGGCACAAGGAGGGGTGTGATAGAATACTGTCCACTTATTTCGTTGAGTACAGTTCCAACAAAGTCTAGCTCAACACAATCCAGGGCAAAGCAACCTGCTTGATTGGTACCCACTTAACCCCTTCAACTTTCAGTCGCCCCACTACTGCTATGCATGCTACTCACAAGATGCTCTGCAACAATTTGCTAAGATTCATAATAGTACTTCACAAACAAGTGACCTCTATCACTTAATAGGACAAGGGCAGCAGATTCATGAGAATGCTACTACCTGCAAATTTCCCGTCAAACCATGAATTATCCTGACATGGGCCTATCACCATTCCTTCACTGTTGGTGGTTCAAAACCCTGGAACTCCCTAACAGCACCATGGGTGCCCCTTCGCTAAAGACTCAGCAGTGGTTCAAGAAGGCAATGGAGCAATTAAGGTGAGCAATAAATGCTAGTTTTATCAATGCATGCATGATCTCTAAATGAATTAGAGAGCTGCAAAGTACTAAAACTAGTTGGCTGGGCAGCGAACAAGGAAGTGCAGATAATGGCACAAAAAGTGTAGTCTGCTGATCATTGGACAACATTTGCAATTTTATAGGTGAGCTCATAAGGAATAATGCTTCATTGCACATGCTCTGTCTTTTGTGTGTATGTGTGTATTGTTAAGATCGTTATTTTTATTTTTATATTTTAGTTTTAGTTTGGAGCTGTGAACTTAGAGCCAAAGGTGACCTTTGTGCTGTGAGCAGCAGCTGGCTGTTAAGAAAGGGGCAATAAACTGAAATATGTTTGAGGCCAGGCCTGGAAGTTATTTGCAGGTGGTTTCTTATTCAAAGAACACAAAAGAACATTTCAGTTTTGGAGATACATTACACTCGAAACAGATGATAGATGTCTGAATGTTAACAGGAGTCATCACAGGGAGCCTGGTGTCGAGCAGTCTAACCAAGAGACTGTTAGGAAAAGAGAAAAAGACACTGGGTTTTGAAATATATTTTAGGTCAGCAGAATTGTGGCTGCCAAAGCTAAAGGATGGAGATTGATTTCTCTGTGATAATCTTCCCATAACCAACATATTAAAAGTTTGGAGAATAGAATCTCAATTATAACTATTAAGTCAACATTCCTCAGAGCCTGGTGGAGGCTGTTGCATTGCTGGTACCTTTAGAAACGAGATATAATCCTATGTGCCTGTGATATTATGGATTGTGGAATCTGACAGTTACATTCCTTTTATTTTTCTTTAGATTTATCCCTTAATTATGTCTTTGTCGTTGTGAGGGTATGGCTAGAATAAAAAAAAAATGCGTTTAAATCATAGATGTTAGATTATGTTGTTTAACTTTGCTGTGCAACAGCTACAGTATTATTCATAAATTGTTAATTCCTTTGTTTAAGCTATAAGTTTGCTGTCTAGTATTGTTTATTCAAAAAATCTGGTTAGGAACTAATGAGGTAGTTTTGAGGATCATTGGATGCTTTTAATTTTACTGTGTTGCGAAAATCGGGATAGTGAGGCTGATTTGTCTTGGTTGTCTGACTTCATGTTTTAACAGATGTAAAGATAGAGATATATGAACGACTTTTAAAAAAAATTAATGTACTTACATTCGTTTTAATCAATATCATTGCTTACAGACTGCATATTTTTAAAAAATCTATGAATGCTGCAATAGGAATGGAACACATTTCCTTGAATACATGCTAGAACTATTTATAGAATGACCCTATATCGCACATCGCAATTTTAAAAAAACTGATTGAAAGCACATTGATACAATTCATACGATCAAGTGACAGGAGTAATAATTCAAATGTCATGTTTACCAAAATCAAAGTTTAGATTAAAGTGAGAAATCTTCAGAAATGGTAGGATAAGGAGAAATTGTAATTCTTAAATCTCCTCTGTCAAAGATAGAAACAGATCAGGACATTATCTGACCCAATTTAAGCTTCCAGTTTAGGCCTAAAATAAAGTACAGCCTCAGTGGGACATCTTTTTTTCCCCTCAGACAATTCTAATGCTTTTGCCATAGCTGTCACAAACCTTTTTGTAGAAACTTCCTGATGCCAGTCTAACCTTGCCTTTTTCTAGTCTGAAGCTGTGCTTCTTGCTTCAGAAGAAGTGCAAACAGAAACTGTGTAACACTTCACTACGTTATATCCGAACCAGAACGAATTATTTTGCATTTGTAGTAATGCTCTTGATATCCTGTAGTTATTCCAAAGTATTTTATAGTGAATGGCATGTGTTGTAATGAAACCAGTATTGTCTAGGCATATTCGATAGCCAGCAGATGAAGTGAATGACTAATTGAATTTGGCTGTAAAGGATTAAATCTTGAAGATAATACCAAGAGAACTGGAAAAGAAGAACTCAGGCTAGGTTATTGGAGTCTCCAGAACACACAATAGAAATAGTGTTTGGAAAGAGTTATGAATCTAACTTCAAGCGTGTCCGATAAAGGGATGACAATGTGAAGAGCAGGACTGAAGGTTCAAAGTTTGTGAGAAGATCTGTAGCTCGGGTGCTCGTTGTTGTGGTTCTGTTCGGCAAGCTGGGAATTTGTGTAGCAGACGTTTCGTCCCCTGTCTAGGTGACATCCTCAGTGCTTGGGAGCCTCCTGTGAAGCGCTTCTGTGGTGTTTCCTCCGGCATTTATAGTGGCCTGTCCCTGCTGCTTCCGGTTGTCAGTTCCAGCTGTCCGCTGCAGTGGCTGGTATATTGGGTCCATGCAAAATCCCATGTAAGGACTGCACAAAATACTACGTAGGACAAACAGGAAGACCGCTAATGATCCGTGTCCATGAACACCAACTAGCCATGAAATGACATGACCAGCTTTCCTTAGTAGCCACACACGCAGATGACAAGCAACATGAGTTTGACTGGGACAACACTACTATTATAGGACAAGCCAAACAGAGAACAGCCAGGGAATTCCTAGAGGCATGGCACTCACCCACAGATTCTATCAACAAACACATTGACCTGGACCCAATATACCGGCCACTGCAGCGGACAGCTGGAACTGACAATCGGAAGCGGCAGAGACAAACCACTATAAATGCCGGAGGAGACATCACAGAAATGCTTCACAGGAGGCTCCCAAGCACTGAGGATGTCACCTAGACAGGGGACGAAACGTCTGCAACACAAATTCCCAGCTTGGCAAACAGAACCACAACAAGACTGAATGTGTTGTATCTGAATGCGTGCAGTGTATGAAATAAAGTAAATGAGCATGTGGTGTAGATTGAAATCGGCAGGCATGATGTGGTGGGCATCATGGAGATGTGCTTGCAAAAGGATCAGGACTGGGTGCTAAGTATCCAAGGATATACCGAAGAACCTCGATTATCCGAATGAGATGGGCGGGCACTATTTTGTTCAGATAATCAATCAATTGGTTTAATTGATTAAATGCCTTTTCACTGGGGCTTGGCGTTTTTAAAGTCTGCTCCCCATTCAGGAGACTACAGCAGCATACAGCGAGTGAGACTTCGCCTCCCAACCCTGTCCAACACTGCCCCCCCCCCAACACCAAACCCCGCTCCAACTGTGTCCAACCCCATCCCTGCCCCCAACTGTGTCCGCACACACACACACAACTTTCTACTGCAACCTTTTGACAGTTTTCACATTTGCCCTGTTCTGGATAATGTTGGAGATATTATCTGGGAGGGGGGTTAGGGTGCACCTCTCTGTAGAGCTCCAGGGAAAGCGTGGGGGGAGAGAGGGCGGGAGGTCAGTCATTTGGAGACAGTGCCGGTTTAATCACAAAACAAAAGACGCAATAACTGTTGGAAACATGTCTTTGATGTAATGTTTCGATCAGGACCTCAAGATCTCCTTCGGACAGTCTGATTTTCGGGTACATGTTATTTGGATAATCAAGGTTCCCCTGAACATCTTGTTGAAAAGACAAGCAGGTGGGCATGGGGATGGGGTAACCTTATTATAAGAAATGAAATTAAATCAATAGCAAGAAACAGCATAGTCCGATGATATAGAATCCATGTAGGTAGAATTGTGGAACTGTAAAGATAACAAAACCATAACGGGAGTAAAGTACAGACCTCCAAACAGTAGTCAGGATGTATGGCACAAAATGCACTAGGAGATGGAAAAGATGTATTAAGAAAGGCAGGTTTGCAGTGATCATGGGGGATTACAATATGCAGGTGGACTCGGAAGATAAGATTGGCAGTGGATCCTGACGGGAATTTATGAAATGTCTGTGAGATGGCTTTTTGGAGCAGCTTGTGGTGGAATCCACTGGGGACAGGCAGTTCTGAATTTAGTGATGTGCAATGAGGCAGACTTGATAAGGGAGCTTAAGGTGAAGGAATCCTTAGGGGGCAATGATCATCATAGAATTTACTCTGCAATTTACGAGGGCGAAACTGGCATCAGATGTATTACAGTTGGATAAAGGTAATGACAGAGGCATGAGGGAGGAGCTGGGCAGAATTGACTGGGAGAGAAGCCTAACAGGGAAGACAGTCGAACAGCAATGGCAGGAGTTCCTAGAGTATTTCAGGAGATATGGGAGATTCATGCTGAGGAAAAAGAAACATACTAAAGGGAGGATGAGCTGAAAAGGGAAGTCAGGGACAGTGTAAAAGAAAAAGAGAGAGTATATAATGCAGCAAAGGACAGTGGAAAACCAGGGTATTGGGAAACCTACAAAGACCAACAAAGGACAATAAAGAAGGAACAAGAAGGGTGAAGATTAAAAATGAGCGTGAACAAGCCAATAATATAAGAGGATTACAATAGTTTCTTTATATATACAAAGAGCAAAAGAGAGGCAAGAGTGGACATTGGGCTGGAAAATGATGCTGGAGAAGTCGTAATGGGGAACAAAGGAATGGCAGAGGAATTGATCAAATACTTTGTGTCAGTTTTCATGGTGCATGACACAAGTGACATGCCAAAAAATCTGAGAGTTGGGGGCAGTGGCCATCACCAAGGAGAAGATGCTAGAATAACTGAAAGGTCTGAAGGTGATAAATCACTTGGACCAGATGGACTACACTCCAGAGTTCTGAAGGAGCTGGTTGAAGCGATTGTGGAGGTGTTAGTGATGATCTTTTTAGGAATCGCTGGAGTCAGGGAGGGTCCCAGAGGACTGGAAAATCACTCAAGTAACCCCTTGTTTAAGAAGGGAGTAAGACAAAAGACCAGAAATTACAGGCTGAATGGATCTGACCTTGGTCGTGGGTGAAGTTTTGGGGTCCATTGTGAGGGATGAGATTTCTGAATACTTGGAGGTGCGTGGCATATTAGGGAAAAGTCAGCATGGTTGCTTCAAGGGGAGGTCATGCCTGACAAATCTGCTAGAATTCTTTGAGGAGATGACCAGCAGATTGGACCAAGGAGAACCGATGGATGTTATTGACTTAGACTTGGAGAAGACCTTTGACAAGATGCTGCACATGAGGCTACTGAGCAAGATAAGAGCCCATGTTGTTAGAGACAAGGTACTAGCCTGGGTAGAACATTGGCTGTCTGGCAGAAAGCAGAGAGAGGGGATAAGAGTCCTTCTCAAGATGGCAGCCAGTGACTAGATGTCTTCTGCAGTGGTTGGTGTTGGGACCACAACTTTTCACTTTTGTATACATTAATGATCCAGAGGAAGGAACTGAGGGCATTCTAGCTAAGTTTGCAAATGATACAAAGAAAGGTGGGGGGACCGGCAGCATTAGGAGGTGCGGAGACTGCAGAAGGATTTAGACAGGTTAGGAGAAAGAAGTGACAGATGAAATACAATATGGGAATGTATGAGGTCATGCAGTTTGGTAGGAAGAATAGAGGCATAGATTATTTTCTAAATGTGGAGAAAATTCAGAATTCTGAAGTGCTTACCTCATAGACTTGTGTGTGTGTGAATGGTAATTATAACTTTGTCCACCCGACTCCAACACCAGCACCTCCGCATCATGTCTATCATTAATACAGTGTTACAGGCTAGCTGACCTTGGAAGGAACTGCACACTTCAATGGCAGTTTTTTTTAGCCTCTTACCAAATGCAATTTCCCTTTTCCCTTCTGAAACAAACTTATAAATTCTAGGATGTTTAATCGTGAGGAAGTAGTTAGAATAGAAGATTAGCCCTTGTTTTAAAAGGTTTCATTTCTGTTTTTTTTGCCATGCCATCTTATCTTTTTGGCTTTGGAGTTCATTGCCCCTTCTTTCATCCTTCCTGAATAATTTTTGCTGTTTTTTAGAAACTTTCTTAGCTTGTCTGTAGAAGTCTGTCTCTCTAGTGGATCCAGTGATTTAGAGCATGATGGAAGATGCATGCTACAGATTTTAATAATGTGTCATGGAGTGAAAGGACACCTGTGTTCATGGCTGCACTTATAAAGAGATCAATATTGAAGCTGTTAAGTAGATCACATTCTGTTTTAAAAATGAAAGAATGAAATGAAAAACATTATAAAATGTTCAGTTGGCCATTCTGTTTCTAGTTATGTTGCTAGGTGACACTAAGATCATTTATAATAATCTGGAAATTTGGCAGTACTAATCTGCTCTCTGCCCTGAAACACCACATAATGCTATATTATCTTGCCAATAAATTAGTAAAAATACTTTAGCAGGGTGGGAGAAGGTGGTGGCATAGAGATCATGCCACTGGACTCATAATCCGCTGCCCAGTGCTTAGGGCATCAGGTAGAATTTCAATTCAATAAATAAATCTGTATTTAAGAGCGAATCTGATTTTCTGCTCATTGATAATATCGACTGTTCTAAAAGCTCATTATCCTAACTGCTGTCCTTACCTGTTCATTATTTTTGGGGGTTGCGATGGGAGACCTATAAATAACCTAATATTTCCCAAAGTCTGAAAAGAACGAAACTGGACAAATCACTGAGCATCAATCTTGTCCCCACAATGACCATGGTTGGTTCCCTAACTCCACCCACTGTCATGAGTATAAAGACCATTCTTACCCAGCTGCTTTCAGTTCTGACAAAAGGTTACTAAACTTGAAATGATAACTACCTCTTACTCTGTCGATGCTGAGTTTCTCCAGCACTTATTTTTGTGTCAGATTTTCAGCATCTGGAGTTCTTTGTTTTCTTCCTTTCTTGCCTGCCTTAAAGTTCTTCTCCTCTCTCTGACAGGGTTTCCATTTAATTTTCTTGTTCACCATCAATATTTTTGCTTAGCATACCAAGGTATTTGCCAAAATTTGCTTTCACAGCCACATCTTATTCCCCAGTGACTGCCTCTTGCTCAGACTTGCTCCATGTGGATTGCGACTGAAGTTTTGTTCTTGTTGTTTTGACTGCACCGAGGATTACAGATATCTCTAGGGTGTATAGCACTTACTGGAAAGCTGTTCTCGCTGCATCTTGAAATCCACACTGTGTGTGTGTGTGTGTGTGTGTGTGTGTGTGTGTGTGTGTGTGTGTGTGTGTGTGTGTGTGGCAGCACATGGCACGACCTTGGCCTCTCTGTCCAACAGTACCACTTCTTGCTATCTCAAAGTTGTGCTGCTCCCAGTTCTGCTTCATTCTTCAGCTTTTTCAAAGCTTTAATAATATATTTTCTCTTTCTTTTGAGGTATTAAGGAATGCAGGCTGCAACAATTCAGAGGTACCCACGCCCCTCTGGAATCTTCCTCTCCTCCTCTCCCTTTTGACTCCATCCCTTCCTCTAACCCCAAGTCTTACTGGGTATTTACCATACCTTCTGACCTAATATCTCATGCTAAATGATCTGAACTTAGCAGGGGAATTTGTTTTATCCCTTTGCGTACGCACCTCATTGAATTTCGAGCATGGCATGAAATCAAACTTTTGTTGCGTTGGCTGGTTCTGACTGCCTCCTTATCACCATGGATGTGCACTCCTTGAACATGTCCATCCCCCATCAGGATGTTCAGAGGGTTCTTTGCTTCTTCCTGGAATAAAAACCTGAACGCATAAAATCTACCGCCATCTTCCTGGTCAAGTTTGTCCCCAGTTTGAATAATTTCTCCTTTAACTCATGTAACTTTCTTCAAATAAAACCATGGGTACAGTTATTTACAGTTATTCTTGCCTCTTTGTGGGTTACATAGAACATGCATTGTTCTAATCTTACTTGTGTCCCTTCTCCAACTCTTTCTCCAGTCCATCAATGACATTATCAGTACTACTTCCCTCTCTCATCCACAACTGGAAATTGATTAATTTTGCTTCCAGTTTCTATCTTTCGATTAGTTAATTTCTGACTCCAGTTTCCCCTTGGCCAACATCTGTTTCCATTTCTGGGGATAGGCTGGCTGTCGACATGCATTACAAATCCACCAACTCTACAGTCATCTTGACTATACATTCTCGCACCCTGCTTCTTGTAAGGACTCCATTCCATTCTCCCAATTTCTCCCTCATCATCACACCTATCCTGATGACACCTTCTGCAAGGGGTTTTGGACGTATCTTTTTCCTGAACCGAGGATTCCCTGATAGAGGGTGCAACACTTGCCTGTTTACCTCCTCCTTCCTTGATATCTAAGGCTGTAAGCACAGCATCAAGGTCAAGTAATAATTTACCTGCACTTGTTTCAGTCTACTGCATTCACTGCTGCCAATGCTGCTTCCTATACATTGGGGAAACAAGATGCAGATTGGGATGATTACTTCACAGGATGCCTCTGCTCTGTCCATAAAAATGACCCTGATCTTCCAGTCACCTGCCATTTCAACACAGCACCGTTGTCCCATGCCAACATTTCTATTCAAGCCTGCTCTCATGCTCCAGCGAGCCTTTAGGACACATTGTTGAGTTTAACAATTTCAAACATGAACACTCTCATCCATGCTCATTATCCACACCACACCACAGGTCCTGTCTGATATGAGTTGCTTCCGTCACAGCCGCTTTCATCTATTCATGCTTCCTGTTAGCACCTGTTCAGCACTTTTCTCATTCTCAGTTTATCAGGTAATGCCTTTGGTTGACTTGCTGTCTGTAATGCTCTTCCTCTGTCATGCTCATTTGCTGCAACTCGAGGTAAACTGTTCCAATAAAGCTGTGACATGGGCATTTATCCAGCAATGTGGATATTTAAGACCATAAAATATAGGAAGAGAAGTAGACCAGTCAGCCCATTGACTTTGTTCTAACCTTCAGGGAGATCGTGGTTGATCTGACAATAATCAAGTCCACTTTCTTGCCTCTTCTCCATAACTCTTGATTCACTGAATGCTTAGAAATCTGTTTATGTTAGCCTTTGAATATACTTAATGACCCAACCTCCACAGCTCTCTGCAGTAAATAATTTCACAGATTCACTATTCTCTGCTAGAAGAAATTCCTCCTCTGCGTTTAATGTGTGACTCCCTTGTCCTGGCAATCTGCCGTCTGGTCTTAGACTCTCCCACAAAGAGAAGCAACCTTTCTGCATCTACCTTGTGAATCTTGTATGTTTCATGAAGGTCGCTTTTCATTGGGCTATATTCTAACAAGTACAAGCCCAATCTACTCGTAAGATAGCCCCTATATACCCAGCGTCAGCCTAGTGAAGCTTCTCTGGATTTCCTCCAATGCCAGTATATTTTTTCTTTTGGTAAGGGGCCCAAAACTGTGAACAGTTTTCCAGCTGTGTATAGTTTAGTAAAGCCTCTCTACTTTTGTACTCCATTCCCTTTGAAATAAAGGCCAGCATTCCATTTGCCTTCCCTGTTGCCTGCTGAGCATAGAATCATTGGCGTATAGATGCCATTCAGCCCATTGAGTCTGCATCAACCCTCTAATGAGCATCCCACCCAGATCTTCTCCCACCCTATCCCTGTAATCCCACATTAACCATGGCTAATCCAACTAATCTGCACATCCATGGGCACTACATGCAATTTAGCATTGCCAGTTAACCTAACCTGCACATTTTTTGATTTGGACTGGACCATCTGGAAGAAAAACACACACAGACATAGGTAGAACATGCAAACTCCACACAGACAGTCACCCAAAGTTGGAATCTAACTCAGTCCCTGATGCTGTAAGGCAGCAATGCTAACCACTGAGCCATTGTGCCATTCTCGACATAGATGTTAACTTTTTGTGATGAGGGCTTCTAAATCACTCTGTTCCATAGCTTTCTGGATGTAAATAATATTCAACTCCCCTGTTCTTCTGCCAAAGTGCATGACCTCATATATTTTTCCCTTATATTGAACTAGCCAGAGTTTTGTGCATTTTCTTAACCTGTCTCTAACCTCTGCAAAGTCTTTGTTTCAGCCTCGCTACATGATTCCTGAAGAATGGCTTATGCCTGAAACGTCGATTCTCCTTCTCCTTTGATGCTGCCTGACCTGTGCTTTTCCAGCAACACGTTTTTAAGCTCTGATCCTCAGCATCTGCAGTCCTCACTTTCTCCTAGTTGATTTTAACCTACCGCGAATTCTCTTGCAAGGATGCCTTCCTTGAAGAAGCTCTCCACCTCCCTCTACAAGGGTCTCAGTGAGTCCTTCTCTCACTGCACCCCCCAGGTCATCGCATCTGCCCTGAAGCTCTTGAGCCACATCTTCAACAGACTCGCTACCACAGCCACATCTCCTTCCACAGCACCTGTCTACAAGAAAAAAGATTCCTGAAGCAGGGCTTATGCCCGAAATGTCGATTCTCCTTCTCCTTTGATGCTGCCTGACCTGCTGCGCTTATCCAGCAACACATTTTTAAGCTCTGATCCCCAGCATCTGCAGTCCTCACTTTCTCCTACTGTTTTTGTGTCACCTGCAAACTTGGCAATAGTACTTCAATTCCTCATCCAAGTCATTAATATATATTGTGTATAATGGCCCGAGTACTAATCCCTGTGGCCCACCACTAGTTACAGGTTGCCATCCTGAAAATGATCCTCTTATCCCAACTCTGTCTTCTATCAGTTAACCAATCCTCTGTGTGAATGTATTACCTTCAATACCTTGAGGATTTATCTTACTAAGTAGCCTGATTTGGGGTACCTTTTTCAAATGCCTTCTGAAAATCTAAATACAGTATATCCACAGCTTTCTCTTTATTTCTCTTGCTTGTTACCATCTCAAAGATTTCTAGGAAAGTTGTTAGGTGTGATTTTCCTTTCGTGAAGTCATACTGACTTTGCTTAACCATATTATATATTTCTAAATGCTCTGCCAATATATCCTTTATATTAGACTCTAACATTTTCCCAATAACAGACATGAAGCTAACTCACCAATAGTTGCCTGTTCTTTTTGTCTCCTTCCCTTTTTAAATAAGCGTGTTACATTGGCAGTTCTCTAATCCTGGAAGGTTACTTCCTGTGCATCCATTATTTCTGTAGCTACTTCCTTCAAATTCCTAGAATGTATCCCATCAGATCCGGGAAACATATTGGTCTTTATTCCTCATAGTTTGCCAAACTCCTTTTACTCTACTCATTGCTATTTGTTTTGTTTCCTCTCCTTTCTGCCGCTTGAATATCTAGTGTTATTGGTATGTTATTCGTGTCTTCTATTGTGAGGACTGATGCAAAGCATTTATTCAACTCCATTTCAATTTCCTGGTTCCCCAGTATTATTTCTCCAGGTTCATTCTTTAAGGGACCTACGTTGACTTTGGCTTCTTCCTTTTTATACATTCGCTGTCCATCTTGATATTACATGCAGGATGACCCTCGCAGTTTATTTTCTGCCCCTCTATTCTTGTTTTGGTCATCTTTTGTTGGTTTTTGAAACTTTCCAAATCCCGTCTTACCGAAAATCTTTGCCATTCATTCCACTCACAAGAAGCAGAACACATACCATCCCTTCAATGTCCTTTTGGTCATCAGCAAAGTCATGGAAGTAATTTCAGCATTGTTAGTAAGTGGCGCTTATTTCAGAATAGCGTGCAAATTGATGTTCCATTTGGTTTCCATCAAGGCTGATCAGCGATTGACCTCCTTACAGTTCTGGTCTTTAAAATGGTCAAAATTATCGAAACCTGGAGATGAGTTGAAAATTACTTTCTTCAAAATCAAGACATTATAACATTAGGGGGCTGTAGCAAAACTGGTATTGGGATGGGAGTGGAAAGATTGAAGAAATTTGGAATGAACCTCTGTTCCAAAACACCCCTGTGGAAACTCTTCATGGTTAATGTTCTGAGCCCAATCATCTTCAGCTGTATCATCAATGACCAGATTTTCAATGTCAAATTGGAAAGTAATATTCACACCATAAAAAAGCCAGGCAATAATTATCTCCCATTTAAATTCAATGGTATTACCATCGCTGAACATTCTGGGGTTGCTATTGACCAAACATGGAATTGGACCGGTCATGTTAAAGTTGAAACTTTATTGCTGGAACAGCACAGCAGGTCAGGCAGCATCCAGGGAACAGGAGATTCGACGTTTCGGGCACAGGCCCTTCTTCAGGAATGAGCAGAGAGTGTTCAGCAGGAGAAGATAAAAGGTAGGGAGGAGGGACTTGGAGGAGGGGAGTTGGAAATGTGATAGGTGGAAAGAGGTCAAGGTGAGGGTGATAGGTCGGAGTAGGGTGGAGGCGGAGAGGTCAAGAAGAAGACTGCAGGTCAGGAAGGCGGTGCCGGGCTGGAAGGATCCGGCTGAGACAAGGTGGGGGGAGGGGGGATGAAGAAACTGGTGAAGTCCAAGTTCATCCCCTGCGGTTGGAGGGTTCCCAGTCGGAAGATAAGACGCTCCTCCTCCGACCGTCGGGTTGTTGTGTGTTGTGGCACCCGCATGGGCCCCAGCTATGCCTGCCTCTTTGTAGGGTATGTGGAACAATCCATCTTCCGCAACTACACTGGCCCCACCCCCCATCTTTTTCTTCGCTACATTGATGACTGTATCGGCGCTACCTCGTGCTCCCACGAGGAGGTTGAACAGTTCATCCACTACACCAACACCTTCCACCCCGACCTCAAATTCACCTGGACAGTCTCGGACTCCTCCCTCCCCTTCCTAGACCTTTCTGTTTCTATCTCAGGCGACCGAATCAACACGGACATCTACTACAAACCTACCGACTCCCACAGCTACCTGGACTACACCTCCTCCCATCCTGCCCCCTGTAAAAACGCCATCCCATTCTCCCAATTCCTTCGTCTCCGCCGCATCTGCTCCCAGGAGGACCAGTTCAAAATACGTACAACACAGATGGCCTCCTTCTTCAAGGACCGCAATTTCCCCCCCGACGTGGTCGACGGTGCCCTCCACCGCATCTCCTCCACTTCCCGCTCCTCCGCCCTTGAGCCCCGCCCCTCCAACCGCCACCAGGACAGAACCCCACTGGTCCTCACCTACCACCCCACCAATCTCCATGTACAGCGCATCATCCGCCGTCACTTCCGCCACCTCCAAACAGACCCCAGCACCAAGGATATATTTCCCTCCCCTCCCCTATCAGCTTTCCGTAGAGACCACTCCCTCCGCGACTCCCTTGTCAGATCCACACCCCCCACCGACCCAACCACCACTCCCGGCACCTTCCCTTGCAACCGCAGGAGGTGCAACACTTGCGCCCACACCTCCCCCCTCACTTCTCTCCAAGGCCCCAAGGGAAACTTCCATATCCGCCACAGATTCACCTGCACCTCCACCCACATCATCTACTGCATCCGCTGCAGCCGGTGTGGCCTCCTCTATATTGGGGAGACAGGCCGCCTACTTGCGGAGCGATTCAGGGAGCACCTCTGGGCCACCCGGACGAACCAACCCAACCAACCTGTGGCACAGCATTTCAACTCCCCCTCCCACTCCACCGAGGATATGCAGGTCATTGGACTCATCCACCGCCAAACCACAACAACCCGACGGTCGGAGGAGGAGCGTCTTATCTTCCGACTGGGAACCCTCCAACCGCAGGGGATGAACTTGGACTTCACCAGTTTCTTCATCCCCCCTCCCCCCACCTTGTCTCAGCCGGATCCTTCCAGCCCGGCACCGCCTTCCTGACCTGCAGTCTTCTTCTTGACCTCTCCGCCTCCACCCTACTCCGACCTATCACCCTCACCTTGACCTCTTTCCACCTATCACATTTCCAACTCCCCTCCTCCAAGTCCCTCCTCCCTACCTTTTATCTTCTCCTGCTGAACACTCTCTGCTCATTCCTGAAGAAGGGCCTGTGCCCGAAACGTCGAATCTCCTGTTCCCTGGATGCTGCCTGACCTGCTGTGCTGTTCCAGCAATAAAGTTTCAACTTTGATCTCCAGCATCTGCAGACTCACTTTCTCCCCGGTCATGTTAAAACTGTGGCCATAAAAGCAAGTATGAGATTGTGAATTCTGTCGTGAATAACTCACATCTGCAAATCTGTCAACTAACTACAAGGCTCAAGTTAAGAGTGTGCTGGAATATTTGACTGTGTTATTTATGTACATGTAATATCAAAATTTTGAGGGCATGACTTAAAATTTTTGCTGGAGGAGGTAACAAAATTGTATAGGTATCATCAGAATAGGAATGGATTGATCTCCAAGCCAACTTCTAGTTATCAGACTTTGCTCCAAATCTCTCATTAGTTTTGATTAATAAAAGTCCGTGAATCTAAGATTTATATTTATCATTAATCTAGCATCAAATGCCTCTTTCTGAAGAAAATGCTGAACTTCAATCACCTGTGGTTGTCAAAATGCATTTTAATTTCAGCTTGAAAAGTGCTCTCGAATTTATATATTATTATTCCTCCTCATACTGGACTCTGCAAACCATGAAGCACTTTGTCTGATTCTGTATCAGTTCCCTGTAATACCCTGAGAAATGTGGGCAAAGTGTCCCTTAACCTTCTAAATTTCAAGGAACACAACTTGAGTTTTCAGCCTTCAAGAATAGTGCCTAAGCTTGCAATTCAGCACTTTACAGCCTCCTGAACTCGGTGCTGAGTTCATTTGAGATAGAAATGCAATAGTGTACGAATGTGCCTCTTGGCTCATTGTAGTCATGTGACCTCTATCATCAGGCATCCATCTTAGTCAGTTCATTAACAGCCCAGTAGAAGAAAGGCTGTTTCTTGTGAGTTCATAATAGAGTTTAATAATATTTCAAATTATAAACACACTTTTCATTTCAAACCCACTTATTCCAAGTAATAAATAATCTCCGTACTGAGTAGGATATGCACTTTATATTATGTAACTTCTACCAGATGAGGCTGATATGTTTAACTATGGGGAAAAAAAAATACAGTTCTACTTTAAGACACATCTGCATCATTTTACATCGTCTCCTATTCAGTGTCACTAAGAAAACAAAACCTATGTCTGAAAATATGTCCAAATTCTCTCTACCTTGACTTATGCTGATTATGCCTCAGTATTGTTTAATGATGGCAGTTTTCTTCCACTTGTCCATGTTCATGTTGGGTTTTTTTCAAAATGTGTTTTGAGTGATATTGCTTCAGGAAGGCTAAAAATAAAAATAGTTTGGAAGAAATTTTGTACCTAAAACTGTACATGAGAGAAGGTTCAGTGTTCAATGTCTGAACAGTTGGGATTGTGTATAAAGTATCAGGAGTTATATCTTCCTGTCTTCTAAGTTATATATTGCATTTTGTAACTACATTTACAATAGTTAAGTAAGCCCTGAGATGTTGGTTTCAATATTTTAGGATCAGTGCATTTTTAAGCACTTGACTGAACTGTCAGTAGACTTTAGTTGTGTCAGACCCTCTAAAGAGGTAAAGCTAATAAATATACATTGTACAGCAAATTGTTTTTGTTTTAATATACACTTCTGTATATTATTCCTCTGGATGAGCAATCAAGAACGCTTCCTAATGACTGTATTCCGAAGTCCACTTCCTAATATTAAATAATAATTCTCAAAACACCATGTAGAGATTTTATTTTATACGTTCCTTTCTCAAAGTGCTTGCATGGCATTGTAGTTTTTAAATAAAAAATATTTCAGGAACTTTATATCATGAAGTCAAACAGATACCTAGCACTGTACTGTCTTAATTAAACCTACAAAGACATGGCTTACATCATAGCTTAGCTAGTTTTCAGGTATTCTGTATAAGTAAGACAGACCACTGTTAGCTTCTAATAAAGCAGCAGTTTCTTACTGGCAGTGCAAAACCTTATAGTAAACAAACACCAAGCCTTCATTAGTTTGTTTATTTTTTTCATGGGGTTTGAGTGGTGTTCTCCATTCCTAATTGCCTATGGAGAAGATAGTGGTGAGTGGCCTCTTAAAATGATGCAGTTGGTGTGATATAGGAATACTAGAGCTTTGTTAGATATATATTCTTGGTCTCACTGTCATATTGAAGAATATTTAGAGTCTGCAAAGGGAGGGAAGCCATTTACTTTCAGAAGCTGCTTAACTTTGGCTTCATCTGGCCACAGAGCTGAAGAGAGCAAGATCATGTGATGTTGCATCACTGTAATGATAGTCTCATTAGCATATTGTGCAGTTAGACCTAACCTGTTGTGCTTCATTAGGAGGTTGACCTAGCTGCAGTGAAGAAATAGCAATACTATTCCATGCCAAGGTGGTGTGAGACTTGGAGGGAAACTTGAAGGTGTTGGTACAATGTTTACATTTAAATTAGCTGCCATAGGAAAAATTTAATAGCAAACAGCAATAGATAATTTTTGAACATAGTGGATCCTGAGTTTGCTAAACTGTGATTCTAGATTCTTATAATGGTGTGACTAAAAATTAATTGCATTCCATCAAATAACAAGTGGGACTGTAGCAGATTGGATTCTCAAAGGAAAGAAACTTTCTGCTGTGGATATGCCCTAGACGTGGATATCAACCTGAGAGACGTACACGTGGAAGATCTAAAGAAGAATAAATGCAGGCCGAGGCTTTCAGTGAGGACAATAAGTTGAGTTGGAAGGAGACTTGATGCGTGAGAGAATTGGTAGGAAATGGTGAATATTGAATAAACAATAAATAAAGAGATTAAAAATGAGCATTTGTCTACTGGTGAAAATTGTTTTTCCACTCGGAATTAACTGAGATGAGCAAGAAACTCCTTACCTTTCATACACCAAATTACACCAATATCAAAGGTTACCAGTTCAGGTCTGTACTGCTTCCTCAGTATTCTCTCGTGACATTGATCAGGTGCCAGCTCGGATGAAAGGAATGTGCAGCTTCTTCGATGCCATTAAAAAAGAGCACATGTAGGTTGAATAAAGTGTTAGATTGACTTCAGGAACTTGGCAATACAGCTAAAAAAGCTCTATGGTGTAAAGAGTAGCATACCAAGTAGCCAAACAGATGGTAACAGTATCTATCCTACGCAAGTGAAGTGAGCGTAGGTTTTGAATGCAGAGACCAGAAAATGTGGAGCATTATTAACATTTGTCGTGTCATTTGGTTTGATAAAATGTGTTTTTTTTTCCAGCAATACTTGAGTTGCTGTATATTATTCCAAGCTCCTGCCAGTTTAGCTAACACATTTGCTCCACCGGACTCAAACATGGGAAAAGAGAATCTGGGAAAGGGATGTGGTTTGTTGAGAAAAGTTTGGAGAAGTGAATTAAAGTACTGAGTAGCAATACTATTTTGGCCCAACGCAATGTCAAGAAACAATTGATTTCGCATGCAATGGGCCTTACCGCAAAGGTTTAGGTATGATGCTAACCCATGCTTTGGGAGACTGGAAAAGTCTGTCATATGCTTCATGTACTTAGAACAACATTGTTCTGATGCCTCTTTCTTAAATTGAGTATTGTATGCATTTCAACATTTCATAAATACATCAAATGTAGCAGTTCGTTCAGTTAACTCAATGCCAAGCCCTTTCAGTTGTAAATCAGCAGTTTGTGCTAATGGAAACAGAATAAGATATCCAGACAAAAAATAAAGAAACAGGGTTTGTGGAGTGAAATTTTGTAGAAAGGAAGAAGAAAAATATACTACTTATTCATTTGGCAAGTAAAACTTTATCTGGTATGTGTTTCAGCTGAGACTGAAAACAAATTTGCAACCCGATGTAGAATCATGGAATCCCTACATGTTAAGTTGAAGATATGAAAACAGAAAACAGTGGAAATACTCAGTAGATTATGCAAACGTCTGTGGAGAGTGAGTGTTAACTTAGCAGATATGTTCTGTTATGGGATGTGGGAATTGCTGTCTGTTCAGCATTTATTGCCTATCCTTAATTGCCCTTAAAGTGATGGTGAGCTGCCTTCTTGAACTGCTGCAATCCATGTGCTGTAGGTTAACCCACAATGCCCTGAGGAAGGGAGTGTCTGGATTTTGATCCAGTGACAGTGAAGGAATGGAGATGTATTTCCAAGTCAGGACTGAGAGCAGAAATGGCAAGGTGTGGTGTTCCATGCATCGGCTACCCTTGTCCTGTATGGAAGTGGTTGAGAGATTGGGAAGTGCTCTCTGAGGATCGTATAGATAGTACACAATGCTGCTGTTGCGTAATGGAGGGAATGAATGTTTGTGGGCATAATGTCAATCAAATGGGCTGCTTTGTGCTGGATGATATTAAGCTTCTTGACTGTTGGAGTTGCACAACCAATTGGGGAGTATTCGGTCACACTCTTATAAACAACAGTGAAAAGTGTTATGTAATGTCGACACACTCTGGCACCGTCTTAAAACACAGGGAAATAAGCCAAAACGTTGAATATAAAGGTGGAAAAAAAAGAAACAAAGGAAATGTCTAACTTTATAGTCCTCCTTGTTAAGTGCTTCGTCATAGACCATGGACCTGGTAGTCAGGCATTTGTCCCCTTTGCTGCGTTACCACAGCTGGAATGAAAGTCGCCACTTATAATGGAGGGAAGGTCATTGATGAAGCACCTGAAGATGTTTGGGTCTAGGATACTACCCTGAGAAAATCATGGAGCTGAGATGACTGACCTCCAACAACCATGATCATCATCCTATATGCAGATATGATTCTAACCAGCTGGTAGCCATTGATTCCAATTTGCGAGGGCTCCTTGATGCTAACTGCTCTCATTCTCCCCTCATATCTGGAATTCAGCTCTTTTGATGGTGTTTGAACCAAGGTTGTTATGAGGTCAGGAGCTGAGGGGCCCTCGTGGAATCCAGACTGGACATTACTGAGCAAGTTATCGCTGAGCAGGTGCTGCTTCCTTCCATCACTTTACTGAAGATCAAGGATAAACTGATAGGGCAGTAATTGGCTGAGTGGGATTTGTCCTTTTTTTTGTGTGTAGGATATAGCTGAGCATTTTTTACATTGTGTCAGGTAGCTGCCAGTGTTGTAACTGTATTGGAAAGCTTGGCTAGGGAGGCAGCAACTCCGAGAGCTCAAGTCTTCAGTACTATCGTTGGAATGTTGTCAGGACCCATAACCTTTGCAATGTCCAGTGCTTCCAGCTATAGATTCCCTACAGTGGGGAAACAGGTCCATCGGCCCAAGTAGTCCGCACTGACCATTGGAAGAATAACCCATCCAACCTACATATCCTGAACACCGTGGACAACTTTGCATGGCCAATTCACCTAACCTGCACATTCTTAGATTGTGGGAGGAAACTG
Source organism: Chiloscyllium plagiosum (assembly GCF_037043375.1). Taxonomy (NCBI): domain Eukaryota; kingdom Metazoa; phylum Chordata; class Chondrichthyes; order Orectolobiformes; family Hemiscylliidae; genus Chiloscyllium; species Chiloscyllium plagiosum. Next base: position 73,692,742 of record NW_028270140.1, read on the forward strand.
GAGCACCCGGAGGAAACTCGCACAAACCTGAGGCTGGAATCTAACCTGGGTCCCTGGCACTGTGAGGCAGCAGTGCTAACCACTGTGCCACTAAGCTGTTTCTTGATATTAAGTGGAGTGAATCGAATTGGCCGAAGACAGGAATCTGTGATGCTGAGGACCACTGGAGGAGGCCAAGATTGATCATCCACTTCTGGTTGAAGATTGCTGTGAGTGCTTCAGCCTTATCTTTTGCACTGATCAGTTGGGTTTTCCATCATTGAGGATGGGATAATTGTGGAGCTGCCACCTCCAGTAAGTTAATTGTTCACCACTATTCCCAACTGGATGTGGCAAGACTTGCAGAGCTTAGCTCTGTCTGTCACATGCTGTAGTATGCAGCAGCTTCTTTCTGAAATACTAATTTATCCATCTCTTTTTGTGCTTTCGAAAATCAGTAATTTGGTTTGAGTCATTTGTGCTGATATTTACGATAGAGGAAAATTAGAAACTATAACAATGCACATGTAAAAGGTTAAAATTCGTAACTGCATGATAATGATTAGACCGCGAATGACTTTTGTGAACCCTGGTTGAAACATTGTATACAGTACATTTCCAACAGAGAAGAGTTGGGTAGAGGATTATGAGTAGTTAAATATCACCACACTTGAATAGTAGAATCAAGGGAAGGAAGTTTTTCCCCTTTGGGGCGTGATCAATGACTGGAGGCATAGTTTTAAGGTTGGGGTAGAAAGTTTTGAAGAGAGGAAGAAAAATATTTTCACCCATAGGATTTTGGGAATCTGGAGTGCACAGCTTGTCAGGGTAATAGAGGCAAAAATTCTCAAACTATAAAGTATTTAGGTGTGCTTTTGTGATGCCTAGGCATATAGTGCTATGGGCCACATGCTGGAAAATGGGTTTAGAAGAGCATGTTGTTTGTTTATTTTTGATCACAGATTTGATGGGCTGAAGGGCTTTTTTTTTCCTCTTGTCTAACTGAGTGCAAGTGATAGTAAAGGCATGAGAATGTAGCTGTTGTCTTCATTATAGTTTAATCTTCTTGACTCGTATATGTCAACCATTTGTGGATGCTTACACAATTCACTATACTGTTTTAGTATTTTGTATTGCCTTGCTGAACTGAGTTCATCTGTTGGATGACCAGTGACTTTAGTGGCCAGAGCAGTCTCCACTTTATAACAACTGTGTATGCAAGATGGTGAGTTTTGAATGTATATTTGCCATTGCAAGAACCCTTTGTACGAGAGAATTGTCCTATTCAAGGCAATTCCATGAATATAAGTGGTTGTTAAAAATGAATATTGGACCTAATTCATTAGACCATTTAAACACCAATAATTTAAAGTCCAATTTGTGTTCAGACTTCTAAGTGCTGATTGCAAATAATATAATCTCTCAGGAGCAGTTGCGTGAAACCAAAATTAGCATTTTTATTTTGGTAGGATGCATATCACTCGCAGTCATGACTTGTAAAATCCAAGGCAAAAATGAGTTTTATTTTGTGTCTAATCAGATACTTTTTATTCTTTGAACTAGTTTAAAGTAATTGACTGAAAATGGCTTTTTAGAACATGTTGCAATTTCCTGATACATCTGTTGTAATGTTGGGTAACTGCTGCTTCCACATAACTATTATAAATAAAACGCTAAACATTGACAAACATGTGAAACTTGCACTATTTTGTTTTTCAATTGCAGCTGCAGTTAGTTTAGATGTAAGGAATAGGATTTGAGTGATGTTTCAAAATCAAAGAGTTCTTTTTGGAGACCAGTTCTTGAACTTAAGACATGCAGAAGAGAGAAAACTATTCCTGGTCATACAGACACTGGTTAGGAGGAGGAAGAGGCTATTTAGCTGCTTGAACCTGCTCTGTCACTTGAGGTCAGAGCTGGTCGAATTGCAACCTTAATCTACCCATAAACGTTCGTCCCTTGCACACCAAGGACCTGTCTACTTCTGCCTTTAAAAATATTACAAAATGCTGCTTCCATTACATTTTAGGGAAACTAGTTCCAATCCTCTTAGAATAAACAAATTCTACTCATCTGTCTTAAATTCTGATCCCCATTCTAGATTTTTTCAAAGAGCTAAATCCTTGTCAAGATCTCTCACGATATATGTTAGAACAAGTCGCCTCTCCTGAATTAGTGAATACAAGTCTAGCCTGTGAACTCTTTCATTAAAAAAAGCCTACCAATTCCAGATATTAGTCTGGAAATCTGTCTCCTAACTACTTCCAATGCGTTTACATCTCTGCTTAAGGGGATCAGTGATGTATATTGTGTTCCAGGCATTCTAATGCTCTGTATAGCTGAAGCATAACATTTTAAAACAATTCTTTGCAATAAATAGTAACATTTTGTTTCCCTAATAACTTGTTGTATCTGTATTCTAATCTTTGTGACACATACAGTAGGACACCCAGGACTGTCTGCATCTTGGAGATGGGAAATCTCCCACCATTTAGATAATATTTCCAATTTTGGAGAGGATTTGTAGCTCAGGTTGCAAGTTTGCTCACTGAGCTGATAGATTTGTTCTCGGTTGTTTCGTCACTATGCTAAGTAACATCATCAGTGACCCTCCGATGGAGCGCTGGTGTTCTGTCCCGCTCACTTTTTATTTGTCTTGGTCTGTTGTAGTGGGTGATATCACTTTTGTTCTACTGAGAGGTTGGTAATGGGGTCCAAATCGATATGTTTGTTAATGAAGTTCTAGTTTGAATGCCAACCTCTCAGAAAGTAGAACCAAAAATGATATCACCCACCACAATAAGCCAAGACTAATAAATAGTGAGTGGGACAGAACACCACCACTTCGGAGGTCACTGGTCATGTTACCTAGCATAGTACCAAAACATCAGAGAACAAGTCGACCAGCTTAGCAAACTTACGACCTGATTTAGATAATACACTTTTTTTGCTTCTCCCTATCTCAATGGATTCTATTTGCCAGATCTTTGCCTATTTACGTAACTGCCATGTGTCCTTTTCGCAACTTACTTTTTCACCTATCTTTGTATTGTCAGCAAAAATCTGGAATTCTCTATCCAAAATGTAGATTCATTATGTATATTCGAGGCTAGCATTGAGTCTCTCAAAGAATATAAGCAGCAGATGGGAAAATGGAGTTAAGACAAATCAGCAATTAAGCATGTTGAAAGACATGCTTGAGGGATTTTTCTTATGTTTATAGAGATTTATGACAAAAAAACAAGAATTAACGAGATCAAACAAAGAATGCTGTAACTGTGACTCAAGGTGGTGATACTTTGGTTGTAAAATCATTCTGGGGATTTCCTTTTATTTTAGTCATGGTAAGGTGAAAGGGATAAAATCAAATTTAGCAAGATTTTTAATTCTACACCAGCATGCTTTGAGAAATCTGGTGGGAGAGGGCAGAAGGACGTTTATGGTTTCTGCTCATAAGTAGGCAACACTTGGTTACTTTATGAACCCTTGGAAAAGTCTGTGGCTTTATCCAAGAGGATTTCAAGCCTAGAGCAATGGCAGGAAAGTGAGCAGGAAGAAGACCTTTTACATCAGAAGCTGCTGTGAGAGGTCTGATAGCCATTTGTTAAAGTTGTCAGGGATTCAAGCATACAGAACATGCTAAGGCAATTCCCCAATAGGCCTCCTTTTGCTTTGATTTATGGATGAAGTAAAAACTCTTGAAGCTGTTATCTATTTGAGACAAATTATTTCTATATGGCTGAAGGCAGAGGTGAATATTTTAAACACAATATTGGAGCAAATTACTGTAGATACTGGACACTTCACGTCAGCTTTGAATAGTCCATCTGGACTCAAAACATTAGCTTGCTCTCTCAACGGTTGCTATCTGATCTGTCATTTCCAGCACTTTTTTTGTTTTCAGTGAATATTTTAAACTTATCTTCGCATTTTTTTTCAAGTTTATGAAACCAACAAGATTGACCCCCTCTGTTTTCAGAGGGACTACAAAATACAGATCTTCAGAAAAGGGAGGAAGATGAATATAAGATTTAAATGTCCAAAAGACAGAAGCAGGGTGCTACCAAAAAAAAAAGTTGTGGAAACCTCTGTACTCTGATTAGTCTTTCCTCCATTTGATCTTTGACATTAAGTTCTGATGAAGATGAAGCTTTTGTTTATAGTTCTGCATGTCTTTACTTCTTGAGCTTTTTAATAATCTAAAGAGTAATTTTATAAAACCCATGACCCAACTTGGGAGCATGCTGGAATTTTTTTTGACTTGACTTAGCCATTTTCCATTTGGCTGGGAATTGTGGCTTCCTAGTCTCTTGACTTACTGTTGTAGCCACAGTATATGGCAAGTCCAGTTCAGTTTCTTGTCAATGATAAACCCCCAGGATATTGATAGTGGGAGTTGCGAGTGATGGCAATGCCATTAAATGTCCAGGTTTTGAGTTTTTACATTTAGAATATTAAAATGCGTATAAAAGTACTCAAAATCCCAACCAAATGAATAGTTTGTCAATGTTAATTAAAATGTCATGTTAGAAGTTTAGAGATTTGAACAATCCATTCATTTTAAGTAGCTATCAAAACAAATGAAGAATGTGGTAAATAAACATAGATGTTAGACTTAAAATTATTAAACTGTTAATACATATTCATGTGGAAAAAAGTTTTGATAGTCTGTCATTCAAGACTTGAGCAGCTTTAAACACTTTTTTTTTTAAAAAAGCATATTATGTTCATAGCCAAAAAATAATGTGTTTATTTACTTATTTTCTTGTAATTGGCTTTAGCCATTGATTTAATTTCATTTCATTTTGTTTAATACCTTCTAATTGTTAGGAACCTTTGTCAGGTAGAAATCAATATTGTTGACCCTGTACTTGTTTGTTTGTTTGTTTTTCTCAGGTACAGGAGAAAGTGGCAAGAGCACATTCATCAAACAGATGCGAATCATCCATGGTACAGGATACTCGGATGAGGACAAACGAGGCTTCACAAAACTGGTTTATCAGAATATCTTCACTGCCATGCAGGCTATGATCAGAGCAATGGATACACTCAAAATACAGTACAAATTTGAGTACAATAAGGTAAATGAATGTTATTGCAAATTTTATAGTACTTTGTGATAGAGAAACCTTTTTGATTTTACATTTTAACTACAGCCAATTTTAAAATGTAGTACACTAGATTAGTCCCTTCAAAACATTTGATAGCTTAATTCAGCTGTGATTTTATCCAAAGGTGTGATCGTTTATCAGTTTTCTTTTAAATTAATGGCTGCTACGATGAGCGTGGGTTGGTTCTGATTTAAAATTAAACACTGCTAGGCTGAATATTTAAGACTTGAAAACTGTATGGGCGATTTGCAAATTTACAAAACACATTTCTGTTCACTTGAAGAAAAGTAACATGCTTTTGACTTTAAGGTAAGTTTCTGATGGAAGGTAAACTTGATCGATTTGAATTAATTTCCAAACAATTGCATGAGAAATGCATGTTTCAGCTTATTCATTAAACCAGCAGCAATTCTAAACTTGGAATGTTGTCAGATGGAAAAGTTAATTGTGATTGATGTTTACATTGAAATATTATATGCTTGCAGTTCCATATTTTACTGGATTGGAAATTTTCATCTTGGTTTGAAAGTATGTTTGGTCTGTTGTATTAAGCTAATAGTCACTGAAAAAAGCATGAAAATGATAGGAATACTCCTAACTATTCTGCTGTGGTATGCTTTGCTATTAAGTTCTGGTAAATTGCAGCAATATTCATTTGTTATAATGAATTTGGATTGTATGGAATTTCTTTGAGGGTGCATGCATTAACCTCCAGGAAGAAACTTCTGAACTGTTAAAAAGTATTATCAATGGGGTTACTCTGTCTCCTTTGGATGTCTTGTATAATAAATTAGTATTTTCAATGAGTGAACTCTTCTCCGTTTTTTAAAAAAACAGTTACATTATGATATTATGTTCAAATGCTAAAATCCATTTCTTTAATGTCAGAGCTTTTTAAAATTTTGTAAGTACTAATTCACCCCAACATAGAGAAGGAAAATGTGGCAAGCCATTAAGAACATCTGCATTTCAGACACTACTTTCTTTAACGATGTGGAATACTTTGGTTTAAAAGTCTCTGCATTATTGAAGAATACAAATTGATTTATGAAATTCTATTGTTTCCTTTGATTAAAACAGTTCTTGTTTTTGCATGGAATTCTATACAATTCCCAGCACAGAAACAAGCTTTTTTATTGAAATAGTTTATGCCATTACCTATATTCATTCAAGCCTTCTGCCACTCAACTCCTCCCAACTCTGTCAACATATATTCTGTTCTTTTCCACTTGTTCCATGTGTTCATAAATGTATCTTCTCTTTAAAGACATTCATGCTGTCTTAACCAGCAATTTGTTCCACATTCCAGCTACCCCTTGTGTAGATAAGATTTTTGAAAAATCTCACTTTGGATATGTTGGTAAATTATGTTTTCCTTAATTCTACTTTTGGAATCTCAAAGGGAATCACCTTTAGTTATGCCTATCAAATTCTATCATAATTTCAAGGATCACCATAGGGTTATTGGTCAGCGTTTAGTCTAAAAGAGATAGGAGCCTCAGAATGTCCAGTCATTTCTGACAGTTATTGCAGAGTGCTCATTATTATCCTTCCAAATATTATTGCCACAGCTCAAGTGTTTCCATACCCTGTAAGTAAAATAAAGAACAGAAGGATGCAAAATTTGCCAGTTATATTCAGTATTTATAAACATCACATCAAAGTATTGCCATTTATATCTTTTAACACATATAGAATGTGTGGAAGTTGGAAAGATGAAGGAGTTTGGAAGTGAGATTTTTAAATCTGTAGGTTGTTATTGTGCTCTTGTGTATTGGATGTGAAATACAAAGTTGAATTTAAAAACATTGTACAGTTAAACTCCTGTCTTTTGAGGAGAGGTGTGATACTGTTCTGCCAAAATGTTTTCAAACCAAAGTAAACTGCTAAGGATACAAAACTGAAGTAATGTTGATGTAAACTCATGAAATCAGAACGGAGGTCTGTTTCCAAAATGGTGATTTTTGACATGATCCTGTTTGCTAAAAGACAAAGTCTTTAAGTTCAGTAGGTAACAGTGAATAAGATGTTAGTTTGAAATGCAAACAGTGCTGGAGAAACTCAATAGGTGTGGAAGCATTTGTGGAGAGCAAATGTTAATGTTAACGTTTAGATTCCAGTATAAGAATCACATTGAACTTGACAGTTTAACGCTCTGTGTCTGCCCCTCTCGGTGTCTGTCTATGATGACAGACCAGCTGAGTTTCACAAATGCTTCATTATGCCACATTTCCAGCATCTGAGCGTTCTATACATTTTATTCTAGTTTGAAACTGGCTGTTTATGGAACAGGTTTATGTTTTCGGTGCCAGGGTTTAAGGGCCATGACATAAGGAGCCAGAACACTAAGTCAGAAAGGTAAGAAATCTCTGTTGTGAACTCTTACTGTCAGTAATTGTAACTTGTTACCTAAGCCTGATTGCAAGTGAGAGGGTGAGTTGCAACCTTGAACAGCAATTCTAATAGTGATGGTACACCCACTGTCATTTTAGTAAGGAGCTCAGTGATTCTGATTTCGTGATGATGAATAAATATTGATGTCTTTCCAGTTCAGCATATATTATAATGTGGAGGAAGTGTTATTGTCATGCATGCTGCTTTTGATTTTCTTAGTGGTAGAAGTTGCAGATTTGGGCTTCAGCATGGAAGAATCTTTGGTTAGTTGTTGCAGTGTACCTTTTAGTTGGTATATGCTGTTGACCGTGTGTCACTGGTACATGGAATGGATGTTTAAGCTGATGCATGGGGTGCCAGTTTTCCGATTAACCCTCAATGACATCTTCCTCCACTTGTATTCAGGGTCAGCTGATAGGACAACAGTTGAAAGATTTTGGATATCTCTCTAACTTTTGTGGACAGGACACGTTGGGCAATTTTCAATTTTATTCAGTGACATGGCAGTGTATGGGGAGATGGTGGCACGTATTAATGTCACTGGACAAACAATGTAGAACCCTGGGAGGTGGGTTCAAATCCTGCCATGGCAGAGGTGAAATTTGAATTCATTAAAATTTGGGAAAAGAGCTGACCCAGTGGTAACCATTTAGCTATTGTCAGTTCTCATAAATACTTGTGGTTAACTCATGTCCTTTAGAGTAGAAAATCTGCAGTCCTTGTCTCAACTTGCCTACATGTGACTCCAGATTCAGTAATGTGATTAACTTTTAATTGCCCTCTGGATGCGATTGGGGATGAGCAATAAATTCTGGCAATAAACAAAAAAATTGTAGCTGCTCTGAGAGAGCTTAACAGAGGGTTGGCTCGTGCCAGGGCACAAATCTGCAGTACTACAGCTTGAATAACAGGAGTTCTGATTTGCTGTATCCAGGTTAATCACCAATTTCTTGATTTTGAGGAATTAATTGGCTACCTACCAATCACTTGGAATGATGAGGACCTCCTGAAGAGTCAAAGATTGATAATCTACACAACACTTCTCACTGAAGATGGCTGTGAATGCTTCAGCTTTTTCTTACGCATCCCTGTGCTTGGGTCTGTCATCTAATATGGATTTATTCATGGCGCCTCATTGTCCAGTTTATTGATTGCCCACGACCACTTAAATCAGGTAATTCAAACTTTATTTATGATCAAGGACAGGAAGGTGTGATTGTTGGTGAGGTAGATCCCTAGATCGAATGGGCAACTCTCAGCGATCCCAAGCCCAGAAGGGCTTTGCCCGAAATATCAATTCTCCTGCTTATCAAATGTTGCCTAACCTGCTGTGCTTTTCCAGCGCCCTATTCTACTTTTTTTCCCCCATGTTGAATATTGAGATTCTTGCAACCTGTATGGATGAGAGTGAGGACTGTAGTGACACAAAGGTACAGGGAGCAATTCAAGTTGGGGGATGAAATAGGAAGTAATTGTTTTGGGAGACAGTATATTTTGGGGCATAGATACTATTCTATGCAACTGTAATTGGGAGGCCTAAAGGCTGTATTATCTGCCCTGTGCCAGTGTTAAAGACATCTAAATCAAGATCCGGGTACTGATTTGGATGATCAGCCATGATCATGTTGAATGGCTGAGCAGGTTTGAAGGGCTGAATGGTCCACTGCTACTTCTAACTTCTATGCTGCTATCTCCTTGGGACTGGGCAAGAGCTTGGAAGGGGAAGGGAATTATCTCGTAATCCTCATCCACATTGGTAGTAACGACATTGATAAGACTGGAATGGAGGTTTTGCGGAAAGATTTTGAACAATTAGGAGCTAAATTAAATACTGACCCAAGTTGATGTCAGGATTGCTACCTGAACCATAGGCAGATTGCCATAATGTAAATAAAGTGGAAAGTTAAATACATGGCTTCAAGATTGGTGTGGTGTAATTGGTTTTGGTTCATTGGACACTGCCGTCTGGACCAGGGTAGAAAAGAGCTAGTCTGGTTGGCCAGGCTTTACTTGTGCTGTACTAGGACCAGAATCCTGTTGAATTGAATAATTCAAGCAGAGAATGGGCTTTAAACTAGTTAGAGAAGGGTAAGATTCGGCAGGAAGAAAATGTAGACTTGCAAATCCAAAGGATATGGCGTCATTGCAGGGCAGCCATTTTGACAGTGCTATCCATTGTGGGACAGGAAGAAACCTAATTTTTTTTATTTATTCATGGGATGAGGATATCGCTGGCTTGGCCATCATTATTGTCCAGAAGGCAGTTAAGAGTGAACCACATTGCTGTGGGTTTGGACTCACATCTCGACCAGAACAGGTAAGGATGGCAGATTTGCTTTCCTGAAGAACATTAGTGAACCAGTTGGATTTTTCAAGCAATCATCAATGGGTTCATGGTCATCACTAGACTCTCAATTCCAGATTTTTATTGAATTCACAATCCACCATCTGCCATGGTGAGATTTGAACCCAGATCCCCAGAACTTTAACTGGGTCTCAGGATTAACAGTCCAGCGATAATACTACTAGGTTATAAAAGCATAATAAAAAGTCGTAAAGAGGGACAAAGGGGCAACAGAGGTAATAAGACAAAATTAATGGCTCTTCTCTTGAACGCACAAAGAATTTGGAATAAAAATGGATGATTTAACAGCATAAATAGAAGTTAATGGGGCTGATCTTCTAGCCATTCCAGACAAACGGTTAGAAAAAGATCAAAGCTGTAACTGAGTATTCTAGGGCATAAGACCTTTTGAAAGACTGGCAGGAAGGGAAGGGTGGTGTGGTGGCTTTTAGTGTGAGATGGAATTAGTACGTTAGTAAAAAATGATCTGGGGTGAAATAATGTAGAATCCATTTGGGTGAAGATAAAAACGAGGAAGAAGGCATTGATAGGGGATAGTTCATAGGCTTCCTAACAGCAGTAATTCTGTGGGACAGCAAATAAATGTGAAGATAATATAGGTATATAAAAAAGGCAATACTTTAATCACGAGCGACTTTTACTGTCGTCAGATTTGCAGAGATAGTCACAAGGAAGAATTCAGAGGGTGCTTTTGCGATGGTTTCCGAGAATAATATGTTGTAGATCCACACAAGGGATCAGGCAATTTGTATTTTCTTTTGTTGGCGATGTTGATTGATAGACACTTGTGGTGTGAATATCACTTGCCATTTAACAGCCTAAGCCTGAATGTTGTCTAAGTCATGTTGTAATGGCATATGGACTCCTTCAATATCTAAAGGAGTTGTGAATAGAACTGAACATTGCTATCATCAATTAGCATTTCCACTTCTGACCTCCTAATTGAGGTAAGTTCTTTGAAGCAGCTGAAGATAATTATGCCTGGGACACTTCTTCGAGGAGATGCTGTAGCAGTGTCCTGGAACTGGGAGGTTTGACCTTCAGCAGCCACAGCCATCATCCTTTGTGCCAGGTGAACTGATTCCTATTGACTTCAATCTATGCCAGTAGTCTTTGATGTTACAGACAGCTTTTACGCTGATGTCAAGGACGCTTGATATCACCTATTCAGCTCAACTCTTCTGTTCATTTTTAGATCATTATGTGGACGTGCCATTGTTGGACAGGGGTAGACAAAGTCATATGACACCAGGTTATAGTCCAACAAGTTTTTTTTGCAATCACAAGCTTTCAGAATATTGTTTCTTCATCAGGTGAAGTGTTCAACACTTTTACTCCAGTATAATTTGAACTTGCAGTCTACAGCATACTTTAAAACCAAATACTGAAGCCTGCAAAGTTGGTTGCCAGAGGGTTACTTGACTCCTTTTTTGAGTTGAAGCTACTGAGGGATTAAACAGAACATTCCAAGCTAATGTTGAATGAATGCAATTTACTGCAACAAACCCTAAAGTATGTTCTCAAATTGAATGGGTCATTCAAACATGAAGACGCTCTCAAGGTGTTAACCCAAAATAAAAATGTATATTCAACATACACAATAACCTTAGTTTTAGAAAAGAATATTGAATTTGTACAAGTCATATGATGAAGCCATATTGTTGTCTACTTTTAAAACCTGCAAGTCATTTTCAGACAGTAGCACCAGAAACCCACTGAACTAATTGCAAGTCATCCAAGCAACCAAGTTATTAAACAATAATATCTTTAAAAGCAGAGAGTTCAATGGAAGGACAATCTTAATCTGTTGTAAAGATTGCATCTTTTTATTTACTTTATTTTGATTGTGGCCTGCATTGGAAAAAGGATAGTCTTAGAACTGTGCAAAGAATTGCTGTACTTCAAAAGAAAATTGAAACTCATTGTAAGCCATATTTACACTGGGGTTTACTAAGCAGTGGGGGATGATGTAAAATAGATCACATGGCACTGGGGTGTGCATACAAAGTGAGATTCTGCCAGCAACAAGTAGCTGATTTATGGAATTATGATTAGTTGTGGATAACAAAGGCCAACTTTGATCATAACTCTGGTTCGTGGGCAGCTGCACAGCTTGTGGGTGTGAATGATTAAAGAAGAAACTCTGTCCTCTGGAAGGGGAGGTGGTATCCCACTCTCTAACAAAAATACCTGAAGCTAAAGAAAGTGAGTTGTTTTTCTCCCATCAGTCTTTTAATCTGTTGCTTTTAACCAGGAAGTCAGAGGTATTACGACTTTGTGAACCAGTCATTTTCTGTCTACTGTAAAGAAATGAAATAACTTGAAATACCAGAGAACTGAAGGGCTTGGGAAACAAAAAAGTAGCCATTCAATCCAAGAATTTTTTTTCCAGTATTTCCCCTCCTTCCAAAACACCAACTTTAAAAAACAATCTGTATGTTTGCATATTGATGGCAGGGGGTTAGAGTTTTGAGGTAGTTGAGTTCTGTGTCAGCATTCATAGTTATTTACCTGTGGGTAGAATTGTTTTATTTGTAATAAATAGAACTTATTGTTAAGTACAGAAACTTGGTCTGTGTTTTCTGTTAGCTAGGTAAATTGGAGATTTTGTGTAGTTTGCTCCAGTTTTTAACTTGTGCCGATTCCAGCAATAGTGGGATTTAATTTCCAGTGCGCCTACCCAGTGAGGTGTAAAACTGTTTATGGCTGGGGTGGATTCATTCCCTGCTTTTTGCTCTACCTGTGAGAAGATCATTATGCTGTGGGTTGGATTTTCAAATCTGGCAGAAGGAAAAGAATATTCAAATACCCTAATTCATTTTGTGTAGTTGTGCCCCCAATTGTTAGTGTGGATATTTGTGGTTTATTTTGTGTTATTACTGGTACCATAAATTTGTCCTGTATGGCACAATGTATTTACATTTGGGCAGAAACTGCACTTATGCAGTACCATTGCACAGAATGTCTGAAAGTGCTTCACAATTAATTAAGGATTTTTTGGCTTGATTTAATGTGATCGAGTGTTAGAAAATGCAGCAGCCAACTTGCGTATAGCTAGGAATGAAACATGTGACTATGTAGTCCCTTTTAGTCGTATTTGTTGAGGGCTGGGTTTTAGCATTACTGAGAGTTCTGTTTTATATGTATATGTGCTCGTCTGGGAGATTAGACAGAAGTCTAACCTTAACTTCACATTTCAAAATCAGCACCAGTTACAGTGAGTACAGTTTCTGAAAGGAGACTGGAACCCTCAACTTACTGATTTGAAGGCAAATGCTACAATAATGCAAAGATGGACATGTTGTTCTTGTATTAAATAACTTGGTATGAAAATGATCATGAACACTATTTTAGAATCAAATTGGCATGCTTCACTATTAACCAGTTGCTGCTTTATTTCTCAAAATGTGAAAAGCCATCTGCAGAGGGTACCCAAGCATTAAAAATATGTAGAGGACCAGTTAAGTCTGACTTTCCCATGATTTGAAATGATTGAATTTCTTTAGAACTCAGCACAATACACTTTAAAATAAGCACCATGAATAATCATAAATAGTGCTAGGGCATTTTTAAGGCATAGTTACTTCAAGCATGTCTAGGATTTAACAGTATGTCATGTTTGTATAAATACTTTAACATGATTAACAAATTGGAATCTAGAATTTTCATGTTCTTTATGGGTATTATAGTGCAATCAGAATGTTTGGGTGCATTACACGTATGCAACTCCTTTTGAAGTTCATAGTTAATTCAAAGTAATTTAAATTGTTAGCTGTTACATTGAAGTGCCTGTTGCAGTTTCAATAGGGGTTTTACGTTTTATGGATCCAAATTTGAACATTCAGAAGAAAAGCACAGAGATTAAACAAAATTATAATGGCATTTTGCCATATCTCTCCAAAAATGGAATCATAGTATCATAGAATATCCATGGCATAGAAGGAGGCCATTTGGCCCATCTTGCCTGTGCTGGTTCTCTGAAGGAGAACCTCATCTGCCTAGACCCATTAGTTCAGCATATTTTTCATTTTCAGGTGATAATCCAATTCACTCTTGATGATCAGTTCACCTTCCTTCACACTCCATGGCAGTATATTCTCGATCCAAGCCACTTGCTGTATGAAAAGGATTTTCCTTATGTTGGCATTGTTTCTAAAACCTATACTCTTGTTCTTGATTGTGAACAGTTTCTCCCCATATGCTTTGTTTAGAATATCTCTAACAGATCTCTTCTCCAAGGAAAATAATCTCATATTCTCCAAATTGTCTAGATCACTGAAGTCCTTATCCCTAAAACCATTCTCATAAATGTTTACTGTACCTTCTCGAATACCTTCCTTTGCTTCTTGAAGTATGATGTCCAGAAGTGTATGCAGTCTCCAGTTCAAGCCAAACCAGTGCTTCATTCAAGTTTAACATGACTTTATGTTTATACTTTATTGTTATTAATTGACAAGGTCGAGGATGCTAAGCACATTATTCACTGCTTTGTCAGCTTGTCCTGTCTTGTTCAATGATTTATGTAGATATGGTGCAGGTCACTCTGTACCTGTACCTCCTTTCAAATTATACCTTTTTTGTTTTGTATCATCTCTCCCATCTTCCTACTACCCCCACTTCCCTGCATTAAGTTTCATTTGTCATTCCTATTAGTGTCTTCTGAAATTGTACAATAGCTTCATTACATCCGACAATACTTGAAAGTTTATTATCATCTGCAAATTTTGAATTTGTGCCCAATGCAGCAAGGTCTGAGTCATTCATATATATCGTGAAGATTAACATCCTGACCCTTTCGAAAGTCCAGTCCAAACCTTCCTCCAGTCTGAAGAAGAACTATTAACCACTGCATTCTATTTCGTGTCACTAAACCATTTTTTTTGGTATCCATGTTGCGACTGCCCTTGAATTCCATGGGTTTTAACTTTTGCTGACTAGCATGTTCTGTGACACTTTTACCAAATTACATTTGAAGTCTAGTTACACAACAAGGTACCATTTGCATGCTCTGAAGCTTTCAGCAAACAACAATGATTTTGGCGAAAAATGGTTCTGTGGGATTCCTATTCTTGCTTCAGCCACTATTTAAGAAAGGTTGTAAGTAAACTCCAGGGAACTATAGATTGGTGAGCCTGACATTGATGGTGGGCAAGTTGTTGGAGAGAATCCTAAGGGGCAGAATATATAAATATTTGGATAGGCAGGGACTGATTAGGACAGTCAACATGGCTTTGTCCGTGGGAAATCATGTCTCACTAATTTGATTGAGTTTTTTGAAGATGGTGGCTCAGTGGTTAGCACTGTTGCCTCACAGCGCCAGGGACCCGGTTTGACTCCAGCCTTGAGCGACTGACTATGGGATTTGCACATTCTCCCTGTATCTGCATGGATTTTCTCCTGATACTCCAGTTTCCTCCCACAATCCAAAGATGTACAGGTTAGGTGAATTGGTCATGTTAAATTGGCCATAGTGTCCAGGGATTTGTAGGTTAGGTGCTTGGTCAGGAGTAAATATAGAATAATAGGATAGGGGAGTGGGTCTGAGTGGGTTACTCTTCAGAGGGTTGGTATGGACACGTAGGGCCGAAGAACCTGTTTCCACGCTGTAGGGATTCTATGATTCTATGAAGTAATGAAGAGGATTCATGATGGTGGAGCGATGGATGTGATCTATATGACGTATACCAGTAAGGCATTCTACAAGATTCCTCATGGTAGAATGGTTAGCCAGGTTAGATCACATGGAATACTGGGAGAACTAGCCATTTGGATGGAGAACTAGCCATTTGGATACAGAACTGGCTTGAAGGAAGAACACAGGATGGTGGTGGAGGGTTGCTTTTCGGACTGGAGGCCTGTGACCAGTGGTGTGCCACAAGGGTCGGTGCTGGGTCCACTACTTTTCTTCATTTATACAAATGATTTGGAGATGAACATAGGAGGTATAATTTGTAAGTTTGTAAATGACACCAAAATTGGACGTGTGGTGGACAGTGAAGGAGGTTACCTCAGAGTACAATGGGATCTTGGTCAGATGGTCTAATGGGTTGAGGAGTGGCAGACGGAGTTTAACTGAGAGAAAAGTGAGCTGCTGCATTTTGGAAAATCATATCAGGGCAGAACTTACACATTTAATGGTAATATCCTGGAGAGTGTTGCTGAACAAAGAGACCTTGGAATGCAGGTAGCTCCTTGAAAGTGGAGTTGCAGGTGTATGCGATAGTGACAAAGGCATTTAGTATGCTTTCCTTTATTGGTCAGAGCATTGAATATAGGAGTTGGTAGGTTATGTTGAGACTGTACAAGACATTGGTTCGGCCACTTTTGGAATATTGTGTACAATTCTGGTCTCCCTCCTGCAGGAAGGATGTTGTGAAACTTGAAAGGGTTCAGAAAAGATTTACAAGGATGTTGCCAGGGTTGGAGGGTTTGAGGTATAAGGAAAGGCTGAATATGCTGGGGCTATTTTCCTTGGAATGTCAGAGGCTGAGAGGTGACCATATCAAGGTTTTTAAAATCATGAGGGGCATGGATAGGGTAAATAGACAAGGTCTTTTCGCCTCGGATGGTGGAGTCCAGAATTAATTTAGGATTAATTTTAGATATCTGGTCAGCATGGACAAGTTGGACCGAAGGACCTGTTTCTGTGCTGTACACCTCTGACTCTAAGTATTGGAATCTAGATCCTCTGGCTGTATCATGCACCTTAGGAGGTTAAAAGGTCCTCTCCTCCCCCCCCCCCCCCCCCATAATATTGAGGAATTCAGAAACAATCATAAATGCTTCAATTTTGTTAGCTTGAACAAAGTAGTGGAATCTCTTGTGTTTAGGAGTTCCAGCTTTCAGGAGTTCTAGTATTTTCATAGGTGACCCTGCAGTACCAAAATTTCCCACTTTTTTTATCAAATGTGATGGACCTGCTTAGCATGATGTACCATGAAAATTTAGCACTACATCATTCTTCCTGCTCAAACAAGGTACTTCTGAGGCTGCCTATTTGTTTCTTTCCTAGTCTACACACTTACCTCAAGGAATTTCCCTCTGTGTGCGGTATTCATTAGTCAGTGTTCTTTCGGATGGAGCATGTGGTGAACTTCTGCACTGTCTGCCCAAGCCACCAGTTTTCATCTTGTGTTAAGTTCCAAGAAGGACTAGGATGCTGACAATAGGAGTTTTATTATTGCAATGTTCACTTGATAGACGGAGAAGTAAAGAGAGCTGTTTGCTCAAAATAGCCAATGTTTTCATCATTGTCATGTGATCAGATTCTTAAAGTGACACTCTACCACACTTACACAAGAACATCATAATTTCCATAAAACTGTAAGCACCTGAATTGCTTCCTATTTTCAGCATGTCTTCACAGTAATAACTTTTTTGGTCAACGCAGGTTCAAAGTATTCTTTTACTACCTCAACTATGTCCCCTGCCTCCATACATAAATCATTTTGATGGCCCCAAAGCAGGCTTGCTCATCCTTTTTGCTATTTACATACCTTTAGAAACATTTGGGTGATCATTTTATTATAGCTGTCAGTCTCCTTCTCATTTACCATCTTGCCTTCTCTTATTTCTTTTTTTCTAATCCCTTACTGAAACATCTAAAATAAACCTGATTCTTCACTTTGTTGTCTGCTTGATGTCTGGCCTCAGGACCCTGTCTTCTTTTTCCCCATGAATCTCTATCTCGAGCAAACTCTGGATTTGTTTGGTCTCCCTTTTGTCTGCCAGAGAAACCACAACTGTGCCTGAATTACAACTTGTTTAAAAGCAGTTCATTGCTTATTTACACTTTTGGAATTTATTCCAATTTATGTGGGCTAGGTCCATTCTTAGTCTCATCAGTTTGTCTTTCAGGCAGTTAATTATTATTATTATTTTGGATTGATCTTTGACCTTTTCCATAATCGACCTAAGCTTTATAAGAATGATTACTGTCCCCTAAATTTTCCCCTACTGACACTTGATCCACTGGGCCTACCATACCCCCACAACCAAAAATTGGTGCCCGTAGCTTAAGAGAAATTTCAAGATGTACTTTGGTATATTACAAACTTGTAGCAGTTTAGATGAAATTTATTTTGGTGTGATTTTGCCCTGTGAAATGATACACTTCTCCGTAGATGAATGTAGTTTTCAGATCTTTGCACTGTTTTATTAGATCACAGTCTGTTTCACATTCAAATGATATGCAGATGAAGCAGCTTCCTCAAAAAAATGTTATTACGTATTGTCAAGATGCACTTTTTAAAATCAATTCCACATTGACTTCAGTTTCCACTTCCTATGAAATTTAAGTATCTGATTGCTTGTTGTAAAACATGTTCAAGGATGCGGTAGTTCCTTCATGAAGCAAATAAATCTCTTCTGAAATTATGGTGAACCTATGATTTCTGTTTTTCTTCAATGAACTTAAATGCGCTGCATATTAATTTGGTGAGAGCTTGAAAGCTTTTGATTTATGAAAAAGACCTATTTAATTTCTTTCTGATATGATTGATTCAGTGGTACAGTTATGAGGTTTTTAAGATGTTTTAGGACAGCCTTCACTTTAAGTCAAAGTGAAGTGGTGGAAGTATGACCTGTCCTGAAGTCTGCCAGGCAGCAAGTCTGGCTGGTTTGCTAAAGATTAAAAGCAGCCCAGATTGTTTTACTGGGAAGATGGTGCAAGATGTTTACAGCTGAAGAAAATGACAGCAGCCGTGTGTTCACAATGTGTCTCCCAATCCCCCAAATTTTGTCAATTTGAAATCAGTTATACGTTAACTTTCCCATTTACTCCCAAGGTAAAAGAGTTGGAGTCTCAAAAATAGCTGATCACCTTCTGTCCCTGAATACAAGGTCTGTGTTGATGAGCTTTGAGAAAGAAAAGATACACAGCTGATAGGTTGCATGATTTCCAAAATATCATGAGATAGGTGTGGGGAGAGCAGCTGGAGCCAAATGTCTCATTGCATCCCAGAGTGCAAATGGAAACTCAAGCACAGATTTAAAAGGCAAGATGTGTGAAGAGCTAAAACTAACATTTGGAGTGGAAGGATCTCCAGTAATACTTTGATAAGGACAGCCCTGGAGTTAGAAGTTACCAGGTAAAGAAAGGAGGAAAACAGAAGTAAGCACCTTGGTATCCGAGATTCATTTTGGGAGAATTCAAGGACAGTTTTGTGTATACCTGGTGGTGAATCTTTTAGATCTGTTACAAATGCTGATCTGTACTTTAAATGATAAGCTTCCACAAAAACACTATTTAGTCAACAGTACTGTTAGTCTACAGGCTACACTAAACATCTTAAAATGTGAATTCTTGCTTCATCACTTATCGATGAACTGGAAGTTCAAATGTTTTCATATTCCTTGTATAAATTAATTTTAGGGGACAGTTAAGAGTCGTCGTTGTGTCCCCAGATGCATATAGGCCAGACTGGGTAAGGACAAAAGGTTTCCTTCCCTGAAGAACATTAGTGAACCAGACACCCCCCCTGCTATTTTTCCTTGGACTAAACCTTTTTCTTTTCCTCTGTGCTATCTTTCCTGTTATAAAGATTGCCAATGGTTACATGGTCATAATTAGACTAGCTTTTAATTTAAAAAAAAAATTCAAATTTCACCATTTCCATATTATGATCTGAAACCATGTCCTTGGGGCATTTGCCTTGGTATCTGGATTACTGACCTCGTGACATTGCCACTGCCTCCCCTTAACTTAATGTATATTAACCTGGTCTTTGGCCCTTTTTTTCCTTCCTTGTATCTTTTCTGCCTTCTCCTTTGGTATCTTTTATCTTCAAGTGAGAGATGACACCGGGCAGGGTGACACTAGGCACATGGACACACAAGATGGCTGCTGAGCCATCAGTTGACCACTTGACACATAAGATGACCGCCAGACCACGGTGCAGAGTGAGACAGCAGACCAAATACAGACACTGCCTGGGGCCACCGGAATGCCAGAACAAAGTACTCTCAACCTAGTTGATTAGCTTAAGGCAGGTGGGGGAGAGAATACACGTGAGTAACATACACTGTCCGCCAAAGTGTCTAGGTCCAGCCAACACCTTTTATAGAAATGCTAACCGCTAAGTATGGACCCAATGTAGAGTGCTGATAGCCAGGGCTGCAGTAATTGTCCTTCTCAGGAACAGCGATTCGCACCCATTACTAGAGCAATGGACTTCCACGCAGACATTGAAACTGACAATGTTTGTGCTGAAATTAACAACGGCTGTGCTGGAACTGATAATGGCTGTATCAAAACTATCAATGATTCTGCAATGATTGCCATAAACAAACCACGTTACAAAGCAATAATCTCATCACTGTCCTATTGTATAAAAGTATCTTGACATGTGCTCCGGGTCGAGAGAATAATTGCAGCTGACCACTGTGCTGTTCGTGCCTTTCTCTCCCCGGAGCTCCGGTATTTCGTTATGCGATAAACTCTATCATTGAACCCTGACTGACTCCGAGCCTGGTGATTTTCCCCATAACAATCTGTACCCTCTCCTCCTCTTCATTGTTTTCCTTTTCCTCTCCTTTTCTTCTACTTTCTTCTCTCACCTTTCCTTCGTCCCTTTCTTGTTGTCTTTTCTCTGCCATCTTTCTTGCCATTTGCCGTTTCTACTTTCCATATACTTGTTTCCATTCCCCACCCTTTTGCATGTCCCCATTTGAAACTGGCTGTGCATGTTTTTAAGGACAGCTGCCTTAAATAGAAGTATATTAAAAGTACTGAAATTTCATACCGATTCTTTTTCTTTGGACAAACTTATTTCTTCAGTCAGTTTGACTTTCATCCTAGCAAGTATTGAGCTGTTCTGGATTTATTTTTGTAAACAGTCGTGTCTATTATTATTGTGATCCAAGATTAGGTTTATTTTCCATTTGGTAATTTTTTGGCAGCCTGCTGTTAATGAAATTTTAAGTTGGATACAAAATTGAACATTATTCTGTTTTCCTGTAAATGGTTTCTGTTGCTGTGTGACAAATGATAGCATTTTTACCAAATGGAAAGCAGTGAGATTATAATACTGATTCATAATTATGCATCACTTGGTTTGGAAACCTGATTTTCTTAAAAATAAACTAATTTCTGTGAAGCCCAGATTGTTGTTGCCATCGCCAGATTTTCTTTAATTGTGAGTCTCTTTATATAATTTCCTGAGGTTGAACCATTGAGCTTTAAGGTTCATGCTAGTAAATGATGGGAATTCTGTATGTTTGGCATAAGGAGTAGAGATATGTATTCTTTATCATCATAGCATATTTTCTCTGAGATAAGACGGCAGGAGCATACTAAATGGTTCTGGCAAATACAATAAAATAGATTAATGTGCATTTGATAGATTCTTTAACATTTGAGAAAACTTATAAGAGCAATAAAAATTACATCTACCTCATTTCTGGTAAGATACTACTTGTTTTACCTGATTTGGTAAGACTCCTGCCACCTCATACAACCCAAGAAGCGAGGTGTGGATAGTGATATTGCAGAATCCAACAAATATTATATTGCAGCCATTATTATGTCCAAACATTACACTGCTCAGCTACATAATCACTGCCCATCAGGAGACTGAGAGGGTGAGAAAACATTAGTTGTCATTTAGAAATGTTTATATATCTGCGAATGAAGGTACATTTCCACAAGAAGAAGAGGCGGTTGAGTCCATTAAGAAAGGGACCAAAACGTCACCATGAGTTATTTGGCAATCAAGCATTGAGATAACAAAAGGCTGATACTTGACCTATTTTCCTAACAATGAGCATAGATTGGTTCAAAGCTGTTCTAATAATTCAAAAATCTTCAAGATGCAAGAATAAATGGAAGTGGGAGTTTAGTTAAGCAAAATCCTTCGATTTTCAATATTAAATGGAGATGGTAAGTACTGAATCATTTTCTCAAAAGTGATTAAACTCCATCGAACTACACTTGAAATGTCAACTCTGCTTTCTCTGCACAGATGCTGCCAGACCTGCTGAATTTTGCTCAAAATTTCCATTTTTGTTTCAGGATTTTCAGTCGTATGTGTGGTATTTTGGGATGTGTTGCAGCCTCAGTGCATTGTTGAGGAATGATAGTTGCACAGACCTTTGAATACTTGAGAAAGAAGTAAAAAGATCTGGAAAACTGGAGAAAAGGATCCTTAAGTGTTGGTATATATTAATATACTCTCTGATGTGATAGTGTAAGAATTGATTAGCTTTTCTCTGTGAGGGAAAACTTGAAGGTGGAGGCTGCAAGTTTGCATAAATTCTCTTGACCCAAGTATTCAGAGAATCTTTACCACAGTAATTTCCCAGTACTTCATTGGAGAAATCTGTTTCCAGTTACTTTAAAAAAAAAATTAGTGTTCCAGTACTGGAATTTTTGAACATGAGTTTTACACAAATAGTGCCATAGATTTCATACCTTAAACATAAGGGCTGCATGCTAACTGGAAATCTCACTGATCCAGAGAGATCAAGATACCTGGAGTGTTAGTTGGAATCATTGGAGTTCGCAGTGAGCTCTTTGTGGAGGACAAATGCTAACCTGCTGAAAACACACTGCACAATCATGGAGGAGCAAATGAATTTGGATGCGCATGTGTCCAAATCACAAAAAGAGAGGAGAGGTGCAGTGAGCAATCAAAAAGGTTAATGCAAGTTTCCTCTCTAACTAAAAGGAGTTGGAATAGAAACATTTGAGATTGATGCTTCTGTCACGTGAAGCTGTCTAGAATATTGCATTGAGATTTTGACACTGCTCCTCAGGAAGGCCTTTGAAGGCAACAACGAAGTTGATCCAGAAGGATTCTGGAGCTTAAAGGGTTAATTTGTGAGGAAAGGATGTATAAATTTTCTATAATTCATTGATATTTAGGTAGTTGAGATGTCAGATAAATTGAGATTGTTTTTAGTAATCAAAGATTTTGATTAGGTTTTTGTAAGGGCAACTAGTTTGCTATTAGTGGATTGTATGAAAAGGGGAATGATCTTAAAAATTATATCAAAATCTGTTAAGGGTGAAACTGGAAGGGCATTTATATGCATAGAGTAGTCAGAATCTGGAACTTTCTCTTTTCACTAAGCATGCTGTACAGGACCAGTTGAAAATATCAGGACTGAGATCAAAATATATTTATTAGATAAAGGTATTAAATGTACAACAAAGATAGGCCAATGGAATTGAGGTACACCATAGTCTATTTGAATAGCAGAGCAGGTTAAAGTGGCTGAACGGCTTACTCCTGTTTCTGTTATTATCCGAATTCAGCTAGTAAAGTAAATGATTAGAACGACAATCGTTTTTTAAAACTAAAATTGTGAATAGATGTTAATCAGCCAGAAAATCCAAAGAAAAGTACAGATTTAAATGATCAAACTTGGCACCTGGCATAATGATTCCTGTGCTGCTAGGCTGAAAGATAAGACATTTTTGGAACACGTTATTCTAAGTTAAGACTGTTATTTTGGAGGCTTCAAGGAATAAGTTCATGCCATGTTGCTCATAACTTTGAAAATGCAAAATTTCCAGGATCCTTATGATCATAGAATTTTTAAGTGTCTTCTTGGTTAACTTATTCGATATTTATTACTTTAAGTGGATTCTTGGACAGCAAGTAATATCTATTTGCGGGGTGGTTTGATCAGCCTTTCTTAGATTACTTAGTGTGGAAACAGGTCCTTCGACCCAACAAGTCCACACTGACCCTCCGAAGAGCAGACCCAAACCCATTCCCCTACATTTACCCCTTCACCTAAGGCTACGGGCAATTTAGCATGGCCGGTTCACCTAACCTGCACATTTTTGGACTGTCTGAGGAAACCGGAGCACCCGGAGGAAACCCACTCAGACACTGGGAGAACGTGCAAATTCCACACACAGTTGCCTGAGGCGGGAATTGAACCCGGGTCTCTGGCACTGTGAGGCAGCAGTGCTAACCACTGTGCCGCCCATAAAATTTATGCCAGGGAAACTAAACTAAACCATGAAATTATAGACTTGAAACTTGAGCTTCAGTTATCATTAAACTATGCAATCTTTATTATAAGTTGAAATTACTTAACATTCGGAGGAACATGAATAATCCAATCTATCAATGTGGACTATTAATATATTTCCTTGATCAATCTTCTCTGTATCTGTGGTGAATATGGCTATTCAGATGTATTTCATAATGTATTAAGTTAGATGCAGATGACGATTATCATTAATAATTAAGGAAATTTTGACTGTGTAGATAAAGTATTTGTTTTCTTCCTTCCAACTATGTGAATAAAAATAAAATTTGGAAACATGTCTTGAAACTTAGTTTACAGGGTCAGTATAATGGATCTTAAATGTATGCACAAATATTCTGGTCTTCTGAGAAAATAATATGCATTGTGAATTCTTGACTGCAAATTAAGATCTGACTAATTGTGATAAAGGTTGTGAAAAACTACATGAGGACACAAATCATCATTACCAGCAGATAGATGGCAATAAAATTTCTGGTTTTCTTCTGTATCATTTTTGATTTTCTCCTTTTGTGATTTGATTGTTTATTCCTCATTTTATTTCCGGTCATCAAAACATGATCAGAAATTCAAGCAGTGTGACTTTTCTTCGTCCAAAATATCAGAATTTACAAAATAAATTAATCTTCCAGTTTTTCCTACTGTTCTTTCATGAACAAGATGATGGATCACTGAACATCCTGAATTCCAATTGTATTGTTCCCACTTAGTAATTATTGTCAGGTTTGTAGGTTTCATAATTTTGGGATTCAATCCAAGTATCCAGCATAAATAAGCCAATGCACGTGTGAAAGTTTGATGCAAAATTGGAACATCGCACAAGTCTTCATTAAAAAAGCAAGTATTCAACTAATTTGAGATTTGGAAGCATAATGTCAAAATAATCCCAAGCACATTCTTTATGATCTTACTCTTTAATTTTTGTTGACTTTATGTCTTAGACTTGTTTTAAGTAGAAGAAACTTCGCTATCGGAATATCCGTTTAGAAGAGGTCTTATGCCAATTCACTGTGGCCACAGGGAATTCATGCATCTATGTTTACACATTTAGAAAGAAAGACTTGACCAACATTTGTTTTTGGTCAAGATTAATGGAGAAGAAAAGTGTAATTCATTCATCTACAAGTTCATTAAGCTATAGCTGTACTTTTCTATGACTGAAATAATTTAATAGGCATATACAGACAGTCATTGAGTCAGTATTTAAAACAAGGCTGCCTAGTTTTGTATTATATATGTGGTTGACAACCTTCACTCTACGAAACATGGTGGATATGCAACAAACATCCATTTAAGATGTTTGTCCTAATTTGGTACACCTTTGCTGATAGCTGAAGAGGCCAATTCCTTTGAATGACAATGACCGGTCCTGCAATGTCTATGTTGAAACTCACTTCTGGAACCTTTAGTCAGTTGTTTCAAAATTTATTAGGAGAAAGTGAGGACTGCAGATTCTGGAGATCAGAGTCGAAGAGTGTGGTACTGGAAAAGCACAGCCGGTCAGGCAGCATCCAAGGAGCTGGAGAATCAATGTTTCAGGCATAAACCCTTCATCAGGAATGAGGGCTGTCTGTCAA
Source organism: Chiloscyllium plagiosum (assembly GCF_037043375.1). Lineage (NCBI taxonomy): Eukaryota > Metazoa > Chordata > Chondrichthyes > Orectolobiformes > Hemiscylliidae > Chiloscyllium > Chiloscyllium plagiosum. Next base: position 73,718,169 of record NW_028270140.1, read on the forward strand.
GGGGGCTGAGAAATAAATGGAATGGGGGTGGTGTTGGGGGGAACATATCTGAGAATGCAATAGGTACATGAGGGTGATGGTGAAGGTGATAGGTCGGAATGGAGGGTGGAGCAGATATGTGGGAAGGAAGATAGATCGGTAGGACCGTTAAAGTGGGCGATGCCAAGTTGGAAGGTTGGGACTGGGATAAGGTGGGGGGGGGGGAGGCAAAGGGAAATCGGGAAACTGACAAAACCTACATTGATATCCTGTGGTTCATGGGACTGCAATTTCCCCTACCATGTGGTCGACGATGCCCTCCAGTGCATCGCCTCCATTTCGAGCACCACTGCACTTGAACCCCCACCCCAAAGAAAAATCACAACAAGGACAGAACTCCCCTGGTCCTTAGTTTCCACCCCACCAATCTCCATATACATTGCATCATCCTCCACCATTTCTACCACCTAAAACTGACCCCACCACCAGAGATATATTTCCCTCCCAACCCCTACCTGTGTTCCGCAGAGACTATTCCCTCTGCGACTCCCTTGTCAGGTCGACTCAGCCAACCACCCCACCCTCCCCTCCTGGCACCTTCCCCTGCCATCGCAAGCAGTGCAAAACCTGCACCCACACCTCCCCCCTCACCAAGGCCCGAAAGGATCCTTCCACATCCGACAGAAATTTACCGTACTTCCACATTCCTCATCTACTGTATCCATTGCACCCGATGTGGTCTCTACATTGGGGAGGCAGGACACCAATTTGCGGATCATTTCAGAGAACATCTCTGGGACATCTGCACTAGCCAACCCCACCGCTCTGTGGCTGAACACTTTAACTTCCCCTTCCACTCTGCCAAGGACATGCAGGTCCTGGGCCTCTTCCATTGCCAAACCCTAACCACCTGAAGCCTGGAGGAAGAACGCCTCATCTTCCACCTTGGGACCCTCCAAACACATGGAATCAATGTGATGGGACCAGTTTCCCTATTACCCCTTCCCCTTTATCCCAGTCCCAGAGAGAGTGTAAGGTCCCTTTTAGAATACTGTATTCAATTCTAGTCTCCCTGCTATAGGAAAGGGTTCAGAAAAGATTTACAAGGATGTTGCTTGGATTAAAGGTTTTTAGCTATAGGGAGGTGCTGAATAGGTTGGGGCTTTTTTTTCCCTCTGACTCTGAAGGGTGACCTTTATAGAGTTTTATAAAATCATAAGAGGCAAGAATAGGGTGAATAGCAAGGTCTTTTTGTCCCCAGGGTAGGGAAGTCCAAAACTAGAGATCTTAAAGTTTAAATTGGGTCGGGAAAGATTTAAAAGGTACCTGAGGGGCAACTTTTTCACGCAGAGGGTGGTATGTGTATGGAACGAACTGCTAGAGGAGATGGTGGAGGCGGGTATAATTGCAACATTGAAAAGACATTTGGATGGGTCCATGAATAGAAAGGGTTTGGAAGCATATGGACCAAACACTGGCAAATGGGACTAGATCAGTTTAGGTTGTCTGGTCGATACGGATGAGTTGGATTGAAGGATTTGTTTCAGTGCTGCATAACTCTATGACTAAAACCACTTTTTAAATTATTGATAACCTGCATGCTTGTTTCAAAATAAAAGTGGATTCACAGCAGCCATCACTGGATCCGGTGAAGCTTGAGTAGTTGCCTAAAAATTCCCAAGTACTGTGGCAGTTGTGGTTTTATCATTCTCTTTTTTTTGCCTCCCTCACTAAAGTAGAATGAGGAAGATTTAATTTCAGCCCACTGTTGTTGATTTCAAGCTTCCCATCCTCTTTCCCCCCCTCCCCCATGTTTGTGCATATAGAGTGACTTCATTTGGCTAAGTTAGCGTGACATCCTGTAATAATTAATTGCTTGAGTGAGAGAAGTTTTCTTTGTGGACCTATTGCTGTCTCTGAGTTCCATACAATTGCATGCATCATCTTTGAGAACTGATTGTGAAATGTGATTCTTAATGTATTGCGCAGGCTATTTTACCAATTTGTTTCTTACAGTTGCTATCCATATTACTTTGATAAAATCTTCTCTTGAAATATTCATGTTGCTGCTTGTGTGGGGGGAAAAATAGCAAATGTTATTCTCCCAGTGTTTTCCATTATTGAATCCATTGATATTGTGATGCATACAATTATAGTGAAAGTGATATGCAGATGTTATGGTTGTTCTATTTTTCTCCAAAGAACAACAATTCACTTCTTTCCTCCTCTGCTGTAATTTCTCATTTTACCTGATGAAGGAGTAGTGCTCCAAAAGCTTGTGATTTCAAATAAACTTGTTGGGTAATAACCTGGTGTCGTGTGACTTCTGACCTTGTCCACCCCAGTCGAACACTCGCACCTCCACATCATAGAGAGAAGAGATTTGAGAATGTTGCCAAGAAGTGTAAAAATGCAGCAAAGCGGAATAATTGGATAGGCTAGTGTTGGTTTTCTTGGATCAGAGGAAGCTGAGGAGAGATTTGATAAAGATGTACAAAATAGAGAGTGGGTAGAATGGCATGTTGAAGATGTCCATAGAAGGATGTCAATGATTAGTGGCATAGATTTGAAATGATTGAAGAAAGGATTAGAGGGGAGGGGTGCAAATTCTTTTTCATCGAGAAGGTGGAAGAGATCTGAAAATTATTGTCTGAAACAGAGGCAGAAATCCTTTTTTCATTTAAAGTGTGCATGCATATGCACCTTAAGTGCTGTAACCTGCAGAGCTACAGACTACAGTGTGGACAATTTGATTTGACTTTGTGGCATTTTGTTCAATGGGCCAAGTGGCATGACAGATTTCTGTGCTGTAAACCTTTTATGATTCTATATAGATACATAAATTATCTTAAACAATGTAAGCAGATTTCAGGTGTACTCTGGATGTATACAGCAGACTGAGCAATGAGATCTTTTCCATGTACCTCTTAGTTAAAAATGTATGGCTCATGTTGACCGTGGCATATTTTGAAAACATATTTGCATATGAGGATTGTGGACTTTTAAAATAGAGGAATACAGTGGAAGGGAAGTGAAGTTATGTAAACCTTTATAAGATGCTGGTTTGACCTCCGGCACAATTTTAGATTGCATACATAGTGCTGTTTGGGTATGTTTTTGTCGTTTTGTAAAAGAAACAGAGAAAGTCCAGTTGGAGCTTTATCTGTCTTTTTTTTCTTCTACTGATGATGATTTGGTTTAAACCATGTTTGGTGGTGGTTAAGATGGACATTTTCAATTTCTAAGTTAGGATATACCAAAGGATGGGTGGAGTATTTATTCGAGGAGAAAGTGAGGTCTGCAGATGCTGGAGATCAAAGTTGAAACTTTATTGCTGGAACAGCACAGCAGGTCAGGCAGCATCCAGGGAACAGGAGATTCGACGTTTCGGGCACAGGCCCTTCCTGAGGAAGGGCCTGTGCCCGAAACGTCGAATCTCCTGTTCCCTGGATGCTGCCTGACCTGCTGTGCTGTTCCAGCAATAAAGTTTCAACCTGGAGTATTTATTCCACATGCCCCCCCCCCCCCCTTTAAAAAAAGGTTTTTATTCATACTAGTATTCTATGGGGTTTACTCTTTTCTGCTTGTGTTTGCAGTGCAGCTGTAGCTGGAAGAAGCGAAAGTGGCTGGGATGGTTAGATGCCTACTTATGGGCAGTTTGAGTTGGGTAGTTGCCCCCTCTAGGCAGAGGATGAGTTCCCCTACTCAGTGCTGTTGGCGCGTTATATATTGGTCTGTTTTTGGTTTTTGTTGTTTTTAATTTTGTAGGTTTGTTAAATGTAGTGGTTTTAGTTTATGTAGTTTCTATATTTGGTGGCTCATATGACACTAAGGCTCAGCGGTTTGTGGTTCGGGTTTCTCCTGTCTGGAATTTAAATGTGATTGCAGAAGGTTATGGCTAATGACTTGATTAAATGATGTACCTGGAATATCAAAGGCAGTCACTCACCAATTAAGAGGAAGAAGGTACTTCTGAGTCTTAGAAAGGAGAAGGTGGATATTGCTTTGTTACAGGAAACACACTTGGATGACAAGGAGTGTCTGAAATTACAGCAGAATGGCTTTGACCGAGTTTATTTTTCATCATTTACTACCAGAAGTAGGGGAGTGGCTAAATGGGGAAGAATATGGTGTTTTAAATGTTTGTCCTCCAGCTCATCCCCTTAAATTTTTGGTATATGCTTTTCTAAACTGATCAGTCTCTACTCCCGGCACATCATTATAGGGGGAGATTTTAACTGTCTCATGGATCCCACAGTAGACCGGTTGCCCAAACTACAGAGGGTATCGAGGGTCTTTGTGGGGAAATTAGGGTTGGTGGACGTCTGGAAGTTTGCCACCCTACAGGTAGGGATTTGACGTTTTTCTTCACCTACATAATGTCACACTAGGATTGATTTTTTTTCTGACCCCTGCGGTAACCCTGGATTTGGTGGCATCTTGTACAATTGGTATTATTCCCATCTCTGATCATGCTCCAGTGTACCTTACGGTTAAGATTAAGGACGTTACAGTGGGTTTGAGGTACTGGCGAATGGAACCCTTTATCCTTAAGGACAGTAAGTTTGTGGAGTATTTCTCTCGGGAATATCGGGCGTTCCTAGACATCAACATAGGCTCAATTGGTAGCTCATCTGTTCTTTGGGAAACTGCCAAAGCCTGTGCTAGGGAGTTAGTTATTTCATATTCAGCCAGTATGAAGCAGCAGAAGGGTGAGCAGCAATATCTCTTTGAAGCACGGTTGAAGGCAGCTGAGAAGGCCTACTTTGACAGACTCTCGTTAGTCAAACTACAGAGGATTACGGCACTGCGGTCTGCACTGATTTCCGTGCTCACTCAGATGGTAAAGGAGGAGCTGGCGTTTGCAAAGCAAAGGTTATATGAGCATGGTGACAAGCCGGGCAAATACTTAGCATATCTCACCAGAAAAAGGAGTGCCCCACAAGCCATTACAGGGATTAGGGAAGGGTCTGGGAACCTAACATGTGACTCTAAAAAGATTAGTGTGGTGTTCCAGAGATTTTAATCTAAATTGTAACCAATCTCAGGATTGTGAGGAGGGGCAGGCCAAAATGGAATTTTTTTTTTAAGGATCTGAAGCTCCTAGGTGTGTCTCCCGAACAAGAGTCCTTTCTCAGTGCCCCATTATCAGAGCAAGAAGTGCAGGAGGCTGTGAAGCAGCTTCAGAGTGGAAAGGCGCCCGATCCTGGAGGACTTCCCAGTGAATTCTATGAGGAATTTATAAACATATTGAGCATCAGGCCTGACAAAATGTTTAATGATTCATACAATCATGATTGTCTCCCACCATCTCTCAGAGAGGCCAATATTTCACTTATCCTTAAAAAAGGGAAGGTCCCAGAAGACTGTGCTTTGTACAGGCCCATCTCACTCTTTTATGTAGACTTTTAAATCTTCTCTCAGACTCTTGCGTTCCAGCTGGAGACTGTGTTATCCTCGATTTTTACAGAGGACCAGACGGGCTTCATAAAGGGCTGTAGATCCTCCAATAATGTTAGGGGCTGCTTAATGTAATTCAAGCGTGTCAACAGCAGTCAGTACAAGGATTGGTGATTTCTCCAATCAGAGAAGGCATTTGACCGAGTTGAGTGGCCGTACCTTTTCAATACTCTGGAGCTGTTTGGTTTGGGCGAAGTTTTTATAAGATGGGTAAAGGTTCTCTACAATGATCCTCTCACTGCGGTCATCACCAATGGGGTACGATCAAGCAACTTTAATATTTTTAAGGGCAGCTGGCAGGGCTGTCCCCTTTCACCATTGTTTTTTACGTTGGTGATTGAACCATTGGCTCAGGCTATTCGTGGAGATCCCAATATATCAGCTCCAGAAGGGGTCAGAATTACATCAGATTTCGTTGTATGCAGACGGCGTCCTAATTTTTTTGACAAACCTAGCAGTTTCAGTGCCTCACCTGATACAATGCATTCGCGCGTTTAGCGTTTTTTTGGGGTACAAGATTAACTTTGCAAAATCAGAGGCTATGCCTCTGGGTGGTCTTGTGAAGGAGCTAGCTCGTGGGGGCGACTATAGATTCCTATTTAGGTGGTCACAGGGAGGTTTTTGTACTTGTGCATATTCATTACTGCAGTTCTGGATCGGCTGTTCAAAGCCAATTTTATCCAATTATTTGAAAAAAATCAAACAAGGTCTTCAAAGATGGGAGGCACTTCCGGTCTCGTGGTTGGGTCGGATGGCGCTTATCAAGATGAATATTCTCCCCCGTTTGCTAAACTACAGCTGCCTCACAGATTGGAGGAAGTGGACCTTCCAGACATTAAAAATGACCAAATAAGCTCACTTTTGTCGTATGAGTGATTAGGTTTCTGGAGATCCTCTTTCAGTATGGCTAGATATCTGGTGCCCCCTTACCAGTTTGCTGTTTTTGGGGAAAAATGGGGACAATTAGGGAATATTGCCATAACACAATAATTATCAATACTGTTAAAGCATGGAGGGCAATTCGCCAGAGGGAAGGCAATATTGGCAAAACATTTTTGTCTACACCTTTAGTGGGTATGCTGGGTTTTCAACCAGGGATGATAGATTCAGGATTTAAACATTGGTCAGCTAGGGGTGTGTCTTGCATGGGCAATATGTTTCAGGGAGATGTAATGATGTCTTTCGATCAGTTATTACGGAAATATGAGTTATCTAATAGAGACCTCTCATTTTTTTCAAGTTAGGGATTTTATCAAAATAAGCCCACACTTTTGACTGATACCTACAAATCTGACATAGAGAGGGGGTGGTCAGTGCTAAGAGAACACTTTCTGTCAGTACTTTATGTCATCAATTGGGGGGTGTCCTCTCAGATGAGTTTGATTGACTCTGCAGGATGTGGGAGAGAGAGCTGGGTGTTGAAGTCTCCTTAGAGGCATGGGAGGATATTTGGAAGAATGCAAAGAAGATATCAATTTGCAATAGGCCCCATGCTTTACAATTGATGGTTCTCCACAGGGTCCACTTGGCTCCGGATCGTTTGTCAAAATTTAAAACAAGGGTATCTTCAGCATGTCCCAAGTGCAAGGTTTGTACGGGCACTTTTACCCATTGTCTCTGGTCTTGTGCGAGGCTTCAAGCATATTGGAATGCTGTGGTGGGTGCAATGGAGAGGATTTTGGGCGTAAGAGTGGAGAAGGACCCTATCTCTCTCCTTTTGGGTCTGCCCACTGTATTTCCTGCAGATGGCATAAGAAAAAACATTTCAATAGTCTCACATTCCGTGCAAGAAAGAATATCTTGTCAGGTTGGATGTCCAAAACACCCCCCCCCCCCCCCCCCCCCGCCCCGGCTAGCCATTCCTATTACCCCTGCCTGTTGTCCCCACTTGACTCTAACTTTATGGATTTGATCTGAAATAATGTCTTCAAGTTGGGGAGCTCAGGATTCAGTTCTCTTCCTACAATGTGCAGAAATTGAGGTTGGCATTAGCTAGCCATAACAGTTGATGTATTTCCCTCACCCCGATCCCATTTTCAGCCATAATGATTCCCAAATTTTTGCAAGTTTCTTATTTTGCATATATTTAAACAAAGCCATGTAGATTTTAGTCTTGTTCTTCCTGAGGTACTTAATCACTGAAAAGGGTAACAGAATAGATAGGCAGAATATGAATTAAGGAAGTTAACTGTCAGTTGTCATTAGGCTGGCTTGATAAAGGCATGTTTATTTGGCAGTGAGATTTCAAGACTATTATAAACTGGAATTTGATTCTTAATGCCAGTAAGGCGCTTTGAACTGCAATTCCTTTTAAGGTTTGGTATGTATCTGTGAAGTTAATCTAGCATAGCACACTTCATGCATTTTTCTTTGTGATTTATTTTTATGACTGACAGCTGTATTATATTAACATTTTAAGTAAGTAAACAGTACAGCTGAATTTTCTTATGCCAGTTAATGAAATTATAATGTACCTTTAAGTGTAAAATTATGATGCACATTCCATCAGTTGTCCCCCACCGCACACAGCTGGTACAATTTGATGTTGAGAGACCCAAAAATGACGTGGTTAAATTAAATAGAAGTGGCAGTATAGTATTCTGAGCATACTCTGTAGCATGTGTTCCAAGTTTCTTGAACTTGGCTCTTGTACTTTATGATGTCAGCCTTGAAAAGGTTTCAGCTTGTACATTTGTCCTAATCCATTCATCGTATTTACTGATTACACTGCCATGGAGTTGACTCCTCAAAAGGCAAGGTCTCACCATCATATGATCAGTTACTGTTTAGTTCAATTTGCAAATAAATACATAAGTTTGGCCAAATTATTCTTCAAGAAAATAAGTATTTTTTAAAAGCAGATTTCAGTGAAATTTTATTTCATGTTCAATTTTATAACGTTGAAACCTATTGTCAGCAACTAGAAACTGAGTATATTTTTAATGAGTATATTTTTAATGTAGAAGAAACACTCGTGTTCTCATTATATTTTGAAAAAAGGTATTTAATTGTCATAATTGTCTTTGGTTTCTGGTAGAGTAATTAAGGGATATTAGTACTGAATCAACTTGAAGGTAGAGTACCATCATATTTATGTTACTGGTTGAACTTCTAGAAGAGAGCTTTGCAAATGCTTATTTGCAGTCACGTTCAAAAAATGTAATACACTCTAATAATGCAATCCCTAAGAGACATCTCAGCCTCTGAGTAGTTTAAAATTAGTCATGATACCTCATTAAAATGATTATTTTCATTCATGGAATAAGAGCATTGCTAGGCCAGCACCATAGTTGCTAGGCGAGCATTTATTTGCCCATCCGTAAGTGCCCAGAGAGTGATTTAAGAATTGAGCACATTGCTGTGGGTTTGGAGTCACGTGTAGGCCAGACCATGTAATGATGGGAGTTTCCTTCCCTAAAGGACATTAGTGAACCGGATGGCCTTTTCCAACAATCAACAATGGATTCATGGTTATCTTTAAGTTCTTAATTCCAGATTTTTATTTAATCCACATTCCACCATCTGCCATGCAGGATTTGATCTCTGGATTGATTGGCCTAGTAATAAGTAGTGAGCCCACTTTCCTCCAGATGGCTCAGCATGGTGTTGAACATGAGATGTCAATCAGGACCCCATTTCAGAGTAAGACTATAATTTTTCTGTTGTAATTACTTTTATTCATTCATGGGATGTTTGCATTGCTGGCTGTGGCAATATTTATTGCCCAACCAGAATTGGTTGTCTAACTGTTTTTCTCTTTCTCTGTGCTGAAGGTTTCCTCTTTCCTCCTCCCCCACTTTCTCTTTAGCATATATACCAATCTTTTCATGGCTGCAATCCATTCTGAAGAAGTCAGTGGACTTGAAACATTAACTCTGCTTTCTTTCCACAGATACTCCCAGACTTGCTGCGATTTTCAACAAATTTCTGTTTTGTTTCTGATTCCAGCATCCAAAGATCTTTGTTTTTTTTTGTTTAGTGAAATATTCAGCAGGTCTGGCGACATTTGTGGGGAGAGGAAGAGTTATGTTGCAAATTAAATATGACTCTTCCTCTGAATTTTTCCATTGGACACTATTTGTGGTGGGATAACTAAGAATGATGGAGTTTGGAGTCAACAAGTATCTCTTCCCATTTGATATGCTACACAGGAATACCTACATTGCTAGTGGAGAAATGCTCTTTGCTTTTGGGGAGTACTTGATTTATAAGTCAACTAAATATTTCGTATGCTGTTCATCATGCTGCCAAAATACTTCCTCTTAAGCAGGTTTACTGTGCAGTCATGCTTAGTTTCGGTTGTGCTTTCATGTGGTCATCAGTTGAGAAAATTTGGTGGCTCAAACAGATTATGGTGAAAAATAAAAGAAATTTGTACATACCCAACCAAACACAGTGCACCATACAACATAGTTTAGGTTATCCTGCAATTTCTATTTTTGTTTCTGATTTGCAGATTTTTCAGTTTTTACTTAGTTTGATTCTCAGGTAAGTTAAGAGCATTCTCACCTAACCAGCTACAAGTTGTCAATCGCTAAATATAGTGAGTTCATGAAAAGAGCCTATTGTGGTCTACACAATGATTGGTCTGATGCTCTTATGCAATGTGAATGAGTGGTGGCGTTACTAACCATGACATACATATTTTCCAGAGGAGTCTTTCTGAATGAGTGCAGTTCTGTTGACAGAATTAACGCTGTTCTTAATTTGTGTCTATTGGATCTGTTGCCAAGCGTGTCTGCACAGCCTTGCTCAAATGCAAGCTATGGAAAGATTTGTTATTCTTATGTGATGACATATTTGATTGCATTCTTCCTTGTGGTTCACTATGTCCATGCAAGTATGGACTACCAAAAGAACAAAAACTGCACAAAAGTTGATGTCCCATTGTACCCTTTTTTATTAATGATTGCGTTGCATGAATTGGGCAAATGATTTTGTGAATTATTGCAGTGGGCTCAGTTATCAAAGCACAAAGTGAAGGATTTCTTTAACTTTTGTGAAGACTACTACAGCCTACATGTTGATAGCAATGCTTTGTCTATATCCTTATTAGACATTGTAAGCTGATTTACAAATGAGCCATTGATGGACTCAATTCCATCTTATGAACCTATGAACTTAGCAACGTTTGCAGTCAAGTTCAATTTTGGTGATACCATGTTTGCATGAATAGATGGTGTATCGATCACATCCCCTTTAGATTCTGTGTTCACTAAACAGTGCTTATTTTAATTGTTTCTCCTCAAGATTAAATGAGCTCCACCCTTCAACTCTGTGCATATTTCTGATGTCTAGCTGATCACTTTGCAACCTTTGAATCTACCGATGTGTGTACTGTTTCGTCACACAACTTAATACATTCCATCTCTTGTTCAAATTTGCTTTTCTTTCTTTGACCTTCTGGTTGAGAAATTCACACACACATTCTCCACTACACACTCTCGCAAGCCTACCTTCACCTGTCAATTTATACATTGAGATTTGTGCAACTCCATGCACCTGAAGATTGCCTTTATCAATAACCTTGTAAATTGGGGGCAAGTCACTTGTTTAACTTGTAGGCTTGGTAATGGAAGTAGGGCACATCAAAGCGACTGCTGAGGAATGGGGGCTTCCATGATTAATACCTCTTGAGAACTTGTAAATAAAGGTTTTAACAATTGGTTATTTGGAATATTGAGGTCCTATCTAGATTCAGTTTTACTTAAAGGTCACTGAAGGGACACTGGGATATGTAAATCGAAGTTACATGACTTAAGCAAACTGCTTAAACTTGTTTACTGTATAAGTCTATAATTTTTTATTGTTACAAACTTCTCTGAGTTCATGGTTGTCAGGAGTACTTGCGGGTATTTTGACACTGTTTAGAGTTCACTTGGGATGTAGTCTGTGATAATTGTCTCAGAACCAGTGCAACATCTGAAAAGCCAAAGCAACTCAAAAGGTGGGAGAAAATCTCCTTTTTGGTTTAAACTATTTTTGAAGAGATTGTAGAGGCAATCCTATGTAGGCTGGTCACTAGGTGCATGTATCAGGATACTAGCCTGAAGGTCACCTGGAACATTTCATTCTGCAGCCTTATTTTCCTAAAGAACCAACAAGGAATTGGCAATATTTCCCAAAGTTAATTTCTGATGTGAATGTGTTTTTCCATCAAAAATGCTTAATACTTACACATTCACATGGCATACTTGTAGGATAGGATGTTCCCATGGGATCTGCCTCATGGAGACAAAACTATGGGCATCAACCATTTGGCTGAAAATGAACTGCTTCCATGCTGTAGCATTAAGGTGATATGCTGAGCTGGTAGCTTCATCCAGTTTGTACAGAGTTGGAACAAATAACCAGAGCTGAGGGATTGCTGCACCACCAGATTAGATGTTAAACTGATATGCTTCCACCAATTTATCATGGAGAGAAATACCAGTGGCATTCAATGAGTTAACTTGTCATTTTGTTTCTCTCGATAGTATCACAATAATAAGTTAACTTACCATAAAAACCCTTGCAGTTTTGTGACTTGGCTTTGGAAAATTGCTTGTTACATTGTAAATATAGTCAGTTTGGCAGTGTAAAAGTATTTCTTTGGCTGTGAAGCATGTTGAAATGACTGAAGGATGCAAGTGATTCAATGTAAATGTAATTTAGTTTAATTCATGTCTGCTCTTATTCGTTCTAGTTTTCTTTGCTGCTGTTTTTTCATTTCCACACCCTTGTCTCTAGTTTTCATAGTTATTACGTTTTCCTTATATATTTTAAAGTTTGTATAAGAAAATAGTGTGCTTTTTATATTTGAACCATGTTTATAAATACATTTCTGGTAAGCAAACTAAGCAGATATGAAAACCCATTGTATAAGCATATGTTGCCAAGTGGGACAAAAAAAACCCCTTTTGTCTTAAATGGTTTCTAATTTAAAATCATAGATCCCTGGCTTCTTTGAATATTCAGGATGCATTAAGCTCTTACTAGTTGATCAATATAAAATCTAAGCACCGGATACCCTAACAACGATTCTTGAGGCAGGCCCTAAATGGCTTCTTCCTACTTGGCAATTCGTTTCTTATTCATTATAGCTTTCTGTTTAAGCTCCTACTGCTTAAAGTTCAAGCAGCATTTCATAATATGGAATTTGTCCAAGGTTTTTGGAAGTTCACATATATAAAGAATGGTTTTGTAATAATACATCAGAGAGATCATTCAAAGCTTTTCTCTCTTTCTATTAAAACACTGGAAAAAATTTGTGATTTTGCATTTAACATCAACATTGTTCCAGTTCTCCCTGCAGTGTTCCATATTCTTGTTTTTCCCCATATTTCCCAGTCTTACTCTGCAGATCTACTTACTGTAGCACTTAACATATGGATTTATGCATACAAATTAACCTGTTTGAAGGGATTTTGATTTCACTACCATTTTACCTTTTTCTTATTTTAAAAGTTTATATTTAGAAATTGTGACTATGCTAAGTAGCATAATTTGAATTCAGTCAAACTAATCTAATGGTAATCATGAAACCAATGTTGATTGTCATAACAATCAATCTACTTTATTAATGTCCTTGGGAAAGGAAATCTGTGATACTTACTGTGTCTGGCCGAGTAATAAACACAAAAAGTGTTGAAGAAACTTAGCAGGTTTGGCAGCATCTCTGGAGAGAAAGAGAGAGAAACAGAGTTCAGGTTTCAAGTGTAATATGACTTTTCTATGGAACTTGAAGCCAGATCTGCTGAATTTTTCTAGCACTTTATTTTTATTTCAGATTTCCAGCATCCACAGTATTTTGCTTTTACTTCCCTCTGACATGGCCAGCAAAACGGCTTCCAAGTCTAAAGAACAAATGAAACTGGGCAGACCTTCCAGCATCAACCTAGGCACTGGAAATGACAACAGCAACCAGCCTTATCTCTTTACTAATATCTGAGGTCTTTTGCTAACAGTTGGGAGAGCTTTCCCAAAGATTAAGCAACCAACAGCCTGATAGATTGTATTCACAGAATCATACTTCCTGGACTTTGCGCTAGATACATCATCACCATCTGTCAATATTTTCTTGCCCACTGCTAGTGTCATCCTGTTTTCCCCCCTCAGTTGAAGCAAAACGCTCAAAGACACAGTGTGGTCTTTACCTCCTCCATCTTTGGTCCAGGCCCTGGAGGGAGAGAGAATGATCACCCATGTGCACAGAGACAGGAGTTCTTGGTCTTCTATGGAAGAGCAGTTTCTTAATTAATTATATAGTCATTTTACAGGGAGCAGGAGCCAGATAATACAACATACATAGCCAAACTCACCATAAATGGGTCCAGGCAGCGGGCCGTGGAGGGGTCGTTAGGACCAACTGCCTGCCCTCTTTCGCGGTTACATTAGAGCCCGGGTGTCTCTGGAAAAGGAGCACACGGTGTCCACCAACACCCTGGAATTGTTCAGGGAGAAGACGGTGCTGCAGGGAGTGGAGTGCATTATTTCTCCCTCCAACTCTATTTTGATTTGATCCCTGCCCTCCCCTTCACTGTTTGATCATGCAGCATTGCCCTTTGATATGAAGGGCACTGCTTGCCACAGGCCACTCGAGTGTTTCCTTTCTTCCTGGTGGTGGAAAATTGAATAAAGATTCATGCACCTTGTGTCTTTCACTCTCTCACACCTGCACACACACAACATGGGTGCTGGGGAAAAAATAAGCACTATCGCAGTTGGGCAGTAGTGGAGGGAAAAAATAAACAGGTGTGTCAGAGATTGTGCTCCCTCATTAAAAGAAAGGGCAGGAGTGTCCAAAGTTTTTTTTTAAAAAAACACTGCTGGTGAAATGGTCAGCTGGATCTAATGGAGGTCGATACCTGTGCGACTGTCTTAGTGATTGCAGAATCAGTCTTTTACAAAGTTCACCCTGTACTCCAACCCTTGGGTTTATACATAACCAAGACTGGACTGGGAACCTATACTGAGGAACCTTAAAAAAAAAATACAACGTACATAGTGATTGGGTGATCTTTACAATTAGCGAGTGTCAGTAGTAATGATTAAGCCATCTGCTATTGCAGAAGGGCTGTCCTTAATCTTAACTGGTTTCACATAATGAATACTTTCCACCTTGTTAAACTGACCTTACATACTGAATTCTTCCAATATTGTTAAATGGCTCTACATAATGAATGCTTTATCACCTTATTAACCATTAACCTTGCCTCCAGCACCCCATTGTAAACTGCAAGTTCTTATCTGATCTGAGTCATGCTCAGCTGAACCTCTTCTTTCACAAAACTCAGAACTTAACTCTTTCCTTACCTGCTTATTACCCTTTACACATTCTCAATAGGGCACATCAACTCTGAGAAATGGGATAGATTTCCAACAGATCTAGCAACTCAAAACTGAACATCCAGGAAGAGCTGTGGATCAGCAGTAGCATAATTATATTCAACCACAATGAGAAGACTCAAAGGCTGGCATATCCTTATTCTTTGATTACCTGCAAAGCAGGGGTTCAATGAAGGGTGCAGTGGGCATCCCAGGAGCAACACTAGGCATTCTTAAAATTTGAGATATCGGCCTCGTGAAGCTTCATCATGGGCACTTTCATGCCAAACTATGGAATCAGCATGCAATAGACGGGGCTAAGCAATCTCATCATCAAAATACCACATCTGATCTCTGCAGTCATGGCACATCTCGTAATGAGTGGAAGTGGGCAGTTAAATGGCTAACATTTGTGGCATTTATAATCCATCTTTGCCTTCTCCTGAGGCCCCAGCATCACAGATACCAGTTTTGAGCCACTTTGATCCACTTCATGTGTTATCATCAGGGAATGATACTGCAAAGCCAATGGACTCTGATAATATTCTGGAAGTAGTAGTAAAGACTTTTGCCCCAGAACTAGCTATCTCCTTAGCTAGGCTGCTGCAGTATAATTCCAGTGCTGGTATTGATAGCAATGTGGAAAATTCACTTGGTATGTCCTGTGCACAAAATGCGGGGCAAATCTGGAAATTACGGCCTTATCTGTCTGCTCTTAATTATCAATTATGGAAAGGCATGTCAGCACTTGATTAGAAATAATCTATTCACTGACCTTGATTTGGGTTTCGAGGGCCACATAGTTCCTGACCTCATTTGAGTCTTGATTCAAACATGGACAAGAGAGCTGAATTCCAGAGCTAAATTGAGCATCCCTGCACTTGTTGGGGGTTGAGAATGTGGTGCTGGAAAAGTGGTGGGGCCTGTTTGTAGGTGGCGGATGATGATGCAATGTATCTGGAGGTTGGTGGGGTGGAAGGGGAGGACCAGGGGGTTCTGTCCTTGTTGCTTTGAGAGGGGTGGGGTTCAAGGGTGGTGGTGCGGGAAATGGTGGAGATGCGCTGGAGGGCATCGTCGACCATGTGGGAGGGGAAATTGTGATCTTGGAAGAAGGATGCCATCTGGGATTTTATAATGTGGAATTGGTCATCCTGGGAACAGATGCAGTAGAGGTGGTGTTTTTACAGGAGGTAGGGTGGGAGGAGGTGTAGTTCAGGTAGCTGTTGGAGTCAGTGGGCTTGTAGTAGATGTCTGTGGTGAGTCGGTCGCTGGAGACTGAGATGGAGAGGTCCAGGAAGGGGAGGGAGGTGTCAGATGGTCCAGGTGAATTTGATTTCGAGGTGAAAGGTGTTGATATGGATGAACTGTTCAAGCTCCTTGTGAGAGCACAAAGCGCTGATACAGTCATTGATGTAGCGGAGGAACAGGTGGGTGGTGATGCCGATGTAATTGCGGAAGGTAGACTGTTCCACGTACCCAACAAAGAGGCAGGCACAGCTGGGCCCTATGCAGGTGCTCATGGCCACCCCTTTCGTTTGGAGAAAGTGGGAGGTGTGGAAGGTGAAGTTAGGGGTGCGGACCAGTTCAGCCAGGAAGATGAGGGTGTTGGTGCAAGGGTAGTGGTTGGGATGGAGTGAGAGGAAGAAACTGAGGGCTTGGAGGCCTTTGTCATGGCGGATGAATGTGTATAGGGACTGGATGTCCATGGTGAAGATGAGACATTGGGGGCCAGGGAAATGAAAATCTTGAAGGAAGTGAGTGGTGTCCTGAACTTGAGTATGGAGTTCCTGGACTAAGGGGAACAGGACGGTGTCAAGGTATGCAGAGATGAGTTGAGTGGGATAGAAGCAGACTGAGACAATGAATCCACTGGGGAAGTCAGGTTTGTGATTTTTTTGGTTGGAGGTAGAAATGGGTGTATGGGGTTCACGGGCAATGAGATTGTTCACGAACAATGACTACACTTAGAGTCCTAGAGTGATAGAGATGTACAGCATGGAAACAGACCCTTGAGTCCAACCTGTCCATGCTGACCAGATATCCCAACCCAGTCTAGTCCCACCTGCCAGCACCCGGCCCAAATCCCTACAAACCCTTCCTATTCATATACCTATCCAAATATCTTTTAAATGTTGCAATTGTACCAGCCTCCACCAAATCCTCTGGCAGCTCATTCCATACACGTTACCACCCTGTGTGTGAAAAGGTTGCCCCTTAGGTCTCTCTTTCCACTTTCACCCTAAACCTATGCCCTCTACTTCTGGACTCTCCAACCCCATGGAAAAGAATTTGTCTATTTATCCTATCCATGACCCTCATGATTTCATAAACCTCTATAAGGTCACCCCTCAGCCTCCGACGCTCCAGGGAACAAAGCCCCTGCCTGTTCAGCTTCTCACTATAGCTCAGATCCTCCAACCCAGGCAACATCCTTGTTAATCTTTTCTGAACCCTTTCAAGTTTCGCAACATCTTTCCGATAGGAAGGAGACCAGAATTGCACGCAATATTCCAACAGTGGCCTAACCAATGTCCTGTAAAACCGCAACATGACCTCCCAACCCCTGTACTCACTACTCTGACCAATAAAAGAAAGCATACCAAACTCCGCCTTCACTATCCTATCTACCTGCGACTCCACTTTCAAGGAGCTATGAACCTGCACTCCAAGGTCTCTTTATTCAGCAACACTCCCTAGGACCTTACAATTGAGTGTATAAGTCCTGCTAAGATTTGCTTTCCCAAAATGCAGCACCTCGCATTTATCTGAATTAAACTCCATCTGCCACTTCTCAGCCATTGGCCCATCTGGTCCAGATCCTGTTGTAATCTGAGGAAACCTCCTTCGCTGTCCACTACACCTCCAATTTTGGTGTCATCTGCAAACTTACTAACTGTACCTCTTATGCTCGCATCCAAATCATTTATGTAAATGACAAAAAGTAGAGGACCCAGCACTGATCCTTGTGGCACTCCACTGTCACAGGCCTCCAGTCTGAAAAACAACCCTCCACCACCACCCTCTGTCTTCTATCTTTGAGCCAGTTGGAACTATAGACCAGTGAGCCTGACGTCGGTGGTGGGCAAGTTGTTGGAAGGAATCCTGAGGGGTGTGCATGTATTTGGAATGGCAAGGACTTATTAAGAATAGTCAAAATGGCTTTGTGTGGGAAAGTCTCTACTTTTTGGAGTGCTATCCAGTACAAAAGGAAGATGGCTGTGGTTGTTGGTGGTTACTCATTTTAATACTATCCTCAGGATAGTATCTTAGGCCCAATGATATTGAACTGCTTCATCAATGACCTTACCTCCATCATAAGGTCAGAAATGGGGATGTTCTACTTATCGTTGTACAATGCTAGCTGCATTCACAAAATACTGAAGCAACCAGTGGCCATTTGTGGAAAGACTTCGATTACTTTGGTACTGATAATTGACATCTCGCATTCATGCACACAAGTGCCAGGCAATGACATATCAAGCGCAAGAAGGTAACCATCTTTGCACAACATTCAATGGCAGCGCTATCTGTGAATCATTAACTATCAACATCTGAGCCTTTTCACTGACCAGGAACTGAACTCAGCCAGCCATGTAAGTATTATGGTGAAAGGAATAGGTCAGAAGCTCGGAACTTTGTGATCAGTAACTTGCCTTCTGACTCCCAGAGCCTGTTAGCCATTTACAAAGTATGAGGTAGCTGTGTGATGGTGTATTCTGCATATTTACTCTCATTCAAAAGGCATTAAATGACTGACTGACTCTTCCAGCAGGACTGCAGGAAAAGACTTAAGTTTGACACTAAATTGAAATGCTCGGTCAGTGTAGATGCAGTGGGCTAAATGAGTGCCTTCTGAACAGGATCAATTCTGGATAATTCTAACTCTGGAAGCAGCTCCAGTAATTGTCAAGAGTCTCAACACTAGCCAGGATGAAGTAGCCACTTGCCTGGCGCACCATCCAACACTTGCAAAATTCACCTCCTTTACTAATGATATGCAGTGGCAGCAATAAGTGTCATCTTTAAAATGTTGTACAGAAACTTCCTCGAGACAAGGGCAGCAAATGTATGAGAATACTACAACCTGCAAGTTTCTCTCCAAGCCACTTTCCACCCTGACATGGAAATGTGTCATCATTACTGGGTCAAAATTCAATGCCCATAATGCTTTTTTCTGCAATTTGCTTAACTTGAATCTTGTAATCTTTCCTTATTATTGCATGGAATATGAGAGTTGTTAGAGTTTTACTGTGCTCATCAAATAGAGCAATATTGCTATAAAATGTTATGGGATTCAGTCGATATTCAAAAAATAGAATGTCTGAGAAGAGGAATACGAAAATACATAACCTAATTAGGTCTTAATTAATATTAATTGCATTGTGTATGATTAATGCTCAAGAGGAGCTTATAATTTATAAAGGTCACATTTTGAGCAGAATGTTACTGCATAATGAAACTGAATATAAAGAGGGATATTGGAAAATTAATTGATTCAGAATCAGAACTCAAATTTTTAACTAAGAAAAAAGTTGTTACTGACTTGTATTTGAAAAATGCCATAGTTTCTGAAAGGTTATGACATTTGGTTTACTGATATGTTCTTTCTTTCATTTCTCAAATGAAACTTTCTACCTTCCTTTTCCAATTTGATCTTGAGGATCCAGTATTACTTTAAGAAGAACAGGAGTTCTCCTGGTGTCCTGACAAGTGTTTATCTCAAAACAACTGGCATCTGAAATGGATAAATTGATCATTTATCTCAGTGCTCCTTATTGTATCTTGTTGCATGCAAAATAACTTGCATTGCCCACAGCATCTTGCATATAGTCTCTTGAATGTATAGAATGTTCCTGGAAGCAGGTCATTCAGCCCACCCAGTCCATACTGACCCTCCAAAGACCATTCCGCTCAGACTCAACCCATCCCTTAACCCTACATTTTTCATGGCTGATCTGCCTAACCTGCACATTCTTGGACACAATGGGCAAATTAGCCTGGTCAATCCACCTAATATGCGCATCTTTGAATTGTGGGAGGAAATTGGAGATCCACGCAGACACAGGGAGAATGTGCAAACTCCACACAGATAGTTGCCTAAGGATGGAATTGAACCAGGGCCCTTGGCGCTCTGAGGCAGCAGTGCTAACCACTGAGCCACCGTGTTATTTTGATTTTTAAAAAAAAAAGGAATGTAGGTGTCATTGGCAAGATATGTATACGTGCACTTGCAATGCCAAGGCGCACAAGGCTAAGGGCCAAGTACTGGAAAATGGGATAGGAATATTAGGGTTTGTTTTTGACTGGCACAGACACGATGGCCCGCAGGGTCTTTTCTGTACTGTAGATCTGTATGACTTTGTGAGCGGCTTGTAAATGAACTTGCAGGTAGTGATGTTCCAAGATATCTACTGCTCTTGTCCTTCTAGATGGAAGTGGTTTTGCAGGTGCTGTCTAAGGAGCTTTATTGAATTTCTGCAGTCCATCTTGGAGATAGTACATATTCCTGCTACTGTGTATTGGGTGGTGGAGGGAGCTAGTGTTTGAGGATGTGGCATCAACCAAAAGGACTGCTTTGTCCTACATAATGTTAAACTACTTCAGTGTTGTGGAGTGGTTATTGGAGAATATTTCATTACATCTATGACATAAGCCTGGTAGATGGTGGACAGGCTTTGGGAAGTCCAGAAATCAGTTCCCTGCTGCAGGCGTTTTAGTCTCTGATTTGCTGTTGTAGCCGGAGGATTGATATGGCTGGGCCAGTTCAAGTTATGGTCAATAGTAACACCCCAGATTATTGTTAATCTGGGATTCAGTGATGGTAATGTCAAAGGATGATGGCTGGATTCTCTTGAAGATGGTGAATGGTCGGCATTCATGTGGAGCTCAAGTCTGGAGGTTATCCAGGTCTTCTTGCATTTAGACACGGACTACTCAAATATCTGAGGAGTTGTCAATGGTGCCGAATTTTGTGCAGCCATCAGCGACCAACCCCACTTCTGACCTTATGATGGAGGGAATGTCATTGATGAAACAACTGAAGATAGTTGAGTTGAGGACACTACCCTGAGGAGCTCCTGCAGCTCAGGTGACTGACCTTCAGCAACCACAAACATCTTCCTTTGTGCAGAGATCACCCCAACCAGTGGAGAGTTTTCCTCTGATTTCCTTTGACTCTAAATTTGCTGGGGCTCCTTGATGCCATGCTCTGTCAAGTGCAGCCTTGATGTCAATGGCTGTCACTCTCACCTCACTTCTGGAGTTCAGCTTTTTGCCCATGATTGAATCGAGACTATAATGAGATCAGGAGCTGAGTGGACTTGTTGAAATCCACCTAACTGCCAGTGAGCCGATTATGGCTAAGCAAGCTAGGGCTGTTTTCCCTGGAGCGTCAGAGGCTGAGCGGTGACCTTTTAGAGGCTTACAAAATTATGATTTGGAGATGCCGGCCATCTGATGGAAGAATGGTGCTCGGAAAGCTAGTGTGCTTCCAATTAAACCTGTTGGATTATAATTTTGTACAAAATTGAGGGGCATGGATAGGATAGATGGGCAAAGTCTTTTCCCTGGGGTTGGGAAGACCAGAACTAGAGGGCATAGGTTTAGGGTGAGAGAAGAGGATATAAAAGAGACCTACGGGGCAACTTTTTCACAGGGTGGTATGTGTATGGAATGAGCTGCCAGAGGATGTGGTGGAGGCTGGTACAATTGTAACATTTAAAAGGCATTTGGATGGGTATATGAATAGGAAGGGCTTGGAGGGATATGGGCTGGGTGCTGGCAGGTGGAACTAGATTGGGTTGGGATATCTAGTCGTTTGGATTGAAGGGTCTGTTTCCATGCTGTGCATCTCTATGACTCTACGGCTGGTAAGTGCTGCTTGATGACACCTTCCATCACTTTACTGATGATCAAGAGTAGAGTGATGGTGCAGGAATTGGCCAGGTTTGATCGGTCCTATTTTTTTCTGCATAGGACCGATTTGGACAATTTTCCACATTATCGGGTGGATGCTAGTGTGTAGCTGTATTGGAGCACAGGTCTTCAGTGTTGCTGTGATAATATTCTCAGGCCGCAGTCTTTGCAGTATCCAGTGCATCCATTCATTACTCTGGATGATATGGAGTGAATTAATTTGGCTGTTGTCTGGGATTTTTGATGCTAGGGATCTCCAGAGGATACTGAGGATCATGCCCTTGGCACTTGTGGCTGAAGGTAATTGGAAATGCTTCAGCTTTATCTCATGCATTGATGTGCTGGGCTGTCCTGTTATTGACACTGATGATAGTGGTGGAGCCTCATCTGAGCAAGAATTTGGGGTGGTTACTTCTTATACAGCTTTGATAGGGAGATTGGTGATGATAACGTCAAATGTTTTCCCTCTTGATGGACCCTTCATCAGCTCTGTCCTTTAGAATTCAACCAATGCAGTTAGTTAGTGGTGTTGCCAAACCAGTTTTATTGATAAATGCTTTAAATCCCCTGTCCAGTTAAACCTGTTGGACTATAACCTCGTGTTGTGTGATTTTTAACTGTACAAAATTATAAGGGGCATGGATAGGATAGTTAGGCAAAGTCTTTTCCCTGGGGTTGGGGAGTCCAGAACTAGAGGGCATAGGTTTAGGATGAGAGGAGAGGATATAAAAGAGACCTAGGGGCAACCTTTTCACATAGAGGGTGGTATGTGTATGGAATGAGCTGCCAGAGGATGTGGTGGAGGCTGGTACAATTGCAACATTTGGCACCCGCTCTTCTTTGTCTAAGTGAGGTTCAACATGAAGAATATTGATTTATCAGACAAGAAGGCAGGATGTGGTAATCAGTAGGAAGTTTCCTTGCCTGTATTTGACCTGATGCCATGAGACTTCATAGAGCTGAGAGTCAATATTGAGGACTCTCTGTATACTTACTCCCAATTATACACCACTGTACACCTCTGCTAGATAGGTCCTGCTAGTGGAACAGGACATAACTGGGAGTGTTGATAATGTTAGGTATGATCATCTGTAGGTATGGTTCTGAGAGTATGACTGTGTCAGGTTGTTACTTGATTAGTCTGTTAGACAGTTCTCCCAATTTTGGTACTATCCCTCAGCTGTATTCCATGTTAATTGAATTTAAATGTTTCCAATTGCCACTGTATCCCAGATCATTATCCTGGGTCTCTCGGGAGACAGATTAGATGTGGCATGTAAAAGATCTGTCAAAGAGGGAAAGATTTTGACCCATTTGTAAAGGTAATCGTGGGGCAAGGAGTTTGACAGTTGAATCTAAACATGGCATTCATTGCTGAAAGCATGGAGTTAACGCACAAAATAGCAACATCTTATATTTACATAGCACCTTTATTACAATGAACTACTTGACGACTTTACAGAAGGATTAATTTAGGCAGTTGGAATTTCTCACAACTCGACTTCTTTAAAAAGCCACTCATTTTCACTGTCACTTTCAAATATCTATCAGTGAACTGAAAGCTCTGTTTTTAAACAAACCAGTAGCTTGGTCTCTGTCTTCAAATGACTAAGTACCAACGTTAACACTAATCAGAAACAACCAGAAAAGTAACATTGACCTTGCTTGCATCTGATTATTTATCAGCTTCCCATAGGTGACATCTGGTTAATTAGCATTACTAGGTAGCATTTGTTCCTGGTGCAAATTTTATTGTATGACACCCTGAAGTACCAAGGACACCAGATTCAGTGACCAGAGGGCTTGGAGAGGTTTGCAAAGAATATTGCAAGATATTTTAGAGTTATGGCACCTCATGTACATTGAAGAACTGAAGATTAGGATGAGGATTTTAACTTTAATGTGTCAAGTACAGGGAGTCGCTATACAATAATGAGGACAGCTTGGGTGGATGGATAGGCTTGCTGTGGGATGCTTTCCATCTAGATAAAAACAATGACTGCAGATGCTGGAGACCAGAGTCGAGATTAGAAGGGTGCTGGAAAAGCACAGCAGTTCGGGCAGCATCCGAGGAGCAGTAAAGTCGACGTTTCGGGCAAAAGCCCTTCATCAGAAATACAGGCAGACAGCCTGAAAGGTGGAGAGATAAATGAGAGGAGGGTGGGGGTGTGGAGAAAGTAGCATAGAGTACAGTAGGTGAGTGGGGGAGGGGATGAAGGTGATAGGTCGGAGGGGGGTGGAGTGGATAGGTGGAAAAGAAGATAGGCAGGTAGGACAAGTCATGGGTACATTGCTGAGCTGGAAGTTTGGAACTGGGGTGAGGTGGGGGAAGGGGAAATGAGGAAACTGTTGAAGTCGACATTGATGCCCTGGGGTTGAAGTGTTCTGAGGCGGAAGAAGAGGCGTTCTTCCTCCAGGCGTCTGGTGGTGAGGGAGCGGCGGTGAAGGAGGCCCAGGACCTCCATGTCCTTGGCAGAGTGGGAGGGAGAGTTGAAATGTTGGGCCACAGGGCAGTGTGGTTGATTGGCGCGTGTGTCCCAGAGATGTTCCCTAAAGCGCTCTGCTCGGAGGCGTCCAGTCTCCCCAATGTAGAGGAGACCGCATGGGGAGCAATGGATACAATAAATGATATTGGTGGGTGTGCCGGTAAAACTTTGGATGTGAAAGGCTCCTTTAGGTCCTTGGATGGAGGTAAGGGAGGAGGTGGGCACAGGTTTTACAATTCCTGCAGTGGCAGGGGAAAGTGCCAGGATGGGAAGGTGGACCTGACCAGGTAGTCACTGAGGGAACGGTCTTTGCAGAAGGCGGAAAGGGATGGGGGTCCCTGGTGGTGGGGTTCATTTGGAGGTGGCAGAAATGTTGGCGGATGATTTGGTTTATGCTAAGGTTGGTAGGGTGGAAGGTGAGCTCCAGGGGCATTCTGTCCTTGTTACGGTTGGGGGGGATGGGGTCTGAGGGTGGAGGTGCGGGATGTGGACGAGATGCGTTGGGCCTCAACTCTCCCTCCACTCTGCCGAGGACATGGAGGTCCTGGGCCTCCTTCACAGCCGCTCCCTCACCACCAGACGCCTGGAGGAAGAACGCCTCATCTTCCGCCTCGGAACACTTCAACCCCAGGGCATCAATGTGGACTTCAACAGTTTCCTCATTTCCCCTTCCCCCACCTCACCCCAGTTCCAAACTTGCAGCTCAGCAATGTCCCCATGACTTGTCCTACCTGCCTATCTTCTTTTCCACCTATCCACTCCACCCCCCTCCGACCTATCACCTTCATCCCCTCCCCCACTCACCTATTGTACTGTATGCTACTTTCTCCCCACCCCCACCCTCCTCTCATTTATCTCTCCACCCTTCAGGCTGTCTGCCTGTATTTCTGATGAAGTGCTTTTGCCCGAAACGTCGATTTCACTGCTCCTCGGATGCTACCTGAACTGCTGTGCTTTTCCAGCACCCTTCTAATCTGCATTCCATCTCGTAGAGTTGAGACAAGTTGGAGTTGATTTAGGTTCAAGGGTAAGGTTAGGAATGGCCATGTGTTGGATCTTTAGTATTACAGCAGTAAGTGGTCTGAGGTAAGAGACAGAGGTGACAATAAGTAGTTCTTTTGATGTAGAGGAGCTTAAATAATGGCTCAACTTCAACGTTTATTTTTTAAAATGTGTTGAAGCATTCAAGTATGAGAAGGTCTCTCTAATTTATTTTACATTTAGTGACTGTTATAACTTTGTACCTTCCAAATCACAGTTTATTACCACATGAAGAGGTGCTGCTATTACTGCTGTTGATGTTATACGATGAGGGACATTTTGTTGTGCCAATGAAGGTTGCAGTCACTGAATGTTGGTGTTATTGACTAGGTCAGCATTAATTGTCCTGGAGAAGGTGGTGGTGAACTACCTTCTTGAAGCATTGCAATCTTTTGGATGTATGTACACCCAATGCCCTGTATGGAAGGGAGTGATGCCACACATACAAATGCTGCATTAATGTCAAGGATAGTCATTCTTACCTATGTCTGGAATTCACCTGTTCTGTCCGTGGATAAGGCTGTAAGAGATCAGAAGATATCTGGCCCTGGCAGAACTGAAAATTATTATCAGTGAGTGGGTTATTCCTTAATTTTAACTGGCTTACATTGTCTAATTGGATTTGTATTTGTTTTAGGGCTGATTCAATCTCCTAAATTTTTTTCTCACTTCTTCCTTTATTAATTCTGTACCATGCATTTGGGCCTCGAAGGGATATGGATGTACCTTCAGCAGATTGCTTCCGGCTGTCTTAGTGTTACATGAATGCAGACCTCCATTATCTTGCTTAAGTGGACATACTTAATACTAACATTTTGATAATCTGTATTAATGAACACTTCATCCAAGGGGACAATCGGAGTCCAGCTGCTGCTGTCTACACTACTTAAGATGCTTCCTATTTTTGTCATCAACAAACTTTGATATGTAGCTTTCTGTTTTATTATCAAAGTAGCGAATAAATATGGTGAATAGACAACAACCCAGTACAGATATTTGGGATGCATGATTTCTTGCATCCTGCCAACTCCCTATCCATTATCTGTCTTGTCTGGTTCACACTGCTCAACCAATTTCTTAAGTGGGTCTAAAAATTTGGCTTTAATTCCTTGGGTTTCATCTTTACCTGATGGTCTCTTAGATTAGATTCCCTAAAGTGTGGAAACAGGCTCTTTGGCCCGACAAGTTACACCGATCCTCTGAAGAGAAACTCACCCAGACCCATTTCCCTCTGACTAATGCACCTAACACTATGGGTAATTTAGTTTTGGCCAATTCACCTGTCCTGCACATCTTTGGACTGTGGGAGGAAACCCATGCAGACACTGGGAGAATGTGCAAACTCCACACAGACAGTCGCCCGAGGCTAGCATTGAATCTGGGTCCCTGTGTTGTAAGGCAGCTGTACTAACCACTGAGCCACCATGCCGCCCATTAAATATCACCAGTAGCTGCCACAGGACTTCATTAAAAGCCTCCTCAAAATCCATATAAATGACATCCATAGTCAGCTCTTTGTCCACAACTTCAGTCACCTCTTCAAAACAAATCAGCCATGCTACCTATTGGACATCTACATTAGCTGGCTAAAGAAATTGTAAAGAAAACGGAGATTCATTAGGTATTGGAGCAAATAAAATTGGTACAAAGCCAAGAACTTGTTGATGTAACTTAATTGGATTGTGTTAACTTCCTTTCTTGAGCTATGATTGCTGAAGTAAAGGCTTAATCATTTATTGTAAATTAGACTGTTTGTAACTGCTGTTGTGTTGTTGCTTTTCTTTTCCTTTCTGCGTCTCCTTGGATCTCCTTTTCTGTCTTATATCTGCATATTAATGTTTTCATGCTTGTAAACCATATAGGCTTCCGCAATGCAAAAACTGTGAATGCATTGTCTACCTTTCTTTTTATGTCACAGTTTGTCTGAGCATGCTAGTTTTAAGTGTTGATTTATACTGTCTGCCCAGCATTCTCCTAGAAATGTGATCTTTTGCCTTGACAAAATCTTGTTTAACAATCTCTTTCAATCAGTTGCTGAGGTTATTCCTCTTCTTTGCAATGAATCCTTTTAAACTTAAAGGCCTGGATTGTACTGTTTGGCAATCGTTCTGTTATCTGTGTTTCCAAGGGTGTTATCTGTTGAATGCTGTTCATGAGAATAGTCAATCAAAAATGTTCCTATGTTGATTCCATTTTGTCTTCTGTCAAAGTTTTACCTACCCCCTACCTCCATAGCTTTCCATCACACACATTACATTCAGCCAATTTCATTCACTTCACATGGGTTTCAAAAATGACTGAATGCACATGATTCAATAATTATGAAGTTTTGAAAACCTGGGTACATCAGTGAGGTTCTTATTTAGCCAAGCTGTTCTGGTGTACTTGTGTCACTCCATAGAAGATTGTTGAGGTAGTTCCTACCCATAAAACAGGATAGCTCTAACCCAGGCATTTATCATCCTATCAGGTTTCTCCAAAGCATCAATATTGTGACATAAGGCGATACGAGTCATACTATTTGATGCCAACTTGTTGATGCTTTAATTTGGTTTCACATTAGCTCCAGATCACATTATGTTCATGCTCTAAACACGGAAGCGAGCAAAATGCTGCCATGCAGTCATGTGTGGTGAAAAGAAAAACATTTGTGATTATTAAAGATTGGTGGTTATAGCTCTCGTACTTTGCAGCAGCAATTCCTCTGGGTGGTCTCTTCAGCCAAATCATTTTCTACTGTCTCATCAGTGAACTTTTCTCTTACACACAGAAGGCATTGACAACATGAATTTACTAGGATTCAGCCTGCTATGGCCAAGTCTAAGCATGAAAAATTGGGAAGGTTTTTGTTAGAACAGAGAAGATGGGAGAAGATTTGATAGTTTCAAATTATTCCAGGAATAAGCAGTGTAAATAGAAATAAATTTGATCCAGTCGTTTTTGTTCTTTCTTGTGTCTTCAGCAAGTGTTTCATCATGCTGGATTTTCCGAGCAGTTTCCAGTTATGAAAGAAGATAGCTCCACATTTGAGAGGAGATCTGCTCAGGGCACCCTTAGAATTGTGGAGGTATACTTCAATTCAGACAGTTATTTCATAGATCAGAGCTGTCGGGGAAGGCAAAAATGCCTCCTTTACAGCTGCCACATTCTGCAATTTGAAGGTCCAGTCTTTGATAGGCCAGAGGTTAAGGTGTTCTGATGGATATAGTGGGTAGAGAGTCAGATGAGTAGGCTGTGAGCTGGGGAAGGATAGATGCCTGGGCTTGGATACAAATGAGTAGCGTTATAGGGTCAGTAACAAAAGGTGCCAGTTATGGAGTGGATGAGGAGTCAGGGGTAGAATGTTGGATGAGTATGGGGTAAATGCCAGGTTAGTAGGGTGAAAGGTGGTAAACTAATTGATGCAGTGTTTTGGATGGGTCAGGATGATTGGGAGGAATGTATGCAGCAGCAAGCTGGAATCATGACTTTTTAGTATCTTTTTCAATAAAAGCCTATGGAGTGCATAAAGATTAGGCTCTATTTCTATCCTTTACCACCTGGCTTCCTGAATTAGCACATTGTATTCCATAATCATGCATAGCTGTAAGGTTTAATGTTATTTTCTCATTTGTTTACTGTAATGACACTGATCGACAAGGCCAGCATTTATTGTTCATTCCAAATGTCCTCAAAAAGGTGAACAGCTGCCTTTGAACCATTGCAGTTCCAACTGCCCATAGGGCTATTAGGAAATCCACATTTTAACACTGAAGTTGTGAAGGAGGACTTTCAGGTGGTTATGTCTCCATGCATTGGTGCCCTCCTTTGGGTTAGTAAATAGTGCTGTCAAAATAGTCTTGGAGTGTATTTGTAGATGGTGCATACTGCTCCCACTTTGTGCTAATGATGGAGGGAATGAAGATTTAAGGTGGCAGATGGGATGTCAGTCAAGTGAACTTCCTTGCCTTAGATGTTGTCCAGCTTCTTGAACATTGTTAGAATGTATTCATTTGAGACTGTCATCATTCTCCTGACTTCTGCTTAGATTTAGGACCGGTTTTTGGGAGTTGGAGGTGAGTTGCGTTCTGCAGAACTCCAAACCTCTGACTTTTTCTTGTTTATACAGATGATTCAGTTATGTTTCAGGTCAATGGTAACCCTCAGGATGTTGTTGATGATGGACTCAGCAATAGAAATGTGGAAGAGGAGGTGGTGCGATTCGGTCTTGTTGGTAAGATGATTGTCTAGCACTTGTGTGGAACGTATGTTACTTGTTTGTCACAAGTGTGACTCTTGTTCAGACTTTTCAGCATATGAACTGTGACTTCTCCAGTGTCTGAGGAGTTGTGATATGCTGAGATGATTGACCAACAAAATAACTATCTTCCTTTGAGCTAGATATGACTGACTCATTGACTGCAATTTTGCGAGGGATCGTGATCCTACACTTGGACAAATACTACTTTGCGGTCATGAGTAGTCATGCTTGTCTTACCTTTGGAAATGAGCTCTATTGTTCATGTTTGGATAGGATTTAATGAGGCCAGGAACTAAGTGGCCCAGGTAGAACCCAAATTGAGTATCAGTGAACATGTAATTTCCATAGTACTGTCAATGACACCTTCCATCACTTTGATGATTGAGAATAGACTAGGGTGGTAATTGGCCAAACATGTTTGTCTTCCTGCCTGTTGAAAAGACATACCTTGACAAATTTTCTCCCGAATGGATAGATGCCAGTGCTGTACCTATACTGGAACAGTTAGTCTAAAAGATGTATCTGATTTTGGTGCACAAACCATCAGTAGAAATGGATTGCACTGGTTCAAAAAGGCAGCTCACTGCCACCTTCTCAGCTAGGATTGAACAATAAATGCTGGCTCAGCCAGCAATGAACACATCCCGTGATTGAATTTAAAATAAAACTTCAACTAGGATGCTGACAGAGCTCTTAGCGTTTCCCATATCTGGTTTCTTCAGCTTTGTTTTTTGGTAGCACACAATGCTCATTGGATGAAGACTGGCATTTGTAATGCTGGGGACTTCAAGGTGGCTGAGATTAAACTGTCATTCAACACTTTGGCTGAAGATTACTTTCAATGTGCCTGATTTGTCTTTTGCATGATTATGCTTCTGGAGATATTTACTGAGCTGGTTAGTTGTTTGCCCAATACCATTCATGGCTGGATGTGTCAGGACTGAGGCTTTCATTTCAGCTAATGGTTGTAAACTTGCCTCGCTCTGTCTATAGCATGTTGCTTCTGCTGTCAAACATGCTTATGGTCCTATGTTGCAACATCACCAAATTGCTGTCTTCAGTTTAGATAACTCTGTTGCTCCTATGTAGGATGTTTAGGACAAACAGGAAGCAAGTTTTTCCTGAAAGCGTTGAGAACTGTGGAATGCACTACTAAACTGCCTAGTAATGGAATAACATGTAGAGTAAAGTAGTTTGGTCTCTGAAGGGAAGAAGAGGCAATTCTGAGAGACAGAACTCTACTCATGTAGAGGATAAATGTTAACATAGATCTGAATAAAAGCAAAATACTTTGCATGCTGGAAATCTGAAGCAAACTGAGTGCTGGAGAACCTTAGCAGGTCTGGCAACATCTGTGAGATGCAGAGTTAATGTTTTGTTAACAAATCAATGTTTTGTTTAAGAGTTCATGTTTTGAGTCCAGTATGACCTTTCATAGAATTTGTAAATCTATCCCTTCAGAGTTCTGAATAAGACGCATACCATACTGAAATTGAGTGTCTGTCCGCTTGTCCTGCTAGGTTTCTGTAGTAATCTCTGTGTTTATTATCTGTGTTGAGATTAGTGATCTGTTTCATATCACTATTTCTGTGGAATTCTATAAAATCAGTCCTGCAGGAGTGGATCTGGTGACTGCAAATTCTATAGTGTCCAATTTCTTTCATGACTCTGATGTGGGAACAACTGACAGATGTACCTTGATAACTTCCAAATCTGGGCCCACAAGTGGTAAGTAACATGTGCAAAACCAGTCACCATGTGTGGACCATCTTGAATAAAAGAAAAATGAACTATACCCTCAATTACAGCATAATATCTCTATTATTTATAGAAACATTAGTTCCTTGGCCTGACTTTCTGGAACACGGTATTTAAATTGTTCCAGCTATCTTAATTTTACAGCCATTAAGATTTTAAACTGGCTTTCATAGTGACAAGTATAACCACTGTTCTTCTGCATGAATAGACCTGGCATATTTGTATAATCAAAGGAAGCTTATAAAACATGTTGGGTTAATAATTCCATAAAGAACCAAACTCAAAACAACAAATACAGGAAGTAACTGGAGGGAGAAGCAAATGCATGATCATAGGTGAGTGGATAACATTAAAAGAGAACTTTAGTCTTTTCTAAACAAATCAACTCTAAAACTCCTTGGTAGAGGAATTGAGTTCCGGAGTCCTGAGGTCATGATGCAGTTGTATAAGACTCTGGTACGGCCGCATCTGGAATATTGTGTGCAGTTTTGGTCGCCATACTATAGGAAGGATGTGGAGGCATTGGAACGGGTGCAGAGGAGGTTTACCAGGATGTTGCCTGGTATGGAAGGAAAATCGTATGAGGAAAGACTGAGGCACTTGGGGCTGTTTTCACTAGAGAAAAGAAGGTTTAGGGGTGACTTGATTGAGGTGTACAAGATGATTAGGGGGTTAGATAGGGTCGACAGTATGAACCTTTTCCCGCGTATTGAGTCGGGTATTACAAGGGGGCATAGCTTTAAATTAAGGGGGGGTAGATATAGGACAGATGTTAGGGGTAGGTTCTTCACTCAGCGAGTCGTTAGTTCATGGAATGCCCTGCCAGTAACAGTGGTGGACTCTCCCTCTTTATGGGCATTTAAGAGGGCATTGGATAGGTATATGGAGGATAGTGGGTTAGTGTAGTTTAGGTGGGCTTGGATCGGCGCAACATCGAGGGCCCAAGGGCCTGTACTGCGCTGTATTCTTCTATGTTCTATGTTCTATGTTCTAAAACGATAGTGAAAGGACAGTTGTTCACTAGGGACCAAAAAGGAGATTTTAGAGGGAGTGGATATGGCTGTGGTACTGTAGTTTATATCTATCCTCATTAAAGAGATTGCTGCCAATATTATATGTTAAGACCATATGAAATGGGAACAGGATTGGGCCATTTGCCCTTTGAGCCTGCTCTGCTATTCACTACTTTCATGGTTGATCTGACATTGCTCATGTCCACTTTCCTGCTTTTTTCTTGTAACCCTTGATACTGCTTGAACAAGACTTGATCTACTTCATCTTTATTGTAGTAAGGGAAAAGGTAAAAAATAAATTAAAATAAATAAAAAAATCAATGAAGAGGTAGATCTTAAAAAATTGGCAGCACTGAAAATAGAACGGTCTAAATGGGATGTCCTTACTCGCTGAAGGAACTATGTATGGAGGCATTGACCACCATCTTTCAATCTTCATTGGATATGAATTGTGATCCTATAGGCCTGGAAGATTGCAAACATTGGACTCCTGTTGAAAGAAAAGGTGGGTAGAAAAACAACAATTACAAATTGATCTAACAGTGCAGAATCTTTTTGGAGACATGACTTGCAGAAATATAGAATAATCAGTGAAAATAAGTATATCTTTTTTAAAGGCAAAATCTGTTTGTGGATTGACAAAGTGATGGAGGGAGTTGATGTTCATTAATATTGTGCACTTGGATTTTCAAAAGACTCCTGATAAAGTAGCAAATGAAGTAAAAATGGAACACAAAATTTGGGAGGAATGATCATGTGGACACAAAAATCTCTCTCGGATAGAAGCAGAAGCAAGTGATGAATGGTTGCTTTCCAACTGAGCGAAAATATTTAGTTGTGATCCCAGGGATGGGGGTTGGGCCAATTGGCCTTTGATACATATTGTTGTCCTGAGTGTGGATATACATATCATCATTTTAAAGTTTTCAGATGACACAAACCTTCAAAAGGTAATAAACAATGAGGAGGTTAGTAACAAGCTTCAGGAGGACAAGGATTCATGAAATTAACAAGTATGGCAGATTAAATTTAGTGCAGAAAACTGTGAAGTTGAATCTTTTGCTGGGCAGAATGGAGAGGCAATATAAAGCCAACTTCTGGAATTTGAAAAGGTGGTGCAGGAGTACACATATTTGGAGTTGTACATACACAAGTTTTTGAAGGTGGAAAGACAGATAGAGAAGGCGTGAAAAAGGCTTAAGGATCCCAGTCTATATAAATAAAGACATAGAATATAAAATCAAAGAAGCTATGCTGTGCCACGCTGTAAATTTATATTATGTTTCCCCGCTGCAACTGTATCCTTCAATTCCTGACCCACAGACTGCACTCAGTAAGGATAAGCAATGGCACCTCCTCCACAATAATCCTTAACACCTACAATATTGTGTACTCAGCCCCTTATTATACTCCTTACACACTTAACGACAAATTCAGCTCTAACTCAATTTACAAATTTGCTGATGACACCACCATAGTGAGTTGGATCTCAAACAATGATGAGACAGAATACAGGAAGGAGTTAGACAGCTTAGTGACATGGCATAAAGACAACAACCACTCCCTCAATGTCAGCAAAATGACAGAGCTGGCCATTGCTTTCAGGAAGTGGTGGAGGACCTCTCCGCAGTCTGTATGAATAGTGCTGAGGTGGAGGTAGTTGAGAGCTTCAAGTTCCTAGCAGTAATTATCAACAATAATCCATCCTGGTCCATCCATGTCAACGGTACATTCTACTGCCTCAGGAGTGGCCAGCTCTCCGCGCCAGAGACCTGGGTTCAATTCCCACCTCAGGCAACTGTCTGTGTGGAGTTTTCACATTCTCCCCGTGTCTGCGCGGGTTTCCTCTGGGTGCTCCAGTTTCTTCCCACAGTCCAAAAATGTGCAGGTTCGGTGAATTGGCCATGCTAAATTGCCTGTAGTGTTAGGTGAAGGGGTAAATGTAGGGTAATGGGTCTGAATGGGTTGCTCTTCAGAGGGTCGGTGTGGACTTGTTGGGCCAAAGGGCCTGTTTCCACACTGTAAGTAATCTAATCTAATCACGACTAAGGAAATTCAGCATGTACCAATTTTCATAGATGCACCATAGAACATATCTTTTCCAGATACATCACAGCTTGATATGGCAAAGACTGCAGGAAATTAAAGGAAATGCAGCCCAGTCCATCACGAAAACCAGCCTTCCATCTATGGTTCTCTCTGCCTTGGGGAAAGCAGCCACATAATCAAAGCCCTCTTCCACCCCAGTTACATTACACATTTTTGAGGAAAGGGTTATGGAGACCACCAGTCTCTGCTGCACTCTCAGAATAGGCACATGACTAATAGAGAGTAATCTTAGGATAGTCTTGGCATAAGGGGTATCAAATCTAAAACAGCTGAGGAGAAACTACTTCTCCCAAAGGGTTGTGAATCTGTGGAATTTGCTATCCCAAAGTGCAGTGGATGCTGGGACAGTGAGAAAACTTGGAGTTAGACTGATTTTTAACTGGTAATGCGTTGAAGGGTTGTGAGGTGAAGGCAGGAAAATTGGGTGGGAAGGAAAAGTATCAGCCTTGATGGAATGGCAGAGCAGACTTGATGGGTCAAATGGCCTAATTCTGCTCCGATATCTTATGAACTTATAATCAGCTAAGATTTGCAGTTGTCGCTTCCTGTTGTATTCCCTTGGCAATCACGGTGCAAGCAATTGATATCCTGCTCTCCTTATGTACAGTTGATGGCCCCTTTCTAAAGTTGTTTCTTTTTTTTGTGTTACTCCTGATGAGTGCAAGTTGAGAAGTTTTGACTTTGTCTTTTTAGCAAAGTTTATGTTTTTCACTATCAAGCAATTAAAAGTAAATAGTTATGTTATTATTTATAGTTAGAGTCATAGAGATGTATTGCATGGAAACAGACCCTTCGGTCCAACCCGTCCATGCCGACCAGATATCCCAGCCCAATCTAGTCCCACCTGCCAGCACTCGGCCCATATCCCTCCAAACCCTTCCTATTCATATATCCATCCAAATTCCTCTTAAATGTTGCAATTGTTGTTGCAATTGTACCAGCCTCCACCACTTCCTTTGGCACCTCATTCCATACACGTACCACTGTCTGCATGAAAACGTTGCCCCTTAGGTCTCTTTTATATCGTTCCCCTCTCACCCTAAACCTATGCCCTCTAGTTCTGGACTCCCCGACCCCAGGGAAAAGACTTTGTCTATTTATCCTATCCATGCCCCTCATAATTTTGTAAACCTCTATAAGGTCACCCCTCAGCCTCCGACGCTCCAGGGAAAACAGCCCCAGCCTGTTCAGCCTCTCCCTACAGCTCAGATCCTCCAACCCTGGCAACATCCTTGTTAATCTTTTCTGAACCCTTTCAAGTTTCACAACATCTTTCCGATAGGAAGGAGACCAGAATTGCACGCAATATTCCAGCAGTGGCTTAACCAATGTCCTGTACAACCGCAACATGACCTCCCAACCCCTGTACTCACTACTCTGACCAATAAAAGAAAGCATACCAAACGCCGCCTTCACTATCCTATCTACCTGCGACTCCACTTTCAAGGAGCTATGAACCTGTACTCCAAGGTCTCTTTGTTCAGCAACACTCTCTAGGACCTTACCATTGAGTGTATAAGTCCTGCCAAGATTTGCTTTCCCAAAATGCAGCACCTCGCATTTATCTGAATTAAACTCCATCTGCCACTTCTCAGCCCATTGGCCCAGATCCTGTTGTAATCTGAGGTTACCCTCTTCGCTGTCCACTATACGTCCAATTTTGGTGTCATCTGCAAACTTACTAACTGTACCTCTTATGCTCGCATCCAAATCATTTATGTAAATGACAAAAAGTAGAGGGCCCAGCACCGATCCTTGTGGCACTCCACTGGTCACAGGTCTCCATTCTGAAAAACAACCCTCCACCACTACCCTCTGTCTTTTATCTTTGAGCCAGTTCTGTATCCAAATGGTTCGTCCTTCCTATATTCCATGAGATCTAACTTTGCTAATCAGTCTCCCATGGGGAATCTAGTCGAATGCCTTACTGAAGTCCATATAGATCACATCTGCTGCTCTGCCCTCATCAATCATCTTTGTTACTTCTTCAAAAAACTTAATCAAGTTTGTGAGACATGATTTCCCATGCACAAAACCATGTTGACTATCCCTAATTAGTCCTTGCCTTTCCAAATACATGTACATCCTGTCCTTTCAGGTTTCCCTCCAACAACTTGCCCACCACTGAGGTCAGGCTCACCGGTCTATAGTTCCCTGACTTGTCTTTACCGCCCTTCTTAAACAGTGGCACCATGTTTGCCAACCTCCAGTCTTCCGGCATCTCACCTGTGACTATCGATGATACAAATATCTCAGCAAGAGGCCCAGCAATCACTTTTCTAGCTTCCCACAGAATTCTCGGGTACACCTGATCATGTCCTGGGGTTTTATCCACCTTTAACCATTTCAAGACATCCAGCACTTCCTCCTCTGTAATCTGGACATTTTGCAAGATGTCACCATCTATTTCCCTACAGTCTATATCTTCCATATCCTTGTCCACAGTAAATATTGATGCAAAATATTCATTTAGTATCTCCCCATTTTCTGTGGCTCCTCACAAAGGCCGCCTTGCTGATCTTTGAGGGGCCCTATTCTCTCCCTAGTTGCCCTTTTGTCCTTAATGTATTTGTAAAAACTCTTTGGATTCTCCTTAATTCTATTTGCTAAAGCTATCTCATGTCCCCTTTTTGCCCTCCTGATTTCCCCCTTAAGTATACTCTTACTTCCTTTACACTCTTCTAAGCATTCACTTGATCTATCCTGTCTATTGTTATGGTTGTGTTCATCGAGCTGGGAATTTGTGTTGCAGATGTTTCATCCCCTGTCTCGGTGACATCCTCAGTGCTTGGGAGCCTCCTTTGAAGTGCTTCTGTGATCTTTCCTCCGGCATTTGTAGTGGGTTGAATCTGCCGCTTCCGGTTGTCAGTTCCAGCTGTCTGCTGCAGTGGTCGGTATACTGGGTCCAAGTCGATGTGCTTATTGATTGAATCTGTGGATGAGGGCCATGCCTCTAGGAATTCCCTGGCTGTTCTCTGTTTGGCTTGTCCTATAATAGTAGTATTGTCCCAGTCGAATTCATGTTGCTTGTCATCTGCGTGTGTGGCTACTAAGGATAGCTGGTCGTGTCGTTTCGTGGCTAGTTGGTGTTCATGGATGCGGATTGTTAGCTGTCTTCCTGTTTGTCCTATGTAGTGTTTTGCCCATGAGCAAAACCAATGTAGTGTACAAAATCCCATGCAAGGACTGCACAAATTCTCTGCCAGTATATTAGTCCCCTTCCAATTTAGATGCAATCTGTCCTTCTTGTACAGGTCACTTCTACCCCAAAAGAGGTTCCAATGATCCAAAAATGTGAATCCTTCTCCCATACACCAGCTCCTCAGCCATGCATTCATCTGCTCTATCCACCTATTCCTGCCCTCACGAGCTCATAGCACTGGGAGTAATCCAGGTATTACTACCCTTGAGAACGACCTTTTTAAATTTCTGCCTAACTCTTCTCTAATCTCCCTTCAGAATATTAACCTTTTCTCTTCCTATATCGTTGGTTCCAATTTGGACAATGACCTCTTGCTGGCCCCTCTCTCCCCCGTGAGAACATTCTGCACCCTCTCTGAGACACCCTTGATCCTGGCATCAGGGAAACAACACACCATTCTGCTTTCTCTGCTGGCCACAGAAATGACTGTCTGTACCTCTGACTACAGAATGACCTAACAAGGTTAAATTGATCAGGATAAAATATGATTTAAGTTGCCAAAATGTTTTACAAAGGGTCTTTTCCCTGAAAATACTACAGAAGTCAAACAAATTTAATAGAGATTAACCATTCTTAGAGCTCAGTATAAACATAACCAGAACTGGTCCATTAGCGGTTAAACCAAACACTTGCACTTACAGCAATAATTTAAATCCTTCTGAACTGACTAGAAATGGATTGCTTCATTTTCAAATATATAACTGTAATTGTTTCGTTCACTTCTTTCTCGCTGAAGATTAAGGTCGTCATTCATGAAGCTTTGGGAATTCATTCTGTTGCTATTGACACCTAATCTCGAGAGAGCATGTCAGTCACTGCTGAAAGATACTTTAATTACACAAATAAATCCAAGCTGAGTTGAGGCAACAGTACAAAATTGTACATTTTTAAAAAATGTGTCTTTTTGAATATTCATTTTAGTCTTTAAAATCAAAAGTTTGAGTACTGTATTAAAGTTATAATTAGAATGGAATGATAATTGAAACGATTTTTTAACCATAAATTCTTAGCAACATCGGAAAGAATTACTGCATTAAAATTGACTTTTGTGATCCAGTTGGGTTTTATAGAATGATAACCACAATGTTGCTTTATCTAAGCGCCCCTTGTTGGATACAAGTCCTAACTGCTCTGCTCCAAGCTCACTCTGGTATATCAAAAGCTATTTGATTAGTTTTCATATGGAGATAAGCTGCATTATAAAATGTCTCGGCTGAATCTTATAATCTCTGGCTAAATTCAGGTCATGTTGAGTTGATGGAATGATTCTCAATGTGAGGCTAATCATGATTTTTTGTTGTATCTTACCAAACTCACCTCATTAAATCGGAGAAAGTGAGGCTTGCAGATGTTAAGAGAGTCAGTCAGTGTGGCGCTGGAAAAGCACATCAGGTCAGGTCACATCCGAGGAGAGTCGATGTTTTGGGCAGAAGCCCTTCATCAGAATGATGAACATTTCTCCTGTTGCTCAGATGCTGCCTGACCTGCTGTGCTTTTCCAGGGCCACACTTTTCGACTCACGTCATTAATTGTCGTTGTTGCCTCTCTGATGTTTACACATCAGATTTCCATCTCACCTTCCCATATACCTTTCCTGGAATAACTTGTCGCTCACCACTGGCAAACATGGGCATTCCCAGCACCCACACTGTCTTTGAAAGCCTGTTACATACCTGGAGGAGTGCTGACATCTGGCAGCTGCCCTGCTTGTTGTTATAGCCTGAGGAGAGATCGTAAGAATGTGAAACTGGGGTGCAGTGCAGAAGGAAGGTCAATGACCCCTCCATTCTGGGATGAGTGCCATACTCTGCTCTCTTACGCTCATTCTCTCACTGCTACTGCACCCACCTCCCACCAAGGCTCCTGCTTCGACTCCCCCATTGCTGCTTGCAACACCTTCCCTCACTCTTATTTCATTACTTCTATTTTTCCACTGCACTAAGTCTGCATCTCCACCGTACTGTTTCCTTATTTCCTCAGACACCTCAACATTTCTACCCCACATGCAGCAGCACTGACAGCTGTGCCATCCACTTGCATTTTTCTCCTTTGCCCCTTTTGTATGACAAACAAGGATGTCCTATAACAGAGTGATGCAGGTAAGGTGCAGTGAACTTCCATTATCCATCATCACGCCTTACAAGGAGAGGACTGGGAACACTCAAAACCCTTGACTAGTGACCACACATATGCCTGATTTCTGCAGGTCTTCCTCCAGAGATTAGCTCAGTTAGAGCCAAAGGACTCCTCATGACCCGCTCCCTGGAGCACAGAGGCATGGAGCCCTGTGTAATGCCTCTCTGACCAGACATCCGAGAAGCTCCCCTTGGTTAACTGCTGGGACCATGATTGACAGTTGCCCCCATGGACCTGACTGCAGACAATTCCCATTAGACTTTCAACATGCTTCATGGCTTGCTGCAGATGCCATGTGTTTGACATGAATGTTCCTGCCAGCATATAGGTGGCACTGTAATGGCCAAATCACTTTACCAGTACGGCATGTCCGGCTGCCTGGTTGTGTGCCAATTACCACTGCGATGCACAGTCGGACAATGCAGGGTATGCATGCTGCAGCATGCTGGAAGGCAGCTTGGTCCATCCCAGGGAGTGGGTGCTTATCCTGATGTGCTAACTGTATATGATGCAATTGCACACTGTTGGTTGCCATTGTATAAAGCTTTGGAGAGATGTCATTTAGTGCCTACCTGAAAGTTGGATGATAGTGTCCATGATGGAGGGTGTGCGCAGTTGGTTCTGTTTGACTGTGCTGAAAATGTGTTGCTGGAAAAGTGC
The DNA here is from genome assembly GCF_037043375.1 of Chiloscyllium plagiosum. NCBI lineage: Eukaryota > Metazoa > Chordata > Chondrichthyes > Orectolobiformes > Hemiscylliidae > Chiloscyllium > Chiloscyllium plagiosum. The sequence goes on from NW_028270140.1 coordinate 73,758,474, forward strand.
AGCAGGTCAGGCAGTGTACAAGGAGAAGGAGTATCGACATTTCGGGCATGAGCCCTTCTTCAGGAATGGAGAGTGTGCCAAGCAGGCTAAGATAAAAGGTAGGGAGGAAGGACTTGGGGGAGGGGCGTTGAAAATGCGATAGGTGGAAGGAGGTTAAGGTGAGGGTGATAGGCCGGAGTGGGGGTGGGGGCGGACATCTCAGGAAGAAGATTGCAGGTCAAGAAGGCGGTGCTGAGTTCGGGGGTTGGGACTGAGACAAGGTGGGGGGAGGGGAAATGAGGAAACTGGAGAAATCTGAGTTCATCCCTTGTGGTTAGAGGGTTCCTAGGCAGAAGATGAGGCGCTCTTCCTCCAGCCGTCGTGTTGCTATGGTCTGGCGATGGAGGTGTCCAACGACCTGCATGTCCCTGGTGGACTGGGAGGGGGAGTTGAAGTGTTGAGCCACGGGGTGGTTGGGTTGGTTGGTCCGGTTGTCCCAGAGGTGTTCTCTGAAACGTTCCGCAAGTAGGCGGCCTGTCTCCCCAATATAGAGGAGGCCACATCGGGTGCAGTGGATGCAATAAATGATATGTGTGGAGGTGCAGGTGAATTTGTGGCGGATATGGAAGGATCCCTTGGGGCCTTGGAGGGAAGTAAGGGGAAAGGTGTGGGCGCAAGTTTTGCATTTCTTGCGGTTGCAGGGGAAGGTGCCGGGAATGGAGGTTGGGTTGGTGGGGGGTGTGGACCTGACAAGGGAGTCACGGAGGGAATGGTCTTTTCAGAACGCTGATAGGGGAGGGGAGGGAAATATATCCCTGGTGGTGGGGTCAGTTTGGAGGTGGCAGAAATGACGACGGATGAAACGATGTATATGGAGGTTTGTGGGGTGGTAGGTGAGGACCAGTGGGGTTCTGTCCTGGTGGCGATTGGAGGGGTGGAGCTCAAGGGCGGAGGAGATGCGGTGGAGAGCATCATTGATCACGTCTGGGGGGAAATTGCGGTCCTTGAAGAAGGAGGCCATCTGGGTTGTTCGGTATTGGAACTGGTCCTCCTGGGAGCAGATGCGGTGGAGACGAAGGAATTGGGAATATGGGATGGCGTTTTTACAGGGGGCAGGGTTGGATGGAGGTGTAGTCTCGGTAACTGTGGGAGTCGGTCGGTTTATAGTAAATGTCCATGTTGATTCGGTCGTCCGAGATAGAAATGGAGAGGTCTCGGTAGGGGAGGGAGGAGTCTGAGATGGTCCAGGTAAATTTGAGGTTGGGGTGGAAGGTGTTGGTAAAGTGTATGAACTGTTCAACCTCCTCGTGGGAGCATGAGGCAGCGCCGATACAGTCATCGATGTAGTGGAGGAAAAGGTGGAGGGTGGTGCCAGTGTAGCTGCGGAAGATGGACTGTTCCACATAGCCTACGAAGAGGCAGGCATAGCTGGGGCCCATGCGGGTGCCCATGGCTACTCCTTTGGTTTGGAGGAAGTGGGAGGATTGGAAAGAGAAGTTGTTCAGAGTGAGGACCAGTTCAGTCAGTCGAAGGAGGGTGTCAGTGGAAGGTACTGGTTGGTACGGTGGGAAAGGAAGAAGTGGAGGGCTTTGAATCCTTCGTGATGGGGGATGGAGGTGTACAGGGACTCCATGGTGAAGATAAGGCGTTGGGGTCCGGGGAAGCGAAAATCATGGTGGAGGGCGTGAGTGGTGTCCTGAACGTAGGTGGGGAGTTCTTGGACTAAGGGGGACAGGACCGTGTCGAGGTATGCAGAGATGAGTTTGGTGGGACAGGAGCAGGCTGAGACAATGGGTCGGCCGGGCAGTCAGGTTTGTGGATTTTGGGCAGGAGGTAGAAATGGGCGGTGCGGGGTTGTGGGACTATGAGGTTGGAGGCGGTGGATGGGAGATCCCCTAAGGTGATGAGGTTATGGATGGTCTGGGAGATGATGGTTTGGTGGTGGGAGGTGGGGTCACGGTCAAGGGGGCAGTAGGAGGGCGTGTCCGCGAGCTGGCGTTTAGCCTCAGCGGTGTAAAGGTTGGTGTGCCAAACTACTACCGCGCCTCCCTTGTCTGCCGGTTTGATAATGAGGTTGTGGTTGGAACGGAGGGAGTGGAGGGCTGCACATTCCGTGGGTGAGAGGTTGGAGTGGGTGAGGGGGTGAAGAGGTTGAGGCGGTTAATGTCGCGGCGGCAGTTGGCTATGAAGAGATCGAGGGCAGCTAAGAGGCCAGCATGGGGTGTCCAGGTGGATGGGGTGTGTTGGAGGCGGGAGAAGGGGTTGTGGGCAAGATGGAGGAGGAGAAGAAGGAAGAGGCAGTGCTAGGAAGCTGCCAAACACCTGCCCTGGTTTTCAAATTGGCTTTTCCTGTTGGCTAGTTGGCTTGGTGAGTTTGGTAAGATGAGCTGCGTTGGACTGTCAACAAAAACTTAATGTGATGTACTCTGGTGAGACTGTTGCCGTGCTTCTCGTAAAAGATTGGGTCAGATTACCTCAGTTGAAATTAGCCTTGTCGCAATTCTCGTATAATTCTGCTACACATCTTGCCATAACCCATATCGCTCAGACCCTTCTAAGATTCCAGCCTGAGTACTTTCTAAGTTGTATTTGTTTTGTAAGTGCCCAATGAACCAACTTGTATAGAAAGACAGCATGTTGTTATACCAAGGTTGCTGGTTCTGAGTTAGTGGGAAGAGCAGCCAAAGAAGATTTTGCCACACAGTTAAATTGTTGCTGTTGGAACTGGGGTGTCCATTATAATCCCATGAACAATTTGGTAGGTGAGAGTGAGGATGAAGTAAGCCCACAAACAGTTTCTGCTTCATGCAGTTGAGAAATATTGCAGCTCTGGTAAGCTTAGGTGCAATGCACTTATTGAGTCTGGCGATCTGCAGAGGAATACAAATTGTATTGGGTTCTGGAGTGCAGACTGTGGAATCTCATGGAATATGTATCTGGAAGAAATTGAATTACTAGGATGTGAGCAGTCATTGGTGCAGTCTGTATGGAGTTGTTTCTGAAGGAGTTCCAAAGCTTGGTCTCCAAAAGTAAAAATGAATGGAATCCTTGTAAAGGAGACCAGGTTTTCATCACATTTGGTGATCAGCAGTGTCACTGACATCTGGGTTGTTGCTGAGAAATCCACTGGTTCTGTGTTGACTGCATCTGCTGTTTGTGCTTTGCAGGTGTGTGTAAGATCATAGTTTCTATCTCTCATTTACTCTGAATTAATTCTAAGTATTTTCTATATTAGATATTGTTTTACTTTTCTAACCTTGTATTGCAACATTCAGTTTTGTTTCTTCAAAACTGTGGAATCTTGCTGTTATTCTTTTTATAAATATCTGGATCTTAAATTTCATTGACTGTGTAAGCCAAAGAGTGCTGCTGGTCCCTCAACCAGATTGTCACAAAGTTGGCATTCTCACCTGGGACCATCCAATTGATTGAACAATGTTTGCGGGGTTTGACAACTAACAGGAGAAGACTGTATATTGTAAGGAGTATTTAATGATCGGCAGTGGGAGTGTGGGCGTGGGACATTTGAAGGCAGGAAGTGGTATAATGCAATTCCCAAAATGCCAAGTTGGCAAGTCTACTTTTTTTTGAAGTTTTTTTTGTCACAAAGCTCCTGCAGATTCTGCTTGAATTGTAGTTTCTGCAATGCCAAGAATAACTGTAAGGAAGTAAAAGAACTCTATTCTCCAGCTTAGATACTCATGGTGCATTTTCCTCACATTTAAAAGATATTTCCTTTGCCAAAAGGAAATAACCAAGGCATTAAGAAACATAGAAGACAATACAATTGATAAATCAAAATATGTGGATACGATATAATGCATTTTTAAATTTTCAATGTAGTAAGCATGTGAACGACACATAAAGTATGCCCAGTGCAGATTGAAAATATATTTTCAACTAGACGTTCCAACCTAATCTATCCCATTTGCCAGCACTTGGCCCATATCCCTCTTAAACCCTTCTTATTCATATACCCATCCAGGTGCCTTTTTAAATGTTGTAATTGTACCGGCCTCCACCACTTCATCTGGCAGCTCATTCCATACATGCACCAGCCTCTGTGTGAAAAAGTTGCCCCTTTTAAATCTTTCTCCTCTCACCCTAAACCTATGCCCTCTAGTTCTGGACTCCCCTACCCCAGGGAAAACACCTTGTCTGTTTACCCTATCCACGCCCCTCATGATTTTATAAACCTCTATAAGGTCATCCCTCAGCCTCAGTTGCTCCAAGGAAAACCGCACCAGCCTTTTCAGCCTCCCCTTAAAGCTCAAACTCTCTAACCCTGGCAACATCCTTGTAAATCTTTTCTGAACCCCTTCAAGTTTCTCAATATCCTTCCTATAGGAGGGAGACCAGAATTGCACACACTGTTCCAATAGTGGCCTAACCAATGTCCAGTACAGCCGCAACATGACCTCCCAACTCATGTACACAATGCTCTGACCAGTAAAGGATAGCATACTAAACACCACCTTCACTATCTACCTGCAACACCACTTTAAAGGAACTATGAATCTGCGCTCCAAGGTCTCTTTGTTCAGCAGCAATCCCCAGGACCTTACCGTTAAGTGTATAAACCCTGCTCTGATTTGCCTTTCCAAAATGCAACACCGCCCATTTATCTGAATTAAACTCTATCTGCAACTCCCCAGCCCACTGGCCCATCTGATCAAGATCCCATTGTACTCTGAGGTAACCTTCACTGTTCACTGTCCCTCCAATTTTGGTGTCATCTGCAAACTTACTAACTATACCTCCTATGTTCACATCCAAATCATTTATATAAATGACATCATGTGAATTAACTTTTAAAATATGCGTTGCAAATTGGAAATTGTTTGATATTGAGTATTTCCTGTGCTTGATGCTGCAGTTCTGTGTTGAATTCATTCCCCATATTATTGGCATATTGATGAGATAATTTAGATCTTTCTGGAGGGTTATTGCAACTGTTTCAGTTGAGATAACCCTCAACTGTGGAGACGAGATAGTACTCTACACTGAGTTTGGTCTGGTTTGATATTCTATTCTGGATGTCATTTATAAAGAGATAAAAACAGGAATTTTAGGTCACAGTGCTGCTTCCCATCCACTCTGAGTGATTTCAAAACACATATAGAAATATAGAAACTAGGAGCAGGACTAGGCCATGCAACCCTTTGAGCCTGCTGTACATAACCATGACAGATCCCCTCTATCTCAATGTCATGTCCAATTTTCTCCCAAACCCCTCGATGCCTTTAAAATTTAAAAGCTTTTCTCTCTTTTTTTGAATATATTTGGTGACTTGCTTACACAGCATTCCATGGTAAGAGAATTCTACAAGTCCATTACCCTTCTGAGGAAAGAAATCTTCTCTTGATTAGGATCTAGAATGGCAGAGTGTGCTCAAGGTCTACACGGTGTGCTCCTCCTATATTTATGTATTTGCAGTTACATGTAACATTTTCATTGCATTCCTTAATGGGGTTTATTCCATGCTCAAATTCATTTTTGAAATAGAACTGTCTACCAGGCTCCATTTCCTCAACTTGCTAATTGAGGAAACTGCTACTGCATTACTCAGCTGCTGTCGAAAGCCAATTATGCCTTCACTGCTCAGATATGGGCTGAAATTCCAAACATTATAAGATTCACCTTATTAGCAAAATAGAGTCCGAGCCGTTTGCTCACTGTGCAAACTTGATTTTAAAGCAGGGTACCTCAGGGCTATCATGCAGGAAAATAGCTTCTCTGCTCAGATAGCTTCTTGCTGTATCTCATGAATTTAAAGGTGCCACTTTACATCCTGAAAATTGCCTAATCCATCTTAGATTCTCCTGAAGAAATAAGTTGTCACAGAAAGTTTGAGCAACAGGTTGCTTATACATTGCAGGTTTTACATGAGTGGTATATGCCATTTACACAGGCACTCCTATACACACACAGATACACACACTCTCTCACAGACACTCACAAGCTCCCACCCCAGACACACACACGCCCTATACACAGACGCGCGTGCACACACATTCACACTCCTATAGACACACACTCCCACATTCTCGCATGCACCCTCTCACAGACTTAGATCCCTTTACACTCTCTCACATGCACATACACGCTCTTTCACAAACACTCACAACCCCCCCACCCCAGACACACCCACATGCACACATACGTTTGTGGGGTGAATTTGTACTTGCAGAGTTACATTGTACTTTGCTCAAAAACTGCATGAATTCATGTAAGACTTTGTTAACTCACTTTTTAGATTAGAATCAGCCTAAACATTATGGCACAGACAACAGAACACAGCTGGTTAACATCTTCAACATCTTATCTGGGCTGACACCAATTTTTACAATTAACCTGAGAATGTAACTTTTTAAAACAAGTTTTGTGATTTACATATGAAAGAAGTGAAACTAACATGGTCATTCTAACAGATGACAGACTTAATAAATAATCAAGGTATTTTTCAATGTACAATTTCACTTACATCACACTGTAAACTTTTGCTATAAGTTCTGTGTCTTACAATTGTGTACTCCACAACCACCTAATGAAGGAGCAGTGCTCAGAAAGCTAGTGATTCCAATTAAACATGTTGGACTATAACCTGGTGTTGTGATTTTTAACTTTAACTTTACTAGATGACGCCTTCATAAAGAAAATACATACTGCCTGTTACATAAATATTTATTGTGGTATATGAATTTTAATGTTGGAGTGATATTAGGATATGTAGGCTGTATGTCCCAGTGAACAACAGATTGCATCAAACAAAACATCTCTTCACCTCTTCGCAACAGGCAGAATATTGACTGTGTGTGACCAGACCATGCTTGCAAAATTCAATACAGTGTTTAATATTCAATCTGATTCTATGATTGGATAACATTTATTAAGCAGAACTGATTTTTGCTAAGAATTACGCATGCAACTAATGATTTTGGAGATGCTGGTGTGGAGGTTATAGTCCAGCAGGTTTATTTGGAAGCACTAGCTTTAGGAGCGCTGCTCCTTCACCAGGTGGTTGTGGAGAATAAGATTGTAAGACACAGAATCTATAGCAAAAGTTTACAGTGTGATGTAACTGAAATTTTATATATTGAAAAATATCTAGATTGTTTGTTAAGAGTCTCATCTTTTAGAATGACCATGTTGGTTTCAGTTCTTTCATATGTAGATCACAGAACTTTTTAAAAAAGTTACATTCTCAAGTGAACTTTAACAATTGGTGTCATGTTGGCCCAGATAATGTATTGAGTACATGTCACTTGAGAATGTAACTTTTTAAAAAGTTTTGCAATTTACATTTGAAAGAACTGAAACAAAAATGGTCATTCTAAAAGATGAGAGACTTAACAAACAATCCAGGTCTTTTTAAGGATATAATTCAATTACATCACGCTGTAAACTTTTGCTATAAATTCTGTCTTGCAATCTTATACTCCACAACCACCTGATGAAGGAGTAGCGCTCTGAAAGTTAGTGCTTCCAATTAAACCTGTTGGATGCTAACCTGATGTTGTGTGATTTTTAACTTTGTACACTCCAGTCCAACGCTGGCATCTCCAAATCATAGTGTTATTCATTATCTTTAAAGGCTTTTATCTCTTAAAATTTTCAGATTTCACAAGTTAGTAACCAAATTGCAGCAATCAGCTAATTGGTTGCAGTGGTGGTGAGGGAAAAAACAAGTTAGGGCAGGCGTAGTTTTGAGTGGCAATTTTAATCAATTTTAATCAATGATATTCATTGTCTCAACTATAATGAAGATTCAATGAGTAAAACATCATTTATTGTTCTTTAAAACACAGAATGTATTGTAGTATTTATGTACTTTTGCAAATTGATTAAAAATGCTCCAAAATGATGGACAACTCTCTAACTTTTTAAAGTCAAAGCTTTGAGTAGTTTCTTGTGCGTAAACTCTCATATATCTATATATTTCAAAATCGATTTGGAGATGAAGGGATAGTTATGGTCTGCCAGAATGAACTAATTGAAGGTAAATTGTGCTAGTTGCTTGTATTGGATTGATAGATACTCCCAATAATGAAATTTTATTCCTTCAGGAACAGGATTAGCGATTCAACCCCTTGTACGACATCGACTGATGATGGCCTTGGTTTCATGTACTTTAGCAACAACATACTATCTTCAGTTTTGAAATTTTTAATTGATCATCTTTTTGGAGAAGAGTTTTTCAGATTCCTTTCAATGTTGACAACAGATATTATTTTCTGTTTGACACAGCACTGACAGGATAGAAATCATACACAAAAATGCATTGGAATAATCTTGGCATGAATGTGCATTTGTAACCTGGATTTAGCGATGGAGGAGTTAGATAAACTACACCACCACAGAAGACAGAAAGCCATACATGCTGGTTCTCTGAAAAGAAGTCCTAATGCCCCACACTTTTCTCATAACTTTTTAAAAAATAATTTTGAAAACTTATATTGAATCTGCTTCCACCTTTGGTAGACTCGTACAAAAAGTGAAGTCACATGGTATCGGGGTGAGCTGGCAAGATGGATACACAAGTCATAGAGGGTGGTTGAAGGATTCTTTTCAGAATGGAGGGCTGTGATGAGTGGTGTTCCACAAGAATAAGTGTTTAGGACCTTTGCTGTTCGTGATCTACATAAATGAAAGGAAAATGTAGCTGGTCTAATTAGTCAGTCTGCAGATGATACAAAATTTGGAGGAATTACAGGTAATGAGAACGATTGTATACTGCAAGATATAGATCGGTTGGCGTCATGAGCAGAAAACTGGCAGATGAATTTGATCCGGACAAATGCATTTTTTTTGAAGATCAAGCACAGGTGGAAATTGGATGGTGAATGGCAGAACCTTAGGAGTATTGATATGCAGAGGGATCTGGGAGTGCAGGTGCACAAATCACTGAAGGTGGTAGTGCAGGTAAGTAATAATGAAAAAAAGGTTTATGTCATATTGCCTTCATTGGAAGGGCCATTATAAGGATAGGCAAGTTATGCTACAGCTTTTTGGAACTCTAGTTAGGCCACACTTCGAATATTGCATACAGTTCTGGTCACCACACTAACAGAAGGATGTGGGCACTTTGGAGCGGGTAATGAAAAGGTTTACGTAGATGTTGTCTAGTATGGAGGAATTCTAGCTGTGAAGAAAGGTTGCATAGACTGGGTTTGTTTTCACTGGAATACAGGAATTTCAGGGGTGACCTAATAAACGTTTATAAGATTGTGAATGACATGGATAGAGTGAAAAAGTATGAGGCTTTTTTTTTCCCAGGGTGAAGTTGTCAATTATTAGGGGAGACAGGTTCAAGGTGCGATGGCAAAATTTGAAATGTGCGAGGCAGGTTTTTCACACAAAGGGTGGTAAGTGCCTGAAACACGTTGCCAGAGGAGGTAGTGGGAGCAGACACAACAGCATTCATGAAGCATCTGGATGAATACATGATTAGGAAGGGAATGGAGGGAAACGGATCCTGTAAAGGAAGACAGTTTTCACATGGAAGGGCAAAATGTTTCGGCACAGGCTTGGAGGGCTGAAGGGTCTGTTCTTGTAGGTAAAAACAATGACTGCAGATGCTGGAAACCAGATTCTGAATTGGTGGTGCTGGAAGAGCACAGCAGTTCAGGCAGCATCCGAGGAGCAGTAAAATCGACATTTCGGGCAAAAGCCCTTCATCAAGAATACAGGCAGAGAGCCTGAAGGTTGGAGAGATAAGTGAGAGGAGGGTGGGGGTGAGGAGAAAGTAGCATAGAGTACAATAGGTGAATGGGGGAGGGGATGAAGGTGATAGGTCGGGGGGTAAGGTGGAGTGGATAGGTGGAAAAGAAGATAGGCAGGTAGGACAAGTCATGGGGACAGTGCTGAGCTGGAAGTTTGGAACTGGGGTGAGGTGGGGGAAGGGGAAATGAGGAAACTGTTGAAGTCCACATTGATGCCCTGGGGTTGAAGTGTTCTGAGGCGGAAGAAGAGGCGTTCTTCCTCCAGGTGTCTGGTGGTGAGGGAGCGGCGGTAAAGGAGGCCCAGGACCTTCATGTCCTCGGCAGAGTGGAAATGTTGGGCCACAGGGCGGTGTGGTTGATTGGTGCGGGTGTCCCAGACATGTTCCCTAAAGCGCTCTGCTCTCCCAATGTAGAGGAGACTGCATCGGTAGCAACAAATGCAATAAATGATATTGGTGGATGTGCAAGTAAAAATTTGATGGACGTGGAAGGCTCCTTTAGGGCCTTGGATGGAGGTGAGTGAGGAGGTGTTGCAATTCCTGTGGTGGCAGGGGAAGGTGCCAGGATTGGAGGGTGGGTTGAAGGGGGGCATGGACCTGACCAGGTAGTCACGAAGGGAACGGTCTTTGGGGAAGGCGGAATGGGGTGGGGAGGGAAATATATCCCTGGTAGTGGGATCTGTTTGGAGGTGGCGGAAATGTCCGCGGATGATTTGGTTTAGGCGAAGGTTGGTAGGGTGGAAGGTGAGCACCAGGGCGTTCTGTCCTTGTTACGGTTGGAGGGATGGGGTCTGAGGGTGGAGGTGCGGGATGTGGACGAGATGCGTTGGAGGGCATCTTTAACCACATGGGAAGGGAAATTGCGGTCTCCGAAGAAGGAGGCTATCTGGTGTGTTCTGCGGTGGAACTGGTCCTCCTGGGAGCAGATACGGCGGAGGAGTAATTGGGAATACGGGATGGCATTTTTGCAGGAGGTAGCTGTGGGAGTTGGTGGGTTTGTAAAAAAATGTCGGTGTCAAGTCGGTCATCATTAATGGAGATGGAGAGGTCCAGGAAGGGGAGGGAAGTGTCAGAGATGGTCCAGGTAAATTTAAGGTCAGGGTGGAATGTGTTGGTGAAGTTGATGAATTGCTCAACCTCCTCGCGAGAGCACAAGGTGGCGCCAATGCAGTCATCAATGTAGCGGAGGAAGAGGTGTGGAGTGGTGCCGGTGTAATTACGGAAGATGGACTGTTCTACGTAGCCAACAGAGAGACAGGCATAGCTGGGGCCCATACGGGTGCCCATGGCTACCGCTTTGGTCTGGAGGAAGTGGGAGGATTCGAAAGAGAAATTGTTAAGGGTGCGGACCAGTTCGGCCAAATGAGTGAGAGTTTAGGTGGAAAGGTACTGTTGGGGACGTCGGGAGAGGAAGAAACAGAGGGCTTGGAGGCTCTGGTCATGGCGGATGGAGGTGTAGAGGGATTGGATATCCATGGTGAAGATGAGGTGTTGGGGTCCGGGGAAATGGTCTTGTGCTGTATTATTCTTTGTTTTTTATTCTGTCTTTTGAGATTGCACTCTCGACCAGCAAATTATTTCTGTTCTGAAGAAGGGTCACAGGACCTGAAACATAAACTGCTTTTTCTCCACAGGTGCTACCGGACCTGCTGAGTTTTTCCAGTACTTTGTTTTTGTGCCAGCAAATTTTGTGTTTTTAAAAAAAAAATCCTGATCCCTACTCTGGTTATTTGGTCCACGTTATCTTTAGCCTGTGTAGTCTGTTTACTTTTCCATTTGCCATTGGAAACAGGTTTTCATTATTTTTCTTAAGCCTTTCGCAACTTTGAAGTGATCTATCAAATCTCTCTGTTAACCCCTTCTTTCCCAAGCGAATCCAACGTCTCTACTTTTTTTACATCAAGCATGCCAAAACTTCTATTTCACAAAATTGTTGTTTGTGACAAACATCATCAAAACTTTGATAGTTCTATCTGCGAATACTCACACTTGGACTCACATGTCTGCCAATTAATTTCATTGGAACTTGGTCTTGAGGATGCCATTAGTTGCTGTGTCAAGGTGCATCTACACCTCTCCTGTACCTGCCGAAGCCACATCTACTGTGTCTGTTGCTCTCGATGTGGTCTCCTCTGTGTTGGAGAGACAGGACGGCAACTTGTGGAATGTTTCAGAGAACATCTCCGGGACACATGCACCAATCAACTCCACTACCCTGTGACTTGAACTCCCCCTCCCACTCTGCCAAGGACATGCAAGTCCTGGGTGGCCTCCACCACCAAACTCTAGCCACCCGATGCCTGAAGGAAGAGCACCTCATCTACTGCCTTGGGACCCTCCAACCGTCTAGGATCAATATCGATTTTGTCAGTTTCCTGATTTCCCCCCCACCCAACACCTCATCCCAGATCCATCAGTCCAACTCGGCACTGCCCTCTTGAACTGTCCTATATTACTCGAACTGTCCCACCTGTCTAACTTCCTTCCCAACTATCTGCTGCACCCTCCACTCAGAACTATGACCATCACCTCTGCCTTCACCTACCTATCGCATTTCAGCTACCCTTCCCCTTCCAGCCCCACACCCCTCCCATTATCTCTCTGCCCCTTTGCCACCCCCGCAACATTCCTGATGAAGAGCTTATCTCAAAACGTTGACTGTCCTGCTCCTTGGATGCTGCTGACTGGCTGTGCTTTTCCAGCACCGCACTTTCTGACTCTTCTCTCCAGTATCTGGCGTCCTCGCTTTCTCCTAGGAATTTATGTACGCTTTAAAATACTTCAGTTTCACTTTCATTTGCACAAGGAGCCCCTTAGGGTGGGACGTTGCAGGCAGAGAAGTCAACAAAACCCCACAATCTTTTCAAAAGGATGACTCCTTATCCATCCCTACTTGCCAACCAAGAAAACCAACTTTAATATCTGTCAGAATGTTGTTTGTTTGAATGAGATCATATGCTTCTAAACTGCCAAGATTATTTACCCAATTTACTGAGTTCCTCATCATAGGAGTACTAATCTTCTGAATCTTTGCTGCATTGCCTCTAAAAACAAGTTATCCTTCCTTGGATATGAAGGTGAAAACTCCAGGTGCGGTCACACAAAGTTAAGCACAATTGTAGCAACACTATTATTCTTGCATCGTATCTGCTTACAGTGCAAACCGGTCATGTTTTTTGTATACTCAAGTCTCTCTGAACATCAATAATCAAAAGTTTAATGCCTTTGAAAAAAGTTCTGCTTTTATTCTTATGATTCAAGTGAATAACCTCTCAAATATCCACATTATTATACTCCATGAATTACTTTATTGTCTATTTAATTGTCTATTTGCAGTAAACACAAAATGGCTGAGAAACTCAGCAAGTCTGGTAGCATCTGTGGAGCGAGAAAGAGAGTTAATTTTTTTGTGTGCAGCATAACATTTCTTCAAAACTATCATAGGAGCACAGGAACAGGAGTTGGCCATTAAGCCCCTTAAGCATTTTCTGGACATTCAGTGAGATTAGGACAGATCTGCAGCCTAATTCCATATACCCTATACTGCCTTTCGTTTATTATCCCTTAATATCTTTGTTTAACAGAAAAAATCTAATTTTAACTTTAAAATTGACATCATATCCTGCATCCGTTGCTGTTTGTCGAAGAAAATTTCAAACATGTATCATCCGTAGAATTGCTTCTGAACATCTCTGCTGAACTGTCTGGTCTTAATTTTAAAACTGTCCCCAGTTCTAGAATCTCTGAGTGGAAATAGTTTAACTTTGTCTACTGTCTTTGCCTGTTAATGTCTCGAAGACTTCAATCAGATCACTCATTAATCTTCCAAATTCTAGAGAAAACAGACCAAATTTACATAATCTCTCCTCACACGCTGAAGTTCTGGCATCATTCATATAATCCTGTATTGTACTCTCTCCAAGATCAATATACCCTTGCTAAGGGTTATAGGACTCCTAGATGCCTGAGTTTTGATGAAGAGTCATACTGAGAAAATTTTTAACTCTGTTACTCTCTGCAGATGCTGCCAGACCTGCTCAGTACTTTAGGCATTCTCTGTGTTTGTTTCAGATTTCCATCATCCACAGTATTTTGATTTTTCTGTGCACTTTTGAGCTTTTGTTCCTTTTTTACTCGTTAACTCATATTGTTGAAAGAAGATCGTAGATTCCCTGTTGTACTCAACAAGCCATTATTTGTTTGCATTCTTAATACCTTTACATAATGAAAGTGTTCTCCTCAAAGGTGCACGGTCCAGTCTGACTGCCCAGGCATGGCATAAGAAGCTGTACTCCAGTAAAGTATGGCTCAGGCCTAATTTTCAACACTACATGGGAGCACCACAGCTGGAAATTTTAAAAGACTGATTTTCTGAACCACTGGATGTAGAAGGAAGGAGTCCTGTGTGCTCCCTAAAGTGTAGTTCAAGGATCTGGGATCAGTTCCTCACCCCATCCTGACAGGTGGAGAATTGCAAATCCTGGAGTAGCCTCAAAAGAGCAATAATGGACATTTGTAATATATAACTTGTGACAGATTCTTTTAAGTGGGATGCAAAACATTAAAGAATTTCTTTTCTTCACAGGCAAATGCACAGTTAATTCGTGATATTGATGTAGAAAAGGTGACAACATTTGATAATCCCTATGTGGAAGCAATAAAATGTCTATGGATTGACCCAGGCATCCAAGAGTCCTATGACAGACGGAGGGAGTATCAACTGTCTGATTCAACTAAATAGTAAGTTTACAAATCTAATTGACTTAGTTTTAAAGTTCATTTGTGTATAAACTCTTAATATTTCTCTTAAAATTGACATTTATGCCCCACATATAGGAATACATTTTTGTAGACTTTGTATTTAGCATGACCTTTTATGCCCAAAGTGCATTAAAATTAAGGAAAATAAAGCAAATGTAAATATTAAAAGTTAAATGTTATAATATGAAATTTCTGGTGACCAGTTGTATTCCTAATTTCATGGTGTATACAGGGGAACCTCGAATATCCGAATACCAATGATCCAAAAATCGGATTATCCAAATGTCCCGATAGAAACATTACATCAAAGATGTGTTTCCAAAACTGATCGCGTCTTTTGTTTACAGCGATTAAATAGGCACTATCTCCAAATAACTGACCTCCCTCTCTCGCTCTCGCTCTCTCTCGCTCTCTCTCTCTCTCTCTCGCTCTCTCCCTCTCTCTCTCTCTCTCTCTCTCTCTCTCTCTCTCTCTCTCTCTCTCTCTCTCTCTCTCTCTCTCTCTCTCTCTCTCCCTCTCTCTCTCCTTCCCCCCCCCCCACACTTTCCCTGGAGTTCTACAGAGGGGTGTACCCTGTACCTACCCCCTCTCTCCTCCCCCCCCCCCCCCCCCCCCCCCACCCCCCACACACTTTCCCTGGAGTTCTACAGAGGGGTGTACCCTGTACCTACCCCCTCTCTCTCCCCCCCACCTCCCCCCCCAAAAGCCAGGAATAATCTCCAACATTATCCTGTGCAGGGCAAACGTGGAACCTGTCAAAACGTGTTTTGCGGGGGGCGGGGTTCTGGGGGCAGGCGGGGGTCTGTCTTGGGCATTTTGTGCTGGGGGCAGGGCTTCGCATTCTGTGTGCTGCTGTAGTCTCCTGAAGGGGGACCAGACTTTAAAAACTCCAAACCCCAGCGGAAAAGCATTTAATGGATTTTCCGAATAATCGATTATCCGAACGACATAGTGCCCGCCCATCTCGTTCGGATAATCAAGTTTCCACTGTACTTGTTTTGGTTAATTGAATGACTAAAGGTCATAGCAAGATTTCATAATCACAAGTCAAGCCTCATAGCCAATTGCCCCAAGGCATGTAAGCAAAAAAAATCAGAACAGGTCTATTTAATGTACTCTTACCACAATTTCAAACACCCTTCAAACTGAAAGCTCCTAAATATGTCAATTTGCAGATATTACTCATTGGATAATTTGCAGTGTCTCTGGAGTGAATTCTATGTATATCAAGGTAAGCGTAAGAATTCAGGGAAGTAGAACACAGAATAATAGCACTTTGGAAAATTCATTGGTAGAATTGGGAATTCCCAGGACAGGTATGACATGCTCTATGATCCATCCAATCAATGTGATTGACTCTTAGCTATGCTCTGGCATAGTAATCCACTCAATTCAAGAGTAATTAGGGATAAGCAATGACATAAGTAGTGACTTAAAGGTTTCATGTTTTTGGCTCCAAGAGAGGCTCAGCCAAAGAGATGGGATTTTAGGGAGTTTTTTTTTAAAGGAAGTGTTTAGGATTAGGGTTCCAAAGAGTATGGTTGAACTGACTTTGAATTGTCTTGCAAATTGAACAGAGTAATTGTACAGAAGGCCAAACTTGGGTGACACAAGCTAGAGGACGTTGCTGAGATGTGGTATGTTTGTTTATGAAGGGATGTCTCAGATGGTAGTGAATCTGTGGCATTCTTTACTGCATGGGGCTATTAGAGGCTGGGTTGTTAAGTACATTCAATACTGGGACAAAAAAGTTTTTAATCAGGAAAGGACTCTAGGCTAATGGGGAAAAGGAAGGAAAGTGGAAGGGAGGATCATCAAACCAACTGTTATCTCATTGAATGGTAGGTAGTTGGTTCAAATCACCTATTTCTACACCTACATTTTATGGTTTTATCATGACAACAAAGTTTAAATTTACTGAAATTGGAGTAAGAGAAGTATTGGAATTTTGATGGGTGTGATGGATCAGGTGACTAAGTTCAGGACAACCTGAAAATTAAATCAGAAGTGTGAAATGATTAATTTTGGTTGGAAAGTCAAGAGAGGTTTCTGCCACCAGAGATATATATCCCTTCACGCCTCTATCAATGTTTCGAAAAGACCATTCCCTCTGCGTCACCCCCCACCAGGCCACACCCCACTTCTGGCACCTTTCCCTGCCACCGCAGAAAGTGAAAAACCTGTGCCTACACCACTCCCCTCACATCCGTCCAAGGCCCCAAGGAATCCTTCCACATCTGTCAGAAATGTACCTGTACCTCTACCAATGTCGTCTACTGCATCTGTTGCACCCGATGTGGTCTCCTACACATTGGGGAGACAGGATGCCTTCTTGCGAATTGTTTCAGGGAACATCTCCGGGACACCCTCACCCACCAACCCCACCACCCCATGACTGAACGCTTCAACTCCCCCTCCCACTCCGTCAAGGACAAGCAGGTCCTGGGCCGCCTCCACCACCAAATCGTTATCACCAACGTCTGGAGGAGGAACGCCTCATATTCCGTTTTGAGGCCATGCAAGCACATGGGATAAATGTGGATTTCAACAGTTTCCTCATTTCCCCCCCCCACATTATCACAGTCCCAAATCTCCAACCCGACACTGCTCTCCAGACCCATCCATCACTCACCCCCTCTGACCTATCACTTTCTCCCTCACCTTCATCCACTTATTGCTTTCCCAACTACGTCCCCCCCAGCCCACAAGCCTCATTCCTGATGAGGGGCATATGCCCAAAACGTCAGTTCTCCTACTCCTGGGATGCTGCCTGACCTGCTGTGCTTTTCCAATACTACACTCTCGACTCAGATCTCCAGCATCTGTAATCCTCACTTTTTGAAAGTCTAGAGAGGCATTTGAAACTAAATGATGAAATATTGAAAAGGATGCAGTTTAAAGAACTTCCGAATGTACAAATCATTGATGGTAGTGTAGTTTGAGAATGCTGTTAAAAAGGCTTGTCTTTATAGAGACAGAATTTAAAAAGTAAACAAGATACATGGAAGGATTAGAGAAAATTATGCTTGTTAGAATAGCAAAGGTGAAGTGAAGATTCTGCAGATTTATGAAAGAGAAGCTGTCGGTAAGCAGAAAAAACATATTAATGTATTTAGTAAAACAAATATAGAGGTGGCATGAGGCATAAAATGTTAATGCAGAGCAAAGATACCAAAATGTATCAATTTGGACAAAGAGCCAGTGATTTCACCCTTTCAATCTACTTTGCCTTCGATAAGATCATGGCTGATCTGATTGTGATTTCAAATCCACCTTTCTAGTTATCCCTCATACCCTTTTGAAACTGTTAGAAAATGATCTATCTACCTCTGCCTTAAAAATATTCAGTGAACCATCTGCATCACCCTTTAGGCAATGGAATGTCACAGACTTGCAATTATTAGATGAATAATAATTTGTGGGCGGCACGGTGGCACAGTGGTTAGCACTGCTGCCTCACAGCGCCAGAGACCCGGGTTCAATTCCCGACTCTGTGCAAACTCCACACAGTCAGTCGCCTTTCTCCCCGTGTCTGTGTGGGTTTCCTCCGGGTGCTCCGGTTTCCTCCCACAGTCCAAAGATGTGCAGGCCAGGTGAATTGGCCATGCTAAATTGCCCGTAGTGTTAGGTAAAAAGGGGTACATGTAGGGGTATGGGTGGGTTGCGCTTCGGCGGGTCGGTGTGGACTAGTTGGGCCGAAGGGCCTGTTTCCACACTGTAAGTAATCTAATCTAATCTAATAATATTTTCTCTCAATCTTAAATTGGGGACTCCCTATTTTTAATCTGTGTCCCCAAGTTCTGGACTCTTCCATAAGAGAGAGCTGCATGTTCTTAAGATCTGGAATGTGCTGCCTATAAAAATTTGAAGCAGATTCAAGAATTGCATTTCAGTAGGTAGGCAGACATGTTACTGTGCTGTTGACAGAGTAGAGGAGTATGATTAATTTGATAGCTTTCTCAAAGAAGCAGCATAGTCTGAATGATTTCTTGCAGTGTTGTGTTATTCTATGTTTATACAATTCTAAATTTGAATTGCAGACTTGTGGTGTATGTATTACTCAGGAGGAGGACATTTGCTGGTCTGGTCTGTGGAAGCTTTCGAAGTGCTAATAACTTGTCCAACACCCCTGCCTTTTCCCGGGGCTGGATTTTTTTGCAAAAAATTATCTAATTCCAATTCCAAAGCACGATTCAGCTTGTCTGCAGAGTCTCCCCGGCAGGGTTTTCCAGATCCTAACCATACAGTTATAGAGTCATAGAGGTGTATGGCACGGAAACAGACCCTTCGGTCCAACTCGTCCATGCTGACCAGATAGCCTAACCTAATCTTGTCCCATTTGCCAGCAGTTAGCCCATATTCTTCTAAAGCCTTCCTATTCGTATACCTATCCATATGCCTTTTGTAAAGCACTTTTCTTCATTTTTTGATTGCTGTTTTTCCCTTCATCTTTGGTGTCCTCTGATTTTTGATCCTTCTGGTCCCTTCCTATTTGCTTTATACGGCATCTTCATGATTTTGAGCACATAGATCAAATCTTCATTCAATTTCTCTTCACTGGAGATAACAGCAACACCTTCCCTAATCTTTTACATCAATCTTCTCTATATCTTCCCATCTTTTGTGCCAGCTCAAGCTTTGGCTGACTGAAGAGAATAATATCTGAGGACCAGGCTTTGAAATCTCAGACTAAAAGTCATGGTTTAGCAACCCCTGTGATTCCCATAATCCAAATACTTCAGAGACTTGAAACAATAGCCACCTTAAAGCACTGGAGAACTGCCATCAATAGTAACTTCGCTAGATCCTCCAAATCCAGTGAAAAGGAAGATAGTTCAATTGTAGTGTCCTTTTCTCAATCTAGTATGCCCAGTATCAAGGCAGTGACCATTCAAAATCAGTTATGCTGTACAAGAAATGTTGTTCCTATGCCTGATACCAGACTCTCAAGACAAATAGAATTGAATAGAATCTCTACAGTGCAGATAGAGGTCATTCATTGATGTTCCGAAGAGCATCCCAACAGACCCACCTATCCCCAGCATTATTAGTGTACCTAGACTGCACATTCCTGGACACTATGGGGGAAATTTAGCATGGCGAATCCACATAACCTGTACATCTTTCAACTATGGAAGGAAGCCGGAGCGCCTGCCGGAAACCCACGCAGACCTGGGGAGAATGTGCAGACTCTACACAGACAGTCACCTGAGGTTAGAATTGAAGCCAGATCCTTGGTACCGTAAGGCTGCAGTGCCAACCTCTGAAATCATGCTGTCCATTCTCTACTGCAAACTTGGGAATGGCAGAAGGCTCCCTAGTGGAGAGTGAAAACTTTTTCAGGGCCTCAAAGCATCTTTGAGTTCAAACTTTCTTGAGGATTCATTAAAGTACCTGCTTTGTACCTAACCAAAATGGAGAGGGTTCATTCAGGATGGTGCTGATTACATTGAGACATTTGGTTGGAAATATGTGGAGGTAAAGACCGGATGTCACAAAGAGAGTGCATAAATCTTCTAACAAATTATTCTATCTGGCTCTTGAAGTACCACATCTGCCAAAGTGGCAGACCCCACTTTGGCTTCATAGGCTATATCAAAATCCATTGACTTGGAGTTGGAAGTATTGCCCTCAATCCTGAGAGTCTTCTGTGGACAGGTGTGGTGCCCATAATTGGATGCACTACATCATAATGTTTCTGTACACACTGCCTCTATTTTTCAAGCTAAAGATCCTGTATATCTTATTAACTCTATCACAATCTTTCCCAAGGCCTTCAACAATTTGTGCACTTGTACCCCAGGTCTCTTTGCTGTCGCACTGCCTTTAGAATTTCATCTTTTTTATGTTGCCTCTTCTGGTTCTTGCTCCCAAAATGAATCACTTCACACTTCTGTATTAATTTCATTATTGCATCATTTCACTTTTTGTTAGATAGGAAGTCAGACAGGACAGTTAGTCATGGGGACAAAGGAAGTGATAGGGTGTTGTCAGCATGCATTTGGAAACTGACTTTGCACTTATGGATGATGCTGAACAGCCCTGCCCAAGGTTAGAGCAAATGTTGTAAATTAACTCTAATATCATCACTCATAGCAAGAAACTGTGACCCAAATTTAGTAGACAGTGCCACCTACTGAACTTTACCTACTGTGAATAAGACAAATCGGACTGAAAAAAGTGCTTTTTCTATTTTTGTATTTCACCTAGTTTGCTGGAAGGGCTGTGCTGCTGATATTCATATGTCACCCTCAAAACTAGAGTACATTCAGTTAATTTTACAACAGGGAATGATGCTTGAACCTGTTAAAATCTCTATAATAAATGCTACCACTTTGTTACTTCTAATGAAATGCTTTTATCCTAACCCTTTGAACTGGTGTTACTGTTTACTTGCTTTTTAAATGTATGTTGCTTGATTGCACGTCAACTGCAGCTAGTGCCTTTTCTTTCAAATCTCCTGAAGTGACTGATGTGATCGTATGTCTTAGCAATCACTATTAGGTGCTTACATTGTTAAACAGGACCAAGCTGCAGTTGGAGACATCAGCGTTACATTTCATGAACGTTAAGTTGCTAATAGTGGGCTAGACAGCATAGCAGAACTTTTCTGTGGATTTTTTTAAATTAGTGAAACATTGGAAAAATTACTGTGTGAATGTGAGCAATTGATCTCAGAAGCAGAGATAAATCAGGAAGTTGAAAGGATGGAGGAATACAGGAAAATCACAGTCACAGACAAATAGTACTGGTTATATTGTTGTAGCTGTGGACGTGCAAGTGCCCCAAACCTGATGAACTTCACCTTCGGGTCTTAAACTTTTTAAGAAGTGGCTAGTGGAATAATTGATCTATTGATTTTTAATTTTCAAAAAAATGCCATTCAGGGAAGGTCCCATTAGGCTGGGAGGTAATTATTTTTAAATACTATAACTCCTGTATTCAAAAAAGGAGATAGAAATCAAGAAGCAACAGATCAGTTATTTTTAACAGCACCACAGGAAAGATCCTAAAAGCTATTTTAAAATAAGTTATAGCAGAGAATTAAGATAAGTTCAAGAAAGTGAAGTAGAGTTAACATGGGCTTGCGAACAGGAAATCAGGATGGACAGATCTAATCGTGTTCTTTGAGGAGGTAATACGTGCTGTGTACAAGGGGAAACTGATGGGTGCACTGCACTGAGATTTCCAGAAGCCATTAAAATGCCACATCAAAGGTTTTTGTGGATAATGAAAGTTCATGGTTTAAGGATAACATGTTGGCATTGATTGGCTTGTTAACAGGAGCAAAATGTAGACATAAGTGGGTCTTTTCAATTTTGCAAGTGGCATGCCACAGCGATCTGGGCTGGGGCCTCAACTGTTAACAGTTTAATGAAATGACTTCGATGAAGGGGTAGAAGGTATATATTTGCCAAATGTGCTGCTGATACAGATAAATTGGAAAGTAAGTTGTGAAGATGAAATATTTACACTGTAAATATGAATGTGTATAGGGTATAAGCAGGTAGGGACAGAGTTACATTCAGTTTTGTGAAAGAAGAGGTTCAGCTGAGCATGACTCAGATCAGATAAGAACTTGCAGTTAACAATGGGGCGCTGGAGGTGAGGGTAATGGGTTAACAGGGTGGAAAAGCATTCTTTATGTAGAGCCATTTAACCGTATTGGGATCATTCAGTATGTAAGGTCAGTTAACAAGGTGAAAAGTATTCATTATGTGAAGCTAGTTAAGGTTAAGAACATTCCTTGTGTAACAGCAGATGGTCACCCAGTCAATATATATGTTGCCTTATCTGGATGCTCCTCCCTGTAAAATGACTATTTTATTCATTTAGAAACTATTGTTTGAGAGAGAAGACTGGGAACCCATGTCCCTGCACACATGGGCGATCATTCTCTCTCTTTCCAAGGCCCGGAATAAAGATGAAGGAGATAAAGCCATACCGTGTCTCTGAGCGTTATGCTTCAACTGAGGGGGGAACAGGACAATACAGGGAAATACAAAGCTTGTGTGTGCAAAGATGTGGCAAATGCAGCATAATGAAGGAGAATGTGAAATTGCCCATAATGACAGCAAGCGTAAAAAGAAAGCCTGTTTTCTAAATGATGAGAGATTGCAGAGCTCAGAGGAGGAGGAGGATCTGGGTGTCCTTGTGCATGAATCACAAAACATTAGGGTACAGAAGCAGCAAGTAATTGAGAAAGCTAATAGATTTCTATCACAGGGAAAAGTTTTGTTTTTATTATTCATTCATGGGATGTGGGTATTGTCACCTGGGACAGCACCTGCTACCCATCCTGAATTGGTTTTGAGGAGGTGGTGGTGAGCTGCTTTCTTGAACTGCTGCAGTCCAATTTATGTTGGTTGATCCACAATGCCCTTAGAAAGAGGATTCCAGGATTTTGACACATCGACACAAAGGAAAGGCAGTACATTTCCAAGGCCATCTAATTTCTTCCAGATTGTGATGTCCCTGTGTGTTGGCCACTCATGTCATTGTGGATGGTTGTAGTTGTGGGTTTAAGGCACTGTCTGTTTACCATAGTTTACAGGGCCCTTAGCCACTTCCCATACTTCTGCCCTCACCTCTTTCCTTTCCTTCCTCAACAATGATAGGTCCCCTGTCCTCACTTTCCACCCATTAGCTTTTGCTTCTAAAGTATTGTCACCTGCCACTCCTATCACCTTCAGTGGGATGACACCACCAGACCCACATTCACCTCCGTTATCCGGCATTCATGATTCTTGGTTCTATTGTTGTAAATAGTGTTAACGTTCTTTGTAATATCTGCTGCTAGGGTTGGAGGGTTTGAGCTATAGGGAGAGGTTGTATACGCTGAGGCTATTTTCTCTGGAGTGTCAAAAACTGATGTTTACAAAATCATGAGGGGCATGGACAAGGTAAATAGATAAGGTCTTTGCCCTGAGGGAGGGGAGTCCAATACTAGAGGACATAAGTTTAAGGTGAGAGGGGAAAGATTTAAAAGGGACCCAAGAGGTAACATTTTCATGCAATGCATGTATGGAATGAGCTGCCAGAGGAAGTGGTGGAGGCTGGAACAATTCAACATTTAAAAGGCATCTGGATACGTTTTTGAATAGGAAGGGTTTAGAGAGAAATGGGTCCAATTGCTGACAAATGGGACTAGATTAATTTAGAATATCTGGTTGGCATGGACGGGTTGGACTGAAGTGTGTGTTTCTGTACTGCATATCTTTGACTCTGTATTCAGAAATCTGTTAGTGGTTTAATTTTTTCGAAACAAAGTTAATTTTCTGTCAAGGTGCTGTAGCAGCTGTGACTGAGAGAACAGGTTATTTCTGGTGTAGAATCTGTGTGAGTAGAATTAATGAACCACAAAGGTAAAAAAAAAACATAGTTGGAGTTATGTACAGGCCACCAAATAGCAGTTTGGAGCTGGGGCGCACGATACACTAGGAGAGAGAAAAGATATGTAGGAAAGGTGAAGATACCATGATCATGGAGGATTTCAATGTGCAGGTGCACTGGGGAAATCGGGTTGGTAGTGGATCGCAAGAAAAGGAATTTGTGGAATGTTTACAAGATAGTGTTTTGGAGCAGCTTGTGGTAGAGCCCACTAGGGAACAGGCAATACTAGATTTAGTGATGTGCAATGAGGCAGACTTGATAAGGGAGGTTAAGGTGAAGGAACTCTTAGAAGTCAGTGATCGTAATGTGATGGAATTTACTCTGCAATTTGAGAGGGAGAGATGGACACAGATGTAACAGTATTTCAGCTGAATAAAGGCAACTACAGAGGCATGAGGGAGGAGCTGGGTAGAACTGACTGGGAGAGCAGTCTAGCAGGAAAGACAATGGAACAGCAATGGCAGGGGTTTCTGGGAGTAATTCAGGAGACAGAGCAGAGATTCATTCTGAGGAAAAAGAAGCATGGTACAGGGAGGATGAGGCAGCTATGGCTGACCAGGGAAGTCAGGGATAGCATTAAAGCAAAAGAGAAAATTTATAATGTGGCGAAGGGCAGTGGGCAACCAGAGGATTAGGAAGCTTACAAAGGCCAACGAAAGAGGAAATAAGGAGGGAAGAGATTAAATATAAGGGCAAGCTAGCCAGCAATATAAAGGAAGACTTTAAGAGTTTCTTTTGATACGTAAATGGCAAAAGAGGGACATTGGGGTCCCTGGAAAATGATGCTGGAGAGATAGTAGTGGGGAAACAAGGAATTGGCTGAGGAACTGAATACTTACTTCATGTCAGTCTTCGTCATGGAAGACTCGAGTAATATCCCAGAAATTTGAGATATTGGGACAGAGATGAGTATGGTGGCCATCACCAAGGAGAAGGTGCTTAAAAAATGGAATGGCCTAAAGGTGGATGAATCAACTGGACCAGATGGACTACACCCCAGAGTTCTAAGGGAGGTATTAGTGGTGATCTTTCAGGAATCGCTAGAATCAGGAAGGGTCCCAGAGGATTGGAAAATTGCTAACGTGACAGCCCTCTTTGAAAAGGGAGTAAGGCAAAAGATGGAAAATTACACGCCAATTAGCCTAACCTCAGTCGTGGGTAAGATCCTTGAATCCATTGTGAAGGATGAGATTTCTGAATACTTGGAAGTGTATGGTAAACTAGGGCAAAGTAAGCATGGTTTCATCAAGGGGAGGTCATGCCTGTCAAATCTGCTAGACTTCTTTGAGGAAATAACAAACAGGTTAGACCAAGGAGAGCCAATGGAAGTTATCTACTTGTACTTCAAGAAAGCCTTTGACAAGGTGCTGCACAGGAGGGTACTGATTTAGATAGCGACCCATAGTGTCAGAGGCAAGGTGCTAGCATGGACAGAAGATTGGCTGTCTGGCAGAAAGTAGGGACTGGGGATAAAAGGGTCGTTCTCAGGATGGCAGCCAGTGACAAGTGGTGTTCTGCAAGGCTCAGTTTTGGGACCACAGCTTTTCACTTTATATATTAATAATCTAAATGAAGGCGCTGAGGGCATCCTGGCTAAGTTTGCAGAGTAGACAAAGATAGGTTGAGGGACAGGTAGTATTGAGGAGGTGGGGAAGCTGCAGAAGGATTTGGACAGGTTATGAGAGTGGGTAACGAAGTGGCAGATGGTGTGCAAATTCAGAAAGAGTGAGGTTGTGCACATTGGTAGGTCGAATAAAGGCATGGAATATTTTCTAAATGGGAAGAAAATTCAGAAGTCTGATATGCAAAGAGACTTTGGAGTTCTCGGTCAGGATTCTCTTAAGGTAAATTGGCAGGTTGACTCAGTAGTTAGGAAGGTGTGTGCAATGATGCCATTTATTTGGATAGGACTTGAATATAAAAGCAGGGAAGTACTTCTGAGGCTCTGTAAGGGTCTGGCTAGACCACATTTGGAGTATTGTGTATAGTTTTGGGCCCTATAGTTCAGGAAGGATGTACTGACCCTGGAGCATATTCAGAGGAGGTTCACAAGAATGCTCCTAGGAATGAAATGCTTAACATGTGAGGAACATTTGAGAACTCTGGGTTTATACTCGATGAAGGTTAGAAAGATGGGGGTGGGGTGGGGGTCTAAGTGAAATGTAGAATACTGAATGACCTGGGCAGAGTGGATATTAGGAAAATGTTTCTATTGGTAGGAGAGATTAGCACCTGAGGGCATAACCTTAGAGTAAAGGGAAGAGCTTTTAAAACAGATGTGGAGAACCTTGTTCAGCCAGAGAGCGGTGAATCTATGGAATTCACTGCCACAAAAGGCTATGTATTGAGTTTATTTAAGATTGATTTCGATAGGTTCTTGAGTGTCAAGGGGATCAAGGGTTATCAGGAGAATGGGGGTTGAGAAACCTATCAGCCAAGATTGAAAGGTGGAGCAGACTCGATGGGCTGAATGGCTTAATTTCTGCTCCTATGTCTTATTGTCTATGTAAACAGTCCATTGAAAGTGATTGTGCAGGTTTCGCGCCCTACGGGAAAGTACCCGGTCTCATCTTAGCATCTTGCACAATGATGACAACTGAGAATGTTATGTGCACTTCATCCCTATGACATGCTGCCAAACTTCTTTTATATGATGTTAGCTGACTAGGGTTGGCAGTTAAGAGAATAGTGTTTTATTTCAGAATATACACTTGCCTCTACCATCTTAAGTTGCATTCACTTCAGATACTTCTAATTAAAAAGTACACACAAATCTGATGATTGACTTAAGTAGTAGCTTCATAGAAGATAAAACAACTTGTTCGGCCGAGAACTCTAGATATTTGATTAGCCTCCACATGTCTTTTATCATGTCATGGATTCCTTGGATGACTTTTTGATTTCTTATTATTCTAAGCTTTGTTGAACAAAATATCTGCAGAATTCAGCCAACTGTTGCTGCTGCAATACTGCGTGGTTCAAACTTTCAAATTTAGTAACATGATTCCCTGTTAAAACAGAAGCTATAATCAGTAGACATTACCAGAGCCATTTTTCCATGGTGCAGTTTCTAAGTGAATCAAGCTGTTGTAGAGTGATACAGCATGGAAATGGACCCTTCAGTCCAACTCGTCCACGCTGACCATGTTCTCAAACGAAACTAGTTCCATTTGCCTGTGTTTGGCCCATATCCCTCCAAACATCCAAATGATCAATCAGAACACTTCAGTGCTTGCAAAAAGAATGGTTGTTTCATTGAATGTTTCAAGCTATGTTGAAGTATGGGACACTTTAAGTGTCATACTGCATGTTGTAAATTTAATTCCTTTTCTTCAATCTGAATCAGTAGAATTATCAAATGGTAAATTATGCTTCAACAAGGATATGTATGTTCAAGTATTAAATATACCCATTTAAATGTTAATATAGCCCACATTTAATTTTGAAGAAGTTATTCTGGTGCTCATAATTCTAGAAAGTTGCTCATTTATCAAAGTTATTTCTTTTGCTAATTGTCATCTACTACTGGTTTCATTTATTAATTTGTTTGTATTAATTCAAGATTTCACTAAGGACTACTTAACTTTGTGCTTTATTGTCATTGTTATTGTCTTGACAAAGCATTTGAAACTATCTAAGTCCTCACTTAAAGTTGTGGCCGATGTTTCCAAACATTGCAATTTTAAATGAAACAGTTTCTCAAAGGCACCAATGTTAAAACCAGGAGTTAGGCTCTACAGGGCCTTCCTCCTCAAAATAAGACTTTAAAACATTATAGTCTATATGTTAGAATCGTATTGTACAGCAGATGTCCTTTGACCCAACGATGAAAGCTACTCTGTACACTATGATTTGGAGATGCTGGTGTTGGACTGGGGGGTACAAAGTTAAAAATCACACCACAGCAGGTTATAGTCCAACAGGTTTAATTGGAAGCACATTAGCTTTCGGAGTGTCGCTCCTTCATCAGGTGGTAGTGGAGGGCTCAATCCGAACACACAGAATTTATAGCACAAATTTACAGTGTGATGTAACTGAAATTATACGTTGAAAAATTGATTGTCTGTTAAGCTTTTCATCTGTTAGAATACCTTGATAGTTTCACTTCTTTCATGTGTAAATCACAAAACCTTTTTTTTAAAAAAAGTTGCATTCTTGGGTTAGCTGTTAACAATGGTGATAGCTAGACAATATGTTGCAGGTGTTGGCCCCCTGTGTTCTCTGTCTATGCCATGATGTTTAGATTGATTCTAATCTAAAAAGTGAGATAATGGGGTTTTACATGAATGCATGCAGTTTTTGAGCAAAGTACAATGTAACCCTGAAAGTACAAATTCACCCCACAAAACATGTGTGTGCATGTGGGTCTTTGTCTGTCTCTGTGTGTGTCTGTTTGTCTGGGTGGGGGTTGTGAGTGTGAGAAAGTGTATGTGTGTAGTGAGTGCAGAGTGTCTTAAGTCTGTGAGGGGGTGCATGTGTGAGTGTGTGTGTGTGTATATATATGTATAGTGCAAAGGTGGTCACCTGAAATGTGACATGAACCCAAGGTCCCGGTTGAGGCCCTCCCTATGGGTACCGAACTTAGCTATCAGCCTCTGCTCAGCCACTTTTCTCTGCTGCCTGTCCCAAAGTCCACCTTGGAGGATGGTGACTCGAAGGACTGAGGTCGAATGTCCTGGACCACTGAAGTGTTCCTCAACTGGTAGGGAACACTCCTGTCTGTTGATTGTTGTGCGGTGCCCATTGATCCGTTGTCGTAGCCTTTGCTCAGTTTCCCCAATGTACCATGCCTCTGGGCATCCCTGCCTGCAATGTATAAGATAGACAATGTTGGCTGAGTCACATGAGTACCTGCCATGTACAAGGTGGAAGGTGTCCCCACGTGTAATGGTAGTATTTATGTCCACACTCTGACACGTCTTGCAGCGCCTACCATGACAGGGTTGTATGGAGTTGTCCTGAGAGCCGGGCAGCTTGCTACGAACAACAATCTGTTTGAGGTTTGGCGGTTGTTTAAAGGCAAGTAGTGGAGCTGTGGGGAAGGTCTAGGTGAGGTGCTCATCCCCATTGATAATGCAGGTCACAAAGAACATGGTGTAATTTTCAACTTTTTGAAAAAAAGGTTTTGTGATTTATACATGAAAGAAGTGAAACTATCACGGTATTCTAACAGATGAAAGGCTTAACAGGCAATCAATTTTTCAATGTATAATTTCAGTTACATCACACTAAATTTTTGCTATAAATTCTGTGTTAGGATTGAGCCCTCTGCTACCACCTGATGAAGGATCGATGCTCCGAAAGCTAGTGTGCTTCCAATTAAACCTGTTGGACTATAACCTGGTGTTGTGTGATTTTTAACTCTGTACACCAGTTCCACTTCCCATCACTTGGTCTATATCTTTAAGTGTTATGACCTTTCAGGTGCTCATTCAAGTACATTTTAGAGGTTGTGAGGTTTCCCAGCTCAACTCCCCTCCCAGACATTGCATTCCAGAAGTTGAAAAACTTTACGTGGCTAAATTGTTAGATTGGTAAATGAAAACTTGGAAAAAAAATCATAATATAACTTGCAGTTCCTACTGCTCATCGTTAATCATGCTTCCCACTCCCTTATCCTCTTGGTCACTGAAGATCATTCCTCTCTGTAACTCTCCAAATTGTAGACTTTTTCCCTCTCCCTGTCCCTTCAGGAGTGGAGCCTAAGGTATCACTTTCAGGGAGGTTCCACTCACTAAACTCCAGGCCGCTGGACTGAGCTGTAGCCCAGTCCTGGCCACTTTGTACTACACCTCCCTGAGATGACACATTGACCACCTCCCTGTCTCTGCTACTGCCTCCAGCTTCCCTCCCCTTCACCTTATATAGCCACGGCAGGGCTCAGTGGCGTCTCCTCCCTTTCTTTCCTTGTATCAAAACTCAGACTGAAATCAGCAGGTTCTGAAGTGAATGCTGGTCTGACTTCTCACTGCACTCTTGAAGTTTGCTGTATTCCTTTTAAATGATCTGTTTGAATTACCTGTTGAATGACATTCCTCTACACTGAGCAACCATCACCCTCTACTGTTCTTCCAATTGTGAGTTGCCATTTCATAAGAGATCCTGTTTGCCAAGTCAGACAGGGAGGGAGGAAAAGCCAGTGAACTCATCCATAGATGACACATGGAGGAGGAGGAGGGGTGAAGGTCAACTTCCTATAGCCAGTCCACAGGAGCGGCTCCGTGTGAAGCCCAGAGGTGACCAGCATGAACGAGGCGTTGTGTCCTCTTAAAAATCGCCAGCAGGCATTGGCTACAATCTGGCATGAACAAGTGACAACCCAAGCAGGTGGCACAGAGCCCGCCAAGCGATGGATCTCTGCTGCAGACTTCAGCCAGGTGTGTGGCATGGGGAGAGACTGCAAGTCACCAGGTTCAGCATGAGGAACAGCTTCAATTTAGACAGTGAGAGAGCACGTCAAAATGCTGTCAATCAGGTGTTAAACAGCAGTAAAATGAATCTTGCCACACTCAACAAAATTGCAGGCCCAAATAACTTCCCAACTTTAAAGCAGAACAGTGCTAAATGAGGCTGACTTAAACAGGGACCCCTGCAGTCTCTACACAGTGTGGAATTCTTTTAAGTGCTACTTTTTTTTTCCCCGTGCTGCGCATTCACTGTCACACTCTGTTGATTTTGCTTGTTAAGTAAAATAGCAACAAATCAGGATTGAAGAGATAGTGACCATGCAATTAAAAGTGAGAATTGTACCTAAAGATGGCCAATAGGGAGCTACTAAGGACTAACTACCTGGCAAAAGGTGATGAACCAACTTCTGCATAAGAAAATCTATAATTCTTTTCTCACTCATTGCAATATCTCATGTCTAAAATAAGTTATTATTTCAAAAAATGTCAACTGCAGTTACATATTCTGGGATGATGTAATGCAATATACTCCTTGAAATATAGTTTGTATTTGAAACCCTTCAGTAAATGTTTTGCATGAAGCTTCGGCAGCTCCTATAATTGTAGCCTTGAAATTGATATATTTGCCCAAAGATTTAATTCCCTATCTAGATCTATGTCCTGTAGTCTGAGTACATGCTATCTGCACAATTTTTGAGAAAAATGCTTTTTAGTCTGCTGAACCAGACTGCTCCTAAATTGAAATCTCTCTCATTGGTGCTGAGTGTAAATGCTGACTCCATCTGTCAGTATTCAGACTTTTGCTCTTGGCACTGCATCATTCTGCGCTGACCTGTTTGGTTTTTAACCATCTTTCTCAGTTTCTTGAATTTCGTTTATTTGGAAAAAAAATGTTAAAATAAAGTTATGTCATTCAAAAGAAATGTTATAAGAAACAAGAGAATTGATTCATTCTTATTACACAATTGCATAGACATGATATTGGCATTTGAAAGCATTAATTCCACCAATTCAATGACCTTGTTAAATAGTAGGCTCTAAATGGGATAATGGCATATTTTCCCTCAAGTTATGAGCAATAACAGGAGATCCTGCTCATTCTTTTAAAAATGATCCAAACATATGAATTTGTTTTAATTTTTGCAGTATCTTTCCTTACTTGGCTTTCCACAAATAAATCAAGGCACTCACTTAGAGGAGCCAATGCATCACATTTAATTTTCTTTCTTATTTCACAGCTACCTTAGTGATACTGATCGTATTGCAGCACCAGATTATCTGCCAACTCAACAGGATGTGCTGCGGGTTCGAGTGCCCACAACTGGCATCATTGAGTATCCATTTGATCTGGAGAATATAATCTTCAGGTACTGATTGGGGCCTGTTGTAAATTTCCTAGTTAGCAGATGTTGTGTCTTCCCAGTACTTTCAAGTTCAATCTGATGACATACACTACTTGTAATTGACCTTATTTCTAAGTAGTACTTATGGATTAGTGTCAAGGACAAAAATGCACACAATCACGGTCTTGGAAATTAAATACCTTTTGTGTAAAATTAAAAACCTTTCAGAGAACCTTGCCAATTCAACTAAAACATGTGTTTTTTTGAAAAAAAAAGCACAAGTTTCATGAATTCTATATTAGAGGAATACTGGGAAAATGCACTCTGCATTCTAGGGAAAGTGGCACAATCTGGTGAGGAGTAGGTTTGAATGTTAAGAACTATCCCACATCACCTCCTTGAATAAGTGGTACCATCTTGGGGAATTCACCATGACTCTTGTTGCCAGGAAGAATGGTGATCACCACAACACCCTGTTTCTATTTTCCTCCCCAGCTTCCCTCTCCAATGTCACAGTCTTTGCATTCCTGTTGTTTCTCCCTGTCTGTAGCTATCTTAAAGACTTGGACCGTATAGCAGAACCTACCTACCTACCCACTCAACAGGATGTGCTTAGAGTGCGAGTCCCAACAACAGGGATCATTGAATACCCTTTCGACTTACAAACCGTCATTTTCAGGTAGAAGAAAGTTACTAAAAGACAGTATTAGTTTTTACAGCTTGGACAAAAACCTTCCATTTTCAAGGACTCTTTGAGCATGATGTAAACTGAATTTCAAATTTGTAAACTTAATAGATATGATTGGAACAAAACAGTGCATGCTTCATAAATCTATGATTACTTTTAAAGGCAATATTTATTTACAACATTCGATGTTTATTTGCAAGTTGCTTTTTTATTCTTTAAATTAACCAGATAATCTAATATGTATTAAATAATGAGATCATTGGGTAAACTAAAAATTATTATTTTGCATTTTAAGTTGTCATCATTTGCTTAACAAAGAGACTGAGGTTCATGTAAATTCTTCAAAATGAATATGACTTATTTTTTCTGTTGAGCTATTATTGAATTAATCATATGAATATTTGTCAAATGCATGTATGTTACAAATTTTAAGGACTTCTCAGCTATTGTACTATATTGTTGAAATTTGGACTTGTCAGGTTTTCATAACATTATAGCTGGTTCATACGCAGTTTGGTTTTACATTGGTCTTTCAGAATGGTCGATGTTGGGGGTCAGCGGTCAGAACGAAGGAAATGGATTCACTGCTTTGAAAATGTGACATCTATTATGTTTTTAGTTGCTCTTAGTGAATACGATCAAGTTCTTGTGGAATCAGACAATGAGGTAAGTTATGTTACACATGACAATCCATGTCGTCCTTTATATCACATGGTTAATTTTGCTTTCAATGAAGATTACATTACAGATCTGAGTTTGATACACTGTCCCAGAAAAAAAATAAAAATTGTATTCTCATAGTATATGTTGTATCAAAAAAGCATACTAGTTAGGAAAAGTAACAATAAACCAAAGAATTGGTGAGGGTAGCGTGATTCAAATCTTATGGTGAATTTAAGGGTCTCCGTAGAGATTGATAACTTTTCAAAAGATATTTGCATTTCCAGTAATCAACTGGAAGTATCACACAAGATTTCGAGTTTAAAATCTTTTGCCTCTAACAAACCAACTAAATGTAATGAATATCTGGCACTGTTCAATAGGTAGTTTTCATTCCTGATGAAGGGCTTTTGCCCAAAACGTCGATTTTTCCTGCTCCTCGGATGCTGCCTGACCTGCTGTGCTTTTCCAGCACCACTGTGATCTATATTCTGGTTTCCAGCATTTGCAGTCCTCACTTTTGCCCACTGTTCAGTAGGTAACCAATCCACTAAACTACAAAAAAGGTATTTCCCCATTTAACTTTTAATGTGACTGAAAATTTAATTCTTCCCTGGACATAGGGGAAGTGCCAGAAGACTGGTCTGTAATTGCTGGAGTTATTTTCCTATCGATTTAACTTTGGTGATATGGAAGCTTCTAGAAACACTTACTCAGGATAGAATTTTTAGTCACATGGAAAAAGATACATCGATTAGGAAAACTCTGCATAGATTTATAAAGGAGAAATCAGGTTTATCAAACTTGATTTTTTTTTGAAGAGATAACTTAAGTTTCAGTGTGAGTATTATTTTTCTGGGAGGTTTTTGATACCAGCTTGAGGAAATTTATAAATAATGGTATAAGTGGGACAGTAGCAATGTTGATACAAAATTGGCTGAGTGATGAGCAACAGAGTAATGGTCAATAAATATTTTTGAGCTGGAGGAAGGTTTGCATTGGAGTTCCCCAGGGTCAGTATTGGGACCCTTAGTTTTCCTGCTTTAATCTGAATCTTGATTTGCAGGTGACAATTTCAAAGTTTGCCGATGACACAAAACCTGGAGGAACTATAAACTGTGAGGAGGAGTGTGGAACTCCAAAAGGACATTGACAAGTTGGTGGAGTGGGCAAATACGTAGTAGATGAGCTTCAATGTAGGGAAGTGTATGGTGATGCACTTTGGCAGGAAGGACATTGGAAGACAATATAGGATATGAAGTGCAATTTTAAAGGGTCTGCAGGAGCAGGGGGGACTTGTATGTTTATGTGCACAGATCATTGAAGGTGGAGGACAGGTGGTGAGAGCAGTTAATAAAACACACAGTATTCTTCCTTTATTAATAGAAACAGAGTGTACAAGTGTGATGTAGCACTTGTGTACACCACTGGCTAGACCTCAGCTAGAGTGTTGTGTACAGTTATGAGCGGCACATTATTGGAGAGATATGAATGCACCAGAGATATTGCAGAATTCATTGAAAAGTAAGGTTTCATTTCAGTTATCAGGATAGATTGAAGAAATTGGGACTGATTTGCTTGGATAGAAGGAGACTGCGATGAGATCTGATAGAGGTTTTCAAAATCATGAGCTGACTGGATAGAGTAGACAAGGCAAAGTTGTTCCCACTCATAACAGGATCAAGAAAGAGAGGATGTAGATTTAAACTGATGTGCAGAAGGAGCAAGGCTTGTGAGAGAGAAAAATCCCCTTAGTTATGCAGTGATTAGTCAGGGTATGGAATGCACTGCCTCGGACTGTGGTAGAGCAAGTTAAGTTCAGACATTCAAAAGCATTGGATATTTATTTGTATAGTAATAGTGCACATGAATATGGGGAAAAGGCAAAAGATTGGCACGAAGCAATGATGCTCATTTAAAGAGCTGGTGATGCGGCACAATGGGCTGGTGATATAGGTAGTGAATGGTCTGGATGCCTCGAGCTCTTGCGCTCGCTCAGATTTTTGCAGACTGCATTAGTGGTACCATTAAAAACCTTGTTAACTGATATTACAATGGCTTTTTATAGATTCTTTTCATCTACCTTGTGGTATAACTCACTACATTTTATACCCAGGTAGAAATGCTGATTAGCTATTTTCTAAACATTCAATTCCATAATACCTTGAATTTACATAAACCGTTCAACTGCTTATCAAACCTGATATTCCTATCACCTGCCTATGATTTGGAGATTAACATTCTATACATACTCAGCACAAATGCTCTTACTGTTGTGTAGAGGTGTAAGAATCCAGCAGTATATGTCATGTTGCAGACTGGTGCGGCCGCATCTGGAGTATTGTGTGCAGTTTTGGTCGCCATACTATAGGAAGGATGTGGAGGCACTGGAACGGGTGCAGAGGAGGTTTACCAGGATGTTGCCTGGTATGGTAGAAAGATCGTATGAGGAAAGGCTGAGGCACTTGGGGTTGTTTTCATTGGAGAAAAGAAGGTTTAGGGGTGACTTGATAGAGGTGTACAAGATGATTAGGGGTTTAGATAGGGTCGACAGTGAGAATCTTTTTCCACGTATGGAGTCAGCTATTACAAGGGGGCATAGCTTTAAATTAAGGGGGGGTAGGTTCTTTACTCAGCGAGTCGTGAGTTCATGGAATGCCCTGCCAGTAGCAGTGGTGGACTCTCCCTCATTATGGGCATTTAAGCGGGCATTGGATAGGCATATGGAGGATAGTGGGCTAGTGTAGGTTAGGTGGGCTTGGATCGGCGCAACATCGAGGGCCGAAGGGCCTGTATTGCACTGTATTCTTCTATGTTCTATGTACCTTCCCAATATAACGAAAACTCTCTCCCATTAATAACCATGTCCCCGTGGCTTCATGCTCAGCAAAATAGTAGAACATGTGACTAATTTATTCTTCTGTTTTGCCTTGAGGAAACGTTTGTAACTTGAAGGAGGTATGAGTAGCAGAAAGACATAGTGAGAGTAGGGGTGGAAGGTAGACACTGCTGTTGGGTAGGATGCTGGTGTCTTGAGACCAGAATAAGTGGAACTGAGTAGAGGGAATCATACCATTGGCAAGTTTACAGGGATAGAAGGAATTAATCATTGAATAACTTAAGGACAAAGTAATACATTTGGTGTTTAATGGAACTGGGTACAATATCAGCCAATGAAAAAATGATTGGTTTGCAAGACTTCTCTTGAGATAGAATATGCTGAATTCCTGACTGTGTTGTTATGTTGAGGAAATAACAAAAGGGGACTGGCATTTCTCTACTGCTGAGGAAAGATTTGTCAGTATATGGCACTATATTATCTCTATCCAGCATTTGAGGAACTATGAACAGTAAACAAGTTTCCACTGATCATTTACAAGATGAGGAGGGGCCCAATAGGGGGGAAAGAGGAGAAATTTAACAAAAGACAGGCTGTATTATTTAAACAAAGAAATACATGGAATATAATTACAGGAATACATTTAGCAGAATCCTTTTGTTGAAAAGAAGACGTGAATTTGCAAGAAATTCCAAAGACCGTGTTCCAAATTTATTTCAGAATATTGAAAAGAAAACAGTGTTTCAGTTTTGAAATCTGGTGTTGAGTTCCAATTCATCCCATTCAGGAACTGCCAACTGAAAAGATACTGTAGACAAACTTGTCTATGTAACATGCTAGTGAGAATACTTATTGTCTCTACTGAGTACTAAATATGAAAGGAAATCCATTTTTCACAAATAAATGACAAAAAAGATTTTCGGAACTTGATGTGAAATTTTAAGATCAGGTAATTGCAACAAAACAGAGTAATACTGGGATGTTTTGAATTGTGTGTGTTTGGCTTGCATATTGGAACTAATGTTCTGTTCGTATAAACAAATAAAGCTAATATCCCTGATTCGACGCTGTGGAATCGGATTTTACTCTGACATTAGAAACAGTGCAGCTGAGCCCCAAATAGGCAATGACGTCTGAGCAAGATTGATGTTCAGACCAAGCCAGTTTTAATGATGGATTTCATTCACATGCCACAGAACTAGCAAAGAAGTTATCTGGTTGAAGACGACTTTTCGGGATGAACGTGAATGTTTCGGGGTACACTAGTGAATGGAATGGGAAAGAGGCGAAATGACAGGATGGAGGTGTGAATCCCGGAACAAAGGGAGCCTAAGACTACTGTGAGGGCTCCAGAGGAACATTCATGTTACTTTTGGCCGAAAAATAAACACTTTTTTTCCAATTAAAGTGCTTAACATAGTTAACATGTCTCTCCATGAAGATGTCAAATATCATTAACGATTGTCATGAAAACCCATATGGGAGAAAGTGAGGACTGCAGATGCTGGAGATCAGAGCTGAAAATGTGTTGCTGGAAAAGCGCAGCAGGTCAGACAGCATCCAAGGAGCAGGAGAATCGACGTTTCGGGCACGAGCCCTTCTTCAGGAATGAGGAGAGTGTACCAAGCAGGCTAAGATAAAAGGTAGGGAGGAGGGACTTGGGGGAGGGGCGTTGGAAATGCGATAGGTGGAAGGAGGTTAAGGTGATAGGTCGGGGTGGGGCGGAGAGGTCAGGAAGAAGATAGCAGGTTAGGAAGGTGGTGCTGAGTTCGAGGGTTGGGACTGAGACAAGGTGGGGGGAGGGGAAATGTGGAAACTGGAGAAATCTGAGTTCATCCCTTATGGTTGGAGGGTTCCTAGGCGGAAGATGAGGCACTCTTCCTCCAACCTTCGTGTTGCTATGGTCTGGTGATGGAGGAGTCCAAGGACCTGCATGTCCTTGGTGGAGTGGGAGGGGAAGTTGAAGTGTTGAGCCATGGGGTGGTTGGGTTAGTTGGTCCAGGTGTCCCAGAGGTGTTCTCTGAAATGTTCCGTCAGTAGGCGGCCTGTCACCCCAATATAGAGGAGGCCACATCGGGTGCAGCGGATGCAATAAATGATGTGTGTGGAGGTGCAGGTGAATTTGTGGCGGATATGGAAGGATCCCTTGGGGCCTTGGAGGGAAGTAAGAAGGGAGGTGTGGGCGCAAGTTTTGCATTTCTTGCGGTTGCCGGGAAAGGTGCCGGGAGTGGAGGTTGGGTTGGTGGGGGGTGTGGACCTGACAAGGGAGTCACGGAGGGAGTGGTCTTTTCGGAACGCTGATAGGGGAGGGGAGGGAAATATATCCCTGGTGGTGGGGTCCCTTTGGAGGTAGCGGAAATGACGACAGATGATACGATGTATATGGAGGTTGGTGGGGTGGTAGGTGAGGACCAGTGGGGTTCTGTCCTGGTGGCTATTGGAGGGGTGGGGCTCAAGGGCGGAGGAGCGGGAAGTGGAGGAGATGCAGTGAAGAGCATCGTCGATCACGTCTGGGGTGGAAATTGCAGTCTTTGAAGAAGGAGGCCATCTGGGTTGTTTGGTATTGGAACTGGTCCTCCTGGGAGCAGATGCGGCGGAGACGAAGGAATTGGGAATATGGGATGGTGTTTTTACAGGGGTCAGGGTGGGAGGAGATGTAGTCTAGGTAGCTGTGGGAGTCAGTAGGTTTATAGTAAATGTCTGTGTTGATTCGGTCGTCCGAGATAGAAATGGAGAGGTCTGGGAAGGGGAGGGAGGAGTCTGAGACGGTCCAGGTAAATTTGAGGTTGGGGTGGAAGGGGTTGGTAAAGTGGATGAACTGTTCAACCTCCTCGTGGGAGCATGAGGCAGCGCCGATACAGTCATCGATGTAGTGCAGGAAAAGGTGGGGGATGGTGCCAGTGTAGCTGCGGAAGATGGACTGTTCCACTTATCTTACGAAGAGGCAGGCATAGCTGGGGCCCATGCGGGTGCCCATGGCTACTCCTTTGGTTTGGAGGAAGTGTGCGGATTGGAAAGAGAAGTTGTTCAGAGTGAGGACCAGTTCAGTCAGTCGAAGGAGAGTGTCAGTGGAAGGGTACTGGTTGGTGCGGTGGGAAAGGAAGAAGCGGAGGGCTTTGAGTCCTTCATGCTGGGGGATGGAGGTGTACAGGGACTGGATGTCCATGGTGAAGATAAGGCGTTGGGGACCGGGGAAGCGAAAATCTTGGAGGAGGTGGAGGGCGTGGGTGGTGTCCCGAACGTAGGTGAGGAGTTCTTGGACTAAGGGCGACAGGACCGTGTCGAGGTATGCAGAGATGAGTTCAGTGGGACAGGAGCAGGCTGAGACAATGGGTCAGCCGAGGCAGTCAGGTTTGTGGATTTTGGGCAGGAGGTAGAAACGGGCGTGCGAGGTTGTAGGACTATGAGGTTGGAGGCGGTGGATAGGAGATCCCCTGAGGTGATGTGGTTATGGATGGTCTGGGAGATGATGGTTTGGTGGTGGGAGGTGGGGTCACGGTCAAGGAGGCAGTAGGAGGGGGTGTCCGCGAGTTGGCATTTAGCCTCAGTGGTGTAAAGGTCGGTGCGCCAAACTACTACCATGCCTCCCTTGTCTGCCTGTTTGATAGTGAGGTTGGGGTTGGAACGGAGGGAGTGGAGGGCTGCACGTTCCAAGGGTGAGAGGTTGGAGTGGGTGAGAGGGGTGGAGAGGTTGTGGCGGTTAATGACGCGACGGCAGTTGGCTATGAAGAGATCGAGGGCAGGTAAGAGGCCAGCACGGGGTGTCCAGGTGGATGTGCTGTGTTGGAGGCGGGAGAAGGGGTCGTCAGAGGGTGGGCGAGAATCCTGGTTGAAGAAGTAGGTGCGGAGGTGAAGGCGACGAAAGAATTGTTCGATGTCTCGCCGCGTGTTGAACTCGTTAATCCGAGAGCGTAGGGGTATGAAGGTGAGGCCTCTGCCGAGGACTGATCTTTCATCTCTGCCGAGGACTGATCTTTCATCCCTTGGCAGAGGCCTCACCTTCATACCCCTACGCTCTCGGATTAACGAGTTCAACACGCGGCGAGACAGCGAACAATTCTTCCGCCTCCTTCGCCTCCGTGCCTACTTCTCCAACCAGGATTCTCGCCCACTCTCTGACGACCCCTTCTCCCGCCTCTAACACACCCCACCCACCTGGACACCCCATGCTGGCCTCTTACCTGCCCTCGATCTCTTCATAGCCAACTGCTGTCGTGACATTAACCGCCTCAACCTCTCTCTCTCCCCGCCCCCCCCCCCCCCCCCCCCACCCCACCCACTCCAACCTCTCACCCTTGGAACGTGCAGCCCTCCACTCCCTCCATTCCAACCCCAACCTCACTATCAAACCGGCAGACAAGGGAGGCACGGTAGTACTTTGGCGCACCGACCTTTACACCACTGAGACGAAATGCCAACTCGCGGACACCCCCTTCTACTGCCTCCTTGACCGTGACCCCACCTCCCACCACCAAACCATCATCTCCCAGACCATCCATAACCACATCACCTCAGGGGATCTCCTATCCACCGCCTCCAACCTCATAGTCCTACAACCCCGCACGCCCGTTTCTACCTCCTGCCCAAAATCCACAAACCTGACTGCCCCGGCCGACACATTGTCTCAGCCTGCTCCTGCCCACCAAACTCATCTCTGCATACCTCGACACGGTCCTGTCCCCCTTAGTCCAAGAACTCCTCATCTACGTTCGGGACACCACCCACGCCCTCCTCCACCTCCATGATTTTCGCTTCCCCGGTCCCCAACACCTTATCTTCACCATGGACATCCAGTCCCTGTACACCTCCATCCCCCATCACGAAGGACTCAAAGCACTCCGCTTCTTCCTTTCCCACCGTACCAACCAGTACCCTTCCACTGACACCCTCCTTCGACTGACTGAACTGGTCCTCACTCTGAACAACTTCTCTTTCCAATCCTCCCACTTCCTCCAAACCAAAGGAGTAGCCATGGGCACCCGCATGGGCCCCAGCTATGCCTGCCTCTTCGTAGGATATGTGAAACAGTCCATCTTCTGCAGCTACACTGGCACCACCCTCCACCTTTTCCTCCGCTACATCGATGACTGTATCGGCGCTGCCTCATGCTCCCACGAGGAGGTTGAACAGTTCATCCACTTTACCAACACCTTCCACCCCGACCTCAAATTTACCTGGACCGTCTCAGACCTCTCCATTTCTATATCGGACAACTGAATCAACACAGACATTTACTATAAACCTACTGACTCCCACAGCTACCTAGACTACACCTCCTCCCACCTTGCCCCCTGTAAAAACGCCATCCCATATTCCCAATTCCTTCGTCTCCGCCGCATCTGCTCCCAGGAGGACCAGTTCCAATACCAAACAACCCAGATGGCCTCCTTCTTCAAAGACTGCAATTTCCCCCCAGATGTGATCGACGATGTTCTCCACTGCATCTCCTCCACTTCCCGTTCCTCCGCCCTTGAGTCCCACCCCTCCAATAGCCACCAGGACAGAACCCCATTGGTCCTCACCTACCACCCCACTAACCTCCATATACATCGTATCTTCCGTCGTCATTTCCGCTACTTCCAAACGGACCTCACCACAGGGATATATTTCCCTCCCCTCCCCTATCAGCTTTCCGAAAAGACCACTCCCTCCGTGGCTCCCTTGTCAGGTCCACACCCCCCACCAACCCAACCTCCACTCCCGGCACCTTTCCCTGCAACCGCAAGAAATGCAAAACTTGCGCCCACACCTCCCTTCTTACTTCCCTCCAAGGCCCCAAGGGATCCTTCCATATCCGCCACAAGTTCACCTGCACCTCCACACACATCATTTATTGCATCCGCTGCACCCAATGTGGCCTCCTCTATATTGGGGTGACAGGCCGTCTACTTGCGGAACATTTCAGAGAACACCTCTGGGACACCTGGACCAACTAACCCAACCACCCCATGGCTCAACACTTCAACTTCCCCTCCCACTCCACCAAGGACATGCAGGTCCTTGGACTCCTCCATCGCCAGGCCATAGCAACACGACGCCTGGAGGAAGAGTGCCTCATCTTCTGCCTAGGAACCCTCCAACCATAAGGGATGAACTCAGATTTCTCCAGTTTCCTCATTTCCCCTCCCCCAACCTTGTCTCAGTCCCAACCCTCGAACTCAGCACTACCTTCCTAACCTGCAATCTTCTTCCTGACCTCTCCGCCCCCACCCCCACGCCGGCCTATTACCCTCACCTTAACCTCCTTCCACCTATCGCATTTCCAACGCCCCTCCCCAAGTCCCTCCTCCCTACCTTTTATCTTAGCCTGCTTGGCGCACTCTCTTCATTCCTCAAGAAGGGCTCGTGCCTGAAACGTCGATTCTCCTGCTCCTTGGATGCTGCCTGACCTGCGCTTTTCCAGCAACACCTTTTCAGCTATGAAAACCCATATGATACACCACAACATACAAGAGCACCTTGTGTTTGGTAACATGTGCAGGCCTTTCCAGCAATATGCACATCCCAACCTGGAATAAGGGTTTTTAAAAAAACAATAACTGGGCATATTATCGGGTGATCCTGTTCTTATGTTCTGATGTTTCAGCAGTTAGTTGACCTTTCTTTTATCCTAATGTTATCCTTTCACTGAGTGGAACTTTGGCTATTTAACACCCCATTTTGAGCAACATTGTCAATTGTCTTCAGATTTGTGAGAAATATATTATTTCCACATTTGAGCTTGAAACTGTGTACATGAATAAACTGCAGGACCTTTTGTCTTATTTCTTCTAATTTCTGATTGTGAATTTTGTTTGCTTCAATATAATTATTCCAGAATCGAATGGAAGAGAGCAAAGCACTATTTAGAACGATTATCACATATCCCTGGTTTCAGAACTCCTCCGTCATCCTCTTCTTAAACAAAAAGGATCTGTTGGAAGAAAAGATCATGTATTCTCACTTAGTTGATTATTTCCCAGAGTATGATGGTGAGTAAATTGAATTTAAAATTATTGCCTAAGGATTTTATTTTATAAAATGCAATTAGATTAGTTTTTGCTATTATCGTGAATATGAAACTTTGAAAAATGTTCCTTGATTAATATCCTTCTAATTGTTGAAATAACTGATCAAGTATTTGAATGCATTGAATTGGAATCTGTTAACTTTTAAAATCATTTGGTTGTGGGGAATGTATTGTTTCTTTGTTTTCCTATTGATTTCAAAACACTGGTTTCAATTATATCAATAAGTGAATTGATACAATATTGAAGTGTGTTGGAAGGTAAAGCATAGAAATAAGTGTTTCAGCCCCAACTGTTCATATTAATATTTATCCAAGTGAGCAGTCATATTAATGTCATTATTTCACTATTTCTGTAGCTCAATACCACCTTTTTAATTATACCACCTATTTGATCTAAGCAAAAAAGAAGGTAAGGGAAAACAATTAGCAGCAGCCATGAGTTAGAATGTGACAATATTTTGTGATTGACCACCGAGGAATACCACATATATATACAGACACAGGTACCCACAGACTTATAACCAGCGTTTGAGATTATTGTTTTTTGGGGATATGATTAACATTAAACTTTCTGCAATTAATCTGTAGCAGATGTGAGAAGAGAAAAGAGGTACTGAGGCTGTTCAACCAAGCTTGCCAACTCTAAACCATGAAAAATGAAAGACTTGTATTTCTACAAAATTTGTAATGATTGTTGGACATCTCAAAGCACTTCACACCAAGCATGTACCTTTCAAATGTGGTTGCTGTATTGTAGGAAAAGTGATATCCAATCGATGCACAGGCAACTCTTAAAAACAGCAGTGTGATGATAATCACATATTCTGATTTTGTGGTGATGATGGAGGTATAAATATTCCCTAGGACACTGGGATAACTTCTCTGCAGAATCAACAATTGTTGTATGGACTTCTTACATCTGTTCAAGCAAGTGAATGGGGCCTTGACTTAAATGGCTTTTCCAAAAGGTGGTGTCCTAACAGTGCAACTCTCCCTCAGTATTGCACTGGTCTGTCAGCCTTGATTTTTGTGATCATACCGTAAAGTGGAACTTGTACCGAGAATCTGGTGATTTGGAAGTGCTACCAACTGAGCCATGGTTGACACCCAGGAAGCATCAGTTATCATTTTCAAATCAATGAAATCTATATAGAAAATGAGAGAGAAATAACAAAAAAGGATTAACAGAGATAGAGACAAAAATTAAAAATAACATTTTTTAATCTTGGGAGCACAAAGGTTTGAAAGAATTAGACCTATCTTGTTAATTTTTCAATTCTAAAAAGTTTGAGGGTTAGTAGTCATGGCCAATCATACTAAAAATTAATTTATACTTACATTCATCAGCATAACCTTTTTTCTTCCATGCAAAACAGATTAACAGGTTGTGTATGCAACAACCTCAAACTTTATATAGATTTCAGTTCTGTTGCTTATGGATGAGGAGGAATACGTAGTAACTCCATGATTCCTGCATCAAACTGTGTATTTGTGTGCCCCAGAAGTTGCTGTCCTATTTACTCCACAAATGATGAGTAACCTTACAATTATTCTCGATTCAGTAATCAGTCAGATTCAGAAAAAAGGCTAATGGAATATTATTTTTATAGTAAGAATACTAATACATTCATTTGAGTGGAGGGGAGGTGAAATTGCTACAGCTATTTCAAGACCTATTTCGCAATATTCTGGAGTGCTCTATAAATTTTGGGGTATACAACTTGGAAAAAATAGATCAAGGAAGGATATATTCTCCTGACTCTAAAGGTTAGATTAAGAGGAGAAATTGCATAAATTTGGTTTATATTTAAATGTTATTTTATTTGAAGATTTTAGTATTTTGGAAATAATTAATAGGATCAAAAGATGCATTTTTCAAAAGTAAGGCATTTA
Source organism: Chiloscyllium plagiosum (assembly GCF_037043375.1). Classification (NCBI taxonomy): domain Eukaryota; kingdom Metazoa; phylum Chordata; class Chondrichthyes; order Orectolobiformes; family Hemiscylliidae; genus Chiloscyllium; species Chiloscyllium plagiosum. Next base: position 73,803,167 of record NW_028270140.1, read on the forward strand.
AGAACTGAGGGCAGGTTCACATGGCAGTTAGGATGGCAAATGCAAATGCAATGTTGGGGGGCTTTCATTTCAAGAAGGCTAGAATACAAGAGCAGTTATGTAGTGCTGAGGCTGTATAAGTCTTTGGTCAGTCTACATTTGGAAGATTGAGAGCTGTTCTGGACTTTGTATTTAAGAAAGGATGTGGGGGGAGGGGTCAGAGAAAGTCACAAAACTGATTCTGGGGTTAAGGGGCTTGTCATGTGAGGAACGGATGAGGACTTTGGGTCTGTAATTAGAGTTTAGAAGGAAGGTGGTGGGGGGTGTCTGATTGAAACTTTCAGAATACTGAGCGGCTTGGATAGTGTGAACATGGTGAAGATGTTTCTACCAGTAGGAGAGACTAAGACCCGAAGCCACAGCCTCAGTGAAAGGATGCCCCTTTCGAACTGAAATGAGGGTAGTGAAACTGGAAATCATTGCCACAGAAGGCTATGGAGGCCAAATCATTGAGTGTATTTAAGACGGAGTTAGATAGGTTCTTGACGAGACAGGGTATCAAGGGTTACAGGGAGAAGGCAGGAGAGTGGGGTTGAGAAACATTTCAGCCATGATTAAATGGCACAGCAGACTCAGTGGGTCAAATGGCCTAACTTTTGTTCCTTTTTTTTAATGCTGTTATGGACAAAATCAGTGCTGTGCTATTTTAGAGAGATTTTAGGATAACATTTTAATACAAACGTTTGTTGAAATATGAACACTTCTCCCACAAAAAGCCCTGGATGCTTGCTGAATTAATTGTTTTAAATCTGAGATTGATATGCTGGATAAGAGGATAAAATTATATGAAGGGCCTTTTGGCACAATGGTAGTGTGCCTAGTTCAAGTTCCATCTGCACATATTGTGTCTGATCAGACAGATTTAAAAATACTTGAATCAGTGTGGAATTGAAGCAGATGAATGGAGTTAATGATGAAGTTGGCTTGAAATGAAAACAAAATTCTGGAGAAAGTCAGCAAACCTGGAAAGAGAAACAAAGTTAACATTTCAAGTCAGGTGTAATATCTTCAGAATTCTAAATATCTGTTTCTCTCTCCACAGATACTGCCAGATTTGTTGAGTCTCTTCCGTACTTTGTTTTGAATTTTTATTTCCCGCAGCCTCAGTATTTTGCTTTTATTTGATGAAGTACCCTGAAGGGATTAAATGGCCTACTCCAGTTTATGTTCATGTTTGGCAATGTTGACACTTACCAAATCCATTGTTGCATTCTACGGCCCCACAAGATATTTGATTAAAATAGGAACCAGGGACATCACTTATTCACCATTACAATCAGTTTTAGAGTAGTCAATTGGAAAACCTTTGATTATAATTCCTGAATAATGTGTCTGCAATACTTTATCATTTTCAATAACTTGCATTTATATCACACATTTAATGTAGGAAAACTTCCAAAACACTTCACAAGAATGTAACCAGACTATTAACATCTTGGCAGGTACCAGTAACGTTTGCAAATAAATTAAAACTCTTAGCTGTTAACAGAGTTAAACGACAAGATTTCACATCTTAAATTTCAGTTTTATTTTCTCGGATTTAAACTAAATAAGTATTACAAACTAAAAAAATGTTGGCTGAATTTTATCATTTATCAGCCAAATGTCAATTTTGAGGGATTTTAATAGAGCATAGGTGACTTACTCCAAATAGTTCTCTGCTGGTCAGCTCATTATTGATTATCAGCTGGCCCCCTACAAAAGATCACTTCTACTGCCTCGAGTAGCAGTACTCTTGTGGTCATCAGAGGTGGAAATGATCACTGGTGCGGGATCTTGCTGGCATTCGTGCTGCAGACACTATATTTAAAACCCCAGTTGTGCACCATCTCAAACGCTGCAAAGCAGGAACTGCCCTTAATGTGTTGGCTGTACAATTGGAAAGGATGTGGCTGAGAGAAAGGAAACTGCAGGCTGGGGACCAACCCCAGGACCAACAAAGGAGACAATGGCATCAGATGCTACCAGCCTTGCCCAGAGCAGCAATTCAGATCAATTAGACACAAGAGCAACAGTCAGGTTTGTTGGAGACAATCGGTAAACTGGAGGAATTCACCAACATTATCAGCTGGCTGTGATGTGTGCATCTGGCTGTCTGTATGGACAGGTTGGCAGTTGTCATTGAGTGTCACATCCAGCAGAATGGTGTAGCTGCAAATGCATAAAAATCTGGATTTCATTGCTTTTGTCACTGGTGGACAGCAACATTGAAAATGTGACAGAAGGAAAGAGGAACCCTGACCTCATTCCAGGTGACTTTCACCACAAGGAAACTGGGTGATGCCAGCCGTCTCCCCTCAGGACACTCCAGAGATACCCAGCACCTTCTCATCCACCCTGCCTGCATGCTCCATTTGGAAGTTGCAGTTGAGGAAGATGAGTCTGCATCAGGACAGAGCACTCGCAGCATTTCTGAGCGCACTAGTCAAAAAGGCTGCCAGGGTCATCCACCCAAATCCTTAAGACCAATATATCCACTAAAGAGCAAGCTCCAACCATCCGACCTGTGGACCCTGAGATTGTGTCTAGGTATAATGGGAAGACACTTCATTGTAAATAAAATGTCACACGTAAATATTTTTACTTTAATCATCAGCTGTCTGATTGACTATCATTTTACGTGTAGGATAAAGAATCCAGCAACAGAAATTACCCTTTCTTAGTACCATACAACATTAGAACCCTGGCTGAAGGTGTTCTACTCTTTCCTTAATGCCCATTGGGGTTCTTGATTATGGGAACATCAGATGTTATGAAGCCTTCAAATTAACATCAAGTTAACATTAACTTAAATTAAATAACAAGAAGGGTGAAGAAAGAACAAACAAAAAACTTCATTTGCCTTTGAAAGCAAACAGATCTTAGCTTTGAGGCAGCAATGTATCTACAGTAAATGAATTGTCTTCAACCAACTCCAATTGCAATTGGATGCCATCCGTGCTGTCTGGCTTGTCATACCTGACACTGCACACTACTTTTTATCATGGTGAAGGTGATATTCCTCCCACTAAATGTCCTCGCCTTCTTTCTCAGAAAAGTCCTTCTCCTCTTCCAGTTCTTCCGCGTGCATCATGTCCCCCTTGTTCCTGCTGTAATTTTGCAAATCAAAGGGTTCTAGGATTATGCAGCATACTGTTTGGTCCCTCGCGTCAGATCGATTCAAGCGTTGGAACCTTATCTTTGGCCTTTTGTCAGTTCCAAGATAGTCCAGGGTGGAGAATGGGCTGCATTGTATTGATGCTTGGCCTCAGTCAGGGTTTTGTAAAAGAGTGATCAGCCATACTTGGAGATGGTAACCCTTGTCTCTTAGCAGCTATTCCTTGGAAAGCATTTGATCTTTGGAATAAAGCAGGAACCTGAGAGTTCTCAAAGATGTAGGCATCATGACGGCTTCCACATACCTTGGGATGTGATAACACTGATCATAGATGATGTGGAGTGGAACTTTGACGCACAGTGTCTGTAGTACCCTGTGCATGGGCGAAGCTGATCTATGTCGGCACAGCATCTTGACCAGGCAGTAGCAGTGACCTCATCACAGAGAATGTGGCACTTTATAAATTTTTACTTTGGAAATGAAACCAGACTGACTCAAGTTTGAGATGCAAACAAACTCGAATTATGGCCTCACACCTAAAATGCAATGTCTGGCTTGATGTTTCCTTTATTCTGTTAAAACCTGGAGTTATCTTGGGACAGTGACTTGAAAACTTTCTGGGATTTACATATTAATGAATCAAAACGTGCACCTCCATTCTAATTGATTAAAGACTTAATAGCTATCTAGGTTTGTTCAGCATATTTGCATAAGTTGTATGACCCTTTGAACTCTTTCTTATAAATTCTATGTCTGATATATTTTCTCACTAGCGCCCGAGGAAGGAGCAAGGGTTCAGAGACCTTGTGGTCTTAAATAAACCTATTGGACTATAACGTGGTGTCGAGTGATTTTTGACTTTTTTTCCAATATAGGCAGCATCCCATAACCACACCCTTGGCAAGGCAATTTAGCAAAACCATTCAGGTTCTAGCGAGTTTTGGGAAGATTTGTAGCTCAGGTTGATATTCTAGATGTAAGCTTGCTCGCTGAGTTGGAAGGTTCATTTTCAGACATTTTGTCACCATACTGGGTAACATCATCAGTGAACCTCCGGTGAAGTGCTGGTGTTATATCCCACCTTCTATTTAAGTGTTTAGGGGTCCTTGGGTTGGTGATGTCACTTCCTGTTCTGTTTCTCGGATGGTGTTAAATGGTGTCCAAATCAATGTGTGTTGATAGCGTTCCGGTTGGAATGTCATGCTTCTAGGAATTCTAATGCATATCTCTGTTTGGCTTGTCCTAGGCTGGATGTGTTGTCTCAGTCAAAGTGGTGTCCTTCCTCATCTGTATGTAAGGATACTAGTGAGAGTGGGTCATGTCTTTTTGTGGCTAGTTGATGTTTTGCAAAACATACATTTACAAAACAAAAAATGCAAGAACTGTAACAAACACTACATGGACAAACAGGCAGAAAACTAGCCACCAGGATAAATGAATATCAACGAGCCACAAAAAGACATGACCTACTCTCACTAGTATCCTTACATACAGATGAGGAAGGACACCCAGTTTGACTGGGACACTGCATTCAGCCTAGAACAAGTTAGACAGAGACACACACGAGAATTCCTAGAAGCACGGCATTCCAACCGGAACACACTCAACAAGCACATTAAGATTAGATTAAATTAGATTTTGTAAAGTGTGGATATAGGCCTTTCGGCCCAACAATTCCACACTGACCCTCCAAAGAATAACCCACCCAGACCCATTTCCCTCCGACTAATGCACCTAACACTATGGGCAATTTAGAATGGCCAATTCACCTGACCTGCACATCTTTGGACTGTGGGAGGAAACCGGAGCACCCAGAGGAAACCCACGCAGACACTGGGAGAATATGCAAACTCCACACAGTCAGTCGCCTGAGGCTGCAATCGAACATGGGACCCTGGTGCTGTGAAGCAGCAGTGCTAACCACTGAGCCACCGTGCCACCAATTTAGACACCATTTACCACCAATTTGGACAACATTTACCACCATCTGAGAAAAAGAACAGGAAATGACATCACCAACCCAAGAAAACCGAAACACACAAATAGAAAGTGGTACATAACACCAGCGCTTCACTGGAGGCTCACTGATGATATTACCTAGTATGGTGACGGAATATCTTGAGAACAAACCTTCCTGCTCAGTGAGCAAACTTATAGCCACTAAGGTTCTCATCTGCCCTTCTCCAGTCCAGCAGAACCAAATACTGAAAAAAGTAGTCTGCTTCATTTTATTTCCAAGAGGAACTTCTTGTCTAAGTCTCTAGCAGCAGAGAACTGGAACTGTTAGCTTAGCAGGAGCAAAACCTCATAACTGAAAGAAAAACCAAAAATCTTCCTGGGTCTGCGGGAGGTCTGACCCTGCCTACTCGTGTTGCTTTTGTCTAATTTAAAACAAAAATACCCAGGGATAACTTCAAGTTGTTAACTGACTGCCTGTCTAAAGTGGACATTCTAGCACCACTGCAGCAATATCTCTGGAAGAGAAACAGCACAGAATATGTCTGTCTTCAAAGCCACAGTACTGTCACAGTCCCTAGTAGAACAGCAGGGTGCTTCAATGATTAGCACTGCTGCCTGACAGATTTAGGGACCCAAGTTTAATTCCAGCCTTGGGCGATCGTGTAGGGTTTGCATATTTTCTTTGTATTTGCGTGGGTTTCCTCAGAGTTTTCCGGTTTCCTCCCCCCCCCCCCAATCCAAAGATGTGCAGGTTAGGCGAATTGACCATAATAATTTGCCCATTGTGTTCAGAGATGTGTAGGTTAGGCGCATTAGTCAGGAGTAAATGTAGAGTAATAAGGTAGGGGGAATGGGTCTGGGTGAGTTACTCTTTGGAGGGTTGGTATGTACTTACTGGGCCAACTGGCATGTTTTCACACTGTAGGGATTCTATGAATGAATGGATCCTTGGAAACAGCTAGTTTCCTCACTGCCTCCTTTCTTAGAAAGTCCAAATCAGAAATACCACCTTTTTTTTTTACCCCGATAACCTCTTTGCAGGTCCTGACTCAGTCTTCAACTACATGCTTCTCTGAGAAAATCACACAGCTAAAATCCAAAATCAAAAATAAACCTTCTCTGCAGGCTATCCTTACAGCATTGTGTCACACCAGGGATATTCCTCATGGAGATTTAAACTAATCTCCAATTCCCAAACATTCTTTTGTTCAGGGAGGCAGCACACAAGATCAAGTTTGCGCTAGTGTTTTCCACCAGTTACACTGTTTGATTTGCATGTCTTACCCACTTTCTGTAACCTTTAATATATTTCATCTTTTGAAGAAACATTTTAATTCTCCTTGAAGTAGAAAAATGATTGTATGAGAAAAGTTGCCCTGACACGATGGGCTGGGCACCATGAATCTCAGTCAACAGAACACTTCAGCTGAAAATAGGAAAATTCCATCCATAGTTTTGTTGGAGTTGTTTGAGACGGGAGCTAATATTGGCCAGGATACTTGAAGACCACTCAGTTCTTGCACATAGATTTTACAGATCCAGTGCCTCTATTGAGACCAAAGGAGCTGGTAAACGGGATTGTGATTTCAGTTTTCATTCAAAGGATAGTGATAGCATCTCTTTGTATGGAGCACGTTCATGATATTGCAATGAGTTGTCACTCCTCCAGGTTATGTATTCTCATTAGCAGCCTTTGTCATTGAAAACATGAATTGCGTTATAAATTGAACCATTTTATGGGTAACTTTGTAGATTATTTGATCATTTATCTATGTGTAGAAATATTTAAAAGGTACATTAAATGTTCTAATTGTCTACTTAGAAACATGAACAATATGCTTAACTTTGAATTGTCTACAGTTCTAGTGTATTACAGCCATTGTAACATTACTGCATGGAGACATTAAGACTGCCTGAGGGATATGTAATTAAGTAACTGTATACTCTTTCAAATTACCTTACTAACAGGACCGCAACGAGATGCACAAGCAGCGAGGGAGTTTATTTTGAAGATGTTTGTGGACCTGAATCCTGATAGTGACAAAATTATCTACTCTCACTTCACGTGTGCTACAGATACAGAGAATATACGGTTTGTCTTTGCTGCTGTCAAGGACACTATCCTACAATTAAACCTAAAGGAATATAACCTGGTCTAGTTTACTAACTGACTTGGTGGGAAAAAAAAATAAGAGCAACTGTATTATCTGTGAAAATAATTTGCATAATGCTAATTTATTGCCATTCTGGACTCTGTGTGCTTCCACAGAGATTTAGTAAATATTATGATTTTATTTAACAAAAATGGGGCAAAAGATGCTGACACACCTTTGCAGCACTCGTCCACTTTTTAGGCAAAATTTTGTGATTTCATGTAAAATTTTCAATTTTCACTGTAAATTCTGATTTCAGCTCTCTGAAGGTAGGGTTTTTTGCTTCTTCAAGCATACCCCTTCCTTTTCCCCAAAGGAATATTTGAGGTACAATGTCCCTTTTCCTGTCATCTGTTCCTCCTTGATGCTCAATGGTACACAGTAAAAATTGTCATGTTTTTGGCAGATACCAAGCTACCAATGGTATAATTATTTTTTTCTGATAGATGAAAAGTATTGGTACTGTGATTTGTAAATTAATGATATGTATAATTTACTCCTCAAATTTCAAACTAAGCAATTTGTCTTCATCTTAAGCTATAAAGATGGGAGCTCATAAAGCAATAGCTGATTGCTCATCTGTAAATGTTGCCACACTTGGATTCCCAAAAACATGGATAGATGTAGGTAAGAGTACAATATTGAGAATGTTGTGTACTTGTAAATCAGTATATGGGGTTCAATTTCTATTTATTATGTGCCATTCTATTGCTACTTACGAGACTTGTTTTACTGAAAGATGCCAAACAAAATATTATCTACACTACATTTGATGATTTTTGCAATCTTTGCTTGGGTTGTTCTCCTTAGAACTGTAGCTGGAGACATCATTGATGTACTTACTTTGCACCAGTGTAGTTCTTAAATGTTTCTTTTAAGTGAAAAATGTTTTAATATTGCCACTCATGGCGTTTTCAATATTTTTGAAGTTTTAGTGATAAAAATTGCTTTACTCAAAATGCCTAAAATCATGTGGCTCATATCACAGTATGACTGCACTTGAGCAGAAGATGAATGGTAAGCAAATAACATTGTAGTATTGACTCCTGGGTTCTTCTAAAAGCAGTTTCCTTGGACACATACCAAAACAGTGAGGGAAAAAATATGGTGCTCTTCCACATTGTTATATTTGCCATTAACTATGTATTATTCTTTGACATTGGCAGATCAGTGTCCATGGCTAACTTTGTATCTTAACTTTTTTACATATATGTTAAAAGGTATTGTGATGATGTTTTGATTAAACTCTGACAGATCCTTAATTTTAAACCAGAATGATTTTCATTTGCCATAATGCCCTAGTAAATGAATGTGTGTCATTATTTTCATTCTTTTCAAATCTGAGTCTGAAGCTTTGGTTACTGTTTAAAGAGCAGATATTTGAATGGACATGACTGTGTTCCTTTAACTTCCTTGTTTTCTGGATTTTTTGTTCTTTGAGATGTTAACATCGATGGTTCAGGTAGCTAATTTAAAATTATCTGTACTGTCCATTGTCAAAGATGATATGTCTTTGTGCATGGTTTCCTGCTTCAAAAGAGAAGCTTTTGTTTCTATGGAGCACCGAAGTTAATGGTCAGTGATTATCTCCCTCAATTCCTGCACCTCCATCAAACATGCATTTGTGCTTTCATAGATAAAGCTCTTATAATTTGTAAAACTTGGCTATAGGCATAGTGTAATTATAATCTTGTAATAATTGTGTGTGAATACGTATATATATTATATATATGTGCACACATGCGCTCACATCCATATTGGCTTTGTGATAATTTTGGCAGATTGAATGTGCTATATTGATAATATATATCTATGTAATTGTATTGTATGTCTTATAGCTAATTCGCATTTTGAATAATGTTATTTACTTTTTTTATGAGAAGCGAATGTAAATTTTTGCCATTTTTTTCTCAGTTAGGGTTTAAAGTATTTTCATTTTGAAAGTCAAGATAATTATCATAGTGTAGTAGTCTGATTAATATACATGCGTTTCTGGTCAAAGAATTCCTTTTGATAAAATTTAAATCCATTCTTTCTCTCCTAGAAAGTACTTATACAAACTTTAATCAATGACTCCGCCCATGACGCAGTCAAAAAAATTGACTTCTGTATCTTGTCACATCTTCATGTATAAAAGAAAACAACTTGCCATAAATCCTTAAATTAAGAGAGTGTTCTCGATCAAAGATTGTATTTTGGGGAAAGTCATATGCCAAATTCTTGTATCTATAGTGTTTCTGATGGAATTGGTCGTAGTTCACATTATACAGAATGTTTGTATTACCAGTAGATAGTTAAATTTGTGTTTTATGGCAGTGGAGTCAAGAACTTTGTGCCTCAGAATTGAAGCCCAAGACAAGAGATGCCGCCCCCCCCCCACACCCCCCAAAAACATATGTGCTGTGTTGGGTGTCAGAATTGAAAATTAGATATCGGCTTTTACATTATTGGTAATGCACTGGAGGGACCAATGCAATGTCATTAATCCCTGTGAACGAAGAAAGACATTATATTGTCAATATGAAGTAAGCCAAGTCCCGCAGCTACTTGCCATTTACCAATTCATGTCACTAAGTGCAAACAAATAAATGAAGTTAGGCATGCTGTATGTAAAGATGTAAGGATGACCAGTAGCTTGTTAACTCTTGTAACATCTACATTTTTTGTAATCTAATAGAATGTACATAAAGTATGTTAATTTGGCCTACAAAAGCCCTGCCTTCATTTATTTTTTAAATTGCTCAGTCAATTAGTCTTTCAAGGATTTTAGTCCATTGGCACTTCCAGCGGAGAAGTTGAAAGCTGTTAAGAAATTAAATATCTTAATTGAAAATCATGTATGGCATTATGGCTGCCAGATCAATTCTGCTCCAAATAATATAGAATTAAAGAGATCTAAATCATAGTAGAGTGAAATAGTGTGCGCCATGGGCAATTTCTTGTAGTGCCAGATTCTTTTAAATGTTCTGGTAGGACTTGTATATTTAATTCCTGTTAGATAATTTTAACATGCAATATTTTAAAAAAAATCATATTTGCTGTTTTTAAATTGCCACTTAAATGCATGTATTGTCATTGTTTGGGGAAGGGAAATAGTTTTTGGAAAAAACTAATGTTGTATATTAATGCCCCAAATGATCTTGCTGGTTACAAATATAGTATTTTTTGGCCATAATTTTGTACTGGTTTCATTTGATGTCTCCTGGTTGTATTTTTCTTCTTAACTGCTTTTCATGATACTGTACTTGGAATAAAATTTTATTCCACTGATTTTTGTCTTCACATAAAAAAAAACTACTATTATCCAGTATTTTTTTCAGCACGTGAGACTAATAATTGTCCTTTAGACTCTCATGGGAGAAATTTGATCAATGTAGTAGCACAGAAAAGACTTGTCCCTTGTCATGGATTGTATGTTCAATAAAATGAATACTTTGAATTTTTAGTGCTCCACATGTTCATTCTAATGTAAGTACTTAATGAACTATTGCCACAGTAATCAGGCCCTTTCACTACCAAGTTTTCAATGGAAAATACACATAATATAAAAACAGATGTAGAAGCGAATTGCTGTTTCTGGTTTCCTTTCACAAAGCCATTTCATAGTTCAGAGCTTGAATATTGCAAAACAAAAACAGCCATGCTGCCAAGACTTTGTCTTGTACTAAGCAGAACAAATTACAAATTTCAATTGATCAAATAATTTATATCACTAATTGCCCACTGGTTGGCATATCAACTTTAATTGGCAAAGGCATTGCCATGTAGAAATTCATAAAGAAACAGAAGCTCTCCACTTTGCCAGGTCATTTAAAAAATATTTTTTAAGGCTTAAATAGATTCCTTTTATTTGCGGACAACAGGCCCTTGCATCTCAATGTATGTAACTTCTGTAAGTATTAAGAGTTTGACTGATTTGTCTTAAATTGTTTGTTACTGTAGTTATTACTACACTAAGGATTGGTTAGCAAGTGCTGCATCTTACCCATTTGCCTGCTCCACTACCCCCTCACCCAATTTGCCTGGCACCTTATCCCCTCACCCATTCACCTGCCACTGTTAACTGCTCACCCATTCGTCTGCTACCCAACCCTCTCACCTACAGACCTGTACCTTCCTTCTCACACACTGATCACCTTACCCATTTTATGTATGCATTTGCTGTTCTTCTGTAGCCTCTGAGGCTTAAGGCAATTATTGTTTACTTACTAGACTTGGATAATTAGTGTCATAAAATGGGGTATGACAGATAAGTAATCATATAACTTTTTGTCTGATCTGTGTCGGATATAACAATTGGGAAATTCTATAATTCCCTTCTTTGCGGATTTACAGTTATTATTATTCTTTCAGTTGCCTCATCCCTAAGATTTGAATTTCCACCCCCAAAAGATCTCCACCTCAATCCTCTTCTTCAAGAGGCTCCTTAAAATCTACCACTTTGGTCAAGCTTCTGATCATTTTACCTAATAGCTTCTTGTATAGCTGACTGTTATACATTGCTTTATGATGTTCCTGTTAAAGGCCATCTTTCATTACATTGAAGATAGTTGTAGCGAAAAAGTTAGAATGCATTACAAAATCTTTAATAGCAGAGGATTGAGAAACAGTAATGGGACTGGACAGTGTCAGTGCGAATTTATGAAAGAAAGTCATGCTTGACAAACCTATTGGAATTTATTTAAGGATATAATGACTGGAGTTGTTGAGGACGAGCCATTGGATGTGGTTTCCTTGAACATCCAGAAGGCTCTTGGTGAGGTCTCCGATAAGAGCTTAACATGTAAAATTAAAGCGGATAGCATTGGGATAGTGTACCGACTTGGATAGAGAACTGATTGGCAGACAGGAAGCAAAAAACAGAAGTAAACAGATCATTTTCTGAGTTGCAGCCAGTGACTTATAGAATACCTCAAGGATCAGTGTGTAGATCCCAGCTGTTCACAATATATATTAATGAATTAGATGAGGGAACTAAATGTAGATGCCCAAGTTTTCAGATGACACACAGCTGAGTGGGAGGGTGAACTGTGAAGAGGATGCAGAGATGCTTCAGTGTGATTTGGACAAGTTGAGTGAGTGGGCAAATGCATGGCAGATGAAATATAATGTGGATAAATGTGAGTTAGTTTATTATCTGAAAGGCAATAGATTTGGAATGGAGGAGATGCAACTTGGGCCTGAGTGTCCTTGTACACCAGTTACTGCAAGTAAGCTCGCATGTGCAGTGGGCATTGAAGAAAGCAAATAGTCTGTTGGCCTTCATAGTGAGAGGATTCAAGAATAGAAGCAGGAATAGCATGCTACAATTGTACAGTGTCTTGGTGAGACCACAGCTGGAGTACTGACCGTCTCCTTATCTGAGGAACAATGCTCAAACTACTGAGAGTGTGCAATGACGATTGACCAGACTGATTCCTGGAATAGCAGGACTGATGTATAAACAGAGATTGGATTGGTTAGCACTATATTCACTTGAGTTCAGGAGAATGGGGAGAAATCTTGTAGAAACCTATAAAATTCTAATTGGGCTGGACAGGGCAAATGCAGGAAGAATGTTCCCAATGATGGGGGAGTCCAGAATCAGGGGGCATAGTTGAAGAATATGGGGTAAGCCATTTAGGACTGACATGGGTAGAAATTTCTTCACCCGGAGAATGGTGAGCTTGTGGAATTCTCTGCCACAGAAAATGGTTGATGCTAAAACAATCAATGTTGTCAAGAAGGAGGTGGATATAGTTCTTCAAGCTAAAGGATGTGGAGAGAAAGCGGGAGTACAGAATTAGATGACCAACTATGATCACATTAAATGACAAGGGCCGAATAGCCTACTCCTCCTATTTACTGTTTCTATGTATATAACTATTAGTTGCTGTTCTCAGGAGACTAGGAGACAACTTGATATTAGGGAATTTAGAGAAACATGATTGAACATATTCAAACAGGCTTGAATAACATGCAAGTCATGAAGGCTTTTGTATGAAGATTTAGTCTATGAAATTTCATTTGTTATCAAAGGTACACTCCTGTTGGATTCTTTGGTGTGATACACTCACTAATGCTAATGTAACCATATTGGAAGAAATAATTGCACCTTAGCTTGAAAAATATGTCCCAATAACCTTGTCCAAATGTTTTCAAAGATAATGCATTAGTGCAGATGGATACAATTATACATAATTATTACCAAAATTTGGTACATTAGCCATGATAGATACCTCAGGTTTTCAAGAAGAAAATGCATTAAAATGTTTTCAGACTTTGAAATTACTACTCTCAATATAGTCAGCTGCTTTTTCTTTGAAGATGCTAAGTAGGTCAGGTATGGAGAGGTCACAGATGTTGGAAATGATAGTTATGAACTGCCCAATGGGATGTCACTGGGCTAAAATTTCAAATTTTAAAGATATTTAGAAACAGAATGTTTTGGGCAGAGGTATACTGCTGGCCTATCTACCCACCCTTTTTGAATCATTGATTAATTTCTTTAATGAGAAGCTGGGACAATGGACCTTTATTTCCTCCAAAAAGAAATTCAGTCAATTCTTTCAAATTTGCCATGGCTTTCAATTATTAAAATGTGTTTAAATTGCATATATTTCTAACTCCCTTAATATTAAACTGAGTCTAGTCTTCAAACCTAATAGAAATTTCCAAAGTCAAACAATTTTTATCTGTACAATATATTTTAAAGTAATGAAACCTGCTAAGAGAAACTTCTTCACCCAGAGAGTGGTGGCTGTGTGGAATGCTCTGCCCCAGAGGGCAGTGGAGGCCCAGTCTCTGGATTCATTTAAGAAAGAGTTGGATAGAACTCTCAAGGATAGTGGAATCAAGGGTTATGGAGATAAGGCAGGAACAGGATACTGATTAAGGATGATCAGCCATGATCATATTGAATGGTGGTGCAGGCTTGAAGGGCAGAATGGCCTACTCCTGCACCTATTGTCTATTGTTTACATAGGAGTATTGTGAAGCAATGTATAACGCTGAGCCATGTTAAGGAGATATTAGGTCAGATAATCAAAGCTTGCCCAAAGTGATATGTTTAAAGGATTGCCTTAGAAAAGAAGACGAAGGTCGAGAGGTGGCTATGTTCTAGAGAGCCAGATTCAGGGCCTGGGGCTTTGCACCTGACTTGGAACAATGGGAAGCAGTTTCTCTACCTATGTTTAGGTGGATAAAAATGGAACCAGGTAAAATCAGCCCACCAAGTTGGACGACAGTGACGAGATATTGGAGAAGGATGGTATTTGTCAACTATATCAAATATTGCACATCGGCCAAGAGGACAAGGAACTTTGTCTTAGTCATATGAGGTGCTACTTGTGACATTGATAAAAGCTATTTCAGTACTCTAGCATGGGTGAAAACTTCATTCAAACATAGTGTTCTCGGAAAGTTGGGGATATTACAATAATTTTGGATAGGAAAAAAAGATTGGAGATGAAACAATAATTTGCAAGGATAGTAGGGTCAAGGGTTTCTTTTTGAGGCAATGGGTAATGATGGCAAAGTTAGAAGACGGATGGCACCTGATAAATTGAAACATTTTGCTATATTGGCTAACATGGATCAGGAAGGGAAGTTAGGTCAAGCAGCATAGTGGGAGCAAGATCAAGTGAACAGCAGATCTCATGACAAGCTGGGCTCAAGAGGATTTATGGGCAAGTAGGAGTGAAACTAGACAAAGCTGAGAGTCAGAACCATGGTAGGCTGAACATTCATTGTTTGATCAGTGAGCTAGTTAAATGGAGGGGCAATGCAGAGGATGCTGGTTATATTGTCTTAGTGACAAGGATTCCCATGAGCTGCTTGGACTCATTGTAGGGATTGGCACAGAGGTGGCTTAAGAGACAGATTACAGTCAAGAAAAGGAGCCGGGGTAATACTTGGAATTTTAATAGAGGAGAGCAGGATATGGTAGTCCTTTAAGTGATTGAATCAGGTCTGGCAGTTAATGGAGAAACTAGACGTCTGTCATGGCCTTTCAAGTTTGTGTTGCTTGTAACTTAAGGGACAGAGATTAAGTCTACTGGGGAGAATGTGCAGGAAGAGAGAGGTAATGGATTTAACGTAGACTGGCACATCAAACGTGGAGGTGAAGGTGTGGCTGAGTAAATCAGTTGCTAAGACAGAGATCAGACTTCGGTGAGGTTTCCCTTCATTCTCCATTTTTTAGCATATAAATTCCAAAGACTGACTTGCTCAAAACTCAAATTGAGTTTGCTTTGTAGCCCACTCAATGCATTGCTTCAACATGGGTGGGACGGTGGCTCAGTGGTTAGCACTGCTGCCTCACAGTGCCAGGGACCCAGGTTCGATTCCAGTCTTGGGTGACTGTGTGGAGTTTGCACATTCTCCCCATGTCTGTGTGGGTTTCCTCCGGGTGCTCTATTTTTCTCTCACAATCCAAAGATGTGCAGGTCAGGTGAATTGGCTATGCTAAGTTGTCCATAGTATTATTAGTCAGCGGGAAATGGGTCTGGGTGGGTTACTGTTCGGAGGGTTGGTGTGGACTTGTTGGGCCGAAGGGACTGTTTCCACCCTGTAGAGAATCTAATCTAATCTAATCTAATCTAGCATGCTTATTCCAGAATCCATGCACAATGAGTCTTATTCTGCATTACTCAAAGAATGTATCTTTCAAAGATTTTTTGATGGACTTCTCTCTTGTATTATAGAGACTTTGGTTGACGCTCCAATTTATTGAAAATTTCTCTGACCTATTCCTGCCTGAGAGAATGTATGTAAAATTGCAAATTTGTTTAATTTACAAGTTTTCTCTGCATTAATACCAAGACGAGACTTGATTTAAACAAGCTGTAAACCATGCTGTTGTAAATAGCCAATAAATGTCTGCATTTATAAGTTATAATCCTGAAACATTCTCTCAGGTCCTAGCTATATGTGATCTGACAGCATCTAAAAATGACTAATGATTAGCTAAGAATATTCACCTCTTACATGACACTTTTTTGATTAAAATATAACTATCTTCTGGGCAGTGGTAGTTTCCCTATCTCTGGGTCACATGTCCTGTGTTCAAGTCTAACTTGTTCAAGAAGTATGTCAGAACATTTCTGAACAGGTTGATTAACAATTACCTGCAAATATCTTATGACACTATTGTTTGCAATTTCCCAAGCTGAGATATTGTCAACCTCATTTGTATCCTTCACATGTTGCAATGTCATTTGTAAATATTTTCAGCCCAGATGTTGGTATGAGGAAGTGGTAATCATAAATTTCAATTTAAACTTGGCTCAAAATGAGTTAGTATGGTGGCATAAGTCCTCGACTTTTATACAAGGTGAGAATTTGTTCATCTGACCTTATTATTCACTAGTCGCATTTTGGATTTGCAACATCTTTTTGTAGCTAAGTGCTAGGTTTCCTGAGAATCAGTCAGGTTAGCCTTTAGATCTGAAGGGTATGAATATACACTTACCCTGAAGCTATTATTCTGAAGCAGAGAAGTTACTTGTTAATATTTCAGAGCTTCTAATTTAGAATGACGTTTATTGCATAGCTGAGCCGACATGCAATACAACTTCTGTTTAATGCTGACATACTCAGTTTCAGAATTGAGTTATCACATAATTCACCTCATTCAATTTCTTTTCGATTTGACAAGGTCCAACTTCCACTGGTAGTAATGTTAACACTTTATCTCCACCAGCAAAATTGCAAATTTTTGATGTCTTGTCTAATTCCTGTTCCATCATATGCTGTGCTACTTTTAAATGTTATTGAGCCAACTCACCTGCTCTATTTAATATTTCCCTAAAATTTGGACTAAATAGTCCAACTCACCAATTTTTGTAAATAATTTCAGTAGTCCTCGCACCTCATGCCCATAAAACTAATTCAAATGGACTGAATGTAGTTGATTCATTGGGTGTATCCCTAATTGCAAAACGTACAAATGGAATTCCTTTATCACAATCCACTGGATATGCTTGACTCTAAGTCCTTAACATGGTTTTAAAAGTTTGATATCACTGTTCTATTGCTCCCTGCACTTTTGGATGATATGTAGTGGATTTGAATTGTTTTATTCTCAAGTTATTCATAACTTCCTTGAATAACTTTTTGATACAAAATTTGAATGTTGATCTGATTGTCTTTCTGTGGGTAGTCCGTATCTAGTGGAAAAAAAAAGAGTACTCTTTTACAATCCTTTTAGTTGTGTATTCTGAAATGGAATGGCTTCTGGACATCTTGCAGATACATCCATTATGATCAATAAATACTGACTCCCACTTTTTGTTTGCAGTAGGGGACCTATGCAGTCAATTAAGACTCTTGGAAAAAGGCTCTTTAAATGCAAATAATGGTGCTGCTTTATCACTACCTGAGATTTTTCCAATTACCTGACACGTATGACATGTCCGGCAAAATTGCACCACTCCTGTATGCAATCCAGGCTAATAAAAATGTTTTTGGAGTTTGACTTGAGCTTGCCTGACTCCCAAATGGAAGTTCATGTGATACCTACAAGACGACCTTTCTACAACCCATGGTAATGCAACTTGTTGAACTTCTACCCATTTTTCATTCACCTGAACATGTGATGGTCTCCATTTCCTCATCAAGACTCCATTTTTAAGATCGTAACATTCTGCGATAAATTCATATTTTCTACTGTGTTCCTTTTTTGGTACAACTGCTTTAGTTTTTCATCTTGCTCTTGCAATTGAGTTAATTTCTCTAAACTTAAAAATATCAATTTTTTTCCTCCACCTCTTATTTATTTTCTCAACCATGAACAAACATACAGGTAGTTCACCTATAACTTCATAATTGCATTCTAGTGAAACCTCACTTAATAGAAATAATGGGGTTTATGGAAAAAAGTGGGGTTAGGGACAGACCAGCAAATAATATCACTCATGATCGCTCATAAAAATCACCCAAAAGACGAAAGAAATTAAGTATAGCACAGTCTAAATATAATGAAACCAAAGTAAATTTAACACAGTGCGTTTTAAAAAAAAAAGTAAGAAAGTTGCTCCTTCTACAATACCTCTCTCGGAACGCTGCGCAGTCAGCAGCTGACATTGATACATGCGCAGAACAGCATGAAGACCAGCACCAAAGTCACAAATGTGCAAAATGGCACAAAGACAAGTATCAACGTTGTGCATGCACGGAACGGTAGAGAGGTTTCGGTGCATGTGCCAAACAAGGCACATGAACCTATCCCCGCTGGAACCACCCTATTTCCAACGGATCTAAACGTTCCCAAAAATACTGTTCCCTAATTCTTCAATGGCGTTCTGGTCAAATCAAGCAGCCGAAACATGCGTTATCCCAGAGCCACCTGCAGTTTCTGATAAATTGAACTTCAACTTCCCTCATCTGTACTCCTTGATTTCTGCTCCTGTTTTAACCTGTAGCTTAGTGACCTTGTACCACACAGTCAGGAAAAACCCCAGGATGTACTTCCTGTAACACCTCAGATGTCTGACTTTCCACTGGCTTTTCAACCACAGTAATAATACTCCCATCTGTGATCCAGCTGTATCTTTACCGAGGATATACTATAATTTTGGAACAAAAATTTTCTCTATTACTCTGACAACAATTGGATATTTACTGAAATATCCAACCACACGTTACACAATGGAACACTACTCACTATGAATTCCACATAAAACCACCTTTTCTGGTAATACATACTCCTTCCGAATTACATATCTCCTCATCTTCTACTGTCAAAGATTGACTTGCTCCTACATTGCTGAAAATTTTAATTTCATTTGTTGCTGCTCTTGGCATACATGAGTAAACCTCACTCATGCAATTCTTTAAAGACATTTGGCACTTTATTCTCAACCAACCCCTACTCTGATTGTATTTTCTGGTGCAGCTTTTTAGCTTCCACTGTGCTTTCCTTTACTACTTTAACAAAACATCTTGGCTTATCCTGTTTTCCTACATCTGTCTTCCCAGTGCTTTAGCTAAACTAGCAACATTGTGACTTCATGTGGCCTACTTTAATAAGTGAAAACATCTGAGCTTGTCACTTCTCTTTCTCCCTCGTAGACTTCCTTTTTAACCCATGGTAAACTATTTTTACTGTCTTTGCTGAGATCTCTCTTTCCCTTACCATCTGAGGATTTCTCTTTTCCCCAATTTCTATCCCTCCTAGATTGAAGTGGATGTCAGCCAAACTTAGATTTATGAATCAATTCCTAACCATCCGTTTCTGCTGCTAATCTTGCTGTTTTATCTCCCTGCCCTTCTATATGAGTCCTTACTACTTCAAAAAGTGAATTTTTAACTCTTCTAAAAGTCTCTCTTAAAGCGTCATAAGATTGATCTATCTTCAATGCCTTTATTCACCTATCAAAATGTTATATTTGATCCTTTTCAAACTGTGTACGTTTGACCGGTTTACCACCTCAGATTCCTAAAACATTGTCTGTTGACTTCTGATGCTCGCACATATGCCCTTAAGATGGCATTTTTCACCTCATCATATTCTCCAGATACCTCCACTGATAGGGAGGTGTTTGTATCACTATCTCTAACTACCAACTTTGTTTGGATTAATAATATCCACGTGGTCACGGACATTTCATTTGCTTAGCCACTTCCAGTCGAACTGAGGCAATGCTTTGACATATTTAAACAGATCCTCACCAGGCCTTTGGTTACAATGGGATTGCTCTCCATCACTGTCCTCATCACTACACCCACCTTTCCCTTCTACCTCTGCCATTTTATGTTGACCTTGAGTTTTCACTTCAAACCCCCAAAATTCAAAAACATTCTTTCTCCCTGTCTTCTGGTAAGGCATTCCTTTCCTTTTCTTTTTCCTCTGCTACAGCTATTATCTCTTTCTGCTTTTCTTCCTTCAATTGAAATTCAAATTGTTTCATTTCCTTTTCTCTTTTCTGTTGCCTCCAATTTAAGCTGCATCATTTGCAACTGAATTTTAGCTATTTCCAAAGATTCTAATTACATTTCTGGCAATCGTAAATGACAAGCTATTCCAGCAATTACCTCCCCTTTTTTGCACAGACAAAGGCAACCTCAACTCCAGCTTGTCTGCCAATTCCAAAAGATTTGCCTTGCTCACTTTCTGTAAAATTCCCAAAGTGACTTCTTCCACCCGCAGGAAACTTAGTGAAAGAGCCATTACTACACAAGGTACTGCACCCTCTTAAAACTAACCAAATGCAGCACCTTAAAAGAGAACACAAACATTCACCACTCATTATCTTTAGAATCCAATAATCCTAAACCCAATGTGGAATTAGAGATTTAGATCCTGACAAGAGCCGCCAATTTGTTGTGGAACAGATTAATCCCCCCCGCCCCCAATATCTCAATATAGATATAAAGAACATAGCCTAGACCCCACCTTTTCCTTACTTTTAAAGGCAGGTGTAAGGCAATGTGTTCGAGATGCAGTTTGGTCAAACTGTCAGGCTTGAAGGAAAACATACTTTGTTCTTATGCTATAGTTTAAAATATAAGCAAAAGAAAGAATTGGAATAATTTAACACCATTGGAAAATTTAACTTTATCTACTAACCAGCAATTATTCCAATATAGTTATATTCCATAAACACACCCTTGGCAAAGGCAAACCCTTCCTAGTAAAATAGATCATCTCCCATGCAATTCTCTAGTCTAGGAAGAAAGAACAAAAGAGAAAACTGAGAGAGAGTGCTCCAGCATTTTGCTGTAGCAGGGAGCGATGTATAGCAGCTTCCAAACCCTAACAACTACTGAAAGTTAAACTAAAATCCTGGTTTATGGGAGGTTGACCCCACCCATTAATGCTGCTTCTGTTGTTCCAACTTGGACTCATAGAGATAGATGTACAGCATGGAAACAGACCCTTCGGTACAACCCGTCCATGCTGACTAGATATCCCAACCCAATCTAGTCCCACCTGTCAGCATCTGGCCCAAATCCCTCCAAACCCTTCCTAGTCATACAACTTAAAAAAAAAACTCCAAGGTCTCACAAGCTGTTTACTTTATTGGCTTGGAGCAGACAATTCTATCTCTATCTCAACTTCCCTTCTTAAAAAAAAAGTCAAAATATACCTCTTAAAGCTATTGTACCAACACAAACCATCTCCCTTTCCATTCAATTATTATTACCGTCGCTGAATCCCCAGAGCCTGGGGAGTTGCCATTGACCAGAAACTGAACAGGACTAACTAAATAAATCCTGTGCCAACAAGAGCAGTTCAGAGGTTCAGGTTCTGCAGCAAGGACCTCACATCCTGACTCCATAATGTCTGTCCACCATCTACAAAGCACAAGTCAGGTATGTGAAGGAATGCTATCCATTTGCCTAATGTTTGCAGCTCCAACAACACTGAAAAAACTTGACAACATCCAGGCAAAAACAGACTGTTTGATTGGCACCCTATCCATCACTTCAATCTTCACTCCTTTTGTAACCACCATACAGTGGCAGTATTTTGCACCATCTATATAAGATGTATTGCAGTCCCTCACCAAGGCTCCTCCAAAAGTTCTTTCCAAACCCATTATTTTTACCATCTAGCAGATGCAGGGAAGACTGCTACCTGCAGGTTTGCTCCAAGTCATAGAGATGTACAGCATGAAACAGACCTTTCAGTCCAACCTGTCCATGCCGACCAGATATCCCAACCCAATCTAGTCCTGCCTGCCAGCACCTGGCCCATATCCCTCCAGACCCTTCCTATTCATATACCCATCCAAATGCCTCTTAAATGTTGCAATTGCACCAGCCTCCACCACATGCTCTGGAAGCTCTTTCCATACACGTACCACCGTCTGCGTGAAAAAGTTGCGCCTTAGGTCTCTTTTATATCTTTTCCCTCTCACCCTAAACCTCTGCCCTCTAGTTCTGGACTCCCCCAGCCCAGGGAAAAGACTTTGTCTATTTATCCTAGCCATGCCCTTCATAATTTTGTAAATCTCTATAAGGTCACCCCTCAGCCTCCGGTGCTCCAGGGAAAACAGTCCCAGCCTGTTCAGCCTCTCCCTATAGCTCAAATCCTCCAACCCTGGCAACATCCTTGTTAATCTTTTCTGAACCCTTTCAAGTTTCGCAACATCTTTCCGATAGGAGGGAGACCAGAATTGCACGCAATATTCCAATAGTGGCCTAACCAATGTTCTGTACAGCCGCAACATGACCTCCCAACTCCTGTACTCAATACTCTGACCAATAAAAGAAAGCATACCAAACGCCGCCTTCACTATCCTATCTACCTGCGACTCCACTTTCAAGGAGCTATGAATCTGCACTCCAAGGTCTCTTTGTTCAGCAACACTCCCTAGGACCTTACAAGTCCTGCTAAGATTTTATTTCCCAAAATGCAGCGCCTCACATTTATCTGAATTAAACTCCATCTGCCACTTCTCAGCCCATTGGCCCATCTGGTCCAGATCCTGTTGTAATCTGAGGTAACCCTCTTTGCTGACCACTACACCTCCAATTTTGGTATCATCTGCAAACTTACTAACTGTACCTCTTATGCTCACATCTAAATCATTTATGTAAATGACAAAAAGTAGAGGACCCAGCACTGATCCTTGTGGCACTCCACTGGTCACAGGCCTCCAGTCTAAAAAACACCCTCCACCACCACCCTCTGTCTTCTACCTTTGAGCCAGTTTTGCATTCAAATGGCTAGTTCTCGCTTTATTCCATGAGACCTAATTTTGCTAATCAATCTCCCATGGGGAACCTTGTCAAACGCCTTACTGAAATCCATATAGATCACATCTACTGCTCTGCCCTCATTAATCTTCTTTGTTACTACTTCAAAAAACTCAATCAAGATTGAGAGACATGATTTCCCATGCACAAAGCCATGTTGACTATCCCTAATCAGTCCTTGCCTTTCCAAATACATGTACATCCTGTCCCTCAGGATTCCCTCCAACAACTTGCCCACCACTGAGGTCAGGCTCACCGGTCTATGGTTTCCTGGCTTGTCTTTACCGCCCTTCTTAAACAGTGCCACCACGTTTGTCAACCTCCAGTCTTCCAGCACCTTGCCTGTGACTATCAATGATACAAATATCTCAGCAAGAGGCCCAGCAATCACTTCTCTAGCTTCCCACAGAGTTTTAGGGTACACCTGATCCGGTCCTGGGGATTTATCCACCTTTAACCGTTTCAAGACATCCAGCACTTCCTCCTCTGTAATCTGGACATTTTGCAAGATGTCGCCATCTATTTCCCTACAGTCTATATCTTCCATGTCCTTTTCCACAGTAAATACTGATGCAAAATATTTATTTAGTATCTCCCCCATTTTCTGTGGCTCCACACAAAGGCCGCCTTGCTGATCTTTGAGAGGCCCTATTCTCTCCCCAGTTACCCTTTTGTCCTTAATGTATTTGTAAAAACCCTTTGGATTCTCCTTAATTCTATTTGCCAAAGCTATCTCATGTCCCCTTTTTGCCCTCCTAATTTCCCTCTTAAGTATACTCCTACTTCGTTTATACTCTTTAAGGATTCACTCGATCTATCCTGTCTATACCTGACAAATGCTTCCTTCTTTTTCTTAATCAAACCCTCAATTTCTTTAGTCATCCAGCATTCCCTATACCTACCAGCTTTCCCTTTCACCCTGACAGGAATATACTTTCTCTGGATTCTCGTATCTCATTTCTGAAGGCTTCACATTTTCCAGCCGTCCCTTTACCTGCGAACATCTGCCTCCAATCAGCTTTCGAAAGTTCTTGCCTAATACTGTCAAAATTGGCCTTTCTCCAATTTAGAACTTCAACTTTTAGATCTAGTCTATCCTTTTCCATCACGATTTTAAAACGAATAGAATTATGGTCGCTGGCCCCAAAGTGCTCCCCCACTGACAATTCAGTCACCTGCTCTGCCTTATTCCCCAAGAGTAGGTCAAGTTTTGCACCTTCTCTAGTAGGCACATCCACATACTGAATCATAAAATTGTCTTGTACGCACAAATTCCTCTCCATCTAAACCTTTAACACTATGGCAGTCCCAGTCTATGTTTGGAAAGTTAAAATCCCCTACCATAACCAACCTATCATTCTTACAGACAGCTGAGATCTCCTTACAAGTTTGTTTCTCAATTTCCCTCTGACTATTAGGGGGTCTATAATACAATCATCCCTTTCTTGTTTCTCAGTTCCACCCAAATAACTTCACTGGATGTATTTTTGGGAATATCCTCCCTCAACACAGCTGTAATGCTATCCCTTATCAAAAATGCCACTCCCCCTCTTCTCACATGTCATCTTGGCTTGGAAGTATATTGCAGTTGCTTTTCAGTAACGCTGCATCAAAATCCTAGAACTCCCTTCTTAATGGCACCGAGAGTATCTCCGTCCCCCACAGTCTGCAGCAGTTTAAGAAGGCAGCTCATCACCAGCTTCTCAAGAGCAATTAAATGAGTGACAAATGTTAATTAATTAGCAATGACAACATCCCAGGAATGAAAAAAGTTATAAACTAGTGATCTCAGCTTGAAATATTAATCTGGCCTCACTAATTTGTGAATCTGAAATTGGTGAGAATGTCAGAGAATTTGACGTCTTGATGAAATGTAATAATGCTTAACTTAAATATTCCAAGCATATAGCAAGCAGTTTTCTATGTGCCCATTTCTAGGATGTGTACTTATTTGTCTTGTTTTACCTCAGGATGTCCAAAGTGCTTCCTAGTCAATAAAATATCTTTCACTGTAAGCAGGGTTGCCATGTAGGACATGTAAGACCCAAACTTCAAGAAATAAGTAGCTCTTAGGTAAATAATCAAATAAGCTATTTTTGATGGTGCTGGTTGGTAGCACTGATATCAGGAGGCAATTGCTGCTCCAAGTGCAAATCTCATTAAGGTAATGGAAATGGTCCCTTCCAATATTCTTCATCAATATGGTACTTCTATATCAAAAAGCTCATTTGCAATCCTGCTTCTTGCAGTGATTTCTATTGATACAATAAATACATAATGCAATTTTTGGACTTGTCATTGACTTTTCAGTGCTTAATCTGAATCCAAATTTAAGCCTTAATCCAAATTTAAGCTTTAATCCAAGTTCTGAAGCTGATTCTCTATATTCGACATTACTGATCTTAAAAGTGGATCATTGTCTAAAAGTAATCCCATTATCTGTTCTTTAGAAATTCTTATAACCCTAAGGGAGGATCAAGAGGAGTTCCATGGGAATGAGTCATGTATCGCTGCACTGTAAGAAGACTCATTCGATCTGTAACAATCCAGATAGACTGTGGCAGACAGTGCCGTGTTATTGGATATGTCTGAAGAGCGAACTACTTACAAGTATCAGGAAGGCAGCATCACAACTTTGTTTTGTCAGAACTTGCTATCTTTCGTTGCCAGACGTTTAAACCTTCTCTATAGATGGGAATAGCTCAACCATCATCCACTTCCTTCTATCTCTCATCAACTAATCCCCATCCCCAGCCAAACCTAATTTCCTTTTGTGTCTTTCCCCTTAATTTTCTTTTTAATCAACCTGTTCAGAAGTGTTATGTTTATAACATTGCTAGTTTATAATTTTTTCATCCATGGGATGTTGGCATTGCTAATTACGCTAGTATTTATTGCTTATTTAATTACTCTTGAGTTGGTGTTAGTGAGCTGGCTTCTTAAACTGCTGCAGTCTGTGGGGATAGGGTTCCTCACAGTACTGTTCTTGGTGGCCTCCTTTTATACCACATCAAAACATTTACATCCTGGGTCTGAAAATAGGGAAGAAAAAGATATAGATAGTGGAAGAAACTTCTATATAGAAACCAAACAGAAACCGAAATGGACTAGCCATAAAAATACTGTGGATACAAGGACAGGTCTGGAGCCAGGAACCTTGCAATGAGTAACTCACCTCCTCACTGTCCTCCATCTTCAAGGCACATGTTAGGAGTGTGACGTATACTGCCCATCTGCCAGGATAATTGCAGTTCTAACAACACTCAAAGAATTTGACACTATTCAGGGGAAAGCAAGCCACTTGACTGGCTTCCATGCAGTCCCTCATTATTGATACACGGTGATAGCAATGTGTACCATCTAAAAGGCACACACTAAAGCTTTTTCAAAAGTGCCTTACAAACTTGCAACTATTACCATCTAGAAGAATAGGGGCAATAGATCCATGCGAACATCTCCTACCGGTTGCTCGCCAAGCCATTCATTAGCTTGGCTTGGAAATAAATCATTTGTTCACTGTCACTGAATTTCCTGACAGCAACACCAAGCAGTATCTGTACCAAATGGACTGCAGTAGTTCAAGAAAGTAGCACAACATCAAGAAAGTAGCACAACATTCCCATCAATTAGGAATGGACAATAAATGTAGGTCTAACTAGTAACATCAAATGAATGAGATTTTTAAAAAATGGCCAAGATGGTCTGAAAGGGACAAAACATTTGATTTTAGTCTGACAGCAGAAACCAGAAAATGGTGTCGTTTTAAAAATGTGCAGGTTGCCATTCACTTTTGGAATGTTAGTGTCACTGGCTGCATTTAATCCTAGTCTCTAGTTTTCCTTGAAAAAGTGGTAGTGAGCTGCCTCCTTGAATTATTGCAATTGATGTGCTGGGTTAGAGAAACAATGTTGTAAGGGAGAGAATTCCAGGATTTTGATGCAATGACATGAAAAAACAGTAATATATTTCGAAGTTTGTATGGTGAGTGGATTGGTGGGGAACATGCAGGTAGCAGCCTTCCCATGTACAGTATCCGCTCCTCTTTTCCTTCTAAATGGATGTAGTTATGGGTTTAGAAGATGCAGTCTAAAGAGTTTTGGTGAATATAATATATATGACTATTTTTTCATGCATTTCTGCTTTAACATTCTCTAGAGAAATGCAGCACTTGCTTAAAGCAGAACAACCTTAGGAGTTTTTATAAATTCAGGTCCTTTTAAGTCCTTAACATTAACTCAGGATTAAGTGGGGGAACTGCTGCGGGTTTGCTGAGACTCACTCAAAATTGTTTTCTGCCACTTTAGGAGAAAGTGAGGACTGCAGATGCTGGAGATCAAAACTGAAAACATGTTGCTGGAAAAGCGCAGCAGGTCAGGCAGCATCCAAGGAGAAGGAGAATCGACGTTTCGGGCATGAGCCCTTCTTCAGGATTCCTGCTGCCTGACCTGCTGCGCTTTTCCAGCAACACATTTTCGCTTCTGCCACTTTAAGTCAATGGGTGACCAACAATGGATGGATTTTTCAATACTAGAAGTCACTTTACACTCATTCTGGATATGAAATGGACTAGTTGCATTTCAGTGAAACATGAAGTATTTTATACATACCCAGGCGTGAAGATTAGACTAGCAGGTTTGTGTTTCATTGACCTGGCTGACCTATTCTAGGTGCACTTTGGATTTAAATTGACACATGTAATCCTTTACAAAATGAAATACTGTGGATGATGGAAAATCTGAAATAAAAACAGAGAATGCTTAAGTGGCTTATGTGACTCAGTGACAGATTTATTCTCTTAATAGTCCTGGGAAGTTCCTTGAAATGTTTTACCATGTTAAGAGCACTTATTTATGCAAGTTTCTGTTTATCTGTCATACTCCATGCATCGCACATGATAAATACGTAGCTAACTCATCAGGGAATGGTACAAACCTTTGCTAACATCTGACCACTTCCCTTTTGTTTTATTCATTCATGGGATGGGGCCGCTGCTGCCTGTTCCGAACTACTGAGGGGTCAGTCAAGTGTGAACCACATTGCTGTTGGTGTGGAGTGACATGTAGGCCAGAACAGGTAAGGATGGCAGTTTCCTTCGTAAAAGACATTGGTGAACCAGATAGGTTTTTTTAGCAATTGATTTGTGGTCACCATTAGACACTTAATTCCAGTTGTTTATTGAATTCTAATTCCACCATCTGCAGTGGTGGAATTTGAACCCAGTTCCCCAGAACATGACCTTCGTCTCTGGGTTAGCAGTCCAGTGATAATACCACCTGGCCATTAATTTCTTACTGTCTGAGGAAAGTTTAAAAGGTAACAGATGAAATTGTCCTATTTTGTTTCGAGATTTGATAAATTAAATTTGAACTTTGAATACTCACTCAAGTGAGTTCGGATTCAGAGATGGCCGTTTCATAATCCAGCGTATCAAGAAGGCAGCTAGAGACCATGCTCATTGTGACACGGACCCTAACAACATACAGTAGTTGCAGAACCAACATCCCTCACAGACATTGATCATAATACAACCAGATTTACTATTATCGAATATGTACTGATTGTAATCAAGATGCATCACTTTAAAAGAATGAAAATAAATTAAGAGAAGAACTAAGCAAAAGGATGCTCAACATAACCAGTGGAAAATGAATGGTTAATAGAATAATGTTGAATGAGTAGCATGCAAACATCCAAAAGCTAAAAAAACTGGTCTGTCAAGTCTACCTAATCAGTAATTACATGGTGTTATTTATTTCTCCCCAGCAATGAATGTAACCTCCTGAGAGAGGCAAAAAACAACTACACCCAGTGATTCAAAGCAAGCTTGAAGAGATGAGAATGTATATGAGTTCCAATCTCTAGTGCCACCAATCTTTTATGCAGTACAGTCACAAGATTAAATATATAGGAACAAATTACTGCAGCTGCTGGAATCTGTACTGAAAACATATGCTGGAGATCATAGCCGGTCATAGAACATCCATGGAGATAGAGCAAGCTAATGTTTTGAGTCTGGATGACTTCATCAGAGCTGAAATAAAGTGCAAAGTGGACATTTGTGCTACACTTTGGGGGTGGCAGGCATTATTGGTTGTTGTTGTAGGTGTAGCTGAAAATGTGTTGCTGGAAAAACGCAGCAGGTCAGGCCGCATCCAAGGAACAGGAGAATCGACGTTTCGGGCATAAGCCCTTCTTCAGGAATGAGGAAAGTGTGTCCAGCAGGCTAAGATAAAAGGTAGGGAGGAGGGACTTGGGGAAGGGGTGTTGGAAATGCGATAGATGGAAGGAGGTGAAGGTGATAGGTCGGGGTGGGGGCGGAGAGGTCAGGAAGAAGATTGCAGGTTAGGAAGGCGGTGCTGAGTTCGAGGGATTTGACTGAGACAAGGTGGGGGGAGGGGAAATGAGGAAACTGGAGAAATCTGAGTTCATCCCTTGTGGTTGGAGGGTTCCTAGGTGGAAGATGAGGCACTCTTCCTCCAACCGTCATGTTGCTATGGTCTGGCGATGTAGGAGTCCAAGGACCTGCATGTCCTTGGTGGAGTGGGAGGGGAAGTTGAAGTGTTGAGCCACGGGGTGGTTGGGTTGGTTGGTCCAGGTGTCCCAGAGGTGTTCTCCGAAATGTTCCGCAAGTAGGCAGCCGGTCTCCCCAATATAGAGGAGGCCACATCGGGTGCAGTGGATGCAATAGATGATGTGTGGAGGTGCAGGTGAATTTGTGGCGGATATGGAAGGATCCCTTGGGGCCTTGGAGGGAAGTAAAGGGGGAGGTGTGGGTGCAAGTTTTGCATTTCTTGCGGTTGCAGGGGAAGGTGCCGGGAGTGGAGGTTGGGTTGGTGAGGGGTGTGGACCTGACCTGGGGGGAAATTTACTATACATTTACTATAAACTGACTGACTCCCACAGCTACCTAGACTACACCTCCTCCCACCCTGCCCCCTTGTAAAAACGCCATCCCATATTCCCAATTCCTTTGTCTCCGCCGCATCTGCTCCCAGGAGGACCAGTTCCAAATCCGGACAACCCAGATGGCCTCCTTCTTCAAGGACCGCAATTTCCCCCCAGACGTGGTCGACGATGCCCTCCACCGCATCTCTTCCACTTCCCGCCCCTCCGCCCTTGAGCCCCGCCCCTCCAACCGCCACCAGGACAGAACCCCACTGGTCCTCACCTCCAACCTCCATGTACAGTGTATCATCCGCCGTCATTTCCGACACCTCCAAACGGACCCCATTACCAGGGATATATTTCCCTCCCCTCCCCTATCAACGTTCCGAAAAGACCACTCCCTCCGTGACTCCCTCGTCAGGTCTACACCCCCCACCAACCCAAACTCCACTCCTGGCACCTTTCCCTGCAACTGCAAGAAATGCAAACTTGCGCCCACACCTCCCCCCTTACTTCCCTCCAAGGCCCCAAGGGATACTTCCATATCCGCCACAAATTCACCTACACCTCCACACACATCATCTATTGCATCCGCTGCACCCAATGTGGCCTCCTCTATATTGGAGAGACAGGCCGCCTACTTGTGGAACGTTTCAGAGAACACCTGTGGGATACCCAGACCAACCACCCCGTGGCTCAACACTTCAACTCCCCCTCCCACTCCACCAAGGACATGCAGGTCCTTGGACTCCTCCATCGCCAGACCATAGCAACACGATGGTTGGAGGAAGAGTGCCTCATCTTCCGCCTAGGAACCCTCCAACCACAAGGGATGAACTCAGATTTCTACAGTTTCCTCATTTCCCCTTCCCCCACCTTGTCTCAGTCAAATCCCTCGAACTCAGCACCGCCTTCCTTATCTGCAATCTTCTTCCTGACCTCTCCGCTCCCATCCCACTCCGGCGTATCACCCTCACCTTGACCTCCTTCCACCTATCGCATTTCCAATGCCCCTCCCCCAAGTCCCTCCTCCCTACCTTTTATCTTAACCTGCTGGATACACTTTCCTCATTCCTGAAGAAGGGCTTATGCCCGAAACGTCGATTCTCCTGTTCCTTGGATGCTGCCTGACCTGCTGCGCTTTTCCAGCAACACGTTTTCAGCTCTGATCTCCAGCATCTGCAGTCCTCACTTTCTCCTTGTTGTAGGTGTAGGGTAGTTTTACTCACCAAACTCAGATTACACTAGCGTAACCCTAATTAAATTAACAACTAGATTACAAGTGAATTACTGCAAAAATGTTAAATCCTACAAGAGGAAATAAAAGGGATTTATAGGGATGAATATTCAAATTTGCACAATGTAGAGGAATAAATAGTCAAAAAAATCTTTCAGTACTGTAATAATAAAAGATTAATCATTGGTAAAAGTAATAAAATATGCAAAACTGACTTTTAAACTGAGAGTGAGTACAAAATAGAACATACTTTTAAAAACTACTTCCATTGCCAGAACCAGCATGAACAACATGCACTCCAATAACAGTTAATCACTAAGGAGAACGTAATTGCACACAGTTATGAAAAAGCAATGCACTATTTGGCTCAACCTGTGTGTAAGTGTTGACTCTCCACGTGAACCAATTGTTTTGAACACTCTTCTCCTAGTCCTTCCTCCAATTTTCTGCTTTGATACAAACAAAATACAAGTTGCCAACAAACTGGAAGGACTTAGAATAAATAATTATAAATAATTCCCCAGCTGTTTATTGGAATTATCTTGTTGAGAGAGAGGAGCAGAGAATTGACAGTCATTATGCCAGAGTTACTAGGCACTGAAGTCAATGTGTTGATACTCCCCTTCTGCTTGGCACCCTATCCATTCCTTTCACCATTAATGATCAGCGGTAGCAGCATGTACTATCTACAAGATGCACTGTGGTATTCAGAAAGCTTCTGTGACAGCACCTTCCAAACCCAACCTGCTACCACCTAGAAAGAGAATGCTAGTAGATACATGAAAATATCATCAATGCAAGTTCTTCTCAAAGACACTTGACATCCTGACTTGGAAATAAATCACCATTCCTTCATTGTCACTGGGTCAAAATCCTAGAAGACGCTACGAGTACTTTCAATGTATTTGTACCATATGGACTGCATCAGTTCAAGAAAGTAGCTAACCACTACCTTCTCCAGGGAAATTAAGGATGGACAATAAATGTTCCAGATTGGAGAGCTTAAAGTATTTATATTATTGATAGTTATTGCCAATATAGAATTGAGTACTGCTGAAAAAAGACACATGGGAAAATTTTGAAATGGCCTAACAGATTACTCGGTTCAAGGTCAATTAGGGATGGGCAATAAAGGTTGGCCCAGCCAGCAATGCGTACGTCCCATGAATGAATAAAAGAAACAGTCAGACTTTGTTTAAATTTTAAACTAGGTAGCTTAACTGATTAGTCAGGGTGTTGCTATAGAAATAAACCAATGAATGGCTGTCATCTCTTTTGTTGACTTGAAACAGGTGCAGTGGTGTATGTTTTCTTTCTGGCTGTAAAAAATGGGGCCTTTATGTTAATAACTTTAACTTCTAGTACAGACTTAGGTTTAAAAACTTAATGCACATTATCCAATTTATGGATGCTATCAAATTAGTATAGATGATGAATTTGAAGGAGTAAGTTTAGAAATTACAAAATGAATTGCAGTATATGTTTCCAGGATAAAAAGAACAGTAGGACTCCAATGCATGAAATTCTGCAAATAGGAAGGGAAGAAAACTCACCATGTATAATGTTAATAGGGTTAGAAAAAGCTGAAGGTAAATCTGAAGAATAATCTTTTCAAATCTCATGCTTAACATGGCCACTTAATACATGTTACAAATCAACAAAGTTAACATGATTTTGGTTAAAGGTTATTGACTTAAAATGTTGACTTTTTCTCTAAATGTGCTGCCTACCTGAGTGTTTCCAGAATTTTCTGTTTTCATTAAAGCTCATTGAATTTTGAAGTAAATGGCAAAACAGTTCTTGTACAGTAAAATGTAATTCTGAAGCAAAAACTAGAAGTGCGGGTCTGGCAGCATCTGAGAAGAAAATCAAATTAGCATTTGAGCTTGTTGATGATTCATAACTCAATTATAAATTGAGATTAACTGCACAGTGCTCAGATCTGACCATGTCTTCAGTACTATGTCCATTCTGAATATTGACAAACAAGAGACATTTAAGTGCGATTACAAACACAGATATGACCCTGGTGTAAAGAGTTATGGTTTGAGCAATTACAAGAAAAATGTGGCACTCAGCCTGAAATTGTAATGTCTTCAAGGTGATCTTATGTCAGGAAACAAAGTATTTAAAGATATGCAAAAATTAAATTGAAGTTTCTATGTGTTTCAAAAAGTCAGGGAAAAATCCATGAGTTCAATGTGAAGAGACAAAATTTAGGACAGCCATTGGAAAGGCCCAACTATCGTGATATCAAGTTCAAGTTAGTAATCCAGAATAAAAATAATTATTTGAGGGTGTCCAATTTCAAAGAGATGAGAACAGATCTGATCCAATTAAGTGAACTAAGAGATGAAAGGCAGAAGTATAACAGTACAATGAACTATCTTTAAAAATATTAGATAATAGGTACAATCGATGTACAACTCCAAACAGCAAACAAACCAGAGTTTGCTAGATGACAAAATAAATAGAAAATGAAATGGAGCAGAAAGTAATTGCCTGTACCAGAATGGTATGACAGGAGAACCAAGCTGAATATAGAAAGTACAGAGGTGAAGTGGAAAAAGAAATGGGAAGCAAGCATATGTCGGACATAACTAATACAGTGTGGAATTTGAGTCCTTTATAGGACTATAATATTGGTGGGAAATGGAAGAATGGCCGGAATAGAGCAGAGTAGTTTGGTTGATTGGCTTATTTCTGTTCATACTCTACGATCTTATAAATAGGGAATGTATGCATGAAAGAGAGAGCATGACTGAGGTGCTAAATGAGTTCTTTACCAAGGAAGATGATGGTTCCAAAATCATAAGTAAAAGTTTGGTAATTGAGATACTAGACATGCTAAAGACTGAAAAAGAGTATTAGAAAGACTGACTGTATTTACAGTTAGTAAGACAGGACAGATTAGATGCATTTGAGGATACTGAGGGAAATATGATTTTAAATTTCAGAGGCTTCCAATTCTCCTTAGATACAGTGACAGCTCGAGGACTGGAGAGAATTGCAAATGTTATACTCTTCAAAATTGTGAAATGATACATTTTGAGAAGAGGATTGAGGGAAAGAAATATCAAATAAAGGATCCAATTCTAAAGAAAATGTAATAGCAAAGCACTTTTGGTGTGTATGTGAAGACTGAAAAATCCATTCTGTATCCTGGATTTTTAACCAGTGTCAAAAGCATGGGTTTGTCCCATTCTTAGCACCATACATAGGAAAGATGTAAAGACATTAGAAAGAATACAGAAATGATTTACAAGTATGGTTGCAGGACGTGCTGTTCTACTTCAAGAAGATTGGGATGAAATTTGATAGATCTTTGTAGAGGTGCTCAAAACTTGAGGGTCTGGAAGAGTAGGTGGGGAGAAACATCCCATTAGTCAAATAATTGAGAAGCAGAACAATTATTTCTGTATTCAAACTGGATGGCAAAAAAAAATGCTGCACAGGATTTTTAAAATCTTTTTTTTAATTTGGCAAGCATTTTGGATCTGGAATGCATTTCCTAAAAATGGGCTAGAGAGAGCTTCAATCATTGGCTTGCAAGAAGCCATTGAATAATGCCCTGAAGAGCAAACAAATGAACTCAGTGCTGTAGAGAAAAGGGAGGTGAGTGGCGGTGAGTCAGTTGCAGTTGCCATGACCTGGTATAAATATGATGGAGTAAATGGTTTCCTTCCACGCTGTATCCATTTTATAATTCTATGAAATTTTTATTCACAATAATGTGCTTATGTTTTGGAAGATATAGGAGTAGAGGCAAATAAAGCATAGAAATAATTTAAGAATTACATGCCATAAGAGGCAATAAACTTTTAATTGCTTGTTTAAAATTGCTTTCCTTCTGATTCTGAGATTGTTTCAATTTAGAGAAATTAATTATGCCACAACTTATAAAATTATTAAATTTTGTCTTTTCTCATCAGAATACATTTGCAATTTGCAGTCAGTTATGTTTTCAAAAAAATTACATAAGGTACACTCAGAAAAATAAACTTTTCAAATATTGTAAATGGACAACATTGGCAAAGAGTTGGAAAAGTTTGGGATGATCAAATGAAATGCAACTGACAGGTTGGGAGGCACAGGAAGTGAAGGAATAGTGTGATTTTGTCACAGTAGAAATCTGACTTGAAGGATTCAAAAACAGAATTCTAAAAAAGAAGTACCTGGTTTGGGAAGGGACATAGAATTGCTTTAGACAGGAAAGTGAGCTTGGAGATGGGAATGTTAGTTTTCAAGCATGTTGGGATCAAGGAGAGGAATGTTGACAACAGAACTTCGCTATCAGTTAATATGGAATCTGAATTGGGGTTTTGTTTGGTCAGAGTTTGGTGTGAATAGATTGAGGGAGCAAAGCTGTATTTTATTTCTTTATTCTCTCATGGAATTTAACATCACTGGTGTGGTCAGCACTTAGTCATCCCTACTTGTCCTTAAACTGAATGGTTTGAGAGGCCATTTTGGAGGGAAATTGCAAGTTAACCACAATACTGTGTGTTTGGAGTCACACATTAGGATGCCAGATTTCTTGCTCTCAAGGGCATTAATGAAGCAAATTGGATTTTGTGACTGGTGATTACTTTTTTTAAATCCCAGATTTATCTAATTATATTTATCTAATTTACAAGATTAATTCCAGATGTACCGAATTGTAGGGCTGCACAGTGGCTCATGGTTAGCACTGCTGCCTTGCAGTGCTTAGGACCTGGGTTGAATTCCAGCTTTGGGTGACTATCTGAGATTACATGTTCTCCCCATGTCTGCATGAGTTTGCTCCAGTTTCCACCTAAAATACAGCAATATGTATGTCAGGTGGATTGGCCATGCTAAATTGTCCTGTCGTGTCTAGAGGTGTGTGGGTTAGGTGGGTTAACAATGTTGTGGTTACAAGGTTGGGCTGGATGCTTGCTCTTTGGAGAAACATTGGGAATTCTTACACACTGTAGGGATTCTATGATTCCATTTAAATTGTACTAGCTGCCTGGGTGGAGTATAGACCTACATCCCCAGAGCATTAACCTGGGATACTAGTCCTGTGATATTATCACTTATACTACCCTATCTCTTCATTGAGCAACATGATGTTGGAGGGGATGTGTGAAGGGAGATAAGAAAGAAAGTAGAGAAACTAACAAGTTAGCATTGGCGCTGGGACATTAATGTATGTTTAGCCAAGTTGGTTGGTGCAAGACAGATTTATGACATAGTGTTACAGAGGCAACTGATATTGGATTGTCTAATAAATGACCAATAAATCTCATCCTTCTCTCGCTCTAACTAAGAGTCATATCAGACGTAACTCTGTTACATTTTCCACAGATAACTGCTGAATTTCTCCGGCACTTTATTTTTATTTCAAAGATTTGCCTTAGAAAAGCTGAGGGTTAAATTTCCATAAAGACCTTGGAATTGCGAACGGTTTTAGCAGAGGATTACTATAGGATTCAGCCAGATCTGGCTAGAAACATTCAAAATGCATTCTTGTTACTCGCTATCTCCCCTTTCATCTTCTTTCGATTGTTCATATTGTATTTCCAATGTCAATGAAGGGATAAATCTGCCGGTTACTTTACCAAATATATCACAGGAAAATATGCGTAATGAATAATGCTTTCCACTTTTGTTTTACCTTTATCTCCTGATAAGAGCGTAATTTATTGTCTCATTTATAACGCTTTATTTCTTCCGATTTGGAAAACGTCTCGGAATTTCAGGGCTTTTCCTAACATCCGTACGCCTCCACACATCAGGAGAAGGTCAACAGGAAAAGATCTGTCACGTTAAGCACGAACTGTTTATGCTAAACTGACAAATCTGTAGTTCATATAAGGGTTGGCATCAGTGCTTCACCGAAGGGGGGTGGGGGGCGCTGGAACAAATTGAAGCTGCACAATCGTGTTATTTGATACTGTTTTTTTTCCGGCTTTTAAATAGAATGTACCTTTTGTTTTGTCTTTTACCATTTTGCAGTTAGCCGTTTAGGGTAACAACACGACTTTATTTTTGTACATTCTGGTATGTCTGGGTCGTTCTTCCAATTTAATTGTCATTCAACATCGTATGCAGTTTTAGAAGGAGCTCTCATGTGCAAAGCATAGAATCGCTGGCCTTATTCCTCCCGGAACGTGCCAGCAACCAG
The DNA here is from genome assembly GCF_037043375.1 of Chiloscyllium plagiosum. Classification (NCBI taxonomy): domain Eukaryota; kingdom Metazoa; phylum Chordata; class Chondrichthyes; order Orectolobiformes; family Hemiscylliidae; genus Chiloscyllium; species Chiloscyllium plagiosum. Next base: position 73,840,369 of record NW_028270140.1, read on the forward strand.
ATCCAGAATGTTTAAATCATAATTGTCTGGTAGATATTTTCCATACAGCAGTTCTTCAAAATCTTATGTTTAATAAAATTATACTAAAAATGCTGCGATTGTTTAAGAATTAACCAATTTTCAGTTTTTACGGATTAATAATGTTACTGATCTCATTCCTGAAGCAGAGTTTCGATGTCGCGAGCGCCTCCTGTTGGAGGCTAAATGGCAACAAGAAACAGCAACATTGCAGATGGCGACTTTGTTCACCGTTCGCATTCGGGATTCAGCTTGTTCGCAAAGTGGCTAACAAGCTTCCTTTAAACTAACGCCAACTGCAAAAGAGGTGGTGACTTGTGTTCGTTTTAATATCTGATTCAGGAGGAAAAAGCCATCTACACTAATTTAACAAAAATAAATGGAATCGGTTTAACTTGAGCTTTCAAGGTTGGAAAACGGATTGTCTAACAGACGTACAGCACTCGGAAGAGAAAATGCCATTTGTCATCTAAACTTCACATTACCCAGAGACTACTGAGCGAAGTGAAATTATTTTTGGCTTATTTTAAAAAGCGACTTAAATTCAGAAACTCCACTGAATATCGGTTTCTTTTGACAGCCTACACGTTTCATAAAAAAAGTACCGGTTGACGTGATAATTTGCATTAGTGGGAAATTTGAAAATTAGTGGATATTCACGAGACCCTGTCAGAAAACAAGAACACGACACCATATATTTCCCAGAGATCGAATTTATTATCTTGCGTTTAATTCTAAACAAAAACAAAAGAAAATGCTGGAAAAGCTCAACAGGTCTGACCGCATCTGTGGAGAGAAATCAGATGTAATGTGCGCGTCGAATGACCCTTAGAAATTCTAAGTTTTTTTCTTGTACGGGAGCAAGAGTACTGGCAAATAAAAATGTTTAATCATGAAACGCACAAATGAGATATGCATCAAATGGATTATTGGAAACCAATGAAGACACCAGAGTGTAAATAAATACAGAAAGTATTAAAATTAGTGGGATGTGTGGTGCATCATGCCTTCATAATTAAAATCTAGTTAAGTCTTTATTTAAAGTTTCGCTTCTGAAATTCGTGGACGTATGCTTATTATTTATATTCAGAAGGTATCTTAGTATCTTTACATTTTCCAATCACATTCACCTGCACATGTTCTCACCACGTTTCTCTCCGTGATAGTAGTGACAATCTTTATTTTTGCTCAACAACATCTTGTTATTAAAAATGTTATCTCCGTTTTTAAATTTCTCCCCGGTCTTATCCTCCTTTATCTTTGAAACCTTTTCCGTCCCCATAGTTCTCAGATATCTTCACTCATTCAAGACTCTTGAGCATTCGCTGCCACATGGCCAGCAATTTAGCTTCAGAGATCCCAGGCTCTGAAATCCTCTGCTCAGAACTTTGTGTTTCTTCCAGCTTGTTTTGCCCGTTAAGATGAGTCTTCAAACCTACCTCTGTGACCAAACACCTGACCTAAAGGTCAAGATTTATGGGTCACAAACGTAGAGGATCTGATCTTTATTGAGTGTCTGGAAGGGTTAAATAACATTCGCCTAATTCTAAATTTCTGTATCGACTTACTAAATTAGTTTATAATGCTCCGGTGATACCCTTGGAGATATATTTATATATCACCTTTAATTACATAAGTAATACAAACAGAAAATACCGGACTAAATAAGTCAGACAGCATCTGTAAAGATGGGGGTTTTTTTGCGGCTGGGATTAAATGATCCAGAACAACATAAATATTTGATTTGTCACTTTGAAATTGAACTAATTCAAATATATGGTATTTTGCACGTTATGTTGCTGGATGAGCAATGGCATTCAAACATATTCTTGATGCCCTCAGCTGAATTTAAGGCACTCTTTGAAACATGCACATTGTATGACGAAAACAATCTTAGAAAGTATTTAAATGGAAAGAAAACAAAAATTCTTAATGGTTTCCAGCGAAAGATTTACAGCAACGCCATTTTTCAGCCGTACTAACAGTTTTGAACTAGTCTTGCCCTCGTCTTCATGTCGCACCGCCTTTTTTCTTTGCCATTTGATAGACTGAGGCATGTCCGCCGGCTCGCTGTTCTCTATGTTGGAGTGGTTCTGTTTCTCCTCCCTCTTCGCGTATTCCCGCCCACTCTGGAGTTCAGACATCTCTACTAGCAGCAGTTTTCAAATGTTTCATACGAGTGCTTTAAACTGAAGTTAACTTTTGATTCAAGAGAAAAAAAGGTTCAAAAGGAACGAAGTAAAAACCAAAGCTGTGTTTTTTTTTATATTGTGTGATTCTGCAGTTCTCCATGCCGTGGCTATGGTGAAGTGGCTGTGAGGGTGTTAAAGCACGGCTCTTGTGGCGGTACCGAGTATCCGTGAGGTGTCTGTCTTGGCGCTCCTCTTTTACCCAGGGACATTGGTTTGGGCTCCATCATGGCGGGGTGCTGTCTATCCGAGGAGGATAAAGAGTCTCAGCGGATTAATGCCGAAATTGAGAGGCAACTGAGGAGGGACAAGAGAGACGCTCGAAGGGAACTCAAACTGCTGCTGCTGGGTGAGTAACAAAGTATTCTCAGCTACATGGGGAGAGCTCCTGATTAGTTAGTTTCCATTGTATCTGAATGGGTTAAACTCAACTCAGGAAAACTATCATTTGTCACTTTATGTACCTGAAAGCGAGATCTGTTGAGGTAGATTAATACTTCATTCTAGTGTCATAAGTTGTTTGTAAGTCTCATTTCTTGGTCAATGTTATTAACCTTCCGGTGCGTCGGCATGTCAGTAGTTTCCAACATATTTTTATGCAGGCCTGAATCCCTTTTGTATTTTCATTTTCTCCCTCCTCCCAATTTAGCTTAAAAGTTATCATAAATGTCTCGAGTTTAATGATGCAGGTTACTTTAAAGGCAGGTGGTGGTCGTTCCTACAGAGTGGTTTATTAGGCGCCGTGCGGGGTTGAACTTTGTTAAAGTTGGCGGCCTGTTGTCGGCTCCTGTAACTTGATCCTCAGGTGGAAGTAAAATGAGCGAGAAGGTAAATGGACTGGTTAAACTTGTATCGGAAGTCTGTTATTTTAAAAGTCCTGAGTCTCGGTGAAGTCACTATTACTTAATCTAAACTGGTGACCATTAGCAACGTTTTTTCATTTGGGGGGGGTGGTCCTTGAAATTATTTTAGACTAACTGGTGAAATCATTTTTTGCTCTCAACTCTGGACGGGTTAATGAGAATGGAGCTTGAATGGGCTACACTTTGAATAGATTTCTAACTTTAGGTTTCTTCCCTACTTTGTTTAACTGCATCGCAATACCGTCAATCTATCACATGGGTCTCTTTAATCTTTATTGACTCCACAGCTTCACTAACTAGACGAGCAAGCTGGGTGTGGCGATTATGCTTCGGGTCATAATGGTTTCCTTGATTTTCGTTATCTAACTTCTAAAATTACTTTCGTTTTTCGTTATAGTCTATTAAGTTAGTTTTGTTCTCTCTGGAGGTTTTGTTATCCTTTCGATTGTAATTTGCTGTTTTGTCCTATTACACGCCCCCTTTGTGAGTAGTTTAGCTAAATGGCACCTGTAAATTAAGTCTTTTAAATTATCTTTGAGAATTGAATATTTGTTTTTGATCTTTTGACAGAGCAGCACTGGCAAATGTGCTCAAATTTCTAGTAGTTTTGCCTTGTTGAATTACACATTTCTTTTGGCAAGGAGTTTTTTTTCTGCTGTCCCGATTATGTAGCTGAGATTTGATTTTCGCATTTTGATCAGAATTTTAAAAATCCTGAAAGGGATTACATAACATCAGAAGCTCTCCTGGTAGGTCAACTGTTTAAATTAGTCAGTTCATGAACTAAATCAGTTAGCAGGATTCTAATTCAAGCTTTGTATTCAGTTGGCTAATCTCAAAATGTGTGATGGGATGCTCTTGGTTGGGGATAAAGTTTTTAGATTTCCAGAATTTTAAAATGTAATCCCTCAAACATTGCTTGTCAGCATTAAAAACAGCTGCTTGTCAACATTCCAAAAAGATGGGAAAACAGTGATGTTGAAAGTAAGGTGCCCAAAGGTGAGGGTAGTTGTAGGTGTGAAGTCATGTGGTGAGAAGTTTGGATTATGTTCGCCACTTGGAGACACTGGTTAAGGAGGGGACAATCAATCATTTTTGAAGATATAGGAACAGCAGTACACCCTATGGCCCATCAAGTCTACTACATAATTAAATAAAATGATTACTTTTCAGCCTCCACTTTTCTTTCCATGTTGCATACGTCTTGATTTATTGAGACACCAAAAATCTGTCTTTCATCTTCCTGGAAAAGCTATAATTTAATTATTTGTATGTGCACAGGATTGGTCTCCATTTCAATGCCTCTGTGATGGAGGTGCAGAGAGAGCGGGAAATTAAGGTGCCCAGGCAGTTGTGTTCAACTTGCACTTGAGTAATTCGGTCATGTGGTTTGGAAGATGGTGACAGAAAATCATATTTTCGTTTAATGTATTTGGCTAGCTTGGAAGTTCTTTTGGCTAAGTGCAGCAAAAATCATATTGTGATCAATCCAAGTATGCAGGAGAAATTTTCACTCACTTTGTAAGACTGGGAAGTATGTAAAATACACATTTGCTGTCTGTTTTCATTATTTTCCAAATTTTCCAACTACTGGATTTGAATTATATCAAAAGTAAATTTTCTTTGTCCTCAAGTTGAAGAAAGCAAAAAAGATTCTCACCAAACGCAAAGAGTGCGTGCATGCAATGAACTGCCAGAGGAAGTGGTTAAGGCTGGTACAATGGCAACATTTAAAAGGCACATGGACAGGTGTATGAATAGGAAAGATTTAGATGGATATGTCCAAATGCTGGCAAATGGGACTGGATTTATTTAGGATATCTGGTCGACATGGATGCGTTGAACTGAAGGGTCTGTTTCCATGCTGTATACCTCTATGACTCTGACTGTAAGCTACTACGTTCATTTGCTTACATTCACTTTTTTAATCATCAGCCTGTAAACAGAGCATCTGGGTAGCTTAGTGACTTTATCCAGTGTGCAGCAGAGCCATAAATCTGTGAAGTTGAATGAGTATTTGACAGAACTGAGTGAAAAATACAGGAAATTAATTTTGATGGTTAGCACTTTGGGTGTGAAATAACATTTTAGTCTTGGGTAGTAAATGCCAAAAGCAGCATGCTGGAGAAATGCTGCTGACTCACTTTGTGTGGTTTCAATAGTTAGGATCAGTAGCAGAAATAATGTATGCTACTTGTTGCTGTTGACATTAGTGAAAAATATTTACATTTCTTGAACTATAGTTACATTGAGCGATCTGGTTTCTTGTTAATTGATATGGGTGTTATGCAACCCTAACAATAAGTAATTTCTTGAATGATTTTCTACTTTTAATACAATTTGTAAGGTAATTAATGTGCAATCTCTTATCATTTATATTTTAATTTCTGAAAAGAACTGTAGTACACTACTGTTTTGTTTATATTGGTTTTACTTGCATAAAAATATCTTGCGTAATACACATGGTTTTAAAATTATATGTAAGAAGACGTGAAGAATGAGGATCAATTAAAAACAGAGCGTTGTTATTAACTGGTGAGCATGGATCTGTTTGGGTTCAAATGATACTCAGTGGTCTGTTTTGATTTTTTATGTTGAAACTTTACACTTATGTAGCATCTTCAACATTACATCCCAGGGTGCATTTCATTCTGTTTAATATATGGCACTTGAATATTTTACATTTGAACATTAATGGTTCCTGAATAAAATGTCCAGGACTTGCTGCATTTGGGCATAGACTGCTTCAGTATCTGCGCAGTTGTGAATAGTGTTGAAATTGTACAGTGTCAGGCATCCCCCATTTTTAGTCTGACGATGGAAGGTCATTGAAGCAGCAGCTGCAGATGGCTGAGATGCTACCACGAGATATTCCTGCAGCCATGCCTTTTTTAAATTCATTCATGGGATTCGTGAGCATCGCTGGCTGTCCAGCGATGCCCATGACTCCCAGTTGCTCTTGGGAAGATAGTGAACTGCCTCCTTAAACTGCTGCAGTCCACATGCTGTACATTGACCCCATAATCCTATTCGGGAGGAAATTCAAGGATTTTGACACCATGACAGTGAAGGAATGGCAATATGTTTCCAAATCAGAATGGTGAGTATGTTGGAAGGGTACGTGCAGGTGAAAACAATCCCACATATCTGCTGCCTTTGACCTTCAATGTCGAAGTGTTTGTGGGTTTGGAAGATCCTGTGGCTGACAATGATTTACCTTCAAACAGCTCAATGATTTTCCTTTATGTTAGGAATTGCTCAAGCCAGCAATACGTTTTCTCATTTCACACTAATTTTGTTAGTGCACCTTGACACCATACTTAGTCAAATGCTGACTTGATGTCACGTAGTTGCTTTCATTTTTCATTGAGTTCAGCTCTGCAAACTTGATCCAAACGTGGTTAAAAATGAGGTCAGGACCTGGTAGAACGTAAACAGCATCAATAAACAAATTAAGTATGTACTTAAGTAAGGAATTCCTGATGGATGCAAAACAACAAGGCTGAGGCAATTCGAAGCATCTTCAGCCAGAACTGCTGTATGTACAATCCAATTGGACCTCCTTCTGAGGTCCCCAGCATCACAGATACCAATCTTCGACAGCTCAGTTCCCTCCCTGTCAGATGCGAAGAATCCTGCAGGGAGTAATTGTCCTCCTAATTCCCTTAGCCAGTTCATTACCTACAATGCACAAGTCAGGACTTCGATGGAATGCACTCCTTTTAACTGGTTGTAGATCCAAAAACATTCCACTCATTGACATATGGAACAAAGAAGCTCACTTGATTGCTGCTCAGCTACCACTGTGAGCTCCATCACTGACATTCACTGATGCAGTGCAGAAATATATGGGCAGCCTCGATTATCCGAACGAGATGGGTGGGCACTATTTCATTCAGAAAATTGATTATTCAGTTAATCAATTAAATATTGTTCCTCTGGGGCTCGGTTTAAAGTCTGCTCCCTGTTCAGGAAACTAGCAGCAGCAGCACCACACCACGCACGAGAAGCGGCCCCCCCTGCCCCCACAACCCCGTCCGACACCGCACCCCTGCCTGCCCCCACAACCCCGTTCAATACCGCTGCCCCCACAACCCCGTCCGACACCGTCCCCCCGCCTGCCCCCACAACCCCGTCTGACACCGCCCCCCCCCGCCTGCCCCCACAACTTCGTCTGACACCGCCCCCCCGCCTGACCCCACAACCCCGTTCGACACCGCCCTGTCCCCACAACCCCGCCCGACGCCCGTCCCCACAACCCCGCCCCCTCTCCGGGCAGCCAGACTGGAGACCATCAATAAGACTGCTGCTGCAGTTGCCTTTGTGGGGTAAGTCTCCAAATAGCACACGCACACACCACCACGCACATGCGCACAAGTTTTCACTGCAACTTTTTGATAGGTTCCACCTTTGTCCTTTACAGGACAATATTAGTCAGATTATCTGGGGAAGGGGGATTTAAGATACACCCCTCTATAGAACTCCAGGGAAAGCGTGTGGGGAGAGAGAGAGGACGGGAGGTCAGTCATTTGGAGACGGTGCCTGTTTAATCACTGTAATCAAAAGACGCGATCAGTGTTGGAAACAAGTCTTTGTAATGTTTGTATTGGGACCTCAAGATCTCCTTTGGATAATCCGATTTTCGGATAATTAGTATTCAGATAGTCGAGGTTCCTCTGTACCTAGGTTCCTTAGAACAGTGCCTTCCAAATGCCTGAACACTTCCATCTGGAGGAGAAGTAAGGGTACAGGAGTTAACATTGTGATATGTTGATAAGCTGAGATGCTTTGAGAAGATGCTTGTTAAACATAAACGCCCCGACCCAGTTGGGCTAAATGGTTGGGCCGTCTACTGATTGTACTAGGTAATAATAACTATTCATCTTCCCATCAACACCTATACTCTAGAGAATGAATACAATAAGTTCTGATACAGATTGAAAGCCTAATTAGTGAGGGGTAGTTTTCAAAAATGCAAATAGGTTAAAATAAGGTACTACAGGTGCTAGAAATCTGAAATAAAGTGTTGAAGTAACTCAGCTGATCTGACAGCATATGTTGAGAGAGAAACACAGTTAATGCTTAAATCCAAGAGCTTTCATTGCAAAGACAAGTCCTATTGAAATCAAATGTTCACTTTTTTTCTCTCCATGACTAAGCTCAGTCTAAAATGTTCCAAAGGAAAGAAGTTACTGATTTGCTATGCTCTGAATATTTTCCAGTGTGAAATGAGACTGTTTTTGCAGTTTTTTTACTCTCTTTGATCTTATTGCAGATGAGCATATTTAAATATAATTATTAACATTCCAAACCAACGACTAAATAGAGATCTTAAGTTTTTTTCATTTTAAAAAAGGATTCTGGGTAATCCAAGATGGAGGACGTGAAAAATTTCTGGCTATTGCAGCTGCTCCTTTTTTTTTTAGGTATTTTAGGTGCTGGAGGTGGTTTCCTTGAATTCCAGGAGCAGCAGTTAATGTTTCATATGCTGTTGCATTGTTTTGAAACTTTTGGGGAAAAAAAAGTCAAAACAATAGCAGTTTTAAAAGGGAGAAGAACAGACAAAGGAAGCACATGGTGAGGTCAGTTCAGGAGAGAGAGAGAGAAAGAAACTGACACTGCCTTTGCTGTTTGAATTCATGTATCGCTGGACATTAGAGTGCATCTGGGAAAATTAACAAACAGCGAAATTTACAACTGATCTTGGAGGAACCGTTAGGTGAAGTTCACAGCACAGAAGCAGATAAATGTGTTGTTTTAAGTGTGACCTACAGAAAGTCTGCAGTGCTGAGTAGTGTGGGTTCTTTCTTGATTATGTTTTTGGAGATACATCTCTTGATTAAACTTAAAATATAAGTCATAACTATTAATTTAACCTGGGGCAGTGTTTGTAGAGGAATAAGACTGTTATTTTCTGGGTCTGTAAATTGTAAAGAAGCAAACATGGCCTTTAGTAGTGTGATATGCACTTCTTGTCAGATGTGGGAGGTTAAAGAGAATTTGCCATAAATGCTGTTGGTTGAGAATCTTATCAGATCGAAATGATCAGTTGGAGAGACAGTTAGTAACAATGAGGAATTTGCAACAACAACAGTATGTGATATTATGGATGGCAGTTATAGGTAGGGGGAAAGACTCAGATACAGTCACATAGATGGGTTAACTCCAGGAAAGGTAAGAGAGGTAGGCAGCTAGTGCAGGAGGCCTTTGTGGATATACCCATTTCAAACAATATGCAGTTTTCAAAAATGTAGGGGTAATGGATTCTCAGGGGAACGTAGCACGAACAGCCAAGTTTCTAGTACTGAGACTGGCTCTAATGCAATGAGGGGTATGTCGGGTTGCAAGAATTCAATTGTGTTAGGGGATTCTCTAGTCCGAGGTACAGACAGACGTTTCTGTGGCCAGCAGCGAAAAAGCAGAATGATGTGTTGCTTCTCTGGTGCCAGGATTAAGGATGTCTCAGAGAGGATGCAGAATCTTCTCACTGGGAAGAGGGGCCGGCAAGAGGCCATTGTCCACATTGGAACCAACGACAGATGAAGGGAAAAGGTTGAGAATCTGAAAGGAGATTACAGAGAGTTAGGCAGGAATTTAAAAAGGAGGTCCTCGAGAGTAGTAATATCTGGATTACTCCCGGTGCTACGAGCTAGTGAGGGCAGGAATAGGAGGATAGAGCAGATGAATGCATGGCTGAGAGCTGGTGTACGGGAGAAGGATTCACATTTTTGGATCATTGGAATCTCTTTTGGGGTAGAAGTGACCTGTACAAGAAGGACGGATTGGAAGAGGTCTAATATACTGGCAGAGAAATTTGCGAGAGCTGCTCAGGAGGATTTAAACTAGTAAGGTGTGGGGGTGGGACCCAGGGAGATAGTGAAGGAGGAGATCAATCTGAGGCTGATACAGTTGAGAACAGAAGTGAGTCAAACAGGGCAGGCAGAGACAAGGTAGGACTAATAAATTAAACTGCATTTATTTCAGTGCCGAACAGAGAAGGCAGATGAACTCCGGGCATGGTTAGGAACATGGGACTGGGATATCATAGCAATTACAGAACATGGCTCAGGGATGGGCAGGACTGGCAGCTTAATGTTCCAGGATACAACTGCTACAGGAAGGATAGATCGAGTGAATCCTTAGAGTATAAAGGCAGTAGGAGTATACTTAAGAGGGAAATTAGGAGGGCAAAAAGGGGACATGAGATAGCGTTGGCAAATAGAATTAAGGAGAATCCAGAGGTCTTTTACTAATACATTAATGACTAAAGGGTAACTAGGAGAGAATAGGGCCCCTCAAAGATCAGCAAGGTGGCCCTTGTGTGGAGCTGCAGAAAATGGGGGATATACTAAATGAATATTTTGCATCAGTGTTTACTGTGGAAAAGGACATGGAAGATATAGACTGTAGGGAAATAGATGGCGACACCTTGCAAAATGTCCAGATTACAGAGGAGGAAGTGCTGGATGTCTTGAAACGGTTAAAGGTGGATAAATCCCCAGGACCGGATCTGGTGTACCCTAGAACTCTGTGGGAAGCTAGAGAAGTGATTGCTGGGCCTTTTGCTGAGATATTTGTATCATCGATAGTCACAGGTGAGGTGCTGGAAGACTGGAGGTTGGCTAACGTGCCACTGTTTAAGAAGGGTGGGTAAGGACAAGCCAGGCAACTATAGACTAGTGAGCCTCTTGTTGGTGGTGGGCAAGTTGTTGGAGGGAATCCTGAGGGACAGGATGTACATGTATTTGGAAAGCTAAGGACTGATTAGGGATAGTCAACATGGCTTTGTGCATGGGAAATCATGTCTCCCAAACTTGATTGAAATTTTTGAGGAAGTAACAAAGAGGATTGATGAGGGCAGAGCAGTAGATGTGATCTATATGGACTTCACTAAGGTGTTTGACAAGGTTCCCCATGGGAGACTGATTAGCAAGGTTACATCTCTCGGAATATCGGGAGAACTAGCCATTTGGACACAGAACTGGCTCAACGGTAGAAGACAGAGGGTAGTGGTGGAGGGTTGTTTTTCAGATTGGAGGCCTGTGACCAGTGGAGTGCCACAAGGATCAGTGCTGGGTCCTCTACTTTTTGTCATTTACATAAATGATTTGGATGTGAGCATAAGAGGTACAGTTAGTAAGTTTGCAAATGACACCAAAATTGGAGGTGTAGTGGACAGTGAAGAGGGTTACCTCAGTTTCCAACAGGATCTTGACCAGATGGTCCAATGGGTAGAGAAGTGACGGATGGAGTTTAATTCAGATAAATGTGAGGTGCTGCATTTTGGGAAATAAAATCTTAGCAGGACTTATACACTTAATGGTAAGGTCCTAGGGAGTGTGGCTGAACAAAGAGACCTTGGAGTACAGGTTCATAGCTCCTTGAAAGTGGAGTCACAGGTAGATAGGATAGTGAAGGCGGCATTTGGTATGCTTTCATTTATTGGTCACTGTATTGAGTACAGGAGTTGGGAGATCATGTTGCGGCTGTACAGGACATTGGTTAGGCCACTGTTGAAATATTGCGTGCAATTCTGGTCTCCTTCCTATTGGAAAGATGTTGTGAAACATGAAAGGGTTCCTAAAAGATTTACAAGGATGTTGCCAGGGTTGGAGGATTTGAGCTATAGGGAGAGGCTGAACAGGCTGGGGCTATTATCCCTGGAGCGTCGGAGGCTGAGGGTGACCTTATAGAAGTTTACAAAATTGAGTAGCATGGATAGCGTAAATAGACAAAGTCTTTTCCTTGGGGTGGCGGAGGGGGGGGGGTCCAGAACTAGAGGGCATAGGTTTAGGGTGAGGGGAAAGATATAAAAGAGACCTAAGGGGCAACATTTTCACACACAGGCTGGTACAATTCCAACATTGAAGAGGCATTTGGATGGGTATATGAATAGGAAGGATTTGGAGGGATATGGGCCGGATGCTGGCAGGTGGGACTAGATTGGATTGAGATATCTGGTTGGACAGGTTGGTCTGAAGTGTCTGTTTCCATGCTGTACATTTCTATGACTCTGATTCTAAGTCATTGGTACATTATTGTACACAGGAGCAAAGGTAATACACTTAAAATGTTCTACACTGTAGCATGTATTTATAGTATAGATAATCTTTTGGATTTCACAAAGCAAGAGCAAAATTTGAATATTATTTTACTATGCTCCAGGTGCAGTTTGCAGCACGCTATGTTTAATTAGCTTAATATTTGTTTTGACATCATGGTAACTTCAGATCATGGTATCTCAAAATAATGATGGGTGAAGATGACCATTTGATTTAATATTTTCAGAGAAGCAAATCTACTATATTTACTGGTCTCACATTTTGTTGTGGACTCTTATCTGTGATGCTGGGGACCTCAGGAGGAGGCAGAGATGGATCGTCCATTTGACATGGGGCTTAAGCTGGATGCAAAGGTTGCAACCATGTTTATTGCACAGACCCACTGGGCTCCGCTGTCGTTGAAGGATGAGAGTATTTGTGGAGCCCCCTTGTCCTTCATGTTTCACAACATCTTTCCGATAGGAAGGAGACCAGAATTGCACGCAATATTTCAACAGTGGCCTTAGTTGTCTACCACCATTCATGTCCAGTTTTTATTAGCTTGGTCTGTTTGAAATCTATCCCATTTAGTGTGGTAATGCTACACCACATTTATTGAGACTATCTCAGTCTAAAATCGGGGCTTCATCTTCACGAGGACTGTGTGGTGGTCACTGTTGGTACCATGTCAAGATAGGTGTAGAATTGTAAAATCCCGTTAGTGTGGAAGCAGACCATTCAACCCATGAAGTTCACACCAACCCTCCAAAGAGAGAGAGAGACACAGACACACACACACCCCTCACTCAATATCCCTGTAACCCAGCATTTCCAATGGCTAATGCACCTAGATTACGCATCCCTGGACACTATGGGAGATTTAGCATGGCCAATCCACCTAACATGATCTTTGGATTGTGGGAAGAAATTGAAAAACCTGGAGGAAAGCCACGCAGACAGATTTTGCACAAGCTCCACAGAGACAGTCACCCAACGCTGGAATTGAGCCTGGTCTCTGCCACTGAGGTAGCAGTGTAAACCACTATGCTGCCCCATGTTATTTTAAGTAGTTTGGTGGGGGAAACAAAATGGTACAAATTTATTTACTTCATCCTCACCAATCTAGTATCCTTCAGGGTTTTGTCAACTTGGTCAGAAATTATGCTAATGAGCTGCTGCTGGTGATGGAGTTGGAGTTTCCCACCCAGATTCCAGCTGTACCCTTGCCATCTTTTGGTGCTTTCTAAAATTGGTGTTCAGTAAAAAGGAGTATTTATTGTCAAAGGTGGTCTTGCCCATCTTTGACTTAATGTCATGAGACTTCATGAAGTCTGAAATCACTGAGGACTCTGGGCAACGTCTGATTGCATACCACTGTGGCACCGCCTCTGGTGAGTTTCACTCGGCCATGGGATGGTACGAACCTAAGATAATCATCGTGGTGTTTATGTCATTGTCTGTTTGGTATGATTTGCTGAGCATGACTGTCAGGTTGTTGCTTAACAGGTGACAGCTCTCCCAGTATTGGTACAAACCATAGATGTTTGAAAGGAGCAGCTTTGCTGGGTTGATGCTATTGGGTATGGTCAATGCCAGATTGACCCTGTGTTTTAATTCCCTTTCACTTTGTAATTGTTTTGATATGTTTAGGGTATATCAGGTAAAGATGGCACATTTTCCTCCTGAAAGACAATAGTGTGCCAAATGAGGAAACTGACCATGGTTTTGTAGTCATTGGCTTTTACTTGAAGATTTATTCATCAGAATAAAATTGCATCAGTTGACACAGCTGTTTTTGAATCTATGTTCCAATAACATTACTAGACCCACAATTTTCACCAGCTCCTCTTAAATGCACTTCGTAAGCAATCTGAATGTCTGTTGGTATGAGCTCAGCATGATTTCTGGGGGCTTAAATGCGAACTGTTTGGTAATATACCTCAATTTTGAAAATTCTTGATTGTAAATAACGCTCTGGATGTAATTGAACCCAACAATACCTCTAGTCTTTTTTTCTCCTTTACCAAGTTTTGCTTCACCCATAGGACTTTATAAAAATTGACTTGTACATTGCTTTACATTGTTGAAATTAAAACTTATTTGATACTGGCTGAGGTATGAATGCTGTTTAGTCATCCCCTCGGTGCATTATTCTCATTTGTAGTCATCTACCTCCACTGTGCAACGTTAGTGTAGGATGGAGCCCTGTGGCACCAACATTAGTAACATCCAATGTCCACTGCTACCATATCATTATCACTTGTGTCAACATCCTATTCTTCGGCAGTGTCTCATTCTCATAATTGTTTTCCATGTAATGCCTTAGGAAAAGATTCTAAGAAATCTTTTAAATGTGATCATTTTCTCCTGTCAATTTAGATCATGCTTGATCTAACAATTGTGTTTTGACGACTGTGACTGTTTTCCTCCATTTTAATTTCTTCAAGTCCATATCACTGTAACTATTAACATTTCTAAATGGAATAAGTAATTCTTATTCATGACAAGTATGTATTTTGGTGCACACTTCACATTGTTATTTTATTTAATAAGTTATAATTTTTTTTTACATCTTTTTCAACCATTAGCTCTATTCAAGATGTTAGCTGATAGGCGTATACAAGTGACCTTTCAATTCTATTCACCTTTCATTGGAAATGATAAATAACTTCATTATTATTCATTTAATTTGTCAGTGCCCTTTGACTCCATTCCCTCCTTTCTCCCCCAGTCATCCTGCCCTCAAGTTATTGGTGAAGCAGTCAGGCACCTATATCCGAGATTCCTGCTATTGTTTAATTGATGATGTAACAATGGGCCACCTTCTGCTTGCTACCTCGGGATAGTGCACTAGTGCATTTGTTAATTGTACATCTGCCATCAGATATATTTAGTTGCTGCCAAGAGATTTTACATTGGATTAAATCTACTTGGAGTAAACGTTATTTCCATTGTGGAATCAATATTCAATACTGAGCACATTTAAAGATAGATTATTCAACATTTAAATTCTGTTTTGCACACTAATTTTAACTGCACCTTGTTGAGATGAGGGATTTTCTTCCTTGGCAATCATAGAATCCCTACAGTGTGGAAAGAGGCCACTTGGCCCATGGAGTTTACACCAACCCTGTGAAGACCATCCCACCCAGACAAAGCCCTCTACTCTACTCTATCCCCATAGCCCCACATTTACCATAGCTAATTCACCTAGCCTGCACATCCTTGGATACTATAGACAATTTAGCATGGTCAAGCCACCCAACCTGCATATCTTTGCACTGTAGGTTAGAAACTGCAACACCTGGTAGGACCCACACAAAGACTAGGCGAACGTGCAAGCTCCACAGTGAGTTAACCAAAGGTGGAATCAAGCCCGGGTCCCTGGCACTGTGCTGATCACTGATCACTGTGCTACACTGGAGTTTTTGTAAAGCAGAATATTGCCCAAGTGGTCAAATTTTAAATAGTACCACTGGGAGTACATTTGACTCTTTGTGTGAGTTTTGAAAATTTTCAGGCATGTTCCTTTAGACTTCAAGAACTTTTATGAAGGGCTCAAGTGTAAAAACACAATCTTGGAAGCTGTGGAAAAAAATCTCATGGTTATATTTTTGCTGATACCAGTTGCCAGCTTTATTTTCACATGTTATCATCCAGAGATAGTTTCTGGTCTTTGAAAACTCAATTTTAAAATAGTCAGCCTTGTTTTTTCTATCCCTATTTTGTCATATCTTAGCTCCCTGAAAATGCAATATTTTTCCAACTCGTGCATTCCCTACTTTGCTCTGCTTTTGGACTTAACTGGCAAGATCCAAACCCCTCGAATTTTTCCTTGGGCCATTGCCTCACCACCTCTATTCACCTTATTTTAATATGCAAACTAACATTGGCTCAAAATCTTGAATTATCTTCCTTAGACCACTGTGGCCTAAGCCAAAAGGATGTGCAATTCATGAAGGCAGCACATCACCACCACTTTCTCCAGGACAATTTGAGATGAGCAATAAATGTTGACATAGCAAGAGGTATCCACAATCTATGATTTTAAAAAGAAATCTTTTTGATCTGCAGATTACATTTCCAAAACATTCGCGAACCAGTTGGGTTTGTATGATGAATAAAAATGTTTTCACAGTCATTGCCAGAGTTCTAATTCCAGATTTTATGGGATTCAAATCCATATCCCCAGAACATTACCTGTGTCTTTGGATCGTTAGTCTGAAAATACCACTATGGCATTGCCTCCCTCTTTTACGGAGTGTGGCTGCAAGGAACAGAGGGCCAGAAAAGAAATATTACACAAGGGGTGCAGAACCAGGGAGACATCAGAACATAACTTTTTGATCTGAAATCAAGCAGAAGAAATAATTTCTGGCCATTTTAAAGATTTAAAAGGATTTGTATTTGTATTACTATTTGTATTTAAGCTCTGTTTTCAGTAGGAGTATTTGTAACCATGATCCATTTGCACACATGCAGTTGTACCAGTGGCATCATGCCATTCATGAAATGCAGACTGGTGAAGACTTGATGTACTTTCTGAAAACATTTTTAAACAGTTTCAAACTGGTTGGCTTTGTCTATCTTAAGGTAATTATCTCTGTAAAACTGATGGACTTTAATCTCGATTTGTTAATCTAATGATGACAGCGATGTTAATTGGGTCTATTAAAACACAGAATACAAAGTTCCAAACACAGGCTACTTTCAAGCATCCTCCCAAATGTACTTTTGTTTGCTGTGGTGACTTTAATTTTACTTCTAATCATATTGCTTAACTTTAAACATGACATCTCATTTTTCACATGCACAACATTTCACCTAATGGTGGTTTTGGCTAAAAGCACAACCATCAATTAGTGTCGCAATTGATTGTCTCTTTAGCTTAGTGTTTTAGACAGTAAAAGTCAGGAAGTTGTTCTCTTTACTCAGGAATAAGTCAACAAACTCCGTCTGAAATGCATCAACAACCTAGAAGAGAAAACCCAGTAACAATAGACGTAATTACAGAAATATAAGGAAGATACGATTCTTTCTAACAGATTCAATTTGAAGCAGGACCATACTGAGTGTAAGGTTAAGTTTCATGGAGACAACATTGCTTCAAAATTGAGCATAAAGTGCAGGCATGCAACATAATTACAAAGTGGCAGAAAAGGAGGAGGTCATGCATTCAAAAGAACTCCATATAGTACAGCAGTCTCTTTTAGAAAAGATAACCAAAAGAGAGAAAATAGGGGATATTGGTGAACCAAATGATCTGGGATTCGTGGAATTGGTTCCACCTGTGCAACCTGTTCAATTTAAGTTTGATAAAGACCAGTTACTGTTGCTGAAGAAGATGTAACCTGAGCCTACGTGACATAGGTGGCATAGCTGTCAGAAGTATAGGACTATGACAAAAGCCTGGTGAGTTGATTGAGAACAAGTATTTTGAGTACAAGCAATACTTTGGAAAAAATGGGCAACCTACCAGAATATGACCAGGAAGTAGTTATTTTGGCTTCCCTTTGTGGAGTTGTTGCAAAGGATGAACCAGTGACACTTGGGCATTGCCACATGTACAGCCAGGGATCAGTCAGTGGTGTGCGAGCCACAAATTTTAAAAGGTTGAAGATCTCATATCTCATTTTGTATCGTGCAGTTACTTAGGATTGTCAAGTCTGGAGATTGCTCCTGTCATCATTGAAGAGTGATCATAAGTTGAAACTGAACAAAACGTGAGAAGGTGCAGATACTGAGTTCAAGAATTAACAAAACCCACTTTGAGCTTATCCATTGATTAACATCAAGACACTTTGATGCTCGTAATTCAAGTAGTGCTGAGTGAGCAGGATTTTTTTAGTAAGATGACAGAGTGTGAAAATCCACTTGAGTTATCTTTCTTGTATTTGGTGATGGCATAGACTGATCATCAAATGAGCTGCATACAACTGTATTGGAGTCGGACCAATGTCCACAGATCTCGGAAGTTGTGAAGAAGAAATTACCATGTTTGAGCATTCAGGATAATGCAAAAAGAGATCTCTTAGAGTTAGAAAGTAATTGCTTAATCCAAAAATCGAGGGTACTATCAAGAAGAAATTACTTGTTTCAACAGAAGAGTTATTTTCCATTGTGGACATTCATGAGGTTAAAGATTCCTCACATGGTGATATGGATTAACTACCCAAATTATAGGAAGTGTTCCCTGCAAAGGAACCTCCGAGATTAAGAATTCTCTACATAAGGTTATAACCAACAATGTCCTTCACCACATCAGAATCAGAGTGAACAACCCCCAAAGAAGAGACCTGTTATTCTTTCAAGTCCAAAGAGGATGCATTCTGAGAAAAGTGTGAAATATCCAGATCACCTTCAATTGTGCAGTCAGTGACTAAGGATGCGATGGTGTTGTGATAAAAGTAACATAATTAACCCATTATATATTTGTGGGAGGGGGGAGAAAGTTTGGTGGCACGGAAAAGAGTTAATGTTCATGTTACATTGGCTCCACCTATTAAGCTAATGCAGCACAATCTTTGGGCAGAGAAGAAATTCTACTGAAGCTTTTGAAGGGGACAGATGTATCTATACCATCTCCCTGAGGTCCTAGTCATTATAACTGATCAAATATAATTGTACTTATTGCATCATGCAATGAAGCTTGTTATTTAAGAGCATTCATTCCCCTTATATCAGCACTGTATAGTGGTATATCCTATATCATGAATCACTGCTTTTGTTGAAAACATAAAAGGATTGGTGGGAGTGAACCACTTGAAACAAACCTTTTCCAAGAAATGCATACTGGTTGAGGTGACAAATACAGGTTCTGGCAGTGGGTCATCTGGAGAAACCCTACAGTGTTCATAAGCACTACCATAAATTGTATTAAGAGGAGCATAGGCAATATAGAGAATTGGCCATAGCATTAACGTTTGTAGGAAGATGATTCGTTAAACATGTGACTTGGCTATGACCTTATGAACCTGTGATATTCCAATGAAATAATTGACTTTTTCTGATAATGTTGGAAACCTCAAAATTGGAAATGTTGAGTTTTTGATACTTGGACTCTTTTGGATTGTATTTAGTGAAGCTAGACTTGAATAGAAAACATTTTTAATTTAAAATATTTTGATTGGCAAGAAAAAATGTGGTGTTATAATGTTTAATATTTAGAATGATTTGTGCTTTAAAATGATTATCGTTAAATAAAAACTCTTGTTATAACAAGTCTGAGTTCCTTCCTCTCTCTCTGGCGACAGAATCTATGATTTGGAGGAGCAGCTAGGGCAGTCGTGAGAGAACCTGTCATTGAAGCTAGAAGGAGGATCATCCTGGCTGATGTCTCTGCTGCCATGCAGCGCATAATTTGGCAGTGCTGATGGCAATTGGTTTAACCAGTTGCTTAATCATTAGAAAGAGGATGCAGCAGGAAGCACAGAGAACAGGTCAAGTTATGTTTTGATTACAAACCTCTTTCATCAAAATTCCCTCAATCTTTCTCTGTGAATGTTATTCCTCTGTCTCTGGTAAGAAACAAAAACATTTGAAAGTCATAGTTGAGCGAGTTTTGAGAAGATTTATAGCTCAGGTTGAGGTTCTGGATGTAGGTTTGCTGGCTGAGCTGGAAGATTCGTTTTCAGATGTTTCGTCACCATACGAGGTAGCATCTTCAGTGAGCCTACGAATGAAGCACTGGTGACGTAGCCCACGTTTTAAAATATGTTTGAGTTTCCTCGGGTTGGTGATGTCATTTCCTGTTCTTTTTCTCAGGGGATGGTAAATGGGATCCAAGTCAATGTGTTTGTTGATAGTACTCAGTACTTGGACCCGTTGGCATCGTGGCAGCCCACAAACCCACCAACACACTAAAATACCCTATGCAGACAACAAGCAAACTAATGTCATTTACATAATACCTTGCAAGAACTGTAACAAACAGGCAGAAACCTAGCCACAAAGCACCATGACCCACTCTCACTAGTATCCTTACTTACGGATGATGAAGGACACCACTTCGACTGGGACAACACATCCATCCTAGGGAAAGCCAAACAGAGACATGCACGAGAATTCCTAGAAGCATGGCATTCCAACTAGAACTCTATCATCAAATACATTGACTTAGATCCCATTTACCACCTCCTGAGGAAAAGAAGAGGAAATGACATCACCATAGGAAATTGTGTCACCACAGGAAATGACATCACCAACACTTGGAAACTCGAGCATATACATAGAAAGCAGGCTACACCATCAGTGCTTCATTCGGAGGCTCACTCAAGATGTTACCTAGTATGGTGACAAAGCTTCTGAAAGCAAACCTTCCAGCTTAGTGAGCAAACCTACATCCAGTCATGGTTGACTTAACAATTTTTTTATCTGAAAATTAAATTTCCTTGAGAATTTTTCCCACTTTCACTTCTGTATGTAAACAGTCTCATTTCAGGCTGGCGACAAGGTTGGGAGCAACAAACAGCTAGTGTCCATCCACCCTATCTGAAATAATCATGACTATTTAGGGGATCATTGATTTTCCATTTTTCACATTTGCCACTTATATCTTGTCAGATTGAGATTGGGAGTCTGAATCTGTACTTTTCTTGTTGAGCTTTGAGTTTAATAAGCATAACTGGTTTTAGAGTTGGCCAAATATTGTTCCTGGATGTATCCTTCGAACTAGCAAAGAGTGAGGAAATATCACATATCCAAGGGCAAGGGTTAATGTAAGTTGTGGGGTCAACCTGGCCTGCTCCCTTCTCTTCCCCATCCCATTTGATTGGAAAAGAAAACGTTCAATATGTGGGAACTTGCTGTGCAGATTGACAGACATGTTCAATAGTAACTAGAATTCAAAAACACTGAATTAAAAGTAAATTTCTTTTAGGATTTTCTATTGTTGGGTGCGTTACAGTTGATAAAACAAAGCATTGTGGATCCTGGAAATCTGAAACAAAAACAGAAATTTTTTGAGAAACGCAGGACTGTCAGCGTCTGTGGAGAGAAAGCACAGTTAATGTTTTAAATCCATAAACCCTTCGGAAAACCCTAAATAAAAATCAGCCTGTATGTAAGATAATGCCACTATACGACTGCATCACCTTTTAAAGAAAGGAGTGAGTGATAATGAAATATTGGCCCTGAAAAATAAAGTATCCCTGAGAAAAAGACCAATGTGAGCAGTTTTTCTTTGTTATAAGAACCCTCAAAGAAAATATTTTGATTTTCATGTTGGCATTATCCTTAAGGGGAGATTTTGTGGAGGCATTAAAAATTGTGAAGGGTTGTAATAAGCTAGGTATAAATGTCAGAAATGATTTTCAGTGACATAGAGTATCATGGATTTGAAGTATTATTGCAGCACAGAAGGAGACTATATTTGACCTGTCATGTTTGCAAGTGTAGTCCTTTTCAAATGATTGTCAAATTTGTGTTGAAAAAGCTGATTGTATCTTTTTCCATCACAATCCTAGGCGGTACATTTTAAATTCTAACATACTGTGTGACTAAACATTTTTTATTCCTCATTCTTTTGCCAGTTGTCTTGTACTGATGTCCTCTTGATCCTTTTGCCACCTAGATAGTTTCTTTCTAATTAGTGTTCGGGCGTCTGATTTAGAACACTTTTCTATCAAATCTCTGGATCTTCCCCAAGGAGACTAGCTATCAGCTTTACCAATTAATCTGCTTAACTAAAGCCCTCATAATCAGACCATTATCTAGTTGGACCACTGTTTTATACTGGGTCATCACAATATCCTTGCTTTTATGTCCTAGGCTGCAATTTATGAAACCCAGTATCACCAGGTTTTTTAACCACCTTTTTTAAAATTGTGCTGCCTCTTCCATTGGTTTTGTACATAACCTCCATATTTCTGTTCTTGCACCTTCTTGGAAATTGTCTCTTTTTTTAATAAAAAAGTGCATTTTTTTTGCCAACATGCTGCATTTCTCAATTTTCTGCGTTCAATTTAGTCTGATAGGGTTCTATGCATTCTGTCAGCTTAGATGTGTTCTCTGTGAGGTTTAACTTAACTTTACCCACAACTCCGTAGACTATTTCCTGCTACTTGGCCAACACCGTATCCATGATGGCAATTTAATTTTAATTTCACTTACTTGGCAAGTTAGTTGTGTGGCTATTCATCAAATGTCTTTTGGAAGTCCTATATGTACCATATCAACTATATTATCCTCATGTTAACCTTTATTATCATATCAGAAAACTCTAAGTTAGGAAAGCTGTGCTGGATTTTGTTAAACCACACTTGTTCAAGTGACTTAATTTTTAAAAAAATTACCAGCCCTAAAACCTTCTCCTCCTTCTGAGATTTAACTGATTGATTGACCTGTAGAGACTGGGCTTATCCTTGGGTTTTCTTTTTGTGAGGGGCTAACAAAACGGAGGACACCGGCTTAAGGCAATTGGCAGAGGTTACATGTGTAAAACATGTGTTTTTGAGATTTGGAGTATATTGTCTGAGAGAGCAGTGAAAATATATTCAGTAATAATTTCCTGAAGTGGATTGAGTCACTGCTTGATTTTGGAGAACTTTGAAATATGGGGGAAGACTATTGAAGATAAACTAAATAGGGCAATTATTTTAGGGTACTGTCATGATCAAATGGTCTTGTTCTATGCTGTATCGTTGTATGATTCTATGATTTTGTTTTTAAATATTGTCCTTCCAAGTTTTGTAAGTGAATACGTGAATTAACTTTGTCTGTTTGCTAACTACTTGAAAGTGGGATATAAATTTTTCAAATTTTGAAAGAAAAGATGTCGAGAATTGATCATTATCACAACAAAATTTTCGTAAAAACCACTTCTGAACCAATGCTCTTTATTTCTAATCTTACTTGGCCTTAGCCTTGTTTTGTGTTAACCGCAAATTTAAAAAAAAAACTTGGTTAGAGAGTGTGTATGCACCACATCCTTTTTTTTTTACATGTAGGTATAATCTTAATGAGCAATGTAACCTATTGTGAATTGTTTGCTTATGTATATTATAATAATACTGCACTTGAAATGGAGTAGTTAATTCATCTATTTCATAAAATCTAATACAATCTGAATATTTCTACCTTTAAAACCCAGCAATTTGTAGCTTTGCATTATTAACTAAAATTGCTGAAAATACTTGATTTGTCTCTCTTCTCAGATGCTAATGTTGTAGGATCATGACCTTTTAGCAAAGTTTAAAAAGTTTGAAATGTGTAAAGGAGGTTTTAAATTGAGACAACAGAATTATCATCAGCTGCTGTGCGGGGAAAATGGAGAACTATGTTATTGCCTGGAAGACTGCAAAGTATCCCACTGAAATGTGACATGCTGATCTTCGAAATTGTTAGTTTCATCAGAACGTTCTGGAAGACTGAGGACAGAGAGGCCAGAGTAGGAATGAATTGGAGAATTGAAAATGACAGGTGACTGGATCACTCTGACAGACTGAACTCGGTTGTTGGAACTCCCAGCGTAGGGGAGTAACATTGAAAGAAGTACTTGTTGCTACCATTCATTGTAATGCTTAAATGAAGTACTGTTTCAACTGGAAGGCATGTTTTGAGGTTATGAACAAGTGAGGAGGTACAAGAGCAGGTGTAGTGTGTTTTACTTTTACATGAAAGGGTATGTTGAGATGAGGGCTGGTATTGGGGATGTTAGAGTTGTGGAGGAAACAGTTCTTCAGACTCTTGAAAGGAAAGATGTGATTGGTTGTAGCATTTGTGGTGCAGGATGATCATTTGAATTTAGCTAATGAGATTGAATGTTAGGACAAAGGAAATGCTGTCATAGTTGTGGAAGGGAGAGAAGACATTTCGTAGAGCCATGTGTTTAATGGCCATATCAACATGGTATGAGGGACAACTTCATTTTGGGGGAAAAATGAAGTGTAGAAGCATTGCAATGTAGATGGTATCATTAGAACATTGAGATGGTGAAACTGAGAATGGATTAGAGTCCTTTAATGAAATGATATGAGGAAGCATCATCAATTTAGGGATAGATTCCGTGCATGTATGGTGCATATTGGTTGTTAGTCTGACTTTAAATACGTGTGTGTGTGTGTGTGTGTGTGTGTGTGTGTGTGTCTCTAAGTTTGAAAATGTCTAATTCTGGGTGAAATCAGGAAATGTAATCATCCACGTACTCTCTCATTTAAAAATAAAAGATGAGTGATTACTTGTGTAGGACTAAACCAAGGATTTTCAGTTTATTCCATGAAAAGATTGGCATAGGTTGATCCCAGTAGATTTGTCAGGTAAAACATTTCATTTGGAGGAATGATGTGGAGGAGCTGGTGTTCAACTAGGATGGACAAAGTTAAAAATCTTGCAACACCAGATTATAGTCTAGCAGGTTTATTTGGAAGCACTAACTTTCAGAGCACTGCTCCTTCATCAGGTAGCTGTGGAACAGTATGATAAGATACAGAATTTATAGCAAAAGATTAGTGTCATGCAACTGAAATGATATATTGAACAAACCTAGAATGCTGTTAAAGCTTTCATCTTTTAGAATGGGCTGCAGATTTCGGTTCATTAAAATGTAAATCCCAGAACTTCTTCCAAATCACATTCTCAAGATAACTTAAGGTTTTATAAAAAAAAACTCAGCTCAGGCAGTGCATTAAAGATGTGAGGTCAGAGTCTGTCTGTATCCTCATCTTGAGTCAGACTAGTTCTATTTCCAAAGTAGGCATTTATGAAATATTACATGGATTGACTGCCTGCAGATTGTTTGTTTGCTTTTTGAGAAAAAGAATGTATCTGCAAATTTAATTCTACAAATGACTTTTAAAGGAAGTGAGTGAAATTCAAAGTGAAATTGTTTGGTATAAGAACAAGTTTCACGAGCCAAAGGAGGATTTTAATAAGCAGAAACTGGTCGGCTGTGTTTTGGGGAAGGACCAGATAGCCTGTGTGCTATCATCGTGTAGGATTCAGGGATAGAAAGATTGGAAGAGTCCAGCATCAGTAGGAAGAGACTGAAGACCAAATTGGATGAAATTAGAGTTTAGATATATAAAAAAGTTTGGTGGACCAACAAGAACATTGCCATACCTGATATGGATCTTGGGAAGGAGGAGAAAGCAGACTGATTGATTGGGTTGGGGCTGTTATATTAGAGAAGTTTGTTTTATTGGTCCAGGAGAAGGTCAGTGACGGCGAAGTCTCTGCGAAAATGTCGGGAGGGGTTCGTGTTCAGCCTTTAAGGTTGAGATTGTTTTATCAAAATATCACTGTCATGTCATCAAGTTGAATGACCATGCTATAGTTGCACTTGAGGAAATGGAGTGAGACAGACCGAAATAGATCAAACTGAGTGAGTTGAACGATGGAGTGAAATTAAGCCCAACGGTGATTGATAGAAGCTACAGGGACATAGTTACGCCGGAGAACAGAGGTAGCTGGGTAACAGTTAGAGGTGGGAAGGGGAAGAAGCAGGCAGTGCAGGGTTCCCCTGTGGTCGTTCCCCTAAAAAATAAATATACAGCTTTGGAAACTGTTGGGGGAGACAGCGTTGCAGGTGTAAGCTGCAGTGAAGGGGTCTGTGGCTCTGAGACTCAGAAGGGAAAGGGGGAGAGGAGGAGAGCGCTAGTTATAGGGGACTCTCTAGTTAGAGGGACGGACAGGCGGTTCTGTGGACATGGGCGAGACTCACGGATGGTTTGTTGCCTCCCGGGTGCTAGGGTCCGAGACGTCTCAGACCGTGTCTTCAGAATCCTTAAGGGGGAGGGTGTGCAGCCAGAAGTCGTGGTGCACATTGGCACCAACGACATAGGTAGGAAGAGGGGTGGGGAGGTCATTCAAGACCTCCAAGGAGTTAGGCTGGAAGCTAAAAGCTAGGACAGACAGAGTCGTCATCTCTGGGTTGTTGCCGGTGCCACGTGACAGTGAGGCAAAGAATAGGGAGAGAGTGCAATTGAACACGTGGCTGCAAGGCTGGTGTAGGAGGGAGGGCTTCAGATATTTGGACAATTGGACTGCATTCTGGGGAAGGTGGGACCTGTACAAACAGGACGGGTTGCACCTGAACCAGAAGGGCACCAATATCCTGGGGGGTAGGTTTGCTAGCACTCTTCGGGGGGGTTTAAACTAATTTGGCAGGGGGATGGGATTGGATGGGGCGGTGTTTGTGCAGTGTGTCCAGGAAGCTTTTCTAACGCAGTATGTAGATTGTCCAACCAGAGGGGAGGCCATATTGGATTTGGTACTCGGTAATGAACCGGGACAAGTGGTGGGCTTGTTAGTGGGTGAACATTTTGGTGATGGTGACCACAATTCTGTGACTTTCACCTTGGTTATGGAGAG
Source organism: Chiloscyllium plagiosum (assembly GCF_037043375.1). Classification (NCBI taxonomy): domain Eukaryota; kingdom Metazoa; phylum Chordata; class Chondrichthyes; order Orectolobiformes; family Hemiscylliidae; genus Chiloscyllium; species Chiloscyllium plagiosum. The sequence continues at coordinate 73,866,787 of NW_028270140.1, forward strand.
AGATAGGTGCGCACAACAAGGTAGATTTTATAATTGGGGGAAGGGAAATTACGATGCTGTAAGGCAGGATTTGAGGAGCATACGTTGGGAGCATAGGCTGTCAGGGAAGGATGTGGTGGAAATGTGGAACTTTTTCAAAGAGCAGATACGACGTGTCCATGATATGTATGTACCTATCAGGCAGGAAAGAAATGGTCGTGTGAAGGAGCCTTGGTTGACGAGAGAGGTTGAATGTCTGGTAAAGAGGAAGAAGGAGGCTTACATAAGGTTGAGGAAACAGGATTCAGACAGAGCAGTGGAGGGATACAGGATAGCCAGAAGGGACCTGAAGAAAGGGATTAGGAGAGCTAAGAGAGGGCATGAAAAATCGTTGGCGGATAGGATCAAGGATAACCCCAAGGCATTTTATGCGTATGTGAGAAACCAGAGAATGACGAGAACGAGGGTAGGTCCGATCAAGGACAGTAGTGGGAGACTGTGTATTGAGTCGGAAGAGATAGGAGAGGTCTTGAACAAGTACTTCTCTTCAGTATTTACGAACGAGAGGGACCATATTGTAGAAGAGGAGAGTGTGAAATGGACTGGTAAGCTAGAAGAGATACCTGTTAGAAAGGAAGATGTGTTGGACATTTTGAACAACTTGAGGATAGACAAGTCCCCCGGGCCTGACGGGATATATCCTAGGATTATGTGGGAAGCAAGAGAGGAAATTGCAGTACTGTTGGCAATGATCTTCTCGTCTTCACTGGCAAAGGGGGTGGTACCAGGGGACTGGAGAGTAGCGAATGTTGTGCCCCTGTTCAAAAAAGGGAATAGGGATAACCCCGGGAATTACAGGCCTGTTAGTCTTACTTCTGTGGTAGGCAAAGTAATGGAAAGGTACTGAGGGATAGGATTTATGAGTATCTGGAAAGACACTGCTTGATTAGGGACAGCCAGCACGGATTTGTGAAGGGTAGGTCTTGCCTTACAAGTCTTATTGAATTCTTCGAGGAGGTGACCAAGCATGTGGATGAGGGAAGAGCAGTGGATGTAGTGTACATGGATTTTAGTAAGGCATTTGATAAGGTTCCCCATGGTAGGCTTATGCGGAAAGTCAGGAGGCATGGGATAGAGGGAAATTTGGCCAATTGGATAGAAAACTGGCTAACCGGTCGAAGGCAGAGAGTGGTGGTAGATGGTAAATACTCAGCCTGGAGCCCAGTTACAAGTGGAGTTCCGCAGGGATCAGTTCTGGGTCCTCTGCTGTTTGTAATTTTTATTAATGACTTAGATGAGGGAGTCGAAGGGTGGGTCAGTAAATTTGCAGATGATACGAAGATAGGTGAAGTTGTGGACAGTGAGGAGGGCTGTTGTCGGCTGCAGAGGGACTTAGATATGATGCAGAGCTGGGCTGAGGAGTGGCAGATGGAGTTCAACCCTGCCAAGTGTGAGGTTGTCCATTTTGGAAGAACAAATAAGAATGCGGAATACAGGGTTAATGGTAGGGTTCTTAGTCAGGTGGAGGAACAGAGGGATCTTGGGGTCTATGTACATAGATCTTTGAAGGTTGCCACTCAGGTGGATAGAGTTTGTAAGAAGGCCTATGGAGTATTATCGTTCATTAGCAGAGGGATTGAATTCAAGAGTCGTGAAGTGATGTTGCAGCTGTACAGGACTTTGGTTAGGCCACAGTTGGAGTACTGTGTGCAGTTCTGGTCGCCTCACTATAGGAAAGATGTGGAAGCTTTGGAGAGGGTGCAGAGAAGATTTACCAGGATGTTGCCTGGAATGGAGAGGAAGTCGTACGAGGATAGGTTGAGAGTTCTCGGCCTTTTCTCGTTGGAACGGCGAAGGATGAGGGGTGACTTGATAGAGGTTTATAAGATGATCAGAGGAATAGATAGAGTAGACAGTCAGAAACTTTTTCCCCAGGTACAACAGAGTGTTACAAGGGGACATAAATTTAAGGTGAAGGGTGGAAGGTATAGGGGAGATGTCAGGGGTGGGTTCTTTACCCAGAGAGTGGTGGGGGCATGGAATGCGCTGCCCGTGGGAGTGGTGGAGTCGGAATCATTGGCGACCTTTAAGCGGCATTTGGATAGGTACATGGATGGGTACTTAATCTAGGTTAGAAGTTCGGCACAACATCGTGGGCCGAAGGGCCTGTTCTGTGCTGTATTGTTCTATGTTCTATGTTCTATGTTCTATGTCACACGAGAAGGTCAAGAGAAATTTGTGGCTCGTAAGCCTTCCAGGGTGGCAAGAATGCAGATGGTGAGAAAGGATCAGTTTTGTCACAAGGATCAGGATGGATCTCTTGACCAAAGAAGTGGGTGTGCAGGTGAAGTGATAGAAGAACAGTTATTAATTTAATAAGGGTATAAGACTGTGCAAAGGGAAGGAGCCAGAGGGACCTGAAGGGGGAAGAATGGTTGGCAAGGTGTTGATCAATCTGACAATCTTCTCTAATGCTTGAAATCTGAAAGGAAGGAAAGTATTTTTTTGCAATGACTGTAAAATTGGAACCTCAAGCCTGACAACTTCAAGTGAATTGGTGCTGCAGGGACATTGTGTGTGTGTATTTGTATCTCTGTTTACATAATGAAAGCAGTGGTTTGAGGAGTGGTGTGGCTATCTGAATATATAATCAAAGGTGATTTAAAACATGATAGATGGTATTTCGGTTTGGATCTACATTCATTGGGAGCCTGAGATCTTTGCTGTGGAGACAAATGTGGTGTAAAAGCAAGATTTGATCAGATAGCTGATCAACAAGGAAAACAAAAACAATAAAATTCTTCACTCCTCCATCATTCCTAATGCTTCCTCACTCCCAATGGCACCTTCTCATCCAATTGCAGAAAGTGTAACACTTGTCCATTCACCCCCTCCTTCCTCACTGTCCAAGGCCCAAGCATACCTTCCACTGAAGCAGCATTTCACTTCTTTCAATCTAGTTTACTGTTTTCATAATGTGGCCGCCTTTACATTATGGAGACTTTTGCGGCATACCTCTGCTTTGTCTGTCGGAATGCCCCTGATTCAATAAACCACCTTGTTCATGTGCAAGCAGTTCTAGCCTGGGTGTGCTACAATGTTCCAACAAAGCACAACAGAAGATCAAAGGAGAACACCTCTGTTTTTGCTTCGGCACTCTACAACCTCCACGTGTCAAACCAAATTCAATAACTTCATTAACTGCGTTATGTCTGTCCTCCACTATTCTTACATTCTCTTCCTCACACCATGTCATGTTTGTATCTTGTTTGCTCTTCACTTAATGAGAGAGAGTCCTTGCTACTATTAAATTTACACGCTTTTTACAGCTCTTTTTCTCCACTATTAGCAACCGCTTCATCTTTTGCTTTAGCTTACTGTGCTGTCTGTTCTCCTCTGCCCCTATCAAATGTATTATAAAAAAACTATTTTCCCACACTTTTCAGTTCTGAAGACATGTTATCAAATTGGGAGTGTTAACTGTTTCTCTCTCCACATAAGCTTCCAGACCTGAGTTTCGCTAGTGTTTGTTTAACAGTAAAGATCAACAGAGTCTATCCTGCCACAAAACAGCAGAGCTACTTATAGTAGGCTTTTGAATTTAACACTCAACACAACATGCTGGAAATATTAGCAAGTTGGCAGCGTCTGTGGGGAGAGAGAGGGCACAAGAAAAAAGTTAACATTCAAGGGCAGTGAACTTGCATCAAAACTGGAAAGAAATTTGAGATGTAATGCAGGCAGAGTGGGCAAAGCAATAGGGTTTATGGTGGAACACGGGAAGAATTAAATAGCAGAATGATGACAAAACAAAAGGAGATGGAAGTGGGATTCACAAAGATGGCTCATGAAGAGAAGTGACAGATATAGCTCCGTTGGCATTAATTCTATATCTTTGTTTAGCACACCTAGCTTTGTTTTTACACAATGTGAAATTTCAAGTTAATTTTGTCCCTTGTACAGTTAAGATTATTAGGTATAATTGAGGTGCTGTTCATATTGTGACGGAATATAATCAGAGATTACAACACCGAAACAGACACCTTTACTTCAGTGATGGAAATGTGTTGCTGGAAAAGCGCAGCAGGTCAGGCAGCATCTAGGGAACAGGAGAATCGACATTTCGGGCATTAGCCCTTCTTCAGGAATGAGGAAAGTTGGTCCAGCAGGCTAAGATAAAAGATAGGGAGGAGGGACTTGGGGGAGGGGCGTCGGAAATGTGATAGGTGGAAAGAGGTCAAGGTGAGGGTGATAGGTCAGACTGGGGTGGGGGCGGAGAGGTCGGGAAGAAGATTGCAGGTTAGGAAGGCGGTGCTGAATTTGATGGATTTGACTGAGACAGGCTGGGGGGAGGGGAAATGAGGAAACTGGTGAAATCCGAGTTCATCCCTTGTGGTTGGAGGGTTCCTAGCCGGAAGATGAGGCGTTCTTCCTCCAACCGTCGTTTCGCTGTGGTCTGACGATGGAGGAGTCCAAAGACCTGCATATCCTTGGTGGAGTGGGAGGGGGAATTGAAATGTTGAGCTACAGGGTGGTTGGGTTGGTTGGTCCGGGTGTCCCAGAGGTGTTCCCTGAAACGCTCCGCAAGTAGGCGGCCTGTCTCCCCAATATAGAGGAGGCCACATCGGGTGCAAAGGATGCAATAGATGATATGTGTGGAGGTATAGGTGAATCTGTGGCGGATATAGAAGTTTCCTTTGGGGCCTTGGAGGGAGGTGAGGGGGGAGGTGTGGGCGCAAGTCTTGCACCTCCTGCGGTTGCAGGGGAAGGTGCCGGGAGTGGAGGTTGGGTTGGTGGGGGGTGTGGATCTGACGAGGGAGTCACTGAGGGAGTGGTCTTTACGGAATGCTGATAGGGGAGGGGAGGGAAATATATCCTTGGTGGTGGGGTCCGTTTGGAGGTGGCGGAAATGGCGGCGGATGATGCGCTGTACATGGAGGTTAGTGGGGTGGTAGGTGAGGACCAGTGGGGTTCTGTCCTGGTGGCGGTTGGAGGGGCGGGGTTCAAGGGCGGAGGATCGGGAAGTGGAAGAGATGCGGTGGAGGGCATCGTCGACCACGTCGGGGGGGAAATTGCGGTCCTTGAAGAAGGAGGCCATCTGGGATGTGCGTTTTTGGAACTGGTCCTCCTGGGAGCAGATGCGGCAGAGTCGAAGGAATTGGGAGAATGGGATGGCGTTTTTACAGGGGGCAGGATGGGAGGAGGTGTAGTCCAGGTAGCTGTGGGAGTCGGTTGGTTTGTAGTAGATGTCCGTGTTGATTCAGTCGCCTGAGATAGAAATAGAAAGGTCGAGGAAGGGGAGGGAGGAATCTGAGACTGTCCAGGTGAATTTGAGGTCAGGGTGGAAGGTGTTGGTGAAGTGGATGAACTGTTCAACCTCCTCGTGGGAGCACGAGGCGGCGCCGATACAGTCATCGATGTAGCGGAGGAAAAGGTGGGGGTGGGGCCAGTCCTGTCCCCCTTAGTCCAAGAACTCCCCACCTACGTTCGGGACACCACCCATGCCCTCCACCTGCTTCATGATTTTCGCTTCCCCGGTCCCCAACGCCTTATTTTCACCATGGACATCCAGTCCCTGTACACCTCCATCCCCCATCACGAAGGACTCAAAGCCCTCCGCTTCTTTCTTTCCCGCCGTACCGATCAGTACCCTTCCACAGACACCCTCCTTCGACTGACTGAACTGGTCCTCACCCTGAACAACTTCTCTTTCCAATCCTCCCACTTCCTCCAAACGAAAGGAGTAGCCATGGGCACCCGCATGGGCCCCAGCTATGCCTGCCTCTTCGTAGGATATGTGGAACAATCCATCTTCCGCAACTACACTGGCCCCACCCCCCACCTTTTCCTCCGCTACATCGATGACTGTATCAGCGCTGCCTCGTGCTCCCACGAGGAGGTTGAACAGTTCATCCACTTCATCAACACCTTCCACCCCGACCTCAAATTCACCTGGACAGTCTCAGATTCCTCCCTCCCCTTCCTCGACCTTTCTATTTCTATCTCAGGCGACCGAATCAACAGGGACATCTACTACAAACCAACCGACTCCCACAGCTACCTGGACTACACCTCCTCCCATCCTGCCCCCTGTAAAAACGCCATCCCATTCTCCCAATTCCTTCGACTCTGCCGCATCTGCTCCCAGGAGGACCAGTTCCAAAAACGCACATCCCAGATGGCCTCCTTCTTCAAGGACCGCAATTTTCCCCCCCGACGTGGTCGACGATGCCCTCCACCGCATCTCTTCCACTTCCCGATCCTCCGCCCTTGAACCCCGCCCCTCCAACCGCCACCAGGACAGAACCCCACTGGTCCTCACCTACCACCCCACTAACCTCCATGTACAGTGCATCATCCACCGCCATTTCCGCCACCTCCAAACGGACCCCACCACCAAGGATATATTTCCCTCCCCTCCCCTATCAGCATTCCGTAAAGACCACTCCCTCCGTGACTCCCTCGTCAGATCCACACCCCCCACCAACCCAACCTCCACTCGGCACCTTCCCCTGCAACCGCAGGAGGTGCAAGACTTGCGCCCACACCTCCCCCCTCACCTCCCTCCAAGGCCCCAAAGGAAACTTCCATATCCGCCACAGATTCACCTGTACCTCCACGCATATCATCTATTGCATCCTTTGCACCCGATGTGGCCTCCTCTATATTGGGGAGACGGGCCGCCTACTTGCGGAGCGTTTCAGGGAACACCTCTGGGACACCCGGACCAACCAACCCAACCACCCTGTAGCTCAACATTTCAATTCCCCCTCCCACTCCACCAAGGATATGCAGGTCTTTGGACTCCTCCATCGTCAGACCACAGCGAAACGACGGTTGGAGGAAGAACGCCTCATCTTCCGGCTAGGAACCCTCCAACCACAAGGGATGAACTCGGATTTCACCAGTTTCCTCATTTCCCCTCCCCCCAGCCTGTCTCAGTCAAATCCATCAAATTCAGCACTGCCTTCCTAACCTGCAATCTTCTTCCCGACCTCTCCGCCCCCACCCCAGTCTGACCTATCACCCTCACCTTGACCTCTTTCCACCTATCACATTTCCGACGCCCCTCCCCCAAGTCCCTCCTCCCTATCTTTTATCTTAGCCTGCTGGACCAACTTTCCTCATTCCTGAAGAAGGGCTAATGCCCGAAACGTCGATTCTCCTGTTCCCTAGATGCTGCCTGACCTGCTGCGCTTTTCCAGCAACACATTTCCATCTCTGATCTCCAGCATCTGCAGACCTCACTTTCTCCACCTTTACTTCAGTCCAAGCCAACCAGATATCCTAAATTAATCTAGTCCCATATCCCTCTAAACTCCTCTTATTCATATACCCATCGAGATGCTTTTAAAATGCTGTAATTTTACCCATCTCTGCTTCCTCTGGCAGCTCATTCCATACATGCACCACACTCTGCGTGAAAAGGTTGCCCCTTAGTTCCCTTTTAAATTTTTCTCTTAACCTATGCTCTCTAGTTCTGGACTCCCCCACCCAGGGAAAATACCTTGTCTATTTCCCTATCCATCCCCCCCATTACTTGATAAACCTCTATAAGGTCACCCCTCGGCCTCTGACACTCCAGGGAAAACAGCTCCAGCCTATTCAGCTGCTCACTAATGACTGAAACCCTCCAATCCTGGGAATATCCTTGTAAATCTTTTCTGAACCCTTTCACGTTTCACATCATCCTATAGGACAGAGACCATGGTATAAAATAAATGATTAGTAAATGAATTCAGTTTTTTGCTCCCTTCTTATCTCCATAAGCTGCTGATCACTCGCACTTCCTTCCTGGTCTGTGTCCTATTGTACACTGGAAAGAGTTCCCTCTTTCTAGCTACTCTCTTGCTTTCTTTTTTTCAGATTTGCCGCCTTCCTTTTTCTACTTTTGACTGGAGTTTGATTATTTTGTCAACTGGCAGAGGTCTTTTCGGACATCATCAACCTCTCCCTGCAGCAGGTCACTGTCCCTGCCAGTTTCAAGAGGGCCAACATCATCCCTGTGCCCAAGAAGGCTCATACAGCATGTCTCGATGACAATTGCCCAGCGGCCCTATCTTCGGTGGTCATGAAATGCTTTGAAAGGCTGGTCATGGCATTAATCAACTCCAACCTCCCCACTACTCTTGACTCATTACAATTTGCTTCTCGCACCAACAGATCTACATCAGGTGCCATATCACTTGCCCTTCACTCCTCCCTAGAACATCTTGACACCAAGCGCAGCTACGTAAGAATCCTATTCATTTAATTCAGTTCAGCCTTCAACACTTTTATCTCCTCTAGCCTGATTACTAAATTTGGTGATCTCGGACTAAGCCCCACTCTCTGTAACTGGATCCTCAGTTTTCCCATCCACAGTCCACAATCAGTGAAGATTGTGGACAATATCTCATAATCACTAACGCTCAACACTGAAGCCCCCCAGGGATGTGTACTTAGCCCCCTACTGTACTCACTGTATACCCATGACTGCATCGCAAAAACTAGACTAATACCATTTACAAGTTTGCTGATGACATCACCATTGTCAGTCGAATCTCAGATGGCAATGAAACAGACTATGGACTGGAGTTGGAAGACCTGGAAAAATGCACTGAGAACAACCTAGCTCTCAACGCCAACAAAACCAAGGAATTCATTATTCATTTTTGGTAGGATGTTACTCATGACCCCTACAGATTAACAGCACAGAGGTGGAACACGTAGGAAGTGTCAAGCTCCTGGGAGTGGTCATCCACAACAAGCTTTCTTGGACCTTTCATGTTGACGCACTGGTTACAAAGGCCCAACAACGTGTCGCCTTCCTCAGGCAGCTGAGGAAATTTGGCATGATGGCGTATACCCTTGCCAACTTTTATAGGTGCGCCATCGAGAACATTCTGTCTGAATGTATCACTACCTGGGATGGCAATTGTACTGTTCAAGATCGGAGGCAGTTGCAGAGAGTGAATTCAGCCTGGACAATCACAAAGGCCAACCTCCCATCTATAGAATCCATCTACTGGGCTTGCTGTCAAGGAAAGGCCACCAGCATTCTTAAAGATCCATCCCACTCTGGCAAGGTTTTTCTACAACCTTCACCACAGGGGAGAAGGTACAGAAGCCTGAACACGTACCAGCTAGTTTTGTAACAGTTTCTACTCTACTGTTAGAATACTGAATGGGCTGTCGAACTCTTAACATTCGCCTGTACCTGTGTTTTTGTTTTTGCCGCTGTTTACTTATTATTTAGTATCTATGCTACTTAACTCTCTGATCTACCTATGTTGCTTGCAAGACAAAGCTTTTCACTGTGCCTTGGTACACATGACAATAAATTCAATTCATTGTCTCCTTCCCTCTTTGGCAATGTTTCCATTGCTTTATTCATTTGTTTACAGTGTTCCTTCATCTGTTGCCTCTACAATTCAACCTGTCTTCCACCCTTTGCTCAGCATTGGCATTGCTCGCCACCATCAACTCCCTTCCAACAGCTGTATCTGTCACCAATGCCAATTCTGCTAACCAGCTTATCCAGCTGAACCATTTTGCAGCACTGTTTTATTTGTTGAATTCTTTTATGTTCTATGCAAATTTAACATTTGTTTCCTTGCTCCGTGCAGATCATTTGCACAAAACGTACATTCAGACCAGACTATAGGGCTATTCTCTCATTGGAGGGGAGTGACTGGTCATGGTTTAACCTGATGGTCACCACACCTCAGGCAAGGTGAGAAGTTGAGAAGCAGAGTCCTTAAACCAGCATGGAAATTCAGCCCATGCTATTGATGTAACCACATTGCGATCAGCCATCCACCAACTGAGGTAACCGATCCAAAAGCATTCTTCAGACTAACTTTAAGGATTTCATCCCTTTCAACTCTAAATTAATACAAGAAACACCTATTGTCACTAATCCTTACATTTCCTGCATTATCAGCTAATGTTATCTCTGTTATAGGAACCAAATGTTTGAGAAACTCAGCAGTCTGGCAGCATCTGTGGAGAGAGATTTCTGAAAAGAGTCATATCAGACTCTATCTTAACTCTGTGTTTCTCTCTTCTCAGATGATTCCAGACCTGCTGAGTTTCTCCAGCCTTTTGTTTTCACTCTCCAGCCTCTGCAATATTTTGCTTTCATTTATGTAATCCATGTTATTACATAAATTTTCTAAAGTGAGACACCTTGGAATGCAGGTTCATAGCTCCTTGCAGAAGGGGTTTGGTATGCTTTCCTTTATTGGTCAGAGTATTGCATACAGGAGTTGGGAGGTCATGTTGCGGCTGTAGAAGGCCTTGGTTAGGCCACTGTTGGAACATTGCGTGTAATTCTGGTCTCCTTCCTATTGGAAAGATGTTGTGAAACCAGAAAAGATTTACCAGAATGTTGCCAGGATTGGAGGATTTGAGCTATAGGGGGAGGTTGAATAAGCTATTCAATGCTATTGATGGAGCGTTGGAGGGTTTATAAAATCATGAGGGGCATGGATAGGATAAATGGACAAAGTCTTTTCCTTGGGGTGGGGGAGTCCAGAACGAGAGGGCATAGGTTTAGAGTGAGACGGGAAAGGTATAAAAGAGATCTAAGGGGCAATTTTTCATTCAGAGGGTGGTACGTGTATGGCATGAGCTGCCAGAGGAAGTGATGGAGGCTAATAGAATTGCAACATTTAAGAGGCATCTGGATGGGTATATGGATAGGAAGGGTTTGGAGGGATATGGGCTGGATGCTGGCAGGTGGGACTAGATTGGGTTGGGATATCTGGTCAGCATGGGCGAGTTGGACTGAAGAGTTTGTTTCCGTGCTGTACTTCTCTGTGACTGTGTGACCAGTGTGACAGTCTATCTGACACCATTTGACCATTTGTATGTATGTGTACTTCATTCTTGTTTTGCAGATTAGCCACTTTTTAAAATAATGCTACTTTTGATTTATTAAATCTGACATGCGCTCAGCAAAATTCCTGAAATTTCTAAATATTTACACCTTTATATCTCTAATTGTGAATATTGTCTAAAGACTCCTAGAAATATAAACTGTTACAAAATGTTGAGTACCCCTACTTTTAGATTATTTCAGTCATACGGGGTAATAGTTTCATTCATATTCTTGGAACTTCTGTGCACAGATTTTGAACATCATGATGGTGAGGAATTGTCAGGTCTTTGTGTATCTAACTGGCCCCCTTTATTGATGTCAGCTTGTCCCTTTGTAATTGCCATTTATTTTCAGGAAACTGGAGGAGAATTTTTAAATGGGTGAAGTCTTTCCTGGGAGTATGCTTGCTCTTATGAAAATTGCTTGAACAGTATAGACTTTGAAATAAACATACTTTGTTACTCAGATTTATATTAAATTAACAAAGTTGGAAGTACAGCAAACTATCATCAGGAGTGACATGTTTTCAAGTAACTGACTGGCACCATGAGAGTTATTCATGATAAAAGTGGATGCTATGATTAAACTCAGCAGCAGAGAGATTAACTTTGGTTGGTTGAATGGTCTTTTTTGCAATACTGGTTTTTGTTTTGTTTTGATTTGCGATCCAAGAAAAATAATATTGTCTGAAATATTTTCTTGAATTCTCTTTCACCGAAATTATTTCGAAATCCGGTAAGATGAGTAACTTGGAGCCAAGGAAAACCTTTCCCTATTTGGTCCTAATTTCAATGCTTTGAAAATGGGTTTTGGCCAGTTTTGATTTAATTTCATGGGAGAATGAAGGACTGGAACACTGACTGTGACTGTGAACAGGATATGTAAATTTATCTATGCTGCAATGTTAATGATATAGGTAATTTTTAATTATGAAAATGTAGAAATCTTAAACAGAGAGCTAGTATATCAGTATTCAATTTAAGCTGCACATTCCATTTATCATAGCTCTGCTCGAGATGTCTGTCAAAGACTAAATTTCTTTTGTCAGAAATACGTAAAATTAAAGTGTGTTTGGTGAAAAAAGTATTTGGTTAAAAATGGCTAACAATTACTTTTTTTTTTCATTTTACATCTCCGTTAATTTTGTTTTCTTAAAAATATTATGGTCTGGTGTCTGCTTTCAAAAACCTTTGTTCTTTTAACCGAATCTGCCAGCTAGCTGTGGTGCTGATGTTTTTAATCACACTCTGACCAGCTGACATGCTGCTATAGACAGGGGCTGATCCTGCAGGCTTTATTTAGTAGGAAAGCAGCCTCTAGCTTCACAATACAGTGAGCTTTCCAGCAGTGGGGGCCTTTTGCAAATCTTTGAGAGTTTTTTTTTCCTATGATGGTGTTGGGCTTGATGTGTTAGAGCTGTACTTCAGGTAGCTGCTATTCTGTCCTAATGTAGACTTTTAATGTAAATGGGGGTGGGTGGTGGGGGGGGGGTAGTGGTGGTGAGTCAATTTTACAGAAAATTTCAGATCTAATCTGGTTGCCACAGTATTTATATGGCTGAACCAGTTACATTTCTGTTTGGTGACACCCCCATCTCCCTGCTGAAAATAACTTAATGGAGAATTCAGTGACAGTCAATTTGTTAAATGTCAAAGGAGGATATTTACTTGCTTTCATTAGAGATGGTCATTGCCTGATACTTATTACTTGTTAAGTGCCAATTATCAGCCTAAGCCTGAATGCTTTCCATTTTGAGTTTCATGCAGGCATGTATGAACCTTTGTGTGTATCTGGACTAAGACAATCATCTCCAACAACCCAAATGCTTCCTTTTGTGTAAGGTATGTCAAGGGCAGTCACTCACCTCTTGAATTCAGCTGTTTTGTCCAGGTTTGGACCAAGGCTGTAATGACGTCAGGAATTGCATTGTGTTCGTGGAACCAAAGCTATGCATCACCTGAGGAGGTTATTAGTGAGGAAGTGCTGCCTGAAAGAAGAGTATTGGTGACTCTTTGAATCACTTTGACCAAGAGTAGGTTGATGGGTGTAGATCATGTGATAAGACTGGCTCAGTATGCAGAGGAGTTTCACCAGGATGTTGCCTGGAACGAACCATATTCCCTATGAAGGGAGGCTATAGACTTGGATTTTTTTTTGGAGCAGAGAAGGCTGAGGAAGTATCAGATTGAGAGGCATGGACAGGTCGAATAGAAAACAGCTGTTCTCCTTAAGTGAATGGTCAAAAATAGAAATGTATAATTTTAAGGTGAAAGGCAAGAGGTTTAGAAGGGATTTCAGAAAAAGTTTTCATGCAGAACCTGGAACGCTCTGCTTAGGAGAGTAGTTGAGTCTGGAAAACTCTCAACTCTTTAAAACATATATGGGTGAACACTTGAAATGTCACAACATTGAAAATGTTGGGCCAAGTGCTGGGATGTGGAATTAGTGTTGATTGGTTGATACAGACCTGATGGGCCAAAGAGCCTCTTCTGTGTTGCATGACTCTGACTCTTAAAATGTAAGAGCAGAAGTGAGCCATTCAGACAGTCGAGTCTACTCCAGCATTCAGTGGTTCATGGATGTTCTGATAATCCTCAACTCCACTTTTCTGCTATATCCCCATAAACTTTGATTCAATTACTGTTTAAAAATCTGTAATTGTCAGCCTTGAATACACTTAGCACGTAAACCTCAATAACTCTGTGGTTAAAAAAAAATCCATAGAACTGCTAACCTTAGAAGAAATGCCTCCTCATCTGTGTTAGATGGGTGAGCACTTACTGCAATTATGTTCTCTGGTCCTCGACCCAACCGCTCTGGAGCTACCCTGTCAAGGTCCTTAACTATTTTGTATGTTTCAATAAGGTCACCTTTCATCCTTCTACATTACAATGAGTACCAGTCCAACCTATTCAACGTCTTGTCATAAGGCAGTCCCTCCATACCAGGAATTAGTCAAGTGAACCTTCTCTGGACTGCCTCCAACGTCAGGTACCTCTTTTTCTTGTATAAGGGGACCAAATGTATTTCTAACATTGTTAGTGAGGCCTTGTACAGCTTTCCCTATTTTCATACTCCATTCCCTTTTAAACACAAACAGGCAGTCATCCGCCTCCTGGTTGCCTGCTGAAATTGAATGCTGGCTTTTCGATTTGATGCACGAGGACCCCCAAATCCTTTAATGTTACAGCTTTCCATAATCTCCTCCATTCTTACTAATAGAATCTTAGTTTTACAGCAATGAGATCTTTTGGTTAACTGTGTTTATGACTGTTGTTGAGCACCTATCTACTTTAATCGCAGGTCCCAGCTCTTGGCCTGTGACTTTGTAAGCTATGACACTTCAAATGACTATTTAAATACCACTTAAATTTTATGATGGTTCCTGACTGTACAACTCAGGCAGTGTTTTATACCTTCTGAGTAGGAGGAAGAGGTCTTCCTTAAATCCCATCTAAGCTATCTGCACTTTTTGTTTCCTGTTTACCCTATCTTCATCCTCAATCTCAATCGGTTACTTTTCGTCTCCTCTTAGTAGAAGCGTTCGAGTTCAGGCAACATCCTGGTGAATCTCTGCTTCACCTTCTCTAGTGCAATCGCATCCTCCTTATTGTGTGGTGAACAGAACTGCATGTTACTTCAGCTGTGATCTAATTTCTCTAATTATACAACTCCACCATAATCTCTTTGCTGTTGTGTTCGATGTCTTGAATAATAAAGGCCGCTATCCGATATACCTGGTTTATTCACCTGCCCTATTTCCTTCAAAAATCTGAGGGCATACACTCCAAGGTCCCTTTGGTCCACTGCATTTCTTAGAGTTCACACTTAGCAGGATTAAATTCCATTTACCATTATTCTGCCCTTCCGACCAGCCTGTCAAAATCGTCTTGTGGTCAACGGCATTCCTCCTTAAGATTTACCACATTAGAATCATTTGTGAACTCACTGGTCAAATCTCTATTCATTTCTAGATTGTTAATGTACATTACAGACAGCAAGGGACCAAGCAGCAAACCCTATGATATCACGAACAGGTTTGGAGTCTCAAAAATGACCTTGATCCCAAGGACTCTGACTTTCTTAACCATTCTCCTGTGTAAGACCTTGACAAAAGCCTATGTAGACTCCATCCTATTGCACAATCTTCATATCTAGTTATCTCTCAAATACTCAATCAAACCTGTCAGTTATAAATTTCCCTCTGACAATGCCATGCAGACTCTCCTTGATCAATCCTGTGTCTCCAAGTGGAGATTTAATTCTGTCCATCAGAATTTTTTTCAATAATTTCCTGACCACCGATGCTAGACTAAATTCTCTGGCTGATCTCAACCACCCTTCTTGAATAATGAGACCATATTAACTGTTTTCTCAAACCTCAGGGAGAATTTAGTAACTAGCATTCAGGGAGAATTTAGTAACTAGCGTCAGTATCACTGAAATCTCCTCCCTTGACTTTTATCAGCAGCCTAGGATATATCTAGGACTGTGGTATAATGGATCAGACTGGACCAGACTAGACCCCATCAAAATATATTCAGATAGGTTTTAAAGGTAAATTTAAGGTATTGTATTCCAGATGCAATTCAATTGATCAAACTAATGGATTTAAAGCAAAACATAGTTTATTCATCCACTATAGTAAAAATAAAGATATGATTTGGCTTAGTTGTAACTCTGTTGGAATGTTTAACAAAATAATAGATAGTATCTACTATTAAATAACAGTTCCAATGTAGTAACATCCCATAACACCCAATAAAAGGTAAATTTAGAAAACTAAATTTAACTCTAGTGTTAACTCTAGTGGTACTGGTAGATTGCTTGTCATCTCTGCCTTAAAATGTCTCTTCAAACAAAGATCAGGACAAATGGCCATTATTCAAGAAGCATCTTCACGGGACTTATCCAATTTTAAGCCAGATAACACTAATTTAATAATACTCATTTAAACCGTCACCAATGTCTTCATGCTCCACATAGCTTACCACTTTGGTCAATAATGGGACCTACTCTTTTTCCCTAGTTATCCTTTGGAAACAAAAATACTCAATGTCTTTGATTTGCCTTTATTTTACCCATCAGTGACTATTTTTTCATATCCCTTTGCTTTCCTAATTTAAGTAATTCCTGATACTTTCTACACTCCTTTAGGGCTTCTGGTGTTATAAATCTACCATAATCTTCCCTTTTCACCATCCCATCCTGTATATTGCTTGATAATCAGGACTCTTTGGAATTTTTGGACCCACTGTCTACTTTCACAGGAATTTGTTGGCCTTGCACTTTTCACTATTTGGTTTTGAAAGACTCCAAAGTGATATTAGAGTTAACTTGCTTTGCTGACCTGCGGGTAATTGGATGTCCCAAGGCTAAAGTGGAATGTCTCTGATTTACAGATAAATTGCAAGAAAATGCCTTATCTCCTATTATTCACAGTCACTTACATGGTCATTCCCTTGCCATTCATATCCATTTGTATTATCATTCCCTATTCAGAAATCAATAAGAACATGAAAGTTGGAATTCTGACTCTTTGCCGTAGTTTTAAAAAAAAATACGATTCACACCAGATCTGGCCAATAAGGGATGATTTACATTCTATTGTTTCTGGAGGTGAGGTGGTCACTGCATTGTGTCTTGAGGGGCATGTGACTGTGAGGGGGATGGCTGGAGGCTGTCTTGTGGGCATTACTGACTGTGATGTAAAGATTTTGTATAAAGGAAGGACTGTTTCCTTTGTTCAGAGAGAGCTTCCCTGGACATGCTTCGCAACCATGGCGAAGTGTGTTTGGGGTTTCTCCAAAGCTTATATTTTACTGTGCTTAATAAAATTTTGCTTGTTCATAGTGTGTTGCCATTGCTTCAAGTGTGTAAGAACCTCAGGAAAAAAGAAGTCAACACCAAGTGTGATGTAGGTTCCCAACAAATAGCTGCTCCAAATCTACTTTAGCTAAATCCTGTATTATTATATTAAAATTGGCCTTTCCCCAATTGAAGACCTTTATTTCTGGCTCAACTTTATCCTGTTTCACGATATCTTCCAATATTTTTGAGCTGCAGTCATACTCTCAAAATGTTCTCCAAATTGACACTTGCCCAGTTGTGTTCTCTTAAAGTAGTTTCAGCACTACTCTCTCTTTTAGAACTTTCTATGTTCTGGGTTACCAAGCTCTCCTGGATGCATTTTAAGAATTCCACCCCCTTTAAGCCTTAAACACAATTTGTCTATCACAATTAAGATAGTGCAAGTTGAAATCTCCAACTATTATTACACTTTATTTTTACGCATCTCTGAAACTTGCTGACATTTCTGCCCTTCTAGCTTTTCCTGATTTTCTCTTGTGGGTCTTTTTTGTTTCTAAGTTCTACCCATGTGACCTCAATTGAGGAGCCTTAAATGCAGTGTATTGCATTTTGATAGAACAAGCAAGGGCAGGACATATATGCTTAATGGTAGTGCTCTGATAATGTTGTAGAACAGAGACCTAATGGTTCAGATACATAATTCTTTGAAATTTGCGCCACAAGTAGACGGTTGTTAGTGTTTTAGTAGGAGAAAGTGAGGTCTGCAGATGCTGGAGATCAGAGATGGAAATGTGTTGCTGGAAAAGCGCAGCAGGTCAGGCAGCATCTAGGGAACAGGAGAATCGACGTTTCGGGCATTAGCCCTTTTTCAGGAATGAGTGTTTTAGTATGCTTGCTTCCATTGCTCAGGTCTTGGAGTACAGGAGTTGGGATGTCATATTGAGGTGGTACAGGATGTTGGTGAGTACCTACTGTGTCCAGTTCTAGTCACCCTGTTATAGGAAGGATAATATTAAACTGGAGAGGGTTCAGAAAGGATTTACCAGGATATTGTCGGGATTGGAATGTTTGACTTAGGATGGGACGTTTTTCACCGGAGAGTAGGAGGTTGAGTGGTGACCTTAGAGATTTATAAATTCATGAAGGAGATAGATAAGGTGAATACCAAGGGTCTTTTCCCTAGGGTGGGGGTGTTCAAAACTAGGAGGGGTATTTTTAAGGTAAGAGGAGAAAGATCTAAAAGGGGCATGAGAGGCAACTGTTTTTACTTAGTGGTTCCCGTGTGGAATGAACTGCCAGAGGAAGTGGTGGGTGCAAGTATGGTTGCAGCCATTTAAAAGACATTTGGAGAAGTACATAAATTGGTAAGGTTTGAATCATAGAATCCCTAGCCACATCAACTCGCCACGAAACGACACGACCAGCTATCCCTAGTAACCACACACGCAGACGACAAGCAACATGAATTCGACTGGGACAACACTACCATTATAGGGCAAACCAAACAAAGAACAGCCAGGGAATTCCTAGAAGCATGGCACTCATCCACAAACGCCATCAACAAACACATTGACCTGGACCCAATATACCGGCCACTACAGCGGACAGCTGAAACTGACAACCGGAAGCGGCAGGGACAGGCCACTATAAATGCTGGAGAAATCACCACAGAAGCGCTTCACAGGAGGCTCCCAAGCACTGAGGATGTCACCTAGACAGGGGACAAAACGTTTGCAACAGAAACTTCCAGCTTGGCGAACAGAACCACAGCAACGAGCACCCGAGCTACAAATCTTCTCACAAACTTTGAATAGAATCCCTACAGTGTGGAAACAGGTCCTTCAGCCCAACAAGTCCATGCCGACCCTCTGAAGAGTAACCCACCCAGACCCATTCCCCTAGTACTGTATATTTACCCTGGACGAATGCCCATGACCTACACATCCCTGGATACTATGGACAATTTAGCATGGCCAATTCAATTAACCTGCACATCTTTGGATTGTGGGAGGAAACCCACGCAGGCACGGGGAGAATGTGCAAACTCCACACAGACAGTCGCCCGAGGCTAGAATCGAACCAAAGTCTCTGGTGCTGAGAGGCAGCAGTGCTAACCACTGAACCATCGTACCGATTGGCTCACCTATACTGCTGAGGAGATTCATGATTGTTATATTAATCTGTGTAGAGTGTTAGGGAAGCTCCATTTAGGTTAATGCATGCAGTTTTGGACACTGACTCTGGGGGAGAGAAAGCATGAATGTGTTGAATTGTGTTCCAAGGCGAATCATTCGTGAGTTGCTTCTTTCTTTGAACCTCTATGTTGTTTTCAATATATCAGTACACCCGGAATAGATGTACTTGTCATACCATCACTACCAAAGCATGTGAACTGAGGGTCTAATGGTCTCCTTTTATCCATCTTATTGTGGATCATTTGAAGAATTAGACTTACTAGAAGCATGCTGATCTGTTGTAACAGCCTAATAATAGCCCAGACAGTTGTTTACCTACGCAATGTCATGTTTCTATGTAATGGAGTGACCTTCGGTTGGCTTCTTCAATATCATAGCTGAAAATGTGTTGCTGGAAAAGCCCAAAACGTCGATTCTCCTGTTCCCTGGATGCTGCCTGACCTGCGCTTTTCCAGCAACACATTTTCAGCTCTGATCTCCAGCATCTGCAGACCTCACTTTCTCCTTCTTCAATATCATAGTTATCCACACCCAGTTTGACACGTTATAGGAGATATAACATTAAATCAAGGTAAAAGGCCCTGTTGGAGGCAAATGTGCATCAAAAACTGATCTTTTCTTCCATGGAAGAAGGCTGACTCTTTTTATTTTATCATGTGGAGTTTGGGCATTACTAGCAAGGCTGTCCATTGCCTTCGAACAGAGTGGCTCTTTAGGCTATTTCAGTGAGTATTTA
This sequence comes from Chiloscyllium plagiosum, assembly GCF_037043375.1. Lineage (NCBI taxonomy): Eukaryota > Metazoa > Chordata > Chondrichthyes > Orectolobiformes > Hemiscylliidae > Chiloscyllium > Chiloscyllium plagiosum. The sequence goes on from NW_028270140.1 coordinate 73,886,372, forward strand.
AATGTTAACCACAATTTTGATGGTCTGGAGTCATGTGTAGCCAGGCCAGGTAGGAATGGCACCGTTTGCGAAAGGACATTAGTGAATCATAGAATCCCTTCAGTGCAGATAGATGCTCAGTGGTTAGCACTATTGCCTCACAGCGCTAGTGACCCAGGTTCATTTCCAGCCTTAAGCGACTCTGTGTGAAGTTTCACATTCTCTCTAAATCTGCATGGTTTCCTCTGGGTGCTCCACAGCCCAAAGGTTAGGTGGATTAGGTCATGCTAAATTGCCCATAGTGTCCAGAGATGTGCAGACTAGGTGGTTAGCCATAGGAAATGCAGGGAAACACAAGTAGGGTAACTGGGTGCGTATGGACGGCATGCTCTTTAGAGGGTCAGTTTGGGTTCAATGGGCCGAAAGGCCGCCTTCCTCATTGTAGGAATTCTATTCTACGGAAGAGGCCATTCAGCCCATCAAATCTGCACTGACCCTTCAAAGAGCTACCGGTCTAGATTTACTGTATTCCAGTAACCCCACATTTACCATGCCTCAACCAGTTAGTTTATACATCTATGCATACTATGGGGCAATTTTAACATGGCCAAACCACCTAACCTACCCTTGGACATGGGTATTTTTTAAAACCATCATCAATGGTTACATGGCCATCATTAGAATAGCTTTGTAAATTCTCAATTTTTGTGTTTATGGAATTCATATTTCACCATTTGTCATGCTGGGATTTGTAGCCATGTTCCAAGAGGCTTGAGATTATGAAGACAGTGACATTGATTGTCGCTGCCTGTCCTGATTGAGCAACTATCCATTTGTTTTTACAAATACCGAGGGTAATGGGCAGTGTACGTGCAAGAAGCATAACTATGTTAATTGGCTGTGTGTACAGAAATGAAAACCATTATGTTTAGAGCCTTGAGGTATTTTCCAAGAGTCTTCCTGTCTCCTCAATGCACACCCGTCCCCAGACCCCCCTCCATTGCCACGTTCAATAAAACTCTGACCCACAATCTAAGAATGGATGTATTAAGATCTCAATGAAACCGTTCACATTATTTTGATTTGAACTTTTTTCTCAATCTGAATAAACATTTGGAACCAAATTGAGATTTATAACATTAATTGCGTTGTAAAATAATCTCCTTTGATCCATTTATTTTTTACAGAATTCTTGGATTTTATTTTTGTGACAACATACCAAAGTAAATATTTGCATATCCAATCTTGCCAACATAAACTTGCTTGGTGTGAAAACTACCATTCCTGTGTTTATCCCTCAGTGCTCCTACAAAAAATTGGCTTTAAGTTTCCCAATTGACAGCAGACAGCAAAAGTTAAATTGTAGAGTGTAGTTTCTGACATTCTGGGACCGCGGTGTTTTCATACCTCAGAAGACTGGGATGTACTACAAAGAATGCAGTGTATTGTAATGTTTTTTTCTAGATGCCCACAGTTTTTGGAGAACCTTGCTTAAGGACATGAGTTAAACATGTGATCACTAGATTGTGTGGGGTGCCTGGAAAGAAGCATCATAATAGTTTAAATGGCATATTTTTCTTGTGTTTTTGTATGTCAAAGGAATGTATTTGTGTGCGTTGGATTGTGGTGGTTTTGTGTGCATAAAAAGGATTTGGAAGGGCATGTCAGATACCTCAAAACCATGCCAATGAATGGTGAAGCTCCTCGGAATTCGACAGACTGGTAACAGTCAAAGTGTTAATTACTTTACCACCAATCATTCAAAAAATATTCAGTATGACAGCAGCTTTACTGTCATTTGCTGTGTTGCTCTCATTTCTGAGGTAAACTAGATTAGAGATAAAAAGTAATGGGTAGCTATTGAGCACATTGCACAATTTCTCAACATGCCCTATTTTTAAAAGACTTTACAAGATCCAGAAGTTAAAGCAAATGAATGAAAAATATCAACCCCTAAAATGTCAGGGTTAGCCCATAAATGTTGCGTATGATTACACCAAAATAAGATACTCTGGTTAAGTTAAGATCTAGTTTTGAGAACTACATATTGGTTTTAAAACTGTAAAAAGTAGATTCCAGATTTTTTTGCCTGTTTATTGGCTGCGAATGGAGGAATTTCTTTGAGTGAATATCTTTGAAAATGCCTTCAAGTATTTCTTTACGCTATTGCATTTGAATAGATGACCAAAGCATTGGACCAGAAAAAACTTGCATGCAGTAAATCTGCTTTAAATTGCTGTGACCTTTTTGTTTTTAATTATAATAGCACTGGTGTGTTGTGCACTTTTTGTATCTGGGCTTTCACTTTAGCACCATTCGGCAGTGAGGCGGAACTAAGCGAGTGAGAGTTGATTGGCATTATTTTAGCATGGTCTCACCCATTCCTTCAGTTTCCCTGGCCAGGTTTTGCATTTGCAGATCCTCTTGCTTTTTTGCTTGCTTCCCCCTCCTCCCCGACACAGACACTGAGACACATGTGCACCACCCCAACTGCCTCTGTTGAGTGCTCTTTTAGGGAGGGAGTTTGGGGAAGGGTCAGATGGGGTAGTGATGCCCATGTCTCTGAAATGTGTCACAATTTCATTAAACGTGAAATCTGTGCGTGCTGTGTAGTTGTCATCCATCCTGTTGTAATTGGAATATGTTTGGATTGACTACATGCTCAAATTATTACTAATCTATTTTCACAACAGCTGTGAATGCGCTGTGGCATATTTGTTTGAGTACTTAACCTAGCCATTTGATTATGTGCCAGATCCCTGTCCAAATCCAGTGATGATCGTTGCATTCTTAATACCCTTACCTGCTGAAGAGGATGATGTCTAGCAGCGAATTGTGTTTCAGAAATACAAATGCAGTCAAATCTATATCTGCATCATTGGTTAAAAACTTCTGATATCAGTTTTCAAGTTTAGTTGACAGAGCAAATAGACTTTTGCTTTTGAACGAGTAAATATTTCATTTGTTATCACATGGTAGTATGGAAGGATTAATTATTGTAGGGTTTGATGCACATACCATGTGATTTGTTCAGGCTAAATATTAATGGTGCCATACGTATGTGGGAAGCCATTTAGGTCCTCTTTTTTTAGTTTATTGCTTTTCCCACTGGAGTTCTTCTGACCTTTCTGAAATGTTGGATCAACCTGATTTGACTTTGCTCTGTGACTTGAAAGCATTGTTTCCCTTTGTTTTCAACAGAAGTGATTTGTAGAGTCCAAATGTCTGGAATTAAAGGAATTGAAGCCTACTTCTCCCACACCAATCTTTGAGCCTTGTGTTCACCCCTCAATTTTTATTTTACCCTATACCAATTTATTTGTGGTTCAGTTAATGCAGAGATAATTTCCCTTGATTCTGCCCTTTACTTTCATTCTTGCCTGCTTATACTCTTATTAGAATCACCACTCACTTCTTTCTATGTCACTAGTATCATGGAACCTCTTTTTCTCTCTCTTTTCCGTGCTCACTGACCAATTCAGGAGACCCTATTCTAACATAGGTGTTCACTTCCTGGAGCAAAGTGCCCGGGAAACATTTCCTTTCTCTCTGTCTGTGTTTGTGGCTTAGTCTCTCGCTCACTTGAAGCCAAAGATTCTTGAGCTAGCTGGCTTACTGCAGGAATGTTTTTCTTTGACCATATGGCATCCAGAACACTCCAAATCCTACTGGCGCAGTATATTGTCTGTTGTGTTATTCTTCATGGGTTGATTAATTTATTATGTTTGTTTAATTTAGAATTAAACATTGTTGTGACTCAGGGATAGCAATCCAAAGCAGCCTAATTATCACTGGATTTGCAGTACAGTGAGCTGAAACATTTAATGCCACTCAAACTTGCTTAGTTCCTAATCAAATGTTACATAACAAAGCTTGAACACCAAGTTTATAGCTTAAACAAAAATTAATAATTTATTATTAAGAATGTAACTTTCACCGTACACATGACCAGCAAGGTAATGAAATTAATATTTAAAATCTAAACTCAATCTTCTTTGATCACAGCCGCCCTACTCTCTCATGATAGACAATTAAGGGATAACAAAGAAAATTGTAATTTGCCAGTTCAATAATTGAATACCAGGCTGCCTTGAAATCCTTAGACAAACGTTGTACTAAAGTTACAGGACTAGGAGTACTCCTATAACTCTTTACTCAGTAGTAGGGGCGTTGAATAAAGCGCCTGCAACAGTAGTAGACTCTCCAACTTTAAGGGCATTTAAATAGTCATTGGATAAACATATGGATGAGAATGAAATAGTGCAGGTTAGATGAGCTTCAGATTGGTTTCACAGGTCAGTGCAACATTGAGGGCTGAAGGGCCTGTACTGCGCCGATATGTTCTATAGGAGTCTTGCTTGAATTTAGAAATCCAATCAATGCAAACTTCTTCCACAGACCTGTAGTGACTTTTACCTATTTCTTGCAGACTCTTTTCTTAAAATTTTTAACAAGAGAATGAGTGACAAATTAATAGAGTAAAACCAAAAACCTAGCCCAGTCTAGCAGCTTCCAAAGCAAAGACTGTCAAAATCAGGTCACTTCGTTTTCTTTCTTTCTTCAATATTCTGTGGGTGGCTAAGCAGCATTGGACCTCCCTTGATTGACCAATTCAATATCCAACCAACTGCCAAGTCCATCAGCATTGCAACATCACAGTGCTGAATTGTCTGCAGTGACGTTTGAATAGTGATTAACCTGCATTATTTTTTCCACACTAGTCCCAACAGCAAACATTAAAGCAAGCTGCTCTTCAAAGTTCACTTCTCAACTTAATCGTAGATCAAAACCCAAAAAAAGAAGTGATTGTGTTGGCAACAAGTTATACTATGGCTAGAAGTTTCACTGTGAATAATATGTTTCAAGTCAGAGGTAATTTATTAATGATTGTAAAATCATAAGTGAGGTACTCACTTGCTAATCAGCATCCTTGGTCCAGACATGGTCAGCTACTTCATCAGTGACCTTCCTTCCATCACTAGATCAGAAGTGTGGATGTTCATTACACAAAACAGAGATAGGGCAAGGGGGTGGGTCTGACTGTGATGCTCTTTGGAGGTTCGGTATGGAATTGATTGCTTCCACACTGTAGTGATTCTATGATTCAATTAATATTCAGCACCATTTGCAACTCTTCAAAAACTGAAGCAATCAGTGTCCAAAATAACTTGACTTGTCCCTTTTAGACTCAATTTTTAATTTATTTCCCAAAATGATTGGTCACAGACAGATGGTTGCTGCTCATTCTAATCAGGCCTCTCCATTGATCTCTCAATGTTTAATTCCCCCTCTTCTCCTCCTCCCCCCCCCCCCCCCCCCCCCTGCCGGGTTGACTGCATGCACATTCTCTCCATCGCTCTCATATTGTTTAGTGTATCGTCTCTCCATTGCTCTCGTGCTGTTTAACGCAGTCTCTCTGTCTATATTTATCAGGCTTTTTAATGCATTCTGTCTCCATTGCTCGTGTGCTGTTTAATATGTTCTCCATCATTCTTGCGCTGTTTAATTGACAAAGAAGTTTGGAGGATTTGAATGGGGTGATGTTCATTTACAGGTAATTATTTTCGTTTTGATTCGCTACTTAATGGTCTGTGAATAGAAATAGCTCTGCAATCCTATTTCATGGTGCTGAGGAAATTGCCATGCTATCTCTATTCCGTTTATTGTACACATTAAAGTTACTGCACTATGGAAATTACTCTAAGATGCACTCAAGATTTTTACAGGTCTTGGTATAAAATAATCTTGAATTTGTTTGTGCTGTCTAACTTTGCAAGAGATGCTTTGCCTTTTTTATAGTCAGGTTGCTAATGATGTGGAGTGTAAGTTTTCTCTATCATGCACTTATGTTAACAATTGCTATAAATGTAAAGAGTTTAATGGTGTTTGAGTTAAGTAACATTGAGAATAAAGGCAATATTGTTTAGAATGTTTCAACATATATCAAATGTTTTTGTCACACTAAATTTTCTTGAACATTCTTGGACTTTGAGTGTTACTTGTGTTTGCATCTTTGAGATATGTCCATAATAGTACTTAATCTCATCTCTTATTTATATATCTTGCAGTTCATCAAAAGAATGATGGAAATGGTTGGCATGTAGTGTACTAAGATATAAGCCCCCTCATTTATATTCAATGTACTGTTAATGGCATTAACCTACTAGAAACTGTGTGGTAATCTTCTCCATTCAACCTCATTAAAATTTATCTGTAGTGCCTCCTGCTTGATAAAGCAGCATAACATGTAAAGTTTTTAAGCAAATTTACTTAAAATATTCTGACTGTAATGACCAGATCAAGCAACTATGTCATCTTCATTCTACAATAATGGAACAATTTTTGTAATCTACACTGTTCTAGTGATTTTTACAGAGATTGATTCTTGATATGTTCCTTTTGCAACCATACAACTGCAATTTAATACTCAGTAGTCACATGCAATCCCAATGTATAAAAACCAAAAATCACATATATGGAGGGTTGTTGTGAAGCAGTGTATAAATTGGTTGAATCAACTAACTGGCTATTATTTCATATTAAAAATTGTGCAGAAATTTTGTGATTTCAAATAAATTTATTTGTGATCTTTAGTGATTGAAGATGTAAATATTTGCTTTAATTTTCATACAGAGGTGTCCCACAATAAAGGTGGAACAATTTAGTGAAATGGAGGCCACTAACTTCCATCACAAACTATGCATTATAGTTTCTATTTGTCATTGACTGAAGCAAGAAATGTCCTTTTGGTAGAGCCATTGCTAACCTCTCAAACAGGATAATAATCAGTGTTACATTACTTGAACTTAAGTACTTCAATCTGTCTATGCAGAAAGAGGAGGTAATTTGTGTGTGTCTGTATGTACATGAAGCTACACTAGCTGTCTGCTTCAAGGAGGACATTCAGACCATGGGTGCATTCTTGTATTGCCAAATTTTCATCTCAAAATATCAGCATTTCCAAGACTGAGATTGTTCCACCCAGCACCAACCACATGTGGAGAAGTGTCAGATGGATGCAGATTTAAAAGACATTTGAACAGATACATGAATAAGAGAGATTTTGAGGGAAATGGGCCAAACGCAGGCAAATGGGAGTAGTTTAGATTAGGAAGTGTGATTGGCATGGATGAGTTGTACTGAAGGATCTGTTTCCATAGTCTGACTCTGATTCTATGTAATTATTGATAGCACCATCTTGAGGCTGTGTGAAAATGAGCACTTTTGATAGTATGCTTATAACAGATGCCACTGTTGATGAAGGCATCTGTGCAAGCATCCAGAAAGTTGTTTTCTGCTTCTGGCTAGCTCCATTATTGTATCTGAAGCAGTTTGGTATTGATTTGGAAACTAAACTTTATCAGACATTGTCCTTGCCATCTTGCTGTAAGGAGTTATAGAAATCCAATTAAAGCTATAAAACAATTTCACAAGGGGCCTTCAGGTCCACCATGGGAATTGGATATCAAAACAAATTGTTAAACAGTGAGTTTCTTTATCATCTACAAAATTCAGATTAATTGGGTAATGCGTGTCTCCTGCAGAATCCCCAATGGGTGTTCAATGGGGCAATCGCAATAACCCACAGGTTAATTCCACTCACACTCTCACTCGTGTTTGCTTTTGTTCTTGCTTGCTTTATGGTCTGCTGGGACTGTGGTGACTTTGTCTTTTATATCAAGGCAAACAACATCAACATGGTTGATACAAGAGTCTTAGAAATGTCTGCATTCTAGACAGCCTCTTTTGAGAAAACAGAATAGCTAACTGGAGCATGTGGAGACCAGCATTGAAATTCAATTTTAGAATGGAGCTTCTACATGCTGAACATAAAGGCCAGAAATGTAGAGCTTCCACCAACAGTGTGAACTGCCAGTTTTGTTCATTCTAATTCTGCAATTGTTTCTGCAGCCATCAGAGGATCCACCAAAGATTATGCAATTATCCACATCTTGGTCGTGCTCTGAGTATTTACTCTGGCTGACTTTTGTAGGCAGCTGCCTGCCTAAATGTTTTACACTTACCTGAGCAATTCCCTCTTTATATTTTGTCAGATCAATGCTAAACTGAGCTTTCTCTAGTTTCATTAATAGGTTGTATAGGAAATCTGCTTGTTATGTTGAAATTCTGCATTCACTAGGAAAAATGTTGAATGTAAGTTGTCACGTTCTCTGTAGATGTTTAACCCCACTGTCAGTTGATTCAGTGCAGCCATTCTATTTCCCGATATAATACATGCAAAGCAACCAAATAAAATGCATGCTCTGTTAACAATTGAAAATGCACATTGATATCATCTCTGTTAGAAAATGTAGCCAACAGGTTGGCATTATCCATAATTTGATGAGCTGCAACTTTACAATATCTAACTGGTTCAAGTTAAATCATCAGAGCATGTTTAAAGTAGCTTGTTTAGGAACACTTTCTGATGGCTGTTTCTGTTCATTCAAAGGCTCAGTGATTCAGTACGGTTATATCGTTTGCAGTAAAGGTTAACTGGAATAAAATGTATTTTAATGGTGCTCTGCTTATTTGCATCTCTTTTTACTGATAACCAAATATTTTGTTTCTTCTCCCTATGCTCTGGTCATTATTGTAGCTGTTTGTGGCAATTAACTCACCTTTTTCCTTCCTGTTGCCTTTCTGCCATTTGCAAGGCATATGTCAGGATTGCGATGGAATCCTTTGCTTGTCTGCACAACCACAGCTCTTAAAATATTCATGACATGACACCATTCAAGGTAAATCAGCCAACTTGATTGTACACGCCCTTCACTATTGACCCGGTGACACCCATATGTACCATCTGTAAAATGCACTGCATCAACTCACCCATGCTCCTTGCACAGCGCCTTTATAAACCTTTGACCTCTGCCAAAAGGGCAATAGGTAAATGAGAAAGCCATCACCTGAAAATTGTCCAAGCCATAACACCGTCCTGACTTGGACAAATGTTCCATATGTCGCTTGATCAATATCCTGGAATTCACTTTCTAACAGCTCTGAGTATATTGACACTCAAGAATAGCGGTCTGTCAGGAAGACAACTCCCCACTATCTTGTCCAGCTAATAAAATCTGGCCAGTGATGTCCACATCCAATGAATGAAAGGATTTTAAAAAAATCACTGGCATTGTTATCCGGGATCGACGTAACACTGGAGTAAAACATCAGTAAATCGATAATGCCTACTGCCTGAAACCATTGTCCAGGAGTGTAAACACCCATCTAGTTCATGGATGCCATTTAGGGCAACAGGTTACTTTAAAGACATTACTTCGTCTTTCCTCCTCATTCTGGCCTGCATGTGATTCCAGACCTGTGGCAATGAACGTTGTCCTTCAGTGCCTTGTGACATAGCGTAACAAGCCACTCCAATATATCAAGCTATTACAAAATGTAAGAAAAGGAATGAAAACAGATGGACAACACAGTATTGACCTAGGCATTGATAATGATGACAGGAAGGAAAAGCCTTGCCAGCTCAGTGAAATGCTTGTCACTTAACAGTTGGTTACTTTCCCCAAATGGTTGACTAATGGCACAGCATTGTTTGTCTGTATGATTCTGAGACAATGACTATGTCCCAGACCCCACCACCATCATCACTGGGGTATGCCTTATTCCACCAGCAGAATGCAGCCACCAAAGTTAGTGGAACAATAATGTATAGTCAGGAGGGAACACCCTCAACATTGGCTCCAGACTTCAGGCTGTCTCATGGCATCCAGTCAATCATGAGCAAAGACGACCACTGCTTAGCACCACATACTACTAGCTATCCCCCTCCACCGTCCTGCTGATGAATCAGTACTCCCCCATGTTTAACACCACTTTGGAAGTAGTTAGTGTGGCAAAGCCATAGAATTCCCCCAGGGTGGATGCTTTCAAAGTCCATCGTTGAGAGTGGCTTATTGCACCACAGCTGACCTGACTGAATCCTAAATATTAGAACTCTTGCTAATTTCTCATTTTTTTAAAACACTTGTATTCTTTGATCGGTTTTGGTTTGGAGCTTTGAACTAAGAACTAAAGATGACCTTTGGACTGTGGGTAACATTTTTTTTGAAGCGACAAGGTGTTGTTTGTTTGAGGCTAGGCCTGAAAGATAATCACAAGTTTGTTCTTGATCAAAGTGTTGCATAGATTCTTCGACACTGGTTCGGGAGTAATTTAACTAGATAGCAAATATTTGGCCATTAGCCAGGTGAGTGTCTGGTAATTGGTGCCAGCAAGTCTGGGCGATAGCATGATGGTGAAGCAAAGGGAGGGGCTGGAGAGTTTGAACTCCTTTGGATTATTCCTGAGAAAAAGAATTTGGCTGTTGACACAATAGCATCAGATTTGAATGTTCCCAGCCTGACCTTCCATTATCAGCCATTATAATTTCAGAGAATCAAAATTAAGTTGTAAGTATTGCTCAGTCTTCCCCAAAGTGAACTGAAAAGGTGGCCCTTTATGATGTCTACAGAAAATCAACCAAGAAATAATATGTAGTTGGTTCTGCTATAACAAGATAGTTCCATTCTCATCCAATACAGTGTTATAAGAAAATCACATGATAGCAGCACCATTTAAACTAATGTGGCTAGAATCATGTTATAACAAATGCTGCTTTAAAAGGTCATGCTTTAGAAAGAGTGTCCCCAAATCATCAATCATGTTATAGTGAATTCAAATTTATGAAGTGCAAATTTATAGCAGAACAACCTCTATGCCTGTGGAACAACACATTGTGAAAACAGTTTAAGTTATCTGACCAATTTAGTAATTTTCTTTTAATTATCCCTTAACTGTAATTGTCTGTTGTCTTTTCTGTGAAAACAAAGGTTGTTGGGTTTACATCATAGAGATCAATTAGATTGCTTTTAATTTTGCTCTGCCAAAGTTACTGTACCATTAATAAATTAAGGCATTTGTTTACGTTACAAACCCAGTGTTTAGAATTGGTTAATTGCAAAGTCTGAGATTCGTTACTCAAAAACTCAGCTTTGGAACCATTGGGGTCAATTTTGTGCGTCTTGTGAAGATTTTAATTTTACTGTATTGCAAACAGGAAGCCTGATTTGGTTCAGCTGCCTCTGTTGTAAAACAAAACACGTTTGCTCATTTTGGGTTTATGGCAGGTGTTGTGGAAACCATTTAAGAGGGAAAATCGTACTTGACTTCATCTTGCCAGTCTGTGTTACAGATATATCTGCGCATGTCAGTTTTGGTAGGAATGACTTTGTGGAGACCGAGACCCATGTCTACATTAAGGGTATTCTCCTTTGTGCTATGTGGTACCACCATGATGCAAAATGGATTAGATTTAAAACAAATTAATCAGCTCCCACTTAGATACTCTTGAGATTACTACCTTTAGATTAATATTCAACTGCAACGTTCAGGCTTTCCTCTGAAGCCCAGTTCACTCTTTCTTTCACATGCCTGTCTTGAGGTCCTTGGTTCACTTGATCCTCTGGCCAAATAGTTTGTTTGGGAGTTGTTCAGACTTATCAGGCCTGTCAAACTTTATTTAAATTGGAATGGGCAAACTTTAATCTTTTTCTAATGGGGTGAGTGCATGTCTATCACAAGTACAGCAACTTTACACCATTCCATTTATTGCAATGCTGAGTTTGAGAAATTGCACATGAAGTAGCTTGAGTAGGGCAAGTCTGATGGCCTTTAATTGCATACCTTATGAGTAGTTGCTCATGCCATAAGTAGTTGCTTACCAGTTTGCACACGAGTAATTCACTCAGGTTTACCTTTTCCATCCATTTGTTAAATGTAAAATCCAAGCTATCTTGCCCAATGTTTGGGAATGATTTAAAGCATATTGCTCTGTTGCTCAACCTCTGATAGTTTTACTTGGGTATTTTGAGAATCTGAAGGTCTGTTCTTCATTGCTATATTTACTTGTAACAGTTTTTTCTTGAAAATTGAGAAACCTCAACTCCCCAGCCCAGTAATCCAAATATGTTAAACAGTACATTTGCCAAAATACCTCTTAACCTGCCATGGGGTGGTGGAAAAGATAGGTTTCAGTGATAACTGATATCAGATTTCCCATTATAATGTAAATCAAAATCATGAATTTGGTGTTACGACAATGATTTGCTACTGACATGCCATTGTTATATCTTTGGTTATGTCCTTGTTCCCAAGACTAATGAATGCATTTGTGATTGCTATAAAATAAGCTAAGTCATTTAAGCCAAGTGAAATAGGACAAAATTATCTCTTTTAAAAGTCCAATATTTGTTACTCATCCCCAATTGCCCTTGAGCTGAATGACCACCTTGGCCATTTCAGATTCCTGAAGAAGGGCATGTGCCCGAAACGTCGAATCTTCTGTTCCCTAGATGCTGCCTGACCTGCTGTGCTGTTCCAGCAATAAAGTTTCAGCTTTGATCTCCAGCGTCTGCAGACCTCACTTTCTCCTCCAGTTGAGTCAACCACATTACTATTCTACTGGAGTCAGATGAGGTAAGCAGGGCAGATTTCCACCCCTCAAGGACCTTAGTGAACCAAATATGTATTTATCACAATGAGATAGAGAACCTTAAGCTTTAACTTTTTATCATTATTACTGTCTGTGGTTCTAATTCCTGCATCTTTCTGTCACATTTCAATTATTGTTTGCCTCTTCGACACCCTGCATCCCTATCTTTTTTTTTTGACACTTGCCTTCAATTAAAACCCTTACCCTGCTCCACATATTTTATAATCAAAACCATGTTTCAGAAGGATCACCAATTCTGCAATGAGTTTGCCTGATTGATACGATTGTGTTGTGTAAAAGTCATATTGAGATGACTAAGGTTTTTGCCTTTGAGAATTGTGTAAGCGCATATGTGTGAATGAGGAGAAAGTGTAATCAGTTGGTCCCCATGAACCTGCTTGCCCGTTGTTTTAAATTAAGGCTGATCTCACTGTTGACATTGACTCCATTTTCCTGTCTACCCTCTTGTGCCTTTTGATTATTTACTCAAACAAACGTCTCATTCAATGATTGTGCCTCTCTGGGGAAGATGAATTCCACAGAAAAACAGCCCTCACGTATAAAGTCTCATCCTCTTGGGCATTAAATAGGCGATGCCTTATTTTAAAATGGTGTCCCTAATTCTAATCCCTCCCACAAACAGCACATCCTCTCAATCTTGCATTTAAATAATTCTCGTTCTTTCAAACCCAAATTCATCCAGTGTGCTTTTTTTTGGTAAGATCTGTAGGTCATTTTAACAGAATGTGGCAGTTATAAACTGGTAAAGGTTTACATCAGTAGTGGTATTGTGATCTGAATGTGTTCTGATTCAGTTTCGTGAGTGCTGATTAGACTTGCTAGGTTTAGAATTTGAGAATTGTGGTTGGTTGCTGCTGATGGAGGTGATCTCAGCAAGTATACTTAACTGAAATAAATGCATGATGGTGCAGGTGAAGTGTTCTGTCAAAATGTGCATTGTTTTAAATGTAATGAGAGAAAATGGCTTAGTCTCAAAAATAAAGCATTGATTTCCAAACAATGGTGTGTTTTGTATTTGCCAGTAGAATACATGCAAATATAAATTTAGATCTTAGACCAAGGTATTAATTTATTATAGTGCCACCTCTTAATAATGTGACTCAAAACTTGATTTTTTAAAAAGCCATGACACTAATTTTTTTTTCACTTTCTAAGGTGTTTATGTAACCATAAGGGTAGTCAGGCAGGTGATTTGCTTTCCAGGCTTCTGCTAATATTTATCTAAAGCTTGTTGCTGGAAGGTGCATGAACAGTGCAGGTAACTCATCAGAAATTGTCACCCAGTGCTTGGGCTTGGTTTGTTGTTTTTCCTGCAATTGAGATGGAATAGATGAGTCCTAACTGGATGCAAGTCGATATGCTTCATTACCTTAACCTTGCTTAAAATAATATGTTGTGAAGTTTCTGGTTTGAAGTTTAGAAGATGCTTAACATATATATGGTCTGATATTCAGTGACAATCATGTAAAAACAATCCGTTGAAACAACAGCTTGCATTTTGCTACACTTTCAACATCAAAACATTCCCCATGTCCTTCATAGATGAATAATTAGACAAAAATGGGAAGGAAGATTGAAGCTTATATTGTACAGAACAAAACTTTAGATATTTCATGAACTTTGCATTTGAAATAAATTTTACAAGTGTTGTCACTGTCGTAGGAGGACTTGAAAGGCTGAAACATTTATCTCTCAGGATAAGGTGAAGGCAGAGAACAAGAAAGAACAGTTGCAAGAATGAGTGGCTGGTATGGTTGTTTCTTTCATTTAGCAGATGAGTGTCACTGGTTGGACCAGCATTTATTACCTATTCCAAATTGTCCTTGAGATGGTGGTGAGCTGCCTTTTTGAATCACTGCAATCTGTTTGGCAGTACATCTACAACGCTATATTTAAACAATTAAACCAGGGCAACTGGACTCAACATGAACTCTTTTTTTTTCTGTCCACAGATGCTGTCAGACCTGCTGAGTTTCTCCAGTTTGTTTGTTACACATCTACGATGTTATTAGGGAGGGAGTTCTAGGACTTTGCTCTAACAGCCGGGAAGGAGCGATGCTATAATTCCAAGTCAGGATGGTGAGTGACTTGGAGGGGAACTTGCAGGTGGTGGTATTCCCAAGCATCTGCTGCCCTTGTCCTTCTAGGTAGAAGTGGTTGTGGGTTCGGAAGGTGTTGTCTTAACAGCTATTGGTGAGTTACTGCAGTGCATTGTTGGATGGTATATGCTGCTTCTACTGAGTGTCAGTGTTGGAAGGAATCGATGTTCATAGAGGGGGAAGAGATCATAGAGAAAGGGAAGTGCAAGGTTATGGAAAGACTTAAATGCCAGGACGAAAATAGGACAATAAGTGACCAGGGTAAAGTAACAAGTAGAGTTGTATTGAATAGATTTTAATGCAGGATAGGATACGTGTGGCAGAATTTTGAATTAGCTGAAGTTTGTCGGTTGAAGTTAGCAGGCATGGATGAATTAAATGAGTAAAGATGAGTGTAACATGTAAAAGGACTTGCATGTTCAGGTCTGTGTAGAATAGCATGTTAAGATTGTTGACTTTTGTTTAACCTGAAATAGTTGCAGAGGAATAGTTTTGAATCTGTTTAGTGTAGTGAGGCCAGACAGTGGTTTCTGTTTTGCTGGAGGAAATTTTGGTTCATCTTGGACTGGGAAATCTTGGACTGTGTCCTATAGCTATCACCCCTCAATTTAAAGCAATGTCCCCTCATGCTAGCCATCACCGTCCGAAGAACAAGGATCTCACTGTCCATCCTATCTAACCCTCTGATTATCTTCTGTCTCAATTAAGTCACCTCTCAACCTCCTTCTTCTCAAACGAAAACAGCCTCAAGTCCCTCAGCCTTTCCTCATAAGACCTCCATACCAGGCAACATCCTAGTAAATCTTCTCTGAACCCTTTCCAAAGCTTGCATATCCTTCTTATAATGCAGTGACCAGAACTGTATACAATACTCCAAGTACAGTCGCACCAGAGTTTTGTGCAGCTGCAGCATGACCTCATGGCTCCGAAATTCAATCCCTCTAGCAATGCAAGCTAACACACCGTGTGGGTTCTTAACCCTATCAATCTGTATGGCAACTTTCAGGGATCTACGTATATGGACACCGAGATCTCTGTTCATCTACACTACCAAGAATCTCACCATTATCCCAGTACTCTTTGTTCCTGTTACTCCTTTCAAAGTGAACCACCTCACACTTTTCCACATTAAACTCAATTTGCTACCCCTCAGCCCAGCTCTGCAGCTTATCCATGTCCTCCTGTAACCTGCAACATCCTTCAGCACTATCCACAATTCCACCGACCTTAGTGTTATTGCAGATTTAATAACCCTTCCTTCTATGCCCTCATCCAGTTCATTTACATAAATGATGAACGGCAGTGGCCCCAAAACCGATCCTTGCGGTGCACCACTAGTAACTGAATTCCAGGATGAACATTTCTGATCCAAATCGCTAAATCTCTCTTTTTCTCTTTCTCTCTTTTGCTCTCTCTTTTGCTCTCTCTTTTGCTCTCTCTTTTGCTCTCTCTTTTGCTCTCTCTTTTGCTCTCTCTTTTGCCCCCTCTCCCATCCCCTCTCCCATCCCCTCTCCCATCCCCTCTCCCATCCCCTCTCCCATCCCCTCTCCCATCCCCTCTCCCATCCCCCCTCCCATCCCCTCTCCCATCCCTAAAGTAAACATAACTGAATTGTAGTCTCTATTACAAATACTCTTCTACCTCCAAATCTAACACCCAGTACCCAATTCAATGCGGCCTTGTCCGTTGTTGGCCTGTTGTATATACTGTCAGGAAATCCTCCTGCACACGAGACAAAAATTGACCCATCTAAGTATTCAAACTATAGTATTTTAGTCAATATTTGGAAAGTTAAAGTCCCCCATAGCTACCCTGTTACTTTTGCTCCTACCCAGAATTATCTTTGCTATCCTTTCCTCTACATCTCTGGAGCTATTTGGAGACCTATAGAAAACTCCCAACAGGGTGTTACCTCCTCCTTTCCTGTTTCTAACCTTAGCCCATACTACCTGAGTCGACAAGTCCTCAAACGTCTTTTCTGCCGCTGTAATATTGTCCTTGACTAACAAATGCTCCACCACCACCACCATCTCTGTTCTTGCTGAAACATCTAAATCCTGGAACCTGCAACAGCCATTCCTGTCCCTGCTCTATCCATGTCTCCGAAATGACCACAACATCAAAGTCCCGGGTACCAATCTATGCTGCAAGTTTACCCACCTTATTCCAGATGCTCCTGGCATAGAAGTAAATACACTTCAAACCATCTCCATGCTTGCTGGTGCCCTCTTGTGACCTTGAAACCTTATTTCTGACTTCACTACTCTCAACCACCTGGACACTGAAACTACAATTTTGGTTCCCATCCCCCTGATGAATTAATTTAAATGCTCCCAAAGAGCATGAGCAAATTCCCCGCCTCAGGATATTCGTACCCGTCTTGTTCAGGCGTAGATCATCATGTTTGTAGGGGTCCCACCTACCCCAGAATGAGCTCCAATTATTCACGTATCTGGACCCCACCCCCCGCCCCGATCCCTCTAGCTGTGAATTCAACTCCTCTCTCCCTATTCTTCACCTCGCTGGCATGGGCAACAAACCAGAGACGACAACACTTTGTTCTAGTTCTAAGCTTCTACCCTAACTGCCTGAATTTCTGCCTCAAATTACCATCCCTTTTCTTACCAATGTCGTTGGTGCCTATATGGACCATGATTTGGGGCTGGTTCCCCTCCCCCTCAAGGATCCCGAACACATGATCCGAGACATCATGAACCCTGGCTCCTGGGAGGCTACACACCAACTGTGAGTCACTCTCGTTCCCACAGAACCTCCTATCTGTCCCCCTAACTATGGAGTCCCCAATAACTGATGCTCTGCTCATCTCCTCCCTTCCCTTCTGAGCAACAGTGTCAGACTCTATGCCAGAGACCTGTACCCAAGGCTTACCCCTGCTAAGTCATCCCCTCCAACAGAATCCAAAATGGTATACTCGTTATTGAGAGGAATGGCCACAGGTGATTCCTGCACTGCTTGTGGGTTCCCTTTTTGTACCCTGACTGTAACCCTGCTGCCTTTCTCTTGTATGTGAGATGTGACTACCTCCCTGTAACTCCCCTGTATAACTCTCTTTGTCTCCTGAATGATCTGAAGTTCCTCCAGCTCCAGTTTCCTAGTGCAGTTTTCGAGGAGCTGGACTTGGGTACTCTTCCTGCAGATACAGTCAGCAGGGGCATGAGTGGTGACCCTTACCCTCCCACATTGTGCAGGAGGAGCATTCAACTGCCTTAACCTCCATTCCCACTATTCTAAATTCCCACAGACACTATTGAAAAATAAAGAATAAAAAAGACTGGTTACCTTACCAATCCGGCGCACAGACCTGATTTTGGTTAGAGGAGGAGGAGGAGGATGGGTGGAAGACACTATCTAAGTAGTATTTCGTTTAACACAACCACCCAAATATTTTGCTTCACTTACTCAGCAGTCCGTGTCTGCTCCTGCCTATTCATGAAGTAAATTTTTTAAATTAGTGACTCTCCTTCCTGGCAGCTCCCTGGTCAACGCTCCCACTTTTCCTGCTGCCGAAACAAAAATGGAGGGTCCCAATACTCAAGGTGTGTTTTTAAATCCATGTCAGTTGTGGGTCCCACATTCAGTTCAGTGTGAGTAATACAGTCATTCAATGAACCACACAGTAAAATTGAAGAAAACCTGCATGAACTAAGACACAGAAGCTCATTGATATCACAGTAAAATCTCTCCTGGTGCATGCACAATATGTCTGCATCAGTGCAGCGCAGTACAGACCACATTTAAAATGGTTGTCTGCATGTTGTGTGGCATTTTCTATTCCCATATCAATACTGCTACTGAGCTCAGTTTCAAGAATATCAGTTTATCTTGTGCTCATGTCTTACACATGCTCCTATAAATGAGTTAAGTGGATGACTTGTGTGACAATCATGAGGACATTCATAAAGGGAACCCAGGTTTCAATATTGCGTTGATCTAATTAGGTGCTAAAATAGAGGAATATGGAATGATGGGATGTTATGTTATGAATGAATTTGAAAACATATTAAGATAAAGATGGAACAATCCTTAAAATTAACACTGAGAAAGTGAGGACTGCAGATTCTGGAGATCAGAGTCAAAAAGTGTGGCGCTGGAAAAACAGTGCAAGTCAGGCAGCGTTCGATCAGGAATGTGAGGGTGGAGGATTAAGAGCTTATGTTCGAAATATTGACTCTCCTACTCCTTAGATGTTGCCTGATTAGTTGTACTTTTCCAGCACCAGACTTTTTGACTGATTAAAATTAACACACTGACTTACTGTCAGCAAGTTCATGCTCTTGGAGCATAGTATTTGTTTTAGTGCCATTGTTTCTTGCTTGCATGTCTGTCGCTCTTGTCCACTGTTCAATTTGACTGCATATCACGTTTTGAATGCATATCACGTTTTGAATAATAACTTGCCATTCAGCTCACGTACAATATATCTTCTTTGAACTCTTTCTTGTTAATTATGTTATGCACCTTCTAAATTGATGTGATAAGTATGGTTTCCTGGTGGCAGGCTGCAGCTAGATTATAAATAAAATCCATCAGGAGCATGTTGACTGATTTCCCCACTGTAATGCATTTGCACTTGCAACCTTTTTCAGTGGAACAGCATATCGGACAGTAATCTCAATTTGTGGTTGATGCTTATAGTCTCTGAGGTTAACAATATCAGCCTAATAACTTTGTTCAAGACGATTATTGCTGTCGTGTACTAAATGCCTATGGTTGTTTCTGAAAGATTGTTCAATAAACAGCATGAATGTTACAAGTTCTGAAGAATTGGTTAACAGCATGGAAGGCATTCTGCTGGAGAACAAAAATATTTCTTAATCTACATTTTTTTTGGCAAGTGGTGAGGAAGAGCTATGTAACAACCTCCTAAGAGAGAGTGCAGTTGTTGGAGAGAAATATGTTTTGTGCAATGGATTTGGTAACACCCAAAGGGGTAGGTTTAATATTATACTATATTCTTTGTTTGATTTTAGGGACTGGTGAAAGTGGCAAAAGCACATTCATCAAGCAAATGAGAATCATCCATGGTGATGGCTATTCCGATGAAGACAGAAAGAACTTCACAAAGCTCGTATTTCAGAACATTTTCACTGCAATGCAAGCAATGATAAGAGCTATGGACACACTCCGTGTACAATACAAGAATGAACAAAACATGGTATGTTTTTGTGATGTGTGCAAAGTGTATCTTTGAAAATAAAAGACGGTTTGTGAAGGTTTGTAGCTCAGGTTGAGGTTTAGGGTGTAGGTTTGCTCGCTGAGCTGTAGGTTTGTTATCCAGACGTTTCATTACCTGGCTACGTAACATCATCAGTGGCGACCTCCAAGTGAAGCGAAGCTGTTGTCTCCTGCTTTCTATTTATATCTTTCTCCTGGATGGGGTTCCTGGGGTTTGTGGTGATGTCATTTCCTGTTCATTTTCTGAGGGGTTGATAGATGGCATCTAGATCTATGTGCTTGTTTATGGCGTTGTGGTTGGAGTGCCAGGCCTCGAGGGATTCTCTGGCATGTCTTTGCTTAGCCTGTCCCAGGATAGATGTGTTGTCCCAGTCAAAATGGTGGTTTTTTTCATCCGTGTGGCGATAGCCACAAAAAGACACGACCTCCTCTCCCTCATAGCCCTACACACGGAAGAAAAAACCACCATTTCGACTGGGACAACACATCTATCCTGGGACAGGCTAAGCAAAGACATGCCAGAGAATTCCTAGAGGTCTGGCACTCCAACCACAACACCATAAACAAACACATAGATCTGGATGCCATCTATCAACCCCTCAAAAAACGAACAGGAAATTACATCACCACAAACCCCAGGAACCCCATCCAGGAGAAAGATATAAATAGAAAGCAGGAGACAACAGCTTCGCTTCACTTGGAGGTCGCCACTGATGATGTTACCTAGCCAGGTAATGAAATGTCTGGATATCAAACCTACAGCTCAGCGAGCAAACCTACACCCTAACGTTTGTAGGATTGTTTTTTCATGTGAGCAAGGATTTTGAGTCAGATGATCAGTTACAGTAAAATTACTATGTTCGCATTGCCTTACTTCACGAATGCACTCATTCAACAATACTTGCCATGCATCAAAAACCTGCCTGGCATAAAAGTGCACATTGCACATGTACTGTACATATGCAGCTTGACATGTTTGTCATGTGCTTAGAAATTAATGATTGCAGCTGTCTCTCAGAACCCATCCCCTTTGCTAGGACTTTATTGCAACAATTTTGATATGTTTGAATTGTGAGGTCAAGCCACTAAATTTTTAAAATCAGTAATCCATGATTTAAATGTAAAGTATAATTCTCAAACTATCTCATTTACTTGTAAGTATTTTGCTGACACACCTTTGGCACCACTACAGTATCATCCCTAAATTCATCCAACAGCGCTGTGCTGCTGTTGAAAAACAGGAGTCCAATTAAAAGTGTGGCCTAAAAACAGAATATCAATTATTTTCAAGCTAAATTATTGACAGGCTAAATGTAAATCAAAATCAAGAAAACTATTTATCTGATCAAAAAGTGATACATGTCCGCAATGCTCAGTCTAAACAAATGTCTGAGACAAACAGCGTTTGTGACATTATTCTTTTAGATCCATTCTTTATTGTACAAATGCAGGAATGTATAACATGAAGAAATGTAAAAGAATTTCTCAGCATGCTCAATTCTATGGTCATGTCACCTAGACCACAGGCACCAGTTTAACAGAATGATGGATAACACTGTTTTTATGTTTATAGTAATCTTTCACACAATGCAGCCATAGGTAAAAGATGCAATAATAGCAATCTCTCACACTTGTATTGAGTAAGGCCAATAATACTGACACTGGATAAGCTATGTAAATTTCTGATAGTTGCTAGCAACTTCAAAATGAACTTGGCAGGTTTCCCAATGTGGCCACCAGAGGGATTCTTTTGCTTTTAAAAAAGATCTTCATGGCTAACAGTTCTGTATGACTGGTTTAGTTCAGTCACTACTTGAAAGATAAGGTTGAGGTTGCACTTATTGCCTTTTATTCTTAGACACATTCGCAAATGTCATTTTGTAGTTTTTCTGTCATTCTCCCAACTCTGCAAAAACAAATGCGTCCTTGTTTTATCTGTCTCAGTTTAACCATGATCTCATTTCAGTAGTAAAACAAGCTTGAGCGGATAAATGGCCTACTTCTGTTCTTGAGTTCCATGTGGACTTAAGTAATTTTTTAACATTTATTCCTTCCGCTGCTAACATGATGCAACAATGCATCCAACTGGACTTATGTGCAACCTGAGCACATTTCGCCCAATCCCATTCCCATCAATTTTGATTGTTTGTTAGCCATTTAGGCTTTACATTCTGAAATTTCATTTCTGGACATGTCTGCCTTTCCAATATTCACTTCATCCTTGAAGAGCCACCTGAAAACCTATCTGTTTGATAAGAATTTGGTTATGATCCTAACACCTATTCCTTTTTTCTTGTTACCCATTGTGTCCTATTGCAGCTCTGAATTGCTTTGGAATATTTTTCTACTTTTAACCTCTCAATGAAAATGGGAGAAAATAAGTATATGTTGGATTTACTATTTGTTGAGCATTATTTCAAATTGCAAATCTATTTGTTTATGATCAAATGTCTTAAAAATGTCATCTAAACTCAATCACCTGCGACAGAAAACTTTCCTAAAATGATTGCTCATCTTGTTTGATTTCATGTATGTTACACATTCAGAAATGAGCAAATTACAACTGCCATATACAAGTAAATAGCTACATTATTTTCAGCTTAACCAACAGAAATGTTTAATTTAAAACACAATTTGGGAATTTATAATGAAAATTGGTATAACTTAGTTGAATGCTCTTCACAATGTATTATCGATCAGTCATCTAACAAAAAGAAAAGGTCCATATGTTCTGCTCAGATTGCATACATTTTCTGTTGCCAATTAGGATAATACTCATTAAAAGGAATTTTAATATATCATCAATTAAAATGCCAAAAATGAGAACCCAAACTTGCATGTCATTTTCCCATTTTGAGAAAGGTAACACTGAGAAGTGAATATCTTTTATTCCGTCATGGGACCATGGGCATTGGATAAGCTAGCATTTGGCGATCGTCAGTAGGATTTGGAGTCAGGTGGCGAGGTACTTCTTTCAGACTTTGCAGCTGTTAATCTGTTCTTTGGACTAAGCATATAAAATGCAGTGGCTCTTCCAATCTGTTGTCAGTGGTAAGCCCCGATTGATATGGATCATGGGGAATTCAGCAATGGTAATGCCATTAATTGCCAAGAGATGATGGTCACTGGCACTTGTGTGGCTAATGACATGTGAGTCACTTTTTAGCCCAAGCCTGAATGTTGTCCATGTCCTTTTGCATTTAGACATAGCTGCCTTGGAATTTGTGTTGAATATCATTGGAGTTGTCATCAAGAAACCACCCTGCTTCTGATTTTTGAGGTGGTAGGAAGGTTGTAGATGAAGCGGCTGAAGTTAGTTAAGTCTTGGACATTATCCTGAGGAACTCTTGCAGTAGTGTTCTGGGAACTGAGGTGATTGACCTCCAACAGCTGCAACCATCTTCCTTTGTTCTAGCTATGGCTCCAATCAGCAGAGAGCTTTTGCCCAATTTACATTGATGCAAGTTTTCACAGACTACTTGGTGCCACATTTGGCCAAATATTGCCTTGATGTTACCATCAGTCTCAACATAGGTGAAAGATCTGAACTCCAGAAGTGAACTAAGACTTTGTAGCTGAATGGCCCTGGCAGAACCCAAACTGATTTTTGTTGCTGAGTTTGTGCGCCTTGACAGGATTGTTATTAACATTTTCTATCACTTTGCTGATGATTGAGCGTAGATTGATGGAATGGTAGTTGGTCAGATTGGATTTGTCCTGTTTGTGAAGAAGACGTATTGACCCGGCTTTATGGATAGGAACCCAGGTGCCAGTGTTGTAGCTAAACTTGAACAGCTTTGTTGGAGCAAGCGTTAGTTTTATTCATCAAACCTGACTCTTAACATCCTTTCATCAGTCTGGCTGCAAACTAAATTTTGTATTTTAGAATAATTCAAATTGTTTACTTTGAATTACATTTCCACTGCATAAAATGCAAAGTGCAGTAGAAGTAAATTGCACTGAACTATCTGTAGTTTTATAAGTTGAATGATTTTAGTCACTGTAATCTAGAATTTACAGTGAATAGTATGTGCACGGGACAGCAGAATACTTCTCCTATTTTTGTTCAGTGTCTTCATTGGTTCTGCTCTTCAGCAATACGCAGCTCAAAAATTGTTTCCACTCAGATTTTTAATGCAGCGTCTGAAGTAATTTTCTTTTCAAATGAAGCCTGTTTGAAATGGTTATGGTGGGAATTGTCCATGTGTTAGTGTATTCATCACTGCTTGGCCTCATTTTGGAAATGTGTAGCACTCGAATGAAAATGAGCTGATTACGCACCAGTAAATATGTACAGTTATAGTTTCCTTAATGTTATCAATTTTTTTCACATATTTAATAAACATTGTCTTCTGATCAAAATTTTAGTTCTATTGGAGATAGGATTTTGACAAATTCTGTGTGTTTAAGTCTGTATCGAAGGACATACATTTTTTGCTTTATTAATGAGTAATTGGCGACATTAACTAACAAATGTTAAACGTTTGCTGTATGCTTGCAGTCAATATTGTAAACTTAATCCACTATTACGTATTGCAGATTATTCATGGGCATTGTCTTCAAATTGTTTACATTTTTTTATTTTTCTTCCCCCAACGTCATACAAATTGTCATTGCTCTCATTTTTATTTATGATTTTGTTGCACACAAGTTAGTGGTTCTCGTTAACTCCATAACAGTGAAAAGATTTGAAAAGCAACAAATTATTTGAGATTATCTCAGGATGTTCAGGCAATTTCAGTATCCTATTAAAATTGGTAAAACCATAGTTTCCGTTATGCTTTTGTCGTTTACTTTATATTTAGGATGTAAGAATTGCTAGCATAGACAGCATTAATTGTGCATCCCTAATCCCTCTTTTTGAGTGTTCTGGTGGAGAGTAGCCTTTAACAGCTATAATCTTTCTGGTGTAGATCCACCTACACTGTTGTGAGGGTGTTTCAGGATTTTGACCCAGCAACAGTGGAAAAATTAATTAGTCCCAAGTCAGGCTTGGAGAAAAACTTGCAGATATTAGTGGTGTCTTGATCTACTGCTCTTGACATTTCAATGGTAGTGGGTTTGAGAGCTCTGTTGAAGGAGCCCTGATGAGTTCTAGCAGTGCATTTCGTAGGTGGTATACCATTACACGAATGATGTGTGGGCAGCCTAGTCACAGGTGATCAGTTTTTTGAGTGTTTTTGATACATGATCTTCAAGGTAAGTGGAGAGTATTTCATCACATTCTAGTCATGTGTCTTGTAAGTGATAGGTAATCTCTGGGAAGTCGGGAGGTAAATTAACTGCCTCAGAATTCCCATCCTCTCCCTTGGTTTTAGAGTTGCAGTATTTATATAGCTAGTCCAGCTATGTTTCTGTCAATTGTTACCCCTAGAATATTGATGATTCCTAATGTTTACATTATAAATTTCCATGAGCCAAATCTCTGAACCAATGCTCCTGGTTTGGGTGCCACCTTGAGGCAGGTGAGGTTTTAACTTTGAATTTCTATCACTTTTATGTATTGTTGGACTTCAGTAATTATTTACTGAAGAGGGATCTTGTCCTCAAGTGGTCTAAAAGTCGGGGGGGGCGGGGAAAGGTGCTCTTAACATCATCTTTAAAGAAATTTAAATAAGAAATATAAGTCATATCAGTGACGCCATGCAATTCCTTTTTTAAAAAATAAGGCTTCTTTGACATTTCTTTTGTCACGTCCACTTGCCCCTCAGACTCTGGTCCCTGAAAAGTCTTGTTTGAAAATCAGTGCTTACGTGAGGTGTATGCTCTATTTCACTTGGTAAAAAATAAATTTTACTTTTGCTTCTGGTCTCCCTTCTGAATTTTTAATAAATTTTTGCTCTCTTCCCAAACTATTGTCCTTCTAGCTGTGCTCTGCAACGTACTTTCTAGCCAGCCCATCTGTACTGTGAAGTTTCTGCCTTGCTGGCGATCGTGCTCAGGATTTCAGAGCTTGAGGCTGGAGACACTGGAGAACCATAAGAGATGAGAGATTTTAGCATTCTAGGAGGTGGTCATCCAACAGGCAATGAGAGTTAGTGGATTGTAGATAAACATCTAAAAGACTAAGAAGCAAAACATGCGGGAGTCTGCAAATGTGTGTGTCATTCAGGCCTGTGCGTGACTTTGGAGACTGATGTGACTGGTGATACCTCGAAGTAGTGCTGACCATGGTACCATTTGGAAAGGACTGGAAGGACACTGGAAGGAGCAGCAAAGAGTAGAAATGTACTTGTCAGGAGGACGGTTGGCTATTTTCATAACTGCTTCTGTGAGTCCCACATTGTGTTGTGGTTCCCTCCTACTGAGGTAAAGAACATTACTGAGAAGATGCAGAATGCTTTTCAGGTAAAAAGAGTTTTCCAGAAATTATGGTACATGTCAGTTATAATGCAAAGTGCAGTTGAAGACCTGTGCGCAGGTTTTTAGGAATTAGGGGAGAGAAGATAAAATGTTTTATACCTCTAGTAATCTTTCAATTACTTCCAGTTTCATGCACCAAAGCAAGTAGAAAAAAAAAGGCCAGGAGGATCAGTGTGACCTGAAACATGGTGTTGGAGAGGTTTCAAATTATTAGAAATGAGACCACAACTACTCATTTAATGACCTGGACAAAATAACTGAGGGTATTGTTGTTGTTTGCAGAGACATAAAGATAAGTGGAGGGACAGGTGTTGATGAAGCGGGGAGCCTACAGAAGGACTTGGGCATGCTAGGAAGTTTACAAAAGTGATCCCAGGGATGAAGGGCTTGTCTCATGAACAGTTGAGGACTCTGCATTTGAATTAAATGGAGTTTAGAAGAATGAGGTGGGAATCTGGTGGAAACTTGCAGAATACTAAGGGGCCTGGATAGAGTGGACGTGGAGAAGGTGGTTCCACTAGTAGGAGAAACTAGGGCCCAAGGATACTGCCTCAGTGAAAGGCTGACCCTTTAGAACAGAGATGAGGAATTTCTTCAGCCAGAGGGTGGTTAATCTGGAATTTATTGCTACAGAGGGCTGTAGAGACCAAGTTATCATGTGTCGAAACAGAGTTTCTTGATCGATAAGAAAATCAAGGGTTACCAGGCGAAGGCAGGCCAATGGGGTTGAGAAATGTGATCAAATGGCAGAGCAGACTCAATGGGCTGAATGGCCTAATTCTGCTCCAGTATCATATCGTATCATTGTATTGTAACCTTGGACTGCTCAATAGAGAGCTTAGCTATATTTAATTAGCTAAATAACTGTCCATTGCTATAGTGACTTTGAATTTTTCTTCGTGTCAGTTGTCATAGCTGTCTGCCTGTGCAAGTTAGCCATGGTACATTTTGTCACTTGTTGCTGCCTTTATCTTAACCTTAGTGGCAAATGTGGAAAATGCTCCTTGTACATCAATACTGTGCTCCCATGAAAGCTGCTCGTGGTGGGAGCTCTGAAGAAATCTTTTCAAGTTTAAAGACTTCACCCTTTAGTTTACGCACACTCAACTTCATGAACTTTCCAACTACATTCACTGCTATTCACCCAGCATTTTTTTCTAATGAAAGGTCACAACATTAGCTGTTCCTCTCATTAGCTGCACAGTACTGTGAAACATGCTAATCTTTATTCCAGAATATTGCTGCTCTTCTTTCACATTTCCTGCATCTGTAGTATGTTGAATTTGTAACATTTTGTTTGGAATATCTTCTGAATGAACTGTGACCTGGTTTTGTGAACTTTTAACTGCGAATGCGTACATAAGAGAAGAAATAGAAGCAGGAGTAGGGTATTTATGGTCCTTCAAGTTCTGTCTTCCATGCAATGAGATAGCTGAATTGTCCACTTCAATACCATTTCCCTGAACTATCCCCATTTGCCTTAATGTACTTTATATATAGAAAACTATTGGCTTTGCTGTTAAATTCTCAATGACTGAATTTCCTCAGCTCTCTGGGTCAGAGAATTCCCAAGATTGACTACCCAGTGAAGAAAGTCCTCATGTCAGGCCTGTAGTTTATTCTAAGGACATATCCTCATTACAAGACCTCCCAGTCAGGGCAACATCCACCCATATATGTTGATCTTTGTAAGAATGTTTTGTTTAAGAGGGATCGTATCTTGCTATTAAACTCGAGAGAGTGTCCCAGTCTATTTAATCATAGGACAAGCCCTCCATTCTAGGAATTTGCTTGGTTAACTTCCAATGCTCTGCTTCTATGCCAACAATATCTTGCCTTGGATAAAGAGGCCAGAACTATCCACAGTACTCCAGATGTGGTCTCTGAGGTCCCATGTAATTGGTGTGAAATTTTACTTTTGAGTGTTTAATTCAGTTCTAAATTCAAATTCACTTGTATTAAAATACCATCTGCTTTGCTTGCTGTACCTACGTATTAAGTTTCAGTGAAGGTTCAGTCTTTTGCCATTTTTAAAAAAAAAATTGCATTTCTGTTTTTGTAGATAAGTGGATAACTTCTCATTTCTCCATATGCTACTCCATAATGCTGCATTATTGCCTACTCACTTTGCCTCTCTAATTCCCCTTGAAGTACCTTTGCATGCACTCCACAACACCCACTGACTCTCTCCCAGTTTTGTGACATCTGTATGAGAGATGTTTTAAGGGTCAAAACTTTGTGCTTCATTAATGACGTTATGAGTTTTTTCTGAGTAAACATCAGTTCCAAGAAGACATAAAGAATAAGAACAGGAGTAGGCCATTTGGCTTCTCGAGACGACTCCTCCATTCAGTAGGATTGTGACCGATCCAAGTCTCCGCGTATCCACTTTCCTGCCCTTTCCCTGTGATCCTTGTTCCTCGTACTGATCAAGAACTAACTTTCCCAGCCTTAAGCAGACCCAAGAAATGTAATCTCACACCTCTCCGGCAAGGAGTTCCAAAGACACTCAATCCCTACCCCCATGCAATGTCTTTCCACCGACACATTCATCAAATATTATCCTGCCTTGAGTGAGATAATCTGTGCATGAAGAGTATAAATTGATTTGAGATTTTGAGTGGCTTGTTAAAACTCTTTGTAAAGACACAAGTGCATTTTTAACAGTTTTTTATTCTTCAATGTTTATCAAGAAAGCTAGTTTCTGTTTTTGAATAAATTCATGTTAATTCTCTATATTAGCGGAATGTTTTATGTCTATCTTTATTGATTTGATGTTATACAGATCAGAAGCATTTAGTTCCTAATATGTAGGGAAAGTGCATTTTAATGCAGCACTGGTGCTTTAAACATAAAACACAGGTTGGCTTTTACCCTTTCGAGAATAAAGGAATTTTGCCAGTACAGGGTATTCATTCTTAAATTGTACAATACCAGTTATCAACAATAGATGATTTTGTTTTTTGTGACCAGATGTTTCGAACTTCTTCCCTCCCCCTACTCTACATTAATAATGTGCAACAATGGATTAGTTTTCTGCACAAATGTTCTGAAAGAAAAAAACATACAGATTTTCTCAAATATAATCAATTGAAACCTCAGGATCTTTTCAATTGAATTGAAACGGATCCTCAGATTTATATTAGTTAATAGCTTTAAAATTTACAGCATCTTTGTAAGTGTTCAATTTGGAATTCATCCTGACAGTGAATTCATAGCTATGTATGGATAAGCATGCATGATGCAGTAAAAGTCACAATTTCCTGATTGCTCAATTCGTTTAACCGTTTATTCGCCAAGTCCTTCATGAAAGTTCACAACATCAGTGAATCACTCGCTCTGAGTTAACTGATCACAGCAAGGTCTCAATTTGAGTTTGGGCATCTGCTTTCATTATTTGATAAAGTCCCGCTTATGTAGAAACCCACAGAATTGAGGGCAAATTACTGACATGGTGGGAAATTGCTTGAGTGGCAAGCAACAGAGTAGGAATATTGAGTAGTACTCACATTGGCAGGATGTGACCAGTGGTGCCCCACAAAGATCTCAATTAAGACCTCAGTTATTTACTTATTTATTAATGACTTGCATAATGGCATAGAAAGTCTTCTATCCAAATTGTTGATGACAGGTGGTGTTGTCGATGATAGCATAAAGTTATAAAGGTGTATTGATAAACTTACAATGGACAAAACTGTGGCAGATGAAGTTCAATGTAAGCAAATGTGAGGTTATTCATTTCTGATTGAAGGAGGATGTATCAGGGTATTTCCCAATGGTATGAAGTAGATGCCCAAAGAGACTTGGGAGTTCAGATGCAGAGACCTTTAAAGCATCTATGTGCAGAAAATAATCAACAATGCTAAAAAAAACTGGTCTATGTATCTAGAAGTCTAGAGTAGAAGGGGTGCAGAGCTAGGCTGCAGTTATACAAAACCTTAGTTAGACCCTGCCTTGGAGTTCAGTGGGCAGCTCTGGGCACTGCACTTTAGGAAAGTATTGGCTTTGGTGAAAGTACAGTTTCGGCTTACAGAAAGGATACCTGGACTTTAGACTTTAGAAAAGCAGGACGTCCAAGGTGGTTATCTCCGGTTTGCTTCCAGTTCCTTGGGCTAGTGTGGCCAGAAACAGGGAGATAATGGACTTGAACGTGTGGTTGGGGAACTGGTGCAGGAAGCAAGGATTTAAGTTCTTGGATCACTGGGGTATATTTTGTGGTAAGTATAAATTCTACAAGAGAGATGGCTTGCCCCTTAATAGGTTAGGGACCAGCATTCTGGCAGGCAGGTGTTCTACTGCAACATCACTACATTTAAACTAAGTAGTGGGGGGGGAGGGGACAAGCTGGATGTTTAAAAAGGAAATTGAAGGGAAAGTTAGAACAAGAGAAGTCAAGAAAGACAACTGTATCAATGAGGCAGAAAACTCGGAAAGGCATCATGCTGTAAGGTTGAGTGAAATAAGGGTTGATGGGAAGGGTGAGAGCAGTAACAAATTAAAAATACTATACATGCATGCACGAAGCATTAGACATAAGATGGATGAGCTTGAGGCTCTTTTGGAAATTGGCAGATACGATATTGTGGGGATAACTGAGACGTGGCTTCAAGTGGACACGGCCTGGGAAATAAATATTCAAGGCTACTCGTGCTATCGTAAGGACAGACTGACGGGCAGAGGGGGTGGGGTAGCCTTGTTGGTAAGGGAGGATATTCACTCCCTTGCGCGGGGGGACCTAGAGTCAGGGGATGTAGAGTCAGTGTGGATAGAGCTTCGAAATAGTAAGGGTAAAAAGACCCTCTTGGGAGTCATCTACAGGCCCCCAAACAGTAGTCTGGATGTGGGATGTGTTAAATCAGGAGCTGAAATTGGCCTGTCGCAAAGATGTCACTACAGTTGTTATGGGGGATTTTTACATGCAGGTAGACTGGGAGAATCAGGATGGTATTGGGCCTCAAGAAAGAGACTTTGTGGAGTGCCTCAGAGATGGATTCTTAGAGCAGCTGGTGCTGGAGCCGACCAGGGAGAAGGCAATTCTGGATCTGGTATTGTGTAACGAACCAGAATTGGTCAGAGACCTCGAAGTGAAGGAGCCATTGGGAAGTAGTGACCATAATACAATAAGCTTCAACCTGCAATTTGAGAGGGAGAGGGTACAGTTGGAAGTGACAGTACTTCTGTTGAATAAAGGGAATTATGGAGCTGAGGGAGGAGCTGGCCAAAGTTCAATGGTGCAATACCTTAGCAGGGATGACCGTGGAGGAACAATGGCGGATATTTCTGTGTATAATGCAGAAGTTGCAGGATCAGTTCATTCCTAAAAGGAAGAAAGATCCCAGGAGGAGGCATAGGCGGCCATGGCTGATGAGGGAAGTAAAGAAACATATAAAGTTAAAAGAGAAAAAGTATAACATAGCTAAGATAAGTGGGAAAACTGAGGACTGGGAAGCTTTTAAAGAGCAACAGAGGATTACTAAGAAGGAAATACGCAGAGGAAAAATGAGGTACGAAGGTAAACTGGCCAAGAATATTAAGGAGGATAGTAAAAGCTTTTTTAGGTATGTGCAAGGCAAAAAAATGGTTAGGACAAAAATTGGGCCCTTGAAGACAGAAACAGGGGAATATATTACTAGGAACAAAGAAATGGCAGAGGAATTAAATGGGTACTTCAGATCTGTGTTCACTGGGGAAGACACAAGCAATCTCCCTGAGGTAACAGTGGCTGAAGGACCTGAACTGAATTTATATTTGCCAGGATTTGGTGTTGGAGAGACTGTTAGGTCTGAAGGTTGATAAGTCTCCGGGGCCTGATGGTCTGCATCCCAGGGTACTGAAGGAGGTGGCTCGGGAAATCGTGGATGCGTTGGTGATTATTTTCCAGAGTTCAATAGATTCGGGGTCGGTTCCTGAGGATTGGAGGGTGGCTAATGTTATACCACTTTTTAAGAAAGGTGGGCGAGAGAAAGCAGGAAATTATAGACCAGTTAGTCTGACCTCAGTGGTGGGAAAGATGCTGGAGTCTATTATAAAGGATGAAATTACTGCACATCTGGATAGTAGTAACAGGATAGGACAGAGTCAGCATGGATTTATGAAGGGGAAATCATGCTTGAATAATCTTCTGGAATTTTTTGAGGATGTAACTCTGAAGTTGGACGAGGGAGATCCAGTGGATGTAGTGTACCTGGACTTTCAGAAAGCTTTTGATAAAGTCCCACACAGGAGGTTAGTGAGTAAAATTAGGGCGCATGGTATTGGGGGCAAAGTACTAGATTGGATTGAAAATTGGTTGGCTAATAGGAAACAAAGGGTAGTGATAAACGGCTCCATTTCGGAATGGCAGGCAGTGACCAGTGGGGTACCGCAGGGAGCTGTGCTGGGACCGCAGCTTTTTACAATATATGTTAATGATATAGAAGATGGTATCAGCAATAACATTAGCAAATTTGCTGATGATACAAAGCTGGGTGGCAGGGTGAAATGTGATGAGGATGTTAGGAGATTACAGGGTGACCTGGACAAGTTAAGTGAGTGGGCAGATGCAGTATAATGTGGATAAATGTATGGTTATCTACTTTGGTGGCAAGAACAGGAAGGCAGACTACTACCTCAATGGAATCAATTTATGTAAAGGGGCAGTACAGAGAGATCTGGGTGTTCTTGTACACCAGTCAATGAAGGCAAGCATGCAGGTACAGCAGGTAGTGAAGAAGGCTAATAGCATGCTGGCCTTCATAACAAGAGGGATTGAGTATAGAAGCAAAGAGATGCTTCTGCAGCTGTACAGGGCCCTGGTGAGACCACACCTGGAGTACTGTGTGCAGTTCTGGTCTCCAAATTTGAGAAAAGACATTCTGGCTATTGAGGGAGTGCAGCGTAGATTCACGAGGTCAATTCCTGGAATGGCAGGATTACCTTACACTGAAAGACTGAAGCGACTGGGCTTGTATACCCTTGAGTTTCGAAGACTGAGAGGGGATCTGATTGAGACGTATAAGATTATGAAAGGATTGGACACTCTGGCAGTAGGAAACATATTTCCACTGATGGGTGAGTGCCGAACCAGAGGACACAGCTTAAAAATACGGGGTAGACCATTTAGGACAGAGCTCAGGAGAAACTTATTCACCCAGAGAGTGGTGGCTGTGTGGAATGCTCTGCCCCAGAGGGCAGTGGAGGCCCAGTCTCTGGATTCATTTAAGAAAGAGTTGGATAGAGCTCTCAAGGATAGTGGAATCAAGGGTTATGGAGATAAGGCAGGAACAGGATACTGATTAGGAATGATCAGCCATGATTATATTGAATGGCGGTGCAGGCTCGAAGGGCTGAATGGCCTACTCCTGCACCTATTGTCTATTGAGAGATTACACAAATTAGACCTGTTTTCTCCAGAATTTAGAAGGTTAAGGTGTGATCTGATCCAAGTCTTCAAGATACTAACTGGAAAAGACAAGTTAGGGATTCTAGAACTGAAAGAATTTGAGAATTAGTTTGTTCAGGAGAGGTGTTAGGAAGCACTTCAATGCAGAAAGGCTGGTAGATGTTTGGAATTCTTTTCCTTAAATGACAGTAGGTGAAGGATCAGTTGTTAATTTTAAATCTGAGAATTTTTTGTTCAGTAAAGATATTAAGGGATATGGGCCAAAGGCAATTCATCAGGAAATAGGCCACAGATCAGTTATAATCTAATTGAATGGCCTACTTCTGTTCCTATTTGAGTGCTGGTATACATGGAAGGATGCAATTTCACTTGATTAAGATTCTGTTCTTGTGGAGACGTTAAGAGTGGTCATAGATGTGCACTCAAATTGGTAGCATGTTATTGGTGTTATCCCTTTAGGTTCTATCCAGGCCTTCAGCTTTTCACTCTTTACACATGACATAACTGAAGGATTAGAGAACCCCGTGATTGTTGATATCAGTGAAGTTACTTATCTATAAGTTTGCAGATGTGAACAGAAGTTGCAAAGGACTTTGACCTATCAAATGAGTGGCTGATGGTGTTGTGTATGGAGAAATGAGGTCACTTTTTTCAGAGAGATAAGTCATTATATTTTTCAAATGGGTGAGCAGCTAGAGACTACACATCAGAGAAATTTACAACTTCAAATACAAAAATCATCAAATACTTATATGCAGATACAAAAATCATTTTAAAAGACTAACAATGCTGACATTTAACTTGAGGGAGAGAAAACTAATTGGTTATAGAAATATCTGTTTAGATCCCATTTAGAGTACTGTTGGATGTGGGCAATGCAGGATATGGTGGCTCTGGAGGCTATTCAGAGTTTCTTCAGTGATACCTGCGCTAAGATGATATAAATTTTGAGAACAGCATCTGTAGATTAGGCATGTCTTTTTGGCTTTGATTTTTCTGTCAGCAGCAAAACAATGGCACTCTCCACTGACCTCAAAGCTAGATGTTTAAGTTATAATGATCTCTGACCTGGATTTCTACTTTCCCAACACTGAACTTGGTGCTGGATCAAGGAAATCTCGAGGCCTGCAGCAATAATGTCATCGATCAGAATCAGCAGCCAACTACTTTGAAGAATTCTTGTCGCCCGCAAGCTAGCCAGTCAATGCACTGAGTTTTACACTTAATTGAACATGTTACAGCGTGCATTAATTCAGTGAGTGATACATAATAGGATTAATGTAGTAACCGAAATGTCATAAATATTACTGAAAATAGAAGTATTACTGAACTTTTCAGCTTGCACTTATCTGGACAAATGCAAAATGGCAACTTTGAAATGATCACAGCGGAAAGGATATTGACTGGTTGGCTAGTTGATTCTGGCTGAGGCATTGCCATGGGCAAAGCAACAGGAACTACAGGTTCCTCATACTGCCAGGTAATTAAAACAAAAAGAGCAAGGTTTGAATGTATTACTGTTTTCAGAGAATGGGATTCTGCTTCTGGATGTATGTCATTTCTAGCAAGAGTAAGCAAACAACAATACAAGGTCAACTTGTGATCTTAAGTTGGTAATTTGTTTAGCTGTTAGCACACTACTGTTTAGGATGTGCTGCTCAGTTATGGAATGACATCAAACAGGCGAAGTTTTGTTTTGGGTTTTACAAGCCGGGCCAAACACTCAGCCAGGGATGCACTAAAAACGGTATAACTCTCAGGCACCTATGTCCTCCTATTTCAAACATGCATTTGGAACCACTTCAATGTCAACTGATTGAGTTCATTGTTATAATCAGTAATTTTAATTGTTTTCAGGCTTGAGGAAACATGACTAGTGTAGTCTGTTAAATCAACAGAAAATCAGCAAAGTCATCACATTGTACTGGTTTGTATGGAATGTCTTTGTGTGTGTTGTTATCTCGCTTCCATATCAGTTGAAGCAGACACTCAGACACAGTATGGCTCTACCTTCATCTTTATTCCGAGCCCTGGAGAGAGCGCGATTGCCCATGTGCGCAAAGACATGAGTTCTCAGTCATGCCTCGAACAGCAGATTCTTGACGAATTATACCATCCCTTACAGGAAGCAGTATCCAAATAAGGAAAAGTCTGTATTGATTGGGTGACCATTCCAATTAGCAAGCATCAACAGTAAAGATTAAGCCATCTGGCATTACACAATAGACATTCTTCACCTTGTTAAACCACTACCCTCACTTCCAGCACCTCATTGTTTAATGCAAGTTCTTGTCTGGTCAAAGTCATGCGAGCTAAGCCTTTGTCAAGCAACCCTAAACTTAACTCTTTCCCTACCTGCTCATACCTTATACACTTTCTCAGTTCTCCAAGTGAGTCAAAAAAGATGACGATCGTGTGTATCAACTCCCTTGACTCGCCATATCAGCACTAAGGTACAAACAGTATTCAGCCCTGCACTTATGCTGCTTGTCTCTTGCTCTCTTTCTAAGGTATTGCACAACTTTATAGGGGGCGATGTGCTACAGAGCATTTGTGTGTGCACGATTCTTATGGGGGCAAAGCATACCAGGGCAGATGCACAAATTTGTTTCAGCCAAGTAGTAAGAAAAGCTTTGTTGGGTCTACTCACATTGAGGAATATGGAGAGCTTGACTTAAACATAAGTAACTGATTTTTTTTAAACAAAATTAACTAGAGTCATTAATTACGTACTGAATGCAGCTATGCCTTGTTTATTGTTTAGGATTTTTTGGTGTCAGAGTGGTCACTGAAATAACTCCACAGAGGCCGGTATCCAATCAACAAGTCACCCTTTTATTTGCACATCTAGAGTCCTTGACCCTCCAGCTCTAAGTGAGCAGGATGTCCAACACTCCTGTTATTATCTGTCAGCCCTGATAGGGGCTGTTAATCTAGTAAGTCCACCAGGCTGATCTCATTACAATCACTACGTCCCTCCCCCTCTGAGTCTGAGGACATAGGTCAGATCTTATTTTTGAAGCTCCTCCTGGGGCATGTTAGCATCAGGTCAGGTTCCTTGAGCTCTGTCTCTGTCACGGATGGTGTGTAGTTGGTTGCCTCTTGTGCCCGGAGTGTCTTGGAAAAAATTAATTATCCTCTTCAGGCTGCAAAGGCATCAAGGTACCAACATCTGCCATGTCCATCTCTGATCTGAGGTATTTTCAGCGCTTGATGGAGTAGGAGAATCCATGGGTTCTGGAACAGTCAGGCCATTAAGGAGCAGGGTATGTTTTGCTCCTGCACAGTTAGCGAGTTTCACATGGTCCATGCGCTTGTCCTTGACTGTCACAACTCGAGCTTTATACATCACTACACCTGACCTCACGTGATCGTGCCTCTTACCCACGCTAGGCCGTTCCTATGTTTTCTACACCAAAGCTTTTTGTCTGAAGTAGACAAAGTCTCTCGCATAGTGGAGTCTTAAGTCTAGTCCCCTGGTCTGAGATTTAACAAGATGTGAAGTCTTCTACCCATTAACAACTCTGTTAGAGCTATCCTTGTAGTTGCATGAAGGATGGTCCTATAATCAAATAAGAACTGGGATAGTTTGGTATCAAGTAAAACTGTAGGCTTTTTTAAGCCTGCCTTCAAAGTTTCGACTGCTCGTTCTGCCAGACTATTGGATGATGGATGGCATGGAGCTATCCTTATATGTTGAATACAATTTGATTTTAGGCAATACTCATTTCTTGCTGGTATAC
Source organism: Chiloscyllium plagiosum (assembly GCF_037043375.1). NCBI lineage: Eukaryota > Metazoa > Chordata > Chondrichthyes > Orectolobiformes > Hemiscylliidae > Chiloscyllium > Chiloscyllium plagiosum. The sequence goes on from NW_028270140.1 coordinate 73,923,644, forward strand.
AATGGCCTGTTATCTGTGACACTTCTGGGAGTCTGTGTATTGCAAAAGGTGCACGTAGTGTATCTGTCATCATCCTGTGTCTGACAAATGAGCTGGATCATTCTGCTGTGACTGGGAGTGTGTTGAGAAAATTTAAAACCATTACTGCATCTTCTGGTGGTGTATCTGACAGCAAGAGGAGACTCCATGCATGTGCATTTGCTACTTGACCTCCCGGACGATGTTCTAACTTGTAACTAAATGCAATTCATATTAGAGCCCACCTCTGAATTTGGCCTGAAACTATGAGTGGCATTGCTTTGTCCTCTAAATGGACTTAGCATGGATTTGTGGTCCATAATTATTACAGATTACGTCTGTAAAGGTATTAGTGGATCTTCCTTACTCTAGATATGGCCCCCAAACCTTCCTTTGCTTTCTGGGCGTGTTTTCTGGACTTTGGCTCTGCATCAGCCAAAGTCCTGGATGCATATCTATTGCGTGTTCCTCTCCATTGGGCCACCTATCAGCTAATACTGTCCTGATAGCACATTGCATGTCAAGACCAGATCTTGTTAGTGCCAACACCTTAAAGGATGGTAGCTGTTTCTTCACTTCCCTGAAAGCTGTGCTCTGGCCAAACAACTATTTCCAAGGCTAATCCATTTTTAAGAGTTGATGCAAAGGTGCCAGGATGGAGGGTGGTTATGTATGAACTTTCGTAAGGGTTCATACCAGCCCAAGGAAAGACCTAATCTCCAGTACTGGCATGGGAGCTGGGGCACCTTTTGATCACCCTCGCTTTATCTTCCACAGGTATAACAGAGTCTTGTCAACTCTGTAGCTCAAGTAGCTCACTTGCCATGACTGGATCACATTTTATTCCTTTCTAATGTGTATACCCACCTGACAGAAACGTCTAACAACTATGTCCAACTTCTCTGAGTGCTCTTTATTGGTCTTCCCTGTTATTACCAGATCATTGAGATAAATGGTGACCTGGGGCAGACATTATAAAACATCCCCTGAAAAACTATACTGGCTGATACCCCAAAATCCAGTCTTTTGTATTGTAACAAATGCTTATGGATATTAATTGTAGCATCCTTCTGGGAATTCTCATCTAACCCCAATCGCAAGTCCGCATGGTTCATGTCCAGTTTTGTGAACATAAATCCTGTATATGAGGGATTGGGTATTTATCCAATTGCGAGAAGCCACTTACTGTGTAGCATCTCCACAAATGTGAACCGACCGTTGGGCTCCACAGTCTGTACAATTGGTGCTGCCCTTTCAGCAAACTGAATGGTTTGATGGTTCCTTCTCCTTTCAGCCTTCTGATCTCTAAGGCAAATGGCATTGCAGAATACTGGAATTGCTACCTCATTGACTTGGAAGGTGGCCTTGACTCCTTTGATCCCTAGATCTTCCTGAAAAACTTCCAGCTATTTAGTCAGGACTTCACTCAGTCAACCATTTTCTAATTAAAAAATGTTGAGCTAATCCAGTTGAATCTCAACCAATGTTGCCCCATCAAGATTAGGCCTGATGCTTTTACTGCAATATCTGAACCAGCTACTTTTCATAAGAGACTACAACAGAAGTTGGATCCTTAATCTCTAAAGGGCACCCTGATACAGGTTTTCAGTCTAGCTGAGGTCTTACGTGAACTTGAATGTTGAAGGCCAGAGTGAATTTTGTTAAAGATTGGTTCAGTGATCACTGCAATGACTCTGCTGGTATCGACCTCTTTTTGAAACATGTGACCATTTAACCAGACATTTATTTTCATTGGTTTTGATTTGGATGTTGCAAAGCAATTTGACTGTTCCAAACCGGATGTCGGTCGACTTTTCAGGGTGTGCACTCTTCTGTATACCAGCCTTTTGAGTTCTCTTAATCAATTTGGGTCAATTCGGACTCTTACTGTTGCGAATCTGCATACCGGCAGCAACTACATTAGTTTGGTGGTCCAGATCCTCGAGAAAATGTTAAAACCATTTGACCGAGGCTTGGCTTTGTTTTAGGGTTTTGCTATGGGCTGACCGAGGGTCCCTCTGTCCTGGATATATCCTGAATGAGGCTGTGCAATTGCCTTCACTCAAGTATTGTTCCCTAAGCTCAGTCACCTGGTGAGGGTGTCCATTCTATTGGAATACTCTGCAACTCATGCATTTTCCAATGATAAAGCCTGTTGGAAGTCCAGTTGAGTTTCAGCTAGTTGGTGCTTTTGCCTGGTTTCAGCGTTAATCCCACATGCAAAGTGTTTCAGCATCTCATTAAGGGTTAAACCAAAGTCACATGTTTCTGCCAGTCAGCTTAACCTAGTCAAAAATTCTGATACCGATTCTCCTGGTTTTCGAACCACTGACTAGAATAGATAGTGTCTCAATTTGAGGAGACTTGTAATATTCGTTGACTAAATCTGTCAACTCTTGAATGGTTTTCTGGTGTCTGAGGAAAATTAGGCTCCTAATGTCAGGAGAATTACTTGTTTTTCGTATGCTCCAATGTCATTTGTTAGAAAAAAAAACTGACGCATTCTTTCCGTACTCTTGGCCCAGTCTTTTGCCGAATCAAATGAGTCAAGACTTCCAAATAGCAGCATGATGCCAGAAATACTCACCTCAATTGAAAGACGATGGTTGCAAATGAATATCGTCAAGTGTGCTTTACTCTTGTTGCCACTGAAATAATTTCAAGAGGCTGGTAGCCTCTTATTTATTTACATGTGTATAGTACTTGACACTAGTTTGGCTTCCTCAAAGCCAGTTCTGAGTGAATAGTACCTCGTGACACTCCTGTTTTTATCGGTCAGCCAGTACTCCCTGGTTGGATCAGGTTAACAGCCCCAATCAGGGAACTCCTTCTATGAGGTTCACCCGGCTGAACTTTTAACAATCACTACATTCACATTAATTTTCAAGCATTAAAATGGCATCACATTAGAAAATTGGGAAGTGCTGAAGTAGGTGGTTGAGTATGCTCTCTAAACTCTTTAGCATTCTAATTGGTCTAGTCTCCGTGGTTTCCAATGAACTGTTAATACTTTGTGACACCAATATAGGTCATTCTGGTATAACGTGAGTTTCGTCAACGTGAATTGGCAACAACGCGATTAACGCATTGTGAACATTGTTTGGATAACGCAAACTTTCTACTGAATGGGTAAAGCAATTTTTCTGTAGCAATCTACAGTGCAATTTTCCATAGCATAGGAACTGTTGCATTATACCAGAACACCCTGCAAGGCATATGCTCGAGTATATTTAGAGCAAGTCAAAAATGTGAATGTACATGTTGGTCATCCTAATCTATAGTATGTAATAGCTTCTGAATTATGTTACCGATCTATCTGCACCTAATTGCCATCTGTTAACATGTTGGAGTATATTTTACCAATGATTCCAAACCAGAGTGTAAAGGATCCTTTTATGGGAAGCACAGTGGCTCAGATGTTAGCACTACTGCCTCACAGCACCAGGGACTCGGGTTCGATTCCAGCCTCTGGCGACTGTCTGTATGGAATTTGCACATTCTGCCCGTGTCTATATGGGTTTCCTCTGGGTGCTCCGGTTTCCTCCCACAGTCCAAATATGTGCAGGTTAGGTGAATTGGCTTTGCTAAATTGCCCATAGTGTTCAGGGGTGAGTAGCTTAGGCACATTAGTCAGGGGTAAATGTGAGATAATAGGGTAGGGGTATGGGTCTGGGTGGGTTACGCTTGGAGGGTCGGTGTGGACTTGTTGAGCCGAATGGCTTGTTTCCACACTGTAGGGATTATATATATTAAAAAAAAGTACAATACAGATCTTTCACTTTGTGTCAAGGTTCCTTTACACTCTGCTTTTTGTAAATGAGTTATGTAACTGCAATCCAGAGATAGTGACCACTTTACCTATAAATCATTCAACTGAAGGCAAAATCTGTTAAAATTTGTGGCAAAATGCCCATTTTTCTCTTATTTTTACAATCCTAGAATTCTACAGTATAGAGGGAGGCCATTCAACCCATGTCTGCAATGGCTTCCAAAAGAGCTACCCAACCCCATCCCATCCTCCAGCTCTATCCTCATAGCCCTCTAAGTTCATCTCTTTCAAATATATATCCAGCTCTCTTATTAAACCACCGATGGAATCTGCCTCCTCCATTTTACTCAGCAGCACGTTCCAAATTCTGAGTGTAGTAGGTACTCCTTGTGTTAGTCTAGCTCTGCTGTCGATCTTGAAGTTATCAAGATCATTATATCACCCCTAGTTATTAACATAGTAACTACTGAAAACATTATATCCTCCTTTATCCTATCAAAATTGTTCATAATTTTGAACACTTCATTTCTTTAGGCTTATTCTCCTTGAAGCAGAGAAGTTTAGTTTCTCTATTCTTGAATTTAAAATCCCTCATTCTTGGTATTATTTCTTTGCACTCTCCCTAGAGTTTAACATCTTTTCTTAAATTAAGTGTTCAGAATTGAACATACAATACTCCAAATATGGTCAGACTAATGACTTTTAGAGGAGTAGCATTATTTCCTTGCTTTATACTCCATGCCTCCATTTATAAACCTAAGGATTCTGTAAGCCATCTTAATGGTTTCAGCTTGCCTGGCCATCTTCAGAGAATTATGAACTTGAACCCTGAGGTCATTTAGTTCCTCTAAGACCTTCAAATTTGTACTATTTAGCCTGTATTGTTTTTCCATGTTTCTTCGTCCAAATTGCCTTACCTCACATTGAAATTCATTTGCTAAGGTCTGCCTGTTTGGCCAACTTGTCAGTTTTCCTCCATAGTTGCTCAGCATCATCCTCTCAATTCGGTATTCACCTGAGCTCAATATCATTTGCAAATTCAAAGATGTCCTTATTTGCAAATTCAGATGTCCTCAATATCTATCTTCAAATAGTTTAAATCAGGAAAAAAACAAGGGTTCGAACACCACTTTCAACTTCTCTCCAGGCTGAGATGCACGTCTATATCTACCTGCTATTATTTGGGTGTGAATTATTTACCTCCTTTCTCTTCCTTATTTCCTCATCAATATCTGCAGTCATCCAGGGTTCTTCAGCTTTTGATACCCCATATTCATTTCTCATAGGTACACACCTAGCTTGCACCCAATTCATCACTGTTTTGAACATCTGCCAGTTTTTAATCCATCAAAATTAGGGCGGCATGGTGGCTCAGTGGTTAGCACTGCTGCCTCACAGTGCCAGGGACCCAGGTTCAGTTCCCACCTCGGGTGACTGTCTGTGTATAGTTTGTGCATTCTCCCCATGTCTGTGTGGGTTTCTTCCGGGTGCTCCAGTTTCCTCCCACAATCAAAAGATGTGCAGGTCAGGTGAAGTGGCCATCCTAAATTGCCCATAGTGTTAGATGCGTTAGCCAGGGGAATGGATCTGGGTGGATTACTCTTCAGAGGGTTGGTGTGGACGTTTTGGGCCAAAAGGCCTGTTCCGTACTGTAAGTAATCTAATCTAAAATGTGTTTCCAATCCACCAGCTTCATTTCAACTTTTAAACTCCTAAGATCTACCCCTTCCCAGTCTGGGATCTTAATCCTTGACTGATTTTTATTCCTTTCCAGTTTAACATGAACCTTACTTTTATCATATTATGATCGCTATTGCCAAATTCTCCCCCACTCTAACATTCTCCGTTTGGCCTACCTCATTTCCTTGGATCAGATCCAACACCGCTTCCTCCCTGTTAGGACTGGAAATGTAACGTTCCAGAAAGTTTTCCTGCGCACACCGCAGGAATTTCTCACAATTTTATTTGCCTCACAATTTTAATTTTTCCAGTCTACTCTTGGGTAATGGAAATCGGCAACTATTGCAACTTTTTGTCCTGCAGATTTCCATTCTCTGCCTACAAATGTTCTCTTCTACTGCCATCCCACTATTTCGAGGTCAGTAATCAAGAAATAACAAGGTCACTGCTGCCTTCCTATTTCTCACCTCTAACCATTTCGTTTCTAATTCAGAAACTGCATCGTGTTCAAGGGTAATGATATAGTCTTTGACTAAGACTGCTAGATCTGTGCCCTTTTTACCCACTCTGTTTCTACTAAATATCTTCTAACCTGGAATGGGAAGTATCCAGCCCTGATCTGGGTTGAGCCATGTTTCTGTCAATGCTACTATGTCATATTGCCCCTACAGCAATTTCTGCTTCCAGTTCCCCAATTTTGTGCCCTCGACAGAGAAGCCTCTGTTTTCTGAATATCGATTATCCAAATTTCGGATTATCTGAACTTGATCTCAAGGTCCCGTAAAAACGTTACATCAAAGAGGTAAGTGTATTCGATTTACCTGTACTGAGGAACATGTGAAAATGCTGGCAAAAACAAAGAAACAAAAGGACCTCAAGCATCGGTGACTGGGTATTTTTACAAAATGGTTGGTTACACAGCCCTTTGCAAAAGCAAGTGCTTTATTGCCATCACTTTACCAGGCCATTCATGAAAAAAATGGCAGAGTAAGTAAACGCGGGTGAGGCAGAGCTTCTGTCTTTCTATCGCGGCACTGAGTTCAGCGGAAACTGGCAAATGATCTTGTGATTGTAGAAGCTGTACGGGACCTTGTTTAATGCTGGGATTTCATTTATTTATGTGATGATAAGGGTTTAGTCCTTCTCAAATGCAAAGATTAGTTTGTTGAAATTATCAAAATTATAGATGTAAACAAACTCTGGTGGAGCACAGCATTAGATCAGTATGGCTTCCCTTGTTTAAGGTCAAATCGATTATCCGAGTGAAATACTGCCTGCCTATCTCATTTGGATAATCGCAGTTCCTCTGTACTCTGTGCATTTATATACGTACATTTCAACCCTGCTTTTATCTCTTTCTTGCACATTGGCATGCGGTCATTTGTTTGTTCACTCAAGCCTTCCCTCGCTTGGTCTGCCTCATTCCCCATTTTCTTTTCCAAAACTAAACCTATTAGACAGCCTACTCCCTTGTCTTTACAAGTTTAAATCCATCCCCAATGTACTATTTCCTGTCTCAGCGAGGCGATTAGTTCTCTTGCTGCTCAGGTGAAGCCCATGTCATCTTAACAGTTTTCTCTTTCCTCAAAATCTAAAACCCACCTTTCTACACCATCTCTCAAGATATGCATTTACCTCCCTGATATGCCTTTGTCTAAATGGGGAAGTTTGTGACACAGTAGTATTCCCAAGATTAATGCCCTGGACATCCTGTGTTTCACCCTACTCCTGAAAGTGATCCTGCAAGACCTCCAAGCTGTGCCTCCCAGTGTTGGTTTTCACGTGAGCTGCAATAACTGATTGTTTGCTCTCCTCCTTCAGAAGTTTCCCTAGCTGTTCCATTATGTCCTGAGCCCTGCATCCAGGAGGCAACAGACTCCAATCTTGGCTGTGAGCTAGACTGCCAATCCCCTGAACCCACTGCTACCACTAACTGCCATCATCTTTTCCTTGAGTAGCCACCATGAAACTGTGGTTTTTCCCCTCTAGTCATCCATCCCCAAATCAGTCATGTTGCTCACTGACTAGGCATCCAAAATTCCGTACCTGCGAGACAGCTCCAAGGAATCCTGGGTTTCTTGGACCTCCTGTCTCTTTTTTTTGTCAAATGGTCTCCCATTTTCCTGCTAACTGCCTGATCTCTAAATGGAGTATGACTGATCCAGAATCCCCTCTCCTTAAATGTGGTGTATCTGGAAAAAAGTCACTGCTCCATGTCAGCCACTTGTTTGAGGATAGCTACTCTCTGCAGATGTAACTGTTCTGTATGTCTTGTGGAAATGAAACCTCCCACATATTACATGCTACACACATGACAAGTTTTCCCAGAGTACCTTCTACCTTTACTGGCTCAGATGCACACAGCTGAGACTTTATTGTTTCTGAGCCAAAAACAAATTCTCTAGCAGATTTTTGCGAAGATCTGTAGCTTGAGTTGTGGATGAGATAGTTGGTAAGATCACCGCACTAATAGTTTATTGTGCAGATGTTTAATTACCAGCGCGACTTCTGTGAAGCACTGTTGTTCTGTCGCACTTGGTTTTTATGTGGTGAGGTCTGTAGGGGAGAGTATCACTTCCGGGTCACCTCTGCAGCAGTGTGTACACTGGGTCTATCTCTATGTTTGTTGATGGCCTGCCTGGTAGAAAACCAGGCTTCCAAGAACTCTGTTGGGTGTCTCTGGTTGGTTTGTCCTGGAATGATTAATTTGTCACAATTGGATTGATGGTCCCCTTGGTTGGTGTATAGTGAGATGAGGGATAGTGGATTTTAGTTGCCAGTTGGTGTTTGTGAATTCAGATGGCTGGTTTTCTTCCTGTTTGTGGTGCAAGGGGTTTTGTACACCGTATTGGTCCTACATGTGGGTATGGGGTCCTTTGTCCTGGTTGGTGTGCTACCATGATACCCAGTGGTCATAACAGCCTGGTAGGTAGTTCTGGTATGTTCTTCACATAGGGTAAGGTGGCCGGTGTGTTGGTAGGTACAGTGTGGTCTTGGTGTTATCTGTTGGACAGGCATCAGCGGACAAAGCTGATGGGATATCAGTTGTTGGCAAAGACTTTGTGTAAATGCTTTTTCTCTTCCTTGTGCAGTTCTGGTATGTTGCAGTGTGTTGTGGCTCTTTTCAACAATGTCCTGACACGGTCTGTGTATACAGATCAAGAGAGTCATCAATTCGACTATGACAAAGTAATAATTCTCGGACAAGCCAACCAGAGATACCAAGAGCATTCTTGGAAGCCTGGTTTTCTACCAGACAGGCCATCAACAAACACTAAGACCCAGTGTACAAACAGCTGCAGAGAAGACTCTGAAGTGACACTCACACCAAGAGCCTCAGACCTGACCACACAAAAAACAAGTGGGACAGAACAACAGTGTTTCATGGAAGTTGCACTGATGATGTTACCTGGCCATGGAAACAAAATATCTGCACAATAACCCAGCAGCTTGCCGATGTAAACAACTACCTCAAATTCTTGAGCAGGTACACTGCCATCATTAACCCCCTTCCAACATGAGGAGGGAGAAAGAGAAGCACTTCACTAATGTAATGTTTGGGTCTTCTTCATTCTTTGTTACTGGTTCTTCTGCAACTACTCCCAGAATCCTCCTCAGTCACTTCTCACTATCACCCTTTATGTGGCATCTCATGTTTGTCTTGAGCTGTTGAGATTAGAGGTCCTTTCTTTGTAGAAAGCCATGCCTAAGGAAACTTTACCTTGTGTTTATTCTACTTCTATTTGGACTACATGATATTTATAGATGAGGATTTTTTTTTCTTTTGTAGAAGATACTGGTGCAATAAACCAATAATATTTCCAAAATAAAGAACTGTAAGTTAGGAAAAAATTGGCCATGTTTTATCTGGAAACACACACAGATTTTTAGTAAGTAAAATTTTTTAAATGTCCATAATCCTTTTCTGTGCACCAGGAAGTGATATAATCTGTGTCTCCTGTTGAATAAAGAAACTTTTAAACAAGATAATGATGAATCGAGCTTTTCTACCTACGATTGCCATAATCTTGACATTTAGAGTTGTCCTTTTGTTCACCAGCTTTCTTGGGACAGCCTCCAAGAATGTAATAAAAATAAGTCTGTCAGTTTGGCCATTGAGAAATAAATTCTGGCTTTCCACTGTTGCCAACAGCTCACCGACAAATACAACATGATGTGTCATGTGTTTTGATTCTTTGTTTATGCATTTTGAATGTTTGCTTTCTGGCTAATGCTTCTTTCTTAAGTCATCTTGGGTTTTACCCCAGCTTATGCAGACTTTAATTTGTCATTTGTGTTTGTATTCCCAAATAAACAATTTTACAATGATCTTGGTTTCTGACATTTTTTTTAGCACTCATCTTGTACATATCTATCTCCTGGTCATCCAGAAAACTGCTGAGTAGGCGAACACTTACTTTAATGTAGTTCCCACTGGGAGTTTTTACAAAAATGTAATGACCTGGGATTTAGTTATTTATCATGAAAAGCTAATTAGAAATATGAATATGAGAAACATACACTGAAAGAGGACAAAAAAAAAACAAATTACCCTTATTGAAGCCAGCTCTTTCTGTCATGGCCTCACTGGTGTTTTTTTTGGCAAAAATGAAACTAAAAATATATCCTCTATTTTCTATTCAGTGACTATATTTAATTTTCCTTAAGTTACAACACTCCAACCAGAAATTCTTCGGCCATTTGTGTTGTCAATGATATAATATCTTACAAGGACAAGGGACATAAAATTAGAGTTTTGAGTTAGATGTTCAGGGGAAGTGAGGAAAAGCCTTTTTAAATCTGTATTTGATGGTGAGTTAATTATTGGGTTGCTTATTGGGTTGGTTGAAGCAGAAACAATCAAATGATTTTATGTAAATTTGGCAAGCCCTTGAGAGAAATGAACTTTCAGGTTTATAAAGATGAGTTAGACTGAATTAATTGCTGTGTGGAGTAATTCTTGATTCTTTTGCAGTAATTTTTGCAAATAAGTACTGTTGTTTGTTAGATGTGATCAATTTGAGGATTTGTACAGGTATTAGGATGTTGGGAGTTAGTGTAATTGAAGAGAGGCAGAGGTAATATTTTGGGTGGGGGTTGGTGGTGGTAAGAGACAGCTGCTCTTCAGTATATTGTCTTGGAACAGTGGTTGGAAAATTTTGATATGGCAGTTGATGTTTGATTACTTTGTTTTAAGGCTGTTCATTGCACATGCTGGTAAGCACTTCCATGGGTTATGACACACTCAAACTACGAGGCTTTCAATTCACAAACTAGCCTGCCTTGAGTATTATAGTTGTCTTTGAGTCAAAAGTTGGCATTTGCAATTTCGGTGTTCTTCAGAATGACTTGCATAAATCATGTTCTGTCTCATTACTCATATCCCAGTTATTTTGTATGCAAACAGTTGGCTATGCAGTTATCTTGTTCCCAAAATTAGTGCAAAATGTAATCTTGAGGTTTAGCAGGTGAGAGAATATGCTGCTTAGTGCATTATCTGCAAAAGAATTTACCTTGTGATTGAACCTAGACCACAACCATCAACATTCACTCCTTCCACCACTGAGGTTTTGGAAGGTTTCCGCATTGCAAGTGTACCTTCCAAACCTGAAACCCCAACTACCTAAAATGATGTAAGCAGCTGATGCATGTGAGCGTGGCCACCTGCAAATTCCTTTTTCCTGCTACATTCCATTTTTTTCTTGGAACTGTATCATTATTCCTTCACTGTCACAAGGTCAAAAATCTCAAATTGGCTTCCTAATAGCACTGAGTGTACTTTCACCACATGGAGTGCAGCACTTCAGAAAGGCAGCCCACCATCACCACCTCCCTAGTAATAAGCAATTGCCAATAATGGCAGTCACCCAACTCGTGACGTCTACCTCCATTGAACTAATCTTTCAAACTGCGCTTGGTGCAGTTGCTTTTAATTGCCGTGTCTGTGTTATATATTCTTTCATCAAAGTGTGGACTTTAACCAGGCTATTTGTCTGCAATTGAGAGCCCGAATATTTAACCATCATTTATTGAATAAAACTTTTACACCGATACCAGAAATGTGAAAGGGTATGTGAAAAACCTATTGTTTAATTTTGAACCATTTATGCCATTTGATTTTGTTGAATACTGTTTTCAAAACTATGTTTAAAATATCAACCAATTTGTACCTGCCCAATTCCCTTAATATTGCCTTCATTTTGTATGCACATACGTACACGTACATGTTACTCTGAGTGCAATTTCATTGTCTTCAAATGAGCAATGGAATTTGTTGCACATTGAAGATGGCAACTCATGCTGAAAAATTACAATTACTATTAATGGCTTGTCATTTTGTTTATTGATGTCAACGCTAAAGACCATCATCTTCAATATATTTCCTAATAACTGCAAAAGAAAATTTTATTAGAACACTTTGCGAACTACTGATCTTGGTTATGTCATTCTGATACGCACTGCAGTATACTGGCCATTAAAAATACTTCGATGCTTCCAAACAGCTCTGAGCAGTATTTGATGGGAGACTTCCAAGTCTGATGTGGTTCTTCAGATGTTTTTGAAACCATATCAGACTTCAAACGTTAACTGTGTTTCTCTTTGTAAATATGCTGTCAGACCTCCTGAGTTTCTTCTGTACTTTGTGTTTGTTTTAAGTTTCCAACATCCACTGTTTTCCTTTTACCTGAGTAGTATCATTGAAAATATGTTTGTTTCTAAATATTAAATGAACATTGATTACAGCATTGAGTATTTGTTTCAAGAACTTTAAGTCTTGCCCTAAGAGGTGCTGATCTCATGAAATTGAGCTGTGATCTGTGAATTATGTCTTGCAAACATTATCAGTTCACTAATTTTAAGTTCCTTTACCTGATTTGTATTTTACTGTGTTGCATTGAATACTAATCATCACTTGACTAACTATGCCAAGATAGTTGAGGTTTCGCTGATGATGGAACAAAGGGAGGGGCTTTGCAGGATTGACAACTTGCAGAAGAACTGAGTCTGCCCATGTGTGTAGAACTGAAGGAGATTGGATAGAATGAGGCAATGGAGGCATTTTTGAATGAAGATCTGAAGTTTGACATGGAAATTTGAGATAATACAATAATGTAAGCAATTAATGGGACTTGGTAAGGAAGCAAAGGGTGAAATGAAAAGAACGAGGTACAAATGATTTAGACATGTTCACGATTTCCAGACCTATATCAAGGTATGTATGATGATTACCTGCACCTATCACGTGAAGGTTTTCTGTCTAAAGGGACTCTGGCAGCAACAAGCCTTGCTTGATTGTAGTTCTCTCACTCAGCATGCAGGAACCCAAGAGAAGGACGCACAATGTGGGAAGTCTGCTTCACCCTGTCCTTCCAGAGGATGAGCGGATCTGAAGACAAGTTTTCATATCTGGAAAAAAGATAGCAGTTTCTCTGATCAAGCAGTGAGAGTGGAAGTGGTCAGTGGTGAGCGGTAGCATGCGGTCACTCACACCTGGCGGTAGCCTGTAAATAGCCTTATGAAGGCTGGAAAGGTGAGTGATCCACAATCAGCTGCCAATCCCCTTACTCTGAATCCTCAGCTTTCCTGTGTACAATACTCCTCCATCAAGCATACCTTTAAGTTTCAGTCATTGTCTCTATGCACCTCACCACATCCATATCAGACAATGCATGCCAGCATTCTTCATTATTTTACTGCCAATCTGACATCCATACCTTAGTCTGAGCTTTCACACTGTTGTGGTTTAATCTCTGCAGGTAATCCATTTTTCACGTTCACAAAACTCTAACTTTCTCATCTCAGTTTTTTCCACTTCAGGAGAAGGGAGCATAAAATTCCAGGGAAAGGAAGAAAGAACTAGGCATGTAGTTCTTCAGTAGTAGGTACCCTGACCTGTTGAGGAAGAGGTCGTGGAGAAGGGCAGGATGGTGGAATGCAGCCAAATGATGTCAATAGTGGATATCTTTCAGATACTTGATGACATAATTTGTTATTAAACTGCCTTGTGACATATAATTCAAACATTGGATTTCTGTCACCACTAACAACTAACTGCAAGAGGACCATATGCACGATTTTGATTTAGGAAAGTATTCAACGTCATTTCTACCTTGTGGCTTTTGCCTCCCGTAGGTCTTTTAAGCATTACTCAGTTGTTTGAACCAGACAGAGTCCTCAGTTGCATGCACATACTAAGGAAGTGCTGTCATAATCTCCTGTGCATTCTCCGTAAGTTCAGTTGTGCGCACACTTTTGGGGCCTTGAAAGGCTGTTATATACATTGACATATGGTAATATGCACATTGCAATTAGCAGGTATTGAAGATAGAGGGCAGGATGCTCCAAGCTTCAACTTAGCTTGACCCAGATGCTCAATCTTCAGGATTTCTTTGAATAGAAAGAAAAACAGCGTCAGAAACCTTTTTTTTTCCAGATGCACTGCATAGATTGAAGTGGGCTTGGAAGAGTTCATCTCTAGTATGAGGCTATGAGGTCTCAAGCTTTTGAATTGGTATCCATTTCCATGCAAAAAGAGGCCACTTGCATGGGGAATCAGGTATGGCAGGTAACATAGTGGCTCAGGACAATGGCTTGCACATGCAATTTGTCACTTGAAGTAGAATGGGGAAAGGCTCACCTTTTGCATCATAGACTCATACAACATGGCAACAGAACCTTCAGTTTATCTCATCCATGCAGATCAAGTTTCTAGTCTCATTGGCCTTTGTTTAGCCCATATCTCTCAACCTTTCCTATTTGAATGCCTGTCCAAATGTCTTTTAATGTTGTAACTATACTTAGATTTGCCATATTCTCTGGGAGTTCATTCCACATAAGAACCATCCTCTGTGTGGATAAAGTTTACCCTCCAGTCCCTTTTAAATCTTTCTCCTCTAATGTTAAAACCATGTCCTTATACTTTTGAACTCCCCTATCCTAAGGGAATGACCTTTGCAATTCATGTTATCTATGGCCCTCATGATTTTAGTAACTGCTATAACCCCTCAACTTCCTGTGCTCCAGTGAAAAAAAAGTCCCAGCCTATCTCGTCTCCTTTAACTCAAACCCACCATTCCTGGTAATGCCCTTGTAAATCTTTTCTGAATCCTCTCTAATTTAATATTCTTCCGACAGCAGAGCAGCCAAAACATTAACAGCACTTGAAAGGTGGCTTCACCAACATTCTATGCATCCTCAATGTGACATCCCAACTCCTTTATTCAATGGTCTGAACAATGAAGACAATCATGCCAAATACCGCCTTTACTACTCTGTCTACTGTGATGCAACTTTCAATGAACTATGTACTTGAACCCCTCGGTGTCCCTGTTCACAACACTTCCCAAGACCATACCATTAAATGTGCAAATCCTGTCCTTGACCACTTTCCCAAAATGCAGCACCTCACATTTATCTAAATTAAATTCCATCTGCTACTCCTCAGTCCATTGGCTCAATTGATCAAGATCCTTGGAAATTGTAAAGAAGATTTGTGGTTCAGGTTGTTGGTTTGCTCACTGAGCTGATGGGTTTGTTTTCAGATGTTTTATCACCATGCTCATCAATGGGCCTTTAGTGAAGTGATTGTGTTCTGTCCCACTTGCTATTTGTGTCTTCGTTTGTTGTGGTGGGTGATACCATTTCCAGTTCGGTTTCTAAGAGGTTAATAAATGGGATCCAACTCTGTGTTTGTTCATGGAGTTCCAGTTCGAATGCCAGGCCTCTAGGAATTCCCACGCGTCTTTGGCCTGTCCCAGGATGGATGTAATGTCCCAGCCGAACTGATGTCCCTCTTCATCTGTGTGTCTGGATACCAGTGATATTTGATCATGTCTTTTGGCTCATTGGTGCTCATGTATCCCGGTGGTTAGTTTCCTGCCCATTTGTCCAATGTAATGTGTTGCATTCCTTGCAAGGTATTTTGTATATTGCGTTCATTCAGCTGGCTGTGGGTATGGGGTTCTAGCCATCCTAGCGCTGTCTCCGAAACTACACAGACGAATCAGAAACGTGGATAAAGAACCTGGCTGACTGACCACACTCACACACTGAAAAATCCATCCTTTTTACGAGGGATGAACTACAACCACACGGACGCAGACAAAAAGGACTTCGTAGCAGCATTGGAATCTGCCCAAAAAGACAGCAAACTTATAGAAGAAACCCCACAGGCTATCAGACAGATGGCAGCACAACACCAAGCAGAAAGAAAGAAGGGAACACCCTCAACACACTAAAAGGAAAGTCCTGGAAGGACTCAAAAGACAGACAGAAATATTGTAATCCCACCTGCAGGCAAAGGGTACATGACCGTCAATCTAAATAGAACACTGTATTTTGAAAAAGTGAACACACTACTAACCCGTACCAACACCTACCAATAGGTGGTGATGGACCCTGCTCCACTGCTCGAAAACAGCATTAAAGCAACCTGGTGGAAACTATACAGGTGAAATTAACAAGACAGACCCCCAAAGAATGAAACCAGAAGGGTCTAACCTAAGATTACCAAAGGTACATAAACAAGAGATCCCCCTCACACCCATAGTCTCACTTCCCAGCACACCAGCATACAGGCTAGTAAAGGAACTGCAATGAAAACCAAAACACTTGATAAAAGGCTGAACTCACTCCATCCACTCCACCCAGGAATTCCTTATCGTCATCAAAGATGCCAAGACAGAGGATGACGAGGTCATGATTTCCTTCGATGTGCTGGCCCTATTCACATCAATAAGCATCACCTTAGTCAAAGAAACACTGGCCTCACTGCTAGACAACTCCACCAACTCCATCAACAAGGTCAGCATCCTCAAACGACTGGACCTCTGCCTCTCAATCCTCTTCATCTTCAATGACAAGATCTACAAACCAATCAACAGGGTGCCTATTGGATCACCAGTATCAGGACTTGCAGCAGAAGCGGTTATGCAGAGGTCAGAGCGAACAGCCCTTCCCACGATCCAGCCTAAGCTTTGGGTTTGCTATGTGGATGACTGCTTTTATCCTCATGAATCACAAAAAGCTAGAAGAAACACCATAAACAACATCCTGACTGGTATAAAATTCACCAAAGAGGAAGAGAACAATAACTGACTCCCTTCCTTGGACATCGTGGCAGAACAAAAAGCCAATGGAAAACTGCAGACCAGCATGTACAGGAAAGCCTCACACGCTGACCAGATACTTAATGACAGAAGCAACCATCCCAACACCCACAAACAGAGCCACAACGCACTGCAGCACCTCGGAACTGAGAGAAGCCAAGGAGATATACCAATACCACGTATTCGGGAACAACGGTTAGTGAGCAAACCAACAACCTGATGAACATCCTTTTGTAATCTTAGATAACCTTCCTCACTGCCCACAATACCACCAAGTTTGGTGTCATCCACAAACTTACTAAACTATGACAAACAGTGACCCAGTACTGATCTTGGCAGAATACTTCTGGTCACAGGCCTCTAGTCTGAAACACATCTCTCCACTACTACTCTCTGTCTCCTATCATCAAGTCAATTCTGTATCCAGTTGGCAAGCTCTGCCTGCATCCCATGTGATCTAACTTTGCTAATCATGACAAAGGCCACCGTGGGCGGCACGGTGGCCCAGTGGTTAGCACTGCTGCCTCACAGCGCCAGAGTCCGGGGTTCAATTCCCGCCTCGGGCGACTGACTGTGTGGAGTTTGCACGTTCTCCCCGTGTCTGCGTGGGTTTCCTCCGGGTGCTCCGGTTTCCTCCCACAGTCCAAAGATGTGCAGGTCAGGTGAATTGGCCATACTAAATTGCCCATAGTGTTAGGTTAGGGGTATGTGTGGGTTGCGCTTCGGTGGGTTGGTGTGGACTTGTTGGGCCGAAGGGCCTGTTTCCACACTGTAATGTAATGTAATCTAATCTAATCTAATCTAAAGTCCATGTAGACAATACTTACTGCTGTGGCCTCATCCTTAATCAACTAAGTGCAAAAGAATATTCTCCTCCTTGTGGCCAGTAGAGAATGGGTAGTAGGTTACAAGAAGCATGGTGAAGGAATGGCATCTACTCGAGGTATTCCAACTTCTCATCTTCCTTGCTACCCCCTTCTGGTTCACGCCATGTGCCGCCTGGCTCCCCCAATGTCCAACTCTGCCCCTCTGCTGGAGCAAATTTTGCAATCTTTAACGGAGCCTTCATGTTCCCCTGAATGTATGGCAGCTAGTCTATTGCTCTGCTGAAGTCACAACGATAATACTGTGTTAACAGTAATAGGACCAGGAGAAGCAAGATTATTTAGTTGATTCAGGCGAGCACTTGTTTTAACAACAATACTGTCTTCATATAATTGAAGATGTTGTTAAACTATAATCTTCATTTCAAGCTTCCATTATCCAGCTATCTCCATCATTGTCTTTTGCTTAAAAAATGATTGTCAGCCTTGGGAAAGGTTGGATCAGAGTTGAAGATAGGTGAAGTTTGACTGAGATGACCATTGAAAGTATACTGTCTGGGTGCATAGCGGCTTGGTACGGCAACTGCTCTGCCCAGGACTGCAAGAAACCACAGGAGGTGATGTGCACAGCCCAGACCACGACATAAGCCAACCTTGCATTCATGGGCTCCATTTACACGAGTCTTTGCCACAGAAAGGCTGCCAACATCATCAAAGACCTGTTACACCCTGGTAATGATCTTCTACAACTTCTTCTGGAACAGCTTCCTAGCTGATATTAGACTGATGAATGGACTCTTTAAATTAAAATAATGCTGATCTTGCTAACGTTGATCATGCCTAGTACGCACCCTGTGCAATGTAACCCGTGTGCCTCTAAGTCTTTTTGATTTGTATATCTTTGCTTACTATGTTCTGCTTGTACTGCTCATGTACACAGTTTTTTTTTACTGTACTTCAGTACACGTGACAATAAATATCTATCAATCATGGTGGGAATATTGACGTGGGAATGACTTGGATTGGGGTGGAATGGTTTCATTATTGAAGTATCATGATTCATGCTCAGATCATCTGAAGCATTCCTGGATCAAACTGTTGTGGATTTCTCTGACGGGTAGAAGAATGTCTGTAAACGCACTGACAAATTTACTGGAGTTCGCTATTGGTCCCCTCGAGCCTGTCCTGCCATTTAATAAGACCATAGCTGATCCGATTGTGACCCCAAATCTACATTCCCACCTAGCCCTGATAATGTTGAACCCTCTTTCTTACGAGAATGCATCCACCTCTACCGTAAAAGTATTCAAGGACTCTCTTTCCATCACCTTTTCAGAAAGTGTGTTCCAAAGACATTCAACCTTCTGAACAGCATTCTCCCTAATTTCTTTCTGGCTGTGCGGGTCTCAGCATTCCATGTGCAGCAGTTCTGCAGAACTGGAAGTTGGAACCTTGGGCTGGCTGCATATGTAGCATATAGCTGAGATGAAATGTTCTTTCTAAGAGGAGAAATTTCACGTTATATCTGTTTTAAATGGCCAACCATGATTTTTAAATGACTTTTAGATTTTCCCAGAAGTGGGTAAGTCTTCACATCTTAACCTGTCAAAACCCTTCAGAATCTATTCTGTTTCAGTCAAGTCGATTTTTGCTCTTCTAAACTCTCAGTCCAAGCCTAGTCTGTCCAACCTTTCTTCTTAAGACTACCTGTCCATTTTAGGTATGAGCATGGTAAAACTTCTCTGAGCTGCTTCCAGTGCTTTGTCATTTTGTTAAATAGAGTGACCAATACTGTACCTAGTATTCCAGATTTGGTCTCAGCAATGTGTTGTATAAATGAAGTGTTACCTGTCTACATTTGTGTTCCATACTCTCAATACATTTTATAACATTCTATTAACCTGCATTGTTATTTGCTGTACCAACACAGTCACCTTTTGTGATTCATACACTCGAGCACAGAGCACTTGGATGACTATACAGCTGCATCTTGAAGCTCTACAATTTCTCTTGCCCTTTAGATAAAATGCTGCTTTTTAAAATTTTGCTGCCAAAAAATGAATAATTTCAAATTTTCTACATTATATTCTATTGGCAAGATCATTGCCCACTTATCTTTTTGCAATGTTATAATGTTCTCTTCAAAACTTACTTTCCTACTTACTTTGTGTTATCAGCAAAATTGTCAAAGAATAAAGTGAATGGGATTGTTTGTGGCATGTTAATGCAATTGCTAGTTTGGAAATTGTATTTCGAAGCAAAGCATAACTGAGTTATCTGGTGTGGACTGTACTCTTGTGAATGGTGCTCCTCTTGACGAAAATTCCCAAGATGTAAACTGGATTAAGTAAGTTGAATGTATACGTTGGGCTTTGGATGTTAGACTCCCACTGTTTACATTTGAAAAAAAAACAACTCTAACGATGAGTCAACGTAATGTTTCAAGAGGAAACAAAGATGATAGATGAAGCAATGAGTGTACTGCTGTTATCTATGTTGAACAAGTACTTTAAGGATTGGACAAAGTTTTAAATATCTGAGCTTTAGCATTAATATGTTACACAGAATTGAGGTGGAATTGTTACTACATATGACAAGATAATTGTAATGCATTTCTGAATGAAAGCAACATGTGAAATGTGGTACCAATCTGTTTGTAGCAGAGTTGAATGCTTTGAATTTCTAACCGTAGTTTTGCTCTAATTGGTGAGGAAAGAGGAACTCAAGCAAAGGGATTGATCAGCTGAAGGTCATTTATGGTCCAATTCTGTTACACTGTCTGCTTGTGTAGTTCTATAAATACCAACAGGAAGAGAAAGAAACCACCCATTTGATTGAAGAGCAGAGTGTAGACATCTGGCTTTTGAGATGTAATGATAAGTTGTAAAGAGGAATTTCCTGTTACAAGAATCCTGTACACAGCAGATCCAATCAACACTGGAGGGCAAAATAAGAGATGCTTTTACCTGCTGGAAAATTGAGTGTGTAAAATCCAATATGCGAAAGGCATTTGCTTCAAAAATTGCTAATCTGTCTAGTATAACAATTTTACCACCATAACATTTAATTGTTTGAAAAAGTCACTGATTTCACACTTTGTGGTTCTTGATACACTATCCCAAAGATTTAACTGCAAAGTTAAATCACATTTAAAATTAACCCATGTAGATGTCCTGATGAATATTGGGTTAGCATACTGTTTTGTATATAGTACGTGAAATGAACTTTCTTTTTTTGAAGCTTCGATCATGAAAGTCGAAATGATTCCCCAGAATTGAGCAACGCTCTAATTTTGTTCAGAAACTGATGTCATATTAATAAAACTGACAGCTTTAGTATTTATTTATTGTTTGTTGATTTGTTTTTGGTTTAAAGTAAAATTAACTGTTTGCACTGAAGATTTTGTTGCTTTTGCACTTGATTAACTGTTCAGTGTAAAAAAAAATTGGAATGATTGTGCTTGTTCAGAAGTGTGTCACTTTTCCTAGTGTTAGAAACGAAAATCGCTTCTCAATAATCGCTCTAGACAAATTCAGGAAAACAAAGTTTTATTAACAAGTCAAGTCTGCAGAGTCGGGCACCCTTAAAGAAAAGGCGCGCTGAGGCTTACAAAGTCTCCATTTATTTATAGGACAAGTCCCTCCTCTCCTTGGCTCCAACAAGCCATGAGGTTCACATTCTTAAAAACATCATTATTTTTATCACAAAGTCTGCAACAAAAGGCTCCAGAGTCTCCAAAGTTTGTTGTTTTTCTCACCCTGTAGTCTTATCAGTCAAAAGCTTTAATCTTGAAACAGATGTCTCAAGTCGTACTCCCATCCTGGAGTCTTATCAGCGAAGGACTCATCCTTCTCTGCTGTGTGAATGGCTTCATTAATCAAGAGCCTGCTTGCTTTTACTATAGCTCACAAATTGTCAGCATTCTGCACAATTTAAACTACTCTACTTTTGAGTATATAAAATGGTTGTTAGAAAAGAAACAAAGGTTTTGTCTTTTATTATAGATCAGTCTGTGGTCCAGGCACATCTTAAAGTTTAAACCGAAATTACCTCTTACAATTCCACCCTTTTCTTTCTTTAAGATGTGCCTGACCAAGATAAGCCCCCCCCCTTCCCTCAAGGGCCCGGGAAATCCTTGGTCTTTCGCAGCAACATCACTTTAAGTTCCCGTGTCCCATGTTGTGGAACCACCACTGCCTGGAGTCGGGAAATATTTTTCTGAATTAAAAACTGAATACAGGGAGTTAGGCAGGGTAATACGAGAAGAAGAATCATGCCGCCCCCAACCACCAGCAACGCCGTGCGCCACCAGCTACCACCTAGGAGACCATCCCACCATCCGATGCCACTAAGAGGACGCCAAGATTGTACTGGCACATGGGCCAATCTCCGAATTTCATCGGAAATTTTCAAAACCGCTTTACCATTATCGTCAATTTCTAGACAGCAGTTTGTCAGGTTAAATTTCCCGCACACACCCCCCTCCGAGGCCAACAGATAATCCAAGGCAAGTCGGTTTTGATATATAGCAGCCCTCATCTGATCCTGCTGCTGAGCCAACAGCTCTAGGGCCAGGGCAGTCCGGTTAGTAATGACCTCTACGACTGCTTGGAGCCTGATAATTCGATTTAGCATATAGATAGGAGTACGATATCCCCATGATCCGTCCTGTGCCCAAGTAGCCGGCCCATAGTATTCAATAATCCGGGCCGGTGGCCACTCATCCCCCCAATCACCGACTTGGATATCCCTTGGCGACCTACGCAGGGAGTCAAAGAGTTTAACTCCCAAATCATCGCCTTCCTCCCGGGGTAATAGGTAGAACGCAGGTCGTATTAGACCCAGGAAGCATACCCCAGCCCATCCCATGGGCAGTTTGGAGTATGCCTGATTACCGCATATCCAAAATAGGCCATCTGGAGCAGGCCCTCCCTGCCTCACAACGTCATCCCACAACTCCTTTACCCCAGGGACGCCCTCACAAGGACCAGGACCACTGCAATTCCAGTATTCGGATTGTTGACCCCGTGGCAGAGTCTGGACAGGATTATTCCAGCATTGATTCCCCTGACAACCACCGCTCCACACTCTTTTCATGCCATCGGAAGGGTCAGCACTGAGCTCGTAAGAGGAGGAATCAGAACGTAACCGAATGCAATTTTGATGATCTCGGTTTGCAATGTACCAAGCAATATTCTCAGGCCACCATACTCGCGTGGTTGCATCCAATATATTCTGACAGGGGCTAATCCCTACCTTCACGGTCCCCTTGCCTTCAATACAGAACTGGCCCTCAGGGCTGTTTGTCAGTCTCCACCCCTGGCTTTTTCTGTCGTTGTCACGAGTCCAAGTGGTTTGCAGCAATTCCCCTATGTCTAAGCTTTGACCAGTCCACGGCCATTGTTCCGACATATGCGGCCCCCCACAGACCCAGCAATTGCTAACATTTAAAACAGTGGCTATTCTAGAGGTGAGATCAATAAACAGGTTTTGTGTAACATCAGGGAGTTTAATCTGTCCTTCTACCTCTTCGTATACAGATGGCACTTTAGGGAGCACGACCGTTCCCTGTCGGTCTTGCTCTTTCCCCAACCCCCGATCAGGGATCTGTATCTTGGTCTCCTTGACTCTGTCAACCTGCTCCCTGAGCAACACGGAGGATAGGTCCCGCCTCCCAGTTTTGCTAATACACACCCAGCGGTCATTTATAGGGCATCCATGGATTTTGCCACCGTATCCTTTATTATATACCTGATAATAGGGTCTCCCATCCTCCCAACATTCATGGCGTGCACTCACATCGTAACACCTATCGTCCACATAGGAATGGGACACAAATGATCCCGAATAGATTCGAATCCCAAGTCTTACTGTAGTTCGACATTTCTCACATCTCCCCTCACCCTCCCCCACATACAGGAGTAAACTGATCAATATCCCCACCAATACAGTCCAAGTAGAGTTCATTATTGCTGTCTTTTCAGTTTTACCGACAACGGCTTGTCCCCTTGTTCGCATGTCCAGGTGCTTTCTTCTTCAGGCGGAACGGGCCCCTTTATCCTTGATGCGTGGACCCACCCTTTTTCTTTCGTTCGAACAGCTGCCTCAGTTGTTAACAGAACCAGGAACGGTCCTTCCCACCGCGGCTGGAGCTTTTCGGCCTTCCAGGTCTTAACAAGTATCCAATCTCCGGGCTCCACCTTATGCAGGAGGAAGTCGAGCGGCGGAGTCTGAGCCAGGAGACCTTTCCTTCGGAGTTCTGCAAAAGAACGGGATAAGGCCAGTAAATAGGTTCGGATAAATACATCCCCCCCTTGTAGAGTGGGACATCCATCAACCTTACTCCAATACGGTAATCCGAAGAGCATTTCATAGGGGGAAACCCCGACATCTCGGCGAGGTGCCGTACGTATCCTCATTAGGGCAATGGGCAGGCACTTTGGCCAGGGTAACTTAGTTTCTAACATCAGCTTAGTCAATTGGGTCTTGAGCGTGCCATTCATTCTCTCAACTCGACCCGAACTCTGAGGATGCCAGGGTGTGTGGAATTTCCATTGGATGCCCAGGGCATTACAGATCAAATGGTGTAGCTTAGAAATAAAATGCGTCCCGCAATCGGAGTCAATAGATTCCATTATGCCATATCTCGGGATTATGTTCTCTAACAACAGTCGGGCCACGGTTGGTGCATCGTCTTTGGCAGTTGGGAAAGCCTCTACCCAGTGAGTGAAATGGTCTACTATTACTAGCAGATATTTCCATCTCTGTACTGGGGGTAATTCTGTAAAGTCAACTTGGATCCTCTGAAATGGCCTAATCGCTAGGGGCTGACCACCAGCTGGCATAGAACGCATGGTTTTCTGATTAATACGCCGGCAAGTGGGGCATCCGACTACCTCTTGTTGGGCTAATGTGTATATCCCCCTGCATACATAGTCTCTCAGGATTGTGTCACACATGGCTTGCACCCCCCAGTGGGTCTGATGGTGTAATCGGTGCAGAATACCCCGGGTGATCTGTTTGTTCAGTACTTGTCTCCCATCAGGAACCGTCCACTTCCCGTTAGTATCTAGCCGGGCACCCAATTGATCCATTTTATCAATCTCCCCCTGGGTGAAGACGGGTTGTTTAGCGAGGCCCTCCCTCAACGGTATTAACGTTAACAATTGGACGGATTTTTCGACCGCTGCCCGCTTGGCTTCCTCGTCTGCCAGCCGGTTTCCCACCGCTTCCGGTGTCGACCCCTTCTGGTGACCGGGTACATGGACTACTGCAAGTTCCGTAGGTAATGCCAGGGCTTCCAACGTTAGGCTGATCATTTGTTCGTGAGCTAATTCCTTTCCCCGGGAAGTTATCAATCCTCGCTCTTTCCAGTATGAACGACTCCGTATGCATACTTTGAGTCAGTATATATGGTCCCCACTTTCCCTTCCAACAGCTTCAGGGCCCTCTGGAGGGCGTACAACTCACAGGATTGGGCTGACCACTTCCCGGGCAGTCGTCCAGACTCAATCGTCCGTTTCGTTGCACCATCTATAACAGCATAGCCACTGTATCGTACTCCACTGATGCACCGGGAGGACCCGTCGATATACAGTTCCTGTCCCTCACCCAGCGGGGCTTCTTGCAGGTCCTCTCGGCTTTTGGTCTGCAAGTCCACAAATTCCACACAATCATGCTCCTGTTCCCCGTCTGCAGGACGTCCGTACAGAAACTGGGCTGGGTTGCAACTGAGATCTTTTGCAAAATTGAGATCGTTCCCGGTCATCAAAATCGTCTCATACTTTAGGATGCGAGAGTCTGTTAACCAGCGGTGAGCCTTCTGAGCCAGTATGGCACTAACCGAATGTGGGGAGTATACTGTGATCCTTCCTCCAAAGGTAAGTTTTCGGGCCTCTTCTACTAACATTGCCGTAGCTGCCACTGCCTGTATACAGGTCGGCCATCCACGTGACACAGGGTCTAACATTTTTGACAAAAATGCAACCGGCTGACGTTTCCCTGCCCGCAGCTGAGTGAGCACACCCTGGGCAATTCCGCCGGCGCTATTAACATATAACTGGAACGGTTCCTTCAGGGTGGGTAAAGCCAATACCGGAGCTCGAATCAGTTTATTTTTAATAATATTAAATCGCTGCTCCTCCTCATCTGACCAGTCCACCTTTTGTCCTTCTTGTCCCAGTTTGTCGTACAAAAATTTTACTAAAGTGGTGTAACTTTCCATCCATATCCGGCAATACCCTACTAGTCCCAGGAATTGTCTGACTTCTTTCTTCGTCCTGGGTATTGGCATACCCGTAATTCCTGATATTCGTTCTGGCGTGATACGGCGGTGCCCCTTACTGACTTGATGGCCCAGATATCTTACTTCTCGCTCCACAAACTGGAGTTTTGTCCTGGAGACGCGTAGACCCTGTTTCCCCAGGAAGTTCAACAGGGCAACGGTGTCTGCTCGTACCTCCTCTTCTCTTGGTCCTGAGAGTAAGAGATCATCGACATATTGGAGCAATTGATTCTCCGCGTTACACTGAAATCCTTCTAAGATCTGCTCCAGTATTTGTCCAAACAAATTGGGTGACTCCGTGAATCCCTGCGGCAAGACCGTCCATCTTAACTGTCGCTTTCGTCCTGTGAAGGGATTCTCCCATTCAAAGGCAAAAAGGTTCCGACTTTCTTCGTCAAGGGGGCAACTCCAAAAAGCATCCTTCAGATCTATTACGCTGAACCATTCATGTTCGGGGGGAATTTTACTCATTAACGTGTAGGGATTAGGTACCACCGGGTATCTAGCCTGGACTACTTCATTCAACCCCCGCAGGTCTTGCACCAGCCTATATGTCCCGTCCGGCTTCCTCACAGGGAGTATTGGAGTATTGAAAGGGGACATGCATTCCTCCAGTAGTCCATCTGTGATTAATCTTTCTATCACAGGTTGTAACCCCTCCCGTCCTTCCATAGCAATCGGGTATTGTTTCCTTCTTACCGGGCCTCTTCCTGGTAACATGGTGATTTGGAGAGGTTTGATGTTTAGACCCCCTCTGTTCCCCTCTCGGTACCAAACTTCCGGGTCTATTTGTTGATCATCATCTTCGGTGAGGGCGAACAACCTTACCACCATTTCCCCGTTACTTGGTACCGTTCCGATCCCTAGTTTGACCTGCAAGTCTCTTCCTAACAAATTAAATCCCGCCGATGGCAGTAGAAGGAGGTCTCGTTTAGTAGTTCTGTTTTCATATCCAATTTCCACGTCCTCTACCACTGGGACTTGTAATTTCTGTCCTCCAATTCCAGATACCCCCTTAACTTTTCCTCCTGCTCGGGTGCCGGGGGGTATTTGGATTATACTTGATCTTTCGGCTCCCGAGTCCACCATAAATGTGATCTCCGATCCTTGGGGCCCTACTTTCAAGTTTACCAGGGGTTCCTGTCGATAGTCCTTTTGCCCCAAGGGTAGGAACCCCCGACCTCCCTAATCTTCCTCCATCAGGGCGTACGACCTCACCTCCCGCTTGTAGCGGGAGCACTCCCGTTTAAAATGTCCCTCTTCATTACAATAGTAACATCTGAGTGTCCTCTTCGTTTCCCTGTCGCGGTCTCGCGTTCCTCCACTCTTCCTTTGTTCCGGCCATGGTTCTCTTTTCCTCTGCTCTTGCCACGACTCTCCCCTTTCCTGTTTCTGCCACGGCTCTCCCTTTTCCTTTCTTCCAGCTGTCATTTGTTGCACCGTTTGCATCATTATCTTTGTCGCCTTCCTTTGCTTCTCATCGTCCCTTCTCACAAACACCTTTTGCGCCTCTCGTAGTAATTCACTTAAAGATTTACTATCCCAATCATCCATTTTCTCTAACTTCTTTCGTATGTCCGGCCAGGCCTTTGATACAAACTCTACCCGTATGAGTTGTTGCCCCACGTCCGTCTCAGGGTCCACCCCAGCAAACTGCTGCACATTCTTCCTAATCCTGTCTAGGAAGTCCGTAGGGGTTTCCTCCGGGTTTTGATGATTACCAAAGGCCTTGGTAAAATTGTGCCCCTTTGGGGCTGCGTGTCTTATTCCTTTTATCCAATATTCCCGCATGTCTCTCATGTTGCGCCGTCTTCCCTCCGTGTTCTTATCCCACTCGGGGTCGGTGAGGGGAAACTTCTGCTCCCCTCCTTCTCCCCCCTCTCTCTCCCAGACCAAGAGCGCAGCTTGTCGTATCATCTGACGCTCCTGGCTAGAGAACAATGTTTTCATGATGGAACACATCTCTTCCCACGTGTAAGTATTCGGACCCAGGAACTGATCCAATTGTTCAGCAAGTCCCATGGGGTCCTCTAGTAGACCCTTCATCTCCCTCCTGAAATTCCGTACTTCAGTACTCGTCAAGGGAACGTTCACATATCCCGTCCTTCCTTCCTCGCCCCCCATGGGCACTTCCCGGAGTGGATTCATTCTTGCAATCGAGACAGGGTTTTGTCTGTGACCCTTTTCAGCTTGAGATCTGGTCTGTACCCCTGAGGTAGTTTGTGATTCCTCCCCATCTTCTTCCCCTTCCCCTGAATCGTCGTCACCCGAAGGAACATTCTGTGGGGCAGACGGGGTCACGTAGGGCGGCGGTAAGTGATCTAAAGGGTCCCATTCTTTCTGCCCTTTCGAGTCTTTATTAGTTACCTGCATTTGACAAGATATCGTAACCGGCAGCCAACAAAGGGCATAATCACTTTCTTCCAGATTAACATCAGGTTTTGAATTGACATATAAAATGAGGGCTTGCCGGACCCAGTCTTCGTCAGTACCGAATCTAGGCCACCACACTGAGTCGCCCTGAATAGGTTTCTGGGACCACTTTTGACAGTATTTTACCATCTTCCTTTTAGATTTTCCCTTTCTTCCAGCCTGATCCCAATTATTTAGCATTCTCCCTAACGGACTATCGTCAGGTACCCCGGGGTATGTGTCATTGTCCCTGTTTAAGCCTACCTTTCCCTTAATCACCTTGGATCCCTTATTTCCCATTTCCGAGGAGTTCGTATTTTTCCCGTGATAATCTATCACAATGTAGCCAATTCCCGGACCTTCAGTCCCGTGATCGCCCAGGTTCCTTTGCAGGCACCCCCGGTCTTTGGATTCCTGTGTCCTACGTCTCTGTGACACAAATCACAGGCACCCCGTAGGTACACGTTCCTCCTCAAACACGGTCTCTGCAAAATCCCTCACAGGCGAGCCCCGGTCTCCAGATTCCTGAGTCCCACGTCTCTGTAGAAAAAAAAATCCACAGGCACCCCGTAGGTACCCAGTCCTCCGGAAACACGGTCCCCGCAAGTTTTGTCTTACCTGGGTTCGGTGCACCGAAATTACTCGATCGTTAACCGTCCCCACTGCCTCGGGTACACCCCTCCTTTGTTTTCCTGAGCCTCCCGGATATCACTCGCTCAAGCCGCGCGGGGCGACAAGCAAGGAATCAGGGACTGCTGAACTCAGCAGGGTGCACCTTCTCCGATATCCTTCCTCAACTCCCCTTGCGGCCGGAGTGTTGATCCCGGATGACGAGCCCCCAAGTTGTTAGAAACGAAAATCGCTTCTCAATAATCGCTCTAGACAAATTCAGGAAAACAAAGTTTTATTAACAAGTCAAGTCTGCAGAGTCGGGCACCCTTAAAGAAAAGGCGCGCTGAGGCTTACAAAGTCTCCATTATTTATAGGACAAGTCCCTCCTCTCCTTGGCTCCAACAAGCCATGAGGTTCACATTCTTAAAAACATCATTATTTTTATCACAAAGTCTGCAACAAAAGGCTCCAGAGTCTCCAAAGTTTGTTGTTTTTCTCACCCTGTAGTCTTATCAGTCAAAAGCTTTAATCTTGAAACAGATGTCTCAAGTCGTACTCCCATCCTGGAGTCTTATCAGCGAAGGACTCATCCTTCTCTGCTGTGTGAATGGCTTCATTAATCAAGAGCCTGCTCGCTTTTACTATAGCTCACAAATTGTCAGCATTCTGCACAATTTAAACTACTCTACTTTTGAGTATATAAAATGGTTGTTAGAAAAGAAACAAAGGTTTTGTCTTTTATTATAGATCAGTCTGTGGTCCAGGCACATCTTAAAGTTTAAACCGAAATTACCTCTTACACTAGTCTTGATGTGCATGTACCAGCTTTAATTGTCAGGCATTGTTGGTAGTTGCATTGTATAACCGGCCATAATACCAATGTCTTGGTCGCTTGAAAAATCACAAGCCATATTTTGTAGCCATATTTTAAAAAGAAATCTTCAGACTAGATGACATACCTAATGTGATGAAAGCGTAATTGCATCTTCCTGTAGCTAAAATTTTTTGATTTGCTTTCATAAGTAATATTAGTTATTATTAAGTGAAAGTTGTTTTAATTTTTTTGTATTTGATACCCCTTGTTACTCTTAGCTAAAATAGAGTAATCATGTACTTGTGCATTTCATATCAAAAAAGGTTATACCTCAGGTAGCTGTCTCTGATAAGTAAAGTAGGATGGTGTCTCCAAGGGTTTCCTTTTTAATATCATGTTGTCTCTATCCAGACATCTAAAAGGTAACTAACAGATTGGGGTGGCAGAGAAATGACTTGGATACATTCAGTACTGACTTTTCTGTTGAGTACTGACTTTTCTGTTGAGCCCTGTGAGCATTTTGGTTACATTTGTCGGCTTGGAGATCACAACCAGAGGCAAATTGGATGGAAAGGATTTCTGTCATGAAAGTTTCGCCCAACATAATATTGTTTACAAGAGACCTTACTTTCCAATTGATGGAATTTAAATTCTCAGATGTCTCTAGAAGCCAGTGTCTTCCACCAATGCAAAATAAAGTGCAGTAATTGTTGCAGTGGCATGTTTGCTAAAATGTAAAGATGCTAATTTACATGTGCGATTATGTGAAGTTAGGACTTCACTGTAATTCATGCTGTCATGTAATGCAGGAGCTATCTTAGTTATTTGGTCTGCACACGAGCAGGTACAAAAGGAACCTTCATTAAAGGTCTATGTTTAACCTGTATGTCTGGCTTCAGCTTCATTTGTGTTAGCCCAGAAAGAGAGAATTCAACATGGTGGGAGTAATAATGAGCCAACACCATACAGTTGTAGCTGAAAATGCTGATTTAAAGTGCTTGAAGTACTTGTGACTAGAATATCATTTCCACATGGCAGGGTAACACTCCTTACTTAGCCTGAGATAGCACAGAAAAGCAATAGCAGTTTCAGCTGCAGAGTTCATAGCAGCACTGGGACCTGGTGAGGGGTTCTTCATGCATTGCAACATTTGCTTCTCACCTGCAAGCAAAAAGCAACAGCACAGTTCGGGAGGTGGCATCTTCTTAAAGCAACAAATGCTCCTTAGTGTGGAAAAGAACAAAAGATTGAAGTGATCATTGCCAGATTTCCAGAGTTGGCCGAGAAAGTATTTCATGTTTCAGGAGACACGAAGCTTCCAAGACCACAAGGTGAAAGACCTAGAGAGGCAAACTACAAGTTAGCTCCAGTGAAAAGTAAGACTGTGCAGAATTAATTCATTTTGTTCTGTCTGATGGCGAAGGTTGAAGTGAATTCAGTGTATACCACTTGAAGTTTATGTGATACAAACAAAAAGCCAGTGAGTGTCGAGACAAATTTATTAACCATTGCAGAGAAAGGGCAAAGACAAAATGACACTGTGCATAGAAATGCTGCAACATACACCAATACAAGGCATTGGCACTAGATGATGGTGTTTACAAATGTTTTGGTCTTTAATGCCTAATGATGCTATATCCAAGGTGTCCAGACAGAGCAAGGTAAGCTGTAATTGTGACTTTCCCATAAATCAAAAGTGTCCAGCATATGCTGATGTGCAGAGCCTGTGGATATAGACGGCACTGGTTCAACTTTGCAAAATGTCCAGCAGCAGGAACGCTGATTACCTAAAGTGGGCAGTTCTACATTGCAGAAGCATGTTAACTAGAGGAGAAAGCAGGTGAGAAATCACCAAAAGCACAGGTCCATGTATGAAATAGGGGTTCTTCAGACCAAAATAGATGATGAGGATCAAGATGATACAATGAAATAGTTATTTTACAGTCACCTTTTAGATTCAGTTAACAGAATGGAAGATTTCAGAATACACCAGATCCTCTACCCCAGCAAGTCTGGCAGGTGTCTGTTAGGTTCTTTTTTCCTCCCTGAGATTCTTGCACACTTGATGCAACTGTAGACGCCAACTTCTGTGAATAACCAAGATTTTATTAAGTATAGTACAGTACAAGCTTTCTGGAGACACCCTTTAACACATTTTGAAATGCTTGCGAAGCCATGTCAAGGGATTTCTCTGAACAAAGGAAACAGTTCCTCCCTTAGACAAAATTTTTGCATCGCAGTCAGTAATGCCCACAAGACAGCACTCTTGTCACTCCCCCACAGTCACATGCCACTCAAGACACAATGCAGTGACCACATCATTTCCAGAAACAATATAATGTAAGTCATCCCTTAATGGTCAAATCTGTTGTGAAATCTATTTTTTTAAAAACTACACAGTAATCAAAATTTCAACTGTAATGCCCTTATTGATTTTGAATAGGATGATTATGCAAATGGTTCTGAATGGCAAGAGGTGGCCATGTAAATTCTCTCTGAATAACTAGGAAATGGCCATGTGAATGGCAAGGGATGGGAATGTAAATTCCTTACAATCTACCTGTAAGACAGAGACATACCACCCTCCCTTGGGGACATCCAATTTCCTGCAGGTTAGCAGAGCAAATTAACCCTTTAATATCTCATTCCCTCCTTTTATCATTCACTGATAACCACTTGGATGGTGCTACCAGCTTAGTAATAACCATGTACAATTTCGGGAGAGATCAACATTAGTTGAATTTGCAATATGAAAGGGGCCAACAAATTCTTAACAATAATTGACAGAACTGAAGCAGCTTAGCTTCAAGTTCTAATATTATTTACATCTTAACAAAACATCAAAATTAAAATGCACTTCTTTTTGTGAACACTCTGCATTTAAAAAAAGCATCAAAGGTAATTTAATATAATACCCTCATCTGGCTAAAGCATGACCAGTGACAATTGTTTTTTGAAACAGGCATTGTAGAATTTCAAACCAGTTAGGAGCTCAAGGCCCTTAATCAATTTGTTTTAAGGTTATGTGTTTCCTAATTTTTAAAAAGGACATAATGTTTATAATAATGTAAAAACAAAATCTTCCCTACAAAACACATTGAATTGAGATCCTATTTCAGATGAGGCAAAACAGTTACTTAAAAGGATTTTGAGTTTCACCATCCTTGCAAAATTACAATTCCCTGTAATTACAAATATTCTGCTAATTCATTCCTTATTCCCCAAATAAAGACAATGCTTTTGTATCAGGTCATCATTCTTCTTGGGTTTTAAAAAAATGCTGGAAGTCTTTAACATTTTTCAACAGTTTGCCTGGTGTATTAAGCATCTTCAAATTTTGACCATACACAGTGAACACAGACAACAAAATGTAAACCAACGAAGAGGCATCACTTAATATTTCAGTAGTAATTCTTGGTCTTGATTGACTGACTGATTATGACATAATCATCAACCTTTTCCACGTGAATTTTTGATCTACTGTTTAGATAGCAATAGTTTATTGTTTAAGTTACAATAACAAAACTCATCAAGAGCTCTGACTAGACTTATGCAAATAAAACACTGTTGCATTTAAAACCTGTAATTGGAATGCTTGTCCCACTTCTCAAGTCTCAACTTCCTAACTTATCTCTCTGTACTAGTCCAGTGTCTTCAGTCGCCACACCCATTTCAGGGTCCTGACCTTTGTGTGGGGGGATTTCCCTTCTTAAAAACTGGTTGCAGGCAGGGTGATTGAGACAGACACTACAGTTGTTATCTTTTATCTTATGCACTATGTTCAGGAGCCTCAAACCATGGAGAAATATGGGCCGGGTGCTGGCAGGTGGGACTAGATTGGGTTGGGATATCTGGTCGGCATGAATGGGTTGGACTGAAGGGTCTGGGTCTGTGTCTGTGCTGTACATCTCTATGACTTCAACCTCCTTTTCCCCAGGGGATCTTTTACCTCTCAATTCCAGGGGGCTTTACCCTCCCTTCCCAGTAACTTTTGATTCTGAAAGCGAATTCGTTGGTGTGCAAGTGTGTAAGTTACTTTAGAGATTAGTTCACCACAGAGTCCTAGGGGTCAAGGGGTTGACTTGAGTGGTGGGTTAAGGAGAGAGATCAAGGTAAATCTTACCTTGTGTGCCCATCCATGCATGCAGGTGATCACTTATTCAGTCCACCTGTAAGTTCTGTGTATGTTGGAATCCCACTGCTGCCACCAAATGTTAGGTCTTTTTTCTTGAGATTCTTACACACTTGATGTAACTGCTGATGCCAACTTCTATGAACATGCAAAATTGTATTGAGCACAGTACAGGCTTTTGGAGAAACCCTTAACATTCTTCGCCATGCTTGCGAAGCCATGCCAGGGATCTCTCTGAACAAAGGAAACCGTTTTTCACTTAGATAAAATCTTTGGGCATCACTGACTGTGATGCACAGTCACTCCTCCACAGTCACATGCCACTCCAGACACAATGCAGTGACCACATTGTTCCCAGAAACAATATAATGTAAATCATCCCTTAATGGTCAAATCTGTTGTGAATCGGGAGTAGTCAAAATTCCAACTGCCATGTTTTCAGTGATTTTGAATAGGATGAAGTTGACGCAAATAGCTCTGAATGGCAAGGGATGGGAATGTAAATTCCTTACAATCTACCTGTAAGTCAGAGGCATCCCACCCTAGCCTTGGGGCATTCAATTTCCTGCAGGTCAGCTGAGCAAATTAACACTTTAATATCATGTCAATTGAGAAAGAAGGTTGACAATAGTGAAAGTGCCAAAATATTCTATCTTAGCCACAATTGAGGACCTATATCAAAAGGAATGGAAGTCTGTAGACCAACCCACAAGTGAAACTTGATTGAGTTTTTTAAAGAAGTAACAAAGAGGATTGATGAGGGCAGAGCAGTAGATATGATCCATATGGACTTCACTAAGGTGTTTGACAAGGTTCCCCATGGAAGACTGATTAGCAAAGTTAAATCTCATGGAATACAGGGACAACTAGCCAGTTGGATACAGAACTAGCTCAAAGATAGAAGTCAGAGGGTGGTGGTGGAGGGTTGTTTTTCAGACTGGAGGCCTGTGACCAGTGGAGTGTCACAAGGATCGGTGCTGGGTCCTCTACTTTTTGTCACTTACATAAATGATTTGGATGCGAGCATAAGAGATACAGTTAGTAAGTTTGCAGATGATACTAAAATTGGAGGTGTAGTGGATAGCGAAGAGGATTACCTCCAATTACAACAGGATCTGGACCAGATGGGCCAATGGGCTGAAGTGGCAGATGGAGTTTAATTCAGATAAATGCGAGGTGCTGCATTTTGGGAAAGCAAATCTTAGCAGGATGTATACACTTAATGATAAGGTCCAAGGGAGTGTTGCTGAACAAAGAGACCTTGGAGTGCAGGTTCATAGCTCCTTGAAAGTGGAGTCGCAGGTAGATAGGATAGTGAAGGCGGCGGTTGGTATGCTTTCCTTTATTGGTCAGAGTATTGAGTACAGGAGTTGGGAGGTCATGTTGCATCTGTACAGGACATTGGTTAGGCCACTGTTGGAATATTGTGTGCATTCTGGTCTCCTTCCTATTGGAAAGATGTTGTGAAACTTGAAAGGATTCAGAAAAGATTTACAAGGATGTTGCCAGGGTTGGAGGATTTGAGCTATAGAGAGAGGCTGAAAAGGCTGGGGCTGTTTTCCCTGGAGTGTTGGTGGATGAGGGGTGACCTTATTGAGGTTTACAAAATTATGAGGGGCATGGATAGGATAAATAGGCACAGTCTTTTCCTTGGGGTCGTGGAGTCCAGAACTAGGGGGCATCGGTTTAGGGTGAGAGGGGAAAGATATAAAAGAAACCTAAGGGGCAACTTTTTCACACAGAGGGTGGTACTTGTATGGAAAGAGCTGCCAGAGGAAGTGGTGGAGGCAGGTACAATTGCAACATTTGAAAGGCATTTGGATTGGTATATGAACAGGAGGAGTTTGGAGGCATATGGACCAGGTGCTGGCTGGTGGGACTAGATTGGGTTGGGTTATCTGGTCGGCATGGACGAGTTGGACTGAAGGGTGTGTATCCATGCTGAAAATCTCTATCTCTATGAAACCTGTGACATGTTATGGTCCAACAGAAATGTACCTGTGTTCCCCAATGAGGAATGCAGGTTTAATGAGTTAACATGGTCCATTTAGAGGTTCTACACAGTTGTCCATTAAAAAATGTCATCATTCAATGCACCACAAAATGCAGCATGCCAATTAGAGCATCATAGTTGATTGAACCAGATGGAATGGAAAACAAAAATGGAAAAATGATAATTTGCTGAGCACAGAATGGCAGACTGGTGCAGTTCTGCCATTACTGCAAGGAAGCTAAACATAGTTTTAAAGAGAGATTCTCGTAAGATGCTATAGTGAAAACAACTAGATCTGATGTTTGTTGACATGAAATGCTTTTCCAAACTAAATGCAAAAAACAATTGTTCCATTCACTTGTGAAGAGAGTCCCAAAAGTTATCATTTCAAACTCCTTTTTCAGCAGGTACTTTTTTAACTGTTGGCGTTGTTGTGTAAGAAGGATATACTTCAGCATTGTGTGGAGCTGATAATAGAATTAATTACTAACTCTTTGTATTGTGGATGGGTCACTCCCAGTTGGAAGCATGAAAGAAGAGCATGATTGAACCTACACTTGCTAATTGAGACTGATGCAAGGCTTCTTTTTCACCAAAAAATGCTCCATTAAGGTACCTAGGCCATACACTTAAATTGTTTCATTTATTCGTGGTCAGTATCTGCTTGGATGCTGGGAAAATTTAAGATATCGTTTGGGTGGCAAAACCTCAGATTAGATGATCTCCAAAGATTTCTAGGTCCATTCAACTTCCTTGCTTGCATGACATTATTTTCTGAGAAGGCATTTCCATGCAGGAATTATTGTAGGAAGATCTGCCATTCCTATGGTAGGACAAACACCTACATGTGTTTAATCCATTGAAGGAAGAACTTCTAATTAAATCATGCCTTCAATATTATGTAGAAGTAGTTGCAAAAAGACTTTGATGCACAGCTCTTAGTAGGCAATAAGCTTGTTGCATTCTGGATCAGTGGTGCTGGAAGAGCACAGCAGTTCAGGCAGCATCCGAGGACAGGCAAAATCGATGTTTCGGGCAAAAGCCCTTCATCAGGAATAAATATTCCTGATGAAGGGCTTTTGCCCGAAACGTCGATTTTGCCTGTCCTCGGATTTTGCCTGTCCTCGAATGCTGCCTGAACTGCTGTGCTCTTCCAGCACCACTGATCCAGAATCTGGTTTCCAGCATCTGCAGTCATTGTTTTTACCAAATAAGCTTGATGCACTCTGTTCAAAAAGTTTCCGACCATTACAGACAAATCTACATCTCTGTGGGGCCGATGCTATAGTGTAAGGAAAAGTTAGAAGCGAGAGCATCTTGCCAGGTAAGTAGTTGAGGCCCATTTAAAATTTTGATTGAAATATAATTGAACAACAGTGTGATTGTGTTGTTAGTTGATACCCTCTTTTTATATATCTTTTACTTTACCTGTTTGACATTGTATACATGATTTTCCCTTTGCCACAACTATTTTGGTGCTAATTACATGCACTACTTCAGATGAAAGCAAAACACTGCGGAAGCTTGAAATCTGAAATAAAACCAACAAAACTCAACAAGTCTGGCAGCATTTGTGGAGAGATAAGGTGTATTAATGCTTCGATGTGACTCTTCAGAACATGACCCTGGATGCTGCAAAACTGAATTTAAATACCATGTATTGGAATTAGATGTGGCAACATCTGGTGAAAGAGAGATGGAGTTCACATTTCAGGTTTATGACCCTTCGTTCAAGTGCTACAGAACTTAGTTTATGCACTATGTTTGGTGTCATACA
Organism: Chiloscyllium plagiosum; assembly: GCF_037043375.1. Taxonomy (NCBI): domain Eukaryota; kingdom Metazoa; phylum Chordata; class Chondrichthyes; order Orectolobiformes; family Hemiscylliidae; genus Chiloscyllium; species Chiloscyllium plagiosum. Next base: position 73,961,067 of record NW_028270140.1, read on the forward strand.
GGTCAATGAATGTAGGAAAGGTAAAAGCAAAAGTATCTTTATAAAACAGGTGATCCACAATTACCTGATGAAGGAGCGTCGCTCCGAAAGCTAATGTACTTCCAATTAAACCTGTTGGCCTATAACCTGGTGTTGTGTGATTTTTAACTTTGTACACCCCAGTCCAACACCGGCATCTCCAAATCTTGTGTAATCCTGTGTGTCTTCTGAAAATCACCCTCTTAACCTGTTACAGGTTTTGTAAATTTCTTCATCATCCTTAACTTTTTTATTGATGCATCTTGGACATTTATATTTACACCTATTATTTTGGATACCCAGGTGACCATTCATCCTTGATACTATTTTTGAGTAATACCCTCCAGTATACTCCCAAATTCAATCCAATATTGTCTGAATGCAGACTTTGGTTTGGTTCCTTGCTTGTGCTGTTGCTAAATTATTGAAGTCTAGAAGTAATATAGCCCCTATTTCCATCTGATTAGTCTGCATCTAATCCTTAAATAGTTACTGGGCTATTAATTAGGCAGATATAGAATAGTTACTACTTTTCCTTCTGAGGAGCTCTCACTGACTAGTTTATGTTTAAAATTAAGAATTCTGACTGAGTGGTCTGTTTTTACACTTGGTTGTTAAGAGTTAAATAATTTTGTGATGCTGGTCTATCATTGAAATGCAATAACAAATGTTTTAATTCAGTTTATATTAATGTGTCTTTGGCAGAATTGACATAATTATTCATTTTCTGCACTAAGATGATCTTCAATTTGTTTGTTTTTGGTTTTTTATTATCGTTTGAAAAACTGGTTTCAATGTTTGCTGTACTGAACTTCTGCCTGCAGCAGAACTATGTTAATCAGTTCCATTTTGTTCATTTATCAGTTGATTCTATGTCACTGCATGAGTGTATTGAACAGAATTTAAATTTGTTAAATTTATGCGAAAGCAGGAAATCATTCAATCAGCAGAAATACTGTCTGTCAAATTATGTCTGCAAAGTGAATTAAAACCTTTTTGTCAATTGTGTATTACACAGTTTCATATTACTGGGAAAGAAGAATGCTTCATTCTGTCTATGATTTGGAGATGCCGGTGTTGGATTGGGGTGTACAAAGTTAAAAATCTCACAACATTCATCACTATCACCTGATGAAGGAGCGTCGCTCCGAAAGCTAGTGTGCTTCCGATTAAACCTGTTGGACTATAACCTGGTGTTGTGTGATTTTTAACTTCATTCTGTCTAGTTTATAACTACCACATTTACAAATACCAGCTGGTAATCAGAAGCATTTTTAGTCCTGTTGAGCAGCAGGGCCATTTAATTGAAATTTTAAAAAATCGTTTCTAAATGTGCCCTTGGATTTTATTGTAGTTTTGCGCCCTTGGTGCCTCATGTCATGCATTCCTAATCTCAAAAAGGGAGGTCCTAAACTCAATTCAGCAAATGGGTTAATATTTATTTAAACAATTAAATTAAATTGAAAGAGATGTTATTGTGGCAAACGAAGCTGCTGTTCAATCATTTGAATGAAAAGGGCTGCAAAAAAGTAAATGAAAATGAATGGCATATTCGATTCCCTACAGTGTGGAAACAGGCCTTCGTCCCAACAAGTCCACACCAACCCTCCAAAGAGTAACCCACCCAGACCCATTTCCCTCTGACTAATGCATCTAACACTATGGGCGATTTAGCATGGCCAATTCACCTAACCTGCACAACTTTGTAGTAGGCAGATTTACTGTCAGAAGTACCAAGAAACATGGGCAATTTCATTCACAGAAAATCAATGAGAGAAAAGTAATTCCTGCATGTGGGCAAGACACAATCTGTGAGGAATTGCTTTTCCAAGCACAGACTTTAAGACATAGGAGCAAAGATGGGCCATTCACGCCTTTTGAGTCTGCTCTGCATTCACTGAGATCGTATTCAATCTGATAATCCTCAACACCACTTTTCTGTTTTTTTACCCACAGCCCTTGATTCACCAAGGATTAAAAATCTCTTTCTCAGCCTTAAAACTTAATACCCCAGACTCTGTAGCCTTCTGAGGCAAAGATTTCTCAGAATTTACATTGGTTCTGAAGATCCGAATGATGATACTGAGCAAATGTTTCTGAATGATTCCAGGAATGGAGAAGTGTAGCTGCAATGTTAGATTGGGTAAGTTGGGTTATTTTCGTCCAAAGAAAGAGACAATGATAAGGCTACAAGATTTTGAAAGGCTCAGATCATCTCGACAAAAGCTATTCCCGTTATCGAAAGGTATAAGGGCAAGAGACGTTATTGGTCAAAGATGCGGGGGAATATGAGGAACACTTTTAAATAATGAATGGCAATGACCTGAAACTCATGGACTATAGAAGTAGAAATGGAACACTCCGTTCAAAAGAAAATTTGAATTGGCACCTGACGAGTAAAAGAAATGCAGGCGTGTGAGAATTGAGCAGTGGATTGATTGAAATGCTCTACTTGGAGCAGCTTGAATAGCTTCAATTTGAGGAACATGTTTTCCTAGACGAACATTTAAAATAAATTACTAATTCATCCCACCTCATTATACAAAGGATCTAAAATAACTTTTCCTTGATTTGGTTGCAATGTACAGGTATTGTAAACACATTTTGCAATCTCATCTTCCAGATTACCTTTGCAAATTTGAATTTTTCTATTCTATATAAAATCCTTCTTTTTTTGCTTTTATGAGTTCCAATGATTTTCTGCTTAATCTTTAGACAAAACTATAACTCCTCTTAAAAGCTTTTTATAAATTATTCCCAAAGATGTTACGAACCCTTTTTATTTCTAATGTTCATTCATATTGGCTCTGCTTCCGAGTTGAGAGTGTGATGCTGGAAAAGCACATCAGGTCAGGCAGCATCTGGGGAACAGGGGAATCAACTTTTCGGACATAAGCCCTTCATCAGGAATGAGGCTTGTTGCTCAGGGGGGCTGAGAGATAAATGGGAGGGATGTGGGGCTGGGGGTAAGAGCTTCAGCGCAGAGATGATGACCTGGGGGGGGAGGGGAGGTACAGTGAGAGAGAGAGTGAGACTCATTGAGATCCTTGTAGACAGAGGAGAAGGATCTTTTCAAGGTTGGCATCCTTGGAAGAGGCTTCGCAGTGAGGTTAAATTCAACCAGGAGGAAGTGAGGACTGCAGATGGTGGAGATCAGTCAAGATGCTGGAAAAGCACGGCAGATCAGGCAGCATCTTAGGATCCAAAATCATTTTGATGACTTCTGTCTTCCTTTCCTGTTACCTAGTTTACATTCTGTTTTGTGTTTTTGAAATGTTGTGTACCCTGGTGTGTTTACTTGGTCAGCTTGCAATTATATGAAATCCATTGATCTTTATTTGTGCAGATAGTTTGCTTGTTCAGTTATAAATGTTTTGTGCATGCTAATGAAGAGCCTTTAATTTTTTTTAAACTACTAAATCCTACTTGGTTTCACCTTAATCATTCCACCACTCTCTTGCTCAAGTTTTCTCTTTGGATTTCTAAATCTTGCTTCGATGACCACTTCTTTCTCTCCCTACCCATGACATCTCCCTGTTTCTCTTGCTGTATCCTTTCTGCCTTCTGCACACATACACACAGCCATCTTTTAGTTGGAAGCCCAATCTATGACCCTAGTTATATGATTCACCAGAACATGTCCTAATCAGCTGGCTCCCTGTCCACTCGGACTGAACTGAAAACCCCTTCTTCCCCTGCTACTCATTGAGCTACAGGCGTAATTCTCAAAAATGCTTGGTGCGATGTTAGTTTCTGCCTGGTTTAACGAATAATTCAGAATTTGTTACCTTTGGAGTGAATTCTTACAGGAAATTTTAGACCTCGTTCACATCCTCAGAGGGTTTGCCTCAAAAATGGCACTCAGGATTTCATTCAGCTAAACAGTGATGGTTGCTAGTTTATCAAAATGTTATAACTTCGCAATGAACTTAAAAGGTCCCCATTTGAGATGTGTTTGGAATGTGTTGCAAATGTTCTTTGTAAAAATCTAATAACTCTTAAGTTGCTGTTCTTTTTTTCAGTCTTGCAGATTGTCCTAAAATAATAAATTTCAGCAGAATAGTGACAAAACACCTCTGAAGAGAAAAAGGAAGTAAACTTTGTAAATACACTATCTAGTCAGTAGCTGAGAAGTTTGCACTTCAACTCCTCAGAGCTGAATATGATGTGCACTTGGGTTACAGTACTAGTTTGGGGAACATATTTGTTTTGTGTACATTCTCATTTTCAATTTGCTTTCTTCTGTTATTTCACTGTTACTATGCAGTAACACCAAGTATTGCAGATTTTAAACTAAAACGTGCTAATTTTCTGGCATGAAGGCCCATGTCTTGAGTTTAAACTTGAGTGCCCTCTGGTGATTTTTTTTTAAATCATGAAAGGGGCACCTCCAAAATTTTAATTTGGTTTCTTCCTTCAGGAAATTTCCATGCAAGTAATTTCAAAATAACACACAACAGTAACCCCAAAGTATGATTTTAATCAAAACAGACATATGTGCAATAGTGTAAATAAATGAACATACTTTGTAATATCTGATCTTACATCAGCTGTCACGAAATATTATGCAACAGTGTGCAGTTAATACAGTAACTGGGATCTTGTTCCAGCAATTACATCAGTGCTTGGAATTTGGCAATGGTTTCTTATATAAATAATATCTTTTCACTGCTTAAGCCCAAGGCATTCCTCACAACAATAAACATGAGTAAGTACTTAAATTGTGATCCTTAGCTACTCTACACAAGCTTGTCCAATTTGACGTGCTTAAATCTATGGCCATATGTCCAGTAAGTATACAAATACTATTTACTCCTTTGCTCCCCACCACCCCCCACGTTCATTAGATGGGAGCTCTTTCAAATCGAGAATAGTGTTTCACACTCCAAAAAAGTTTTTGGAATTATAACAAGATCTCCCTTAAATCATCTCGTGGCCTTTTTTTCTCCAACAGAAAGTGTCCCTGTGCCATGTCTCTCTCCTTTTTAGTTTTTTTCCCCCTACCTCTGGCATCAACCTGATGAATTTAAATTGTACATCCTGAATGGTTTTAATTGCTTTCTGCACACAGTGTTTTGTGTCCTCCCTATTGGTTTGTACAAATTAATTATTACTTTTGTAAAATCCACAAAACTTTTTTCTCAATGGTCTGTCTACTCAATGGACAAAAAATGGTGTTAACAAGTCTGGTTGTATTTAAAACTTGGGTCACCAGGACCAAATGAGATCTCTTTGAGAATGCTGGGGAGATGGAGTGTGAAATTTGGGAAGGCACTTGTCATAGTCCTGCTTACTTTGATCTACGTTAGTGAGTTAGACTTGGGATTGCTCATTGCGGACTCATACTTGTAGGTGACAAAAACTTGTAAGTTTTGTTCACTATGCAGAAGGCAGTGACAGACTTGAAGAAATTTGCTTGTGGCAGATGAAGTTTTATGCAGAGAAATGTGAGGGCTATATTTTGGGAGGAAGCACGTGTTGTACTCCAGCACGAAGAGAGCTAAAACAATGTACTTCTGTTAAATTTCTTAAGGTGGACACGTGCTGGGCTTCAGGCTGTTATGATCAGTTCCTGGGTCAGGTTTCCAAATATTTACAGCTCCAAGTACATTACTCCCAAATTCTTAAGCTCCCTGTTGAGGTATGAACTGACTCCCCCTTTGGATTCACTTGTCCCCGAGGTTGGTTGCAAAAAGATTAATTTAAAAAGGATCCATTTCCGTGTGGAAATTTTTCTTCCAGGCAAAAAGGAATTTAGATTTTAAAAGCAACCAATTTAACCAAGCTTTCTTGAATGGACAAAAGAGTGAGTTCATTCATTTTTAAACATTAAAAGCAGCAATAATTTAATAGATGCACACCAGGTAAGAAGTGAGTCCCAAAAAAGATAAACAGATCAGATTTTCTCTTTCATGAGATGATAAAAGAATGTTGTGTTAGTTGTTTACTTGTTACCAATCGTGACACACTTTCGCAGAATTGCAGGGCTTTAATCTGATCCATTGGTTGTGGTATCACTCAACAGAGAAGCATCAAGGACTCACTGGGTCTAATGGTTTCAGCCTGTTTATAAATATGCTACTTCTACTGTTTTTACATGTTTGTAGCTTCAACACATTGGCACCTCACTTTTAGTTAAGTCTTTTGCTGCTCCATTCTCTCCAAATCCTCACCAAACCAACATGCATCTCATAACTTAATGGTAATGATAGAATGAGAGAGATAGCAGCCCTTAAAATTACAGATTTCTAATATCCATCAGTGTCTCATGGATCCTCAGATTTGAACTGCTAGATTTGATCTGAATTTGTCTGATCTAGCACATAGATAAAACATGGTGCACAACGTCCTCACTGTGAACGTGAGATTTCACCTTCACAAGGCTGATGCAGTGTTTCATGTGCATCTGTGACAGAAAGATTGGGAATGAGGTGATGTAGTTATTTTTTCTTGTGTTGATCCTTTTCACCAATTGTCACAAGGCAGTTTGATAAATAGTGCTTTACTGGACTTTGTCAATGCTGTCAGTAGTGCTGCTACTGAGTCTCTGTTATAGCCATTGCAGAATACATTGAGCCTTTGCTATTTTCAGTGCCTGTTTCAAGTATTGTCAATATGGAGGAGTACTGACTTATGAAAGAGTATGTATAGAAACAAGGCTGCCATAAATCATTTTGAGGTCCAGAGTAAATATTGAGTCAGCTACTCTTCACAGCTGTATTGTTTCCAGCTCTAGTTGGTCTGATCTGGTGAGACAGATGTAGCGGTGGTGTTGATGTCAGGGTCTGAGGGCACTGATGAAGTATGATTAATTGATTATGACTTTGTAAGGTTATGGCTTGACTTTTCTCCCAAGTCACCATTACCATGATTCTAGCTTTGTCACTCTTCAACTATTATTGAGCAGCATGATTTCCTCCATTTCAACTGCCAACTACTATGACATACAGGGCCTTGAACCCACCACCTAAACTCCGATAACACAGCACATCTTTCTCATTTTCATTCTTTCTATCTGTGCCCTAAGCCAAGAAATCTTTTAAAAATTGATTTTTTTGAAAGCAGTTAATCACTGATTAATTTTCGGAAGGCACAGCAAATATAATGAAGCCTAAAAGTTATGAGTACCTTACAGATGGGTGCTCTTGATTTCCACATCATCATTGTACATATCTACAACTGCTCACGTGGGATTGAAATCCTATTACATTCAGCAACACGAGCTGTGGTGAAATGTTAAGGGGTTAATTTGCTCTGCTGACCTTCAAGAAATTGGATGTCCCTGGGGTAGGGTGGTATGTTTCTCTGTCTTGCAGGTACAATGTAAAAAAAACTACATTGTCATCTCCTCCTCTTCAGAGTAAGTTTACATTATGATCTTCTATTCAGAATCAATAAGAACATTGCTGTCAAAATTCTGACTATACCCTGCACATAAAAATAAGATTGAAGGGATGATTTACATCACATTGTTTCTGGAGATAATCAGGTCACTGCATTGTTTTGAGTGGCATGTGACTCTGTGTGAGAGTGGCATGTGACGGTATGTGTGGCTGGGGGTTGTCTTGTGGGCATTACTGACTGATGTAACATCCTGTACAAAAAGGAGGACTGTTCCCTTGTTCAGAGAGATTTTTTGACATGCTTGGCAAGCATTGTGAGGAGTGTTAAATGATCCTCCAAAACTTGTACTTAATGAATTTTGGCTGTTCACAGAAGTTGGCACACTGCAATTGCATCAAGTATAAGAATCTCGAAAAAATGAACCTAACATTTAGTGGCAGTGGGGGGGTTCCAACATATATGGGAGCTTCTAGACAGACTGAGTAAGTGATTGTCTGAGTGCCGGTTGCGTGAGAAGGCCATTTAGTAAGAGTTACCTTGCTCTCTCTCATGAACCTATTACTCCGTCAACCCCTCACCCCCAGGACTCTGTAGTGACGGAATGTCCGAGTTAACTTATGCACTTGCACACCAATGAGTTCTCTTTCAGAACCATAAGTTCTTGAGGAGGTTAGAGTGCCCTTTGAATTCGGAAGTTTGAGTCCTCAGAATCATAAGTTCACTGGAAAGGGAGGTTAGAGTTCCCCCTGGAATTCAGAAGTCAGAGTTCTCTAATAGTGAGGCTTGAGGCTCCAGAGCATAATGCACAAGATAAAAAAAAAACTACTGTGTCTGTCTCAACTGTGTCTGTCTCAACTGTGTCTGTCTCAACTGTGTCTGTCTCAACTGTGTCTGTCTCAACTGTGTCTGTCTCAACTGTGTCTGTCTCAACTCGGACATTCCGTCACTACAGAGTCCCGGGGGTGAGGGGTTGACGGAATGATAGGTTCGTGAGAGAGAGCAAGGTAATTCTTACTAAATGGCCTATCTATCTCACGCAACCGGCACTCAGACAATCACTTACTCAGTCTGTCTCGAAGCTTCCATATATGTTGGTTGTTCAGAGGGGCAATACCCACATGAAGGTTGGGACTCTGAAGTGGGTGTGGAGACTGAGGACACTGGATTAGGTTTGAGGCTCTGGGCCATAGTGCATAAGGTAAAAAATAATGGTTGTGTCTGTCTCGACCACTCTGCCTTAGATTGGTTGTCAAGAGGGGAAGTCCCCCACATGAAGGTCAGGACCCTGAACTGAGTGTGGAGACTCAGAACACTGGGCTAGTATATAGAAGTAAGATTGGAAATTCAGCCCAGGGAAAAAAAATGGGACAAACGTTGGATAAGTCAGGTGTCAGGACCTCTTTATATCAGTTATGCTGAGATGACCCCCAAAATGGGGAACGGTTCAGGTGGCCTGTCAGGATGTTTAAATAAACAATCGGGAAATGAAATTTGGCTGCTCAGAGGAACTTGGGACATAGATGAATGTTTGAAAGTAGAGAAGGTAATTTGGAAACAAAATACAGGGACTAAACTACAGGGGTGGTTGGTGGGGGGGGGGGGGGGGGGGGGGGTGGTAAAGGTGAGGGTGACCCTGACCCTGCAAAACAAATATGGAAGACACATGGGTGTTCGCACTCTGTGTCAAAAGGCTTCTGGATCACTCCAGTTGGCCAAGTGTGTATACCTGCTGCTTCGTTACCAACGCTAATAATACCTAGAATATTTAATTTTATTCCGTTTTTATTTTCATTTTAAGTTTCAGTTCATAGTTGTCAATTTAATTTGCAGTTGTTTAGGAAATATTCATATGTTGCTTTGTTTTGTTAAGTGACTGCTCATATCTGTTTTCTATAAACTTACACAATACTATTAGCTATTAGTACTTGGTAACAAAAAAAAATGAAATATTTGTGTATTGCTTTCACACTTCATGTGAAACATAATTTCTACCAATTATTTCCAACATTTTAGAATTAAGGATCTAAATGTGTGAGATGACACAAGAACTTAATTAGTATAGTGCTTACTGTAATTTCGGACAGAACACAGCAGTGAGTCCAGCTATGGGCTCTGTTCCATTTGAATGATTCTCAGCTGGCAGGACTGTTTAAAGATTGACTGGTAGATATAGCAAAAAAAAATTAAACTTCAAGGAAATGTCTGCATGTGAATACTGCTGGTAAAGCCTTGCTTAAGTGATCAGGAAAATAGAAGACTTGAAATCGAACTTTATTACAGCTAAGCATGAAGTAAATAGTAACAGAAGTTAAAGAAAAACTTGGTTTGAAATGCTTTTCCTGACAGCTTTCACATTAACTGAGTATTCATTTGTTAAAGGAAAATAATTTTTGAATAATCTGAATGGAGTCCCTGAGGGTTTAATTTTAGGACCATTTTTTGTTGTTTATAAGTGACTGAATTGTTCAGGCAGTGCAATTTAGACGTTTATGGATTGTATAAAACTTGATAATGTCATAAATAGTAAACAGAGTAACAGACTTCAAGATGACTGAGACTGTTGGAATAGTTAAATGTGTGACTGTCTTTATACTGATACCTACCTTGGCAAGGAAGGAATGAGAGGAAATACAGAGGTACTTTCAGCAGCTGATATCATCTCAAAGAGTTTCTCCATTTCGAGGTAAAGTACGCCTTCGGATCACCGCCCACCCCTCCACAACCTGATCCCAACAGATTCAATCACCTCCCCCGTCATGAGCATGAAAAGTGAAGAAAGTAACAACGATAAAGTGGAGGTCCATATACTTTTTGTCAGTGGACTTCCTATGGACATTAAACCACGTGAGCTTTATCCTCTTTCTATAATTTAAGGGATATGAAGGTTCACTGATCAAGCTAATATCACAACAGCCAGTTGGCTTTGTTACATTTAAACAGCAGAGAGGGAGCCGAAGCAGCAAAGAATGCTGCGTTCACCTAGCCTGTAGCTTCAGCTGCTGCACTTTTCGCTCAACCGTGGTGGTATCCTCCATTTGAAGCATCTCCACAAGGATGGAAGTCTTGTCAGTTTTGTTAAGTATTTAACTGCCTTCATCCAAGAATTCAGATTTCTCTGTGGAGTGATGTGCAAGGACAGACGGGATTTTATTTTCAGATTGGAGTTTACCGAAGGAGATTTTGGATAACTGTCTCATTTCTACTCAACTTGGATAGTTTGGAGTGGTCACTAAGGACAATGGATTTAAGAACTTTACTGCTGAATGTTTTTTTCCCACGCGGGAGGATCCTGTGATTCTAATCTACTGCATGGACTAGTAATTAATGTCATTATAATAATTGTACCTTGTGTGTCAATAATTTAAATACTGGGGGAGTGGCTGAGGATTGTCTTATGGGCATTGCTGACTGTGATGCAAAGATCTTGTATAAAGGAAGAGCTGCTCCTTTTGTTCAGCTAGCTTCTCTTGACATGCTTCACAAGCATTGTGAGGAGTGTCAAGTGGTGCTCCAAAGCCTGTACATAATAAATTTTGACTGTTCACAGAAGTTGGTGTATTGCAGTTGCATCAAGTGTGTAAGAATCTCAAGAAAAAAATCTTAATAGTGGGAGTGGTTCCATGCTCTAGGACAAAAGGGATCTAGTAATAGTCCATTGGTTATCATTCTTTCTGCGCTTATCATATCTTGTAATTTTAGAATTTTATAGGGTTCTATGAGATCTCCACTCCCAATGGGCCTAACCGATCCAATCTCTCTTCATATATTGGTCCTGCCATTTGAGGAATCAGTCTAATAGAATTAGGAATGGACCGCTGAAGGCACACAAGTGAAAATTGAAAGCAATGTTCTTGATCTTCTGAGTATGAGCAGGGAACAGTGCCACAACAGTCATCGATGTATTTTAAAAAATAATGAGGTATGATAGCTGCATATGACTACAATAATACCTGTTTTACATGTCCCACACAGAGGGATTTATACACATTTCCAAAGTATAGGCTTTTATTTGGGGGAGGTGAGTGGAGTCAAGTGAAAATTATTGTTCAGGTAGCTCAGCTTGTTCAGATACTGAAGAGGTAGCTGCAAACTGACCACCTCCTGCATTATCAGTTATAACTGTTTAATTATTGGTGGCCATGATTCTCCCCCTTTCTCCTTGAAGGCACTGCTGTTTTTTAGAAGAAAAAAATTATTTGGTCAAGCTTTTGGTTATCTGACCTAATGTATCTTATTGTGGTATGCTTTTATTTTATACTGCACCTGTAAAGCATTTTTAGATGTTTCACTACTTTATAAAGGTTTTACTTACATATTGTTCTGTGTGGTGTTGGTAGTTTATTTGTGGTTAATGAGTAGCATTATTGTTCTTTCAGTTCTTCATGGTCATATTGATGGTTTGCAAGTCAAAGGCATTTTTAAGTGTGGATTAACGGTATGAGCTATTTGGTGGGTGCATACTCTACATTTGATGTTCCAAATGGTCACGGAGATGCTTCAGATACACTAGGAGGTAAAATAAATAAAAACTGATTCTGTTCGCCGAGCTGGAAGTTTTTGTTGCAAACGTTTCGTCCCCTGTCTAGGTTACATCCTCAGTGCTTGGGAGCCTCCTGTGAAGCGCTTCTGTGGTGTTTCCTCCGGCATTTATAGTGGCCTGTCCCTGCCGCTTCCGGTTGTCAGTTTCAGCTGTCCACTGTAGTGGCCGGTATATTGGGTCCAGGTCGATGTGTTTGTTGATGGTGTTTGTGGATGAGTGCCATGCTTCTAGGAATTCCCTGGCTGTTCTTTGTTTGGTTTGCCCTATAATGGTAGTGTTGTCCCAGTCGAATTCGTGTTGCTTGTCATCTGCGTGTGTGGCTACTGGGGATAGCTGGTCGTGTCGTTTCGTGGCTAGTTGATGTTCGTGGATGCGGATCTTTAGCTGTCTTCCTGTTTGTCCTATATAGTGTTTTGTGCAGTCCTTGCATGGGATTTTGTACACTACATTAGTTTTGCTCATGCTGGGTATCGGGTCCTTCGTTCTGGTGAGTTGTTGTCTGAGTGTGGCTGTTGGTTTGTGTGCTGCTATAAGTCCTAGTGGTCGCAGTAGTCTGGCTGTCATTTCAGAGATGTTCTTGATGTATGGTAGTGTGGCTAGTCCTTTGGGTTGCGGCATGTCCTCGTTCCGTTGTCTTTCCCTTAGGCATCTGTTGATGAAATTGCGAGGGTATCCGTTTATGGCGAATGCCTTGTATAGGTATTCCTCTTCCTCTTTTTGCAGTTCTGGTGTGCTGCAGTGTGTTGTGGCCCTTTCGAATAGTGTCTTGATGCAACTTCGTTTGTGTGTATTGGGGTGGTTGCTTTCATAGTTCAGGACTTGGTCTGTGTGTGTGGCTTTCCTGTGTATCTTAGTGGTGAATTCTCCGTTTGGTGTTCCGCTGACAGCAGAAACTGAAACACCTGATCAGCGGATCCAGACACTCTATACAATAAACACAGGAATTCTTGGACATCATCAGAAATATACACAGACAAGGAAGAAACCATGGTCTCATTTGACGTAACAGCACTGTTCACCTCTATTGACAAAGCCCTAGCCAGGGAACAATAGCCAACCTGCTGAACAGACATAACAGACAACAGGACGTTGAACCCATCAACAAAGACGGCATACTTAAACTACTGGACTTGTGCCTCACAACACACTTCACATTCAACAACCAGATATACGAACAAATCAACAGAACACCCATGGGCTCACCGATCTCGGGACTCATAGCAGAAGCAGTAATGCAAAGTCTTACCACAAATTAAACCCAAACTCTGGGTCAGATACGTTGATGACACCTTTGTAATCATTAAAAACACGGAAATAGAGAAAACACATTGGATCATCAACTCCACACTCACAGGAATCTGATTCACGAGAGAGGAAGAAAAGGACAACCAACTCCCATTCCTAGACGTGAGGGTACAGAGAACACCAAACGGAGAATTCACCACTACGGTACACAGGAAAGCCACACACACAGACCAAGTCGTGAACTATGAAAGCAACCTTGCTCTCTGTTTGCTATTTTGATTAAATTGCAGTGACAGATGAAAACCACACTGAGTAGGATTCATAATTGTCATTACAGAGCAAGATTTAAAAAAAAAATTGTTGATGCAAGGCTGTTACAGATTGGACTGGCCGTGGGTTTAAGCAGAAACTGTGTAAAGGATATTTGGATGAATACTTGAAGCAAGAATTGTGAGGGACAATGGGGGAAATATCTCCAAAATTGGACTAGTCTTGGATTATGGTAATAAAGAGCTGCCATTTGACGTATTGCAGTGAATGGCTTTCATGTAAATATACACTATTGTGTTGGTTCACCTGATTTGTAACTATGTAATAGCTTGATACATCTGACAGGTACTTGAACAGATTTTGTTTCCCCAAGAGAATATAAATTTCATTTTCTTCATTATAAAATGTTGGCTAATGACTGTTTTGTGACATTGTCTGATAGGCATCTGTTCTATATCTGTATTCTGACTCATTGAAGGAGTGACTCAGTATGGTGTAATAACTTTGTGGAATTCAAGCTATTATTGTGGGTCTGGTGAACACTTCGAAATTGAGTGAAGTAAAAGTTGCAACATGATTATTTTTGCATGGACAATTCGTTTAAAGTTTACGAAGCATTAACAATGTTCTTAAGAGTTGAAAGACTGTGCCAAGGCCTCATTTATTGTCACTTGCTATTTGCTTTGAAGATGTTGCTTGACATTCTTGAACTGCTGCAGTTTTGTGGATGATGCGGAAAATAATGTTCAGATCAGAGTTGACTTAAACTCTCATGTGTTGTAAGAATAGTGGGTAGACCAGTTTAGTGTGGGTCAAAATAAATCATCCCTTTTCCAGCAAATGTGGTCTCCGCATTTTGTCACTGGATGATACTTGGTCAGTTAAGTTGGTTGAATGTGTCCAAAGTATTGCATAATTACATCTTAATCAGTTCAAACTGCTGTACACCATTGAATGTGAATCACAGCTGTTCTTCTGTTTCAGTAATACTAATAGTTGTACACGATGCATCATTGGCAAATTAAGTATGTTGGTAGGTTTCTTTACTGCATTGTGTTTCATTAGAATTACGTGGCTTTGTATTAATCATGAAACACTTGGCATTGCTGTCCAATCAGATTTTTGAATGCAGTAAAGAGAGCCTGATTTTTAAAAAGGTGACATAAATATTTAGGTAGATTAGACAATTATGGGAAGACGTTGATAGTAACTGAAGAGTAGTAGCCAGAGTACCATGTGGAATGACTTCTCTGTCAACTCCTGCACCACCAACTCTGATGTCCCTCATGGATCTGTTCTTGGTCCCCTCTTTCTCTTCTGCATGTTACCATTGTGACATTTTCCTAAATAGCACATCAATTTTCATAGAGATGCTGATGAAGTCTAGCTCTAGCTCTACCTCACCACAATCTCCCTCCACAATCTCCATTGTTGCAAAGTAATCAGACTGCTTGTCAAACACCTTATAATGCATGTACAGAAATCTTCCCCAACTAAATGTTGTAGCAGAATCTAAGTTGAAGTTCTGACTTTATGTCCACACAATCGCAAAGTATAGCATCGTCCAACTCCGCCCATGCCTCCTATCAACTGCTTCTGAACATTCCGCTTACAATTCAGCACATTCCTGACTAGCTTCCCATATGATATCCCTATCTCTGATTTGCTTTGAGTTTCATGAATAGCTGTTCTGAGCTCAGCAATTTCTGGACTCTCGAATACCTCAATTTTAATTGCACCATCATTAATGCACGTTTTCAGCTGCCAAGGCACTGGGATTCCCTCCCCTAGCGTACATGCCTCACTTTTCTCTTTTAAGATGCTCCTTAAAACCTACATCTAACAAAGTTTTTAACAGTCTTCCCAATTTCTCCAATGTGAATTTATAACATACTCTCAGAGTACCTTCTGGTAGTTTGTTTCATTATAATGACTATATTATTTGATTTTTGCAATATTTCTTTGCCATTGGGATCAGCCAAAAATGTCACAGTTTTGCACTGGACTTTCCTATATTTCCTTTAAGTAGGCAAAGTCCATTTTAGTATGGAAGTATTAAGATTATTTGAAATTATGATTCTATGCCTGATAAAACTAATTGTACTATTTGGATAGCTGTTACTCAGCAAAACTATAGAATTCTGAGTTTTTTAAAACATAAGCTGTCCGCTGAAACTGACAACCGGAAGCGGCAGGGACAGGCCACTATAAATGCCGGAGGAAACACCACAGAAGCACTTCACAGGAGGCTCCCAAGCACTGAGGATGTCACCTAGACAGGGGACGAAACGTTTGCAACAAACATTTCCAGCTCGGCGAACAGAACCACAACAATAAGACATAGGATCAGAAATTAGGCCATTCAGCCCATTAGGCCATTCAGCTCTGCCATTCAATCATGGCTGATAAGTTTCTTGATCCGATTCTCCTGCTTTCTCCCTTTTAACCCTTGATTACCTTGACAATCAAAAACCTATCTATCTCGAACTTAAATATACTCAATAACCTGGCCCCCACAGTCTTCTGTGGCAGTGAATTCCATAGATTCACCTTTCTCTGGCTGAACAATTTTCTCCTTATCTCCAGTCCAAATGGTCTTCCTTTGCTCTAATGCTGGGCCCTCTGGTCTTAGACACTCCTACCAATGGAAACATCTCGCCAAAATCCATTCTCTCCAGGCCATTCAGTTTCAATTAGATCTCCCTTTATCCTTATCAATTCCATCGAATATAGTCCGAGTCCTCAAACATTCCTCATATGTTAAGCTTTTCATTCCTGAGACCATTCTTGTGAACCTTCTCTGAACACACTCCAGGGCCAATACGTACCTTCTGAGATATTGGGCCCAAAGCTGCACACATTACTCCAAATGTGGTCTGACCAGAGTATTTTAGAGACTCTGAAATACATCCCTACTTTTATATTCAAGTTTCCTCAAAACAAGTGCCAACTGCCTTCCTATCGACTGACTCAACCTGCAAGTTTACCTTGAGAGAATCCTGGAGTAGAACTCCCAATCTCTTTGCACTTCAGACTTCGGAATTTTCTCCCCATTTAGAAAATAATCCATACTTCTATTCTTCTCACCAAAGCACATGACCTCTCACTTTCCCACATTGTACTCCATCTGCCACTTCTTTGCCCACTCTCCTAACCTGTCTAAATCCTTCTACAGCCTCCCCACCACCTCAATACTATCTGTCCCTCTAGCTATCTTTGTATTGTCTGCAAATGTAGCCAGAATGCTGTCAGTTCCTTTGTCTAGATCATTAATATATAAAGGGAAAAGCTGTGGTCCCAACACTGACCCTTGCAGAGCTTCACTTGTTACTGGCTGCCGTCTTGAGGGACTCTTTTATCGCCCGTACTGGCTTTCTATCCATGTTAGCACCTTGCCTGAATCCCCAGGACCCTTACCTTGCTGAGCAGCCTCCTATGCGGCACCTTGTCAAAGGCCTCCTTGAACTCCAGGTAGATAACATCCATTGGCTCCCCTTGGTCTGACCTGTTCTTTTCTTCCTCAAAAGATTCTTTCAGATTTTCAAGCGTAACCTCGCTTGATGAAACCAAGCTGACTTTGTCTTAGTTTACCATACACTTCCAAGTATTCAGAAATCTCAACCGTTACAATGGATTCCAGGACCTTACTCGCGACTGAGGTTAGGCTAATCAGCCTGTAGTTTTCTGCCTTTTGCCTTACTCGCTCTTTCAACAGGAGTGTCATGTTAGCGATTTTCCAGTCCTCTGGGACCCTCCATGACTCTGGCGATTTCTGAAAGATCACCTCTAAGACCTCCACTATCTCTGCAGCTATCTCCTTTAGAACTCTGGGGTGTAGTCCATCCGGTCCAGGTGATTTATCCACTTTCAGGATGTTCAGGTTTTCTAGCATCTTCTCTTTGGTGATGGCCACTATGCTCAGCTCCTACTCCAACACTCGAAATTTTGGGGTCTTTCTTGTATCTTCCACCATGAAGACTGACGTGAAGTAAGTATTCAGTTCTTCAGCTTTGTTCTTGTCCCCCACTACTATCTCTCCAGTATCATTTTCCAGGGCCCAATGTCCACTTTTACCACTCTTTTGTCCTTTGTGTATCTTAAGAAACTCTTACAGTCTTCCTTTATTATTACTGACTGGCTTACCATCATATTTAATCTTCTCCCTCCTTATTTATTTCTTGGTTGCCCTTTGTTGGTCTTTGTAAGCTTCCCAATCCTCCAGTTTCCCACTGCAATTTGCCACATTATATACTTTTTTTGCATTTATGTAATCCCTGACCTCCATATTCGGCCACGGTTGCCACATCCTCCCTTTAGTATACTGCTTTTTTCCTCAGGATGAATTTTTGCTGTGTCTCCTGAATTGCTCCCAGAAACCCCTGCCATTGCTGTTCCACTGTCTTTCCTGCTAGACAATTATGCCCCGCTCCTCCCTCAAGTCTCTGTAGTGGCTTTGTTCCGCTGTAATACTGTTACCTCTGATTCTATCTTCTCCTTCTCAAATTGCAGAGTAAATTCAATCATATTATGATCACTGCCTCCTAAGGGTTCCCTCACCTTAAGCTCCCTGATCAAGTCTTCCACATTGCACAAATCTAAATCCAATATTACCTGTTCCTTAGTGGACCCCACCAAGCCATCTCATAGACATTTCACAAATTCCTTTTCTTGCAATCCACTGCCAATCAGATTTTCTCAGTCCACCTGTATATTGAAATTCCCCCCCCCCCGCCCCCATGATCCTGTAATTTTTCGTTTCTTACATATCTTTTCTATCTCCTGATGTCTTGTGCCCCAGCTCCTGATTACTGTTTGGAGGCCTGTGCATAACTCCACCTACAGTTTTTTTTTAACCTTTGGCAGTTCCTCAATTTTACCGACACAAATTATACACTATCTGACCCTACTTGATTTCTTGCTGTCGACTTAATTTCAGTCCTTACTAATAAGGCAACCCTATTCCTTCTGCCCATCTGCTATTAAGCTAGTTATTTTTAAAACTTAATTTGAAGTTTCTTCATCTGCCATGGTGGGATTCAAACCCACGTTCCCTGAACATTCGGCTATGCTCTGGATTGTGAGTCCAGTGACATTACCACTATGCCACCATCTCTACTAATGGGGACATCTGGTTGCAAAATGACAAGCAAGGCCCTGGAATAAATGAAAATTAAACAAGCTAGTTTTAAAAGTTAATTCCAACTGTAAGATTTGCATTCAAGGTCAGAGGTAGAATTGTGAAGCATTTGTTGGCTTTGTAATGAAGCTAGCAGATCTACTTTATTTAATATAAGGTTTGCATTGTTTATGCAGTCTCCAAATGAAAGGAGATTGAAAACCCCTTGGAATCAAGAGAGTTCCTTGACAAGGCCAGTAATTCTAGGAGAGGGGTTGTTTGAACAAGAAAAATGGCTAACGCCAACTTTTTTATATGTTACAGAATCAGTTATGTCAAGTTAATGTAATTTACATTTCCTGTTTGAAGATATTCCAAAAAATGCTACATTTCTGTAGATGGGCTATGGGGATAGAAGGTTCTTTTTGTTTATTTATTTGCTTCACTGAATCTGAGCTGATTGAGAAAGCCTAATTATAATTGTTAGTAGGCTTGCACTTTAAGTGATGAAACTACTAACTATATCAATGTCCATGTGAGCTTGAGTTCAGTTTTCATTCCAAGAGGGATAAAGCAGCTGGAAGATTTGTCTAGCTTGGAACCAGAGAAATCTACAGTAAACCTCACGGTGAATATCAACAGGCAGCTTGGAGAATTCATGGAAGTGCAAGTTTATGCTGAGAAGTTCCTAGTTTTTGAAGGGAATTCACAGGATTGTTCAGCTAATACCTAATGGAAGGATGTCCATTACATTTCATACCTTGGAGAATAGTTGGAAACTGGAGTAGTGACATACCTTTTTGCTTGATCCTCGGAAATTTGAATGAATCTTTAAACTTTTTGTGTAAGGGAAAGATGCAGGGAAAAGTAGAGTTGAGTCTATAGCCTTTGTCTTTATAGGGTATTGCTTAAGGTAGTGCTGTTTGGTTCGTTGAATTTTTCTCCACGCAAAGTAAATGTTTTTGTTTAAAAACATGAAATTCCTGAACATAATTCTTTTTCAGTTAGTCACTGGGTGTTCTGAGCTGTCTTCAAACATTAACAGTTTGTAACAGAATCATAATAATTGCAGAGTTATTATTGCACTGGCAAACATTATCAATCAACTTTTACTGAGTGTTTTCACTGTTCCCCAATCCTGCACTGCCTGGTTCTATCTCTTACCCAAATTCTGCAAATCTGACTGCCACGGTCGACCAATTAATTCCGCCTGTTCGTGCCCCACCGTACTCGTCTCCACTTATCTCGACTCAGCCCTTTCCCCTTGGTCCAAGAGCTTCCCACATATGTTCGGAACACCATCCACACTCGCCACCACCTCCATGAATTCCAATTCCCCAGCTCCCAACACCATCTTTACCATGGACATCCAATCGCCGTACACCCATATCCCCCATGAGGAAGGCCTCAAAGCCCTCATTGTTTCTTCTCCCACCGACCCAACTAACCTCGCTCCAACAACACACTCATTTGGTGGAACTGGTCCTCACCCTAAACAATTTCTACTTTCAATCCTCCCTTCAAACCTCCACCCTTGAACCTCGTCTCTCTGTTATGATTCAAAAAAGTCTTAATAGTTTTGCTATGACCTTCATACAAAATGTCTCATACTTCAGTGAAATATATTCAATTACGAAGTGAAGTTATAGAAAATCAATATAGTTGAAAAGTGAAGCCTGTTATCAGAGCTTAGGTGCCTATTTTAACCATTGATATAGGAAATATTCAAAATTAGTCAGATCCATGTGACCAATTTTTATTTTCATTTTTTGTCGTCTTCTGTCTTTTTTGTTGTGTTTTATGTTTAAAATGACTGGATTCCTTCATATAAAATGGATGAAAAATAAGGTCTCTTGGCCAAACCTTCATGCAACCAGAATTAAAACATTGCCATAATAAATGTGTATTGACAAGCTAATCCATTTGAAGGAATAATTATTTAAAGGAAACACCTCAATGCTTGACATTTCCTGAACTTGTTGATGTGTTCCATTAAAAGCAATGAGCAGACAAATAGAACTTGTAAATTTCCATGAAGATGCTTCCGTTAAAAGTTTTCTTCTTTGCAATTTATGATTTTGATGAACACAAATATGACAAGACTTTTAAATATCTTAATTTTTTTCAATAGGACAATGCAAATATGGTCCGAGAAGTGGAGGTAGATAAAGTAGTCACGTTTGAGCAAAAATATGTTGAAGCAATAAAGAAATTATGGAGTGATCCTGGCATCCAGGAGTGTTACGACAGACGTCGAGAGTATCAGTTGTCTGATTCTGCCAAATAGTAAGTATGAAATTTGTTCTAAGCTATCATCATCATCATCATCAAGTTTTCTATACTCTCCCATCTTTCATCTATCAGCATTTAGCAGAGACAGTACCAAAAATTGTTTTCTTATTTGGATCTTTGGGAATTGGTCTTCCTGTGTGACATCACAAATGTTTATTATTCGTTTTCCTGCCTTTCCGAACTCCATCTTGAGTGACTGTTGCAGAATGTCAAGTTTAGCTGCTTGAATAGAGTAATCAAGGAAGCTGAAAGATAACACAAATTTTGCACATTGCCCAGGATATGTCTTGTGTAAGAGACCGTGTGGTTTTATTCTAATACAGCTCTTCATTTAAATTCTTCTCTGTAATATGCCCTGCACTACAAGTTTAAAACGGGGCATGGCAAAATAAAATCAAAAGAAGTACCTTCCTCAAGTCCTGTAGTTGGTCAGATCCATGTCTCCGATTTCAATTTCTGACATTTGTCTGTCTTTTCTTTGTCGTCTTTCATCTTCCATAATGTTTTATTGTCATCTTGTTTGTCATTGGCACCTTGATTAGAATCTCAACAATGTGGATACAGGCCATTTGGTCCAACAAGTCTATACCAACCCTTCAAAGAGTTTCCATAGCTAATCCTCCTAGCTTGCACATGCCTGGAGATTATGGGCACTTTTGCATGGCTAATCCATCTAACATGCACATCTTTGGACTGTGGGAGGAAACAGGAGAACCCGAAGGAAAACCCACATAGACACATGGAGAATATGCAGACTCCACACAGACAGTCACCCAAGAATGGAATCGAAACAGTCCCTGGTGCTGTGAGGCAGCAGGGCTAACCACTGAACCACTGTGCTGCTGTTCTGATGTCTCCAGTTTTACTTGGCATTACCACAATATTTGTTTGATTACCCTTCACTATTTTTCGCTGTGTTTTATCCATTCCTCTTCCAGTTCCACTGTGTTTAAGTCTCTAAAAATTGCATCACTTTATCTAGTTCTGGAACTTTATCTTTTTCTTGCAGTAGTTGCCATCTCTATCACTCACCTTGACACCTTTCCACACTGTCCATTGCAGATGGTACCATTTCAGTCTCCTCTTGGCTACTTACTCCATTGCTTCCACAGTCTTGTGATGTTCTTGTTCTCGACTTGTCCTTTATCCTTTCCTATCATTCCACATACCCATCTCTACATGTGCATTACATTAATGTCCAGTTGGTCTTTCACTCCTCCTGAGGTTGCTCAAATACCTGTACGATATCACAAGGTTGATCACACAGTGGCCTTATACATATTGATTTCAGTTTCAAAACTTTTCTATCACACGCCATTCTTCACTGTGTATCTTGCAGATCCTCCAACCACAGCTGATCTATTGCTCAATTTCCATCTCCACACTTCATCTTTTGCAAGGACTGATTTGTAGGTACCACTTTTTATTCATTCATGGCATGTGGTGTTTATAGATAGATCAGCATTTATTGCACTTCCCTAATTGCCCAAAGTTGTGTTTGAGACTCAACTCGGGGCAGCACGATGGCTCAGTGGTTAGCACTGCTGCCTCACAGTGCCAGGGACCTGGGTTCACTTTCTGCCTTGGATGACTGTCTGTGTGAAGTTTGTACTTTCTCCCTGTGTCTGTGTGGGTTTCCTCTGGCTCTGGTTTCCTCCCACAATTCAAATATGTGCAGGTCAGGTGAATTGGGCATGCGAAATTGCTCATTGTGTTAGATGTATTAGTCAGGGGTAAATGTAGGGTCTGGGTGGGTTACTCTTCAGAGGATTGGTGTGGACTTTTTGGAGCGAAGGGCCTGTTTCCGTATTGTAGGGAATCTAATCCACATTGCTGTGGCTCTAGAGTTGGATGTTGGCCAGACTGGGTATGGATGACAAATTTCCATCCCTAAAGGATACTTGTGAGCTAGATGGATTTTTATGATAATTAATAGTGGTTTCATGATTGTCATTAGACCCAACGTTTTATCCAGATTTCCTTTAAACTGAATTCAAATTTCACAATCTGCCATGGTGGGACTTGAAATCATAACCCTAGCATAACCATAACCTAGTCATTGTTTTTACCTCATAACCATAACCTCGGCCTATGCATTAATAGTCCAGTCATGTTAAGGGAAGTCAATGATGTGATACCAATGTATTCATTTTTTCCAAATCTTCACTTTATTTCATCACTTTGATTCTCTTCCTAGGCCTCATGCTTACATCCCATTAAATTAAGTTTTTGGCCTACTCATCTTCGTAAATGTCTTCGTGTTCTCCACTAGAGAATGTCCATAACATTTTTCATGCTATTCAATGCCATACGCTCAATGTGACAAGGTAATGTTTTGCCTTGTATAAGCTTATACTCCACAACCATCTGATGAAGCAACAGTGTTCCAAAAGCTAGTGCTTCCAAATAAACCTATT
Source organism: Chiloscyllium plagiosum (assembly GCF_037043375.1). Taxonomy (NCBI): domain Eukaryota; kingdom Metazoa; phylum Chordata; class Chondrichthyes; order Orectolobiformes; family Hemiscylliidae; genus Chiloscyllium; species Chiloscyllium plagiosum. Next base: position 73,984,309 of record NW_028270140.1, read on the forward strand.
GGACTATAACCTGGTATTGTGTGGTTTTTAATTAGGGTGATAAACTTATCCTTGTTAAGCTCCTCTTCCGTTTGGGCATAGCTGCAACTCTTGGCTACTCTTTTGTTGCGGTCTGTCCCCTTTTATAGATTTTCTAAATGATCTGTCTCTGCAGTCTCTTCTATTGTCAATAAACAAAGCCCAAATTCAATCCAGAGAACGCAATCAAAATCTACAAAACAAACATACTTGATCAAGCTTTAAACTGCGTTTAGTTAATCTTACAATGCCGCTTGTTTCAGTTGTTCCTCTCATTCATTCTTTGCTGCAAATGTCAGGACAAAATTAATTAGATGGGCTATCGAACTAATTGTATGAAAATCAGAAGATTGGTTTTGGCTTCCTTTTTTGGATGATTAGCATTATCTACATGAAGTGCTCTGCTATTCTCCTTCAATAAATCTCTATACACAACTTATTAACGTATTATTTTGGGCTGTGTTTTTAATGTCTACATTATAAAGATCCTGCCAAAATGAAAGTATGGCTCAGCATTTCTGAGGAAGCCTTGATCAGAATCTCCTGTCCAAAATGTGGAACACTCTTGTATAAACAAAATGTGTAATAATCTGGGAGAAATTGCCTCTCATCAAACAATCCTGCCTAGACTTGCAATATCTAATTTTAAGGATCATGTGATAAGGAATATAACTTTGTTTGTTTTTGACCTAAAGAAGAGCTTCTGTAATCAATAAATCCATCATTTCCAATTTTATAACACTGCCCCAACTCTATATCTGCTGAAGCATTCATCCATGCTTTGCCATGTTTAGATTTGATTATTCCAATGCTGCCCTACCTTGCCTCCTATTTCTTATGTTCTATAAAATTGAATTCAGACAAAACTCTGTACCTCAATTCACATGATTGTAGTTCACCCATTTTCCCCTTAACTTGTTGATTTAGAATACTGAATGGCCTGGACAGAATAGATGTTGGGACGATGTTTCCATTGGTAGGAGAGACTAGGACCTGAGGGCACAGCCTTAGAGTAAAGGGAGGACCCTTTAGAATGGAAATAAGGAGAAACTACTTCAGCCAGAGAGTTGGGAATCTGAGGAATTCACTGCCACGGAAGGCTGTGGAGGCCAGATCATTGAAAAGACTGAGCCAGATAGGTTCTTGAGTATCAAGGGGATCAACAGTTACGGGGATAAAGCGGGAGAATGGGATTGAGAAATGTATCAGCCATGATTGAATGGCAGAGCAGACTCGATGGGCTGAATGGCCTAATTTCTGCTCCTATATCTTATGGTCTCCAGTGATTTGTGTTGCGTCCCGATCTCATTTTTTTTGTTTTCAAGTCTCTGAACATCAGTGTGTTCACCCCCTATCTCTGTTGCCCTTCTGGGGCCTATATTTCTCAAGTATCTGCACTTCTCCAATTCTGGCCTCTTGCTTATTCAGAGAAGTTAAGAATAGCTTCATGAAAGAATGAAAGAAAAGAAAAGTATACATGTGGCAAAGATTAGTGGTAAGCCAGAGGATTCGGAAAGTTTTAGAAGCCAACAAAAGACATTCAAAAAAAGTAGAAAATAAACTTTAAGGATATATTTGAAAGTAATATCAAAATGGACAACAAAAGCTTCTTTAAATATATAAAAAGGAAGAGAGAAACCAAAGCTCCTTGGTTAATAAGGCTGGATAAATTCTAATGGGAAACCAGGAAGTTCATGAGGAGTTGAATAAGTATTTTGCAAAAAATTTCATGTGGAAGACACAAAAATAGCATTCCAAAATTGCTAAATTTTCATGGGTCAAAAGGAGGAGAGAAATAAAAACCATAACTAGCACTACAGACAAGTGAGTTAAAGACCAATAAGTCCTCTGGTCCTGATGGAATGCATCCCAGAAAATTAAAAGCAGCAGCCATAGAATAGTGGATGCACTGGTCATAATCTTCCAGGAATTCCTAGATTCTGGACAAGTCCAGGAAGATTAGAAAAATGCAAATATAACATCTTTCTTTAAAAAGGGGAGGGGACAAAGAATAGGTTACTATAGGCCAGTTAGCTTAATGTCTTATCATTGTTGGAGTCAATGATAAAGGATGTAATAGCCGAGCATTTAGAAGTGTGCAATATGATCAAGCTGAGTCAGTATGGCTCATAAGGGGGGAATCATACCTGATGATAACATTTACTGGAAGTCTTTTGAGGAGGCAGTAAGCAGAACAGGTAAAGGGGAAGCAGTGGATCTAATATATTTAGATTTTTATCAGGTGCTTGATAAGATATGTGACCATGGTGATGAAGGTAGTAAGTTAACGTGGATAGAGATTGACTTGTAGAAGACCAAGAGTTGGGGTAAGGAGGGGCATTTCACGATGGTAACTGGAGCACCACGGTGATTGTTGCTGGGGCCGTAACTGTTTACAATATACATGAACAACTTGGATGACAAAAATGAATCTATTATAACCAAGCTTGTGAGTGACTCAAAAATAGGTGAAGATGACGCAGTCTGTAGTGGGATATAGACAGGTTAGGTAAGTGGCCAAAGACATGGCAGTGGGAATATTATGTGAGATTATGGATTTTGGCAGGAAGATTAGATGAGCTAAATATTATTTAAATGGAGAAAGACTGCAGAGAGATGCAACACTGGGATTTGGGAGCCCTTGTCCACAAATCATGAAAAAACAACATCGAAGTTCAACAGATAATAGCAAACGCAAATGAAATGTTGGCCTTCACTTCAAAGGGATTAGAGAATAGAAGATAGGAATAGGAGTAGGTCATTGAGCCTCCATTATTGCTAGACTATTAATCCTCAAACTTAGCTAATTTTCTGGGGACGAGGTTTCGTATCTCACCGTGGTAGGTGGTGGAATTTGAATTCAATTGAAAAGAAAACACAAATTTGGAATTAATCTATATATGTGGGTCTGGATGGCGGAGCAAGCCATTCAAGTGTACCAGTTGCTGCAAAGTCTCAAAGAAATGAAACCGGACAGATGACCTTGTGCTGAAAAAGACAATCGCCAAAACAGTCCTGTCAACCCTCCAACATCCTCCTTACTAACACTTGGGGGCTAGTGACAAAATCGGGAGAGCTATCTCAACAGACTAATCAAGCAACAGCCCGACATTGTAAAATATGATTCCGTGAATATGACGTCCCAGATATGACTATCACCATGTCTGGATATGTCCTGTCCCACCAGTGGGACCGCCCCAGCAGAGGTGGCAGCATGGTGGTATACAGTGAGGAGGGAATTGTCCTGGGAGTCCTCAACATTGGTGCAGGACTCCATGAAGTTTCATGACTTCAGATTAAACATGGGTGAGGAAACATCCTACTAATTACCAAGTACTGCCCTCCCTCGGCTCAGTACTCCTCCATGTTGACAATACACTGAGAAAGCGCTGAAGGTGGCAAAATGTACTCTGGCTGGGGGATTTCAATGTGCTCCACCAAGAATGGTTTGGCAGCAACACTACTGTTTGAGCTGGTCGGGCCCTAAAAGACATAGCTGCTACACTGGGTCTGTGGCAGGTGATGAGGGAACCAGCAAGAGGGAAAAAGCATACTTGAATTCATCCTTACCAATCTGCCGTTTGCAGATCCATCTGTCCATGGCAGTATTAGTAAGAGTAACCACCACAGAGTTCTCGTAGAGATGAAATCCCACCTTCACACTGAGAAGACCCTCCATGTGTTGTGTGGCACTATCATCTTGATAAGTGGCTCAGATATGAACAGATCTAGCATCTAAAGACTGAGCATCCATGAAGTGATGTGGGCCATCAGCAGTAAAATTGTATTCCACAATAGCCTAGTATATCCCCCATCAAGCCAGAGGATCAACGGAGAGTGCGCAAGAGCAGCACCAGGCATACCTGAAAATAACCTGGTGAAGCTACCAAGCAGGACTACTCACATGCCATACAGCATAAGCAGCAAATGATAGAGCTAAGCGATCCCACAATCAGTGGATCAGATTTAAGCTCTGCAATCCTGCCACATCGAGACATACATGGTGCTGGACAATTGAATAATACCACTGGAGGAGGAGGCTCCACAAATACCACCCCCCCCCCCCCCCCCCCCCCCAAAATGATGGAAAAGCCCATCACATTAGTGGAAAATATAAGGCTGAAGCTTTCTCAGCAGTCGTAAGCCAGAAATGCTGAGTGGATAATCCATCTTGGCCTCCTCCAGTCGTCCCCAATATATCCCCAGATACCAGTTAATTCACTCCATGTGATTTGAATACGCTGGATATTTTAAAGGCTATTGGCCCTGCCAACATTCCGGCAATAGTACTGAAGACTTGTGCTCCAGAATTTGCCGCTCCCCTAGTGAAGCTTTTCCAGTACAAAAGTAGGATAAATCCAACCCAGCCAAATACCGCCCATCTATATTCGATCACATCAGTAAAGTGATCGAAGATGTCATCAAAGTTTCCATTAAGCAGTTCTTGTTTATCAATAACCTGCTCAGTGACGGGGTAAAAACAATGACTGCAGATGCTGGAAACCAGATTCTGGATTAGAGTGGTGCTGGAAAAGCACAGCAGTTCAGGCAGCATCCGAGGAGCAGGAAAATCATTGTTTCAGGCAAAAACCCTTCATTCCTGATGAAGGACTTTTGCCTGAAACGTCGATTTTCCTGCTCCTCGGATGCTACCTGAACTGCTGTGCTTTTCCAGCACCACTCTAATCCAGAACCTGCTCAGTGACGCCTGGTTTGAGTTCCACGATGGTCCACTCAGTTCCAGACTCATTACAGTCTTGTTCAAACATGGTCAAAAGAGCTGAATGTATGGGATGAGATGAGAGTGACAGCCTTTGACATCAAGGAGTGTGACATCAAGGAGTCCGAGCAAAACTGGAATCAATGGGTATCGGGGGAAAACTCTCTGCTGGTTCGAGTCATACCTGACACACAAGGTGGTTGTAGTTGTTAGTCATCTCGGCTCCAGGACATCTCTGCAGGAGTTCCTCCTGGTAGTGTTGTAGCCCAGCCATCTTTAGCTGCTTCATTAATGAACTTCCTTGGATTGTAAGGTAGGAAGTAGGGATGTTTGTCGATGATTGCACAATGATCAGTACCATTTGCCATCCCTCATATACTGCAGCTGTCTGTGTTCAAATGCAACATGATCTGGACAATATCTAGGCTTGGATGGACCAGTAGCAAGTAACATTGATACCACACAATGCCAGCTGTGACCATCACTAATAAGAGACTATTTAATCACCATCTCTTGACATTCAATGGTGTTACCACCACTGAATCCCCCAGTATCAACATCCGGGTGTCATCATTGACCAGAAACTTAACTGGACTCGCCACGTAAACACAGTGGCTACATGAGCAGATCAGAGGCTAGAAATACTGTGGCGAGTAACCTGACTCCCCAAAGCCTGTCCACCATCTACATGGCACCAGTCAGAAGTGTATTGAATAGTCCTCACTTGCCTGGATGAATACAGCTCCAAAAACACTCAAGCTTGACAGCATCCAAGACAAGGCAGCCCGTTTGATTGGCACTACATCCACAAGCATGGACCCACTACACCACTGATGCTCCGTAGTAGCAGTGTGTACCGTCTCCAGGATATACTGCAGAAATTCACTCAAGATACTCATTCAGCACCTTCCAAACCCACAACCACAGCTTGCTAGGAGGACAAGGGCAACAGATACGTGGGAATGCCACCACCTGCAAGTTCTCTAAGCCACTTACCATCCTGACTTGGAAATATATCGCTGTTCCTTCACGGTCACTGGGTCTAAACTGTGAAATTCCTTCCCCATGAGCATTGTGGGTCAACCCACAACAGGTGGGCTGCAGCAGTTCAAGAAGGCAGCTCACCACCACCTCAGGGAAAATTAGGAACAATAATGAATGCTGGCCATCCAGCAACAGCCACATCTCACAAATGTATTAAAAAAAGTAAGATTGTGGCTGATTTGAAACCTAACTCCATATTTCTGCCTTGGGCCTGTAATTCTTGGTACCCTTATTTAATAAAAAAATGTTTGCCAGATTTAAATTTAACAATTGAATTACCATCAATCGTCATTGAAAAAGAGAGTTCCAAACTTTTACAATTCTTTGCATGTCGAAATGCTTTCTAACATCTCTCCTGAACGGTCTGGCCCTAATTCTTAGGCTATGCCCCTGGCTGTAGAATCTCTAACCAGTGGAAAGTTTATGTACTCTGACTTTATTTGTTGTTATCCTGAAGACCTCAATTAGATCACCCCTAATCTCACCCAAAGGGTGATTTTGCTGAAACTGTACAAGACCACATCTGGAATACTGTGAACAATTTTGGGCTCCTTACTGGCATTGGAGGCAGTCCAGAGAAGGTTCTAGCCTGATACTAGCAATGATGGGGCTGTCTGTTTTAAGAGGAGAGGTTGAATAGGTCAGGCCAATAGTTAATGGGATATAGAAGAATGAAAGGTGACATTCTACAAACGTACAAGATTCATAGAGGACTTGGTAGGGTAGATGCAAAAAACTAGTTTCCTCTTGTGGGGGAGTGTGCGACCAAAGGGCATAATTTGAGCACAATGGGTTGCACCTTTCAGAGGGTTTTTGAGGGTTGTGAAGCTGTGGGATTACTTATCACACAGGGTTGTTGAGAGTTGGTCATTAAGTATCTATGGTCTAATTGAATGGCAGAATAGTCAGTCATACAGCACAGAAGGATCCCTACAGCCCATTGAGTCTCCATTGACCTATCTATATGTATGCCACTTTCCAGCACTTGATCCATTACCTGAATGTTGTGAACATTTGAAGTGTTCATTCACATACTTTAAAGGTTGTGAGCCTTATCGATGACTACTCTCCCAGATGGTGCATTGCAGATTCTTATCACTGTCTGAATGAAGAAAGTTTTGTCAAATTCTTTCTGTCCCCTCTTTTTATTAACTCATTGATTAATGGGCATAGCTGCTTTTGACCACACTGTCAATGCCCCTCATAATTGTACATAACTAAATCTCATTCCATCTCGATCTTCTGCAAAGAAGCTGACCTGGGGTTATGCAGTCTCTCCTCATTGCTAAAATGTTCCAACCCAGGCAACATCCTCGTGAATCTCTTCTGCAACCCCTGCACATCCTTCTGCAATCACATCCTTCCTATAGTGTGGCAATCAGAGCTGTACACAGTTGTGGGTTAACCAGTTTTGTACATCTCCTACATAGCCTCCTGCTGTTATGACCTATGTGTGACTGGAAGCTGTATTCTGCTAACCTGTTAGGGATCTGTGGACAAGCACCTCAATATTCCACTGTTCTCTGAGCTTTCTAGCATCCTCCCCTTCACTGAATAGTCCTTTGTGGTGGTGTTTCTTTCAAATTGTATCACCTCGTTCGTGCCAGGGTTAAATTTAATTTGCCGATCTGATCAATCTCCTATATCCTCCTTAACTTAAGACCTTCTTCACTATCAGTCATTCAGCCAATCTTCATGTAAATGTTATACCACCACCCTCTGTCTCCTATCAGGAACCTAATTTTGGATCTATTTTGCCAAGTTACTCTGGCTGTCATGTGCTTTTACCTTCTTTATCCACCTCCCATGTGGGACCTTATAAAAGGCTTTATTGAAATCCATATGAGCTACATCAACTGCACTACCTTAATCTAAAGGAGAAAGTGAGGTCTGCAGATGCTGGAGATCAGAGCTGAAAATGTGTTGCTGGAAAAGCGCAGCAGGTCAGGCAGCATCCAGGGAACAGGAGAATCGACGTTTCGGGCATAAGCCCTTCCTGAAGTAGGGCTTATGCCCGAAACGTCGATTCTCCTGTTCCCTGGATGCTGCCTGACCTGCTGCGCTTTTCCAGCAACACATTTTCAGCTACCTTAATCTAAACACTTGGACCCATCTTTGCAAAATTAAATCAAATTTGTTAGATGTGACCTCTTTTTGACAAAGCCATGCTGTCTCTTCCTGATCAAATCTTGCTTCTCCAAGTGGCGATTAATACTCTCCTTTGGAATTTTCTCCAGTGGTTTCCCTAATCTGGTTGAATGGCCGCCTGCTGCTCATAGGTCTTAGGGTGGTCTTATCCTAGTTGTTGCACCATGGGCACTTCAGCTTTAACTACCTAAATTCATTGTTTGGAATTACCTCCTTATTCCCTCTATCTTTTGAAGTGCTCCTTCAAACCTACATGTTGACAACTTCTGCGTATGTGTGTAATACCTCCTTATGTCTCTTTGTCAAGTTTGTTAATCCCCCTGTGAATTGCTTTAGGACATTTTCTGACATTAAAGTGCTACATATGTGCAAGTTGTTTCTTTAAAAATAAGTTAAATCTCATCTTGACATGCTGCACACTTGTGAAAACAAGCTCTTTATCTCAAGTTGACTTCATCTGTCTCAACCTCAATTTATTTCCATGATATAACATTGACAAAGACATATTGTTATAGGCAGCCATTATGGAAAAAGTATTAAAGCAATTGAGCATATACAGTGCAGACTTGTCTGAGTGATAACAGCAATGAAAAGCTGTAGCTATGAGAAACTGCTACACTCCATGGGAGCAGAGGCACATCATGCATTGAAAAGTATAGCAGCATGGATTGAAAATATGTTTGAGAAGAGGAAACAGTGTCAGTGTTAGGTTCATATTATTCTCTGTATCTGTATTTGTAGAGGTGATTTGAATTGTGGTTTTGAGGGAAGGGAATGACAGTGTTAAAATGTCTTCCTTATATGAAAGAAAGAAAATAGAGAACCCTAGTCTGGAGAGCACATATTACTTGGATTTATCAATATAGTAATAGGAAATTGTGGCTTAGGGCAAATTGGAATTGTTTCCATTGGAACTGTGAGACTCTGACTATATTTAATTGATACTTTCAAAGTATTGTAGGGTTTTGAAAACTATTTTCTCTGTTTCCAGTAATGAGGGATAACTCATTTAGAAATATTATTGTAAATAACGAGAGTTTCATAGATTTTGATGTAGTGATTGATTAGAATTTCAAATACTTTACTGTTAAAATTTCTTCAATAAAGGAGACATAAGTCAATGAGATGAAAGCAAAACAATGTTGTTAGCTTGAACTGTTCTAGTCAAGAGCCAACAGTGGACTAGTGCCTCTTTTGTTTTGGAGCCCTCAATGGTTATTCATAACTTTTACTTTGCTCCAAACCAAGATTGATAAAAGAAATGAACTGAGAACTGTGAGCTAAAGATGACTTCTGGATTGTGGGTAAAGCTTTTTAAAAGAAAAACGGAGCTGAGGCATGTCCTGGAAGTTAATTACAGGTTGGTTCCTGATCAAAAAGTTCTGCAGACACTTTATCACCAAGGAAAAACATTGTTCCAACAGATAGCAGAAGTTGGCTATTGAGGTCAGTCCATGGAAATTCATTCCAGCAAGTCTGGCAAAGACCTTGTGCTGAGACAGATGGCAGATGTTGAATAGTAATTTGGACATGGAGGATATGGTTAAGCTGTCAGGGAGTGATCATAGATTGAATTGTGTTTTGGATATGAAGAAAGAATCTGGTTGTTTGCGCTACAGTACACCAAGATTTGAAAGCTCCCAGTCTAACCTCTCTGTATGACACCCTCTGAGTGACTGTAAAGGTGACTCTGATCAACATACTCAGTCAACCATCATCTATCACTATGGAACAACATATCATGAAAACCACTTAAGTAATCTGCCAGTTTTGTTATTTCTTTTACTCCCTTAAGTGTTTATCTGTTTTCCTTTTGTGTGAATGGGCCTGAAAAAAACCTCTGGGTAAGTATAGACCAATTAGATTACTTTGCTGTTTAACTTTTGCTGTGCTCAAGTTACTATATTGGTAATAAATTGCTAAGTCTTTTGTTTAATATGCAAATCAATGTTTGGAATTAATTATTCATTTCGATTGGCTATTCAAAAGTCTGGTTAGGAAACATTGGGGTCAATTTTGAGGGTTTTTTTTTAAGGCTTTGATTTTACTGTTGCAAATAGAGAAGTAGACAGACTGATTTGGTTTAATCATCTCCGTAACTCTGCTATAAAGTTTTGTTTCTATGGGATTTTGTCACATTTCAGGAACTAGACTAACCAGAAACTATTAAATATGTTTGTCTTCGGCAACTGTTGGTATGCATCAGTTTTAATTCTGCTTTTCTTAAACATTGATGCAGTGAATCACATTGAAGGATTTGTAATTTGCTGTGATTGATCTGTTTTCATTTTCCAGCTATCTTAGTGACGTAGACCGCATTAGTTCACCAATATATATACCAACTCAGCAAGACATACTGCGTGTCAGGGTACCAACAACTGGAATAATTGAATATCCTTTTGATTTGGAGAACATAATCTTCAGGTATTGAAACTGGATAGTTAGAAATGGTTTTTCATTTTAATGTGAGAAAGCACCATGTTAATTTCACATGAATCAAAACATAATATCTGTGTAAAAATGGAGACTTATTTACATCGCTTGTTCAGGGAACACAGTTTGAGAAACACATAGCACTAACTTGGCTATTGTATTTACCACAAGCTCAAATTAATACTAAATCCCAAGTCAGTCAGCATTCTGATAACTGAAATGCAATGACTGACTAACCATCTTCGAACCTTTCTGGATTCTAATGTTTGACTTTGTGATTTCTTGAACTGATGATTTACTCCGTGTGCATTTTTTGATAACACACTGGCAATATTTTTATGTATGAATGTGTGCATCAACCTTAATTTATGGTGTAGTAGCCACATTTGCAATCCAAAAGGTGTTAATATAAAAGTCCGGGAATCTAAAGGACAGTTCTCTAAATATTGTGATTTGAAAGATTTTTTATGTATTTAAAGCCATAGCCCTATTTTATTAAATATGCACTTCTGTAAGCTCCTCTGAAAAAGAAGAGAATAAGATTCCTCGAATATTACCTTTGTCTTTGCAATTCAGTCAATGAGTTCCTATCCATCAAAATAAATAAGAAGTCCTGCCTCCAATTGGAGATAGTAGCTAAATTAGCTTCATTTTAAGTAGTTGTGGATTTTCCAGCGTAGGTATTTATAAACTTAGTTTCTTCTTTTTTCAAGCAGTGACATAGTTTCATTTTTTTGGCTGAGACTTAGTGAAGAATGGATCAGTGCATTATAAATTATTTATATTCTCTATTTGCACTTGAAAGAAATACTTCCGTTTGGAAACTACCTGAAAGACCTTGCCTAGTAAGTCTGCCTGGATGCAAGAAGTTTGTGATGTGTGTGTATAAAATAGATAACCTGACTCTTGAATGTGTCCCGTATAAAGGCATCCACTGCAAATACTTCTGTTGTTAAGTGCGAGCATACACATTAAGAGCAAGAATAGGCTGCACGGACCCTCGAACCTGCTCTGTCATTAAATAAGATCATGGCTGATCTCATTGCTCTACATTCCCAATTATATCTGATAATCTTTCGCACCCTTGCTGAGCAACCTCTATCTTAAAGATGCTTCCACAGCCTTTTGAGGAAGGACATTTCAAAGATTCATGACCTTCTGTGAGGGGAAAAAAACCTTTACCTGTCTCTTAAATGGATGATCCCTTATTTTTATATGGTGATCTTTAATTCAAAACTACCTCAAGTGGAAGCATCCTTACCATATCTGCTCTGTCAGGACCCCTCAGGATCTTGATTGTTTCAGTCAAGTTGCCTGTTACACCTCTAAACTCCAGCAGCTACAAGCTGAGCCTGCCCAATCTTTCCTTATGTATGATAATCCACCCATTCTAGGTTTTAGTCTAGTCAACCTGCCTGAACTGCTTCCAAGATGCTTGAATTCTTTCTTAAATAAGGAGACCAGTGTTATGTATGGTGGTCCAGATGTGGTCTCCCCAGTGCTCTGTGGGTTTGAAGAATGACCTCCCTCCTTGTATTGCATTCCACTCTGAATAAACAATAATATTCTCTTAGCTGTCATTATTCTTTGTTAAACCTTTGCAGTAACCTTGTGTATTTTATGCACAGGGTCACCCAGATCTCTTGTATCTCCAAGTTCTGTAATCTCTCACCATTTGGATTATATGCTTTATTTCTATTCCTGTTTGCAAAATGGACAGTTTCACATTTCCCTTTGTCAGATCTTTGTCCACTCACTTATAACCCATCTGTATCTGGTGTTGTAATGCCCTCTACTACACAACTGGCTTTCTTGGCTATCTTTGTGTCTCAAGCAAATGTAGCAGCCATACTTTTGACTCCTTTCACAAAGTAATTTATATAAATTGTAAGAATTTGAGGTCCCATTACTGGTCCTTGTGGCACGCCAGACATCATGTCATACCAACTGGAAAATGACCATTTAAGTCTACACTTGGCTTGCAGTTAGCCAGCCAAACTTCATGTCAATATGTTACACCCTACACCGTGGACTTCTGTTTCCCACCAAACCTTTGTGGCACCTTATTAAATGCCTTCTGAATCTAAGTACAGAGCATGCACCAATTTCCCTTTTATTCAAAGCACATGTTACTTCCTCAAGGAGCTCCAATTAATTTGTTAAACATGATTTTTCTTTCTGAATACCATGCTGACCCTCTGCCTGATTTCCTTGAACCTTTGAGTGCGCCTGCCATAATATCTTTGATAATAAAATGGTCCTTTAGTTTCCTGCTTTGAGCGTATCCTTTTTTGAATAAAGGTGTTACATCCACCCTTTCCAATCCAGTGGAACCTTCCCCCAAATCTATGGAGTATTGGAAAATTACTACCAATGCATCAAGTGTCTCATGAGCCATTTCATCTTAGTTTTTTTTGAGAAATATTGTTTCACAGATCCATATCCATACGTTGAATTATTGCAACAAACTACTTTCAGAGACATACAAAGGTTTTGTTGTAGATGAGTTCCACTTTCCCCTTCTGGATCCTTTCCTTGTCTGGAAGTCAACATTCCAATGGGGAAGAACCCTTTTTTGAAACCATGATTTGGAGATGACGGTGTTGGACTGGGGTGTACAAAGTTAAAAATCACACAACACCAGGTTATAGTCCAACAGGTTTAATTGGAAGCACACTAGCTTTCAGAGCGTCGCTCCTTCATCAGGTGATAGTAGAGGGCTCAATCCTAACACAGAATTTATAGCAAAAACTTAGTGTGATGTAACTGAATTATACATTGAAAAATTGATAGTCTGTTAAATCTTTCATCTGTTTAAATACCATGATAGTTTCACTTCTTTCATGTGTACATCACAAAACTTTTTATTAAAAAGTTGCATTCTTGGGTTAGCTGTTAACAATGGTGATAGCTAGACAATATGTTGAAGGTATTAGCCCCCTGTGTTCTCTGTCTATGCCATGATGTTTAGATTGATTCTAATCTAAAAAGGGAGATAATGGGGTTTTACATGAATGCATGCAGTTTTTGAGCAAAATACACTGTAACCCTGCAAGTACAAATTCACCCCACAAAATATGTGTGTATGGGTCTTTGTCTGTCTGTGTGTGGGTCTGTCTGGGTTGGGGGTTGTGTGTGTGTAGTGAGTGTAGGGTGCATGTGGGAGTGTGTATGTCTGTAAGGGTGGGTGTGGGTGTCTATGTGCACACACAGGCACTCCTATGCACACATACACACGGACACCCACACCCACCCTTACAGACATACACACTCCCACACTCTCACATGCACCCCCTCACAGACTTAAGACAGTCTACATTCACTACACACAGACACACACACACACAGACACATACACAGACACACACACACTCTTTCTCGCACTCTAAACCCCCAACCCAGACGGGGACACACACAGACAGACAGACAAAGACCCATATGCACACATGTATTTTGTGGGGTGAATTTGTACTTTCAGGGTTACATTGTACTTTGCTCAAAGACTGCAGGCATTCATGTAGAACTCCGTTATCTCTCTTTTTAGATTAGAATCAATCTAAAAATCATGGCATAGACAGAACACAGGGAGCCAACACCTTCAACATATTGTCTAGCTATCACCATTGTTAACAGCTAACCCAAGAATGCAACTTTTTAATAAAACATTTTGTGACGATGTTTCCATTGGTGAAAGAAGTGAAACTATCATGGTATTTAAACAGATGAAAGACTTAACAATCAATTTTTCAATGTATAATTTTGTTACATCACACTGTAAATTTTTACTATAAATTCTGTGTTAGGATTGAGCCCTCCACTATCACCTGATGAAGGAGCGACGCTCCGAAAGCTAGTGTGCTTCCAGTTAAACCTGTTGGACTATAACCTGGTGTTGTGTGATTTTTAACTTTTTTAAACCAATCTGTCTTGATATGTTCTGGCTCAGTGGTAAGAACACAACACTATACAAAGAACCTCCCTCAAAACCTAGCTGTCTTTTGCTATTAGAGATTAGATTAGATTACATTAGATTACATTACAGTGTGGATACAGGCCCTTCGGCCCAACAAGTCCACACCGACCCGCCGAAGCGCAACCCACCCATACCCCTACATTTACCCCTTACCTAACACTATGGGCAATTTAGCATAGCCAATTCACCTGACCTGCACATCTTTGGACTGTGGGAGGAAACCGGAGCACCCGGAGGAAACCCACGCAGACACGGGGAGAACGTGCAAACTCTACACAGTCAGTCGCCTGAGGCAGGAATTGAACCCGGGTCTCAGGCGCTGTGAGGCAGCAGTGCTAACCACTGTGCCACCGTGCCACCCCGTATTAGATTACATTACAGTGTGGAAACAGGCCCTTCGGCCCAACAAGTCCACACCGACCCGCCGAAGCGAAACCCACCCATACCCCTACATTTACCCCTTACCTAACACTACGGGCAATTTAGCATGGCCAATTCACCTGACCCTGCACATCTTTTGGACTGTGGGAGGAAACCGGAGCACCCGGAGGAAACCCACGCAGACACGGGGAGAACGTGCAAACTCCACACAGTCAGTCGCCTGAGGCGGGAAATGAACCCGGGTCTCAGGCGCTGTGAGGCAGCAGTGCTAACCACTGTGCCACCGTGCTGCCCACCAAATCCACTCTAAATCCTTTTGTTATCAGTACTTTTTTTAAAAACTGGAGCAGATGGGATTTGAAACAGAGCCTTCTGGTCCAGATGTAGGAATAGTGCCCCTCAAATGGAGCCCTCTGGATCAGGGAAAGCCATACCACAATGCCACAAGAGGCCCCAATATTGTTAATTGAGCTGTTTAAAGACATTACCAAATCACCCATGTTACAAATTAAAAGGTCTTATCCTATTTCAAACCTTAACTACTTTGTTTAAAGTCCCACTTAGGTGATGAGATATTTAAAGGTTGTTTAAAAAGTTGGACTTTACAAATTCCAGCGCAACATTTAACACACTTCACTGGTGGAGCTGATTCTTAATAAAACTAAGAATGAAGGTAGTTGTTTCTGTTTAAACTACTATATCCCATTGTCTCTCTGCTGGTGGTCTCTCTCTCTCTGACCAGATATCTTAAATTGAACCAGTCTCATTTGCCAGCATTTAGCCCATATCACTCTAAATCCTTTCCATTCATGTACCCATCCAGATGTCTTTTAAATGTTGTTGTAATTGTACCAGCCTCCACATGCTCTGGCAGCTTATTCCATACATGTATCACCCTCTGCATGAAAATGTTGCCCCTTAGGTCCCTTTTAAATCTTCCCTTCCCACCTTAAACCTATGCCCTCTCGTTTTGGACTCCCCTATCCTGGGAAAAAGATCTAGGTTATTCACCATGTCCCTCATGATTTTATAAATATCTCTCCGGTCGCACCTCAGTCTATTCAGCCTCTCCCTAAAGCTCAAATGCTCCAATCCTGGCAACATCCTTGTAAATCTTTTCTGCACTCTGTCAAGTTTAACAACATCTTTCAATAGCCAGGAGACCAGAGTTGCATGCAGTATTCCAAAAGTGGTCTAACCAATGTCCAGTACAGCTGCAACATGACGTTCCAAATTCTACATTCAATGCAGTGACCAACAGAGGCGAGCATACCAAGTGCAGCCTTCTGTACCCTGTCTACTTGGGACTCCACTTTCAAGGAAATATGAGCCTGCACTCAAGTCTTTTTGTTTGGTAACACTTCCCAGGAGCCTACCATTAACTGTATAAGTCTTGCCCTGATTTGCCTTCCCAAAATGCAGGACCTCACATTTATCTAAATTAAACTCCATTCTGTTTGTAGTTTACATATTCTATGTTTGAACATTCAATACTATTGAGTTTGAAACTTTTTTTGGTTTACTTTGTAGGATGGTGGATGTTGGAGGTCAGAGATCTGAACGAAGAAAATGGATTCATTGTTTTGAGAATGTCACCTCAATCATTTTCTTAGTTGCACTAAGTGAATATGATCAGGTTCTGGCTGAATGTGATAATGAGGTAATTATTTATTGGCAATCGTATGATAGGATTGTCAACAAGATCCAACTTTTACTGAAGACTTGTACTTTTTAAAAAAAGTGTTAGAAATTCCGAACGTCTCAAAAAATGGAGGAAATTTCTGAAGTTAATTATTTTTCTGGATCTTGTGTAGTATTGGCATTATCAAAAACAGAGGCACTTATCATAGCTTTGGTAAAGAATAACCAGTGCCATATTCCTCAATTTACACAAATTTTCGTGTCATTTCGTCTGTTTTTAAAAAAAAAACTTTTCCGTGTTCAGTCAGTTTTTTTGCTGAATGAGTCTCTGTCCTGATGCTGAAATTTCTGAAAGGAAATGTTTTACAATGCAATTAATGACCTGGATGAAACACACAGGAAAGAAAGCTTAAATATTAAGTTTATGTTCTTCCATGTAACGATGAAACTTAATTCACTTCGTTTATGAACCTTCTTTTTGTGCTATGTATTTCACTCGGATTATTGATAGTACTGTGGAAAAAAAAACACTGCTGCCTCACAGCGTCAGGGACCTGGGTTCAATTCCAGTCTCTGGCGACTATCTGAGCGGAATTTGCATGCTCTCTCCGTATCTGTGTGGGCTTACTCCAGATGCCCCGGTTTCCTTCCACAGTCCAAAGATGTGCACGTTAGGTGGATTGGCCATGCTAAATTGCCAGTAGTGGCCAGGTTAGGTGGATTAGCCACGAGAAATGCAGACTAACAGGGCAATGGAAGAGATGAGAGTCTGGGAGCGATGCTCCGAGGAGAGCCAGTGTGCACTTAGTGGGCCGAATGGCCTGTTTCTACACTGTAGGGATTCTATGATTGAAAGAATTAGTTTCCTTTCAGAACTTGCCACAAAAATTAATTTCAGTCAAATAACAGAAATGAAGTAAATAATTGACAATGAAAATAATACCAAATAAATGAAATGGGAGTCTGAGTAAGGCGAAGTGGTCTGACTGTTGTACAATTTCCTGTAATTGAAACAATTAATAGCAAGTGAAATCCAAAGTTGTTTCCTTTTGAATGTGAGCTTCATTTATTTATTCTAGTTAAATGCCAATGTAAAAGTTGTAGATTCTGGTTCCAGTTCACTATAATACTGCATACAAAGGGCTTGGATTTTGACTGAATTTGGTGGAAAGTGGGATTTGGGGAATTTCTTGATTTGCTTCATCGTCAAATGATGTGATGTTTTTTCTGGAGCCGCGGAGTGGATCGATGTGGGGATAGGCTGTGCCTTACCCTTGGGTACAGAGCAGGGGCTGGTGAGTGTGGAGTTGAAAAGGTTACTTTACTCAGCAAGTCGTGAGTTCATGGAATGCCCTGCCAGTAGCAGTGGTGGACTCTCCCTCATTATAGGCATTTAAGCGGGCATTGGATAGGCATATGGTGGATAGTAGGCTAGTGTAGGTTAGGTGGGCTTGGATCGGCGCAACATCGAGGGCCGAAGGGCCTGTACTGCGCTGTATTCTTCTATGTTCTATCTATGTTCTATGTTACTCTGGTTCTCCAGGACTTTGTCCCAGTCATTTCTGGAAACAGTAAGCCCTGTAGCCACATGCCCATACGTAACAATCTATGTTAACCGAAGGCCCCAGTGCATGATTTTGCTGGTTTATGCTCCAGTGCCATCGTAGTGCCAAGTTGTAACCTAATCACAATTTCCCCGTATATCCTCCATACCAATTCACCTTATACCCACCATGAGGAATCTCAGAAACCATGCTGAGAAGAAATAAAGTTCTCAATATCTATTATTCCTTTTTATTCATTTGTGGGACATACAGGTTATGCTGACTGGGTCAGCATTTATTGCATTTTCCTGTTGTCCTTGAGAAGGTAGTGGTGAGCTGTCACCTTGAACTGTTACAGGGCATGTACTATTGATAGACCCTCAATGTCTTAAGGGAGGGAAATTCTGGGGATTTGACCCAGCAGCAGGGAAGGAATGGTGATCTATTTCCAAGTCAGTAAGATGAGTGGTTTGGATGGGAAGCTTGCATTTGGTGGTGCTCTAATGTATCTGCTGTCCTTGTCCCTCAAAAAAGATTTTTTTAAAAACTCAATCATGAATGCCTGTTCAAAGCACATAAATTCCCTCCAGACTTAATTAATAATCCCACATCAAATCTTTTAATGACCTCTCTGAGCTGTCAATCAATATATAACAAGAACACCCATTTCCCCTCCACAGTGACGATAGGTTATGGAAAGCAGTCAAATATTCACAATGTTCGAATGAAAGCACTTGTGGTTCTGTCAACGAACAACTATTAAAACAGTTAGAACTGATTTTCATCTGCTCAGGCAGGTTTATGTTAATTTTAAATGGCTGAACATTTAGATAACTTGGCAGCATGATAGTTTGACAGACCGTACCCACCTTTTCACTCAGAATAATGATTGTTTGGAGTACCCTTTTTAAAAGGGTTAAGGAAACTCAGTTAATGAGTGTGTTCATCATAGAGATTGAAAGGGTTTTTCGTATTGATAACATCAAGGAATACTATCATCACATCATCTAGCGGGATGGAACAATCGTGGACTTAATGTGCTCCTGTTCCTGAGACATGCAATTATTGATCATTCCTATTTGTTCTTAAGGTGATGCTGTGCAACTTGATTTTCATTGCTGCCCTCCATCTGATGTAGGTATACCCATAACAGTGATGGACAAACCAAGGACCAGTGTTAAAAAAACGGACGCATTTATAACCATCTTCAGGCAGAAGTACCAAGTGGATGATTCAGCTTGCCATCATTAGTAGGTCACCACATCACATACATCAGTCTTTAACCAATTTGATTCATTCCATGTGATGGAAATGTGTTGCTGGAAAAGCGCAGCAGGTCAGGCAGCATCCAGGGAACAGGAGAATCGACGTTTCGGGCATAAGCCCTTCTTCAGGAATGGGGAAAGTTTGTCCAGCAGGCTAAGATAAAAGGTAGGGAGGAGGGACTTGGGGGAGGGGCGTCGGAAATGTGATAGGTGGAAAGAGGTCAAGGTGAGGGTGATAGGTCAGACTGGGGTGGGGGCGGAGAGGTCGGGAAGAAGATCTCAGGTTAGGAAGGCGGTGCTGAATTTGATGGATTTGACTGAGACAGGGTGGGGGGAGGGGAAATGAGGAAACTGGTGAAATCCGAGTTCATCCCTTGTGGTTGGTTCCGCCCCCACTGATGTCACTAACCTACACGCCCACAACGCCGCATGTGTCTCCGCCCCCACGTCGATCTCCACGCCTAACCCCGCCCCCCCCGGCGAGTTCCGTCACCTCGCCTAACCCCGCCCCTTCGCCGATCTCCGACTGCATGCCTAACCCCGCCCCCACGCCTATTTCCGTCACCACGTCTAACCCCGCCCCTTCGCCTATCGCCGTCACCACGCCCAACCCCGCCCCCACGCCGATCCCCGTCCCCGCCCCCAGACCTAACCCCGCCCCCACACCCACCTCCAGCCCCACACCAGGTCCTAGCTCCCAGCCCTGCCGTGTTTTCACTATCCCTCCAGACCTACCCCTCTCTGAGGATGAAAGATCAGTCCTCAGCAAGGGCCTCACTTTCATTCACCTACGCTCCCGGATTAATGAATTCAACACGCGGCGTGACCTCGAACAATTCTTCCGCCGCCTTCTCCTCTGTGCCCACTTCTTTAACCAAGATTCCCGCCCACCCTCTGACGACCCCTTCTCCCGCCTCCAACACACCCCATCCACCTGGACACCCCGTGCTGGCCTCCTACCTGCCCTCGACCTCTTCATAGCCAACTGCTGTCGCGATATTAACTGCCACCTGAACTCCCCCACCCCACTCACCCACTCCAACCTCTCACCCTCGGAACGCGCAGCCCTCCACTCACTCCGTTGCAACCCCAACCTCACTATCAAACCAGCAGACAAGGGAAGCGCGGTAGTAGTTTGGCGCACCGACCTCTACACCGATGAGGCCAAATGCCAGCTCGCAGATACCTCCTCCTACTGCCCCCTTGACCATGACCCCACCCCCCACCACCAAACCATCATCTCCCAGAACGTCCATAACCTCATCACCTCGGGGGATCTCCCATCCACCGCCTCCAACCTCATAGTCCCACAGCCCCGCACCTCCCCCTTCTACCTCCTGCCCAAAATCCACAAACCTGACTGCCCCGGCCGACCCATTGTCTCCGCCTGCTCCTGCCCCACCGAACTCATCTCTGCATACCTTGACACCGTCCTGTCCCCCTTAGTCCAAGAACTCCCCACCTACGTTCGGGACACCACCCATGCCCTCCACCTGCTCCATGATTTTCGCTTCCCCGGTCCCCAACGCCTTATTTTCACCATGGACATCCAGTCCCTGTACACCTCCATCCCTCATCACGAAGGACTCGAAGCCCTCCGCTTCTTTCTTTCCCGCCGTACCGACCAGTACCCTTCCACTGACACCCTCCTTCGACTGACTGAACTGCACCTCACCCTGAACAACTTCTCTTTCCAATCCTCCCACTTCCTCCAAACGAAAGGAGTAGCCATGGGCACCCGCATGGGCCCCAGCTATGCCTGCCTCTTCGTAGGATATGTGGAACAATCCATCTTCCGCAACTACACTGGCCCCACCCCCCCACCTTTTCCTCCGCTACATCGATGACTGTATTGGCGCCGCCTCGTGCTCCCACAAGGAAGTTGAACAGTTCATCCACTTCACCAACACCTTCCACCCCGACCTCAAATTCACCTGGACAGTCTCAGATTCCTCCCTCCCCTTCCTCAACCTTTCTATTTCTATCTCAGGCGACCGAATCAACACGGACATCTACTACAAACCGACCGACTCCCACAGCTACCTGGACTACACCTCCTCCCATCCTGCCCCCTGTAAAAACGCCATACCATTCTCCCAATTCCTTCGAATCCGCCGCATCTGCTCCCAGGAGGACCAGTTCCAAAAACGCACAACCCAGATGGCCTCCTTCTTCAAGGACCGCAATTTCCCCCCCGACGTGGTCGACGATGCCCTCCACCGCATCTCTTCCACTTCCCGCTCCTCCGCCCTTGAACCCCGCCCCTCCAAACGCCAACAGGACAGAACCCCACTGGTCCTCACCTACCACCCCACCAATCTCCATGTACAGCGCATCATCCACCGTCATTTCCGCTACCTCCAAACGGACCCCACCACCAAGGATATATTTCCCTCCCCTCCCCATCAGCATTCCGTAAAGACCACTCCCTCCGTGACTCCCTCGTCAGATCCACACCCAACACCAACCCAACCTCCACTCCCGGCACCTTCCCCTGCAACCGCAGGAGGTACAAGACTTGCGCCCACACCTCCCCACTCACCTCCCTCCAAGGCCCCAAAGGAAACTTCCATATCCGCCACAGATTCACCTGCACCTCCACACATATCATCTATTGCATCCTCTGCACCCGATGTGGCCTCCTCTATATTGGGGAGACAGGCCGGCTACTTGCGGAGCGTTTCAGAGAACACCTCTGGGACACCCGGACCAACCAACCCAACCACCCTGTAGCTCAACATTTCAATTCCCCCTCCCACTCCACCAAGGATATGCAGGTCTTTGGACTCCTCCATCGTCAGACCACAACAAAACGACGGTTGGAGGAAGAACGCCTCATCTTCCGGCTTGGAACCCTCCAACCACAAGGGATGAACTCGGATTTCACCAGTTTCCTCATTTCCCCTCCCCCCACCCTTTCTCAGTCAAATCCATCAAATTCAGCACCGCCTTCCTAACCTGAGATCTTCTTCCCGACCTCTCCGCCCCCACCCCAGTCTGACCTATCACCCTCACCTTGACCTCTTTCCACCTATCACATTTCTGACGCCCCTCCCCCAAGTCCCTCCTCCCTACCTTTTATCTTAGCCTGCTGGACAAACTTTCCCCATTCCTGAAGAAGGGCTTATGCCCGAAACGTCGATTCTCCTGTTCCCTGGATGCTGCCTGACCTGCTGCGCTTTTCCAGCAACACATTTCCAGCTCTGATCTCCAGCATCTGCAGACCTCACTTTCTCCTCATTCCATGTGACATCAAGAAAAGGCTTGAGACACTGAGACAACAAATTTTTCAGTGATTGATAACTAGCCATTTTCCTGCAAAACTATTCTATTACAGCTACATTACTGACCTATGCAGGACAATGTGGAAAATTGCCCAGGTAAGTTTTGTTCATAAAAAGCAGGATAAATCCAATTTGGCCAATTACAGCCCCACTGGTTCTTTCTCAATCAACAACAAATGAATGGAAGGTATTATCCTGGCAAGTGCCATCAAGGGAAACTTGGTCAGCATGAACAAATTGGACTAAAGGGTCAGTTTCCTGAAGAAGGGCTTATGCCCGAAACGTCGATTCTCCTGTTCCCTGGATGCTGCCTGACCTGCTGCGCTTTTCCAGCAACACATTTCCAGCTCTGATCTCCAGCATCTGCAGACCTCACTTTCTCCCTAAAGGGTCAGTTTCCATGTTGTGTGACTCAATGACTCTACAACATATTGTGTACATCAAGGTTCAACCATTATAGCCCCAGCATTGCTCCAGAGTTTTCCCAGGGTAGTGTCCTTAGCCCAACCATCTTGAGTTGGTTCATCAATGATATCATCATAAGCTCTGAAGTGAAATTGTTTGACAGTTGCACAAGGCTCAATACCATCTACAACTTTCTCAGTTACTGAAACAACCTGTGTCCTTATGGCCAACATTGAGGCCTGGGCTGCTGAATGGAAATAATCTTTATGCCACACAATTGCAAAGAAATGACCATCTCAAATGAGAAAGGTTCTAAACATTTCTCTTTAATATTCAACAGTTTTATCACCACAGAATTTTCCAAAATCAACATCCATTGATTAGGTTGGCATTCACCAAAAACCTGATTAGAAGAATCACGTTAATGCTCCAGCTACACGAACGCATCAGAGGTGAGAAATTCTCTTAAATGCAATGCACCTCGATATTCCCCTAAGCCTGTCCACCATCTGCAAGGAAATACAGTAGAATACTCCTTGCATGAAGAAGTGTCCCCTCAACAACAGTGAAAGTGCTCAAAACCAAAACAAATGATTAATCTGCATTCCATTAAATATTTGGAACATTCAATCTCTCCACCACCAAAGCAGATGGCAATGGCATGTACCATCTACAAGATACAATGTAGCAAATCACCAAGCTTCCTTCAACAGTATTGATCAAACTAGCAACCTCCACTATGTAGAGACATAAGGATAGCAGTCTCATGGAAACACCAACTGCAAGTCTCCCTTCCAGTGTCAACACTAGCCTGCCTTCCATTTACATTATGTTCACTTCAGTGAGTAAAACTCCTGGAACTCCCTCCCTGAAAGTGTTATGGGTATACCTACATCAGATGGAGAGCAGCAATGAAAATCAAGTTGCACAGCATCACCTTAAGAACAAATAGGTGCTTTATGATATGACTGTGTCAGGCTGTCGCTTGAAAGATTTTTTAACAGCTTTCTAAATTTTGGCTGAAGTTCCCAGTTTCTGGTCTCCCTCCTATCAGAAGGATGTTGTGAAACTTGCAAGGGTTTAGAAATGATTTGCAAGGATGTTGTCAGGGTAGGAGGGTTTGAGCTGTCGGGAGAGGCTGAATAGGCTGGGACTGTTTTCCCTGGAACGGTGGAGCCTGAGGGGTGACCTTATACAGGTTTATAAAATCATGAGGGGCATGGATGGGGTAAAAAGACACGGTCTTTTTCCTGGGGTGGAGTAGTCCAGAACTAGAGGACATGGGTTTAAGGGTGTGAGGGGTAACATTTAAAAGTGACACAAGGAGCAAATGTTTCATGCAGAGGGTGGTACGTTTGTGGAATGAGCTACCAGAAAAAGTGATGGAGGCTGGTCCAATTACAGCATTTAAAAGATATTTGGATGGGTATATGAATAAGAAGGGTTTGGAGGAACATGGGCCAAATGCTGGCAAATGGGACTAGATTAATTTAGGATATCTGGTTGGCATGGACAAGTTGGACTGAAGGGTCTGTTTCTGTGCTGTACAGCTCTGATTCTATGTGGAAGTTTTGAAAGAGTGATTAGGCTGGCTCTTCCACTGTTTCTGATACCTAAGTTAATGCTATGTGGTCCGCCCTAGTTTTATTCCTTTTTTTTATACTGCTTTCTTTTCCGATAGAACAGAATTAACTTATTTGACTGTTGGCAGTGCCACTTTAAGTTCTTCTTTGTAATCACTGGCACAGTAAACGCGCCACTGAAGAATTAGATTGCTTATTGACATCATCAAAGATGGAAAAATATTCACCAGTAGAACACCCCAATTAAAAACATTTTGGAAATAATGCCACCTGCATTATCTGCTCTATATAAAACTGGGCAGAATTCTTGCCTTATACAGAATCATCTTTCCAAGGTAACTTTGTTACAATGCATCCCAGAGGCGATGGTTTTCTCTGTTCGTTATCTGCTGTTATCTGTTTAATGTAAAAGTGTTTTATATTTTGGTTTAGAATCGGATGGAGGAGAGCAAGGCATTATTTAAGACAATTATCACCTATCCCTGGTTTCATAGTTCCTCAGTCATTCTCTTCCTAAACAAGAAGGATCTTCTGGAAGAAAAAATCATGTATTCTCATTTAGTCGATTATTTTCCAGAATATAATGGTGAGTGTTTTATGGAAATTTGATCTATTTCAAATCATAATTCTAGCTATTAATAAATGGCTTAAATGTTTTTTCCTTGTTGGTTTAACAATGAAATCAAATATAATGGAGACCTTGGAGTGCAGAAAGTGGAATCGCAAGTAGATAGGATAGTGAAGAAGGCATTTGGTATGCTTTCGTTTATCGGTCAGTATTGAGTACAGGAGTTGGGAGGTCATGTTGCAGCTGTACAGGACATTGGTTAGGCCACTGTTGGAATATTGTGGGCAATTCTGGCCTCCTTCCTATTGGAAGGATGTTGGGAATCTTGAAAGGGTTCAGCAAATATTTTACAAGGATGTTGCCAGGGTTGGAGGATTTGAGTTATAGGGAGAGGCTGAATAGGCTGGGGTGTCGGAGGCTGAGGGGTGACCTTATAGAGGTTTATAAAATCATGAGGGGCATGGATAGAGTAAATGGACAAAGTCTTTTCCCTGGGGTGGGACAGTCCAGAACTAGAGGGCATAGGTTTAGGGTGAGAAGGGAAAGATATAAAAGAAACTTAGGGGGCAACTTTTTCATGCAGAGGGTGGTATGTATATGGAATGAGCTGCTAGAGGAAGTGGTAGTACAATTGCAACATCTAATAGGAAGGGTTTGGAGGAATATGGGTTGGGTGCTGGGAGGTGGGACTAGATTGGGTTGGGATATCTGATCAGCATGGATGAGTTGGACCGAAGGATCTGTATCTGTGCTGTATATCTCTATGACTTTATATAATTAAATTATTTCTGTTGGAAAATAGTGGAGTGTCAAGATTGCAATAAGTGTCTACATTTATTCCCACAATACTTGTACCATTGACCGAGAGAGAAATTCAGTTTATACACCTGCAAGTATTTTAGTTTTGTTTTCTTTTATTAGAAATCCCTGTAGTTGTCCTGTAATTGCTCTCAGGTGAGGGTGGGATGTGGTTGAGTCAGAGGTTAAAGGGCAAGTGATCTGAAATGAAATCTGACAGCTTCTGGTGTTAATATAGCTGGGATGAGTGACCAATAATTATTTTTCTCACGGGAAGTCCAGAAGGACTGAATAAATTAGCATCTTTACTTGTGGGGATTGAAGAGCAGGAGAGTTTTGTAAAGACCTAGCAAGCTACCATCTAAATCAACTTGACAATCTTTCTCTCTGCTCCAATGTTATATTTCTTCCAAAAGACTTCTAGACTATTAATCAATGTTGTGTGGATAGAAATACCATGACGGGTGGGCGGGAGGAGGGGGGTGGTGTGGTGTTGGGGGAGGAAATAAGAAGGCGTTTAAATTCTGTAGGATATTTAGATTTTGCCAATGTCAGAATAGTCTATCTGCACCAAATTTGCATTCTGGCTCAGATTCAGGCCTTAATTTCTAGGTGCAGTAACTCAACTAATTTCTCTATTTAATTGGTCTGAATGATTATTAAGAGCTTCTTGTATTCCACCTGGTCCTGATTCAATTATAGACAACCTTTTTCAGTATTAATCTTGCTGAGCAGGGTGATCTGCAAAAGGGAAGGACAAGGCCCTGGAGAACAATCAAATGGCCTCTTTTTGCGCTGTGTGACCATTGAACATATCATGTCCAAACAAGCTTTCTATAAAATATGTGCCAAATAGATCAGCAAGCATGGTCGGGTAGACAAATGGGACTTTAGTCCAGGGTAGTGCAGGACGTTTCAGATGAACTGTAGGTTAATGTATTTAGAGGTAGAAAGACTGGACAGTGATCCATAGCTGTAGAAAGGACTTGAGTTGCCATGGACATGAATTAATTATGGTAACTTATGATAGGCTGGGTATGAGATTGGGATTCTGAGATTGTTTCAAGGTGACACAATGACCAATGACAACATGCGTTGTTTCGGGTAGGGACTGAAGATTTTTTAAATGTTTAGTTGGAAGTGATTTGAAAGACAGTTACAGTTGAATACTGCCATCCAACACATAAGACTTTATTCAAATAGAAATTTCTTTCAGTTCCTTTTATTGCAGCATTCCATTATTTCCATCTGATTTCCCATAGCTCCTGGGAGCTGCAGGTGAGATGGGTCAAGGGAAGGACCAATAAGGATTAGACACTTGAAAGATCCTGACAAGCCCACACATCCCAATAAACAGCTTTGATTGGTTGATCAAAACCAGGTGAGGGTGGTGCTGGGGTTCTGTACTCTCAACAACTTTGAGATTGGCATACCCTAGCATGAGAAGACTGATTCCAGTCAACTGGTCAGATGAGACTAGTTTAAAGTCCAGAGATCTTGAATGTGAGTCAGCACCATGTTGTGGAACCTTTTAAAGCTCAACAAGACACAGAACACATCTTGGTCATTCAATCACCTGGTTCTATCTCCAGCCTTCTGGACGTATCTTGGATTTGTGCAAGTTAGGTTAGGAGGAGAGAATGTGATTGTTGACAAGTAACTCTCCTTTGCTATTATCCAGTTTATGCACTTAGTCATTTTCTTCTATCATCTATATGTCACAAGTCCTTAAGCGATGAGTTAGAAATATCCTGCATATCTTCAGAGATATTATGTACCCATTCCAGTAAAGGCTCGTGGCTCTACCTCTCAATTGTAAACGCTTGATTTAATGAAACAATGAGTTGATTCAAAAATCTTAGGAGGAAATCATTTCCTCTTCAGGGCTTGCTCAATGAGTAGTCATCACTATCCAGGCACAATGCTTAACAAAACATCCATACTACTGTTTAGAGTGATGCAAAACACTTGGCAGAATCAGAAAGCAGACTAATTTCAGTCATATGAGAACCACAAAAGCTAAAAGAGATTCTGTGATGCTCTGAAATCTCTCACTGGGCCCCTGTCGGCAGGTTTCCCCTCAGTACTGCAGGTCAATACTGCTCATAAAGTTCAAATTCGAAAAAAGATGAGCAAACTACTTTAACCACTTTCTCAAACAGCTCTCATCCATCAATGAAGAAGCAAACACACCACCAAAGTTTGTCAATAAGTACTATCTTGATGACCTTCCCGTATTAGTAGAAATGCTGGTTATATTCAAGTTTCTGTTCAGCAGCGAAGTGTCAGAATCTGATGTTATCTTAGCTGATGTGCATAAGGTTGGCAGTCAGTTCCTGGTTAAGCAGTCAAGTGGACTCTTTCAATCTCTTGTGGGAGTAAGCAAACATCCCACAAGAATGCAGAATATAGAAATACATTCTCTCTCTCTCTCTGTCAGAAAAATGGAACTCTCAATTTTGGGTCAAAATGCAGGAATCTCACCCCTTTTCATCAGAGAAATCTTCGGGATATTCTCAACCACTTCATGCACACCTTGACCGGGACCTGTTGCCAGAGTCAGTGTGATTTCTGAATAGATAAAAGGATAACTGATACGGTATTCACAGACATACAGCTACAAGAGAATTGCCATGATTATTGAATGGATCACAGCCACTTAATCACTTTCACTTGAGCTGCCTCAAATGGCAAAATGAAATACCATACACTGAGGTACTCACCTGAACTGGCAGAACAAATTGAGACAATCGTAACTGAGTTCAGCTGGTCATGTAGCCAGAATGCTTGGCACTCACTCTCCAAAGCAAGCTCTCAATGGAGAGCTTAAGTCTGGGACTTGATTTTATGGTGGACAATGAAATTATTCTAAGGACACACTAGGCACTGTAGGAGTTTTGAAATGGACCTTGATTGCTTCACCTGACACAGCCAGACAAATAATGCCACCACTTTTAAAAGCAAATGTTTGTCAAAACTGGGAGGAAATACCAGGGCAGGAAATCTCGAGTCAACAACTCATCCAATAAAATCATTAGTGTTATTCTGTCCGCTTTGGAACAAAATCTTCTGGCTGCTGATTGACCTTGGCAAGCATCTTTTTACTCTCAGAAATCCTACCAAATACTTCAGGCGGGCATGCTCATCCTCATATTGACAACACCATGAATCTAGCATTGCCCCCAATAATTTGAAAGTTAAGTCGACCTGTTAGCCATATAGAACAATCTTAAATTTGTTGGAAGTTTGTCTTTTGTTTTGAACCAGTGTCGCCTTGCTGTACTCTCCCAGTTTAATTATTCTTGGTTCACTGTTTCCAAACCAACCCCCCCACCTCATGCAAACTTGTGGACATAAAATTTAGGAGTAGAATTAGGCTATTCAGCCTAATTAAGCCAGTCTGTTCTGCCATTTGATCGTGACTGATATGTTTCTCAATCCCATTCTCCTGTCTTCTCTCTGTAACCTTTGATTCCCCCTTACTAATCAAGACGCTATCTGTCTTAAAAATAATCAATGACTTCGCCACATAAGGCTTTCAAAGCTGAGAGTTCCACAGATTCACCACCCTCAGGCTGAAGAAATTCCTTACCTCCCATTTTAAAAAATTAAGCCTTCACTCCGAGGCTATGCCCTTGGGTCCTAGTCTCTCACTAGTGGAAACATCTTCGCAATGTCCACTCTATCCCAGGCCTCTTAGTATTCTGAAAATGTCAATGAGGACTTTTCTTATCCTTCTAATCAAGAGTGCAGATCCAGAGTTCTCAAGCGTTCCTCACGTGACAAGCCCCTCATGCCCAAGATCATTCTTGTAAACCTCCAAGGCCAGCACAACCTCCCTCAATATAGGTCCTAAAATTGTTCACAATTTTCCAAACGTGATTTGACCAGAGCTTTATACAGTCTCGGCAGGGCATTCCTGATCTCATATATTCTAGCCCTCCTAATGCATTTACCATCCTAACTGTTAACTGAACCTGCATGTTAACTTAGTGAAATCTGAACTAAGACTCCCAAGTTCCTTTTGTGTTTCAGATTTCTGAAATCTTTCCTCATACAGAAAAGTCTATGCCTATATTCTTCTTCCCAACTTGCATAACCTCACCGTTCCCACATTGTATTCCATCTGCCACTACTTTGGTGTCCCACCCCCACTCTCCTAACCTGTCCAAATCCTCCTACAGCCTCTATCTCATCAACACTACCTGTCCCTCCACATATCTTTGTGTCATCTGCAAACTTAGCAACAATGCCTTCAGTTCCTTTATCCAGGTCATTAATGTATAAGGTGATTATTGTGGTCCTAACACTGCCCCCTGCGGAACTCCACTGATCACTGGCTGCCATCTTGCAAAAGACTCCTTTTATCCTCTCTGCCTTCTGCCAGTCAGCCAATGCTCTCTTCTTGCCTGTACCTTGCTCCTTATGTGCTCCTATTTAGCAGCCTTCTGTAGTGGTACCTTGTCAAAGACCTTATGGAAATCCAAATTGATTACATTCATTGGCTCTCGTTTGTGTAACTTATTATCTCCTCAAAGAATTCTAACAGACGTGTCAGAGGTGACCTTCCCTTGGTGAGGCCTTGGTTACTAAGCCCTGTTATTACCATGCATTTCCAAGTACTCTGCAATCTCATCCTTGATAATGGATGCTAAAATCTTCCCAAAGACTGAGATCAGGATTTTTAAAACATTTAACCTATTTTTCTAATCAATCAGTTCAGAGATGCTGTTACACATTTCTGGCTGGAGCAAGGAGAACTTGAACTGGGTATCTTGGTCTAAGGGTAGTGACACTACGGTTGGACCAGAGTTCAGGCAAACAGCCTGTAATATGCCATCTTTTGCCTCTGTCTCTCCTTAAATGTTAGCCATTTTCCAGGCCTCTGAGACCCTCCCTGACTCCAGTGATTCCTGAAAGATCGCCAATGCTTCCACAATCTCCTCAGCTATCACCTTCAACACCCTTGATGTAGTCCATTCGATCCAGGTGATTTATCCACCATCAGAATTTTCAGCTTCCTTGGCATCTCTTTAGTGATGCCACTGTACCCACCCCTGCCCTGACCTATGTGAAGTTCTGGTATGCTACTGGTATCTTCCACTGTGAAGACTGATGAAAAATGCCAATTAAGTTTCTCTGCCATTTCTTTGCTTCTCATTACTACTTCTCCAGCCACATTGTGCCTTGATTAATTAGACTGGAACAAATGTTGTTGCTGTGAGATCTGATATTTGGTATATAGTTTGATTATAGCCTGTTCTGACTTGGTTTTCTACAATGTTTAATTGAAGACAATTCAGCGTTCTTAGGTTTGCTAATTATTGCTCTAGGTTGGTTTGGCATGATTTGTCTTTTGTGTTGTTGAATGTTATTTCTTTTCATTTTTAAACTGTATTGAGGCAGGTTGCCCAGATCTGTGTTTGAGGAACTGATTGTAATTTGTGCTTATTGTTTGATTTAATGATGCTTTAATAATATATCATATTGTGACTGATGTAAATCTGATGCTTCTAAGGTCCTCAACAAGATCCCACAGCTGCTTGTGATTTCATCTTGAAAACTTATCAAAATCAGAATCCAGATAAAGAAAAGGTCATCTACTCTCACTTCACATGTGCCACAGACACCGAGAATATACGGTTTGTCTTTGCTGCTGTCAAGGACACTATCTTACAGCTAAACCTGAAGGAATTTAACCTGGTATAAAGGACAGACCAGCAGCAAGAACCAGCTTCACATCACTCGATACTTTTTGTCAAGCTGTCTGCTTTTACTTGACAACTCTGTTGTACTTTATCTGTAAGCTACACTTAGGAATTTGTGTCCAGTTTTAAAGCGAGCTTGGTATTGACACTGCAGATACATCACTTCTGTGTTCTATTCAGAATTTTTCATTCACAGTTTTTCTATTTGCAAAAAAAAAGCTGCGGTTTTCTACACATTTCTGAAAAAGGATTTGCACAGATGTTTAAAGCTTTAACTGAGGTGTTTTTATAATAAAAATTGCTGGGAATTGGGTCATGTTGAAATGGACCTAAATGTTTTCCAAAGGTGGTTGTTTTACAACTTTTGTAATAGTAACTGCTCCCAAATCTAGTTTTACATATCTCTGTGTCAAAAGTATATGTGGCATTCCAAGAATCCAGAGGTTTACTGAATGCAAACATTATCGATAATAAAGGGTACAAAATAACTTTTTGATTCCCATGATGACTACTGGATGGGTTGCATTTAACATGCAGAGGAATTTTAATTGAGAGTAAACGGTGTACAAAACAAATACTTTGATTTCCTTTGAGATTTATTCTGATTTGATCCATTTAGAATCGTAGCATAGATTAACTACAGATGTTTTCAATAGTTAAAATACTGACATTAATTATTGCTTTTAATGACAGCAATGTAGAATAAACATATTATGAATATTGAATGAGTTGCAAAATATAATAAAAACAGGAAAGGAATTTTAAGTATTAGCACAACAGATTCCAGAATGATTCTTGTTGGGCTAGTGTAAAATGTTTTTATTCAAGCTATTAAAACATAAGTTGCTCATTCCATTTGTGAACAATGAAATGCTTACAAGTTTAAATTGTAGAAAAATTCCAGTCTGCTTCGATGTTTGTGCTTTCATAGACTTGCAAAGGATAGGTGGATCCACTCCACAGGATTTTATTTATTCTATTATTATTACCATCGAAATTATACCTAGGTACATCATGTTTAAATGCTTACAGACAACTGTAAATATGTATTCTATATATATTGCATCTTTTCTAGCTTTGAAAATTATTTATCTTGGTCAAAAAGGGATATTATTTGTTGGAATAATGTAGTATCAATAATTGTAAAAGACTGTACAGGTGTTTCGACATTTTGGAGAGTTAGGTAAGTAATCACTTGTTTTGAAGTTGAGATATAATTTGTAATGCACAATTCTGCTATATAATTGCATTTTGATTTTAAAGCTTTTCTCACTGATATATTTTATGAACAGTTAAAGATTATAAGAATTTTTAAAGACCAATACTCTTACCTTTGAGTTTTTACACATTATGCAATAGGTAATTGTCTTTGAATGTTAAAATACCGTGCCTTGAATTTGAACATCATTTATATAAAGGCTTGCTTTTGCTGTGATATCCCTTCTGAATATGACAGGAGTGATGCATCTGAGTGAAGTCAGTCTGCAATGTTAGCCACTTTTGTCATTAGTGCTTTCTGTAATGTTACATTCCTAAGAATTGGATGCCAGCTGCATAATCCTTGTGGGGTTAGAGTGTGTGGTGGTGGAAAAACATAGCAGGTCAGGAAGCATCAGGAATCCCAATCAAGGGCTTATGCCTGAAACTTCGATTCTCCTGCTTCTCGGATGTTGCCTGACCTGCTGTGCTTTTCCAGCACCACACTCTCGCCTCTGATCTCCAGCACCTGCAGTGCTCACTTTCTCCTAATCCTTGCGGGGAGCAACATAGTCTGAATCACTAGTTTAAAGCAGTAAAGGTTGTGTTTTCTTATTTTTTCTTGAATTCTTCAATTTTATAGACATTTTAAAGAAACCAAATTAAAACTCCATATAGAGGACACCATTCTAAATATTAGTAGAGACGGGCAACATAGACAAGTGGGATTTGGGAAAATGGATATACGGACAAATGTGTTTCTGCACATTATTGTTGAGTTTAACTTGTGTGAAGAATGATTATATAATATGTCCTCCTTTGGTGTTCATAAATTATGCATCTTTTCAAATTTGTGAAAGGAATTAACAATACCTTCACTAGGATTTGATTTAAATTAATTTGCAGTGTGTACTTGAGCAGGTAATTTGGTATCAATTCATCATATTAAGTTATGCACACTGTGACAGCCAAAAGGCCCTTGCATTTGGAGAAAGCCACTTGACTGAAGCAGGAATTTCTAATCTTGAGAAACTAAATTTGCAAATTTTCAATCTGGGAATCAATTATTTAATTTGGATAAATAATTTTATTTCAGGAGCTATAAATTGAAGCCTATCTGTACGTACTACAATTTTAAAAGTTGAGCAATAGGTGCCAGGCAGAATGCTGCTGCCAATAATAATGGCCAAATACCATGTTTTCAGAAGGTGCTAAAATAGATAGCAGAAGGATGAAATCTTAAATGCACTTTTAATATCCTTGTTTCAGCTATATCACACTCATTTTGTTTTATTGTTTAAAATTAGCTTAATATGTATATTTCACCCTTCGAATTTAAAAGCCTATAAATTGCAACTGTTAAAATCTGACATCAAAGATTGTTAGGATTTTTCTATTGTATTGTATTTTGGTCATTAATTAACTGATCTGTACTTTGAAGTTAAAGATGTTTCATAACTGGTAATGCTGCTGTTTTAAACTGAAATTAAACACAAACTTCATTCTTCAGTTTCAGTTATCCAATTTACCCCAACCTGTAAAGTCTACACTAAGCCATCAATTGTCCTATTAATTATTTGGATTACAATGAAATGAACTCACTGTTAATTTACAGTTTGTATTTTGTGAATACCATTTGAAGCAAAGGATTTCCTTTTTTTTGTTAAATAGTGCAGTCATTGTTCGATTAAAACGTGAATAAATGTGCACACTCAGTATAAGTAACTTTAGGGAGAATAGTTACTTTCAAACATAAGTGTACAAGTATATTTCTACAGCATTACATTGAATCTTGTCCAATGTAAAGCTTTGAGTTTTGGAACCAAAGTGAACTGGAATTCATATTACACCAGTGAGAAAGAACTGGCAAGTCTCCAGTACTTGGAAATAATAAAGGCTAAAGTCCAATATTGTAATTCTGTGGTTGACTGAAAGGGTTTGCTATTTGGTTACTAAACCTGTCCTGTACTTTTATCTGGCCAAGTTGTTATAACACAGATTACAGGAGTATTTTTTTTTAAAGAGCACTGCAGCCTTGGGATCTTTCTGTAAGGTGACTGGTGACTTAATCTTTTATAATGAGGATCAAGGATCGGTAAATCCTTGATCAATTAATAGCATCAGAATAGGCTTCTGAGACTGTAGTACCCAAATGAGTGCTGAATGAATGATATCTATTAAAATGTGATGGAAATTCATAAACTGGGATGGTGAGTCCACATATGGGTTTTACTGCTGTTGAGACTATCTCTTTGTTTTGGCTGAATGGGTTTTTTTTTTAATATAAAGGTCTATTCTTATGAAGTTAAATGTAAAAATGCCATGGTACCCTTGTTTCAATCTTGGCTTAATTCCTGTTGACCATGCAGGTTCCTAATGGCATCAAATCCTTATCCAACCAGAAAAGCTTCAATGCATCTATTCGGACATTCTCTCAGGGTCCTGGTTATTCATATCTAGGGACAATTTAAAATTCCAAGTTTCCTTTGCATAGTCTTAAACTAAAACAAATATTCTACTGAGTTGGTACCAAGTCACAACCATGGGGAAAAATAATTGAATAATGTATTATGTAAAATACTTTGAATGATGCAATGTTTACAATTCTCTCCTGCATGAAGACTATAGTAACGAGACCATGTCCTTCTCAGACTGTTTGGGTAAGTGGCATTGACTCACTGTTACAGTACCCTTTCTACTTTGTGTGGATGATTTTTTTTCCCCTTAACTGTATGGAGTTTAAATTCATTCCAGTTTTTCTTGAATATCGAAGAATAATAGACGAGAGGGCAGTACACTTTTATTCAACAATCTGCATCCATACATTTTTAAAAAATCAACTTACCATTGGTGCAATGGTACTGTGTGCAAAGCTAAAGAAAAGCTCAAACAAAAGCAGCACTGAAAACAAAATATTACTTCACAATTTCACATTGTTAGAAATTACATGTCCATGATAAATTTTAGTAAAATAATGATCAGTCTGTAAGGTTAGTCTCTATAAAAGTAAAGTACCGTTAAGGTTATGCCTTGTTACAATTTCCAATAACAGGCATTTCATGGTGCAAATATTTTAGGTTTACCCAATTACTCAAATACAAGGCTGAGTAGAGATAACATTGGCACTTATGCTTCAGCTCATGTATAATACTGAGTTATCTGTTCCTCTTCCTGGTTACAGAATTCCAAAGAAGCAAACCTTGGCCAAATAGATACCTAGAATAGCTTTGTATCAAACAAGCTAGAGTTCAGTTTTTTGTTAAAGTTTTTTTTCACTTGTAATAGATCTTTTCAATTAGCTATTTTAACTAGCCAACATTCAATAAAATAAATCTGTCAAAAATGAACAAGTGAAGATATTGAAAACCTCCATCAGATCTAATTATCTAACAAAAGACTTCTGTATTGTTTCATTTCAGAGGAATATGAATTTTGTTTCCAATTTTGACTTTACCCTTGACCTAATGCATATTTTAGCTGTTTCAATTAACTATTGAAATAAACCCATTTGTAAGTATCCCATAAGTATATGGGCATCTTAAATAATTTACTTTTGCTCATGGCTGAATGAATCAAACTTTGGAAGGCAGGTTCCCACAAATGGTCCAAAAGATGAGGTTGGTTTAAGACACTACAGAATAGCTATGCTGAAGAAAATGTGAATGACTATGAACTTGCATATTATCAACTGTGATATGCAAGACATTAGACTCGTGAGCAAAAATGAGATTTTTTTGAATGAGTATGAGGGTCAGAGAATTCATAAAGTTAAAATAGCATTCCAAGCAGAAGATACAATTAAATTATTCTTCTATCATCGATTCTCTGCTAATACACATGAAGTGGATATTATACTCTCTCCCATTGCTGAACAGTTGGTTGCATGTGCATGCATCTACCTTTCAACCATATCAGGAAATGTCAATTTTCTAGGCAATGGACCCAAGATCTCAATAATTGGTCTGGAATGTGTAGTTATGATCATCGTGAAACTGCTGCTGTTTAACAGTGTCACTGTAAAACTCATAGCAACTTCTGCCATTTTCAACATGTAGTTAAACATAGAAATCCTGAAGTTGCTGTTGTGAGAATGATGCATTATTCCACTTTTTAATCAGCAAATTATCACAGAACTTCAACCTTTTACACACTTTTGGTTATTATTACTCAAAGAAAAACCCAGTTTTAAATAACTGAGTATGTACTGCCCTTTTTACATGTGCTGAAAATTCACTTTTAAATGTTCAAGGAGTCAGATTCTAAACTTCTTGAATTTATGACTTTTTAAAAAAATGTAGATGTTATTTTGTCTTTATTCCATACTTTTAACCATATAATTTCCTTTTTGAAAATGTTAGGTCGGGTTTGCTGTAGCTGGACCTGCCAATCTCTAGAAGTGGTACTAAATGTGAAGAGCAATCCGAATACCAGAGCCAGTCAAATCTTTGTGGACCAATTTGAGGCTTAGAGTGAGTGTCCTCCCAGGCCCAAATTTTACAGTCAAGGGTTGTGTCAAGAACTGTAAACTCCAGCCTTCGTCATAGAACTTAGAACTTATAAATTAGGCTGTATTTAAAAAGTAGCTTTTTATGTTACTATTGTTTCATCATTAGCGACAATCCAAAACTCCATTTAAACTATGAGCAGAACTGTCAACTTTCAAGACATTACATTCAGGTATTATATCCATTTATAGCTACCTTGCATTTAATATGTACAGTGGATTTTTTGAGCCTCTTAGATAACACAATTCACATTAAAAAAAAATTAATTTCTGCTACCCGAGTATATTTCTGTATTTTCAAACAAAATTTGAATAAGATCTTTTCCTTGGAACAATATCACTGCCTTCTATCATGCTTCCATAAGATTAATCTCCATTTTGTTTTTTAAACAGCTGTATCCAGGTGAAGTTTATGAAGGGGCATACTGCAATTTCGAATGGTATTATGCTTTTACTTGTTAGTGCTTAAGAATTTTTTAAAAGAAAAATATCACTCAAAATAACACCATGAATTTGGAAACATACAGGTTTTTAAAATTGGTACAGACTGTAAAATTTACTCCCATGACTCCCCCATCCCTTCCCAAATGCTACCATTTTCAAGGTCAGCATTTCTTTTGGAGGTAACATGGCATAGTTGCTGCATAACGTTTAACAATTACACATAACATTAAAATGCATACTATAAGTTCTCTGCAAACATGGTAAACATTTTGGATTATACAGTGCATTGACATAATTGGAAGTTTTGTAGAAAATTGCATATTAACATTATAATATCAAAGGCAGGAACTTAAAAACAGTTAGCCATGAGCATGATCAATTACAAACAAAAGATTCATCACTGATTAGAAATTATTTATAGTTATTCTATGGGGTGATTACATTCATACATTAATTGTATTGAGTGGTATATGTAAATAGATTCAGCAACACATGTACTTCAGGAATATACTAGTATCGAACAAAGTAGAAAATGCATATGATTTGGAGCATGAAGTCTGAAATATCTAGCAGTTTTGTCATACTAAAAATTTGAAAATTAAGCCCTGTGTTCAAATTTGTCATGATTAAAAACGACCTTGTATTAAGCAAAGATTTGTCTGGATCTGTGGAGACTCCATAGTTGTTTAAATTTCAGTGCATTATGTTTGCAAGAAAGTGGATTGAATATTAATACTCCAGCATCTATCCTCTTAATGGTCTGAGTACATAAGTAACAATTTCATGTGCTGATGAGCATGATTAAATATTTACAAGAATGTGAATCTTCTGAATGTAATGGAATATAACTGGAGGATCTTGGGTATTTGATTAACAGCCAAGCTAACACTCTACTATTTGTTTAGTGTTGACTGGAAATAATTAAACTCCAGGTGGTGTCATCTTGTACTAAAATACACTAATGGATCATTGAGTTTTTAATGTGTCAAATATCTGGATATTTCAAACTGACCAGTGACACAAAAGTAACTTTCAAAGCACTGCAGTGAAGAAAGTCATTGGCACATCTGTGTTGTTGAATGTATTGTGTGGCACTTGGTAGTGTAGTGCTTTCCTTTGGACCAACCTTTGAGTCATGTGAATAGATTAAACACGAAGGCCTATGGAAGTGAGCTTTCTACTCTATGCGACAGTCTAACATCTGAAAATTCAGGACAGATAATTCAGCCATTAAATACAATAGCTGTATGGATGCAAAACAATGTCCAATTTCTTAATTATTAAACTTGGACATCCAATACTTTAGCTAATTCTAAATATTTGTGTACAACACTGTTTGTGTGAATTTAACTCATTTAGTAATAGTTGAAAATCTAGCTATTTTTCATGATTGTTTTACAAAATTCATAATACTTCCTGTATCATTCATGTCTTTGGATGATCACGTACTCCTCTTTCTCGCACTTCTTGCAATTTTGTCAGAATCCACTGGGAACAAAAGTGTTGAGATATTTACACTTAGTATTATTTAAGTTTTTTTAAAATGATACATTTTGTTATTTAAGCATCAACTCTATCTCTGATCTTCTCAATTCCACCATGCTCCTCAATTATAGTTTAATGCACACTCTGAATTGATTGTCATGTCGACAGCAGCCAAGGCCCTAACCACCGGCATTTCCTCCTTTTGAGTACTGTCAGCAGATACTGGCATTACACCTCAAAAATATATTGGCCTTGTAGGGATTACAATGTAAGTTTACAAGAATGATACCTAGACTTCAGGGTTTATGTTTGAGGAGAGATTAGACCTGTTTTCTTGAGAAGGTTAAGAGGTGATCTGATCCAAGTCTTAAAGATATTCATAGGAAAAGACAAAGCTAAGCTATTTGCACTGTTTGGGAGCCTGAAACTGTGCCCTCCACTCTGAGAATTAGGGTTAGATCATTCAGGAGAGATTTTGGGAAGCACTTTTATACACAAATGATGGAAAATATTTGAAACTCTTCCAAAATGGGAATCGGTGCAGGATTATTAGAAAGTTAATACTTTGGTCCATAGATCTGCTATGGTGGAACAGGCTGAAAGTTCTTTCTAGGTGGAAACTAGATTCTGGATTAATGGTGCAGGAAGAGCACAGCAGTTCAGGCAGCATCCAAGGAGCAGTAAAATCACCGTTTTGGGCAAAAGGTTCTTTCTAGCCTGCCTTGCCTTTCAATAAGATCGCAGTTGATCTGACAGCAGTCTTAACAGCACTTTTCCAACTCTTACAGATTCCATAAATATCTACCCCTTTTAGGAGATATTTGATCCAGCTCTATGTGAAGAGCCCTGGGTCATTCTCTTTATGCAATACCTCTAAAAGTTCTTTAATGATAAGTAATTTAAACTTGAAATGCAGGAATGTGTTCACTTAATTACATGAGCATTTAAACAGTATTACCATTGTGTTACAGCCTCAATATACCATGAACACACTATTAACCACAAGTACCTAATTTCACCTATTTGCTGGGGTAACCCAGATGCATAACATCATTTGCCTAGGCAGAATGAAAATGTAAATCAGACTCATGGATGAAGAAATCCCTTCTGCATATTCATCTCCCACCATGATTGTGACAGGTACTCATTTGACTTAGCAGTATTGTCTATCTAATACGCTGCAGGCAAAGATGCCCTGAGGCATTGTATATATTGAGACCGAGCAGAGGCTACAGCAACGGATGAATGGACACTGCACAACAATTAACAAACAGGAGAGTTTCCTCCTACTCGGAGAACACTTAAGCAGTCCGGAACATTCTACCTCAGACCTTCGGGTGACCATCTTCCAAGACAGACTTTGGGTCAAGTGACAACACAAAGTGGCTGACAGCCAAGTTCAGTACACATGGGGATGGCCTCAACCTTGGGTTCATATCACACTACAGGTGACCCTACTGCACTACATGCACAGACCCTGTCTCATAGACAAGCTCTCTTCTAAGTTCCCACATGCACCTTTGCACAGACTTATACCCCTTTAGACTCCACACACATTTCTCCCCCACGCACGCAAGTTTGTGGGGTGAATTTGTACTTGAAAATTACATTGTATTTTGCTCAAAATCTGCATGAATCCATGTAAGATTCTGTGCATCCCTTTAGATAAGAATCAGTCTGGAGCACAGACAGCCTCACTCCTTCAGTGCATTATCTGGGTCAATGTGGCACCACTGTTAAAGTTCACTTGAGAATGTAACTTTAAGTTCAGGGATTTACATATGAAAGAACTGAAACCAACATGCCCATTCCAAAAGATGAGCGACTTAAACAATCCAGGTCTTTTTCAATATAAAATTTCAGTTACATCACACTGTAAACTTTTGCTATAAATTCTTTGTCTTATGATCTTATACTCCACAACCACCTGATGAACGAGCAATGCTCTGAAAGCTACTGCTTCCGAACTATAATGTGTTGTGATTTTTAACATTCTGCATATTGTGACCCTAAAGCCTTTTGTAAAAGCTATCCAATTAGTTCCAGCCAATGGCAAGTATTATCAATGCCCTTTTTAAAGGAAAAATTGAATCTGTTATCACTCTCCTTTCAGGCTGAACATTCCATATCCTAACCTCCTGCATTTTTAAAATCTATCCTTTTTCTAAACTAATTAAATTCATGGCGACAAAATACTCATTCTCTTGCCACTATAGTCAATGTATCCTCAAATAAAACTCTTGTAATTCTAAACAGCTTAATTAGGTCACAGACGATGAGGTGAAATTTACTCAGAATAAATGTAGCTTCTTACATTTTGTGATATATCTGAAATATTTCATATGTGAAACCATTACAATAGCTCAATGGAGCAACCAATTTGTGTATAAACAGTGAGATTTAAACAATAATGAGTCTTGGGCTGAAAAATGGTAAATACCATTCATGCAACTTAATTCCATTCATATTTAATGGCAAGATGAGGTCATTATGTTTTGGCACTGTCTTAGCTTGTATAAATATTGTGATGTTAGATACACCTATATAGTACTGTTAGGATGTTGATCCAACAGCAATGATAGTATGTGGTTGGAGGGGAAGTTGCAGAATGGGGTCTTCTCATGTACCTGCTGTCCTTGTCCTAGATGGTAGAGGTCATGGATTCAAAAAGTGTGTAAGGAGCCTTGTTGAGTTGCTGCAGTACATCTTGTATTTGGTGTACATCGCTGCCACTGTTTATTAGTGGTGGAGGGAAAGAATGTTGAAGGGAGTGGATGAAGTTCCCATCAAGTTGGCTGCTCTGTCTTAAATGATATC
Organism: Chiloscyllium plagiosum; assembly: GCF_037043375.1. NCBI lineage: Eukaryota > Metazoa > Chordata > Chondrichthyes > Orectolobiformes > Hemiscylliidae > Chiloscyllium > Chiloscyllium plagiosum. The sequence goes on from NW_028270140.1 coordinate 74,026,269, forward strand.
AAGCTGAGTGTTGTTGGAGCAAGTGAGGAATATTCCATCACACTCCTGACTTGTATCTTGTAGATAGTGGACAGACTTTGGAGACGAGGTGAGTTGCTTCAGTCTTGTTAGAGATAGTAATTATCTGGCGCTTGTCAGCCTAAACCTGGATATTGTCCTTATCTTGCTATACTTGGACATGCATAACTACAAAATCCCCATGTGCAGCCATCTTCTGCAGGCTGTGTCCATTTAAATAACATTTAACTCCTCTTCCTTCCAAAGTACCCTATAATCCATCAGTGGAATTTTTATCCACTCATTTAACCTGTCTGTATCTCTTTATTTCCAACTTTGAATTATTAAGAACTAAATGGCACTTGCAATCAAGGTATACAGAGCAAAATACAGAAAACTAGTCAGTTACAAATAAACTCAGGAAAAAGTCATATCCAAAGTGGAGAAAATGCCTAATAATCAAAGTAGGGTACAGCCATATTGAACAAGAAAATTCAATACCTGTGCATCATCTTCAGTTTTGAAATTCACAATTTTTCCATATTCTTTTGCATGGAATACAGATTTCACACGTTCCTTTAAGAAAACAGAAAATGTTAGCTGAAGATAAATAAATCATGATGCATTGCTATTTTGAAACTTGGATTCTAAAATAAAAGAACCATGTATAGCATTAAATTTGACTTGCATTTCAATATTCTGTGTTAAGAGGAGATATGGTTTTATTTCAGATTTTCTTGAGACAGGTGGAGGTGTCTGAAATTTGTTGAAATGTGTTTTTAATTCAGAGTGTTGGAGTGGAATTAGAAGTAAACAGTGTACGCATTAGAAACAACTGGAGAAGAAAAAACACCTGCTGTTGCCTCACAGCAGGAGTCCAATACCATGGAAGAGGGCAGAACTGCCCAAAAAGTCAAGCAGTGTGTGCAGGTTTCGTCAGAATTAAAAGATGCTGTTGCTTAGCTGTTTCCAAAATGTCAAGGCTGCAGAAGAAGTCCTGAGTGGCTTAAAAGAAAACTCACATCAAAAAATTGCTGCAAGTGAGGGTATGGAAACCTTAGTGACAAGTTAGTTGTATAATTCTTGTACAGTGAAGTTATTTTCTTTCACAGGTAATAAACTTTGTTCTTTTTGTTCAATGGCAGCCTCTTGTATTGATGTTCACTGAGCACCACAGTATGCAGTTAGCAAAAATCAAACTTCTGGTTCTTGAAGCTCAGCTTCACTTTGAAAACAAAGTAGTACATAATATTGCCATCTGCTGGATTCATGTTCACAATCAGCATGTTTTGCAGCTTTTAACCAACCCCGGCTAAAATATTAGTCTTTCACTTTACAAGTTGTATTTATATAGGGACTTTAAAAATAACCTTAAACACTTATTAGGAATGTAATCAAACAAAATTAACTTCACTCAAAGGAATTTTGGTGATGTGACAGAGAAGGGAGTTTCAAGAAAAGCAAGTTTCATCAGGATGTGTACAGAGCTAGTCTGAGGTTATCAGAAGGTTGCAGGGATGAGCCATGAAGAAATGTGAAAATGAGGATGAGAATTTTAAATTGAGGTTCTGCCATACCACAAGACATGTAGGCTAGTGAATACAAGGGTCATAGTTGAATGCGACTTGGTAAGAGTTAAGATAAGGACAGCAAAGGTTTGCATGAGTTTTAATTCATGAAAGGTAGAAGATAGATCCTTTCCTGTCTGATGACCTGAAATCAGGGTCCAATTCATGTGATTGTGCGAGACCTGATGGTGACTTGCTGCTACTAGTTTAGTCAGAAATATTTAACTCCACAACTCTTGGACATTCTCTCTGGCATTGACATATGGAAGATATTCTGAATATTTCATTTGTTCAGCCATTCCAGGAATACTAAGGAATTGCATGTATAAATATCAGAAAGATACAATGTTTTTGTCATACAGACATCTGAAAATCCATCTTAGAAAATCAGAATTCTATCAGGAGATATGTCCATGGTGAAGAGTAATGGTTCTTTTTTTTTGGATAAATAAAGATAGTCAAGCGTGAGCAGCTTGATTGATACAAATTGCAGATCACCATATTTTTGTATCTGAGATGAGGCAAAGATTTTAGCGCAGTAAAGATAATCCAACAACTGATTTTTGTATTTATGAGATGAGAATGTCACTGGCTGGCTGGGTTTATTACTCAGAGGCTAGTTAAGAGGCAATCACTTCACAATGGGTCCCAAGTCACATGCAGGCTATACCCAATAAGGGCAGCAGTTTTCTTTCCTAAAAGATATTGAAGCAAATCTATTTTTAGAATATCAACAATGGCCATCATTCGAGTCTTATTTCCAAATTCTGCCATCTGCAACAGCTATCTAGTGAAAATATCCCTAGGCCCTGTATATGAGGTACTATTGATCAAGGTGATAGCATTTCAAAAGCAGTGAATAATTTGCACTACTAATTTTGGAATTAGTCCTGTTCAGTTATGAATTGTAATGGAGCATCTGTCCACAACTACGTTAAGTTTCGGATGTCATATTAATAAAGATAATGGAATGCTTTGATTTACATGCACCTATCATGAGTAAACTTCAAAACATCTTTTCCAAGTCAATACATGCATTCATTCTTACTCATTTGTTATGTGATAATTAAACAGGGCAATCTAAACATTTGCTTACTTTGGCTTCAATACGTAACCTCCTTCCAGCAACAATAAAAGGTTCTTTTGTGAATTCCTCGAAGCTATACTGCCATTCACAGTTCAGCTGCCCAAATGTTCCTTGTGTTACAAACAAGATACCACTGGAAAATGATATTTAGTGCAATAAGATTAACAAAAGGTACTTTACTGACTTGTTCAGAACATCCAAGTTAATGTCACAAAGTACTTCACCTACCCCTCAGATGGTATAACAAAATACTTTAGTAAAAGAATGCTCAGGTCACTTTCACTAGAAAAGCATTACAAGCTGCACTGCCCTTTTATTACTGTACTTACCTTCTCCTCCATTAGATACACCATCATAATTACAGTTTTGGTTAATGTGATTATTTCACCTGAAGCCACTTACCATTCCCCAGTGCAATAGTGTATGTCTATTTCTCCATTATTTTGTTGGAGGCAAAGTTTCATGATTGAACAAAGAACCCTTCTCTAACACTACTAGAATATATTACATGCAATCGAATGATCATAATTGCAGATGAAAGTATAAGCTTTAAACAGGTCAACAGACAGTAATCACAAACTTTATCTCATTTTCTCTGTCTCTAAATAATTTTTTTGTTTATTTCAGTATACTAATGAGGTACTCAGATGTTGCGAAGAATTAGCCAAACGTTTCTGAACATACCTAGAACAAAAAGGAAATTAGACTATTTTGCTCAAGTACTTGAAACACTCAGCCACCATCCCACAACAAAACACGTGTGCGCGCACACACGTGTAAATTTGTGGGATGAATTTGTACTTGCAGAGTTACATTGTACTTTGCTCACAAACTGCATGAATTCATGTAAGATTCTGTTAATTCATTTTTTAGATTAGAATCAGTCTAAACATTATGGCACAGACAACAACATAGAAGGGTGCTAATACCCAATACATTACCTGGGCTAAAGTTCACTTGAGAATGTAATTTTTAAAAAAAGTTTTGCGATATGAAAGAAGTGAAACTAACATGGCCATTCTAACAGATGAGAGACTTAACAAACAATCAAGGTATTTTTCAATGTATAATTGCAGTTAACCGTAAACTTTTTCTATAAATTCTGTGTCTTACAATCATACTCCACAACCACCTGACGAAGGAGCAGCGCTCTGAAAGCTAATGCTTCCAAATAAACCTGTTGAACTATAACCTGGTGTTGTGTGATTTTTAACTCAGCCATAGAAGTTCTCAAATTGTGTCTGAAATGAAAAGTGGATGTCTGATGCTGGACCATTAAATCACAGAATTCAGCAACCAACTGTTGTGAAAAGTGGACGTGCTTTTCCTTGCCCTAACCATTCTGCACCATAAAGCTTGTGCCAAAATGACAGTATGGCTCTGCATTTCTGAAGAAGCCTTGATCAGAATATCCTGTCAGAATTGGAGAACTCTCCTATGTAAGCAAAAAGTGTAATGATATTCTGAGAGATTGCCACTCATCAAACAACCCTGCCTAGATTAGCATTTAGGTATGAAAATGTCTGATTTCAAGGATTATGTGGTTTTGGAATATAACTTTTTGGTGCGGTATTAAAGTACGAAAGGGGGAAAGGATCCCTGAGCATGAGAGGTTGTGAAACAAGGTAATTACTGTTCAAAGGGTGGACCATACATACTTAGATATTAAAAGGGCAAGAGGCGTTAAATGGCAGTTGGACCCAATTAGGTGGATGTCAGGAAGTTAGCAAATAGGAGAGTCCTCTTATGGTTGTGTCTCTACCCCGGATATAAAAATATGAAAATAAAAAAGACAGCAAATCAGCCACTTCTCTCATGTGGCTTTATGCATGCTCGTATGTCCTTGGAGAGGGAGCATGCAATGAACACTAATATTCTTGATGCTTTGATAAAGGTGATTACTGCAGGAGGTGAAGTGCCTGATCTCCCCCTTAACTCTACTTTGATTTTGACCCCTTCTCTCTCACCATACCTCTCTCTCATCTTTGATGGGTATTTCATTAAATTTGATTACTTGGAAACATAGATGATTTAGTGGTGTTCAAAACTGGATATAAAATGCCATAGGTGACATGATGGAAAACAAAATGCCATTTAGTTGTGACAGCACTTCCAGACGTTAGAAAATAAACAGACAGCAGGTCTGCTGCCGCAGTGGGCTTTGCAGGTAAATTGGTTATTAATTGGAAACACTGATGTTTTAGTGGTGGTGGACAAAAGGCAAGAGGTGACATGATGGTGGGGGGGTAGGGGGCAGGGCGGGGGGCAAGAAAGCAAATTGTGTGTACTAGCACTTACGGAAATGAAAGCAAGTCAGTACGGGCTCTTATGTTGTTTCAAGTCCCACGTGCTCCAGTGTGTAATAACATCTCTGAATAGGTTAATTCGTAAATATCAAGCCAGCAAATTTGAGTAATATGGCTCTGACTTTGTTACAGATGTGAATTATTCAAGTAATTTGTTACATAAAAAGAAGTGTTGAAACTAGCGAAGTATCCATGTACAGTTCAGACCAAAGGATAATTTGGGGAATTATCTGAAGGGTGTTTGTGATTTCACAGTGAGTGAATAAAAAGATGGTGAATCCCACATTTGAGTCCACAATTGAGTTGCTGAAAGAGAGCTTCTGGGTCACCTGGCTGAATGTTAGTGGAAAGATCCATAGGAATCTTGTGCTTTAGAACAGCAGGAACACCAAAAGGAGTCAAAGTGAATTCAGGGAGTTGTGGTATATTTGGTTTGGTCCCAAAAGTACTGAGGAATTTTTAGGTGGAATTGAAACTTGTTAAATTAGAAGTACTTGCTTTGTTTAATTCTTGTACAATAAAAGGTTTTGTTTACAAAATGAAATCATGTGGGAATAGCCCCTTCATAGAAACATAGAAGACTATTCAGCCCTTGAGCCTGCTCCGCCATTCATCACGATTATGGCTGATCGTCCAACTCAATTGCCTAAACCTGCTTTCTCCCCATAACCTTTGATCCTATTCTTTCCAAGTGCTATATCTAGCCACCTCTTGAATACATTTCACAGGCTCACCACTCTTTGGGTGAAGAATTATCTCATCTCCATCCAGTTAGTTAAGAACTTGGGACTCTTACTAAGATTTTGAAGCCATAGACTAAGACAGATACAATGCAAATTTTAAGTAAACAGGTTTCTTCATTAAAAAGTTGAAATGGTTTTAATTGCTGAAGCTTTTCTTGAAAGGAAGATTTGAGAGTGCTGGATGATTTATAACAGTTAAAGATTAATTAGATGCGAAAAAGGTAAAACACGATGAGCCAGCAACTTAAACATTTGAAATTTATGGAAATAAAGGCTAACTCACTCACAAGTAACCTAGGATGCAACTACAGATGAACTAACTCAAAATGAAAAAGGTCAAACTAGAACAGGAAAAGAAAGAAAGACGCGAGAGAGGGTGAATAAAAGCAAAATTCAGAAGCTTGAACTTGCATTCTCAAATGATTAATAATGGAAGTTTTCATAAGGGTTTTATGCAAAATGATTCTCTTTGGAGAGAAATCCTTTTATTTTCCGTTCCCTGATGCGTGCATGTTTGTTGTTTGTTTGTTTTGGGTTACTAGAGGGATAATTGTATTTTCATATCACAAACCTTGTGCATTAACTACTGTTGTTACTTCATGGAATTTTGTTAAGGGTTAATAATTTTGTGTTTATTGAAGAAAGGTGGTTCATGGATTCTTTTTATTCTAAGCTTAACATAGAGAAAGCATACAAATGGCCAGATTTGGGAACTGGGCAAAACATTACATTCATATTAGGACCAATGGAATAGCAGGAGTCCTACAAGCTCAGTCATAACACTATCTTGAACATATTAATGAACATTCCTTTTGAGAAGAGAATTACAAAGTTCATTTCCCTTGTCATCTCAGCCTTCAATGGCTTTCCCCTTATTGCGACAATGTCCCAGCTGAAGGTAAGTTCTTTCTGCAGCTACTCTATTTAGTCCTTTCAAAAATTTTGCAAGTTTCAATAAGTTCACCACACATTCTTCTAAACTGCAGAGAACATGGGCCTAGTCTCTTCAGGCTTTCCGCATAGAACAGTGCCACCAACCCAGGAATTAGTCTGGTGAATCTCTGCTTCACTCCCTCTATGGAAAGTATATTCTTCCCTGGGTAAGAGGACCAGAACTGCACAGAAAATGGCCAGGTATATTCTCACCAAGGTTCCATACATTTGCAGCAAGACATTTATTCCTAAATGAAAATCGTCCAGTGATTAGGCCAGCCTACATTTTGCTTACAGCACTTGCATTTTAGCTTTCAGTGAATTCTGGCCAGGTTCTTTTGGACAGCAAGAATTCTTGATCATTTAAGGAATAACTATGCAAGAAAAATTCCACACCTCCATTCCGACTGTCATCAAGTCATACAGCAGAAACAGACTCATTAGCCCAACTTATCCATGCCGACCAGATTTTCCTGTTCATGTACCTGTTGTAATTGTACTTGCCTCTACCTCTTCCTCTGGCAGCTCATTCAAAATACATACCGCCCAGTATGTGGAAAAGTTGCTCCTCAGGCCCCTTTTAAATCTTTTCCCTCTCACCTTAAACTTATGGCCTCTAGTTTTGGATACCCCTCCCCTGCAGACAACGATCTTTGCTATTCAACCTATCCATGTCCCTCATGATTGTATAAACCTCTAAAAGGTCACCCCTCAGCCTCCGACGCTCCTGGGAACAAAATCCTAGCCTCTCCTTATAACTCAAACCCTCCTGTCTCAGAAATATCCTTGTAAATGTTTTTTGCACCCTTTCCATTCAATACGTTCCTTGCTATAATAGGGAGATTGTATGCAATACTCTAAATATGGCCTTATCAATGTCCTGTATAACCATAAAACATCTAACTCCCGTATTCAATACACTGACCAATGCAGTCTAGCATATCAAATACCTTTTTCACCACTCTGTATCAAAATGGATAGCCTTATATTTACTTACATTATATTCATTATGCCATGTCTTGCCCACTAATTCAGCCTGTCCAAATCTGTCAAAACCTCTCTATATCATCCCTCACAACACATTCTCACCTATGTTGTGTCATCTGCATACTCGGAACTATTACATTTGTTCTTCACATCCAAATCATTCTAATGGATAATGGCTAGAAAATCTGTTTATTGTGATGTTGTTTTGAGGGATAAAATTGGTTTGGACGTTATTAATAATTCTGCTCTTCAAAACACATCCACCGGACTAGGTAGACCGTATCTCCATAAGACTTTTGAGCAAGTCATTTAATCCAGGGGAAACAACCTTTCTGTGTCAATCCTACCAAGTTCCTTAAGGATCTTGTATGTTTCAATAGGTTACTGCTCAGTCTCCTGTACTCAAAGTATAAGTCCAACTTACTCAACTTTTCATATTGCTTTTCTGTCAGGCAGAAGCTTGAACACAAGCACCAACAGGTTCAAGAATAGCTTCTTCCCTGCTGTTATTCGACTGATGAATGGACTCTCTAACATCATATAATGTTGATCTTGCTTCACACACTTTGTGTACAGTGCAATCTAGATGCTGCACTCTGTCTAAGCACCCTATGTTCTGTATATCCTTGCTATGATCTGCCTGTATTGCTTGCAAACAAAGCTTTTCACTGTACTTAAGTACACGTGATCACAATAAATTAAATCAAATGACACTCTCTCTACACATAGTATCAGACTAATGAACCTTCTCTGACCTACCGCCAATGCCAGTATATCTTTTCTTAGATAAGGGTCTCAAAATAGTTCACAAAATTCCCGTTGTGGTCTGACTAGTGCCTTGTATTGTTTATGCAAAACCTCGCTACTTTATATTCCTTCCCTTTGAAATAAAGGCCTGCACTGCATTTGCGCTCTCTACCAGCTGAAACTTTTTATGGCTTTTCTCCATTTAAATAATATACAGCTCCTCTCTATTCTTGTTCCAAAGTGCATAATCTTACATTTCACCACATTATATTCTATCCATTTTTGTCCACTTGCTTAGCTTGTCTATATCCTTCTGCAGACACCGTCTTCCTCAGCACTTGCCTTCTGTCTATTTCTGTGTCATCTAAAAATTGAGCTGTAGTACACTCACTTTCCTCATTCAAATCATTAACATATATATTGTAAATATTTGCAGCCCCAGCATTGATCCCTGTGACAAATCAAAAGTTTCAGATTGCAGCCTGAAAATGCTTTCCCTTTCTCAGCTTTGTCTTCTATTAGTTAGTCAATCCTCTTATCCATGCTAATATACTACCTCCAACATAATGGAGCCCAGTGTGTGCTATCATATCAGAGGTCTTGTGAAAATCTATATATTGCTTTTACTGGTTCCCCTTTATCTATTCTGCTTGCTACCTCCTCAAAAATTCTAATGCAATGGTCAGGCATGATTCCCTTTCATGAAGCTATACCGACTACTTGATTACATTATACATTTCTAGATGCTCTGCTATTTCATCCTTTAAAGTAAGAATGGGTTAAACTAACTGGCCTATAGTTACCTATTTTGTTTTGTCTCCTCCCCTTTGAAAATAAAGGTGTTACACTGGCAGTTTCCCAATCCTCTGGGACTTTCCAGAAGCTAAGGATTCCTGGAAGATTACTACCAGTGCAGCCACATTGTTCTCCTGAGCATTGTGACAGATGACATATTCCAGTAAAATTGCAAGCAACCAAGTGCTCCCTGTTCAATCACCCAATTTTGTACCATTTTCTTACTGATCCCAAATAAAAGCTTATAAACATAACAACTCCATACCATTGGTTTGGAATTTTGCAAATGCAATTGAAATTTGATTACAAAGAGCAGATCAATATGTCAGCATTTTAAAAACAGATTTTTCAAATCCATGTAAAGTTTATGATCTTACCTTTTTGTAATCATAAACAAGTCTGAATCATTAATCATCTTATGCCCAAAGTACTTGTATTTGGCAAATCTTCCATTTTCAATTTTCTAAGGAAAATAGATAGCAATGGTAAAACAAAGTATATATTTTCATTTCAATGCATTGTAAAACATACTAGGAGAAAGTGAGGACTGTAAATGCTGGAGATCAGAGTCGAAGAGTGTGATACAGGAAAAGCAGAGCCAGTCAGGCAGCATCTGCGGAACAGAAGAATTGACGTTTCGGGTATAAGCCCTTCATCAGGGCCCTTCCTGATGAAGGGCTTTTGCCCAAAACGTTGATTCTCCTGCTCCTCGGATGCTGCCTGACCGGCTGTCCTTTTGCGGCACCACACTCTTCAACTCAACATAAAACATTTAAATCACCTTATTAAATGTGCCATGGACATGAAATTTAACAATTTTTATTCGTCAATAATAGTGTAACATTTACAATTCAAGATAATAAACATTGCACAAATATATAGTATAAAAACTTGAATTAGCCTTGGTCAATATTCAAACTCACCCACTCTCACTATGTTGTAACCACAGTGCTTTTTATTTGTGGCATAAACAATTATCTTTAAGGGAGAAATTAACCTTAAACAACTGCAATAATTAAAATAGCCTAACAACAGCATCCCTTGTATGAGCTAACCACAAGGCTAAATTAAGGAATATTGTGGAGGAGAAACCATGACAGTGTAAGTTTCTATGAACTTGAAACTTGCTGCCATTGTACAGAACCTTGGTGAGATCACAGCTGGAATAGTGTGTGCAGTTTTGGTCTCCTTGTCTGTACAAGAATGGGAATGGCATACAAAGAACGACTGGATTAATTATGATTATGTTCACTTGGTGAGAACACATCTGGCACTTCCTGTGCCATTCTGGTCCTCTTACCCAAGGAAGGATATACTTTTCATGAAGAGAGTGCAACAGAGTTTCACCAGGCTAATTCCTGTGTTGTTGGGATTGTCCTATGAGGAAAGCATGAAGAAACTGGGACTGTATTTTCTACAACTAAAAGAATGAAGAGAGATTTCATAGAAACATATAAAATTCTACCAGGACTGGACAGCATAAATGCAGGAAGAATGTACCCATTGATCTGGGTGTCCAGAACCAGGGCTAACAGTCGAAGGATGCAGGGTAAGCCATTTAGGATGGCGAAGAGGAGAAATTTCTCCATCCAGAGAGTGGTGAGCCTGTGGAATTGAATGTTTTCAAGAATAAGTTAATGAAATCCAGGAGTATGGGAGAAAGGAAGAACGGGGTACAGAGTTGAATGATTATCCATAATCATATTGAATGGCAGAGCAGACTCGATGGACCAAATGAGCTTACTCCTGCTCCCATTTTCTGTGTTTGTATGAATCAAAGTTAAAAATGAAAGCAGTAGGAACTATAAATTATTTTATCCTCAAAAATGATGTTCCACAAGAACTGAATAATTATATATGATTAAACAATACAACCTAATTACAGAAAATGAATTAGCATTCCAATTAAAGGTCAGTGTTCGATAATTGGTTGATGTCAGTTGAGAACCAGTTCTAACAGACTAGAACTTAATAACCTAAGCAAATAATTGCAAGACTATCATTGAATCAGTAGTAGCTAAATGGAACACCTTACTTTGATGTGATTTTCCATTTCTGAGGAAGGAAAAAGATTGGTTATCCGCTTGAAAGTCCAGTTCTGAACTGCTGATCACTAGGGCACTATGAAGTAATACAGAAACCCCCAAAATGGAATCTGGCTTCTTCACATACAGTACTTGGTCTCTGAAAAACCTAGTATGAAAATAGTGTACTTTACAGAGTCAACTGTATGGGAAATATTCAACTTATTAGCAGTCAAAAACTTCAATAGTCATTTAAGTAAGTTTTGAAGTAGTCATATTGGACTTGAAACATTAATTATTTGTCTCCATTCATTCTTCAGCATTTTCTGTTTTTACCACAAATTCCAGCTTCTGTAATATTTTGCTTTTACCTGATTTGAATATGATTTAGTAAGCTTATAAAACTATATCTGCAGTATATGGGCTAAAAGAAAAAACATTTACAGAATCAAAATAGTTTCTCAAGGACAACTAGGAATGAGCAATAAATAATAGACAGTACAAAATGAGAGATTGGGAAAGGTAACTGGGATGATAAGTGAGCTTGTTAGCGTCATTAAAATGATCTGCCAAAAAATATCTACTGCAAGTAATTTAAAAATATAATGCTCATATCATTGACCAGAACAGAACAAAATTTCTTCCAACGTAAATATTGTCAGGACAAAGGCATTGTTTTCATCTCCACCACAAATTCTGTTTCCTAGTTACCAATTGTTTATCTCTCTCTCTCTCTCTCCCAATTTTGTGAGGCCAAAAAAAATTGTGGCTGAAACTTTATTGCTGGAACAGCACAGCAGGTCAGGCAGCATCTAGGGAACAGAAGATTCGACGTTTCAGGCACATGCCCTTCTTCAAAAAAAATTGTACCTACTTTGACATCACTGAATTTCTAATCACACATCTGGATTATCAAGTCTATTCCCACCTCAATAACATCACCCCACTGCGTCTCTTCCTCGGAGCAACTGCTCTGTAACCTCATCCTTTGCTCTCTTAGACTTGATAGTTCCAATTCTGGCTTGGTAAATGTGGTCATTCAAAACTACTGCTTGTGCCCTAACTCTCACTACCTTCACTTACCAACTTATGCTTGTTCTGTTGATTGATTCCTAGTCAAGTTTCAATGCCTTGCTGTCAAACTCCTCCATGGCTTTGGCCATTGCTATTTCTAACTTCCTTCAGCCTGTTAACCCTCAGAGATATCTTCGAGGAGAAAGTGAGGTCTGCAGACGCTGGAGATCAAAGCTGAAACTTTATTGCTGGAACAGCACAGCAGGTCAGGCAGCATCTAGGGAACAGAAGATTCGACGTTTCGGGCACATGCCCTTCTTCAGGAGAAGGGCATGTGCCCGAAACGTCGAATCTTCTGTTCCCTAGATGCTGCCTGACCTGCTGTGCTGTTCCAGCAATAAAGTTTCACCTCAGAGATATCTGTTAACTCTGATCTTCAGCATCCTAGATTTTAAATGTTCCACCATGCCTTCAGTTGCCAAAGTACCAAGTTCTGAAATCTCCCAAACCTCTGATTCTACCCTCCCTAAATGTGTTCCATAAAACCTACTACTTTGTCCAAGCTTTTGGTCATTTTTCTGAACATCTCTATGCAAGAGAAATTTCAAGAGCTACATTTCGCTAATTAGGAAAGAATGCCAAGAAACACAAGAACATGAGATAGGATCATGAGTAGACCAATTAGCCTACTCAACTATCCAATAAGATCTTGGGTGATTTTGAACTTCAACTTTATTTTCCTATCTATTTTCATATTCCTTAATACCCTGAAAATATAAAAAAACCCTATTCAAGCATTAAATTTATTCAATAATTGAGTATTCACAACCATCTGGCTGAAAAGTCCAACCTTTTGAGCGAAGAAATTGCTACTCTGTTCTAAGTGCTCTGTTCTCTACCCCTGTTAAATCACTATGTCCTCATGTTTTAGACTCCCCAGGCAGCAGGGACAAATTCTGTTTAACTTGACAAGTCCCTCCAGAATCTTATGTTTCAATGAGATCACTTCTCCTTCTTCTAATTCCCAGATGAGAAGCACTTGGTCAGCAAGGGCAAGAAAATCTCTCTGAAGCTTGAGATTCCAAATAGAAAAATAAATCTTTTCACCCTTTGAAGCACTGAGCTAAATGTTACCACAAATAGAAAACATACTTCCTGGTTTTGTACAGTTGTATGCCTCAATCAACCTTATGGAGGCAACAAGCTGCAGAAGAGAGACAATATCCAGAAACTGGCATGGTGGCTCAGTGGTTAGCACTGCTGCCTTACAGTATCAGGACCTAGTTTCAATTCCAGCCTTGGATGACTGTCTGTGTGCAGTTTGCATGTTCTCCCTGTATCTGAGTGGGTTGCCTCCCACAGTTCAAAGATGTGCAGGTTAGGTGAATTGGCCATGCTAAATTGCCCTGTAGTGCCCAGTGATGTACAGGCTAGATAGATTTGCTATGGTAAATGCTGGGTTATGGGGACAGGATGGGTATATGTGGAATGAAGTTTGGAGTGTCAGTGCAGACTTGATGGGCTCTTTCTGTAGTGTGAGAATTTTATGATTCTAATCAAAGATTTTACAATTTATACTGTGTTGTCCAGAGCTGTTTTCCACCAGTTTCAACAATATTTCTTTGTATATAAAGCACTCTTCTTTTGAAGACCACATGTAGTATATAACTTTTCATCTGAAAATTTACAGTAGAAAACTTAAGAGTTTTCCCTAAGGGCATTACGGAAGAATTTTAATTATATCAAGTAATGCCAAACGTAACGATTACTTTATGCCTTACCAACATTACCAGAAAGAAATTTAGTTTTAGACAAGGCTTGCTAACATACTGCATTGGTCAATTATACATTGTTATCTCCAAGAGTCCAACAAAAAGCCAACATAGAGATGGAGTGTTTCATATCGGGATGCTAACAATTTCATCCATACACCAACAATGACCTTTCTGCATTTGGAGACAGAACTATTAATCCTATTCTCATCTGTGCCCTTGTTGCAGAGACACAAATAAAATGAGGAATAATTTGTGTAGGAATGTGGCCACAAAAATGCCCAAGTTCAATGGAGACTACATAATGTATTGGTGAGATCAAGCAGAGTTAAAGTGAACAGAGGTCAGAGTCATCCATCGTTTGAGTGGATCGCTGTTTGAGATCTGGCAGTTGTCTAATGGACAGTACTGTCAATTGCTATATCTTCATACCTTTGTTTTTGCCCTGAACGCTGACATTTCGTGCGAATATAGAAACCCATGACAACGAACGCGAATGGGCCACTCGGCCCTTCAACCCTGCTTCGCCATTCAAATAAGACCATAACTGCCTGATTTCAATCTCAAATCTACATTCCCGCAGATCCCTGATCATCTTTCATCACCTATGTAATCAAGAACCTACATTTGCCTTAAAGATGTTTAAAGATTCTTCATCCACTGCCCTTTAAGGAAGGGAATTCCAAAGACGTTCAATCCTTGGACAGAAAGAATATCCTCATCTGTTTTAAATGGTGACCCCTTATTTTTAAATTGTGACATTTTGTTCTAAATTCTCCCACAAGAGGAAAAATCCTTTCAACATTCACTTGGTGAAGTCCCCTCAGAGACTTCAATTTTAAGTTACCTCTGACTTTTCTAAACTCCAGTGGATACATGTCTAGTCAGTCTAGCATTTCGTCATAAAGCAATCCACTCATTCCAGGTGTCAGTCATAGAGTCATACAATATGGAAACAGACTCTTTGGTCCAACTCATTCAAGCCAACTAATTTCCCAAACTAAGCTACTCCCATTTTGCCTGCACTTGGCCCATATCCTTCTAAACCTTTCTGATTCATGTACCAGTCTAAATGCATTCTAAATGCTGCAACTGTGCCTGTCTCTACCATATCCTCAAGCAGTTCATTGCACATATGCATCACCCTGTGTGCCCCTCGGGTCCCTTTTAAATCTTACCCCTCTCACCTTAAACCTGTGCTTTCTGGTTTTGAACTCCTTTTCCCCTAGGGAAAAGACCTTTGTCATTCACCTTGTCAATACGTCTCATGATTTTCTAAATCTCTATAAGATCACCCCTCAGTCTCCTCTGCTTTAGTGAAAAAAGTTTAGTAAATCTTCTCTGAACTGTTTCTAACACAACTTCCTTCTATAAGTATGGTCGCCAGCATTTTACATAGTTCTCCAGATGCAGTCTCACCTGTTTTCCACATAACTGATGTATGACCTCACTAATCTTTCATTCAATTCCCCTCGCAATAAAACATAGCATTCAATTAGCTTTCTTAATTACTTACTGTACCTGAATACTAACCTTCTGTTAGTCACGTACTAGAACATCCAGATCTCTCCACATCTTGGATGTCTGCAACCACTCACCATTTAGATGATTTTATATCCTTTCTGCCGGAATGGATATTTTGACACTTTCCCACATTATACGCCATTTGCCGGATCTTTGCCCACTCACTTAACCTATCTATATCTCTTTGCAGTCTCATGTTCTCTTTGGAACTCACTTTATTACCTATTTTTGAGTCATGAGCCAACCTGGCTAATACCTAATTCAAGCGATTTTCTTTCTCCAACTACAAATGGTCTATTGTATTCTAGAACTATGTAAATCTGAAATAAAATCAAAGTGCTTGGAAAAGATAGTAGGTTTAGCAGCATTTGTGGAGAGACAGAGTTAATGTTTCAAATCCATAATCACTCTTCTTTGAAACTACAGTCTTATAACGTCTTATGGCTCAGTTTAGTGGGCATGCTACAGCACTTGTGACATCTTTCGCAGCTCGAGTTCTCTCGTCTACACCATAATTACAGTTCACAGGAAAAAATGTCCTTAATCTGAAGTTCTGCTTAGCAATATCATTTGCATTAAGAGTGCCTAGGAAGGAGTTAAAATTATGGTCAATTTGCTTTTGTAACCTTTTGTGTGCATTGAATTTACTGACATTCTAGAGGAAACTAGTTACAATGTAAACACCAAAGACTATATTTTCTTTTATCTTTGTTTCTTCATATAAATAAGGTTATTGCAATGTGTTGTTTATTTTTATGAACATTGATCTAACTACACTAGTAGTCTAAGCTGAAATTCTTGGTAGAACAAAATTATTGTACTATTCTACCTCTGCTCCATTAGTGCGAATCCATAATCATGCCAGCAAAAGGTGTCACTGGCAGTCACAATTCCGATCTTGCATTCAGGCAGTCAAGAAATTATTCTTTTCAATGACGACTTTGGGATGATTTCATCACAGAGTAGCAAAACAACATTTTGAAAAGGTTTTGCTAGCTCCTGAATTGCAGAGGTGCCCAGGATAAGGAGCTAAGCAAAACACTGATTTTCTAGAACATCAAAATGTTAGGCAAAGTCTGATGAGCTCAGTGAAAATTAAGCTAACTAGTATTTCCCATATCTGTTCAGTCTTGTTTTGCTGGCATGTCTTTTCCCATAAACTGAGATAATTACTTATATACCTTTGTTAACAGAGAAAAGTCAAGTGTTTGCTTGAGATAAACACAACTAATAATTTTAACCATGACCAACATATTTAACCAAGTGATAAAATCTAATATAACCAAGGGAAATATGAATGTTTAACAGTACTATAAATTCTTTTAATGAGATACCAGTCATTGCTGACTGTATACTCTCTTCAAATTAACATTACTTAAATGAATAACTACATTGAACTATCTTTCTCTCCTCAATGGATCAATTATCAAAAAGTTAACAAGGTTCACTCACATCTTTTATGTTATGACTTCCTTCTCTTGATCCTCCACTTCTTAAGGCAGCATCCTGCTAGAGATGTTTTTACCAGTTGGAACAGCCCATCGCTCATTTAGAGTTACACTGAGGAAATTCCAGCTATTCTCATCAGTGTCTACTTACATACAATCATTAAGAGTGCCTGGCTAGGAAGGAGTTAAAATTATGGTCAATTTGCTTTTGTAACCTTTTGTGTGCAGTGAATTTACTGACATTCTAGAGGAAACTAGTTACAATGTAAACACCAAAGACTATATTTTCTACTATCTTTGTCGATGTGGTGTGTATGGGGTTTTCAGATAGATGTAATTCAATTGTATTTTCAATTAGCTGTAGGCTACATTAAGGATGGACTGGAATCATTGCTAGGAGGAAGTGGGTACTGCAGATGCTGGAGATGAAAGTCAAGATTTGAGAGGTGCTGGAAAAGCACAGCAGGTCAGGCAGCATCTGAGAAGCAGGGAAATCAATGTTTCAGGCAAAAGCCCTTCAGGAATGAGGCTGGGAGCCTCGGGGGTGGAGAGATAAATGAAAGGGGGGGGGGGGGGGGGGGGAAGGCTGGGCCTGGGGAGCCCATCTACGCTTCTTATTGCTGGTTCCAGTGCCACATTCTGGCACACTGTATTAGCTGGCAGGCAAACGGCAGAGAAATGATGAACATAACAGGGTGGAAGTCTTCCTTGACAAAGGTAGCAGCAAGGGAAGAAGGAGTCCAAGTGCCTCAAGTGACCATCATGGTTAGGACCAAAGATGTGCCCACACCTCATGTGTGGATATGGTTGCTGGTGTACTAGCTATGGATCAAACAGCAAGGGAAGGAAAGGTCCCTTGGTGGATAACCCAACTAGGACAGGAAACTCTGAATCCAAACCTATGGCTATGGTTGCTTCCCCAGTTTGCTAGCCCATGACAGATAAACTCCAGGCTGAAAGATTGGGATCAGTTAGTGTAAGCTCCTGAATTGCAGCGGTGCCCAGGATAAAGACCTAAGCAAATGCTGGTCTCACTGCCACCTGGTTGGCTTGTACATTTAAGGGTCATTATTTGGTATGACCAAACTGTGACTTTAAAAGTTCAGGGAAAAAAAGGGGAAATATTCTGAAACTCCTTGTTGGAACATGAGAAGAATACTAGAGTCTGATTATACCAGTCACTCCCAATGTTCCTAGCCCTGGTGGCCCGTGAGCTCGCTAGATTAGAGAACGATGTTATGGGTCAGAGTGAGGTTTGCTTCGGACAGCAAGGAAATGTGACAGAATACAATGCCAGTTACCACTTCTATTGGTCAGGAGACCTCAAGTGAAATGCCTCCTCTATGTCAGTTTCATGATGAAGAATGCTTTACTTCTAAACTTTAAAAGATTGCCCATCAGCCATTCTATCTCTGCACCACCCCCTTCAAGATCAGCAGCATGGAATCATCATCAGTTTTTATTGGTTAACCTGACAAATGCAGGTTTTACAGAGCTCCATGATACCCAGTCTCAAGGGCAAGATGGTCCTCCTTGACTACTTTAATGCCGGAGTTGGCAATGACAACCTGGAAGGAAAGGGCTGCTTGGAAACAACAGGCTGAGACCCTGCAAGGGGAAACAGATGTCTACCCATGGAGCTCTGCAGAGAAAAACACCTTTCCATAACTGACACCTTCTTTGAACAAAAAAACTGCTTCTGACCAAATGGATATCTCCTTGCTCTAACAATGGCACCAAACGGATTACATCTTGGTGTACCTATGACACCTGCAAACTAGAGTCCTGCCGAATGTTGACTGTCATACAGGTCACAGGTTTGTTTGCTCAAAACTGAGCTTCCAGATCAACGCTAAGCCCAAGAACGACCTGGAAATAAACAAAAGCAACCTGCAAGCCTCATTTTACAGATATAGGGGTTGAACAACCTTGCACACTTGATTGGAACACCCTTTTTCCTTGGCTGATATCATTGTGGAAGAAATCTAGAAATCCATCATTATTACAGTACTAATTACCTCTAAAGACATCAGACCCTGCACTTAGAAGACTTATTTGATGAAAATGATATAGAAATCCAAAAATCACCTCATCAGTCTCACCTAGCTTGATCAGCCAGCAAAGAGAAAAAGTGGATCATATTTCTGAAAAAAAAAACTCAACTGTATACTGAAATTGGTGACATGAAAAGCTTAATGTAACACTTAAATCTGTCTATGGACAGCTTATCGAACCAAAAACCCTTTGAGAAGCACCAAAGGTAAGATACTATGCATTGACAAGGAGTGTGTCCTGGTCAGAGCACTTTGACTTGAGCACCAAACACACAATAGATGATACTACCATTAACCACAAAGAAAAACTGGATAAGAGCTCAACCTTGGAGGAAACAGATGGCCACCAACCTGAACATCAACAAAGCCCCGAAGTCAATGGAATTCCACTTGAAATCTAAAAGCATTGTAACCCCACTCTAGACACCAAAGTGTTTGAGCTTTCTATGGTCTCCTGGGAATAGAACAGGATACCATAGGATGCGTGTTTCTGTTATTGCCACCTTATACAAAATCAAAGGAGAAATGTCAGGTTGCTCTAACTAGTGTGGGATCAGCTTCCTTTCTATTGCTGGAATGTTGCTGTCTGAAATACCTCTGAACAGGGCTGTACCTACTAGTATGGACAAAACATCTCCAAAGAGCCAGTACAGTTTCAGAGTAAATAGAGGCACCATAGCCAGTGTATCTCCCTTCAGATAAATCTAAGGAGAGCATTGAGGCCAAAGGAAAACATTATTCTTGTATGCCTTGGTGAGATCTTTGATACTTGTGCAGAGATGGACTTTGGAAAATCCTCAGTAAACCTGGATGCTCACTCAGAATCTGTATTATGATGAAGCAGTTTCCTAAAAAATAGTGCAGACAAGTCAAGCACCACAAGACACTGCCCTGACTCTATTCACTATGTTATTCAGCACGATGCTTCAGCAGGCAATGGAAGACATTAGGAAGGGAATTTATATATGCTTCAAGATTGATTAAGGTCTTTTCAACCTGTGGTGTCTTCAAAAACATGAAAGGTGCATGAAAACTTCAGTGGACCTTTCATTGTGATTGTATTCTCCTGGCCCTCAGTCAGACCTGCAATGGATAACAAATTTTTCTGAGACAGCACAACTCTTTGGACAAAAAATCAGATAAGAAAAAAAAAGAAAGTTTTGTATCATCCCAGACTCCAAAAAGAAAATTTGGTCATTCAGGGAATGAAATTAGAAGCTGTCAAGTAATTTACCTATTTAGGAATTGACATCTCATTTGATGTTACCATAGACAAAGAAGTGAACGATGGGTTTTCAAAAGCACATTCCACTACAAATGTGTGGAGCATACAATATCCATGGTAGTCACCATCCTTCTGTATGGCATGAATTCTTTACTGCCATTATGCATGCCTTCCACAGGCTTCCATAGCATCATCAAAATCTGCTGGCTGGACTGCACCACAAATTTTGAAGTTCTAGTAACAGCCAACACCTCCAGGACAAGGTTTTTCTCCTCAGAGATGGGCAACAGTAGTCTACCCAAGATGTGTACAGAGAGCTAACCACTGATAAATGCAACAGAGGTCCCACTCAAATGTTTCAAGGACTCTTTGAAGAAGTCTCCCTATGTTTGCCACATTGACAATCGTCAGTAGGAAGCATTGGCCATAGTTCATGATGACTTGAGATGCTACATCAGGAAAGCTATAGTCAGTTGGAGACTGAGCGAAGGGCCAACATGAAATAAAAAAAGGTGGATCCAAAGGCAAATACACCTTTACCTGCACACAGTGAGAGGAAATCTGACAGTCATGGATAGGCCAGTGGCCTATAACTGGTGATTTACAATTTTCCTAGAACAGTCATCACTGAAGAAATGTCGAGTGAGTAATGCCAGAGTACATCCTCCAACTGAACCAGTCAAAAAACAAAATCTTGAATGGAGATGTAGATTTAGTTGTGATATCAATATAATTTGATAGCATGAAAAATAATTATTAAAAATCAGAAGAAATTGGTAAGTGTGTAATCTGGATCAGTTCAAACATGCAAATATCCTGCAAATTCTACTTTCTCAGATTGTGATATAATTATTCTTCTTAATATGTTAAGTAGTGAACTTTTAAACATCTTTACAATTTGTCACACAATATATTTCATATAATTATTTTACATCAGCTGATGGTTATGACCAATAAAACATTCCACAAGTACAGATAACACCTAGTTATTTTATGCTAGACAGCATATTAGTACATTTACTTCTGAAAATTATTTTAAGATCAAAAAGGTACCGTTTTATTTTTAATATTAATGAGGACGTTTATACCTTATTTCTGGAAAGTATGCATTTTATACTCCAGAATCTTGTCAGTGATATGATATAAATTTTTTAAATCTTTTTAAATCTATGATTACGTACCAACATAATGTAACTCAGAAATGAGAATTCTCTCATAGTGACTAAATCTTCTTGCCTTCTTGGTCACAGTATATCCAAGACTAGAGCTACAAGGTTAATCAGAACGTAACTAGACAGCATTTAAAATAGTTTATTGTTTCCATACAGACTTCATTAACATTACCTTTCTAAACTAACTCTTCTTCCCACTCTCATTTCATTTCATAATTTCCAATTCATTCTTCAAAACTGTGAAAACTCAGCACCCTCAATTTTGCTTTAGGATTTAAAACTTCATCAGCATTTTGTATTTCACCACACATTATTTTGTAATTTCAAATTTGGTGATGCTTTACACTATGAACCTTGTCCTTTATGGCTCAACAGTTCCAAGGAATCTCAGTGTCAATAGTGAACCAGGAAACGTCTGGGACGGAAAAGCTAATTTTTATTAACTTCCTCTGATTTTGACGCTTAACAGAACATAACTTGGTTATGATTGTTAACAATATTGGTTCTTAACTTTCAACGAAGATTTTTAAATTTTGTGGTCATGAAATTTCAAAACAAATTATGTTCAAATTTAAATTCACTGAATGGTTTCCAAAAACAAATGTGTTGGTTTGGTTTATAGTAACAAGGTGAAATAAGAGTGCCTTCTCTATGATTCATCATGGGGATCTGGACAATTCAAACATTGCATTCAGGTTTCTTAGCTGATACATGATTCAATGGGCCTGCTGCCAAGACTCATGGCTAAAATGAGAGTTACTTCCTCAAAACACAGGAGGTGCAGAGAGAGTCAGGCAGGAAGTGCTGATCCATTCAAGTGGGAAGAAGCGATCTGGATATAGTGAGGACTGCAGATGCTAGAAAGTCAAATTCAATAAAGTGTGAAGCTTAAAAAAGCACAGCAGGTTAAGCAGCAGAGGAGCAGGAGAGTTGCTGTTTCAGGTCAGGACACTTCATCAGGAAGGGTCAAGAAGAAATCTGCTCCTGTAATGAAGACAACCTGGACTGAGGTTGTTAAGGAGTGAGCATCTAGGGTATCATGCCATAGGCATGCATCCAATGCAAGGATGTCCTGAAATGCATAAAGGTGGGTAAATCCCCAGGGCCTGATCAGGTGTATCCTAGAACTCTGTGGAAAGCTAGAGAAGTGATTGCTGGGCCTCTTGCTGAGATATTTGAATCATCGATAGTCACATTCTACATAACAAATATCACAGGGTGCCTCTTGAACTATCAAGTCATCTGAAACTCAACTTGAGTATTCGATTCACCCTGCAGTGATGTAGCTGCTGTAGCATTTGTTCTGATGTAGAATGGTAAACAGGGGTGCCCCTTACCCCTCAAGCTGCCACTGTCAAATACTGATGGTAGTTCATCACACTGTGATGGGTGTGATATTGAAAATCTTACAATGAAAGCATTTTCGCAGTTCCCTGGATCTTAGGCATACATTTAGATGAACCTCTTCTTGTGGTTGGAAGTGATGGGGTTGAAGTCCTTCTGGTTATAAAAGACTGCTTCCTTGTCAGAAATCGCCTTAATATGAGCATAGTTCCTGTGCTTTGGGGAAGAATGTTGGGCAGTGCAATTCTAATGATCAGTGTTCTTGATGCATTAATGGTTGGATGATGGAGATTCGATCCTACCTGGCTTCTGTGGGAACCTGAGGTGTAAAAATGGAGAGGTCTCGTGACTCACTGCCAACGATTATCAAGTAGGAAGCAGGTCTTTTTTGAGGAGACTAGAGATCTGCAGTGACCTGACATACTGTTCCTCAGGCAGACCAAGGAAGAAGTTTTGGTTTGTATTTTTTATGAGGTTAGCTAAGCCTTCTGTGGACCTGGTCTCTGCTGTGGTTCTTTTGCAAGTTGGTGCTGCTCTTTTCTAAGGAGCGGAATGGTTTACATTTGCTTCTAATTTGTATGTTTGCATATTCATTCCTATGCACTTACATATGACTTCTGACTTCATAAAGATTCCTCAAAGTACTAGCAAATCCAATAATGATTACAAAAACATAATCCATAATGAAGTGAATGAACATGCTTCAAAGGATCTCTTAGCAATCATGTGAACCTGTATGAAGCTATGTCGTGGTACTTAAAATCATATAGGATCATTATCTGCATATCTTTAGAGCTCTTCTGCCTCTCTACAAGAAGTGAACAACTGTGTCCATGACTCAGTGCTACTAATCTTGCTGCATTTGATAACTTGGCTAGTTGGGTCAAGACTGACACTTTGACAGAGTTAGCCTTTTCTTTCCACCCTTTCACATGGGCTGAACATTGTTAAAATCCAGGTCCATCATGTGACTTCAATTTAGATCAATAGATACATAGCAATAAATGTCCAAATTTCCACAAATATCAGAAAATCTAATGTACTGTACTTTGTGAAATCTGGATATCGTCTCCGAACATGTTTGCTTTAAATTGAATCATTATACTTGGTGCAGCAAGAATTCCTGGAAAGTCTGAAGTTTTTAAATCATTTTGAACATATTTTTGCTAATTTAGTTTATGTTTCTTTTCCTGCACTCTGACCTGTGGGTGGTTTCATATGCGATATTCATCGTGGTAACACCTAGGTTTGTCAATCTATGTGTGTGCTTAGTTTTGGCAGACTCCATTAACACAGGGACATAACAGCCAAGCCTGTTGTCCAACATCTATTGCCAGAAAAGACTCTGTCCTGTTAAACTGTCAGATTTCCTGTTTATTTAATCTAACTACAATGTCACTTTGATTATCTTTGATTCAATAATGCTTGCAGAAACATATAGGAGCATCTAACAGATTCACACAGCAATCCTTTAGGTTTCAAACACTTAGCCATAAATAGACACAGCATCAGATACAGTGCAACCGAATCTACAATGACAATCAAACATTAAGTTGAAAAATGTCATTGCTTAAAAGCTGCAAAGGATCTAATACAAAACATTAATCTGGTCACTGAAGATGATTTAACTACAATCTCAAAACTTAGTTGCAGCTCAAACAGGCAAAGATATCTGCAGAGATAAAGATTTTCAAAGCCTATTTCTCAAATGTCCATCTCAGGAACAGATCCAGATAAGATTTACTTGTATTTCTCATGACAGTACAAACTACAATATCAACATTGTCATCCAGGAGCTGAAGTAGCTCATCTGAATAACATCAGGCTCCTACTTATTGACTGCAGTTCCGCCTTCAACACCATAATTCTCAACAAACCTAATTCTATACTTGGCTCCCCCTCTATAACTGGATCCTTGACTTCCTGACCCATTGACCGCAATCTGTAAGAATAGGTGACAACATTCCCTCCACTATTATCCTCAACACCAGTGTCCTGCAAGGCTTCATATTCATTCCTCTACCATACTCCTTATACACTCATGACTGTGCGGCCAATATATACCCAACTCCATTTACAAATTTGCATTGCCAACATCATTGTCGGTCTGATCTCAAACAACGAGGAGACAGAATACAGGAAAGAGATTGAGTGCTTAGTGGCATGGCATAATGCCAACAATCTCTCCATTAACGTCACTGACTTAAGGAAGCAGAGTGGAGAGCACGCCCCTGTCTGCATCAATAATGCTGAGGTGGAGATGGTCAAGAGCGTCATGTTCCTGTGAGAGATGATCATCAAGCTGTCCTGGTACACCTACATCGATGCAACAGCCAAGAAAGCACAACACTGTCTCTACTTCCTCAGGAGGCTAAGGAAATTCAGCATGCCCATAAGGACTCTTACCAATTTTTACAGATGCATCTATCTGGATGCATCGCAGCATAACATGGCAACTGTTCTTCCCTAGACCACAAGAAACTAGAGAGAGTTGTGAACAAAACTCATGACATCATGCAAAACAGCCTCCCATTCACTGACTCCATCTGTCCTTCCTGCTGTCTCGAGGAAACCAACCAATATAATCAAAGACCTCTTCTATCCTCTTCCATCAGGCAGAGAATACAAAAGTTTGAACACATGTACAAATAGATTCATAAACGGCTTCTTCCCTGCTGTATTCAGGCTTTTGAATGGACATCTCAAATGATAATTCTGATGTCTCTCTGCGGCTGCAACACTGTATTCTGTACTCTGCTCTGCTACACAGATGCACTTCGTATGGTACAATCTGATTGTATAAACATGCAAAACAACACTTTTCACTGTATCTCAGTATATGTGACAACAATCAAATTGCATATTAGAAGATGAAATTAACAATATTTGCAAGGCATCTATGCAAGATCTTGCACAACCCCTTCAATGGTGTCCAACTGGCTGTGTAGATGTAACATGAAGTATAAACTAAACTACATTCTTCACCTTTTATTTGAGCCTACTGACACTATTTGGAACATGGAGAAACTTGAGAATACTAACTGAAAAGTAGACAGCAATTGTTAAAGTTTGGTATCAATCCAGATTAGGAGACTTTAAGACAAATGACTCAAAGTTTAGACAAAGTATTACACAAACTGCTTAAAAGGAGAAAGGGGTAGAGATATTTAAGGAGGTAACTGCCATGATGAGAACCTCGGCAACTGAAGGCAAATTGCCAATAATGGAATGAAGATAATCAATAAAATGCAATGATCCAGAATTGGAGGATTGTAGAAATTGGAGAGGCTTAAACAGATGAATGAGGTTATAGAGATAGGAAACAATAAGGGACCTGAAGATAAAGTAAAAACAACTTGCATTTATATAGTATCTCTAATATAACAAGACATCCAATGTCATTTCACGAGTATTATCAAAGAAATTCATACAGAGACCCAAAAAGGAGATATTCAACCAAACAATAACACATAGTCAAAGAGCTAGGTTTTCAGGATTAAGGTCACATGATACTTCAGGAGCATTAGACAGTGTTATCATGTATGAAGTGTACGAAATCTATAATTGCATTAGAGATAGTGAAAGCAAACGTAATAACCACCAGAGACTGTGAAGTTGGGGCTCCCAATGTTCAATGCTAATGTTTAGGTGTTAAATGTAGAATAAGCATTCAATCCCAGCAGCGATCTCTCAATCCGACCACACAAATTCACTTTCTCAAGTTGTGTTTTGGATTATCTCTCTAATTTGACTGTGTCTTCCTTTTATAAAATCAATTGGAAAAAATTCCTCAGTTTAAAAAAAATCAAGCTAAAGCATGAAATTTATCAGAAAACAATAGAATGCTACACTATTGTTTTTACCATTAAGAAGGCTTTACCACACAGAGTTATGCTGAGACAAAAGTCACAAGGTAAATAGTTTTTGTAAACAAATACTCAATTAGCAATGCTCAAACTTGGTGGGGAAACAAGGAAGACTTGCTTTCTTAAACGTATCATGTCTAATAGAAATATCTCAAAGCAATTCACATACAATTAATTAATTTTAACTTCAGTGTTAATGTTACACATTAACATTATTGCTTTGTACCTTTTTGTGTAGTACGTTCTGTAAACAAGGTAAAAGAGCAAACACTTATTCTTAGTATTATCACCAGCTACAACACTGCAAATATTACCCACTCCTTTTCTGAGTAGTGCCATGGAGGAGAAAGTGAGGTCTGCAGATGCTGGAGATCAAAGTTGAAACTTTATTGCTGGAACAGCACAGCAGGTCAGGCAGCATCCAGGGAACAGGAGATTCGACGTTTCGGGCACAGGCCCTTCTTCAGGAATGAGCAGAGAGTGTTCAGCAGGAGAAGATAAAAGGTAGGGAGGAGGGACTTGGAGGAGGGGCGTTGGAAATGTGATAGGTGGAAAGAGGTCAAGGTGAGGGTGATAGGTCGGAGTAGGATGGAGGCGGAGAGGTCAAGAAGAAGACTGCAGGTCAGGAAGGCGGTGCCGGGCTGGAGGGATTCGGCTGAGACAAGGTGGGGGGAGGGGGGATGAAGAAACTGGTGAAGTCCAAGTTCATCCCCTTAACCACAGGGGATGAACTTGGACTTCACCAGTTTCTTCATCCCCCCTCCCCCCACCTTGTCTCAGCCGAATCCCTCCAGCCCGGCACCGCCTTCCTGACCTGCAGTCTTCTTCTTGACCTCTCCGCCTCCATCCTACTCCGACCTATCACTCTCACCTTGACCTCTTTCCACCTATCACATTTCCAACGCCCCTCCTCCAAGTCCCTCCTCCCTACCTTTTATCTTCTCCTGCTGAACACTCTCTGCTCATTCCTGAAGAAGGGCCTGTGCCCGAAACGTCGAATCTCCTGTTCCCTGGATGCTGCCTGACCTGCTGTGCTGTTCCAGCAATAAAGTTTCAACTGAGTAGTGCCATGACATTTACTTGGATCAAACCATTCTGTATTTGATACAATGGACTAAAAACTTTCCTGACTTTGTTGCTTTTTGGCCATTGGGCAATTTACAAATTGTAAGCCCAATCACAAGAGTCAGAGACCATCTGATTGTTCTTTGCTAGAGCAAATCAATTAAAAATCAGTCTCCATGCTGCCTGATTAAGAAACAGTTGGCAGGATAAAATGCTAACTATCTTATGGGACAGATTTCTAATTTAAAAAGATCCTTTATACTCTTCAGCAAAAAAATAACAAAATTACATATTATAGGCTGCAGCACTATTGGAACAGTGAAGAGATCCGCAAAAGCAGGTCCCAGAGTCTCCCATTCTAGCCAAGAGCTGCAACTGAGGGCCTGAGAAGATTCAGTGAGATGAACTTTCCCAAAGGCAGGTTAAGGAAGTGAGCTTGGAGATCAAGAGGATCAAAGACCTGTAAAGGTAAGGTTTGGCACGATCAAGTGCCAAGCCTCTCACCTAGATCTGCATAGTCGATCTTAGTTTGCAACTCCATTCATTTCTATGCACCTCATATGGCCAGCATGAACAGAGAATAGTCACAATGACCCTACTGACATCCTACTTTCCTGATCCAGATACAAGAGCTCACTCATAAAAATGAAATGTGCTTACATTACGTGAAGTATCTCTTACCTTGATGAAGGTTTTTCTAACACTCCTTTAAAACTTGTAGTTGAAACAATATTACACAAATAAATAACTGAGTATTTACATTACTCATTATCTATTTCACTAATTAGATTAAGCTCTCAGTGGAGATACTAACAATGCAAACAAATTAGACAATTTAGAATATAACCAACCTCAAAATTTTTCAAACCAACTTATAAATTCATGCAACAGTTACCAACATGGGAGGCTATTAAGCTCTTTGAGCTTGTGCCAGCTCTCTTCTATTACAACTTAACTGGTCCCACTCCCCACACTTTCCCTATAGCCTTATGTGTTTCTCCCCTTCAGATGCCTGTCCATTTCCCTCTTGATGGCAACAATTGAATCCACTCTTACAGAAAGTACACTGAAAAACAGTTGCATAAAATGTTCTTCATTTCACACTTGATTATTTGTACTATTACTTTAAATCTGCATTATTTAGATCTTAACAGTCCCTGCAAATGGGAATAATTTACCTCTTTTTAAGATCTGTTTTTTGATCACCTCGATCAAGCATCCTGTCAAGCTTTATGATATTTTCTATATTAATCCAAGGAGAATAACCAAAGCTTTTCCAAACTATGTAAGTGAAGGCTTCCATTCCCCAGGTTATTCTTCTAAAATTCTTCTGCACCTTCTCTAAAGCTTTCACAGGTTTCCCAAGGTCTTAAAGTGTACTGTCTGAAATTGGACCAATACTCCAGTTGGCCAAACTAGTATGTCATAAAGATTCCACAGGATTTTTGTATCCTATTTTCCTGTTTATAAAACCCAGGATCCTCTATGTTAAATTATAAACTTTTTCAAAGCTGCCAGGCACCTTCAAAAAATCTGTCCACATTTAGTCCCAGTTCGCTCGAATCTTGAAGCTTGTTTAAAATTGTACCTTTTGTTATAGAGTCATACAGCACAGAAACAGACCCTTCAATCCAACTAGTCCATGCTGACCATCTTCCCAAACTAAACTAGTCCCACCTGCCTGCTCCTGGCCCATATCCCTCCAATCCTTTCCTATTCATGGACACATCTAAGTATCTTTTAAACACAGCAACTGTGGCCACATCCACCACTTCCTCAGAAGGTTCATTCCACATGTGAACCACCCTCAGTGTAAAAGATTTGCCTCTCATTTCTTTTTAAAATCTTTCTCCTCACCTTAAAAATATGCTCTCTCATCTTGAAATCCCCCAAACTAGGGAAAAGACACCAATCGTTAATTTTACTTAAACCCCTCTTAAGTTCACCCATCAATTTCCTAGGACCCAATGAAAGATGTCCTAGCCTCTCTTTATAAATCAAGCCTTCCATACCTGGCAACATCCTGGTAAATTTCTCTTGAACCCTGTCTAGCTTAGTAATATCCTTCCTGTAACTGGGTTACCAGAAGGACCCCAGAAGAGGCCTCACCAACATTGTGTACAACCTCAACATGTCTTCCCAACTCCTACACGCAAAGTACTGAGAAATGAAGGCAAGTGCACTAAATGCCTTTTTAGCCACCCTTTCTATATTTTAAAGGCAAACTTTAAAGAATTATGTACCCAAACCCACAGGTTCCTCTGTTCTACAACACTACCCAGCAATACGATTAATTGTGTAAGCCCTGCCCCATTTAATGTACCAAAATGCAAAACCTCATATTTATCCAGATTGAGCTCCATCTATCATTTTTTCAGGCCATTGACCCATCTGATCAAGATCCCTTTGTAATCTTAGAAAACCTTCTTCACTGTTTACTATGCTACCAATTTTGGTGTCATCTGCAAACTTAGCATGTTTTCTATAGCGTCATCCAAATTATTTATATAAATGACAAACAAAAGACAACCAAGAACCGATTCTTGTAGAAAAGCAACCCTCCACCACTATTCTGTCTCCTGCTGTTAAGCCAATTATGTATCCAATTGGCAAGCTCACGCTGAATCCCATGTGATTTAACTTTACTAATTATTCTGACAGGTGGAAACTCGTAAAAGGCTTTAGTAAAGTCCAAGTAAACAAAATCTGCACTGCCTTCATCAATCTTTTTGGTAACTTCCTCAAAAAATTCAATCAAGTTTGTGAGACTTGATTTTCCTAGCATAAAACCATGCTTACTATCCCTAATCAATTTATGCCTCGCCAAATGTCTATAAATACTATCTTTTTGAATCACCTCTAACAATTTACCCACAACCGAAGTCAGACTCATTTCTATTTCCTCTCCCCCTCCTTCCTACCAAGGGGGAATCACTTTGCACTCCTTTGCTAAATAACACTTGAGGTATTTGCCCATTCCACTAACATTCCTTTGTCCTGTTGAAGCTGGTGACTATTCTCTTCACAATTATCTAGCATTTTCTGTCATCTATGACTTCTGAAATGTTCTTTGCACCCAGGTTGTATTATAATTCTAAATTCTACTTCAGCATGATCAAAAATATTGATTATCATGAAGGCTATTAATGCACTTTTGGTCACTGGAAAAGGCAGTTACTAATAGTTCACCCATTAATGAAATTACTACAGTTACAAGTAATAGAGTTTTGATGCTCTTTATTAATGTCACTACAATATTTCATCTAGTGTTTTATTCAAATATAATGCAGTTCTGAACACATTTGGAAATACTCTTGTGAATGAGATGTAATATGATGTTCAAAATTAATGATGTAACAACACGTTACGGTTTAAACTTGCATTAGTTGAATCAGATGATTAAATGGAAATGCAGTTTTTATTTTCTATTGTAATAATTTCTTGGACCAACTAATTTCCCTTGTTTTCATCTTTCCAAGCTTGTGAAATGATTGACTCATTACACAATGGGATTTTTTTACAAATGTTAAAAAAGTCAGATTAATAAAAGAATGCCCCCACAGTGCACAGAACTAGTATTTTAAGCACTTCTAATATATAGTAAAAACAACCCATTGCAAGCAAAATAAAATCCAATTAATTTTTCAATTATCAATAGATACCAACATATCAATTCACAATTCATCTTTTATTTAATAACACAACTGGAACAAAAATAAAGTCCTGACACTGATTCCTAGAAGAGAAGTACATAATTTTCTTTTTCTGCTAAAATTAAAGGAAGATTATGTTTGTATACTACCTACCACAATCACAATATAACCAAAGTATTTTACACCTAATTAAGTAATTTTGTTTTAAGTATCAGTATTGTAACGCAACAGCCGATTTGCACATATAATGTTACTGTTAGTTGGCACATTGCTAAGGACCATATAATCTTTTTATAAATTTAAGGATAAATAGTGATCTTGATATCAGGTATAATCTTGTACAGAATTGTCAGGTGATCACATAGCTCCATCTGAGATAATATGCAGGGCCTTGGTTTAATATCTCATCTGAATTCAACACCTCTTAAAATGCAGTTCTCTTTTAGTACTGCAGTGGAATCTCTATATTTGTACGCTCAGGCCCTAGAAAGGAACTTGAATTTTTAATTTTCTGACTCAATTTGCGAGAGTTATATCAACTGATCACAGCTACCACAAAAAAACGCTATTTAAACCATACTGTTTCTGTGTGAGACAATATACAGCTACACTCTCAAATTTTGCTTGTGGTATAGTTCAAAATATGAATTGTATTTTAAATCTTATCATTGGAAGTACAGCATAGGAAAGATCAATTGACTGAACCTGTACTGGCTCTTTCAAAAAGCACTCTGCTAAATGCCACTCCCTTCCCCAACCCAAATTCCTGCAGATCTTTCCTCCTTAAGAGCATTAAATCAACATTAAACTCTTTTGAACTGTACATTTCAATTAGCCCCATTAGGCAATGTTCCAAACCTTTACTAATCAGCTTAAATCTGTGCCGCACTGAGCGTTAACAATGGAAAACCCTTCCCCAATGTTTTTATCATTTCCAAGTCCTTTATGATATTATGCAATTTTATAAAATCTCCTGATAGCTTTATTTGCTGTGAGGTGAACAACCCCAACTCCTTCAATGTATCCAAGTAACTGTAGTTGCTCATCCCCAGAATCAGTCCAATAAATCCTTTCTGCAAAGCTTTCATGTTGTTGAAGAATGCCCACACATAAATGGCACCTATTCTTCCAGCTGTGGCTGAACTACATGATTTATACATATTTAACATAAGTTCCTAGCATTTTATATTTACTAGGAATGTAAGAAATAAGGGTAGTAGCCTATTCAATTCTTATTTACAAAGCCAAGGATCCCAAAAACTTAATTAATACCTTTGTAAACCTGTCTCAACACTTTCAGAGATTTCTGCAGAGAAAGCTAGGTTTTCCTCTTCTTGCATCGCTTTAAAAATGACATGATTTAGCATATTGTTTTTCCTCATACAACCCCAAAATCACTTTGTTCCTTTTAGCATCAGATTTAATTTAACACATCTATCCACTCCATCAAATTTTCCACTGATTATAATCATATCTGATACAAAGGAAGATGGGTTTGGTTGTTGGAGGCTAATTATTATAGTCCAAACTATTGCATTAGAAATTCCTCAGGCCAGTGGTCCACCATTAGCTGCTTAATCAATGACATTCTCTCCATCACAGAGAGGAAGTGGGGATATTTAACGATAATTATTAGTGTTCAATACCATTCACAATTTCCAAGATCAGGAAACAGTCAGTCCTGCATGTAGCAAATATTTGAATAACATTCAAACATGTACTCATAAGTGGCATCCAACTGCTACACATTGACTTCAACACTAGAAGTTATAACAGTTGCCCCTCCACATTCCTTTGAGTTCCCTACTGTTAACCACTTACGTGTAGCTATAAGAGAATCAGAAACTGCGTATTCTATGGCAAGTGAAACATATCCTTTCCCCAAATTAGGAGTGTGATAAAAATATTCTGCTTCCCTGGATGAATGCAGCTCCAACAATGCTTCAAGGCAAAACAGAATACTTGATTGACCACCCTTTCCATCACAAACATTCACTCTGTACACCAACAGCATTCCCATGACCACAGTGTGCACAATCAAGAAGATGAACCACCACAAAAGAGCTTAGCTGAAAGCATTTCCTTAAACCTGTGATACCTACTGCCATAAGGTCAAGGGGAATTAGGTGCATGGAGACTTCAGCTGCAAGTCACATACTTTGAAATATATTACAATTTCTTCATTATCACTGGGTCAAAATCCTGGAACTCTCCACTTTACAGCACATTATGCCAGCTTCACTAGCGACTGCAGCGATTCAATGTAATGTCTTGCCAGCACATTCTCAAAGGCGAACAGAAATGGGTGGTAAATGCTAGCTTGCCAATTATACAACATTCCAAGAATGAATATTTAAAAAGTATTCACAGTAATTAAGGAAATTTAATAAATATTTTATGCAATAATCTTACCCCTTATGTCCAATCCCTGCTTTCATTACCTCAATGTAAACTTCTTACTGACCAGTAAAACAATTTATACTTTCTGTATTGCCTTTCCAGATAGACAGGTGGCAAGCACAGAATTAGAAAGATGGAGATAGATAGGAGAGAAAGACAGACTACAATGTACATTTATATAATTTAGGTGCGTTTTTCTAAAACTAAACAAAGTACTAATCAGACCCAAGGAAAGATACAGTTGCATTGGAGGCAGACCAGAGAAGTTCAACAGGCTGATACTAGTTATGGAGGGACTTTCATATGAGGGAAGGTTGAATAGATTGGGTCCATACTTGTTGGAATATACAAGAATGTGGAGCAACCTTATTGAAACACAGAATATTCTTAGGGGAGATACTTGAAAGGGTAGATACTTGAAAGGAGTTGTTTCCCATTGTGAGGGATTCTAGGACCAGAGTCCATAATCGTAGAGTAAGAGATTGCTCAATTATGACAGATGAGGAGGAATTCCTTCTCAGACAACAGTGAATCTGCGGAATTCTCTACCACGTGGGGCACTGGAAACTATGTTGTTTCAAATATATTTAGGGTCAAGATAAACAGATCTTTAATAAGAAAAAGAATGAAGGATTATGGGGATTAGGCAGGAAAATGGAGATGAGAAATTATCAGGTCACCTATGATCTCACTGAATGGCAGAGTAATTGAGATGGGCTGAATGGCCTACTTCTGCTCTTATGTAGCAAAAAAAAAGAGAAACACACAAAGACAGAAGTGAAAACAACTGGAAAGAGAAACGGATTTAAAGGGGAAAGAGAGGGAAGGAGGGACAGACAGAGAAAGTTAGACGGTGTTAGACATACAGATTATGAAGCAGAGAAGGAGAGGCTGCACATGCACATGAATGGCTAACACAGGAAATGGAAAATAACAAAAAATAGAAATTGCTGCCGAAAGTCAGCAGGACTGGCAGCATCTGTGGGAAGAAAGCGTTTTGCGTCTGGTGACTCTTGATCAGAACTTTCACCAGCAATTTCTGTTTCTGTTCCGGGTCCCCAGCATCTGCAGCTTTCAAAAAAAAATTAATGGAAAATAACAGTGGCGGCACAATGGCTCAGTGGTTAGCACTGCTGCCACACAGCACCATGGTCCTAGGTTCATTTTCAGCCTTGGGCGACTGTCTGTGTGGAGTTTGCACATTCTCCGTGTGTCTGCGTGGGTTTCCTCTGGGTGCTCCGGTTTCCACCCACAGTCCAAAGATGTGCAGGTTAGGTGAATTGGCCAAGCTAAATTGCCCATAGTGATAGGTGCATTAGTCAGAGGGAAGTGGGTTGGGGTGGGTTACTCTTTGGAGGGTCAGTGTGGACTAGTTAGGCCAAAGGGCCTGTTTCCACACTGTAGGAAATCTAAAACATACTAGTATAAATGAAGGATTCTCTTTTGATGTTGAAGCTAAGGAAGTGATGTCATTATACAGAACAGAAACATACATTCTCTATGTTTGATTGAAATGGACACATTTTCTATTCCTGTCCCTGACCACAACAGAACAAAAATGAAACCACTTATTTAAAGAAAATGTCCAAATCAGAAGAGAAAGGAAGAAAAGAAAATCAATAGAAAAAAACAAAACACACCAAAGAAAACTTCAATTTACACCGTTCATGACAGCAGGACATTCCAAAGCACCTTACAGCTAATTAGATACTTCTAAAATGTGTTACTGCTGTAATTTACAAAATGTAACCAAGACCAAATGCACTCAAATGTAGTCGGTTCTGATATAACGCGATAGTTCTGTCCTCGTGCAATCTCGGGTTATAAGAAAATTGTGCAATAGCCGTGCCATTCAAACTAATGGAATCACATTATAGCCAATCAATACAGGTAAGGAAGGTTTGGGTTCTTCAATTGCGTTAAAGCAACATGTGTTATAGCAGAACCGACTGCAATCTGTTTTTCATAATGTAAGCTGGAAAATAAATATTAGCTAAAACACCATGGATGAACCATTCTGTTTTTGTGCAAAGGCATGATACATTTGTTTTTTTCATTCTGGACGGTAAATGGGACTCAATTTAAAATAGCACTCTTAAACACGTGCAGCACTTTCTCAGATACTGCAATGGCATTTCAGGTTCTTCAGCAAGGCGTGAATCCACAACTCTAATTCAAAGGGAAGAGTGCTACCACTGAGTGGCAGAGGACCAGTTGAAGGCAGAAGCAAGTCTTTTCCTATTGAGCAATGCCATGAAACATTCATTCTCCTGATAAAGACAACGAACTGTTCCTCATTTCAAATTAATATGCTAGAATTCATTTTACGGTGCCGAAGAATAGGTTAAATATTCTTCAATTAATAACGTTTCCTGACTAGCTAATAAAACTTACTTATTATTTATTCAGTATAGAATATGAGCATTCACAACTTGTAAGGTATGGATTTTAATGGTTTTGAAATACAACAATCTTTGATATACAGTTTATGTAAGAATGGATGATGCAG
This sequence comes from Chiloscyllium plagiosum, assembly GCF_037043375.1. Taxonomy (NCBI): domain Eukaryota; kingdom Metazoa; phylum Chordata; class Chondrichthyes; order Orectolobiformes; family Hemiscylliidae; genus Chiloscyllium; species Chiloscyllium plagiosum. The sequence continues at coordinate 74,062,502 of NW_028270140.1, forward strand.
CAAAGGACACCACTCAGACCTTCACTCTCATGAAACAGCTTTCCAATCAGTTCACTTTCCTACACTTTCCAAATGTTTCACTGCCTCTCAGGTTCCTTTTAAATCTTTCCTGTCTCACCTTAAACCTATGCCCTCAAGTTTTGAAGTCCCCTATCCTAGGGAAAAAGTCCTTCACCATATCTATTTCTTGTCTGATTGGGATGGAGGCTATCTTAAACAGCCTATGAATTTCACAAGTCTTGGATTTCTGTTTAAAAAAGAATAAAAAATATATTTTCTGTGACAAGTTAACAGAAAATGTGAAGTTAGATTATAAATTTTATTTGGTTAAATTGTGTTGTATTAATGTATTAATTGCTACATTTACAACTATTATGCTAAAAACTGAGGAAAGTAACAGCACACATATATATGAAAGTTTTGTCAATGCTATTGCGGAAGTGTCTGTTTGATATTCTGTTACAGTGGAAGTTTGTTTGAACACTGAGCAATAATAAGAAAACTCTTATTAGCAAAAGAAAATTTAACTCATGATTTACCTCTTGTTGGAGTCATGAGACCCCTATGCCTTAAATAAATTTGCAGTATATTGAACTATGACTTAACAGACTTCCACTATATGACAAATGTTTGAATGCTCTCCTCTTTGAAACCAGAGGACATTCCTCTGGCTGGAAAACAAAGGATTCAGAAATTTATCAATTTGAAATAAAACTCCCTCCACAGGAACCCACTGTATTGAGATTTGTCTATGGCTGTTGTAGTGATGTTTGCAAATTTGTTTTTATTAGCTAATCCTTCTACCACCAACCACAATCCCTATTCATAACTTCTGTAAATCATAAACTGACTAAATTCATTTCAACTAAGATTGTCAGTTCAAATCAGCTGAACGTTTAACTCAAAGGCTTGACTAAGTTGGAGAATGCACTATACTCTTCTGCCAGAACTCGATGGCTCAAAATCATTGAGGCCAACCTTAAGTTTAGTTCACCTATAAAGGGTATCTCCCCATAAAATTAATGAGCCAGAACAATGAAATTTTTTTTTAAACTGACCACACTTTCATAGTAGTTAGTCAATTTATAATGAAATGATAGAAAGACATATGAGTGGTAAAAACATTTTCACATTCCAACATTAATATATATTTATGCAGAAATTATAAAAAGCCATTTTTGTGCATGTTATGACTTTATTAGTTGCAGAACTATTGTGAATTAAAAAGCAACGATGTAGGAGTTGAACAGGAAAAAGCATTGTCATGAGTGATATGAAAGGAACTATAAAAATTGGACAAAACGTTTATTACAGTATCTTCACAATTGTACAATTACCTGGAGTTTTATATGCAATTCTTATCAAATACAAACTACAAAACTTATCACAGAATTAGAAACAGCAATAGAAGACAAGGATGAACCAAATTAAAATTGCAAAAGTGGGTGTAAACAAATGCTAAGAGAACAATATCCTACACTAAGAATAGGTTCTGCAAAATTCTCTTCTCAGCCTTCTTTGATTTGTGCAACTTGCATTGATTTTAGTTGGAAATGTTCAAGTATACAGGTATGCTGTCCATTTCTCTGTCTATCCCTATGTACTGTCCAGTATGCAACTTTTCAACTAAAAACAAAACAAAATCATAGAACATTAAGACACTAACAGGACTACTGATGGTATTGGCTGCAGACAACTGGACTGTTATGAATGCATGCATTGATGATATACAGCAATTTGATCAGATTAATCATCAGCATGGTCAACCTATTCCATTCTTTGCAGGCCTGTCCTTTCTGCAAGCATGGTAAAGAGGGAAAGAAGTAAAATAACTGGTTAGTTTCACTGTAGTTTTCTTTGCTGCCTTTTATTGGTAAAGCATTTTAAGCTCATAGCTCCCAATATCCATTATACTGATTGCATATTGTATGTACAGCAAGCACTGCTGAAACATACACAGTTCTAAAAAAATCTTACGAATAAAGAATTAAGAAATTTAAAAAATCAATATTAGAAAGATATCCCTGTACAGAAAATGCAGGCAAGTAACTATATAAAAAAAATACCTGTAACATTTGCATGCCAATTCCCTCTCTCAACCTGTATGGTCTAATTACTCCATCTTCATGAATAAATCGAGGTGGGCGAAGGCTCTCAACATCTTCTGTTGTTTCTGTAGCTCTAACAAAAATGAGGGAACATGTAAATAATTTTTAAACATAATTTTTAAATTGAAAAGTAATCTCCTAGGGGTCTTAAAATTTCTAGCAAAGCACCCTTTCCATGTATAAACAGAAATTTACACAAATATTAGGATGAACACCACTGAACAGTTAGTCATTTGGTAGACCATAATAGCGGTAACACAAAAAAAAAGACACTTTGCTGAAGCTTTCTGTCTTTCACACATTAACACAATTCATATGTAGTACCAAAGTAAAGGAAAACAACACTTATGGTGTATGAAGTAGACTGTGATTGGTAGAGATGTTGTCATGATGGTGGAATTAATTCCTGATGAAGGGCTCCTGCTGGAAACATCGATTTTCCTGCTCCTCGGATGCTGCCTGACCTGCTGTGCATTTCCAGCACCACTCTAATCTTGATGGAATTAACTACCAAGTCTTGTTAAACTTTAAACAAAGCATGTTGACTCGGATTTGTCAAAGCATTACTCCACTAATAGGAAATGGCTATCACCTATTTTGAGGAGTTGAAACAGGCGAAGTGCTTTTGTGCATGCTCTTTCTGTCTACAAAGAACAAAATCCTTTGTTTTACTATATGTAGCTTCTAGCACATTCAAGCATGTTACGTTTCAATCTGGGCTGACAATTCCAAGTTGTCAGTATAATTCTTTACACACTTGGGATTATTTAGTAATTTACATGCAATCATGGAATATTATCTAATAATGGATACAGTACTGAGAGCTTTTCAACCGTGGTGGGATATGGTGAGTATGTTCCTTATTGTGAAAAGCCAAGAAGATATGTTGCTTGAGATACACCACTCAACAAACTTTTAAAATACCATATCCTTCAGAGTAGTATGAGAAGTTGAGGCACCTTTTCAAACCAGAAGGTTCTCACTTTAGGCCCAGTTGTGAGTTCGCATGACATACTGTGAGAAATGGTCTGTGTTTTCACTTAGGTTTTTTTCAACTAAAGTGTCAATTATCCCATCAGACCATTGACTGCACTTTTATTAAAGAAACACAACTTGTGGTAGTTTAAGGTGAAGGGACAGGTTGAGATAGACAATCATTCATGATAACCTCTGCCAGCGTGGGAATTGAACCTATGCTATTGGAATCACTCTGCATTACAAACCAGTCATCCAGCCAACTGAGCCAAACTAATTCCCTCATCTACATTACTGACAGCGCGAAAACTATTGCTTCATTTGGTGAATCAGAGTGATCAACTTTAAAAATTAATGTACTCTACTAAATATTCTCCTCCTTGTGAAATTTCTGCAATAAAATGAAAACCATCTTCAAGCTAATCTCTATTAAAAAAATTAGACACGCCAATAGTAAATGCGTGTCATCAATTTCAATCTGGATTGGGTCAGAAGAAAACTCAAAAACATTGCAGCCTATGTTTTTTTTGCATAATCACTGAAACCATCATTTAATAAATAATGGAGTAGTTTAAACTTAGTTCTCCCGTGAAACATTTCACAGCTTTTTATATTCATTTATTTCACAGGATGTGGTCTTAGTGTCTCAACTTTATTGCCTATCCCTAATGATAAAAGGGGTTATCAACAGTGTTATTAAGGGACGCTTGCTTGCCAATAATCTATTCTCTGACCCTCAGTTTGGGTTCAACGTGGGTCGCTCAGCTTATGATCTCATGGACACTGCAGCTCAACTCCAGAGGTGAAGTGAGAGTTGCTGTCCTTAGAATAGTGTTTGACAAGTGACCATCAAGGTGCCCTTGCAAAACTGGAATCAATGAAAATCAGATGGAAAATTTGGCTGAATGCAGTCACACATCGCACAAAAGATGCTGCCAGATTGGCTGAGTTTGTCCAGCACCTGGTTTTAATGCCCCTTAACCCAGTGTATATACACAAAATAACTAGTTCTACAACACTTTTGACTGGATATGGGGGACAGATTTAGAAGCATGAATGTTGGCTCACAGCTACCTTCATCCAGATAGGGCTATTGTTTGATGGCTGAATGAATTCTACACCTTTTTGAAGATTTAGAAGAATGAGAGAGGCAATCACATTGAAAATATGCAAGATTCTGAAGGTAAGGTCTTAATATGGTAGACAGTTTCACTATCTTGGGGAATCTAGAATATGTGGTCATAGTCTCAGGATAAGAGAACAACTATTTGAGATTGAGATGTGTTAAAATTCAATCACTCAGGGATTCTAAATCCTCGAATTCTCTAGAAGGTTGCTCATACTACGTCATTAAATACACTTAAGCTAGTTTTTGATCTCTTGGGGAATCTAGAGTTACATTAAATGAACAAGAAAATATAGTTACAAAAGAGATTCAATTATGATCAGATCAAATGGCAAAACATACTCAACAGGGCCATTTGGTTTAATCCTGCTTCTACATCTGATCCTGATGTTCTTACGAAGGCTGTTTTTGTAATATAGTGCCAGCCTTGAAAATGCATTTTTATCCTTGCTTCTTGAATCATAGATTAATGAAATTACACCTCATTCCAAGACTTTGACACACATTCTAAATTGACATTTCAGTGAGAGGAATGCTATACATTAATTATCCCATCTTCGGAACAGTGTATTTGGGATAGAAAAATCCCCTTTCAGGGAGAAAAAAACTAACAGCTAGTGTCATGAGAACATTTATCTTTCATACTGGGTGTAAATTAATTCAGGACAATGAGGACAGTTTCTAATTTAGATGAGAAATTTGTTATGCACAGTTCAGTGCAAATTGCTCAAATCTCAGGAGTTTTAGTTGAGTCTTCAGAAGATAGTGTTGAAGTTACAAAATAAGTTAACTAATGGGCAGACCAGCAATAAACAAAATTCAACTTCAAACAGCTGCACACAGGGAAAAAAAACTTTGCATCACCTGTAATCCAGAAAACATGTCGAGTTAGTGAAAAGTGAAACTGGATGAGACCTAGAAATATTTGCATTTGGCTCAGTGTTCAACATACAAAACTATCTGGAGAACCAATTAACAAAACAAACAGACTACTAAACTGTTTAACAAAATTTACAAAAAATAATGAAGGAAGAACTGAGTACGTCAGAACACCGAATCTATAATAATAATGTCAGTAAAATTTAAATTTACATAGTTTAAAACGTTTATTAGCAAATTGATAATATAAGCTATTACTAAAAGGTTAATAATATTTTAGATTTTACATTTGATGACAACAAAGCCATGAAAAAGAAAGGAGTGATGTGCTATTAAAGGATTTGGCAATTGCAGTACTTTACGGAGTTGGGATGCTATGTTGCAGGAGGGGTACTGTAGTGATGAAAATATGCTGCGTCAACTCACCAAATAATAGATATGAGAGTATATAGTTGTAATGAAGTCACAGGATTAAAAAAAAAAGATTATAGGAGGTTTGAGAAAGAAAACAACAGAAGACCACTTTCATTGGTGGCTAGCAAGGGGGGAAAAATTAAGTTTCACAGAAGTACCAGCACAGACATTACAGATTGAAATATGATTTTATTAAATTGGTATATGTCAGAGAAAAGGATATAGTCTGATCACACTTCACACTTTTGTTTTTTAGATTAGATTAGATTACTTACAGTGTTGAAACAGGCCCTTCAGCCCAACAAGTCCACATCGACCTGCTGAAGCGCAACCCAACCAGACCCATTCCCCTACCCCTAACACTACAGGCAATTTAGCACGGCCAATTCACCTAATCTGCACATTTTTGGACTGTGGGAAGAAACCGGAGCACCCGGAGAAACCCACGCAGACACGGGGAGAATGTGCAAACTCCACACAGTCAGTCGCCTGAGGCGGGAATTGAACCTGGGTCTCTGGCGCTGTGAGGCAGCAGTGTTAACCATTTTTGGACTGTGGGAGGAAACCGGAGCACCCGGAGGCGCTGTGAAGCAGCAGTGCTAACCACTGCGCCGCCTTGCTGAGTTACAAAGATTGCAGATCACACAGATAAAGCATTGCACGATACACTAACTTATTACAAATGACTGGAGAAACTCAACAAGAAATACTCATTGTATTGAATTATAAGCTAGTTAGTGGCTATAACAGTAGGAAATTGAGGCACATGACCCAAGGAAAGTGTAGGACTGACTACTGGAAGTAGTGAGATCACTGTGTGAAGCAGGATTGCAGATTGTAGGCGATATTCTGAAATTATGCAGTAGTTTTATACTGACATGATGAGGGAACCACAGGTTTTCTCAGTTTAGATGCACTAAGATGTTGCTTATGTATTCTTACCTAAATTACATGAATATTAATGTGAATATTATTAATATTTACAACTGTCAAATTTGTAACAACCCACAACTCTGAGCAGATATGTCTTATACATCATAACACTTCAATTTCTAAGTTTGGGTTGGGAAGATAAACAAAATATAAATTTTACTACCTTTTAACCAATGAAAACTCTCTCCCTCTCTGTCACGTGTACTGAATTAGTATGTTCTTTGTTCTGCCAGTATACAACCAAAGGACAATGGTACTATTGGGCTTTCTTGCTGAAACTGACTGCCTCCATATTTATTGCATTGAGTACTAAATCTCATCATAAGTGTTTTCAAGCTGAAAGATTTTAGAAACGTGTATGGTACTAACAATATAAAACCCTGTGGTCTAAACTAAACTTTAAACTTAAACATGCTTCCATACACATTTCTAAAATGTGCTTTTGGTCATGGAGATTTGAAGCATGAGCAGAGCCTTCAGCAGTCAGCCTGATTCTCCCATCTCAGCCCCACTTTGCTTCACATTGAGACAAATGGAAGTAACCCCATTATGTGATTTGAGACCCTTAATTGTCTGAATTTTGACCACTTAATTAATGGTGAGTCAAGAAGGTCGTACATGTACATTCTCATGCAGCACCTAATTGCTGAGTTGGCATGAAGACTGCAAGCAGCTCACTAAAGCCAACTCACTCAATTATTTTAAAAATGGACCGCAGATGCTGGAAATTAGATTGTGTGAAGTTTGCATGATCTTGCCATGCCTGTGTGGGTTACCTCTGGATGCTCTGGTTTCCCCCCACAGTCCAAAGATATGCAGAATAGTTAGATTTGCCATGCTAAATTTGCCCTGTAGAGGCCAGGGATCCGGAGGCTGGGTTAAAAAAAACAAAGAGATGAGGAGGTGCATCTGAATGGGATGCCCTGCAGAGAGATGGGCTAATTTACCTTTATCCGCACTTCTTAGGATTCTATGATTCATTTCTGGACTACTTAAAATTGAAAAAAACATGAGAAGACCTGCTAGAAACCTGTTCAGAATTCAATGTTTTTGAAACAAAGAGTGAAATTTTGTATAACTCTTGTGAGTAGAAAATGAGGTGGGCAGTTGCACTTAATTGAGTTGACAGCTGGGTTTTAGGTTGGTGGTGGACTGAGGTTATACTGTGCTTCTATCTTTGGAATTATGCATCAAACAAGAAACATGTGCTTTCAGATTCATGACTGGTTAAAGGAGGCACGCAGCAGTGAAATTGACCTCATGGTGGATTTGGACTGAATAAGAGCTGCTTTTCTTATATAGAGAATTTTATTGAAGCAGGGATATGTATGGCAGGTACACGAAGAATGGAGGCTGAAAAACAGGAAAGGGGAGGAAGCAGGCAAAGTTCCAATGCCAGAAGGACAGACTGATGGAGATAGGCAGAAGGAGAAACGTTCTAAGGGTGAATGAAAATTAGTCAAGTTTGAACAGGGGCACCAAAGGCAGGGCAAGAGTGAAGGATCAATGTATCGGACACACCCATGTCATGTTCAATGCATCCAGATCCCAGCCAGAATTAGGCTTCTGATCTTGATATGTAGCTGTGCAACTGCCGCAAATTCGGAGGATTATAATCTCCACATAAACAATCAGACTGATGTTAGGGATGGCAATGGAATGGATACCTAGCTGAGGCTTGTTCAAATATGATGCAAGGACCTTCAATTATATGGTATCTACATATCTAATTTGCTTGGCACTAAATAATTTCATGTGGCCAGCTGCTCCAAGCAGAAGTGCTATGCACTTACAGTTCCATTATCAGGAACTGTCACATGCAAAGATGATTCTGTCCAGATACGATTTCACTCAATATTTTACCTTTTGATCCCTTGAAAAGTGCTGCTGGCTAGGTCTATGATGCCTCCGGTGGGTCTTGCAACAGCCCCAACCAAGCCCTTGCCAATACCTTTGAAGAAACCAGCTGCACCTTCTTTCTGTGCACCTAAAAAATTAAAAGGTAAATTTCCATAACTAAGAACATTTAAAACTGGGTAAATCATCATAATATTTTTCTTTTTACCTTTAATAGGTTTTGTCACTATTCCTGTGATTCCACTCACAAATCCCTAAAAAGATAAGAAAAAAATTACCAAAACTTATTCCTTTTATTAAATATTTACCACATTATGGCATATTTGACAGAATCACCTTGCAACCAGAGGACTCTGCAACAATCTATGCAGTTGTATAGTGCTTACATTTTGAACTAGCAATCTGAATGTTTGGATGAATAATTGAAAAACCATGACTTTAAATCTCACCAGAAGTTTGAAATTTTGAATTCATTTTTTTAAAAGAATAAAATCCACATACAAAGACCTGGCATCAATTAATAAAACGAATGCTGAAGGAGTGTGTTATCCTAAAAAGCTTACTGGTTCATCAAAACAAAACCTGACTGCAATTCCACACCAATGTGAATGGCTCTTAACCATGCTCTAAACTGCCCTAACAAGACACGCCATAATACGAAACCTTTAGATATCACAACAATATTAAAATTCAGCTGTGCCATGCGATCTTGGCATTCAAATTCAGACATTACAAAGACACAGGCCAGTAGAATCTGCATTCACGAAAATCTGGAAAACAGTGTCAGAGGTAGAAAAGCAAACCATATTCAAATAATAATGTAACACATATAGAATTATATTTTTTAGCCAATATCCCCTGAGCAGGACATTCCATCCGAGGAAGTGGCACACTAGTATAAAGACAACGGATAGGTGTGGAATTAAAGTAATCCTGAGAGTTAGCAAATGAATCAGTACTGCACACTGAACACCCCAGTTGAAGGAATTACTAAGGGTAACAAGTGCACATAATTTCTAAGCCCAAGAAGAATGGTTTGAAGCAGGTTGGGAGTGAATCAACATAAAACACTATCACGTGTGTACTCATCTTCACCAATTTAGCTGCCACAGATAAGTTTGCTCATGACAGCATTGCTGGAATCATCACTGCACTGTTAGTTAATCTGGAGAACAGCTGGATTTTCACGCCTCTGTCCATACTCAAATGGAGGCAAGCTGGCTGAAAACATGGCAGAATTGCCTGATTCCAGACTTCACACCCCAATTACCATCACAAACTTTTAGTAGTCCAGATTAAGGATACAGATGGTGAGTCCATTTGCAACTGTCCGTTGTATGCTACATTCAGGAAACAGTCTTCCAGACCTCCAGTAATTTTAATGGTGGTGGGGTTGCCACTGGAGATCATACAGCTGAGAGGTGTCATGAACAAAGGGGAGCCTTAATGTGGAATCTGTAATCCTTTGACAGACAAGTTCAAAAGGTGTCACCAATTTCATATGCCATAATGAAATATTATGTAAGGTATATATGTTTTTACTGCAGTGATTGATGCTGTGCTCTTAAAAGATAAATGAGAATTAAATTAATTAGTATTGTTAGTTAGGGAAGAAAATTCTTTATATGTATTAGGTCACATTATACACCGGATGATATTTTCCTTTGTATTGAACAAAACTGATGCTTAGATCAGACTGCATCAGTTGCTTTAATCTTTCCATGGAATGGCAGTCAGACATCCATTTCTCCGCTTCAAAGCTAAAGCAGATGATTGAATTCCTTCAATGACTTTACAGGCGGTAATGTTTTTAGCTCTGGAGGTTTTGTTGTCACAGCTGTTTAATAGTACCAAATACTTATGCTGCAGAATTAGCCGTGCTGATTACACACAGCCAGAATTGCATTCATCCAAAAAATATGAGAAATTTTCAAAGCATGCCTGGCCATAAAACAAGAAAATGTCCATCCATCTAATTAGTCTATTCTTAGGAAAATAATGGACTGGGTCATTGAGAATGCTACTAAGTGGCATCTGTTCATCAATAATCTGCCCAATGATGCTGAATTTAGGTTCCACCAGGATTACTTAACTCTTATCCTTATTACACTCTTTAAATATGGACAAAAGAGCTAAACTCTACAGCTGAAGTGATGGAGACTACTCCTGGAAGCAAGACGGCATTTGATCAATTGTGACATTAGGGAGCACTTGGAATCAGGGGAAAACTCTTTGTTGGTTAGAGTCAAACTTTGCAAAAAGGAAAGTGGCTCTGACGATAATATTTGCACCACACAAGTGGCAGGCAATAGCCATCTACAATAATCAAATCAACTGATTCAAGACAATCAAACCATCTTCCCTTGACCTTCAAAGACATTATCACTACCAAATCCCACATTATCAAAATGCTGAAGTTATGACAGACCAGAAATTGAACTGGGTCAGCCATATAAATAGTGCGGATAGAACAGCAGGTCAGAGGCTAGGAATTCTGTGGAGAGTATCTCATGTCCTGATAAGGAACAAGTCTGTGAGCAGAAGTACTCTATTTGCTCGGATGAGTGCAGTTGCAACAATGCACAAGCAGCTAAACACTATCTAGGACAAAGCAGCCTGCTTCATTGACACTCAATTCACCAGTTGTAACATTCATTTCCTCCACCATTGATATAGAGTGGCTGAAGTACGTACTGTTTACAGGATGCACAGCAGAAATTCACCTAGGTTCTTTGACAGCACCTTTACCATCTGGAAGGACAATGGCAGATGCATAGGAATGCCATGTAACGTAAATTTCCCCTCAAAAAACACACCATTCTGATTTTGAACAATATCTCCATTTCTGCCGAGTTAAATCCTCAACTCCCTTCCTAACAACAAGTGGGCCTATCAACTCCTAATGGACAACAGCTGTTCAAGAAAGCATTCCACTACCGCTTCCTGCAGGCAAATATACATGGATAATAAATTAGCCATCAAATACCACCTCCCTTAAATGAATGAAATAAAGGGTAAATATAAATATTTCAGCTGTGAATTTAATCTGTCTCCACCAGTCTCAGTGTGTACCTTCCAGAATCTAACAACTTGCTGCCTTGAAAAGTTCCTCTTTTTGCCTCCAGTTTTTTTGCCAATTACCTTTAATCAACATCTTTTGGCTTTTGATCCTTCTGCCAATTTCTCCTGTCTATTCTGTTCTGACCGCTCACTATTTTGAGCATCTATATGGAACATCCTCTCAAATTTTCCCTTTTCTACTATTCTATTCTATTCACTAATCTATTCATACATCCATCTACCCACAAGATTCTGTGGACCATTATACACCATAATAGCTATAACTGTATGTTACCACAATGCATAAATGTAAGGCCTGGCTTATTGTTGCTAAGCAAATGCCGTTGCCTGCAACAGGACTGCTTCTTAAATTTTAATGTCAGGTACAATTACAACATAAAGACTCCTTGTGGCTATGTGAGATTATGATTAGCCATAATCTAATAAATGATATTCATTAGGGGCAGCACGGTGGCTCAGTGGTTAACACTACTGCCTCACCACGCCAGGGTCCCAAGTTCGTTTCCAGCCTCGGGCTACTGTCCATGTGGATTTTGCATACTCTCCTTGTGTCTGCGTGGGTTTCCTCCGGGTGCTCCGGTTTCCTCCCACAGTCCAAAGATGTGCAGGTCAGGTGAATTGGCATGCTAAATTGCCCATAGTGTTAGGTGCATTAATCAGAGGGAAGTGGGTCTGTGTGGGTTACTCTTCGGAGGGTCGGTGTGGACTGGTTGGGCCAAAGGGCCTGTTTCCACACTGTAGGGAATGTAATCTAATTATATAACAGATTTGAGAGGCTGAATGACCCATTTTTGCCTCTACCAATAAAAGTTACACAGTAGCATGCAATTTCTTTGCTCTGTTTTTATAGATCAACTAGAACGATACCTCAATTATGAGGCCTAAATTAGCCTTTAGGTAAAGGGAGGATAGCGATTTTAAAAAAAGGTTTATATTTCCTGCAATTTAGGGTTGAGGAATAATTTGATTCATGGCTTCAAAATATTAATGTGAACTGATAATGTAAAGGGAGGGGGGAAGCTATTTCTCTTAGCTATGGAAGTTAACAACTTTGGACAGCCCAAAAGATAGAAAATCTATCGACAGATAAAATGTGGTAGAACTGAGAATATTCTTCTACACATGGAAGTTAGTTCCAACTTAATTGTTAACTTTAAGCCTGAGAATGCTGGAATTTTGTTATCCAAAGGTATAGGGACAAAGTCAGATGTATGGATTTAGGTTATAGATCAATCATGATTTTATTCAATAGAAGAACAAGCTCAAGGTTGCCCTTCTCCTTTTGCTGTGAAAATAGGCTTCTATGTCATGCACTGTATTGGGAGAAGTGAGATGATAGATTGGGTGGAGGGAGGTTGGAGTATTTTAGTAAATCCTACCGACACCAAGCCTTTTCCTCCACGTGTAATGCCTTCTTTAATTCCACTTGGCTGTCTGTTCATGGCCTCCCTACGCCTTTGCTGGTATTCTTCATCCATTGTTATAGCAGCTACACCTTTTGCCATTGCACCAGTTATTCTAGAAGCAGCACCTGCAATACCACCTGCAAGAATAATTTATAATTACTAAAATGATGTATAACGTTTCTTCAATTTACTCAATTTGTATTCATTATAACAAGTTACAAATGTGAAGAAATGTAAGGTCAAATAATTAATATGTAATATTTATAAACAATGTAAATTTAAGAAATTGATTTGGCAGTCATATCATCAAATCACAAGACTCAATTTTAGAATTCAAGATTTTTTGTAAGTCATTAAATTAGCAAAAAATTACCAATTATTCTTTACAATGTTTTGTATAAATTGTGTTACAACAGGAGGAGAAGGAGTAAAATCCCTCTTTTCCCCACTTTCTTGTTTTACTGTATTTTTTTTCTCTAATTCAAGGAATGCTCATTCAGTGAATTCAATCATAGATTCTCCCCAATTTGTTTTTCCTTACATGAATTTTCACTGTACACAGGATTTCAAATTTTTCTGTAGATTGATATTAATTTATTTGCAAATTTATTTTCAATAACCTTCAGGCAAATTCACCCAATAAAGACTGATAATCTAAGCTTGCATTTATCTTTGTAGTCATCACTCTTCAATTTAAGTTTAAAACTCAGAGTCCAGCAGTTTTACATTGTGACCTTGAGATCAATGGAAGACTTTTCAGATGGTAATGGTGATTGTAATGAACTAGCTGCATGCATAATAATTTCAAATGTTATTACAAATGCAGAAATTTGTTGTATATTAAGATTTTTTTAGAAGTATTTATCTACTGCTCTGTGGGGAGCAAATAGCAGACAGTGGTGTTCGCTTGCGTGTCCTGCTCTTATTCTTTTTTTTAAAAAAGCTAACTTTCACAAAGGATGCTGTTTTATTTCTAAATTTTCGTTAACCAAATTACCACCGCAGGGGCTTTTATACTCATAGAGAAGTACAAACTGTAACTAACTACAACCATAGCAATAATACCATTGAAGGAAAATCTGAAAATAAAAAAGTATCCCTTGTAAAAGTCACCATGGTAGTGCTTTTTCAGCTGACCAATGAAGGAGGTCATACCAGTCTCAGCCTGGAACTCAGATAGCGACCTGGATCAATGTACAGCTTTTCAAGAAAAAGGTTAATGATATCCTGTGCTCCAGAATGGTCAGTGCCATTAGCTACCTCAGTCTAGGAATGGGCAAAGGCAAGTCAGCCCTTGGAGACCTGTCCTGTTCCTAAGTGATCACAGCTGATTTATCCTGGACTCAACTCTATTTTCCTGCCTGTTCCCCTCAGCCCTTTATTCTGCTTTTCACACAAAACATACCTATTTCTTTCTTGAAACTGTTGATTGATTCTGCCTGGACTGCACTCTAGGGCAGTAAGTTCCACAGATTTACAACTTTCCAAGATAAGTAGCTTCTCCGCATCTCAGTTCTGAACCTGTCTCCTCTCACTCTATATCTATGACCTCTTGTTCGAGACTGTCCCAGAGTCCAGGGAGTTTTGGAATATCATAACTAACACATCCACTATCTCAATTGCCACCTCCCTTAATATGCAAGGATGCAGGTCACCAGGCCCCAGGAATCTATCTGCCCTTAATTCCATCAGTTTACTTCATACCTTCTCCCTAGTTATAATAATTTCACCAAGATACTCTGCAGCAAATGCAGATTTTAGGAAGAAATTATCTTCCATTGTGAAAAGAGACAAAATATTGCTTTGATGCCTCTGCCATTTTACTTTCTCATTACTACCTCACCATTTTCATCCTCTAAAGGGCCAACACTTACGTTCACTATTCTCTTCCTTTTTATATACTTATAGAAGCTTTTGGTATCATTACTTATATTCCCTGCTAGATTTCTTTCACAGTTTTGTATCATTACTTATGTTTCCTGCTAGTTTCCTTTTGTAGTTCATCTTAGTTATTTTCATTTTTTTTAGGAAACTCTTGCAGACATTTAAAATTCGCCCAATCCTCCAGAGTGCCGCTAATGTTTGCAGTGTGATATGTCCTAGGTTTTGACTTTATGTTGTCTTGACTTCCTCGTTTAGCCATGGATGATTTTTCATCTTTTTACAATTCCTCTTACTCTCAGGAACATACTTTAATTGTGAGGTATTTAATATCTCCTTAAGCAGTTGCCACTGATCTTCAACTGTCCTGCACTTTAATATTTTTGCACAGTCCATTAGGGCCAGTTGCTTCCTCAGGCCTGTATAAGTACCCATGCCCAATACTAAAACTCTTGTATGTCAGCTGCCAGAGGAAGTGGTGGAGGCTGGTACAATTGCAAAATTTACTGATTTGCTTCATCAGCATTTATCAATTCTGAACTTTCCAACAGACCTAACCACTCCATGATGTTGATATGCTTCCTAAAATATTCTCAATGACTGATGCAATATTGTAAATGTGGCCTACCAATGTTTTCCACTGGATAAACACTTAAATCAAGTTAGAATTTGAAACAAAATCCTTAATTTCCATATGAATCAGGTTAAGATTTTCTGCAATTTAAATGCATGAATGATTTCTGTTCTACCTGCAGTGAAAATAATTTGGTAATTCTTCAAAAATCTTTATTCCAATTCATCAATGCCACAAAAGGAGTTTAAGGGAGGTAGAATTCAGAGTTCTGAGACCTACCAGATAAATGGGATGAAAACTTTGTTCCAGATGAAAGAAAATGTCACGTAAATGTGATATCATGACTAATTTCAAATACTATACAACTAGGAAATGCAGTAAAACTGAAAGATTGTCTTATATTTTAAAAATTTTGAAAATTTAGCCTAAACTTATAACTAGCAAACTAACATTTTCAAAATTAACAAATTACATATAATCAGTTTTCTTTCAAGAAGTGGAAATACATACCAACAGCACCTCCTACCAATGCCTTTACACCCAAGGCCATTCCTTCCATGAACTCCTCAGGTCCCTGAATTGCTCCCTGAGGAAAAACAACAAAATTACTTAAAATCTAACTTTGTTTGCCTGGATTTTTCATTAAAATTACCTGAGGTTATTGATACTAACTACTGTTATGGAATAAATCAGAGAATAACTTCCAATATCTACATGTGGCAGTTAAACATGAAGTCAAGTAGTTAGTGTACAAGTTATTTTTCTCTTCAATAAGCTTTGGTATGTTGGGACTGTTACAAAGCAGAGGTCGGCACTCCTCTGGTAATTAAAACTGAAACACGCCTTGATAAAGGAGTGTGACAAGGGCTATAACTTACCTCTCAAACTCCAATCTGTTATAAAGTAGTGGTTAAATAAAATGAAATCCTTTCATCCACTCTATAATTAACAAGTAACAATATTTATTCAACTCTAATAGTAAACAATTTAACAGAATTACTATCAAACGGACGATTTTCCCCTAAGTACTAATTATTCCCTAACTGAACAGATTCTACCAGAATGAATGCTGTACAAGTCCCACTTGTATAAACCCAGTTAATAACTAAACAATGAAGAAAACTTAATCTCTCCAAGATTGTAGTCTATGTTTTCTCTGCTTTATCTCTAATCTTCCTTTTGTTGATCTCACAATACAAACGCCTTTCTTTATCGAATTTTTCTGTGAGGATTTTGAACTGGAAGAACTGCGGTACCTTTGATGGGTCTTTTCAGAAAGCTTAAAGATTTCTTTGAGAGTTTGATATTTACTCTTCAGATGACAATTGGCTCGCTCCATGATTTTCAAACAAAAACCCATCTTAAATATTCCTGATGATGCACCAAATTCTTACAGCATGATTGGTTTCAGGCTGTTAACACCATCAGCTTTTATGTTCAATTGGCTTCGAATGGCTGTGTGTTTGGTTTTAATTAATTGGTCAAATTTGATTTGTCATCAAAATAGTAGCAAACCTCAGGTATCCATTAACAAAGCCAACTGTTACAGGTTTCCATTTTAGAACAGTCTGTCTTCCACAGCTGCTCAGACTCCCTTCTCAACTGAACTCTAAGATTAAAGAGCACTTTTTCTCTCAAAGAGCCACACTCTGCTTTTTAATTCCCTATTATTCTACTCAGCTTCATAACAGAACCTTGCCAAGAGACTCAGCATTAAAATAAATTAAGAGGAAGACATTATGGTACTTAGCCACAAATACCCACTGAACAAGCAAAAAAAAAGTCATTGCTTGTGCATTCAGGTGAATTTTAAATAGTATGATAAACCTTAATTATGATGAAATGAAGCAACCTACCTGGCACTGAAAATGTGCTGTATTGAGAGGAGTCTCATTTCTCTAGAGCCCATATTTTTAACACTCACTTTGTTTATTTTCAGTTCATGATTTTAAGTTGAATTAAATATTATAACTCAGACTTTCAGCTTCTCAGTAAGGATTCTTCACAACAAGGAAACATCATTCCAACCTATGGCATCTATGTATTATTCTTTATCATATTTGCAAGTAAGGAGAAAGACATATTTTACTCAGTTATTGACTTGGATGTTAGCAATTACAGTTGACAGATGATTGCACGTTACTATAATCAAGTCACAATTTTAATTGGAAATAAAATCTTAATTAATTGCATGTTGTTGGAAAAAACGACTTCCAATTTTTAATCAAGGCAAAACACACTGGATGTAGGCCAAGAGATTCTTAGTGGGAAAGAAATTTGAAAGACAAGTCAAGCTTGACTGTTCGTAAAAGTATTTATAGGTGATTGCTCTATTACTCGCCATGGAGAGATTTAAGAACAAGAATGAGAACAGGACAGTAGGGAAGTCAGTTTCTAAGCAGAAGTAAAGAATTTTTAAAAGGAATACAGATAGATTAAGAGGATGGACAAAAGAAATGGTGGATGGAGTTTAATGTTGATAAATGTGAACTTACACACATTGACAGGAAGAATAGGGAAAATAGATTATTTAAATGGAGTCTTGAAACTTGATGGTGTACTGTGATCTGGGTGCCCTGATATGTGAATCACAAAAAGTTAGCATGCAGGTACAGCAAGGGACTAGGAAGACAAGTGGGAAGTTGTTTATTAAAAGGAGAGTGGAATACAAATATAAACATAAGCAAATTTCACTCCAATTTTATGAACAACACTGCATCTGGAATACAGCATATAGGTTTGGTCATCTTCAAAAGGAAGATATGTTAGAAGCAAATAGGCAAAGTTCAAAACTCATTCCAGGGAAGAAGGGTTTAACATATGAAGGAAAGTTGAATTGGTTGAGTCGATACCTAATGGATTTAGTAGAATGGGAAGATGCATTGCCTTGCAAGGGCAACTGGAATGAGGGAGCACATTTCAGATTTAAAAGATCTCCCCTTTAAAAATGGACAAGATAGCAGCCGTCTTTCTTCTTCCCCACACAGAAGTTTAAAAACACCCCTCAAACTCCTTTCAAGATCGCAATACTGTCCCCACTCAACGCCCTAGCTTACAAGGGCACGTGAATGCGTTGGGACTCTCATCCTGACCTGGTTGCTAATTATATCTGCCCTATTCCTCATAATTATGTGTCCACAGAATAGTTACAATGTGTAGTAATAGAGTCATACAGCATAGAAATAGGCCCTTCAGACAACCATGTCTACGCTAACCAACAAACATCAACTAATCCCATTTACTCCTATAAGAATGTTGTGAAACTTGGAAGGAGTTCAGAAAAGATTTACAAGGATATTGCCAGGGTTGGAGGGTTTCAGATATAGGGAAAGGTTAAACAGACTGTTTTCCCTAGAATGTCAGAGGCTGAGAGGTGATTTTATAGAGGTTTATAAAATCATGAGGGGCATGGATAGGGTAGACATACAAGATCTTTTCCCAGGGTGGGGGAATCCAGAACTAGAGCACATAGGTTTAGGGTGAGAGAGGAAAGATTTAAAAGGGACCCAAGGGGCAACTTTTTTACACAGAGGATGCAAGTGTATGGAATGAGCTGCCAGAAGAAGTGGTGGACACTGGTACAATTACAACATTTAAAAGGCACATGAATAAGAAGGCTTTAAAGGGATATGGGCCAAGTGCTGGCAAATGGGACTAGATTACCTTAGGATATTTGGTCAGCATAGACGAAGGGTCTATTACCAGGCTATACATCTCTATGACTCCACTGGCATTTGAGGTACAGTCTTCTATGCTTCAGCAATTTTAAGTATTCATCGGAATGCTTCTTAAATATTGCAGGAGTACCTGCCTCCACCACCTTTCTGGCACTCTCTGGGTGATTTTCTTTTCTCAGATCTCTTGTAAACACCTTGATCCTCATCTTAAATTTATGCTCTTTGGCCTTAGACACATCTTCCATGGGAAAAAAAAAGATTCTCATGATCTACCCTGTCTGTGCCTCTCAACTTTGTATACCTCAATCAGACCCCCCTTTGGATGCCTCTACTCCAAGCAAAACACACCCAGCCTATCTAGCCTCTCCTCATTACTGAGACTTTTCATCGCAGGTAACATTCCTGTGAATCTCCTCTATGCCATTTCCTTGCAATCCCTTACTTCCAATAGTAAGGTGACCAGAACTGCACACAGTATTCCACCTCTGACCTAACCAATATTTTATAGAAGTTTCAACAAGATAGTTTCAACTTGCACTTACTGGGATTAAATTCCGTGTGCCATTGCTCTGTCTAATTTACCAGCTGATCAATATCAGACTGTATCTTGAGACCATCCTCCTTACTATCAACAACATTCCCAATTTTTGTGTCATCTACAAACTTACTAACTTTACTTTCTACATTCACATCCAATCCTTGATGAATGTGACAAATAGCCAGGGTCCCAACACTAATCCCTGTGGTACATTGCTAGTCACAGGCTTCCAATTACAAAATCCACAATCACCCCTACGTCCTATGTGCAAGTCAATTTGGATCCAGTTTGTCAATTTGCCTTGGAATCCCAAGGCTTTTACAGTTTGGACCAGCCTTCCACATGGGAACTTGTCAAAGACACTGTCGGTCTGTACAGTTCCTAATCACTTTCATAAAATTGAAAACTTTTCCCATTTTGTTTCCATTGCTGCTTTTGCCACTACCTCAAATCTGCAACCTCTGGTTCTTAATCCTTCCATTAATAGAAACAATTTTTCCCAGCTACTCATCCAAACCCTGTACTTAGAATACTGTTATGGACTAGACCAGACCATTCAAAACATTCTTAAGCAGGCAGCCCAAACTATAACTTTGCTATTTGTTTCAGTAAGTGTACTGTCAAAATTACCTGGAGTAAGTTAGCTCGGTTGACGACCAGGTTTTAAAACAGACAAAAATGTATTCACAAAATTACGGAATGAAACACAAAGAACAGAATACAAAATACCCTCAGAACTCAGTCTATCCAAACTAGACTTAATTATGTTGTTCTGAAAATATATGCAACAGTCCCAATAAACAAACCCCTTAAACCCAGGGCAAAAATGAAACAAAGGCCCACAGGTCAAAGTTAGAAGGGCAGAAGGAGAGAGAGTCAAGCAGCTTGTTTCCACACAGCCCACTGCTGAACTGACTCAAACAGAACTTCAGCTTTCAGGACTGACCACTCCCCTCTCAAGATACAGATTACTTCCAAAACATGAAAGCTGAGGCCTAAAGTCTCACCTGTTTGCATAGAAACAAAAGGTCTCCCAGTAAACCCTTTCATCTCTGTACCAAACAAGCCATTTCAGAGCCTGGACTATTTTACGACCCCTCGAAAAAGCATCCTTGAGAAAAGGAACAGCTTTTAGAAAAAAATACTAGCTTTGTGACACCTCCCCCCCTTAAAAAAATGAACCATCAATATCCAAAGATGGCTTCATTGTTAAAATCTTCAAAAAAATTAGTTAGTACTCTAAAACATACATATACACTACGCTGACTGTACCCACGCAAACATGCACACCCACATTCATATTCAGGCTGTAGTACACCCTCCACCGAACATCTCCGTATCTCATTTGAGTCTCGACAACACATCGGCAATCACGTTTTCGCGACCTGCCAATGCACAATTGTCACATTGAGTGTCTGCAACAACAAGTTCCATCTAAACAGTCTGGCATTTTTGTCCTTAAATTGCTCCACAAATGTCAATGGGTACGATTGTCTCAGATGCATTGCTGGTAATATAGACACTGAAATGTTGTACTGCCAACACCATGCTCAAAGTCTATTTCTCAACCGTTGAATATTTCTGTTGATGAATATTGCACATCCTGGAAAAATATCTGATGGGTCTTTCTATCTCTTTGTCATCCTCCTGCAGGAGCTCCGCACTGACACCCATATCACTGGCATTGATAGCTACCCTGAAAGACTTTGCGTAATCAGGTGTGGCTAATACTGTGGCAGTGTTTAACACAGTTTTTAGGCTGTCAAACGCCTTTTGACAGTCTGCTGTCCACTGAAACCTCTTGCCCTTTTTTAACAATTCCATTGAGTGGAGCAGCCAAGCTGCTAAAATTCAGCGCAAACTTTCGGTAAAATCCACTCAATCCCAGGAACTGTAGTACTGCTCTTTTCGTCAACGGTGAGGAAATTCCCCAATTACTTTTGTTTTTGCATCCCATGGGGCCATTTGATCGTGTCCAATAACATGGCCCAGGAAGGTGACTTGGGCTTTGGCAAATTCACTTTTAGCTAGGTTTACCACCAACCTTGCCTTCTGAAGTCGATCAAATAAATCTGATAGATTGTGTAAATGTTCCTTCCACGAGTGACTAAAAATCACCAGGTCATCAATATGCACCACACAGCTGTGTAATCTGGCAATGACCTTATTAGTCAGTCTCTGAAATGTGGCTGAGCGTTACTCATACCAAATAGCATGACATTGAGCTGATATAGTTCATTTGGCGTTACGAAAGCCAAAATTGCCTTTGCTCTTTCTGTCAAAGGTACCTGCCAGTAGCCTCTGAGCAAGTCCAACCTGGAAATCTAAGTTGTTTGTCCCACCTTTTCAACATAGTCCTCCAACAGCGGAATTGAATATGTATCAGTGTTTGTAATGGCATTGACTTTGCAATAGTCCACACATATGACTGTTGGGTACCATCTGGCTTTGGCACCATGACTATGGGTGAGCTCCAGTCACTGTAACTCACACTTGGAGCATGCGTTCTATCTCCTTCTGAACTTTGCCAACTTTGGAGGGTTATGCTTATAAGGATGTTGCGTAATCGAAACAGCAGCTCCTATGTCTACATCATGCACAAGTAGGTCAGTACTTTCCAGTTTATTTCCACGTAGCTTCCCATGTGATAATAACAACTCTTTCAGGTCATTTCAATTTTCTTGTGGAAGATAGCTCAATAATTTATCCCAATTTTTTACAACTTGCTCATGGTCCAATTGACTTGAGGAATGTCCAATTCAGAATCCTCTGAACTTGGTTTTTCCCTGTGTGTGTAATCATTAACACCTTCTCCTCTTGCTGTCCTTCCCTGTCAAAATACATGTTGAGCACATTCACATGACACACTCTGAGATTTCTTCCTGTCTGGAGTCCTTATCAAGTAGTTCACCTCACTCAACTTCCTCTTGATTTGATAAGGTCCACTAAACCTTGCTTTTAAAGGTTCACCTATTACTGGAAGTAACACCTATATCTTATCCTCAATGGCAAAATTGCGAACTTTTGATTTCTTATCTGTTTTTTGTTTCATTGTATGCTGTGTTATTTTTAAATGCCATCTAGCCAACTCCCCAGTTCTATTTAGTCATTCGCTAAATTTGACACATAATCCAAATAGGGAGAGGGTCTTTGAATTCTGACTTATTAATTTCTCCTTAATTAATTTTAATGGTCCTCTTACATCATGCTCAAACATTAATTCAAATGGACATAATATGGTCAATTTACTTGGTGCATCGCTGATCGCAAGAAGCACAAACAGAACTCCCTTATCCCAATCATCTGGAAAGTCCCAACTATAAGCCCTCAACATGGTCTTTAATGTTTGATGCCATCTTTCTCGCGCTCCCTGCGATTCTGGATGGTACACAGTAGATTTGAACTGTTTTATTCCCAAGCTATCCATAACGTCCTTGAATAGTTTGGATGTGAAATCTGATCCTTGGATCTGACAGTATCTCTACGGGTAATCTGTATATAATAAAAAATTCAAGTAATTTTTCTATAGCCCTTTTAGCTGTGATATTGCATAATGGGACTGCCTCAAGAAATCTAGTTAATACATCCATTATTCCCATTTTTTGTTTGAAGTAGGGGACATACACAATCAATCATGACTCTTGTGAAAGGTTCTTCAGATGTTGGAATAGATAGTAAAAGTGCAGGTTTTATTACTGCCTGTGGTTTTCCAATTAGCAGACATGTATGATACATCTGGCAAAATTCAACTACATCCCTGTGTAGTCCAGGTCAGTAAAAAGTGTCTTTGTATTTTAACCTGTATTCCGAAATGATCTCCATGTGGTAGCTCATGTGCCACTCGCAGCACCTCCTTTCTATACCCTACTGGCAAAACAATCTGATGAACTTCTGCCCATTTCTCACCTATTTGAGTGTGTGATGGTCTCCATTTCCTCATTAAGACACCATTTTGTTAAGTAATAACACACAGGAATGCAATCACTCTCTCTCTGTATGCGCCTTTTGATACAACTGCTTTAAATTCTCATCTTTCTGCTGTAACTCAATAAGCTTAGCAGAGCTAAAGATACTTGCATGTTTACCTATTTGCTCCTGTTCTGTCCCACTTATCTGATCAAAAACAGTCTCTGATATTGCTATTTCAGCTTCCTTATCTGTGCCTTTTGATCTCTCCTGCTTCAGCTTGTGACTGCGATCTTGTTAAGACACAATCTGGAAAGATTCCTGGATAAACATCTTGCATTGCTTCAGTTGCCTGCATCTCCCCTAGCTTTTCAACGAAAGTAGGCAGCAAGCCTACCGGTGAATCAGCTACATCATTTGCAAGGAAAAATTGTATTCCTGGAGCAAAGAGTTTGTCCAGTACAAATTGTCCACTCTTTTCTGATCACTCTAGCCTCACTTTACATAACTGAGCACTTTTTGTCCCACCATGAATTCCTGATACCAGTATCTTTTCTGACAATAGTTCCTCAGGAGTACATGTCTCTTCATCCTTCCACCTCACAGACTGAGAGGATCCTGTGTCCCTTTACATTGTAAGCTCTTTACCTGCTACTCCTAGCCTATGTGAATAAACTTTACCCTTCCATGTATTTTTTTAAGCAGATCTGGCACTTCCTCCTGAATTAGCCTCTGATCAGCTTGTGCACTCTGATGCAACATTCTAGCTTCACTGTGCTTTCTGTTACTATGCCAACAAAACTTCCCAGCTTGTCCTGTGTTCTTACATCTGGCTTTCTCATCGCCCACCAACACTGTGTCTTCATGTGGCCCATTTTATTACAATGAAAACACCGGAGCTTTTAACTTTCCTTGTCCCCTTCAAGGGTTTCCCTTTTACCCTGTGGTAAGTTATCCTTATGATCTTCACTGAAATCTACCTTTCCCTTTCCACATGAGGATTTCTCTTTGCCCCAGTTTCTATCCCTCATGGACTGAAATTAATTCTGAAAGCCAAACTGGTGTTTTATGGACCAGCTCATAATCACCAGCCACTTCAGCTGCTAACCTTGCCATTTTAACTCTGCTCCTCTACATGAGTTCACGCTGCTTCAGGCAGTTAAGTTTTGAATTCCTCCAAAATAATTACCTCTCTTGGGGAATATGGGCTTGCTCTATTTTTAAAGCTCTTATGCATCTATCAAAGTTACTTTGTTCGATCTTTTCAAAGTCAGTATAGGTTTGACCAGGGTCCCTCCTTAGATACCTAAAATGTTGTTACAGGCTTCTGGTACAAGCTCGTATGCACTAAAGATGACTTTTTTCACATCCTCATACTCCTCTGATAGTGATGTGAAGACCTCACTACCACTACCTACAAGTTTTGTTTGGATCAACAAAACCCACATGGTCACAGGCCACTGCATTTGTTTAGCCACTTTTTCAAATGAGATGAAAAAGACTGCCTATACTTGATGAGAAGGATATGGAAATGCTTGAACGTACTTAAACAGTTTCTCATCAGGCTTTTGCCCACCATAGGTTTGCTCATCCACACTCTCTTCCTCACTAGACTTGCCTTCAGCCTTCATCTTCATCCTTTTATGCTGACTTTCCTGTCTAAGTATCAGCACTTGAAGTTCAAACACTCTCCTTTCTTTCTCTTCTGCTAAAGCTATTCGTTCTTTTTCTTTCTCTACTCATTATAACTGTTTCATTTCTACTGCCCTTTCCTTATCTGTTGTCTCGAACACAAGCTGCTTCATTCGCAACTGAATCCTTGTGCTCTCTATAGATTCTGAGGGTGTTCCCAGCAAGTTTAAACGCTGAGCTACTGCTGTAATTATCTCTCCTTTCCTCACAGGAGGAGGTAGCTCCAACCCCAGATTGTCTGCTAATCCTTGCAGCCTGGTCTTATTCACCTTGGTGACTGAAAGATCCATTGCTATCCCAAGTTTTGTCTACCCAACCAAAACAAATACAGTAGCGCCTTGACTCACGAACTTAATCTGTTCCAGGACCCGGTTTGTGAACCGAAAAGTTCGCGAACGGAATCAATTTTTCCCATTGCTTGGATAGCGTAAGAATGCTTGGATGGCTGTTCACAGCGCATGCACCTAAGACGAACTGAATGGAATCACGTGGGGCCCGAGAGCTTTTGCGTTCAACAAGCGCGTAGCAAAGCAGAACAATGAAACCATGTGGTCGCACACGGGCTTTTTGCATTCGTACCTTGTACGTACATTGAAGCAAAGTTTTACGTACAATCCTGTTCGTAAACCGATTTGTATGTGAATGGGGTCGTTCGTATGTCGAGACGCTACTGTACTGAAATAAAGCCACTAGCACCTACCTCTCGCTGTTTAAATCCCGCAAAGAGTCCCCAATCTGTTATGGACTAGGCCAGGCCACGCAAAACATTCTTAAGCAGGCAGCCCAGACCATAACTTTGCTATTTGTTTTGGTAAGTGTACTGTCAAAATTACCTGGAATAAGTTAGCTAGGTTAACAACCAGGTTTTAAAACAGACAAAAATGTATTCACAAAATTACGGAATTAAACACAAGGATAGTCACAGGTGAGGTGCCAGAAGACTGGAGGTTGACAAACGTGATTCCACTGTTTAAGAAGGGCGGTAAAGACAAGCCAGGGAACTATAGCTTGACCTCGGTGGTGGGCAAGTTGTTGGAGGGAATCCTGAGGGACAGGATGTACATGTATTTGGAAAGGTAAGGACTGATTAGGGATAGTCAACATGGCTTTGTGCATGGGAAATCATGTCTCACAAACTTGATTGAGTTTTTTGAAGACGTATCAAAGAAGATTGATGAGGGCAGTGTGGTAGATGTGATCTATATGGACTTCAGTAAGGCATTCGACAAGTTTCCCCATGGGAGACTGATTACCAAGTTTAGATCTCATGGAATACAGGGAGAACTAGCCATTGGATACAGAACTGGCTCAAAGGTAGAAGACAGAGGGTGGTGGTGGAGGGTTGTTTTTCAGACTGGAGGCCTGTGACCAGTGGAGTGCCACAAGGAACAGTGCTGGGCCCTCTTACTTTTTGTCATTTACATAAATGATTTGGATGCAAGCATAATAGGTACAGTTAGTAAGTTTGCAGATGACACCAAAATTGGAGGTGTAGTGGACAGCGAAGAGGATTACCACAGATTACAACAGGATCTGGACCAGATGGGCCAATGGGCTGAGAAGTGGCAGATGGAGTTTAAATCAGATAAATGTGAGGTGCTGCATTTTGGGAAAGCAAATCTTAGCAGGACTTATACACTTAATGGTAAGGTTCTAGGGAGTGTTGTTGATCAAAGAAACCTTGGAGTGCAGGTTCATAGCTCATTGAAAGTGGAGTCGCAGGTAGATAGGATAGTGAAGAAGGCATTTGGTATGCTTTCCTTTATTGGTCAGAGTATTGAATACAGGAGTTGGGAAGTCATGTTGCGGCTCTACAGGACATTGGTTAGGCCACTATTGGAATATTGCGTGCAATTCTGGTCTCCTTCCTATCGGAAAGATGTTGTGAAACTGGAAAGGGTTCAGAAAAGATTAACAAGGATGTTGCCAGGGTTGGAGGATCTGAGCTACAGGGAGAGGCTGAACAGGCTGGGGCTGTTTTCCCTGGAATGTCAGAGGCTGAGGGGTGAGCTATCAAGGTTTACAATATTATGAGGGGCATGGATAGGATAAATAGACAAAGTATTTTCCCTGGGGTCGGGGAGTCCAAAACTAAAGGGCATAGGTTTAGGGTGAGAGGGGAAAGATATAAAAGAGACCTAACTTTTTCACGCAGAGGGTGGCATGTGTATGGAATGAGCTGACAGAGAAAGTGGTGGAGACTGGTACAATTGCAACATTGAAGAGGCATTTGAATGGGTATATGAATAGGAAGGGTTTAGAGGGATATGGGCCAGGTGCTGGCAGGTGGGATAAGATTGGGTTGGGATATCTGGTCGGCATGGACGGGTTGGACTGAAGGGTCTGTTTCCATGCTATACATCTCTATGACTCTATGACTCTATAACAGAATACAAAATACCCACAGTCTATCCATACTAGACTTAATTACACTGTTCAGAAAATATGTGCAACAGTCCCAATAAACAAACCCCTTAAACACAGGGCAAAAATGAAACAAAGGCCCACAGGTCAAAATTAGAAGGGCAGAAGGAGAGAGAGTCAAGCAGCTTGTTTCCACACAGCCCACTGCTGAACTGACTCAAACAGAACTTCAGTTTTCATGACTGACCACTCCCCTCTCAGGATACAGATTACTTCCAAAACATAAAGCCGTGGCCTAAAGTCTCACCAGTTTACATATTAACAAAAGGCCTCTCAGTAAACCCTTTCATGTCTGTACCAAACCAGTCGTTTCAGAGCCTGGACTATTTTATGACCCATCTGAAAAAAAATCAAGGACACAGCATCCTTGAGAAAAGGAACAGCTTTTAGAAAAAAGGATCAGCTTTGTGACAATATCTACATCAAATCTCAATATTCTTTACTCAAAAGACCGGTTCCAATTTTGTCAACCTTTGTATATAACCAAAGTTTCTTATCCCTGGAACCATTCAGTTTTAATCAAACCAGTGTGAACATAACTTCCCTGCTTTGATACTCTATATCTCTATTGATAAAGTCCAGGATACCGAATGCTTTATTTATTATTCTCATAACCTCTCCTGCCAGCTTCCTCTGCTCCCTTATTTTGTACAGTTTCCATATTCTTTCTACCAAAGTGACTCACACACACCTCCCTGAATTAAATGTTTGCCCATTCTGTGAATCAGTCTACATTTGTTTGAAGTTCTGTAATACGCATGGTGGCTCAGTGGTTAGCACTGCTGCCTCACATCACCAGGGACCCAGGTTCAATTCGGGCATCGGTCAACCGTCCGTGTGGAGTTTGCACATTCTCCCCATGTCTGCGTGGGTTTCCTCCGGGTGCTCCGGTTTCCTTCCACAGTCTAAAGATGTGCAGATCAGGTGAATTGGCCATTCCATATTGCCTATTAGTGCATTAGACAGAGGGAAATGGGTCTGGGTGGGTTACTCTTCCAAGGGTCGGTGTGGACTTGTTGGGCCGAAGGGCCTGTTTCCACACTGTAGGGAATCTAGTCTACCTTCATTACATATCACAACATTTTCAAGTTTCATGTTATTCAAAAAATTAGAACTTGTTCCAGTAAGCCAAGATATAGGTCATTAATATACAGTAGAAACAGTAGTGTTTTAGCACCAATGGCCGCTGTGTAAAAGTTTCTCAAATCTGAAATATTGCTCACACTGCACTTTGATTCTTTTATTCGGTCAGCTCGAACTTTGTTCAAAGGTTGTGTTCTGCAGCACATTATTGTCTCTTTTGGCATACACTATAACAACAGCATTACCCTTAATAATCTTTTCTGTTATATAACCAGAAAACTCAAACAAGTTAGCTAAAATGGCTTTCCCTCAACAAATACATGTTGGCTCTTCTTAATTAACTCATCTTTGTCCAACTGACAATTAATTTTGCCCTGAATTGTCATTTCTAGAAGGTTCCCCATCACTAAAGATAAAATGATTGACTTGCAGTTGTTTGGCTTATGTTTGCACCCTCCTTCTCAACAATTTTCAATTCTCCAGTCTTCTGGCATGACCTCTCAAAGTCTTAGGAAGAGTGTTAAATTATGGTGAGTACCTCCAAATCTTCCACTCATTTCATTCAGTATCACTGGATACATTTCATCCATATTCTATCTCTGCTCCTATATCTATGGTCAGTCCGAATATGGTATCAAATTTAAATACACACAGCCTATCCTAGATCATCAATTTTAAACTCTTTAAGTGTCGGAATGATTTAATCTTTCACCATCACCTGACCTGTATCTGTCTCCTTGGTAAAGGCAGGTGCAAACTACTCATTTCGAAACTGATTCATGCCTTTGTCTACATGTATAAATCTACTTTTTGATTCCTAACCACTCCTTACCACCCTCTTATTATTTACATGCTCATAGAAGATTTCTGGATTCCATTTTATATGATTGTCTCGCTTCAGTTTCTCTTTGATTTCCTCATTTGCTTTGTAAATTCCCTCTGAACCTTCTACATTGTTAAGTGGATAATACAATTGAGCACAGATTTTCTGTTTCATCTTAATACCTCTTATGCTGTCCAGGAAACTCAAATTGTTTGCCTTGTTTTTCTCTTCACAAGAACTTACCTTGACTGCATCTGAGATCTCTTTAAAGGTAGCCCTTTCTTCAGTCACAGTTACTCCTAATTTTTCACACCAGTGAATTTGACTTTCCCTTGTTAATTGTTCTAATCTAGTATTGCTCCTTGTCCTTTTCCATAGGACATTTTTAAAACCATTTGGTACAACAATCACTGACTCCTAAATATTTCTCTACTAATACATTATCTATTTAAATCCCTTAATTTCCAAGAACCAAGTCCAGCAAAACCTAGTTCCTTCTTAGACTGGGAACATATGCTATAGAATATTTCCTACTCATTTCTCTCTGTCATAGAGTCATAGAGATGTACAGCATGGAAACAGAACCTTCGGTCCAACCCGTCCATGCTGATCAGATATCCCAACCCAATCTAGTCCCACCTGCCAGCACCCTCCAAATCCTTCCTATTCATATAACCCATCCAAACGCCTTTTAAATGTTGCAAATGTACCAGCCTCCATCACTTCCTCTGGCAGCTCTTTATAACTATGACATTTCTCTGTAATTTCCATGCAAACTTAGTTCTATACATCTTTCCAACTAAATGGTGGCCTATAGATTACACTAATCAATAATTACCTCTGATTGTATCAACTCTGTTCTTGGTCTTTTTGTGACTTCCTCTCTTTTCAACACTGCATTGTTTTCCTTAATCAATACAGGTACCTCTTCCTACTCAATATTTCCTGAACATCTAGCATTCAAGGATATTTAATACCCAGACTTGCCTTTCTTTGAGCTGGTCTTTGTTACCAGCACTTTGTATTTCAATGTGGCTATCTGTGTTTCTGTTTCTCAACTTTATTTACTACTCTCTGCACATTAATTTACATGCATTGCAACTCTAATGTAGATTTCATTATTTTCCTTCTTGATGAATAGGTAATACCTGGCTATGTCCTATTCTAGCTTTGTCTCCAAATATCCTTTGCACCTTGGTACAGCTATTAATTGTTGCCGTGTGGTTCTCAAACACAATTTAAAGCCTTACCAGAAGTATTAACAAATCACTTCACAAGGAAATTGGTTATGGCAATTAGGAGCAATTGTTTTTAGGAGCAACGCATCCAGCATCCAACATCCAACATCCCAGATCACTGAGAACTGAACCTAGGGTCCCAAGAACCTAAAGCCCTTCCTTCTGCACCAGCTCTCTTAGTAATCATTTGCTATTTCTATACTCATTTGCACCGTAACAAGGCATATCCCTGAAGGTCGTGGTTGCTAACTTCCTATCTCGTTCTGTATTCGCAATATAAAAAAAATGAGAGAGGACCTCATCAAACATTCTTAAAAGGACTTCGCAGAGTAGTAGCAGAAAGGCTATTTTCCCTTTTGGGAAAGTCTAGGACCAGAGGAATAACCTCAGAATAAGGGAGTTGCTCATCTAAGATGCAAATGAGGAAGAATTTCTTCTCTCAGTCAATCTGTGGAATTCTTTACCATAGAGGGCTGTTGAGGCAGTGTCATTAAATATATTCAAGGCTGAGATTAACAGTTTTTTGATCAACAAGGAAATCAAGGCTCATAGAGAAAAGGCAGGAAAGTGGAATTAAGGATTAGCAACTCAGGCATGACTCATTGAATTGCAGAGCAGACTTGATGGACTAACTGGCTTACTTCTACTGCTATGTCTTATGTAGCTCCAAAAATTCTGACTGCAAGGCTACATCATTTTTCCCACCTATATAACTGTTGATGTAAACCAAAACTGCTAGTTGCTGATCCTCTACTCTCTGGATATTCAGCAGCCACTTAGTGATATCCTTGACTTTTGTAACATGGAGTCAACAAACCACTCTGGATTTGTAACCACAGTCACAAAGCTGCCTGTATGTTCTCTTAACTATTGAATCTCCTGTCACTACTGCTCTTCTAAACTTATTTAACTTAAGATCTTCATGTACAGCTAAGCTGTTGGCAGCACTTGCCAGATGAACCATCAAATTAATCAAATACCTGTTGAAAAGTACTCATGTAGTCAAGGCTAGCTGCTTGTTTCTTCTTAACTGCTTGGTGATTACCCATTTCTGTTCTTGCATTCTGTTAAGCTACAGGTGACCATATTTGTAAATATACTATTCATGAAGCTGCCAACCTGGTAGATATGCTACAGCTCAACCTGCTGCGGCTGACAATTCCTACAAATGTTGTTGTCCCAGAAAAAAGAGAATATCCTGAATTTCCATTTATGTATGACATACTCTCCAGGAAGTTCAGCAGTCCTGTCATTCCACTGTCCATAATAAATATAGAAAATAGGAACAAGAACAGGAATAGGCCATTCAGTCCTTTGTACCAGCTCCACCATTCAATATAATCATGGCTGATCATCCTACTCAGTACCCTGCTCCTGCTTTCACCGTATACCTTTTGATCCCTTTAGTTCGAAGGAATATACTCAACTTCTCTTTGAAAATGTTCAATGTTGCTGTCATAGAAAGAGGTTGAGGCTGAGAATTCCACAGGTTCACCACTCTCTCGATGATGAAATTTTGAATCTCTGTTGCAAACCCCAACAGTGAACTGTTGTCCTGGTCTCCATGGTCATGAGTGATTTCCCTGTGTTTACCCTAAATAGTCCTATTATAGTTTCCTTGTTTAAATCCTGAACATTTTTTGTGAATAACTGGTTTCCAAGCACTGATCCCTTCAGCATCCCACTAATTACTGGCTGCCACTGGAAAAATGACCCATCTATTACAGTCACAGAGATGTACAGCACGGAAACAGACCCTTCGGTCCAACTCATCCATGCCGACCGGATATCCCAATCTAACCTAGTCCCACTTGCCAACACCTGGCCAATATCCCTCCATACCATTCCTAATCACATTTCCTTCCAGATGCCTTTAACATGTTGCAATCGCACCAGCCTCCACCACTTCCTCTGGCAGCTCATTCCAAACACATACCATCCTCTGCGTGAAAAGGTTGCCCCTAATGTCTCTTTTATAGCTTTCCCCTCTCACCATAAACCTATGTCCTCTAGTTCTGGATTCCCCCACCCCAGGGAAAAAGACTTTGTCTATTTATCCTATCAATGCCTCTCATGGTTTTATAAATCTCAATAACGTCATCCCTCAGCCTCTGACGCTCCAGGAAAAAAACTGCCCCAGCTTATTCAACATCTCCCTATAGCTCAAATCCTCCAACCCTGCCAACATTCTTGCAAATCTTTTCTGAACCCTTTCAAGTTTCACAACATCCTTCTGATAGGAGGGACACCAGAATTGCGCGCAATATTCCAAAGTGGCCTATCCAATGTCCTGTACAGCCACAACATGACCTCCCAACTCCTGTACTCAATACTCTGACCAATAAAGGAAAGCATACCAAATGCCTTCTTCACTATCTTAGCTACCTGCGACTCTACTTTCAAGGGACTATAAACCTGCACTCTAAAGTCTCTGTTCAGCAACACTCCCAAAGACCTTACCATTAAGTGAATAAGTCCTGCTAAGATTTGCTTTCCCAAAATGCAGTACCTCCCATTTATCTAAATTAAAATCCATCTGCCACTCCTCAGACCATTGGTCCATCTGATTAAGATCCAGTTCTAATCTGTGGTAATCTTCTTTGCAGTCCACGACACCTCCAATTTTGGTGTCATCTGCAAACTTACTAACTGTACCTCTTATACTCACATCCAAATCATTTATATAAATAATGAAAAGTAGTGGCACTCCACTGGTCACAGGCCTCCCGACTGGAAAACAACGCTCCACCACAACCCTCTGACTTCTACCTTCAAGCCAATTCTGTATCCAAATGGCTAGTTCTCCCTGTATTTAATACGATCTAACCTTGCTCACCAGTCTCCCTTGGGGAACCTTGTCGAACACCTTACTGAAGTCCATATAGATCACATCAACCGCTCTGTCCTCATCCATCCTCTTTGTTACTTCTTCAAAAAACTCAATCAAGTTCATGAGACATGATTTCCTTCGCACAACCTAATCAGTCCTTGCCTTGCCAAATACATGTACATCCTGTCCCTCAGGATTTCGTCCAACAACTTGCCCACCATCGATGTCAGGCTCACCAGTCTATAGTTCCCTGGTTTGTCCTTACCACCTTTCTTAAACAGTGGCACCACGTTAGTCAACCTCCAGTCTTCTGGTAACTCACCTGTGACTATCAATGGTACAAATATCTCAGCAAGGGGCCCAGAAATCACTTCCCTAGTTTCCCATAGAACTCTAGGGTACTCCTGACTGGGTCCTGGGGATTTATCCACTTTTATGCATTTCAAAATATCCAGCACTTTCTCGTATGTACATTTTTCAAGATGTCACCATCTATTTCCTTACATTCTATGTCCCCAATCTCCTTTTCTACAGTAAATACGGATGCAAAATACTCATTTAGTATCTCCCCCATCTCCTGCGGCTCCACACAAAGGTCGCCATGCTGATCTTTGAGAGGGCCTATTCTCTCCCTAGTTAGCCTTTTGTCCTTAATGTATTTGTAAAATCTCTTTAGATTCTCCTTAACTCTATTTGCCAAAGCTATCTCATGTTCCCTTTTTGCCTTCCTGATTCCCCTCTTAAGTATACGCCTACTGCATTTATACTCTTACAAGGAAGTCACTCGATCCTGCCTGGCTATCCCTGACATATGCTTTCTTCTTTTTCTTAACCAAACTCTCAATTTCTCTAGTCACCCAGCATTCTCTACACTCAGCAGCCTATCCTTTCACCCTAACAGGAATATACTATCTCTGGGCTCTCATTATTTCATTTCTGAAGGCTTCCCATTTTCCAGCCATCCCTTTACCTACGAACATCTGCTCCCAATCAGATTTTGAAAGTTCTTGCCTAATACTGTCAAAATTAGCCCTCCTCCAATTTAGAACTTCATTTTTTAGATCTACTCTATCCTTTTCCATCACTATTTTAAAACTAATAGAGTTATGGTCGCAGGCCCCAAAGTGCTCCCCCACTGACACCTCAGTCACCTGCCCTGCCTTATTTCCCAAGAAATGGGGATAGCCACAGAAGGCTCCTGCACTAGCTGCCTACCTCTCTTACCTTTCCAGGAGTTAGCTCATCTATGTGACTGTATCTGTGACTTTTCTCCCTTCCTATAAGTGCCATCCATCACACCACCTTCCTCTTGTAAATTCCTCATTGCCTCTAACTGATCCATTCGATCTGATAGGATTCGTAACCAACAGCATTTATTGCAGATATAATCCTCAGTAACACATAAAGTCTCCCTAAACTCCCACATCTGACAAGAAGAGCATATGACTCTACTCAGGGCCATTTTTGCTTCTTCCAGTCTACAGACCCAGAAAATAGCACCATCTTATTACTCTACAAACACTGCTCCAGGCTAACTTAATACTTATGGCTTACATTTTTAACATTAATCAAGAGACATATCTCAAATAAAACACGTAATCAAGAAAGAACCCACTCTACTCACTATTGTAGATTTACAGCAAGGCTATACTTAAAACTATTCACTTATCTGTTTCTGCGCTGTGACCTCTCCCAAACAGATTCCTCCAAGATTAGTTGTGAATTTCACTGTTCGTTAATTTTCCCAGACGCACTCCGATGTCCAGTGATACATGAATTCAACAGCAAAGGCAATAACTGCACAGGTCCACTGCTGTGTCGGTTAGCAGTGTGGGTTTCTTTGTCTCACTCTCTCTCTCTCTCCTGCACTGACCTGACAATGTGCTGTCTTTGTCTGTCCCTCTCCTTTTCAAAAGTGTCGTTGTTTTGACTTTATTTTTTTCTCCAATGTTCCAAAACAATGCAACAGCATATAAAACAGTAATTGCTGCTCCTAGAATTCGAGGAAATCATCTCCAACACCTAAAATACCTCTTTTTCTTTTTATTTCTGGTCTGCCAATCAGTTCTCTATCCATCTCAGTACGCTACCCACAATTCAATGTGCTTTCATTTTACATGCTAATCTCTTATATGGGACCTTATTGAAAGTCTTCTGAAAGTCGACATAAACGATACCCACTGGCAACCTCTGATCAACTCTACTGGTCAGTAGCTGATAAAACTTATTGGAAAACAAAGACTCACTCGCTATCCTTTTTTCTACTTAAGTATAGGGAGATTAATCAAAATAATTTATTTAACCCTTACTATCAAACAAAAAGACTTTCATTTCCCAGGTCTCAGAATCACTAAACTATTATGGAAAAGGTGGTGGTCATTTGGTCTTGTGTGTCCACATTGGATCTTTCAGCATTTTATTACAGTGCCACTCTCCTGCTTTTTCCCCATAAGCCTGCACATTGTTTCTAATTAAATTAATCATCTATTGCTTTTGTGAATGTCTCAATCAAACCTGCTTCCACCATACTTGCTGACAGTGCATTCCAGATTCTAATAGCTTGCTGTGTAATTTTTTTTCTCACTTTGCATCTTCTTCCTTTGCAAAACACTTGAAACATGCCCTCTGATTCTTTATCCATTTAGGAATAGGAACAGTTTACCTTATTGACATTGTCACAATTTTGTAAACTTCTATCAAATCTCCTCCTAGCTTTATCTCAAAGGTAAACAGAGTCAAACTTTCTTCAAAACTGAAGTATATGAACCCTGGAACTTTCTCATAAGGGACACCGACACTCTCTCCAACTGATTTACATCCATCCTACAGTGTGGCGCACAGAACTATATATATAATACTTCAGCTGAGGTGCAGCCAGTGTCTTCTACATGTTCATTACAACTGCCCTGCTCTTATACTTTATGCCCCTTTTTATGAAGCCTAGAATACTGTATGATTTATTAACCACGTTCTCTATCTGTCCTGCCACCTGTAATGACTCATTCTCCTGCATATACTTTGGAATAACACCCTTTGTTTTATACTGTCTCCATGTTCTTTGCATCAAAGTCAATCACCACAAACTTCTCCACACTGAACTTCATCTGTTACCTAACTGTCCAATCCACCAACTTGTCAATGTCCTCTGGAAAATTTGTACTGTCTTCCTCAGTTCACAATCCTCAAAAGTTTGTGCCATCCACAAACTTTGAAATTGTCACCTGCACACCAATGTCTACATCATTTACATATCTAAGGAAAAGCAGGAGTTCCCATTCTGAGCCTCCACAATAAACCATCTTCCAGCACAGAAGAAATCCATTAACTATCACTCTATTTCTCATGCCTCAGGAATTTTTGTGTCTATATTGTCTCTGTTGATTTTATTCAAGGATTTACAACTTTCTGTACAATCATGTCTGTGGCTATAAGACCATATGATATAGGAGCAGAATTAGACCATTCAATCCATCAAGTCTGCTCTGCCATTCAATCATGGCTGATAAGTTTTTCAAACCCATTCTCCTGTCTTCTCCCCCTTGATCCTTGATCACTTACTAATTAGGAACCTGTCTGTCTTTCTTAAATACACTCAATGCCTTGCTCTCCACAGCCTTCTGCAGCACTGAGTTCCACAGATTCACCACACTCTGGATGAAGAAATTCTTCCTTGTCTCAGTTTCAGAGGGTCATCTATTCACTCTGAGGCTTTGCCCTTCCATCCTAGCCTCCCCTGCTAGTAGGCACATCTTCTCCAAGTCCACTCTATCAATAGATCTCTGTATTTTATCAGTTTCAATGAGATCTCCCCTCATCCTTCTAAACTCCATCAAGTACAAACCCAAAGTCCTCAAATGTTTTTCATGATAAGCCCTTCATACCAGCACTGTATCAAGGGCTTTTTGGAAGTCCATGTGCACCACATCACCTGCCTTCCCCTCATCACCTCTGCTCAACATGGTATGACTTTGCTGTAATGTCATTCAGACTTTTTCTCTATTCTTCAAGCTATCCTATCTAGTGTCCACTCATCCTCCCCTTGTACTTTTTTTAGTACCGTGACTGTGTCCAGGGCCTCCCCTCTACCATTCCAATGAATGGTTGTCTTCATTACTTCAATTTTAATTAGTTGCTTAAATTTAAATTCCACAAGATTCTATAATGGAATTTGAACCAATGCCACCAAATCATTAGCCCAACCGCTTGGATTATAAACTCAGTAACATTACTACTCTGTCCCCATGCTCCCTAGCTCTTTAGAGTAACTCCCTAACTTTGGTAAAAGGGAAAAAAGTGGTCAATTCTCACCAGACAATCAACTTATAGCCTTCCTGCATGACGCCAATTTGATTTTTTAAAAACTCCCTCAGGTCAATAACCCTGACCTGCGTCCTAGTCCGCCTGGTAGGACAAAGGTGGAAAATCTGAAATGGGGGTGCAGAGGAGGAGATGGTCAGATCAATGTGCGATTACAGCCTCACTGACACTGTTGTAGCCAGCTGGGGAGGTTTAATTAAGGATAAGATGTGATAATCTTCAGTGAATTTTCTGTTAAGACTATAATGTCATTGTAACAATGCACCATATAAAATTTGATGCAGTTATTTCATAAAATGCTTAAATTATTTCTTAATTTTCAAAAGGTAAATACAATTCAAATGATAAGAAAAGATAATGCATCACAATGCAATAAATCCAATGATAAAGGATAGAGTCATCTTCTAGTCACAGACCTTAAAAAAGCTAGCACATACTACCTAAATTTGACAAAAAACATCACTGATTTGCTGTGTATAGAATTTTGCACACAAAATAATACATCTTGTAAATTACATTTGATTTACTTAAAGAGCTTATGTATTAAGTAGTTTATAAATTGAAATCTTGAAATCTGACCTGATAAGGTTCATAGAAAAAGGCTTCAACTCCTTCTGATAGATCTCTGATTAAACCAAAAGGGTTGCCTAAGACATCTAGTCCAAGAACAAGCACATACAATTGCTTGATTGCCTAGAGGGGGAGAATCAGAAATTGTTTGAAAACAAATTATTATAACTACTTGTACTGGGGATTATTAATAATATTTAAAACTGCACCTGAAATATTGTACATACCTGCTTGGAGTAATGTCGGAGTACCTCCCACTGAAGTTGTTGTGTAGTATAAAACTGATAACGGATTTCAAAAAATGCAAGCCTGCAAGGAATCGATTATTTGAATATTAAGCACAAGATTTATTTATCTATCTTGTAAAATGTTAAGCGACACAAACTTGTGATGAAAAGATTTAAAACTTCAAAATCTTTCGCAATTACCATAGCTCTCTGGTAGAGATTGCAAAACACAAACTAACCTCTAAATTACTACAAAAGTTTGAAAGCAAGTAGGTTTTAACTATACGTGTGGACAATATTTTTCCAGTACACTCCAGTACACAGAAAGCTATTTAGGAATGAATGTTTTTGTCACAATAGGGCAACCAGAGAAATAGGCAGGTGGGTAATAAATTCAGTCAGATCCAGTTCCCAGATTCTGATCCTACTCTTGGGGGAATTACCAGTGGAGGACGATTGGGAATGGGAAGACTCAACCAAAAAGTGTAGCTATTTAAAGGTCTGTTATGGTCAATAATTGGAGGCTGGTTGGAATGTCCTACTTTGTGTCTTGGTCCCATAGTTAGTAGGGAAAAGTGTGGCTACCCAGAGGTCATCTCTGGAAGTATGCATGGAACTTGGACTCCAGGCGGGATTGCAGTCTCTCCCCAACTGGCTTCAGTTACAGTACTGGTCCAGTTGCTAAAGGTACTTTTTCTTATTGTAAAAGAAGAAACGTTGGAGAAAGGTCTCTCCATGGTCCTCTTGCATTTTCCTTCATTTACATCAGAAACCAGTTATTTTTTCAAGTGCTAGAGGGCCTCCAATTGGTCTGTTGTCTTTGAGTGCCGACCACTATTCTAAATTGGACAGCAATTCTTCAATTTTGGGAAAATTACAGTGAATATTTGTTTCTCAAACAGCATGGGTCTCTGACTCCCATTTAATATTTACAACACAGTCCAAAACCCAAAGGTAAGATCTTGCACTTGGCATGAGAAGTAAACTTTAGACTTCTGCTTCCTTATCTCTCTTTTCTTTCCTTATGACTGTTCTTGCTTCAAGTTAATTTTGGTTTCAAGTACCCTTTAACCAATAGTATCTTTTATATTCTTATAATCTTAGATTCTTAAAACCTTATTTTGCATGTTTTAAATCATTTATTAGCATTGTTTGACTTGGTTTCTGACTTTTTGAGAGGCGAGAGCAACGTCAGACCAATGGACTTTTGGTTAGAAGAGATCAAAAGAGACAAAAGAATAAAAATGGACATTACTATTTTGATTTAAGCAGAACTCTATTATTCATTAAACACAACGGTTTATTGAATCTTGGCTCTTGTTAGAAAATTAATACAAAATTGTCAAAAGATAGCTACATTGCTGTGGTGTCTATTTGAGTTCCCCAAAGCAATACCACTGCTTGTTTTTAATAGGTTAGAAAAGTCAAAAATGATTAAATTATAAGGCATACTCACTTGTAGACTTAATATAAGGAAGAATGATTTTGGTTGCAAGCAGTTGCTATGAGCAACAACAAAGTGACTGCCAATCTCCTAGAAACCATCACCATTGAAAAACCAAGATGGCACAGATCAATAGGTCATCGGAGCCCATCCGCTCCAGGCCAGTGGCATCATTTTCTCTATGTACTTTTCACCTTTTATCTTGTCTTCCTCTCTTCATCATCAGAAGTTGGAGTGGTGTCAGCAGGGTGTGGGTGCAGCATCAGCAGCGTGGACTGGGACTCTTGGCTGTGGTGCCTGGAGCCTGCACTCACAGCAATGGTAGGCTCTGAGCCTGACCTCCTGGCAGTGGTGACATCTGGAAAGGGGACTCCAGAAGGTGGGACTCTTGGCGGCAACAGTAGGCCTGGAGACCATGCTCTTGATGATAGTAGTGTCTGGAGTGGAACCCCTGGAGGCAGCTGGCCTGGAGCCTGGATTCTTGGGGGCAGTGGTAGGCCTGGAGCTCAGAGAAGGGGAGATTCCTGATAGCTGTAGGCCTGAAGACCTTGGCAGTGTCAGCAAGACAGCAGCAGCAGAGCCTGAGTCTCTTGGGCCATCAGCTTCACTGTTGCTGTTCCCAGAGCAGGACTCACTGAGGACCAGAATGCCTCGCAGGGACCTTGTAGAAGCCCTGAAGCCATGCTTGAGACCCCCATTTGAACTGAGGATGAACTCTTATTTACATAATTTCTCTTTATCCTAATTGTACCTCAAAATGATGTTGGATTGTGGTGACAAAACACTTTTCACTGTATCTTCAAGATTGGCACCATATCCACAAGCATCTCCTCCCCCCCACCACCCAATCTCAGTTGCAGCAAAGCATATTATCCACAAGATGTACTACAGAGATTCACTGAAGATCCTAAGACAGCAACTTCTAAACCCACAAACTAGAAGGACAAGGGCAGCAGATATGTGGGAACACTACCACCTTCAAATTCCCCACTGAGCCACTCACTACCTTGATTTGGAAGGATATCATTCCGTTACTGATACTGGGTCAAAATCCTGGAATTCTCTCCCTAATGGCATTGTGGGTCAGTCAACCTTCAACAGGTAGACTGCAGCAGTTAAAGAAAGCAGCTCACCACCACCTTTTCAAGGATAACAAAGGACCGACAATAAATGCTGGCCAGCCAGCGAATCCCACAATCCACAAAAAATTAGAAAATAAATTTTTGCATTGCAAGTCTGACCCAGGATCTGATAAAGGCAAGGAACAACTTTTCAGGGTGATTTGGTATGTCAAATAGTGTTTTGACTCTGCTATGTTCTGAAAGATGATTTGGTAAAAGAGATGGAAAGCAAAATGATTTTTAAAAAAAATTCAAAAACTTTAGAAATTCAAACTCTGAATGCAGCTTTGAAATCTTGAATCTAAAATTCTTCAAAGACGCCTTCAAAAATCTTGTGTTTAAGGCTTCATTTTGAGCTATGCAGAGTGTGTAGTCATTTTAACAATATTTTTAACTTTGCAACTGGTTCTATCAGATTGGAAGTAAGTGAATAGAAAGCTCCTGTTCGAGCCAATCAAGAACTTGGAATATTAGACATTGGGGGTAAATATTGACATCTATTATGAAGAAAATCCTAACAATACATTTAAGGTCTAGTATAATAACCAATTTACTTGATCTTACAAAAGAAAATACAGATTGACAGGTTTAGTGGAGGTTTTTGAAGACGTGCCCTACTAGCACATGAAGGGGAATCACTTGGTGTATTCCTGGCTTCCCAGAAAATGAATGCACACTCAGGGCATTTTCAAGTTGCCAAGTTTTGACTTGGGCAGGACTGGGACTGATGTCCTAGAGGATTTGCTAGTGTGTGTGGGGAGACTTTGACAGGGAGATGGGAACCTATGCACGGAGCCAGAAGATGATGAATTAAAGACTAAAATATATTAGAAATGATAGTAAAAGTGCGAGGTCTTGCACTTTGGAAAAAAGAATACAAGCATGGACTACTTTCTAAACGGTGAAAAAATTGTAAAACCAAAGTACAGAGGGATCTGGGAGTGCTAGTTGAGGATTCTCTAAAGGTAAACATGCAGGTTGAGTCCGTGATTAAGAAATGCAATGTTGTCATTTATTTCAAGAGGGTTGGAATATAAAAGCTCCGTTGTGCTACTGAGACTTTTATAAAGCTCTGGTTAGGCCCCATTTGGAGTACTGTGTCCAGTTTTGGTCCCCACACCTCAGGAAGGACATACTGGCACTGGAGCGTGTCCAGCAGAGATTCACAAGGATGATCCCTGGAATGGAAAGTCTAACATATGAGGAACGGCTGAGGATCCTGGGATTGTATTCATTGGAGTTTAGAAAATTAAGGGGAGATCCAATAGAAACTTACAAGATAATACATGGCTTGGAGAAGGTGGACGCTAGGAAATTGTTTCCGTTAGGCGAGGAGACTAGGACCTGTGGACACAGCCTTAGAATTAGAGAGAGTAAATTCAGAACAGAAATTCTGAGATATTTCTTCAGCCAGAGAGTGGTGGGCCCGTGGAATTCATTGCCGCAGAGTGCAGTGGAGGCTGGGACGCTAAATGTCTTCAAGGCAGAAATTGATAAATTCTTGATGTCACAAGGAATTAAGGGCTACGGGGAGAATGCGGGTAAGTGGAGTTGAAATGCCCATCAGCTGTGATTGAATGGTGGAGTGGACTCGATGGGCCGAATGGCCTTACTTCCGCTCCTATGTCTTATGGTCTCTTATAAGAAAGGGAATGAGAAAAGTGATAAGAAGCAAAATCAACAGCCAACATTAAACAGGGCCACAGTGAAAAATAATCGAGTTGGGACATTGCAAATTCTCATTGCAAACTGGGGAGATATGGCTGGAGGGTGACCAGGAATCGGAACTGAACATTCAGGGTATTCAGTTTTGAGGAAGAACAGACAAAAAGGAAATGGCGGTGGATTTGCATTGATGGTTCAAGTGGAAATTAACACATTATTGAGGAAGGATATTGGCTCTGATGTGTGATCTGAATGGGTAGAGCTCAGAAAAGGGGCTAATGTGGGTTGTATATAGACCTCCAAGCAGTAGGGGGTGATGGCAATGGTATTAAACAGGAGATTAGAGGTGCATGTAATAAAGGAACACCTGTCATTATGACTTTTATCAACATACATATTGGGCAAATCAAACTCGTAACAATACCATAGAGGAAAAAAATGGTTTGTTTTCCGAATGGCAGGCATATGCTGCAAGGATCAATGCCAGGACCTCAGCTATTGATATATATAAATGATTTACTAAATGAGGAAACTAAATGTAATAATCTCCAAACTTACAGATGACAAAACTTGGTAGGATGGTAAGTTGTGAGGAGGATGCAGACCTAGTGGCAATGCATGGCAGATGAAGCGTAATGTCAATTAAATGTGATGTCATCGACATGGTAGCAAAAACAGGAGAACTTACATCTGGCTATAAATTGACAGGAGAATTTGCAATGAGATCTCAGTGTCCTTTTACACTAGTTGCTTAAAGTAAGCAAGCAGGTGGAGTGGGTGGTGAAGAAGGCAAATGGTATGTTCATAAAGAATTTGGGTACAGGAGCAGGTATATGTTGCTATTATACAAGGCCTTGGTAAGACCATACCTGGAATACAGTGTGCAGTTTTGGTCTCCTTTGTTGAGGAAGCAGTACAGCCAAGACTTCCAGGACTGATTGCTGGCACACCAGGGCTGACTGTTGAGAGGTTGAATCCGTTGGATTATATTCACTTCTGTTTAGAAGAATAGGGGATCTCATAGAAACGTCTAAAATTCTGACAGGGTTAGACAGGGTAGATGCAAGAGATGGTCCACAACCAGAGACCAGAGTCTAAGAATGTGGTTAAACCCACGTTAGGACTGAGAAAGATGTCTTCGCCCAGACAGTGGTGAGCCTTTGGAATGTGCCACCACAGGAAGCAGTCAGCACCAAAACACTGCATGGTTTCAAAAAGGAGTTGGAGATCACAACTAGGGACAAAAGGGATCAAAGGACATGAAGGAGAGAAAGAAATGGGAACAGACAATTAAGTTGAATGATCAGCTGTGATCATACATGGTGGAGCTGACTCTGAGGTCTGAATGACCATTGCAGGTGAAGTGGATAGCGAAGCGGGTTACCTCAGATTACAACAGGATCTTGACCAGATGGGCCAATGGGTTGAGAAGCGGCAGATGGAGTTTAATTCAGATAAATGCGAG
The DNA here is from genome assembly GCF_037043375.1 of Chiloscyllium plagiosum. Taxonomy (NCBI): domain Eukaryota; kingdom Metazoa; phylum Chordata; class Chondrichthyes; order Orectolobiformes; family Hemiscylliidae; genus Chiloscyllium; species Chiloscyllium plagiosum. Next base: position 74,106,756 of record NW_028270140.1, read on the forward strand.
GTGCTGCATTTTGGGTAAGTAAATCTTAGCAGGATGTATACACTTAATGGCAAGGTTCTAGGGAGTGTTGCTGAACAAAGAGACCTTGGAGTGCAGGTTCATAGCTCCTTGAAAGTGGAGACGCAGGTAGATAGGATAGTGAAGAAGGCGTTTAGTACGCTTTCTTTTATTGGTCACTGTATTGAGTACAGGAGTTGGAAGGTCATGTTGCGGCCGTACAGGACATTGGTTAGGCCACTATTGGAATATTGCATGCAATTCTGGTCTCCTTCCTATCGGAAAGATGTTGTGAAACTGGAAAGGGTTCAGAAAAGATTTACAAGGATGCTACCAGGGTTGGAGGATTTGAGCTATAGGGAGAGGCTGAACAGGCTGGGGATGTTTTCCCTGGAGCGTCGGAGGCTGAGGGATGACCTTATAGAGGTTTACAAAATTATGAGGGGCATGGATAGGGTAAATAGACAGTCTTTTCCCTGGGGTGGGGGAGTCCAGAACTAGAGGGCATAGGTTTAGGGTGAGAGGGAAAAGAAATAAAAGAGACCTAAGGGGCAACTTTTTCACCCAGAGGACGGTACATGTATGGAATGAGCTGCCAGAGGAAGTGGTGGAGGCTGGTACAATTACAAAATTTAAAAGCATCTCGATGGGTATACGAATAGGAAGAGTTTAAAGGGATATGGGCCAAGGGCTGGCAAATGGAACTACATTAGGTTAGGATATCTGATCTGCATGGATGAGTTAGACCCAAGGGTCTGTTTCCATGCTGTACATATCTATGACTGTACATGTGACAATGAATAGGTAACGATTGTGGCCTTGCCAGAAATGCTCAGATCTCAGAGACAAAGAAAACAGTAGTATCTTAAGAATGCACCAAATTTCTTCACGGGAAAATTACAGCAGCAATTTTTTGTGTGTCAATATATTTTAAACAAATAACAGTATAATTAAAGGAAGTTTTTGAGAGATTAACCTAAGGGACAAAGGTATGCTGGACTTTATTTGTTTGAATTTTGCAATGAATACTTTGAACTCACATTAATAAACAGGCGTGCTTCAGCTTAATGTTTGAAACATAGTACCTTCAAGTAGTGAAGTTGTCTCTCAGTACCACACAATAACGTCAGCCGAGAAAACAACGGTACCCTCAAGCATTGCAGACCTCTCTAACTTCTGTACAAAACATCAGTCTAGGTAATACATAGTCAAGTCCTAGAAGGTGCACTGTGAATTTGCAAGCTGTTAAATGTTTTCACTAAGTAATACATTGTTTGATTTTGTATTCAAAAGCCACTATTGCAATCCTTAGTGTGTTTCAATAATGTACACTGAATAATTACAAAATCATGCAAGTAATTCACATACTTGAAGACAACATCTTGTACGTCAGTGAGAGTTGCTCCAATGCTTTTCAGCAACAGGTTCAGAGATTGCACTGGGATCAGTTCTGCTTCTTGTTGTTTGTTACTTTCTTCACCTCCAGAACTAATGGAGAAGCTCAAATGTAGCTACAAGAACATAAACATTAACACAAGAAAATGATAATTAATGAAACTCTTGGCAACAATGTTGAAATGCTATCAAGTAATTCTGGCAGTAATGGTCAGAAGCTCGAATATGTAGTTTTTGTTGCCCCATAAAACAGTCTAACAGAAAATCTTAGACAATTTTCATTTTGACTAATTTGACCTGAATTTCAGAGTCAGGTTATATGTAATGACAAGCACTCCTGGAACCTTGATATGATGCATTCTTCTCTAGAATTTAACTTTGTGGAGAGTCCCTTAATTCTTACAAGATTTGAAGTGTCAATTGGATCATTTGAATCAATGGGCTTTGACGTTATTCTGCAAGAGATTCTCTCAAGTATAATAATAAATCAGGCACCTCCTGTATGTAGTATAATTATATAAAGTACAATTGGGTGAAAATTAATTACAATCACAGTTTGCACAAGAAATGAAAAGAATGTTATTTTCCATTAAAAATGTGCTGGCCTGATGTAGTATCAGGCTCCACATCTTACCCAAAACAACACCTGAGCCCGAATTCAGAAGTACTGCACTCCCATCATTTTTGTGCGTGCATGTGTGACTGACAGTGTGCAAGACAGACAGAAAGAAATGGATGTTGTTTACATCCACATTTAAAACTGTAGTTGCCTTCTGAAGGAGGAACAAACTTCATCATGGGATTTGAAAATTTGAGCGGAGGGTCAAAACTCGCCCAGGTTCTTTGGAGATGTCAGGAAGCCTGTTGGGATTGTGAAAGAGTTGAAATGTACGATTTAAAAAGAGATAGCCTTTGGCATTGTCAAGCAACTTAAATCTTTTGCTCTTTGAATTTAAAGTAAAGGCTGAAGCTGTGAAGACAGTTAGCTAAAGAGGACTGTAAAAATAGATTAGCAAGCTCTAGATAGGCAGTGCCAGACATTTGAGGACTTATTAATAATTCCCAAAGGTACATTACATTGGGAAGGAAAGACTATAAAGATGAGCCAATCCATTGCTATAGACATTGAAAGGATTGCGTCAAAATCAAAGATGAGGAATGCAATCTCGAGGAAACTAGGGAAAGATCAGAAAATTAGGGACATTTTAGAATTCACTAACAATGACTAAAAAGGAGAAAACAAATTGAGAGTGTAAACAAGCAATAAGTATAAAACGTGTAAGCTCCTATAAGCATTTAGAAATAGACTAAATAGCTAAAAGGTGGGCTCTTTGAGTATGAAAAATTAACAGAAAACAAGTAAATGACAGACTCTGAAGAAATTTGTTTTAGATCCATTTTCATGGCAAAACAATCAGTTATGTTAGAAAATGAGGGTCCCAAAGAGAGGGAGGATCTTGCAATAGTCATTATAATTAGAGATAAAAATACTTGGCAAACATATGACACTAAAGGTTCAGGAATCCTGGATTTGATGGCCTGCCTGCTCAGGTCTTAAAACATATCCATTTATCATAATTTTCCAGAATTCCCTAGATTCTAGAAAGTCCTATCATATTAGACCAATCCTACATATAACACTGCAATTCAAGCAAGGAGGGAGGCAGAAAGCAAAACATAACAGGCAAACTTTTTTCATTTGCAGTCAATTGTATTGTTGAATGAGATTCCAGTGTGCCATGGTTTGGAATGATTTTCCTCTCACAATTTTCCACTTTGCATCTCATTAAGCAGGCAGCCAGGTTATTTGGTGCCTTTTCCGGAAGAATGGTGGAAGCACTGTCCCTGCTGTGATCTTCTAGTGCTCATCCACTGCACCATTTTCTTTTTAGCCCAGTGGCACATCAATTTAGATGCTACAAAAAACAAGAACGGCCCTGTCACTGTGGTGCTTAATCATTATGAGATAGAAAGGAAAGCTCCTATCCTGCTTTGCAGAGAGGGACCTAGTAATTCTGGTGGATGAGGTGCTGAGGGGAGACCTTTCCCTTTTCAAGTCCTAAATGGCTTACCCCATATTCTTGGGACTATTGTATGCATCATGTCCACTACCGCCCTCACACACATCATTCTCTTGAACTTATCACCATTCCTGTCCCCTGTGCTTCCTACTTTCTCACTAGGGATACCTCACCATTTCCCCTGTTCATACATCATTATTAATTTCTCATCCATCCATTCCCATCATATTCAACATCTCCCTTTGTATCATAGAAGGTAAGACTGGTTCATTACTGGGCAAAGGTAGTTGGCAGGGGTCAGCTCCGTTTCATATGAGGAGTAAACACGTGAATAAGCCAGAGAAGTATACAACTGTTCATGTGAGGATGGGGAGACCTCAGTAGGCAAACAACATGGTAAGCTTCACTGTACTGTACAGAGCTGTTTTGCTCTCCAATTACCTCCACTGTTACCTCATGCCAAAAATTAACAAGCTTTTATTCCTCTTAGATAGCTAATTCCATCTCTTGACTGACGCAGGCAACAGCACCACCCATCAATGCTCTATAAAAAGGCCAGTGTCAGATATCCATCTGCTTCACCTCCAACACTGAGGAGGAAGCTATTGAGCCCTCAGAATGCACGAACAAGGCTTTCATCTGCACCTCTAGTGAACTATCACCTCGGTGGGCACATTTTCTAGATTAGACATGTGGGGGAATATTCTGAGCACATAACAGACACATCTCTGCAAAGGCTGGAGAAGAAATGCCCCAGGCTGTTTGGCACTTAGGAGGTTGGAGGAGATCAATTTCTTGCTCAGTCCTGGGCAGATGAGCCCTCAGTTTCAGTCATTAATGACTTGGTCAAAATGCACACACAGAAACAAGAACAGCAGGCAGGTTTGTCAGAGGCACTCCAAGTTATACTGAAGGATGGAGAAGTCTCTGATGTTACCAGTAATGTGCTGTCTCTGGCAGACATGCCATCTGGCTACATCCATGGACAGGTTGGTGACACCCTTGAACATCTAGACCCAGTTCACACACTTCTAAATATTAGCAAGGAGCTGCACTCCACTGCTCTCGTCATAGGTCTCAAGATCAATGGCAAAGTGAGAAGAGGATGAAAGACCTCAAACTCACTCCAAGTGCCCCACCATCTACTCCTTTGCCTGTTATTCCAAAGAGGCAGAAGTTCAAGTTGAGGTGATGAGCCTGCATCTAAGAAAAAGACCTCGGCTCTCAAGGCCCAAATGCATCAGGGACTGTCCAAGTCCTTGAGACCATAAGGGTGAACTACACAGCCAGCTTTCTATGCACCTTTGTGGAGGTTTTGATTGCACTTAGGCATAGTGGGAGGCAGAGGAAGAGGAGAGTTTACACAGGGTATACAGTTGGCATGGGTAAAACATCATTGTAGATAAACTTTCAGTGTTCAAATGCGTGCTATAGAATGATTTTCACTGCTGGACTGGTCAAGACCCACCCATGCAAGAGATGAACAGTCTTTTTAGAAATCGATTCCAGGTCAAACCGGAGTACCTGGTAGGCACTGCTACCTCACACTGCCAGGGATCCATCTGTGGGTGAACGTCTGTGTGGAATTTGTACTGGATGCTTTGCTTTCCTCCCACAGACTAATGGATTAAATGGCCTCTTTTCACACTGTAGAGTCTATATGATTCTAAGCAGTGCCTCTCTTTCACAAGTCTATTTGGCTGCAGATAACCTCAAGTGCTAGGAATCCTGAAAACATGACATTCAGAATGTGTTCTCAAGTCTAATCTATTTAAATTACCCACTGAGGTGACAGTATCTGAGCTTGATGGTGCAGGAGACAGCTTTGCCACTACTTCATAGTGTGTTGCTTATTCCTCAGAAGTGGAGGAGCAGCTGTTGGCCAGAGGGACAAGTTTCTAGTGGGTACAGACCATTTTAAATGTTACTGGTGGCTGCAGAAACAGTGTAATGAGTTGCACAATAGGGGTAGAAGCTTCAACATATTAAGCACCTACACAATGCTTTTGAGGAAGCAGTGCAGTATGTCATAATGAACCTTTCTTGGTTGCCAGGACATGAAGCTCTGAACATCCTGCATCAAGGATTCTGTCTTGATTCTGGTGAGGAGACATTTGTCAGCGATCCTGTTATGGTTTGGCTCTTTCAGCTCTATTGTGAGACATTTTCTCTTGAGATGAGACGAAGGGAGGGATTAAGTGAGATACAAGTACTTGGCAGAGATACAAGTACTTGGCACTTTTAGCTATTAAGAGCGGATGCAGGGGGAGCAAAGATGGGCAAGTATCCCAAGTGAGTGAGAAAGTAGGAAGTGCAGTGGATAGGAAGGATAAGACTGGGGAAATGGGATGTACAAGAGACGAGAAAAGATACTGCTGCCTTGGTGGGAGCTTAGTGCAGTAGCAGAGTTGGAATGAGTGTAAGGTAGCAGAGAGAAAATTGTAACACTTATCCTTGCAGAGAGCAGAACATAGCTTATCGCTTATGGCATGGCTGAATGTTTCTACATATCATGGAAACAGCATTGACCTGGATGGCAACTTCGGACCAGCTGATAGAATCTTGTGCTATGCTCTCCTCCGGCCATCCGGGGGAAAGAAGATGGCCTTCATCTCCACTACCATCTTAAATTCCTAGTCAGCAAAGTGGGGTGCTAATTTGCTTCTAGAAGACATCGCCTTTCCAGTTCTTCAATAACATGAACCACGAAGGACAGTTCTTGACTTGCAGCTTTTGAAAAGGTGCACAGTTGAGAGTTTAATATGGGACTAGCAACAGGAATTCCTGAAGGCTCCAGCACGAGTGAGCATTTTTACAATTGCTGAGTACAGGTAGAGTAAATGTGGTGTTGTGATAATATGGTACCTACAGAATGAGGTAAGCAGTGTATAATTCTATGAGAAAAGAAACCCTTCATGTAGTTCCCTGAAATCGGCAGTTACATTGTGGGAAAATACCATTACTATATAAACAAGAAACAAGATCTTCAAATCTGATTATAGCTTTAATAAAATCGTACATTTATTCAGTGAAATACTTAAAATGTTTACTTACTTTGATAGGTGAAATATGGAAATACTCATAAAGACTGACAGGTGTGGTGTCAATGGCAGATTCAGTCAACAGCTCTGTTTGAATATACTCAAGGTCCTTTTTGAATAGATCCAGCTTAAAAACAAAGTAATTCAACAAATTAGATGTGGAATTTATAAATTAGAATTGCATTACTTCAATGTCACAAATAGCATGGTTAACATTTCGTAGCACTTTCTTCTGAATTCTGATTGGTCGTTCAGATTTTGAGTATTTTACACACGTTACCTAAAAATTAATTGCACACATTTAAAACCTCACCTAAACAGGGAGATCTGGGTGAAATGAGAAGGTAAGTTGTAAATATTTTAAATCTGACCCCAAGCAACTTCGAGACTGCCCAATGCTGGTTTTAATTAGGGAAGAGGGGGCATGCGATCAACTTACTCTCAATGGGTGGGTTGAAGCATTTTTAAGAAAATTGCGTACCTTCATTTTAGCAAAACTTCTATTTCTAACCATTATTTGTTGGATTTCTCTGCTGTCTGGAAATTGACAGCTAAAAAAAGGTAAGAAAATAATAACAAAAGTGCTTCACGGTTCTGCTTGTGGATTAGGGAAAGTGCGGGTCATACATTCAGCAGAGGGCAGGCTTTACCTATAGGAAGGCCCCAGGAGCACAGAGTTTGGAAAAACTTAATGAATTGGATAGGTATTAGATGGGGAAGTGATTGACTTGTTTTTGACTAATGTAGCTATCTGCTGCCTCAAATCTGCAACTCAAAGAAAATGCATTTCTATCCAAGTAGAAATACTGAAATTACAAACATCTTAGAAGTAAATGAAGAGGTATTAAAATAAACACAAGTTAGATATCTTTTTGTTTTTACTTATTTTATGTATGTTTGTATTATACCTTTTGCTCTGCAAGAACTGTATCTGTTGATTGAGTGAATAGGTCCATCACAGCATAAAGAAAACCAAGATCTAACTTCAGATCCATTTCTTGAATTAGGACTTTAAAATACCTGTTGCAAGTATATAATATAATCTTTATGAAAAAAATATTTCAAGTTGAAATAAATGCAGCCAATTAAAATACGTTCATCATAATTATAACCAAAATACTGCTAATTCATCAACTGGGCAAATTAAAATTAAACAGCCCTTGCTATAGATGGTCCATTGTTTGTATCCCATTTTAGCTTTGTCTGGCAATCTGCAGCATTCTTGTTTAGATTAGATTAGATTCCCTACAGTGTGGAAACAGGCCCTTCGGACCAACAAGTCCACACCAACCCTCCAAGAATAACCCACCCAGACCCATTCCCCTACATTTACCCCTAACTATCTAACACTATGGGCAATTAAGGATGGCCAATTTACCTGGCCAGCACATCTTTGGATTGTGGGAGGAAACCTGAGTACCCAGAGGAAACCCACGCAAACACTGGGAGAATGTGCAAACTCCACACAGATAGTCGCCCTGGGTGGGAATCGAACATGGGTCCCGGGCGCTGTGAAGCAGCAGGTCTTTGTTTGAATTTGTTTTACTTCTTCATTACATTTTTTTGTCTTTCATTATGAAATCTTTCTCCTGTTGCACACACCTCCCAGAGTGGAAAAATAATCAGGAGATACTGTAACATACGTGAGCTAAATAACCTTGCTAGATAGTGAGTGGTGCAGTTACTTGGGAAGTAAGCAGGAGCAATTACCCAAGTTGGGAAGGTTCTGGAATTGGGTCGTGCATATTCTTCTTGCTGTCATCCTATGTTTTATAAGTAAAATGTGGATTCATGTGAAAGGTTGGAGACAGGTTGGAGATTCAAGAAGAGAAAGTAAAATGATTTTATTCAGGACCTATGTGAGACAATCGTTGAACCTAGTCATTGCACCTTCACGATTGGAAGAATTAGACAGTTTGCTTTAGTTGGTAATGCACTTGTCTTAAGAGTCAAAAGGCAAGAATTCAAACCCCAGTTCAGAATGAGAGCATGCAAATTAAGTTGACACTGAATGGGCTGAAATGTGGGAAGAAATAGAGCAGGAATATGGCAGTCGAACCTGCTCTGTGATTCAATTCAATAATGACTGATGACCTACCTCAATTTCCTCAGATACCTTCTTTTTTTTATTCATTTGTGGGACTTGGGCATTGCTGGCTAGCCAGCATTGTAGCCCATCCCTATTTGCTCTTGAGAAGGCGATGGTGAACTGCTGCCTTGAATTGCTGCAGTCCACATGCTGTGGGTTGACCCACAATGCCCGTTAGGAGGGAATTGCAGGATTTTGACCCAACGAATGAGAAGGAACAGCGGTATATTTCCAAGTCAAGGTGGTGAGTGGCTTGGAGGGGAACTTGCAGGTGGTGGTGTTCCCAAGTACCTGCTGCCCTTGTCCGTCTAGGTGGAAGTGGTCATGGGTTGGGAAGGTGCTGTCTAAGGATCTTTGGTGAATTACTGCAGTGCATCATGCAGACAGTACACACTGTCACTAGCATCCAGAAATCTATCGTTTCTTCTTGAACAAGCTCAATGATTGAGCTTTCATGGCTAACTGGAGTAGAAAACTCCAAAGATTCTGGTGAAGAAATACTTCCTCACCTCAGTCTTAAATGGTTGACTCCTTATTCCGAGAATATGTCCCCTAGTTCTAGATACATCAGTCAGGGGAAATATCCTATCTTGATTCAGCCCATCACTCGCTAAGAAATTTCTAAGTTTTAATGACAACATCCTTAGTTATTCTAAACCCCTAAGAATGCAGGCCAAGTTTCTTCAATCTGACCTTAAAAGAATTTGCCATCTCAGGGATTGTCTGTTGATCCTCTGCTGCCATTCCATGCCTCTTGCCATTTATAGCAAGTATGCTCTTTCAGATAAGAACAACAAAAACCGCACACAGCATACTAGATTTTCCAGTGGTCAAATAGTTTTCTGTAGCATTGGTGGGATTTTTATATCAGAAGCCTATGGAAACTGATGGAATGCCAGGGAAATTGAAAATTTTGATAGACAATTTCTCTAAGACTGGAGCCCTCAAGGAGCATCCATTTAAATTGGAGAATTCAAAGGATTCTGCTACTATTCAATAAATTCCAAGTGTTAAACTGAATTTGAATTTACTTCACACACCCATCGACTACATGCCCCCCCACTTCTCACCACCTACCCAGGATCTGACTCCCACTACTCCAACACTTAATCCTTCTCCTCTCTCCCCCAGGTTGTGAAAAAGAAGTGTGCTTTGACTTCTGATTATCCTGTTCGATGAGTGACTTGTCAGATTTAAAGTATGCTCCACAGTTCTGAAGGAGTCCAAATTGGAATCGCCTGTCAGAAATGCAGAGTTCTTTCATATTGGAATAAGGAATGGAGTGACAGTCTGAGTACAGTTGCCACTGTTCAGAAAATTTGACCCAATATTCCAGGGTTCACCAAGAGTCTGTACAATTGCATCAAGACAACTTTATACCTGTAATCAAATCCCTTGGAAGTAAAGTTTAACATGACATTTGCCTTGCTAACTGCTTGCTGTAACTAAGTGCAAACTTTTAGTGACCCAAGAACAAAGGCACCCAAAGAGCAACTGACAAAAGAAGAACTGTCTTTCAAGTGAAACATTCAGCTAAGATCATGTTTGTTGCTCATAACGGATCCAAAAGACTCCTAACACAATCTGAGGTCAGACAATTTTCTCCAAAACTGATTCTCCAAAACAGCTGTTGATGTTTACCATTTATCACTTAGGACCTTGCTACAAGTGAAACAGCTTCCATAACAACAGTAACTCTACTTGAAAACAATCTGGCAGTACCAAGTGCAAAGATGTTTTTATAATGTGCAAATAGTGGCAATAAAGATATATTATAAAGTTTTTCCTCCAAAATGGGAAAGTACAAAGATCTCTATGGATAGGCAATTAGGGGTTTTTGCAAGAATCTGGTGAAATCTTGTCAGAGTAATAATCTTTTTTTAAAAATCTAGCGTTTAAAAGAATGCAACATGAAACAGATTTAAAATTTAAAGAAGTTTCTATAACTAAATTATTACAATAAAACTTTACCGTTGCTTGAAGTAAAAAAAATTCACATATCCATATTTCTCATTTTGTTTTAGAAAATTATTGAAACAGAAACGTGACCTTCAATCAAATTTTAACCATTCTATATGTTGAGTTGATGCAATTAGCCTACGATGATGAAAGTTTAAAAAAATGTCTTTTTCCTGAAATAACCGATCCTGGTATCCTAGGTAAAAGCAATTACTGCAGATGCTGGAAACCAGATTCTGGATTAGAGTGGTGCTGGAAAAGCACAGCAGTTCAAGCAGCATGCAAGGAGCAGGAAAATCGACGTTTAGGGCAAAAGCCCTTCATCAAGAATACAGGCAGAGTGCCTGAAGGGTAGAGAGATAAAATTTTGATCTCTCCACCCTTCAGGCACTCTGCCTGTATTCCTGATGAAGGTCTTTTGCCTTAAACGTCGATTTTCCTGCTCCTCGGATGCTGCCTGAACTGTTGTGCTTTTCCAGCACCACTCTAATCCAGATCCTGGTATCCTGTCAAGTCACTCTTTATTTGCACGTGCATAGTACATGGACTCTGACCAGCTAGATAAGAGCCAGTCCCTAAAGTGTGGAGACTCAGACTCCTGTTTATATCTGCCAGCCAGGGTTCCCTGATTGGTCCAGTTTAACCCCAATTAGGGATCTCATACTCAGTGGGATCTACATGAAAACTTTGTTCCAATCACTTTTTCCTAAAAGATCAAGCAAAGTTTCTATTAGTAATATGATTTAATGGATTTATTGCTGACCAAATCAAAAGCAGAATACTACAGATAATGAAAGTTGAAATAAAAATATCAGATTGTGGAAAATCTCAGCAGTTAAGACAGGAACTTTGGAGAGAAAAGAAAAAATCATTTTAGGAAGAGTCAGAGATGTAGAATGGAATCTTCCCAACCACTTAACAACACAGGCACAGGTGAAAAATTTGGGAGAATTCTGGGAGAGCAACTGTAAGGTGGTTCCCAACTTTGACAGCAAAACAAATCCTGTTTTCCAACCAAGTGTCGAATAATGAGATATGACTGTTGTGAGCAAGCAGAAAGAGACCAATTGGTTTGCATTACCATCCTTATTACCAAATCATCTCACTTCACTGATATGCTGTTTCCCATTCTCTCACCAACCAGATAGAAACTAGACAGCAACAATTCCTGAAATGAAATTCAGAGTGATAACCTGGCAACTCCAGTTCACCTTCTTGGTTACCTTGCACCAACATCTCAGGGCCCGCTCCATGGAAGCCACTGGCCACACTACGCCCCACCCACCAAGACCCAGGCAGTCCCATATCAGCAAAGTGGGGTGCCACTTTCCTTTTAATATGTCTAGGCAATTCATAGGAACTGTTCAGGGCAGTTATAGATTGCCGGTGCTTGACCAGGTGCATGACTGAAGGTACTACGAGCACCAGGACTCCTGGGAGTTTCTGGCAGTGGCCAGTATGTCTCTGCCCGTGGCAAGTGGGAAAGTGCAACAAATAGAACATTATAGGTGTACGATGCCTGGGTAATAAGGCAAGTTTGGAAGATAGCGTGACAAAATCCACTAGGATTGGCAGAGAGAAATAATCCATGAAACTCACTAACATTTATAATTGGCTGATTTCTGGTAAAATTAAATCTGCAATATTAATTAGAGATGCAAAGTTACATGTAACTTCTCCCAGACAAAAAGGTCAGAGACTGAAATGTTTACTCTTGTCACATATCGAGCAGAGCTTCTGAGTATTTCCAACATTTGCTGTTTTGATTTCAGTGCTGAACAGCTTGTTTTACTATCTTACGTAAGCAGTCACAGGGCAGTATTTAGGAATCACAAGGAAGTTCAAAGCCAGAGCATCATGTCTTCCAAGATGTGGACTATTCAGAAATACTGTGCAGATTTTAATTAAATACTGTTTTCAATCTTGGTATAAAAATAAGGCTTCAAGGTGATTTATTCAAAATTATTCTGCATAAGAAGAACTGAGTAGATTATAAAGAATATTATCAATAGATTGTTTGAAAATTTCTGTTTTTCAATTATTTTATGGGTTTAGGAGTTGTCAGCAAGGCCAATATATATGGTTCATTCCTAACTGAACTCAAGGTGGTGGTGATGATTTGCCTTCTTGAACCACTGCAGTTCCTTATGTATCACCACATCCATAGTGCTATGGAAAGTTCCAAGATTTTGATCCATTGAAAGTGAAAATATAGTAATTGTTTCAAACCAGAATGATTTGCAGTGCAGAAGGAAACTTATAGGTGCTGATGCTCCCATGTTTCTGCTACCATTGTCCTTCTAAATGGCAGTGTGTGTCAGTCTGGAAGGTGTTATTGAAACAGCATTAGGGAGTTGCTTGTAACAGGACACAATATGTTAGTGGCAGAGGGAGTGGATGCTTAAGTTCCTGTGTAGGGTGCTGTTCAAGCAGACTGCTTTGCCCTGAATGCTGTCAGGTTTCTTGAACATTGTTGGATCCATATCAATGCAGGCAAATATTCCATCACACTCCTGACATGAGCTTTGCAGATGGTGGAAAGGCTTTAGGGAAATCAGATGATGAAGTATTCACCTCAGAATTTCCAGTTTCGCACCTGCTGTTATCACCACAGTATGACTGTGACCTGTGCAATTCAGCTTCTGATCAATCCCCTGTCTGTTGTGGAGTTCCAGCGATGGTGAAGTCATTAATTTCAAGTGGAGATGGTTAGTTTCTCTCTCTGAAATGATCAGTGCCTGGCACTATGTGGCATCAATGTTAATTGTGAAGCCTGAATATTGTCCAGATCTTGCTGTCTTTGGGCAGAGATTGTTTTAGTATCTGAGGAGTTGGTACTCATGGTGTTGAGTATGGTGCAGTTGTCAATTAACATCCCCACTTTTAACCATATAATCATAGACAAAATAATTTCAAGTTTATGACTTACCTAAAACGAGATATATCAGACTTCCCTGCAAACCTAGTGATAATACTGACATCAGCAAAAGGCTTTGGTGCTATTAAAATAAAACAAATATTAAAGAACTGTATTTTTTTTTCAAAAAAATTCAATTACAGAATTGTTTCTCATATTCTAAACTGAATGTAATATTCTAAAAATATTATTTTGATTCAGGAGTTTACATTTCATTTTTACATAAACTTTGGAAAGGAGATAATAATTTCCTGTAAATACTTCTAAATATCACAATATAAAAACTAATACACAAAGTTGAGCTCAAGTACTTGCAGGATTCCTAAATCAGTGCTGCAGGAATCTTAAAATTACAGTTGAAAGAATCAAACAAATATAACTTTTTAATAAATGAAGATTCTGTAACTCCAAGCTCCACTGACCTTAATCAGCACGATCAAGTTTAATTTAAACTGCAGCTCATAGCCATGTAATAGGACATTCAAAATTTCAACGAGTATCCATATGAATGAAAACATATTTATTTATGCCATTTACAGAAAACATCACATTTAACATATTTCATTACAGCAGAGTGCATACAATAAATTATATAAAACCAACCTGAATCCATGGTGACTGATTTGGGGGGAATAATTGGATAAAACGGAAAAGGAAAGATGGCCCCAGACAGCTGATTTTGTATCTTAGAACAGAAACAAAAGTAAAGTAGCTGTTTAGTTCAAAAATAATAAACATTATCCTGATAACATAAATGCAATATTAATATCTTCATTCAGCACAAAATTAAAATTTTAATGATGAGAATTAAAAAACACTTGCTCCAAAATAACTAAAATATATCTAGAATTTAAAGCATCTCACGGTGACCAAACTCTTATTTTAAAAGAGGAAAAGAGAGACTTGGAATTTTCCCAAATTCTCAGCTTTCCTCTCCACTAATGATCACAAGCTTTGCAACTCGTAGAGAAGAGGCTATTGAAAACATTGAAATGGAAAATTTGGCAAGTACAGGTCTCTTCTTGTGTTCCGTTATTCATTGCCAATGAACCATTTGAGAAAATTGTTAGCTTTGACTGCAAGTGCCACGAAAGCTCCAAACACCTACTGTGTCGTTTCTGTAACAAAGTCAGCCAGGTGGACCTCTTAGAATGAGTTCTTGGATTGACTTTGGTTTAACCCTTAATGAAATGCTGAGACACTGTTTGGTATGTGGGATTAGTGATGTAACCAGGCAAAAGTGCTACATGCTGAAGCCCAATTGGACTTCAAACAGACACTACAACTGGTTTTGTAACTGGAAAATGTGGCAAGTGGAGCATGAGTTACAGCATATTCTGATGGAAGTTGACACCCTTGCTAGTACCACTTGAGTGAAGGCAACTGCATAGCCTCACTCAGGACATACCTGGAACAGAGGGCGGCACAGTGACTTGGTGGCTAGCACTGCTGCCTCTCAGCACCAGGGACCCAGATTCGATTCTGGCTTCGGGCGACTGTCTGTGTGGAGTTTGCACATTCTCCCAGTGTCTGCGTGAGCTTCCTCCGAAAAATTGTGCAGGTTCGGTGAATTGGCCACAGTGTTCAGAGATGTTAGGTGCATTAGTCAGGGGTAAATACAGGGTAAGTGAATGGGTCTGTGTAGGTTACTCTTCAGAGGGTCGGTGTGGACTTGTTGAGCCGAACAGCCTGTTTCCACATTGTAGGGACTCTATGAATCTCTATGAGAGACTCTAGGTCAGCCTACAGGAAAATCCCAAAACAACGCCAAACCTCGGCCAAATGGATAAAATTTTCTTCAGGAACTAGGCTGGCAAGCCATTCTACTTGCTGCTGGTATGTGGACTTGAGACAGCAAAAAAAGATTCCCACTAGAGCTAAATGGAACAAGAGCACTCATAGGCCGATATCCAGGAGAGTACACACTGGTGTGGAACAGTCAAACTACTCAGCAACATCCAAACCAGAACCAATCAAACTAAACATTTGGTTAAATGGTCACCCAGTTCTAATAGAGGTTGATACCAGTGCAGCCATTTCAGTGATCATCAAACTAGTCTTTAACAAAATTCACTCTGGACTCCAACCCTTAAATTTGCACAAGGCCTCACATAGACTGAGAACCCATACAAGGAACTGTCGTAGATTCAGGGTACAACTTAGGCTCCGATCTCGTGTAAGAAGCAGCTGTTTCAGTTACAACTCACTACAGTAGAAGACTCAGGCCCAAGCTTGATGGGGCAAAATTGGTTAAGAAAGATTGACCTAGATTGTCTCAACATTTTTTAATTAGAAAACGGGTGCCTGAGTGAAGTCCTGGGTAAATACCTGGATGTTTTTCCAAGGAGGTCTGGGGATGATCAAAGGAGTCAAGACCACCTTGCATATTGACTAGGAAGCAATTCCACGATTTTGAAAGGCCACACCCAGTACCATTTGTCTTATGGGCAAAAGTAGACGCAAAAGTAAAAAGGCTGGAAAACGGAGCACCAGACAATTTCACCCCATTAAGCTTGGGCTCCAGTATTTTACTACCATCGGTGGTAAATGAATACTTGCAAGTGCAGTTAGATGCGTATTCCCAGAAATATGCTACAGTAAATACCCATAAGGGTTTGTACCCAATATACAAGAGTGGGGTATTGCCAGCATATGCAATTTTTCAGCGGACAATGGAGAACACTTTACATGATCTACCTCAGATTGCCATTTATGACATACTAATAATCAGGAAGACTAATAAGGAGCACATAGAGAACTTGGACACAGTCCTTAGACATTTCTCCCCTCTGGGTGTACACCTTAGAAGGGAAAAAAGTGTATTCCAAGCATCCCAAGTGACCTATATGGGCTACAGAGTTGACAAGACTGGTTTACACCCAATGGAAGATAAAGGGAGGGTGATCAAAGGTGCCCTGGCTCCCACATCTGTATTGGAGCTTAGCTCTTTTCTTGGGCTGAGGAATTATTATGGAAAGTTCATACATAACCTGGCCTCCATCCTGGCACCTTTGCATCAACTCTTTAAAAAGAGTCAGCTTTGGAAATTATCACATAGCCAAGCCATAGCTTTAAGGTAAGGGAAGAAATAGCTATCATCCTCCAAGGTGTTGACACACTATGATCCCAAATAATATCTGGTATTGATATGCGGTGCCTCCCCCGTACAGCATCAGCGTATTATTAGCTCATAGATGGCCCAATGCAGAGGAATGCCCAAGACCGTATGCAGCCAGGACTTTGGCTGATGCAGAGCATAAACCTGTCCAGACAGAAAAAGAAGGTTTGGCAGTCATATTTGGAGTCAAGAAGCTACATCAAAACTTATATGGATGTAAATTTGTAATAATAAGACCACTAACTGTTGCTAGATCCTAAAGAGTCATACAGAATGGAAACACACCCTTCGGTCCAACCAGTCCATGCCAAGCATGTTTTCAAACTGAACCAGTCCCACCTGCCTGTGCTGGACCCTATTCATGCAGTTATTGTTTTTACCTAGTTGATTTTAACCCTACTGCGAATCCTCTTGCAAGGATGCCTGCCTTGAAGAAGTTTTCTTCCTCATCTCTACAAGAATCTCAGGGAGTCTCTTTCCCACTGCAACTCCCAGGTCATTTATACTACTTTCTCTCCCCCCCCCCACACCCTCTATTTATCGCTCCAACCTTCAGGCACTCTGCCTGTATTCCTGATGAAGGGCTTTTGCCTGAAACGTCGATTTTACTGCTCCTCGGATGCTGCCTGAACTGCTGTGCTTTTCCAGCACCACTAATCCAAAATCTGGTTTCCAAAATCTGCAGTCATTGGTTTTACCTATTCATGAATCTATCCAAATATCTTTTATACACTGTAATTAACCCACATCCACTACTTTCACTGGCAGTTCATTCCACAGACAAACCACTCTCTGTGTAAAAATATTGTCGCTCATGTCCTTTTTAAATTTTTCTCTTCTCATCTTAAAAATGTCATCTAGTTTGAACTCCGAGGGAAAAGAACCTTATCTTTCACCTTATCTATGCGCCTCATAATTTTATAAATTTCAATAAGGTCAAGCTCCTACACTCTAGTGAGAAAAGTCCCAGCCTTTCCAATCTATTTTATATCTCAAATCATCCATTCCTGACAACATCCTGGTAAATCTTTTTGAACCCTCTCCAGTTAAGTAATATCCTTCCTCAAACAGGGTGATCAGAACTGCACATCGTTATGGCATAAGCACATTAACAATTTTTCACAGAATCCCTACAGTGTAGAAACAGGCTCTTTGGCCAACAAGTCCACAAAGACCCTGCAAAGAGTATCCCAACCAGACCCATTCCCCTATCCTATTACTGTACATTTCCCCTGACTAATGCACCTAACCTATACATCCCTGAACACTATGGGGAATTTAGCATGGCCAATTCACCTAATTAGCATATCTTTGGACTATGGGAGGAAACCCACGCAGACACAGGGAGAATGTGCAAACTCCACACAGTCACTTGAGGCTAGAATTGAACCTGGGTCCCTGGTGCTGTGAGGCAGCAGTGCTAGCCACTGAGCCACCATGCCGCCCAGATACTTTTGATACTGCAGGTTAAACAAGGAGAGTGAACATAACAGTTGAGATAACTAAACATTAATGTTCAATTTATAGAATCCAAGATAGGATATTAATATTGTTATCAAATCATGTATGTGAATGATGACATTCTAAGGATGCGGTGGTGCAAAATCCACCAAAAAGCCTCCATATGCCATCTGGAAAGGCCCTGCAGTCAAAGACCTTCAAGGCCACAAGCATCAGATACACACTTACACAACAGAATCCAATTTCAAGATTCAGCATTTCACAGATTGCAGTTACTGTGCTCCTAGACAGCTCAAGTCTTCAGAGGTACTGGTACTCCGTCACTTTCAAGTATCTGAGCCTTGCTAGATAGGGTCTTATCTGTTGTCCTGATTTGGAGGTGCCAGTGTTGGACTGAGGTGGACAAAGTTAAAAAGCACACCGCACCATGTTACAGTCCAACAGGTTTGCTTGGAAGCACTAGTTTTCAAAGCACTGCTAACCTGTTGGACTATAACTTCGTGTTGTGTGATTTTTAACTATATCTGTTGTCTGACAGCTGCTATTGACTTTCCCCTATAGGCGTTTTGGCAGAATTAGTTAAGCTAACTTGACTGACCATAGGGCACAGCTGTCCTTTGCCAGCTACCATCTTCCTTCTCCTTCTCCTAAGAACTATTCCAATTGGGCACAGTGACATTCACCACAAATGCTACTGCCCACAATTTTTCCTTCAACATTTCCTGGCTGTTCCATTGCTTAGAAAATTTCCCAGCAGAGTTTTAAATTGAAAAATAACAACTCTCCTTGCCTTGTTCTGCTAAAGTCAATCACAGTCCCAGTTGCAGCTTTTAAAACGCTTTACAGCGTTACCACTAAAAATGTAACCACTTCCAAAAAAAGTTTCCCCAAGCACCCACTGAATACTGTAATCAACATATATTCTGATCAATGCAGATTGACTTCTATTTCAGAGGCTGGCATACTAACATCAAGTTCACAATCTGACATCTTTACACTGGATTTCAGATGTGCGGGGGATAGCAGCAGTCCTGATCTCATAACATAACACTTAAGCCTATAAATCAATAACATGCAAAATTAATTCACTGTTCTCAGAATTCTAACATCTGTAATATTTCATTTTGCTATTTAATTCAATACTCCTCCTCCCTGAAAGTTTGAATTAGACAACATAGAAACTCAGACCAAAGTTATGATAAATGATTCTGTTGCAAACTTTAAACAATTCATATACCATTTGCATACTAACAAAGGTCCTATGCTATCAGATTTTAACATACCTGGATCTTGTAAATTTGGACTCGGAGAGATTTCTGATGAGTTGAGACAGTATACTCTATTTTTATAGCTGGCAGGTAATTTCTCCTTATTGGTACTTCAGAAGGTTGTAAGAGCTTCATGTCCATGCCATTTGGAGTTAAAAGTGCCTTTTTGTTTGCAAGAGATAAAAGATGCTTCTGAATGTTTACTTTCAAAAAGACATTTTTTTTTAAACTGAATCCAAATAGTCACTTACAATTTGACTTCATCACTACAAATGATGTAGTGTGATTTGCTCTCTTCATTCAGTGTCATTATAAAATTGACAGACTAAATTGAGGAGACTAATCACACCATGAAACAAAAACCAGACCATGAATTTCCCTACCCATTTATTTCAATCCGCATGAAGCAAGCCTTAATTTTGATGGAGGGATTGGACCTGTTAATAATACTAAACTTAATTAAGCAATTTAAGACGACAGGTTTTTTTATGTAATTGAAAATGTTGCCATCCACTTCAATTAATTATTAAACTACTCAAATACAAATGATCAACGTAAGCATAATTTTCAACTGACCTGAAAATCACATGGAAGTTCAGCAATGTGGCTCTCTTGAGGAGAAGACTCTATATATTCTTTGTAAACCTGCTCCAGCTGAGCTGTTTGCTTTCTACTCATTGGTTTCCAGCGCAATTTCGCCTTGGGTTTACTTTCCCAAACAACATCAGAACTGAGTTGCAAACAGAATAACAAACATGTAAAATTCTTCAAAATTGCATTCAATTATCCTAACATCAAAAATCTTGATGTTACAGATTCTATTATTAATACAGCATTCATTATGAAATGTGTGGCATTCAATGTGAAATAAAAATACAGAGATATCAAAAATTGTTTGAAATTTTCTATTTCTGAATGGGAGTAGTAACTTGTGGTCAAAAACCATACACTTTAGTAACAGGAACCATGAGAAAGCTGAAGGTCAGGTTCAATAATGCATTACATTTCACAATAACCTGCTACAAAGCACGCATTCACCTTGTTATACCAATGTAGACCACTTCTTGCTTTGTTGAATTATTAATCAGTGAAATCCCCAAGTTCTGCAATGACAGAATGATCTCCTGTTCTGCTTGCTCTGCTTTCTCATTTTCTTGAGTAAGTCTGAATGTTCCTTCATCATCCGTGAACACAATGATTCTCTGCAGACCCTCAAAGAAGGATGCTAAATAAATCTTCCCATTTTCTTGAGGAATCTCTGAGAATATATCCTGAAAGTAAAGTAGTATATCTGAACATTGAATCTCCTTTGCAACTTTGAAAATTTTTGGCTATTAGCATTGCAAATTAAACAGCAAAATTAATATTAAAGAAAAGGCATATATTAAATATGGTGAGAGAAAGAGAGAGAGAGCGACTAACGCAAGAAACAAGATTGGTAAAGATTAAAACAACTACACAACTAAATTAAGGAAAGAAATATTTTACAAATTTATTAACATTCAGAAAACAAGATAGGAACGCGAAGGATCAGAACACCACGAACCTCAGAGTGTCGGGGAACGGGAAAACATAAATTGTTTCCATTGAACCATAGTAATGTTACAGCCTTCAAAAAGATCATTCAGCCCATTGTGACTGCACTGACTGAATAAATTAGCCATTCACTCTAATCCTACTTAATAGCACCTGGATCTTAGACTTGCAAGTTACAAGGCTTCAGGTACAGATCAAAGAAGTTGATGTCTTCTGTCTCAACCACCAAACGGGATAGCAAATTCCAGAAATCCACCACACTGTGTGAACAAGCTGGTACTCATTTTCCCTCTAATCCTTCCGCCAATCGCCTTAAATCTGTGCCTCCTGGTGATTAGCCTTTCTGCTAGGGAAAAATGGTCTTTCTTGTCCACTCCATCCCAGTCTCTCATTATTTTGGGCAACTTGATTAAGTCAACCTTCAGCTTCCTCTGCTCAAAAGAAAACAACCCTAACTCACGCAACGTTTCATCATATCTACAATTTTCAAATCCTAGCAAGCTTCATGTAAATTTCCTCTGTACTCTCTCTAGACCAATTATGACATTTTTATAACATCGTGACCAGAACTGTACATAAAACTCAAGTTCTGGCCCAGCCAAGGTCTTGTATGGTTACAGCATTACATTGCTACTTTGGTATTCTGTAACTCGCACAATGAAGGAAAGCCATCATGTGCTTTCGGTACCGCTACCTGACTGTCCTAACATCTTGGAACATATGCACTCCAAGGCCTCACTTCATCTAGCCCTCTGCACCTCCCTTTTATTGTACATTTCCTCGCTGTTTACCCTTCCTAAAAGCATTTCTGCACTCACTCAACCATACCATTAATATCTTCCAATTTTTGATCGTTCGCAACTTTCTTTAGTAATAGTTACAAGAGACTGTGGGCATGAAGTTGAGATCAAAAGTTGCAGTAATTTTAGGAAGGGGGGTGTGGGAAACAGAAGGAATGGCCAACCAAACTTAGAAAGGATTAAACTCTTACTCTAGATGGATTGAATCTTCATCTGTTAGAGGTTAGCAAAAATGCAGCAGAAATACATTCACATGTAAATAAAGTCAGTAGGAAAGAGGATAGTTCAAGAGGCCTTGTGGACAGCTAGTGAGATTTCTTTTTAAAAACAGGAAGATGGATCAAGTCTAGGGTACCAGGTAGGAACAGAAATTATAGGCCTGGTGCTATGCTTCAGCATGTTAACTGAAATTCAGTTGATCAATAATAGTTTCTCCTCATAGGCTTGAGCATCACTCCAAAGACTTGTGTACAAATATCTAGACTTACAATCAAATGCAGTATTCATGTGAGTGCGCAGAGTTACACATCGAGCCTTTAAAATAGAGGTTCAATCAAGGCTCTCCCAGATGGGTGTATCAGATTTCTTCTAATAATTTGAAGATTGGAAAAGAAATTACTAAAACTATTCTCATTAAAACGTTATGCTATTTGGGAGACAGTATACTTAATTAATGCTGCATTTCTTACAACGGTGCTAACACTTAAGTATATCACCGGCTGTGAAATGTTTTGGACGGTCCTAAGACTGAAAAAAAGTTCTATGTAGATGTTGCTAAAATAATTATTTCATTGAATAAATACAGTACAAGTACAAAGAGGCAGCTACATTGTAGCATTCTTCAACTTCCCAATGTTCCTGCTCCTCAGCTTCTCACTGAATAGGTGCTGGGAAGAGTTGCTCTCTCATAATCGTTCTCTCAATCGTTATACAGTTTAGAGGATACTACTACAAAACTTGAGAGACCTGCTCACCTGAGTAGTGGAAAGTTCTTTGAGTAGTCCAGACAGAAGCATCCTTGTAGACACCCATGATATTCTTTGTAATATGCTACGTGGTAATATGGCTTTCATTTAATACCTACTGCATACAAATGCATGGGTGCCAGACTATGTTATGAGTTGTGGTATAAGTGGATAACCTTCATCACCCAGAAGTCAGTGGTAACCTCTCATTGTGGTTCAAATATTGGTGGCTACAGAGTGAAGAAATTCTGATTACTGCCAGAACAAAAGGGACTCATAGATCTTATACACTATCTGAACAGTGATAAGATAACTGCTGTTTAGAAAGACTTGTGGATAAGGTTTCAGTAGGAAACCATTCTTCCCTTCCTCCCTCTTCTAGCATCATATTTTGTTCTGCATGGTTTTTCAATTCTCAGTCATGTTTAATACTAAGTAATTCAGAAGCAACTTGTTAAATACATTTAGATAAGTACAGGAGAGTACCAAAAAATGCATATATTTGTACCAAATAGAATAAATATTAAAGCAACACATAATTGTTGGTGAGAGTTAATTTTGTGAAGTCAAGTAGAAGTGGTTTTGGAAAATGGTGGCACTGTCATGAAATCAGCGCTACATATTGATTAATGTCATAACTTGCATGCTATTTATGTTGCCTGATATCAACACTTCCTCTGGCAGCTCATTCCATACACGCACCAGCCTCTGCGTGAAAAAGTTGTCCCTTAGGTCTCTTTTAGATCTTTCCCCTCCCACACCTAAACCTATGCCCTCTAGTTCTGGACTCCCCATGCCAGGGAAAAGACCTTGTCAATTTGGATAACATGGATAGCAAAGTCAAGCAACTTTGCTATTGGCTACAGCTCCGCCTTCAACATCGTAACTCCAAACAAACTCATCTCTAAACTGTGACATCCTAGCTCCCCCTCTAATCAGATCCTTGGGTTCCTGACTCACAGACTACAATCAATAAGAACAGGTGACAATACCTCCTCCATCATAATCCTCAAGACCGGTGCCCTGTAAGACTAAGTACTCAGCCTCTACTATACTCCTTACATACTCATGACTATGGGGCCAAATTCCATAGGTCAGATCTAAAACAAGACAAAGTTCCTTGCTTAGTGGCATGGTTTAAAGACAGCAATCTCTCCATCAACACCAGCAAAACAAAGGAGTTGGTCACTGACTTCAGGAAGCTGAGTAGAGGGCACACATCTGTCTGCATTAATGATGCTGAGGTAGAGATGATCAAGAACGTCAAGTTCCTGGGACTGATTATCACCAACAATCCGTCCTCGTTCACCTTCATCAATGCAATTTTTAAGAAAGCACAACAACTTCCTTCGGTGGCTAACAAAATTTGGCATGTCCACAAGGACTCTTGATGATTTTCATAGATGCACCATATAAAGCATTCTATCTGGATGCATCACAGTGTTGTATGGCAACTGCTTTTCCTAAGACTGCAAGAAACTACAGAGAGTTGTGAACACAGCTCAGTCCATCATGCAAACCAACCTTCCATTCACTGACTCCAATTATACAACTATACTTCCCACCACCTTGGGAAAGCAATCGATATACTCAAAGACCGGGTGTCCTGGTACTTGAGTCACAAAACATTAGCATGCAAGTGTAGCAAGTGATTAGCAAGGAAAATGCAATCTTTGCATTCGCTACAAGGTGAAGGGAATATAAAGGTCAGGATGTTTTACCACTGTTGTGCAGGGAATTAGTGAGACCACGTGTCCAACACTATGTGTAGTTTTGGTTGCTTTATTTAACAAAACAAAATTACATCACCACAGTTGAGGGAAGGTTCACTTAGGGAGATGTTCTACCTGGAAAGGTTGGACAGATTTGGATATTTCTCAACAGAAGTTTATTTAAAGCAGAGAGAATTAGAATCAAAATATCATTTATTGTCACAGTTACTCAAATACAGGAGTACTGTGAAAAGTTTAACAATGTCACCTCTTATGGAGCCATCTTAGATACAATTACTAGGTACGAATCTTATATACATAAGAGGAATAAAGAGAAAATTGGTTGCATTACTTCAGAGTGTTTAAAAAATGAGTTACAAATAAGTTAAAGGATTGACATTACCGTCAAATAAAAAAATTTCAAGTAAACATTACATTGCAACAGATCAATGCAGAGGCTTACAAATGTAGTCTGACCGCCCTTGCCAGACCACAGTACAACAACCATCCCCACTCAACTCCAAACCTCCAGTCCGCTACACACCGGCTCATAACTGCTCCAAGGTAAGTTTTGAGACTGCTTCCCCGCGCCAGCCGCTGCTCCGGGACTGCTTCCCCGCGCCAGCCGCCGCTCCGGGACTGCTTCCCCGCGCCAGCTGCCGCTCCGGGACTGCTTCCCCGCGCCAGCCGCCGCTCCGGGACTGCTTCCCCGCGCCAGCCGCCGCTCCGGGACTGCTTCCCCGCGCCAGCCGCCGCTCTCCAGGACTGCTTTCCCAGGCCAGCCGCCGCTCCGGGACTGCTTCCCCAGGCCAGCCGCCGCTCCGGGACTGCTTCCCCAGGTCAGCCGCCGCTCTGGGACTGCTTCCCCAGGTCAGCCGCCGCTCCGGGACTGCTTCCCCAGGTCAGCCGCCGCTCCGGGACTGCTTCCCCAGGTCAGCTGCCGCTCCGGGACTGCTTCCCCAGGACGGCCGCTGCTCTCCGGGACTGCTTCTCCAGGCCAGCCGCCGCTCCGGGACTGCTTCCCCAGGTCAGCCGCCGCTCTGGGACTGCTTCCCCGCGCCAGCCGCCGCTCTGGGACTGCTTTCCCGCGCCAGCCGCCGCTCCGGGACTGCTTCCCCAGGTCAGCCACCGCTCTGGGACTGCTTCCCCGCGCCAGCCGCCGCTCCGGGACTGCTTCCCCGCGCCAGCCGCCGCTCCGGGACTGCTTCCCCAGGTCAGCCGCCGCTCCGGGACTGCTTCCCCAGGTCAGCCGCCGCTCTCCGGGACTGCTTTCCCAGGCCAGCCGCCGCTCCGGGACTGCTTCGCCGCGCCAGCCGCCGCTCCGGGACTCCCTCCCCGCGCCAGCCGCTGGTCCGGGAAACATACATGTTTCATTAAGATTATGAAGGTGACAGGATAGATGATGAAAGGGTATCTTCTTTTGTGGGACAGAATAAAACTAGAGATAATTTAAAAATAAGGGAGTGCCTCAGTTAAGATGGAGCTGAAAGTTGTGCATTTTTGGAACTTACTTACCCAACAACCAGTGGAAGATAAATTATTAAAACTTTTTTTTTAAAAGGCATAAGAAGATAGATTCTGATGAACAAATCACTCAAAGCATTTTGAATGGGTGTGCATGTGCGATTGAGGCCACTATCAAATTAACAACTATGTAACACTCGCCTGCAGATGACTTACTTCGGTACAGTGCTCACACCTAAGTGCACATGAGAAACTGGATTTGATTAAAAATCTAATCATCATTTCTCAGGGAGGATCAATCACTGAAGGATAGAAAATGCTTCAAGAAGCATCTCAATCTTTGTGACCATTGGTATTACTATTTTATTCAAAGGGCTGGAAAGGAAAACAGCCTTTAGACATACATGGGAATTCACTTGCTCGTGATAGTCACAATGGGAGATGGATTGCAGCATGCAATTTTCATTGCCTATGATAAGAAACTCATTCGTTCTGTAAAAAAAAATCTCATTGAGGGCATAAGTGCATAAAACCAGACCAAAAATGCTTTTGCAATAGATATGTACTGACAACATGCTCGAAGGTGATCTTCAAAAGTGATACGAAATGAAACTATGATGAACTAACAGTGATGTACAGGATATGACGCACTGCACTCATAAAGACTCTGATGAAATATCCTCCACTTTGCCTCAGAAGATGTGCAGGCAGGCAACTCACCTCTCATCTATGAGGCACGGAGCAGCTTGGTGGCTGCACTCATCATGGAAGAGCCCTACCTCCAACTGCAGTCTCTGCATTTGCAGCCAATTTAGATAAATGTCACAAAGAGTTTTGGTAGAGGAGCTGGGGAGTTGGATGATGAGGAGGATGCCTGATGTTTACATGACATTCATCCTCCTTACTAACCTCCCAGCTCTATGTTGGCCTCCAAGCGGATGAGCTGGAGTTAGTTACGTAGGTGCAATCATCCACACCTGCAACCGTTGTGTCACCAGTGCAAACACAGTTCATCTGTTTCATGGATATTCATATTCTGAGTGAACTGAGCCAGGTTATTGAGTGAGCGCTGTACTCTTTACAGAGTTACAATGCTCTTGTATCCATTCAAAAAGTGATGCAGCATGTACTATTGATCAGTTCTTGCTGTTCTCTTATGGTTAAAGCTCATTCAAACAAGCCGCCGAAATGAGGCGGTCATCACTGTGATGGTCTCCTTTATTCCCTATGTCAGCTTGCATTATTTCAGAGAACTTCATCAGACATCCACACATTTGTATAGTCAGATGTGCTATAATGCGGTATTTTGTTCTCGTGCAATCCCGTGTTATAACAAAATCGCTTAATAGCAGAACAATTTAATGCTTGAAATACTGTGCTCTTGATGTGACTCATGAAGTCTTATCTCAATTTCCACTGTAGCATCTTTACAAAAGGGACTGTTCACTTTCACCTCTGATTCAGACTGCATTGCAGCTCCTTCACCATGTGCAATCCAATCTAAATGCATGCTGTGTATATCCAAAGTACATGAATCTGTAGTCAGTGGTCTGTGGATTGATGAGATTTGACACTGCCTCCTCAGACATCTCTTCCACCTTCTGACACCTGAGGGATGAAGCAGCTTGAAGGATGGATAGATTTATTATTACTCCAAAATAAAATCCAGCCTGATTGATCATACATAGTTTTATTAATTTAGTAAATGTGGTTGCCATTTACTGAAACAGTCATGCAGGGTTGCAGTTTCTTTAACAATAGAATGGAAGTTTATTACAGCAAAGAACAAACATAAGTTAAGCTATCCAATTATAGACCACAATGTAAAAGATCTTAAACCACAAAGCAAAGTCTTGCACCGTCACCTGACACACTGTGTTAGACACTCCAATGTGGAAAATGGTCACTTTACAGCAAATCTTTATGTTCAATTCAACTGATTCTCCTTGGTTCTTTCCTCTGAATTGTGAAGTCTTCTTACACAGGTCGTTCTGCTATAATGCACGTTTCGTTAACATGGTTTCACGATAACACATTTGACGAACTGGGGACACTGTTTCTAAAGGGCAAAACTTTAAAGCTTGTATTGGTTATAATGCAATTTTGGCCCAATAAGTTTAAATTGCGCTGCTATTACGTGGTTTTCTTATAACATGGGATTGCACGAGAGCGAAATACTGCATTACAGCATATCTGACTGTATGAATATTTACAAATCTAAAAACTTAGACCTTTACAGCTTTTAATAACCTGCAAGTTTCTAACTAAATACTCCTGTTTGGAAGTTTCCCCAAATTTAACATTCATACTGAGCTAACTGTTTTCCTTGAACTGTTCTATATTCCTTTCTAGGACAGAAACTATACTTATTTCTGACCCAAGTCAGGTCTCTTCCAAAACTGCCAAAAAATTTTTAATCTCTGGATTTTTCTTGCACTGACCACTCTGATATTGCCTTAACAAATTCAATTCAATTCAATTCAATCAGACCTCCTGAACCAGGCACTGGAGATCCTGGTCACTTGAGAGGAACCACCTTACCTCTCACTTCCGTAAGTCATCAAGAGATGACAAACAAAAAAAAAACACAATGTTCCAAGTTAAACAAGTCTTACATAGAATATCCATTTGTTTACATACATGAAACAGGCTTATGAGCTCAGCAACACCTGATGTTGCCCAAACTACCTTGTTCCCTCCACATCAGAGCTGAAAATGTGTTCCTGGAAAAGCGCAGCATCCAAGGAGCAAGAGAATCGACACTTCGGGCATGAGCCCACTGGTACAGAGTCAGAGTTGTACAGCAGGGAAACAGACCCTTTGGTTCAACCAGACCTCGCTGACCAGGTGTTCTAAATTAATCTAGTGCCATTTGCCAGCATTTGGCCCATTTATCACTAAACCCTTTCTATTTATGTAACCATCCAGATGCCTTTCAAATGTTGTAATTATGCCAACTTCCACCACATTCCTCTGACAGCTCATTCCATTCACACACCACCCTCTGCATGAAAACGTTGCCCCTTAGGTCCCTTTTATATTTGCTTCCCCCCTCCCCTCACCTTAAACCTATACCCTCACATTTTGGACTCCTCTACCTTGGGAAAAAGAGCTTGGCTATTCAACCTATCCATATCCTTCATTATTTTATAAACTTCATAGAATCCCTACAGTGTGAAAACAGGTCATTTGGCCCAACAAGTCCACACCGAACCTCCGAAGAGTAAACCATTCAGATCCATTCCCCTATCCGATTACTCTACATTTGCCCTGACTAATGCATCTAATCTGCACATCCCAAAACACGCTGGGTCAATTTAGCACGGCTAATTCACCTCATTTGCACATCTTTGGACTGTGGGAGGAAACCGGAGCACCCAGAGGAAACCAACACAGACACGGGGAGAATGTGCAAACTCTACACAGATAGTTGCCGAGGCTGAAATCGAACCTGGGTCCCTGGTGTTGTGAGGTAGCAGTGATAGCCACTGAGCCACCATGCCAATTCTATAAGGTCAACCCTCAACACTCCAGGGCAAATAGCCTCAGCTTATTCAGCCTCTCCCAATAGCTCAAACCCCCCAACATTTTTATGAATCTTTTCTGAAGCCTTTCAAGTTTCACAATATCTTTCCTACAGCACGGAGACCAGAACTGAATGCAGTATTCCAAAAGTTGCCCAGCCATTGTCCTGGACAGCTGTAACATGACATCCCAACTCCTGTACACGATGCACTGACTAATAAAGGAAAGCACACTTCTTCACTATTGTATCTACCTGCAACTCCACTTTCAAGAACTATGAACCTGCACGCCAAGGTTTCTTTGTTCAGCAAAAGGACCTTACCATGAAGTGTACAAGTCCTGCCCGATTCGCCTTACCAAAATGCAACATCTCACATTTATTGAAATTAAACTTCATCAGCTTCCACGCCTCGGCCTACTGATCAAGATCCCATTGTACTCTGAGATAACCTTCTTCACTGTCCACTACACCAATTTTGTGTTATCTGCAAACTTACTCACCATTCTTCTGAAATCCACATTCAAACCATTTATATAAATGACAAAAAGCAGCAGACCCAGTACCGATCCTTGTGGCACACTGCTGGTCACAGGCCTCCAATCCATAAAACCTTCACTATCGCCCTTCACCTCCTACCTTTAAGTCAATCTTGTCTTCAAATGGCTAGCTCTCCCTGGATTCCATGTGATCTAACCTTGCTAATCACTGTGCCACTGTGCCACCATGGGCAGCACGGTGGCACAGTGGTTAGCACTGCTGCCTCACAGCGCCTGAGACCCAGGTTCAATTCCCGCCTCAGGCGAATCACTGTGTGGAGTTTGCACGTTCTCCCCGTGTCTGCGTGGGTTTCCTCCGGGTGCTCCGGTTTCCTCCCACAGTCCAAAGATATGCAGGTCAGGTGAATTGGCCATGCTAAATTGCCCGCAGTGTTAGGTAAGGAGTAAATGTAGGGGTATGGGTGGGTTGCGCTTCGGTGGGTCGGTGTGGACTTGTTGGGCCGAAGGGCCTGTTTCCACACTGTAATGTAATCTAATCTAATCTAATTAGTCTAACATGCAGAATCTTGTCAAACACCTTGCTTACGTACATATAGACAACTCCTTCAATTCCTGAAGAAGGGCATGTGCCCGAAACGTCGAATCTTCTGTTCCCTAGATGCTGCCTGACCTGCTGTGCTGTTCCAGCAATAAAGTTTCAGCTCCTTCAATCTGTCAAACTTTTGTTACTTCTTCAAAAAACTCAATCAAGTTAGTGAGACACAACTTCCCATGCACAAAGCCATGTTGACTTTCACTAATCAGTCCTTGCCTTTCCAAATACATGTAAACCCTGTCCTTCAGAATCCCCTCCATTAACTTATCCACTACTGATATCAGTCTCACCAGTTTATTGTTCCCTGGCTTTTCCTTGCCATATTTTTTAAATAATGCACCACATTAGCTACCCTCTAGTCTTCTGCCACCTCACCTCTGGTTATCAATGATGCAAGAGGTCCAGCAACCACTTCCCTTGCTTCCCACAAAGTTCTGGGGTACACCTGATCAAGTCTTGGGGATTTATCCATCTTTATGCATTTTAAGGTGTTCAGGGCCTCCTTTTCTGTAATATAGACACTTTTAAAGATATTATTTATTTATCCAGGTTCTCTACTTCCACATCCTTCTCCACAGTTTGTGGCATATTCTGCCACGGCAGTGTGCAGCTTTAAGGATCCTATGCAAGGTCACACAGAGTTGGGTGGAAGGAGGGAATGTGGAATGTTAAAATTTCCTTGCAAATGAGGTATCCTCCAGTCATTATGGAGGCTTTCCACCGCACAGTCATTAGAGAATACCTCATATGGTTCATAATGCCAGCCCATGACAGGGTCTTGTTTTCCAGCATCAATTTACTTGAACATGTACCCCTTCATTACAAGGTAAACAGGTATCAGCAATCCTATGAATGATTATCTCTCCTTCTGTTTGCAACTAACTGGACAACCAGTACAATTAATGGTCATCTGATTCCTTTTATTAATAGCTTCTCTCAGGACCAGAAATGGTCATTCAACTATTTCTTACTCAGCAGGAACTCTCACCAAGATCTACTTTGATGCAGAGTCTAAGAAGAATTCATAACATAGCAACTCCCTCTGCACAGTTACTGCTTCCAAGGTCAATGAACTACACTGTCACACACCCAATCCTGGAGCAAAGATTTGTTCTTCCTGATATGAGTTCAGTAAGCTAGAAAGTTTCCTGATTCTGCAGATGTGTCAAACACATTTGGAATACTGCGTACAGTTCTGGTACCAAAAGGATGTGGATGGTTTGGAGAGGGTGCAGAGGAGGTTCACCAGAATGTGGCCTGGTATGGAGGCCACTAGCTATGAAGAGAGGTTGGGCAGATGAGGATTATCTTCATTAGAAAGATGAAGGTTGAGGGGGCACCTGATTGAGGTCTACAAAATCATAAGAGATATAGACAGGGTGGATAGCAAGAAGCTTCTTCCCCTCTCCCCCCAAGAGTGTGGGGGCCTTGATTACTAGGGATCATGAGTTCAAGGTGAGAGGTGAAAAGTTTAAGGGAGATATGCGTGAAAAGTTCTTTACGCAGAGGGTGGTGGGTGCCTGGAATGCATTGACAGTGGAGATGGTAGATGTGGAAGACATGGGCGCGATAATATCATTTAAGATGTAGCTAGACAGATACATGATTGGGCAGGGAGCAAAGAGATACTGATCCTTAGAAAATAGACGACAGGTTTAGATAGAGGATCTGGATCGGCGTAGGCTTGGAGCACCAAAGGTCCTGTTCCTGTGCTGTAATTTTCTTTGTTCTTAGTTCTTAGCAACACTATATGCAAATTTAGGCATGAGACTCAATTGCAGAAAATGGCATAGCTGGGTCACTGCTTCTGTGAAGTAAAGGTATGCCTCTCAAAGTATGTGGTATGAATGGCATGGTCAACAAAATTGGGTCCAGTAGACAAACCAGTCAAAATGTTATTAAACTGTGTAAAAAATTTGCCTCATGGTCTATCAACTCATTAGTGATGAACTCATCAACTGGGCAGTGAATTGATGATTTTAAGAAAGACAGCACACTAGCAAAGTATGTCATATCAGAGAAATAAGCATAAATGCCAAAGACATGGTTAGTGGAGCAGACACACATTCATTTTATATGACCACAGTCTGTGGTGAGGCAAAGTCTCCGAACTATGAAATTCAATGACATTGTTTTGCTAATTAAATGCAAACTGAGCATGCATCTTTCTCTGCCTCCATTGCCTCAAAAATCAAAACCTGAAAAGTTTGATGTTACAAAATCGGAATTTTCTTTTCATCAAATAAAAGACTACCACCTGCTTCAGGAGGGTGCTTGTAAAATTGGTCCATTATGCTTAGGATCAGAATTTGTATTATCACCTTGCCAGAGAAAAGGTGAACACATTAATGGTCACGTGATACAACTAATGCAACTGACCATGTGTATGATCAGAAACAAAACTGACTCTAATGTGAGATACATGAAAATAGAACTAAACCAATGCAATACAATAACAAATACTGTTCTTTAATGCTTTCTGATAAGTAAGTAGAATGTCACTCTGCTTACTATTTACATGCAGGACATTAATTGAGTGGACTGTGGGTCAACGTTTGTAAGCAAATGAAATAAAACCAGGAACATCCAAATACGCTAATAGAAACATTGTCAGATTTTTAATATCAGAGAACTGAACTGAAATACAAGATAGGAATTTAATATCATCAAGTCAAAAGCAAACGGCAAAAGAAAGAGGGTGAAAACATCACAAAATTCTCTACATAATTACCTCGATTGTACTCAGCACTCTTACTGTATCTTCACATCCACAGTACCAGCTCAGCATTCTTGATCCTGTTGGATCTTCCCAGGTATAGTAGGTTGCCTTACCTGGCTCTAGTTGATGTCCCTTTCCAGTTGAACTGCTGGTAACACACGATAAGACAATACTTCAGTTTTAATACAAATTCTAAGTGGCACTTCAGTGTTTTCAGTACTTGAAGATGAAACTTCAGTACAGATAAAACTACAGACCAAAAATATTAATTGATCTTTTGAAACACTGCCATTAAGTGACAGCAAACATTTTAAAAATAAATGTATAAAAAGAAGAAATCTGCACTTTTATTCCAATTTGGTAAAACAAGAACAAATGGAATAACTAATGCGGCTAACAAATTGCTTGCCACTTATAGGGGACCACTCATTTAACATCTGATAAGGCATTTTACAGGAGTCATTTTCCCTCACAGAGTTATGGGCCTCAGTTTTAAGGTAGACTCCTTGATGCACAGAAGAGATTGGGACAGAAGAGGATTGGGGGTGAAAATATATGAATTGGACAACTTCACCCTGAGAAACTTTGAAGTACACAATTGAAAATATTAGCAATGTTTCTGCAAATTGCAGAGGCCTAAATAACATCCCAAGGTGATGTGAAATGTTAAAGAAATTCAAGCTGTGAGATTCTTGCTTAGCTGGAGAGGCTGACTCTCTCGAATACACAATATGTATTGTATTTTTCAGTACTTCTGTGGTTCAGGAGTGCTCCCCAAGGTTTAACGAAACCTTCAACCTCACCGATTCCCAGCTGAAATTTCCTCCTCCTTTCTCCACCTCATGCCACATCCCCTGAAATGCTGACTAAAGATTTCAAACTTCCTCCCACTTACGTTATGTCTGGATCAAATTGCTCTTAGGAGGGATGTGGGTTATATCACAAAATATACCCCTCTAAACCCTTGATCTTCATGATCTTTGTATATAAAAATCTAATGATGTTGAAAGCTCCTCCATCATTTCACACAGAGCATCATCGTAAATTTTAAGGGTAAGTTCAGCTGAACAGCCAAATGTAAAGGACCAGTGATAATTAATTGTTTAGATCTCACTTGACTTCTTGGTTAATATATGATTAGTAATGAAGAATCTGAATGACCTGAAGTAGAGCTTCTAAATTGAAAAAAACTAACAAGACAAGAGGGTATCTAGGAAAAAGTGAGGACTGCAGATGCTGGAGTGGGCACAGGTTTTACACCTCTTTCAGCAGCAATGAAAGGTGCCAGGAGTGGAAGGTGGGTGGGTGGGGGGTGTGGACCTAACAAGGGAGTCACAGAGGGAATGGTCTCCGTGGAAAGCTGATAGGGGTGAGGAGGGAAATATATCTCTGTTGGTGGGGTTGGATTTTAGGTGGTGGAAATGGCAAAGGATAATGCGCTGTATCCAGAGATTAGTGGGATGAAGGTGAGGAGCAGGGGTGTTCTATCCGTGTTGCAGTTGGAGGGGTGGGGTTCAAGACCAGAGTTGGGGGAAGTGGAGGAGATGCACTAGTGGGAATGGAAATTGCAATCCTTGAGGTAGGAGGCTATCTCAGATGTCCTGGAGTGGAATTATTTCTCCTGGGAGCAGATACAGCAGAGGCGGAGGAATTAGGAGTAAGCAATAGCATATTTACAGGATGGAAGCTGGAAGGAGGTGCAGTCCAGGTAGCTGTGGGAGTCGGTGTGTTTGAAGTGGATGCCAATATTGATCTGGTCACCAGGGATGGAGATGGAGAGGTCCAAGAAGGGGAAGGAGGTCTCCAAGATGGTCCAGGTGAACTTGACGTCAGGTTGGAAGATGTTCGCGAAGTTGATGATCTGTTCAACCTCCTTGTGCGAGCACAAGGTGATGCTAATACAGCAGAGGAAAAAGGTGGGGGATAATGCCAGTGTACATGCGAAAGATGAAGAGGGAGGTATAGCTGGGGCCCATGCGGATGCCCATGGCTAGCCCTCTTGTCTGAAGGAATTAGGAGGATTTGAAGGAGAAGAGGCTACCTAGCCAAACTGAAATGAAACCAAACAGACAGGAGAATTGATAAAAGAATAACGGGCTTTCTTTTAGGTGTTTCATGTTCAGCTAGGCTAATTCCAACAAGAAAGAAGGCAGGGAGCCAAAGCCAAAGCTCACTAGTAAGAGGAAGACACAATAAAAAACAAAAATAAAGATAGTATCTGACACACATCCAGTGAATTCTTCAAATGAAAATCAGGCCAAATACAATGGGTTGAGTAGGGATGTGAAAAGGAAAACAAGACGAGCTTAAAACAAACAGAATGGCAGTCAACATAAAAAAAACCCAAAAATTGTTTAACAGCATGTCATCAAGAAGTGGATAGAAACAGATGACTCTACTAGGAATGAAGGCAGCGCTTTATGCTGACCATTGCAAAGCAAAGTTGAAATACTTAATGTGTGTTTTTTACTGGTTTTCACTGACAAAACGAATGCAATCAAAACATTGCTAAAAGTAATGGATGAGAAGGCAATTGATAGACAGGACACACGGGAAAGGCTGGTTATGCTTAGAATGGATTAGCCATCTGCCCCAGATAGTTTACATCACTAGTTGATAAGGCAAGTGTGCTGGAGATAGCAAAGAGTCTGCCATAAGTTTTCAAACTTCCTTACATGGGGTAGAAATGCTAGATAATGGCAAAGTGACAAATGTGACATCCTATTTAAGAAAGAATTTGAGGGCATATAAGGGATATACAGGTTGGCTATTTAATGTTAGTGATGGTCAAGGCTTTAAGAAAATAATGTTAAAATTTATGGTTAGGTTTCAGTTAATTAAGGAGGGGCAATATTGATCTTTAAAAATCAGAGGGTGTTTGACTGATCTAATTTTGAAGAGAAAGTGAGGACTGCAGCTGCTGGAGATCAAAGTCAAGAGTGACTTGCTGTGCTTTTCCCACACCACACTCTAAACTGATCTAATTTTGAGCATTTTAAAGAATTAACTGGAGGTTGTTGAAGGGAATGCAATGGATGCTATTTATTTGTATTTTTAGGAAGTGTTTTTAAAAGTATCACATAATTAATGGGCTAATAAATTTAGGCTCATAGAATAAGAGGTCAGTGTCAGCATGGATAAAAATTAGCCTGAGGATAAAAAGCAGTGAGTTGTGTTAATGTTGTTTTTCTTACTGAAGGATGATTGACAGTAGTATTCCCCAGATGTCAGTGACAGGATTACTACATTGTTAATATACATATATAGCATGAGATTGGAACATATTAGCATAAACTTTCAAAATTTCACAGCAAGAACAAACTTGGAAATGCAAACATTAAGGATCACATCATTTGATGGCAGCAGGATAGAGACTAGCAGAACGGACAGCTCAATGGCAGTTGGAATTTAATACAGTGATGTTTGAGACGACACATTTTGGTGGTCGGGACAATATGTACTTCATGGCACAATTCTAAACAACTGCAGGAACAGAGGTTACTGGTATTCATGTGATGGATTATTTAAGGTTGGCAGGACATTTTGAGAGTGTAGGGAACCACATGTATGGGATCTTGGGATGCCTAAATAAAAGGATTTAGTACAAAAAGTGTTTGAGGCTATTGTGAACCTCAAAGTTCAATAAAGGCTACCACATAAATCTACATCTAGATCTGACACTTATACTTTGGAATGGATGTGAGGGCCCTTACAGCACTCAGATTAAATTTATGAGTGCACTTCCAGGAATTTAAAGTAGATAAATAAAATATCTACAGCCCAGTGTTTTGAAAGAAGTGGCTGTAAAAACATGATGGTCACCTTTCAAAATTCTGTAGACTTTGGAATGGTTCCACCAGATTGGAAGGTGGCAAATTTCTTATGGTCTGACGTAGAATTTTAGCTGCTAGGTTAGGTTAGAGAAACTGGAGCAGAAGTGATTTAGGGAAGATTTGGCAGAGTGTTATGGACCAGGCCAGACCCCCTCAAAATATTTTAAGATAGCCTACACCCTAACTTTTTCTTATTTTAAAAGGCAGGTGTAAAGTGGTTGTTCCAATTGGGATGCAGCTGGTCAAACCACTTGGTTTTAAGCAAAACAATTTATTTAAACACTACAGCTGAAATACAAAAGGAAGCAGCATTTAGAATAACTTAACTATGGGAAACCTTAACCAACCCAATACAGTCACTACTTCTAAATACCTGTTCCAATACAGTAATACCCCACAAACATACCTCTTGGAAAAAAAGGTAAATTCAAACACAGATTCTTACTGGCAGGAGGGTACACCATCCAAAGAGATTTCAGAAGGTCAGAGGAGTTCTTTATTGAAACTTGCGACTTCCCTGGACTCTCTCATGTTGTGACTTAACAAGGTTAGATATCATGGGATACAGGGAGAACTAGCCATTTGGATACAGAACTGGCTCAAAGGTAGAAGACAGAGGGTGGTGGTGGAAGGTTGTTTTTCAGACTGGAGACCTGTGACCAGTGGAGTGCCACAAGAATCGGTGCTGGATCCTCTACTTTTTGTCATTTACGTAAATGATTTGGATGCAAGCATAAGAGGTATAGTTAGTAAGTTTGCAGATGACACCAAAATTGGAGGTGTAGTGGACAGCGAAGAGGGTTACCTCAGAATACAACAAGATCTTGACCAGATGAGCCAATGGGCTGAGAAGTGACAGATGGAGTTTAATTCAGATAAATGTGAAGTGCTGTATTTTGGGAAAGCAAATCTTAGCAGGACCTATACACTTAATGGTAAGGTCCGAGGGAAGTGTTGCTGAACAAAGAGACCTTGGAGTGCAGGTTCATAGCTCCTTGAAAGTGGAGACGTAGGTAGATAGGATAGTGAAGGCGGCGTTTGGTATGCTTTCTTTTATTGGTCAGAGTATTGAGCACAGGAGTTGGGAGGTCATTGATTAGGCCCCAGGAAATTGTTTAGGCCACTGTTGGAATATTGCGTGCAATTCTGGTCTCCTTCCTATCGGAAAGATGTGATACTTGAAAGGGTTCAGAAAAGATTTACAAGGATGTTGCCAGGGTTGGAGGATTTGAGCTATAGGGAGAGGCTGTACAGGCTGGGGTTTTTTTCCCTGGAGGTCAGAGGCTGAGGGGTGACCTTACAGAGAGGTTTACAAAATTATGAGGGAGATGGATGGGATAAATTGACAAAGTCTTTTCCCTGGGGTCGGGGAGACCAGAACTAGAGGGTATTAGGTTTAGGGTGAGAGGGGAAAGATACAAAAGAGATCTAAGGGGTAACATTTTCACGCAGAGGGTGGTACGTGTATGGAATGAGCTGCCAAAGGAATTGGTGGAGGTTGGTACAATTGCAACATTTGGACGGGCACATGAATAGAAAGGGTTTGGAGGGATAATGGGCCGGGTGCTAGCAGGTGGGACTAGATTGGGTTGGGATATCTGGTCGGCACGGCCAGGATGAACCAAAGGGTCTGTTTCCATGTTGTACATCTCTATGACTCCATGACTGCTCCAATTAAAACAAACTAGGAAAAGCCTGAACTGGGAAAACTGGCCACCCTCCTTGCATTGATAAATAGACCCTTCGACACCTCTGCCTTTACGACCTTTCTTCAAAAAAAAACAAAGGACAAAATAACTTTATTAAAGTGAAAGCATCACAAGAGATATACACAAATATGCAGATAAGGTTGACAAAGAAAAGCCCTTCCCAAAGCTAATTACTTGGGGTTACAAATTTAAAGTGGTGCACAAAAATACAGGAGGATATGTGGAAGAACTCTTTTACGCAGTGAATGGTAATGATTTTGCACTTGATGCAATAGTGAGATGGACCACTGTGCTTTCAAAAGGAAAATAGATAGGGACTGGGTTGGAAATAAACCTACAGGGCAAAGGGGAGGGGGAAATGAGCTGAGTGCCAGGGGCTTAGCTTAATTACTCACTTTTCTATACTGCCATAATGACAGTATAACTTTAAAGTGACTGCGTTTTAAAAACACTTAAGATTCAAGTATCAACAATGGATTAGCATTTTGATAAATGTGTGTATTCTGACATAGCTGTTGGGCCCTTGACAGATGACATTTTTAATAATTGTCAAAAGGTGCAAATAATGTTTAATAATCTTGAAATAAATTGTAGAATGCAATACATAGCAAAACCTTAGAATACAGATCTATCTGCAAAGACAGTTACCATCAGTAAATTACAATTTATGGAATACATGCTTATCTGATTTTTGAAAGACAAATTCTATGAATTGATGTGGACAGCCTATTGCTAAAATGTATTCCAGAGAGTTTTTTTTTGTTAATTAAAGTACATGTTCACTGTTGTCTTAACTGGGAACTGAAATTAAGCCCAGCTCACTACTATGCTTATAGAATTCCTAAATAGAATGATCAACAAAGTTTAATAGAAGCAGTTCAAACAAATTCTTGTTATACATGTAAAGGTACCTCTGATGATACTCAATCCTGCTTGCATTTGTGTGGTTAATAATGAGGAATGGAGCAGCCCCTTCATGATAGTCCTTAAAAGTCACCACTATCGAATGTTCTGCCAAGTGTACTTCTGCTATGATACCTCCAAACTGTAACATAAGAAGGAAGTTTCAATCAGGTTGAGAATCATATTATAGCTCATTTTAAATTCATTGAAATTCACAATATACAATTTAAAAACACATTTCTGCTGTCTGGACATGCTAAGTTTTGAAATGGAGTATCAAGTCCTTTAGATCAAAGGGTCAACACTTGATCACAAATGAGAATGTTCTTAATATTTTCACTGCAGCAGAAGCAATAAGGTCACAGTTGGAAACTATTAGAAAGTAGTAATGGCTTAGACATAGTCCATCTAGCATCTACTTTTCAAATGCTGCACAAACCCTCAGTGCTCCAATGTGGTGTGCAGGACAGAAATACAATTTCCATCTTAAAATGCAGCAGTCACTATAAGATTTAGAGCAGACAAATGATTTCCTTTAATTTCACCTGAAGCAGTTCGTGAGCACTTTGCGTGAGCAATTCATACCTAACTGAGGTTTCACCAATTTGTCCAAAGTTCATCAGAAGCTGAACTCAAGAAAACCAATTACAGAGGTTACAAAAGCAAAACAGAAATTGCTGGAAAAATTCAACAGATCTGGCAGCACCTGTGGACAGAAATCGGAGTTAATGTTTTGGACCCAGTAACACTTTTTCAAAACTTCTTCAGTTCTGATTTCTAGCATTTGCAGTTCTTTTCTTTCTTTTCCTCCAATTTATGAGATTGTTCATCAATAAAATGAGCAACTCAACTCCTGGCCCTAAAATTGATCTCTTCCTAATCTCCAGCCTCATCTCTCGATCCTAAATTGCCCAACACTAACTGGCTCTACTGATGCCAGATCAACTCCTTTTGGCAGTGCCTCCATCTTCAGATACCAACCCCTGATCTGGAATTTCTCTGTCAACATCCAAACTTGTGCATGTTCATCTTTCGATTCCTGATTCAGGGCATCTCTCTTGATTCCAATATGTAGAGCTATTATGGGATGGCCATTGCAGCCAAATTTGGAATTTCCTCATCTATTGGGTCCTTCAAATTTTGG
Source organism: Chiloscyllium plagiosum (assembly GCF_037043375.1). Taxonomy (NCBI): domain Eukaryota; kingdom Metazoa; phylum Chordata; class Chondrichthyes; order Orectolobiformes; family Hemiscylliidae; genus Chiloscyllium; species Chiloscyllium plagiosum. The sequence goes on from NW_028270140.1 coordinate 74,147,425, forward strand.
ATACGAATGAGACCTGAGAATTAGTATTTGAAGGGAATCACACCTCAAAATTCAGATATTAAAAAAAACAGAAACTCAACTGGTCTGACAGCATCTGTGGTGAAAAGAAAAGAGCTAATGTTTCAAGTCCAGTAAGATTTCTTTGAACCATCTGGAATAGGGGTTCAGTTTTGAGGCCTGCTTGGCAGGAAGGGTTCACTGACATTGGAAAGGGTGCAACTTAGATTTACCAAAATGATACTGGAATATAATATTGAGGGTAGTTTCTATAATTTCAGCTTGGATATCTTTGAGTTTAAAAGCTGAGGGGCGATCGAATTTCAAAATGATAAATAAAAAATCTGGAAATATTCAACAGAAAGGTAAATTTCTAGAGAGAGAAACAGTTAACATCCACAATCAATGACTTTTCATCACTAGTTAGAAATGTAATAAGCTTTGCACAAGGAATGAATTGGAACAGGAAAAATTATGATCTGTGACAAGGTGGTAGCCCAAAATAACTGAATTATAGAAGAGTAATTCTTACAGTACCCAAGGGAATGGAGCAGTACAAGAAAAGAAGTACTTTAAAAGTACATGATGTGCTTTAATTAGGTGTATTTCTGACAGCAAGCAAAAATAAAAGATAAATGAAACAAGCAAAGAAAATAATTGTGAATCAGAGGGCACATTTAAATTGTTTTGCAAAAGTAGCAAATGCGAGATGAGAAGAAAAAAACTCACATTGCAAGTGGTCGGAGTTTGGAATTCATTGCTTGGAACTGTGATGCAGACAGGGTCAATTGAGGCATTTAAAAAAGGCTTCGACGAATACAGAAGCATGAACAATGTGCAGGGTTATAGGGACAAGACGTGGGTTTGGTACTGTGCTCAGAGAGCTAGTGCAAACATGAGAAGGTTAAATGGCCTTCTGCTCCACAAAATTCAATGATTCTGTGAAAAGGAAACATAATGGGTCAGAAATGGTCTAAAATTGCTAAAATCAATTTTGAGTTTGAAAGACTGTAGAGTCCCTAATTGAAAAATAAGATTTGTATTTCATGTTGACATTGAACTTCACTGAAACAATGTAGTAGGCCAAGGGCAGAAACATCAATGTGAGATCAAATATCAAACCAACAAGGTCTTGGGATTTTTGAACGGAGTGAAGGTTCTGCAAAGCAGTCACAATCTACATTTGATCTTTCCAACTGTAGAGGAAACCACATTGTAAACACTGAATATATTGTATTAAATTGCAAAATTATTGGTTTGAAAAGTTGCATAATCAAAACAAATGTAATCGAGAAGGAAGAATTGAGACAATGTAATGACGTCTTTATAGGATATAGGGTGAGAAAATATTACCAAGTAACTGTGGGTGGCAGTAGGTTGGTAAAAAGTGCATTGTCTCTATCACATCATTTTCATAGGAGCCAATTTCACCTTGGTACTTTTGTATAATCATGGTTTTTATATCATAACATTTCTAAAACATTCATACCTTATTGTCCAGACGCAGTAAAAGACAATTTTCTTGTTTGTTGAAGTAAAACTTTTGGGGCCCAGCACTGCATCCTTCAATTCGAACTGCTAATCTCTCAGAATCTCTGGCAGGCCAGAATGGGCTGCACTGGTTAAAATAGATCAAACTATTCCGTAAATAAATTTTTAAAAATTATGACATGTTTAATGGTAAAATATAAACTTAAATTATGTATTTCATTTAGACTGATAACATCAATAAGACTTTGTTCTATTGGATAATTTGACTCATTGTGCAGGCTACTCAATGGTAAAGAAATAAAACTGCGTGAACAATTCAAGCTGCTCAAATCCTATTTATAGACAAAGTGAAAACTGGAAAGTAAGCATACGTAAAGAAGTTACAAGATTTCTGCCTAACATAAAAATGACAGGACTGAGTGAACAGATGTGTGAAAGTTAATCTAACAAATAATTTCAGAGCAACCTCTTACTTCACAAGGCTATTGAAATAGCCAAGGGTAGGTAAGAACATTTACTGCAAAGTTCAGTTTTGAGCACATCAAAAGAAAGGTACAAATGAGGAAACTCATTTATTCCAACTTAGTTGAGCCATGCAACAGAATCCACCATGATTACAATCTGCACTTCTTTTTAAAAGGACTAAAGTTGTTTAAGGCCTATTGTAAATTATAGAAACCTGCAATATTAGGGTTCAGACATGATGGTGTAGTGGTAATGTCAATGGACTAGTAATCCGGAGGCCTAGGCCAATGTCCTGGAAATATAGGTTCAAATCCCACCGTGTTCATAGAAACATCAAATCCCTATGGTGTAGAAACAGGCCAATCAGCCATCGAGTCCACAATGACCCTCTGAAGAGAACCCACCCAAACCTCCCCCCTCCAATCTATGTAACCCTGCCTTTTCCATGGCTAATCCACTTAGCCTGCACATTCCTGGAAACTATGGGCAATTTAGCATGGCCAATCCAACTAACCTGCACATCTTTGGACTGTGGAAGGAGCACCTAGAGAAAACCCATGCAGCCATGAGAAGAACATGCAAACTCCACACAGTCACCTGATGGTGGTATAGAGCTTGGGTTGTTGTCTCTGTGATACAATGTTAACCACTGAGCCACTGTACCATTCCAAAAGGTGGCAGCTTCTGATGACTGGGAATTAAAGCCAGGTCTACTGCTTTGAAGGCAGCTATGCTCACCGCTATACCACCATTGCTAATATTAGTGCTACATATCACTCATGTTTGCTGGTAGAATTGAAATTCAATTAATAGAATCTGGAATATAAAGCCAGTTTCATTAATGATGACCATGACAACTATCACTGACTTTTGTAAAATACTTCTGGTTTAATAATGTGATTTAAGAGAGGTACTCTACCATCCTTGGCCTCACTTCACTTGATCTGGAAACGTGTGACAGCAATGTAGTTGACTCTTAACTCCCCTCTGAGGGCAATTAAGGACGGGCTGGACCTTACCAGCAGCACCCTCATCCCATGAAAGAAAAATAAAAGAAAAACAGGCATTGATTGTCTCCCGAGACATCTAGATTACTCATCTTCTCAGTTCCTACATCTTGCAATATTCAGCTTTTCAAATGAACTATACATTTCTTTTAAATATTCACCACATTGATTAAAAGGATGCTCAATTACCTGGTTTGAATCAATGCCCAACCACTTTGATTCACATTCTTCAGTAACTTCAATCTTGTGCTTCGTTCGATTGATTAGCATGTGAAATGGTGTAAAGGTAACAATTCTTGTTAGATTAAAGCTGCTGTTGTCTATTTTCACACCAACCTAGAAAAAAAATCATTTAAATAAACTTTAATTTGTTTATGATTATATAGGGAAAATGTTCAACTTAACTAGTTAAATTAATGACTGACAAGTTTGCATCCTTGTATGAATTTCAATTGTGCTTCAGGTTTTCATCTGTGAAGGCTTGCATAATTCTCTTTGGTAAGCAATAAAAGTTATAAACCATCAAAATCCTTTTATATTATTTCAAACTGACAAAAGGCTCTGCTGCAGTTACAAATTATCAAATTATTGGGCACAATGTCGCGCATCCTCAGGCTTGTACAGACAATGGATTCCTACGCTGCCAGCACTTGTTGTACACCTCTCCATTGTATAGATGACATGCAACTCCTTACATAGCTACACTGCTTCTACATACAAATGTAGAAGCATTTATTAGTGTTGTTCTTTTGTAATCATGGAATGAATTTCATATTAGCAAACATCATGCTCATTTCCTGTAGAAGGTGAGTTCCTTTTCCTGCCAGACTTCGATGTCAGCAGATGCTCCAGATTATTTTTAGCAGTAAATGAGTGCGGTATTTTCAAAAACAAATCAAGAATAAAGAAGAGACAGATAATGGAAAAAGTTAGCTGTGAATTGGTTAACATAATGTCTCCACAAAAAAAAAGTGTCTTATCCAAATAATTTTCCCAAATTGCATGCGTTTGCATTTATTTTGTGATGTAAGGTGTATGAGTTATAGATATCATCAACGACTATTGTAGAATTTAGATTTTGAACTAATGGCATGTGGGCTTTTGTTCAGTATGCATTAAGAGGTAAAGATTAACTTATTAGTCTTTCTACAGCTATTATATTTAATCATATGCTTCAAACAGTTGATTAGAGGCCCAATTTATGTCACCCCACTCCCTCATTTGGAATATAGATTTTTCTCTCAGAGCTCTGACATGGAACCTACAGATCAGAAGGCCTTCTTCTGTACTGTAACTATTGTATGATTCAATTCATTACTTTAATCTATTAAAACCATATGTAGGCAAAATATAAATTGTAGTATTGCTTTAAAGACACTTACCTGATACTCCTTTTTTGGTCCTTTGCATTTAATAGAGCCATAACTACCCACTGTGTCCAGAGAAAATGAATCTGATAATTGGCTGTCAGTTATCCTAAGCTGAACCTATATTTTTAAAATAAATTTTTATAAGACACAATTTTATAGTAATCAAGTCATTGTACCTCAATCTTTTATGCTGAAATTATTTATGCTCAGTTCTACCACATTTTTCTGCATTACAACAGTAATTTTACTCAAAAGGAATGTCATATTATACTTCATAAATGCAACTCGTCCATAAGGGAGAAAAAAAAGCTTGGGAGCTAGTTAATTTTGTGTTTCATAAAATAATGCAACTTTGCTATTTTTGTACCAGTTGACCAACACAAATTTAATCAAAATAGGAGTGGAGAAAATGTGTATGAAGCTATGCAAATATGGATATACAAAGCACACTGCAAAGTTTTGATTTTTAAATGAGAAAGATCAAGACAGCAAGATTTTGTTTCTAGGTTGGTACAACGATAGTGTTCCCAGGCCACAGTCTAAGGCCATCTTCAGCTCACAGTCCACAGCTTTACAAGAATGAAATAAAAATAATGAAACGTCAACAAAGATTCTAACAAGTGTACTATCAAATCCCAGTTTCACTTCTAGCAGTGACAGGAAAGTAAAGCTTAATGCTTAATTGAAGAGAAATAAATATGTCATACATAAAAATGTCCTAGATTCCTTTCCCAGTTGTTATATTTCTGTCCAGGTTTGCTGCTTGATGGCTGATTGATAAGAGGAAATACACGCATGACTGCTTCTCTTGGATTAGAGTTATTATTAACTCAATAAAAGTATAATACCCCTGTACAATGAAATATTATATAATTGAAATAATTTTAGATTAAAAGAAAGCCTTACTTGTGCCCAAATCCATGCACTCTCCTAGGTTAAAATTTCTCCCTTTGAATAATGTTGTAATATTATGTTAATACTTGAGGAAAATAAATGAGCAATAAATTGTAAAACAACAAAAAAAGATAAACAACTTACTTTATTCTTTTCAAAAAAGCATTTAGATCCAAAAGAGAAAAGGAGAGGCTTTTTGTAGTCCAAAGGATGTTTACGATGAACATCATCAGCTTTGTACTGAAGCAGTCGTCCAGTTTTATTTATCATCCAATAGGGACTATACAATGATAGCATCACATGTCCAACATTGTATGTTGCAAGGATTGCAATATCTATTTCAGTTTCTTCACCATCAATATATGATTTAAATTTAATTAATTCAATATCTGTCTGATTGCTTTTGATCAAGTATTCTCCTGCCCAATTATGTTCTAAATAGTCAATAATAGTCAGTGTCAGTTTGGATTGGTCTAGTACAGCATCATGAAGTTGGGCAGAATGTCCTTCATCTAGAATCAACCTCCGACTCTTATTTTCCTGCAACAAGAATTATTTTCGAACATAAAATTATGATTATTGTATTTAATTTTCAAGATGTTCTTCATTTATGCATTTATACATGTTCTAAAAAACAATGAAAGAAATTACCTTGTAGCCTTATTATTGCAAGGAGGAATTCCCAAACTTCTGGAATGATGCTAGAGCCCTATTGTTACACTAGAAATTTGTTTGATAGTTCTACTCAATAAATAAATAAAATTGCTAAACGTGAACACAATTAAACATTTGAAAAAGAGAAGTTCTTGGACTAATGGAAACTTTTTTCATCAGAAGAGATCAGTTTTTACTGCTAAAATTAAATGTAAGTGTTTTGCAGAAATGATGATACAAGACAGATTAAGTGAGACTATCATCTTGCTTTTCTATGTTTTTATAGTCTTATATGTATTTTTCCTGTCTTTTTTTCCATTCCACTCATTTTTAAAAGAAGCAATCTTGCTGTACAACTGTGAATTGAAGCAGGAAGTTTTACCAGACACAACAAAAATAGTTCCACTCATTAACTTAAAAAACAAAGAAAAATTATTATTGTAAATATGGTGAATAACAAAACACATTGTATAAATGGTGTGCCATGACATGAGAAAAATAAATTGACATTTATGCAATTCATAAGCCAGAATGACTAGCAGGTTTTAGAATTCTTAATACATGAGCTGTTGATTTTCTTTCAATATTCTGAAGTAAACCATTTCTAAAATAAATCAAAGGAATAATCCATTGAGAATAAGCAACATTTTAAATCTTAAGTTACTGGATGTCATTCATGCTAAAACCACTTTTAAGTTACAGAATTACAGAACAAATGTTAAGCAAGTACGGTTACTGATCTTTAGTGTAGGCACTTAATTCTTGAAATATATTTTAATATTCTAAAAATGAAACATGTGATTAAGATGGAAGAATATTGATGCTTTTTTTTTCTCCATACTTGTGAAGCATCTCCCAATCCTATATAGTGATGGGTGTCCTGTCCAGCCTTACATTAAACATATGGGCTGCTAACCACTAACATTTACATACCCTTGCCCTCTCTCTCTCACCTCCCCAACCCTTGCAAACAGCCACATCTTTGCTATCACTGTCTTTCTGCCAATTGTTGCCTTGTCTCGCACTCTTTCAATCTTTACACTCTCTTCTGATCCCTTATGCATTTCCCCTTTAAGGAAGTTTGCAACATTAAGATTACTTTTCACATGTAAATTATTCTCAAGTTTTAAATGTACTATTTAAAGTTCAAGTCAGCTCATCTGCTGTTTTGTGTGAATCTCAAATCAGCCAGTGCAAATCTGTGTCTCGTGCCGAGGCTCTTCAAAGGTAGGCATCTCAACAATGAAATTAACAATTGATTGAGAAAAGACACAGCTGCTGGCATTACTATTGGGATCCAAACATAGCTTTGACTTTTTTTCAGGAGAGGATTACATGGGTTGCATGGTTGTAAAATTACTTAATGATAAATGGGGAGACAAGAACTGAGCATCTACAAAGGCCAGCAAGGATGGCCACTCAACCTTGCTTTTCTCAAATGTGTCAAGCTTTCCGACATCATTTATATGGAAGAATTGTATAAACAAACATAGCAAAGTAGGGTCTTTTTGTCTGGTACAGTTGCCAACACTGAACAACATATCACTTTGAGTCATAGTGCTATAGAAAGCAAAGAAACTTTAGTGTGATAAATGGTGATCAATAGATACACAAAAAAGTTTAAGGTGTCAGTTACTTCAGTTAATTTATTTGCAATGCAGTGATGCCAATGGCATGGGTTAAATTCCAACACCAGATGAGATACCATGAAGATTCAATCTTCTTGACCTCACACCTCACCTGAAGTGTGCTGACCCTCAGGTCAAATTCACCATCAATTGTCTTTCTCTCGTGAGAGGGCAGCCTTATGGTCCTCAGGGGCTATAGTGACAATGACTACTGAAGAATTTTAACTAAAAAATTGCCTAAAATAATAATTCAACATTGAGAAAAGTATTCTAGTTGTTTGTTTTCAGTGACAGCAATTCTTTTTACTTGATTAAATAAAACTGAAAAGTTCCTTAAAAAAGTGTTTACTTAATATTGTAGCCCTATTCTGAATCGGAGTGCGATGGGAACACAAAATGTTTTTTGTTGAGAGCATTACCTAACCATATGATTAGTGAGGAATACTTAAAGCAAGCCAAAAAACACAGCAACTTATTGTTAGAAAACAGGAGAGTTTGAATGTTAAAACTCTTAGCATCAATGGTGTTTCTGGGTCCTGCTTCTGATGTTAGTACTTCTTTCTCCATGTGTAATAATATCCTAAGAAAAACAAATTTAACATTTATCACAGTCTACATGCAAAACACACAGGCAAACATACCTCCATTAAGGAAACACTGACTGCATAAGGCAAAAGGTTTTGAAGTACAGCACTCGGCCACAAATGGAGAACATATGCATTGTTAATTTCATCAGGATTGTCAGATGCCAGCATGTCATGCATTGCAACTATATTGATCATAAGGGTATGCTGGTCACCACCTCTAGAAAACTGGCACTTGCGATGAAATAGTATTTCAGTACTTGTGCTAACATGACCAAATGTGATAGCTTCACAGGGAGTATATATTTTCTCGTCTTCCACTATCAGCTGCAAACGAAGATCTGATCTGCAAGAACATGCACAAAACAAACTAGATTAAAATAAAATACTTAATTTTTCATTTGGTATAAAAAAATTGCAAACTAAAATTTTGCAGCAAGTGAAAACAGATAAAGAATGAATAATGTCACAAGGAAGTTTTTTCTGTTGCCTCAAAACTAACAAGAATAAGAATTTCGGTTTCATAGTACTTTTAAAGGAAATGATCCCAAGGCACTTCATAGAAAGACAGAAAGAAAAATGATATCAAGGCATAGAAAAGTTAAGAGATCAAACCAAAGGCTTAATCAAGGAAGTAGATTAAAGCTATGCCTTAAATTGGTGAGGGATATGAAGATGTAAATGAGCTGGATGAAGAGCAGCTAAGGAGACGAAATCCATAGCATCAAATAGTGCTGCAAAGGGACATGGTGATGCATAAAAATTCAGTCATGGTGAAAACAAAATTTTGGTTTGGGGTGGGAGGGCATAGCAGTGAATATTGTTACTTTGAACTGATGGAGGAATCGGAGCACTCATGGCATGCATTTAAATACAAAGAGCCAATGCAATCCAGTAAGGAAAAAAGGGCGCTAGTCAAGTAGAAATGTTGTTGGAATGAATACAGGTAGTAGAATTTTGGATAAGGAAGGTTTATGGAGGGTGGAGAATGGCAAGCCAGAAAAATATTACAATAACTAAATTGGATAAGGTCAGAAGTCATGTGACAGCAGGTTATATTCCAACAGGTTTATTTCAAATCAGAAGCTTTTGGGGCATTACCCCTTTGTCAGGTGAAGTGAAGAAAAGCATACAGGCACAGAATTTATAGGCAGAGAGATCAATGGGAGAACGTGAGGACTGCAGATGCTGGAGAGTCAGAATCGAAAAGTGTGACGCTAGAAAAGCACTGCTGGTCAGGCAGCATCCGAGGAGCAGGAAAGTCGACATTTTGTGCATTAGCCCTTCATCAGGAATGTGATCAATGGGCAGAGAGGTCAAATGATCATACAAATGGTATGAGTAGATGTTAAATAATAAGTCTCTGTACGTAATCCAAAGTGTCAGACAGTGTGAGTAAAGTGTCAACAGCTGACTAGTAAGTGAACGGGATGACATTTAATCCAATTAATTGAAGCAGAAAAATAATTACAAAAAAAAACCAAAAATAAGGTGGTGCTGGAAATGAACCAAATGACTGGAATAACAAGATAGGTGTAAGAGTTGCATGCTAAGGGCCTAGTCAAGGGAAAAACAAATCCAAAACCATCCAAACTAATTAAGGTTGAGAAATCATACAGGTTATCGCCAGACAGGAATGTTCCCTCCCAAATCAGGGAAGGCTTCAGTAGTCAAGGATATTCAGCCTCTTATCGTCGGATAAGCATCCTCCAAGGTGGTATTTGAGATACACAACAATGCAGAATCGCTGAGCAGAAACTGATAGCCAGGTTCTGTATCCATTAAGATGACCTCAACTGTGATCTTGAGTTCATGTCACGCTACATGTAGCCACATCATACTGTTCTGTGTTTGTAAAATCTTCCTTACTGTCCTGTTTTGACACTAACACCTTGATAACTTGGTACGATCTCTCTACCTTAATTAGTTTGTACAATTTTGGATTACCTGTTACCTTGATTGGTCCCTCGACACGTGACTCATCTATCATGTTATTCTAGCCGTTTGGTTGGTCTCCAGCAACACATTATTTTTAATTTTTTGTAATTATCTCTCTGCCTCATTTAATTCAATTATACATCATCTCCTTCATTTACTATTCAGCTGTTGACACTTTACCAAGAATTGGAGATAGTGAGGACTGCAGATACTGGAGAGCCAGGGTCAATAAAGTGTGGTGCACAGTCGGTCAGGCAGCATCCGAAAAGCAGAAGGGTTGACATTTTAGGCAGGATCCTTCATCAGGATTGGGAAGGGAGAATGGGTTGAGAAATAAATGGAGAGGGTGGTAGCTGGGAGAAATGTAGGTGGGATGGCGATAGGTGGATGCAGGTAGGTCAAGTTCTCTTGAAACATCTTGAAATATTTCCAATACTGTTTGCCTTCATCCAGATATTACAGTCCTGCAAAAAAACTGTTTAAGTTCTGTACTTACAAACAATGGTAAGACACAAGATTGAAAATTTTTGTTTTGCACTCATCAAGACTAATACATTTACATCATTGATTTCTCCATGCTGATGACCTAACCAGCCAGCAGTATTTTTTTTATGCTGTATAAATTAGTGTTTCTTTTTTAATGTCTGTTACAAGCATCTAAGTCTTGATGAGTGCAAGGTGAAATGCTTTGACTTCGTGACTCCTTTTAGTAATTATTATAGATGTATTCAATTTTTATACTATTTTCTGTTTTTATTCCAAATTTTCAGCATTTGCAGCAGTTGGTTTTTGTAGAAACAAAATGCTACAATTATAAAGCGATTGCAGGAACACAGCAACCTTGAGATGGCAGGACAAATGAAGAAAGGATAGAAGCTCCCTGACTTCATGAATAGAGGCATAGTGTAAGAACAATTTGTCTTCAAAAACTGTGGACTGCAGGAAGAACAGCTATTTTTCAAAATTGGTATTTACAGGTTAGCTGCATAACCTCACAACAAGAAATTTGATTATCTACTGTGAACTCCGTTTCTTAATGTATTCCTGCAATGTGCAGATGACAAAGAGTTGAGGTGTTGTTTACAAATGAAATTGGTTCTCAACTAATTAAGCAGACTGAACTGAAAACAAATGAGAGAAAGAGAGACAGCAAACAGTGTACCATCGTTTTCTCCAGCAGAAACTGCAGTAAAAATCTCAAATTAGAATTTAAAAGAACCAGCAATCTTTCCTGCAGCAGTTTTTGAATTGATAAACTGAAGAAATTTTCCCAGTTGTTCTGTACTTAAAAACTAGTGGAAACCTCTGGAAAGAAAGATAACGAAAAAACAATAGCCTGGATAGCCAAAGATGGATCATCTTGACATCGGCATCAGGAAGCAAAGCCTACTGAATTGACTTTCCAGTTTTTCTCCATTTTCACCAATAATAATTTCCTTATTTGTTTGTCTGTGTACTGTGTATGCAGGTTTGTGGTTACAGGGGAGAAAGTCAGGTAACTTGGTGCATTGTGCATACCTTGGTAAAAAAAATGTATTTCTAACATTTAGTAAGACTCTGGAGACAGCAGGGCACTATTTGCAGCACACTGCTCCAGTGGATTGTAACAGTATAAAACCAAGGAAGTTGGCTTTATTGGGATTTTTTCCTGCACCATAGAAAGCATCCTATCTGGATACATCACACGCAGAATGGCCATTGCTCTTCCCAAGACTGCAAGAAACTAGACAGTTGTGAACATGGCCCAGTCCATCATGCAAACTGACCTCCCATCCATTGACTGAATCTATACTTCCACTGCTTCAGGAAGGCAACCAACACAAAGACACCTCCCTTCCTGGTTATACTCTATCCCATCGGGCAGAAGAAACAGAAGTTTGTATACACATACAAACAGATTCAAGAACAGCTTCTTCCCTGCTGTTTGTCAGAGTTTTGAATGGGCCTCTTTAATGTTAATGTTGATCTCTCTCTGGACTTGCATGGCAGTGTAACATTGCATGCTGCACTCTGTTCTGTTATCCTAATGCATTAATACAGTATGATCTGTCTGTAAAGTACATAAGACAACGTTTTGCACTGTACCTCGGTACACGTGTCAGTAATAAATCAAAGTTACACTCAATCTTTGTTTAAAAATTGGCTAGGCTGCATCTGGATAATATGGCTAATTCTGTATCAGTTCAGGAAAGGTCTTGGCGAAGATATAGAAGAGGTTTATTAGAATGGTGCATGGAATTAAATATTTAAATTACTTGAAGAGATTAAGAAAACTTTGGTAGTTCTCTTTATAGCAGAGCAGGGTAAACAGACATTTGATAATGGTGTCTAAATCATGAATGATTTTCATTTGAGAACAAGAAACAATTTCCAGTGCCAGCAAAATAAGTAACCAGAGTACACAGATTTCAATTCATTTGCCAAACAAACAGATGCAAAATGATAGAAAAGTAGCATTCAGGGAATGCTTTAGAAACACAAAAACTAACCACAGAATAGGACAATCGGCACTTTTAGTCCACTTTACAATTCAATATGACCACAACTGATCATCCAACTCAGTGCCTTTACTTTATTCCCAAGAACTAAGGGCAGCACAGTAGCTCAATGGTTGGGGTGGTATGGCATAGTGGCTTAGTGGTTACTACTGCTGCCTCTCGGCATCAGGAAGCACCCTTGTGTGACTACTGTGTGGAGTTTGCACATTCTCCAAGTGTCTTAGTGGGTTTCTGTCAGATGCTCAGGTTTTCTCCCACAGTCCAAAGACATACAGATTAGGCGGATTGGCAATGCTAAATTGTCCATAGTGTCCAGGAATGTGTAGATAAGGTGGATTAGCTATGAGAAATGCAGGGTTACAGGGATAATGTAAGGAGGTAAGTCTGGGTGTGCTGCTCTTCAGAAAGTTGGTGTGGACTCGATTCTAAATTTATGATTAACTGTATCTATCTCCTCGAAAGCACCCAATGTTTTGACCTCAACTGCATTCTGTGGTGCAGAATTCCATAGACTCACCACACCATTAGTGATGACATTTATCCTCGTCTCAGTTTTAAATGGCCTGACCTACATTTTTAGACTGTGAAGCCTGGTTCTGGACTCCCCAGTCAGTCATCAGGAACATAATTTGTGTTTATCTTGTCTAGTCATTAGAATGTTGTAGGTTTCTGAGAGATCTTCCCTCATTCTTCTAAGCTCAGTGAGCATAGTCCTAACCATTCCAAACTCTTTAAATGTCAGTCCGAGCATCCCAGGAATCAATCTGGGTAAGCCTTTGTTGCACTCTCTACGTAGCCAGAACATCCTTCCTCAGATGAGGCCAAAGCTGTGCACAGTAATAATAGTGAAGTGTAACAAGACATCCTTGCTCCTGTGCTCACATTCTCTCACTAGGACAGCCAACATACCAATTCTTCACTGTGTGCTATATGAACATGCTTATTTTCATTGACTGGTGTACAAGGATATGTTAGCATGTGCTAAAGGACGTGCTAACAAGAAAAGTCCAACATCAATACTGGAGAACATCTGCAAGTCTGGCTGCATCTATAGAAAGAGATGCAGAGTTTCAATTCTAGTTTGGCTTTTTCATTTTGTTCTCCCAGTTCTGAAGAAGAATCATACTGAACACGAAACATTAACTGAGGTAGCACTGGAACCAATGCAGTGACGCTCCTTTCTCTCCACAGATGCTGCCAAAATCTACTGAGTTTCTTCAGTAATTTCTGTCTTTGTTGCAGTCAACTGCAGTGGATGAGGAGACCACCCCAAGTCAGAAAAGTATAGCATATCACAACAGCAGATCTCCAACACACTTGCACAACTGAGTGAAGCTATTTTAGTAAAAGCACCCTTGTCCAATCAAAAACAAGTAAAACAAATTAGTTTCAGCTTTAAATAAGTGATAAGAAATTAATTATCTCTCAGATTCTTGCATCAATGCTATAACATAAGAATACTTTTTAACTTCATGCAAATTGTTCCTTACAAAATACTATGCTTAGAAAGAGATTTTACCTATAAGAGAGCAAAGGAACATTGAACTCTTCATTTGGATGTATTGTACCAAGTATCTTCTGATAAGACTCCAAATCTTCAAATACATTGAAAGGTACTGAAAAATGGTTCTTAATCTGTAATTTAAATAAAGGTTGAATTCAATTAAAACATTATAAATCCAATAAACAGTTTCCAACTATATCCAAATAGCATATTTGCATCATTAATGGGAACCCCATACCAATATGATACATATCAGTGCAATAATGCTTCAAAATGTGTTGATACAACACAACACTGCGTGAAGTACCTTCTTTCCAAAAGTTGTCTTCAAATGAAATTAGTTCAATCGTACTAGCTTCAACTATGCTGATGTAGCATAAAGCTTATACGATAATCAACACTATAATGAAAAACATCAGACATGTTGATTGACCGGCAAACAAACAAATGCATTGGTACCAATTTCCTCCCAGTCTTTAAAGGAATAAGTCAAAAAGGACAGGCAAAACAAATTAGAACAGGCAGCCAGGCCAATCGAGACCAGGCAGGCAGATTGAAAGAATACAGATATATTTTTTTTAAATTAGTTTTAAATATCGCATTTCACAATGAACAGATGTTTAAAGGCAATAAACCATCAATGGGATATTCTTGAGGTGGAATCACTGTTGTAATGTAGGAAATGGGGCAATTTGCACACAACCAGCAGTTTTCAACAAGAATCAATGCTGGGTCCACTGGCTTTCATCATTTATATAAATGATTTGAATGTGAACATAGGAGGTATAGTTAGTAAGTTTGCAGGTGACATCAAAATTGGGGTGTAGTGTACAGCGAAAAAGGTTACCTCAGAGTAGAACAAGATCTTGATCAGATGGGCTAATGGGCCGAGGAGTGGCAGATGGATTTTAATTTAGATAGTTTGTTTTCCTATAACACACCTTCATCAAAAGTGACTTGTCTGTGAATTGCCGACTTTTTTTTTAAGTAAAGCAAACTCCCGTTTGCTGTTATGCAATTCTCATTCCTGGCACTAGATGTCACGATGCATGGAAGACTGGATTCTGCGTCAGCATCACTTGGTGGCACTTTCATTGGCAGAGTGGAGAAGATCACTGATCTTCTTCCTACATTCTGTGCATTCCCTCAGATGGTCGAGACTGCAGTGGCCTGGATGGTAACCCTGGTCCAAGTTGGCGTGGTTCTGGTAGAATGGGATCCTCTGTTGGACTGGGAGAATAGGACATTCTGCCTTTGTATCACTCCATCTCCATCAGCAGCATCTCCATGTCCTCACCCACAAGGAGAAGCACCAATGTTCCATTGTCTGCCACATCCAGGGCCAATGTCAGGAACTATGCAAGGCAGCTCCGCACTTACAGCTCCTGTCTAGGTATACAATATCCTTTTAAAGATGGTACTGCACCACGGACGTTGCTCAATTCTGGGATAGCTAGGAAGTGGTGAGTTGGTTTGGAAATGGTACATGGTATGACAGTGCTAGAATGTGAGAGGGTCAAAGGGTGGGGTAGCTAATAAATCAGGCAGGTATTGCAAAATAAAGGTGACAGACATCCCCAAGCATCAGGATGTGAAACCCTCCAACAGACTTGACAAAACTGACATGTAGCAAAAAAAAAATTGAGATCGAGTCCTTGATCTACCAAGGCTCTGGAATCTGACTTGTTCAGTGTTCCCATTGGATGGAATCAGAAGACTGATTAGAATGTAGTGCAGCCAGTAGGTACAGATGCCAATCGAGAGTAATCAGTTGAAGATTCTGATTAAATGCATTATACAGTACCATACAAAAGGTCACACAACAGGTCAAAATTTACTTAGACTGTGCTATCATTTGTTAGGCCAACTACTACTTTTGTTTTGATTTTCACTGTTTTTTTTGGTGGTTCACCCCAACCTTGTTTTTCTTGCAGGCTCCATTATTTCTATTGCACGATTTACTATAACACAGTGTCACACGGGAACGTAACTATGACATTATATGAGAACTACCTGTAAGTGATATACTGCATTTTGGGAAGGCAAATCAGGACAGGACTTATACACTTTATGGTAAGGGCCTGGGGAATGTTGCTGAACAAAGAGACCTTAAAGTGCAGGTTCATAGGTCTTTGAAAGTGGAGTCTCAGGTAGACAGGATAATGAAGGCGGCGTTTGGTATCATTGCCTTTATTGGTCAGTGCATTGAGTATGGGAGTTGGAAAGTCATGTTGCAGTGGTACAAGACACTGGTTAGGCCACTACTGGAATACTGCATTCAAATCTGGTCTCCCTGCTATGGGAAGGGTGTTGTGAAATTTGAAAGGGTACAGAAAAGATTTACAAGGATGTTGCCAGGATTGGAGGGTTTGAACTGTAGAGAGACTAACAGACTGAGGTTATTTTCCCTGGAATGTCAGAGACTGAGGGGTGACCTTATAGAATTTATAAAATCATGAAGGACATGAATAGGGTATACAGACAAGGTCTTTTCCCTGGTGTAGTTGAGTTCAAAACTAGAGGGGAAAGGTTTAAGGTGAGGGGGAGGGGGGGACGGAGTTTTTAAATGGACCTAAGGGGCAATGTTTTCACGCAAAGGGTGTGTGCAAGGAATGAGCTGCCAGATGAAGTGGTTGAGGCTGGTACAATTACAACATTTAAAAAGCATCTGGACAGGTATATGATTAGGAAGGATTTAGAGGGATATGGGTCAAATGCTGGCAAATGGGACTGGATTTATTTAGGATATCTGGTCGGCATGGATGAGTTGGACTGAAGAGTCTGCTTCCATGCTGTATATCTCTCTGACTGTATAACAACTCCCACAAAGTGCAATGTGATGATGCCATGTACATATAATGTGTTTATGTTGTTCATTGAAGGACTAAGATTGGCCAGAACTTTATCAATTACTGTTATTCAAAAAGGTCTCAGATTCCTCCAGGAAATATACTGTACGTTTTTGTTTTATTCTACAAAACATGACATAAAAATAATCATTGCCCTGATCTATTAAATTTTCTGCAATTGAAGCCACTAGGATATCTCAGGTGACCTAAACATGCCCAGTTAAATTAATTCATTCAAAGTGGTTGAATATTGCAGTCCTTATTGGCTGTCGTCTTTTAAATTTGAAAAACTCAAGACTGGATGCCATGGTTGCCTATGTCAGGAAAACACTATGAGAATCTTGTATGGGGATTATTTCCATATATAACCCAATATATAGGTATAAGCCAACTTGGGTTTCTGTTTTACTCCATTTTATGTTCATATTTTTCTCAAAACATATAGACGTAAGAAGAAACACGACTAAGAAGGGATTACCATGCATTAAAAGCTTTCGCATGTTTAAATAGCAGCCAAGTTCTATAAGAAATACAAAGTTAACATGAACAGTATACCTGAACAGGAGAACGGATGGTTATTCTCTTGCTTCCTCGTACTGCATCAATCTGACATACAATGGATCGTTCAACGGTTGATTCCTCATGCAAAACAGTATACATTCGACGGCCTAACTTAGTTAATGGAATTTTGTCTGCACGAGTGTGGCCTTCAGGAGCTGTACATGATGAAAGTTAACAGGAAAGAACAATTTCAAATGATACATATTTCTTATTCACTCCAAATCACAAATTAAATTGACTACAGTTGCACCTCACCACTTAACAGCCACATATAAAACTGAAAATATGTACTTTATTCATGAGTTTCCACATATAGTTTGTCATCTTTTAAGCAGTTTTTTTGCAGAAGTAATGAAGAGAACTGATGAGGGCAGAGCAGTGGATGTGATCTATATGGACTTCAGTAAGATGTTCAACAAAATTCCTCATGGTAGATTAGTTAACACATGGAATACAGGGCGACCTAGCCATTTGGATCCAGAATTGGCTCGAAGGTAGAAGGCAGAGGCCGGTAGTGGAGGGTTGCTTTACAGACTGGAGGTCTGTGACCAGTGGTGTGCAACAAAGATAGGTGCTGGTCCTCTGCTTTTATATAAATGATTTGGATATGAATATAAAAGGTATGGTTAATAAGTTTGCAGATAATAGATGGTATCTAGATCTGTGTTTGTTTATGGCATTTTGGTTGGAGTGCCAGGCTTTGAGGAATTCTCTGACGTCTTTGCTGAGCCTGTCCCAGGATAGATGTGTTGTCCCAGTAGAATTGGTGATTTTTCTCATCCATGTGTAGGGCTATAAGGGAGAGAGGGTCGTGTCTTTTTGTGGCTAGCTGGTGTTCGTGTATCCTGGTGACTCACTTTCTTCCTGTTTGTCCTACGTAGTGATTGTGGCAGCTCTTGCATGGAATTTTGTAGATGACGTTGGTTTTGTCCATGGGTTGTACTGAGTCTTTTAAGTTTGTTAGTTTTTGTTTGAGAGTGTTGGTGGGTTTGCGTGCTACTAGGATTCGAGGGGTCTTAATAGTCTGGCTGTCATTGCTGAAACTTCTTTTGATATAAGGTGGTTAGGGTTTCTGGATGTGTTTGGTCTGCATGTCGTGGTTTGTTCTTGAGGAATCTGCGGACTGTATTTTTTGAGTATCCGTTCTTCTTGAATACGTTGTATAGGTGATTCTCCTCTGTTTTCCGAAGTTTGTCTGTGCTGCAGTATGTGGTGGCTCGTTGGAATAGTGTTCTGATACAGCTTCATTTGTGTCTGTTGGGATGGTTGCTGGTATAGTTAAATATTTGGTCAGCGTTGGGACAGGCTAAGCAAAGACATGCCAGAGAATTCCTAGAGGCCTGGCACTCCAACCACAACGCCATAAACAAACACATAGATCTAGATACCATGTATCAACCCCTCAGAAAACGAACAGGAAATGACATCACCACAAACCACAGGAACCCCATCCAGGACAAACATATAAATAGAAAGCAGGAGACAACAGCTTCGCTTCACTTGGAGGTCGCCACTGATGATGTTACCTAGCCAGGTAATGAAACGTCTGGATATCAAACCTACAGCTCAGCGAGCAAAGCTACACCCTAATTTATATAGGATATTTTTGGTCTACATGGACAAGTTGTACCGAAGGGTCTATTTCCATTCTGTATATCGCTATGACTCTATAACAACAAAGGTACTGAGCGGAAAACCCGCCTTAGCCTCCTCCAGTGTTTCCCAGTTTCACTGATACCAGTCTTCAGCAAATTCAATTCATTCCACGTAATATCAAGAAACAGTTAGGATGTACTGGATATTGCAAATGTTATGGATAATATTCCGGCAATAATACTGAAGACTTGTGCTCCAGAATTTGTCTCGCCCCCTAGTCAAGCTGCTTGAGCACAGCTCCAACACTAGCATCTATCAGACAATGTGGAAAATTTCCCTATCATGTCCTGTACAGAAAAAGCAGAACAAATGATGACACCACCATTGTTGGTCAAATCTCAGATGATTAGATTAGATTAGATTACTTACAGTGTGGAAACAGGCCCTTCGGCCCAACAAGTCCACACCGCCCCGCCGAAGCGCAACCCACCCATACCCCTACATCTACCCCTTAACTAACACTACGGGCAATTTAGCATGGCCAATTCACCTGACCTGCACATCTTTAGGACTGTGGGAGGAAACCAGAGCACCCGGAGGAAACCCACGCAGACATGTGGAGAACGTGCAAACTCCACACAGTCAGTCGCCTGAGGCGGGAATTGAACCCGGGTCTCTGGTGCTGTGAGGCAGCAGTGCTAACCACTGTGCCATCGTGCCGCCCAATGGCGACGAAACAAACCATAGACAGGAGGTGGAACACCTGGAAAAATGGTGCACTGAGAACAACCTAGCTCTCAATGCCAGCAAAACCACGGAACTCATTACTGACTTTCGGTGGGATGTTACTCATGCCCCCCTACACATTAACAGCACAGAGGTGAACCGAGTGAAGTGTCAAGCTCCTGGGAGTGGTCATCCACAACAAGCTTTCTTGGACTCTTCACATGAACACACTGGTTTCAAAGGCCCAACAACGTCTCTTCTTCCTCAGGCAGCTGAGGAAATTTGGCATGACGGCGAATACCCTTGCCAACTTTTATATGTGCACCATCGAAAGCACTCTGTCTGGATGTATCACTACGTGGTATGACAACCGGACCGTTCAAGATCAAAGACAGTTACAGAGAGTGGTGAACTCGGCTCGGACAATCACAAAGGCCAACCTCCCATCTATAGAATCTATCTACCAGGCCCACTGTCAAGGAAAGGCCGCCAGCATTCTCAAAGATCCATCCCACCCTGGCAATGTTTTTCCACGAGCTCTATCATCGGGGAGAAGGTACAGAAGCCTGAACACATGCATCAGCAGGTTTCATAACAGTTTCTATCCTACTGTTGTTAGAATACTGAATGGACTCTCAAACTCTTAACATTAGTCCGTACCTGTGTTTTTGTTTTTGCCGCTGTTTACCTATTATTTACTTATCTATGCTACTTAACTACGTGATCTGCCTGTACTGTTTGCAAGACAAAGCTTTTAGCTGTGCCTCGGTACATGTAACAATAAATTCAATTCAATTCAATTCAAATCGAACACAACCAATTACCAACTATTCAGTCTACTCTTGATCATCAGTAAAATGATGGAATGTGTCATCAACACTACTATCAAGCAGCACCTATTCAGCAATAATCTCCTTACTAATACCCATTTTGGGTTCTACGAGGGCCACTTAGCCCCTGACCTCATTCCAGCCTTGGTTCAAACTTAGACAAGAGAGCTGATTTCCAGACTTGAGGCAAGAGTGACTGCCCTTGGCCTCAATGAGCCCTAGCAAAATTGAAATCAATAGGACTCAGGGGACCAACTCTCCAGTGGTTGAAGTCATACCTGGCACAACAGAAAATGTCTGTGGTTGTTGGAGGTCAGTCATCTCAGCTCTAGGACATCTTTGCAGGAGCTCTTCAGGGTAGTGTCCTAGGCTCAGTCATCTTCAGTTGCTTCATCAATAACCTTCCCTCCATCATAAGGTCGAAAGTGGGCATGCTCACCAATGATTGCTTAATCTTTACCATCCAATTACCTCAATTACTGAAGCAGTTCAAATGCTGGACAATATTCAAGGAGAAAGTGAGAGCTGCAGATGCTGGAGATCAGAGCTGAAAATGTGTTGCTGGAAAAGTGCAGCAGGTCAAGCAGCATCCAAGGAACAGGAGAATCGACGTTTCGGGCATAAGCCCTTCTTCAGGAATGGCTTCCTGAAGAAGGGCTTATGCCCGAAACGTCGATTCTCCTGTCCTTGGATGTTGCCTGATCTGCAGCGCTTTTCCAGCAACACATTTTCAGCTCTGGACAATACTCAGACTTGGGTTGATACAGGGCAAGTTACATTCACAACAAACCTGACTACCCCGGCCAACCCATTGTCTCAGCCTGCTCCTGCCCCACCAAACACATTTCTGCATACCTTGACACGGTCCTGTCCTCCTTATTCCAAGAACCCCCCACCTACGTTCGGGACACTACCCAAGCCATCCACCTCCTCCATGATTTTCGCTTCCCCGGCCCCCAACGCCTTATCTTCACCATGGATATCCAGTCCCTATACACCTCCATCCCCCATCACGAAGGCCTCAAAGCCCTCTGTTTCTTCCTTTCCCGCCGAACCAACCAGTACCCTTCCACTGATACTCTCCTTCGACTGACTGAACTGGTCCTCACTCTTAACAACTTCTCCTTCCAATCCTCCCACTTCCTCCAAACCAAAGGAGTAGCCATGGGCACCTGCATGGGCCCTAGCTATGCCTGCCTCTTCGTTGGATATGTGGAACAGTCCATCTTCCGCAGCTACACTGGCACCACCCCCCACCTTTTCCTCCGCTACATTGATGACTGTATCGGCGCTATCTCGTGCTCCCACGTGGAGGTTGAACAGTTCATCCACTTTACTAACACTTTCCACCCCGACCTCAAATTTACGTGGACCGTCTCAGACTCCTCCCTCCCCTTCCTAGACCTCTCCATCTCTATCTCAGACGACCGACTCAACACGGACGTATACTATAAACCGACTGACTCCCACAGCTACCTAGATTACACCTCTTCCCACCCTGCCCCCTGTAAAAACGCCATCCCATATTCCCAATTCCTTCGCCTTCGCCGCATTTGCTCCCAGGAGGACCAATTTCAATACCGAACAACCCAGATCGCATCATCCGCCGTCACTTCCGCCACCTCCAAACAGACGCATCATCCGCCGTCACTTCCGCCACCTCCAAACAGACCCCAGCACCAAGGATATATTTCCCTCCCCTCCCCTATCAGCTTTCCGTAGAGACCACTCCCTCCGCGACTCCCTTGTCAGATCCACACCCCCCATCGACCCAACCACCACTCCCGGCACCTTCCCTTGCAACCGCAGGAGGTGCAACACTTGCGCCCACACCTCCCCCCTCACTTCTCTCCAAGGCCCCAAGGGAAACTTCCATATCCGCCACAGATTCACCTGCACCTCCACCCACATCATCTACTGCATCCGCTGCAGCCGGTGTGGCCTCCTCTATATTGGGGAGACAGGCCGCCTACTTGCGGAGCGATTCAGGGAGCACCTCTGGGCCACCCGGACGAACCAACCCAACCAACCTGTGGCACAGCATTTCAACTCCCCCTCCCACTCCACCGAGGATATGCAGGTCATTGGACTCATCCACCGCCAAACCACAACAACCCGACGGTCGGAGGAGGAGCGTCTTATCTTCCGACTGGGAACCCTCCAACCGCAGGGGATGAACTTGGACTTCACCAGTTTCTTCATCCCCCCTCCCCCCACCTTGTCTCAGCCGGATCCTTCCAGCCCGGCACCGCCTTCCTGACCTGCAGTCTTCTTCTTGACCTCTCCGCCTCCACCCTATTCCGACCTATCACCCTCACCTTGACCTCTTTCCACCTATCACATTTCCAACTCCCCTCCTCCAAGTCCCTCCTCCCTACCTTTTATCTTCTCCTGCTGAACACTCTCTGCTCATTCCTGAAGAAGGGCCTGTGCCCGAAACGTCGAATCTCCTGTTCCCTGGATGCTGCCTGACCTGCTGTGCTGTTCCAGCAATAAAGTTTCAACCCAGATGGCCTCCTTCTTCAAAGACCGCAATTTCCCCCCCAGATGTGGTTGACGATGCTCTCCACCGCATCTCCTCCACTTCCCGCTCCTCCGCCCTTCCACCCCGCCCCTCTAATCGCCACCAGGACAGAACCCCAGTAGTCCTCATCTACCACCCCACCAACCTCCAGATACATCGGATCATCCTTCGTCATTTCCGCCACCTCCAAACGGACCCCACCACCAAGGATATATTTCCTCCCCACCCCTATCAGCGTTCCGGAAAGACCACTCCCTCCGCGACTCCCTTGTCAGATCCACACCCCCCCACCAACCCAACCTCCACTCCCAGCACCTTCCCCTGCAACCGCAAAAAATGCAAAACATGCGCCCACACCTCCCCCCTCACTTCCCTCCAAGGCCCCAAGGGATCCTTCAATATCCATTATAAATTCACCTGCACCTCCACACACATCATTTACTGCATGCGCTGCACCTGATGTGGCCTCTTCTACATTGGGGAGACAGGCCGCCTACTTGCGGAACGTTTCAGAGAACACCTCTGGGACACCCGCACCAACCAACCCAACCGCCCCGTGTCTGAATACTTTAACTCCCCCTCCCACTCCGCCAAGGACATGCAGGTCCTTGGCCTCCTCCATCGTCAGACCATGGCAACACGACGCCTGGAGGAAGAGCGACTCATCTTCCGTCTAGGAACCCTCCAGCCACAGGGGATGAATGCGGATTTCTCCAACTTCCTCATTTCCCCTCCCCCCACCTTTTCTCAGTCCCAGCCCTCAGACTCAGCACCGCCTTCTTGACCTGCAATCTTCTTCCCGACCTCTCCGCCCCCACCCCCTCTCTGGCCTATCACCCTCACCTTAACCTCCTTCCACCTATCGCATTCCCAATGCCCCTCCCCAAGTCCCTCCTCCCTACATTTTATCTTAGCCTGCTTGGCACACCCTCCTCATTCCTGAAGAAGGGCTTATGCCCGAAACGTCGATTCTCCTTCTCCTTGGATGCTGCCTGACCTGCTGCGCTTTTCCAGCAACACATTTTTAAGCTCTGATCTCCAGCATCTGCAGTCCTCACTTTCTCCTAAGTAACATTCACAGCATACAAATGCCAGGTGATCACCAACTCCAATAAAAGACAGTCTAACCACCGCCCTTTGGCATTCATTGGTGCTACCAATCCTGAAATCCCACTAGCAACATCCTGGGGGTTACCAATGACCAGAAACTCAACTGCACACAGTGGCTACAACAGCAGGTCAATGATCAGGAATCCTGTGGCAATGAACTCATATTTTGACTCCCCAAAGCATGACCACCATCTACAAGGTAAAAGTCAGGAGTGTAATGGAATACTCCCCACTTGCCTGGATGGGTGCAACTCCAACCAACACTCAAGAAGCTGGACATCAATCAGGACAAAGCAGATTGCTTGACTGGCGCCACATGCACAAACATCCATTCCCTTTACCACCGATGCTCAGCAGCAGAAGTGTGTGCTATCTACAAGATACACTGCAGAAATTCGACAGCACCTTCCAAACTCATGATCACTTCCATCTAGGAGGTCAAGAGCAACAGATACATGGGAACACCACCACCTGCAAGCTCCCCTTCAAGCCACTCACCATCCGGAGTTGGAAAAATATCACCATTCCTACACTCTCACTGGGTCAAAATGTTGGAGTTCCTTCCCTAAGGGAATCGTGTGCCAACCTACTGCAGATGGACTGCAGCAGTTCAAGCAGGCAACTCAGCGCTATCTTCACAAGGGCAACAAGGGATGGACAATAAATGGTGGCCGGCCCACAATGCCTATTTCCTATAAGTGAATTAAAAAGAAGCAACCAATTCTTTGTGCAGTGCACCAAATGCGATCTCATTAGTGTCCTGTATAACAGAGGCATAACCTATTTTTATATTCAATTTCCCTCCCAATAAATGGAAACTTTCTATCAGCTTTCCTAATTACTTGCTGTAATTGCACTGCTAGCCTTGTGTGATTCATACAGCAGGAAACACAGATTCTTAGAAACGTAGAAGATAGGAGCAGAAAGCAGCCATTTAATGGCCCTTCGAGTTTGCTCCTCCATTCATCATAATCACAGCTGATCGTCCAACTCAATGGGTGATCGTGCAGCACCTCAGACTTCTGCAATCTCACAGCATTTAGACAATTTTTTTTCATTCTTCCTGTCAAAAATGGAAGAAAAAATTTTCTGTGTTATACTCCATTTGCCAGATTTTTGCCAACTTACTTAACCAGTAGATAGCTTCTCGTGGCCTCTATGTCCTCATTACAACTTTCCTACCAATCTTTTTGATCGTCATTAAATTTGGCAACTATATCTTTAATCCATTCAAATTAATTTATGTAAATTGTAAACAGCTGATCCCTATGGCACACCACATTACATAATCGCTAACCTGAAAAAATACCCACTTACGCCTACGTTGTCTTTCCTGTCAGCCAGCCAATCTTCTATCCATGCAAAGATGCTTCTTTCTATAATATAACTGTTTAATTTTTGCAATACCTTTGATGTGGCACTTTATCAAATGCTTCACAAAATCCAAGTTCACGAAATCTACTGGTTTCCCTTTATCCATATCATGTGTTACTTACTAGAGCTCCAATGTTGGTCAAATATAATTTCACAACATTATGTTGGCATTGCCTGACTACCAGAATTCTTCTTAGTACCCTGTTATAAAAATCTTTAATAGTAGTTTCTCGCATTTTCCCTATTACAGATATTAAACTAACTGGTCTGTACTTCCTTCTTTCTGTCTCCTTCCTTTTATTGAATAAAGGAATGAAATTTGACATCTCCCAACTAATGGAACCTTCCCTGAATTTAGAGAAATCTAGAAAATTCATATCAATCCATTAGCTCATCTGAATCCTCTGCAAAACTCATGATTGTCCTTGGGTAAAAGCAAAGTACTGTGAATGCTAGAAGTCTGAAACAAACACACAAGGCTGGACAAACTCAGCAGGTCTGGTTGTATCTGTGGAGAGAAATAAAATTAAACTTCAGTTTGGTGTGACACTTGTTCAGAATCCAAACGTGAAATGTTAACTTATTCTCCCCACAGATACTGCCAGATCTGCTGAGTTTCTCCAGCATTAGCTGTGTTTGTTTCAGGAGTGTCTTCACCCTGGGTAGAAAGCGTGTGCTTGGCCCCAACCTCAGGTTCTAAATGTGGATTTCACCTTTAGGCTATCTTCCAATATACATGCATTTTTAGTAATGAGGAGTAACTGGCATTGATTTAAAAATACAGCTGAAAATAACAAACTTTTTTTTAGTTTGTGCCTCACTTGTGCACAACAAATTTTAAAAACTGAAAGTAACTTTTACAAAAACTATCCTGGACATGCACTAAATGATATATATTTGTCAGTTTCTTAATCAATTAAAACTATTTTAAAGCTTTTATAAAGGTTTAATTTCCTGTGTCTTTAAAAAAGCTGAACTCAATGTCTCTTTGATCGACAGATTGGGTTAAGGGAGTAAAAACAGAAAGCACATGAGCACAAATCTGGCAGTATCTTGAAGCAAGGCCAGCTTCCAATATAACGCTTTCTCCAAGTAGTATAACAGATCATGAAATCGATCTGCTGTTTGATGTAATTCACAATTGAAGCTTCTCCATCTGCTTGTTTGGTTGTTATCATATGAATTGCATAAAACAGAATAGAGCAGCAAATCCTCCCCTATGATTCCACGATGTTCTAGTGAAAGGCTTGATCATCCCAGAATATTAAATAATGCAACAATCAAAGAATTGCTTCTTGCAAATGACAAAATCCTTAATGAAAGACCATAAGATATAGGAGCAAAATTAGGCTATTTGATGCATTGAGTCTGCTTTACAATTTGATTATGGCTGATATGTTTCTCTACCCAATTTTCCTGCCTTATCCATGCAATCTCAGTCTATATCTGTCTTAGGTACAACTCAGTGACTTGGCCTCCACAGCTTTGTGGCAATCATTCATCACTCTCAGCTGAAGAAATTCCTTCTCCTCTTAGTTATGTGGGGTCTTCCCTTCAATGAGGCTGTGCCCTCAAGTCCTTAACTCTCCCACTAGTGGAAACATCTCCACATTTATTCTATTCAGGCTGTGCTTTCCAAGACTGCAATTGTAGAGGTGCACTCCCTATACAAGTCAGTGACTGTGATGTCACCGAAAACCCCAGTCAAGGAAGCTGACTGCATTAAAAAGTGCACAGATCAAACAATGACCTAAAAAAAAGGCAATTGTTCTAGCACACTCCCTCTCCATTCTCTTTACCAGTTCCTCTTTCCCTCATTACAAACATCCCTTACCATTTCCACTGCTCCTTTTACTGCTTCACTACCATTTTAATATGGTGGAACATTCAAAGGGGAGAAGACAGGGAGAGGACAAATGGACGGCTGGCATTGGGAAGCAGTAAAATGGAGGGTAGGAATGAGGGATCTTGGAGGGAGCAGGCACTGGGCACTACAGAG
Source organism: Chiloscyllium plagiosum (assembly GCF_037043375.1). Lineage (NCBI taxonomy): Eukaryota > Metazoa > Chordata > Chondrichthyes > Orectolobiformes > Hemiscylliidae > Chiloscyllium > Chiloscyllium plagiosum. The sequence goes on from NW_028270140.1 coordinate 74,175,024, forward strand.
CAGGAGCATAGTGGTGAAAATAGGAGGTTTCAGCAAAAGATGGTGGGTGGCAGCTGCACAACATACACAAAAATAGCTGAAGAAACAATGTACAAACCAGCATATGGACTGGTTGCTGACTTCTCAATTTCGTTTCCAGTAACATCGGGAGTTAATATCATAAGGAGAATTCAAAATGCAAGGAGTGTTGAAATTCATCTGCATAAGAGTTTTTTTTTGACAAGATGTCCAGGCATGGTTAATAGTAATTTTATAGATTTATTGCAAGTTGAAAATTATAAGAGGTAACAAATCTGAGATTTTGCCAATAATTGTCTCATTCGTTTTCTCAAATGTTTACCAACTTACATATTACTAGATCAGAATTCAATAACTTAGAAAATACAAAGTAACAGGCCAGATTATACAAACCATTTTATTCAGTATGTTTAGCTAAATTTTTAATGTATGATCGCTTTTCTGATCAATCCCCTTCCCTTGCACTTAAGACTATTAATTATTACTTGCTGCATCATTACAGGTTGACCTTTCAGTTATTATTCCCTTGTTCTTTGGAAACTCATCACAAAGTGATTTACTTAACTCTCTCAATTCAGACCTTTAAAAATCTCAATCCACATCAATTGTCCACTGTTTTCCTCTTTTATTTTGTTTTTCACTTTATGAAATATTTGGAATCATTAATTGCCACGATTTATTGTTAGTGCCCTAAATTAGGTTTAGATCATGTTCTACAGATCAATCAGTTTTCTTTTACACCACTTTGAAAGCTAGCCATTCAGCCTATCAAGTCCACACTGACCTTCCGAACAGCATCCCACCCAGACCAACATTCCTACCTTATCCTGTAACTCTGCACTTCCCTTGGCTAATCCATCTAGCCTGCACATCCCTGCACGCTATGAGTACTTTAGCGTGGCCAGTCCACCTGGTCTGTACATCTTTGGACTGAGGGAAGAAACTGGAGCATCCAGAGGAAGTCCATGCAGACACGAGGTGGACATGCAAACTCCACACAGACTGAGGGTGGAATTGAAACCAGGTCCCTGGTGCTATGAGACTGTAATGTTAACCACTGAGCTACCATGCTGTCCTACCACTCAGCTACTATGCCTCTTAGTAGATAATTACATGTCTGATTATAATCAGGTATCCATTTACATGATCAGCAAATTGGAGAGTACAGTGGAAAATAATTCCAGTCACATCGATGTGAAAGTCATCATTTCAAGGTACTATATTTTTTCAACTGCAGTGTAGTATTAGTAAATGTACGATCTAGGTTATAGGGATAACAAATGGTCTCAACACTTACAAGATAATAATATTGAATTAAAGCCAACCAGATGGCAAAGATACTCAGTTCTCAACTGAAGAAATAACAAACTAGTATTTAATCTCTTACTGTTTTTTTTAAATAGGAAAGGAATATACTTACTCAATGAAATATAAAACAATTTGCTGCTTGTATTAGTCAAGTTTGACAGCCGCTCCTTTTCGTTATTTGTTCGTTGGTAGTCCATGCTGAGAAATTCTCCATCTTTAAGTTCATAAGGTATTTTTTGATGTTTGCCAATGATGATAAATGAATCACTGGGATAAACTGACGCATCAAGTCCAAGGCAATTCTTTACTTTAAAAGGTGCCTGGTCTTTCTGAAAAACATCACTGGATTGGCCAGCAGCTTCAGTAAATGCCTGGAAAATAAAATGCAAGTTATTATTGTGTCCAAGTCCTAAGACTATGAAGATTTTTTTAATGTATTAAATACAACTTACCATGAATTCCTTTGCATTTGCTTAGGAATACTGAAAAGAAATATAGTCCGCACATTTTTACTGCAGAGTCTGCACTATGATGCTATTAGATCAAATATATCACAAAGGGAAAAGAATTGAAATATCTAACATTATAGTACAATAAAAGGTTCCACCTGGTGCTTTAGGTTGACTAGTGGCTTTTGAAATAGCCTTAAATCAGGAGAAGCTTTGCCACCACTGGAGACTGATAATGGAGCCTCTACTGCATTTAGTGGGCTCAGCCATCATAGTTGAAAATGTGTTGCTGGAAAAGCATAGCAGGTCAGGCAGCATCCAAGGTGCAGGAGAATCAACGTTTCAGGCATGAGCCCTTCTTCAGGAATGAAGCTCAGGAAACAGGCTCATGCCCGAAACGTCGATTCTCCTGCTCCTTGGATGCTGCCTGACCTGCTGTGCTTTTCCAGCAACACATTTTCAGCTTTAATCTCCAGTATCTGCAGTCCTCACTTTCTCCCTCAGCCATCATAGTTCCTGTTGAAAGAGGCTGTATTTAACCCAGCTCACAGGTGAAGGAGGGCAATGGCAACCAAGGGATTCTCACACTTCATTGTCTTTACCTTGAAGGTAGGACATAATTATATAAATCTTTATGAATGTGTATTCATGACATGTAAAGATATGACAAGCATGAACCCACCATAGGACTGCTTGAGGCTGAACATGCCAAAAAACATATCGCTGACATTAGTTCTGCATCACATCATTAGCGTGTCAAAATTTTTTATTACACCAAAATAAGTAAGTTCATTCACATTTCCCACTTTGAGCTCCATAAAACCTTCCACCAATATTTAAAGTAGAATAATGTTATGGCCAAACTCTTTTGTAATTCCAATATCATTCCATGAATGTTATCTCCTCTCTCATCTTTTTAAAAATAACTTAAGGCTTCATACTAATACTTTGTTTCCCAATTGGTGGATGTTCTATCATCTTTGCAGTGGGCAGATTTTTCCCTCTTTTACCAGAGAATAGTGTTCTGTGTGCAGTCCATCAACTCAGGATATCACTTTTTATTCAGTATTTACTGTGCCATTGCATTGATACAGTGCTTTCATGAAAGTAGCTTTGAACCGAAAGCTTCTTTACCGTTGTTCTATGTCATTCAACTCTAGCACTCAATGTCTTCACGTGGTTCCAATTATTCATTTTTCTTTGACTACATTATATTCCTTTTCTATCAATTTATGGATGCAATTATATTTTGTGATATCTTTATTCTGGTATTAAGTAGGAGAGGGACAAGATTCTTTTCAATTTTCACATTGAAATTACTTTAAGACATTTACCAAGAATTTAAGTAGGTGCACAGATATAGATAATGTAAGACATGTGAATGACACAGTAATTATAACATATACAGAAAAATCTACAAAGAATCTTCAAACAGAGTGCATGAAAATATCAAGGAAAACAATTACAAGGTGGAAAACAACAGTGGAGTCAAAAGAAATAAAACAAAATCAAATCATTTTCTTATTAAGAACTAGGAGAAAGTGAGGACTGCTTTGCTGACATAAGTCCTTCATCAGGAATGTGGAGGGGTTAGAGGGCTGAGAGATAAATAGGGGGGTTGGGCTGTGGGGATGGTAGCTGGGAAGGCGATAGGTGGATCCAGCTGGGATTAATAGTGATAGGTTGGTGGGGATATTGGAGCAGATAGGTAGGAAGGTGGGAAGGAAGATGAACAGGTAGGACAAGTCAGAAGAGCAGGGCCAACTTGGAGGGTTGGATCCGGGATGAGGTAGAGGAGAGCGGAGGGGGAGATTTAGAAATGGGTAAAGTCAATGTTGATGCTGTGTGGTTGAAGGGTCCCACAGCAGAGGATGAGGCATTCTTCCTCCAGTTGTTGGGTGGCTTGGATTTGGCAGTGGAGGAGGCCTAAGACTTGCATGCCTTTGGGGGAGTGGGAGGGGAAGTTGAAGTGGTCGGCCATAGGGCAGTGGGGTTTTTTGGTAGTTGTGTCCCAGAGATGTTCCCTGAAACACTCTGCGAGTTGCTGTCTTGTGTTCCAGATGTGGAGGAGACCACATCGAAATCAATGGACACAGTAGGTTGTGCACATCCACGAAGGGCTTATACCGAAACATCAACACGCCTGCTCCTCAAATGCTGCCTGACCTACTGCGCTTTTCCAGTGCTACACTTTGACTCTTCTTATTTAGGTCGTCTAAGAAGATCTCACGGCAAAAGTGACCATGAGCTTGGTTGTAGTTGACGTCAGCCCAATGGTTCACAAACCCAAGAGGCATTCGATGTACAGGGTTTGAGAACTTTCGGGTAGGGAGTGAGAGAATGCAGAGGTGGACTTCAAAATCCATGATTGTGAGAAAAGGGTTTAAAACAAAAACAATAGTCTGCCAACTCCTACCCAGGTGACTACACCAACCATATTATGTGTGGCCTGAGTAATATTAGGGTGAACGGAGCTTGATGAAAAAAAAATCAGGAGTCCCTCAATCATTTACTTAGACACTAGCAACCCTCACCCCTATATTATGGCAGTGAGCTCAGGGCTGGGTGGAAAGATGGGCGAGCTGTGCATTTGTCCAACATTACACACAAACACACCCAAAGGGAAAGTATAAAATTTAGCCTGTAAATGAAGATTAGTTGGACAACACATGCAATTAATAATTGCATTTTGAGGAAAACAGACACACAAGAAATTTGTGAACAGTATTATCAACAGACAACTATAATTCTCCATCATAGGAAAAAGAAACTAGAACATTTGGTAGTAATAGTGCAAAATGAAGACACAGAGGAGATGCACCAATAGCTTAAGAAATAGAAAGTTTGAGAATATTACAAAGATACTGATCTTGATTAAAGACTATGAAAAATGAACAGTCATGACTGCAGATGTTGCAAACTTGGCAGAATAATAATGTAATGACATTATTGCCAAAGTAGCCTAAGCCCCTATTCATAAATCTCAAAGCCTTTGATCTTCTTTTGCACTATCTCAATTTGTACTGCCACTTTCACTGACTCATACATATTCACCTAGGTTCCCCAACCCCTTCAGAATTTTATAGTTTAGCTTGTATTGCCTTTCCTTGCTCTTTCTACTAAAAGGCATCATTTCACATTTCTCTAAACTAATCTTTATCTGCCATATATACACCTATTCACCAGCCTGCCAATGTTTTCTTGAAGTAAATTGGAATGTTTCCCTCAGTTCACAATATTCCAAGTCGTGTATTACCTGAAAATTGAGCAAATTGTCATATACCCATAGTAAGACCACCTCTGAATCTTTCACAAAATTAAACTTGATATCTTGTGCAAATTGAAGAAATTTAGTTATTCTCACGCAAAATTGGAGCAACTGAATCTATACTATATACATACAGCATTTTAGATAATGTTGTTTCCACCACCATTTTTGATATTGTTGCTTGTTCCTGATTTATCTTACGTTGTTTTACCCTGTTTCGATTTTAAGGTATCAGCTGTCAAAATTCTCTGTCATCACTGTTATAAAGTTGAAGGCATGTACTGTACCTTTAAGAGAAGATGAATGCTGTTTTGCACTGAGAGCTTACAAGTGCCTGTCATATCACTAACTAGCAGTCCCAGAGTGTACTAGAAATTGAAAACTTGTAACATTTGGGTGAGAAATAGATGCCAAAGTTGGTTGCTGTTTTGACAACAATTCAAATTCAACCAGTTTAAATTATGCCACAGGTTACTAAAACCCTATCAATTTTGATTATAATGTTTTGCCAACATTGAACCAATGAGACGATCAGATGTTGAAGATATAAAAAAGGCTGGCATTTTGAAAGTCAGACAGAGTAACTACCATCAAGAGAGAAACTGCCATCGACAGAGCAACTGCCATTTGAAACACTCTACCAAAGGTACCTTTTCATGGGAAACATCTTCACAGTAAAAAGACAGACGACAACCCAGATAGATCTTCAGCCAGAAGAAGAAAGACACCGATAACAACAGCTGCTGTGTGGTTTTGAAATCAAGTTGATGTAATTTTACTAAGGTTTTATTGGTACAGTATATTGTTATAGAGTTGGAGGCAGATAATAGGCAGTTACGACAAAAGGGGGCTTAGAGTTGTGAAGGGTTGTTGTTTCATGCTCACTTTTAGAGTTAAAGAATAAATTGATATTATTTTCCTTAAATAGTGGAATTTGGGAGTTCTTGGTCACTTTTTTTAAGACTACTTACAGTGTGGAAACAGGCACTTCAGCCCAACATGTCCACACCGACCCTCCGAAAAGCAACCCACCCAGACCCATTTCCCTACATTTACCTCTTCACCTAACACTACGGACAATTTAGCATGGCCAATTCACCTAACCTGCACATTTTTGGACTGTGGGACGAAACCGGAGCACCCAGAGGAAACCTACGCAGACACGGGGAGAATGTGCAAACTCCACACAGACAGTTGTCTGAGGTGGGAATTGAACTCGGGTCTCTAGCGAGGCAGCAGTGCTAACCACTGTGACGCCACTTATATTTTAACAGATTACAAGGCATGGAGAGCTTTTCTGGGTGTTTGATTTAATTAACAGAAGGGTTCACTGCCGTGTCGTAACATCACAAAATCTGCAAATGACACCAACAAATGCCTCTCTAACATGAGGAAGCAAGAAAGGAAAGTTTGGGAAATAAGACCACAAATAGGCAGAAAAGTAGCTCCAGAATTCAGTAAGACCATGGTTGATCTGCTTGTGGCTGTTAATTCCTCTTTCCTGCCTAGCCCCCAGAACTTTCAACTTCCCGGTGAATCAAAACAGTGACGCAGTCTTGGATATATTCAATTACACAATATATACTGCTCTCTAAGTAAAGAATTTAAAACATAGACAACCTTCAGGAAAGTTCTCTCTTATTCATCTTACATAGGAAATTCCTTACTTTTTAAATAATGCACCCTAGCTATAGATTCCTCCAATAAAGGAAGCATTATTTTAGTACCCATCTAATCAAGCCTTCTTAAAACCTTATACATTCCAAAAAGATTATCTTGCATTCTTCTAAACTCTAAGTATAAGTTCAACTTGCTGAAGCTTTACATATAAGAGAAATCCCTTATTCCAAAAATCAGCCTAATGAATCTTGTCTAAATTTATGTAAAGCAAGTCTGTTCCTCATGAATTATAGAGACCAAAACTGAACACAGTACTCCAAGTGTGATGTTACCAATGCCCTGAATAGTTCAGAATTCCCCACTTTTATTCTCCATCCAATTTCTTGCTATATTTGCACACCCAAGTCCCTCTGTATCAGAACATTCTGCCATCTCTCTCCAATTAAATAAAACCTTTTTTATTCTTCCAACCAAGTTTAACAACCTCATTTTCTTCACATAATGTTGAATATGCAAAACTTTTGCCCACTTGTTTAACAGCCCTTTGTATCCTCCTGACTACCTGCTTTCTTCCCCATCCTTGAAATTAGTATTTTAATAGCAAACCTGTCGAGAATACTGTCGGCCCACTCACACACATTTTAATATTAATTTAGACTGTAAATAGTGAGGCCTCAGAACAGATCTCTTTCACAGTTTGCTATCCTTGAAATGACCCAATTTGGTTTCCTGTTAGCTAGTCTAGCATGTATTGCTTAACTAATTACTGCTGTTATTTTAGCCATGTCCAAAGCAGCCAATCTGGTCAGCAGACTGGCTTTGACTAGTCGGCTGCTTAGCTGATGACTCCTGTTCTTCTCCAAAACAGTTGATCAGCAACAGCAACAGGCAAGATCTGGCAAGAAAACAAGTTCTGGACTCAAAATGTGCAAGATTAAGTAAACTATTACCAAAAGATGGAAGCGAATGTTGGAACAATAGTGGATTTTTTTGCAGAGATTCAGAAACATCTCATTCCTATAAAATTCCATGACATTTCAATGATCTTTAGAATTGCTCAGCCTGGATAAGTTATTTACAAATGCCATCCTTTTCCAGGTTTTACCTGGCCCGAGGAAAACCTGGCCCTAGTCAGAGTACCAACTCCCAGGGCCCCACTCTACACTTCTTTCCAGTCCAAAGTAAGTCACACCAGTCTTGAAATGTTGACTCTATGGTTCTCCACGGATGCTGACAGACTTGAGTTTCTCCAGCACTGTTTAAGTTCAAACTACAACCAATCATGACCTTGTCCTATCATTCAGTCAGCTTTATATCCATGCTATTACTGTCCTTCAGACGGCTTATGTATAAAAGTAGTTAATCTGAAGGTTTGATCTACGTATACCACAATGAAGAAAAGACTGAAATACTTACCATAGAACAAACAATTTAACAGGATGTAACTCACTCTTGTGTACTGTTCAAAATGTGGAAAGATTCTCAAAAGAAATTAAAGTCCTTTTCTGTGATATTGTTATCAAATAAATACAAGCCAACGTTGGAGGATGGAATTTGCACAAGAACTATGGCAACTTCAAAGTCCAAATACTGTTCCTTACTAGCCTCTTGAATATGATTTTATTGTAGTACTGAGGCATTATTATTTAATGTGTAGTTTTAAATTAACATATGAAAATACACAATTTCTTTATAAAATGGTCAATTGCCAATTATAAAGTAATTGCAGGATAAACACAATTGAAGGATTTACAACTTTTGTGCTATAAATTCTGAGCAACCCTGAAAGTAACAATTCACAAAACATCAAAGTCCAATAAAAGGTTGCCACATATAGTACAAGATCATTCAATGACTTAGTGTCATAGGGATATACAGCACAGAAGCAGACCCTTCGGTCCAATTCATTCATGTTGACTAGATATTCTAAACTAAACTAGTCCTATTTGCCACCATTTGGCCCATATCTGTCTAAAGCCTTCCTGATCATATACGCATCCAGAAACCTTTTAAATGCTGTAATTGTACCTGCCTGCACCACGTGCTCTGGCAGCTCATTCCATTCACGCAATATCCTTTGCATGAAAATGTTGCCCCTTAGGTCCATTTTATATCTTTCCCCTCTCACCCTAAATCTATGACCTCTAGTTCTGGACTCCTCCACCCGAGGGAAAAGACCTTGTCTATTTAGCTCATCCATGCTCCTCATGAGTTTATAAACCTTTATAAGGTCACCCCTCAGCCTCTGATCCTCGAGGGAAAACAGCCCCAGTCTATTCAGCCTCTCCCTATAGCAGAAGCCCTCCTGGCCTGGCAAGATCTTTGTAAATCTTTTCTGAACCCTTTCAAGTTTCACAACATCCTTCCTATAGGAGGGAGACTAGAATTGCAGGCAGTATTCCAATAGTGGCCTAACCAATGTCCTGTACAGCTGCAACATGACCTCTCCCATATCAATGCACTGACCAATAAAGGTAAGCATACTGAGCACCACCTTCACTATCCTATCTATGTACAACACCACTTTCAAGGAACTATGAACCTGCATTCCTCAGGACTTTACTATTAAATGTATTAGCCCTGCCCTGAGACACCTTTCCAAAATGCAACACATCATAGTTATCTAAATTAAACTTCATCTGTCACTCCTTGGCCCATTGGCCCATCTGATCAAGATCCCATTTTACTCTCAGGTAACCTTTTTTGCTGGGCACTACACCTACAATTTTGGTGTCATTTGCAAACTTACTAACTATACCTTCAATGTTCACATCCAAATCATTTATATAAATGATGAAAAGCTGTAGACCCAGCACCGATCCTTGTGGCAGTCAGAGGTTTCCAGTCTGCAAAGCAACCCTCCACCCACTATTCTCTATCTTCTATCTTCGAGCCAGTTCTGTATCCAAATATCTGTATCTGTATCTCCCTCTATTTCATGTGATCTAACCTTGCTATCCAGTCTACCATGAAGAACCTTGTTGAATGCAATACTGAAGTCCATACAGATCACGTCCACTGCTCTGACCTCATCAATCCTCTTTGCTACTTGTTCAAAAAACTCAAATCAAGTTTGTGAGACATGATTTCCTATGCACAAAGCCAAGTTGACTATCTCTAATCTGTCCTTGCCTTTCCAAATCTATATAAATCCTGTCCCTCAGGATTTCCTCCAACAACTTGCCCACCACCGATGTCAGGCTCACCAGTCAATAGCTCCCTGTTTTTTTCCTCACCACATTTCATTAGCCAACGTCCAGTCTTCTAGCACCTCATCTATGGCTATCGATGATACAAGCATCTCAGCAAGGGGCCCAGCAATCTTTTCCCTAGCTTCCCACAGAGTTCCAGAGTGCACCTAATCAGATTCCAGAGATTTATGCACCTCTATGCATTTTAAGACATACAGCACCACCTCCTCTGTAATATAGATTTTTTCAAGATGTCGCTATTTATTTCCCCACGTTCTCTACGTTCCCTATCCTTCTCTACAGTAAATATTGATGCAAACTTCTCATTTCGTATCTCCCCCATATCCTGCAGTTCCACACATAAGTGGTTTTGCTGATCTTTAAGGGGCCCTATTCTCTCCCCAGTTACCCTTTTGTCCTTAATGTATTTGTAGAATCCTTCTGGATTGCCAAAGCTATCTGATGTCCCTTCTTTGCCCTGCTGATTTCCCTCTGAACTATACTCCTACTGCTTTTATACTCTTCTTGGTCACCACTCAATTTCTGCTGTCTATAGCTGCTGTATGCTTCCTTCTTATTCTTGTCCAAAACCTCAATTTCTCTAATCATCCAGCATTCCCTACACCTACCAGCCTTCAACAGCTTTCACCGATAAAATACTTTTATATTGGTTAGTTCAATGTCTTGCAAATTGAATCCATCACCCTATTTAAAATGTTCAAGACCAGAACACTAGCAGGTTTGCTCAGATGCCCGTAATGAAACACCCTTGATTCAACTTGGCAAGAATGCATTAGGAATAAGTTATGGTCAAAGGTAAAGGAATTATTACAAGGTTGAAGAAAAAGAAAATAAATCAGACCAATAGTAACAATCCAATGATAAATCAGGACAGGATGTATTAGAGAGTATGAATCTCAAAGCCAAATCAATAGATAGAACAATAATTTATATGCAGAATTAAAGGATACATCTAAAGGCTTAGTACTGAATCCACGCAGCATTCAAAACAAAGTAAATGAGTATACAAATAGAAATGAATAGCTATAATCTGGCTGCTGAATGATATGGATTGGGACTTGAATCTTGAAGAGTACAAGACTTTTAGGAATGACTGGAAACAAGGAAAAAGGTGAAGAAGTTGATCTGTTATTTAATGGTAATGCTAGTACAATAGAGAGGGCTGATCTAGTTCAGGAGTCAAAAGATGTATAAAATTAGTTTGTGTCAAAATGAAAAATCATGAAAACAAGAATTCGCTTGTGAGAGTGGTGTGCAGCACCCATGATGGCAACCTGTAGGGCAGGGCAAAAAAGGAAGAAATAACCAGAACTTGTCAGAACTGCATGACAATGCTCAGGGGAGATTCTAATGTTTAGAATCCCTCCAGAATTTTTAGAATTTTAGATTCCCTACAGTGTGGAAACAGGCTCTTTGGCCCAACAAGTCCACACCAACCCTCTGAAGAGTCTCCCACCCAAACTCATTACTCTATATTTACCCTGACTAATCCACCTAACCTACATATCCCTGTACACTATGGGCAATTCACCTAACCTGCACATCTTTGGATTGTGGGAGGAAACCGGAGCACCTGGAGGAAAGCCACGCAGACACAGGGAGAATGTGCAAACTCCATGCAGACAGTCACCAGAGGCTGGAATCGAATCCAGATCCCTGGCACTGTGAGGGACCAGTACTAGCCACTGGGCAACCCCACCACCCATGATCTACATATCAACTGGAAAAGTCAGATGGACAAAAGATAGCCTAGATGTTCATAGAATGTTTTCAGGATAATGTCTTAGAACAGCATGCGCTGGAGCTGACCAGAGAGCACAGTATACTAGAATTGGTATTCTACGATTAAATAGGTTTAATTAATTAGTCTCATAACGAAGGCACATGGATGTGGTATCAAGCATGTGGTTGAATTCTTTTCAGCTTGAGGAAGTGAGGAGTGTCTCAGGCTATTTTCAAATTTAAATAAAGTCACTTATGAGGGCATGAAGGCAAAGCTGGCTGAAGTCAATTAGCAAAACAGCTTATATCCTTAGCTAGGTCAATAGAGATGTGTGCCAGTCATTTATGATGATGATATTGCAGCATGTAAAGAAAACATCCATGCCAATGAAGAGCAAAACATCCAAGGGTCACACCCACCATTCCTGGTTATCTACAAAGATTAGAAATGCAGTCAATGAAAAAGCATACAATTTTGCAAATACAAGTGGCAGGTCAGAAGTTGCAGGGTTTTATATCCTATGCAAAGAATAACCAAACGGTTAAAAAAGAGAAAAATTAATAATAGGGGAGAAAGCTAACCTGAAGTATGAAACACAAACACGAAGAATTTATGTAAATATTTAAAGAAGAGGCGTTGACAAATGAGCATGGGTCCTACAGAACGTCAGACAGAGACGTAATAATGGAAAATAAGGAAATAGCAGATGAAATGAACAGGCATTTTCCAACAGTGAAGACAGACAGTCTTCACAAGTAGCAACCAATATGCAGCAGTAAATCCCAATCACCAGAGAAGCGGTACTGAGCATTTTATTTCAATGGGACAGATAAGGGTCCAAATCTACAACAAATAGAGGTCTGGCTGTATCTGTCGAGAGTTAAACAGAATTAACATTTTGAATCCACTATAAAATTTGAACTATGAAGTCATACTAGGCTGGAAATATTAACTATTTCTAGGCTGGAAATATTAACTATTTCTCTCTCCACAGATGCTGTCAGACCTGCTACGTTTCTCTAGCAATCTCGGTGTTTGTTTCAGATTTCCAGTACCCACAGTATTTCACCTTGAGTAAAGTGCCCAGGTCTGAAAGAAGGCATCTAAAGGTCTTAAAAAGGTAACTATTGAGAGAATTGATCCAATGGTTTTAGTACTCCAAGGCCTTCTGAATCAGGAATGGGTGCATGGGATTGGAAGGCGGCAAATTTAACTCATTTGTTCAAAAGCAAAAACAGCAGTGAATCTGTACAGCTACTGCCTTTGCTGGTTGAGTTCAAGTATTTCTGGACATTGGAGTGCATCTAAGAAAAATGAACAAACAGCGAATTCACAGGTGACCTTGAAGAAACCTGCATGAAAGAGCTCACAGCAGGGGAGAAGCTAAGTGCATAGTTTTTAAGTTTGCTGTAAATCTACAATACTGAGTCCCAGGTTCGATTCCAGCCTCGGGCAACTGTCCGTGTGGAGTTTGCACATACACCCAGTGTCTGCGTGGGTTTCCTCCGGGTGCTCCGGTTTCCTCCCACAGTCCAAAGATGTGCAGGTCAGGTGAATTGGCCATACTAAATTGCCCGTAGTGTTAAGTGCATTAGTCAGAGGGAAATGGAACTGGGTGGGTTACTCTTCGGAGGGTCGGTGTGGACTTGTTGGGCCAAAGGGCCGGTTTCCACACTGTACGGAATCTAACCTAATCAAGAGTAGGTTCTTTTTTTGATTATATGTTTTGTCTCTTGATTAAATTTTAAAAGTATAAAATGTAAGTATTAAGTTAGCCTGGAGCAGTGTTTTTTAGAGCAATAAGATGGTGCTATTTTCTGGATCTGTAGATTGTTGAAGTGCAAAGATGGCCTTTAGTAGAATGATGTGCTCGCTCTGTCGGATATGGGAGATGAGGGAGAGTTTCCAGGTTACTGATGATTATGTCTGCAGGAAGTGTTTGGTTGTGAATCTTATCAGATCACATCGTTCAGCTGGAGCTGCAATTAGAGACAATAAGGAATTTACAGGAGCTAGGGGTTGTGATGGATGGCAGTTATAGGAATGAAGAAAAATCACAGGCACAGTAAGGTTACCTCCAGGAAAGATAGGAGAGGGAGACAGGTAGTGCTGGAGTTGCCTGTGGTTATCCCCATCTCAAACGAGTATGCTGTTTTGGAAAACAGAGGGGGTGATGGACTTTTAGGGGTAGCACAAATGGCTAAGTTTCTGGTACCGAGAATGGCTCTAACGTAACAAGCGGTACATCAGGTTCCAAGGGATTAATTGTGATCTCTAGTCAGAGGCACAGACAGACCTCTCTGCCGCCGTCAGCAAGAACTCAATGGTGTGTTGATTCCCTAGTGCCAGGATCAAGGCTATCTCACAGAGATTGCAGAATATTCTCAAAGGGGAGAGGGACCAGCAGGAAGTCATTGTACACCTTGAAAGTAATGACATAGGAAAGGACAAGATTGAGATTCTGAAGAGAGAATATAGGAAGTTAGTCAGGAATTTAAAAAGGAGATCCTTGAGGGTAGTAATAACTGGATTACTCCCAGTGCTATGAGCTAGTGAGGGTAAGAACAGGAGGATAGAGCAGATGAATGCATGGCTGAGGAGCTGGTGCAGGGTAGAAGGGTTCACATTTTTGGATCATTACAATGTTTGACTACCGCCCCGTTGCGTTATCATCCTTCAGCATTAAGTGTTTTGAGAGGATTCTGATGAGGCCTGCTGCCTCCGTCACTGGACACCCTACAGTTCGTGTATCATCCGAACTGCTCAACAGATGATGCCATCTCCACTACCCACCATCTAGACCTTGCCCACCTGGACAAGAAGGACACCTACATCAGATTATTATTCATAGACCTCTGTTCTGCATTTAACACCATCATTCCCCAGCACCTGACTGGAAAACGGAATCTGCTGGGCTTGAACACCTCCCTCTGTAACTGGATCCTGGACTTCTTTACTGGGAGACCTGAGTCAGTCCAGATTGGGAACAGCATCTCCAACACCATCATACTGAGCAAGGGGGCCCCCCAGGACTGTGTGCTCAATCCACCGCTGTTCACTCACAAATGTGCAGCAATGCGCAATTTGAATTATATTATTAAATTTGCTGATGACATGACGGTAATGGATCTCATTAGCACGAATAAGTCAGCACACAGAGGAGGTGCAGTGGCTAGCGGATTGGTGCACAGCCAACCTGTCTTTGAACGTGAACAAAATGAAAGAGATGGTTGTTGACTTCAGGAGGGCATGGACCGATCACTCTCTGCTGGACATTGATGGCTCCCCCGTGGAGTTTGTGAGGAGCACCAAACTTCCTGGCACCCACCTGGTGGAGAATCTCACCTGGTCCCTCAATCCCAGCTCCATAGCCAGGAACACCCAGCAGCATCTTTATCTGCATAGGTTGAGGCACGTCTGTCTATCTCCAATCCGCCCCCCCAACCACCAACCACCTCCAATCCTCACCATATTTTACAGAGGTTACCCAGAGCATCTGCATCACTGCCTGGTTTGGGAATTGCACTGTTTCAGATTGTAAGACCCTACAACGGATGGTGAGGACAGCTGAGAAGATCATTGGAGTCTCCCTTCCCTCCATTACAGACATTTACACCACACTGCATCCACAAGGCTAACAGCATTATGAACGACCTCGTACACCCCTCACTCAAACTTTTCTCCCTCCTGTCATCTGTCAGAAGATACTGGAGACTTGTGGCTCTCACGGCCAGACCGTGCAATAATTTCTTCACCCAAGCCATCAGGCTCCTTAACACTGTATGAATGCACACCATTTGCAATTTTCAGACAACTGTTTGAATTGCTGCTAAAATAATGTTTTATTAATGATTATTCACTGTTACATTGTAATTTGTCCACCACTGTGCCTATTGTCTTGTCTGGAATTACTGTACTTTTTGCCACCTTGTGTATGACTATGCTCTCGTGTAGTCTGTGTGTTCATATGGAACCTTGGTCCTGGACGAATGCTGTCTCATTTATATCACACGAGCTGTATATGGTAGAAACAACTCTCACTCTGACTCCTCGCGGTAGAAGTGACCTCCACAAGGGACGGATTGCATCGGAATTGGAGAAGGACTAATATACTGGCTGGGAGATTTGCTAGAGCTACTAGGGAGGATTTAAACTAGTAAGGCGGGGGTAGGGACCCAGGGAAATAGTGAGGTACAGTTGGGAAAAGGAGCAAGTCAAACACAGTCAAGGGAGGCAGGAAAATCAGAGAATAAGGTATGATTAATGAATTAAACTACATTTATTTCAATGCAAGAGGCCTAACAGGGAAGGCAGATGAACTCAGGGCATGGTGAGGAACATAGGACTGGAACATCGAAGTAATTACACAGACATGGCTCAGGAATAGACAGGACTTGCAACTTAATGTTTCAGGATACAAATGCTATAGGAAGAATAGAAAGGGAGGCAAGAGAGAAGGGAAAGTGGCATTTTCAATAAGGGATAGTTTTACAGCTATACTTATGGAGAATATTCCTGGGAATACGCCCAGGGAAGTTATTTGGGTTGAACTGAGAAATAAGAAAGGGACGATCACCTTATTGGAATTGTACTATAGATTTTTCAATATTCAGCAGGAAATTGAGAAACAAATTTGTAATGGGATCGCAGTTATCTGTAAGAATAATAGGTTGGTTATGGCCAGGGATTTTAACTTTCAAACATAGACTGTGACTGCCATAGTGTTAAGGTTTAGATGGAGAGGAACTGGTTGGGTGTGTCCAAGAACATTTTCTGATTTGGTATGTGGATGTACCTACTAGTGAAGGTGCAAAACGTGACCTACTCTTGGGAAATAAGGCAGGGCAAGTGATTGAGGTGTTAGTGGGGGAGCACTTTGGGGCCATTAGTTTTAAAATAGTGATGGAAAAGGATAGACAGGATCTATAAGTTAAAGTTCTAAATTGGAGAAAGGCCAATTTTGATGGTATTTGGCAAGAACTTTCAAAAGTTGATTGGAGGCAGATGTTCTCAGGTAAAGGAACGGCTGGAAAATGGCCTAAAAAAAAAGAAGCCTTCAAAAATGAGATAACGAGAGACCAGAGACAGTATGTTCCTGTTAGGGTGAAAGGTAAGTCCGGTAGGTATAGGGAATGCTGAGTGACAAGAGAAATTGAGGTTTTGGTTAAGAAAAAGAAGGAAACAGATGTCAAGTATAGACAGCAGAGATTGCATGAATTCTTAGAGTATAAAGGCAGTAGGGATATACTTAAGAGGGAAATCAGGAGGGCAAAAAGGGGACATGAGAAAGCTTTGGCAAATAGGGTTAAGGATAATCCAGAGGGACTCTACAAATACATTAAGGACAAAGGGTAACTAGGGAGAGAATAGGGCCCTCTAAGATCATCAAGGTAGCCTATATGTGGAACCACACGAGATGGGGGAGTATTTTGCATCAGTGTTTACTGTGGAAAAGGCCATGGAAGACATAGAATGTGGGGTTATAGATGGTGACATCTTGAAAAATATCCACATTACAGAGGATTGATGTGGGTAGAGCTGTGGATGTGATCTACATGAACTTCAGTAAGGCATTCGACAAAGGTTCCTCACGATAGACTGGTAAGTGAGGTTAGATCATATGGACTAGAGTGAGAACTAGCCATCTGGATACAGAACTGGCTCAAAGCTAGAAGACAGAGGGTCATGTTGCAGGGCTGCTTATCAGATTGGAGGCTTGTGAACAGTGGAGTGCCACAAGGATCAGTGCTGGCTTCACTGCTTTTCGTCATTTACATAAATGATTTGGATGTGAACAAAGGAGCTATAGTTAGTAAGTTTGCAGATGACAAAAATTTGAGGTATAGTGGACAGCAAAGAAGGTCACCTGAGAGTACAACAGAATCTTGATTAGATGGGTCAATGGGCTGAGGAGTGGCAGGTGGAGTTTAATTTAGATAAATGTCAGGTGCTGCATTTTGGAAAGGCAAATCAGAGCAGGACTTAAAACACTTAGTGATAAGGTCATGGGGAGACCTTGGAAATGCAGGTTCATAGTTCCTTGAAAGTGGAATCACAGGTAGATAGGATAGTGAAGGCTGCATTTGGTATACTTTCCTTTATTGATCAGAACATTGAGAATGGGAGTTGAGAGGTCATGTTGCAGCTGTACAGGACATTGGTAAGGCCACTTTTAGAATATTGTGTGCAATCCTGGTCTCCTTCCTATGGAAGGATGTTGTGAAACTTGAAAGGGTTCAGAAAAGATTTACAAGGATATTGCCAGGGTTGGAGGTTTTGAGCTACAAGCAGAGGCTGAATAGACTGGGGCTGTTTTCCTTGGAGCATTGGAGGCTGAGGGGTAACCTGACAGAGTTTGGTATAAGGGCTGAAGAAGGGCTTATGCCCGAAACGTCGATTCTCCTGTTCCCTGGATGCTGCCTGACCTGTTGCGCTTTTCCAGCAAAACATTTTCAGCTATAATCATGAGGAGCATGGATAGGGCAAATAGACAAGGTCTTTTCTCTGGGGTGGGGGAGTCCAGAATTAGAGGTCATAAGTTTCGGGTGAGAGGGGTTAAAAATTAAAAGGGACCTAAGGGGTAACATTTTCATGCAGAGAGTGGTGCATGTATGGAATGAGCTGCCAGAGGACATGGTGGAGACTGGTATAATTACGGCATTTAAAAGGTATCTGGATGGGTATATGATTAGGAAGGGTTTAAAGGGATATGGAATAAGTGCTGGCAAATGGGACTAGATTTATTTAGGATAACTGGTCAGCATGGACAAGTGGGACCAAAGGAACTGTTTCCGTGCTGTACATCTCTATGACTCTATGAGAGCAGATAGAATGAAACTATTAGGCCAGTTAGCTTTATATCTGTCATAGGGAAAAATGCTAGAAAGTACAATTAAAGTTATAGAGGACGTTTGGATGCATTCCAGTAGTCAGATATTCCACGAGTGCCACCATCAAAGTGCTGTAATGCAGGTTTTGACAGAATTTGTCCAAGTGGGATGGACTTAACCAAAAGTAAATATTAAATTAATCTTATTGTTGCACTTTAGTTCTTCAAGTATATTCGGAGACAAATAAACCACCTTAGAGTATACCTCTAATTCAACCACAAAGCACTAAGTTTTATGTATAAATCTCCTATCATTAAAAAAGCAAACCATGGTCCACCTAATCTGGCATAGAGTAATCATTTTTATTTAAACAACATATTTCTTACCATTGCCAAATTGTTAAGCATGGTCAAACCACATTTTGACATTGTAATGTTAAGTTGGTCTTTTGAAGAGATCTGAATAACTGTTTTGTAAGCAGGAGAATTTTCCTCTTCTTTTTCACTCTGTGTCATTGATTTGACAGCTTTTTTCTTTATCTGAAAAAGACGTATTCAGGTAAGTTCATAAAATATTGTTACAGTGCTAGTTAAAGTTTTTACTGGACAAACAGACCCCAGAATGAAATCTGACTTGAAGATAGTCTTTAAACGTCCATTTTCAGTGACTGACCACCATGCTCAGTATACAGATTCTTTTAAACATCATACAAAAGTTTATTACACAAAAAGGACAAAAAACCAAACTGAATACAGAATGCAATTTTAAAAATATTAAAACACAGCAAAACAAGCCGTTACCTGATACCATCACATTACAGTTTCACAGTCAGAGAAAAGTAACTTTCTGTCTCAAACATTGAACTTTGACTCCACTGAGTCGTACCAGTATTTTTTGCTGTAAACTGTAAAGTTTTTACAAATGAATAGTCACGAAACTGAAAGTTTAGAGACTTGCAGTATATTCTGCAAATTTCTAACCAAATACTACTGGTTAAGAGGCTCCACAAACAATCTTTTCTACCAAGCTAACTTATTCTTTGAACGATTGTATGCATCCTTCTAGGAGAAAAAAAAATCATACTTCTGACCAGTCAGGTTTTCTCGAAAGCTACACAGAAACGTCCAATCTTTGGGTTTTCTAAACGGAAATCAATTTTTGACAATTGCAAACCAAAAACAAGCGAACAGCTTTCAATGTTTACATTCCCACTCATAAACCCATTCAAATATCAGCACTCTTTGATTAAGCAGACACTTTTCATCACAATATCCATTGACCAGCAGACCACATGCTGTTCTCTCACTACAGAGTCACAACTGGAAGTAAATTTAACCTCGGAGTCACTATGCCTCAAGTGAGGGACAATGTTGAGGAGGCAGATTTCATGATAACCTCAGCTGTCCATGAAGTGAACCTGCACTATAGCTATCACTTTGCATTACAATCCTGTAGTCTAGCCAGCTGAACTAAATGATCTCCACATGTTAGAAGAAATCTAGAAATTGCAGCCTCTAATTGTTGTGGTGACCAAGTCAATTTAAAATTCGAAAGCTCGACACTGACCTTTCAGCAAGGCTGATAAAGATTGCTGCTAGGCATGTAATGGAGTTACGAGATACAGATCAGCCATCATTGACAGCAGAATGGATGAGAGAGTTAGTCTACATATAGTCCAGTGACTCAGTTTAATTGATCATTAAGTATTCTATATGACATGGACCAGGTAGATTTACCTGTAGACAACAGAAGATGCCACTCAGCTTCCCAAAGCATGGTAATATCTCAATTTCAAAGCACTAGAAAATAACCATCATCCTACATGCCACGTATGATTCAACCAGCAGAGAGCTTGCAAACCCCCCTCCCTATTCATTCCAGTTTTGCAAAAGCTTTTTAATGGCACATTTGATTGAATGCTGTCTTGATGTCAAGGCTGTCACTCTTACCTCACCTCTGAAATGCAGCTTTTTTGTCCATGTTTGAACCAAGGCTGTAATGAGGTCAGGAGCTGAGTGGCCCTGGTGGAACCCAAACTGGGTATCGCTGAGTAGGTGTTGCTTGATAGTATTATTGATTATACTTTCCATCATTTTACTGATGATTGAGAGTTGACTGAATATATAGTAATTGGCGGTGTTCGATTTCTCTTGTTTTTTGTGAACAGGATATACCTGGACAATGTGCTACTATACTGGAACAACTTGGCAAAATCAAGATCACAAATCTTCAGGAATATCGCCAAAATTTTGTCAGGGCCAGTAGCCTCTGCTGTATCCAGTTCCTCCAACTGTTTCTTGATATAACATGGAGTGAATCGAATTTGCTGAGATTAGCATCTGTGATGCTGGGGACATCACAGCAGACTCAGATGGATCATCCATTCAGTACTTCTGGCTCAAGACTGTTGCTAATGCTTCAACCTTACATTGGCCAGGGATTGCTCATATCTAAAAACTACAAGCTTGTGAACTGAAGTTATCCGAGCCGCAGCCACTGGCTTGGGCTGGCTCAAACCAGATCAACTTTGAGGGGTGATATATGTTGCAAATACTTATTTGGTGGAAGAGTAATGAGTTAATCCTAACGGTGTCCTTGGAGTGAGCCTATATTGGAAAGGCACCCGCTAACAACAACAAGACACCACAGTTTGGGAAGATTAGGAAAAAGATAAAAAAATTAAGGATTTTGATGTGCCAGCAGCGAAAACGCTGGACAACAACCTTTGCTAAGTTGTGGACCCCATGCCTGGGAGCATGGAAATAGCCCAGAGACCTGGGAGAAATTTCCTGGCCAGTATGAGCTTCTATTCTTGGGTATTAGCCTTTATTTTTGTTAAGTATTCAGGAGGGAATGGCATGGAAACCAATGGGCGTGCACTTAGTTTATAGCCTTGTATGAATTGCATGCCTGTTCTTAACCTTTTCTTCACCAAAAAAAATAAATTGTATGTCTGTTTTAATTAAACTAATAAAGTTGGTGGTTAGTTGGTACAGACTTGACTCTTGTCCTCTTTGTTCTAAGTCAATAACTGTTGTCGAGAATGGTAACTGGACACTTTTTTTTTGTACTCTTCCATCATTGAGAATGGAGACATTTGTGAAGCCACCTCCTCCAGTCAGTTATTTGATTACCTACTTACATTGATGAGTGAATCAGGCAGGACTACAGAGCTTAGATTCTTCCATTGGTTGTGGGATTGCTTAACTCAGTCTATCACCTGCTGCGTGGCATGCAAATAGCACTGTTTGATAGCTTCACCAGATAAGTATGAAGGGGATAGGCTGGGACATAAAGTTGCAGATTGTTTTGGAGTATATTTCTGCTGCTGTTGATGGTCAACAGCACCTCATGGAATCCCAGACTTGCGCTGTTAGATCTGTTCAACATCTGTTCATTTAGCACGGTGATAGTGCCATACAACACAATGGAAGGTATTGACAATGTGCAGTGGTTACTCTGACCAATAGAGTCATGGACAGATGCATTTGCAGCAAGCAGATTCACGAGGATAAGTTCAAGTATGTTTTATCTTCTTATCGGTTCCCTTACCACCTGCCGTAGAATCGGTCTAGCAGCTATGTTCTTTAGGACTTGAGCAACTCAAACAGTAGTGAAATCTCCCATCCAGAGTAAATTTTGCACCTTTGCCATCCTTAGTGCCTCCTCCAAGTGTTGCTCAAAATGGAGGAGTACTGATTAGCTAATGGAGGACGGTACACAATAAATCAGCAGAAGGTTTCCTTGCTCATGTTTAACTTCTTGCCTTGAGACTTCATAGGATCTGGAGTCCATATTGAAGACTCTAGGGCAACTCCCTCCAGACTGTACACCTGTTGCTTGATTAGTCTGAGAAATAGTTCTCCCAATTTTAGTAAGGAAAATTTTGCAGGGTCACTAGGGTTGTTGTTGCCATTGTCATCTTAGGTGCTTGGGTCGATGCCAATTGGTGCATCTGATTTAAAATCTTTGTTGAGACTTTTAATGACTGCTACAGCAGAATGGGTTGCTCAGCCATTTCAGAGGACAGTTTTGAGTCACCCATATTGCTGTGGCTCTGGAGTCATATGTAAGCCAGATCAGATGAGGATGACAATTTCCTTCCCCAAAGAACATTAGTCATCCCAGCTCTGGGAAAGCTCTGCAGATGCTCCTCAGAGTAGTGCTTGTAATCCAAGTATCTTCAGCTGCTTCAATGACTCTCACTCTATTGTAAGGTTAGAAATGAGGACGTTCGCAGATGACTGCACCATTCACAACTCCTCAAATTACTGAGGCGGTCTGTACCCACACTCAGCAAGGCATGGATAATATCCTGTTTTAGGCTGAAAAATGGCATGTAATAACTGCAGCACACAAGTGCTAGGCAATGACCATGTCCCTTGACATTCAATGGCATCATCACCATTGAATCCTCCTCAATCAACATCCTGGTAGTTGTTGTGGTTCTGTTCGCCGAGCTGGGAATTTGTGTTGCAGACATTTCGTCCCCTGTCTAGGTGACATCCTCAGTGCTTGGGAGCCTCCTGTGAAGTGCTTCTGTGATCTTTCCTCCGGCATTTATAGTGGTTTGCTGGAGGAAAGATCACAGAAGCGCTTCACAGGAGGCTCCCAAGCACTGAGGATGTCACCTAGACAGGGGACGAAAAGCCTGCAACACAAATTCCCAGCTCGGCAAACAGAACCACAACAATGAGCACCCGAGCTACAAATCTTCGCACAAACTTTGAAATCCTGGTAGTTAACTATTGACCAGAAACTGATCGGTACTAATCATGGAAATTCTGTTGTTACTAAAGTAAGTTAAAGGTTTGAAATAAGGCAGAGAATAACTCATTCCCCAATGCCTGTGTGCCATCTATAAGGCATAACTCAGCAGTGTGAAGAAATACTCCACACTACCTGAATGAATGTGGCCCCAACAACATCACTGAGAATAAGGCAGCCCACTTGATTAGCGCCACATCCATAAGCATCCACTCCCTTCATCACCGATGCTGAACAGCAGCAGTCTGTACTATCTACAAGATGCATTTCAGAAATTCACCAAGGCTACTTAGACAGCACCTTCCAAACCCATGAACACTTCCATCTAGAAGGACAAGGGCAACAGATACATGGGAACCACTTAGAAATTCCCTTCCAAACTCCTCACTGTCCAGAGTTGGAAATTTATCACCATCTTCTGAGTGGGAGTCACTGGCTCAAATTACTGTAAGTTCCTACCTCACTACATTGTGGGTCTACCTACTGAAAATGGATTGCAGCAGCTCAACACCACCTTCACAAGGAAAACCAGTAATGGGCAATAAAATGTTGGCCCAGCCAGTAATGGCCACAATCCATGAATGAAGGCAAAAATCTCCTTTACAACTCCCAGATGATTTACAGTCCATCACAAGAAAAGGAGATCAAATGGAAGGAAAAGACTTGCCACTGAACTACCACAATGTTGAGTCCTAGTCTGAACTCCATGCAATGTTTGAACAAACAAGCTGCCGACAACCATTAGATATAGCTATGATAACACCATTAATGGACTACTGCAGTACATGGCATAATGACAGAAGGTAGGCGGGGGAGGGGTGAGGTGAGGGCGAGCGCAGGGGCAGGTGAGTGACAGAGCGAAAGCGAGGAGAGAACTCTTGACCAGAATATATCTACCAAGTCGCAGACCGCTTCAAGGTTTAAAGACGAGCACATCAGCAAAAGACTTTGGTAATCCATATAACTAGACCTTTAAACTAAATAGTGAAATTTTTTTTGAAGTTGGCAGTTTGTTGCTGACGGAGTGGCACATCATCTTCTGGGGTCTCAGCAATTTATAAACTATATTGATGACTTAGACAGAAACAGACTAACGTATCTATGTCTTCTGAATATTTAAAGCTGGAAAGGAATGCAAACATTCAGGAAAATATAAATTCACTATAAAGAAATGGACTAGTTTGTTGCATTCATTCACAGGATGAGGGCATCACTGAATCAGCCAGCATCTACTGTCCATCCCTAATTACACAGTTAAGTGCCAACAACATTGCTGTGGGTCTGGAGTCACATATAGGCCAGAACAGATAAAGATGGCAGTTTTCTTCCCTAAAGGTCATAAGTGAACCAGATAAGTTTTCCAACTAGTGACAGTGTTTGCATGGCATCATTAGACTCTTAATTCCAGATTTTTATTGAATTCAAATTCCACCATCTGTCATGGCAGGATTTGCACCCACATCCCCAAAAAATTACTGGGTCTCTGGATTAACAGTCCAATAATAATATCACTAGACCATCAACTCCCCTTTAGAAGTTAAATAAGTAGAGGAATAGAGCAGAGAGTTGGAAGAGAAAAGTACTTAAAATGCAAACAAGTTTTGTATGAAAGTTTAGTTTCTAGTTGATAGGAATATTACTGTTTAAGGAGGCTTTGAGGATGCCCTTGACATGCCTCCTCCAACCCTGGCAGTCACCTGCCATGACGATTGTTGCTCAGGAAACTGTGTGCAAATGTGCAAGTCTGGCAAGTGGGAGAGTTTAATGGAAAGATGGTACTTGTTCTGATTTGCTTTTCTACCCTTCTCGCCCCAGGCGAATTGGTTCTTACTCTGTAACAGGGGAAAAGGATAGTTGTTTTTGGTCACTCTCTTAGTAGTTTACATCTATTATATTCTAAATGTTTAGAATAGCATACAAATTGGTGGTGAAGTTAATAATAGATGACAATACATAAGTGAATAATATAATCAAGCAATTAATTAAAATTCAAAAATGATGGCAGGACAGATAATATGTCAAAGTTACAACATATGGAAAGCTCCTGGATAGCATAATGACCCAGGGCAAACACATGTACAGCAAGTGTTTAGAACTTGAGGAGCGTTGGCTCCAACAGGTCTGATATTTCCTCAGCTTGACTGAGTGGCACAGCAGTAGCACAGGGTGGATTAGCAAACTTACCATGGTACAGGAAGCCATTCAAGTACAGTAACAACAAGGAATATGGTGACAGTAGGGGTAGTATAGTGAGGGGGATTGGCATGGGTCTCTGCAGGAAAGAGCAATAGCCTAGCCAGTCGTGTTGCATGCCAGAGTTCGGGAAATCTGCTGAGAGCTAGAGGGGAACTTGAGAGGGATGGGGAGGAAACAGACGCCACGGTTTATATAGGCATCAATGATATAGGCGGAATTGGGAAAGCATATAGAGTATGAAGCACTGAGTTACAATCTCTGGATTCTTACCTACACTATATGGCACAGGGTAAATAAATTACTGAGATGATGCAGTCTCTTAGACTGGTGTAGAGAAGTAGCTTCCTTTGCATGGGATACTGGCATCAGTCCTGGGGAAATTGGAGCCTATACCATTGGGACGACATATGCCTAAGCCATGTGGGACCAATGTTCTTACGAAATGCATAATTAGGTAAGTAGGATTTTTTAAAAAAAGATTGTACCAAAAATCAAGACTAGGTGTTACAATCTGGATAAAGGCAAATCTAAAGGCTCTGCATCTGAATGCACAATATGTTCATAACAAAGTAAATGAATTGATAGTACACAGTACATAAATCTGATCTGATAGCCATTTCAGAAACATGACTACAGGATAACAAGGATTGGGTCATGAATACTGAGGGGAACATGATACTGAAGAGGACGAGAAAGCTGGGTAAAGATGGAGTGTTATTAATTAAGGATAGTATTTCTGCAATAGTTAGAGATTACATTCTGATCTCTTTAACCATGATTGAGTCAGTTTGGGTGGAGAAGAAGAATAATACAGGAAAGAAGTCACAATTGTGAATGATCTACAGGCCACTAACAGTAACCATAACGCAGGACAAATAATACAAGAACTATTGAGTGGTGATGATGAAAGGGACAGTTGTAATCATGACTGACTTTAAGAATAAAAGAACTTAAGAAATAGGTAGCATCAGGCAAATTGACCCCTCAACTTGCCCCCAATATTCAACATCATAGCAGATCTATCCCAGGCTTCACCTCCTCTTTCATGTCTGGCCAGTGTAGTCCTCAAATTTCTAAAGTTCCAAAAATCTATCTATCTACCTCCTCTTTAAATACTTCCAGCAATTCAGCCTCTGCTACATTATGGAGTAGAGATTTTCAGACATTCATTACCCTCTGAGACAAAAAAAACCATCACTTCTCAGTTTTAAAGGAGTGTTTCCTTACTCAATAACTATGCCTCTTAGTTTGAGATTTTCCCACTTGTGGAAATAGTTTCTCAACATTTGCACTGACAAACCCTTCAGAATTGCTTGTATTTCAATAAGATCACCTCTCATTCTTCTGAACTCTAATAAACAAAAGCCTAACAAAAAAAAGGCCTAACCTGTTTAGCCATTCTTGATAAGTCAAACACTTCCTCCTAACAATTAATCAATATATCTCTTTTTAAAAATCTCCAATGCCACTTCATCACTTTTTATATATGGAAAACAAAATTGAATCCAGTACTCCAGGTGTGGCCTCACCAACATCCTATACAGTGGAACAAGTCATCCTGTTTTTAATCTCCAGCATCCTAACAATAAAGGTCAAAATTAATTTGCTGCCTTATTTATTTGAGGCACCCTCATGCTAAGTTTGTGTTCCATGTACTGCAATACTCCTTTGTGCTACACCTTTTTGGAGTCTTTTGCCATTTTGATAATTGCCGGCCTTTTGATTCTTCCTAGCAAGAAGTGCATGACCTCACACTTTCAGACATAAAACTCCCACTTGCCAGGTTTTTACCCACTCATTCTATCCGGATTCCTATATCCTCATCACAAAACCTCATATCTATTTCTGGATAGTCAGCAAATTTAAATATAGTATACTCTGCTCCCTCTTCTAAATCATTAATATTGATACCAAATGATTGAGGACCCATGACTAATCCTTGTGGAACTCCACAGATTACATCTTTCCAATCTGAAAAAGGATCCATAAATCTTGACTCTGTCACTTATGTTAATCATTCTTCAATCCATGCTAATACATTACTCATAATACTGTGATTTACTAGGTAACATCTTCAGCGGGCCTCTGGGTGAAGCACTGCTGATCATTCCTGCTTTCTATTTATATGTTTGGGAGAATTCCTCGAAGCATGGCATTCCAACTGGAACTCTATCAACAAACACATCGAGTTAGACCCCATCTACCACCCCTGAGAAAAAGAACAGGAAATGATATCACCACAGGAAATGATATCAACCCAAAAAAACCAAAACATATAAATAGAAAGCAGGAATTATCAGCAGTGCTTCGCCTGGACGCCCACTGAAGATGTTACCTAGTATGGTGACGAAACATGTGGAAATGAACCTTCCAGCTCAGCGAGCAAATCTGCATTCACAACCTCAACCTGAGCTACAAATCTTCTCAAAACCCGCTAATTGTGATTTACTATCTTGTGCAATTGTGTGGCAACTTCATATACGCCTTCTGAAAATTCAAATATACAAATGTTCTACCTTTAAAAATTTGCTCTAACATTTTTCCAATGACAGATGTGAGGCTAACTGGCCTATGGTTTCCTTCTTTCTGTCTCCCCCTTCTTGAAAAACGACATCATATTAGCAGTTTTCCAATCTGAGGGAAACCTCTCAGAATCCAGTGAATTCTGGAATATGATGACCAATGTCTCCACTATCTCTATCGACACTTCCTTTAAAACACTTTGATGCAGGCCATCAGGTCCTGATGATTGCCTTCAGTCATGCTGATTTGTCAAATACTTTGTCCCTCATGATTGTGATTCAGAATCTACTTCAAAGCCTACACTAGTCTCACTTCGGCACTAGCCCATAGCCTTGAATGCTAATGACATTTCAAGTGTTCATCCAAGTACTTTTTACAGGCTATGACATTACAGGCCTTAATATAACTTGCATGCTCTTATAATCTATGTCTTGACTGATAAAGTGAAGCTAGGAGAAAGTGAGGACTACAGATGCTGGAGATTAGAATTGAAAACTGTGGTGCTGGAACAGCTTATGCTCGAAACATTGACTCGCCTGCTCCTCAGATGCTGCCTGACTGGCTGTGCTTTTCCAGCACAACACTTTTTGACTCTGATAAAGGAAAGCATCCCTTCTTCTTCTCAAGTGTTCTATAAAACTCTCCTGTCACCTTCAGGGATCGAGGGACAAGCACCTAAAGATCCCTGTGTTTTTCTGAGCTTTCTAGTGTCCTGTCATTCAGATTACAATCGTTTTGTTTTTCCTTCTAAAGAGTGTCATTTCACATTTAAGATCCTTTATTCCATTAGCACCTTGCTTATCTACTGTCTTTTGGATGTTGTAGAATCGTCCACTGTGAAGGTCAAAGCAAAACATTGGGTTAAATTATCTGTCATTTCCCTGTTCCCCATTTGTAACTCCTCAGTTGTACCTCTAAGGGTTTCAACATCTACTTTAGCTAGGAGACACTGAGGTCTGCAGATGCTGAAGATCAGAATTGAGTGTGTGTTGCTGGCAAACTCACAGCAGGTCAGGCTGCATCCGAGGAGCATTCCTGATGAAGGGCTCGGGCATCTACTTTAGTTACTCTACTGTTACATATTTATAGAAGCTGTTGTTGTTTATTTTTATATTTCTTGCCAATTTAGTTTTATAATCCATTTTCTTCCTTTTTATTAGCTTTTCAGTCATTCCTTAAAAAAACCCTGTGGTGTAGCACTTTTTGCCACCTTATATGCCACAGTTTTTGATTGGATACTTGACTGCGTCTGTTAATCACAGATGCTTCATCCTTCTCACAGAGTGACTCTTGGCTGGTATTGTCAACGCTGAGCATTATGAAATTACTCGAAGTTACAATCCCTGACATACATTAGAAATTCACCTTCCATGTCACTCTTATCAAGTCAATGTGCAGCTTAAAATCATCGATGATAATTGTAAAGCCCTTCTTACATATCTCTATTATCAGCCAATATATACTTTGCTCAACAGTGAGGCAACTCTTCAGTAACATCTAGGAGTCCCTTCCATGACTTATTTCCCTTGCTATTTCTTATTTCAACCCAAATGGATTCCACATCATAATGTTTTTTTTTAATTCATTCACGGGATGTGGGCGTTGTTGACTAGGCCAGCATTTATTGCCCATCCCTAATTATCCAGAGAGCATTTAAGAGTCAACTACATTGCTGTGGATCTGGAGGCACATATAGGCTAGACCAGGTAAGGATGGCGGTTTCCTTCCTTAAAAGGGTATTAGTTAAGCAGATGGATTTTTCTGACAATCAATAATGGATTCATGGTTACCATTAGACTCTCAATTTCAAATTTTTACTGAATTCAAATTCCACTATCTGCTTTGGTGGGATTCAAACCTGGTTCCCTAAAACACTATCTGGGTCTCTGGATTAACAGTCCAATGATAATACCACTAGGCCATTGCCTTTCCTATTGCACTTATATCACTGCTGATACCCTTCTTCATTAACAAGGCTACTCCATCTCCTTGTCTTTTTGCCTATTCTTCTGGAACACGGAGTACACTTGAATAGAGTTGCAAGTTTAGGTCAGACTGTAGGCATGTCCTTATAAGAAAATATCAAATCAACTTCCATAAATTCTACTTGTGCTGCCAACTCAACTAACATGATGTGAATTCAGATAACAAACATTCAGCTTTGATATTGCTGCTCTCTCTCTCTCTGGGTCTTATTTCTGCTGCAATTGTGCACACATTTTCTACCCCTTTTTGTTCCAATTTGATCATCATTTGCCTCTTCACTACATGGTAATGCCACACCTGTTTCTTTTTGTTTTTTTTTTAAAAGCTTCCCTTCAATTGAACCAATAATTTGTTTAAATCTACAACCCTCACTATGTAATTCACCAGCACACTCATCCCAGCATGGCTCAGATGAAGTCCATCCCAATCAAATTGCTCCCTTTCTCCAGTACTGGTCCTCCAAGAATTGGAAGCCATTTCTCTCACACTAACATTTCAGCCAAGCACTTACCTTTCTAACTTTCTTTATGCTACACCAATTTACACATGGCTCAGATAGAAATCTGGAGATTACCACCCTTATTGTTCTGCTTTGCAGTTTATCCCCAAGTTGCTTCTAATCCCTCAGCAGAATCCTACCTACATCATGTGTGGATCACTTCAACTGGATCTTTCCCCTCCCACTCTAGGTTCTTCTCCAGCCCAAAAGAGATGTGCTAAATCATGGCACCAGGTAGGCAACACATCCTTCTGGACTCTGTCTTTTCTGCAGAGAACAATATCTATTTCCCTATCCATGCTATCCATTTCCTCCTACATTTCTCTTTTCTCACTCCAATTAAATTGCACTTTGGACGACAGTTCGCATCCACACTGGGAACAAGAAACTCATACCTTTTGGAAAAGGGCAGAGTCTCCTCTAGAACTAAATTCTGGATCTGCTTTATTTGCACACAAACTGAACCACAAACTAAATTTGATATAATAATTTCTAAGTGCGTGTTTCAGGAGAGAGTCATTGTTCAGGTACCTGTCCTCCTCCGCCCCTTGATGTTTTACACCATCTACAGCTCAAACTCCAGCTTACTCCAGCCAAAATGTCTTGAGCAGCTGGATGTGGTCA
The DNA here is from genome assembly GCF_037043375.1 of Chiloscyllium plagiosum. Lineage (NCBI taxonomy): Eukaryota > Metazoa > Chordata > Chondrichthyes > Orectolobiformes > Hemiscylliidae > Chiloscyllium > Chiloscyllium plagiosum. Next base: position 74,206,047 of record NW_028270140.1, read on the forward strand.
TGATGGATTGTACTCATGCACAACAACATGCACATACTATAGCTACAGCACTTTGCCTGCCCAGCTAACTGTATTCCATTCAATTAATTAATTTAGATGTTAAATAATTTCTTATCTGTACTCATCAGCTGTCCTAAGTCTCCTGATTTAAACCAATTGGGTAATTAAAAGACTGAAAAAATTCCCACCAATCTCCAACCTGGTTTCCTGTGATGTCACACATTGGGTCTTACAGAAAGTAACAAGTTGAAGGGAGTCTGCTGCCAGTTTTTCTTTCCTACAGTTACTTCCTTCTCACATAGATTGGTTCTTCTTTCTGCTGCTCTTGAAGCTACTGTCCTACTCTTCCTCTTGCTGTTTTGGAAGCACAGGCTCCTCCTCATTTGGCTCAGTATGCTTCACAGTGTTGAGTGTGTGTTGTTGGAAAAGCACAGCAGGTCAGGGTAGCATCCGAGGAGAGGGAAAATTGACGTTTCGGGTCTTTTCTAGCAACATACACTCAACTCTGATCTCCAGCATCTGCATACCTCACTGTCTCCATGCTTCACAGTGTTGCTGACTCACTGCATAGTCCTCCCAATCTGCTTAACAGTGCTGCTGACTTGTACACTGCTCCCAGCCTAATCTACATAATTTAGAAAAATCAGATTGACAGTTATAGCTGGATGAAGAGACCAAAAAAATACTTTTGGAAGTAGAATGCTTGGACCAACTGGAGAACGGGTTATAGGCCTTGGTATTGCGTAAAGTGACAGACTTAATTAATTAGCTCAGAGTAAAGGTACCTTGAGGTAGTAGCTACCACAATATAGTGCATTTTTACATGCAGCTTCAAAGTGTGAAGACTTGGCAAAGAGTAGTATTTTCAACTTAATTAAGACAACTATATGTGTATATAAAGCTGAGTTAGTGAAGTGAACTGGCATACTGGATAGGGGACAGATTGAGAGAGATTCGGTGAATATTCTGAAACATTCCCAATGTCTGCCAATAAGCATTTTCAAAACATAAAAGAAAAATTCTCAAAGGGAGGACCTGCCATCTGTAGTTAATTAACAAATATAACTAAATAAACATGAATGGCAGGTCAAATGATTGGTCAGAATATAAACAATTGCAGAGAATGACTAAAGGTTTCTTTGGAGAAAGAAATTAGAGTATAGCAGGAAGCTAGCTAGAAATGTAAATATAGATAGCAAGAGTTCCTATTGGTACTTAAGGAAGAAACCAAAACGTAGTGTTGGATCTCCAATGAGTCAGAATAAGGAGTCAATATTAAACAATAAAGGAAATGATTGATGAAATTAACAAATATTTTGATAAGTCCTTATTAGTGAGGATACAAAAAAAGTCTAATAATAGCTGTAAATCAGAAGGTAGAAAAGAGACAGAAACTTGAGATTACACTTAATAGAGAAGTAGCATAAAGCAAACTTATGGAGATATGAATTGACAACTCTTCAGTTCCAGGTGGAGTTTATTCTAATGTTGCTTAAGAGGTAGTACATGCATTGGTATTAATTTCCAAAATTCCCTAAGTTTAGGAAAGATTCCGTCAGACCAAAAAGCAGCAAATATAACTTCTTCACTCAAGGAGGGAGGGAGGCAGAAAGCAAGAACTTGTGGACCAGTTAGCTTGATGTCAGGGAAGAGTCAGAATTGTTTGGTAAAAGGAAAATCACATTTAACCAAGGACTGTGGACAAAGGAGAGCCTATGGACATATTATACTTGGATTTCTTAGTCATTTGACAAGGTGCCACATCAGAATTTGTTGTGGAAATAAAAGCTGATGATGCAGGCAATAATACACCAGCAGGGATTGACTGGTAGGGATTGACTGGTTAACAGAAAACAGTATGGGCCTTTGTTTAATTGGCAGGATATGGCAAGTAGAGTTTCACAGTGTCTGTGCTACAGCACAAACATTTTACAATTTACATCAATGACAATCGTTGAGGAGAGCAAACACACAATGGTTAAATTCACAGATGATACAAGGGTGAGTTGGAAAGTATGTTGTAAAGAGGAGATAAGGAGTTATACTTCAGTTATATGAGGCATTGGTGAAACCACATCGCAGATACTGCGTGTAGTTTTGGTCATAATGTAAATGTGTCAGAGGAGGTTCAGACATGGATTTCCAGATGGAATCAATAGATTGACTTACAAGGTTGCACAGATTTGGCTCATTTTCATTGTAGTTTAGTTATTGAAGTTAAGAATGAGGGGTGACTTGATTGAAGTATGGTTTTAAGATGGAAAGGATGTTTCCTCGTGTGGTGATGTTCAGAACTAGAGCACAGTTTAAAACTTAGATGCTATCCTTTCCAGATGAAGATAATTTTTCTTTTCCCCCAGAGGTATCTGTGACTTCAGAACTGTCTGTCTCTAAAGCTAGGGAATGTGGGGTCATTGATTTATTTTTGTTTTAAAAGCAAAGATAGATTAGCCTACTTTAAGGGAAGGCAAGATAATCAAAAGTTATCAGGTGTAGATGGGAAAATAGAATGTAAAACAAACCGATCAACCATAATTTTACTGGATATCAGAGCAAGCTCAAGGTTCCAAATTATTTACGTCCACTGTAATAAAACAAAGATCTGTGGACGCTGGAGGTCTGAAACAAAAACTGAAATTGCTGGAGAAGCTCAGCAGGTCTGGTAGCATCTGTGGAAAGGAAAGACATTTAATGTTCTGAGTCCACTGACTCTTCCTCAGAACTGGTCATCAGATCTGCTTATGTTCCCATTTTGCACAAATCCATACAACAAAGCTCAAAATAGACAGCTTGTTTAAAAGACTTGCATCAAATATGCAGATGATGTGGTCTGCCCAATGCAATTGGTTGTAACCAGTGCCTCAATGCTCAGGATGTTGTCCTGAAGGAGGTCATTGATATCAAAGCATCCACTGGATTTTCAGGATTTTGCTGAGGCAACTCTGATCATATAATGATCCAGAACAGCTGCTGTACACTGTCCATATCTCCGATGCATACAGGAAGGCAGATAACAACTGTTGTCCAGTAGACCATGTGCTTAATAATGGAAGTGAGGTCTTTGTCATCAGTCTATTTCCATTGACTGCAATGACACTGGAGATGATGCATTTTATCACTGATATCTGTCTTCATTGAGAGAAGGCTGCCAAAGTATGAAAACTGATCAACATTGCGTCTTGCCATGAACCTTGATATAATTTTGAGCATAAATTATCAACATTTTCAGTGCAAAGCAATACACAAAACATCACATCATTAGCAAATCTCATCAAAGTGAACCTCGAAGCAGCTGGAAGAAGCTTCTATTCGTAGTATACTATATGGTAGCATTTTTGAGTTATAATTCTAATATCTAGATCAAAGCATTTATTTAAAAAGATGGTCAATGCACAAACCTTAATCCCAAGTTCCCAAGGTCTAAATTCATCACTGTTTTCAATTTCTAATGGTTCTAGTAGCGGTTCCCACACAGCAAGCATTTCATTATAGTAATGCACCTAATGGAAAAAGAAAATGGTGAGCAGTTAATATTTTGACTCTTTCTTCTCTTCCAGATTCCTCAAACGTTTTTGAATTGTTCTTTTCAAAGGATGTAGGCATTACTAATGAGGTCAGAATTTATTCTCTATCCTTAATTGCTCTTTAGAATATTGCAGCAAGCCCCTTCTTGAACCACTGTGGTCCATTTGGGGCAAGTACACCCAGTGTGCTTTGAGAATGGGAGTTCCAGCAATGTTTGAACCACTGACACAGAATATAGTGAACATACTTCCAAGACAAGATATAGGAATTGCAGGCAGCTTACCATGCATCTCCAGCCTTTGTCTTGTGGCTCAGATGTCACCGATTTGGAATGCACTACTGAAGCTGCCTAGAAGGCACGTTGCCAGTACATCTTGTGAATGGTATATACTGTTCACTTGATGTACTAATTACGGAGGGGCTGAATAGTTAAGGCCAATTAAGTGCCTGCTTTCTCCTGGATGGTGTTGATCTCAAGAGTGTCAGTAAGTTTTTACAAACAGGAGTAAAACTTCTTCAAAGTTGTAGGATTTATTAATCATAAAATATTTTAGAAAAATAAGTAAATTAACATAATGGCACTGCAGGTAATGCATTATGATTATAGAATAAAGCAGCATGAGAATGCCAATCTAATACAACAGCTTCAGGTCATTGAGCTGCTAACTGAGTTCACACACTGCATCAGATCACTAATAGTTACCTGGACACTTGGAGGCAATCATACTTCTTAAGATAGAGTCTTCCATTTCTGTCAACAGCCAGTGACAGAAGCGTGTGACAGTATCCATGGCAAATAAGGGAATGAAAAGGTAGAAGATAAAGCAGCTAACTATTGTAATTTCCAACAACTTTGAGATTTTGTGGTCTGTATGAACATAAGTGGATTTGCAGGGTGGATAAGCAAACTGAGTTTGGTACTGAGGAACTGAAAGCCTTCAAGCATGGGGATTAGTAGTAATGTAGTGGTATAACATAGTATATAGAACAATACAGCAAAAGAAAAGGGCCTTCAACTACCATGTCTGTGCCAATTACAATGCTGTGCTAAACTAATCCCATCTGCCTTTTCATGGTCTGTATTCCCTTCATTATCTGTCTGTTCATGTATTTGCACAAATGCCTCTTAAACATTGCTTTTATATCTGCTTCTACCACCTCCACTGGCAGCACATTCTAGGAACCTAGCATCCTCTGTTTAAAAAAAAAAATGCCTTGCACATCTCCTTTAAACATTCCCCCTCTCACCTTAAACCTATGCCCCCTAGTATGTGACATTTCTACCCTTGAAAAAAGACTGACTATCCATCCTATCCCCGCCTCTAAATTTTATATATCTCTATCAGGTCACTCTACTGAAAACAATCCTAGTTTGTCCAACCGTTCCTTATAGCTAATATACTCAACTCCAAGTTACTTCCTGGGGTAAAGGAAAGAGAAGGTGAATGCTGGAGATCTGAAACAACAAATTGTTGGTACAACACAATAGATTTGGCAGCATCTGTGAGAAGAAAACAGATCAACATTGATTCCAGCTTACACCCTAAGATCTTGCTGCATATTAACATTCCTAAGGGTCCTGTTACTTACTGTGTATTTTCCTCTTGCATTTGATCTCCCAAAATGCATTACCTCACTTGGCCAGATTAAACTCCATCTGCCATTTCTCCATCCAACTGATCTATATCTTATTGGATTCTTTGACGACTTCCTCACTACCCACAACTCCTCCAATTTCTACATTATCTGTAAACTTACTAATCAGACTACCTGCATTTTCACCCAAATCATTTATAAATATATTACAAACAGAGATCCCAGCACCAATCCTCGGGAAAACACCACTGGTTCAGACCTCTGGTCAGAAAAAGACTCCTCTGCAACTACCTTTTGGCTTTTATGACCCAGCCAATTTTCTATCCAATTTACCAACTCACCATGGCTCCCAAATGACTTAATCTTCAGGACCAGCCTACCATGAGGGACTTTATCAAATACTTTAGTAAAATCTATATTGTCCTTCAAAGTACTCAATCAAATTTGTGAGACAAGACCTCTCCACAAAAAGCCATGCTCACTGTACCTAATAAGTCTGTTATTTTCCAAATGTGAGCCAATCCTGTCCCTAAAAATCTTCTCCAATAATTTCCCTACCACTGTTATAATTTCCTGGATTATCCCAGTTGTCATTCTTAAATAAAGGAACAACACTGGCTATTCTCCAGTCTTCTGGGATCTCACCCATAGTTAAAAAGGCTACAAGATCTTGCCAAGGCCCTAGCAATCTTCTCCCTTGTCCCTTTCCATATACTGCAATAAATCCCATCAGGCCCTGGGGACTTATCCGCCTTAATGTTTTTCAAGACACCTAACACCCTAACCTTTTTAATATCAACATGCCCTAGAATATCAATATACCCATCCACAATCTTACCATCATCCATATTCTTCTCCTTGGTGAATACCAATGCCAAGTACTGATTAAGGACATCACCCACGTCCCCTGACATCATGCACAAATTATCTTCTTTGTCCTCAAGTGGACCTACCCTTTCCCTAGCTACTTTCTTGCTCCTAATATATGCTCAAAATGCCTTTGGACTCTCCTTGGTAAGTACAATGAATAATATTTCATGACCCCTTTAGCCCTTTTAATTACTTGTTTACATTCTTCTCTGGTTCCTTTATATTCCTCAAAGACCTTGTCCAATTTCAGTTTCATAGAACATAGAACATAGAAGAATACAGCGCAGTACAGGCCTTTTGGCCCTCGATGTTGCGCCGATCCAAGCCCACCTAACCTATACTAACCCACTATCCTCCATATACCTATCCAATGCCCGCTTAAATGCCCATAAAGAGGGAGAGTCCACCACTGCTACTGGCAGGGCATTCCATGAACTTACGACTCGCTGAGTGAAGAACCTACCCCTAACTTCAGTCCTATATCTACCCCCCCTTAATTTAAAGCTATGCCCCCTTGTAATACCCGACTCCATACGCGGGAAAAGGTTCACACTGTCAACCCTATCTAACCCCCTAATCATCTTGTACACCTCAATCAAGTCACCCCTAAACCTTCTTTTCTCTAATGAAAACAGCCCCAAGTGTCTCAGTCTTTCCTCATACGATCTTCCTTCCATACCAGGCAACATCCTGGTAAACCTCCTCTGCACCCATTCCAGTGCCTCCACATCCGTCCTATAGTATGGCGACCAAAACTGCACACAATATTCCAGATGCGGCCGCACCAGAGTCTTATACAACTGCATCATGACCTCAGGACTCCGGAACTCAATTCCTCTACCAATAAAAGCCAGTACGCCATATGCCTTCCTCACCGCACTATTTACCTGGGTGGCAACTTTCAGAGATCTGTGTACATGGACACCAAGATCCCTCTGCTCATCCACACTACCAAGTATCCGACCATTAGCCCAGTACCCCATCTTTTTGTTATTCTTCCCAAAGTGAATCACCTCACACTTAGCTACATTGAATTCCATTTTGCCACCTTTCTGCCCAGCTCTGCAGCTTCTCTATATCCTGCTGTAACCTGCCACATCCTTCCTCACTGTCAACAACTCCTCCGACTTTCGTATCATCCGCAAACTTGCTCACCCAACCTTCTAACCCCTCTTCCAGGTCATTTATAAAAATGACAAACAGCAATGGTCCCAAAACAGATCCTTGCGGAACACCGCTAGTGACGGCACTCCATGAAGAAACTTTGCCATCAACTACTACCCTCTGTCTTCTTCCATCCAGCCAATTCCTAATCCAAACCTCCAACTCACCCTCAATGCCATATCTCCGTATTTTCTGCAGTAGCCTACCATGGGGAACCTTATCAAACGCCTTACTAAAATCCATATATACCACATCTACCGCTTTCCCCTCATCAACCTCCTTCGTCACCTTTTCAAAGAATTCAATAAGGTTTGTGAGGCACGACCTGCCCTTCACAAAACAATGCTGACTATCCTTGATCACATTATTCCTATCCAGATGTGCAAAAATCCTATCCCTTACAATTCTCTCTAAGACTTTGCCCACAACAGAAGTGAGACTCACCGGCCTTTACATACCGGCCTTTCATGAACTTTACATATGCTTCCTTTTTCTTTTCAACAGAACTTCCAACATCTCGTCATCCAGAATTCCTACATCTTGCCATCCTCACATTTCATTCCCATAGAAACATGCTGGTCCTCAACTCTGAACAATTGCCCTTGAAGTCTCTGAACTGTCAACCCTCAAACAGCCACCCCCAATCTAGCTTTTCCAGTTCCTGTCCAACGCTTTAGTAAGAAGCCTTGCCACAATTTAACATTTTTACCCAAGGACTAGTCTGATAATTATCCATAAATATTTCAAAACTTATGGAATTATGATCACTGTTGCCAAAATGCTCTGCCAGTGAAATCCGAATAAGAGCCATTCCCCAATACAAGTATGGCCACTTTCCTCGATGAAGTATCTACATATTGTTTCAAGAATTCTTCCTGGATCCACCTAACAAATTCTGCCCCAACTAAGCCCCTGGCACTAAGGGAGTCGCAGTAAACATAGGGGAAGTAAAAGCCACCCACTACTAAAAAACTTTTGTTTTTATATCTCTCCATGATCAGCATACATGCATGTTCCCCTATCTCCTGTTGGCTATTGGAAGACCTATGCTATAACCCAATCATTATGATTGCACCTTCTTACTTCCTGAGTTCTACACATATGGCCTCACCAGATGAGCTATCCAAGATGCCCTCTTAGTACAGCTGTGACATTTTCCACAATCTTTAACAACTCACCATCCTTTTTAATTCCCCCTCAATCCACCTGAAAAATCTAAACCCTGGAACATTGAACTGCTAATATTGCCCTTTTCTCAGCCCATTTTATGGAATGGCTGCAACAACACAGTTCCACATATTAATCCAAACTCATTTACCTTACTGTGATACTCCTCAAATTGAAATAAATGCACCTCAGGCTGCCAGTCCCACAGTGTTCATTAATGTAACCCTGCTCTTAAACTTGCTTGACTTAATTTCTACCTGCTCCTCAATCAGTCCATTCGCTAACCCTCTGCTCTGTTCCCATCCCCCAACACCTAATTTAAACCCTGCTAAGTGGCACTAGCAAACCTCCATTCAAAAAAAAATTGGTGCCCCTCAAGTTAGATGCAACCTGTCCTTCCAGCCATGCAAGAGATCCCAATGATCCTAAAGCCCTCCCTCCTACATCAACTCTGTAGCATTCAACTGTATTATCTTCCTAATTCTGTCCTCCATAGCATGAGATTACAAACCTAGGGGTCCTGGTTTTCAACTTTCCATCTAACTCCCAAAATTCCCTTTACAGGACCTCACCTCTCTTCCTGCCTATGTCACTGACACCAGTATGGACCACGATCTGTGTCTATTCACAGAAGACAATATAAGCAAGGTATGGACCACCTTCTCTACGACCAAGAGGATTCAATGTCTGTGGAACTCTCTTCCCTAGAGAGTACTGGAGGTAGGGTTACTGCATATTTTTCTGCAGAGCTGAATAGATTCTTGACTAACAGGGGACTTGAAGGCTATTGGTGGTAGTCAAAAAAGTAAAGTTGAGGCCATGCTACTATCAAGATGGAAGAACAGGCTGGAGATGGAAAATGAATAGCCTTACTCATAATTTTTCATGTTTATATATATAGTGTAAATTCACACGTTTGTGTATACTATGTCTATAACTAGATGCAGTCGGTTCTGACATAACACAATAGTTCAGTTCTTGTGCAATGTCACAAGAAAATCACATTATAAGAAAATCACACAAAAGCTATGCCATTTAATCTAATACATATAAGGAAAGTTTGCATTCTATAAATAACGGTCTACATTCTTCAATTACATTAAAGTCAATTCCTGTCATAGCAGAGCCAACAGTATCTACAATGACTTTGGTGACATTTTAATGGGATCGTGGCCTGAATGCTTGAAGCAATGCCTAAGCCAGAGGTTGTCTCAAAAAATGGTTCCACAGCCCCAACTTGAAGTCCTGCCCTCAATTCCAGCACCTATCATTTTCACAGGAGTTGAAAAGAGAGAGACTGCTATTTGCTCATTCCTGATTCATGGAGACCGCCTCACATGTGGAAGTGCAGCTGCTTTCAAGAAATCTTTATCAGTGCTCAAAACACAACTTATGGACTTTAGACCATCTGAAAAGTGTGAAGTTGCCAGAATTATTTGGAGAAGTTGGCAACCTTGTCAGATCCATCCTGAGACACCTTTGGGAGCGGTCATTTGAACTTTGAGATTGTAAAAATTAGACATTGGTGTAATGGTAATGTCACTAGACTGGCAATACAAAGGCACAATCTAATGCTTTGGGGACAGGAGTTCAAATCCCGCCATAGCTGTTGGTGAAATTTAAATTGAATTCATGAGTTTGAAATACAAGGCTGGTTTCAGTGACTGTGGTCCATGACATCAATTGTTAAAAATACATTTGGTTCACAGGTATTCTTCAGGGAAAGAAATCTGCTGTTCTTCCCCAGTCTGGATCACAAGCAACTAAGGACTCAGTAATGTCACTGACATGTGAATGCTTTCTGAAATAGGTGACTAAATGACTCAGGTCAAGGAGATTATGTTATGGGCAATGATACCTTTATTGCACTGGAATGAAGAAAAAAGTATATTCAGGTGTTTAATCACTTTTGAAGTTTATAGCCCTTCATAATACATTTCATAACCTTGTGCAACTGTCAATGAAACCATGCTGGTTGACGGCCACTGTGACAATAATAGCTTGTGAAATGAGTCATTCAGTGCAAATTTTATAATGATTGCCCTCAGGCTTATGTAATCAAACAAAAAATGCAAACACTCTTTTCAAATTAACAGACTTTTTAAAAAAGTGAAAAAATTGAAGGCCAGGAGATTTGATCAAATGCTTTGACTTCTTGACAATTCAAGTACCTGCATCCACATTTTACACATACTTAAATTTTCATTAGTCTCTCATGGAATTTGGGTATTGGTATTTATTATAGATAAACATTTATAAAATCATGACAGGCATGGATAGGCAGGGTGAAACTGTTTGTGTTTGCAAAGGGATTGAGAATGTGGGAAATAGTGATTTGCAATTATGATGCAAGAAGAAAAAGAAAATCAATGGTTCAGGTCTGGAACACACTGCTTGGAAGTTTAGTGGAAGACAGAGTCAACTGAGGCATTGAAAAAAAGGGCATTAAATGATGATTTGAATAGAAAGAATATGTAATGGTATGGTAAAAATATAGGAGAATCGTACTATATAATAATGCTCATTGAAGAACCATACAGACACCATGAGCCAAAAAGCTTCCTTCTGTGCCATAATAATTCTGCAATTATCCATCCCTAATTACCCTTAACCCAAGTGACCTGCTGGGCCACTTCAGAAATCAGTTAAGAGTCAACATATTGGTGTGGATCTGGAGTCATAGAAATGCCAGACCAGCTAAGCAGATTTCTTTCCCATCTTTTCCATGGGTTTTCACACCGATCAATGGTAGCGTGTAGTCACTATAGATGAGACTAGCTTTCAATTCTAGATTTATTAACCAAATTTAAATTCTACCAAATACTAGCACATCACCCTGTTTCACTTCTGCTAGCACCATAGATATTTTTTAAAAATCCAACTACTGAGCCTGGTATAAAATCTAATCTGAAAAATGACACTGTTAAAAACACATGCACTAATTTTCTTTCTTAAATTCATGCTGAGTACTAATAGGTCTGCTCATTTTAAAACAAACTAGAACTATCAAATTTCAACTACTTTACTTAATCAGAATTTCACATCACAAAGCTTCATTGCCGAAAACATAATAAAAACATTACCAGGAATGGGCCTAACACATATGCATGTTTATGTAAAAAAGGATTTTCCATCACTTCATACCTCTAAGTTAAGATGGCAATGCAGATTAATGAATGTGCTCCAGTTTTTAACATCTCCTTTAAAAGTTGACTTTGCCAGAAGCATTGGAACAGTTCTATGTCCAACACCTGCTTCGAGCGTCAAGCAAATGAAGTCCACCGTCATTTTTAGGTTCTCTTCTGTCGATTCTAATTGTGCTGTTGGGCCATTCTTACTTTCATTATTTTTAGTTTTCTCCAAAAACCAGAGTTTTAAGTCTTTCACATTCTTCTTATTCCACAAGTCAGGTGGTATTTCACTGTCCTTTTCATGTGGACTATCAACAGTGGGATTTAAGGCAGATGTGATTGTAATCACAGTGTTAATAATAACAGGAGATACCTAAGAAATAACACACAAAATAGGTAAAGTTGTTCAGCAAGCATTTTTAAATTATTTTGCAACTCAGAAAAATTATGTAGAAAAACTAAATATCTTCTTACTTTCAGCATTAGTGATTTCACTGCCAACTCCAAGAAACTGGGACCAGATGTAGCTTGTGCACTTTGGAAAAATACACTACAAGGCTGTAAGACCTAGGTATCAGAATTGAAAATATCACATTATACATGCAAGATTATACTCCTGTAATTACAGCATATCCAATAATTTAGATTTAGATTGAGCCAATCAATGGCATTAGTAATTTTGTGACTTGATACCTTTTAAAGTAGAAACAACATCAATGTTTAAGTTAAAAAACCTGAAATGCAGAAATATTCAACAAAATAGGTGTAGATTTTTGCAAAGTATCACAAACTTTACTGAAACAGAAAATGGAAAATTTTATATTCATCATTATATACCGTGGTAACATGATCTTTTCTCTTTTCTTTTAGGAATGGGCAGGCCATAATTTTGAGATCTTTAATAGTTGCAGTTATCTGTTGAAGTTCTGGATCATTATTAATGTCAGCTTCACACTGTGCAGTCACCACAAGTGATGGGGCATCCACTCTGGTCAAATCTGCCACAAAGACAATCTCTGGATTCTGAATGTGAACACTAAGCTCCATTTTGGACGCAGCTTGCGGTGGTACTTTAATAAATAAAAAAGAATGTAAATGTATAATTTTTTTCCATCAACTTTAAAAATATCCAAATGCCCTTAATTATCTTCCAAACCTTTTTCTTTTGACGTCATCGCAGCTGGTTTATTCACTGGAGCTGTAGAGACCTGATTATTTGCCTTGACAAAAAAGTCAGCCACTGTGAGCAGAAATTCCATACTTGCACAAACATGAATATCACGTATAGTTGCATCTAGAACCATTCCTTCTCTTCCTTGTTTGTAGTAGAGGTCCATCATTGCATTCTTTTCAACTCCTAGCTTCATTTCTATCATTCTAAAGTTTGGAAAATAATCACATTAGCAATTACTAGACAAAATGAAACAGATTGAAAAAGCAAAATATAACTACCTAGGTCTTTTTGTTCCCAAACCATTTAAATATCTGATGCAACAAAACTTATTGTCTATATTTTGCTAAGGTATCTTAAATTCAAGTATTGGAAAGATCAACATAAGTAAAACATCATTTTCAAACTGTTGTGGATGGTAAAAATCAGAAATAAAAACAAGAACTAGTATGACTAGATAGCAGGCTAAACAGTTTTTGAGGAAAGAAAGCTAATGTTCCAATGAGAGGCCATTAACCTGAAACTTTAGTTTGATTTCAATCTACACAGATTCTGCCTGACCTACTGGATACTTTCAGCATTTATATTTACCTGAAATAATGCAAATTCCGTTGCAGAGGAGTAAACATTGCTACCAAAGCCATGATTTATGGAACCTCCAGCCTATTGTTTGAAATCAACTTGGTAGAATCACAGAACAAATATGCTTCCTGTTACCTGGAAGTCATCCAACCCTTCATGAACACTGGTTTTGCAGAGTTATCTGGGAAGAACTCAGGCTCCTAGCAATAGCTCTAGTCCTAGATACCAGAACTGATTAAGGAATAATCCCAAATGATCATGGAATTAAAAGCAACTTGAAGTCCTGTAGGTTTACATGGCTCTCACAAATACAAAGTGGTGGAATTACTTTTATCAGTTAAGGAACAAATTCCACAGCTACGTGAACCTTCCTGCACACTATTTATCAAATTGTGATACAAACTTTCTAATCCCCACCCCAACATTGTCATCTCAACACTGGCAAATATTACATTATCCTAACTTCTTGCAAGTCAGCCAAGATGCTAGAGGATTGTGGACAAGAAAGGGAAGAAGGAAAGACATGTAGAAAGAAGAGTAAGCATAACAAAAAGGGAAGAGTAGGAGGATGTGGTTTTGGGCCAAATCTTATCATTTGTACCCAATGAGCTATCAGGTAAGAGGCCACTGGATTCCTGGAATCTGCCTTCTATATCAAGAAATGACAATTAATCAATACTTAACTGCACTACTTAAGAGGTTTTACACGAGGCCAAGTAATTGCTTGAATTCTGGGTGAGCTTCTAGGAGTCTGAATCCAATTTTAGGAAGGTGTAATGTGGTGGATGAGAAATATGCTGTTAGAAGTAGGAGTAGATCAGTGAGTCAGAGGAATTTGACTTAACAACTGGAGGTTTGAATGATGTTGATAGACCAAAGAGTCAGGAGAGTTCTGGTCACAACAGCAACATTAAGAATTTAGAAGTTCTACAACAACTGTTTAGCAATCACATTATGCAGGCAAGGGTGCAGCTGTACGAACTAATTTAGCAGCTGATTGCTGTATTTGGATATGTGGCATGTCCTTAGGGAATGACGACAAAATGATGACAAATGACTTAGACTTCATTTCTACAGGCTTTAGGTGATAGACTGATAGGGGTTTTAAAAACAAGTTACATTATAAATTGCTACAGCTCCTTAGTACAATGTCAATTAATATAGTGGTCAGGAGGGAAAGTTGGACAAATCAGTATTTTGTTGGAAATGGGAAAGAGCAAGTGTAAGATTGATACATAACTTGAACTTCGTGAGGATCAGAGAAGAAGGATATGAAATAAATTAGTAAATAATGTCCAGAATATTAGCAATTGATCATACAGAAGGAATCCATTCAGCCCATCTTACCTGTGTCAGCTCTTTTGAAACATATCCTACACTCTAGTTTTCTCCCTAGTATCCTAGCAAGCTGTTCTCTTTCAGCTCAGAAAGTTACCTTTTGGATGTTTTGATGGAATCTGATCTTAATGCCCTTCCAAGTAGTGTGTTCTAGATCTTACCATCCTTCAAAATGAAGATACTTCGTCTCTCCACTACGTTTTTTTCAAAGTAATATAAATGGTGTTGTTTTAAGGAAGTATAAGATGAGATGATCTGCGGATGTACGGTCATAAATCTTTGAAGGTGGCAATGCAAGTTGATAAGGTGGTTAAGGAAAGTGAATGGCATAATTGGCTTTGTAAAAAAGGATATTGAATTTTTTTAAAAACAAAGAAATGCTAAATCTTTGCAAATCATTGTTTATCCCATGTAGGAAAATTATGGAGACCTCTTGAAATCAAACATTCCTGGAGAGGGTAGAATTGATATTTGTTTGCTGGATAACTAGGGATGAAGAGTAGTCAATTAAATGAAAGGATTGGAGAAGTGGAATTGTTCTGTTTAAGAATATAAAAATATCAGAGGTTATTGAGACTGGATAATCAAAACTCAATTAATGTAATAAAACAGACAAACTTTCCTGTACAAGGCTAGGGACTTGGGTTCAATTGCAGTCTTGGGCAACTATCTTTGTGGAGTTCACACATTCTCATCATGTCTGCATGGGTTTACTTCGCTGCGCTGCTTTCCTTCCACAGTCCAAAGGTGAGCATTTCAGGCGGATTTGTAATGCTAAGTATTGCCTCATAGTGTGCATGTTAAGTGGGTTAGCCATCGTAAAAAAAATTGAACAGAGACAAGATCTAAACAGCATAAGGTACCTCTGACCTCCATAATGCTGAAGTACTTGGAAAGGTTAATCATGGCTCACATCAACTCCAGCCTACCAAAGTGCCTTGATCCTTTGCAATTCGCCTACCGGCACAACAGTTCCATAGCATATGCCATCTCCCTGGCCCTACACTCATCCCTCGAACATCTAGATAACAAGGATACTACATCAGACTCTTACTTATGACTACAGCTCTGCCTTCAACAGCATAATTCCAAACAAACTCACCTCTAAACTCCAAGCCCTAGGTCCTGGTTCCCTCCTTTGTAACTGGATCTTCCACTTTCTGACCCATGGACTGCAATCAGTAAGAATAGGCAAAACTTCCTCCTCCTCCATAATCCTCAACATTGGTGCCCCGCAAGGCTGCATACTCACCATCTCTGCTATACCCCTTATACACTCACAACTGTATTGCCAAATTTTCCACTTCAACTCCATGTACAAGTTTGCTGACAGCAGCATCATTGTAGGTGGAATCTCAAACAATGATGAGACAGAATACAGGAAAGGGATTGAATGCTTAGTGGCATGGTGTAAAGACAACAATCTCTCCACCAACATCAGCAAAACTAAGGAGCTAGTCACTGACTTCAGGAAGCAGAGTGGATGGCACACCCCTGTTTGCATCAATGGTGCTGAGCTGGAGACAGTCCAGAGCATCAAGTTCCTGGGAGTGACAATCACCAATCTGTCCCAGTCAACCCACGTTGATGCAATGGTCTAGAAAGCACAATAATGTCTCTCTTCCTCATGAGGCTATGGAAATTATAGAAAGCTATAGAAAGCATGGTAACTCGATGCATTACAGTTTGCTATGGCAACTGCTGTTCACAAGACTGTAAGAGAAACTACAGAGTCATGAATACAGCCCGGTTCATCAGACAAGCCAGACTTCTGTCCAGTGACTTCATCTGTACTTCCCGCTGCCTTAGAAAAGAAACCGGCATCATCAAAGATCTGTCCCAACCCGATTATACTCTCTTCCATCCAGCAGAAGATATAAAAGTTTGAATACGTATATGAATAGGTTCAACAACAGTTTCTTCGTCACTATTATCAGACTTTTGAACAGGCCTCAAATGTTAATTCTGATCTTTCGTTCCCTCTGCATCTTCTCTGTGGCTGTAATGCTGTGTTCTGCATTCTGTTCTGCTACCCTGCTGGACTTTGTATAGTATGATCCACCTGTATAGCATGCAAAACAACACTTTTCACTCAATCTTGGTGCATGTGACAACAACAAATCAACGTGAGGCAGTCACATATAGGATCAGGGCTTACACGTGCCTGAAGAAAAAAAAGAGAGCGAGACAGCGAATGCGAGAGAGCACAGAGCGGATCTGTAAGAAAATTCAGAGATGCACAATGAATAGAAGATGAGAGCTATGTTTGCAGTTGCAGCCAAGTTTGAAAACAAAAACAGTAATTGCACAAGTGCGGAAGCTGATTGATCAAGTATCTAGCGTGTATAAAGATCCGGATTTATAGTAGTTAATTATTGAATAATTTGATACTCTTCATTCTAGTCTCTAATTTAATGTCAATAGTCTGAATGCAAACTTCATGCATGGAAGAACATGTAGATGCATGAGATGTCCAGTCTGCCAGATAGGAATTCTGGGTCACTTCATAAGGCCTAGACGATGCAGCAAGCATTGTAGTCAACTGAAAAAGAAATCTTCAGCATTTGCAACTCAAGCAGCAACCAGAATCATTGTAGTGCATCTGCAAAGCTGAGAATTACTAGATCGCACACTTTACAAAATGGTTATATCACAGATCAAGAGCATGCAGTCACAGAGAATGGTAGGTAGGTAGTGCAGGAGTGCCCCAAGTCCCTCTATCACTAACCAGTTCTCCAGTTTGGTTTTGTATGAGGACAATGATTCTTCAAAGAAATGTAGCAAGCGCCAATCTTGTGACATCAAGCTTGCAAAAATAAGGATTGCTCTCCCAGTGCACAGAGACCAGGAGCTTAAGTGGTTTGAAAAATTGTACTGGAGGGAGGGCCTGAGATTTCTGGGGCACTGGGATTGGTTGTGGGCAGGTAAGACCTCCACAAGGATGGATTATATCTTAGTAGGACAGTGACTAATTTATTCATGGGGAGATTTGCTGGTGTTGTTGGAAAGACTTTAAACTAGCATGTCAAGGAGATGGGAACCCGAGAAAGAATTCAAACAATTAAAACATTCCGCAAGTTGGTCTCCTGTCTCTCCAATGTAGAGGAGACCACATTGAGAGCAAAGGACACAATAGATGAGGTGTTTCGAGGTGCAGGAAAATCTTTGCCTGATGTGGAAGGATCCTCTGGGCCTTGGATGGAAGTGTGTGCGTGGGGGGGCGGGGGGAAGAGAGAAGAGTGTGGGCATAGGTTTTCCACCTCTTGCAGCAGCAAGGGAAGGTGCTGGGAGTGGAGAGTGGGTTGATGGGGGTGTGTCTCAGACTAAAAGGCAAGCAGTTTAGGACTGATATGAGGAGGAGGAGCCTCATTGTTTAGAGGATGATGAATCATTGGAATTTTTAGTCATTTTGGTATGAGGGCATGACTATCTAAGCTAACATTTACTGCCCATCCAGAATTACCCAGAGTGCAGTTAAGAGTCAACCAAATTGCTTTAGGTTTAGATTCACATGTAATCCAGATGAGATAAGAATGGTAGTTTCATTCCCTAAAGGATATTAGTGAACCAGATGGGTTTTAATGACAATGGAGTCAAAGTCATTAATAGACTCTTAATTCCGAAATTGTTTTTATTGAATTCAAATTCTACCATCTGGGGTGGTAGGATTTGAACCTGGGCCCCCAAAACATTCTGGATTACTAGATTAATAGTCTAGTGATAAAACCACCAGGCCATCACCTTCCCTATACTCTGTGGAAGCTCCACAATTAAATAATTTAAAGACACAGATTGACAGATTTGTAGTTACTAATAATATCAAGGATTATTAAGATAGCACAGCAACTTGGCTTGGAATATACAGCATTTTCTGAATGCCAGAGAAGGCTTGAGGGGCTAAATGGCTTAATTATGTCCTTGTGTTCAGGACAGACAAGTGGCAGTGGATTTTAATATTGAGGAACAGTAAGGCCATGAACAGACACCTGAAATGAGGGTACACATTTTAAATTCAAGACATTAGGAGATTGATCACTTGTACAGTTCAGCAAGAACGGAAATGATAGGTGTGCGGAACTTGATGCCTGTTGGGATAGCCATCTAGGAATAAGTTGAACTGGAAGTGATTGCTGAGCCCCTTGCTGAGATACTTGTATCATCCATAGTCACAGGTGAGGTGCTGGAAGACTGGAGATTGGCTAACATGGTGCTACTATTTAAGAAAGGTGGTAAAGAAAGCCAGGGAACTATAGACCGGTGAGCCTGACATCGGTGGTGGGCAAGTTATTGGAGGGAATCCTGAGGGACAGGATGAACATGTATTTGGAAAGGCAAGGATGGATTAGGAATAGTCAGCATGGCTTTGTGCAAGGGAAATCATGTCTTACTAACTTGATAGAGTGTTTTCAAGAAGTAACTAAGAGGAACGATAAGGGCAGAGCAGTGGACATGATCTATATTGACTTCAGTAAGGCGTTCAACAAGGTTCCTCATGAAAGACTGGTTAGCAAGGTTAGATCACATGGAGTACAGGACAACTAGCCATTTGGATACAGAACTGGCTCGAAGGTAGAAGACAGAGGGTAGTGTGGAGGGTTGCTTTTCAGACTGGAGGCTTGCAACCAGTGGTCTGCCACAAGGATCAGCGCTGAGTCCATTGCTTTTCATCATTCATATAAATGATTTGGATGTAAATATAGGAGGTATAGTTAGTAAGTTTGCAGATGACATCAAAATTGGAGATGTAGTGGACGGCAAAGAAGCAAATCAGAGCAGGACTTATAGACTTAATGGTAAAGTTTTGGGGAGTGTTACTGAAGAAAGAGACCTTGGGGTGCAAGCTCATTGCTCCTTGAAAGTAGAGTCTCAGGTAGACAGTAGAGTAAAGGAGGCTTTTGGTATTCTTTCCTTTATTGGTCAGAGTATTGAGTACAGGAGTTGGGAGGTCATGTTGCGGCTGTACAGGACATTGGTTAGGCCACTTTTGGAATATTGCGTGCAATCCTGGTCTCCTTCCTATTGGAAGGATGTTGTGAAACTTGAAAGGGTTCAGAAAAGAGTTACAAGGAAGTTGCCAGGGTTTGAGGATTTGAACTCTACAGAGAGACTGAATAGCCTGGGACTGTTTTCCCTGGAGTGTTGCAGGCTGAGGGGTGACCTTATAGAGATTGATAACGGGGAGAATGCGGGTAAGTGGAGTTGAAATGCCCATCAACCATGATTGAATGGCAGAGTGGACTCGATGGGCCGAATGGCCTTACTTCCGTTCCTATGTCTTATGGTTTTATGGTCTTATAAAATCATGACGGGCATGAAAAGGATAATTAGACAAGGTCTTTTCCCTGGGGTGGGGGAGTCCATAACTAGAGGAATAGGTTTAGGGTGAGAAGGGAAAGCTGTAAAGGGGACCTAAGGGGCAACTTTTTCACACAGAGGGTGATGCGTGTATGGAATGAGCTGCCAGAGAAAATGGTGGAGGCTGGTACAATTACAGCATTTAAAAGGCATCTGGATGGTTATATAGGGATATGGGCCAAGTGCTGGTAAATGGGACCACATTAGGTTAGGATATCTGGTCAGCATGGACGAGTTGGACTGAAGGATCTGTTTCCATGCTGTACATCTCTATGACTCTAAAACAAAGCTAGGTATGGGAACCACAAAAACTGTAAATCACATTGGAAAACAACAGAACTAAGCTCTGGAATCAACCAAAGTCAAGTTAGAGGTATGTTAAAACGGCAGAATTAAAAGTCCTCTACTTGAACACATGCAGCATTCACATCAAGACAGAGAATAGATGGTGCAAGTGAAGGAATATGGTTTAACAGATATGTGACATAAACTTGATCAACAGTGGGCAGTGGATATTCAAGGATTAACGCTATTTAGGAAGGATGGGCATAAAGGAAAAGGAAGTGGTAGTGCTAATAAGTTACAAGATGAGTACATGAGAGAGGATCTCCAATTGGAAGAATAAGATGTAGAATCTGTTGGGTGGAGCTATGAAACAGTAAACGGCAGCAATCATTGGTAGAAATAGTTTACAAGCTTTGAAAAGATGGTGATTGTATAGGATACAGTATAAATCAGGAAATTTGAGTTTCATGTGGCCAGGGAAATACAATAATCATGAGTGACTTCAATCTACATCTAAACTGGGTAAATTTAATGAGCAGAGAAGTGTGACACTGGAAAAGCACAAGAGGTCAGGCAGAATCTGAGCAGCAGGAGAGTCGACGTTTCGGACATAAGCCCTTCATCAGGAAATATGTGATGAAGGGTTTATGCCCAAAACATCAACTCTCTTGCTCCTTGGAGGTTTCCAACGCCACACTTTTCGACTCTGATCTCCAGTATCTGCAGTCTTCACTTTCTCCTAAATCTAATGAGCACCAATGCTTTGGAAGAAGAATTAACAATAGATTTCTTGAATTGTATGTTGAAGAACTAACCAGGGCACTAGCTAATTTAGATCCAGTATTATGCAGTGAAAAATGACTAATTATTAATCTGGTTCCTAAAGAGCCAGTAATGAGTAGCAAGTATTGTATAATGGAATTTTCCATTAAACTTGCAAAATTAGTTCAACCTGAAACTATAATTTTGAATTGGAATTTGGGCAATTTTGAAGCTATATGCAGGAAGCTAGCTGGGGGCAATTGGAAAAATAAATTGAAATATTTGATGGTAGATAAGCAATGGCTCTGTAATTCAGGGATTAATGCTCAATTTTCCAAAATGCCCCATAGAAAACCAAGGCCAACATGGAAGTTAAAGATTGTATTAGAACAAAAAAGGAGATTTATAAATTTGCCTAAAACTGTAAGCCAGAGCATAGAAGAATTTTACAACTCAGCAATAGAGGACCGACAATTGATAAAGAAAGCAATAAGAGAATGTAGGTCGATTACAGGAGAGTTTAGTAAGAATAATAATAAGAAATGCCGGAGAAACTACTATGTGCTCATCTTCAAGAAGAAGCAAGAAGTTGCCCTGAAATAATAAACATTCAAAAGTCTGGTGAGGTGTGGAACTGAAGTAAATTATTAGTAATAAAGTAGCAATGGCAAAATTAACAGCACGCCAAGTTGACAATTCCTCAGAATCCTAGTATTTTAAAGATACTGCTACAGATAGTGAATAATGTGAATTCTACAGGTCATTCTGTTACAATGCCCATTTGGTTTACATAAATTCACTGTAACACGATTGGCGAATAGGGGACACTGTCTTTAAAATGTGAACTTTTAAAGCATATATTGATTATAATGCTAAAACTGGCCCCATTAGTTTAAATGGTCTGCTATTATGCAATTTTCTTACAACACGGAATTGCATGAGAACTGAACTACTGCATTATTGCAGAACTGACTGTATTAATTCTGCAAAGTTACCCGAGACCGGAAAGGGTTTTGCAACCGTCGACAGTTTATAAAAGGAAAAATGGAGAAAACAAGGGACTAAAGACTTGTTAGCCCGACATTTGTAATAGAGACAATACTAGATCCATTATAAAGGATGTGATTACTGGATATTTAGAAAATAATTGTCTAACTGGCCAGAGTCATCATGGATTTATGACAGGAAGTCATTGGGTCAAACCAGAATTTTTTTAAGCATGTCACTAACATAGCCAACAAGGGAGAAACCATTTGATATAACACATGTAGCTTTTTGGAAGACTTTTGAGGAAGTCCCACACAGAAGGTTAGAAAACAAAATTAAAGTGCAAGGGATTGGGGTAATATACTGGACGGATTCAGGATTGATCAACACGCAGAAAGCAGGGGGTTAGAATAAACTGGTTGCTTATCAGCCTAACAGGCTGTGGCCGGCAGGATATTGCAAAGAGCAGTACCTCAGCTCCACCTGTTCACAATTTACATCAATTATTTGGGCGTAGGGACAAATTGTAATATTTTCATAAGTTTGCAAATAATAAAAAAACTTGGTAGGAAGAAGAGCTGAAGGAGATGCAAAGAGGCTTCAGGATTTAGGCAAGCTGAGTAAGTAGGCAAGAACATAACAGATGGAATATAATAAGGATAAATGTGAGGTTGTCTGCTCTAATATAAGAAATAGAGGTGTAAATATTTCTTGAATGGAGAGAGTTTGGAAAGTCCTAATATCTAAAAGGGACATGATGTCCTTTTCATAAACAATTGAAAGCTAACACAGGTGGAGCAAGTAATTTAGAAGACAAATGGCATGTTAACCTTTAATGCAAGATGATTTGAGTACAGGAGCAAAGAAGTTTTACTTTAATCGTATAGAACACTGGTTTGACTGTACTAGGAGCAGTGTGTGCAGTTTGGGTCCCTTTGACTAAGGAAGAGTAACTTGCCATAAAGGATCTGATTCCTGGAATGGTGGAACAATGTGGACAGATTAAAGAAACTGGTTTAAATTCTCTGGAGTTTAGATGACAGTCAATCTCAAAGAAATTTCTGAAATTCTTAAAGAGATAGACAGAGCAGATGCAGAAAGTATGATTCCACTGGCTGAGAGTTCTAGAACCAGGGACACAGTATTAGAATAAAAGCCAAGCCATTTAGGGTTGAGATGAAGAGGAATTTGTTCATTAAAATGTGGCAAACCTTTGGAATTCTCTACCCCACAGGGCTACTGAAATTCAGTCATTTGATTAATTTCATGACATAAACTGATACATTTCAAGTTACTAGTGACATTAAGGAATATGGAGATAGTGTGAGAATATGACATTGGAGGTACATGAACAGGCATGATCCAGAACAGTACAGCAAGTCAAGGGGATGAATAACCTCTTTCTGTCACTATTTTTAAAAGAAATATCATATAATTTACATTTTAAAAATGTCATTAAAAGGGGAAAAAGGTATTTACTCACCTTGTTACTTTGAGGACAATGGAATTGTAGGCAATAAGCAAGGTAAATATAATCTAGTATCTTGTCAATAATTCTAAGTCAGAGAAAGTGGAGCTTAAATTATACACTGCTCTGATCAGACATTTTAATTGATGTAGCAAAAACTAAATAAGTGCTGTCGCTGACAGGTGAAAAATGGAAACAGACAAGTTTTGCTACTTTTCTCCAATGGCTTCTTTGCTTATCTTAAACTATCTAGCAGAAATTTACCAATTTTTCCTTGTACTTTGGGCAAATAAATTAAAGTATGCACAACGAATTTCAGAAGACAATGAACAATATCTGATGTCCCATAAAATTAGACTGGCTGCTGATTTGGGATGTAGAATTAGCAGGGTATCACTTGAAATACTTGTTGCATGCTTTCATATGTAAAATGTGGTACAAAAGTCAATTAGAATTGATCCACAAATGGATGAACCTTGTACCCAGTCTATTAAAAAAAGCCAGATAACTTTGCAAAAGTTATGTGGAAATAGGTGGGCCTGGAATGCAGGGTAACAATTTATATTGCTGTGAAAGAAAAATTACCAAAAAGCTGGACTATACTTGAGCTTGTACTGTCTACATTGAAAAAGAAATACCTTGATGTGGCTTTCTGTATCGCCTTTCGTTTATCATCCAGCATACAGTTAAAAAGTTTCACAGCAGCATTCATGGATCCATCAGACAGCATCTTGATTGAACTGGAAAGTGTATGCAATTTGAACTCTGCTAGTTGGTCCTCTTCAGATCTCTGTTCTTTAACAATGTTCAACTGGTTTAATTGGAAAGCAAGGAATATTTGTTTCAGTGAATGATAAACAATCATTCTTAATGAGATTTTTTTTAAATGATCAAATATCAGAATCTAAAATTTAGTAGGATCTAACTCTAATAAAACTAACTATTTTTGCTTATAGTCACACATTAAGTATAGAGTTCTTAAGGTGCATAACCAACATTTTGTTTTGTTTAAAGACTAAGAAAAAATGTGTTCGCGGAAATATTATGTTCTCTAATACTGGAGTACTTGAGTCTTCTAGGTCAGTAACATCAGGTGACTGACTGTGTGGAGTTTGCACATTCTCCCCGTGTCTACGTGGGTTTCCTCCGGGTGCTCCGGTTTCCTCCCACAGTCCAAAGATGTGCAGGTCAGGTGAATTGGCCATGCTAAATTGTCCGTAGTGTTAGTTGGGGGGTAAATGTAGGGTTATGGGTGGGTTGCGCTTTGGCGGGTCAGTGTGGACTTGTTGGGCCGAAGGGCCTGTTTCCACACTGTAAAGTAATCTAAGTAATCTAATCTAATCTAATCTGAAATACGATCATGCCCGTTTTCAGTTAGTTTCATCCATTCCAGTGCATTGCAATGGATTTCAAAATCCTATAAGAAAATTGTTACAGCATAAAAGCTTGCAAAGGGCAAAGTTAATACTAGCCACTACCTGGCAGATGCACAAAAGTACAGATTAAAGGATATTGAACAAACTTAGATATGGGTGTGATACCTTCCACTCCAAGGATACTAGGGAAATCGAGGGCTTTTGTTAATTAAGGCAGGCTTCAGAAAAAGTCTAGCTGGGTGCTAAAACAGGTAGCTTTTTATGTGTGAACCAAATAAAAACAAATCTCAGATCAGCACAGAAAGTTACAGCAAGATTAAATATTACACACCAAAGCCAGGAGTGAGCACTATAACCCAAGTGACCTCCATTATTTAGAAGTGCTTCAACAGATTAGTCATGGTTCACTTCAACTCCAGTCTACCAGATTTTCTTGATCCTTTGAAATTCACCTACTGGCAAAATAGGTCCACAGCATATGCCATCTCTCAGGTCCTACATTCATCTGTCAAACATCTGGATAATAAAGATACCTACACCAGGCTCCCACTTATTGACCACAGCTCAGCCTTCAACAGCGTAATTCCAACTAAACCAGTCTCTAAACTCCAAGACCTAGGTCTTGGCTTCCCCCCTAATTGGATCAACTTCCTGACCCATAGACCTCGAATCAGTAAGAATAGGCAACATTACCCTCTCCGCCATAAACCTCAACACCAGTGGACCCTTACTGTACTCCTTATCCACCAAGTTCCATTGTGTCGCCAAGTTCCATTCCAACTCCATTTACAAGTTTGCTGATGACCCCACCGTTGGAGATTGGATCTCAAACAATGACAAGAGTCAAAACAGGAAAGAGATTGCTCAGTGGTCTGGTGCAAAAAGAACAATCTTTCCATCAATGTCAGCAAAAGGAAGAAGCTGGCTACTGACTTCAGGAAGCAGAGTGGATGGCACTGCCCTGTCTGGATCAATGATGCTGAGGTGTTCCTAGGAGTAATGATCACCAACTATCTGCCCTGGTCCACTCACATAGACATAATTGTCAAGGAAGTACAACAATGCCTCTACTTCCCCAGGAGGGGAAGGAAATTCAGCTTGTCCACAAGGAATCTTACCAATTTTTATAGATGCACCATAGAAACCATTCGATCTGGGTGCAAAAAGGAAAAATATGGCAACTGCTCCTCCCAACATCACAAGAAACTACAGAAAGTTGCAAACACAGCCCAGTCCATCACCCAAACAGCCTTTCATTCATTGACCCCATCTATACTTCCCACTACCTCTCAGCAGGCAAACATGATCAAAGATCCCTCCTTCACTGGTTATACTCTCTTCCATCATCCTCCGGAGGGCAGAAGGTATAAAAAGGTAGAACACATGTATGAACAGATTCAAGAACTATTTCTTCCCCCAGTCGTATCAGACTTTTGAATGGACCTCAAATATTAATTCTGATCTCCCTATCTGCACATCCTCTGTGGCTGTAACACTATATTCTGCACTCTGTTCTGCTATCTCATACATCTTGTATGGTGCAATTTGCCTGTCCATCATGCAAAACAAACCTTTTCACTGTATCATGGTACATGGGGCAACAAGAAATCAAATCGAAATGTCTGGGGGCCATATCAGATGCAAAGGTTTCTGAGGACAGTCCTCCTTTGGGGTAGGGGAATAGGGGATGACACAGCGATGCTCTGTGAGGTCGACAGAACATCAGGAGAATGAGTTTGCCCTCAGTATTTGGACCTGTAGAAGCAGTAGTATGGTAGAGTTCCCTTGTGCAAAGATAGATCATAATTGACAACTGCAGCATCTGATGGCAACAAAATCAACCATGCCTCAGGCTCTCAAGCTCATGAGCTCCTTGGCAGAGCGATCAGTCTAATGTACAACCACATATCAACACCTGGAATAATGCAAAAGCAGAGAGAACTCTTGCTCAAGGTAAATGCCTGCATCTGGAGTTAGAAAGTAGTTCCCAGCTGTGCACTATGTCTTTACATGGAGAGCTTCCCTCATATAACAGTGGAGAATAGGAGAATCTTGCAAATGGCCCAACTGGCACTGGAGAAGATAAGAAGCCAAGCTCCAGAAATATAGTCCAGATCAGCAGGCAGCCAGAGCAAGGATTAATGACTGTTAACTTAAAGGCTATGTTTCTGAGGGGATCATTTAACCCTTGGCTTCCTTGGCCTACTTCGTTCCTGTATCAGGGAACACATCAGAGTAAGGACAAATTAATGACAGTTTCCCCTATGGATACAGATAGTTGAGTTCCAGGAAGAACACTATGGGTATCTACACACAAGATTCTACTATTGTCCTCGCAGCCATGTAGCAAAAGTGAACAGGCTATCTCCATCTTCTTTAAGCAACAAAGGTACACAATGTAGACAAGACCAAGAACATAGCAGCTCACATCAGGTGGATTATTGATTGTCCTACACATCACTGTGACCCTTACAGGTAGAGAAAGAATCTTTCATTAGCATTTGCAAATTTAAATAAAATGCCTCTATTGCTGAACAAGAAGACACTGTCAAACCTTTCTGCCTGCAGTGATGTAAGGGTTCCAAATTTCAAAGGGGAACAATATTTTAAAGATATTTTTGAATCTGTTCAGAGAGTAGGTGGGACTTGAATGCTACCCTCCTGGGTCAGAGGCAGAGCTGGCAGCACTGCACCACAATAACCTTCAACAACATTTTATAAAGTTTGAGAAAAGGGTTCTGATAGAGTCAAATTGCCAAAAAATAACAACGAGAAAAGCTTTTATTTAACTGAAAAAAATTGCAATGGCTGGAGATGTTCTCTCTCCTGCAGAGAAGTGCCCTGTAAAGGATAAAGCTTCTTGTAGGCATACATTAGTTATTCTGCACACATCACTGATAATCTTAAATTGGTCATCAGTGTGATTCTTAGCACACTTAAGATTATTCACCAAGCGTTGTAGATTTGATATTTTGACCAGACTTTTGTAAGAACAGGCTGGGTCCAGTACTGTCAGTACTCTTCCTATTGCAAACATTCAGAGGAAAGTGCTGTTTGATGCGATTCGCTAGTCCTTGAGACATATCAGCTGTGACAATGCGCTGACACAAAAATTAAATGCCTCATTTGTGTTGAAGGCACAGTTTTTGCACCTTGATGGCATCCTTTACTTAGGAGAAAATATCATTCATATTTCTACTGCATAATAAAAGTATAAAATGGTTAGCTTAATCTGGTGCCCAAATTACTGAGGTAGTTCACCTTTCCTGGGTAACAAAGTCATATAGTCATTGAGATGTGCAGCATGGAAACAGACCCTTTGGTCCAACATGTCCATGCTGACAAGATATTCTAAATTAATTTAGTCCCATTTGCTAGCATTTAGCCCATATCCCTCAAAAACCTTCCTATTCATGTACCATCCAGGTGCTTTTTAAATGCTGTAATTGTACCAGCCTCCACCACTTTCACAGGCAGCTCATTCTATAAACGCATCACCTTCTGCATGAAAAAGGTGTGCCTTAGGTCCCTTTTGAATCCTACCCCATCAGCCCCGCCCCCAACCTGGGGAAAAGGTCTTCGTTATCCACGCTATCAATGCTCCTTGTGATTTTCTAAACCTTTGTAAGATTTAGGTTAACTGGGCAGTTTTCAGGTCGAAGAATGGAAGCCCTTAACCAAATTTTGAGTGTGCACACTATAATGGGTAGGGGTAGCCATTGATCCTGCAGGTCAGCTATGATGTACCCAGTTTCATCATTAGACTAGGTGATGAGCAACTGGCTCAGATCTGGATTACAAGATTGCCAATAAGGTCAATCTTATAGCACGTGCAGCTGTAAGAATCCCAAAGTATATATTAACAACTCTTATTCGAGAAGTTAACGCTAGCTCTAACATCAAACAAGTAAATGAGGCCAAACATCCAAGGAGCCCTAGATTTGGATACCCTTCCTTTCACCAATAATGGGAATGTGCATATTCTGTATCCACACCTTTTTCTTTTCAGACCACTCACTATTTAATTACTGTTAATCATCAAACTTTTAATTCCAATCCACAAGTGCAGATCTACTTCCAAATTCAACTTCAATCACGTATTTTTATGCTTGATTGTACATTCCAAAACTATTCCATCAAACATGACTCACTGTGGCAGCTAAGCTCAGTTGACTGTACTTTTACCTCTGACTCAAAAGGCTCTGCGGGTTCAAATTCCACTCCAGGACTTCAACACAAAAATCAAGGTCAAAGTTCCAGTGCAATACTGATGGAGTGCTGCCATGTTATAGATAACACACTTCACTTGAAACAGCAGGAAACATCACGTGCATGGAAATTATCTCTTGGCATTATTTTGAAAAACAAAAACAAACTTATCCCTGGTATGTTGGACAATAGTCATCCCTCAAACACCACTAAAAACAAACTAGCTGATCCTCATCACATTGCTGCTTGTGATAACCTGGTGTGCGCAAACTCAGTTTCAAACACTGGCTTACTATAAACAGTGATTTTGAAGAAGCAAAAAAATAGAAATTGAAAAATGGCATTTTGTTAAAGAAAAACAACATTTTTTCAGCAGATAATTTAAGAAAACTGTTGTACCGGGTTCAAGGACTGACTGTACAGTATCAATGAAAGTTCATCTAATTTAAAATCCAACTTCAGCGTTGTTTTAACTCTGAAAGGTTTTTGTGTTTCTACAACAGCTGCCGTTACCACAGTTCTTCCTAAAGAAGAAAAAGAAATATTTTTAGTATTGAAATGAGCTTAGTATTTATGCAAAGATTTTTCTCCACAGATTTTATTTCATCATTTTCTTGCAGCAGTTTAAAAATTTCAGTCAACAAGTGGTATCAATGAGAAAGTAAAATGACCACAAAGCAACCAATTTGGTCTAAAAATTCACTCATTGCATAATATCCTCCATGAAAAAACCCTGTTATCATTACTATTGCTGTGAAAAAGGGGAAGTGGTGATGCGGTGGTAATGTCACTGGACTAATAATCCAGAGACCAAGTATAATTCTCTTGAGTACCAAGTTCCAATTCTATGGCAGCTGATAGAATTTAAATTTGTTTAATCAGGAATTGGAACCTAAAAGGACATGCTGTGTTAGGGTACAAGATGTGAGAGATTAAAAGACAGCAATTTTCCTAAAGTGGGAGAGTTTTCTGCAGAGAAGCTTGCATTCTAATAGGATCAGAAAGTGCACTAGTTCTTCTCAGACAATTGAATGTCTGCTAGCAAGCTTTCTGCTTGAATTGCAACACCAAGCTTGTTTGGAGTCTCCAACCATTCAGGAAGCCAGAAGCAGTCACTACTGGGGCTGCTGCCAGGACACTAGTGCTCAGACCCCTGGATGATGAATCACTAATGAAAACATTTTGTGTACAGGGAGTTTTGTGTCTCAGGGAAAGGAAGGCAGTGGTGTAGAAGTGAAGAATGGTGTGGCTAACAGAGGGCAGCCCCCTGCACAAGGTATAGTCTCTTTGCCTTACATAAACTAATACAAATTAAGAGAAATCCGAACACCCCATCCCAAACTGACAGCTTGTCCACCCTGGTTTATCAGTCATGTGGATCAACACTTTGTATCACTCCTGGAGCAGAAGTGATTGTACACCAAGAAGAATGAGACCCTTAACTAGTTGTTAATAGACTACTAAAGGACTTAATCGGTGGCTAAGCCCAACTTGGGCCTTCTTGCTGAGAACATAACTGCTCTGATGCAGGAAAGGGGTTAAGCATTATCCTGACTCCAACTTGCCCAACATCTGCCCTCCCATCATTGTTCCCTTCCATTTATTGGAAGGGAAAGATTGCACCTGACATGGCAAAAATTCACTATTATTCCTGATGAGGATTTCACTGTCCACTTTTCTCAATCACTCACAGGATACGAGTGACACAGGAAAATGAATGGTGTTCCTACAGTTTGTTAGGTAGAGACATCCCTTGGCTTGTCTCTGCAATGATTACAGAATGGAGACAAATATTTAAGTTCAGTCAGTATGTTACTTGGAGGGAATTCTAGTGATGGTTGTGTTCCCACAATCATACTGCTATTGTATCTCCTGGTACTTGATGTTTTGAGACTTCATTCTAAGCTTGGTATTTCTGTTACACATACAGCATGCACTGTAGTCACAATGCAATGGTGATGACGTCAGCTAGTACGAGGGGGACATAACTACAAATTGAGGGGTGATAGATTTAAGACAGATGTCAGAGGCAGGTTCTTTACTCAGAGAGTGGTAAGGGTGTGGAATGCCCTACCTGCCAATGTAGTTAACTCAGCCACATTAGGGAGATTTAAACAATCCTTGGATAAGCACATGGATGATGATGGGATAGTGTAGGGGGACGAACTGAGAATAATTCAGAGGTCGGCGCAACATCAAGGGCCGAAGGGCCTGTTCTGCGCTGTATTGTTCTATGTTCTATGACTTAGACTTCCCAAGTCTAATGATGCATAAGATAGACCATGAACATGCTTATGTCTGTTGTCATAACTAGTTTTTCTACAATAAGTCACAAGTCCATTGTCAGAAGCAATGATCTACATTCCATAACAAGCATTGTTGCCAGAAGATTCGCCTGCCATTGGCATACCAAGAGAATTTTGCTGTTTGCTATTTCACCTGTTTGGCCACATTATGATTCAACATCCATGGATATTAAGCTCTGGAGTGCTACCCAACTTGGAGCTCCTGACTCACAAGAAGGAATATGACCCAATCACTGTGCATTATCGACCACTGTGCCACAAGACTACCATACTGGTGGTGAACTATGTAGTGGAGTGTACTATCAACTACCTTCATTGAGATGGTATTGAGTTTCTACATACACGTAAGCAAATGAGGAATATTCAAATCACACATCACAAAGCAGTTCATTATTTAGCCTTCTCTTATATATATATTCTTGATATAATTGGTCCACACATTTCTAGTCAGTAGTGAACTCAATGTATCAGAGCAATGCTGATGATTTTGTTGATCGTCACAAGATTAATCATTTTGCAACGAATCATCATTACATCACACTTAAGTGGCACAATTCTACCTGTCACTCATTAATCCATGCCAGGATGTTGCACGAGTGCTGCAGTGCTTTGGCAATGCTTTATTACACAATAACAGAAAAAGCTGGAGTAAAATTACATAATATCGTATTCTTTCAAGGATCAGTAGCCATACACTCCAAGATTCCCTTCAACATTGCTCAGTATTCTACTGCTAATGGTCAGCCATCTTCACAGTCAACCATCTTGTCCTAAGCGAACTACAATCCTAAAGCTGGAATTAATTCACATTTGAGAATCTCATCCCACCATCACTTGTCCTTAACCAACAATAGACAGGGCAACCATAAGCAGAAAGCCTGAAAAATAAACATGGCTCAAGGTTGCCTGGTTGCTTTCAGGGGTTGCAGGTCCCTGTTTCAGAGGCCTGATCAAGGGCACGCAACCTGCAGTGAACTACTATGTCCTTGCTTCCCCATTCCTACAGCATTAGTGAATCCCTCCCCATGGGTCCTGACCATTTGAACTCGCATGTGGCCTGGGTGTTTGATATCTACCATTCCCATGGTGATGTTGCTGCCTATGATGCTCTCAGCCTTAAAGACCTGAAGCTCTTGAGGACTTGGAGAAGGGCAAGTGAGCAGGTAGAGGTGGAGGCATTTACACCCAAGTTACTGATCCCAGAAAACGCTTACAATTGGCCACTTAATGGTGAGTCTTCCCAAAGGTATGTAGAATGTTTTCAAGACTTTCCAGCTGATGGGCAAGACTCCCGTTGTCTAATTAAAATTCTGCCTCAAGAATCCAACATGCAGTATGAGGTTGAAATAAGTACAGCCAAATGAGGCCTCTCTTCTTTGACAGGCATTACTGAAACAGAGGGGTTATTAATTTTCAAATAAGTGAAAATTCAGAACTTTCAAAAATATCAATCCCTTGCTACACTTCAATTTTAAACTGGTTTTCCAAATTATGCATCGCTTAGCTCATTGAGCCAAATCTTATTTAAGTGGTGCATTAGACACTTTTTCCCTGCGTCCTTCAGCTTCAATAATAATTTTCTCTACAAGCTGGTAGCTGCAAAAGCTAACAGCGCAGAGGCCAATAGGATTTGTGATCTTCAGGAACAATGTGGCCAACAGTGCATAATTTCAACAGCTGGGAAGTAAAAATTTGGAAAGAAGTGAAGGTAAGGATGAATTCAGGTGAGTGAATTAATGTTAAGAAAGAAACAAAGTGAATAAAAGATAGAAAGCACTGAAAATACTCAGCACAACTATGAAAATTAGAGATGTTTTCAGGAGATTAAAAAAAAGAGTAAAAACAAAAGGGTTACATACAGGATGAAAGCAGAAGAGTTTAAATGGCCAAGTGTTGATGATTTAAGGCAAAAGAAGGAAGTGGTGACTGGCTAAAAATCTCAAGAGGTGTGAATGACAGAATCATGAACAGCTGTCATTTGTAAACCAAACTCAAAAGGGGAAGATAAATAAAACAAAATAAAGGGACAGTGGCAGAAGTGGTGACCAAAAATTGTTGAACTCAATGTAGAATCCAGAAAGCTGAATCAAAAGATTGTGCTGCTCCTCAAGCTTCCATTAAGCTTAACTGGGACACCATAGAATGTCATGGACAATTAGTTAGGAACTGGAGGGAGGTGGAAAACTGACATTGTTTAAAAGCTGGATAATCATATCTTTTCAAAGTCATTGAGAAAATATCAACTGCTTTTGCTGCAAGTCAAATAAGGAACATATGAGATGAGGAATAATTTTATTCAATATGAGATGTAAAATTAATAATTTCAATATCGATGCAAAAAGAATGCAAACCTGCAGAACTTGGAGAAGGACTTGAACTACTCCTCTGAGCTTGTACAGGTACAACTTCAACAGAATTATCACCCAAATTTTCATTCAGAGATTTCAATATGATGATCAGATCATCTTGGCTGAGCGTAGCCTATCAAAACATCAAATCAATACAAATGAAGAATAATACTTTAAAAAAGCATTAATCAACATCATGTCTATGAACAGCCGAGAGGCACAATTTATGTATATGCCTGCTTTGGCAGCAAAAATATATCTAAATCAAGTAAATAAAACTTGAAGAATAGGCAAGAATGGCAAATGTTTCCTTATTCATGTTACAAATTTAGGATTAAATTGGTACACTGACACCCAAGGACTTCCAGTTTTTTAAAAAATATATATTCTACCACTACTTTAGTCACGGTATACGTAGTGAGTTTAATATAAATGTCCGTGTCATATTATCACAAGCCAATTTTAAATAAATTTTAAATGAAATTCCTCATAAAATCTCCACACATCAGTTGCTTTCCAAACACTTGTTTATATCTTTAAGAAAGTCATTCAAATGTAGCAACAGTTACATTTTGCATTACATAACAAAAAATGTTCTATTGGAAGTTGTACAGAAAAACAGTTTAGTAAATCTTACTTAGAATCAGAAAAGCATTCAAAATGCTCATGTAAAGGAATGGGAGCAGGAACTAAGAAGAAAACGAAATAATTGTATTGAGTACTTGAGAGTTTGGTAACAGTTTGAAACCTAATTTGGGTAATTTATATCTGCTTTCTATTATTAGGAAATCTAATTCAAAACACAAATTTTGAAAAGATGCACTTACATGCAGAGGTTTTAGGGTTCCAAGAATTTTAATATCAGGAACCTCATGGTACCAAGCAGCAGACAAATTGCGTTCAACAACAACTTCCAGATTAACAGGTTGAAGCAAAGAGATTTCAGACCGAAAAGCTTCATTCTCAAATATTGTCCTGGTGAAATTAAAAAATATTTGATTTCAAAAGTCAATTATGTTATGCAATCATTTTTTGTAAAGAGAGTATGTGAAACATAAGATGTTGGTAACAAAAATCTTGGCTCATTAACTAGACATTAGAATACATTATTAGCCTTTCATACAATAGCATAAAAATTCCATAAATCTACTTTGTATTTAATAGATGTAAGTGAAAGTGACTTGGCCTTCTAAAAACTAACAAAAGATAACTTAATGTGATTCCATCCTGTTTAATCATAGCTGAAGAATCACTTGAAATTACTTGACATTTTGCTCCCACATTATCACCTTTAGTGTTCCAAAGAATCTGCCCACTTCTATTTCCCATGCATATGCTACCCCTTGGTAGCATCACCCAAAGAAACAGCATTAGTTTTCTCATTTTGCTGCAAAATCCAAACTTCACTCATTCACACTTCACTTGACTAATTCACTGTTGCTAAATTATCAGACTATTTACTCAAAATCTAGTACTTAACAGGCAGAATATTGGTAAGACTGAAGCCACTGAATATTGCTCCCCACTCCAAACTCTGCTCTTGAGCAAGATATTACTAATTCGACTTAATATTTCATTATTTGGCTTAATATCATGCACTGTTTTATAACCTTGGATGCTTTCATTTTGTTGAAGGACCTATATGTTGTTGATTTACTCTAATATTTTAAGATTAGTTTACTTGTAATTTATAACTAAGGTAATGCTACACAAGACGAAAAAGCAATATTGTTAAATAATTTGACTTCGTGAACTGCTGAATGTTCCATCAATTTGAAAACTTCCTCAATGCCTAAATGAATGAATGACTCTTATTGTTCACAATAAAGATTCCCACCAAGATAAGCTATTCTGTATAATTTGTTCAGCTTCAACATGCAACGAGTTAGAAGTAGTAAGCATAATATTAAAATTAGAGCCAAGTTATTCGAGTGCAAATAGGAAGTTTTTTTCCATATGCAGGTGGCAGAAATTTTGTATTTTTCCCAAAGACAGTGAAAGTTGAACCTTTCAGCTATAATTCTCAATTCTTCTATTCATATCAATTACATCATGGGGCAAATTTCAAAACTCCTAACTTTAAACTGATTTGAAGACTAAGTTTGAAGGTTTTTTTGTTAACGGAAACTGTTTTTCACAGTTGCAAACTAGATCATAAGAACTAAAAGAATTTTAAGAATATGATATGACAAGAGAATTGAAGTAGTTACATGCAGAAATGGAAGTTGCACGTATTTAAAGTTAAGTTAAAAATTTAGAGAACGAATAAGGAATACAGACAATAAAGATCTAATTGTTACTTTTTTTACAAAAATGATTTCTTGAAGGAAATAAAGTCAGAGAATCAGAGGTTTTACAGTATATAAAGCTGCCCTTTGTCCCACTGTGTCCATGATGTAGAGGTGTCGCTGTTGGACTGGGGTGGACAAAGTTAAAAATCACACAACACCAGATTATAGTCCATCAGGTTTTGAAAGTAAAAGTCCTTTAGAAGGGTCACTGGACAGGAAATATTAACTGTTTTCTCTCCATGGATGCTGCCAGTCCTGAGTTTCTCCAGCAAGTGTTTTTTTTGATAGATCTACATTGCCTCCTTTGGGGCAGGCCTGCTCAAATACAAGCAAATCATATAAATAACAGGTGACTGACCTGCCTTCCTAAAAGGCAGTGTCATGATATCAGGGAGGATATCCTGCTCACCAGGATTTCCTGGAAATCAAGCCAGCAGCAGTGCTCCAGGAATGACATCCATCAAAGACCAGGACTGCAGGATAATGCAGACCCTAGGCAAATGATGTCAGATAGGATTTAATAGGGTGTGGGCTGCAGGAGAAGGAAAAAAAAGATCACAACAAGGTCTAGAGTGTGGCTTTCAGCAGATCTTCCAAGACTGGTTCCCTCAGTCAGATACTAGAGAAACGGAACAAATACAAATTGCTGGCGAAACCTTTAAGTCTGGCAGCATCTATGGAGAGAAAGTCGAGCTCACATTTTGCATCTACTGACCCTTCTTCAGACCTCACTTCAGAGGGAAGATCACTGAACTCAAAACTTTCTCTCCACAGACTCTGCCAGATCTGCTGAAATTCTCCAGCAATTTCTGTTTTTGTTCAGATTTCCAGCAACCACAGTTCTATATTTTATTTTACTGGAGGTAAGGCTTCAGGGAACTCCGTGACATTAATTAGGCTCAACATTTGCAATTATGTAAACAAAAACTTAGAACAACAAGGTGAGTCTATCAGATACTACCAATTTGATCAGATCTTGATAGCAAATTGTCTGATATTCATTGAATATTATTCAAAGTGTTATGGACAGAACAAATCCCATCAAAACATAGTAAGAAGATAGGCCTAGACTCCAACTTTTTCTTATTTTTGAAAGGGAAATGTAAGGTGTTGTATTCCAGGTGCAATTTGATTGGTTAAACTACCAGGCTTGAGGCAAAACACACTTTGTTCTGAGACTATAGTTAAAATACAAACAAAAGAATAAATTTAAAAATAAAATTAGCTTAAATGTAACTCTATTGGAATACTTAACAAGATAACATATATGTTAACTACCACTGATTAGCTGTTCCAAGATAGTAACATCCCATAAACCCTTGGCAGACCCAAATTCAGTAAAATAGATCGTCTCACATGCAACATTTCTCCAGTCCAGGAAGAACAAACATAAAGAGAAAATTCTGAGAAAGATAGAGCTCAAGCATTTTACTGAAGCATGGAGAGATGTATAGCAGCTTCAAAACCTCAACAGTTACTGAAATCTAAAATAAGATCCTGGCTCTTTGGAAGCCTGACCCTACCCCTTTATCGACGTTTGGGCAGGAGCCAAGCTGCCTGACCTGTTGTGCATTTCCAGCACCACTCTAATCTTGCCTCTAATCTCCAGCATCTGCAGTCCTCACTTTCGCCTACCCCTTCATGCTGCTTCAATTGTTGCAACTTTAAAAAGATAACAAAGGCCTCACAAGCTGTTTATTTTATTGGCTTAGAAGAGACAGCTCTGTGCCTCTGTCTCAACCCTTCTATTTTAAAACAAAACCTGGACAAAATACTCCTTCTAAAGCCATGTATCATCACAAAAGTATGATGCAAAACTAGAGAAATGAAGAGAGTTTAGAAAAGAGCAAGGGATCTTATACAAAAAGCAATGGTATATCTAAGAATAGGGACAAGATAAGAGGGAAATAGTAATATGAGAATATGGCAGAGAGAAAACCTCAGAAATAATCAACAATTAAGACTAGATGTCACAAAGATAGCAACAACACACAATTAAAGGTTCATAGCAAAGTAAATAAATTAATCGCACACATTGAAGCAAAAAAAAAAGAAAAAGAAACTGTAAGCCATGATGGAGACATTCAGTATGACAAGATTTGGGTCTTGAATATTAAGGGGTATATGACATTCAAAAAAAATAGGAAGCTAGGTAAAGGTAAAAGGATAGCAATGCTAATCAAGGATGGCATTTGTGTAATAATTAGGCACATCCTTGGCTTAGAGGTTCTGTATGTGGGATCAGTTTGGGTAGAGAAGAAGGAGAAATAAGTCACAGTGGGAGGGGTTTATGGGCCCCTAACAATAATCAAATTGTGGAACAAAATATACAAGAAGAAATATTGGGTGCTTTGATACAGATACCGTAATAAACATGGGTGGCTTTATATATGAATTGGAAAAAAATCAGCAGTAGTAACTTGGATAAAGAGTTCACAGAATAATTTCAAGATAGCTTCTTAGAACAGGTTATGATGATTTGGTATTGTGACAGATTAATTGATGACTTCAAAGTTAACCAACCCTAGGTAGCAGTGACCACATGATTAAAATTTTACTTTCGGACTGAAAAAGGGAGAAGATTGGATTTCACAATAGTATTTTGATGGGAATCTGGAATTCACAATACAACTGATCAGCCATGTTCTTACTGAATGACTGAGCAAGCTCCTTTATTATATGTTCATTGTGATGTCAGTTTGCTTGTCATGCTCCCAGTGCATTGAGAGGCCTACCCATACTGGGATAATAACAGCACCACTCGGATGTGGCCCCAGGCACCTTTCTGTCATGAGCTTAAATCAGCCCAGAGGTACAATACCGCAGAGTCCCCATGTGCCACTATTGTGCCTAATTAAGTGCCCTCCCTGCCTTCAAACTGATCACTGGAGAAGGCTTAAAATAGCATACTAGATCAATGTTTACGTAAAGATTTATAGCTTGGGTGTCAGGTGCTGGAGTTCTGGGTAAGTTTGCCAAGCTGGGAAGTTGATTTGCAGACATGCAAGGAAATAGGAATCCTGTACCAAACGCTTAAGCATTACCTGTGAACAACTGCAATTCTTACATGGATGTCGAAGGAATCAAATATTACCACCCTGTGTCAGATCAACAACTCACATCAACAACCCACAAGCCAGAGAAACAGTCATGACAAAACGGTTTTGGGATGATCCAGGTTATGGTTACAGATGCACATAACAGATTACACAGGTACAGACAAGAAACTGTGCAGCAAAAATTGTTAATTTCAAAAACAATCAATCAGAAGTGGACCGTGACAATCAAACAGGCCATCATCATGGACAGAACAGAACCACATACAGAAAGAGAACGGCACTACAATACAAAATGAGTAAGCTAGCCAACAGCAGAGAAGACAACACACAGACACCTGGGTAAGAAACCTCTCCAACAGAAACCTTACAGATACAGAAAAAGCGGTACTAGCCAAGGGACTCAAGTATAACCACAGGGATGCAAAAACAACAGACTTCTTAGCTGCACTACAATGTACACTCAGAAGTAACTGACTAAATAAAGAGACACTGGAAACAGTCAGACAAACCAAAATAACCTCACTCGCAAAGAAAAGACAAATGAACAACCTCAACACCAAAGAGACAAAGCCCTAAAAACACTCAAAAAATTACAAAAAACATAACCATAGTACTACCGGATAAAGGCAGAATGACAGTCATTCTGAACAAGACCACACATATTCAGAAAGCAGAGAAACCACTTGCAGATACTGACACCTACCTACAGAGGGAGTTTGACCCCACGCTACAGCTAACTAATACGCTATTGAACACACTACGGAACCTACAAAAAAAAGACTAATAACCAGGATTGACCTACAAAGGATGAAACCAGAAAGCAACAACACCCTAAGATTTTACAAAACTACCCAAGGTACACAAACCAGACATACCACCTAGATCCATTGCAGCACTTCCAGGACTCCATCACATAAACTGAAACATCTTATCAGCAGATCCAAACACTCCATACAATCATCACAGGAATTTCTATACATCAAAAACATAAACATAGCAATGGTCTCATTTGATGCAATGGCACAGTTCGCTTCAACTGACAAAACTCTAGCCAGAGAGATAACAGCCAACCTCCTGAACAAGCAGAACAGAGAACATAACAGGAAATCTCTCAACAAGGCCTGCATACGCAAACTACTAGACCTGTGCTTGATGACACACTTCCCATTCAACAAGCAAATATATGAACAAATCAATGGGACGTCTATGGGCTCAGCCATCTCCGAGCTCATAACAGAAGCAGTGTTGCAAAGATTGGAACAAACAGCCCTGCCACAAATATAACCCAAATTCTGGTTCAGGTATATGGACGACACTTTTGTAGTTATTAAGAGAACAATGATCGAGAACACACATTGGAATATCAACACCATGCTCACAGGGATCAAATTTACGAGAGGAGGAGGAGACCAATAACTAACTCCCATTCCTGGATGTAATTGTAGAAAGAAGACAGAAGTGAATCCAGTACAAGAGTGTACAGAAAAGCCACACACACGGACCAGATCCTGAACTACATAAGCAACCACCTGAATACACAAGAGAAGCTGCATTAGGACCCTGTTCAAAAGGGCTACAATACACTGCAGTACTCCTGACCTACGAAGGGAAGAACACCACCTCTACAGAATCTTCACCAAGAACAGATTCCCCACAACTTCATCCGCAGATGCCTAGCAAAGTATGACAAGGACATGCCACAACCCAATACACTAGCCACACTGCCTTATATAAAAAATGTTTCGGAACAGCCAGACTTCTCCGACCATTCAGATTCATGTTAGCCCAAAAACCACCAGCCATGCTCTGACAACTCACCAGAACAGAAGACCCTATATCCATCATGTGCAAAACTAACATAATTTACAAGATTCCATGAAAAAACTGCACAAAACACTATATAGGATAAACAGGCAGGCAAGCAATCCACATCCACGAACACCAACTAGCCAGTAAATGCCACGACCAGCTGACCCGAGTAGCCATACACACAGATGACCAATGATCACAAATTCAACTGGGACAACACAACGACCATAGGATAAGGTAACAGAGGACAGCCAAAGAATTCCAAGAAGTATGGAACTCATCCACGGACTCCATCAACAAGCACACAGATCGAAACCCAACATACCGGCCACTACAACGAACAATCGGAACCGGAAGCAGCAGGGACGGAACCAAATAATTTCCAGAAGACACAGTACTGCAGCATTTCACAGACGGCTCCAAACCACTGAGGATGTCACCTTGACAGGAGACGAAATGTCTGCAAATCAA
Organism: Chiloscyllium plagiosum; assembly: GCF_037043375.1. NCBI lineage: Eukaryota > Metazoa > Chordata > Chondrichthyes > Orectolobiformes > Hemiscylliidae > Chiloscyllium > Chiloscyllium plagiosum. The sequence continues at coordinate 74,247,317 of NW_028270140.1, forward strand.
CTTCCCAGGATCATTGAACATACCCACAACTATAATGTAGTAGATATTTATTTCTGAATCATATTCTAATATTACAAATTTAATTGTTACTCACAATATTCAAGAAACTTTATTACTATTTTATTATCATGACCCCGTAGAAGTACTCTTGGCTATGAATCAAGTTTTCAAGTTAACATCAAGCAAGCATTCACAAACCTAGAATAGATTCCAGTAGAAGTTCATCAAAATTATTTTTCAGGCTAAAATGAAACTTTACATAAATGTTGCCTATCTATAAAGACAGTGATACAGCTTAGGTATTAGTTAGGATTTGGATGCAGTAAACATAAAGGTTTGACCTTTATTTTAAAATGGACTATAAAGATTCAAAATATGACCCATTCAAATATTAGGAAGCAGTCAAGTGTTCATGATATATATTGTTGTATTACTTTTTAAAAATTCTATAGAATTTCCATACCTGTACAGTTTAAGTTCACGTAACGAAATTTTCATGGAGTCAATTATAGGTGGGAGATTAGTGGAACCTTTTTGTTTTACCAGTGAGAAACTGTTCTGAATAATGACAAAACCAAAGTCTGCAACAACAACATTTTTTGACACAGGAGATTGAGGTACAACAACAACAGGTGCATTGATGTGAATGTCAAGTTGCATTCTAGTGCTCCGTTCTGCAAGATCCTTCACGCCAGATGCTGCTTGGACAGTTGCCTCTGTGACAGCTTCTCTGGCAGCTTGGAAAATGTTGAAGAATGCCTGAAACAAGTGAGATGCTGTTATGAACAGAAGCTCGGTGCACTGTATTGAAAAAAATAATCTACAGTAATTCAAGCAAATGCTGACAATGAAAATAAAGATTTTTTCAACAAATTCTGCACACTTCTTGAGTAAATTTAAAATTTCCTCACCAATACTGATGACACAAACTTCTTTACAAAGATGACTTGGATACAGCCAACTGTCAATTGAACACAACTATCAACTACATCCATATTAGAATAGGCTAAACCTTCTGTCGCATCTACATGAGAGATTATTTTGAAGTTGAAGACCTCTTTTCCAGCAATGGAAACAGCCTTTGAAATAAAAAGAAATCTTAATGAAACACCAGGTTACTTTTAAAAATTGCAAAAACAAGCAAATAAACCTGTTAAATTTTATGTCAATTAAGGAAGATATTACTGCTATACTTGTACATAGCCAATGTGTACACAGGTACAGTTTTCTCATACCATTTTATGATATAGATGAGAATCAATGATTAATGACGGACTGAAGCTATAGTAACCTAGCTTCCAGTTATCCCCAATAATACAGAGGATGAATAGAAAGATACTGTGTTTTAATACTGATTCATCAAAAATACCTTTTTGTATATTGCATCTTCACTGGAATCCAAAACTACAATATTCTTCAGCTTTGCTGTAACTTCTGATAAATTCTTCCTCAAAGCCACCTCAGCATCAAGACCTATCCGAATATAAATGATGATATTTCACACACACAGAATAATCACAAAAAGCATTGGTACAAATTTGCAAGTCATCCAGAAACCAATCCTACACACCAGCTATGTCCTCCATTTGTTTTATTCTGTCTGGGCTTAAATTTAAATTCTATCCATTGCCATTTTAAATCAAAAAATACCAAATTTCATTTCAAATGCTTCATCTTCCAAATTCCCATTACAGTTGTCCCTTCAAAAGAACGAATAAAATGAATTATATGTGCATCTTTGCAATCTGATGCACCAACTAATCACCCTAGTTTTGTGGGATCAATTTGTTTTCATCTTCCTATAACAAAATCTCACTCAGAAATGTTCTGTTTCGAATGTTTTGTTACAAACTCTGGAAAAAGGCTATCTTTAATAATTAAAAAATAATTCACAGACAAACTGAATGGTCTTACCACATTTCCCCATATAATAAAAATTTTGAAGTGCAACAAGAGGGGGTGAGAAGATGTTAGCTAACAGTTGTTACCATGTTCACTTGCTAAGAAACAACTGTAGAGTTATCTATATTTGGTAAAGCTGACTGCAAAAAGCAGTTGACCAGAATACTGGGAAATATATTTCTTTTCAAAGCTCTACTGAGCAATCTTCAATTTATACAGAATCACTTTCCAGACCAATGATCACACAGTTTAACACTTCATACAAATTATAAATCTCTTCCCAAAATTGACCGAGTTGATCTTAATCCATAATTCAATTGATATTCATATTTATTCAATGGTAGCAGCTCGAGACACAAGATTGAGTTCAAGTGTAAGTAAAGCTTTAGCGCACAAATCTCAGCCAACATCTGCGCACAGGATTGAGAAAGTCACTGTTCAAACATGGCATGTGTAATTTGTTAGCCGTTATGATGCATGATTCAGTATGCAAATCTTTTGCATTCTAATTTGCTGAAGTTTGAATGCAGCTGACAACAAGAGAATAATGGCATTCAAGACTTCTATAAAGATGGAGATCAAGGTTACTTCACAACCAATTAGGTTTAGGGAACAGCAGAAACTATCTGAAAAGATTGTTGAATCAGCACAGGTAAATAAGATGGAGATAAATAAAGGAAAAAAGTAAAGAGACGGAAAGAACGATTTATTGAGAGTAAAATGGAATGGAAAAGGGAAGAAAAATATCTTAGATTACAAATTAAATTATAACATTAAAGTAAATCCAGATCATCCTTGGAGAAAGTGTATGCCTTTGCTGAATAAGGAAATGGTTAAATCTTCAATTTGTGCAATTTTAAATTGGACTGTAATTTGAGATTTGTTCCAACAAAATTCAAAAGTTTAAAAAATTTTGTAGCTTCAAGTTTTGAGCAGGCCTATTTTCAAAGGGTGCCTTAAGCCTCATTAAGAACCGGCTGAAACTGGAACCTCATTTATAGAGTAAATTAATCCAACCCAGCATAGACTTTCAATAAAATTGAGGAGATAACTGGAGGAAAAAGCATTTATAGACTTTAAAGTGAAAGTACGTTCTCCAGGTCTCCAGTATTTTGTTTTTGTCTTTTTTAAAAATATCTAATTAGGTACAAGATTGATATTAGTGCATTAAAAATGGGAAATAATAAAGTGTAAAAACAGCAGAGATATTAGAGCAAGTTTAATTAATAAGTTAATTAAAAATGAGGGAGAAAGTAGATCAGATGGCATGTTGCAGCTGTAACATGTGGGAACTGCTGAACACCAAGGTGATCCAAGTGTAGCAAACGTTTGCAGCATGAACAACTAAGGATCCGCATTGAGGCGCTGGAGTCTGAGCCACAGACATTGTACATCATCAGGGAGAGAGAAGGTTATCTAGACACTTTGTTCCAGGACGCAGTTACACCCCTTAAATTAGAGAGTTCAAACTTAGTCTGTGATGAAGGACAGGAGAATGTGACTGTAGGTGGGGTGAGCATAGGAACTCGAGGGACAGCTCTGTGGAGCGTCAATCCATACAGTAGTAAAAATAGCAGTGAGACAAACTGATCACAACACCACATAACAGGGAACCATTCATGGAAAACAAAGAAGTATTAACAGAGATAGGGTAGTGGCAGGAACTTTTGAAGGATATAGCCATAAGTGCCTCTATAAGCTTGAGTTGGAAGGCTATGTTTCCTGCTTGGTCCCAAAGTTAAAGATATCTCGTTGAGGCTTATGAAGAACTTGGAGTGGATTCAGTTGAAAATCACACAACACCAGGTTATAGTCCAAAGGGTTTATTTGGAAATACAAACTTTCAGAGCACTGCTCCTTCATCAGGTGATTGTGAAGCTTAACAGTCACCTTCTCGAAATAACCCAAGGTTTTATAACAAAACGTGAGAGGTTAGAGCCTGTCTGTATCCCAATCTTTAGTCAAACTGGTTCTATTTCCAAAGTAGGATTTATAAAACGTTGATATGGATTGACTGCCTGCTGATTTTGTGCCTTTTGAACAAAATAGAATATATCTGCAAATGCAAATTCACCCCATAGACTTACATGTGTGTCCATGTGAGTGCGTCCATAAGAGAGCGTTGCATGCTTGGTACATTGCGGGCGCAAGTGTGACAGAGCATAAGCCTTGAGAGGGTGTGTGCATGCATGAGAGAGAGGGTCTGTGCGAGTGTGAAAGTATATATGTGTGTGAGATTGAGCGAGTGTATAGTATAGTGGGGTCACCTGTAGTGTCACAGGAACCCAGTTGAGGCCATTCTCACGGGTACCAAACTTGGCTATCAGCCTCTGCTCAGCCACTCGGCGTTGTTGCCTATCCCCAAGTCTTCCTTGGAGGATGATCACCTGAAGATCCACGGCCGAACGTCCCTGACCGCTGAAGTGTTCCCCGATCTGAAGAGAACATTCCTGCTTGGCGATTGTTGAGCAGTGACCATTCATCTGTTGTCGTAGTATCTGCTTGGTCTCGCCAATGTACCATGCCTCGTGGCATCCTTACCTGCAGCGTATGAGATAGAGAATGTTGGCCGAGTCATATGAGTACCTGCTGAGTACACGGTGGGTGGTGTCCCCACAGATAATGGTGGTATCCATGTCGCCACTCTGACATGTCTTGCAGTGGTTGACATGACAGGGTTGTACGGTGTTGTGGTCGATGGTGTCCTGAAGGCTGGGCGGTTTGCTGCGAACAATCGTCTGTTTAAGATTTGGCCGTTGTTTAAAGGCGAGAAGTGGAGTCGCAAGAAAGATCTTGGTGAGATGCTCATCCTCATTGATGTGTTGCGGGCTGCACAGAACATGGTGTAGTTTTTTGGTGTCTGGGAAGTACTGGACAACACTATCACTTATAACCAGTGTCAGTGTCCTGAGGAGGTCATTATGGTTTCTCACTGTGGGACTTTGGACCCGGCAATCGATGAGTTGAGCATTGTACCCTGTTCTTATGAGGGCATCTTTGAGCACCTTCAGGTGTCTGTCATGTTCCTCCTCATCTAAAAAGGTCCTGTGTATGCATTGGGCTTGTCTGTAGGGGATGGCTGTTTTAATACGTTTAGGTGCAAACTAGGGAAGTGTAGCATTATGAGCTTATCTGTGGATTTGCGGTAGAGTGAGGTACTGAGGAGATGCATGTGTCCAAGAATGAGACAGATGCTCAAGAGTAGTCCACGATTAGTCTGATGGTGGGTTGAAATATATGTCTATGGTGTGAATTTATATTTGCAGAATTATATTTGTAGATACATTCCATTTCGCTCAAAAAATGCACAATCTTCAGGCAGTCAATACATGTAATATTTTGTAAATTCCACTTTGGAAATAGAACCTGTCTAATTCAAGATTGAATCAATAAACTTGTTGGACTATAACTTGGTGTTGTGTGATTTCAACTTTGTCCACCCCAGTCCAACACTGGCTCCTCAACATCTTGGAGTGGAAAGGTAGACTTTAGGTTGTTGTCATTCATTTTGATATTAATGACAAGGGTCTGCTGAAAGATTCTGAACAGTTAGGAACTAAACTAAAATGCAGAACCTCCAAGGTAATACTTACAGGATTACTACCTGAACCATGGCTGAATGGGCATTATGCATATAAAGGAATTAAATATGTGGCTGAAAGATTGGAGCAGAAGGAATGGGTTTCGGTTCATGGGGCACTTCCATCAGTACTAAGTTAGGAGTTAGCTATTCCATTTGGACAGCCTTCACTTTAACTGTACTGGGACCAATGAACTGGCAAATTGAATAGCTAGGACTATTGTCAGGGCTTTAATCTAACTGGGGCTGGGACATAAGAGGTTTGGCAGAAACTTTAGACTTGCAAATCAAAAGAATTTGACACCATTGCAGGGCAACTATTTTGACAATCATACCCAAAATGGAACAGGAAGGAGCAGAGTTTATGAGCATTAAAAAAAAGTAACATAGGGACAAAGGGGGAACAATGTAATAAGGCAAAATTAATGGGATTTTGATTACAATGCGCAGAGTATTTGTAAAAACATAGATTAATTAGTGACACAAATATAAGTTAACAGTAATGATCTTAGAGCCATTACGAAAAATGGTTATAAAAAGATCAAAGTTGGGGTATGTGACCTTCCAAAAGCACAAGTAGTAAGGAAAGGCTAGAAGCGTGACCTTTTTTTAAAATATGAGATGGAATTAGTACATTAGTAAGAAATTATCTTGGATGTAGAATCAAGGGAAAGACAACACTTGTAAAGCCGCCCCCAAATAACAGTAGCTGTTCTATAGGACACAGAGAGGACAAAAATCCAGAAGATAACAAGGCTATGTAAATAAAAGGCAGCACATTAATCTTTGATGGCTTTAATCTTCATATATATTGGGAAAATCAAATTGGCAGAGGTAGGCACAATGCAGTAATCAAAGAGCATTCAGAATAGCTTCCTAGAACAATGTGTTGTCGATCCACGTAGGAATCAGGTTATTTTGCATCTGATAATGTACAAAGAAACTGGTTTAATAAATTTTGTCAGAATGAAAGATTCCTGAAGGAACAGCAGCTATACCATGGTAGAATTTAGCATCTGTTTGAGGGTGCATAATGTAGGTAGGACACAAGTGTACTTAACTTAAATAAGGATAAATACATGGAAATGAAGATAGAATTAGCTGGAACCAACTGGAAAAAGAGTTTAGCAGTAAAAATGGTTAAGGAATAGTGGCAGACTTCTATTAAAAAAAAGACACAAAGCAACAGTATGTCCTAATGAGAACAAAAGATTCCATGAGGGGGATAAACCAACCATCGTTAACCAGTTAAGAATAGTATCAAATTGAAAAAGAAATCATGGAATGTGCTGAAGATTAGTGGCAAATCTGAGAATTGGGCAAGTTTTAAGAGTCAACAAAAGATGGTTAAAATTTACTAAAGAGGGAGAAAATAAACTGAGGGAAAAATTGTATATAACAAAGCACAATAACTTTTTTAAATATATAAAATGGAAGAGAAGAACAACAGTGATTAGATTAGATTACTTTAGATTAGATTACTTTAGATTAGATTAGATTACTTACAGTGTGGAAACAGGCCCTTCGGCCCAACAAGTCTACACCGACCCGCCGAAGCGTAACCCACCCATACCCCTACATTTACCCCTTACCTAACACTACGGGCAATTTAGCATGGCCAATTCACCTGACCTGCACATCTTTGGACTGTGGGAGGAAACCGGAGCACCCGGAGGAAACCCACGCAGACACGGGGAGAACGTGCAAACTCCACATAGTCAGTCGCCTGAGGCAGGAATTGAACCCGGGTCTCTGGCGCTGTGATGCAGCAGTGCTAACCACTGTACCACCGTGCCGCCCACCAGTGAACAGGTCTTTTAGAGATTTAGGCTGGGAAATAATAATTTAAAGTCAGAAAAATGGCAGGAATGTTGATTCCTGCTTTCTATTTATATGTTTGGGTTTCTTTGGGTTGGTGATGCCATTTCCTGTGGTGATGTCATTTCCTGTTATTTTTCTCAGGGGTGGTAGATGGGGTCTAACTCGATGTGTTTGTTGATAGAGTTCCTGTTGGAATGCCATGCTTCGAGGAATTCTCATGTGTCTCTCTGTTTGTCTTGCTCTAGGATGGATGTGTTATCCGAGTCAAAGTGGTGTCCTTCTTAATCTGTATGGAAGGATACTAGTGAGAGAGGGTCATGTCGTTTTGTGGCTTGTTGATGTTCATGTATCCTGGTGGCCAGTTTTTTGCTTGTTTGTCCAATGTAGTGTTTGTTGCGATCCTCGCACTGTATTTTGTAAATGACATTAGTTTTGCTTGTTGTCTGTACAGGGTCTTTCAAATTCATTAGCTGCTGTTCTGGTTCCTGTATCTAAAGGAGGACATACAGGTGGTCCAGAGGAGGTTTACAAGAATGATCCTAGAGATGAAGGATCACATGATGAGTTGTTGAATACTCTGCGTCCATACTTGTTGGGATGAGTGGGATCTCACTGAAACTTATAGAATACTGAAAGGCCTGGATAGAGTAGACATGGTGAAGATGTTTCCAATAGTGAAAGAGACTTGGACCCAAGCACACAGTTTCAGAGTGAGACGATGATCCTTAAAACTGAGAAAAGGAGGAATTTCTTCAGTCAGAGGATGGTGGATTTGTGGAACTCATTGTCGCAGAAAGCTGTGGAGGCCAAGTCATTGTGTATTTAGGGAGAAAGTGAGGTCTGCAGATGCTGGAGATCAAAGTTGAAACTTTATTGCTGGAACAGCACAGCAGGTCAGGCAGCATCCAGGGAACAGGAGATTCGACGTTTCGGGCACAGGCCACTCTCTGCTCATTCCTGAAGAAGGGCCTGTGCCCGAAACGTCGAATCTCCTGTTCCCTGGATGCTGCCTGACCTGCTGTGCTGTTCCAGCAATAAAGTTTCAACATTGTGTAATTAGGACAGAGATAGATAAGTTCTTGATTAGTCTGGGGATGAAAGATGAAGGGGAGAAGGGAGGAAACAGTGTTGAGAAACCATGTTAGCCATGATCGAATGGCATAGCAGACTCGAAGGGCTGAATAGTCTAATTCTACTCTTACATCTTATGGTCTAAATACAATAAATATCACTAGAGGAAAATTACTTGGGAAACAAATGGGGCTAGAGACCAGGAAGTTCTCTGGACCTGATGGAATACATTCTAGGATATTAAAAGAAGTAGCTGCAAAGACAGCAAATGCGCAGGTAGTGATCTTCCCAAATTTTAAGCATTATCGAAATGTCGAAAACAATTGGAAAACGACCAGTGTAACCTCTTATTCAGAAAGGCAGGAATATTAAAAAAAAAGAAAAGTTCACTGTCTCTGGGTTGATACTAGGCATAGAGGTATTCAGCATGTACTCATTGGGAGTTTACATGAATGAGAATGAGAGGAGATCTTATTGAAACATAAATAATTCTTAAAGAGACTTGATAGGGTAAATGCAGTGTTATACTTTCTGATTGTGTCCTCTGATCCTCAATGTTTGCACACAAGTGGGGGTTCCCCATCTAAGACTGAGACAAGGAGGACTTTTTCTCTCAAACTGGTGAATCTGTGGAATTCTTTACCAGCAGAGGATTTTTGAATCAAACTCATTAAAGAACAGTCAAGGTTGAGACAGACAGACCACTTTCTAATCACTGAGGGAATCACAAACATAGGAAAGTGTTGAGGATCATCAGATCAGCAATATTTGCAATGACTTGATGGGCTGAAAATGTGTTGCTGGAAAAGCGCAGCAGGTCAGGCAGCATCCAAGGAACAGGAGAATCGACGTTTCGGGCATAAGCCCTTCTTCAGGAGTCTTGATGGGCTCAATTTCTGGATTAGTGGTGCTGGAAGAGCACAGCAGTTCAGGCAGCATCCGAGGACAGGCAAAATCCGAGGACAGGCAAAATCTGTCCTCGGATGCTGCCTGAACTGCTGTGCTCTTCCAGCACCACTAATCCAGAATCTGGTTTCCAGCATCTGCAGTTATTGTTTTTACCTCATTGATGGGCTCAATGCCTATTTTTGCTCTTGAATCCCATGGTGTTACAATTTATGGTAGAAGAAGATTGGGAATAAATACTCCATTCCCACCCTCCCCAACAAGCTATCACTATTACCCTCAATCTGCATCCACCTATCGCCTTCCCAGCTACCTTCCCTCCAGCCCACCCCCACATTTATCTCTCAGCTCCCTTTCCCCTCCACATTCCTGATGAAGGGCTTATGCCCGAAATGAGGACTCTCCTGCTCTTTGGATGCTGCCTGACCTGCTGTTTTTTTCCAGCGCCACACTATTCGACTCTGACTCTCCTGCATCTGCAGTCCTCACTTTCTCCCAGTTGATTTATTGAAGTCAAATACCTACCCAGTTCAGCTCTGAACAAACTCACCTCCCCTTGATATTTAATGGCATAAATCTCCCTGAATCTGCTACTGTCAATATCCTGGGACTACCATTGATCAGAATTAAAACTGGAACAATTAGAAAAATACCGCAGCTGTAAGAACATGTTGGAAGATAGAAATTCTGAGGGGTGTAACTCAGCTATCTCCGCCAAAGGACACCCACCACCATTAAGGCACAATTCAGGAGTATGATAGAATACTGTCCATTCGCCTAAACATGAGCAGGTTCAACAACCTTGATGAAGTTCAAAATAAATCAGAACACAGCAGCACGCTTCACCGGAACACCACTCCCCCAACCCCATGCCTGTTAACTTGCATTCTCTGCACCATTAATACACGTGGCAGCAATGCAATATCTCACCTAGACGTCATCAAATTTTCCAAATTTGCAACTTCTACCACACGAAGGACACAGCAGCAAATGAACAGAATATCACCGCCTTGGAGCTACATCGCTATTGCTTCACTGTCACTAGGTTATAAACATAGAACTCCCTTCCCAATATCACCACTACATCCCAGGGGTAGAAATAGTCCAAGTTGGTAAAACTGCCTGCTACTTCAGTGCATCAACGTGTTCCCTGGCCAACATGCGTCTCAGGTTTGCTGCAGTGCTCCAACAAAGCTCAACATAAGCTTGAATAACAGCACCTCATTTTTGACTTGGAAACTATACAGCCTTCTAGACTCAATATGGACTTCAGCAATTTTAGGACTTGAGGCACCTTCTCCCATGTCCTTACCCCAAGCCCCACACACCAGACAATGTTATCACATGGTCTGCTATTACACACAACCCATTATTAGCACTAATAGGCCCCATTAGCAGCCATTTATACTCCTAGGCTGACTGTTATCCACTCTTTTGTCTATTCAACTATTCTTCTCTCCCTAGGCTCCATTTCCACCATTTGTTTTCTCCTTACTCTTCCCGCTACCCCCACCTCCCACACTACTTTCAGCTCAGAAAAAAAAAATTATGCAAACATCAGTTTTGAATAAGGATTACTGGACCTGAAACATCAATTTTCACTCTGCTTTCTCTCCAGAGATGCTGCCAGACCTGCTGAGATTTTCCAAAAAGTTCTGTTTTTGTTTCTGATTTCCAGAATACACAGTTCTTTTGGTTTTCTTTGGTAAATAACACTCATCTTCAAGGGTGATAAATGCCCTGTCAAATGTTCACATTCTTTGAATGATTTTACAAAATAAAACTCACTGTTCTTTGTACAGAAGAGTCCTCACGGACCTCTTTGTTCTTCATTGTATTACCTCATATTTATCTATGTTGATCTTAATTTGTCAATTATTCATTTTTCCAAAACTTGATTAATATTAATCTCTAATTCATTGCAGACCTATTGGGTGCTATCACCCTCAAATTGGCAACATCTATAAATTTATCAATTATAGTTTTGATTCTAAGGGTCATAGTTATGTAAAATATGAACACCAGTGATCCCAGCACTGATCCTTGTGGAATTCTAGTTCCCACCCTCTGAAATTCTGAACACATTTCTTTCAACATCATTATTTTTCTTGTAATAATTATGCAAAGTTGCTGCATTTTTCTTGGGATTGCATTCTTCAACCATTATAAATAGGATGCAAATCAACTATTGAATAGGCTCCCCATTTCCTTAGTTTTAATTATAAATCCTAACTTTCAGCTTTCAAAGGGTCCACGTTACACGTGACCACTCTAATTTTCCTACTAGAAACAAATAATATTGCAATAATTTTGATATTATATTCTTTGCACGTTCCTTCTTCTAATCCCTATTTGTGACCCAATGAATGTTTATTTTGCCAAAACTGCTTGCTGGTTATTAATATCCAAAATTTGCAAAATTATAAAATGCAAATCTTTAAGTAAGCAAATGTATTTATGTCTTCTGTGTACCTTAATTCGCAAGTTACTAAAAAAAATGCCTGCATCGACAATAGAAACATGATTCAACTACTTACCCACAATGCTTATTTCGGCAATTCTTCTGGTTGGATCACAGACGAAAATCTTCAGAAGTGCCAGTTCTGCACACAAATGAAGTTTGATCAGATCTTCTAACCTTCCACTTCTCGGAGCTAAAAAAGGAGTTAAAAGAATGTGTATAATTACAGTTAAATATAAATTTGCAAAGAAAAGACAGAGAAAGAGAGACGCGCACACTGAAAGACGGGGGAGAGGGAGAGAGAGGCAGAAAGGCAGAGAGAGAGAGACAGAGAGACAGACAGACAGAGAATCAGAGACAAAGAGAGAGAAGGACAGAGAGAGAGAGAGACAGACAGACAGACACAAAGAGCGAGTGGGAGAGGTACCGAGACAGAGGGACTGTGACAGAGAGAGAGACAGACAGACAGACAGAGACAGAGAAAGAGAGGCAGAGTTTGAGAAAGAGAGAGAGAAACAGAGACACAAACACACACAGACTGGGGGAGGGGGAAGAGAGAGAGAGGGACACAGAAAGAGAGACAGAGACAAAGAGAGACAGAGACACACTGAGCGAGAGAGAGAGAGACAGAGAGAGAGACAGAGAAACAGGGACATAACGAGAGATAGAGAGACAGACACAGAGATAGAGGAACAGAGACAGAGAGAAAGACACTGAGTGAGAGAGAAAGACAAAGAGAACAAGGGGGGAGAGAGAGAGAGAGAGAGAGAGAGAGAGAGAGAGAGAGAAAAACAGGGACAGAGAGAGAGAGACAGAGTGAAAGAGGGACAGACAGAGAGAGAGGGAGACAAATACAGAGACAGAGAGAAAGTTTGGGAGAAGATTTGTAGCTCGGGTGCTCGTTGTTGTGGTTCTGTTCGCCGAGCTGGGAATTTGTCTTGCAAACGTTTCATCCTCTGTCTAAACCAATGTAGTGTACAAAATCCCATGCAAGGACTGCACAAAACACTACATAGGACAAACAGGAAGACAGCTAACGATCCGTATCCATGAACACCAACTAGCCACGAAATGACACGACCAGCTATCCTTAGTAGCCACACATGCAGATGACAAGCAACATGAATTCGACTGGGACAACACTACCATTATAGGGCAAGCCAAACAGAGAACAGCCAGGGAATTCCTAGAGGCATGGCACTCATCCACAGACTCTATCAACAAACACGTCGACCTGGACCCAATATACCGGCCACTATTAGATTAGATTATTAGATTAGATTAGATTACATTACAGTGTGGAAACAGGCCCTTCGGCCCAACAAGTCCACACCGACCCGCCGAAGCGAAACCCACCCATGCCCCTACATTTACCCCTTACCTAACACGACGGGCAATTTAGCATGGCCAATTCACCTGACCCTGCACATCTTTGGACTGTGGGAGGAAACCGGAGCACCCGGAGGAAACCCACGCAGACACGGGGAGAACGTGCAAATTCCACACAGTCAGCCGCCTGAGGCGGGAAGTGAACCCGGGTCTCAGGCGCTGTGAGGCAGCAGTGCTAACCACTGTGCCACCGTGCCGCCCACTATAGTGGACAGCTGGAACTGACAACCGGAAGCGGCAGAGACAGGCCACTATAAATGCCGGAGGAAACATCACAGAAGCGCTTCACAGGAGGCTCCCATGCACTGAGGATGTCACCTAGACAGGGGACGAAACGTTTGCAAGACAAATTCTCAGCTCGGCGAACAGAACCACAACAACAGAGAGAAAGACATCGAGCGAGAGAGAGACAGACAGAGAGGGAGAGAAAGACAGAGAGAGGGGGAGAAACAGAGACAGAGAAAGACACACAGAGAGAAAGACACACAGAGAGACAGACACACAGAGAGACAGACAGAATGACAGACAGAGCGAGAGAGAGGGACAGACACACTCTCACACACAGACAGACAGAGAGAGACACACGGTGGGGGGTTGGGGAGAGAGAGAAACACAGTGAGATAGACACACAGACACTGAGAAATACAGGCAAAAGAGAGAGAAGTAGAGAGATAGAGAGACACAGAGAGAAAGGTAGAGAGAGCAAGAGAAAGGCAGATAGAGACAGAGACAGACATAAACACAGAAGTGAGAAAGACATACACAGATACACAGAGAGAGACACAGAGAGACACACACATACCCAGATACACAGAGAGAGAGAGACACACACAGATACACAGAGAGACAGAGAGAGAGACACACACACACATACACATATATACAGAGAAAGACACAGAGAGAGAGAGAGAGAGAGCGAGAGAAAGACAGAGAGAAACAGTGACAGAGAGACACAACACAAAGTGGGACAGACAGAGATACACACTGAGAGACATGCAGAGACAGAGAGAGAGGGGGGAACAAGAGATAGGGTGAGATAGACACAGAAAGACATTGAGAGACGCCAACAGAAACACAGGAGAGAGAGAGGTAGAGAGTTGAGGTACAGAGAGAGAAAGAGAGAGAGACACACACACAAGCACAAAGAGAGAGAAAGAGAGACAGACAGAGAGAAAGACAGACAGACACAAAGAGAGAGAGTGCAACAGGCACACATACAGAGCGAGAGAGACACAAAGAGAGTGAGAGACAGAGAGAGAGACACACACACGGAAAGCGAGAGACAGAGACAAACAAAGACAGAGAGACAGACAGTCAGAAACACACAGAAGACAGAGAGACACCCAGATACAGAGAGAGAGAGAGAAACAGAGAGAGACAGAGACAGAGAGAGACAAACAGAGACAGGGACACAGAGAGAGAGACACACACAAGCAGAGAGAGAGACACACACACACACAAGCAGAGACAGACACAGAGACACAGGCACAGAGAGTACACATAGGAACAGGGAAAAAGAGACGCAGAGAGACAGAGAGAGATGCAGAGAGAGAGAGTCACACAGACAGAGAGACAGATAAAGAGAGAGAGATAGAGACAGACAGACAAAGACAGAGAGAGACACACAGAGACAGCGAGAGACAGACACAGAGAAGAGAGAGACACAGGGCAAGAGAGAGAAAGACACAGAGAGGGAGAGACAATGACAGACAGAAACAGAGAGAGAGAGAGAGACAGTGACAGACAGAAACAGAGAGAGACAGAGTGAGACAGAGAGAGAGAAAGACAGGGTGATAGAGAGACAGAGACAGAGAAAGAGAGAAAGACACAGGGTGAGAGAGAAAGACACAGAGAGGGACAGAGAGAGAGGGACAGAGAGAGAGGGACAGAGAGAGAGAGAGAGACAGAAAGACAGGAGAGAGAAACACACAGTGAGGGACAGAGAGAGAGGAAGAGACAGACAGAGAGAGACAGACAGACAGAGATAGATAGATAGATAGATAGAGAGAGAGATAGACAGAGGGAGAGAGAGACACACACATACACACAGACAGACAGAGAAAGAGAGAGAGACACCACTAACAGAAAGAGAGAGAGATAGAGTGAGATAGACACACAAGACATTGAGAGATGCCGGCAGAAACACAGGAGAGAGAGAGAGAAAAACACAGGCACAGAAAGAGACACACAGACAGAGAGAGGAACAGAAAGACAGATAGACACAAAGAGAGAGAGAGAGAGAGAGAGAGAGAGACAGGCACAGAGAGGGAGAGAGACAGAGAGAAAGACAGATAGACACAAAGACAGAGAGCGAGGGGCACACACACACACACACACACAGAGCGAGAGAGACACACAGACAGAAAGTGAGACACACACACACAAACAAACACAGAGTGGGACAGACAGAGACAGACACTGACAGAGAGACAATGTGAGATAGACACAAAGACAGACAGGGACAGGCAGAAACATAGAAGAGAGAGAGAGAGGTAGAGAGACAGAGAGACACTCAGAGAACGAGAGAGGGACTAAGACAGAGCGACAGACAGAAACACAGAAGACAGAGAGACACATAGACAGAGAGAGAGAGAATCGCAGAGAGAGAGAGTCACACAGAGACAGACAGAGAGAGATAGAGGGAGACAGAGACAGAGAGAGACAGAGACAGAGAAAGAGAGAGAGAGAAAGACACTGGGTGTGAGAGAGAGAGAGAGAGAGAGAGAGAGAGAGAGAGACATAGACAAAGCGGTACTGAGACAAAGACCAAGAGAGAAAAAGAGAGAGAGTGACAGACAGAAACAGAGACAGAGAGAGAAACAGAGAGAGGGAGAAAGAGAGAGATAGAGGGAGACAGAGAGACATACAAACAGACACACACACACAGACATACAGAGTGGGACAAAGATACACACTAAGAGACACGCAGAGAGAGAGGGAGGGAGAGATAGAGTGAGATAGATGCAGTAAGACATTGAGATGCTGGCAGAAATACAGGAGAGAGAGAGGTAGAGAGATAGAGAGACACAGAGAGAGAGGCAGATAGGGACAGAGAGACAGACAGAAACACAGAAGAGAGAGACACAGAGAGAGAGAGAGAAAGAGAGATAGAGAGGGAGACAGAGAGAGACTGATAGAGGGACAGAGGGAGAGCAGCAGACACAGAGAGAGAGAGACACACACACACACAGAGCGAGAGACACTGGCAGAGAGAGAGAGAGAGAGACGGGGGGGTCATGCGCAGAGAGAGACAGAGAGGGCGTGGGGGGGGGGGCAGGTGCAGAGAGACACAGCCAGCCAGACACAAAGAGAGAGAGCACGAGAGCGATACACACACACATACAGAGCGAGAGAGAGAGACAGACAGAGATAGAGAGAGAGAGAAGAAAGACAGACACAGAGACAGACAGACACAGAGACAGAGAGAGACATAGACAGAGAGAAAGACACAGAGCGAGAGACAGAAAGACACAGAGAGAGAGGGAGACAGAAAAGACAGAGAAAGAGAAAGAGACACAGTGACATAGAGAGAGACAGACAGAGTGAGACAGAGAGAGAGAAAGAGAGAAAGACACAGGGTGAGAGATGGAGAGACAGAGACGGAGAAAGAGAGAAAGACACAGGGTGAGAAAGACACAGAGAGAAAGACAGAGAGAGAGGGACAGAGAGAGAAATACAGAGAGAGAGAGAGAGAGAGAAAGACAGAAAGAGAGAGAGAGGGAGAGACAGACAGACAGGGACAGAGAGGGACAGAGAGAGACAGACAGAGACAAAGG
The DNA here is from genome assembly GCF_037043375.1 of Chiloscyllium plagiosum. Taxonomy (NCBI): domain Eukaryota; kingdom Metazoa; phylum Chordata; class Chondrichthyes; order Orectolobiformes; family Hemiscylliidae; genus Chiloscyllium; species Chiloscyllium plagiosum. Next base: position 74,264,223 of record NW_028270140.1, read on the forward strand.
GGGATAGATAGAGAAAGACATAGAGGGAGAAGACAGAAAGAGAGAGACAGACACAGAGGGAGACAGAGGGAGAGGGAGACACACACATATACACAGACAGAGAGAGACAAACACAGAGTGGGACAGAGAGAGAGAGAGAGATAGACACACAAGACATTGAGAGATGCCAGCAGAAACACAGGAGAGAGAGAGGTAGAGAGACACAGAGAGAGGGGAGAGAGAGAGAGAGGAGAGAGAGAGAAACACAGGCACAGAGAGAGAGAGAGACACAGAGAGGGACAGAAAGACAGATAGACACAAAGACAGAGAGAGAGACAGGCACAGAGAAAGAGAGCGAGTGAGACAGGGAGAAAGACAGATAGACACAGACAGAGAGCGAGAGGCACACACACAAAGCAAGAGACACACACAGAGAGTGAGACACACACAAACAAACAAACACACATGAGTGGGACAGACACTGACAGAGAGACAATGTGAGATAGACACAAAGACACAGACAGGGACAGGCAGAAACACAGAAGAGATAGAGAGAGGTAGAGAGACAGAGAGAGCGATAAAGACAGAACGACAGACAGACAGATACACAGAAGACAGAGAGACACATAGACAGAGAGAGAGAGATGCAGAGTCGCAGAGAGAGAGAGTCACACAGAGACAGAGAGAGAGTGATAGAGAGAGAGAGAGAGAGAGAGACAGAGGAAGAGAGAAAGACACAGGGCAAGAGAGAAAGACACAGGGTGAGACAGAGAGAGAGAGACAGAGACAGAGACAAAGAGGTACTGAGACAAAGACCGAGAGAGAAAAAGAGTGAGTGACAGACAGAAACAGAGACAGAGAGAGAAACAGAGAGAGAAAGAGAGAGAGAGAGAGAGAGAGAGAGAGAGAGAGAGACATACAAACAGACACACACACAGAGACATACAGAGTGGGACAAAGACACACACTGAGAGACATGCAGAGAGAGAGAGGGAGGGAGGGAGAGGTAGAGTGAGATAGACAGAGCAAGACATTGAGATGCTGGCAGAAATACAGGGGAGAGTGGTAGAGAGACAGAGATACAGAGAGAGAGGCAGACAGAAACACAGAAGAGAGAGAAAGAGAGATAGAGAGGGAGATGGAGAGAGAATGAGAGAGAGACAGGGACAGAGGGAGAGGGGCAGACACTCAGAGAGACACACACACACAGAGCGAGAGAGAGCGAGAGAGAGCGAGAGAGAGAGACAGACAGGGGGTGGGGGCAGGCACAGAGAGAGACAGCCAGCCAGCCAGCCACAAAGAGAGAGAGCACGAGAGATAGATACACACACACACACACACTCACACAGAGCGAGAGAGAGACAGAGATAGTGAGAGACAGAGAGAATGAGACACTCTCATACAGAGAGACAGAGAGAGAGAGACATACACACAGACAGAGAAAGAGCGAGTGACAGAGACACACATATAGACAGAGACACACAGAGACAGGGAAATAGAGAGACAGACACACACACTCACAGAGAGAGAGAGAGAGACAAACACACAGGCATACACACACACACACACACACACACACAGGGACAGACAGAGAGAGAGAGACAGAGACACAGAGACAAACAGGCACACAGAGTGACAGACAGAGACAGACACACACACAGACAGAGAGAAAGAGACATACACACAGAGACAGAGAGAGACAAACAGAGAGAGAGCAAAACACACACAGAGACAGAGAGAAACAGACACACAGACAGACAGAGACACAGAGAGAGATAAAGAGACACAGAGAGAGGGGGAGAGAGAGAGAGAGAGGGAGAGAGAGAGAGAGAGGTGAAGGAGAGAGAGAGAGAGAGGAGAGAGAGAGGTGAAGGAGAGAGAGAGAGAGGAGAGAAAGAGAGAAAAAGAGAGACTGAGACACAGAGACAATTTGAAGTTGCCCGTCAGCCTCACAATATTATGCATTTGCACGCATCGGAAGCTAGATATCCGAATATAGAAGGTCCGGTTCTTTGCAGCCTAAATGTGTTCTCTTCTCAAACAGTATAAAATGTTACTATCTCGTTAGATTGATATCCTTGCAAAAGTCCTGATGATCACAAGACAAAAACGTACTTTTTTTTCCAGCAACGCCAATGGAAGATCATGAGAAACTGGAATATGAATTATCACCTCAGATACAAAAGAGAGTTTAGAAAAAAAAGGTAAAGATATTATAGAAAGCAAATTAAAGCAGAAGCTGAATATTTCTTACATGTCTTCTTCTTTGTGAGGAGTTCGTCTTTCTTCTCCTCAATTTCAGGAGCCTGTTCGTCTGAACTGACCTTGGTTTCTGATTGTGGGATAAGGTTCATTAGGAAATGAATGGAGCTTAGCAGAGCTTCACTGTGTAAATAAACATCCAAAGATGAAAAGTTCACCTAAATGAAAATAAAACAAACAACTTGAGCATTTCGGAGGATATCAAGTAATTCTTAATAACGAAATCTTTTAATGCAACATAAAAATAAAACTAGTAAGTTCACAAAAACAAAAATCGATTTCATATTGTTTAATACTTTCAGTAATATTTTCTTAAATACTAGTTGAAAAGTAATTCAATTCCAACTCATATGATCACGTGTCTTAACACCTTCTTTCAGTCCAAGGTGATAGCTTCTCCATGAATTGTAAGTAGATAAGCAATTGCTGTCTCACATTGTACCAAGTGCCAGATGGTGGTTCTGAACTCTATAATCAAGCTTAATAAATGTGGTTCAGAAGTCTACACTGTATGGGAAATAGCCATCTCAAACATCTCACTTTCTGCGAATTACTTGAGGTGCAATGGCTGTGTTTGATACAGACACACTCCATTTAGAAGTGATCTCACCAGACAATGAAAATCGGGGCTTTGGTGATGGAATTTCACAGTAATTTTAAAAAGCCAACTTATATTTCCTGTCATTATCTGTCAATTTAAATATTTCAAGTAGGAAATTAATATGGCCCTTGAGAGTTGTGGCTTTAAGTTTAATGAGGTGGTGATGGTTGAGAATACTGCTGAATTATTTTAATTCTGTTTCTGTAGGAGTATAAATACCAAATATATCAATATAAATACAGAAGGTAACGTTACAACCAGAGTGCAAAACTTAAACTCAAGGAGTCATCGTGAAAAGTAAAAGATATACTCTGGCAAAAATCTCAAGAGAAATTAGACTCCTGGTGACTATACCTTCCAGTGTGTTACTGGAATTCTTGATTCAAATTAGGCTATGGAGCATGAAATAGCTGTGTGGTATCTCTAATTGGAAGGAATGGGTTTTCTGCTAGCTATGCCAATGACTGACCAATAACCCTTCCCACAGAAACTTCTGCCCATGAGGATTTTTCTGAACACTGGGAATTGGTATTGATAGCTGCTGTCCCTTCATCTGCGAAAACAAAGTGATTTTTTATATTGAATATATTATGTACTCACATAAAGTTTAATTCAGGCAAATCAAAGCCAAACAAATGCAAAGTGCACGAACTAGAGACAGATTTCTGGGTATGGGGTTTCCATTGGGTTGTATGGATTTTTTATTTAAAAAGCAAAATCTGCCATAATCAATTGTACCAGTGCAAAATTCAGAAGATATTAGAAATATGAAAGCATGATAATAGTAATTTGTTGCTGAATGCAGCTTGAAACGGTGAGGGTAGGCAATCTGGTGAATGAAATAATTTCAAGAATTAATCTCTTTCTAAACTTTAGACTAGTTTGGGCTTAACTATGAATTTATTGAAGTTAACCTTCTTTGCATCTTAGGCAGGAATAGACTCCTGGAAAGGCAACTACAGTCAGTTTATGAAATAGCTTTAGAAATTGAGGTCCCCTTTAAACTGATTTTTTTTGTATTGCCTGTGGAGTACGAGACCTTCTGTAATAGCTGCTATCGCAGTTACTTCCCTTCCCAAACAATTTCTTAAACACAGACAAAAGGCAAATTAAAGATAATAGTTGTGAAGATTACCAGGCCACTATTGCCCACAATGCCTCATGACACAAGTTGAGGAGAAAGTGAGGTCTGCAGATGCTGGAGATCAGAGCTGAAAATGTGTTGCTGGAAAAGCGCAGCAGGTCAGGCAGCATTCAGGGAACAGGAGAATCGACGTTTCGGGGCTTATGCCCAAAACATCGATTCTCCTGTTCCCTGGATGCTGCCTGACCTGCTGCGCTTTTCCAGCAACACATTTTCAGCTCATGACACAAGTTGTTTAGCAGATACAAAAATCTGTCCATAGGTAAAATAGAAACAGAAAACAGATCTTACAATGCAAGTGGAGAAAGTTATTCTGACATTGTGAGGAGCTGTCCTGTGCTCACTGGTTAAAAACAATTTAGACACATCACAGAGATTACCAGCCCCAGAGAACAGGATTTATCAACAAGTGCTGAGGCAGAAGGCATGCCTTGTAGGAGCAGTCCTCAGCAGGGAGCTGTCTTCTTCACATGAAAAAAGAAATGGAGGTAAGAGATCCCATCATATCAGCCAAACAGCAGGATGCTGTCTTCACAACTTTAATGGGGTTGATACATTCCATACCAACTGCCTGTTCATTCTCCAGTATCAGTCAACTATCCTCAAATGTCATGGGTCGTACTTTTTTTGTCTGATTAACTAATGTATATCTAAATCATTGTTAATTGAACTTAATAAGCTATCTGAAAATTCCTGAGATTTGTGAATGGTCACCTGCCTAAATTAGGGGACAGTGTTCGTGAACCTACCTAACACTTCATTGAACTGCATTCTCAAGCCAACAGTGCTAACTCACCTTCATAGAATCTCATCTAGCATACACTAAGTGCACAAAATATGCAAGCACGAAGATAGCAGCTTGTGAATGAATACAGTTTGAAAACAGATGAGACATTCATCACTGAGGGAGGAGGTGCTCTCCTGATAATTTATCAAAAAACGGTCAGAGAAGGAGCTTGATACTAGCAGGTGAAGTTCAATTCAGAAACTCAGAAGCATTGTTAGGTAAGCAGATAGCTGAGCTTCAAGATTTCTTCTGTAAGCAGGTCAGTAGTTGAACTGATATGGGGGAGATTATAAGATTAAATACAAAGCTTAACATTTTAAATACTTAATAATCAGGAACTGTTACAGGGCAGCCTCGATTATCCAAACCACATGGGCAGGGAGCATTTTGTTCAGATAATCACATGTTCGGATAATCGAATGTTCGGATAACACAGTTTACCCAAGCATCAGGACCTTGAGATCTTGTTCGGATAATCTATGTTCAGATAACCAAGACTGTTCTCTCCTATTTCTAAACTTAATTAGCTAGATAGAACACATTAAAGATGGCACGCCAGGCTCTATACTGCAGCTGTTGTGAAAGTCCAAGTGAACACCTGCCTGATCCACAGCAATCACTTTTGCAGCAAGAATCTGTATCTCAAGCAAGTTAACCTTAGAGCTGATGCACTGGAATCTGAACTTTAGACCTAGCGATACTTCGGGTCATGGGTGGGTCAGGGGTCATGATCCAAGTTTCCTAAGTTAAGAGATGACCATTCACAAAATACACTGTACAGAATTTTCAGAGCTTGTTATGTTTAAGCAGCAGCCGCAGTTTGGATTTACATTAGACAGACAAAGAATGCTCATGTTTCAAAGCAATGACATAACACACTAGGATGAGTAACTCGTTTGCTCTGATTTATTTTTGTCAATTCTGCAGAGATACAATGAAAAGTATTATTTTGTGCGCTACAAGTATCAAAGATAGCCACGTAGTAGCAGCATAGTGCACAGATTCCTCACCCCCAGAAGCCCATTGCTTATCTACTCAGTTTGCCTTTACTACTTTTCTTTTTCTGTTTTTAATGTTGATCAATTAGTAAAGATATCAAATTCATCATAGCTTAATTTACAAGCTTCAGCTGTGAGCTTCTTCTCAGCGGTGGTTGCTTCCGGCGGTCCAAAATGGCATTTTTTTCCAGTGTGTTGGTCTCAGCCTGCGGACTGGTCACTGATGGGATGGTTTGTCCCATTTTCAGAGCAGTCCAGCTCAATCTTAATCTTTCAGCTCGGTATTCTTATGTGTCGGCAGGTTGTTTTATCCATGGGTGCGGTCTTGCACTGGCCCAATGATCTGACAGCTCAGCATTTTAAATGGTGTTCCTGGCAGTGGTTTTTCTTCAGATGCTTTTGGTATGATGAGTAGCGTCCTAGCATTTCGGTCTTTGTCCTGTCGTGTCATTCTCGTCCAGAATGTTGTTCTATCGTCTCTTGATTGGATTTCCTCAAGACAAGGAGCCTTTAAGTGGATCTTGATGAACATTGTCTTATATTTACCTTGTGTAAGATATCATTTTATCATGACTTCTGTCATAAATATAGGCACCATGGTAGGGCAATTTAGAACACTTTTCATTGTATTTTTTCTTGTAAAAATTACATATGACAATAAATTTTAAATTCTAATAAATTCAACCAGACAAATCATACCTCACATCAGTATATCAGGGGAACAGAACAGTATACAGAATATCGTCTTACAGCTACAGAGAGGTTGCAGAGAAAGATCAACTCTAATATAGGAGGGGAGCATTCCTAAGTCTGATAACAATGGGGAAGAAGCTGTCCTTAGATCTGTTGGTTCATGTACATGTTTTTAAACTTTTGTATCTTCTGACCAATGAAGAGGGTGGAAGAGAATATAATCATAACCACTCCCACCCTGGTTTTGTTGGCTGCTTTTTTGAGACAGTGAGAAGTGTCGATGGAGTCAACGAAAGGAAGGCTGGTTTTGATGATGGACAGGTTTGCGTTCACAAATCTCTGTAATTTCTTGCTGCCTTGGGAAGAGTAGTTGCACAACAAATGGTGATGCATCCGGATGTGATGCTTTCCACTGGTGCTTAAGTAAAAATTGCTAAGAGTTTTTGTGGACATGCCAAATTTCCTCAGCCTTCTGAGGAAATAGGAGCATTGGTGTACTTTCTTGACTGAGTAGTGGACATGGATGGACCAGGATAGATTATTGGTGATACTTACTCCTGGGAATTTGAAGCTCTTTGACAAAATCCATCTCAGCACCACTGATACAGACAGAGGCATATCCTCCACTCTGCTTCCTGAATTCCTGATCAGCTTCTTCCAATTGTTGACATTGAGGAAGAGATTGTCATTTTTACACCATGCCAATTAGCTGTCTACCTCTTTCCTGTACTATGTTTCATCGCTGCCTGAGATTCCAACCCAGTACGATGGTGTCATCAGCAAATTTGTAAATGGAATTACAGCTGAAATATGCCACAAGTCATGAGTGTATGAGTATGGCAGGGGGCTGAGTATGCAGCCTTGCAGGGCACCAGTGTTGAGTATTCTCACGAAGGAGATGTTGTTGCCTATCCTTACTGATTACAGTCTGCGGTTGATGAAATCAAGTATCCAGTAGCAGAGGGGGGAGCAAAAATCTAGAATTTGGCCTTTGGAAATGCATTTTGTTGGAATTGTGGTATTAAAGATGGAGCTAAAGTCAATACATAGGAATCTAATGTGATGTCCTTGCTATCCAGGTGTTCTAGGGATGAGTATTGGGCCAGGGAGATGGCATCTGCCATGGACCTATTGTGACAGTAGTTCTATAATTCTAAGGTAGCAATAAACCTGGGATACTGCCAGTAATGATTATAATGTTTGATCGTTTGGCAACAAATCTAGTAAACAATTTCTTCTGCTAATTTGAACTCATGACAGCTCCTGTGCTGTCCTATCTCTAAAACCCCTTGCTACCTTAATGCATTTTAAAAACTAGAATGAAAACTAGAAAATTTCCAAGCCCTATTCGCACTTGACAAAGCATGAGCTAACCAAGTTAATTCTTTCCTTTAGTGGGTTGTGTAAAGCATGCAATAGTGGAAGCATAACAATCTTTCAAAATTCAACCATCAAGGACACTTCAGTGCTAAAAGCCAAGATAATTGAAACAAACGCTTATTCCAAAATAAAGGTCAGTCATTGACAGAAAGGAGGCAGAAAATGCAAAATTGTTCATTGATACCTAAAAGACAAATAAAAATACATCTATTATCTGGTGACTTATAACGTGCTACTCTCCAGCATGCAGTTTTTTCAACTAATATGCTATAACAACGAAGTGCTGGAAACAGCATTCTGGCTGCTTTTGTTAGCTGTGATAAACAAAATCTATTAAGCAGTCCCGTGAATTCATTTACCTTTATGAGTTGCTCAGTATTTCTATAGGTGGTTTTGAATTCTGGTCCATCTTTGTTAGCCTGGAAAAGAAAGGATTATCAGTTTCTTTCTCATTTTATGGAACAGGCACTGATTGATTTATTCTAGTTTTGAATATGCCATTCAATGTAGTGAGCAAAGATAGTTAGGAATTCACAAAGCCAGTTCATTGCCAATTTCTTAAAGGCAAATAGGGATGAGTAATAAATACCACCCAGCCAGCAATATCCACATCCCATGAAAGAAAACATTTTTTATCTTGATGCCAAAAAGAAGTCAGCGACACCAAGTACACAAACTTCAAGAGTTTAATGATTACATTTTCAAATTTGGTAATGTGATGTTACTTACTTTAAAAAAGAAGTGTGAAATAACCAGCTGATTATTAGTATAGCTGTAGAAAGGTGATTTTAATAAATTGTGAAAATATTCAGTTGCTAATAGGACTACAGAAATACTTAAAAATTAGTTTGAATATTCTACTGAAAGAAAAGGAACAAGAGGTAACTTCACGAATTATGAAGGGTTTTGATAGAGCTGAAAGTGAGGATGAATTTGCTTGTGGTGTATTTGTAACAAAATACATGTAACAATAAATAAATCGAAACAAACTGGAGTACATCAATGAGATAATTGCTATGAATTGCAATGGGGAATTCAGAAAACAATGTCTAACTAAGGAGTACTAAGAATGTGGAACTTGCTAGAACAAAGTAAAATGGACGTGAAAAACATCAAGGGAAGCTAAACAAGTATGTGAAAGAGAAGGGAATACAACATTATGATGGTAGATGTAGATAAAGATGAAGAAACATCAAGGACAGGAGAGAGACTGACATGGTCTGGGCGTGAACGGTTGGTTTCCGTTCTGCATATTCAATGTTACCCCTTATGAAATCAAAGGGTCTGTTCATAAAAATGCCAAATCGTTCGAGTAAAGTTTTTGCCTAGCCACAACACCAAAGCAGCTCTCAAAATCACAGGGTTATATCCTATGTAACTGTTCCGAAGACAAACTGTCCCTATTTGTTTATAGGGATAGTTTGGTAGGTAAAGTAATGGAAAGGGTACTGAGGGATAGGATTTATGAGTATCTGGAAAGGCACTGCTTGATTAGGGACAGCCAGCACGGATTTGTGAAGGGTAGGTCTTGCCTTACAAATCTGATTGAATTCTTTGAGGAGGTGACCAAGCATGTGGATGAGGGTAGAGCAGTGGATGTAGTATACATGGATTTTTGTAAGGCATTTGATAAGGTTCCCCATGGTAGGCTTATGCGGAAAGTCAGGAGGCATGGGATAGAGGGAAATTTGGCCAATTGGATAGAAAACTGGCTAACCGGTCGAAGTCAGAGAGTGGTGGTAGATGGTAAATATTCAGCCTGGAGCCCAGTTACAAGTGGAGTTCCGCAGGGATCAGTTCTGGGTCCTCTGCTGTTTGTAATTTTTATTAATGACTTGGAAGAGGGAGTCGAAGGGTGGGTCAGTAAATTTGCAGATGATACGAAGATTGGTGGAGTTGTGGATAGTGAGGAGGGCTCTTGTCGGCTGCAAAGGGACTTGGATATGATGCAGAGCTGGGCTGAGGAGTGGCAGATGGAGTTCAACCCTGCCAAGTGTGAGGTTTAAAGACCTATGAGGTCTTTGAAAGTTGCCACTCAGGTGGATAGAGCTTGTAAGAAGGCCTATGGTGTATTAGCGTTCATTAGCAGAGGGATTGAATTCAAGAGTCGTGAAGTGATGTTGCAACTGTACAGGACTTTGGTTAGGCCACATTTGGAGTACTGTGTGCAGTTCTGGTCGCCTCACTTTAGGAAAGATGTGGAAGCTTTGGAGAGGGTGCAGAGAAGATTTACCAGGATGTTGCCTGGAATGGAGAATAAGTCGTACGAGGATAGGTTGAGAGTGCTAGGCCTTTTCTCATTGGAACTGCGAAGGATGAGGGGTGACTTGATAAAGGTTTATAAGATGATCAGAGGAATAGATAGAGTAGACAGTCAGAAACTTTTTCCCCAGGTACAACAGAGTGTTACAAGGGGACATAAATTTAAGGTGAAGGGTGGAAGGTATAGGGGAGATGTCAGGGATGGGTTCTTTACCCAGAGAGTGGTGGGGCATGGAATGCGCTGCCTGTGGGAGTGGTAGAGTCAGAATCTTTGGTGACCTTTAAGCGGCAATTGGATAGGTACATGGATGGGTGATTAAGCTAGGACAAATGTTCGGCACAACATCGTGGGCCGAAGGGCCTGTTCTGTGCTGTATTGTTCTATGTTCTATGTTCTATTCATGATACTCAACGTATCTGTGGCTTCGAACATGTTTGATATCATCCTGCCCCAACACTTTGCCACCATCAATCAGCCGGGTGAGACTGCTCTTGCCTGGCTCGCTTTTATTTACTTGTGGGATGTGGGCATCACTAACTGCGCCAGCATTTATTGCCCATCAATAGTTGCCCTCATAAAGGTGGTGGTGAACTGCCTCCATGGAGCACTGCAGTCTATGTCCTATTCTCATCTAAGTTAACCATAATCAGGATATTGCAATAGTTTCTTTCTTCCTGTTCTTCATGTACAGCGCATCATCCGCCGTCACTTCCGCCACCTCCAAACAGACCCCAGCACCAAGGATATATTTCCCTCCCCTCCCCTATCAGCTTTCCGTAGAGACCACTCCCTCCGCGACTCCCTTGTCAGATCCACACCCCCCACCGACCCAACCTCCACTCCCGGCACCTTCCCTTGCAACCGCAGGAGGTGCAACACTTGCGCCCACACCTCCCCCCTCACTTCTCTCCAAGGCCCCAAAGGAAACTTCCATATCCGCCACAGATTCACCTGCACCTCCACCCACATCATCTACTGCATCCGCTGCAGCCGGTGTGGCCTTCCACTCTATTGGGGAGACAGGCCGCCTACTTGCGGAGCGATTCAGAGAGCACCTCTGGGCCACCCGGACGAACCAACCCAACCAACCTGTAGCACAGCATTTCAACTCCCCCTCCCACTCCACCGAGGATATGCAGGTCATTGGACTCATCCACCGCCAAACCACAACAACCCGACGGTCGGAGGAGGAGCGTCTTATCTTCCGACTGGGAACCCTCCAACCACAGGGGATGAACTTGGACTTCACCAGTTTCTTCATCCCCCCTCCCCCCACCTTGTCTCAGCCGGATCCCTCCAGCCCGGCACCGCCTTCCTGACCTGCAGTCTTCGTCTTGACCTCTCCGCCTCCATCCTACTCCGACCTATCACCCTCACCTTGACCTCTTTCCACCTATCACATTTCCAACGCCCCTCCTCCAAGTCCCTCCTCCCTACCTTTTATCTTCTCCTGCTGAACACTCTCTGCTCATTCCTGAAGAAGGGCCTGTGCCCGAAACGTTGAATCTCCTGTTCCCTGGATGCTGCCTGACCTGCTGTGCTGTTCCAGCAATAAAGTTTCAACTTTGATCTCCAGCATCTGCAGACCTCACTTTCTCCTGTTCTCATACCATTACTTACAGCATGCACCAAGTATTTGTTCTTGTTTCTCTTCTCTTCACACCTACATATTGTCCCTCAGCAATATCATCCAAAATCACATTACTTTTTTCATTCGTTGACTGACGACATCCTTCCAAAACTCAACGCTGCTTGGACACAAAAAGGTAAATATTGCAGATACTGGAAATCCAAAATGAAAGCAGAAGCACTGGACAAGTATAGATCTGACAGTGTCTACAAAGTGTAGAACACAGTTCATGCTTCATGCTGAAAGGGAAACACCTCAAGTTCTCAGATCACTCTACAAAGCAAGTCCCTCATTTCTAATGCCATTCTCTTTAAAGGTCACCAAACTGAAAAAAAAAACCATTGTTTATCTCTCCACTGATGCTACTTTTGGACTATTTCCTGTCTAACTTCTAATCCCTGCCAATCACAGAAACCCTCAAAAGATATCCCACTCATCTAGTACTAGTCTCTCGAGCCTGTCTGATTTCAATCACTCCACTATTAGTGATTATGTCTTCGGTTAACCAGGCCCCAGAGTGTAGAATTCCTTCTCTAGAACCCCTCTACTTCTCATTTATTGAAGATACTCCTTAACATTTACTTCTTGGATGAAACTTTTGTCACAAGATCTTAGTTTTGAGAGGTTCGGTGTCATGTTAGTCAGAGTCAGATGCATAGCATCTCTAGAAAATAGACTCTTCGGTCCAATCATTCATGCTGTTCAGATATTCTAAATTAATCTAGTCCCGTTTGCCATCACTTGGCCCATTTCTCGCTGAATATTTCTTATTAATATATCCATCGTTTCATAATATTTTGGGTTTTTATGTAAAATATACTGTATAATTTGTAAGTTGTTCATCTCTTCTCTAGACTTGGTGAACACTGTCTCTAGTCTCATAGTTTGCCTGTTTTGTAAAATTACCACCCAGTGCCTCTCACGTATCATCTACTTTTCTGTTCATACTGTCCTTCACTTGATAAAACATCACTGTTCTTTTTCAGTTTCCAAGAAAACTTTGCAGGACTGAAATGTCCATGATAGTCATATTAACATTCCTATGCTCTTTGCATAAAAAGATCCGCAGACATCTTGTCAGGACTAGAAAACTCTGAAATGTTTCACAAGATTCTATTGGAAATACAGTAGTTTAAAGTTAAAAATCACAACACCAGGTTATAGTCCAACGGGATTACTTGGAAGCACTAGCTTTTGGAGCGTTTTTCCTTCAACAGAATTTAAAACAAAAAGATTTAGTGTGATGTAACTGAAATTATATATTGAAAAAGACCTGCATTGTTTGTTAAGTCTCTCACCTGTTAGAATGACCATATTGGTTTCAGTTCTTTCATATGTAAATTACAGAACTTTCTTAAAGTTACATTCTCAAGTGACCTTTAACATTAAATGCTATGTCGGCCCAGATAATGCACTGAAGGTGGGAGGCTGTCTGTGCTCCAATGTTAAGACTGATTCTAGTCTAAGGGATTTACAGAACCTTATGTGGATTCATGTAGTTTTTGAGCAAAATAAAATGTAATTCTGCAAGTATAAATTCACCCACAAACTCGTATGTATGTGTGTGTGTGTGCATGTGCAGGGGTGGGTATGAGTGTCTGTGAGAGAGTGTGAGTGTGTGTGAGCATGTGTATGTGTGCGTGAGTGTAAAGGGGCATACATTTGTGAGGGGGTGCGTGTGTGAACGTGACAGCGTATGTGTGAGCATATAAGAGAGGGTCTGTGTGAGTGTATGGGTTTGGAGGAGTGTGTGTCTGTCTGTGGTGCAGTGGGATCACCTGTAGTGTGACATGAACCCAAGGTCCCGGTTCAGGCCATCCCCATGGGTACTGAACTTGGCTATCAGTCTCTGCCTGCCTCTCTGCGTTGTTGCATGTCCTGAAGTCCATCTTGGAGGTCAAATGTCCCGGAATGCTGAAGTGTTCTCCAACTGGGAGGGAACACTCCTGTTTGCTGATTGTTGTGTGATGCCCATTCAACCATTGCTATAGCTTCTGCTCAGTCTCACCAATGTACCATGCCTCAGGGCATCCTTGCCTGCAGTGTATGAGATAGGCAACTTTGGCCGAGTCACATGAGTACCTGCCACGTACATAGTGGGTGGTGTCCCCGCACGTAATGGTGGTATCCGTTTCGATACACTGACATGTCTTGCAGTATCTGCCGTGACAAGGTTGTATGGTGTTGTCCTAGAAGCCAGGCACTTTGCTGTGAACAATGATTTGGTGGTTGTTTAAAGGCAAGAAATGGAGATGTGGGGAAGGTCTTGACAAGGTGCTCAACCTCATTCATAATGTGTTGCAGGCTGCGAAGAACATGGCATAGTTTTTCGACTCCTGGGAGTACTGGGCAACAAAGGGTACCCTGTCAGTGCAGCTTGTGTCTGTCTCCTGAAGAGGTCATTATGGTTTCTCGCTGTGGCACATCGGAACTGGCAGTCGATGAGTTGAGCATCGTAACCAGTTCTTATGAGGGCATCCTTGAGTACTTCCAACTGCCCGTCACATTCGTCCTCATCTGAGCAGATCCTGTGTCTATGTAGGGCTTGTATGTAGGGGATGACTGTTTTAATATTTCAGGTGGAAGCTGGAGAAGTGTAGCATCATGAGGTTATCCGTGGGTTTGCAGTAGTGAGGTCCTGAGGTGCCCATCCTTGTTGGAGATGCATGTATCCAAGAGTGAGACAGTACTAGAGAGTAGTCCATGGTGAGTTTGATGGTGGGATGAAACTCGTTGATAGCACTGTGCAGTTGTTTCAGTGACTCCTCCCCATGGGTCCAGAGGAAGAAAATGTCATCAATATACCTGGTGTATAGTGTTGGTTGGAGCGGTCTGGGACATTCGACCTCGGACTTTCGGGTGACCATCCTCTAAGGCAGACTTCGGGACAGGCAACAATGCAAAGTGGCTGAGCAGAGGCTGGTAGCCAAGTTTGGTACCCATGGCCTAATCTGGGACCTTGGGTTCATGTCACACTACAGGTGACGTCACTGCACCACACAGACAGATACTCCTACAGATCCACACATCACACAGACCCTCTCTCATACACAACCTCTCTCTCGTATGCTCACACATACACTTCTATACTCTCACACGCACCCTCTCACAGACTTATATACCTTTACACTCATACACATACACAAACACTCACAGACACTCATACTCGCCCTCGCAGCCCCCGCGTGCATGAGCGTGCGCACACACAATTTGTACTTGCAGAATTACATTTTACTTTGCTCAAAAACTGCATGAATCCATGCAAAGTTCTGCAAATCCCTTTTTTAGATTAGAATCAGTCTGAACATTGGGCACAGACAGCCTCACAGAAGGCACCTCACACCTTCAATGCATTATCTGGGCCATCATGGCATCTATTGTTAAAGTTTACTTGAGAATGTAACTTTCAGAAAGTTCTGCAACATATGAAAGAACAGAAACCATTCTAAAAGAGGAGAGACTTAACAAACAATCCAGGTCTTTTTCAATATATAATTTCAGTTATATCACACTGTAAACTTTTGCTATAAATTCTGCGTCCTATGATCTTATGCTCCGCAACCACCAGATGAAGGAGCAGCGCTCCGAAAGCTAGTGCTTCCAAATAAACCTGTTGGACTATAACCTGGTATTGTGTGATTTTTAACTTTGTACACCCCAGTCCAAATCAACTACAGGAATTTAACTGAGGATAAGGGAGAAAGCTCCCATCGGTTGTCTAATAGTATCCACTGCCTCCTCATCATTTAAATAACTTGGCAGGATGGGTAAAAATAATTGGTTTTGGATAATTGGAATATACTTTCTGTTGAGATTACTGGAAGATAAATTGATGAATATTCTTCTTAGCTAATTTGCAAATCTGAACACAAAAAGCCATCAGTTTATATTTCGCTCTTGAATGCTCTACTCATTATTAAGGAAATGCAGCATTTAGCTATAGCCTGTGTCTTTAGGAGCTTTTTAAAAATGTATGCAAGGAGAGTACAGTATGTACTATATTCATCTGGGCAAATAAAGCTGAGCAAAGTCTCTAAAGATTATGACTGCAGTGCTGCCATGACCCCACAGCAATACTTAGAAATAGATGAAATTTAGGTGGAGTAGGATAAGAGAACAACTAAGGGACATGTATGTTTACGCTCTCACTCAGAAAATAACTGACCAAGAGCAGGAATATTCTTGCATCAATTAGTGAAATTAAAACTTAGTTGCATGAGGCTAGGCAGGTCAGGAATATGGAATTATGCCAGTCAGCGTAGATTAGGGCTATGCTTGAAGTAAGTTTAAAATAGGATTAATAAACTCAATTTATTGAATGCCTATATTTAGTATTGTTACCAATTTATGGGTAAATAGTTACACAATTGTAGCTAAATGTCTTTAGTTGTTCCAGTGCAGTTGCACAGAAAATTGAAATTTGGGTGATAGGTTATATATTAGAACATTCATAAACGTAGAAACACAAAACAAACCAATGATAAAATGAAAAAGCTTGACATTTAACAATATAAATACAATGGCCGTTATAGAAAGAAATGAATAGAACAAATATTCCATGGTTGGAATGCCATTTCATAAGCATTATTGCATACCTTAATATATTCAATAGTAAGGAGATCGTCTTCATCATTGTCCAGAGTAGTGATAATATAAATGGGTTTGTCTTTAGCATCTGAAAGATATTTTACAAATCAAAAGATGGTGGATAATTTATATATACTTTCAACAAAAACACGTTTAAGCAATTACAATCAGAATTAGGTTTGTCAAATTATCACCTTAGTTCTTGGAGTATTATTTATATTTTTGAAGGAAAAGCAGTAGCTCCATTTAATAGTCACTTTCAACCTCAACAATGCCTACCTGCCTCCAGCTTTGCCTCTCTGAATGAACAACTGAAAACCTAGTATGTGTCTTCATCCTCCTGAAGCCTACATTCTCCAATTGATTGTCATGTTTCCTTTTATACTGCTAAAAAAATACATTTTGTCAAAGATTGGTGGCCTAGGGCAAATCAGATTGAGAGATGAACAGATGACTCAATAACTGATGAGGGAGAAGTGGGTTATAGCTCATACAGCACTAGAACCAGTACTGGGGAAAGAACCTACAGCTGGACTGTTCTGGGGCTACTATTCTTGTAAACTGTGTAACAAGGGAAGTACAGAGGATGTTAAACTAAATATGGAAAGAAAGGGTTTAAATCTGGGGAGATGTGATAAACTGCAGAGTACAGACAGGACAAGTGAAAAGGTGAGAATTGATAAACAGACCATAATAGGAAGAGATAGATAGTACTAAGAGTAGGTCAACTGGTAAGGTGAAAGGTTACAAAAATAATTAAAGGAAAGATGAGAAACTATGTTTGAACACAGGTGGAATTCCATAAAAACATTTCAAACCAAGAGGAAGTAAACTGATTGCATAATTGTAAGTAAGTACAATTTGATAAACATTGTGGAAACACAATTTCAGGAGAGTATAGATTGAGATCTGAATATTGAAAACTACATGGCAATAACAGAGGGCAGAAAGTTAGCAAACAAATGGCAAGGTGATTCTAATAACTAATAACAAGATAACAATATAGAGTGATGATCCAAGTTCAGGAAATTAGAAAGTTGAAGCAATTTGATTAGAAATTAGAAATGACAAAGGCAAGAAATCACTTATCAAGAGTGGTGCACAGGATCACTCTAACCATGTGATAGGATAGAGTGCAAAAGGAAGAAATACTGGGATCCTGTCAAATCATAGGAGATTTTAATCTTCATAAAGACTTGAAAAATCAAATGGACAAAGGTAAGGAAAGCTAGTAAAGGAGATAATAGGATGTTTTCAGGGTAATTTCTTACAGCAACATTTCCTGGAGCTAGAAAGCAGGATACACCAGAGCTCACATTGTGTACTGAGATATGATAACTGATGTATCAGTTTTCATTTCCCAAAATTTCTTATTTTCAGGCAAGGTTTCTTTAGAAAGAAAAATAGTAAATTCAAGTCCTTTATTTGAAAAGGGAAGGAGACAGAAGCAGAAAAACTACAGATCAGTTTGTTTAACATCTGCCACAAAGATGATTTTTGGAGCTACTATTAGAGACATCATAGCAGATCATTTAAAGTTCAAGGTAAATCAGACAGAGTCAAAGTGCCACATGAAAAGTTACTGCAGACCTAAAAGTTGTCCTATTGGTATGGATAGAAGGTTGGCTAGTTAATAGGAAAAAGTGAGCAGGCTAAATGAATGTTTTTCTGATTGGCAAAGTGAAATAAGTGATGTATCACAGGATCATTACTGGAACCTCAACTTTCTACAATTTAAATAAATGACTTGAACAACGTTTGTTGGTGACACAAAGTTAGAAAAATAAACTGTGAAGCAGATATAAGGAATCTTGGATAATTTAAAGGAGCGATCAAAGATCTAGCAAATTGAATATAATGTGGGGAAATGTAAAACTATTTCCTTATACAAGGATATAAAATGTAGTGGAACCAATTCAGAGAAGACTTTGGATCGAATACGTAAAGTCAGCAGGTTGGCTTGTGAGCAAGAATTAAGTACACTAATGTTGCATCTGCTGGAATTTATAAGCATTCGAAAAATGCAAGATTT
The DNA here is from genome assembly GCF_037043375.1 of Chiloscyllium plagiosum. Lineage (NCBI taxonomy): Eukaryota > Metazoa > Chordata > Chondrichthyes > Orectolobiformes > Hemiscylliidae > Chiloscyllium > Chiloscyllium plagiosum. The sequence goes on from NW_028270140.1 coordinate 74,282,579, forward strand.
TCAATAGTCATGACAGGGTTAAAATAGGACATTTCCTCTTATGGAAAAGTCTAGAAATAGAGGTCACAGTTTAAAAATGAGGAGTGACTGACTTAAGATGATTTTTTTCTTTCCAACAGTCTTGCATCTTTGCTTTTACTGCCATTTGAGGAAAAGAATTCCAAAGTCTCTGAAAATTTTTCATGAGATAGATTCTTGGCAAGCAAAGGGGTGAAAGATGAAAGAGAACATGGAATAAAAACATCAGCCATGATATTACTGAATGGCTGAATAGCCTGAGTGGCCTACACATGCTCCTAATTTGTATGCTCATAATACATATGCTGGAGGAGTTCTGTGGCACAGTGGTAGTGTCCAAGTCCCACCTGCTCCACAGGGTAGGTGTGTTCTATTGACCAACTAATACAAAAGATATGGGAGAAATAAATTTGCAAGGAAGTTCAAGAAAGGTGCAGCAACGATTAAGAATTGTAATACAAGATTGCAATTATTCTAATTACAAACATGAATAGTAATACTGTAAAGATCACTCCATATTCTTGCAATTTTCAGATAAAAGTATGTTGCCAGAGAACTAAAGAATTAAAAATGTTGCATCCTTATTCAAAAAACGTAATAAGAATAAGCTATCAACTACAGACCAGTAACACTGGTGATGGGAGCATTCTTAGAAACAAGAATCTAGAACAAAATTAACAGTTTCCTTAACATGAGAGTCCAGCACCACAAGCATTCGAAAAATGCAAGATTTTCAATACACTTTTCATTGTACTCTTTCCAGGATTTGAGAGAAAATAGATAATTCTAATTCAATTAGAAAAGTCAACATGAATTTCTTAAAGGAAAATCATATTTAATTAACTTGAGATTGTTGATGAGTTGACAGAGACCATTGATCAGAATGATTGATGTGATGCTCTTGGGGTTCCAAAATAATTTAATAAAATATCATACAACAGGCTTGTTAGCAAAGTTGAAGCCCGTGAAATAAAGAGATAGATGCAGCATGGAAACAAAATAAGTCTATCCTTATCAACCAGTGTCAAATGTGTTTAGGAGATCGTGATGACTGCAGATGCTGGAGAGTCAGAGTCAATAAAGTGTGGCACTGGAAAAGGCACAGCAGGTCAGGCACCATTCTGAGGAGCAAGAGAGTCGATGCTTTGGGCATAATCCTTCATCAGGACCGGTGTTTACCTAGACAGAAGACGTGTAAGGACAGGGTTTTCCCATAGGTCTGCGATAGCACCTTTGCATTTCTTATGACATATTAATGGCCTAGACTTGGTATAGAGGACCGTTAGTGCCATTTTAAAATGTGCAGTTGATACAAAATCTGGAGGATAGTAATTGACTTCAAAAGGGACATAGGCTGTGGAAAGGGTGGAAAAATGGGTAAATTAAATTACAACAAATACTTGTTAATCATCACTAATGACTGCATGTAGCAGGGCTGTGAACCATTTGATCCATTGGTTGTGGAGTTGCTTAGTTGTCTAGCACATGCTGCTTACACTGATTGGTATGCAAGTAATCCTGTTTAGTAGCCTTACCATATTAACAATTTGTACATACGCTCAGTGCTGTCCTCAGCATACCTTTCACAGTTTTTATTGAACCAGTTGTCTAGAGTGGAGCGTGTGCTGAGTCTTATGATTCTGTTGTTGATAGTTGCCCATTGTAGCTCAGTTGTGCAGTTTTGAGTTGCTGGATCTGTTCATAATCTATCCCAGTCAGTATACTAGCAGTACCACACAAGACAATGGTGGGTATCCTCAAAGTGAAGGCAGGATTGTGCAGTGGTCACTCCTACAATACTGTCACGGACAAAATGCATTTGCTACAGGCACATATGACGTGGGTGCAGTCAAGTCCACTTTTCCCTTCACCACAGGGAATAGACCCAGTACAGCAGTTGTGTTCTTTAGGACTCAGCCTAATCTCAGTTGTGGGGATGTTACCGAGACCCCTTACTGAGGTCTGAAGTCTAAGTACCATGCAGCTAAGGTAGGTGGCAATCAGCATGATGTCAGAAATCAGATGACACTAGTTTATAGTCCAACAGGTTTATTTGAAATCATAAGCTTTCGGAGCACTGCTCCTTCGTAAGGTGACCTGACAAAGGAGCTGTGCTTTGAAAGCTTGTGATTTCAAGTAGGCCTGCTGGATCATAACCTGGTGTCATGTGGCTTCTGACTTTGTCCACCCCATTCCAACACTGGCACCTCCATTTAAACAGCATGAGGTTTCCTTTCCTGTTTTGATATCATGGGGTCCGGAATCAATGTTGAGATCTTACATGCCAAATCCCTCCTGCTACCTCTGGTGATGGTGGTATCGGAGATAATTTCTATAAGACATAATTATAATCTTAAGTATGACTCAGTCAGGCTATGGCTGGTCTAATCTGTGGGTCAGCTCTTCCAATTTTCACATAGCTACTAGATGTTGGAAAGGATGACTTTGCAAGGTTAACAAAGCTGTATAGCGTTGCTGTCTTAAGTCAATGCTGAATTGTCCATCCAATTTCATTGTTTTGAGACTTTGTAGCAGCCAGATTCAACTTGTTGAACAAAATGTTTGTTCAGTCATTTCAGGCATTTAAAAAAGTTAGCCCCATGTTGTGAAACTGGAATCACATACAGACCAGATCAGGTGGGGAGGATGGATTTTCCTTCCTTATAGGGCATTAACAAAGTAGAAAGGATTTTACAACAATTATAAGACAAATAGTTTTTTTTTACATTCCAGATTTAAAAGTTGAAGTTAAATTTCACCACCTGATATGGTGACAAGATTTGAAATATTCCCAGTGCTTTAGCCTGGGTTACTAGTTCAGTGATAATAAAACTATGCCACCACCTTTCCCCATTATTTGTTGCTGTAACTGATGTGGAAAACTGACATTGGACATACTTACATTATCCATGTTGAAACCTTATCATATTAAATTGATGTACTTTATTTCACAAGTACATCACTAATTTCTGGCATGCATCTCAGTATGACACATTATTGCACCAATCATGAAAATTAATACTGCTCCACTTGTGAAATGAACAGATCACAGGCCACAATTTAAATGGCCATTCAAGACTAAATGTAATGCAGCAATCTGGAAATTAGAGAAGTGTTATAAATTATTTAAGTTTTATTGCCACAATGAAAGTTATGGACACAAAATTGAGTATTTTTTTTGGAATCTGGATATTCATAGGTATCATTTGGTACTACCTTTTTAGAAAAGCTTTCAATGCATAAAACAATTATAACATTGAACAACTTCGGAAGTCTTTTTCCTCTTACCTGTCTGCTCAGGGCATTTTAAACTGATTTCTTTCAGAAATGTGTGTGAAGTCATATCGTATGTTCTGATTTTAAGCTCTGTGCCAAGTCCGACTATTTCCAGTTCTAATACAGGGATTTCAGTATCCTCTACATAACGATAGATTCCCAGTGATATCTAGACATGTCATTGAAATAATAAAATTAGCAATAAGCACATTTTAAGTTAAAAATTCAATATAATAAATGAGCTGGATCTATTAGCACAATTTTGAGTCTTTTTTAAATGCTTTTAGGTTTTATGTCAACTTTAACTTACACTATTGTGCAGCCAATAATATTTTACATGACAGAATTCAAATGTGCAAATGTTTAATAAATCACCCAGATTTTGCAGTTAGCAGGGAAACAAATGAAGATGACTGATGACCATTAAAAAGCTGCTCACGGTTACTAATAACCATGGTAGTGAACATCTCCCCATCCTGACTGTCACCAAGTCACCAAAAGTGATGGCAACAACAGGGTAACCAACCAATCACATTGAACAGAGCAAACCAGGAAGCTAAAAGTACACAGTCCTTCAATTTCAATATAAAATTTTCAAACTATTAAATAAATTGTTTTGATTATTTTAGATTCTGCCTTCATTCAAAGATGAACAAATCTGTGGGAAAAAAAGTTACTTTTCCAAAAAAAAATCATGGAAAAAAAAAGACCATCCACAAATACAGAATTTGCTTTCCAGAGATTTGTGAAGCTGTTAAACATCAATTATAAAGTTAGAATGCATTAAAAACCTAAATATACTTCACTCAATAAGATACAACTTTAGTTTCAATTTATTTTACAAGACTGACAGCACAAGAATGGATTTTGTTCTTCGTTCAAAGACTTCCCATTAATTATGGTATCATGGGGTGAGATTAGGTCAAATCCTTTGTACACAGCAGCCACAGAAATCTCCGATGGTGCTACCTAAAGCCCAGGACCTGGTCACTGGCCTGTCATGTACACCCTTCATAACACACCCTCCACAACAGCACTGGTATGAAATTCTAGCTTTTCACATTGTCCTGTGCATATGTAGACTCCAGAAGATACAAGAAACCTTCCATGGGTACAGAACAAGGAATCAAGCCTAGATATCAAACAGATGACCTAACCTCACTGGCTGAAAGGCATCCTTTTGTACCACATTACTCTAATATTGTGAGCAACATATAAAAAGAAAGTGCTTTCACTTCATCATAATCATTAATTCCAACAGTCAATGGTATTTTACAAAATGTACCCTGTGACCATAATTTGTAGCATGTAACTGTTTTTGGTGGTTCTATTCAAGCTTTTTTTCCCCCAAAAAAATTACTCTTGCACATGACAAAAAGATATTTGATATAAAAGGTTGATCATGCTCCCAGGAGGACAAACCTAATCAAGGAGCAAAGACATTTCTATCCAACTGTTCAGAGATGCTGTTACTTTATGCCTCGGGAGCAGCTAGGACTTAAAGCCAGGCCTACCACTGTGCCACAATCAGCAAGTGTAGATATTTCCTAGTCAACCTGTTCAGAGATACTATGACACTGCTGGAGCAGTTGGTCCTTGAACCCAGGCCTCCTGGCCCAATGATAGGCACCTACCATTGTGCCACACGTGTCCTAAATCAATAAGTGTAGTGTCCTAGACCCAATCATCTTCAGCTGATTCATTAATAGCGCCATTTCCATCATAAGGAGTGGAGATGCCCATGGATGATTATACACTGTTCAGCATCATTCACAGACTGCTTCAGTATCTGAAGAGTCATTCAGGCTTGATAGGGGCGAATGACATTCATACCACACAAAAGCTAGGCAATGACCAATTCTAATGCAAGTAAATCTAACCACCACCCTTTGACATGCAATTGCATTTCTACTGCTCAATGCTGCACCATCAATATGTTGAGTGTTACCGTTGTCAAAGGCTAACTAGACTAATCATATAAGTAGCATGGCCACAAAAGCAAACCAGAAGCAGAGATTTCTGAGATAAGTAACTCATATCAGACTCGCCCAAAGCAATACCATTTTAGAAGGTACAAGTTAGAAGCGTGGTGAAATTTTCTTCACTTTCCTATTTGACTGCAACTCCAACTATTCAATAAGCTTGACACCACCCAAGCCAAAGCAGCTCTGATCAACATGCCATTCACCACCATTGACATTCTTTCACTCAACAATTCAGTGACAGGCATATACTCTTTGGTTGTATTGCAGCATCTTGGCAACTTTCCTTGATATTAGGTTAAAATCCTGGAATGCCCTTCCTAGCGGTACTGTATTTACCTACAACACTTTGACAGGTATCACATTCATAGACAATAAATAGAGCCCTTGTCAGTAATAGTACATTGTATGAATAATTACTTTCACAAGCTCCAAAATTTGAAAGTCACACAACTCCAGGTTATAGTCCAACAGGTTTAATGGAAGCACACTAGCTTTCGAAGCGTCGCTCCTTCATCAGGTGATAGTGGAGGGCTCCACTATCACCTAATGAAGGAGCGATAGTCCGAAAGCTAGTGTGCTTCCAACTAAACCTGTTGGACTATAATCTGGTGTTGTGTGATTTTTAACTTTGTACACCCCCGTCCAACACCGGCGTCTCCAATTCAAAATTTGAAGCAGGTTATCCCAACATACTTTTATACAGTGCAGGTCATCTATGTCAGAGTACTAATCTATCCAAAATATGGTTAATTGGCAACAAACTGTTTCAGGATAATCTACAATTAATTTCTTCGTATACAGAACATTAACTTTGCTAAGAGATGTGAACATGAAGCTTTTTGTTTTTCACTTATTAGGACTGAAAGGCAAGAAAACCAACTCATGGCAGAGCATAAAACTTGTGCAGTTTGAAACGTTGGTGCTGATTGCTTGGACTATGGCTAGCACTGAGAAAGTTTACTGGTTAAATTCAAGCTTGGCAAGGTGACACCAATTGATCATAGGGATGGAGCAGGGACTGGCTGTATCCATAACCCTTTCCTTATTTTGTAAAATAGTCATTTTCTGCTTATAATTGGTTTTATTGTGTTGCAGTCCTTATAAATGCAAGTCAAAAAATTTCAACTACATGCCTCTCACTCATGGTGATAAATAAAAGGTGAATACTACACAGTAACCATTTCCTGAAACAACAACTTGTATTAGTACGTAACCTTTCATTTAACAAAAATATCCCAAAACACTTCACAGGAAGGTCATGAAACAATAACTGATACAGAATCTCAGATGGGGATATTATTTTTGTTTCTTTGAATAATTATATTTTCCAGTTGGATGTTAAACATTGGGCCTATAGGATGAAGGGGCTTCCTTCAAAGGGGCCCCCTTTCCATGCCACATACATCTCCACCCATGGGTTCATTTATTCCTTTGATTTCTCCATCAATGCACCTGCATCCTGTATGAGACCCCATACTTGCTTGCTCCAAGATTCTGGGACTTATATCTGGTCACTCTGCGTTTCCAGTCCTGGCCACCACTGTTACTGACTAGAGCTGCTGGCCAATTGGATGGGCTGGCTCCTTTGAGGCAGGCTTTCTGCATGAGTGAGAAATGTAAATGGATCTCCAGCCTTTAAATGCACTTAGAGAATGAATGGCTGCAGGGATGTATTTCCCTCTGACTCTTCAGGTAGCGAGGTGGGAAATCTAGTCATCTGAAAAATCTTACTTTAGGGTTAGAATTAAAAAGGCCTGTAAAGATTTTAGCAAAACTAATGAAATTGTTCTGAAATATTAGATTAGATTACTTACAGTGTGGAAACAGGCCCTTCGGCCCAACAAGTCCACACCGCCCCGCCGAAGCGCAACCCACCCATACCCCTACCCCTACATTTACCCCTAACCTAACACTACAGGCAATTTAGCATGGCCAATTCACCTGACCTGCACATCTTTTGGATTGTGGGAGGAAACCGGAGCACCCGGAGGAAACCCACGCAGACACGGGGAGAACGTGCAAACTCCATACAGTCAGTCGCCTGAGGCGGGAATTGAAATATAGTATGAAGCTTTCCAAAATGAGAACTTAATTCAACATCAGTAAAATTTCAGGCAACATCAAGGAAAAGCATGTTTTTAATAGTGAAAATAATTACCTTTGTTATTTCAAATTGCAGTTGGAAGTCAGTCATATTTTTCATAGATTCTTGCTTTCTCAATTGTTTCTTGCGTATGCTTTCTGATCTTTGCAATGAAACAGCTTTGGCTGGCAGAAATGGTGTTTCATCCACAGGTGAGCTTGGAGCATCATAGAATTCATCATCTGAATCTATGAAAGTTAAATTTGGTTACAAATTTGACAAAAGGAATTTTAAAACAGACAAATGTGCTACATGGAAAAAAATGCATCTTTATTTACAGAAATGCAGATATAAATAATACTTCCTTCTTCTCAGAAACCTAATTCAGTTCATTCTGTTTGAGAGTAAAGCTATTTTTAACATTTAGTTGAAGATTAGTTTAAAATTTCCTAGCTCACCTCCAGCGATCCCAAGTTTGAATAGATTTTTTTAAATGATGTATATATAAACTCAGTAAAGGTTATTTCCACTAAATCCACGTTATCCATGGTGGAAAGGAATATGGACCAACCAAGAATAACAAAATCGGTAAGTGCACAATTTTAGAAATCTCCTACCACACAGGACTGTGCCATGTAGCTGTCAATTAGGGGAAGAAAAAAAATTCAGGTCTGGGGCCAACCTTGAGAGTATGTGCATCGAGGAGGACAGAATGTATTCAGAAGGGATATGAAACATGACACAAAGCTCTTAAATGCTACAATATTAGAATCATAGAATCCTGCACTATTGAAGAAGCCATTCAGCACATCAAGTTCACACCGACTCTCCAAACAGCATTACATCCAGACAAACACCCCATAGCCTGTCCCTGTAACCCTGCACCTTCTATGGTTAGTCCACTGAGCCTACACACCGTTAGAAGCCAAAAGCAATTTAGCATGGCTAAACCACCTAACCCGTATATCTTTGGACTGTGGGAGGAAACCAGAGCATCCGCTGGAAACTCACGGAGACAGTAAAAACTGTGGCTTGGTTATGAGAAAAGAAGAATATCATCAGCAACAGAGAGATAATTTTTGACAATGTAAAGCAAGAAATATTAGACTCCATTTCAGAAAAGCAAATGGCTAAAATAGGACATACATCAAAAGTATGATAAAATGTAAGTTAATAACCAAAACTACGAACAGAACAAAGCATATAATTTTAATGAGAATGCAGGTATTTACTATATGTAAGAAAGCATGTTTGAACTTTACACAGGTTTTCTACAATAACTGAGATCATCTAAGTTATTTAACCATAAGCTGATCTTGATCCTGTTATATTGTCAAAACATTCTAGTTTTCAGACATTTCATTTTTAGGAGCATATACCTTCTTTCAAAAGTAAGTAGTTGATGGGTAGTCATAGACTAAGCTAGAGGAAGACCAAGGTTGAAATGGTTAAAAATTTGAAAAGGAACTCTGAAAACATCCAAAGGTATATTTGATAAAGCACCACTAAATAGATTGTCAGTGAAGTAGAAACTTTAAAAGTGGTGATGAGCAGTTGCTGTTTGGACTTCTACAATTAAGTTTGCCAGAGGATGGTACTCAAGAGTTGCTAATGATCTAGATTTGGACATACAGGGCATATTTTCCTAAAAGAGAAACCTGTCTTGATAAGTCTTGTTTGAATTTTGTAGTTTGGTTACCTTGCTGTTAAGTCCCTAATGCATGAACACATTCACATAAAGCTATCAATGTTCCCTTAATAAAATAACACAAATTCATTACATGAAAATGAAAAAGGACTTAATGCAAGATAATTTAGAAACACCTTAAACTATAAAATGATTCAAACATCTTTCCCAGCAATTTCCTTTACAATAATCGCAATGCGAGTGAAGTTTCAGTCCTGTCTTAACTTTAATTTTTTATTCAAAATTACTTTTCCTAGTCATTTTCCTTGGAATGCTGAAGGACTCATACACTTCCTCCAGGACTGATAGACTTGAGACTTCTATCAACTCTTACAGTCCGGAGATTCCTACAATTGCCCACTTGATAGGATGACATTTCTTCTTCCGAACTCAACCAACAAATAGCCTCTTACCGTATGTTTCTTTAATGGGATTGGACAAAGACAGGAAAAAACCTGAATAAGGGGAACACAATGCAACATTGCCAAGGTTGCTGACAACGTAAAATTAGGCACAATCAGGAGTTGTAAAGAAGCTTCAAGGTAATTTAGTCAAGTTGAGTCATTGGGCAAACACATGGTAAATGCAATTACAACATTAGCTAAATGTGAACTTACACATTTTGATGCAAAAAGGAACGGAAGGCCACTATTTAAATGATAACATATTGGGAAAGACGGATGTACAAACATTTCTCAGTGCCCTTGTACATAAGTCAATAGAAGTAGACAGGCAGGCAGAGCAAGCTGTTAGGAAGGCAAACAGTATATGGTGTTTCTTGCAAGAGAATACAAGTGTAGAACTAGCAACTTATTACAACAGTTATACAGATCCTTGGTGGCATCACTCCTAGAGTACATTGAATTTTGTTAAGCCTAGTGAGCCAAAAGCACAAGTTTGTCTGGTGACTAGGATAACTACCATTAAATAAATACTGGGTGTGTAAAAAGCAGACTTCAGTTCAAACAGAAGTAAACTTTGGCCCTCAGCCCAAGGAAAGTGGAAATCAAAAGGTGAAAATGCAGTAACCTTAAAGGCAACATGTTTCAGCTTAGGTGTAATTATATTTCACAAAAACAAACAGTGACTCACTGACTGGTTCATTTCAGTTTTACTGTCAATTCACATTGGTTCTTTGTTGTTCAAATCAGCTTTGATTATTTTCATGCTCTGAAATTTTTAAAACTGATACTATGTAAACAGTAAAGATAGGTTTGTAAAATACTTAAAATTGTGGATTAGTCGACAACAATTATAGAAGCTGTTAACATCACAAAGCATCCATAAATGATTTTAGAAGAAGGAACAAAATCAATTATGTAAAATGAACAAAAATTGCTAAGAAGGGCAAAGAAAATATCAAATATTTGGGCAGAATAATGAGCAGAACTACTTTCACTTGTAGCAAAGTCATTCTCTATTTTGGAGTCAATTCAGGAATTGCTGGAGGAAATACAGTTTAAAAATTTAACTATGGGGGTTGTAGGAGCTGAGCAAAGGTTTTCCCATACACTGATGTATGGGATGAACAAAGCAATCCAGTTGCATTAGCACACTGACTTATGCTTTTGGGACAATGAGCTTTATCATAAGATGCTGAATATAAAAGCTAAAGGAGTTAAATAAAAGATGTGGTCAAACACCATATAGAACACACATTGTTTTAGGTACCCGACTTTGCAAGATTACTCTGTACCTGATACACTAGCATACCTGGTGTGAAGGAATTTAATTGCAAGGAACTGGGCAAACTTAAATTACACTCCTGACAATCAAGGATGTAACTGGGTGAAATGATAAAAATGAAAGAAATAATGATTAGCACTAAAAGTAAATTCAGCACTAAAAGTAAATTCAGCTAAAATGTCTTCTTACTGTGAAAGTCAAAATGTGGCATGCACTGTACCAGAAAAGACAGATGCAAAATGAGGTGGTGTATAGAACAGTGGCATGTGCTTACTTGGAAGGTAGAGATGTTGCAAAAGGGCTTGTATTTTATTACTATATTCTTGCAAACCTTACCTGCCATACTCAGAACAGAAGAGTATAAGTCCTTTTGTACAGCTCTTTTTTGAACAGACCGTGGCGTCATATTAGGTGATATTTTCTGTGGCTAAACAAATTTCAAATATCAAATGAGAAAATTAACTAGACTCTAATTATAGTATCCAATTTACTTCAAAACATTTACCTTCCAAATAAATTCTGGAAAAATTATTTTTCCCAGAGAAATTCACAAAAGGATGTTAATTTAAAATTATTCCAAAATAGTAATTTGCATTACATTCGATATTATATGGTTTGTTGGCAAAACCTGCTTTCTACATCAAAGAAGCTACTAATAATCAGACAGCATTCTGCATATATTTTACTTTAAATGCAAAGTTTTAAGCTTACCTGATGGGATTTTATGGATGGCGATGGTGTATTACTTTTTGGTTTCGGAATACTATCAATCAACTCTAAAACTCGTTTCAGTTTTTGGTCTGAGATACAAACTGAAAGTAAAGCAAGTCCACCATAAACTTTAAACCTATTCAAAAAAATAAACACTACATTAGATACTTAATCAACATATGCAAAACCACCTTCATTCTCTATTGGGAATTTCAGTTTATCTTAAAATATTTTGTTCATTTCAAAATTGTGTCCAAAGAGCATCCCATCTAAAAAGATATTGATCTAAAGGTATTTGTACAAACTGGCTCATTAATAAATGAGCTAGGAAAGGGTTAAACATTGCACTATTGTTAGAGAGTTAGTCACACCACAAGTTAGGGGCAAGAATGGAAGTAAGCAATGGGAGACTGCCAGGCAGTCCAAGAGTAACATGCATATAGTGCAAGGGTTGACCAGTCTGTTTAACCTCTTCATATGAATTGATCCCTGCCTCCCAGTTGAGTGTGTGCATCTCTTCTGAACTGCTTCAAGAACAAAACTGTTCACAATAATTTCAATATGAAATAAATACTACCCGGGACAGCTCCAACAAGCAACAGTACTTTTATACCCAATTCCTCTTGCAATGAAATCCACTTGCCAGACAACTTTTCAAGTCTGTTCTAATACTCGATAAAATCATGATTGATCAATGTGTGTTTCAAACACTGCCATCCCACATCTCCTCCCTAATATCCTTTCATTTTGTTACCTAACTATAATCTGTCTACCTCCATCTTAAATATATGCAATGATCCCATCTCCACTGCCTTCTAATGCAGAGTATGTTCCAAAGTTCCAGAAATCTTAGAGATAAATGATGGTGAGTGGCTTGGAGGAGAACTTGAAGGTGGTGGTGTTCCCATACATCTGCTGCCCTCGTCCTTTCAGACAAAAGTGGTTGCGGTTTGGAAGATGTTGTCGAAGGATCTTTGGTGAATTTTTGCAGTGCACCTTGTAGATAGTACACACTGCTGCTACTGAGCGTCAATGGAGGAGGGAGTGGATGTTTGTAGATGCAGTGCCAATCAAGCGCGCTGCTTTGTCTTGGATAGTGTCAAGCTTCTTGAGTGCTGTTGGGGCTGCACTCATCACACTCCCGACTTGTGACTTGTACATGGTGGTCAGGCTCGAAGGTAGGAGAGTTACTTGGTGCAGTATTAGTCTCTGACCTGTTCTTGTAGTCACGGTGTTTATGTGGTGAGTCCAGGTGAGGTTCATATCAATGAAAACACCCAGGATGTTGATACTGGGGGATTCAGTGATGGTAACACTATTGAATGTCAAGAGGTGGTGGTTAGATTGTCTCTTGTTGGTGACAGTCAGAGCCTGGCATTTCTGTGACATGAATGTTACTTGCCACTTGTCAGCCCAAGCCTGGATATTGTCCAGATCTTGTTGCTTTTGGACACAGACCACATCAGTGTCTGAGGTGTCACAAATGGTTCTGAACATTGCGCAATCACTGACGAACATCCCCACTTCTGACTTTATAAAAGGGAGGTTGGGGGGGTCATTGATGAAGCAGCTGAAGATGGTTGGTATTAGAACAGTACCCTGAGGAACTCCTGCGGAGATGTTCTGGAACCGAAATGATTGACATCCAACAACCACGACCATCTTCCTATGTGTCAGATATGACTCTAACCAGTGGAGAGTTTGCCCTAATATCCACTGATTTCAATTTTGCTAAGGCTCCTTGATGTCACACTTAGCTCTTTTCGCCATACTTGAACAAAGGCTGTAATGAGGTCAGCAGCGAAACCCGAACTGGGCATCACTGAGCAGGTTATTGCTGAGCAGGTGCTGCTTCATTGTATTGTTGATGACACCAACCACCACTTTGCTGATGATTGACGGTAGACTGATGGGATAGCAATTGAATTTGTCCTGCCTTGTATGTATGAGACAAACTTGGACAACTTTCCACATTGTCGGGTAGATGTCAGTGTTGTAACTGTACGAGAACAGCTTGGCTAAGGGAGCATCAAGTTGTGAAGCACATTCTTCAATACTATTGCCGCAATGTTGTCAGGGCCTGTAGCCTTTGCAGTATCCCGTGCCTCCAACCTTATCTTAATATTATTAGGACTGAATCGAACTGGCTGAAGACTGGAATCTGTAATACTGGGGATCACTGGAGGAGGCTGAGATGTATCATCCACTCGGTACTTCTGGCTGAATGTTGCTGCAAAAGTTTCAGCCTTATCTTTTGCTCTGACGGGTTGGGCTCTTCTATTATTGAGGATGGGAATAGTTGTGGAGCCTCCTCGTCCAGTGAGTTGTTAAACTGCCAATCACCATTCATGACTGGATGTGGCAGTGGGATTTGTGGGGGTCTGGAGTCACACAAAGGCCAGATCAGGTAAGGATGACAGTTTCCTCTCCTAAAATACAATAGTGAACTAGATGGGTTTTTCAAACAATTAGCAATGCATTCATGGTCATCATTCGACTCGGAATGCTAGATTTTTACTGGATTCAAATTCGACCATCTGCCCGGGCAGGATTCCCCAGGTCCCCAGGACATTTCCTGGGTCTTTGGATTAACAGTCCAGCCATAATATCAGTAGGCCATTGCCTCTCCTGCCCGGGGCACACCTCATGATTTCACTGTTCATGATACCACATGGAATGAATCAGATTGTTGGCATTTGTAACACCATAGACCCCAGAAAGATACATCATGCAGACTGAACTTCAGATAGGTGGATGCAAATGCTTCAGCATTTTCTTTCACACTGACGTGCTGGACTCTTCCATTTGAGAGAAGAAAGATATTTACAAAGGCTCCTGTTGGTTTATTGCCCACCACTATGCACAACTGAATTTAGGTGACACCAGAGTTTAGATCTTATCTATTATATTAGAATTGTTTAACACTGACATCCTCTTAGAATACTTGCCATACAAATTTTCCTTTAGTGTAGCTTCACCAAATTGAAACCTCATTTTAGTTATGTCCAGTGTTGATCCCAGCATGTCCTCCTAGGCTAGTACAGAAATTGAGTAAAGGAAATGAAGATATGACAATCATGGGATTGGCCTAGTATTTGCACTAGGAGGAGGCTGTTAAAGGATATACAAGAGACATGGAACAAAGTGGGAACGTCAAAAGGAGAAAGTGTCAGTAGAATATAAAGAAAGACTGTAAGCACAGTTACAATCTATGAGAATGTTGCTAATATGTTAAGCTGAGTGGCATCAATGCTTGTCCTTGGTTTCATAATAGATGCCTGTTGCTGACAAACAATCTGGGTCTTGAAACTTTGTTACAGAGACCGAAGTATTAGGCAGAAGTCAAAAATTCGATTAAGGATTTAGGAAATATTGGTATTTATGCATTTAATATTGAAGTACTCAATCATGCTCAATTTAGATTTATTTCAGATAGACATTCATTTTGCTCAACATAGCCGATGCACGTTCTTGAAGACTCTCTCTCTGTCACTCTGGCACTCCCACAGCATTCCTGGTGCCTCTAGCGGCCACCCCAACCCCGGTTTCACAGTTCTGACCACAAGGTGCTGAGACATAGTTCATTTGCATTATGGGAGTGGACTTCGCAGTCAGTGCAGGTACGAAGGTGATAGTGGAATAACCTAATGTTAAGGAATGGTCAGCCCCAACCATTACATTACTGTAGTGTTTCCATCCCTCCTTCCTCCACCAAGGAGAAAAAGAGAGGCAAAGTTCGGAGGAGAGTGATTTCAAATAAACTTGTCGGACTATAACCTGAATTCATGTGACTTCTGACTTTGTCCACCTCAGTCGAACACCAGCACTTCCATGTCACAAGAGAGGAGACAGAACATTGAGAGAGGAAGGTCAGCAGCGAGAGTTCCAATGGGTAAAGGAGTGTGAGAGTCTAAACAGCTTCTGGAAACTGCTGCTGGTGAGTAGCAGGTAAGTTTTGAGAAATTGTTATTGGAGCAGAGAGCACTAGCAACATCAATTTGGTATTAAAAGTATTTGACATTGTAAGGATTAATTAAGTTAATGAGGTAAGATGTAGTAGGAGAGCTCCAAATAGTAATCTGCTGTACTTGTACTACGTGGGAAGTCAGGCACATATCCTGTGCCCGGGACCTACGTGCATGCAAGAAGTATCTCCAGCCCAGTTTCGGTGTTAAAGCGACATCTGGAGACATGGCGGAGCATTCAAAAGGCAGCGGGTATCGTGGATACCAGTATAGAGGGGTGGTCACACTACAGATTCAGAGTCTACAGGCAGGAAGGAAATGGGTAGCCACTAGACAGAGCAGAAGGGCTAAGCAGGCAGAGGAGGAGTCTCCTGTGGCTATTCCCCTACAAAAACAGATGCAGCATTTGGATATGGTTGAGGGGAATGGCCTCTTAGAGGATACCAGCAGCAGCCAAATTCATGTCACTATGGTTAGCTCAGCTGCAAAGGGAGGGAGAAATAGGCATAGAAATGATCTGGTTATAGGGGATTCAATCACAAGGTGAATAGATAGGTGTTTCTGTGGCCACAAATGAGAGCCCAGGATGGTGTGATCCCTCCCTGGTGGTAGGATCCTGGATGTTTTACAGCAGTTGCAGGACATTCTGGAGGCGGAGGGCAAAGAGCCACTGGTCATAATACACATTTGTACTAACAACATAGATTTAGAAAATGAAATGAGGTCCTAAAAGCAGAATTTAAGGAACTTGGAAGATAGTGTAAATGTAGGACTTCAAAAAGGTTGTTATCTCTGGATTACTACAAGCGCCATAAAGCTAGTCAGAGTAGAAACAGCAAGCTATATACATGAAGAGTTGTGAGTGGGGAAGAGTTTCAGATTCATGGGGCCTTGGGACAGGTTTTGGGGTGGGAAATGGAAACCAGAGGAATAAGAATTGTAGATGCAAACACTGAGGGAGAGGTAGAAACTATGGCAAACATGACTGAGAATAAGAACAGGCAGGGAAACGCTGCTGGAAAAAGCAGGGGAGGTGGTCTGAAATGCATGTGTTTCAACGCAAGAAGTATAATAGGCAAGGTAGATGAACTCTGGGCTTTAGTTAGTACTTGGAACTATGACATTATTGCAATTACAGAGACTTGATTGAAAGATGGACAGGATGGGCAACTGATATTTCAGGTATGATAGGAGGGGATGTAATGGTGCAGAGGAGTTGCATTACTGGCAAAGGAGTATCTCACAGCTGTACTGAGGGAGGACACATCAGAGGACTCGTGCTGTCAGACAATATGGTAGAACTCAAGAATAGGAAAGGTGAAATCACAACACTAGGGATATACTACAGGCTTCTTAACAGCCAGCAGGAAAGAGAGGAAAGAACACATAAACAGATCTTAGAAAAATGTAAAAACAGAAGGATTGCTATGGTGGGTGATTTTAACTTCCCCTATATTGACTTGGTCTCACTTTGTGCGAGGGGTTTGACTGGAGCTGAACTTGTAGGGACCATTCAAGAAGGTTTTTTGTCAGTACGTAAACAGTCCAACCAGGGAAGAAGTTATACTGGACCTGGTTTTGGGAAATGAGCTCAGCCAGGTGAGTGAAGTTCCTGTGGGGGAGCATTTCAGGAATGGTGACCATAATACCATGAGTTTTAAGATATTCATGGACAGAGATAACAGCAGTCCCTGGGTGAAGGTGTTAAATTGGGGGAAAGTGAGCTACAACAATATTAGGCAACAACTGGCGAATCTTGATTGGAGATAGCTGTTTGAGGGTAAATCCAAATCAGACATGTGGGAGTATTTCAAACAGCAGTTGGTAGGAGTTCAGGAACGATATGTTCCTGCAAGAATAGAGGACAGGTATGGCATGTTATGTGAACTTTGGATAACCAGGAATGCCATGGCCTTGGTCAAAATGAAAAATGAAGTGAAGAATGGGGACTGATGAAGCCCTTGAAGTACATAAAGCAAAGTAGGAAACAACATAAAACAAGGCATTATCTAAAAGGAGTCAGAGTCGGAGTTGTATAGTACAGAAAGAGACCCTTCAGTCCAACTTGTCCATTCTGACCAGATATCCTAAATTAATCTAGTCCCATTTGCCAGCTCTTGGACCATATCTCTTTATACGTTTCCTATTCATAGACCCATCCAGATGCCTTTTAAATGTCGCATGGTACCAGCCTCTATCACTTTGGCTGCTCATTCTATACACGCACCACCCTCTGCGTGAAAAAGTTGCCCTTTAGAGCCACTTAAATATTTCCCCATAACCATAGACATGGGCGAGGAGAAAGATTTAAATGTAAACAGACCTTGTCTATTTACCTTATCTGTGCCCCTCATGATTTTATAAACTTCAAAGGTTACCTCTCAGTCTCCAACTCTCCAGGAAAAATAACCCCAGCCTATTCAGCCTCTTCCGAGAGCTCAAACCCTCCAATCCTAGCAACACCGTTGTAAATCTTTTCTGAATCCTTTCAAGTTTCACAACATCCTTCCAGGAGGGAGACCAGCATTGTACACAATAATCCAAAAGTAACCCAACCAATGTCCTGTGCAACTGCAACATGACCTCTCAACTCCTGTACTCAATGCTCTGACCAACAAAGGAAAAGTAATTATCAGCAAGATTAAGGAGAAACCCAAGGCTTTTTATACATAAATTAAATGCAAGAGGCTAGCCAGAGAAAGGGTTGGCCCATTCAAGGTCAAAAGGACGGAATCTGTGTGGAGCCAGAAGAGGTAGGTGAGGTCCTAAACAAATACTTGTGTCAGTATTCACCAAAGAAAAGGAATTGGTGCAGGATGATCTCAGGAAAGGTAGTGTTGAATTTCTAAGCCAGGTTGCTATTAAAAAGGAAATAGTGTACCATATTTTAAAAAAATACGAAAAGGTAGATAAGTCCCTGGGTCCTGATGGGATCTATTCCAGAATATTGAGGGAGGCAAGAGAACAAATTGTTGCAGCACTGACAGACATCTCTGTATCCTCTTTGGCCACAGATGAAGACCTAAGGGATTGGAGAATAACCAATGCTGTTCTATTGTTTAATGAGGGTAGCAGGAATAATTCGGGAAATTACAAGCCTATGGGCTTCACATTGGTGGTGGGGAAATTATTGGAAAAGATTCTCAGCAAATGAACTTCTCAGTGATAGACAGCATTGTTTTGTGTAGGGAAGTCATGCTTCACTAACCTTTTGAGCAGTTGATGAAGACGATTAAGGGAAAAGCAGTTGATGCTATCGCATAGACTTCAGTAAAGCCTTTGACAAGATTAGCTATGAAGAAAGGTTGGATAGACTGGATTTGCTTTCAGTGGAACGCAGGAGATTGAGGAGCAACCTGACAGAGATTTAAAACATTATGAATGGCATGGATAGAGTGGAATGTATGAAGCTTTTCCGCCCAGAGTAGAAGGGTCAATTACTAGAGAACACAGATCAAGGTCTTTGGGGTCGGGGGCGGGTGGGGGGAAGGTGGGGTGGCGTGGTTTACAAGAGATGTGCAAGGAAAGTTGGCAAATTTTCCGCACAGAGGGTGGTGAGTGCCTACAGTGCGCTGCCAGAGGAGATGGTAGAAGCAGACACAATAGCAGCACTCAAGAAGCACTTGGACGAATGCAGAACCTGTAAGTGAAGATAGTTTTAGTAGGGAAGGGCAAAATGTGTCAGTACAAACTTGGAGGGCTGAAGGGCCTGTTCCTGTGTGGTACTGTTCTTTGTTGAAAGATGTTGATTATTAATAATATGTCAAACAATGTAGTAATGCATAAATTCTTGTTTTTATCCTTCTAAATTGTCATAACACCATTTCCAAACTTTTTAGTTGAACATATTTTGAACATACTTTTAACATTTAAGCCTCAACCATTGTCCACCTGAATGCATATAAACTTACTTCGGCATTCTTGGATCAGAGGCAACCATTGCTCTGCATAACTCGAGCTTTAAATCCATGGGTCGTAATATATGCTGAGATGACACCTTTCGTTTGCGAGCTGTTTTCCAGTCCTCATCTAAAATCAAAATACCAAAGCTAGTTAACTCTCTTCAAACATCTTTTCCATAACTATAAAGTTACAGGAACTAGTTTTGGAATACCAAAATCAAAACTTCATGTTTTGTTTTTAAAAATCAACAGGACCCACCCCTCCAACCGTAACAAGAACAGAACGTCCCTGGTACTCACCTTCCACCCTACCAACCTTCGCATAAACCAAATCATCCGCCAACATTTCCGCCACCTCCAAAAAGACCCCACCACCAGGGATGTATTTCCCTCCCACCCCTTTCCGCCTTCCACAAAGACCGTTCCCACCGTGACTACCTGGTCAGGTCCACGCCCCCTACAACCCACCCTCCCATCCTGGCACCTTCCCCTGCCACTGCAGGAATTGCAAAACCTGCGCCCACACCTCCTCCCTCACCTCCATCCAAGGCCCTAAACGAGCCTTCCACATCCATCAAAGTTTTACCTGCACATCCACCAATATCATTTATTGTATCCGTTGCTCCCGATGTGGTCTCCTCTACATCGGGGAGACTGGGCACCTCCTAGCAGAGCGCTTTAGGGATCATCTCCTGGACACCCGCACCAATCAACCACACTGCCCTGTGGCCCAACATTTCAACTCCCCCTCCACTCCCACTCTGCCGAGGACATGGAGGTCCTGGGCCTCCTTCACCGCCGCTCCCTCACCACCAGACGCCTAGAGGAAGAACGCCTCATCTTCCGCCTCAGAACACTTCAACCCCAGGGCATCAATGTGGACTTCAACAGTTTCCTCATTTCCCCTTCCCCCACCTCACCCTAGTTCCAAACTTCCAGCTCAGCATCTGTTAAAGAAAAATCAGAGTTAGTGTTTCAGGTCCAGAGACCCTTC
The DNA here is from genome assembly GCF_037043375.1 of Chiloscyllium plagiosum. Lineage (NCBI taxonomy): Eukaryota > Metazoa > Chordata > Chondrichthyes > Orectolobiformes > Hemiscylliidae > Chiloscyllium > Chiloscyllium plagiosum. The sequence goes on from NW_028270140.1 coordinate 74,302,886, forward strand.
CTCCCATTAACTCCAATTTCTCTTTCCAGATGCTGCTAGACCTGCTGAGCTGTTCCTGCAGTCAATATTTATTGTGACCCAAAATATCATTATTAAACTTCAACTCATTGGTTTTATTAACAGAAAAAGCCATTAAGTACCCAGCAGAAGAATTACAAATTTTAAATATTTAAGTGGATACATACGTGGTTTAGCATAGAGAAGTTGAACACTACTCAGCTGGATATCAAAACAATCATAGGCTCTGGCCATGATATCCTCCAAGGTGCTTTCTCCAGCAGTAATTTGTGGCAGACGCGCACGATTTTTACTTATCATCTTAAAAGATTTAAAAAATACAAAATATTTAAATTTGATGGAATTAGGAATTTTATTCTGTTTACACATTTGGACAAAAATAAATCCTACCGTAAAAAATTATAAAGGACCAAGTTAAAAGTTATTTATTTAGTCAGTATTTATGATAATTGAAAATAAATGCCATTTTTATTGTTCAAGTTTCTTCTAAGAAAACTTTGGGCAATAAATTTGACTCATTGGCACTGTTTTGAGGGTATTACAAACACTCCAAGAGATTCATAAAATACCCATGATATATTCCAAGGGTTATGTGGAAAACTGTACCAAATGCCATAATATTGAGGACATTTGCACACAGAAGGTGAATGTCAATTACAAAAATATACAATAGACAGATGAAAACATCAATGCAAAAAAGGAAGGAACTCCCGAATTTCAATAGCTGGTTGACTTTTTAAATTTATACTATAAAAAGTAAACTTGTTAAAGTCCTAGAGAGAGACAACTGGTAGTGGTTTAACCAGAGGGCCAACATACCTCAATATAACTTTTGATGGTCTCCCTCCTATCGGAAAGATGTTGTGCAACTTGAAAGGGTTCAGAAAAGATTTACAGGGTTGGAGGATCTGAGCTACAGGGAGAGGCAGTATAGGCTAGGGCTGTTTTCCCTGGAGCATCGGAGGCTGAGGGGTGACCTTATAGAGGTTTACAAAATTATGAGGGGCATGGATAGGATAAATAGACAAAGTCTTTTCCCTGGGGTTGGGGAGTCCAGAACTAGAGGGTTTAGGTTTAGGGTGAGAGGGGAAAGATACAAAAGAGACCTAAGGGGCAACTTTTTCACACAGAGAGTGGTACGCGTATGGAATGAGCTGCTAGAGGATGTGGTGGAGGCTGGTACAATTGCAACATTTAAGAGGCATTTGGATGGGTACATGAATAGGAAGGGTTTGGAGGGATATGGGCCGGGTGCTGGCAGATGGGACGAGATTGGGTTGGGATATCTAGTCAGCATAGAAGAGTTGAACCAAAGGGTCTGTTTCCATGCTGTACATCTCTTTGACTCTATGTGCCGATGCTTCTGATTGCAAAAAATTAACAGAGAATAAAGAAAGACATTTCTGCTGACCTTAAAAGGTTCTGAGCAAACTGGTTGCTTCCAGACATTGGTGCAATAATAGATTTTACTCATGGATCACAGCATGATTTGGAGAATGAGCAGAAACCCTGCAGAGGAAGACTTGTTGTTATAAGTTTGGGTGGAAAGAAGGACCCTCAGTTGCATATATCTATCCAAGAGTTTTAGAGGGCAAGTCTCCTTGATCAATAATGCATAAAATGACTATGCTACAGTAAGAATATCCTCACCAAAATCTACAATAATGGTAAATCTCAAATTTGCAAAAATTGCATCGACAGTGACTGCAGGCATGAAGGAAAGCATTTTGTTGATTTCAAAGGTTTCTGAATAAATCAATCAGTCACTCCCAGATACAGGTGCACTGATAGATATGACCCTTGGAATATAACATGACTGGAGGATGAACACACCAGGAAGAGATGGACAAGCTGATGAAAGAGGGAGAGGGATACCATGAAGAGAATGTTGGAAATTCAGGGTGGAGGTGACAGTGGGTTAAGATGACAGAGGCAGAAGAGCGCAGGTGAAGGCAAATATGGACAAGGCTTCTTGCAGCTGTCATTTTGTCACATTGTAGTGACATGGCACTGCCAACCTGTTCCAATACAGATGCTGGTGCTTATAATAACCATAGCTTTCAGCAAAACCCATTGCAATGGAATCTGATTGAATTGTTACAGAGTTATACAGCATGAACAGGGCTCCCCGAACGGCTATGAGGAACAAGAACAAAGACAGATTCCACTGGCATTAAATCCAGACAGATGTTTTGAGTCAACATCTGCAGGTGGGTCTTCAACCCAGGTATCCTAGCTCAGCCTTGTATCACAATAGCCCTGATTTCAAAGGTTTCAACTACATTTTTAATTAGTCTATTTTTCTAATCAACCTGTTCAGAAACGTCATGACACATCTCTGGAGTACACGGGACTTGAACTTGGGCCTCTCAGTGCAGGAATAGGGACATTACCACTGTGCCACAAAAGAACTCTTGTGAGCAAAGGTTTAACAGTTCTAAGTACTTGAAAACAGCTGACATACCAGCAGCAACGAAGCACTATGGAATGCAGTTTAACTTCTGACTTTTAAGTAACAGAATTGTCCCATTTGAACATAATGACACATATTAAAGATGTACATTTTGCTGGACTCTTTGATATTAAAAGAAACATTGTTGACGGTCGAAATGAAGATATCAAAAATATCAATTATTTGATTAGGTAGAAGAATATTTTTGAAACAGACATAAGCTATCCATTCCACTCAGACAATGTATTTCTATCATTCCAGGTGACATTGTTGGGCATACTTTAAGATCAAAGGGCTAATCCAAATGAAGCACAGTGAACTCAAATTATCTTTTTTCTGTAATGTATTCTATACAATTAAGCAAAACAAACTGACACTTTTGTTTTCACTCCAAGAACTTAGTGAAGCTCCAGACACTTGTCGTTAAAGGATTTTTTTTCCCTTTTCTATACGAGTGTCTAATCAGTGGATATGAATGCGCAAACAATTTAATATGTTTTAATTATATAACATTCAAACAATTCTGTCACTTTATAAACTTACCTTAAAATTACCAAGATCAAGAACCAATAAGCTGGCAGATTTATCAAAAAAACCATTCTGTGGAATAATGACGTAAGAAGCCATGAGATTCACTTTTAAGTCCAGGATTTTCTGTGTCTCAATAATATACATTAAACCTGTAAAAGCACAAAATGAATTAATATCTTGTGAAGACAATATGTGGGCAATCATGAATTCTTTAATGAGATAATGTTTACTTTGTAACAAAAAAACATTGATATGAATAAATGCAAGAATGTTTATTCAGCCAGGAAAAAGTAAACATTCTACACTCCTACCTTGGGAAAATTTGTGTAACGTTACCTACAGTCCAGTCAACAGTTACACTAGTCAATAGAATTATTACTGCCTGAATGTGCCAAGATATTTCAAGAACTTGTACATCAATAGCTGTTGTAGTACTCTTAAAATAGTAGTTCAGCTATATAATGTTAAATTCTGCAATTTACCACTTCAGTTTTCCATATATTAACTGGTTGTTTAAGATTCAGTGTCAGAGATTCAGCATAAGAATGTCAATAATTATAGAACAGGACTTGAAAGCATAATTATTTTTAGATAGCATTGTGCCTTGCGTTTTTTCCATGTATGTCATCCCATAACACATATTGAAATATTGATTGCAGATCAAGAAAACAAACACTTGTAACAAAAGTGAAAGAATTTACTTCTCATTATTTGTTAAAGTATGAATATATTCTCTTGGTGATAGCTAAAAGGATTGAAATGTCTCTATCAAAAATATTTTTTCTGGAGTTAACAAGATATAAACATGTTGAATTTGCTTCTATGTTCTTAAAGATATCATTATTTACCACTGTTAAAAAGATTACAAGTACATGCAAATACAGTGTGAAAGATGTTCAATCCTAAGCATAAGATGATAAGACCAGAGAACAGAATAAGGGCATTCAACCCCCCTGAACCTGCTCTGCCATTTAACAGGACCATGGCATTGTTTATACACAAGGACTTGATTCCAACAACTCAGCAAAGAGTTCCAAAGTCTCTCAATCCCTCTCATAAGGGATTCCTCCTCATCTCAATCTTAAATTGGTGCCCCTTAATTGTGAGACTGTCTCCTCGTCCCATAGCTCCCAAGAGGGGTAACATCCTCTTAGCATTTACCCTGTTACGCCCTTTCAGAATCTGTGTTTCATTTAGATCACCTCTCATTCTTCTAAACTGCAAAGAGAACAGCCCCAATCTATTTAGTCTTTGCGCATATGGCAATCTCTGCATACCAGGTATCATCCTCGTGAACCTTCTCTGAACTGCCTCCAACAAAATAATATCATTTCTTAGATTTGAGGACCAAAACTGCTCACAGTACACCAAATGTGGTCACACCAACACCTTGTACAGTTGCAGTAAGACTTCCCAACTCTTAAACTTCTTTGAAATAAGAGTCAACGTTTAATTAGCCTTCCTAATAACATGCTGCACTTGCATGATAGCTTTCTGTATTCATGCACAAGTATCCCAAGTCTCTTTGTACTGCAGCTTTCTGCAGTTTTCTCCATTTCTCCATTTGACCTCTGGGCCACCCGGACGAACCAACCCAACCAACCTGTAGCACAGCATTTCAACTCCCCCTCCCACTCCACCGAGGATATGCAGGTCATTGGACTCATCCACCGCCAAACCACAACAACCCGACGGTCGGAGGAGGAGCGTCTTATCTTCCGACTGGGAACCCTCCAACCGCAGGGGATGAACTTGGACTTCACCAGTTTCTTCATCCCCCCTCCCCCCACCTTGTCTCAGCCGGATCCCTCCAGCCCGGCACCGCCTTCCTGACCTGCAGTCTTCTTCTTGACCTCTCCGCCTCCATCTTACTCCGACCTATCACCCTCACCTTGACCTCTTTCCACCTATCACATTTCCAACGCCCCTCCTCCAAGTCCCTCCTCCCTACCTTTTATCTTCTCCTGCTGAACACTCTCTGCTCATTCCTGAGGAAGGGCCTGTGCCCGAAACGTCGAATCTCCTGTTCCCTGGATGCTGCCTGACCTGCTGTGCTGTTCCAGCAATAAAGTTTCAACTCTCCATTTAAATAATACTGTTCTTTTCTTCCTCCTTGCAAAATGTTCACATTTTCCGTATTTTATATTCCATTGCCAAAATTAACCCACTTACTTACCCGATTAATCGTACACTCTAAAGTGTTTATATCCCTCTCACAAACTGCCTTGTTTTGTCCAATAATTGGCTACAGTGCATTCACTTGCTTCCTCCAAAATCATGAATATATATTGTAAACACTTGCAGTTGAAGCACCGATACCATAGGAAGCCCTGGTCACTGGTTGCCAACCTAAAAAAGAACCCTTTATCCCTACTTGCTGTTTCCTCCCCATTGGCCAATTCTCTATCCATGACACCACCAACACCATGGGTTCTTATAGTATGACTTAACCTTTTGTGAGGCACCTTGCTGAATGCCTTCTGGCAGTCCAAATACAAGTGGTTAGCACTGCTGCCTCACAGTGCCAGGGACCTGGGTTCGATTCCAACCTTGGGCGTCTGGCTGTATGGAGTTTGCACATTCTCCCAGTGTTTGTGTGGGTTTCCTCCGGGTGCCATCGTTTCCTCCCACAATCCAAAGATATGTAGGTTAGGTGAATTGCCCATGCTAAATTGCATGTGGTACAGGAGCACAGGGATGTGGGTGCACAGCTAAACAGAGAACTAAAAGCATATAGCATCCTCACTTTTATTCATTGGAGCATAGAGTAAAAGAGCAAAGAGATGATGTTGAATTTGTTAGAAGTCAGCTGGAGTACTGTGTACTGAAGAAGGATCCCCAGATGCAAAACATTAACTTGCCAGACATGCTGAGCTTTACCAGCAATTTCTGATTTTGGTACTGTGTACAGATCTCCGTATCACATTCTAGAAATTATGTGAATGCATTCGTATGTGTACAGACGTAATTTACAAAAGATGATCTCAAAATAAGGAACTACAGCTATGAGGCTAGATTGAAGTGTGGACTGTTCTCCTTGACAGAAGTACGCTGAGGGGATCTAATAGAGATTTTCAAAGTCATTAGTGGGCTAGAGAGAATAGGGAGGGATAAATTTTTCCTGCCCGTAACAGGAACATGAACAAGAGGCCATAGATTTAAAGTGATTGGCAAAAGAAGTAAGGATGGTGGGGAAAACAACTTTTCCACTCAGCAAGTAGTCAGGGTCTGGAAGGCTGAGGCATTGAAATTATTTGGATAAAATTAATGTGCACGGGTTTGGAAAAAGCAGGTAATTGAAACTAGATAATGATGCTCATTTAAAATGACCCCATGGGCCAAGTGGTATCCTTCTGCACCATAACACTTGTGATATTACTTGAATCCTCTACAGTGAGGACATGGAAAGTATCTGTTCATTTAATATTTCCTACTTTCCCAAAGGAGAAAGTGAGGACTGCAGATGCTGGAGATCAGAGCTGAAAATGTGTTGCTGGAAAAGCGCAGCAGGTCAGGCAGCATCCAAGGAACAGGAGAATCGATGTTTCGGGCATAAGCCCTTCTTGAAGGGCTTATGCCCGAAACATCGATTCTCCTGTTCCTTGGATGCTGCCTGACCTGCTGCGCTTTTCCAGCAACACATTTTCAGCTACTTTCCCAAAGGACCAATGCTCAATTTCCATTCCTTTTCATTTCAAATTTGTAGATTATGTTTACATGTATTTAACATTTCTGGCAACCTTTTGTTATATTCTAATTTCTCCCTCCTTATTAATTCTTCAGTAATTCTTTGCTGTTCCTCATAATCAATCCAATCTGCCATTCACCTTTGCAGGACTGTACACTTCTTCTTGGAAACTGATACTCTCTTTAATTCCTTTTGCCAGGGATGGAGTGTTATTCCCTTGTGTCTTTTGTTTTCCTCACTAGAATGTATCCTTTGAGTATTTTGAAACAGCAACTAAATGTTTGCCACTGCATCTCTACTGGCCCACGTTCACACGATCGTCCAGTTTTCCTTAGTCAGCTCTGCCTTCACATTCTCAATTGCTCACACTTAAAAATTTAAAACACGAGGCTTGAATGCACTCTTCTCTCCCTCAATATACATTAAATTCTATCATATGCTGATCACTGTTACCTAGAGGCAAGCGTCACACTTGCATTATGAATTTCAGTTGCCATTTCACTGGTCTCCATCCTCCTTATTGTTAAATACATGCCACCGTTTCATGTCTTCAGTAAATTTCAAAATTATGTTCATAATTCCTATCCAAGTCCATTAAAAAAGTTAAAACAAAAATAAGATAGCTCATTCCTTTCAAACTCTCGATTATTGGTGATACTCCAATAAACAAGTTGTTGAATAATTTATGATTTCATATAATCACAGTAAAATAGTTTATTTATTGGAGTATCACCAAAACATATGGAAGTCAAGAGTATGAAAGGAATGTGCTATATTTTTTTTAAAGTTTCCTGTTTAAAACAATTGCAAAAATACAATATTGATATTTACCAGTTGCAGTTTTGTCGCGGAATTCTTCAAGCTTCATCATAGTAGCTGACGTTATTTCTACCAGCTGAACATCTGTTGGAGGTCGAAAGAAGTCAACCAACCCATTCACAGTTCTCTGTTGAAGGGAATATATCAATAATGTAGCATAAAGTTGTCTAAATTTAATACACAGCTTCATGTATAGGAAAATGATAACATTTTGCTAAGACCCAAAAAGAAACACTTCAAAAATTTGCTGAAGTACTGTGGGTGCGCCCATTTTTGGATGGAGAGCATTTCTTCTGTGTTTATCATGAGCAATACATCCCCAGTATTGAGCTGCAGATCAAGTTGCACGTCACCGATAAAACATTGTTGAAGACTAGGCCAGTGAAGTCCTCAAATGAGGAACAGGTAAATGCATCATGGTGCAGCAGTGGCTGCAGAGATGGAAAAAGTAACAAGAAAATGAAAATGTGAAACTACACTGACACTAAAACTTGCTTTGCTGTTAGAGGACAAGCTCTTTGGCTTCACCTAGTACAATGGTCAGCTAAGTATTTCGAAAAGGTAGGCTTCTACATGCAAAAGAATTCTTTATAGCAGGTGGTGCCTCATAGCAAACTATTCCTGCACAGAGAGCTCAAAACGGTTTTCGCCCTTTATTTGCATTTGATCTTCCTGGAATTTATCGACATAGTTGACTTCTGAAAAGATTCAGCCCTAAGTGTCAGTTTTGTCAAGTTTCATGCAGGGTTTCTCTCTGTGAGATCTATCAAAGCTTCTCATATAATAATGCAAAACCCAAATTATTGTTGTGGTACCTTGCCCTACGGCACCTATTACCCTTAATGCTAGGTGATTCTTCTACTTCAGCCAATGGAAATATCCGGCACCGCTTAGCTATTGGTGAGAAGGGCATTATTTGTGAGATCCTTCTTGTATGCCCAATTTGTCTGCACCACTGCACTCTGCCCTCAATACGGGTTGAAGTGGAGGTGGAGGTAGAGACGGTCACTCTCCTTCACCTTTGCAAAGCAAGTCTGGAGAAAGATGCATTAGTTTTTGCCGAAGTTCGTCCCAAGCAGCTCCATCATGCAGGACTCTGTGCTCTACAGTCTGTTCCCCAGGATGTACTCCAAGACAAACAACAGACTGCACCAAGACCATCAACTCAGTGAAAGATGCTCTTTGGTCTGCCCGAAACTTGTTGGTCTTCCAGAATAGAATGTTGCAGACTGGTACATGCCAAGGTCCAGGACTACATGCTGAGAGACACTAAAGCATGGGGCAGCTGCTGCCAAGGCAGAGTGGGAAAAGACCATTGTCTGAGGTCTTTCTGCTGAAGCTAAGTGGGGGTCTGTTCAGTTATCAGACCCTCACAGTGCCACAAATCCATGTAAAGATAGTCTTGTATCTGTAACAGATGTCTTTTGTTTGGATAGTAAAATTCTAATGTTTTTGTTTCCTTGATATGCTACTGTACAAATTGAAGTGCATTTATGACTATATACATACATAGTTATTTATGAATATAGTTTTGAATTTTTTTTAAAAGGAGTGTCTCCCAGCATTGAGTGTTACAGACTGGCACATTGCAACTTCTAACTTCAGCGGGAAGACCTCAGTTATCAGGCCCTCAAGGCACCTCAAATATACGTAAATATAGTCTGGTTCAAGTAAGAGATGCTTTTGGTTATCCTTACTGCAGCAGCATCTTTTAAAAGGCCATTGTGTACTTGGTCAAGCACCATGGCTTGCACAGTTTTTGACATTTGTCCTGGACAAGGGAGACAAGTAGAAGTTGGCACCCAACTTTGCCCAGGGGCCTGGAGGCCCTAGAGGATGGGAGAGTGCCATCCTCTTCCCCTATGACAGTCAGAAAAGCCCACATCAACTAGGTCAGAGATTGCCACTCAGGTCAGTGCAGTCTCTACCTGCGCTACTCTCTGTTCCTTGAAAGCCAATGATCTTCTCCATTCTACCAGGTTAAGTGTTACCATCTTCAGCCCTCACTCATTCCACTCATTCCACCTCTCACTCATTCCAATACCTCACTCATTCCACCTCTGCTACTGCATCTACCTCCCATAGACGCTTATATATTCTACTGCTCTCATCATTGCATGTGGCATCTTCCTTCACTCACTCACCTCAATCCCCCACATCACTAACTGTGCATGCTCTTTTCACTGTTTACTCATTCACTCAAGTGTTTGGCCTGCTCAAGTGCAAAGGAATACATGAACAGTAGGACCCTGAAAAGTACAGAGGAGAGAAAAGTAAGAAGGTGGCAATGAACTGTCATGTTGAACACAAGTGGCTTAACTAAGTCACTTCAGAGGGCATTTAAAAATTAACAATATTGCTGTTGTCCTTAAGTCACAACTCAGACTCTGAAAAGTCAGATGTTGTTGTTCTGTCAAGGTCATGAATGAAGCAGATGAGCTTTTACGCCACCATTACTAACATAGCTATTTCGCATTTTGATATAGAAAATAAAGCTCCAATTTCAAGTGACAGAAAGATCAGTAATTAGTCAACACAAATTTCAGTCTTATAATAAAGATGCCCAGAGGGATGGGATACAAACTTGTTTTTTAAAATAGGTCAGTCAGTATGATCTGGAAAGCACTGACAAAAGGAGAGCAGAATCTAATAGTAAAACTTGAAAATTGTAGTGGATAATTTCTCAAAGATTTAAAATACAAAAAGGGACATTGTAGAAAGAACAGAGAAGTCAGACAGAGTAGACAGCGCGATCAAACAGCTGATTCAGTCACACCAAACTGAATGGCCTCCCTCTATGCATTTTTCAATGTATCCTCTTCAAAACACTGGAAAAAAACCTAGTTAAAATAGCCTAAATGACTTTTTATTTACAAGTTTAAAATGCATTAAACATATGTGCATTTCACTCACCGCATCATATACAATTTCAAGTGGACATGACTCCACCTTCAGCCGCTGATCAGCTCTTTCATCCAATGGATTGGTCTCAAACATGATCCTGAGCAGAATATCTTCATTTTCTGTCAAAGCACTCCTTGAAGAAAGCAGCAGTGGCTTGTCTGTGTTCTGAGGTAGTCCTGTCACTTCCAGTGTGCTTACCATTGCTTCAAATCTATATTTAAAAAAGATTCCTCAAAGCTAACATAATGAGAGCTTTCACATTAACTAGTACGAAACTCGTAGTCATCAATTAAAAACAGAAAATGCTGTAATACTCCACAGGTCTGGCAGCATCCGTGGAGAGAAGCATAATTAAATTTTCCAGATGAAAGACATTTCTTCAGAAATAAGGGGTAAAGGGAGAAAGTAATAGATTAGATTTGAAGTAAGTGAAAGGAAGGGGAGAAGTAACAAAAAGAGTGTGACAGTGCAGGAGAGATTAACTGAAAAGATGATTTCACGGTACCAATGGCAAAGGGAATGATAATGGTTGTTACAAAGAAACAGAAAATTTGCTTAAAGTGAGTGCAAATAGGTATGTGTAAAGTCACCATAGACCCAGAGGATCATACAGTTGCTCTCTCATTAGAGAAAGAAAACTGGTGGTGAGTTTAACCCAAAGGTCACCCTATCTTGGGCAAGGGGCAAAGTTGAGGTGGTGATCCTGTTACGGTGACCTTTATCATTGATGTTACTCTGCATCACAAAGCAGCCATCTAGCCAACTGAGTAAACCACAGAAGAACCAGGTCAAATCATCTCAGTCCCAGAACACTGCTACAAGAGTTGCCCAAGTCAATTTCCTAGGCCTAACCACCATCAGTTGCTATGATAATGCTCAAATCCACTTGCAACTCCTCAGATACTGAAGCAATCCATGTTCATTTGGAGCAAGAACTATGGAAGCATGATCAATAAATAAGCTCAAGACAGCTGATAGATTTCTTGCCTGAGAATATGGCATTTAGACATATATTTAGTCATGATACAAAATGGCTGGAAGGACTGAAAGGTCTGCACTTCTCCTACATTCCTCAGTCTTAGAAACTATATGTATTTAGCTTATATAATCTATAGATCTTTGCAGGATAGCAATTAGGTACATCTTTTTAAGACAACAGTATCTTGTTAAGACTCCCTCGTAGTTGTTCTACAACAACTTGTGAGTCTTAACAAGAGACTGTTGTCTTAAAAAAGTGTTTCACAACCACTAAACTAAATAGACCATTCGAACCAATCATTTCAGAGAAACGGGGACAGCATCCTCCAATCTGTAAACAGCAGTGGGCATCAGTGCTAATTAACATGAACTACAACAGTGAAAAAAATTCCAGTATGTACAGGAGAAGAAATTTCCAGCTTTAAAGACTTTCATGCTCTTTAAGAACTACTCACATATAATAAGTCAGCAGCTACAAATGCACGGAGAAACAAGCAGTCAGCAAGAGAGATTGAAAAGAGCAGTAAGGGAGAAACAGAATTATAGGCTAAAGTTTTCAATGCAAGCTCGGTGAGAAGTAGAGAGGGGGAGAAACAGCATGAACTCTGAATAATCACACGTGATTAGCTAATCACAAATGAGGAACTGTAGGTTGTGCTAGGAGGTGTTCGTAATTGAGCTTCATGACAGTAAAAAATTGTAAAATTCCCGTTAGGAAAGGGAAAAATATCTTGAAATTGCTGACATAACAAAACAGGTTAAGAATTCTGAAAGTAAAAATGAAATACCTACACCTTACACTGAGCACTGCCATCATCAAATGTGGATACAGTAGGGAAATCCAAAGTCAGAGAAGTACTTTTAACCAAGGTTTCAGCACAAGGATCGTCACAAAGCAGATTTAAGTCAAAATAAGGGATAATTTTAAAGATTAAGCAGGTAGACACTTATAGAATAAGAGTTAGGAGACTTGAGGCCATGATAAGAAATAGAAATCCATAATTTTAAATGCAGACCCATCAGAAAAAAAGTGTTACGGCCACAGTTGCAAGAATCTTTTTTAAAATTGAGGTCATTACATGGACATGCTTTTGAACTAGATCATGAAAGGCAGGAAACCTCCACTTTGCTCATAAGAATGAGGACCAGTTCTCAGAATAAATTACCAGATATATAACAGTATGCTTTCCAGAATCGAAGTTAAAAGCTTCAAGCCAAAGAACATAAAGTATTGCAAGCTGCAGAATTCAAAAGTTTTAAAGTAAGAATAATCAAACACATTAGAAGAATGGCATGAAAAGCAATATTACATGCAAGATTTAAAATCAGAGATAGGACACATAGCACAGGATTGAACATCCAAAGTACCAAATTACTTCAAAACTGAATGCAAAAATACAATCACACATTCAACAAGTAACTATACTTGTTGTACTATTACACACAATGTGTAATTCATTGATATGTTAATATACTCATTTTGGTATCTGGAGTTTGAAAGAGTGGCATGCAGTTTTTGGATTGTATATAAAAAGGGGTTCAAAGATTACTGCGTCAATATTTCCGAAGCCATTTTCTTTTCAAACAGAGATGTGAGAGAGTGAGAGCGCTCGGACGCTAAGAAGAATTTGTTTGTATTTGGACAATCAGCTCATTGAAAGTGCATCAAAAAGACGATTCCACATCGACACTAGTCTCACTTTCCAACACTTGCCACACAGTCTTGAATGTTATGACATTTCAAATGTTCATCCAAAAACTTAAGAGTCAAAGAGTCACAGAGGTGTACAGCTTGGAAACAGACCCATTGGTCCAACCCGTCCATGCCGACCAGATATCCCTCCCAACTTCTGTACTCAATACTCTGACCAATAAAGGAAAGCATACCAAACACCTTCTTCACTATCCTATCTACCTGCGACTCCACTTTCAAGGAGCTATGAACCTGCACTCCAAGGTCTCTTTGTTCAGCAACACTCCCTAGGACCTTACCATTAAGTGTACAAGTCCTGCTAAGATTTACTTTCCCAAAATGCAACAGTTCGCATTGATCTGAATTAAACTCCATCTGCCACTTCTCAGCCCATTGGCCCATCTGGTCAAGATCCCCTTGTAATCTGAGGTAACCCTCTTCGCTGTCCACTACACCTCCAATTTTGGTGTCATCTGCAAACTTACTAACTGTACCTCTTATGCTCGCATCCAAATCATTTATGTAAATGACAAAAAGTAGAACACCCAGTACTGATCCTTGTGGCACTCCACTGGTCACAGGCCTCCAGTCTGAAAAACCCTCCACCACCACCCTCTGTCTTCTACCTTTCAGCCAGTTCTGTTCTCCAAGATTTTGAAGATTTTTCAGCTCAACTACCACCCCGGCAATGCATTCCAGATTCCCACTTTCCTCTGACTAAAAACATTTTACCTCAAAGTCCCTCTAAATATCCTGCCTTCCATCTTGTAATTATTCCCTCTTGTTATTGACCTTTCATCTAAGGGAACAGCTGCTTTCTATCCACTGTCCATGCTCCTCAATCAAGTCACCTCACAGCCTTCTTTGCTTCATATAAAACAACATCAGCTTATGCTTTCTTCATAGCTAAACAGCTCTGTCCCAGGTAACATTCCGGTGAATCTCCTCTGCACTCCTTCAACGCAGTCACAGTCTTCCTATAATGCAGGGACTAGAACTGCACACAGTACTCCAGCTTGGCCTAATCGAAGCTTTGTGCAATCCCAATGTAACTTCTCTGCTCTTAATTAATGCCATGTCTGAAAAGGGCAAGTATCCCATATTTCTTCTTAACTACCATACTGACCTAACCTGCCACTTTCAGGATCTGTGGATAAGCACCCCAAGATCACCAAGAATCCTAGCATCCTACTATTCATAGAGTATACTTTTGCCTTGTTTCTTCTTGCAAAGTGCATTACTTGTTATTTACCTGGGTTAAATTCCATCTGGCCAATCCATCTCTCTCTCCCCCTGTTACCCGAGCCTTTCTTTTTCCACAGCCAACCATCCAACCTTCATGTCAATCACAGACTTACTTATTTTCACCTCCACATTTTCTTTCATATCATTTATCTATATCATGAACACTAAAGGAGCCCAGCACTAATCCCTAGACACCAGCCTACAGTCATGCAGACAGCTTTCTAGCAACACATGATATGTCTCCTACAAGCCAACTTTAAATCCACCTGGATCCCATGTGCTTTTACCTTCTTCAACAGTCTCCCAAATGCAATATTGTCAAAGGTTTCAATGAATTACATCATCTGCACTATCCTCATCGATACTCCTGCTTACATCCTCAATAAATTCAATCAAATGTTAGGTCTGACCGCCCCTTAACCAAGCCATGCTGATTATCCCTGATCAAAACTTTACCTCTCTAAGTGATGATTAATTCTCTCCTTCAGAATCTTCTCCAGTAGTTCCCTATTACTGATCGGACACTCACTCATTTGTTATTTCCTGGTTTATCTCTACCACCCTCTTGAAAACTGGAATCACATTAGCTATGCGCCAGTCCTCTGGCACCTCCCCTCTAGCCAGAGAGGAATTAAAAATTGGATAAGAACCCCTCATTTCTTCCCTCATTTCCAACAGCAGTCTGGGATGACTCATCTGGATTGGGACATCTGTCCACTTTAAGACCACCAAAACCTCCACTACCTCTAACCACTTACGTCAGACTGCTCAAATACCTCAGTCCTTCCTGAATTCTGAACTTGGATCCCCCTTCTCTAAAGTGAAGACAGAAGTGAAGTACTTGTTTAACACTCTACCAATGTCCTCTGGCTCCATGCAGTTTGCCCCTTTGGTCCCTAATGGCCGTATACTTTCCCTGTACTCTCGGTTAGTTTTTTTCTTTTGATACACTCATAGAATATCTTGGGATTCTTCACAATCTTTCCTGCCTGCATGTTTTGTGCCCCCTTTTGCTCTCCTAATTCCTTTCTTGAGATCCCCCCATCTCTCTTAATTATTCCTTTGCACCTGTTAAAATGTATCATCTTTTCCTTCTTACCCAGTCCTAAATATTCTGTGCCTGCTGGACCTGTACAGTTGCCAATTCTATTTTGAACAGCCCCATTGTTTTGCTATAAATTTTCCCAGAAGTATTCCAGTCTACTTTTGGCCAGATCCTACCCTGTTTTAATAAAATCTGCCTTCTACCAATCCAAAATCCTTTTTTGTATAATATCTTTTTCTTTTTCCATAACAAAATTCAAATGTACAGTGTTGTGTCTCTATTACAAAAGTGCTCATCCACTATCACTTTGAATACCTGTCCAATTTTGTTCCCTAGAATTAGGTCCGGCATTGCACCATCCTTTCTTGGATCTACTACATGTTGATATAAAAAGCTCTCCTGAATCCATTTCAAGAAATCTGCCCACTTTAAACCCTTTACACTATGACAATCCCAATTAATTATCCCCAAAAATAATTACCCTTATATGGATTTTACACATTTCAACCGCTTGGCTACATATCTCCTCCTCTATTGTCCACTAACTGTTTGGGATCCATAATACACTCCCAGTAGTGAGGGCCCCTTTTTACTCTTAAGTTCTACCCACAAAGCTTCATCTGAAGCCCCTTCAATGATATTGTCTTTCCTTGACTGACTTCTTAACTAATCATGCAAGACTATCCCTCTTTTACACCCACTCCTGTCCTGCCTGCATATCCGGTACCCCGGAATGTTGAATTGCCAGAACGGCTTCTCCATCCATGTCTCCGTAATGGCAACAATATCGCAATTCCATCCGTCAATCCGTGCCCTTGACGATATGGTTGGTAGCATTAAAGTAGATACCATCTAACCTCACCTTACTTCCTTGAAATTCAACATAGCTGAAGTCACTCTGCCATTGGTTTCTTTACTGGAGTATGTGGCGCCCTTATTAAACTAACACCGCATTCCCCTTCCACCCCTGCAAAACTAGTTAAATTCCTCCTAATAACACTAACAAACCCACCTGCAAGGAGTTTGGTCCCATTCTGCTTCAAGTGTAGACCACCCAAAAGAAATGGTCCCAGTGAACAGAAAATCTAAACTACTCCATCTTGAATTACGCATTCATTTTCCCTATTGTTTTATTTCTATACTCACTAGCATATGGCATCTGGAGTAATCCAGAGATTATAACCTATGTGGCTCTGCTCTTTAGCCTTCTGGCTAGCTCCCAAAATTCTTTATTCCTCATTATACCTATATGTTTGCACCAATCTGTACCACAACCACTGACTTATCACCCTCGCACTGCAGAATGCCCTGCAGCTACTCAGCAATATCCAAGACCCTGGTACCAAGAAGGCAACATACCATCCATAAATGCCTGTCTGTTCCCTAATTAATGAATCCCCTATCACTATTACTCCTGCTTTCTTCTTCGTTCCCTCCTGTATAGTCTGATTCTTCCCTTCCTTGACATTGGTTTCCATTTCAAGGAATAGGCTGGCCACCGATATCCCTTACAAACCCAGTGACTCTCAGGGTCCTGGCAGGTCACTTGTCCTACCTGGCTAATTCTCTTAGTCGGCCGGGTGATCACCAATTTCCTTGAGCTGAGGTGTAACCACCTTTCTAAACATGCTATCCGAGAAACTCTCAGTCTCTTAGATCAGGAGTGTATGCTTAGAACCCTGAAATTATTGTATGAAGCAGAGAACTCTAAGCGCAGTTATTGGAATACTCGAGGCTAACAGACCCTTAAGATCAGGAATTCAAGCAACCGTTCTGTCCAACCTATAGATGCAATAGAAAGAAATTAATCTGTTTGTACTGTAAAAGGGTTGGCATTAAGACTGAAAGAATAATGCATATTTTCATGTCTTTCAAACTCCATTCATAGATTAGATTACTTACAGTGTGGAAACTGTGTTGTGTAAAAGCTTGAATTATTCAATTTTAATCATTTATGATGCATAATAAATCTATTTGATTGTTAAAACCTGATCCAGAGTATCACATGACTATAAATATGATCTATCAAGCCAAATTTCTATCTGGTATCTGATTTAGAACATAGAACATAACAGCACAGTACAGGCCCTTAAGCCCTCGATGTTCCGTTGACCTGTGAAATCAATCTGAAGCCCATCTAACCCAAACTATTCCATTAAGATCCATGTTTATCCAATGACCATTTGAATGCCCTTAAAGTTGGCAAGTCTACTACTGTTGCAGGCAGGGCATTCCACAACCCTACAATCTGAGCAAAGAACCTACCTCTGACATCTGTCCTCAATTTTAAGCTATGCCGCCTCATGCTAGCCATCACCATCCGAAGAAAAAGGTTCTCACTGTCCACCCTATCTAATCCTCTGATAACCTTGTATGTCTCTATTAAGTCACCTCTCATCCTTCTTCTAATGAAAACAGCCTCAAGTCCCTCAGCCTTTCCTCAAAAAACTTTCCCTCCATACCAGGCAACATCTTGATAAATCTCCTCTGCACCCTTTCCAAAGCTTCCACGTCCTTCCTATAATGTGGCAGCCAGAACTGCATGCAATACTCCAAGTGGCCACACCAGAGTTTTGTACAGTTGTAGCATGACCTCATGGCTCAGAAATGCAATCCCTCTAGCAATAAAAGCTAACACACTATCTGTCTTCTTCACAATCCTATCAACCTGGACACAGAGATCTCTCTGCTCATCGACATTACCAAGAATCCTACCATTAGCCCAGTACTCTGTATTCCTCTTACCCCTCCCAATGTGAATTACTTCACACTTTTCCACATTAAGCCCCATTTGCCACCACTCAGCCCAGCTCTGCAGCTTATCTATGTCCTTCTGTAACCTGAAACATCCTTTGGCACTCTCCACAACTCCACCAGTCTTCGTGTCATCCGCAAATTTATTAACCCATCCTTCTACACCCTCATCTAGGTAATTTATAAAAATGACAAACAGCAGTGGCCCCAAAACAGATCCTTGCAGTACACCACTAGCAACTGAACTCCAGGATGACCATTTCCCATCAACAACCACACTTTGTCTTCTTCCAGCTAGCCAATTTCTGATCCAAACGGCTAAATCACCCTCAATCCCATGTCTCTGTATTTTCTGCAATAGCCTACCATGGGGAACCTTATCAAACACTTTACTGAAATCCATATACACCATTTCAACTGTTTTATTTGTCTAGTAATAACATTTACTGTGGAAAAGGCTATGGAAGATATAGACTGTAGGGAAATAGATGGTGACATCTTGCAAAATGTCCAGATTATAGAGGAGGAAGTGCTGGATGTCTTGAAACAGTTAAAAGTGGATAAATCCCCAGGACCTGATCAGGTGTACTTAAGAACTCTGTGGGAAGCGAGAGAAGTGATTGCTGGGCCTCTTGCTGAGATATTTGTATTATCGATAGTCACAGGTGAGGTGCCGGAAGACTGGAGGTTGGCAAACGTGGTGCCACTGTTTAAGAATGGTGGTAAGGATAAGCCAGGGAACTATAGACCAGTGAGCCTAACCTCGGTGGTGGAAAAGTTGTTGGAGGGAATCCTGAGAGACAGGATGTACATGTATTTGGAAAGGCAAGGACTGATTAGGGATAGTCAACGTGGCTTTGTGCGTGGGAAATCATGTCTCACAAACTTGATTGAGTTTTTTGATAAAGTAACAAAGAAGATTGATGAGGGCAGAGCAGTAGATGTGATCTATATAGACTTCAGTAAGGCGTTCGACAAGGTTCCCCATGGGAGACTGATTAGCAAGGTTAGATCTCATGGAATACAGAAAGAACTAGTCATTCGGATACTGAACTGGCACAGAGGTAGAAGACAGAGGGTGGTGGTGGTGGTGTTTTTCAGACTGGAGGCCTGTGACCAGTGGAGTGCCACAAGGATCGGTGCTGGGTGTTCTACTTTTTGTCATTTACATAAATGATTTTGATGCGAGCATAAGAGGTACAGTTAGTAAGTTTGCAGATGACACCAAAATTGGAGGTGTAGTGGACAGCGAAGAGGGTTACCTCAGAATACAAGGGGATCTTGACCAGATGGGCCAATGGGCTGAGAAGTGGCAGATGGAGTTTAATTCAGATCAATGCGAACTGTTGCATTTTGGGAAAGTAAATCTTAGCAGGACTTATACACTTAATGGTAAGGTCCTAGGGAGTGTTGCTGAACAAAGAGACCTTGGAGTGCAGGTTCATAGCTCCTTGAAAGCGGAGTCGCAGGTAGATAGGATAGTGAAGAAGGCGTTTGGTATGTTTTCCTTTATTGGTCAGAGTATTGAGTACAGGAGTTGGGAGGTCATGTTACGGCTGTACAGGACATTGGTTAGGCCACTGTTGGAATATTGCGTGCAATTCTGGTCTCCTTCCTATCAGAAAGATGTTGTGAAACTTGAAAGGGTTCAGAAAAGACTTACAAGGATGTTGCCAGAGTTGGAGGCTCTGAGCTACAGGGAGAGGCTGAACAGGCTGGGGCTGTTTTCCCTGGAGCGTCGGAGGCTGAGGGGTGACCTTATAGAGGTTTACAAAATTATGAAGGGCATGGGTAGGATAAATAGGCAAAGTCTTTTCCCTGGGGTTGGGGAGTCCAGAACTAGAGGACATAGGTTTAGGGTGAGAGGGGTAAGATATAAAAGAGACCTAAGGGGCAACTTTTTCACACAGAGGGTGGTACGTGTATGGAATGAGCTGCCAGAGGATGTGGTGGAGGCTGGTACAATTGCAACATTTAAGAGGCATTTGGATGGGTATATGAATAGGAAGGGTTTGGAGGGATATGGGCCGGGTGCTGGCAGGTGGGACTAGATTGAGTTGGGATATCTGGTCGGCATGGATGGGTTGGACCGAAAGGTCTGTTTCCATGCTGTACATCTCTATGACTCTATCAGCTGAGATCATATGTGTCAAAGGTATAGCTATGGGTACCCGCATAGACCCCAGTTATGCCAGTCTCTTAGTGGGATGCGTGGAACACTTCTTGTTCCAATCTATCTCCAGTACATCAATGACACCATTGGAGCTTCTTCGCGCTCTCACTCAGAACTTTCAAAAACCTTTCCAACCTGCTCTTACCTTTACCTGGTCTATCTAATTTCTTCCTTCCTTGACGTTGGTTTTCATTTTAGGGAATAGGACCGCCATCGATCTCCTTTATAAAACCACTGACTTCCATTGTTGCCTGGACTTTTCCCTTGACGACCCTAATTTTGCCATCACCATTGTATTTGTTCTGATGATGTCACCAGTTGCAAGGGAGTCTCAGAGGTATCCAGCCTTTTACTCAACCAAGGATTCCTAGGTACCCTAGTTGACAGAACACTTCACAGTGTCCAATACATTTTCTGCAGATCTGTCCTCCCCATTCTCTTCCTCCCACATGGTTCTCATTTTCCACTCGACCAGTCTCCTCATCCAAAGGATCATAAGCCACTGTTTCTACCATTTCCAGCGGCATGCCACGACCCCTCGCTGGTTAGTCTTCCGCAGGGACCATTGCCTCTCGGACACCCTAATCCATTTCTCCTCCACTCCCAACATCTCTCATACCTCCCCATTCTTTTGGGATCACAGAGTGCAACATTTGTCTGTTTACTTGCTCCCATCGCATTACCAAAGATACCAGACACATCTTCCAACTGAAGGAACAATTTACCTGAACTTCTAGTCTACTATATCTATTGCTGACAATACAGTCGCTTCTATACTGGGGAGACAAAATATAGACTGAGTGACTGCTTTGTGGAATTCCTACGTTCTCTTTGTAAAAATGACGCCAAGCTGCCAGCCACTTCAACACATCATGCTCCCATGCCACTTTTCTGTCTCAGGCCTCCTGGAGTGCTCCAGCAAGGCTCAGCACAAGCTGAATGATCTTCCTCTTGGGGACTTCGCAACCTTCAGGACTTGATTATGAATTCAACAGAGCTTGAATACTTCCTTCCATGTTTTTACCACCCACAAACTTCAGATCCGCTATGACATAGATTGCTTTCAACACTGCCAAATCATTTTCACCCACGCATAGGTGATAATGTGCACCATCGAGCTTCTGTACAAGAAGAGGAAAGATTCCTGGTCAGTCATATGATTCACGCACAAGACGCAAGCAAAGAGGAATGCAGAGATGGCAGGTGAATGGACGACCATTTGCTGAAAGTAAAGAAGATGGCAGATTCAAGAAACCCAAAATTCCTTCAAGCTGCCTGTTAGTGATCCTCATAACTGACTCAATGATGGATAACTCAATGGAAAACCACAGCACCATATTACCTAAGGTTACTCTGAGAAAAGGAGGAGAGGTTGGTAGACAGATCAGCAAGGTAGAAGCTATGGGTGACTCAATAGTTCAAGAGATAGACAGACTAGTTTGCAGCTGAGATCATAATTCCAGCATGGTTTGATCCTCCCAGTGCAAGGGTACAGGATGTAACGAACAAATTGATAAATTCTGGAAAGACAGGGTGAACAACCAGTGGATGTGGTTCGTGATTCATTTAGGAACCAACAACATAGGATGGGGTAGGTTGGAGGTTTTGCAGGATCAGTTTCAGGAGTTAGGGAGTAGGTTGAAATGCAGGAACTCCAGAGCAGTAATCTCAGAAATACCACGAGCTTCACACTATTTGGGCAAAGGCAAATCAGGGAGGTAAACACCACTTGAGTGGTGGTGTACAAGGGAGGGGTTAGATTTTTGGGGACACTGGGATAATTTTTGGGAAAGGAGAAAGCTATTCAGAAGAGATGGGCTTCAGCTGAGCAGAACATGAACTCTTATCTTGTGTGAAGAGTGTAGTGGGGGTGGATTTAAACTTGGAAGGCAGAGAAGGTGGGTTGACAAAATAGCCTAGTTTGAGAAGTACTCGAGAGGGCAGAAAGAAGATATTTGATGGGGAAAAGGAAGTGAGGGAAGGCTTGAGTGTTAACAGTGAACAAAGAAGGTGATTGCTTTCCACTGGGCAAGAATGAGATATGGGCTGAGTTTTCTTTTAATGTTATTTTAAACTGTTTTTATGCAAATACACAGAGTATAGTGAACTGGAAACAGAAATTGCTCCGAAGGGGATATGACATAGTAGAAATAACAGAAACATAGCTTAAACCAGAAAAGGTTTTATGCATTTTAGTTGAAACAGGGTAGTAAAAGGGGAGATCACGTAGCAGTCTTAGTCAAAAATATAGTGTCATTGCCTTTGAACAAGATCTAGTTCCCGAATTAGAATTTATGCTTGGAGTTGAGGAACAATAAGGGAGCAGTGACCTTGTTGGGTATTTATTACAGATCTCCAAATAGTGGGAAGTAGAAGATTTGTAGGCAGATTATAGAAGTCTGCAGGACAATTGGGGTTGTGATAGTTGGTGATTTCTATTACCCTTGGGTAGACTGGCCAAAAGGTAGAGTGTGGGACACAGAAGGGGAAAAATGATGCAATAGTACTGGAGTGAGCCAGCATCATGCTGGCTCAGAGCTGCACCCAGTTCTGAGGTTGGATCACCGGACCCGAAATGTTAACTGATTTCTCTTCACAGATACTCCCAGACCTGCTGTGCTCTTCCAGCAATTTCTGCTTTTGTTGTTGATGAATAAAACAGTGGCTGAGAAAGGGGACAGTTTCAAAAAGGAGATGAACAGGGTGCAAACTATGGACACCCCCATGAGAAATAAATACAGGATATCTAAGGCTAGAGTATCCTGAATGACTAGGGATGTTGATGAGAAAATGAAGAAAAAGGAGGCATATGATGCTTATCAGAATAACAATAGAAATTAGGAAGAGTATCTCAAATGCAGAATGCAGGCTAAGGCTGAAATAAAGGCGGCTAAGAGGAAGCATGAGGAAAGGATGCTAGGCTACACTAAAACAATCATAGAAAATGCTCTTCAAACATATTAATTGTAAAAGATTACTGAAAGATAGAGTGGGGCCCATAAGGAACAAGGTAAAAACAATGGGCTGCAAATGCTGGAAACCAGATTCTGGATTAGAGTGGTGCTGGAAAAGCACAGCAAATCAGGCTGCATCCGAGGAGCAGGGAAATCCACTTTCGGGCAAAAACCCTTAATCAGGAATACAGGCAGAATGCCTGAAGGGTGGAGAAATAAATGAGAGGAGGGTGGGGGTGGGGAGAAAGTAGCGTAGAATACAATGGGTGAGTGGGGGTGGGGATGAAGGTGATAGGTCAGGGAGGAGGGTAGAGTGGATAGGTGGAAAGGAAGATAGGCAGTTAGGACTGGTCATGGGGACGGTGCTGAGCTGGAAGTTTGGAACTGGGGTGAGGTAGAGGAAGGGGAAATGAGGAAACTGGTTAAGTCCACATTGACGCCCTGGGGTTGAAGTGTTCCGAGGCGGAAGATGAGGCGTTCTTCCTCCATCGTCGAGTGGTGAGGGAGCGGCAGTGAAGGAGGTGGGGGGAGAGGGTTGAAATGTTGGGCCATAGGGCGGTGTGGCTGATTGGTGCGGGTGTCCCAGAGATGTTCACTAAAGCACTCTGCTAGGAGGTGTCCAGTCTCCCCAATGTAGAGGAGACTGCATCGGGAGCAATGGATACAATAAATGATATTGGTGGATGTGCAGGTAAATCTTTGATAGATGTGGAACGTTCCTTTAGGGCCTTGGATGGAGGTGAGGGAGGAGGTGTGGGCGCAGGTTTTGCAATTCCTGCGGTGGCAGGGGAAGGGAGGGTGTGTTGTTGGGGGGGTGTGGACCTGACCAGGTAGTCACAGGGGGAACGGTCTTTGCGGAAGGCGGAAAGGGGTGGGGAGGGAAATATATCCCTGGTGGTGGGGTCCAAGTGGAGGTGGCGGAAATGTCTTCGGATGATTTGGTTTATGCGAAGGTTGGTAGGGTGGAAGGTGAGCACCAGGGGGGTTCTGTCCTTGTTACGGTTGGAGGGGTGGGGTCTGAGGACGGAGGTATGGGATATGGACGTGATGCGTTGGAGGGCATCTTTAACCACGTGGGAAGGGAAATTGCGGTCTCTAAAAAATGAGGCCATCTGGTGTGTTCTGTGGTGGAATTGGTCCTCCTGGGAGCAGATACGGCAGAGGAGGAGGAATTGGGAATACGGGATGGCATTTTTGCAGGAGGTAGGGTGGGAAGAGGTGTAATCCAGGTAGTTGTGGGAGTCGGTGGGTTTGTAAAAAATGTTGGTGTCAAGTCGGTCGTCATTAATGGAGATGAAGAGGTCCAGGAAGGGGAGGGAGGTGTCAGAGATGGTCCAGGTAAATTTAAGGTCAGGGTGAAATGTGTTGGTGAAGTTGATGATTTGCTCAAACTCCTCGCGGGAGCACGAGGTGGCACCGATTCAGTCATCAATGTCGCGGAGGAAGAGGTGGGGAGTGGTGCTGGTGTAACTATAGAAGATGGACTGTTCTACGTAGCCAACAAAGAGACAGGCATAGCTGGGACCCGTATGGGTGCCCATGGCTACCCCTTTGGTCTGGAGGAAGTGGGAGGATTCGAAGGAGAAATTGTTAAGGGTGAGGACCAGTTCGGCCAAACAAATGAGAGTGTCGGTGGAAGGGTACTGTTGGGGACATCGGGGGAGGAAGAAACGGAGAGCTTGGAGGCCCTGGTCATGGCAGATGGAGGTGTAGAAGGATTGGATATCCATGGTGAAGATGAGGCGTTGGGGGCCTGGGAAACAAAAGTCTTGGAGGAGGTGGAGGGCATGGGTGGTGTCTCGAATGTATGTGGGGAGTTCCTGGACTACGCCGGATAGGACAGTGTCGAGGTAGGTAGAGATGAGTTCAGTGGGGCAGGAGCATACTGAGACAATGGGTTGGCCAGGGTGGTCAGGCTTGTGGATCTTGGGAAGGAGGTAGAACTGGGCAGTGCGGGATTCCCGGACTATGAGGTTAGAAGCTGTGGGTGGGAGATCTCCTGAGGTGATGAGGTTCTCTATGGTCTGGGAGAGCTGCTCACTAAAGCAAGGGATACAGCAGAGATACTAAATATTTCACTTTTGTCTTCACCAAATCAGAAGGAGGTGACAATGACCTAGTTAAAAACACAGGCACTGAGCAACTGATCAGTGTAGTGATTGATAAAGGAGAGGTGAATGGGACTTTAGATTAGATTACTTACAGCTTGGAACAGGCCCTTCGGACCTTCCCAACAAGTCCACACCGACCTTCCGAAGAGCTATTCACCCATTCCCCTACACCCAACACTACGGGCAATTTAGCATGGCCAATTCACCTAACCTGCACATTTTTTGGGCTAACCACTGTGCCACCCACAAGTGCTAGGCAGGCTGGCAGCACTCCAGGTACAGAAGTCGCCAGACCCTGATGTAATGCATCCTAGATTGCTGAGCGTGTTCAGGAAGCAAATCGTGGTGTTGTTGACAGACATTTTCAAGGCTTCTCTGAACACATGAGTCGTCCTGGGGAACTGGAGTATTGTAAATGTGACACCATTGTTTAAGAAAGGGACAAAGGATAACCCAGGAAACCATGTTAGTCTGTCATCAGTCATGGAAAATTGTTGGAAGACATAATACAGGATAAGTAAAATATACACAAACAGAAAAATACATTAATACTAGACAGTCAACATGTTTTTGTCAAGAGCAGGTCATGTCTGACAAACGATTCAACGAGGTGACACACAGAGTAGATGAGGAAAGTGTTGTGAATGTTGTACATTTGGACTGTCAGAAAGCATTTAATACATTGCCTCATGGCAGGTTGGTGAACAAATTAAAAATGTTTGGAGTTGATAAACCCTTGACAGCAAAGATTAGAAGTTCGCTAAAGGATAGGAAACAAACAGTAGGTACAGCTGGGCATATCTCAGATTGGAAGTGGTGTATTGAGACCCTTGCTTTTTCTGATTTATATACATGACTTGGAGATGGGTGTTGAGGGCAAAATATCTAAATTTACAGCTGAAACTAAGTGAGAGAATAGTGAATTGTGAGGATGATGGTGATTGACTTCAGAGGGGCATTGACAAGTTAGCCAAATGGGCAGACAGTTTGCAGATGAAATACAATGATTAGAAATGTGAGGTAATGCATTTTGGTAGAAGAAACATGGAAAGACAATACTGACTCAAATGGTACAATTTTGAGGTGAGTACAGAAGCAGAGAGATCTTGAGTTCATGTGCATGATTCTCTGCAGGTGGCCAGGCAAGTTGAAACAATAGGCTTATAGGATCATTGGGTTTGTAAGTGGAGGCATAGAATATCAAGTGATGCTACATTTCCACAAACTATTGGTCAGACGATATCTGGAGTAGTGTGTTCAGTTCTGGGCACCTTATTTAAGGAAGGATGTTAAAGTCCTGGACAAAATTCAAAAGAGGTTTACTGGAATAATACCACGAATGAAAGATTTTAGAAACAAGGAAAGATTAGAGAGATTGGGCTTGTTATCCTAGCAAAAGAGATGATTAAGAGGTGAACTTACTGGGAAGTTCAAAATTATGAACATTTTGACAGGGTAAAGAAAAATGTTCTATTTTCAGTAGTATGTCAGTAATTAGGTTTCACAACTTTAACATTGTCAGCAAAAGAGCTGAGACAAGGAGAAACTTATTTACTCAAAATTGATGGGATTAGGAATGTGCTGCCTGGAAGAGTGGTTTCCAAGGAAAGCAGCACATATATTTGAAAGGGATGAAGTTAGAGGACTACAAAGATAGTGGGACAGATTGCTTGGGAGCTGGTACAGACAATATGGGTTGAATAGTCTCCTACTGTACCATAAATTTGATGATTCTATGATTCTTCCCTGGTTACTATCAACAATCTCTTTATCTGCCTAATGTTTTCCCCCTCTCTTCCCCAACCCCCCACCCCAAAACTATGGGCTCCACCTATCCACTCACCTCCACCCCCCCCACCTCATCAACAGCATAAATACCAGTTTTTCCTAGATGCGTTCAGTTCTTAAGAGACACTGGACTCAAAACATTAACATTTTGTCTCTCCATAGATATTGCCAGGCCTGCTGAGTTTCTCTCGCATTTTTTGTTTTGTTTTGTAACAGTGATCAAGAGTAAGTTATAAAATTATCAAAACATAAAACTCATACTTTTGAATAAGTTCTGAGATTTTGACAATTACTTTAATCTGAATAAATAAAACTTCCCAAAGGGCAAAATTTAACAGACGAGTTCAACATCCAGAGAAATCATAATTTCACTAAAAAATCTCTTGAGACTCGTGGAAAACTAAATTTTGATATTAGAATTCAAAAGATGCAAATCCAAAAGATTGGCTGCTGAAATTTTTCATGAGTCTGTTAGATTTAGACTTCTTAACAGAAGATTAGACTTTGCAGAAAGCTATTCAGACTGTGCTAGAAGCCAAAATGAGAAAGAATCACAGAGAAACCTGAGAGAAGGACAACCTCGAGAACAACTTATAATAGATCAATTTTATAAGTTATAAAACTTGAAAGACACATAACAAATAAATATAAATGTTGGCATAAAGCAGGCACTAAGAGTCAGTTATCAGCACCGTGGAACAAAAAATAAAGAGGCTCACCAGCATGTATGACCAAAATAAAACACTAACTTTGTGCATGTAGAGTCAGTCCAATCATCCAGTTTAGTGCTGTTTTACTTTAGCACTGGTTTAAATTATTCTTTCCAAAACCTCAAAGCGAGGAGAAATGTGTAATTACGTGTACAGCAGAATAGTAAGTGATTCAGTTGGCATCATTTTGGCACAAATTCCTCTTCTTTCAAGACTTGAGGCTGTTCTAAGCATTCCTCTTTGTAGCTCTGCTCAATGCCTCACTGCAACACTGTGCCCAAAGCAGCTGCCGCCTGCCCCCACACACGCCATAGCCTTACGGGATCTTTCCTCTTTCCCAACAGGCCACCACCTCCTCCAGAACACACTGGACATGCAGCTATCCATCTCATTGAAACCACTTGTGAACTCACCAGCTCCCTTTCTTTCCCTGGCCTTTGGAATGCTGATGACTTTGGAACTTGGCAGCATACCCGTTACACCTGAGGCAATGGCCAAAATAGTGGGGCCCACAGAGGAGGCTGCAGCCCACAGCTGTTGGAAGAATGCATGAATTGCATCTGAGCATGCAGCCAGCACAAAGAGCAGTACCACCTAGCAGTAGCCCAGGCAGACCATGAATACAGCAGCAGGCAGGAATGGTGCTACATGCCCCAGAAAGACAGCAATGACACAATGTGGCCAGGAACTAGTAACAACCATGAGGTTCATGGCCCAATGGACAAAGTACCCCCAAGTATCTTTTGGGGCAATGGCTCCCTAATTGTCATACTTCACTTAGCTGGCATGTTTGAAATCAAGCCTGCCACTTCCAAGATATGCTTCAAAAGTTAAAGATTTCAAAGTACACAAAATTTCCAAATTTACTAATCGATTTAGACCAAGTTGACAGAAAGCATGGACCAGGTGTCTGTATTGAACAAGATTTACTATGAATTAGAAATAAATAGACTCTTCCTACAGGTAAACAATTATCAACAGTCAATGTATAACACGAATGGATAAAGCTCTAATCCCCTTACAAACGCCCCTAATGTACACATACACAAGGACATGCAGACAGACAAATAGGTAGGGTTTACAACTTGCTCGAAAAGGCAGCAAACAGGTCAAAAGAAACAGCATTTTGAAAAGATTATTCAAAGAGAAGTAGTTGAGAGAACTGATCTAACAACAAGTTGTTGTCAGCCAACTGGGGAAAGGGCAACCCATAGTTGAGTTCGTCGGGCTTCCTAAACTCAAGGCAGTACTCAAAAAGAAAACCCAATGGCATTACCTATGTTGACACAAATAAAACTTGTGTTACACAGTCAATAAAAACAAAATCTGCAACTATACAGTATTGTGGAAATGCTTTCTATACTTATCACCACAAAAGACCTTTGGATGACAGCAACTATTGCAAGTAGTACTAAAAATGGACAAGAATGAACAGTATGTTCCACTTGAGCTCACTGCAGAATTTAACTAAAGTCATGCGGACAGCAAAACCATCTGCAGAACAAACTGCAGTAGCAGACAGGACTTTGAAGATAAAGAATTGCCTGGGAGAAGATGTTAAAATTCACACAACACCAGGTTATAGTCCAACAGGTTTATTTAGAAGCACTAGCTTTCGAAGTGCTGCTTCTTCATCAGGTAGGATAGTAATATATGTAATTACATACATGAATGTAATAAATGTTAACTTTGGGGGGAAAAACTTGGATAGATGTTAGGACCATTAAGGTATGTGATAGCAAGTGGCAATTCAGCATTTCATATTTGCCCTGTGTGGATAAAGCAGCTGCCAATTCTCAGCCTATTTGCCAATACATTATGCACAGCCTTGAGTGTGCACCTGAAGCAAGTTAATTTGCAAATCCTTTTCAAACAAGTTGAGTATTTTTTTGCCTCTACCACCAAACTGCAGTAACAAATTTCAGACATTCACCTTTCTCTGGATGAAAAATGTTTTCCTCATGAACTCTTCACTGTTTCTACCAATCACCTTATATCTGTGACCTCTGGTAACTGAAATATTGTTTTCAGGTAATTATTGTGAAAGAGTTAACACTGGTGACTGTACTGAGCTCCAAAATCACTGGGCAAGAAATCAGGTGACTAGGTCTTGATCTTGAAGCGGTCAAATACTATATCCAGGTCTTAGGAACAATGTCTTACTAGCTGATGTGACTTACACCTGATTGCTATTATGCAGGAAACCACATCTTTTGAAGACAAGCGCCTCTTCATGTTGAAGATTCACTACTGTTTATCTACCACTGTAAACCAAATTGTTCAAACACTGGCTAGAAGAGCAGGGTTAAAATTTGGGAGTTCTGTGGTAATTAATCTCCTGATTCCCCAAAGCTTGTCACCATCTTACAACACAATTCATAAAGTGAAAGAATACTCTCCACTTATCTGGATAGCAGCAACTCCAATAACACTCAAGCAGATTGACACCATTCAGAATATAGCATCTCCATTGATCAGCAGTTCACCAGTTAATTCATTTACTCCCTGCACCAAAAAAAATTGTGGCAGTGTTTTTTTTTACTTGCAAGATGTACTACATCAACTTGGCAAGCTTCCTTTAAGTACATCTTTGGCAAGCCCGTAACCTTTACCACCTAAGAGCATAAGCACGTGGAACACTTTGAGCAGCAAGTTCCCTTACAAGCCATATAATATCCTGACTGCTATGCCTTCATCATCAACAAAACAAAAACCTAGAACCACCTTTGGAACCACATGTGGGTATTTTCGCAAGTGGTTTCAATGAGATGGATAGCTGCATGTTCAGTGGTTCAAATGGCTCACTATCATCCTCAAAGCAAATAGGGATGGGCTGACCTTGTCGACGGTGCACAGACACGATGAACAATTTAAAAAAATTGCCATTTGGCAGCAGTCAGGTTATGGAACGAGAAGAGTGTTCACTGAAGAGATGAGATGGGTGGGGTAACTAACACAATAGCTTCAGAGAAAAGGAGGGAAACTGGGAGATTTGCACAAAATCAAAATAATCAAGTTGCTAGACAATTGCTACTTAGAGACTTAAAAGAAATTTTGAAAGGACAGAGTGAGATCACAGACAAATTTGTAAATGGGTGCATGATTTTAATTCTAACCGTGAGGAGTTTGGGAGGTAATAAGGATAATGTGAATAGAGCAATAGATGAATGGAAGTTTGCTTGTTAAATAGAATTCCTGGTTAATCAGCCATGATGGATGGGTTTAAGAAATCAGTGATGAGCATTGTCAAAGATTCCTACAAGTGGTTAGTAATCTCCCTTGAAATTAAAATTCCTAAAAGACAACAAGATAAAATTTCTAAAATAATTAATTGTACATAGTTACCAAAACAAATATGCTGTTAAATTTAACTTTTAGTATTCTACATGCAATCACAATTTCAGTCATAGCCCAAGGAGAAAATTAATGTCATTTACATTAATATGTTACTCGAGTCATAAAAACATACTTTATTGCTTGTGCTCCTGGTCTCTGGATCATCATCATGCTCAAGTCAATCACAGCAAATTTCATGATCTCTGGCTGGTCTTCTTCTTCTCGAATGGAAACGGACATGCTAACAAGCTTCACGGAAAGTTTTACTGCTTCATACTATACAATTAGATCAAGAACAATACTAAGTACAATACTAAGTAGTGTACAATGCAAATAAATTCTACATTCCATTTAGAAGTCAGCAGCAATAACAATGAGCATTTTCATTTAAATTGGGGGCAAATGTACATTCTCTTTATTCATTCATAAGACGTGGGCAGCATTAGCATTTATTGCCCATCTCCATTAGTTCTGGTGAAGATCGTGGTGAACTTTTAACCACAGCAATCCGTGGGGTGCAGTGATACCCACAATTTTGTTTGCAAGCAAGTTCTAAGAGTTGGACCCAGTGACAAATAACGAATGGCAACAGAGTTCCAAGTTAGGATAATGGTTTAAAGGCCAACTTGCAGTTGATGGTGTTTCCATGCATCTGCTGCCTTTATGCTTCTAGACAGTAATAGTGATGGGTTTCAAAGACAATGTCAGAACAGTCTTGGTGAGTTATTATAGTATGTCTTATAGATGGTACACACTGTTGCCACTGTGTGTTGAAGGGAGCAAATTTCAAAGGTGGGGGTTCAAATCAATCACATCGCTTTAGATGTTAACTATACTGGAATAACTTAGCTACGATATGGCTAGTTCTGAGCTCACGTCTTCAGAATATGTTGCCAGAGTATTGTTAAGCCCTGTCATTGTTGCTGTGCCGCCATAGTTTTACAGATCACAGCAGCTGTTCTCTCAGAGACTGAATCGACTGGTGGCGATTTAACCTGAGGGTCATCAGACATCAGGTGAGGGAAGAGATTGAGAAGGACAGTCCTTCATGGTGACCTCAAACCGGTGACGGGAATTGAACCCATGCTGTTGGCATCACACTTGCTCTGCAAAACAACAATCCAGCTAACTGAGCTAAACCAATTCCAGTTAAAAGCCCTAGTCTTTACAACTTCCAATGTCTTCAGCTGTTTCTTGATATCACAGAGTCAAAGTCATACAGCAAAGAAACCAACCCTTTTGTCTAACTCTAGCATGCCAATCAGCTATCCTAAACTGATCTAATCCCATTTGCCAGCATTTAGCTCACATCCCTCTAATCCCTTCCCGTGACGTGAACATACAAGGTACGGTTAGTAACTTAGCAGATGACACCAAAATTTGAGATGTAGTGGACAACGAAGGTTATCTCAGAGTACTACCTTGATCAGATGGACTAATGGGTGGCAGATGGACTTAACGTAGGTAAATGTGAGGTGCTGTATTTTGGAAAGGCAAATCAAGCCAAGTCTTGTACACTTTATGGTAAGGTCCTGGGAGTGTTGCTGAACAAAAAGGGACCTTAGAATGCAGGTTCATAATTCCTTGAAAGTGGAGTCGCAGGCAGATAGGATAGTGAAGAAGATATTTAGTATGCTTTCTTTAATTGGTCAGGTCATTTTGCAGCTGTATAGGACATTGGTTCGACCACTTTTGGAATATCATGTGCAATCCTGCTCTCCCTTCTATAGGAAGGATGTTATGAAACTTGTAAGGGTTCAGAAAAGATTTATAAACAAGTTGCCAGGGTTGGAGAGTTTCAGCTATCTTGCTGTGTCACCATAGTCTTGTCAGATCAGAGGGGCTGCTTTCTCATTAGACAGAAGCAATTGGTGGTGATTTAACCTGAGGGCCACCAGACCTCAGGCAAGGGAAGAGGTTGAGAAGGAGAATACTAAATGGTAACCTCAAACCAAAGATAGGAATTAAACCCACACTGTTGGCATCACACTGCTATGTAAACCAACATCCAGTCAACTGAGCTAAACCAAATCCTGGTTTCAGCTACAGAGAGAGGCTGGATAGGCTGGGGCTCTTTTTGCTGGAGGGTCAGAGACTGAGGAGTGACCTTAAAAGTTTAAAAATCAAGAGGGGCATGTATATGGTAAATAGACAAGGTCTTTTCCCTGGATTTTTTTGGATGGGGGAGCGGGAATCCAGAACTAGAGGGCATTGGTTTAGGGTGAGAGGGGAAAAATTTAAAAGGGACCTGAGGAGCAACGTTTTCACACAAAGTGTGGTGCTTATATGAAATGAGCTGCCAAAGGTAGTGGTTGAGACTGGCACAACTACAACATTTAAAGGCATCTGGATGGGTACAAGAATATTAAGGGTTTAGAAGAATATGAGCCTAGTGTTGGCAAATGGGACTAGATTAATTTAGGATATTTGGTCAGCATAGATGAGTTGGACCAAAGGGTCTGTTTCCATGCAGTACAACTCTATGACTCTATAACTACTGAAGGAACGAGCCCAAAAGGGATACAACTTTTTACTGAACAAGATGGAAAGAGGAAGATAAAATAACTTTGATTTTCTCTCTATCCTGTTGGTAACACCATGGGAGATCAACTATTCACATCAAAAAACAGTGAAATAATCGAGCAAATACAAGGCAAATCAACTTGCCTGAAAAGTTACATTTACAATGGTTACGGAATAAAATACAGCAAATATCTTATTAACTGGCAACTACGGGACTAGGAGGGTATTAGTTCATCAAATATTCTGGTTGATCAGAATATTTAATTAATATTAAATATAAAATTAATGTGAAAACAACACAAAATAATAGAAATGAAATGCAGACTGTATATACATCAGTTATACTTTATTTACAGCATGAATAAAATTATCATGCATCTTTGCCTTAAATAAAAACTACCAGCAGACAGCATTCTCACTTGCATCCTCAACTGATTACACACATTGAAGAGATCATGATAATACAGTAACCTCCAATATTTCAGGTACATAATGTTTGGTGGTTTATCAAGAGTGCTGGTTCATAAGGTTGCATTTCAAACAAAAAGTTGTTGCATTTGCATAACAGCATCTCTTAGTTTCATTGACCATACTATACCAAACGATGATGCAGGAACAATGTGAATGAGTAATTTTATAAAACCTACTCTTTTAGGCATTGTTGGGTCCACCACAGCTTCACTATATCCAATTGCTGCATAGAGTTTAGCTTTTTCTTCAGGCGTCATCAATAAATCAATTCCTAAAAATAAGCACATTTCCAAGTTAGGAAAAGTAGCTTTCTACATCTTAATTAAAAACTGTTTCAGACCAAAACGAATGAATAGCTTAACTGACTTATCAATTCTATTAGCATGCTACAGATGAAGATTCTAAAAATATAAAAAGTGCCCCACTGACTCAAGTCAATCATACAGGTGCAGCAAAGTGTGAGATGCAATACTGTGCTCCTTTTCAAAGGGGCAGGAAGATTACTTCAGCACCTGAGGTCAAAGTTGGAACAGAAGGTTACTTTAAAATTCTTGCTAATTATTCTAGCTTAGTCAATCTGTTCTAATAAATAAAATGCTTATTTTTCATTCCAGTGGGGCTAACTTGAAAGCTCTTAAAGTATGAAAGCTCTTAAAGGAATCGCTGAAAAGGTCTGCAAAAATATCTGAGAGACAATTCCAGCATTTCCACTAATGATCTGGAAAACACAAGATTAGTGAGTAGAAACAAAAAAAATTTCAAGCAATCATTCTGGCTCATACTGGGACATACAAGGTTTGCCCCCTTTACTACTTCAATTCTGACAACTTCATGAAGGTAGGCAGGAGGAAAATTCATCTCTATTACTCAATCATCAATAACATTTCAGTTGTCATGGGTCACTCTTCATAACTGAACCTAATTTCAGAAAAAGCTTTTGGATTTTTAGGTAATGGTCAACATATTGGAGCACAATTAACTGAAGTTAATCTAAGAACGAGAAGTATCTTTGGACACAAAAGGATCATTTGACGATTCAGTTTAAAATCAATTTCAGGAAATCCCTTTTCAAACCCCAATTCTGTCAATTAATTTATTTTCCAAGTATTTCATGAAGTTTGGGAATGACAAGATCAGGAGAATAAATTCACTTTGACTCCTTTCCAACTTGCATTCACCATGGGATTTAGAGAATGGAAGAGAATCCTCGAAAGTAGCAGAATGGCAGCAAGTGAAGTCAAAGTGTGCGTGTGTGTTATGGGTATAAAGAAAACCAGGAAGAGAGAAAAGTCAGAGATGGACCATGTAAAAGCAAGAGAGAGGTGTGTATTGGAAGCATGATTTTCAGCTTAAGCAAAAGATGATTCTTTTCAAATTCAGAACAAAAGCAGGAAGCTGCAAGAACTCAAATAAGCAATCAAACAAAGCTGCCAGTGAAGGAATGGAACAAAGACAAAAACAAAGAGCATTCCATACACCTCATATAAAAGCAGACACATTTTGGATCTATACAGCCTTCTATACAAATGCTCTATATTTGGAAATGAGTGGAGAATTTGGTTGAAAGAAGCACAAGTTCAGTCAAGTGAAGTAGCTTAATGGCAGATCAGGACTAGTTGGACTTTCATTCAAGGAAGAAACAGAGGACCTGTAGTCATCTGAGTAGAAAAGAAAGTTGCACAGGAAGTGGAAGCTCATAATAAAAGGAAATAAGATCAGAAGACTGAAACATTTAAATGGCAGAGGGCATCAGAGCAATCACACAGGTACATGGAAAATGTTTGAAGGGAAATATCATATTTCAGATTTATACTGCAGTGAAAAATTTCCTGCAATTTTAGATTGATTCCAGTTTGTAGTGTTATGATTAAAAAAAACTAACATAAATTAGTTCAGTGACAGGAAAGCAAACAAACTTGCAAAGGCAAACTAGTTTAAATGTGATCAAAATATTGCAGCAAAAACAGAGATTGAGCAACTTACAGTCCACCTCCAGAGATTCTGCAGGTTTTAGTTCTTTGACACTAAGGATGATTCTCAGACAAACTATATTTATTCAAATGAGTAAAGGAAAATAATTCATAACTATCTCTCAAAAGCATCTTCATCTTTTCCTCTCACACATAAAGTATATACCTTGTTATATGTAATGCAATGGACATTAAGTAGTTGTTTAGTGTCTCATCTAAGTCACTATTGTTCAGAGTCCAGTCAGAGTCATACAGCATGGAAACAGACCCTTTGGTCCAGCCAGTCCATGCTGAACATAATCCCAAACTAAACTAGTCCCACTTGCCTGCTCCTGGCTCATATTGCTCCAAACCTTTTCCAATTCAGGTGGTTATCCAAATGTCTCTTAAATATTTATAATTGTACCCACATCCACCATTTCCTCATGAAGTTCATTCAACACGCAAACCACTCTCTGTGTAAAAGAGAAATTTGCCCCTCATGTCTTTTTAAAATCTTTCTCCTCTCACCTTAAAAATGTGCTCCCTAGTCTTGAAATCCCCCTTCCTACAGAAAAGGCAACTACCGTTAACTCTATCTATACCTCTCATTATGTTATAAGGTCACCTCTTTAAATCAGGTCACCTCTCAACCTCCTCGCTGTAGTGAAAGAAATCCCAGCTTTTTTTTATAACTCAAACCTTCCACACCCTCTCCAGCTTTGAAGGCAACTGAACTGTAGTGCATTACAGCTAAAAACTAGATTCAAATAGCATTCTCACACAAATGTACTTTCAGTATTAGTACAGAACATCAGAAGACGACCAGTGAATTTACATTTTCCTAATTCAAAAAAAATCTCTATGCTAATCTCCCTTTCAGGGCAAACAGGGCACACTAAAGGAGTATACATCAGGATGAATTAGGGAGGTGGTGGGTGAGAAGATAAAACAATGAAATCACAATCACAACTGCTCCATTAGCGATTTCAACAGAGAGTTGGAAAATGGGTAATTTAAGCAGATGGTTTGCTGCCATTTTAACTTTTGCCGCCTCTAAAACACAAGGAGAGGAAAGGAGGTGAAAAGGGTTGAATCCATGAATTACATCTTTTCTTTTGTAAATTCAGTTATGTGGTGTCACTGGCTCGGCCAGTATTTCTTATGCTGCCTTAATAGCCCTCCAGAAGGTGAGCTGTATTCTAAACTGCCACAGTCCATGTGGTCAGAGGACAACCATAATGCTGTTAGGGAGAGAATTTCATGACTTTGACTCAGCAACAGTGAAGGAACAATCGTACAGTTCCAAGTCAGGACATTGCTAAGGTTTTATGGCATAACAAGGTATTAAAAGGAATATGGGCCACAAAATGGAGGTAGATCATAGATCAGCCATAATCTCAGGTGAATAGTGGAATGGGCTACTCCTGCTCCTACATTCCTATGAATGTAGGCTCTTATATCAAAGGGATTGAAGATTAAGAGTCGGGAGTCTTAGTTTAACTGTATCAAAGTGCTGGTGAGGCTACATCTGGAGTAA
Source organism: Chiloscyllium plagiosum (assembly GCF_037043375.1). NCBI lineage: Eukaryota > Metazoa > Chordata > Chondrichthyes > Orectolobiformes > Hemiscylliidae > Chiloscyllium > Chiloscyllium plagiosum. The sequence continues at coordinate 74,340,568 of NW_028270140.1, forward strand.
TGTGAGCAGTTTAGGTTCCCTTATTTAACAAGAGATAGTATTTCATTTGAGGCAATTTAGAGAAGGTTCACCAGATTGATCCACAGAATTGAAGGATTGTCTTATGAGCAAAGATTAAGCAGGTTGGGACTCTACTCACTGGGTGTTAAGAAGAATGAGAGGTGATCCCATTGAAATATAAAATTCTTAAGGGTTTGACAGTATAAATGCTGAGAGGATGAGACTCTCATGAGAGTCTAGGACAGGGGGCATAGTCTCAGAATAAAGGGCACCATTTGAGACTGAGACAATGAGGAATTTCTTCTCAGGCAGTTGAGTGTCTTTGGAACTCCTTGCCACAAAGAGCTGTGGGGGCAGATACCTTGTGTATATAACAAAGGTGATACAGAGGATTTCCTATATTGATCAAAACTCTAAGTATTATGGGACAAGGACAGGAAAGTGAACATGAGGAATGTCAGATCAGCCATGATCCTATTGAACAGCAGAGGAAGCTCAAAAGGGACAAAAGGCTTATTCTAGTTTCTGTTTCTTATGGTGTTATGGTGTGTGCCTTATAAAGAAACTTGCAGGTTGTGGTGTGGTCACGTATCTCCTACTCTTGTTTCTTCCATGTGCTACAGGTGATAGGTTCAGAAAGCACTCTTGTAAAGGTGCCTTGTTGAGTTGTTGTATTCAATTTTGTGGATGGTACACAAAATATATCCATGGTGGAGGGAGTGAAATAATCCCATGGTCTGTGGTCCAAGATGACCAAGAGCAGATTTCATGGTCATGCGCATTTGCCGCCACCTCTCACCGCCCCAGCAAACTTATCAGAACGTCTGCAACTAGATGTCTCAACTCAACCCCAGATACTCCAGCTCTCGCAATGTGGAGTCCATTTGCATCATCCCCACCTTCCTATGAACCTAGATAGCTGTCATGTGGGAAGTCAGTAAACAGGAGTTTCATATACTTATACACTTAATGGTAAGATCCTGGGGATGTTGCTGGACAAAAAGAGACCTTGGGGTTCAGCTTCATATTTCCTTAAAAGTAAAGTCGCAGGTAGACAGGATAGTGAAAGCAGCATTTGGTTATGTTTGGTCACTGCATTGAGTATAGGAGTTGGGACATCATGTTGCAGCTGTAGAGGACATTCATTGGGCCACTACTGGAATACTGCAAGCAATTCTGGACTCCCTGCTGTAGGAAGGATGTTGTGAAATGTCAAAGGGTTCAGTAAAGAGTTACAAGAATATTGCCAGGGTGGGAGGGTTTGAGCTTTAGGAAGAGGCTGAAACTATTTTCCCTAAAGCATTGAAGGCTGAAGGGTGACCTTACAGAAGTTAATAAAATCATGAGGGGCAAAGATAGGCTAATATCCAAGGTCTTTTCCCCAAAATGAGACACCATAGGTTTAAAGGCAAGAGGGGAAAGATTTAAAAGGGATCTAAAGGGGAACTTTTTCCACACAGAAGATGGTGTGTGTATGCAATGAGCTGCCAGAGGAAGTAGTGGAAGCTGATATAATTAAAACATTTAAAAAGGCATCGGGATGGGTATATGAATAGGAAGGGTGTAGAGGGATTAGGGCAAATGCTGAAAATATTAGACTCGGTTAATTTAGCATATCTGGTCGGTGTGGATGAGTTGGAGTAAAGGCTCTGTTTCCATGCTGTACAACTCTGACTCCATTAGATCTTTCTCAAATCTGCCAACAGCAATTTCTAATTTTATATTAGATTTACATATTAAATATCAGATTTAATGGGCAGTAAAATATTTTCCTGTACCAGATTTGGATTCTTGTGGTTTCTCTTCTTTTGTTCCTGCCCAATTCCAAACCCAATCAAACCATCCACCAGTTTTCTCATCTTCAATTTTTGCACCCGGTCTGTAAATTTTATGCCCTGTTTTCATAACCTAGAAGAAACATTTACAGAATACATTGTCTTTAGTTTCTTGGGTATCAAGCTTGATATTTATGCAGCTATATCATAAGACAGAGTTCACGTGTCGGTGAGCCATATTAATTATTTAAAACAGTTTACAATGCAAACTAAATATTTTAGTATATTATATTAAGTAAATGAGCAAATAAACAGAATAAACAGAATTACAAAATAAATGCGCTTGGCTATCAAAGTCAATTTGCATTTTAAAATCCTTCAATAAAATACCTCTACTTCTGCTTGCTGTCTTGCAAGTGTAATGTTAAACAAATCAAGGTCTTTTTCAAGTTCCTGAAAAACAAAACAATCATAAAAACAAGTAGAAAACAAATTTGAAAATGTAACTGAGGAGAGAGTTGGGGCAAAATGAGAATAGCTTTTTCAGCAAATTACTGTTACTTGAAATACACTACCTGAAAAGGATGATGGAAGACAACTCAACAACTACACTTGTGACAATACACAATATATATTCATACTTTAAAATCTTGATTCTCAAGTTAAAATAGAAATATGGCTTCAATTTTGAGGATAAGTTCTGTTTAGTAGAAGTCAGAAAGTCATTGAGAGCAGTAAACGAGAAACATAATTTCCAAGAAAGCATATGACTTCAAATCTGTTCTTAGCAGGATACTTGTGATGTTAATTTGATGACTTGCTAAAAAAGTTGAAGTTCTACGACTTACAGAAAAACAGTCTATTAGGGTTGTTTCTTTTGAATTTAGTAGAGAATCAGGCTTAGCCCAGGAGAACAGCTTCACTTTAGCAGAAGCAGAAGCTTCACTTCAATTTGTGAAGTCTCAGAGCGTAAAAGTTTTCGAGTTGTCAGAACAGAAGAGAAGTTTAGGTCATCAGAAATGGGAAGTGTCTAGGCTATCAGAAATGGAGAAAGTCAGGGAAATAAACATTGAGAGTTAAGAAAGGAGTGAAAATTGACTGGGATCAAGTATCTGTAAAGGATAATGCTGGGAAAATAGTTGAAACTCTTTATGATCAAATCATTTGAAACTGTTGTAGATTTTTCTCTTTCCCTTTTTGTGAAATAAGCTATGTTCTTTTGTTGAAGATGATTAGCCTCGTGTAAACATATTCAGCGACTAACCAATATAGTTAGCAATGTCATAAATTTAACTAATGATCCATCAAAAGAGTTCTGAAGGAGCGTCACTGGACCCGAAATGGTAACTCACCCCACCCACACTAATGCTGGCAGACACGCTGAGTTTCTTTGGCAATTTGTGTCAACATCTTCAATATTTTTTGTTTCATTATGATCTTACAAGTCAAGATTCATTCTAGGAGTTGACTTTTCCCTTATAGCTTTCCAGCTATTGGCAACAAAAGGTATTCATTGAAATTATGAATTATCAGTGAATCCATAAAGAAATAAGTAATTGGGAGGCACTGGACATTTAAAAAAAAAATTCCAAAATATATTACATAGATTAGGCCTTGAAAGTTGTTAAGAATTTTCTGGGAGAAGAACATATAACAGTGGATGATTTAAAATTTTGATTTAAGCCACACAGAGCAGGATCACATCAGGATGAGATGCGAAAAGCGACTACCCAGTATTTAAGAGTTAGGAGAAGGAAAATCTGAAATTGATACATCATTGCTGTGGTTCTGTTCGCCGAGCTGGAAGTTTTTGTTGCAAACATTTCGTCCCCTGTCTAGGTGACATCCTCAGTGCTTGGGAGCCTCCTGTGAAGCGCTTCTGTGGTGTTTCCTCCGGCATTTATAGTGGCCTGTCCCTGCCTCTTCCGGTTGTCAGTTTCAGCTGTCCGCTGTAGTGGCTGGTATATTGGGTCCAGGTCTATGTGTTTGTTGATGGAGTTTGTGGATGAGTGCCATGCTTCTAGGAATTCCCTGACTGTTCTTTGTTTCGCTTGCCCTATAATGGTAGTGTTGTCCCAGTCAAATTCATGTTGCTTGTCGTCTGTGTGTGTGGCTGCTAAGGATAGCTGGTCGTGTCATGTCGTTTCAAAACGACACGACCAGCTATCCTTAGTAGCCACACACGCAGACGACAAGCAACATGAATTTGACTGGGACAACACTACCATTTTAGGGCAAACGAAACAAAGAACAGCCAGGGAATTCCTAGAAGCATGGCACTCATCCACAAACTCCATCAACAAACACATAGGCATCGGAACTGGAAAAGTGTCTGACAGACAGCAAATTAGAAAGACTCAGCTAAGAAAGAAATCAGGCTTAATATAAGAATGACACTTCAGTGCGTTTGGATTATCTGTAAAAGGATATTCCTGACGAGCAGCAAAACTCCAACAACTAATTTTTGTATATAAGTATGTAGAGCTTTCTTTTATTTGTTGTGAATATGGTCAGTGTTTAACTACCATTTTGGCCAAGTGCAAATATCAAACATATAAATTATCAAGCCAAGTTTTACTCTGAGTTTCGACTTGTGCAGTATTTGCATCAGCTAACAATTTCAGAAAGAACTAAACAAATATTTGAGGGGATGATTAAAAAGACGCAGAAGCACTTATAGGGAAAGGGCAGTGGGATGATAACAACATCTCTTTCAAAGAATTGGGACAGGCAATTGAATGAGTTTCTCCGACACTATATGATTCTGCATGTAATCTTGGACTAGAATGGAGAAAATGGCTGGTGTCCTGTATTTGTGCATTTGTGCAAATACACTGGTTGAGAACAGGATTGGGTCTATTAGAATGCCACCACAGACAAAGAATGTTGACATTTTCATTCATTTAAAGACAGAATCACATAATATAAATTTTGACGTGTACTGGGAATAGTGATAGGTAGGTATTTAAACTGAATTATTTAGGGCCTAGATTTTTTGGTTGGTGCTTTGACAAGTTAAAAACTAGAATTTTTCTTCAAAACCATTTAAGTTGGTCATTTTGTTGTGGTTTATCAAATATCATGGCATACCTCTTCCGAAATTAACATTAGTTATTTTTAATGTAAAAGGTTATCTTAAACAATGTTTTACTGTTAACCAACCTCAAGTGCACTGAGAAGTTCCTCATCTGGTTTCTTAGTTTTGATCCTTGATTTATAAAGGCTCCTGTAATTCCTTAATGTTTGTCTGTGCTTTCGAATGTGCCTCCATGACCAAGCATTAAGTGCAGGCTTTATCTTCTCTTCCAATATGCCATTTATAGCATATGCCCACCTGATTATGCAAAAGAATGACAACATCTACTTAAAAAGAGATTACAAGTCAACATTTGTAGACAATGCTTTAATTCTGTACTGTGAAGAACATTTACTCTAGATGTCAGCATACAAATGGAGTCTCAAAAAAAAGCCTCTAAAAATAAAGGATCAATGCAAAAGCTAAGTATGAAAGTGAAATGCTGGTGTGGGCATGGATAGTCTCATTTTTAAATGTCATTTACTTTCAAAGCAAAGAGTAGACATATCTTAAAACCTCAGTTCAATGCACTAACGTGTATTAAATTCTTAAACAAATGTTGAGGGCAGACTCTACATATTCTCATCGTAATACAGCACTTCATACAAAACCCATAATGTCTGTAACTTTTACTTGGTATATTAGAAACAACAATAGCAATAAAACTTTTCCAAATAGATAACCAAAGCTTGTATTAATAGTTAATAACAAGTATAAAAACAACACATGCTTTATGTTAGGTCAGCAAATCACAGCATAATGTCATGACATTAACTGCTTGGTAAATTTGCTGAATTTTCTCATACTAGCTCCAACGTACAAAGCTTATTACAAAACCGTATCTTGCTACCACAAAATTATAGTGGACAAAAGAAGTTCTGTACTGAGAGTCCTGCATGATATCAAAATGTATGTCCCGATTCCAAAACATTGTACGTAATCATTCTAATGCAATCTATCCTTCTTGTTCCAGGGATAACACAGTAATTATGCCATAGAGGAATATAATTTGATCCATCAAGTCAATTCTAACAAATCCAGAAATAACGTCAAAGCAGTCCACTCTGTTTATGGCAAAGTTTGAATGTAAACATGAAAATGCAATCGGTGTGAGACCAATTAGATGTTACTGCTTTAGGAGTAAAAAATTTAAATTTTCAAACTGCATTCTACAGTACAGCATATGTTTTAATATAGATGATATGATAAATATAGAAATTATCCACATGTTGCAATAGATCACAACTAGGAACTAATATTGAACTGCTAGGAGACATTTTTTAAACAATTCTTAGGGTGAATGCTTTTATCATTTTTTGGAGTTCATTCACGAGATGAAGGTGGCAATACCAGCATTTAATGCTCATACCTAATTGCCCTCAAAATGTTGGAGGGGAATTGCCTTCTTGGAACACTGCAATCAGTTTACTGTAAGTAGACCCAAAGTCATCTGGAACTGACTTCCATGATTTTGACCCAAGAACAGCAATAGACTTCAGAGTCAGGATGGTGAGTGGCTTGGTGGAGAACTTGCAGGATGTAGTGCTCATGTATCTGCTGCTCTTGTCATTCTAAATGGTAGTCCTCTTGGGTTTGGAAGGTGCGAAGAAGCTGTGAATTTCTACAGTGCATCCTGGAGATGATACACATTATTGATGCTGAGTGAAAGATTAATGATGTGGTATCTTTGTCCTGGACAAGCTTCTTGAAAGTGATTGGAGCTGCACTCATTCAAGCATTTGGGAACATTCTGTTACATTCTCAACTTCTATCCTGGAGATGGTGGATGAGTAGTCCGGAAGTGGATTACACTGCAGGATTCATCACCTCTGACCTCCTGTTGTAGTCGCTGTATTTATCTGGTATGTGTAGTACAGTTTCTGGTCAATGTTATCTTCCAAAATGTTGATTGTGGGGGGATTCAGTAACAATAATGCAACTGAATGTCAAAGGGCAATGATTAGGTTCTCTCTTGTTGGAGATGGACCATGGCCTCGCACTTGTGAGGAGCCAAAGTTACTGACCACTTGTCAGTCCAAACACGGACAACATCCAGGTCCTGCTGCGTTTGAACATGAACTGCTTCAGTTGCAATACCATCTAGACAATAATATTAGGCTTACACACTTCAGTGAATATAATACTTCAATGTATAGACATTGTCAGAGTCCAGTTCTCTCCGCATTATTTTTAAAAAACTTTCTATACCATGATCTTTCAAGTAACCATATTTGCTTCCAAAACATCAAAATTTAAATATTTACCATTTCTTAGCATTGTTGCGACAGGGAACACCTGGCCGATATTTTCTATATGGCAGATTTCGTGTCATCATATCAATTGATCCGAGTAGTTCCATGATGCTAAGATACTGTTCAAAGGAAAAGAAATAAGGTTTTTTATGAAAATACAACATACTGTTATGATTCCAACTGATGCTATTATTGAACAAGTCAGATCCCAGGATAAATCTTGCTTTTATACAACATTAGTTTTTAACGAGGTTATCTTTTTTCCATTGAAGCAAACACATAATGCTGCAGACATGGTTTTATCAAATAACAGCAAGCTTACTGTGCAAAAAAAATTAACAGTATCACAAGTTTAAATATTTTAAAACACAATAAAATTGGATCCCATTAATGCCAAAAATACTTCTTCACAAGACTCACAATAGAGAGAATTTCCTTCTCTATCACATCTACAAGGCTCAATTTAACTGATGCCTCAATTTATGGCCTTGAAAATAAGATAGCTTCTTCCCAAATTCTTTATATAACCAAGCTTAGACTTTTTCTGTTTCAAACAATCTGTTTAAGGCTTTTAACCAAACCCTTCTGGTCAAAAAGTTTGGAAATACCCTACTTACACTCGGTAATCTATTTATTAACAATTCTAAACTCTCTCCTGACTTTAGGGAGCAATTATTTTCCAAAATGAATTTGAGGCAAGAACTCTAAACTACAATCAAAAAGGACTTACTTCAAGCTGAGTGCTTCCCTAAGCCAAAAAGAAATATCCATTCCAGTATATTCTATCTGAAGCCAAATGCACAACTATTTACTCTGCTCACTTATAAAGCTATCCAAGGAAAAGAAAACCCCAGTACTCTCTAGGATGCCTCCTACATATTTTTTTAAAAATCTTTACAGAAATACTGATAAGTTAATCACTTAACCACTTCATTGGCATATGGAAGGGCCACAGGAAGAAGGATCTAGTAGGTGGGAGGAGGAAGGAAGGCTGAGGAAGAGAACAAGGAGGAAAAGAGAAAGAGAGTGAAAGAAAGTGGGCAAGTGAGGACCAAGACCCCATTGAGAGGTAGTGTGTGTGGGACCCATAGCTCAGTGAGGTCATCAGATCATTGTGTGTGAATTCATAACCTCCTTCCACCCCTGTGACTCCCATCCACTTCCCTAGAGCCCCTACCCTAAAGGAGGCATGGACAAAATTTTACAAAGCTAGATGGTGAAGGAGTGCCCTAGTTAATCCAAATCCTTTGCCTCAGGTCACCTTCAGGAGAGCAGCATCTCCTCATCCATTCTACCACTTAATTGCAACCTTTTTTTTTGTTACAGGTTCTGATGGTGTGGATGTTGATAGAATGCCTCCTGAGGCCAATCTAGACTATGAGGAGTAGGAATTCCATACCCCAGAGGAATGTGGAAGCTCAAATACTGAGTATAAGCAAAGTCACACATCAGTAGATTTGTGGCTACTTGGAATGTCATGCTATATAAGGATGTTGTAGAAAAGAAGCATTGGGACATGATCAGCTATGATCCAACTGATTGACGGTTCAGGTTTGAAGAGCTGAATGGCCCACTCTTGATCCTAGGTTCCTGTGCAATGGCTACACGAATATGCAAGGTTTCAATGATGTCTTTCCCTCTAAATAAAAATATAGTGTCACATGAGAATCTTTGGCAACCAGTTCAAGGTTGTTTGAAAAGGTGGCAGGCATCTGTTTATGCTTTATGTTGCAACTCAGGTAAGCAGCTGCCCACTGTAAATTCTGTGGTACAAGATGGAAGGTGTTGAAATATTGGCACTGGGTGCAGGGACCTGGTTATGCTCAGATGTGTCGCAGAGTTTGGATTGGGAGTAGGGGTTGCTGCCAGACTTGCTGCATATTTCAGGTATTGTGGCTTTATTCAGATTTATAGCAGTATTTGCTCAATATATATATAATACATTTGTAGGGGATATAAAATAGATGTGTGCCAAAACAAATAGTCTCAGCAAACAATTATAGTTAATATAAAGTCCAACTAGTTTTGTAGGCAAATGATTTTAAATTAACATTGAATCAGGTGACTGAAGATAATTAAGGCTAGCCATGTGGACAGAAACATAAAAACATTGCTGATAATACAGATGGAACATATTCTAGCATATTACCAGTTAGAAATGAATTAACTTAATGTAACTGGAAGAAATACAACTCCAAAGCACAGATGAAGTGTTGACCCCAGCCTAACATTTCAAACTCCACGAACAGATTGAACAACAATATGTGCATGCACAAAGTGGGCAAAGAATTATATGGTCGCCTTACAGAACTATATCAAAGATGGACTTCACAGGAGACTATGGAAACTTGAAAGAGTTTTTGAGTATAAGACGCACTTGTTCACAATTCAGAATGATTTATTATGTGCAACAATCAATACACCAAACTCATTGTTTACATAGATTTGTTGAATAAATATTGATCAGGCAAGTCTTTGTATTCACAATCCTACAGGAAACTACAAGAATAGCTCTGGTATGTAGATTTACCAGAGGGTACCAAGGTTTAAAAAGAATTAAATTAAATGAACAAAAAATATGGTTTATATTTAATTAGTTTCAAGTTGAGGGATGCTATTATTAATCAAAGGGATTCACTATGGTGGATGGCAAAGGGACGATTACCTCTGATAGAGCAATCCAAGCCAGGGAGGCATCTTCTAAAAATAGAACTACTGAATTTATAAATTAACTCAAGCAGCACTTTTTGACACAATAGGCCTTGTTAGAATTTGGACCCCTAAAGAAGTGCAAATGTTTGGTTAACCGAAACTTTCAAAATGAAGACTAGTACTTTTGAAATTAGGTAAACAATGTCCGAGCATATGGACAGCTGACAGGTTAAAAAGAAGCCCAGATGACTTAAAATAGACTCAAGTAGCTGAATAACCAACTTTTGATTCTTTAATGAAACATGCAACAAACCACAACGATTCAAGTCTGATACGTCAAGTCTCTTTTACAAGAACTTGAGCCAAGTTTAGTTTTCCCAGAGTTCGCCCAGCCGCCCCACACCCCAAACACCCTTAAACACACTAAATCCCATTGATCGTGCTTTCCTACAAAAGCAATTCTTTGATAATTCAATTCTTTTGTTAAATAAGTTCTCAGCTATTTTACAAGACAACAGCAGTTATTTAGCAACCACGAGGAATTTCAAGTGCACCGTCTAACTTAAATATAGTCATAAATAAAAGTCAGAACATTCTGAAGAATTTGGCATGTCTACATGCAACCTGCTTCATTCTGAAAACATTTGCAAAATGTAAAAAAGCAAGGGCATAAAAGTCACGAATCCCACTGTCATTCCTGGCCTCACCAAAGCAGGACCCTTAAAGCTTTGTTCCTGGTTATTGGGCTCTGATGTACAACCTGTCCATGGCCATATGTCTACCCAAATATGAATGATTCAGCCAGAGTCGCCTATTTGTTAAAACTTTAACAAATATTTTAATACAGAAATATTTTATTGCAACAAATGTGGGTTCATTTACCATTCAAAGTCATACAGTGTTGAAGTTGCCTTTCGGCCTATCAAGTCTGCACCAAAAATATATGACTACTTAAGCGAGTCCCATTTTCCCCACGCTAGATCCGTAGCCTTGATGCAATGACACATTAAGTACTCATCCAAGTATTATTTTTAAAAGGTTGAGGTTTCACCAGTTCAACAACCCTCCCAGGCAATGCATTACAGACCACTACCTTCTGGTTTTTTCCTCAAAACCCCTGCAAAACTCCTGCCTTTAACTTCAAAATCTTGAAATTGACCCTTCGATTAAAAGGGAATAGCTGCTTTTAATTAACCTTGTTCATTTTAATCATACCTCTATTAGGTAACCATCTACAACCTTCTCTGCTCCAAACAAATCAAGCTTATCCAGTCTCTCTTCACAGCTGAAATGCTCCTCCAAAGCAACGTCCTTGTGAATCTCCTTTCCATTCCCTCCAGTACAATTGCATTCTTTTGATAGAACTGCACATATTTAAGTTTAGCATAAATTCTACACCCAGAAGTAACATAGAGGGCATGACCACATTTCACCACTTCAGAATAAAAAGAGAGAACCATTAACGTTGGAAATTAGAAATTGCTGGAAAAGCTCAGCATGTCTGGCAATGTCTGTGAAAAGAAATCAGAGTTAACATTTCCAATCTAGAGACCCTTCCTCAGAATTGTTATTCTGCTTTCGTTTCACTTCATCAGAAGTGTTTCACTGCATTGATTTGCAAATCTGAAAACACATTCTCTGAAATAAGTAAGGTTTAGAAATGTACTACATATGAAACAAATTCAACAGCATAAGCTGGAGGGCAAGCAAACTGTGAACCCACAATTATTACCTGAGGTCTTTTTATTTCGATCGCTATATCTTGAATGTTTACTTGGAAGTTCATTTTTGGTGAAGCAAAGTCAACTTCTGCCCGTGGATTCATTTCAAGTTTAGCTTGGGCAGATAATGGCTGAAAAACTTAGGTTAAAAAAATTGAAAGGTGTATTAGCTCAAATTTTGCATAGAAACTTTGGTTTATCAAATTACGCGAGTATTCAAGTGTCAAAAACAAGATAAATTTATGTCCTTTCATTTGCAGAAAGAGTTTTCCTCATTCTTTGAAAGAAGTTCAACAGCTCAGGGAAACCATCATGGGGCAACATCCCTTGAAAGGAATACAGCCGCCTAGGACTTCTAATACTCCTTTGTATCATTAGATTGCACACAATTTCTGATCTCTTAATGACATGTAGCTAGAAAGTAAAAATAGTCAATATTTGCACAAATGTCACAGTAAACTACTTGCACTCATACATAAAATCAAGGAAAACATGTATGTGCACACAACTAACAGTGAGATGGGTGCTCCTGCTTCTCGAAACACAATATGTATGCTCAAATAGTTTAAAAATTCCCCTCTCAAACAACGCTGAACTCAGCTGACACCCAACACTTCTTGGTAACTGCAGGTCTGCCTGATGAACTGAGTACCACTCTCGACACTTGTCTGTTTGCAAACTCCTCCTAGGTGAGACGCCAACTCACTCTGTACTGCAAATGTGGCAACCATACTGGTTTTGCCTCCTAATTAGAGCATGATCACTTCTAGCCAAACCCAATTATTTTATGGAACCCTGAAACACCGCCATCGATTTAAGAACAAAATAACTATGCAACCAGTCCTCATTGCTTAACCTATAGAGTTTTAGTACCATTCTGACAAATCTGCACTGTACGTTCAAATCAAATGCTTATTTTTCCCCCCAAGATGCACTGCCCAAAAATTAATGCAGGGTGCTAACAGTACCCTGACTAGATCAACTCACTCTCAACCAGCATTAAACCAATGAGAAATGAGAAATTAGACAGCATAACTTGTTATCCTCCTGCTTAAAAAAAACTTCAACTTTATAAAAAGCTTTTTGTGAAGCAAGTACAATGGTACAATAGGTTAGCTTCACAGCTCCAGGGACCCAGGTTCATTTCCAGTCTTGGGTGATTATGTGTGGAGTTTGCGCTTTTTCCCAGCATCTACGTGGATTTCTGCCAGGTCCTCTGGTTTTGTCGCACAGTCCAAAAGGTGCGCAGGTTAGGTGCACTGGCCATGTTAAATTGCCGTGATGTGCAGGCTAGGTAGATTAGCCATGGTAAAATAAGGATGTGAGGGATCTGGTTGGAATGCTCTTCAGATGGTTGGAATGCTCTTCAGAGGGTTGGTGCAGTTCCGATGGGCTGAATGGCCTCTACCTGCATTCCAGGCTTCTTAAAGTACATAATTTCTTTTATGGACAGAACAGAGAACAAACTGATGCTTGAAACTCTTACATATGTATCACTGATTCTTTATCTTCCCATGGATGTTATCCAATCTGCTGAATATTTCTATGTCATATTTGTACAACTACAATATTCTGCCGAAATCTTAATGAGTTGGATGTATGATGAAAGTTGCCAATCCAAGTTTACACACAGGGTCTAAGCTAGGAGGTTCAGAGTTGCAGAAATAGGAGCAGGGAAGTTACAAAGCAGCACAGCATTGGTATTCAAACAAAGTATCTATGACAGACAATTCAATGCAGGCAACAGAAAGGCCATTCACTTTGGATTCAACTGGAATTTTTCTTTATCATAAATATATTGTGAGCTGTGGAATAAGAAAGGAAATTCTGCATCCTTGTACAAACATCATTCATACCTATGTAGAGCTACTGAAAGTACTCAAAAGATCAATGGAATCATGATTTCTAAAGGACTGAATTATAAGGTGAAGGAAGTTAGGTCTCAGTTGCAAAGTCTTGATCAGACTCCAAAGGAAATGCTACATTCAGCTACAAAAGCTGAACTTCAGAAAGAATATATTGGCTGTGAACGTTTAAACAAACAGAATTACCTAACTGGTTACACAACCATATAAATCGCAACCTGATAGCTGAAGGGAAGAATTTCTTGCAGAAACAACTAAGGTGGGCACCACTGAAGATGGCAGGGAAAAGAAACTAAATGCAGCTTGTTTTTAAGCAAAGGAATTTAATAACCTTGGTTCTAGCCCATTCTATTAGTACAGCTCCTTTCTTTCCCGCATGATGTAGTGTCCCATGAAGTGGAAATCGACTTTCAAACAATTACTTCTCCAATCCATTTGATGTTGTCCCAAATTTTTCATTGCTCAGATAATAACCCACAAAATCACAATGAGAGAACAAGCAAACAATACTGCAGATGCTGGGAATCTGAAATAAAAACAAAAATGTTGGAGAAACTTAGCAGACCGGGAATAACATTCGAGCATGTTGAACTTGAAACATTAATCTTGTTTCTCTCTTCACAGATGCTGCCAGGCCTGCTGAGTTTCGCCAGCGCTTCTTGTTTTTACTACCAGAGAAGTTCTGTTTTTTTATTTTAGTGCACAAGATTCTTCGCAGGAATATATATTTCTGGTTCCAGGGTAGACCACAACAACTGGTTCATTATCCTTATGTAGCTAGATAGTTTGATTAGTTTTCATTAAGAATCTGGCATTTTTCCAAAATTTAATCTTTATACTTTCCATATTTCTATTTCTATCTATAAGCTAACTTTTGATTAGTGTAATACATGGTATTCCTTTGGAAGATACAGCAATAACTACGAAGTGCCTAAGGGTATTCTGTTATGTTAAAAAGCATACCACGATAAAAACGTGCAACTTACTGAACTGGTAAGTCTCTGGAATAAAGTTGCTTGTTGAAACTCCATTTTTTAAGTCTTTCTGAAAAGATAATTTTTAATGTTAAACAGTAACATCTAGCAATAGCATTTGTTCACACTTATCAGAATAAAATACATTTAAAAGGTTGTGTATTTAAAGGAGTTAGACCATCTGTTCAACAGAATATACAAATTATACATCTTCAGTGAAATGTATTTGCTTAATCTGAATTTAGTCCCTAGTGTAAATAATTGAGCTGCAGGAGATTTTCAAAAATATGCCACAAACTGCCATTGTAATTTGAGACTACAAAAATCATTCCGAAATCCAGGAAGTAATACAGCATCCCAACTGCTTGAAGATCTCGGAAATACCTGCTTAATGTTAAACAAGGTGGTGCAAGTCAACTGTTCAAAAGCTGCATGAGTTTAACATTAAAAGATAATTCCCGCATTCATTTAAATAAATCCAACATTAGAGTCATAGAGATGTACAGCATGGAAACAGACCCTTCGGTCCAACCTGTCCATGCCAACCAGATATCCCAACCCAATCTAGTCACACCTGCCAGCACCCGGCCCATATCCCTCCAAACCCTTCCTATTCACATATCCATCCAAATGCCTTTTAAATATTGCAATTGTACCAGCTTCCACCACTTCCTCTGGCAGCTCATTCCATACACGTACCACCGTCTGCGTGAAAAAGTTGCCCCTTAGGTCTCTTTTATATCTTTCCTCTCTCACCCTAAACCTATGCCCTCGAGTTCTGGACTCCCCCACCCCAGGGAAAAGACTTTGTCTATTTATCCTATCCATGCCCCTCATAATTTTGTAAACCTTTATAAGATTCCCCCTCAGCCTCCGACGCTCCAGGGAAAACAGCCCCAGCCTGTTCAGCCTCTCCCAATAGCTCAAATTCTCCAACCCTGGCAACATCCTTGTAAATCTTTTCTGAACCCTTTCAAGTTTCACTACATTTTTCTGATAGGAAGGAGACCAGAATTGCACACAATATTCCAACAATGACCTAACCAATGTCCTGTACTCCATACTCTGACCAATAAAAGAAAGCATACCAAATGCCTTTTTCACTATCCTGTCTGCCTGCGACTCCACTTTCAAGGAGCTATGAACCTGCACTCCAAGGTCTCTTTGTTCAGCAACACTCACTAAGACCTTATCATTAAGTGTATAAGTCCTGCTAAGATTTGCTTTCCCAAAATGCAGCACCTCGCATTTATCTGAATTAAAGTTCATCTGCCACTTCTCGGCCCATTGGCTCATCTGATCAAGATCCTGTTGTAATCTGAGATAACCCTCTTCACTGTCCACTACACCTCCAATTTTGGTGTCATCTGCAAACGTACTAACTATACCTCTTTTGCTCACATCCAAAAAGTAAAGGATCCAGCACCGATCCTTGTGGCACTCCACTGGTCACAGGCCTCCAGTCTGAAAAACAACCCTCCTCCACCACCCCGTCTTCTACCTTTGAGCCAGTTCTATATCCAAATGGCGAGTTCTCCCTGTATTCCGTGAGATCTAACCTTGCTAACCAGTCTCCCATGGTGAACTTTGTCAAACGCCTTACTGAAGTCCAGAAAGATCATATCTACCGCTCTGCCCTCATCCATCCTCTTTGTTACTTCTTCAAAAAACTCAATCTAGTTTGTATGGTCACATGAAATGTTCCTTTTCAATACAACAATACGAACTGATGGATAAAATTCTTATAATTGTGTACGCTCAAAGATCTGTTTTATTTGCCTTTGCACTTCAAGACAGAAAAGGTTGGAGGTCATATTGTCAAATTTGCCATAACACATTTAAGAAAATGTTAAGGCCTCAGACAGGTTGCAGGAGGATATTTACAAGAATACTACGAGGGATGCAAAACCTTGGAAGTTATTTCAATGAGTAAAAACAGGGAATTTGTCCCCTGTGGCAGAATGGTCAAAAACTAGAAAACACACATTTTTTAAAAAAGACATTGGTAAAAGCTCCAGAGTAACATAAAACAATTTGCTTTTTCTAAAAATGTGTGGTGTTTTGAAGATCTGGACTTCACAATTTCAAAATATGAATGAAGCAGATTCAGTGGAATTAGAAAAATATTGAAAAGATAATTTTACAGTATGATTGGCAAAAATCTGGCATGGGTACAATAGACTAAGTTGTATTCTACACTGCATCATTTGAGAGAGGGAGGGAGGGAGAGAGTAGGCTGTGAAAGGGGGAGGGAGCAGACGTGTGAAAGAGGGAAAGTGGGAGGAGGCACGAAAGGAGGGAGTGAGGGAGGAAGGGAGGGGATGCATAAGGGATGCACCCAGTGAGCGAGAAGCACAGAATTAGAATATTTACCATATAAAGTCAACTCACCAAAGCCTGAATCTGATGGCTTTTTGAATACATTTTGGTGCTGACATTCCAATATGCACAGAGGTAGTCTAATCGAACAAGCTAAAATAATAAATACATAAAAACAGTTAATTTAGAAATATCACAAAATCCTATTATTTGCATTTATGTTACAAACTATAACTAGTTTTACCTTGTTGAAGGTATGTTCACACTGATCATGCAAGCATGGATTCCATCTTTCATCTGTTGTCTATAACGTAAAGAATAACAGACTAAGTTATGAAAAATAGCATTATAATAGGTGCCTGAGGAACACCTGAGCTGCATATATTCAGAAATAGAGGTTCAGAGACTAAACTGACTTATTTTTGTGCTAAAGTTTGGTTTGATGTCACAAGCTGTTCAAGTTACAGTTGGAAGCTGCAGTTTGTACGCAACTTTTCAAAGGCATCCAGAGCTCATTAAGAAATATACTTCTGGCCCATTCTGTTTGATTCCCCTTTTTACACTTGTCACTCTAATCTCCGTTATAAATTGGCAGTCCCTCATTTTGTTTTAGCAAATATATCATTAATTATACCAGCTAGCTGCTGCATATCTGGAAAATAAATTTTTGATCTATTCCTTACAGCTCTCAAATCATCAGATTTTCCTTTACATAGTCAAACATACAAATCTCCCACAAGCAACTAAGTTCCAAAAAAGTACCTTATTATAGCAACAAATAAATGTTATTTTAACGTTGTCGTACAGCTCTCGCGTCATCCTGCGCAGCCTGCAGTTCTCTGGCAAAATTAGCATTGCAACTACAGAAATGAATGGGTAGAAGGCTAAGTTGGTTCAGAGATTGTAAGGTGAATGATCTGGTGTTAAATTGGCATGGATAGGACATGCTCAGATGTGAAGGAGGGCTGTTTCCTGTTTTAACAACTAACTTTATCAAACTTTGAAGTGCCAAGACAAGCCTTTGCATAGCCAATCTTCATGCCCAATAATCGCCGCTTTAATTTGGGTTCTCCAGGCCGACTCTCAGGAAACCCTGCAACATACCAATGTAAGTCCAATCTTTCAGGGCACTTTATACCCAGTCAGGTTTGCGGGGCCAGGATATTTCCTAACGTTATGTTCCCAACCTGGGAGAGAAAATTGGTTTGAATGTTTCTGACAGCAAGGATGATTCTGAACCAAGTCGGGATGTTCTAAGGACTAAAGTCAGAAAACAAAGGGAACAGAAAAGTCACAACATATATTTGAGGTACAATAATGTGAAAAGTTGTAGATTTCACAGATGAGTAATAAACAAGTGACAAGTTGAACAGGAAATCTATGAATCTTAATGACTGAAGTGAATAATGACTTAAGATGGCAATTCAGCTGACTGTCTGCACTTCTTCTGAGCATTTTGATGTAGTGCTAAAATCCTATCTTTTCACCATAACTCGACACATTAGTTCTATTTAAATAAACATGCAATACCATCTTGAATGCCTCAAATGAACCTGTCAATGATGATCATGTTTCGTCGTGACAAAGAAAAATTAGGCAATGTGCCTTAATGAAAACGCCCAGTGGATCTGACCTCTATCATTATGATTTCCTACTGTCACAACAGGTCCACAGCATACTCCATCTCCTGGCCCTACACTCATCCCTGGAACGTTTGGCTAACAAGGATACCTATGCCCGATTCCTATTTATTAACTTAAGTTTTGTTGGAAACATGAAGGCTGAGCTAATTTCCAAACTCTAAGATATTGGACTCTGTTACCCCCTCTGAAACTGGATCAAATTCCTGACCTGCAGAACATAATTAGTAAGGACATGCGGCAACACCTCCTCCACAATAATCCTCAACATCGGTGCACCTCAAAGGCTACATGCTCCACCCCTTATTATACTCTTTACACACTTATGACTGTTTGGCCAAATTTAGCTCTAACTCCATTTACAGATTTGATGACACCACTGTAGTGGTAGACAGAGTACAGGAAAGAGATAGACAGCTTAATGGCATGGTGCAAAGACACCCATCTCTCCCTCAATACCATCAAAATGATGGAGGTGATCATGGAGGACACACCCCAGCCTGTATCAATTGGGCTGAGATGGAGGTGATCAAGAGCTTCAAGTTCCTATGAGGAATATCACCAATAATCAATCCTGGTCCATCCATATCAAAAAGATGCAACAATGCCACCAATATTTGCTGATAGAAAGCATCCTATTTGGATGCTTCACAGCATGGTATGTCAACTGCTCTACGCAAGACCATGAGGAATTGCAGAATTGTGAAACAGGCCAGCCCATCATGAAAACCAGCCCACCTTCCACTAATTAACTGTACACTTCCTCCAGACTCAGAAAAGCAGCCAACACAATCAAAGACTAGTATCACCCTGGTTATATTCTCTTCCACCCTCTTCCATCAGGCAGTAGTTAAAGAAGTTTGAAAATATATATCAACAGATTTAAGGACAGCTTCTTCCCTGTTATTATCAGGTTTATGAGTAGACCCCTCGCATATTAGAGTCAAGCATGTGGTGCTGGAAAAGCACAGCACATCAGGCAGCATCAGAGGTGCAGGAAAATCGATGTTTCGAGCAAAGACCCTTCATCAGGAATGAAGCTGGGAGCTTCAGCGGTGGAGAGATAAATGGGAGAGAGGTGAGGCTGGGGGGAAGGTAGCTGAGAGTACAATAGGCGGATGGAGGTGGGGGGTATTGGTGATAGATTGGAGGGGAGGGTGGAGCGGATAAGTGGGAAGGAAGATGGACAGGTAGGACAGGTTATGAGGGCAGTGCTGAGCTGGAAGGTGATAGCAACAAAACAAAAAACATTGAGACAGACTGAAACTACAAATCAGAAACTTGGGAAAGACAGATTTATTCAACGTGCCTGAACAGTAATGACTAGGTGGTGCCAGTGTTGGACTGGGGTGTACGAAGTTAAAAATCACACAACACCAGGTTATAGTCCAACAGGTTTAATTGGAAACACTAGCCTTGGGAGTTCTGCTCTTTCATCAGGTGGTTGTGGAGTATAAGATCTTAAGATACAGAATTTATAGCAATATAAATTCATAGATAATTCAATTTCAACATAGATAAGATGCAGAGCTGGGCTGAGAAGTGGCAAATAGAGTTTAATGCGGAAAAGTGGGGGTAGTTCACTTCGGAAGAAGTAACAGGAATGCAGAGTACTGGGCTAATGGTAAAATTCTTGGCAGTGTAGAACAGAGAGATCTCGGTGTCCAGGTGCATAAAGCCCTGAAAGTTGCCACCCAGGTTGAGAGGGTTGTTAAGAAGGCATATGGTGTGTTCGTGTTAATTAGTAGGAGGGTTGACTGTTGGAGCCACGAGGTCATGTTTCAAATGTACAAGACACTGGTAAGGCTGCACCTGGAGTATTTTGTGCAGTTCTGGTCATTGCATTATAGGAAGGATGTGGAAGCTTTGGAAAAGGTTCAGAGGAGATTTAGGATGTTGCCTAGTATGGAAGGAAGGTCTTACGAGGAAAGGCCGAGGGAACTGAGGCTGTTTTTGGTGGAGAGAAGGAGGTTGAAAGGTGACTTAATTGAGACATATAAGATCAACAGAGGGTTAGATAGGGTGGACAGTGAGAATCCTTTTCCCTGGATGGTGAAGGCTAACATGAGGGGACATAGCTTTAAATTGAGGGGTGATAGATTTAGGACAGATATGAAGGGTAGTTTCTTTACTCAGAGAGTAGTAGGGGTGTGGAACGGCCTGCCTGCAACAATAGTAGACTCACTGATGCCATGAGATTAAACAGGCATTGAACATACATATGGATAATAATGGAATGGTGTAGGTTAGATGGGCAACACATTAATTTCGCAGGTCAGTGCAACATCAAGGGCCGAAGGACCTGTACTGCGTTGTAAAGTTCTATTTTCTATGTTAACCACCTGATGAAGGAGCTGCACTCAGAAAGCTACTGCTTCCAAATAAACCTGTGTTGTGAGATTTTTAACTTGGCCTTAACAGTGTACTTTCTAGCTTACTTCAGTACCCCAGAAGAAAGCAGTATCTTAAGCAAGTGATTCCCTATGACTTGATGATTTATTTTGGTAAACTTGCTATAACCTATTGATTTGAAAACTTCAGTGTCTTTTTTTTTAAAAATTAGGTGATTATACCATCCAATAATAATTTTACTCTTTTTTTAAATTTAATTTCCACCATACATGCCTGTGGAAAAATTTATGATATGTTCTCTTGAAAGTTACCCTTTAAGTGTTTTTTTTTGGAGGGGGTGGGGGGAAATCATGGGATCATGATGAGTTACCTTAAGTTGGTAATCAACAATCTATAAGCAATTGATTATTTGCTGAGTTTAAGCAGCTGCTTAGAGATCATTCATTCTATATTCATAAACTAGAACCATGATCTCCAACCCGTACATTGTGATTAACCAGTCAATTGCAAAGAATCTAACAGTGGAGCACTGTCCTTCATACACCACCCATGGTTCCTCCAAACTGTGTGTGCAAATTAATCATTGTGCCACTTTAATGTTTCTGCTTCCAGACACCTCTGTCAGGCACAGAGCTCAGAGGTTCATTCAGGATGAAGAAAAATTACAGGTAACACTGCCATGACCACATCCAATTCATGGGTGACAGAAACACACCCAGGCTTTGGAAATAAATAACACAGAATTGACATCCCATGCCTTCACACTCACTCAAACAGTCAACGACATTCTGGATGGTCCAGAAGTTTAAATCCAGGGGCCTACCTGCTACATGACCAGTGGCAGAGTACTGTCATGAACCACAAAAATGAAGTGCAAAGCAAGGCAGAGCAGCTTTTAAGGTCAATTTTAAGACTCAGTCTTCGTACTTGCAAACAACCATGATGGTGAACCATTTTTAAATACTAGTTTTTAAAAAAAGCCTGTACAATCAGTTGTTTATCATTTGTAGCATACACCTTTAACCCAATATATGTTCTCCATTGGATGCTAGCAGTTAGTACTAAATTGGTTTTTGTTTTAAGAAAATAAAACAGAAATACAATTCTGAATAGTAAATTATGCGAGATGAGCCTGGATTATTTCAAAAGAAACTGAAAACATACAACTTCCATGCAGATTAGGAAAATGAATTTGCTCACAACTGTAAAACAGCATTTGCTTTCCAGGTCAAAGTATATTGAGAAGTTAAAAGGGCAATTTGGAACAATACAACATAGCACAGTAAATTCAAGGTCAGTTTTCCTTAGAACAGTACGTTTTGGACCAAGAGCTAACAAGTTGAAAGTCAATTTCCAAGCTGGACAGTTTTTTATCTCAAAACCAGCAGCAAAATGGTAAGGCCTGCACTGAAACATTATTTCATATTTGCTACCTTCTGGTAAAACTCAATAAGTTATTCACATATGCAAAGTAATTAAAGCAACAATGACTGTGGCAGCTGACTCTTTATTCAAAGTTTAAGAACAAAGAAGAAATAATAACAATAATCCAGAGCATGCCATTTGGTGTTTCCACAATAGCAAGATGAGTGGGATCTTTGGATGATAACATCTTTCAGCAACAACAGCAGGATTTAAAGACTGAGTGCCAGTTGATTGTTCTTGTCAGCAATTTCTTTTCTTTAAAGAGGTCATAACAACTAAAGATCTTTTCACCCTAATGCTGCTTAAGAAAAAGCAAGGGCTGAGAATACTTACAACAAATCCAAAAGCTATGTGCTTAAGAACCACATATCCATTAAGAAACTGGTTTATATCACAACTGAAGTTTGGTTTAAATGCAGGCTTTGTTGTGTTCTGCATAATTTATTCCTTCGTCAATTGGTATGGTGTAAACCACCAATAAGGTGGGAGTGTGGGATTCATTTATAAGAATATTAAGACTGTAAACTGAGCATCAACCCTTCAGCAGTGCTTGTTTATACCCTCACTTCATCACATCTATGCTACCAATAGTGCACTAAACATTGATGCTGACATGAAGTGGTTAGGTCAAGAGAAATTGTTACTTTCTTTAAATCGAGGAATAAGTGTGTAGTGAGCAGTCAGACAATGCATGGTTGCTCAACTTCAAATTCTTTACAGACAAAACTGAATTAGCTTAACTGGCAATGGCAAAGAAAGGGCAGATAATATGATCACTGCTGTGAATGCATTCCCTTTGAAACTGGGTCTGTGATCCTTCCCATGAAAAAAAACACTACAACATTTAGTATGGAGGGAACACCGGTGGGGGGGAGAAAGAAACAAAAAAAAAGCTTCTACCTTCAAACAGACATTGGTGGATTGATTACCAAATTCCATCGAGAGCAAAACAATGGAGATGATATTGTGACTATGCTGTGGCTGTAAGAGGTGTGTTTGTCCTGGTTTCTTTTAGAGAACTTGGAGGACAGATGATGAGCAGTCTATGAGAAGCTAGATCACTTGTGAGGCCTTGGTTTTGTTTTGATAATGTTGGAACAATAGAAGCAGCCTGAATGAGTATGGTCAAGCCCTCAGGTGCGCGCACACACACACACACACACACACACACACACTCAGAATGGTTCTTTCCACGTTCTTTCCTCCTGGACTACATATGAGACAATCGGTTTCTGAATTTACCTTTTGCCAAGGGTGTGCTTATGGCAAGTTGCTATACTTGAACAATTACTGTTTAGTAGCAAAATAACCTATTATTTTGTTAAGTTTGCCAATACAGTTAAATTATTCCAATTTCCTTTTTTCTGGCATTTTAACTACAGTGCTTGAATAAATTGTGTTTTGTTTAACATGAATCAAATTGCATCTGGAATATAGGACCTCACCTTTAACTTTAAAATAAGAAAACATTAGGGTCTAACCTACCTTCTTAATATATTTTGAGGAGGGGTCTATCTGATCCATAACAATAGAGATAATTACTATACAAAATGATATTGAACTGAAAGTCAGATTGAGGGTCAGTGATGTGGGGGAATCAAACACAGAAACGTACCCACTTGTGACATCCTACGTTGCTTACATTAGCTCCACATACCTCAGATAGCCATTTGATGGTTTGTATACAACTATTCATCTCAACTCAAAGTATCAAGTCACTACAGAAAATATCACAGATTTGGTGAGTAGGTTTTTATGGCATCAAAAATAGACTATTTATATTTTCTTGGCGTTAAATTTTGGGTTACACTTAAATTCAATGAAGTCCTCTCACGTTTAAATATTGGAGACTACTGACCTGGAAGGACAAGGACAGTAGGTGCATGGGAAACACCTGCAATTTCTTTACAGATACATATCTTTTTGACTTGAAACAAGAGTACTGTTCCTTCGTTATGAAATGTCTAAAATTCTGTAATTCCATTCTTAATTGTACTGTGGAGGGCAGAATTCAAAAAGGTCATTCACCACTATGTTCAGGGTGAATTATGGATGAGTAGCAAATTCTGGTCTAGCCAGTGATGTCCACATCCTTTTTTCTTATATAAGTGTCAGAAGCTATTGCCTAGTTTCAAATTTCGGTTTTCGGAAAAAGAAGAAAACAGTCACGAAGAACAGAAGAACAAGGAGCAAGAGATAAGAAAGAAATCATTCATAATGGTTGGGGTTAAAAAGAGAGAGGTCTAGTTAATTGCATAAAGCTGAACTTACTTTATAGTAGCTGGATTGATCACGCCAAAAGATTGAGTAAGAGAGTGAAGTCGTTAAAAGGCAACTTGAGACAGAGAGTACCATTAATATAATAGCTCTCATAAAGGAGTCCTAACTAGTTACAGCTGAAATAAAACACCAATAAACTTCATGAACAAGGACAGTTTGGTCAACTATTAATTAAATACTACTTCAATGATTTAAGGTGGGGAGAAATGGTCAAGAATGACAGAGTGGACTCATATAGCACAGCCTAAGGGCATCCATCCCAATAACATCAGAGCCAATTCAGTGTTTTTTGAAATGTAATTACTTGTAAAAGAAAGCAAATATGGCAGCAAACTTGCTCACATTAAGGTCCCTTGACAGTAATGAAATACATTAATGAATTTTCTAATTTTATGAGGATTGATAAAGGGATAAAAGTTTAGCCAGGACACTCTAAAGTCTTTCCAGTTCATGGAATCTTCCCTAATGAGACAGTAGACAGGGCCTCAATTTAATATTATAAAAACAAAGAACTGTGGATACTGGAAATCTGTAAAAAAAAACAAAGTTCTGGAGAAACTCAGCACATCTGGTAGCATCTACAGAAAGAAAAGCAAACAGTTAAATGTTTCAAGTCCGGTGACCTCAATTTATCACCATCTCTGAAAGTTACCTAACAGTGAGAATTCCTGCAGTGCTAGATTGAAGCTTCAGGCAAGATTCAAAGCTTAAGTCTTGTAGTAGACCCTGAATCCAAAGTCTTTTGATTCAATAGGCATAAGTATCACAATAAAGATCTGACTAATCAATGAATTTAAAGATAAAAAATGTACATTACCTCAAGACTCAAGTTCTGAAGTGAAATTCCAAATGACAATGGAGAGTTTGGATTAGTGATCTGCAAATAAGAATAGAATTATGAAATTAACTTCCAACTAGAAAAAGCACTACACAAAACTAAGTTATAATAGTTATCACTTAAATTTCAATTAACAGCAGTTCTCTTTACATTGAAGTTAACTACATTACTTAAAATATTTGTGTCATTGTCTTGTTTGAAATTAGAGAGAAGAAAAATCAGATTTGGAAAAGATAGCAGGCAAGACTACAGTGCCCAAAACAGATGCAATCATTGAACATGAGAAACAGAAGCAGGAGTGGCCCATTCAGGCCCTCAAGCCAGTGTTAACACTCTATAAAATCACAGCTGATCTATTCATGGTTGACTTTAAAAAATAATTTCAAAACTGTATGGACGTCATATCAGGGAAAGCATCTTAATTACTCAGTGACACTCTGGTAGTGTGCAGAGCAAGAAAACTGCATCAACTAATTTGATGCCAGTAATGCCAACTTTGAGCTCAATCCTCCAACACCCTTCACCTCACATTTGAATGCCCATTCGCAGCAGAATAGAACCCTTATTATTATCATTATTATTTGAAGTGGTCATTTAAAACCTACCTTTAAGCTGCAAATTGATTTCTTTAGCTTTTGCTACAATTCCACAATTTAAAACATATAATAATTATTTAAAATTGCAAAAGGCTACAGGAGCATTGTGGTTGATGTTGAAATTCTCATTGCTAAATTCAAAGTTCCTGCACAAAACCAGTTTCTCTTAAGATGCATGTAGCATACATTCCATTTCAAATGCAGTAATGACTTACAGAATTAAAAAAACTGAATCCAACCATTTCTGTTCCATCAGCCAATGATCAATATTCAAAGTTTTTATATTGAATGCAAAACATCATTGACAGTGCTATCAAGCAGCATTTATCAACTGCTGAGTTTTGGTCCCACTCCAACAACCTAAATCAAATGTGGAAAAAGGGACTCAATTCCAGAATTTAAAGGTAAGAGTGTCAGTCTTTGATAGAAAGACAGCACCAGCAGGACTGCGGCTCAGCAGTTAGCACTGTTGCTTCACAGCACCAGGGACTCGGGTTTGATTCCAGCCTCAGGCAGAATTGCACATTCTCCCTGTGTCTGCGTGGATTTCCTCCAGTTTCCTCCAACAATCCAAAGATGTGCAGGTTAGGTGAATTGGCTATGCTAAATTGTCCATAGTGTTCAGAGATGTATAGGTTAGGTGCATTGGTTAGGGGTAAATATAGATAATAGGGTAGGAGAATGAGTCAGTGTGGGTCACTCTTCTGAGGTTCAGTGTGGACTTGCTGGGCCAATGTCCAAACAGGTAAAGGCAATGACTGCAGATGCTGGAAACCAGAGTCTAGATTAGAGTGGTGCTGAAAAAGCACAGCAGTTCAGGCACATCTTATTTTGAAAATCTTCAAAATTTTGACTAAGTTTCCTGTGATAGAATTCCATAGGCTCACCACTCAGTGAATAAACTTCACCTCATCTCTGTCCTGAATGGCCTACCTCATATCCTTGGACTGGGACCACTGGTTCTGGATTCACTGGTCATACATCTTCACCTTTCCTACATTTAACCTATCTAGTTCTGTTAGAATTTTAAGGACCTGAGATGCAACCTCATTCTTCTAAACACCAGTGAAAATATGAATAGGAAGGGAATAAAGGGATACAGATCCTATAAGTGAAGACAGTTTTAGTATGGAAAGGCAATATGCATGGAATCTCAAAGAGCCTGTTCCTGTGCTGTATTGTTCTTTGTTCTAACTAATCCATTCACTCTTCATAAGTCAGCAGTTTGTTGCATTCCCTCCTTAGCCAGAGAATTCTTCCTCAGATAAGGAGACCAGAAGGCCACAATATTCTAGGTGCCGTCTCACCAAGGACACATGTATCTGTAGCAAAACATCTCTGCTCCTGTACTCCAATTCTCTTGCTATGAAAGCCAACACACCATTTGCTTTTTTCGTTGCCTGCTGTATTTGCATGCCGACTTTCATCAATGTGTACAGGAAGGACACCAAAGTCTCTTGCACGTTTCCTGTCCCAATCTCCATTCAGATAACATAACAACTTTATGAGGTGGTTGGTGGGGGTTTGGACTCATGTCAAAAGCTCATAGTTGATCACTTGTGGTTAGAATCTATTTATTTAGAAGAAATAGTGTTTCTTGTTAAGTTCAAAAAGCTGGTCTGTTGTCTGTGTTATTACGCATCTATCAGACAAGTTTGAATACTACAAGGACTTTGAATATTTTGATAATTTTTCTCCAACTTTTTGACAACTCTAGGAATAAATAGCAGGGCTTGATTTCCAGCACACTATCACAATGAGGTGTCATGCAAGTCTGCTGATACAGATGTATTTAAGTCACCATTGGAGCCAAAAGGATGATAGCACCTTCAACAGATGCACCATAGAAAGCATTCTACACAGGTGCATAATGGTACAGCAACTGCTCTGCCCGGGACGGTTAAGAAACTACAGAAAGTTATGTGCACAACCTAGACCATTGTGAAAGCCAACCATCTCCCCCCCAACCTCCCCACACCATGGGCTTCATTTACACTTCTTGTTGCCACAGAAACGCCACCAACACTAAAGACCACGCCCACCCAGGTAATGCTCTGCTACAACCTCTTCTGTCAGGCAAAAGATACAGAAACTTGATCACATGCACCAATTGGTTCAAGAAGAGCTTCTTCCCTGCCATTTTTAAATTGGTGAATGGACTTTCTAACTTCAAATAATATTGATCTTGCTTCACGCATCTCCTGTGCAGTGTAACCTGTATGCCTCACTCGAAGCACCCTATGATCCATATGTCCTCGCTTACTATGACCAGTCTGTACTGTTTGTAAACTGAACTTAGTACAAATGATTACAAAAAATCAACTACTGTAAAAGAGAGGCTGTTGGCCAAATATCTAGTGACTCCAGTCTGCAGCCCATTCATGTGATCTGCCTGAATACAATTAAGCATACTGCTACGCAAAACTTAACATAGTAGATTAGTGGTGTGTTAAGTCATCACTTCATCTGGAACACCCATTTCAATGGAACACAATGCTCGACTGAGCAGACATTGAGGTCTGCGGTGATCTGCTGCGGTGCACCGCAGCCTCACAGCGCCTCAGACTGTGTGGAATTTGCACATTCTCCCCATGTCTGCGTGGGTTCCTCCGGGTGCTCCGGTTTCCTCCCACATTCCAAAGATGTGCAGGTCAGGTGAATTGGCCATGCTAAATTGTCCGTAGTGTTAGGTAAGGGGAAAATGTAGGGGTATGGGTGGTTTGCGCTTCGGCAGGTCGGTGTGGACTTGTTGGGCTGAAGGGCCTGTTTCCACACTGTAAAGTAATCTAATCTAATCTAATCTAATCTAATCTAATCTAATAATTAAAAAAGCCTTGCACCAGTGACCAGCTAAGAGGCAGAAATAGGAACAGATAGGAGGAGAAATCTCAAGGCAGCCCCTTCCTGCCAAGACTGTTCACACAGAAAGGAGTGTTGCCACTAACTGAAATCTCAATTTCTCATTCACCATCAGTTAGGGAACCTATGATCTTGCCTTTAATTTTGAGTGGGAAAATTCAGCCCATGGTGAAAAACTAAAACTGAGTAACTATAACAACAGATTTAAATCACACATCAAGACTCAGACCTATAAAAATTATAGCCCATGAGTAATTCCTGGCCTGGAAATTGCAATAAAGAAGCTCAAGTAATTTGGAGAGCAATCTACACCATATGCGAGTGAAATTAAACAAAGCTGGTTGTTGAGCTCTTGAGATATCCCCTTCCACTAGACTTGATATC
This sequence comes from Chiloscyllium plagiosum, assembly GCF_037043375.1. Lineage (NCBI taxonomy): Eukaryota > Metazoa > Chordata > Chondrichthyes > Orectolobiformes > Hemiscylliidae > Chiloscyllium > Chiloscyllium plagiosum. The sequence goes on from NW_028270140.1 coordinate 74,369,576, forward strand.
AACACAGTGGTGTGAATTTGGAGTACTTGCCCAAAAGAAAACATGACGACTGATGCAACCAGGAATAGGTGAACATCTATCAGCTCTCTAGCTCTAAAAATTACATTATTTTATGAAGTATGGAATTTCATTCCTCCACAAGTTAACGGTTTTCTTTATAATTTTTAACACTATTCATGTGACTCCTGTTTCTCTCAAACCCATTTCTTTCTCCTTCCAAACTATGCTGTATAGGATTTAAACCAGCTTCACACTTCTTGGCTCAGACTCCAAAGAATTCTCAAACGCCACAATCTGATTGCTTGAATAGCCTCACTGTTGCATACCTTGATCTCAGAATCTCAGATGCACTGCACAAGGAGCCATGCTGAATTAGAGCAAGTATTTGAACAAACATCTGGAAAAATAGTTTTGGGAAGCTGTCAATGAGTTTAACAGCAAGTGTCACTACTTCATTGATGATCACAGATCTGGTAGGATAGGATTCTTCTTTCACATTCAGGACATTAGCGTGATGTGATAAGTTGTGTGCACCTTCCTGAAATGTCATGTTAATGTTACATCCAAATAAAGATATCCAGATAATTTAAGAGTCATAGAGACTTACAGCACGGTCCAGCTCGTCCATGCTGACCAGATATCCCAACCCAATATAGTCCACACCTGCCAGCGCCCGGCCCATATCCCTCCAAACCCGTCCTATTCATATACCCATCCAAATGCCTATTAAATGTTGCATTTGTACTAGCCTCTACCACTTCCTCTGGCAGCTCATTCCATACACATACCACCCTCTGAGTGAAAAAGTTGCCCCTTAGGTCTCTTTTATATCTTTCCCCTCTCACCCTAAACCTTGCCCTCTAGTTCTGGACTCCCCCACCCGAGGGAAAAAGACTTTGTCTATTTACCCTATGCACGCCCCTCATAATTTTATAAACCTCTATAAGATCACCTCTCAGCCTCCGACGGTCCAGGGAAAACAGCCCCAGCCTGTTCAGCCTCTCCCTATAGCTCAAATCCTTCAACCCTGGCAACATCCTGTTAAATCTTTTCTGAACCCTTTCAAGTTTCACAACATCTTTTCGATAGGAAGGAAACCAGAACTGCATGCAATAGTCCAACAGTGGCCTAATCAATGTCCTGTACAGCGCAACATGACCTCCCAACTCCTGTACTCAATACTCTGACCAATAAAGGAAAGCATACCAAACACCTTCCTTACTACCCTAGCTACCTGAGACTCCACATTCAAGGAGCTATGAACCTGCACTCCAAGATGTCTTTGTTCAGCAACACTCCCTAGGACAATAACATTAAGTGTACAAGTCCTGCTAAGGTTTGCTTTCCCAAAATGCAGCACCTCACATTTATCTAAATTAAACTCCATCTGCCACTTCTCAGTCTATTGGCCCATCTGATCAAGATCCCCTTGTAATCTGCGGTAACCTTCTTTGCTATCAACTACACCTCCAATTTTGATGTCACCGGCAAACTTATTGTCCTAAGATTGAGAACTGATGCATAGCTGTGTTCTCATAATAAAAGCAAAATATTGCAGATGCTGGATATCTAAAACAAAAAGTGTTGCAGAGAAAGAAACAGCCAACACTTCAAGCCCAATATTACTCCACTTTAGAACTCTGATTCAAGGTGTTGTCCCGATTTTTCCCTCCCCTGTGCTCATAACCCTCTGAGATAGCAATATGTGCACATGAAGATGTAGCTTCCTAATATGGCATTTCTTCAGAAGTTTTGAAAATCTCATTCAAGAATAACAAATTTAGACTGTTAAAAGCTTGATAAGGAAACTTTACATTACTTTTGTGTCAGCTTTCGTTTTAACACATATTCACCCATTTAGGGACTTCCATGCTTCCTCCACAATATTTTATCAACAGAAATATCTAGTTATTATAATAGCACAAAGATAAACACCTTTCATCAAAAAAAAACACAATTCATTTCAGGTTCAGAACTGAGACTACTCAGTCACCGAAACTTTTGCCCATCAGAAAACAGTCAGTGAGCTCAGTTGCACAGGTCCTGCAGTGCAATACATGCAGGTTTAAGTCTGCTCTAGAGGTTTTGATCTCAGTAAAATTTACGTCTTGAAGAAAGAGAAGACAAGGAAAATTGGAGGACTCTGCTGGTTGTCCACGACTGTAACTAAATTAATTCACAACGTTTGTATTACTGAAAAGACATTGTGATCTTCACGAGATAAAAGTTCTTTTGTGCAAGTATCTCAAATACACAGATTTTTAACAGTATAAAAAAAGTCATAAAAGCATAGTATTTAAATAAAACAAGCTAAATACTCACATCATCTTCATAGCGGATATGGACATTGGTAATTTTAACCTGTAAATTCTTAATAACTTGCGTAATTAACTTTTCAATGAAGGTATCTTGCTTCCCTTCTTTGGGATTTTCTGTAAAAGGTAACAATTTTAATAATAGTTACCACATGATCACATTTCATATTTTTCCTCTCAGCATAATTTTTTTTAAAATTTGAATTTTCTGTGTACATGCTGGCACAAAGGAAATCCATCAATCACCATCAGAAAGCTACTAAAACATTTACTAAGTTCTAATGTGCGGCAAGCAATGTTTTATGCAATAATGCATACATGCACATTGGATTTCATTTTTGTCAAAAATTACCTAAGTTAACATAGTTCCAGTCAATGGTTATCACAGCTTGCAACTAAAATACCTTGAGATTTACAAATTTGTTAGAATACACTACAAAATTTAAGTATAACTTAAAAAGATAATCCAGCACTTAATACATTCCATACATAACTGGTCAATATTTTCCTCTCAACATTAAGCTTCCCTTCAGATGGCTCATGTTCCAGAGCTAGATATCAAAATATACACTCGTTTATGAGACTGCTTTCCTATTACAATGAGATTTGGTTCATAAACTACCAAGGCATTGCAGCAGAGAAGCACAAAACCTTTTACGCTTTCACAAGCATACTTAGAAATTTTCCAATTTCCCAACAACTAAATGATACACGTAGGTTGTGGTAATGATCCACACAAACCAGAAATGACAGCAGACTGAATCCTTTGCACAACAAGTCCCCATTTAACATTTTGTTTAAACATTAACTTACCAATGAGGCTTACATTTTGGTTTAGCGACATGAGATTGGTTTTAAAACCAATGCCCCAGTCACATTTAGGGTCACATGGCCCGATCAGCATTATTTTAAAGTGGCCTTGCCCACTCCCTAGCCTCAAATTGCTATATTGACCATTCACTAACCAAAATTCTTAAATGATTCTTCTACTCTTCAATTCTCCAATTCACACTTTTCTATATCAGCAATAAAACCGCTATCCTGAGCTGGGTCGTGGCTATTAAGTAATTTTGTTTTTTTAACATGCTTCTGCACACTTCTTCCATTTCCTGAATTTTTACAGCAAGTGACAAGATGCAAGAAAAGCAGCTTCAGTAGTTGAGGCCCATGGTAAAGAGATCAAAAGATTATTTTCCTAAAGGCTCGTGAGATTTGAGGACTATATTTTTACTTTTGGGTGTAACATTGTTTTAAAGGACTTTTTCCATTCTCATTTACTCTTTTTAGATAACAGTAACAGCAATATCATCACCTGTTTCATGAATTTTTAGGGTTTTCTTCAGAGGTTTCACAAGTATAAACACGATTGTATGCACAAATGTATTATATATTTTAATTTGGAATCTAGATGTTTTTCTGTTTATTTATTGCAAATCAATCTCCCACATGACAGTGTGCAAAATAGACAGGGCAGCAGGTGATGTCATCCGCAAAGTACCTGTGAAAATTCAATCGTGGTCATGACCAACTACAGAAAGTTGCCCAAATATGTGTTCCTGCAGCATGTTGAACATTACGAGTGATTATAAAATCAAACAAACAGTCAGGGATGGATAAAGTTACAAAGTATATACAAGGTTTGGCATCCACCCAATTAATGAATTGGTTATCAATGAGCGGGGCATTCTGCAGCACCATCAACTGTCCCCTGCCTGTCCTACACTAGAGTTCAGCTCCACCTGCTCCAGGCCAGGCCAAGCCACTACTCCAACCTCCTGTAACTCTGCTGCCTGGTGGCCCTGACATCAGCCAGATTAACTCCACCATTCTCATCCAAACACACATTTCCTCCCTTCACCATAGGTGGCAGAGAAGGTATTTGTCTTTGGTAGAATTCGAGGAGCAACATTAAAAAGCAGAATATTTGACTGAAGAACAGCTCCTCACAAATTATATGTCTCTCCCACTTCTACACAAGCAGGATGTTACCTTTTTTTATAATTGTGATTTTAAAATTTATTTCATTTATCATAATTGCTGAATTCCAATGTAAAATATTTCAACTGGCAGGGTATTTTTTTTAACTCTCTGATGAGGAAGACACTAGAAATCTAACTATAGCTTTTAAGTTGGTTTTAAGGGCAAGTGTAATTCGTTTAAATACAATCCATGCAAAATGATGACTTTTAAGAATACAACCTCAAGTAAAGACTTACTTTGCATGACAGTGAACTGATCTCAGTCAGGTCAATATCAGGAAATGAAGATCACAAAAAAAATAAGATGCTATAGGCAAAAATAAGGGAGAATTTTTGAAAGAGTGTTTGTTGATTGATATTCACTTAGTGAGGAAAAGTCAAAAGATTGAGTGATATTTTATGCACCCCTCTGGCAGGTTGAAGGCAGATAAGATTTTTAGGTCAGTACTCTGATGGCTGGTTAATTGTCAGATAGACATGTAGTTAGTGGATCTTCCTGAAGAGAGGTAACAACGCTGTCTTGTCAAGTCTCCAGCCTGTGGCCAAGATGCAAGTCACCTCCATAAAATTGCTCCTGCTACTTTAGATTATTCAGTGCAGTGGAAAAGAAAATTCACTGTTAATCAGAAGTGCACAATATTTAAATTTGCTCATTAAAAACTGCTCATTTAACAATTTTTTAAAGTGACAATATACATGCCAGAATTCTTAAAACAAGAAAATACAAAAATTAATCAAAAATCGATGGAGTGAACAGTATGGATGTTATGATTTCAAACATTTCAGAACTTCTACAAACATAACTCAATGATTCAGGCAATACAGAGGAAAAGACAATTAAAACAAGACTTGATTAGGAATTAAATTTAATGCACTGATGAAAGAAATCTGCATTACATCTGTTCATAGTACCTTTGTCAGCAACCTTTTGCTTAGCTTCTTCAATTCTTTGTAATTCTCTCTGTTTTATTTCTTGAAGCTGCAATTCCTCTTTTTCAGCATCATATTGGATACCTAAAACACAAATTGAAAACACAAATTATATGTAAATGATGGGATGTGGGTGGAGTGTGGGCAAGACATGTTGAGATGGAGACAAAAAGTGCACTTCCATAGACTTCAGAGAACGGTCTCGTTGATGTACGGCAATCTTGCTATTAACGTGGAAGCATCTTGCTATGAATCATGCCCAATGGCAACAACTTGTCCATCGAACTACATCACACTGGGCTGGAGTTTCCTAGGAATGGCAATGTGATGCAGATTAACACTCTGCCCTTTTTCTTTGAACTAAAGAAGAGAACTCAGTAATTCTCAGAGGAGATTACCACAGCAGTACTTGCATTCTGAGATACTTTCCTGGAATTCCTAAGTGATGATTCTGAAATTAAAATGGGTCCAAACAGGACCTTTTGACAGTTGCAGTCAAAGCAAGGTTCATAGGTTGTTTGATGTTAGGGTACCAGATGGGTAGGGTGAAAGTTATGGGATAGGGTGAAAGGAAAGACAGAATAAGAGAAAGAGAAGAGAATGAGGAGTTAGAATGCCAGTCGTATAAAACCATCTGGGCCAAATGTCTAGTGGGAAGAGAATATGATTTCAAGGATAGGGGCGGGCGGAATGATGTCAGATGGATAAGGGTCAGATGACAGGCCAGTAGGATGTGAATTTATCAACTGAGGGAGTAGGTTACCAGGAGGAAAAGCTGGCAAGTGGGGAGTAAAACCAGGAGGGTAGCTGTCAGATCAGACGATGCAGTGGGGTAGAGGCTAATGAGTCCCCATGACCAGAAACATCAACTCTATTTCTTGTCATACCTGCCAAGTATATTCAGCATCTGCAGCACATTGTTATTGCTAAAAAGCAACTGGTTGATATATTTGCTTGTCATTACAACAAAGGCAAGGATACCAAATTTCTCTCATATGCATGCACTGTGCACACACAATTATACAACACAAGTTAAGAATGTTGACTGTTTGGCAAATCAACTGATTTATCAATAAACAGTGCCTTGGACAAGATTAAGGAGTTATGGGACCCCCAAGCTCACTGGTAATTCATAAAGTGCAAAAGTTCAACAAAATCTTTGTCTTGAGAGAAGGGTCCTAAACATAAATGGAAGGCACTTCCAGAAAGCATAAACTAGTTTCATTATAGAACTGAAAATTAGTTGAGCTCTACACTATAAAGAAGCAATCTCAACTGGGGTGGCACAGTGGCTAAGTGGTTAGCACTGTTGCCTCCCAGCACCAGGGTCTCAGGTTCGATTCCAGCCTCGGGGAGACTGTCTGCGTGGAGTTTGCACATTTTCCCTGTATCTACGTGGGTTTCCTCTGGATGCTCCAGTTTCCTCCCATAGTCTAAAGATGTGCAGGTCAGGTGAATTGGCCATGCTAAATTGCCCATAGTGTTAGGTGCATTAGTCAGAAGGAAATAGGTCTGGGTGGGTTACTCTTTGGAGTGTCAGTATGGACTGGTTGGGCCGAAGGGCCTGTTTCCACACTGTAGGGAATCTAATCTAAAAAAAGTGTTACGACATGGTGGTAAACCAAACACAAAGCAAAGTTCACCTCGCCTCATAATCTGTTCAAGTATGAGTGACAAAGAACTACCTAATTTCTGCTATTTAGAAGAAAAAAATAACAATTTTATTCTTTAACTCTAAAATGAACATTAAACAATAACTGTTTACAACTCTAAGCCTCCTTTCACTTAAAGGTTGGTTATCTACCTCCCACTCTAAAACAATATACTGATCCAATAAGGCCCCTATTAAATTTACAGCAACTCAATTTTCAAAAGCAGGCAGCAGTTTTCATCTCCGGTGTTGATCTTCCTCTGTTTGTAGATCTTGGCCACCTTTGGTCTTCTGCTGCAAAGAGGTTTCATATGCAAAAGGTACCTTTTACAGAGAGTGTGACGAATAACAGTCATTCAATGGCAGTTGGTGCTCTTTCTGGCTAACTGTCCAAAATACCTGCTTTTTTCATACCCGAAACATCAGATTGTCTCATTGGTTCAATGTTGTCAAAACAGTAAAATTCAAATTCAATTGGGTTTTAGTATCTTGGGATATAATTTAGACTGATTGGTTAAATTCAAACTGCTGTGAAAACAACTCAGGTATCTAGGTTACAGCCAAATATTGCATCTTTCAATTTTCCAGCACAGTCTAACTACCAGTTAGTCACATGACAGGTGCTTGCCAGTTTTCACTCTTTCAAAGGTACAGTACATGCCTTCAACTTCGTAACACAGGGGAAAGGAAACATTACACATTTACAAAGATTTTGCCTGGTATAAATAAATACAATAATAAAGAACTGAAAAAAATTAGGATTGTTCAGTTTGACCTAGAAATTAAGGGTTGATTTGATTGAGGTATTTAAGATTATTGTGACTGGAAGTTGGGATAGAAATGATTTCTAGTCAATGAGAAATCTATTTGAAGGAAGGATAATCTAATATTAAATATTAGAGATTTGGGAGCAAGATCAGATGAACTTTAAAGATTACAAAAGATTTTGATGAAGGGTCATTGAACTTGATTCTATTAACTCTATTACTCTCCCTACAGATGCTGCCAGACCTGCCCAGATTCTCCAGCTGTTTTTATTTCAGATTTCCAGCAGCTGCAGTTGTGTGCGCTCTTTACAGAAGATTTGGGATGGGAAATGCGCAGCCAGAACTTGTACTTGAGGCAGTGACGTCAATTTGTAAGTCCTCACTTTCTTCCAATATGTAAGAATATTACAGATTGGTGAAAGAGAAATATAGAATAATGAAGAGAGATTGACAGACAGGTACAAATAGGAACAAACTCTTAGGCCAAATGCTCGACTGTTTCATAACATTCGGTAAGTAATAAAAGCAATTCTATAGCAAGACTAAAAGCAAGTGTAAAAGCAAAATACTGATGCAGGAAATCAGAATTTTTTTACAAATGCAGCATATCTGGAAGCACCTGTGGAGAAAGGAAAACAAGCAGCTTTGAACTGAAAAGAGCTGGAAAATGGTGGTTTTCACACTGCTGTCAGAAGACAAGGAGCAGCAAGTGGAACAGATTGTGAGGGCACCCAAAGCAAAAGAAAAAAGGCAGTGATAATGGCAAAGAAAGCTATGTAAATTAGGTTTAAATGTTAGGTATGAAAAAGGAGAAAAATGGCTCCACTCTGAACAGAGTAAACCCAACAAGACACTTACAGCCAAGGAGGCTGGGGAATGTAGCAAAATGGAGTACAATGCTCATTACCTTATGTAATGGAACTCAAGGTAGAGTTCCATTACATCAAGTCCCAAGACAGGAATCAAGGTGCTGTTCCAAAAGTTGTAGAAACACTGAGCAGGCCCCTCTATCATCACAAACTCAAATCCCAAAGTCCCCCTACCCCACCTTCAATCACCTACCTTACAAACTAACTCCCAAGAACAAAGCAAGGACTGAAGATCCTGGAGATCAGAATCAAATGGTGTGGCACTGGAAAAATCACAGGTCAGGCGGCATCCGAGGAGCAGGAGAATCAATGTTTTGGGCACAAGCCCTTTAACACGAATGTTGAGGGGGGAGGTATGGAGCTGAGAGATAAGTAGGAGGGTGGGATAGCTGGGAAGGCGATAGATCCAGGTGGGGTTGGAGTGGATCAATGGGAAGCAAGATTAACAGCTCAAGAGGGCAGTGCAGAGTTGGAGGGTTGGATCTGCGATGAGGGTGGGGTGGGGGTTGGAGACAAGGAAACTGGTGAAAAACTGACATTGATGCCATGTGGTTGGAGGTTCCCAAGACAAAAGATGGGGCGTTCTTCCATCAGACATTGGGTGGTTTGGATTTGGCGGTGGAGGCAGCCCAGGACTTGCATGTCCTCGAGGGAGTGGGAAGGGGACTTGAAGTGGTCAACCACAGGGCGGTGGGGTTATTTGGTTTTTGTGTCCCAGAGATGTTCAACCACTGACCCTCCAAGGACCCTTTCTCCTACCTCGAACATACTCCATTCACTTTAGTGGGCAACAGACCAGCCACAGGATGTCCAAGTGAATGAAGTATTTTGGCGGCAGAAGAAAGGGTCCTCGGAGGGTGAGCAGGCATCCCAAAGGAACATCCCTGGGACATAGGCACCAAACAACCCCATCGCCTTGTGGCCGGCCACTTCAGCTCCCCCAAGAACGAGTCCTCCTCCACTGCCAAATCCAAGCCACCCAACATTTGGAGGAAGAAAGCCTCATTTTCGGCTTTTGGCCCCTTCAACCAAGCATTAACATTGATTTCATTAGTTTTCACATCTCCCCTCCTCCCACTTCATCTCAGATCCAACCCTCCAACTCAACACTGCCCTCTTGAACTGCCCATCTTCTTTCCCATCATTCCACTCCACCCTCCCCTCTGATCTATTACCGTCAACCCCCACCTGCATCTACCTACAGCTTTCCCAGCTACCTCATCCCCACTCTCCTATTTATCTCTTCGAATAACCTTCAAAAGAGTGTACAACTTCGATAAGATGAAGCAGTGAAACACAACCTTTTACTTGAACATCAACTACAAATGAGTGAAGAAAGCAAAAAGAAATAAAATATTTTCCGGGCAGATTCAACCTACTGAAAAATAAAGACTATCAACTGCCCTCAATTAGAAGAAAGGTATCTTCTCAGTGTTATAACTTTCTGCAGCAATTCTGTGACTAAGTAGATCAATTCTTTACCTCGTGGTGTATCCTCCATGTGCATTGTGGCATCCAAAGTGCATGATTTGCTTCCTTTTATTTCCTTTTCTGCCAGGACTGAACAAAGGGAGAGTCTGGACACAAAAGCACGATATGGCTTGACAGAAAAGTTGTCGCCATTTCACTCGAATGGTAGTAAGCTCCTCCCAGTCATTAATGCCAATGCTACTGCATTTCAAGCAAAGCTTCAGAGCGCTTTTGTCACATTTTCTTTGTCCTCCTATGGAATGTTGGCCATTTACATTTGAAAACACTGAATCTTGCAGGAGATATTTTTCCCAATCCTTTGTACTTGATTTTGCAGGATGTTTTTCCTGAATATTTGTAGAACTGGCTTCCAGAAAAATACCCACATTTTTTTCAATGGGCCTCCCAGTGAATCCAGAGAAAACTCTGGAGGCAACTTTTCTTCTCATTCACTTATGGGATGTGGGAGTTACTTGCTGGGTGAACATATATTGCCCAACCCAAGAACCGATGAGAAGCTGATGGTGAGCAGCCGTCTTGATTCACTGCAGTCCTTGGGGTATACATACAGCCACTGCTATTAGGAAGCTTCAGAATTTTAACCCAGCAATTGTCAAGACCAGCGAGTAAACATGGTGTGGCTTGAAGGAGAACTAGCACTTTGTAGTGGCGCTCTTGTATCTGCTGCTCTGCGCCTTCTAAATGATAGAGGTTGCCAGTTTAGAAGGTACTGGTAGATTTCTATTGGGAATTTTTCTAGCGTTCTTGCCCATGATATGCAGTCCAGGTCATACTGTAATAGAGAATTGCTGTGACAACTGATCGGTATATTAGGAACTCTATTGACTTGTTAACGTCTATCTTGTCAAACACTTATTTGATATTGTTTGTAGAAGGCAGAGCACATATAGCTGATTTGGTATTGGATTTCAGTCCAGGCTGGCCCTGTGAGGGGTGAAGAGTGTGGTGCTGGAAAAGCACAGCCGGTCAGGCAGCATCGGAGGAGCAGGAGAATCAACATTTCGGGCATAAGCGCTTCTTTAGGAATATCACACTCTTCAACTGTGATCTCCAGCAACTGCAGTCCTGACTTTCTCCTGGCTTTTTGAGAAATTAAAGTACACAAAGACAGACCATAAAATTATAAGAAATGGTAACGGGTGTAGGCTGTTCAGCCTCTTAAGTCTGCTCCACTATACAGTATGATCACGGCCGAGTAACACTCACATCCACTTTCTCCCTATACCCATAACCCTCTATATGCCTACTGATAAAGAATCTATTTTGTTTCGCCTCAAGTATGCACAACACCTCTTCCCTTACAGACAGTTCCAAAATAACTCAAACCTCAAAAGAAATTCCTCACCTCAGCCTTAAATTGATGCCCCTTTATCCTGAAATTATAACTTCTGGTCCTAGTCTCTCCCATGATAAGTCCCTGAAGAATCATGGGTAAGATTTTAGAATCCATTGTAAAGGAAGAAATCTTTGAACAGTTGGAAATGTATGATAAAATAGGGAAAAATCAGCATGGTTTCATCAAGGGGAGGTTATGCCTGACAAATCTGCTAGACTTCTTTGAGGAAGTAACGAGTAGGTTAGACCAAGGAGAACTAATGGATGGTTTTCACCTGAACTTCCAATAGGCCTTTGACAACATGCTGCACAGGAGGCTGTTGAGTAAGACTAGGGCCCATGCTGTTACAGGCAAGGTTCTAGGGATGTAGGGAAAATCACCAGCCTCGGAGTCAGAGTCGGAGTTCAACGAGATTGTTTATTGTACAAGGAAATTCCAGAGCTCCGGGGAGAAAAAGAAACCAATAACACAGTGGGGTCAGCTGCGAGTCTCCGGAGCAGATGTCAAGATACTTTTATACATTTTGTAATACAATAGGTCAGTGTTGAGGTTATTGTCTTTGCAACATAGTTTGTTTATTGTAAACATTGCAGAATCGTTGATAGTTATGGTGCAGTCCATGTCAGTTCCAGCGCAGCCTTTGTTAATTTCGGTGCAGACATTGTCAGTTTCAATGTCTGCACGGAAGTCCATTGCTCTAGTAATGGGTTCTAATTGCTCTTCCTGAGAAGGATTTTACTGCAGCCCTGGCTATTAGCATTTTGTATTGAGTCCGTATCAAACAGTTAGCATTTCTACCAAAGGTGTTGGCTGGACCCAGTCACTTCAACGGGCAGTATACGCTACTCATGTATTCCCTCTCCCACTTGCATTAAGCTAATCAACTAGATTGTGAGAGCATTGTGCTGGCATCCTGGTAACCCCAGGCAGTATGTGTTTGCTCAGCTGTGTCTTTCCATATTGTGGTCCAGCAACCATCATGCGTGTCAAGTGGCCAACTTATGGCTCAGCGGCCATCTTGTGTGTCCATGTGCCTAGTGCCACTCTGCCCCGCACCATCTCCTACTTCGAATTCGCCTCCTTGACCACAAAGGGGGGGGGGAAAACTGGAGATCTCCCGCAAACCACTCAATTTAAATGTAGAGGTAGGTCATCTCTGGGAGCTCCTCCTTCCAAGGGGTATCATGGAGTGTTAATTTTGTCGGGGGCTCTTACGTGCTGACACTTGCTGCTGGCACAGTTCTCATCAATAGTGCCTTACAGCAGAGCTTTAAACACCTGCGGCTCACAGTTCTCCTTGCACTCATGCTGATATTCTATCTCGTTTGCCAAATTGGGTTCCCAAAATTTACCGACCAACCAATTTAGCCAGCTGTCTATAACTGTGGCTCCCTGTCAAAACTTATCTAGCTGGTCTCGGATATTCTTGATGGCTTCTGTAATGTTATAAAAGAGTCATCAATAACATGTATGATACAATTATGACCAATAATTGTACAAAAGCCACCTTACTGTGCTAATTGATAATCCACCACGAAACATGTCTGCTGTGTGTAGAGTCTGAGTTCAGCCAACTGTGTATTAATTGCTTCCATAACTTTTGTGGTATTATTGCCTAAGATAGTCAGGCCACATATAAGGTAATGTCTGTGCTTAGTGCTGACGATCCCTGTTGCACCGCCCACCTCACCCCCCCCCAAAGATAGACATCCCAAGAATCCACATCCCACTGATAATCCCAAAGTGGTAGGAATCTGCCAGTCAGCACAGAACGCCTGGCTGATGAAGTGGGTCACTATCCTTCTCTGAACATGTCCCCTGCTGGGGCATGGTACAGTAAGGGGTGCAATTGTCACTACCACGAACAGGTTTGGGAGGTCGGGAGTGTCTGTCGCTTAAGTCCCCTTAAATAGGGAAACAAATCCCTTTGCTGCTCTGTAACATACATGGTCCTGTCCTTCCGTCTGTCTGTCCACCCACGTCGCCCCAGATCCCCTGGGTATTCCTCCCAGCTGGTAAATATCAAACGGGTATGTCCATATGGCAGGGCTGACATGGGTGTCATTGCACTGACCACATACGAATTGTCTGCCTGCGGGCACATTCAAGCACGCCTACTTGTCGCAGGTGCAAGTAAACAGTGCTGGTAATTGCACTGTGTCTGGACAGGAGTAATTTTTAGGTAACTAGGGCATAAACGCATCCCTAACCCTGCCCTGTGAAACAGAGTGGGTAGTTATCAGGTTTTAAATGGGTCTTCTCTACCCTAGGCTGGGGGGCCCGGTCCCATGAACCAGTGGTCCTGCCCAGCTGCATGCATCTACCCTGGAGTCCCATTTGTACTTTCCTCTCTGCCTCTTACACGGTGCTCCCGAGGTGTCTACTGTAGACAGGTAGCAAGGGGTCCACACCAAAGTGCCCACAAATAGGGATTCCACTAATCGCGCCAGTGGGTAGCAGACAGTTTGGTTCCCATGCAAACTTAGGAGGGTTTTATAGAAGAGTTTATTTTCAAATCCTGACATGCTCCCAACAGTTGCAACACTTAAACACAGTAAAATACAAACAGGTTTATACATTTTTGCAGTTAAATAAAGTTATCAGTCAAAGTCTTTGTTTTCATCAGGAGGTACAGTCGTGCTTATATGTGGTTTGTTCTTTGTGTTTTTGGTACTCGCCCCGGGATGACCATCTTGCCCTTCGTTTGACTGCACCTGGTGAATGGTCAATGCCATTAGTTTGGTCATAGGAGTCTTTAAACGGTTTTAGTTGGGTCCAGTGCTTCATGTGCCTTTTCCTTTAATATCTATACAGGTACAGGTGTCCCCACTTATTACCACGTCGTATGGCCCATTCCATTTTGGGGCAAAGCCTGGTTTGTCAGGCAATGCTCGCACCAGAACGCAGCCTCCTGCTGCTGGGACATCAGAGAAGATGGAGTTCCCCTACCTTGTCCTTTTTGTCCTGTTTATCAATTACAGATTTCCGTATCCCTTTCAATTGGGCACTTAATTCTACCACATATGGCTGAATTTTGTCTTTTAGTGGACCCACGAGTGCCACCGTGATTATTGTCTCTGGCAATTGTATTGCTCACCCAGCCATTAATTCATATGGTGTTAGCCCAGTCGCCTGATTCATGGTGGCTCTTAATCTCATTTAGTATGGCTGGCAGCACTTCAACCCATGTTCTGCCTGAGGTTTGCATAGCCTTATCTAAAACATTTTTGAGCGTTCTATTCATTCTCTCTCCGTCACCCCCACACCTCAGAGATGGTAATGTGAAATTTTTGTCTCATGCTGAGTAACTGGCAGACAGTCTTCATGACCCTGCCTGTAAAATGGGGCCCTTGGTCGGAGTCTATCTGGAAGGGTACCTCCCATCTCCGCTAATGTTCTGGCTACAGTGGTCGCAGTGCAGCTTTTGGTCAGGAATGCTTCTACCCACCGGGTGAATTGGTCTATGATGGCCAGGCAGTACATTTTCCCACAAGAAGGTGGTAGTGGCCCTGTAAAATCTGAAGGTGTTCCCAGGGTCCCTTTGGTCTGGGCTGGTATCTCATCCTAACTTTTATGGGTCTCCCTGGGTTATGTTGTGCATAAACCATGCATCTGCAGCAGTACTTGGCCATGTGTCTTCCCATTCCCTTCCACCACTACTCTCTCCCTAGGCTTGCTATCATGGCCTCTCTACCTCTATGGGAGAGCCCGTGGAGCAGTTGAAACAATGTGTTCTGTATACACGCTCATGCTACCACCTTGTCTGCTCGCCTCCAGACACCATCCAACCCTTTGAATGCCCCCTGCAGTTCCCATTTCTCTCTCTTTTCCTGCATGGTGTCCTCCTGTAGCTGCTGAATTTGGATAGTGTCTTTTGCTAATTCAATAGTGGCTATTGCAGCCTCGTCAGTGGCGTCTTGTTCTAGGGCTTTCTGAGCCGCCCGGTTTCCTTTGAATTTTAGCCAACCTGGGCTCTCTTTTGATGGGCTTTTATTTTTATTACAGCAGTCTCTTTTGGCGGTTCACTGGCACACAATAGTGCCTGAATTCTTAATTGGTGTCTGATAGGGGTTCCCCTGCGGTGATGAACCCTCTTTTACCCCATGCCACCATGTAATCATGGACTACATCAAAGGCACATTGTCTGTATATATATTCATGACTTTTCCTTTCACTAGCTTAAATACTTTGATAGGTGTTACCAGTTCTGCTACCTGTGCGGACTGACTTCCATCAATCCTCCTAGACATAACTGTTTCTAACTTATCATTTACCACAGCCCATCCTGTTCAGGGCGATGCTGCTATGCATTTTTATGACCATCCACAAAGAGGCTCTCCTTGGCTGAGTCTAGGGGGGGTGTATCCTTTACTCTCCCTCTATCCTCATCCCCATCTATATCCCCACAGCTGTACGGTTGCCCTGTGTCTAGAATTCCCTCAGCTGGGTTTTCTCCCGTATCCCTAACTATTACCACTGACTGACTTGGGGGTAAAAGAACTGCCTCCCACTTTGCCCTTCTCATATTGGAGATGGCACTCAGTTTCCCCGTGTTTAGCATCTCTACTAGGGTGTGCTTCGTGTGGAGGCTGACATTCTCTGTCATTACGAGGGACTCGCTAATCCTACCAGCCCAAGCAGCGCAGTCTAAGGCTGCTATGCACCTGGGCAACCTGGTGACTACTGGCCCTTCTGTAGTACAGTAGAACCCCACAGGCCTTCGCCTACTACCGTGGCCTTGAGTGACCACTGCAGAGTAAAATCCTCCCTCATTGTTACAGTGGATATGAAAATCCTTGGTGGGATCTAGCAGCCCTAGCCCAGGACCGACATGAGTCAAGTTTTAAGCTGACTGTATGCCTCCTCCTGTTCTGACCCCCAGATTGATTACAGGTTCCAAGACAGGCTTGCCTCCTTTAATTAATCTCTGGATTGGTTCAGCCAATTTTGCAAACTCTGTTATAAAGCTCTGACTGTAGTTGAATAGTTCCAGGACCTTCCTGACGCCCCTGACAGTGGCAGGTCGTGGCATTTGTTGGATTGCCTTCTCGCAGTCATTGGTCATTTCTTTGAGTCTCTGGGATATAAGATATCCCAGGTATAAGACTTGTGTTTTGCCAATTTGTAACTTTGTGGGGCTAACTTTTAACCCTGTGGTCGCCAATTCCTGTAATACTCGAAATAAAGCTTCCTGGTGTCCTGACTCAGACTCTGAGGCAATTAGGAGATCATCTACATATTCGAGAGCAGTGCTACCCTCTTCAGAATGGGGCTCATCACCCTGTGAAAAATAGTACGGCTGTTGTGGAACCCTTGTGGCAAGCGAGTCCATGCATACTGCCTGTCCCTTACTGTAAAAGTGAATTTATTCTGGGACTAAGCCAACAGGTTCTGGTCTACACCCTATGTCTAAAACAGTAAATATCTTGTGTTCAGGGGCCAGGCCATATGAAATGGTAGAGGAGTCTGCTACAATGGGGGTGCAATTTGGGAGTGATTTTATTTAACTCTTATA
Organism: Chiloscyllium plagiosum; assembly: GCF_037043375.1. NCBI lineage: Eukaryota > Metazoa > Chordata > Chondrichthyes > Orectolobiformes > Hemiscylliidae > Chiloscyllium > Chiloscyllium plagiosum. The sequence goes on from NW_028270140.1 coordinate 74,386,429, forward strand.
ATCAATGGTGTGCCTGTAGCTCCCATCAGGCTTTATTACTGGCCATGTCAGGGAATTAGTTGTACTTGTGGTGGTTTTCAGGATTCCCTGTTTTACTAGTCCTTTCACTATCTCCACAACTGCTTTTTTCAGCTTCAGGTTTTATTGAGCATTGCCGGTGGGGCTTATGTTCTGTTCTAGGAACCCTTATCGGGTCTATATTAACTACACCTGTATCAAACGTGGCTTCTGCCCATGCTCCAGGGACAGAGGTGTAAAGGGCTCCGAATCCCCGCTTTGAGGTTCCATTCCCTACTGGTGACTGTAGCTACTTTAATAGTTTCAAAGTGACTTGTAAGTTTCCCAATCTCGGTCTTTTGACCGTTGTGTCTGGGACAAATCAATTTCCCTTTACCACAATGGATTAGAACATGATATTCTCTCATGAGATCATTGCCCATTATGGTGCCCTCATTATTTTGGCATACATAGAATTTCATGGAAATAAATAATATATATATATATACCTCAAAGAGAGTAGTTTTGCTTAGGCATACTTGTGTTTTATCTCTTCCTACCAGAGTTAAGGGAATAAGTTTATTTGTGTGGGGTAAGAGTAAGTTTGTGATAGATACGGCCGCTCCTGTGTCTACTATCATTTCACATTTCCTCCCTCCTTGTACTGCGGGGATGTAAATTCACCCCTCTCCCTCATCCTCAAGAATGAGGGCAGCTGGTTGTCAGCTCTGCTGACCTCAGGATTGCGGCACTTCCACGGTGTTCCGGATGGTGTTTAGGGGTGCCCTATGCTTTTCCCAGCACCCCACTTCGAAGTGTCCTATTCTCTTGCAATGGCTGCAATATTTTACATTGTTCTCTGCTCGTAGGGCCCTACATTCTCTAGCAAAGTGTCCCTGTCAGTCACAGTTGTGGCAGGGTAGTTGTATTCTACTCTCGCCTCCATTCCAGTAGGCTACTTTGTCAGGTCTTGCCTTTATTGCAGGAGCTTCTGCCTCCTGCACCCCACTAGCCAACTCAACTGACAACCCCGAGACATTATTATTCCCATGTTCAGGATGGCTTGTTGGGCGCCAGAGAGCCCATCTCTAAAAGCATGGATGAATGCCTGGTCCCGCCCATCTGGGTTTGCTTGCTCTGAGCTTTCCTGATAGACCCGAAATAATCATTCCCCATACTCAGAGGTTCCTTCCCCTTTAATTTGCTTAGTGGTTCTTGTCTTCGGGGTCGTGAAGGGAGCGGGTGACCAGCCTCAAATCGTGGTGCACGTAGGTACCAACGACATACGTAGAAAGAGGGATAGGGATGGAAGACAGGATTTCAGGGAGCTAGGGTAGAAGACAAGAGCTAGAACAAACAGAGTTGTTATCTCTGGTTTGTAACCCGTGCCACGTGATAGCGAGGCAAGGAATAGGGAGAGATATCAGTTGAACACATGGCTGCAAGGACAGTGCAGGAGGGACTGTTTCAGGTAAATAGATAATAGGTGCAGGAGTAGGCCATTCTGCCCTTCGAGCCTGCACCACCATTCAATATGATCATGGCTGATCATGCTTAATCAATATCCTGTTCCTGCCTTATCTCCATAACCCTTGACTCCACAATCCTTGAGAGCTCTATCCAACTCTTTCTTAAATGAATCCAGAGACTGGGCCTCCACTGCCCTCTGGGGCAGAGCATTCCACACAGCCACCACTCTCTGGGTGAAGAAGTTTCTCCTCATCTCTGTCCTAAATGGTCTACCCTGAATTTTTAAGCTGTGTACTCTGGTTTGGCACTCACCCATCAGCGGAAACATGTTTCCTGCCTCCAGAGTGTCCAATCCTTTAATAATCTTATACGTCTCAATCAGATCCCCTCTCAGTCTTCGAAACTCAAGGGTATACAAGCGCAGTCGCTCCAGTCTATCAGCGTAAGGTAGTCCAGGAATTGACCTCGTGAACCTACGCTGCACTCCCTCAATAACCAGAATATCTTTCCTCAAATTTGGAGACCAGAACTGCACACAGTACTCCAGGTGTGATCTCACCAGGGCCCTGTACAGCTGCAGAAGAACCTCTTTGCTTCTATACTCAATCCCTCTTGTTATGAAGGCCAGCATGCTATTAGCCTTCTTCACTACCTGCTGTACCTGCATGCTTACCTTCATTGACTGGTGTACAAGAGTGCCCAGATCTCTTTGTACTGCCCCTTTACCTAAATTGATTCCATTTAGGTAGTAATCGGTCTTCCTGTTCTTGCCACCAAAGTGGATAACCATACATTTATCCACATTAAACTGCATCTGCTATGCAACTGACCATTCACCTAACCTGTCCAGGTCACCCTGTAATCTCCTAACATCCTCATCACATTTCACCCTGCCACCGAGCTTAGCATCATCAGCAAATTTGCTAATGTTATTACTAATACCATCTTCTATATCATAAATATATATTGTAAAAAGCTGCGGTCCCAACACTGATCCCTGCGGTACCCCACTGGTCACTGCCTGCCATTCCGAAATGGAGCTATTTATCACTACTCTTTGTTTCCTGTCAGCCAACCAACTTTCAATCCAAGTTAGTACTTTGTCCCCAATACCATGCACCCTAATTTTGCTCACTAACCTCCTATGTGGGACTTTATCAAAAGCTTTCTGAAAGTCCAGGCACACTACATCTACTGGATCTCCCTCATCCATCTTCAGAGTTACATCCTCAAATAATTCCAGAAGATTAGTCAAGCATGATTTCCCCTTCATAAATCCATACTGACTCTGACCTATCCTGTTACTACTATCCAGATGTGTTGTAATTTATTCCTTTATAATAGACTCCAGCATCTTTCCCACCACTGAGGTCAGACTAACTGGTCTATAATTTCCTGCTTTCTCTATCCCACCTTTCTTAAAAAGTGGTACAACATTAGCCACCCTCCAATCCGCAGGAACTGATCCCGAATTTATCGAACTCTGGAAAATAATCACCAACGCATCCACGATTTCTCGAGCCACCTCCTTCAGTATCCTGGGGCGTAGACCATCAGGCCCCGGGGACTTATCAACCTTCAGACCTAACGTCTCTCCAAAATCAATTCCTGGCAAATATAAATTCCCTTCAGTTCAGGTCCTTCAGCCACTGTTACCTCAGGGAGACTGCTTGTGTCTTCCCCAGTGAACACAGATCTGAAGTAACAATTCAATTCTTCTGCCATTTCTTTGTTACCCGTAATATATTCCCCTGTTTCTGTCTTCAACAGCCCAATTTTAGTCTTAACTAATTTTTTGCCTTTCACATACCTAAAAATGGATAATTGGGGCTCATTTTGGGCAAGGTGGGACCTCTAGAAACAGGACAGTCTTCACTTGAACCAGCAGGGTACTAATATCCTGGGTGGGAAATTTTGCTGGTGCTGTTTAGGTGGGAACCTGGGTGTACTTCCAGTGCACAGGAGGATGGGATTAGGGAGGGCATGGGAAGGATTTCACGGTTACAGTAATGTGCTGGCAGACAGCAAGCTGATTTGAAGTGTATCTACTTCAACACTAGAAATTACTAAATAAGACAGCTGAGCTTGCACCATGGATAGGTACCTGGGATTTCGATGATGTAGATCAAATAGGGTCAGGAATGGATGTTGCAGGTTCCAAGGTTTAGATCATTCATTGTGGCCTTGTTCATCAAGGACAGCATAACGGTAACTGAAAGAACTTCTGACGTGGACTCGTCTACTGAAGTAGTATGGGCTGATGTTAGAAACAGGATAGGAGAGGTGACACTGCTGGGAGTTTTTTTTCAGCCTCCACAGAATTCCAGGGAGGTGGAGGAGAGGATCGGCAAAATGATTCTGGGTAGGTGTGAAAGGAACAGGGTGGTCATTACAGGGGATTTTAACTTCCCCAACATTGACTGGAAATGCTATAACTCTAGTATGTCGGATGGATCTGTTTTTGTCCAATGTCTGCAGGAGGGTTTCCTGACACAGTATGTCGAAAGGCCGACAAGAGGGGAGGTCATACTGGATCTGGTGCTTGGTAATGAACCGGGCCAGGTGTTTGATTTAGTGGTAGTTGAGCACTTTCTCCACCTACTCATGGAGGCACTCAATTGTTCAATTAGGCTTGCTAATTGGTACACTAACATCACCCCTATCATTTTAGTTTTATTCCGTTTCTGTTTATCTATCCACTCTCTCTGTTGTGCTAATGTCAGAGATAGATCCCAACCACTTTTCTTCATTTGCTCTGTTAATCCTTGTACTTCTCAGTAAGGGAACCTGCAGTATCCCCCTTAAAAGTCTGATCGACCACTTAATAGATTGTGTCCCCCTGGACACCACCAACAGCAAAGTGTCCCTAACCAGTGGGAACGTCTCCACTCCCCTGGCCACCAATACTGTCCCAGCACTGTCTGTATGCCTATAGCAGCCTCCTAGCAAGGTGTGCTTTCTACCAATGTGACTTCTCTACTCTCCCAGGCACCACTACTGGTCTGTACCTACTGGTCAGCTGGGAATGCTGGCTCAATAGGGTGTGCGCTCTACTAGGGCTCCTCTACCCTCCCGGCAATCTCTACTGACCCAACACTTCCCAATAGGCCCCGAAACCTACCTCCAGCCTGGGGTGCTCTCTACCGGTGGGACTCTTTACTCTCCCAGCCACCGCCTCTACTCAAGCTCTGTCATTCTGTTACGGATTGAAGGGTATCATGGTTACTCAGTGTTCACATGCACTCCACTGAGCTTGGCTCTTGGTCAGTGTTCAGCTCCTCTTCCTCACCACATTGGAAATATGCAAGTACAAACAGCATCCAACTTTTAACTGAAACTCTAACTGGACTCTGCATTGTTCGCGCCTACAGAGTCCAATGTTACCTGACTCTGCCACTGGTGCTTCACAACTCCTAGTGCTCTTGGCGCCTCAATTCCCACTTCAAATCCCAACCTTTGCATGGGGGGGGGGGGGGGGCTACCCTCTTAACAACTGGTTGAAGGCAGGGTCTTTGAGAAAGGAACGACCTTGTCCTCTGGCTGTTTCAGCACAAGAAGCAGTTTCTTACAACAGTTAATACAGTTAACACATATTCTCCCCAGACATGCACTTTAAATTTTTTTTAACTCAGTACTGTAACAAGTTAGACATTACAATCGGTACACCTTTTAAACTGTCTTTGGCCCAGTCGGACTCTTCCCGTTTGCAGATACAAATCGGTTCTTACTCCGGCCCCCCGATCGTGGCCTTCAACCAGGGTACCAGTAATAAGAATCCTGCTGACTACGTCAATTGTTATGGGGAGAATCACCAGCCTCAGAGTCAGAGTCAGGGTTCAACGACAATGTTTATTGTACAAGAAAATACCAGAGCCCTGGGGAGAGAAAGACACCAACAGAGTGGGGTCAGCTGAGAGTCTTCTCTCAACCTGGAGCACATGTCAAGATACTTCTATACATTTTGTAAGATAAAAAGGTCAGTGATGAGGTTATTGTCTTTGCAACATAGTTTGTTTATTGTCAACATTGCAGAATTGTTGATAGTTTCAGCGCAGTCCATGTCAGTTCCAGCACAGCCTTTGTTAATTTCAGTGCAGACACTGTCAGTTTCATCGCAGTCGTTGTCAATTTCAACGTCTGCGCGGAAGTCCATTACTGTATTAATGGGTGCTAATTGCTCTTCCTGAGAAGGACAATTACTGCAGCCCTAGCTATTAACATTTTGTATAAAGTCCATATCAAACAAGCAGTTAGCATTTCTGCCAAAGGTGTTGGCTAGACCCAGACACTTCAGTGAGCAGTATACGCTACTCGTGTATTCTCTCTCCCACTTGCATTATGCTGGCATCCTGGTGGCCCTAGGCAATATCTGTGTTTGCTCTGCTGTCTCTCTCCATATTGTAGTCCTGCGACCATCTTGTGTGTCCATGTGCCTAGTGTCACCCTGCCCCACGCCATCTCCCACTTCATTCACATGGATAGAAGATTGGCTGTCTGACAGAAAGCAGGGTGTGGGGATAAGAGGGTCTTTCTCAGGAGGGCAGCTGTGACAGGTAGTGTTCTGCAAGGCTGAGTGTTGGGACCACAACTTTTTACTTTATACATTAACGATCTAGATGAAGGAATGGAGAGCATTCTGGCTAAGTTTGCAGATGAGGCAAACACAGAGATAGAAGCATTGGGGGACCGGCAGGGGGGGGGGGGGGGGCTGGGGTGGAGGGAGAGAGGAGAAGATTCGGACAAATTAGGAGAGTCGGCAGATGCAGTACAATGTGGGAAAGAAGAATAGAGGCACAGACTACTTTCTAGATGGGGAGAATATTCAGAAGTCTGAATTGCAAAATGACTTGGGAGTATTAGTCCAGGAGTCTCTCAACGAAAACTTGCACTTTGGGTCACAAATGCAATGTTGGCATTTATTTTGAGAGGACAGGAATATAAAAGCAGGAATGTACTTCTGTGACTCTACAAGGCTCTGGTCAGGCCTCATTTGGAGTATTGTGTGCAGTTTTGGGTCCCATATCTCACAAAGAATGTACTGGCCCTGGAGTGCATTAGGAAGAGGTTCACGACAAATGCTCCCAGGAATGAAAAGCTTAACATATGAGGAATGTTTGAAGATCTGGGTCTATACTCCGTGGAGTTTAGAAGGGTGAAGGGGGGATCTAATTGAAGATTACAGAATACAGAATGACCTGGACAGAGTGGATGTTGGGAAGATGTTTCCACTGGTAGGAGAGATAAGGACCGGGATGCACAGCTTTCGAGTAAGGGAAGATCTTTTAGAATGGAGATAAGGAGAAACTTCTTCAGCCAGAGTATGGTGAATCTATGGAATTCGCTGCCACAGAAGGCTGTGGAGGTCAGGTCATTGACTGCATTTAAGATGGAGATGGATAGATTCTTGATTGTCAAGGGGATCAAGGGTTACAGGGAAAAAGCAGGAGAATGGGGTTGAGAAACTTAACAGCCATGATTGAATGACTGAATTTCTGCTCTTATGTCTTATGGTCTTGTCTCTAATCCGAAATGATCACTTCACATTCTAAATTCCAATAAGTAAAGTCCCAATCTGTTTAATCTTTGCTTGTTGGACAGTTCTTCCATACCTTCCTTGCTTCCATAGGGATCATCCTAGTGAACTTCCTCTGAATTGCCTCCAATGAAAATGATATCTCATTTCTTAAAAAGGGGATAAAAACTGCTCAGTGCTCCAGATGTGGTCTCATAAGCACCGTGTAGTACTAGTGAGCCTTCCCTACTCTTATTTCAAGGGGGTTGGAGTATAAAGGCCAACATTCTAATAATTTCCCTGATTGCCTGATGCACTTGTGTGCTAGCTTTCTCAATTTCACCTAAGAGTACCTCCCAACCCCCTGTGTTGCAACTTTCTGAAGTTTTCCTCCATTTAAATAATCATCTCCCTTCAAAAATAAACTTCACATTTTCCCCACATTAATACTCCATTTGCTAAATTTCTGCTCATGTATTTAACCTTGCAACATCTCTTGGTAAATGTTTGCATCTCTCACTCAATCTGCCTTTCCACCTATTGTATTGTCTGCAAATTCAGCTACTTCCTTCCTCCAAGTCATTAATACGTATTGTAAACAGTCGCTGGCACAGATCTCTGTGAAACCCCCACTGGTCACAAATTGCCAACCTGGGGGGAAATAAACCCTTATCCTCACTTGCTGCCAATTCTTTATACATGCCAATACACTATCTCCAACACATGGCCTCTTATTTTATGACTTAGTGCTCAACATATTCAAGAGTCCCTACTTCAAAAAAAAAGAGCTGGAGGACACTATTCATCAATACGATATCAATTTAAAATAAACTCTCCTAGAGTGAATCCACAGTGGCAGCTGATAGTTTCCAGGTCATTCGTAGTAGTTTGTGGTGAATTCAACGTGGATTGCTCTTCAGAGTTTTGATGTCCAAGAGATTATATCTCAATTCCTCATCTGCTCCATATCGATTTGACTGCAACTGTCTTCAGCAGGAGATCTGAAAGTGGCTTACACCCTCTCGAACAGAATCAAAACACGGCTGTGTAATAGTCCCACACTAATTTACAATCTACTAGAGTGCTTATTCACCCAAAAAAGATGAACTTCCTTCTCAGGGCACTATTAAATAAACCTCGGTGGAAAACACCAAGCTCAATCACCTCCATCACAGCTATAGTGATCACCATAGAATACATGACCTCAGCGTATGGATGACAGCAGTATCAATGCTCACACTGCAGATTTGCAAGCTACTCTCAATCACTTCAACACTGCGTATGTTTATCCTCTAATATGGCTGAAAACAGAATATTTATTAACTCCGATCTGGTCAGCCAAATTTTTAGTATACAGACCACAACTGGATAGAGATTGCAAGAGAAGCTTGGCTGGCGAACATGGAATGTTAACATACCTCTTTTACAGCAATGGGCCTACAAGTTATTGAACACAGACTCAATCATTGCAATACAAATAGTGGCCATTCAGCCCATCATAGCTACATCAGCTCTTCAAACAAGCATCATAAATTACCATCGCCCTGCTCGTTCCCTGACCTTACACATTTTCTCTATTATCCAATACCAATTTAAATGCTTCAATTGAAGCTGCCTGTGTCACTCTTCCAAGTAATGCAATCCAGACCCCAACTTGTCGCATTATGGAAAGTTTCTTTTCATTTCACTGTTAGTTTATGTGCAAACCAACTGTGCCTTCTCATTCTGGAGTAGTCTATGAGCAGGAACTGTTTCACCCAATCTACTACACAAACTTCTCCTGAGGGAAACAAAGAGGAAACTGGATACAAATGTTCAAAATCATGAGAAGGCCAACTTAATAGCTGAAGTTCACATTTCAGGAATCATTCTTCTAAATCTCTTGCTCATTTTCTCCAAAGCGTTCATATCCTTCCAAAAACATACAGAGAACAGAAACTTTGCAGCAAAGATAAAAAGCACTGCAGGTATGAAGGAGAAACCCAACTGAAAAGTCATAAAGAGACTGCAAATCGATAGGAGCTGGCAACTTCAGGTAATTATACAACAAACTTTACTAGTAAACAATTTGAACATTCAAATAAGTAAGTATTTTTGCTGGTAGCTGTAAACAACACTTTTTAAATTAGTGAAGTTGTTAAACCCTGTAACAGTTTAAAATAAACTATAAACATATTAAGCATTACAAATTTTGAAGAATCGCTACAGACCAAAATGAGCAATGAGTATTATAGCTTTTAAAAAGGCTTATTCCTGAATCACCCACTCTGACAGATGGGGCCATCATCTTTGTTCGATAGTCAATATCCGTGGGGCATTTACAGTGGAAGATCAAAATGAGGCAGTATTCTTTTATGCGTCTTTCTTATTGCAAAACTAGATTTATTCGATTCATGGAGCATGAGCATCATTGGCAAGGCCTGAATTTCATGCCCATCTCTACTTGCCCTCGAGAAAGTGGTATTGAGTTAGAAGATCCTTCTAAGGAGGCAACATATTAAAGTTTTAATACAACATTACTTAACAGCTTGAACAAAGTTTGGAATTCAGTCAGAAAACCAAATACAACAAATCCAAAACTTCTAAAAAGATCTTTAAAACATCTTCAGCAATCTAACATTCTGGCATTTTATACCGGAAAAGTGGTAGCCACATGCAACAAAGTTCACTGATGACTAAATGTAATGAATTTATATTTAAAACAAAAGCTAAATGCTCAACAATGCTACAATCAAATAATTGGCAAAACTGAAATGGTTCACAAATTGCTGGAAAATATTGGAAAATTTATTCACCTGAAGAACTTCCAAGTGTATAAGTGTCACCTTCACACTGAAAGGCCATTATATAGACAAGAGGTCTAAATTATTTCTGAATCGAGATTCTGTTACACCGACTATAAACTGACTGAAGAAAAACAAGCTTCCAAAACTTTTTACCTTGCACTCACCAGGATAAGAATTCTAACTTTAAAATGATCACAAGAATTTGGATCACAGGAGAAAAGGGTGCATAGCGGTTAGCAAATTGACTCAGTTGAGGCGCACTGCCATTAAGTAACTACAGGATCCAGGTAATGCCAAAAAAGCTAACTTCCAACATACTTCTCTCTTTGCAGAATCGTCCCTCTCTGTTAACTCATGATGTTTCTAGCAAGACAGTGAGCATGTTGAGTTTGACAGATCTTTTATAAACTGACTACCAGTGCAACTACTAGCGCACACAGGATTGTTCAGCAGGTGCTGCCCAATCATAGGATCACGTCTAACAGTGGACATTTAAATTTGGATTTTACAAGTACAGATTAGTAGAGTCTGGTCTGTACACTGCTTTCAACGAGAAACTAAAATGACTGCAGTATTATGTTTTTGCTTACTGGCACATGGAACAATAAGCACATAGATTCCATCCAATGTAGCTTCCACTGCTTGTCCATATAGATTCTTCCATGGTATTTTCAGTTCAAGTTTACCTAAAAATAAACAAAGTTTTGTCAAAATGAAAATGAAAATAGGCAACCAAAAATCTAAAGTGCCGCAGGATGGCAAATACCAACAGATAAAGACATTAACCCTCCACCAGACATTCCAGAGATGAAGATATTTCAGTTAAGAGTCCACGTACTAACAATACAAAGTTTTGTCCAGCAACACAGACTTAGAAAAATACAAGTTTAGAGGGTTTTTTTTAAAAAAGGTGATTTGACAATTCAAATGAAAAGATGACTTCTAACTTCTCACAGCGCAGGTTTTTATTAAAGACAGAGAAAAGAGTGCACCCCATCAAAGAAATCCGACCATGGATGCAAAGTTATAGGAAGGAAAATGTAAGCAGGAGAAGGAGGAGTTGCTTGGATTGAAGGAGGGATAGAAGTTAGAATGAATATGAATCTTCATGCACATGTAACATTTCGATTCAGGCATTGGGAATAAATTAGTTTGTAACAAATATTGGAATCTCAGAACACAGCAAACGACTATAAAAGGCACCAGAAGTGGGCAAAGTAGAAGATTGAGCAAAAGAAAAGACAACTTACTATAAAGTTAACTTTTAGCTACATGCCCCAAAATAGGCAAGCACCAACCCCAAACTGTAAAGGAACAGTCCTGTAATTGGGGGGGGTGGATCAATGTCCTAAGTTTGCTGCCAGGATATCCCTTATCTTGTATTTTCAGAGCTGCAACTCAGACTGCTCCTCTCAAGAAAGACTTTGGATTCTTGTGTGTGCTTAATATACATGTGCAATTCCATTCCCGGCTCCAACTCAGACACTACCCACACCACGTTGCTTTGCCAGGTTGTTATGGACCAGGACAAAGTGAGGACTGCAGATGCTGGAGATCAGAGTTGAAAATGTATTGCTGGAAAAGCGCAGGTCAGGCAGCATCCAAGGAGCAGGAGAATCGACGTTTTGGGCATTCCTGAAGAAGGGCTCATGCCCGAAACGTCGATTCTCCTGCTCCTTGGATGCTGCCTGACCTGCTGCGCTTTTCCAGCAACACATTTTCAGCTGTTATGGACCAGGCCAGACCCCCTCAAAACTTTTCAAGAAAGTAACCCAGTCCCTAATTTTGCTAGTTGTTTTAAGGAGTAACAGATATTCCAGGACAGATGCAGCTGGCCAAACTACTCAGTTTGAATCAAAACAGGAAGTTATCTTGGAGTACAACAGGATCTTGATCTGATGGGCCAGTGGGCTGGAGGAGTGGCAAATGGAGTTTAATTTAGGTAATCTGAGGTGGTGCATTTTGGAAAAGCAAATCCCTTAATAAGGTCCTAGGGAGGGTTGATGAACAAAGAGACCTTGGAATGCAGGTTCATAGTTCATTGAAAGTAGAGTGGCAGGTAGATACCAGAGTGAAGAAGGCATTTGGTATGCTTTCCTTTATTGGTCAGAGCATTGAGTATAGGAGTTGGGAGATCATATTGCGGCTATATAGGACGTTGGTTAGGCTACTTTTGGAATATTGCATGCCATTCTGGTCTCCTTCCTATCGGAAAGATGTTGTGAAACTTGAAAGGGTTCAGAAAAAATTTACAAGGATGTTGCCAGGGTTGGAGGATTTGAGCTATAGGGAGAGGCTGAACAGGCTGGGGCTGTTATCCCTGGAGGATCAGAGGCTGAGGGGTGACCTTATAGAGGTTTATAAAATCATGAGGGGCATGGAGAGGATAAATAGACAAACTCTTTTCCCGGGGAATCCAAAACTAGAGGGCAGAGGTTTAGGGTGAGAGGGGAAAGATATAAAAAGGGACCTAAAGGGTAACGTTTTCACACAGAGGGTTGGGCATGTATGGAATGAGCTACCAGAGGAAGTGGAGGTACAATTGCAGCACTTAAAAAGCATCTGAATGGGTATATGAATAGGAAGGATTCAGAGGGATATGGTTCAAAAGCTGGCAAATGGGACTAGATTAGGTTAGGATATCTAGTCAGCATGGATGAATTGGACCGAAGGGTCTGTTTCTGTGCTGTACATCTCTTGAAAGTAAAACAGAATTTATTTACAAGATTACTGAATGAAACATTAAAAAAATAACAGAATACAGAATAACAACCTATCCGAAAACCCAGCAGACTATCCCCACTTAATGATGCTGTGCCAAATACTTGCCACAATTCCCATAAATACCTTTTGGCACAAAAAGGAAAATTAAACACAAGGTCTTACAGGAGACAAGTCAGAGGGAGGAGGATCAGCATGGACCAGTCAGAGGGAGGAGGAGGATCAGTAGAGTTGTAAAAGCAGCTGGACCTAAAAAACTAAACCAAACCAAAGAAAAGCTGAGCTGAGAGAACTAACTATGCCACTCTCATTGTACAAGTTGTTTTAAAATTCGAAAGCCTTCTGCCTGAGGTAGTATCTATTAGCTATAATCAAATTGGCCTCTGAAATCCTTTAACCTCCGACTTTTCTGAGTCTGGTATCTTTCAGGACCTCGCTGGAAAAAAAAGACCCAATTACAACATAAACTTGTTAAAAAGAGCAGCATCAGCACTATGTATCCAGAGTCATCAGCACAGCTGAACTCTCGCTCGGAACTTCAATAACTTCTCATCTCAATCTTACCCACTCATCTGTGCATGAAACTGACAGATCCAAACTAGGTGCAAATCAAAAAACCCTCCAAATTAAATTCTTGTGATTCTAGATACTGGGCAACAGGGTTTGAGTGAGAGTGAGCACAATAGAGGATGTGATAGAGCGAAAGACCAAGATCAAAAGGGGTAGGGATCATCAAGAGAACAGTTCCCCCTCGTCCTTTCAGGATCTCCCCTCCTCTGCACCTACATCAACACCCATCAGCCATCTCTATAGCTGCCTGTTGCTAAAATCATTTCTATTTACTTCCTAACCATTGGTCACCACCATCCTTTCTCATGAAGATCTCAGGATTATCAACTCTAAACAACAGAACTACTGATCTGAATCCCTCTAACCAAGTTTACACCATCAATAGCACAAAAGTAGCTCTTACCAAAGTACAAATGACATCATAGGAGGCACTACAAAGGTAAACTTGCCCTCATCTTTTCTGGTCTTTCAGTCTTTGACAGTTGATTATATTATATTGCTAGTCAATCATTTAAAAAAAAGAGTCAGTTTTCACAACTGTTTGTGTATAATTGTTCAATACAAACTCCAGCATGCTCTAGTCTTTTCTTAATCTATTAAAAAAAACAATTTTATATGGAGTAAGGATAAAGTTAAATCTGATTCACCCTGTTTTACCTCCAAATCTATCAACTCAAAAGTCTGATTACCAATTTTAAATTTCTTATTTATTTCATAGATAACATTCTTTTAAAACTCATTTGTTCTTAACACATCAAAAAAGGTTTTGTGCAATGTCTTAATGCTATCTGACTTTTTCTGCACCCTGTCCTGCCAGCATATAGAATAGAAAAAAAAAATGGAATTACTAGTTGTACCCTCTATAGTCAGAGATCATCACATAATATGGAAGACAATTTTGGATTACAGTTGCATATTAATTGGTACAGGTGAAACATGCTAACCATTTGTACACACCACGTCTGTGAGCAACCAGCAATTTGGCTGATCTGACAGAATGTTGTATAATAACTTAAATTAACTGCTGTGATTTCTATCACGCAAGTCACTGCTAAATGATTCTGCAGTATTCACAGCTACATTTAAGTTTTTGTATATGTCCCTAAACTGGTAGTTTGCAAACTCTCCTCCCTTATCTGTTGGAAAGTTTGTTGGCATTCCCAAGCTTGTGTGACCTCACTTTTCCATAATCTTACACACTATGCTGAACCTAGTAGCCACATCTACAAGATATGATTAATAAAAGTTTTTGATCTTGCCCCATATTTTTCAATTCATAACCACAACTTCAGTACATCTGAGTTAATGGAACACTTAAAATCACTTAAGCACAATGGTATCCTCCAACATTTGATGCATATGTCATATTGAAATGTGGTATGTTAAACAATGTATTCACATTCCTCATTTACAACGCCAGCAGTAGCCTTAAATTTTTGTGACAAAGGGTGTGTAAACTGCCTACACATCTTCCAGATCAAATGCTTCTCATTAGCCAGACTATGGTCTTCAGAGGTCAATAATACTTGAGTGTATCAGCAAAAAAAAACTTGTTGCCTCAAAAGGCATAGAATGAAGGTCCTTATCAGTGAATTGCAAATTTAGTTTTACCTAACAAATGATTTATGATTCTCTAGTTGTTTTGTTAATTGAAAACCTACTTAGTACATCGCTTAGGACCATGCCAGTGCTCATGAAATTATGCATTTCTGCTACTTAAAAACAGCAGCCCATTTTTTGACAATGATGATAATGTAATTTCATCCTTGACTGAAAGCAGATTGTGCTTTCACTTTTTTTTAATTTACATCTGTGTGTCTTCAAGGTTTTCCAGCTTAGCCAACTGGCGCCACAAACTGTGAAAGCAGCCTATAGTCCAGTTCAACTATGATGACTTTAGCAAGGTGGGTAAAGAACGCTTGCAGGGCAGAACAAGGTAATTTGGGGCTGTGCAAGTTCTCGGCAAGACAAATTCAGCTTTCCCCAAACCTGCATCCTGCTTAGGATGCCCTGCAAAATTTTATCTTCCCCTAATTATTCATTTCCAACTTGAATGCTATAATTTAATCAATTGATCAGTCTCCACCATACTCTCCAGGGACTACTTTCAAGGTCGTAACTACTTGCTGCATGTAGAGGTTAGTCCTTGTCATTCACCTTCTTTCAACAGCTTATGATTCTCAATGCTTCTGCCATTGGGAACAGTTTCTCTTAAACTGCTCTACTTAGCGACACTGATCAACTCAAATCTCCTCGTGACATTGAGCAACTCAAATTTTTTTTTAAACTTCTCTTCTCCAAATGGAAATAAATCTCACATCAACAATCTATTCATATAATTGAAATCCCTCACTTCCAGTGCCCAAAAAAAAAATGCAATTTTTCAGTATGGACCAAACCACTTATTAAGAAATGTTCAGAGAAGCAGGAGTTGTACTCCATGCTTCTATTTATAAAGCAAGGATCTCAGATGTTTTCTGCCCTGTCATCTTCAATGACTTATGGATATAAACCTCCTGGGTTCTCTGTTCTTGAACCCATTTCAGAATGGTACTATCTTTGAAATGGATTTCCACTTCTTGTTCTTCCTGTCTGCATGACGTTTTATCTGCTCTAACTCCACACGTTCCACTGGCTTGAGTCCTCTTGAAGTTAATCACCAAAATCTAAGTTCAACTGAAATTCATGTTTCAGATTAATCACAATTACAGATTCCTAACAATCAGTATTATTCTAACCCCCATTTTTGTTGCAACCAGAAAAACCACCCATTGTCACACACTGCCAAATTATGCATTTAAATCATTCTTCAGCAACAGGTTACTATTTTGACTCACTGAGTTAGTGTGCCGTCAATCAGACTGATTATTCCTGAAGAGATCCCAAAATGTTAAAAAGTTTCTTTTAAAAATACGCAGTTCCCTGATTTATCTAGCTTTCAAACCAAGGTTGATAGAAAGCAAGGACCAGGTTTCTGTACTGAACAGGAACTATTTATTTATTACTGTAGCTATAGTTTAATTCCTGGTAAACAGATAAACCATACTAATAATTAAAACTTTAATCCGCTTCTAAATTCACCCTGTGTGCACACAGGGAAAATTTATGTCAGCTATCCTTAACCAAAGTCAGATCTCAATGAGTTCAGAGTCTTGACTATGCAGAGCCAAATCTGGAGTGGCACAGTGGCTCAATGGTTAACACTGTTGCCTCACAAACACCAATGAACCAGGTTCGATTCCACCCTTGGGTAAATGCATGCAGAGTCTGCACATTATCCACGTCTGTTGCTCCAATTTCCTCCCACAGTCCAAAGATTGCAGGTTAGGTGGACTGGCCATACTAAATTCCCCTAGTTTCCATGGATGTACAAGCTAAGTGGATTAGCCACAGGAAATGCAGAGGTCTGGGTGGGATGCTCTTCGACAAATCGGTGTGGATTTGATGGGCCGAATAGCCCACTTCAATAGTCTAAGTATCCAATGATTCTATTACATACGATTGATCATAAGTTTTTCCCTGCAAGGCAGCTAAACATCAACACACCAATCATGGACTCAGACCCTTTACAATCCCAGAACTATCCAAATGAAACCTTTGCAATAAGCCCAATGTCTTTAGATAAGTGGATCAAACAGATCATAGTATTCCAGATGTGGTCTAAATAAGGTCTTCCATACTTTTAGCAAGACATCCCTACTGTTATGTTGCTCCATTTGAAACAAAAGGCCAACATACCATTTGCTTTCCAGTTGGCTTTGAATGCCAGCTGTTGCTATAAATCACAGCTCTCATTTTTTTCAGCCCCATAGCCACTCCATTTGAGCTTTGCACCGTCAACTCTTGTCAGTTACTCATTTTCAGACCACAAAAGTATTCTTTTTGTTTTTTTCCACTCATCTGCTCCCCCCCCAGCCAAGACGTTGCGCTTACTTAAAATTGCACTTGAACTGTCATTATAATGTGTCCCAGTTTTAACAACCCAAAACATTAACTCTTTCACTTGCCACACTTTGCCAGATTTACTCCTGTTTCCAGATCTTTCTCCTCTTTTGTGTTGGGCTTTCAAGACCTTCAGTACTTTGCTTTAGTAAGCAACATTAAAATTTAGTTTTAACCAGAGAGAAAAACTTTATCATGACCCCAGCTGACTTACTAGGCAAGTCAGGTTCTAAAGTGAAATTTGTTTTGAGAGACAACTCTTATTTTTGACTTTTGGATTATCACAGTGAGTCACTAACTGACTATCTTGTGTAAATACAGTCAATGTACTTTTAAACAAATGAATATAAAAATTCCAGACAAAACTTAAAACAAGTTATGACAATTTAGAAAAAAATATCAAACAACAAAAACTAAACATTTGAACCTTCCTTTCCCCCCAGCATTATTCACTATAAACACTCAACACTAATGAAGTAATACTCTTAATTTCAGCCTCTCAACTGAGAAGGTGTAAGCATTTTCTTGCAAAGACTTTTTGCAAATTCACCAGATGTGAATTGCTCTCTCACCAAGACACAGGCATGCCACGAGGAACAAAAGGAACAATACAGCACAAGAATAGGCCCATCACTCCTCCAAGACTGCACCGGCACATTTTGCCCTTCCATACTAAAACCATCTTAACTTACATGAACCGTATTCCTCTATTCCTTTCCTATTACATGTATTATTGAATGCTGTTATTGTGTCTGCTTCCACTACCTCGTCTGGCAATGCGTTCCAGGTACTCAATGCACTTTGTATGTGAAAAAACAAAGTTGTCTTGCGCATCTCTTAAATTCCACACACCACAAAACAACTCTACTCCACCCACCCCTTGAACCTATGTCCCCTGGCATTGACCCTTCCACCCCAGAAAAAAAGCCTCATACTTTCCACTCTATCCATGTCATTCATAAGGTTATAAATACTCAACATCCCACCTTCCAGTGAAAACAAAACCAGTCTATCCAACCTTTCTTCAAAGCTAAAATCCCCCATATCAGGCAACATCCTAGTAAAGAGATTTTCTGCACCCTCTTGAAAGCATTTACATCTTTCTGGTAGTGTGGTGACCAGAACTCTGTGCAATTGACTTTTCTGACTTTGACTACTTTGAGGCTCTTACAAACAGCTTAATATGTCCCTCCAGCTAATGGCCTGCAGATTTCCACAAACTATAAAACTTCCTCTGCTGGTATGGACCTCCTCTTCTTAACTCCATGCATTTGTAGCCTCTACATGTTTGTAAAGGTTACACTTAGTTAACATTCATTAATTCACATCACTTAGCCAAGGTGACATGATTTCTTAGACAGGTCAGCTGCAGCTCAGCATTCCAAGTAATTTTCTGACCCACTCTCAAAAAAAAAAGGGACCAGACATGCTCAGCACTCAACAGCAAAAACTAAATTTACCTTCACTCTAGAATCCAAGTTCCCAAATAATATCATTTATAACCTTTCATAAATTATCCTGGGAATGTGCATTAGAACATACTGGTTACTCAACTTTGCAAGGTTAAAACTTTAACATCTTCATTAATATCAATAGGTCAAAGTACCATACGATTAACAAGGAAGATAGTCCACACAGAATTAATAAAAAGGAAAATTCTGCAAAGTATTCAGCAAGTCTAGCAGCATGTGTGGGTGAGGGGGAAGCAATTTGCCTCTTGGTTGATTACCTTTCTTCACAACAGGGACAAGGCAGAGTGAGATAGCAGGTTTGAAGTTAAATACAGTTAGCAAGTTAAAAAGGAAGGGGTAATTTAGTGAAGAATTCTATCCAGATGATATGTCATGACACTCAGACACCAGTCAAATAAATGAACCTAAAAAAGACAAAGTTCTGCTAACCTTAGACATTATAACAATAACTGTATGAAAGGTACTTACCAATATGACCAGCTTTAACTTTGAATGGAACATTAAGCTCACACTGGAAAAAGAAAATAAGAATCAATGTTTTTGTTTAAAGCCATTATACTCTAATACAATTTACCCTCTATATCACCACATTCCTCAAGACTTTTTAAACTTTGTTCCAACAGGTTTAGTAATTACATGTTTGGTACAGTAACGACGGAAGGGGTGCTTGGTGATGGAAAGAGAACACAGAACACCAGTAGCCCAGCAGCCTAACCTTGGGGTCGTAGAGAGTCATCGAGTCATGCAGCATGGAAACAGACCCTATGGTCCAACCAGTCCATACCGAAGGTCTGGTCAACCAGATACTAGATTTTCCAAAACTTTAATTCAGACATCCAATGTTAGGTCAGAATTTGGATCACTATGTAAGCAAGCAGGATGTCCATTGAACGTGAGGAACCTGTAACATCAAACTTGCTAGTGAAGGAGTGTAAAGTCCAACCATACATTTCTGGTCAATGATATCAGTTTTAATGAAATAAAATATAGAAATTGCGAAAGTTTAACCAATGAAAATAGAGACCAGCAGGAAAACAGAATTTCCAGTAATGGAAGAGGGGGCAGGGTCATTTAAGGGCCAAAAGATTCTTGGCACAAAACAAAGAAAGTGAGTACAGTAGAAAGAAATGGGTATGCGCAAATAAGGCAAGACAGACTGCAAAAGCAGCTGCCTCAACACAACAGGAAGGAAAATAGGAACTTGGATGATAGACCATTCAGCCCAACAACTACTCTGCCATACAACTCGATAGCTGATGGTTGATCTGTTATCTAAACACCATTTTCCCACACTATCCTCATATTCTTTGATACTTTCAATTTTGGGGAGATATACACACACACACATACACACACGCTCACCTTCCATGACCCCCAAGTAGAGAATTCCAAAGATTCAAGATCTTGAGTGAAGAAATTCTACCTATTCTGGTACCTAAATTAGCATTCTCTTATTCTGAGACTACAGCCCCTGGTTGCAGACACTCAACAAGAGAAGACATCTTTTCTGCACCAACTCTGTCAAGCCCTCTGAGCATTTTTGATGTTGCAATGAGATTATCTCTCATTCTCCAAAACCCTAGAGATTAAGTGTCTAATTTTAACAATCACTCCTCACAGCACAATTCACCTTCCAAGAGTAGAACTTGAAATAAAAATCACCATCACCGGTAAAAAGACTTGAGAAAACCCTGAAGACTGAGGAGTTTCAAGGGTCAGATGGCATACATAGGGTTACAGAGTCATACAGGTGTACAGCATGGAAACAGACCCTTCAGTCCAACTCACCCACGCTGACCAGATACCGGGCCGTTCATTTAAAAAACAAGGCCAAAAACGTAAACACATGCGCGAGGCTGGGTTTCCGTTTTTCTATCGTGAGACGGAGTTTCTGGAAACGGATACTGTAAATGGTCTTGTGATCACAGAAGCTCTTTGGGACCTTGTTGATGCTGGGATTTCACAGTAAGGGTTTAGTCCTTCTCATTTTAACCTGTAATTTGCAGACTGCAAAGCTTACTTTGTTTAAATAGGAGATTCATTAAAATTATAGATTTAAACAAATTCTCCAGTGGAGCACAGCCTTATTTAAGCTAAAATCGATTATCCAAATAATCAAATTATCCGAATGAAACAGTGCCCGCCTATCTCATTTGGATATTTGAGGTTCTTCTGTACTCGGGTGCCTTTTAAAATGTTGTAATTGTATCAGCCTCCACCACTTACTCTGACAGCTCATTCCATGCACCTTCTGCTTGAAAATGTTGCCCCTGATATCCCTTTTAAATCTTTCCCCTCTTACTTAAAACCTATGCCGTCCAGTTTTGAACTCCCCCAACTCCAGGGATAAGACCTTGTCTATTTATCCTATCCATGTCCCTCATGACTTTATAAGCCTCTAAGGTCACCTATCATATTCTGACGTTCCAGGGAAAATAGCCCCAGCCTATAACATTTGAGACACAGAGGGGCAAATTGGGAGGCAAATTTTGAAAAGGTGCAAAAGTAACAGGATTGTTGTCATGGATGACTTCAACTTTCCTAATATTGACTGGAACCTCCTTAGTGCAAATAGTTTGGATGGAGTGGATTTTGTCAGGTGTGTCCAGGAACGATTCCTGACTCAATATATAGATAGGACAACTAGAGAAGAGGCCACATTGGATTTGGCACTTGGCAATGAACCATGCCAGGTGTCAGATCTCTCTATTTGAGAGCATATCTGCAATAGTGATTACAATTCCCTGACCTTTACTACAGTCAGTCATCGAGAGGGATAGAGGAAGACAGTATGGAAAAGTATTTAATTGGGGAGGGGAATTACAATGTTATTAGGCAGGAACTGGGGACCTAAATTGGGAACAGGTGTTCTCAGGAAAATGCATGACAAAATGTGGAAGTTGTTTAGGGAGCACTTCCTGTAGTGACGGATAAGTTTGTCCTACTGAGGCAAGAAAGGGATGATAGGGAAAAGGAACCTTGGATAACAAGAGACATGGAATATCTAGTCAAGAGGAAGAAAGAAGCTTAACATTGGGGAAGCAAGACTGGGCTCTAGAGAGTTACAACATAGCCAGGAAGGAACTGATGGACTTAGGAGAGCTGGGGGGGGGGGGGGGGGGGGAGAAGAGAGCAAAAAGCTTTAGCAGGTAGGATTAAGGAAAACCCTAAGGCATTCAACACCTCTGCAAGGAACAAGAGGATGGCCAGAGTGAGGATAGGGCTGATCAAGGGTCGTGGAGGAAACTTGTGCCTGAAGTCAGAGGAGATAAGGGAGGTTCTTAAATGAATATTTTGCTTCAGTATTCACTCGTGAAAGGGACTTCGTCGTTTGTGAGGACAGCATGAAACAGGCTGATATGCTCGAACAGGTTAATGTTATGAAGGAGGAAGTGCTAAAAATTTTGAAAAACGTAAGGATAGGTAAGTCCCCTGGACTAGACAGGATATACCTAAGGTTACTACAGCAAGCGAGGGAAGAGATTACTGCACTTTTGATGATGATCTTTGCATCCTCACTATCCACTAGAATACTGCCAGATGATTGGAAGGTGGCAAATGTTATTCTTTTGTTTGAGAAAGGGAATAGGGATAATCCTGGAAATTATAGACCAGTCTTATGTCAGTAGTGGGCAAATTATTTGGAGAGGATTCCAAGAGACAGGATTTATGATTATTCGGAAAAGCATAACTTGATTAGAGACCATCAGCATGACTTTATGAGGGGCAGGTCATGCTTTACAAGCCTTACTGAATTTTTTTGGGATGATGTGACAAAACACATTAAAAAGGTACAGCAGTGGATTTGATGGACATGAATTTTAGCAATACATAGGTAAGATTCCCCATGGTAGGCTCATTCAGAAAGTGAGGAGACATAGGATACAAGGAGATTTGGCGGTCTGGATACAGAATTGTCTGGTCCATAGAAGATAAGGGTGGTAGTAGGTAGAAAGTACTCAGATTGGAGCTCGGTGACCTGTGGTGTTCCACAGGGATCTGTTCTGGGACCTCTGCTCTCTGTGATTCTTATAAATCACTTTGATGAGGAAATGGATGAGAGGGCACAGAGGAGATTTACCAGGATGCTGCCTGAACTGGAGGGCATATCTAAGGAAGAAAGGTTAAGGGAGCTAAGGCTTTACTCACTGGAACATAAAAGAGGATTAGAGGTGACTTGATAGAGGTGTACATGATGATGACAGGCATAGATAGTGGATAGTCAGAGACCTTTCCCCAGGGTAGAAATGGTTATCACAAGGGGGCATAATTTTAAAGTGAAGGCTTAGGGGAGGTATCAGACGGTTCTTTACAAAGAGTGGTGGGTGCGTGGAATGCACTGCCAGCAATGGTGGTAAAGTCAGATATATTAGGGACATTTAAGCAACTCTTGGATAGGCACATAGATGATAGTAAAATGAATGTGTAGGTTAGTTCGATCTTAGTGTAGAATAAAAGGTCAGCACAACATAGAAGATGAAGGGCTTGTCATGGGATGTACTGTTCTATGTATGTTTTATGTTCTATTCAGCCTCTGCCTATAGCTCAAACTCTCCAACCTTGGCAACATCTTGTAAATCTTTTCAAGTTTCACAACATCCTTCCTATAGCAGGGGGACCAGAATTG
This sequence comes from Chiloscyllium plagiosum, assembly GCF_037043375.1. Taxonomy (NCBI): domain Eukaryota; kingdom Metazoa; phylum Chordata; class Chondrichthyes; order Orectolobiformes; family Hemiscylliidae; genus Chiloscyllium; species Chiloscyllium plagiosum. The sequence goes on from NW_028270140.1 coordinate 74,409,526, forward strand.
TACGCAGTATTCCAAAGGTGGCCTAACCAATGTCCTTCACAGCTACATGTCAAACTAACCTACATACCCTTCATTTTACTATCATCCATGTGTCATCCCGTTTCCCCCTCAGCTGAAGCAAAACACTCAGATACACAGTATAGTTTTACCCCTTCATCTTTATTCCGGGCCCTGGTGGGAGAGAGAACGATCGCCCGTGCACAGGGACATGAGTTCTCGGTCTTCTCTTTCAAACAGCAGTTGTTAATTAATTCTATAGTCACTTTACAGGGAAGAGCACCCAAATAAGGCAACATACATATTCATTGCGTGACCGTTATAATCAGCGAGTGTCAATACTAAAGATTAAGCCATCTGCTGTTACACAATGAATGTTCTTAACCTTAACTGGCTTCTCATAATGAATACGTTCCACCTTGTTAAACTGACCTTACATTCTAAATGCTTCCAATGTTGTTAAATGACTTGACATAATGAATGCTTTTTCACCTTGTTAACCCATTACCTTTGCGTCCAGCACCCCATTGTTAACTGCAAGTTCTTTTCTTATGGGCAGCACAGTGGGACAATGGTTAGCACTGCTGCCTCACAGCGCCAGAGACCCGGGTTCAATTCCCGCCTCAGGCGACTGACTGTATGAAGTTTGCACATTCTCCCCGTGTCTGCGTGGGTTTCCTCTGGGTGCTCCGGTTTCCTCCCACAGTCCAAAAAAAAAACGTGCAGGTTAGGTGAATTGGCCATTCTAAATTGCAGGTTCGGTGAAGGGGTAAATGTAGGGGAATGTGTCTGGGTGGGTTGCGCTTCGGCGGGACGGTGTGGACTTGTTGGGCCGAAGGGCCTATTTCCACACTAAGTAATCTAATCTAATCTAATCTGATCCAAGTCATGCTCAGCTGAACCCCAGTTCACAAAACTCAAACTTAACTCTTTCCCTACCTGCGCATAGCCTATACACTTTTTCACATGTGCCTATACAGGAGTTACTTAAATGTCCTTAATGCACCTGTCGTCAGAACAGCTACCAAAACTCAGGTATCCACTTAACAGATAATTGTCATTTTTTCTATTTTAGAAAAGCCCATTTCTTAACTGTTCTTTATACCGGCAGCTGTGGCTGTACTTAAATTCAGAAAATACTTTCTATCTCAAAGTGACCATACACTCTTTCAACTTTGTAGCAATACTATTGCATTAGAAGCAGCTGAATACAGCACATTAAATTGAAACAAACAAAAACAAACTGTTATTTAGCACAAGAGGATGAGAGGCCTTGAATGGTGTTGAGAGGCGGTTGAAGACTAGTACTGCATCTTCAGTACTTGCATGCAAAAGGAGTAGAAAAGTGAGGGACGGGATAAGGGGGTGACTAAGTAGCGGGACACGAGGTTTGAGCAGGGCATTATAGAATCTCTACAGTGTGGAAGGAAGCCATTTGGCCCATCGAGTCCACATGGGCTCTCCAAAGAGCATCCTACATAAACCCACCCCACCATCCCTGTATCCCTGAATTTCCCAGGGATAAAATCAACCTAGCTTGCACACCACTGGTCACCATAGACACTTTAGTGTGGTCAATCCACCTAACCTGCACATCTTTCAACTGTAGTTAGGAAACTAGAACATCTGGAGGAAACCCTCTCAGACATGGGGAGAATGTGTCTGTGTAGAGTTTGCAGAGTCACCAAAGGGTGGACTCAAACCTAGGTCCCTGGCACTTTAAAGGAACAGTGTTAACCACTGTGCTTCCCAATGGTATCAGGGAATGAAATGATACAAGGAAAAGGCAAGAGAAGATATATTTGATGGTGGCAATTATCCAGGTGGTAATCCTTTGAATACAGAGGCTGATGAAAACAAGGGGAACCATATCATGACTATATAGTGGGGGTGGGGGGGGACTGAAATGCACAAAAAGTAAATTAGATACAGTGGGAGGGACCTGTACACCATGGTTGGCAAGTAAGCTGGTTGAGGAGAAAGACATATTGGAAGTACTAGTACAGAAGATGCCATCATCTGAACAGATCGGATAGAGTCAGAACAACACAAAGACCTTTTGGTCCAACTCACCCATGCCAACAAGATTTTCCCATTTGCCTGTATTTGGCCCATATCCCTCAAACCTTTCCTATTCACGTACCTGTCCAAATGTCCTTTAACATTCTAACTGTTCTCACCTCTATCACTTCTTCTGGCAGCTCGTTCCATATACACAATCATCTATGTGGAAAACGTTGCCCCTCAGGTTTCTCTTAAATCCTTCCCTTCTAACCTTAAATCTATGCCCTTTAGTTTTGGACTCCCCTACCCTGCAGAAAGGATTTGGCTATTCACCTTATCTATGGCCCTCATGATTTTATAAACGTGAGGTCATCCCTCAGCCTCCAATACTTCAGGGAAACGAAAACTCCCAATCTAACCAGCCACTCCTTATAATTCACCTTTCCAGTTTCAGTAATGTACTTGTAAATCTTTTCTGCACCTATTCCAGTTTAATAGCTCCTCCCTATAGCAGAGTGACCAGAATTGTATTGAGTATTTCAGATGTAGTTTCATCAATTTCTTGTATAACCACAAGATGACATCCCAACACTTATATTCAATATTATGAGCAATAAAAGCAAGCGTGCCAAATGCCTTTTTCACCACCCTATCTACCTGTGATGCCACTTTTAAAAGGAACTACTTAACTGTACCTCTAGGTCTCTGTTTGACAATACTCCCCAGGACCCAAACATTAATGGTGCAAGTTCTGCCCTGGTCTGTCTTAACAAACTACAACACCACTCATTTATCTAAATTAAACTACATTTGCCACTCCTCAGCCCATTGGTCCAGTCAATCAAGATCCCATTATACTCTTAGATAATTTTCACTGTCCACTACACCACAAATGTTGGCATCATCTGCCAACTTAGTAACCACATCAATATTCTCATCCAAATTGGTTAAGTAAAAGAAACAGTGGAACCAGCACCAATCCTTACAGCACACCACTGGTCAAAGGCCTCCAGTCTGAACAATAACCATCGACCACCAGCCTCTGTCTCCCAACATCAAGCAAATTTTGTATCCAATTGGCTAGCTCGCCTTGGATCTAACCTTTTATAACCAGTGAATCCTTATTGAATTCTTGCTGAAGTCCACGTCAATAACAACTACCATTCTGCCTTAATCTATCTGCTTGATCAGCTCTTCATAAAACTCAAGTTTGAGAGAGAATATTTCCCTACACACAAAGCAATGCTGACTATCTTTAATCAGTCCTTGCCTTTCCAAATACATGTAACTCCTCTTTCTCAGAATCCCCTCCAACAACTTACCCACCACTGATATCAGGCTCACCAGTCTATGGCTCCCTGGCTTTTGTTTGTAAGGCTTCTTAAATAATGACAACATTCACCACTCTCCAGTGCAATTTGCTTGATGGTGGGAGACAGAGGATGATGGTAGAAGGTTATTGTTCAGAGTAGAGTCCTCTGACCAGTGGTGTGCTGCCAGTCTTCTGCTACCTAACCAGTGCCTGTGAATGTCACAAATATCTCTATTAGGAGCCTGATTCTTTCCCAAGTTACTCTTTTTCCCTTATTGTACTTGAAGAATCTCTTTGGAATCTCCTCTACTCTATTTGCTAAAGCTATCATGTCCATTTTTGCCCTCCTGATTTCCCGCCTCAAGTATGCTTCTACTGCTTTTATACACTTCCAGGAATTCATTAATTCCCTGCTAACCACATACAACATATGCTTCCCTTCTATTTCTTGACTAAACCCTCAATGTCCCTCGTCATCCATACTCCTACCAGCCTTGCCCTTCACACGAACAGGAACATACTGTCACTCAACTCTCACTGTGTCACTTTTGAAAGCCTCCCACTTCCCAGTCACGCCTTTGCCTGTGAACAAACATCACCCAATCAACTTTTGAAGTTCCTGTCTAATACTGTCAAAATTGGCTTTGCTCCAATTTAGAACTTGAAATGAGAGATAAGGCCTATGCTTTTCTATAAATTGTTTAAAACTAATAGAATTATGGTCACTGATCCCAAAATACTCCCCACTAGCATCTCAGTCTTACCTACCTTACCTTGGGAAATAAGGCAGAGTTTTGCTCCTGCTCAAATAGGTATATCTACATCCTGCACCAGTTCCTCAGCCGTACATTAATCTGCCTATCTTCCTGTTCCTATTCTCACTAACGCATGGCATTAGGAGTAATCCAGAGATCACTTGAGTTCCCTTGAGCTCCTGCTTTTTAACCTCCTACCAACTTCTTATATTCATTATGCAGAACCTCATTCCTTTTCTCTACCTATGTTGCTGGTACCAATGTGTACAATGACCTCCAGTTGCTCATGCTCCCCTTTGGAGAATTTGCCGAAACCGCTCTCAGATGTCCTTGACCCTGACACCAGGGAGGCAACACATTATTCTGAAGTCTCGCCCATAGCTGCAGAAATGCTTGTCTGTGCCTATCAAAATTGCCCAGAGATGACACCAAAATTGGGAGGTGTAGTGGATAGCGAAGGAGGTTACCTTGGATCTTGATCAAATGGACCAATGGGCTGAGGAGTGGCAGATGGAGTTTAATTTAGATAAATGCGAGGTGCTGCATTTTGGGAAAGCAAATCTTAGCAGAACTTATACTCTTAATGATAAGGCCCTAGGGAGTGTTGCTGAACAAACTGACCTTGGAGTGCAGGTTCATAGCTCCTTGAGAGTAGAGTTATAGGTAGATAGGATAGTGAAGGCAGCATTTGGTGTGCTTTCCTTTATTGTTCAGAGTATTGAGTGCAGGAGTTGGGAGATCATGTTGTGGTTGTACAGGACATTGACTGGGTCACTTTTGGAATATTGAATGCAATTATGGTCTCCTTCCTATTGGAAGGATGTTGTGAAACTTGAAAGGGTTCAGAAAAGATTGACATGAATTTGCCAGGGTTGGAGGATTTGAGCTATAGGGAGAGGTTGGGGCTATAGGCTAGGGCTGTTTTCCCTGGAGCATGAGAGGCTAAAGGGTGACCTTATAGAGGTTTATAAAATCATGAGTGGCATGGATAGAGTAAATAGACAAGGTCTTTTTCCTCGGGTGGGGGAGTCCAGAACTAGAAGGCATAGGTTTAAGAGTACAGGGGCAAGATATACAAGGGACCTAAGCGGCAACTTTTTCATTCAGAGGGTAGTGCGTGTATGGAATAGACTGCCAGAGGAAGTAGTGGAGTCTGGTACAATTGCAAAACATTTAAAAGGTATCTGGATAGGTATATGAATAGGAAGAGTTTGAGGGAGATGGCCTGGGTGCTGACAGGTGGGATTAAATTGGGTTGGGATGTCTGGTCGGAATGGACAAGTTAGACTGAAGGTTCTGTATCCATGCTGTACATCTCTATGACTCTATATCCCACTTAACAGCAGAACCAGTCATGGTGTCAAAGACCTGGTTGCCACTGCTATGTTCCTCTGACACACTATCTCCCTCGAAAGTATCCAACACAGTATACTTGTTTGAGAGGGAAATATCCAGAGCAGACCCCTGCTAGCAATCACCCATCTACCTGACTGCACCACTCTGAAGCTACTCTCTATCACACGCTGCTTCCTATATGCTCCTCAGGGCCCCCAACTGATCTGATAGAAGCTGCAACCAAAACACACTTCCTGCAAATGTAGTCACCATAGACAGTCAACTACTCCCTGATCTTCCGCTTCAGACAGAAAGAGCGTACCACTCCACTGATTGTCATCTCAGGGAAAGTAGGATAACATTTATAGGAAACAAAAAAAAGAGAAAAAGTGTAGTCAAAGGTAGCTTGAGAGAGTCTCCAGCCTTACATAAATTATTATTTGAATGCCTCTCTCCAGAAATATAAAGAAATATCAAGGAAAAATAAGAAGAGTCAGAAAAGGACCAGTTGCATTTAAGAGAAAGATGGAAATCAGAAACAAAAAACTGATTAAACTCCCAATTCATGGCAAGAACAGGAAGTGACTGATACAAGTCAACGCATGAGAGAAAGATATCAGGAAGGAGGCCTAAATATGCCAGGAATAAGCAATGAGACAATTCCTGGAATCACCTTGGACTGAGGAAACCCATTTAAATTGAAGTTATCACTTTTAAATTTGAGTGTCAAAAAGGTGGGCTTGGCTAGGATTCTTGCAGAAACTCAAAGCAATAGCTTTTGATTGGAAAAAGGGTGATGAGGAGGAGATGCTTTTCAAAGTGAGAACACATTCAGCCAGGCAGAAGAGGGGGACAATGAAAAGAAACCAGTTGGATCTCCTTTCAAATGTAATTGCCCCAAAACACTAACCGCATTATACAGGCTTATATAAACGCTTGACAGATTCAGAAAAAAAAAACTTGATGCAGATGCTGGACATCTCAAAACAATTTTGATACTTTCAAAATTAAATTTATCAGGAATTTCACAATTCAAAGGCCAAAAGGCCAATAATACATAGGTCCAGAGGAACTGGCCAAATCTCAAATTGGACTTTTTTTTAAGATTAGATTAGATTACTTATAGTGTGGAAACAGGCCCTTTGGCCTAACAAGTCCACACCGACCCTCCGAAGAGCAACCCACCCAGACCCATTCCACTACATTTACCCCTTCACCTGACACTACAGGCAAATTAGCATGGCCAATTCACCTAACCGGTACATCTTTGGACTGTGGGAGGAAACCGGAGCACCCGGAGGAAATCCACGTAGACACAGGGAGAATATGCAAATTCCACACAGACAGTTGAACAAGGAATTGAACCCAGGTCTCTGGCACTGTGAGGCAGCAGTGCTAACCACTGTGCCACCATGCCGCCCAAGTTTCCGGTCTGCAAATCCTTCAATCACCATTCTAGTTTCCTTTCACATTCAAAGGCCAATAACATTCAGGCCCTGATGAAACTGGTCAGTTTGAGAGATCTAGATTATGCCAAACATCACACCAAATCTGCAAGCGTTCCCAAAGAACAGGCAAAAAAAAAAATCAATTTTAACAGAGTCTATTGTAAACCAAAAATAAAGTATTGCCAATTGGCGCTTACAACTGCTCCTTGTTGCTCCATTTCAGTTATGCCAGAACTTCCGTTCCTCAAGCTATTACAGCCCTTGGATTAAACGTGGACAGACGAGGACTTACAATGATGGCATCATACATCAAATAACATTTGACCTGGCAGACAACTGACCTACTTTCTCATTTGTTTCTTCTTCATAGGTGAATGAACAAGCATCCAGCTAATGGTAAAGGACAATTCAGTAGAGACCTCACTAACAATATATACCTCTAAGTTTTCATCCTCATCCCTCTCCGACATTGGGGATTTAAATTTCAGCTTGTTTTTTTATTATAAATCAAACAGTAAGTACAATCAAATCATTTGCAAAATTTAAAAAACAAAGTTACTTACCAACGCATTTTCTTTTATTTCCAGGTTATTGAGAACTACATCTCCTGTGAAAAATAAATAATTTAATTTTCATTAGAAATTAAACCATGCAGCCTGAGGGGGAAAGTAGTAATATCAGGAAACAATATAGACATCTAAATGCAATACATAATCAAGCCCCAGCAGGATAAGATTGAATGAATTTCTTTATTCGAATTAATAGCAAAATTTTACTTATTTTGTATAATAAAATCTCTATTGGGCTGCTGTCAAATAAAAGACTTAACATCGTTAAAATAGGAACGTGATTATACACACCATTTTCTATTTCATTACAAAGATGAATAATAAGATACCTGTTCCTTTGTAGCGACAATAAGGAGTTTTATAGGCTCCAAAAGACAGATAGGACTGATGTTGAGAGTGTGTTAAACATATTGACTTCAAGTCATCTCCAAAGTCAAAAACAGAGTCAGGGTCTATTATTTCTTGATGCTACAAATCTCTCTCTCACACACATATGCACACAAACAAATAGTAGCGTGTAAAAGTACAGATACTGTCATGGATGGTGACAACTCTTGCCTCAGATAGTTTGATCATTTACTTTGTTACGAACAAATGAAACATAGCAGGATCCTCTCTTACTTCCTCCATCTCTCAACTTACTCAAGGCAGATGCATTTTAAAAAAACTGTTTTTGAAAGTTACAGCTTCCAGGTTAAAATAAAGTGAAGTGTTCAAAAAAGTTCCTTTTGCAGCAGAGATCTAAAACATACAAAAAGGTAGATAAATCTCCAGGTCCTGATCACACATTTCCCAGAATTTAGTGGGAAGCTAGGGAAGAGGTTGCTGGACCCCTTAAGATATTTGTATCATCAACAGTCACAGGCAAGGTGCTAGAAGACTGGAGGTTGGCTAATGTGATGTCACTATTTAAGAAAGGTGGTAGGAAAAAGCCAGGTAGCTATACACTGGTGAGCCTTACGTCAGTGGTGCATAAATTATTGGAGGGGATTCGGAGGGACAGGATTTGCATGAACTTGGAAAGGCAAGGACTTCAACAGATTTGTTCAGGGGAAAATCGCATCTCAGTGACTTGAGAAAGTTTTTTTTTGGAAGAGGTAACAAATCGACGAAGGGAGAGTGGCAGACATTATCTGTGGACTTCAAGTGTTCAACAAAGGTTCCACATGATAGACTGATTAGAAAGTTTAGATCACATGGGATCTTGGGGAAGCTAGTCAATTGAATACAAAATTGGCTCAAAGGCAGGAGACAGAGGGCGGTGACAGAGGTCCATTTTCAGTCTGGAGGCCTGCGACCAGCAAACGTGCCACAAGGATCAGTGCCGAGTCCACTGCATTTCATCATTTATAAAAATGATTTTCAAGGTTTGCATAAAGATTTGTAGCTTGGGTGCCAGCTGGCATAGTTGTAGGTATGTTTGCTGAGCTGGGAAGTTGATTTGCAGACGTTCCATCCCCTGTCTAGATGACATCTTCAGTGCTGTGGAGCCGCCTGTGAAGCACTGCTGTATTTTGTCTTATGGAATTTATTTAGTGCCTTTCCTGCTGCTTCCGGCATGGAATCTTGTAAATTATGTTGGTCTCGCACATGATGAGTATAGGATCTTTCATTCTGGTGAGTTGTTATCCAAGTGTGGCTGTCAGTTTATGGGCTGTCATGAATCCCAGTGGTCAGAGAAGCCTGGCTGTCAGGTCCAAGACATTTTTTTAAAAATATATAAAAAGGTCGCATGACTAGTAAGCTAAGTCATGGCACATCCTCGTCACGTTGTCTGTCTGTTAGGAATCTGCAGATGAAGTTGTAGGGATATCATTTCTTGATGAAGACTCTGTAGAAGTGTTCTTCTTCCCTTCGTCGGTCGGGAGTGCTACAGTGTGTTGTAGCCCTTTTGAACAGAGTCCAAATGCAGCTTCTCGTGTTCAGGTGGTTGCATGCAAAGACTGCACAGAACACTATATAAGTCAAACAAGCAAACAACTAACAATCCACATCCACAAATATCAACTAGAACACTATCAACTGTCCCTAGTAGCCATACACAAAGGATGACAAGGACCACAAATTCAGCTGATCAATACAACGATCATTGGACAAGCTAAACAGATGACAGCCACAGAATTCCTAGAAGCATGGCACTCATCCACAGACAAGCACATTGACCTGGACTATACCAGCCACTACAATGAACAACTGGAACAGACAACCAGAAGCAGCAGAAACAGAACCAAATAAATTCCAGAAGACAGTACAGCGGCACTTCACAGGAGGCTCCAAAGCACTGAAGAAGTCACCTAGACAGGGGTCAAAACATCTACAAATCAACTTCCCAGCTCGGCAAACATTCCCCCAAGTATGATAAATGATTTGGATTGGAATACAGGAGGTACAATTAGAAAGTTTGCAGATGACACTGAAATAGGTGATGTAGTGGATAGCAAGGAGGAGTACAACAGGATATTGATCAGATGGGCTAATGAGCTGAGGATTGGCCGATGAGGTTTAATTCAGATAAATGCGTGGTGTTGCATTTTGGCAAGGCAATCCAGGGCAGGACTCTCACCATTAATGGTACAACCCTGGGGACTGCTGCCGAACAAACAGACCTAGGTGCATAGGTTCATAGTTGCTTGAAAGTGGAGTTGCAGGTAAACCAGGTGGTGAAGAAATGCATTTAGCATACTGGATTTCATTGGTCAGTGCATGGAGCACATGAATTGGCTGTGCAGGTCATTGTTAAAGCCACTTTTAGAATACCTCAGGATTCTCATTACTCTTCTCTAGGAAGAATGTTGTTAAACTTGAGAGAGCGCAGAAAAAATTTACAGGATGTTGCCAGGACCAGAGGGTTTTTGAGTTAGAGGTTGAATAGGCTGGGCCTTTTTCATTAGAACATTAGAGGCTGAGGGGCGACCTTATAGGGAGGTTTATAAAATCACGAGGGGCATGGTTGTGGCCGGACAGGCTGCTCAAAAATGATGGACTTAGAAGAAACCGGATTTAAAAAATGCATGCTGGGAAATCAAATCAAGTCAAACACTGGCCAAAAGTATCATAGAACATTACAGCACAGTACAGGCCCTTCATCCCTCTGTTGCGCCAATCTGTGAAACCAATCTGAAGCCCATCTAACCTATTCCATTCCATTATTACCCATATATTTATCCAATGACCATTTAAACGCCCTTAAAGTTGGTGAGTCTACTGCTGTTGCAGGCAGGGCATTCCATGCCCTTACTACTCTGAGTAAAGAACCTACCTCTGACACCTGTCCTTTATGTATCACACCCTCAAATTAAATCTATGTCCCCTCGTGCTCACCATCACTAGAGGAAAAAGGCTCTCACTGTCCACCCTATGGGTATCTGTGCTAAAACCACTGAAATTAACCAACTACAGACCCAGACAGACTGCAGCTACAGACAACACAATGTACAATTGAACCAGGCTATCCCCAGGACAATAGAAAACATTGAGTTGTTTTCCACAACAAAAGGACTACCCTTATTTGTGAAAGGCTAGAAACCTAGGTACCCCTCACACCTTCAGAAATGGAGGCTGAAGGATCATCTCATCAACACATCCATACCTGATTGGACCCAATCATTCAGGGTGATCAAGCCTTGATTCCTACCAATGACCCTCAGAAAAGGAGCACAAAAGCAGCCAGGTTTAAGAATCACCGTAACACCACCCTTGGGAACAGGAACACTTACAAAAGACCAACTAGTGTGAAGAGATGACGACCCTGGGACCACCAGAAGATCATCACCACGTGGATCAAGGCCAAGATCTAGTGTGGTGGCATTTAATCAAAGTCTTAGATTTATAATGTTAATTGTTAGTCTATAGTGTATTTGTTATTGTCGCATTGAAATAGATAAAAGTATATTTATCACTATTAAGAATCGATTCACAGTACTTAGCTGAATATAAGGGCAGACGCAACAGGGTGAATGGCCAAACTTCATTTTCCTAATGTTGGGGATGTGAGGGTCAGCAGGATCCAAAACTAAAGGGCATAGACTTAAGGTGAGAAGGGAAAGATTTCAAAAAGAATCTGAGGGGGTAACTTTATTAAGCAGTGGGTGCTACATGTATTGAAAGAGCTACCAGAGGAAGTTGTGGAGGCAAGTACAATTATGACATTTAGATGGGTATATGAATGGGAAAGATTTAGAGAGAAGTGGATCAAATACTGGCAAGTGGGGCTAGGTCAGATTGGGATGTCTGGTCATGCAGACAGGTTGGACTGAAGTCTCTGTTTTAGTGTTTTATAACTCTATGACTCTGATGGGTAAATGGCATGTTTTCTCTTGAGTTTTGAAAAAGGCAGCTAAAAGCTTATCACTAAACACTAAGTGTATTCTGGCATCAAAGCAAAAATGGTGGTAGTTCTGAAGATACTATATGCTTGGGTCTTAAATGCAAAATTTCACTGTCAGTTGCTCCCTACAAAGGTGTAGGCCAATGGTTCCCTTTCCTGTCCACTTTAAAAAAAAGGGAGAGAGAGAGAGAGAGGTTAAGGAAGATCAATTTGAAGTGGCTTGCTGCTTCACTCCAGTCAGGATGCAGTCAAAGCCCTCTAGCAAAAGAAAAAGCAGCTAGGTTACTCAGTCAGCAATGGCGAGTCTCTATGGTTAATGGAGCACCTGATAGGAGTTTAGGTAAGATTCTATTCCTTCACTGTTCTGGAATGCTGCTACTAAAAATATCTTGTTAAAAATAAAAAAGTGATAAATCACATTTTATATCTGCCCATTGAAACAATGTTGATAGTTCAATTTTTAGTTCGATTTATTTTCATATTTAACAATAAGAGTGTTTTGTCACAGCCATTCAGAAGCCAGCAAGTCTCAAATCAATTGCGATCAAATTTCTACAGTATTTACAGTGGAATCATTAACCCAACAGCAGAGATCAGTTTGATTTTAATGGATTCTCAGTTAAATGTCTGAAAATGAAATTTGCATTTTAATGTCATGGCTTGCATGCAAGCTTGAACATGCCGGTTAGTTTCCAAGACATGGTGCTGATCCATGTATATTAGCAGGAAGAAATCACCTGACTGCTCAATTCAATTTTGTTTCAGAAGCAGAGTGCCTATTCGCCTCCTTAACATTTGAAAAGCAGAGAGTTTCCATTTTGATTTTATACTTGATAAATCCACAAGCCTAACTATACAAATGCAATTGCCAAACATCATATGACAATTTAAAAAAAAGATAAGTGGGTGATGTTTGCAGAAGGGTACAAGAGCAACAAAATAGAGGGATGAGGACTCTTAGGCGTGGGGTGATTTTCTGATCCTGACAGAACCCTACTGAGCATTAGTGAACAGGCTGTTGAGGAGCAAATGTTGTTTGCAGGCACAGATAATGATGCCTTTCATCAGTTTACTGATTCTTAAATAAAGAATGGACAGATAGCAAGACAATTATCGAGATGGAATTTGTCCTGCCTATGAGGGAATTTTACATGCTGACCTTACCAGTGAGACCTATAGCCCATAGGGAAAAAAAATAAGGATCTTTCACCTTACCAAGTTGAGATCATTTGCCTTCAGAAGACTATTTTGTTGTAAATCATTTCAAATTGGTTTTGATTGTGTTGAGGATTTTTGCTGTTTCTTTCCCTGTTCACAGACAACAGATGCCCTATAAAATACCACAGGCTGGATAAGAGCAAAAGCCAAAGAACACTTTGTGGATTAGCATTTTTTTTTAAAATAAGCGTAAAGGGAGTAAATTCTGTTGCAGTCTTTTGGTCATTTACTGACCACTAAATGGTCAAGGAAATGATTTTGGTAATTAATACCTAAATCAAGACCTTGTACAAACTATACTGAGCCAAAAAACTTGAGGAAGATAATCTGGATGAACAAAAAAATAGCTGAAGTGAAATGTCATATTTACTCAAGTACCTTAAAATAAAAAAAAAATCAAGGTTTGTATAAAGATTGGTAGCTCGGGTGTTGGTTGTCATGGTTGTGGGTATGTTCGCTGAGCTGGGAAGTTCACCAGACGTTTCCTCCCCTATCTAGGTAAGATCTTCTGTGCTTTGGAGCCTCCTGTGAAGCACTGCTACACACACACACACACACACACACACACACACACACACACACACACACTCTCTTGGAACTTATTTGGTTGCATTTCTGCCAGTTCCAGCTGTTCATTGCAGTGGCCAGTATGTTGAGCCCACGTCAATGTGCTTGCCTGTAGATGAGTGCCATGCTTCTAGGAATTGTGTGGCTATCCTCTGGTTAGTTTGTCTTATGATTGTGGTGTTGTCCCAGTTGAATTTGTGATCATTGACATCTATATGAATGGCTACTCAGGACAGCTGGTCATGGAATTTAGTGGCTAGTTGGTGTCCGTGGATGCGGATTGTTAGTTGTCTACCTGTTTGCCTTATATAGCGTTTCATGCAGTCTTTGCATGGAATCTTGTAAATTACAATGGTCTTGAAATGGGTATAGGGTCTTTTGGCCCGGTGAGTTGTTGTCTGAGTGTGGCTGTCGGTTTATGGGCTGTCATGAATCCCAGTGGTCAAGAAGGCTGGCTGTCAGTTCCAAGATGTTTCTGTAAGGTAACATGGCTCAGGTGCTGGCAGGTGAGACTAGATTGAGTTGGGATATCTGGTCGGCATGGACAGGTTGGATCGAAGGGTCTGTTTCCATGCTGTACATCTCTACGACTCTATGTCCTCATCTTGTTTTTTGTCTGTTAGGCATCTGTAGATGAAGTTGTGGGGATATCTGTTCTTGGAGAAGACTCTGTAGAGGTCTTCTTCTTCTTTGCAGGTCGGGGGGTTGCTACAGTGTTGTAACCCTTTTGAACAGAGTCCTAATGCAGATTTTCGTGTATGTTTGGGTGGTGGTTGTTGTTGTAATTCAGGACCTGGTCAATGTGTGGCTTTCCTGTACACTTGTAGTGCATTCACTATTCTGTGTTCTTTGTACCATCACATCCAGGAATGGGAGTTGGATTGTTGATTTCCTCCTTTCTCATAAATCTGGTCCCTGTGAGTATGGTATTGGTGATCCGGTGTGTTCTCCATTTGTCTTAATGATATCTACAGGTGTCATCTACATATCTGATCCAGATTTTGAGTTGGATTTTGTGATAGGGCTGTTTGTTCCAATCTCTGCATCACTGCTTCTGCTATGAGCCCAGAGATGGAAGAGTCCGTGAGGTATCCAATTGATCTGTTCATACATTTGGTTATTGACTATAAAGTGCGCCATCAAGCACGGGTCTAGTAGTTTGCGTATGCAGTCCTTATTGATTGGTTTTCCCATCGTGTTCTCTGTTCTGCTTGTCCAGGAGGTTGGCTATTGTCTCTCTGGCTAGAGTTTTGTCAATTGAAGTAAACAGTGCCATTACATCAAATGCGACCATTTCTTCATCCTCATCTATGTTTATGTTCTTGATGTTGTCTAGGAATTCCTGTGACTATTGTGGAGTGTTTGGATCCGCTGATCCAAAGTTTAGATTTCATTTTTGCCACTTTAAGTGATGGCTTTCCCAGGAGTGCCACAATGGGTGAATGGAATGTCTGGTTTGTGTACTTTGGGTAATCCCTAAAATCTTGGGGTGTTGTTGCTTTCTGGTTTCATCCTTTGTAGGTCGATTCTGGTTATTAGTCCTTTTTTTTTGCAAGTTCCATTGTGTTGTTTATTGTGTTGGTTAGCTGTAGTGTGGGGTCAAACTCTCTCTGCAGGTAGGTGACAGGATCTGCAAGTGGTTTCTCCACTTTCTGAATACTGTACATGGGGTCTTGCCCATGATAACCATCATTCTGCACTTGTCTACTGATACTATAATTATGTTCCTGTCATTTTTGAATTTTTTAGGGCTTGTCTCTTTGGTGTTGAGGTTGTTCAATTGTCTTTTCTTTGATAGCGAGGGTACATTGGTCTGACCGTTTGCGGTGTCGCTTTGTTTAGTCAGTTAGTTCTGAGTGTACATTCTAGTGCAGCTAGGAAGTCTGCTGGTTTTGCGTCCCTGTGGTAGTAACATCACGGAACTGACAGCGAGACATCTCCGACCACTGGGATTCAGGATAACCCATAAACCAACAGCCACACAGAGAACAACTCACCAGGACAAAAAGACCCATTACTCATCATGTGCACGACTAATGTAATTTGCAAACTTCCATGCAAAGACTACACAAAACACCATATAGGACAAACAGGCAGACAACAACAATCCACATACACGAACACAACCCCTAGGAGCCATACACACAGATGGCAAGGACCACAAATTCAACTGGGACAACACACGATCATAGGACAAGCCATACAGTGGACAGCCAGAGAATTCCTAGAAGCATGGCACTCATCCATGGACAAGTACATTAACCAGGACCCAGTGTACCAGCCACTACAACGAATAACTGGAACCGACAACCGGAAGCAGAAATAGAGCCAAAGAAAAATATTCAAGAGACAGTACAGCAGCGCTCCAAAGGAGGCACCAAAGCAGAGATGTCACCTAGAGAGGGGACAAAACATCTTTAAAAACAACTTCCCAGTTCGACAAACATACCCTCAACCATGACAAAACAAAACATTATAAACCATGATACCTATTGCAGCTGCTGGTGACCAATGTTTACATAAAATGGCCTAATAGGGGATCAGCAGTTACATATAACAGACATTCACAGCCAGACTTGTGGTCTTCGTACAAAGTTGCAGGATAAGGTAATGCAAGATCCCATGGGAATCAAAATAGGATCCCAGTGAGAAAAGACAGGGCAATTTAATCAGATTTTCGGTATACAAGCAGTTCTAAATACTAAAACATTTTGATAAAGAATACCCTTGAAAGGATGAGGGATACATATACACTAACCAGCCTCCCAAGTTTGTTATTTAGTAAAAATGTAGAAGAAAAAAGTCTAATCCCACAGTATTTTGTATTTAAGGGAATTGCAAATTAGAAATGCAAACCTACAAACCAACATTAAGGGGTGTAACTGAATTCCTTTAAGCAGATAGCTGTAGGCAATAAAGAAAATTCCTACTCAGTCAACCAGGACAGAAAAAGCAAATTGTGTAAACAGATAACCTCTAAAAGAGCACCAATGCATGGCAGGAATTACAGAAAAGTTGTAAAGAACAGTCATTGCAACTGTGAAGAAATAAGCAATTGTATCTGAAGTTCAGATCCTTACTTCCAAAGGACAGAAGTAATATCCTATTGAATTTTAAGGATCTAAAACAAGCTCCTTTGAATGACTTGGTTAAGCTGTAAAATGATTGAATTCAAATAAACACACAGTCTTATTAATTAAAGAAAATAAGTATGAAAAACATTTAGCATAGAGACAGTAAATTTTATCCACGAATTAACCACCTGGTTTAAACCCAACTTAGAGCATGCAAATAGCAGAGGTTATAAACTGCAGCTGCAAGAAATTGTTTGTTTGATCTCAGAAGATCAGGTGAGAGAGAGACAGAGAGAGAGAGGCTGCCCCAATTTGCCAGCCTTGTTACAGAACTGTAATATCTTTATATTAGAATTGATCTTAAAGACTTCATAACAATTGGTAGAAATTAACATCTTTTCTAATCTTCTGTACTAAGATCAGTAGGGAATATAAACTGCAATACAGTATTTCAAGACTTCTTGGTGGTAAGTATACAGGTTATTGGCAATCAATGAGATGCAGCTTGCAAATGTCTGAGAAGGAATATAATTGTCAGTATTGGAATGTGATTAGGCTCTTACAATACATCTCAAAGAAAGATGATAAAGTGTAAACATCATGAGAGGACCTAGGGCAGTCCATAGAGTTGCCCATCATTGATAATGTGTACAGAATTGGATATGCAGATTGGGGCAATGTGGCTCACAATGATATTCATGTTGCATGCAATTATTATAACAAAATGTATAAAAATGCTGTATTTGGCTGGGGAAGTCAGTGACCTGGAAAGGAACCTCTCAATGCATTGGTTAGGAACTCCAAATAAAAGGTTGATCGTGTTGCAAATCACAGGACTCAAGACTTCTTTGATATCTCCTTTCAACAACACCAATTCACACAATGAGAATACTAGGTCAACTGATCAAAACATTGGCCAAAGAGGTAAGCTTTAAAAAAGTGCTTCTTAAAAGCGGTGAAGCATTGGTAGAGTCTTCCAGAGCTTCATGCCTCAGCAGAAAATATGACAACCTTAACAATCAGGGAGCACAGTAGACCATTCTGCTCACTAAACCCGCTCTGCTCTTCAATGAGATCACAGATTTTCTGATATTTCTCAACTCCATTTTCGTGCCTCATCACCACAACCCTCAAATCCCTTATTGATTAAAACTCTCTCGGGTTCTGCAATCCACTGTGGTAAAGAATTCCACAGACCTCCAAAAGACATTCCTCCACCTCTGTCATAATTGACCAACGTCTTACTTCAAATTTATGCCCTCTGTTCCTAAACTAACCCACAAGGGGAAATAACCTCTCAGTATTTACCTTGTCAAGGCCCCAAATAATCTATGCTTCAAAAGATTCCTCTCATTCTTAACTCTAATGGAGTACAAACCCAACCTGCTCAACATCTCTTCAGAAGCAAAAACTTCCATTTCCACGATCAACCTAATGAATCTTCACTGGAGTGTTTAAAATGCCAAACACCTTTCCTTAGACAAGGAGACCTAAAAGGCAAGGGGTACTGACAGGTGTTTCTGTGACCACCAAAGACTACAGGTCCACTGAACAACCACAGGGCAAACAAACAGATTGTGGTATGTAAAAGAGAGCTGATGACTTAGTAGCATTAACACTAGCCTATTAATGAAGGTAATGTCTGGGGACCCGACTTCAAACTATCATGACAGTTCGTGGAATTAGAAGTCTAATGTAGTACATGAAACAAGTGTCGGTTTTCACTAATGCCCTTTAAAAGGAAGTAAACTTCTTAGCCTGGGTTACACATGATTCCAGACCCACAATATGGGTGGTACTTAACTACCCGCTGGGCAAATTTGCATGGATATCAAATGCCGGCCTGGACGATGACACCCGCATCCTGTGAAGTCGTTTTTAAAAAAAAAGATTGGTACCAACAGAGGTAGAAAACGGAAGTGGTTAAGGTCCTGCAAGCTGAATTTAGGGAGCTAGAAAAACAGATTGAAAAACAGGACCCAAACAAAAATCACTGAATTACCACTAGTGCCATGTGCTCAGAATATAGAAATAGGAAAGATGGTACAAACGGGAGGGCTTTAGAATTCTGGGACACTGGGACCACTTTTTGGGGCAGTAGGACTGTACAAAATGGATGGGTTGCATCTAAACAGGAACGAAACCAATATCTATACTGGAAAGCTTGCTAGTGCTTTTTGGGAAAGTTTAAACTAACGTGGCAGAGGGGTGGGATCCAGAAGGAATGTTTAACAGGGGAGATGAACAGCCAAACTTCCAAAAGGTCAATACAGTGGGCAGCACAGTGATCAGTGGTTAGTACTTCTGCCTCTCAGTGCCCACAGGAGGATATAGGTCTGGTTAGGTTGATCAATGGTATATGAAATTCAAACATGTAAGAAACTGATGTGATGCACTTAGGCAGGTCAACTAAGGCAAGTAATTACAAGATGAATGGTAGAATCCAGAGAAACACCAAGGATCAGGAAACTTTGGTGTGCAGGTCCGTCAACCTCTTAAGATAGCTAGACAAGTGGTTAAGACAGTATACAAGCCCTTATTAACAGAGGCAAAGAGTTTAGAGCAAGGAGGTTTTGCTGGAGCTGTGTAAAAAGTTGATTACACCCCAAAAAAAAAGAAATAGCGTAATTCTGGAATCCAGATTATAGAAGAATGGGATTTCTTTGTGTTACAGCTTTTTTCAGCCTCTAGTAAGAAACAGGCAGCTCTTCTATTCTTCTTGCCAAAGTGCATGATCTCACATTTTCCCATACTATATTTCACTGACAAAGATTTTTGTTATTGTGTCTATAATTTTGACTATTTCTGTGAAATCCATCAACCTTGCTACTTGCCATCCCCCTAAGTTTTGTGTCATCTGCAAATTTGACAATACTTTCTTCATTCAAGTCATTAAAAGTGGCCCAACACTAGTTATAGTTGCAATCCTGAAAATGCCCCTTTGTCCATCGCCAGACCATAGCCACACGACGGTTGGAGGAAGAGCGCCTCATCTTCCGCCTAGGAACCCTCCAACCACAAGGGATGAATTCAGATTTCTCCAGTTTCCTCATTTCCCCTCCCCCCACCTTGTCTCAGTCAAATCCCTCGAACTCAGCACCACCTTCCTAACCTGCAATCTTCTTCCTGACCTCTCCGCCCCCACCCCACTCCGGCCTATCACCCTCACCTTGACCTCCTTCCACCTATCGCATTTCCAACGCCCCTCCCCCAAGTCCCTCCTCCCTACCTTTTATCTTAACCTGCTGGACACACTTTCCTCATTCCTAAAGAAGGGCTTATGCCCGAAACGTCGATTCACCTGTTCCTTGGATGCTATCTGACTTGCTGCGCTTTTCCAGCAACACATTTTCAGTTTTCATTCTAATAATTTAGCCAAGCATGATTTTCACTTCATGAAGTCATGTTAACTATTTGATTATATAGTATACCTCCAATTGCTCTGTTTTTACATGCCTTATAATAGACTCGAACATATTCCCATGATATGTTAAGCTAACTGGCCTATAGTTGACCATTTCTCACCTTTTTGAAGGGAGTTATAATGGCAGCTTTCCAATCCTCTAGGAATTTTCCAGAAACTAAGGATTCCTGGAAGATTCTACCTGTGCAACCACTAGCTCTGTAGCTATGTTCTTAAAAATCCTTGGATGCAACCTGTCAGCTCCAGGCTTATCAGTCTTTAGTTCCAATGGTTTCTTAAGATAATGGTGCATAAATTAAAATTAAAGAAATCACACCAGAATTAAATGAGCGGAGATAGCATAGAGGGTTGTAACCAAAAGCAACATCATTTCCCAGTTAGTATATTTTTAAGAGTGGAAAAGAACTTGGAATACCTTACAGACTTTGTCCATTGATAAAATGAAAGGTATGACTAGGTATTTGGAAATAGAACTTGGATCAAAAACTAAAAAGTATGAAATTTAGAGACTAGTGGCTTGCAATCTTGACATTTAGTCAAAGAACTACGGTCAACAATGTAAACAAACAAAGCTCAAGTTAGCAAAGGTTCAGCTGATACAGAAGAGACTGGAGCTCGTATTCAATGAAAGAGGGGGGAAGAAAGAGATACGGAGGAGTGTGAAAAACAAAAGGAGATAGAGATCAAGAAACAGCATTTCAAAAGAGGAAAAGAAAAGGTGAGAAGAAAAAGGATAAAATTTTAAAAATAGCCTGACTCAACCCAGTGAAGATACAGATAAAAGAGTTGCAACCAATTCAAGTCAAAGTGCAGACCTATTTAAAATTTGTCCAAAAGAATCCCAATCTTGGAAGAGGACAGAGGCATTTACATTTTCTCATATAAAAAGCTTTGCCATTTTGTTTGCCTGGCAAAAGCTTAGATTCTTATTGCAAAGCAGGTTGACAATCAAGGCATAAGATGATTAAGTTATGCTTTCTGAGGAGACTTCAGCTGCTTAGTTGACATTAAAGAGAAAACTATCCTCAGTTTAATTTAGTGCCTGAAACTTACAGACAAATTTTTAACCATTCAAGAAATAGCCTGATTAAATGTACACTGATAGCCCAGCAATGTTCAACTGCTGGATATAGGCATGTAAAATAGAAACCAGTTATGAGAGAGTGTTGAGATAATTAGACCATGAGAAGTAGGCCATTCAGCCCATCTAGTCTGCTCTACCATTCAATGAGGTCATGGCTAATCTGATAATCCTCAAATCCACTTTCCTGCCTCATCCCTGTAACGCTGGATTCCCTAATTGAGTACTAATCTGTTTATTTTAGCTTTGAAATTGCTAGCAAAAGAATGAGACTCTCAAGGAACCCTTCTGCTAAACCAGTATGAGGTCACTGAAGTTGTGGGCCTGCTATTTACAATGCAATGTTGGGGATAAATGAATTCTGTGTTAGAAGGGGTAAATTTACATTCACTGTTCACAAAAGAGGAGCCAGAAAAGGAAATTACAATTCTGAGGCAATGGCTATTTGCAAATGGGGGAAATTGATGAAGGTAAGAAAGGTTCAGGGAGGCCCATCATTTTTAAAAAGGAGGAGAAAATGACTCAAAATGCAATAGAATACACATTCTTAAAATTAAATGAGAACCAGAAGTACTTTCACACAAAACAGCTGGTTGGGGAGATACCTCACCCAGCCAAAGTCAACTGAGGAACACTGTCCCCAGTTTGTTGGAACATTCCCTAAAAGAGAGAGGAAAGAACGCAGACACACAAAAACAAAAAGAAAACTCAGACCAAAAGAGGGTAGATATTCTCTAAATCAACCCATTCAGGGATGTTACTACACACCTCTGGAGCAGGTGGGACTTGAATCCAAGCCCTCTGGCTCAGAGGTGCGGACACTGCCACCACAGCCCCTGACCAAGAGGAGTGTAAAACTGGAATTCATTGATCAACCAAATGAGCAAGATCCTATTTTAAAACATAACAAATCTGGAGAGTGCAGCTAAACAAACTAGACAGAAAATTTAGGAAGCAGGTCCAAAAAAAATAACTTGAGTTAAAGTTCCTGCATTATAGAGGTGGATAGCAAACGGTTAAGATTAACCAAAGCAATACAGCCTAGCAATCAGAAAAAATTACCAAAGAACAGCTCCACTGAACAGTTGGTGAGCAGAATTAATGGAAGATGCAGAATCATCTTGCCCTAACCAGATAAATATCAGCATATGCTAAAAATATGGAGATCCAAAAGCCTTTACTCTAACAAACCTCTGGTGTAGAGGTGTCAGAAAGATACACTACATTTTTTTTTAAAAGCTTCACCAGCTAGTTTTACATATCTACTCTGCACCCACCTTCAACCAGAACTGAAAACACTCCAGCCTTGTTTGTGATACATCACTTTTGTTTATAAGATTACGGATCAACAGTGTTGCTTGAAATTCCTGAATCATGTTGGAGCTTCAATACTCATTATCTTATCTTGGATGGTAATCATGACTAAGGAGTGATCTCCAATTGCTTCAGCTCAAGCTCAAGTTTCCAAGCTTGGGGGCAGCTAGAAATTGTGTGGAACATGACAGGAGTTGAGAACTTCCCAAGTAGTACTTTCCAGAAGATGGCCATCCCACAGGTACACTGAATAGATGGATGGGTGAATAGAAGAAAATAGAATTGCAGATATCTTGAGCTGTGTCACTTCAAAACCAGCTCTCAGTTGTGAACTGCTACAAGTGAGGACACCTTAGAGTTGAGTTAATGGGCAAGGGCCATAAAGGAAAGAACAGTACAGGGTAAATGTAGGAGATTGCACATTTAGGGGGGACAGGCAAGGGGTTTCCGTCACCATCAATGCAAGATATTTATGGTGCTCTGCCTCCCTTGATTTCATTTGAAGCCGCACACCATCTGTACTCATTCCCTCCCCCCCCCCCCCCCCCCCCCCCCCCCCCCATTCACCCAGTTGATCCTATATAAAAATCATGCATCTCTCTTCCTAGCTGTAGGTCTAGCTAGCCCCAAATGACAGCAGCAGCGCAAGAGGAGGGCAGAGAGACAATAATGAGAAAGAAAAGTGGAAAACATAATCTAGAAAGTACAAGATTCAGTGGAAGGCAAAGGACTAACAGTAAATACAGCCATAGTACGCAATAAGGAAGTTGAATACTGTGATTGGTAGTTGCTTCAAGGACCTCACCAATCTTCTACCAGAGCCTACCTGCATACCAATTAACATTCTCCTTTCATGCAGCATAAATACTGGTTTGCCTCTTGAAACTGTAATCTTGCAAAACCGATCAACAATCCCTCTAAAGCTCCAAGGTTCCACACACTGCAATCGGCATGCGATCACAGAACTGGGCTCCAGTTTTGGAAGTTGCTGTCATATGTGGACCTTGGAGGTCTGCATTTCCATAAAGAAAAATAATTAGAGGGAACATTGGTTGTGATGAGTGCAGACAAACATGTTTGACGCAAAAAGAAAGGTGCCTCCTTTGCCCAAGAATACTCAAATTCTGCACTACCAAACGACTAAAAGCAAACAGTGAAAGTTATAACTGTATCCGAATGCAGAGCATCTGCAATAAAGTCGATGAATTAACAGCACAATTGCTATAAACCGATAGAATGTCATTGTACTTAAGACGACATTAAGGATAATCAAGGCTGGGAACTGAACATTCAGGAATATTCTATTTTTAGGAAGGACAGGCAAAAAAGGAAAATTGTTCGGTGAAATAAATGCAACAGGGAAAAATGGATATCAGCAGAGGAATCTACACGAGGAATCAAATGGAGTAAAGCTACGAAGCAACAAGCATTGTAAAACATTAGTGGGAGTTGTTCATAGGCTTCTCATATTACTGGAGAGATAGGAGATAGTACTAAAACAAAAAAAAATTAGTGATGTAGGCAACAAGGGTACTAGTGTAATCATGAAGGATTTTAATCCAAAAAGACTGGACAAACAACATTAATAATACTTGGCAAGTGAATTCCCGAGTGTACACAAGATGGTGTTTTACAGTAATACATCAAGAAACCAACTAGAGTGCAGGCTATCTTAGATTTGATTTAGTACAATGGGAAGGATTTAAATAATAATCGTCAAAGTTCCCTAAAGCAAAGTGACCATGGAACGAGAAGAATTCTTCACTGGCTATGAAAATGAAGTAGTCCAATCCAAAATTAGGGTCCTAAATTGCAAGCATTATACATTCCTTTCAGGTGAGAGAACAAGAAAAGTGGCCCAACCAAAATAAACAAAGAACAGTATCAGATCCGAACAGTATCTAAAGTTTCTATTAAAAGTAGCAAACCTGAGGAGTGGAAGCAAGTTAACTCATTTCATTTCAGCTTCAATCGAAACCCCCCCCCCCAACTAGCACCTTCTCCCTCACCGTCATCCACCTATTGCTCTCTCAGCTATCATGCCCCCAACCCCACCTCCCCTACCATTTATCTCCCAGCCCTGGCCCACAAGTCTCATTCCTGATGAAGGGCTTATGCCCGAAATGTCGATTCTGCTGCTCTTTGGATGCTGCCTGACCTGTGCTTTCCCAGCAAAACACTCTCGACCATATATGGAGCAAGCATGGTCACTTCTACCAACGGTCAGCATACATAACACATGTAGACTGAGTAGAGGTCAAGGTCAAAAACATTATTCCCCTCTTGCTCGTCTATAATCAAGGATCACCTCAAAAAATTTCAATTAATCAGGGAGAGTCAGCATTGATCCACAAAGGAGAGATCATGCCTGACAATCCTCATTTTTTTTTTGGAAGAGTTGACAAACGTGGACTGAGGTAAGTTGATGGTTGTTGTTTATATGGCCTTTTGGAAGATTTTTATAAACTAGATTCTCCCCACTAGTAGCTGTTTTCAATCTACCTGGGCCATAACATACACAAAATAAAAGTGACTGAAGTGTTGGGGATACAACCAGTGAAGAAGTGGATTTAAGCTTAAAGTTTAAAAACCTGCTTCAGGTAAAGTCTAGCTAAAGGAAGGAAACTATCAGGAGCATTAAAATTTCAATTGATCTGTTCAAATATTAATAAATTTTCATAATTATTTTTATGCTCCTGATAGTTTCCTTCCTTCAACTATACTATACCTGAGGCAGGTTTTTAAACTAAGCTTAAATCCACTTCTTTTAACTGATCAGTTGAAATTTTAATACTTCGCACTTGAAGTAATTGAAACAAACAAAAAAAAAAGACCCCTTGGAAATGAGCAGGGCTGGGTCTTGCTGTGTTCTGGTAACTGCAATTTCTTAGAATCTCAGCAATGCTTTTAAGCTGTACTGTACTTAGTTATTTCTCGTATTTAAAAATCTTTGAATCAGTTCTTTTAATAAAGGATAGGTTTTCTTCCCCCAGCCCATCTTCATTTCTGTTGTTGATAAACAGTTGTTTTGTTTTATTCTTAAAACAAAGGACTTGTACAGTGCATGCTTTAGTCAATTACAATCTCAGCAAAAATAAAAAAAATTATCTATCCAGCCAAGCTCCTGTGGGATATCTGACAAACCAGTTATCTTTCCTACAGGCATTGCTGTGAACTGTTACTCTTGAATTGAAATATTCCAAGTGAACCATATACTCTGTGCCTGTTACAAATCAGTAGAAGCATTCAGAGAAAGACTACTGAACAGCAAAGACCAGGCTCACAAAAGGATCACCTCAACATGCGATCTGGGAAGCAAAGTTCAGTTAGCTAATTTTCCAGATTTTGGACCTCTATTTACCCTATTTGTTTCTATGCATGCATGTCTGTAAGGAGAGCTTAGAAAGTTTTAGTTGGTAGCATCACATAGCCCCTTGAAGACCAGGCAAACCCTGAATGGAAGGGCAAAGTGAAGCTTAAGAAATAGTGGTAGGATTTGTTCAGAAATACCAGTCGAGTCCTTGAGTTAGTATGAATCTCCAGCACAAACCTGATTCACAGAATGTGCACTTTCAGCCATAAAAGGTCCAGAGTGAGGACATAACAGTCGGATCAGAACTACTATCCCAGACCATCGTTAATACAACTAACTCACAGTCTAACAGCAGGGCGGGAGAGCAGGAGAGCCTCTGCAGATAATACTGAAAGAACATGCCAATGTAACCTATCAAGAGAATGTAAATTTGAATCCATGGGCTTGGAGAAGGATCAATTTGTGCATCACATAGGATCCTGCAGATATATAGCTAGAGGTTTAACAATATCTTTTTGTATCATGGAAGTGTTGTACTTGATCATGGTATTACATAACCTGTTCATGTAATAACCAAAAACCATTAGCAGCTATTCTACCATGACAGAATCACTCCGTCCTCTTCAAAAAGGCCTAAGGCACAAAAGAAATTCTTCTATGCGGTGTTGTTTTGTCACTGATAAACAATGTTCCTATGATGGACTGGGGTGACAACAATCACACTTTTCACTCTGATCATCAGCACCCTTACTGTAACAAACTTTCAGGCAGAGCCCTCACCAGTTACGTATTCAGCCAGTGGCAGAATTACTTATCAAATATTAAAGCTATCCCAGGAAAAAAACAGCCCAGTCAGCACTGGAAAGGATTCTAAATATGAATAAAAGGGATTTATAAAACACCATCAAGCAACCACAATGGGAAATATGCAGGTGATCCTCATCAAGACTGTGCCTTACAGTATTGGAGGGCTCAGCTGGTAACTGAGCCAGATGGCAAGAATGCAACACAAGTCAGATAGCTGTTAGCGGCAATTACAGTTAATAAATCTATGTAAGATTCTGTACACTGGGACACAGACAGACTAACTTCAATGCATTATCTGAGGTGAGATGACACCTATTGTTAAAGATACCTTGAGAAGTTATCTTTAACTTTAAGACGTTCTGAGATTTACAATTGAAAGAATCAAAACAAACATGATCATTCTAAAAGATGAAAGACTTGATCTAAATTTGTTTATTACATTCCATGACAGTGCAATCCAGTTGCTATAAATCCTGTATCCTATGATTCTGCTCTACAACCACCTGAAGATGCAGCAGTGCTTCAAAAGCTAATGCCTCTGAATGAACCTGTTGGACTATAACCTGGTGTTGTGAGGTTTTTAAACTTTGATTAATGAACGATAAACACCATAACCACCACAATCTTCTAGCAAATAGCAAAAATTTTCATAAATGTTTCCGATTTTCATATGCAATTTGATGGTGGCTCCAGGCCCTTTGTAGATCATCAGGACTTAAATAAAGCCTTAGAAGATGTAAAGCCCACTGACACCAGTAGCATTCCTGCAGCTATTGGCAAGTTGCACCTGACCAGGGGCCCAACAGGAAGGATTGAAGGGAGGATGAGGGGTTTAATATAAGTAGGGTTACATGAAACTAAATTGCACAAATGTCTTTAACTGCTGCAGTTGTGCTCAATTTCTTCCATGTTGTGACAGTAATAGCTTGTGTGAGCATAAGATTCACTGTGACACAGTGCAAGGATACAAGTGAACTAAAGGCCAGACAAGATGATTGAGCTACCATGAAAACTAGCAGACACAAAGCTGAGAGAACAAGAAACTGCATGAAGTTGAGAATTATAAAAGGATAATTGAAAACTTTATATTTGACAACTTCTTTGTGTAAAGATGAGCTCTTGCTTGCAAGTTCATAAGATGTAGGAACAGAAGTCCTTTTGGCCCATTGAGACCATTCCACCGTCAGTGAGATCATGACTGAGCTAATAATCCTCAACTCCACTTTCCTGCCTTATCACAAACTGGACTGCCTTCATGGTTAGAAATCTGTCCATCTCAACCTTGAATATACTTCATGACTCAGCTTCTGTAGTTCTCTACAGCAAAGAATTCCATAGGCTCACTACTTCATACAGTGCAGAATCCTTACAGTGCAGAAACAGGCCATTTGGCCCAAAAAGTCCACACCAACCCTTCAAAGAGTAACGCACCCAGACCCATTCCCCTACCTTATTACTCTACATTTATCTCTGACTAATGTACCTAACCTACACATCGCTGAACATAGTAATTCAGAATGGCCAATTCAGCTAAACTGCACATCTTTAGACTGTGGGAGGAAACCGAAACACCCAGAGGAAACCCACGCAGACATGGGGAGAACGCGCAAACTCCACACAGACACAGTCGCTCAAGGCTGGAATCAAACCCAGGTCCCTGGTGCTGTGCGCAGGCTAACCACTGAGCCACTATGTCGCCCTAACCTTGAGAAAACAAAATTCCTCATAACTAGGCAATCAATCGACTGATATTTGTACCTCTGGCCCCAAGGGAGAAAGAATCTTTCCATATCTACCTTGTCAAGCTCCCTAAGAATTCTTTATATTTCAAGTATGGTCACCTCTCATTCTTCTAAACTCCCATGTGTATAAGCCCAATCTACTCAACCTCTCCTTACAAAACAGACCCTCTTCCTTTGACCAGCCTGGAGAAAGTTCTCTGGACTGCTTCTAATGTCAATACATATTTCCTTAGCTAAAAGGAACCAACCCTGTTCACAGTGGTCCAGATATGGTCTGACTGGTGTCTTGCACAGCTTTAGTAAGCCCTCCCCATTTTTCTATTCTAGTCTATCCCTTTGAGAAGAAAGGAGGGCGAACACTTCAGTGGCCTTTCTTACTGCCTGAACTTGGATGCTAGCTTTTTGTGATTCATGCACTTTGGACATGCAAATCCCTCTGGGCCTGCCGCTTCCTGCAATCCTTTCCTACTTAAATAATATTCAGCTGTCCCATTTTTCCTGCCAAACAGAAACTACCCCACATTATATTCTGCCAAGTCTTTACCCACTCATTTAACTGGTCTATAATCCTTTGTAAACTCCTTATTTCCATTCTAACACCTACCCCCCTTCCCATCTATTTATGGGTCATCCTCAAACTTGGCAATACATTTACTTTTCTCATTCATGTCATTAATATTATACAATAATTAATTGTGGTCCCAGCACTGATACCTGTGGCACTCAGTTGCTATCCTGAAAATGCCCCTTTTATCCTAAAACTTTCTTCTATTAGTTAGACAATCCTCTATCCAGGCAAATATATTACCAACAACACCATGTACTCTTAAAATATTAAAGAGCCTCACGTGCAGTACTTCTGTAAATGCCTTTTAGAAAATTGAAATATATCACAATACATGTACTGGTTCCTTTTTTCTAAACTGCTTGTTACCACCTCAAAGACTTGTAAAAAATTTTATCAGGCATGATTGTCCCTTTATGAAACCATGCTGACTCTGCTTGATCATATTATGCATTTCAAGATTACATCCTTTATAATACTCAAATATTTTCCTAATAACAGACGTTAAGCTAACCGATTTATAGTTACACCTTTTTTGTTTGGGATGTTTGTTAGCAATTTTCACATCTTCTGGAACTTGTCCAGAATCCAAGAATTCATGTAAGATTACTACCAGTGCACTCACTATGTCTGTGGACATTTCCTTTAAAAGTTCAAATGCTTTAATAAAATCTTTGCTTGACCAACTCAAGCGGTAATTTTTTCACTACAATAGTCAAAGACCAATATGTTGATATGAAATTAATGCCCATATAACATTCCTCTGCCCAGTATTTAATGGGGGCATTAACAATTTATTTTAAATAGGTTAATCGGACCATTAAAATGTAGGACCTATCGAATGTAGGACTGTATGCTGAATAATGATAGCAAATTAATAATTCCTAACATAACATTATTGAGATGTTTCAAAACAGTATTTCAAATGGATGTAAAAAGGAACTCATCTAAAGAACAAAGCAAAAGCAGAAAATTTTGGGCTTATTCCTTCATAAGAAACTTGACCTACCATGTGCTTCAGTGATGCTATTATTCTTATCCATTCTGAAACTTAAAGTTATTGAAATTATTACAATCAGCATTGTCTCAATCCAAGTTAATGCCTACATTCTTCGGGGCTGTGTCAGGTTTCAGACTATGACTGTATATCCTAAAGAGATAGTACAGTTCTATCCATACAGAATAACTAACGAGTCAGATTATTACAGGATCGTGTAATGTTAACATTTCAAAAATGGGTATACTGCACATAATTTAGGAGAAACTGGTGTCTCTTTCTGCTTTCAGTTGTTATTTTCACACATCAGCTCTTCACCTTCATGCTTTGAGCTTTATCAACTTCATTCTAGAAGACAAAACTTCCCTAGTGTTTTCCCTAGCCACCTGAAGGGCTTCAGGTTCTCCTGTCGATTCTCCTGTTCCTTTGATGCTGCCTGACCTGCTGCGCTTTTCCAGCAACACATTTTTAAGCTCTTCCCTAGTGTTTTCCCAACTTTGACCCCATTTTAAAGCTTAATTGTAATGACCCCCTCAGTGAAAACAAAGAATACAGAAGATGTGAGAGCCTGTGTCGAAGGACAGAGGGCAGGGCTCCACAGTGGCCATTGCTTCCTTTGCGCTTGCGATGCTACTTGGGGTCCAATCCCTATTTGGGAAGCCCTACAATAAGATCATGAGAAATAGGAGCAGCAAGACCATTTGACTCATTGGCCCTGCTCAGCCATTTAATACAATCAGGAATGATCCTGATTTGGAGGTGCTGGTGTTGGACTGGGGTGTACCAAGTTAAAAATCACAACACCAGGTTATAGTCCAACAGGTTTATTTGGAAGCACTAGCTTTCAAAACGCCGCTCCTTCATCAGGTGGCTGTGGAGAATAAGATCATAGGACACAATTTATAACAAAAGTTTACACAGTGTGATGTAACTGAAATTATATATTGAATAAGAATTCTCTGATTTGATTTAACAACCCCCTCAAGCGTCTGTTTCAATAGAATATAGAATTGTTCTGAACAGCAATGAGTATCGGGCCAAGTTGCACAACATTTCTACATAAAAAATTCCTTCATTGTCAGAATCAGCTGAGCAAACCTTCTCTGAACTGCTTTCAATATATAGTCTAGGTTTTTATGCATAGACCAAAACATAACATTGTGCTCAGAGCAATCTTTATGACTCTAAGTTTGCAGAAGTTGCCAAATATATTGCATAATGTTTCATAGCAAATAAATTGCTCTAATGTCCTTGCTTTACAGCAAGTATGCTAAAATGTAAGTACACATAGTTAACAGCAACATTCTTCCTTTATACTGGTCCACAGGACAACAGGCTAATTAAAGTCAGTCCTTGTCTCTTATTGGACATAAGACATCAACAATCATCAATAGATTTCTTTCGTTAAAAACCCTTAAGTAAACAACCAAATCAGAAGTGCAAAAACTATAATCTTCATTTTCCACTATCTGATATAGCCAGAATGACAGCAGTTACACCAGATTTTCTTTAAGAAAAACTGAAAACAAGGAAGCATAACATAAATGATTTGGATGTGAGCATAAGAGGCACAGGTAGTAAGTTCGCAGATGACACCAAAATTGGAGGTGTAGTGGACAGCGAAGAGGGTTACCTCAGATTACACCAGGATCTGGACCAGATGGGCCAATGGGCTGAGAAGTGATAGATGGAGTTTAATTCAGATAAATGCGAGGTGCTGCATTTTGGGAAAGCAAATCTTAGCAGGTCTTATACACTTAATGGTAAGGTCCTAGGAAGTGTTGCTGAGCAAAGAGACCTTGGAGTGCAGGTTCATAGCTCCTTGAAAGTGGAGTCGCAGGTAGATAGGATAGTGAAGGCAGTGTTTGGTATGCTTTCTTTTATTGGTCAGAGTATTGAGTACAGGAGTTGGGAGGTCATGTTGCGGCTGTACAGGACATTGGTTAGGTTATTGTTGGGAATATCGCGTGAAATTCTGGTCGCCTTCCTATCGGAAAGATGTTGTGAAACTTGAAAGGATTCAGAAGAGATTTACAAGGATGTTGCCAGGGTTGGAAGATTTGACTATAGGGAAAGGCTAAACAGGCTGGGGCTGTTTTCCCTGGAGTGGAGACTGAGGGATGACCTTATAGAGGTTTACAAAATCATGAGGGGCATGGATATGGTAAATAGGCAAAGTCTTTTTCCAGGGGTTGGGGAGTCCAGAACTAGAGGGCATAGGTTTAGGGTGAGAGGGGAAATATAGAAAAGGGACCCAAGGGGCAATGTTTTCACACAGAGGGTGGTACATGTATGGAATGAGCTGCCAGAGGAAGTGATGGAGGCTGGCACAATTGCAACATTTAAAAGGCAACATTGAATAGGAAGGGTTTGGAGGGATTTGGGCCGGGTGCTGGCAGATGGAACTAGATTGGGTTGGGATATCTGGTGGGCATGGACGGGTTGGACCGAAGGGTCTGCTTTCATGCTGTACATCTCTATGACTATAAAAGAGAAAAAACTGAAGAAAGAAGATTTTATGTCAGGCTGTCTAAACTTGGCTTTAGGAGTTTACAACTCCCAAGTTATATGCCATTCTTCAAATTCACTACTGCTTAATGAATAAGGTTTATGTGTACTGTTCTATTGTCAACGCAGCTACAAAGCTCTTACAGAAAGACGTGTGTAATTACACTTGAGTTAATATATTAAGTCGCATGTATTCGAGAAGCACAGAAATGAGAAATGAAAAGAAAGCAAGCTATATAATCCATAGCGACGAGTTTAAAACATTCGCTATGTTAAAGCCGTAGTTCTGTATCAAATTAAATATAAACTCAATAAGCAGCAAGTGTCTAATAAACGCAGTCACTACAATTTGAAATGATCTGAATGTAAAATCATGCAATAATGAAGAAACATATGCACAAAAACCTACTTGCTGCTTTGCAACCTTAAAACTGAAATGCGCAAAGCAATTATATTTATTTGTTGCAAACTACATAAAGTTAATAGTTTCTTCAGAAACAAATAAGAAAATTGCCATGGTGCATTTTACTGCAGAATCCTGGTGGGTGGGTCACTCTCTCTCTCTCTCCAGGGAGCTAGGTTCCACACCCAGCGACGGAGACTCACGCAGGTATTTGTCAAATACCCTGACATTATATAGAGAGACAGCAAATAAGGCAAACATGCAAATTATAAACTTTACCTCCCCAAATTCCTAACTGTAACTGCGAGGTGTCCAAGTTCACCACATAATCCCCCAAGAAACGGTTCAAAACCTCGACCACTAAAGACTCGAACACCATCGTCTTCCAATCACCATCCTCGGCCCAGCCGCCACCGCCTCCTCCTGCCCCCAAGAACCAAACCAAAGGATTCAAAAGAAAACGATCGCACAGTGAACCGGAACTAGCGCGAGCAGCCCTGCCTCGCTCTCTCTCAGGGCGACGCACACCAACGGCGACTGTCGGAACCCATCTGACGAGCTTGGAAAGGCCGTGCACGCTCACGACGGGCGTGCTCGCTTCCGCAATTGCGGATGGTCGTAGGTGTCAGCAGAACCACGGCTCAATTTAGTGCAGTAAGAGTTCTTCTTCATAGTAACGAATTTCAGTTATTTTTAAATATAACATTCGCCCAGAATCCTGGTCATCAGGAGGGGGAGTTAAAATAAATAAGAAATACTTATTGACTGTTTTATTTATGATCAGCAAGTAATGAGTGCAGTTCATTTAACAGGCCTAATGTGATAAAATTGCGTTATTTATATAAATAATTCTTGAATATGACTGATTTTAAATCAAGCAAAATTAATTTTCAAATAACACGATAATATTCATAAGGGAAATTGTACAGGTCGTAATCTAAACGAGCGGAATGACTTTTTTTGTGAGAAAAAACGGCAGGAACCTACATAACGGGCCTTGTGAAATTGTCTTGCGTTAAAAAGGACTGAGCACGTGACCGTGCAAAAGGCACATTTGCTAATCGCTTTGTTACGCCCCTGCATTGTACCATCTCATAATATTGGGTAGCAGAGGAATACAGTTCTAGTTATTGTAATTAAAATTATATCTTTACATTGTTTACTGGAGTGGCCTGAACATATAAGAGCAAAAGTAAGCCTCCGCTGCTTCTATTGGCTAGGGCTAATCTCCTGCTTTTTCCCCATATCCCAACACATCATTTCTATCCAAATAATCATCCAATGTCTGCTTGAGGACTTAATTGAACCTGCCTCTATCACATTTCCATACTCTAAGAATTTAGTGTGAATTTTTTTCTCCCACATCACCCTTGCTTCATTTGCACATAACTAGAGGCATAAATTTAAAGTGATTTTACAGGGAGGAACATCTTCTCCCTTCAGAAGGCTGTGTTTTCTCTCCATAGATGCCACCAGAGCTGCTGAGTTTCTCCCAAAAACTTCTGTTTATTAATCAAGGTAAAGATACCAGAGTCTGGCCAGATCATAAGGCTGCTCTCTCATTAGCGAGAGGGATGACTGGTGGTGGTTTAACCTGAGGGTCACCATACCTCAGATAAGGGGTGAGATTGAGAAGGAAAGACCTTCATGATAACCTCAACCAGTGTAGGAAGTAAACTTATGCTATTGACTTTACTCTGCATTGCAAACCAGTTATCCAGCCAAATGAGCTTTCCTAGTGATGGATAGAAGGCTTGCCAGGGCAGGATCTGTGTGCACTTCACTACTGATAAGGCCAGGCAGAATGTGAGTAGTAGTCAGAGACTCTCTTTTGAAGTACATGATTGTTTTCCAATGTAAGAGCAATCTTGGACCCATTATGAGAATTCTCACTGCACTTTCTTAGTTTCTGTTCTTTTATCCATTTTTGTCAGTCCATGAACTTCACTGAGGGGAGTTGGTGATAAGTAACAGTGATAATATCATTGAACTAATATTCCAAAAGCCCAGGGTGATGGGCCTCTGAATTATGCCATTGTGATGGCTGGTAGAATTTAAGCTAATTAAATAATCCTGAAATTAAAAGCTAGTCTCTCTGTGAAACTATCATCAATTGTAATTAAAAACCCGTCTGACTCACTACCTTTTAGCCCAGACCAAAACAATG
Organism: Chiloscyllium plagiosum; assembly: GCF_037043375.1. Classification (NCBI taxonomy): domain Eukaryota; kingdom Metazoa; phylum Chordata; class Chondrichthyes; order Orectolobiformes; family Hemiscylliidae; genus Chiloscyllium; species Chiloscyllium plagiosum. The sequence continues at coordinate 74,444,453 of NW_028270140.1, forward strand.
TGGTCAACTCTTAACTATTCTCTGAAATAGCCTGTCAAGAAACTCAGTTCCAGTGGCAATCAGGGTTGGGCAATAAGTGCTGGCTTTGAGGAAGCAGTCGCATAGTGATTATGTCACTGGAGTTGTAACCCAGAGCCCCTGGCTAATGTTCTGGACACATGGATTCAGCTATCATCATGGTAAAATTTATTTTAATCGAAATCTGCAATTGTAATGCTTAGCTAATAGTGACCATGTAACTAATGTTGATTGTCATAACAATCCATCTGGTTTACTAATATCCTTTAGGGCATGAAATCTGTCATCCTTCCCTGGTGTGGCCTATATGTGACTCCAGTTAGAGACAAGAAAACTGCAGATGCTGGAATCCACCCTTCTCCGTAAATCTGTAGCGCCACCTACCCCTGCATCTAGTCCTGAAAGAAGGTTGTACCCAAAACGTTGACGTCACCTCCTGGTGCTGCCTGGCTTGCTGTGTTCTTCCAGCCCCCTGTTTGTCTACTGTATATGTGATTCCAGATCCAAAGTAATATGGTTGAGTGAACTGTTAACAATTTGAGATGGGCAATAAATGCTAGACAAATCATGAATGAATAAAACACAACATTCAAGGTAAATTTCCTACATGAACAGCTCATGCCAATGCAGTTGTCAACTTGCAGCTTGCTTGTTCTGCTCAGATCTTCTGCAGCATTTCATCAATCACTGCATGATTCTTTTCATTACTTAAAAACTTCAGCTGCAATATTTTGACCGTGGTGTCAATGTTTTCGTACAAATCTCTTAACTCATCATTAGCAGATTTCATTATCAGTCAGAAAATTAATCACTGTCCAAGTCTGCAAGCTCACCATTTCTACGTGACTGTCTATAATCATCCTGTTATTTTTGATATGTGTAACTGTAGAAGACTAAATCTAATTTCCATGTCTATAAAGTGTAGTATTAAAGTTTTTTTTCTTTCATTGCCCTATACCTATAAGGTGATGGTGGTATAGTGGTGAGCATAACTGCCTTCCAGCAGTTGACCCGGGTTCGATTCCTGGCCATCGCAGTGTTGTGGTTTCTAAAGTGACTTTTAAAGGAAAGGCACCAGGATAAAACAAGAATATGAATTGTTTCATTCTGCGGTAAAACGGATCTGTCAGATTGCTCCTTTGGGGCAGCACGGTGGCTCAGTGGTTAGCACTGCTGCCAGGTTCTATTCCAGTGTTGGGCGAATGTCTGTGTAGAGTTTGCACATTCTCCCTGTGTCTGCGTGGGTTTCCTCCGGATACTCCAGTTTCCTCCCACAATCACAAAGATGTGCAGGGCAGGTGAATTGGCCATTAGTCAGAGGGGAAACGGGTCTGGGTGGGTTGTTTTTCAGAGGGTCGGTGTGGACTGGTTGGGCCAAAGGGCCTGTTTCCACACTGTAGGGAATCTAATCTAATCACACCTTTAGATCAGTGGCAACTATTTCAGAAAGATTACATGCCATGGCAGTATAAACTTGATATGATGTCATCCTCCTTTGTGCACTAACTTCTCCTATGAGCCTCATAAGTATTGATAATCAATCTGACCACATATGACACATATTTGCAGCAGTTGCTTGAACACAGGCCTCTTGTGCCACATGAGCCCCAATGATTAAATTGGAAGGCGTTTGTTTTAAAGTAGTCACCAGAATTATAATCAGCAGTTTTTAAATAAACATGGGAATTTCAAATCCTTAACCATTTGCCCCCAACTATTCGTTATGAGCTTTATATACTCTATCATCCTGCCTGCATCTTATAGCAGGATTTGTAGGTATTATTTCCGATAACTGATAGGGTGAAAAAATTGTTTGTATAACTTTAAGACAATTTGCATTCTAGTTACGTGATTTTTTTCCCATCATATGCTACCAATAGTCCTGGAATACTGAATTATAGGGGAATGCAATAAAGCCTTAATTGAATATATTCCAAAAATGAATGCTTTGTCATGCTGCATGCGCAGTTTCATTTGGTTGCAGAACAGCATCTCTGTGGATTTCCCTCTTGACATGGTGGAGAAGATTCTGCACTCCAGTGACTCCACGAATGATACCATCAGGAGCTCTGCTTGTGTTAGGGTCACACATAGGAACAGGAGTAGGTCATTCAGTCCCTTGAGTCCGTTCTTCCGTGCAATGAGATCATGTCTGATCAATGGCCTAACTCTACCTGCCTTTGGTCCATATCCCTTAATATCGTTGGGGAGGGTTAACAAAAAAAAAGTCCATATCCGATTTAAAACTAACAACTGTTCTAGTGTCAACTACCATTTATCAAAGAGTTCCAAACCTCTACCTTTGTGTGTATGAGTGCTTCCTAATCTAACTCCTTCCAAGGCCAATATATCCTTCATAAGGTGTAGTGCCGAGATCTGTTCGTAGTACTCCAATAGGATCTGACCAGATTTTTGTATAGCTACAGCATAACTTCTGCTTCCTTATACTCCAGTTCTCTAGATATAAAGGCCAGCATTCCATTAGCCTCCTTGTTTAATTTCTGCACCTGTTTGTGGCATTTTTGTGACCTATGCACTTGAACCTCCAGTTTGTTGAGTCATACAGTATAGAAACAGACCTTTCGGTCCAACTAGTCCACACTGACCATGTTCCCAAACTAAACTAGTCCCACCTGACTGTGCTTAGCCTATATCCCCCCAAACCTTTCCTATTCATGAACTTATCCAAATGTCTTTTAAACATTGTAACTGTATTTGCTTTCACAACTTTCTGTGGCATTTCATTCCACACAAACCACTCTGTGGAAAAAAAATCGCCCCTCGTCCTTTTTAAATCTTTCTCCTCTCACCTTAAGAATTCACTCCCAGTTTTGAACTTCCCCACCCAAGAGAAAGACCCTTGTTATTCACCTTATCTATACCCGTCATGATTTTATAAACCTCAATAAGGTCACCCCTCAACCTCCTATACTCCAATAAAGAAACGTCCCAGTCTTTCCAGTCTATTTTTATATCTCAAACCCTCCATTCCCAGCCACATCCTGACAAATCTATTCTGAACCCTCTCAGTTTGATAATATCCTTCCTTTAACAGGATGACCAGAACTGGATACAGTACTCCAGAAGAAGCCTCACCAATATTCTGTACAATATCAACATGACATCCCCAACTCCTATACTCTACAGATCTGAGCAATGAAGATAAGCGTATTAAACACCTTCTTAATAAACTCTGTCTACCTGTTATGCAAATTTCAAAAAATTCTATACCTGAACCCCAGGTATCTCCGTTCTACAACTCTACCCTGTGCCCTACCATTAATAGTATAAGTCCTGTCTTTGTTTGTAATACCAAAATGCAATATCCCACATTTATCCAAATTAAACTTCACCTGCCACTCCTTAGCCTATTGACCCAATTGGTCATCTGCAATCTTACTAACCATACATTCTATATTCTCATTCAAGTCATTTATATTTATGATAAACAAAAGTGAATCCAGTGCTGATCCCAGAGGAACACCACTGGGCACAGGTGTCCAGTCTGAAAAAAACCTCCACCACTACCCTCTGTCTCTTACCATAAAGCCAATTTTGTATCCAGTAGGCAAGCTCACCCTGACTCCCAAGAGATCTAACTTTAATTAGTCTACCATGCATCTCTTTGGACATCTCTTTTTTTTAAATAGAATCCCTATTGTGTGGAAGCAGGCCTTTTGGCCCATCAAGTCCACACTAACTCTCCAAAGCACATACCACCCAGACTCATCCCATATCCTATCCCTGTAACCCTGCATTTCTCTTGGCTAATCCACCTAGCATGTACATCCCTGGACACTAAGGACAATTTAATATTGCCAGGTGTGCCTAACTTGGACATCTTTGGATAGTGGGAGGAAACCTGAAGAAGGGCTTATGCCCGAAACGTCGATTCTCCTGTTCCTTGAATGCTGCCTGACCTGCTGCGCTTTTCCAGCATAGTGCGAGGAAACCAGAGCACCCAGAGGAAACCCTCGCAAATACGGGCAGAATGTGCAGACTCCACACAGATAATCACCTGAGGTTGCAATCAAACCCATGTGCCTGGTGCAACAATGCTAACCACTGAGCCATTACCCCACACTTCATGCCTTCTGGAAAGTATTCTAATCTAAACCTTTTCAGTCCAAAATGAATAACGTCACATGTGCTTGCATTGAACTTGTACAACCACAGTTTTATCAGTTTGCCTAGCCTATCAGTGCCCTTTTGAAATATTATGTTATCAGCCTCAATGCCACTTATGTCAATAGCAAATTTGGATATCTGCCTTTCCATGCCATTAGCCAAATTATTAATAAATAGTGTGAATTATTTACTTAGGTCCTAACACAGATTCTTGTGGGACACCATTGGTCACATCCTTTCAATTCAAGTAGCTACCCATTATCCCTACGCTCTGTTGCCTCCCACTCAATCAATTTCCCAGTTATGTCAGACTATATTAAATGCCTTCTGGAAATTCATATAAATGATATGCATAGACACTGCACCACAAGAGCCTTATTACTTAATTAATTATCACTGTTAATTGTATTAATGTAAACTGACTACTTACAGGTGAAGCCCTTACTGAATGGTTGCTTAAGCACATTTAATAATACGCAGCTCATGTTTATTGACCACAATGGTCTGCACGTTTATCTCAGGATGCAGCCTGTTTTTTTACCAGGACCTGATCAATGTCTGAAACATGGTCAACTCATGCTGGCGATTCCCACCGTCAGGAGTAGCGACTTTGTCAGAGAGCCATTGCTCAGGAATCTTCATTTCCACCATCGCAAGTTCAAATGGCTGATGGAGGGGAGGACTGTGGCCACGCTAGAGTTTGGGAACGTGCTGAATGGCAAAGGCCTGGATTGGATGTTGCTGCAGGAATTGGCAAGCAGGGTGTCAGTGGACGTCCAGCTCTCAACCAAAGCCGTTTGCTGCATGAAAACAGCAGTGCTCAAACCTGATGTCATGCACCTGTTGGGAGGATACTCAGCTGTGCAGTGGAATCCTCTTTGGATGGAATTTCATATTGGCCCCAAGTTCCTGAACTTCCCTCACGGGTCTGTACTCCACAACCTGAGTCACTTCCTAAGTATGACTATGACTCTGCCTTTTAGCCTTGCACAAAGACATTTTCTGTACAGGCTGCTGCTGCACACATCTGCCTCAACTCTTATGTTTGCTGCCCAGATATCTTGATATGCTGATTTGCTGTCGGGCAGCAGGGCTCCCCAGTAGACTGCTCTCTACGTGGAAATCACCCCTCTTGCTGGGGTGGAGGGTGTTGCATGCAGCCTTACATTATAACCACAGATTGCGGTGGTTCTCAGACTCCCAGCTCAGCTGTTTATTTTGTGGTGCTGTGGAGTCCGTGGACCATACATACGTTGGTTGTGGGCATTTGCACCCTTTTTAGTTATTAGAAAAATCTTTTATTGTATTTTTGGTTGCACTTCAGCCCTACTGTCCTGATCTTTGAGCATCCAGTGTGGAGGGGTTTGGGCAGATCGGAGGACCACCTTGTGAATCTGTTGCTGGGCCTGGCCAGACTGGCTATAAACAGCAGGCTGTAGAAAGGGTCATCTCTGCTGACTGTCTGCCCATTTTCCACAGTTACCTTTGTGCTCAGGTGTCCTTAGAGAAGGAGCATATGGTATCCACCAATGCTCTCGATGCTTTTTGAAAGAGATGGTCACTGTGAGGGATACTGTGCTGTGACACCATTTTGATTTAGTCCTTGCCTGCTCTGCCTAGCCCACACCCCACCCTCACCTTTGATAGTTTGCATTGTCCATAATGGACAATGCATGTAAATATTCAGTTGACTACACAGGTGTTTTACTGGTGGTTGTTAACAGGTTTTAAAAAAAGTCACAATGGTTTTGGTGGTAGGAAGTTGCTCAGCTGTGTGTGGTAGCAGTTCTGGGTAAAAGAAAATACATTTATTTGGTGATTGGGAAGAAAACATTCAGTTGTGTGTAAGAGAACTTCTTGACATCAATAAAAAGCACATTTAAAGAGTGTTTTTGTAGTAAAATTGTATCAACCGCTGAACCAGGTAATCTGGGTTCAAGTCCCATCTGCTGTAAAGGTGTGTAACAACATCTCTGAACAGGTTAATGAGAAAATATTTTTAAAAACACATTTAAAGAGACACTTACAAATGAGTGGGACCAAGTTAGACCTGTAATATTTAATTGTGTTAATAAATCTATTCCAAACAAAGACTGGCTTTGGATTCCTCTTTATCAATTGTCTATCAAAAGTTTATCTTATCTCATGGTCTTATAGGATAGCAGAAGAAAATGGTTGCCTCAAACTGAAGGTTGGAAAAAAAGATGAATGAAAAATTATAATCCTTGTAACCATTGTAGAAAATGGCAGAAAGCTGATTTAAGCTGTCAGGATATGATGTTTTCAGTATCTGAATCACAAGACCTGTGGAAGAATGAAGTTAATATATAGTCACAAGTAATGTCCATGGCAAGGAGGGCATAGTTGTCATATTAAACAAAGTGTGTAAGCTTCCACTGGGTTAAATTCCTGACTTTGCATGGAGTAACATTGTGAATTTTTTTTTTCAGATTGTGTGAAGGATTGAAGAAGTTCAAATTAGAAATTTTAGATGTTAGTGTTTAAATTGTTGAATTGTTTTATGATGTCAAATAGGAACAGGGTCCTGGTTCTAACTAGAGTTCGGTCCTCAGAGAAACATTTGCTGTTGGATCAGATGTATCCTGTCTTAAAAATAATGGTGAGGAAGCAGTTATTCCCAGCAACTTTGGTGAGCAAATGGCACATTCAACTCTGTTACAAAGAATAGAGGACTCAATTATTGCTGCATTTTGAGACCACCCAGATACTGGATGCAGGCATCAGTGCAACAAAAAGATTTACAAACAGGAGGAATAAGGATGAAAATATCTTTAGTAGATCTTGATACACCAGCAGAAGATCAACAATAGAGTCAGATGAATGCCAGGAATGTCTTGAAAACAGTTGATGGATGCTTCAGCTGTGACACAAAATACCATTGTAAGATATATTGTCCAAAGAAAATATATTGGCCAAAGGGATTTTTACAATGACATGTATCACAGAGAATTCTGAAGCCGAAGAAGACAATAATGATTGATCTAAGGAATTAATCGCAAGGAGCATTCGTCTGATGATGAGAGTGTTTGTAACAAAGTTATTCAGCTGTGCTGTGTTATATAGTAGTTTCATCTTGACAGTAGGTGAACAGATTGGATGACATTTTACCAAGATTCCCATTTTATGTGGATTATTGCAAGTTAGGGAGTAAAATATTTTTACTTGTTTTAGATTTAATGATGTCATCTTATTGAGATAACTCGAAAAAGGAGTACTTGTGCAAAATAAAAGCAGTAAGTAGCATTATCACTGCGGATTTAGTGTTTAACAACAAAATGTTGAAATCATTTCATTATTGTCTGCTCCTAGATTCAAAGATGTCATCGAGCCAAAGATGAGAGTTTCCATGACATAACTTCACATAATAGAATAGGCGGATTCACAAGCCATAGATATTTGGTTACATGAGAGAGTGGGATCTGGACTACAATATTTGTTTCCACTCCTTTTTTTTCCTCTGCCACTTTTCTCAGCCTCATCATTAATCATGGACCCAGGTCATTATCCAAGGTGTGCACATGAAACTAAAACTGCCTTCATGTCCCACAGACCCTCTTCTCCTGCCCTCCTTCCTCCAGCCCTTTTTCCCCTTAATATTTATGAACCAAGGTGATGGGACCGTAGTGGCCCATCCCTCAAGCAATCTGACCTTCCAGCACTGACTTTCAATTGCCCAGACTCCTGGCTAGTGGAAATACATATCCCTGACCATGACAGCTTTCTCTCCCTGACTGGCCCTTGTGGAGACAAAGGACTGGCCTATTCTCTGTAGCATGTACAAATACCTCCCACCCTGTGCAGTACCCTGACAAGCTGCCAAAGCCTAGGACTGGTAGGGGAGGCTGCCTTTGATGAATTGTGCTGGGAACCCCTGACTAATGGTGTCACCATGGACTTCACCTAAGACTGCTCTGCTAAGACTTTCAGACATGTCTGATGGCTGGCTGCAGATACCTGTTTGTTGGAAAAACACTGAGGCCATGTGATGCACGCGTTGGGATAATAATGTAAGCGTCCTTGACAGAGGACTGCTGCTAGCATGGTCATCTGTGTGGTTATGTGATTGCCAATGCAAGGTACAGCAGGGCAAGGGCACACTGAGAAGGCAAGGGAGCATCCCTACTAGTTAGGTTAGTAAAAGTCATGTTCCTTTCCCTATTTGGTATCTGTACTCAATGCAGCTATATACAGTTGTTTGCCAGTGTAGCCCCCCAGATGAGTCTGATCTCGCAGGCCACAGTGCCAGTGCATTAGAACATATCAGGATGGTAGTCAGCTTCCCTGAAAGTGGAATGTCAACATCCATGGTGGAAGGGTGCATTAGAATGGTGATGGTGTATTGTGTCCTGCTCTCCAGCTTGTCTGTGGCTAACATGATTCTCCTCAAGCAAGTAGCAAGTTGAAGCTTCTAAGAACTTAGTCTGGTTTCCATGTCATGTTTTATCAGTGGCTGCCTTGTACAATAAGTTTCATAAGAGTGCAAGATGTTTAACAAGCAATAATGATCATCAGTTGGGAACTTACGACTAGCTAGCGATAATCTTGCCAAACCATTAGAGAAAAGCAAACATGATACAATGAGATGATCTCAACATTGAGCTGGACCTGGCTAAACATCTCACCTGTTTTTACCACGCATCTTTCCATAGCCTATGCTGATCAGATTCTGGCAAAATTCAGCCCTCTGTTTCCAAGTGCTGACTCCATTCCTCTTCCTGGCTACTATCTAAAATGAACAATGCTCTTTAAAACATAGGTATGATGCTCGCCCCAAAGATGAAATTCCAACCCGTGATTGTGCTGTTGCTAAGATTGCCTTTTTCCATCTGAAGGTATATTCAGCTCAAAAACCCTACTGCCCAAATTTTAACTTGCACTAAATCTCATTCACCAATAACCCATGTACCTGTATTTGCTGACCTACATTAACTCCCTACTAAGTAATGCCTGAACTTCGAATTCTCATCCTTAGTTTCAAACTCTTCCATGGTTTCTCTGTATCCTCTTCCAGCCATATATTCTCTGAATTATCTGTGGTCCTCCAATAATAGCATCTAGTGCATCACATTTAGGCTTCAAGGTCCTAAATTACCTGGTTAAACACCTCCACCTTCCTATGTCTCTTTCTTCCTTTATGACATGGCTCATAACCTGCCTCTTTAACGAAGATTTTAAACATTTGTCCTAAATTCTTTTTCATAAAGTTCAATGTCAAATTATATTTGATCACAATCTTGAGAAACTCTTGAGGTGTTTTACTGTGCTAAGGGACTATATCAATGCAAATTGTTATTGTATAGTCTCCAATTGAGGCACACATTCATCTCTTTAATTATAAGTAGATTAAAATACAAAATGAAAAATCCTAAATAGGTTCATTAGATAAATTTATTCAAGTAAATAAAAATACATATATACATAATTAACTCAGTAGAATTCTATCAAATGCTTTATGAATGTCATATTGCTACTTCATAAATACACCATATTATGAGGATACTTTGCAACTAGATACAAGGCAATCCAGTCCTGTGTCCACAGAACTAGACAACTGAATTGTAATCGAGGGTGTGGTGCTGGATAAGCACAGCTGGTCAGGTAGCATTCGAGGAGCAGGAGAATTGACAATTTGAGCAAAAGCTCTTCATCAGGAAGATTCTCCTGCTCCTCGGATGCTGCCTGACCAGCTGTACTTTTCCAGTACCACTATCTCGACACTGATCTCCATCATCTGCAGTCCTTGCTTTCTCCCAACTGAATTGTAATGTAATCTTGGAAACTTCATTTAACTATATGATGAACATTTGCTAATTAATCAAATTTTCTCATCTGATGTATGCATCAGGATGACAAAAATGCAGAAGCTTATGTTTATGAAAATTTTGCTAGAAATGAGAATGGTCAAGGAGTTTGAGAATGTCTATTTTGGGGCATAGAGCGCCACAGAATACAATGCCTGCTCTAGAATGGTAAGGCTCAGAGTGCCGCCGATGTTAGATCTGGAGACTAATTTCCATAAAGTCAATAAGTAGCAGAGGTTAAGATGCAATCTAGTTAATGAAGTGCATACTGATCCTCTTGTAAATGAGGCAGTGGTAATAACATGTTGGAAATTGAAAGTGGCCAGCAGGTGGACAATTGTTTGAGAGAAGCTGGTGGTGATCAGGGATAGATGAAATGGGGATGACCCACTTTCTTTGAATTATGAGACTGGGAGGAGCCCTTCAGCTCTTCCTGTCTCAACATTCAGGTAAGTATGGTTTTCAGTCTTAAGCTGTCGATTCAGTCTAATTGGATGCCCCTTTAAGGACACCTTTTTTCCTGTCATCAGCTGCTTCAGTACAAACCAATATTTCCAGTTCTTACGGTAGCACTTGGACAGAATACCAGAATTAGTTTAAATTGCAAATTGTCAGTTGTTCCAAACTCCATCCTGGAACCTTACTTACGGGTGAATCAGCACTTGAGACGTGCGCTTATGAAGAGCTAACTGGTTAGTAAAGCTTCCAATGAATTGGTCGCTGAGTGCAAGAGAGAGTGAAGATTTGTGTGTAGAAGACATAGGCAGGGAGCAATACACTGATGAATATGGTTTTTGGATTGGATATTAAATCAAGGAGCTATTCATCTGTTCATATTTATGTAAAAAAAAATCCATTGCACTGTTACAAAGAAAAGCAGAGTGTTATCAACATTCCCTCTAACAGGACAGTCATGCATTCGTGCATCGGCTTTGTTGGAGAAGAGTAATGGGCTGCCAAAACTATGGTTCCACTAAATGCATCAGTTTGGGGTTGCTCGCCAGCTTTGTACACACACAGTATGTCATATCATCCTGACATGCTGTGCTCTGGAGCAGGCAAAGAGATAATGTCCTGGATGTGGAGGAGATAGTTGAGTGAGAGCAGTCATCAGAAGAGAAGGACAAGGACTCTGGGGAGAAGGAAGGTCTCTTTACCCATGACAAGTAGGTAAATAGATTTTGGTTTCAGTTCTGTGAAGGTGATTTTTTTTAAAATAAATCAGAAAGTTATTTATTACATAGAATAAAGGACATCATTTCCAGGAAACCATGTGATTTAAGTTACATGCCATAATCAGATACCTGGGAGGTTAATTGCTAAATGTTTTACAATGCTGAGTTTTATAATCTATACAGAAACAGCTAGTCAAAGGTCAGAATCGGGTTTTTGTTCAGAAGAACACTTTTGTTTTAATCATGAAAAGGGCACATTAATCTGTTGAAATCTGTGTTTTTCATTGGGAGATATCTCCAGTTGTGTGAACTTTGAGAGTTGAAAAGCAGTCCAGGCTGTCTGTACGGTAAAGAATTTTAGGCCATCGAAACTGGAAGCAGTCAGTTGAGTGAGAAATCTTAAAGTTAAGATGGGAGTGATACTTAAGTAACTATAAATTTTAGAACACTGCTTGTTAAAAGGCATTAATCTTTGATTTTGCTGTTTATATCAAAATCTTTTAAATTGTACACCCTCTCATTTGTTTTTTCTTTTAAATAATAAATTTGTGTTCTTTATTTTAAGGAGCCAAATGTCAATGTGTTCAGTGACTAACTATTATAGTGACCAAATTACAAAAGAAACCACGTAGGATATGTTAAGCCAGGTGTCACAAAGTTTGCTTTCCAGCTCCCTGTTTGGCAGCTCCTCTCATAGTAGTATGATGAAAGTTTTGGAGTTTGGAGTTCAAACTATTATCATATGGATGTTGGTGACTTTCTCCTTTAAACAGTGACCTAAACAAATACTTGTCAGAGAACAGGTGACTGCAAATTCTTGTGATGTTAATGGAAAAATGTTTATGCTGCTAAGTTTATGGTAGATAGAGTCACCGTACATAACCATTGACTTTGTTTTCAGTTCAAAAGATTTTTTTTTGATTCAGTTCAGAAGAGTTGTTGATTTTGGAAGCAATTGTTGTTCTTATCCAGGAAGATGATTTCAGGGCATTTCAGCAAATGGGTTCCCTTAGCAGAGTCAATTAGTTTGTAAAACTTTCAATCTAGGAGAGTAAGGTTATGAATATCCAGATTATTAGAACGGAGTAAGTAAAGGCTATTAGATATATGAAATTTTCATGTCAGCAAACTTGGAAAGGGTCTTACTGGACTGTCTCCACAATCCACACCTAAGAAATTGTTAGGTATCAATTTTGTTGACTTCTAAAGAGGTGACATATGGTAATTTCTCTGGGCTTGAGTTTATATAATGGATAGTGTCAAGATCATGTTGAAACTTGTTTTGGGTCTGGCTGTCTTTGATATTTAGATAGCTTGCTTTTTTTATTTCACCTTCTGTGTCATGAATTTATGTTTTCTTGTTAAAGGCCAACAATGTTTTGTGAATGTGTCTCAGTGATTAACCACCATGTTAATTAACTAAACCAAGATCAAGGACAGAATCATACAAGGATGTGAACAATATGGACTATGGTGAGAAATATGGAAGATGCCAGTCAATTCTGGGATAATGCAGCAATGGCAAAGTTGTTCCACAAACACTGTGTGGTAAGATGAGTTAAATAGATACCATGAAGAGGGAGTGGGTATTTAATGAGGCATGTTTGCTGTGATATGGTGAGGAGTCTCAATAGTAAGGCTCATGGTGAGAAGCTCCAGATGAAATGTGACAAAACTGATACCATGTAAGAATAATAAGATTCATCCCATGACCTATTAAGCCACAATTCATTTTGGGCTCTGCCTTAGCCAGTAGGACCAAAAGCTGGGATCATAATACCAGCAGGATACTCAGTTAAGAGCCTCACTTGGCAGCTGAGTCCATAAACCCTTCCACCCTCGACTTAATCTGGAGGAGACAGGAAGGTGACATGGTCCTCAAAAAAATTAACCCTCTGTCTCCAACTTTACTGCAGTTAGGGAATTAAAATCCCCATCTTAGGCTCTGACCTGCTGGTATAGCCAATGTATTTATGTGGCTGGTTCAGTTATATTTCTGGTCAATGGTAAATCTGTGTGCAAATGGTAGGAATTTAATAATGATAAAGATAATGAATATCAAGGGGATGTCTTTCAACTCTTTCTATTTGAAAATGTCCTTGCCTTGCATTATGCAGTAAAAAAATTAGTACCATACATCTGCCCAAGTCTGAATGTTGTCTAGATCTTGCTGTATGTGGACCCAGTCTGCTGCTTTAGTTGAGCGTTGCAGAAGGAATTGTGTGCTGCCTAAAAATCAATGCACATCCTCACTCTATCCATATGATGGAAGCAAGATCACTCTTGAAAAGGCTAAAATTGCCCATGTCTAGTCCTAAGAAACTACTTCAACTATGTTCTGAGGCTCAAAGACATGGTTGTCAACAACCACATAATCTTCCTCTGTGCTAAATATGAATCCAAGTAGTTTTTTTCTAATTCCCACTGACTTCTATTTTGATATTTTGATGTCACACTCAAATGCTGCCTGAAAGGGCAGAGCAAGTCACTGAAGTGTCAGTGGGGGAGCACTTTGGGGCCAGGGACCATAACGCTATCAGTTTTAAAATAGTGATGGAAAAGCACAGACTGGACTCCAAAAGTTAAAAGTTACAAATTGGAGGAAGGCCAATTTTGACAGCGTTACAGAGGAGGAGGTGCTGGATGTCTTAAGTTGCAACAAGTTGGATAAATTGCCAGGACCTCTCCAGGTGTGCCCTAGAACTCTGTGGGAAGCTAGGGAAGCAATTGCTGGCCCCTTGCTGAGATATTTGCATCATCAAAAGTTACAGGTGAGGTGCCGGAAGATTGGCTAACATGGTGCCACTATTTAAGAAAGGTGGTAAGGAAAAGTCAGGGAACTATATACTGGTGAGCCTGACATTGGTGATGGGCAAGTTGTTGGAGTTTTTTGAAAAAGTAACGAAGAGGATTGATGAGGGCAGAGCGGTGGATGTGATCTATATGGACTTTGACAAAGTTCCTCATGGTAGACTGGTTAGCAGGTTAGGTCACATGGAATACATGGAGAACCAGCCATTTGGATACAGAACTGGCTCAAAGGTAGAAGACAGAGGGTGGTGGTGGAGGTTTGCTTTTCAGACTGGAGGTGTGTGACTAGTTAAAAACAAGGGCTGCAGATGCTGGAAACCAGATTCTAGATTAGAGTGGTGCTGGAAAAGCACAGCAGTTTCAGGCAGCATCCGAAGAGCCTGATGAAAGGCTTTTGCCCAAAACGTCGATTTTCCTGCTCCTTTGGTGCTGCCTGAACTGCTGTGCTTTTCCAGCACCACTCTAATTTAGGTCTGTCATTTATCTAAATGATTTGGATGGTTAGTAAGTTTGCAGATGACACCAAAATTGGAGATGTGATGGACAGCAAAGAAGGTTACCTCAGAGTACAATGGGATCTTGATCAGATGGACCAATGGACCGAGGAATGGCAGGTGGAGTTTAATTTAGATAAATGTGAGGTGCTGCATTTTGGGAAAGCAAATCTTAGCAGGACTTATACACTTAATGGTAAGGTTCTGGGGAGTGTTGCTGAACACTTTGGAGTGCAGGTTTATAGATCCTTGAAAGTGGAGCCTCAGGTATATAGGATAGTGAAGAAGGCATTTTGTATGCTTACCTTTATTGTCAGAACATTGAGTATAGAAATTGGGAGGTCATGTTGTGGATGTATAGAACATTAATTAGGCCACTTTTGGAATACTGTGTGCAATTTTGGTCTCCCTCATATAGGAAGGATGTTGTGAAACTTGAAAGGCTTCAGAAATGATTTAGAAAAGGATGTTGGAGGGTTTGAGGCCGAATAGGCTGTGGTTGTTTTCCTGGAGTGTCTGAGGCCGAGGATTTATAAAATCATGAAGGGCATGTATAGGGTTAATAGACAATAGTCTATCCTCTGGGGTGGGAGAATCCAGAACTAGAGGGCACAGGTTTAAAGTGAGGGAGGAAAGATTTAAAAGGGACCTAATATGCAGGGGTGGGGGTGGATGGATGGAATGAGCTGCCAGAGGAAGTGGTGGAGGCTGGTACAATTACAATATTTAAAAGGCATCTGGATAGGTACATGAATAGAAAGTGTTTAGAGGGATATGGGCCAAGTGCTGGCAAATAGGACTAAATTAGGTTAGGATATCTGGTCAGCATGGACGGCTTGGACCAAAGAGTCTGTTTGGTGCTGCATCACTATGACTCCATTTTGAAGTTGTTCTAATTTCTTTAGACTAGGTCACATTATTTGCCAAGGTCTGTTGTAAAAATGGAATGGAATGACATCCATGTTTCTCATAGGCTTTGTTATATTTTTAGCAAATAAGATATCATATGTCAATGTATTCAAGTTTGTTTGGCAACTTGCTACTTGATCTAAAAGTAAATTGAGAAAATTAGTTGATTTCAAACTTAATCTGCAATGACACAATTATATCAATAGCCCAAAACTCTATCAAATTTGACATTAAACCATGATATTATATGTTCACAATATAAAAACATTTTTCACAGTTATGTGATTCCCACCTTGTGGTATTACTTGGTAAGTTAATTTTAAGCTTTGCGATGTGGTGGTGGGATCTAGTACAACCCACAAGCACAACCAGCAGCTGGCTAGATTCCCACAAAAGGACATTCAGATTCAGTACCAGTAGTGAAGTTTGACTTCCTTTTGTGGGAATCTAGCCAGCTGCGGATTGTCCTTTCCATATATAACTCTCAGAGAAACCAGGGTAGCTTCTCTGCTAATTACTGGACTAGTAAAACCATGTTAACATGTGAATTATATTAGCACTCTTGTTAATCCTGAAACTAATGTTTTGCTGAAGTTAACATTAAGCAGTCTGATACCTTACCATGAAAATCTTATTTTATTTGCAAATGTAATTTGAATACTTACAATGACATATGAGTGATATATGAATCCATGGTTAAACTAAGCCTCTGCTGAAGTTCTATATAGCTTTTGAATGCAGTACAAAAGAATAGCTGCATATTATTCATATGTGGATGACCCAGTTTGCTTGGGCCAAACTGCCTATTTCATTGCTGTAATTTCTATAGAATTCTATTGTATTTAATGGAAATTATTTAATAGCAGATCATAAAACAATGAAACATCTTTATCTTAGGATATTGCTTTTTCACTTGTTACTTATCATTTCTTGAAAAGGACCACAAAACAGAGCAGCACTGAGTTCTAGAAGAATGAAGTATAAAGATTAAACCCTTAGGTTGAGGAAGGCGAAGATGGAGAACAATAAGAAGTCAAGTCTTTGGGAAGAAAATTCTCTTATATACAAACACTTTGCTCTTCAATAAATACGAATGTGATTACAGCGACCATTTTCTGACTGCCAGTGAACCAGTTCCTGAAGGAGTACAGAGTGCAAAAATCATCATTTACTATTTTACTTTGTACTTGTCCCACTTAGAAAGTGACAAGACTCCATTCTCTTAAAATGCCTATTGTTTTCACATAAAATCAGATATGGGAGATCAGAGAGAATTTGAATGTTGACTACAGGAAGTGTGTTTGGTTGCAAATCCTTCTGGACCGCAGGGATCAGTTGGAACGGCATTTAGAGACAATGACAAGTTTACACGAGCAAGTGGGTGCGTGACAGATGACAGTTTCAGGAAGGTGGAGACAGCACAAATACTGTCAGGTAGATCATTGATGGCTAGAAATGATAGGAGTGGTAGCTAGATAGTGCAGGAGTCTCCTGTGGCTATCCACATCTCAAACAGGTACGCTGTTTGGATACTTTAGGGGGATGGCCTGTCAGGGGAGAATAGCACTGACAGCCAGATTTCTGGTACTGTGACTGGCTGTAGTAATGACGGATATATCAGGTTCCAAGCAATCTGTGATAGGGCAATCTCTGATCTGGGGCACAGACAGACATTTCTGCCATCAGCGAGACAACAGAAAAGCCTGTTGCCTCCCTGGTGCCAGGGTCAAGGATGTGTTGGAGAGGATGCAGAATGTTGTCAGTTCCAGCTGTCTGTTGCAGTGGTCGGCATATTGGGTCCAGGTCGATGTGCTTATTGATTGAATCTGTGGATGAGTGCCATGCCTCTAGGAATTCCCTGGCTGTTCTCTGTTTGGCTTGTCCTATAATAGTAGTGTTATATAGTAGTGTAGCCAAACAGAGAACAGCCAGGGAATTCCTAGAGGCATGGCACTCATCCACAGATTCAATCAATAAGCACATCGACCTGGACCCAATATGCCGACCACTGCAACAGACAGCTGGAACTGACAACCAGAAGCGGCAGATTCAAACTACTACAAATGCCGGAGGAAGATCACAGAAGTGCTTCACAGGAGGCTCCCAAGCACTGAGGATGTTACCTAGACAGGGGACAAAACGTCTGCAACACAAATTCCCAGCTCGGCGAACAGAACCACAACAACGAGCACCCCAGCTACAAATCTTCTCACAAACTTTGAGGATGCAGAATATTCTGAAAGGGGAGAGTAACCAGCAGGAGGTCATTGTTCACTTTGGTACCAATAACATATGTAGGGAAAGTGATGAGGTTCAACAGAGAGAATGTAGGAAATTAGGCAGTAGGTTAAAAAGTGGTCCTCAAGGGTAATAATTAATGGAATACTACCGGTGCTACGTGCTTGTGAGAGTGGGAATAGGAGAGCGCAAATGAATGCATGGCTGAGGAGCTGCTGCAGGAGGCAAGAATTCACATTTTTGGATTATTGGGATCTCCTCAGGGGTAGAAATGACTTGTATGAGAAGGATGGGTTCCACCTAAATTGGAAGGGAACCAATATCTTTGCAGGAAGATTTGCTAGTGCTACTCAGCAGGCTTTGAAGTAGTTAGGGGTGGGGGGCATCCAAAATGATAGTAAGCGCAGAGAAAAAGCTGACGCTGGTACAGATAAACGGAGCAGGTCAAATGGTCAAGACAGACAGGATCTTGGCAGAGAATGAGGTAGGACTAAGAAATCAAACTGCATTTACTTTAGTGCAAGAGGCCTGACAGATAAGACAGATGAACTTAGGGCATGGTTGGGATCATTGGACTGGGAAATAATAACTATTACAGAAATGTGGCTCAGGGATGGCGAGAACTGGAAGTTTAATGTTCCAGGGTTTAGATGCTATGGAAAGGATAGCAAGGGAGGCAAGAGAGGAGGGAAAGTGGTGTTTTTGGTTCGGGATAATGTTACAGATGTACTTAGGGAGGACATTCACGGGAGATCATCCAGTGAAGTTATATGGGTGGAACTGAGAAATAAGAAAGGGATGATCCCCTTGTTGGAATTGTATTATAGGCCCCCCAATAGTAAGCAGGAAATTGAGAAACAAATATGTAAGGAGATCTCAGATATATATGAGTAATGGGACTGTAATGGTAGGAGATTTTAATTTTCCAAACATAGACAGGGACTGTCATAGTGTTAAGGGTCTTGATGGGGAGGAATTTGTTAAGAGTGTACAATAAACCTTTCCTATTCAATATGTGAATGTACCTACTAGAGAAGGAAAAATATTTGACCTTCTGTGGGGAAATAAAGGCAGGACAAGAGACTGAGGTGTCAGTGGAGACCACTTTGGGGCAAGTGATCATAATCTGATTAGTTTCAAAATAGTTATGGAAAAAGATAGAACTGTTCAAAAAATTAAAGTTTTAAATCAGGATAAGACCAATTTTGATGGTATTAGACAGGAATTTTCAAAAGTTGATTGGAAGAGGCTATTCACAGGTAAAGGGATGTTTGGGAATTGAGGCACCTTTAAAAGTGAGATAACTGGTGTTCAGAGACAGTATGTACCTGTTAGTATGAAGAGTAAGGCTGTTAGGAGTGGTGATGCTGAACGACTGGAGAAATTGAGGCTCTGGTCAAGAGAAAGGAGTCATATGTCAGGTATATACAGCTGGAATTGAGTGAATCCCTAGAAGAGTATAAGGGCAGTAGGAGTATACTGAAGAAGAGGACCGAAGAGAAAAAAGGGGACATGAGATAGCTTTGGCAAATAGACTTAAGGAGAATCCAAAGGGATCCAAAAGTACGTTAAAGACAAAAGAGTAACTAGGTAGAGAATAAGGTCTCTGAAAGATCAATGTGGCTGTCTATGGGTGAAACCACAGGAGATGGTGATGATACTAAATGAATATTTTTTCATCAGTATTTATTGTGGAGTAGGACCTGGAAGCTAGGGATCGTGGGGAAATACATAGTGATGTCTTGAAAAGAGTTCATGTTACAGAAGAGGATGTACTGGACTTCTTAAAGTGCATAAAGATAGATAGATCCCCCAGAACCTGATCAGGTGTTTCCTAGAACTGTGTGGGAAGTTGAAATTGGGCCACTAGTAGAGATTTGTATCATTGATGGCCATGGATGAGATGCGAGAAGACTGGAGGTTGGCTAACGTGATGCCATATTTAAGAAAGGCTATACGGAAAAGCCAAGGAACTATAGACTGGTGAGCCTTACATCAGTTTTCAGTAAGTTGATGGAGGCAATTCTGAGAGATAGGATTTACACGCATTTGGAAAGACAAGGACTGATTAAAAATAGTCAACATGGCTTTGTGTTTGGAAAATTGCACCTCACTAACTTGATTGAGTTATTTTAAGAGGTGAAAAGGAAGATTAATGAAGGCACAGTAGTAGGCATTGTCTATATGGACTTCAGCAAAGCATTTGGCAAGGTTTTGCATGATAGGTTAGTTTGTTGAGTTAGATTACATGGGATCTGGGAGAGCTAGCCAATTTGTTACAAAATTAGTTTAAATTTAGAAGATGGAGTTGTGTTGCTGGATTGTTTCCTGTAGAGAGCATTGTGTTGAGAATTTGTACTCTGCTGTAATTGGAACTTAGAGTCTTAAATGGCAACACCTGTTGCAGCTGAGAGCAGCTGGAGTTGGTTGAGGCCTAGGGCATTACAGCCTGTTTGCCTAGAGGCACTCAAATCTCGGACTTGCTGCTGCTGTTACAGCTGCCCTGAGAAGCCTGGTGCCTTGCCTTTCTCCTTGGTGAATTGAAGACTGATGTAATAATACATGCTGCGCTATGGAGAAGCTGCTGTTATTGATTGGGGCCTGGGGTGCTGCACTCTGCCTGAAAGGACTCAGTCTTGGGACTTGCTGCTGCCCTGAGAAACATAGGAGCCTAGATTTATTCAGACAGGGGATTTAGCTTGTACATTCATTGCTTGGAGCCTGAACACTTAGTGAGTGACTGTATTTTGGATTCTGATGCCCTGGAATTGTTTGGAGCCAGGCCATCTTAATTATTACTTTGTGACTGTGGCCTACTTACTGCCTGATTATTGCCTCTAAACATTGGGGAACTATTGTTTTGTACCTGTTGGTTAGATGGCGTGAAGGGACATGGCAGCTTGTAGCTACTGGACTGACAGGTGAGGCCTGATGGGACTTTCTCATTTTCCTTTTCCTACTATTTATGTGGGGGAGATGTTGGTCCTGGTGTTTGGTTGTGGGGAGGGGGGGGGTTGTGGTTGCAATGATGATTGTGGGATCCTCTATAACAGCATCTGGGGTGGGGCTAAATCATTCCTCCACAGGAGTGGTTGCATCCTCTGAGTCATCCTCTCTCTGCTTGTCCCTGGTATCTCGTCACCCTTTAATTATTGAACAATACAACTCAGGCTCAAATGTCACATTGACCAAAAGATCCTCCTGCTGTCATGCCTGGGTTTGGGTTGAGGCAGGGGTGTGTCTAACTGGTGACCCTGGACCGTCTCCTGCAGGAGAAAGGTGAGGGGTCCGAAGCAACGTCCTGGAGGAGGATTGGGAGTCGGTCAGGAGCATTGCCAAGTTAGACGGGGCAGAGAGAGATGTGGTGCTTGTGGGCGAGGCCCCCCCTTATCCCTTTTGGGGAACTCCATGTAAGCAGTACTTGGGCATTGAGTCAGAGTCCAGTTTGGCTATGGACTGGTGGACTTCTCTGCCACTTCTGGCCATGTCTGGTAGCTATTGGCCGCTTGGGGAATGGACAGGTACATGAAGCAGTGGTGCCAGGGATTCCTTTGCAGCATACTCAGGAAGTGGAAGGGAAAAATAATCCTTTGCCTGCTCAGTAAGTTGGGTTTTATTCTTGTAATTGATGGTGGTAGCATATACTGCAACCATGAAAACACCCATAGCTAGCCTCAATGTCAGCAGTACCAGGAAGGCCGGTGCAGATTTCGTATCCTCTTGCTCCTCAGGGAACGCAAGTACGTGGTGAGCCTCCTGCAAGGTACCCATTCTGTTTCAGGAGATGAAGCTGCACAGCTCCTGGATTTGTGTGGAAAGGTCTTCATGGCCTCCAATTCTGGCAGAGTAGCTATCTTATTGGCCCCTGTTTGTCAGCCAGAGATTTTGAGGTTCAAGCAGCATGTGCCAGGCCATCTGCTCCAACTGTTATGACATGGGGTAAACCCCTCTGCTAATTTAAACCCAACACCCAGAGAAGCTCACCTCATGCCATAGTCTGTTAAATTTTGAGAGGCAAAGAACTATCCCAGAGGTCACTATTTAAAGTAAAATTTAACAATTTTATTCTTTAAGTCCAACAGAGAACATTAAAACCACAACTATTTACAACTCCTTTCTCTTAAACCTATCTTTTACCTCACACTCTACAATACTGGTCCGATAAATTCCCTCTTGGATTTACGACAAATCAATTTCAAACCTGGTTGTCCTCTTCAGATGTCAAACTTTCCCTGTAGATTTCTCTAAGTTGGCTTTGGTCTTCTGCTGCACACATTTCTTATAGACAGGTATCTTTCAGAGAGCTATTCTGCTGGCAATTTTTACTTGTGGATATTTTTTTGCTGTTCTCCCCCTAACTGTTCAAAATGTCTGATTTTTCAGCTCCAAAAAGTTGGATCATTTCATTGGTTTGATGTCATGTCAAACATGAAAATTCAAATTTGGTATCTGGGGCATAATTTAAATTGGCCGAATTTGAACTTGTTTTTGTACCATGGCCACACAGCTCCAGCTATTTGTTTCAACCAAATGTTACACTTTTTTAAATTGTTCAGCACACTCTGTGCTTTCAGTCAGTCTTTGTTGAACCCTCTTCCCCCTCTTCCCCCCTCTTCAAGGTACAATACACACCTACACCTTCATAACACAACTCACACAGTTCATTTCAGAGGCACAGTGCTTCACTTCGTGAATGCACACGTGCCTTGAATGGGACTTAAGGAGATGTGCTTCTTCAAGTAAGTGTCTATTCTTAGTTTCAACCTGCTGCTGGAGGACGAGCAGTTCGGGTATTCATTTTGTTACTTGTGGACCAGCTGGAAAAGGAAAGTGATGGGGCGGGTGGTCCTCCCTCCTTGAGGCTATGGTGGGATATGTTTAATAAGGGAATGTGAGGTGTGGATCCTTCTGCAGTAGAGAATACGAGAGTCACCCTAAACCTACGCCTTCCAGTTCTGGACTCCCCCACCCCTTCATGATTTTATAAACCTCTGAGGTCATCCTCAGTCTTCGATGCTCTAGGGGAAAACAGACCCAACCTATTCAGCCTCTCCTTTTAGCTAGAAAGAATATCATCACAATATTATATGATGTAAACAAATCAGAAATTATATACGTACTTAATAAAAGCAGAGTGAGTGGAAACTGACTACCACAGCTGGATCTTGAGATTTCACTCACTATTGCTAGTTTACTGATTCATTCATTCAATTTCACAGAAGCACTATTTTGATGGTAACTTTCTTAAAGCGGATGATGGCCCTAATCAATATGTATCTAACAGGTATGTGCTGATGGAGAAAACTTGTTTGATGTCCTACAAGCTATTCAAGTCATGGTAGATGGTTCTGAGAGGGGATGAGTATTATAATCTTTTCATAGTTTTGGGTGACCTAGTGCACTGGGGAGTGAAGAGACCATGGTTTTGAGTGAATGAAATGCAATAGTAGTAAAATAGAGCACGTGAGTGGATTGGTTTTAAAAAAAAAAGGACCTTAATACCAAAGTAAAGAAACTTATAGCACAATGTCTCTCAAAACCATAGAATAAGATGTTTTACGACGATTGACTCTCTGCATGATTAAAGACACCCCACCTAAACCACAGAGGCCTTGTTAATTGCTAACCAATATGAGTAAGCAGGGCAGAACCTTAGCAGATCAGAGTATTCAGAGGCAAAGGTTACAAAATAAGCAAGTGACCATGTAAGTGAACGGGCATTAGGTGTTCGAATTGTAGATGCATAATACACAACAATCTGATGTAATTGAAGTGCTTAGTTACTGAATTATAAATTTTATATAGTCAAATTTAATCTGCCTAGTCAATTGATTTACAGATTTGATGTAATCATCACCCAGTTGATTGACTTATGGATTCGATATGATCAACTGCACGTTAAGAGTTAATTTGTAGATTTACATAATTTGATGTACGAAAGTATAAAAATAGTATTGTGTGGATGTTTGACAGAGTAAGCTGGATCATCCTGCGTGATGATCTTGAGTTCCTCTCCTTGCTGTAATTGATTACAGCTTGAATAAAGTGTTCCTGCTGAATTCCTGACACCTTCAAAGTCGTCTTGCCTCAGAGATCGAGGTCACTCCTACATGCGCAAGACTCACATCAGTGTCTTCTGTCAGTGTGGGTGTCGATGAAGAGGCTGAAATCCAGGGTAGAGGGTTGAAGAAGAAGGTGCTCCACCTGGAGTCACACCTCGGTTAGCCCGATGTGGACTAGCCCTGCGGGAGGCAAATGAAGAGAGGGTAGCAGCACTCCGGTATTTGTATCTCATTGGGTCCAGGGGTGCAAATGTGACATCGCGGGTCCAGTTCTTTCAGGATCTCCACTATGGCTCCCCCTTCTAATCACTGGGTCTACCAGCTGCTCCTTGTATTGCGAGCCGACAACAGATCATTCATCTCGGACCCAGAGGGCATCAGGACCTAAGTGACTATTATGGGACTCTCCTCTCTCCAGATCTGTCCAGTGAGAAAGCTTGCAAAGTTGTGTAGAAGGACCTGTCATAGGTCAACCCTCATGTGCACTTGAGGCGGCTCAGGTGTGCAGTGGGCTTCCAGATGAACTGACCCCTGTCCATCCAAAACTCAACATTGGCCCCGTGCCACGGATCCTCCCCTGTGACTTGGTATCCCACAATCTGAGATGTCTCAGGGATGTCCTCCTGGTGCCCTTTACAATGGTAAGGAGGATTTATTTGTATGAGTTGGTGCTGCACACTCTCCACTGCTGTGTCTTCATCCGTCTGGACATGCTTTGGTGTGATGTTTTGCCATACAGTGTTGGAGATCCCCAGTGAAGAGCCCTCTGTGAAGGTGTGCTCCCCTCTTACATTGAGGTGGAGTGCTCCATGTGGCAGTGCCATGCAACATGCAACTGAGCAAGCTTACTGGGTGCCAGACCACATGCATGTTCTATGGCCTCTGGAGACCGTCTTCCCTTTGTTCTGATTTTGGACACCTTGGCAGAGCAAAGGAGGCTTTTATTTTAGCCCCATACTGTCCCTGTCTCAGATACACTTCATGGGGATCGATGAGAGAGGAATTTTATTTTTAGTTGAAATGAGCAGTGGAACTTCCTCTGAATTTTCAACTATTGTTGTCCCTGTCCCAGGAGGGTTCGATGGGGATGGAGTAGAGGGGATTTATTTATATTTTTGTTTGTTTGTTTATTTGTTTTTATTTGATTTTGCTTTAGTTTATTTTTACTTTGACCCCATGGTCCCTGCCAAAAAGAGGTCGGTGGGGACAGAGTCAAGGGAGAGCCTTTTTGTTTGTTTATTTATTTTTGTTTATCCCCAGAGTAATGGGGCCTTTATTATTATTTAACAAAATCAAGGTAACTTTGTTTTATGTTTTGAAAGAGCAGAGTGGCCTTTGCTCTGTGTTTCACCTGATTTTTGTCCCTGTCCCTGCAGGAAAGGTTTTTTCTGTTAACACCTTTCATATAAAAGCCTGGACAATTGTTTTTTGGACTAGAGGCCTGTGACCAGCAGTATGCCACAAGGATCAGTGCTGGGCCAACTGCATTTCGTCATATATGATTTGGATGTGAATATAGGACGTATGGTTAGTAAGTTTGCAGATGATGCCATAATAAGTGATGTAATGGACAGTGAAGATGATCTCAGAGCACAGTGGGGGCTTGAGCAGATGGGACAATGTGGCAGATGAAGTTTAATTTAGATAAATGTGCTGCATTTTGGAAAGGCAAATCAGGGCAGGACTTATACAGTTAATGGTAAGGCCCTGGAAGTGTTGTTGAACAAAGAGACCTTGGAGTACAGGTTCATAATTCCTCAAGTGGAACATAGAACATAGAATATAGAACAATACAGCACAGAACAGGCCCTTCGGCCCCCGATGTTGTGCCGAACATTTGTCCTAGCTTAAGCACCTATCCATGTACCTATCCAATTGCCACTTAAAGGTCACCAATGATTCTGACTCTGCTACTCCCACAGGCAGCGCATTCCATGCCCCCACCACTCTCTGGGTAAAGAACCTACCCCTGACATTCCCCCCGCTATACCTTCCACCCTTCATCTTAAATTTATGTCCCCTTGTAACACTCTGTTATACCTGGGGAAAAAGTCTCTGACTGTCTATCTATTCCCCTGATCTTATAAACCTCTATCAAGTCACCCCTCATCCTTCGCCGTTCCAATTAGAAAAGGCCTAGCACTCTCAACCTAAACCTGGAGTCACAGGTAGACAGACTGGTGAAAAAGTATTTGCCATGCTTGCCTTCATTGGTTAGAGGATAGAGTACAAGAGTCATGGCGTTATGTTGCAGGTGTACAGACCATTGGTAAGGTCACTTTTGGAATACCGTGATCAAGTCTGGTCGGCCTTCTATAGGAAGGATGTTGTTAAATATGAGAAGGTGCAGAAAAGCTTTACAGGGAGCATTGGAGCTGGGGAGTGACCTTCTAGAGTTTTATAAAATCATGGTGGACATGGATAGGGTTAATAACCAAAGTCTTTTTCCTTGACTCCCTTGTCCAAAGGTGAAAGGGGAAAGATTTTTTTAAAACCTGAAGGATAACTTTCAGACTAAGGGTGGTGAGTGTATGGAACAAGCTGACAGAGGAAGTGATAGAAGCAGCTACAATTACAACATTTAAAAGGCATCTGGATGTGTATATGATTAGGCAGGGTTTAGAGGGATATGGGCCAAATGCTGACAAATGGGGCTAGGTCAGATTGGGATGTCTAGTCGGAGCAGACAAATTAGACTGAAGAGTTTGTTTCCATGCTGTGATTCTATGACTCTATAAAATCCACACAACAAGCAATGATGCAAGAGATAAATACACTTTACAAACACTATTCAAGGTTGAAGATTCTACAAATGAAACAATTCTGTGAAATGATGCAGATTTTATCTATTCAGATTAGAACATGGCATTTTTGGACCTGCTTTTGAATTGATTCCATTGTGGTTCTCTGTATTCTTTTCCTTTGTGACAAATTGATGTTACACATAAGCATGCTTTGTTACTTTTTTCTCAAACCTTTTTAGGCATTCGTTTGTAGGTATTATCATTTTATTTTTCACTGTTGGGCATTCTTTCAGTTCAACTGACTTGCACTTTATAATCCAAAAGTTACCTTTTTTAGCAAAAAAATGTTACTACAAAAGTTCACAACTTAATTTTAAAAATGCCATGAGAAATGACAGACAGAAATAGTAGTGATGGAACTGTACTGAATAAGTCATTAAGTATGTTGGTCAAGGCAGTTTCAAAGTATAGCTGTATTCACAAACAGTTCATTTTTTTATGTTTTTGTTTTTGTTCCACTGGGCTCTGGAGGAGACCTATACATCAATTTGTCCACATGAAAGCATTGCTAAACTGAAACTAGTCCACCTACAATATTATTTATAACTTGCAGAGTACATATTTGATTGCGCTATCTCTGTCCTCGAATTAGCTTGATAGTACATTTACACCCAAACAATATTGTTTGATGACAAAAGTCTGCAAATGATCTGTTTGGAACAGCTTTCATCATATATAAAGATAACTGAAATATTTTCTCTTTAAATTTTTTTTTGTCGGGATAGATTCTGATATTTTCATATTTCCCCTATAAGTCAAATCGACAGGTCTTCTAAATGTTTTACATTTAAGCTACCAGTGGTTCAATAGTTAAGTGATTAGCTCATATGATATTCAGTTGCATAATTTAGCAGGCTCTTAGATTAGGCTCTTAATTAGTGTTTAATCAATTAACTAAACTAATCTCAAAAATCTTTACTCAGTCATGCAACAGACCATGAATGGACAGACACAGTACAACAAGCCATAGATATTAGACAGCAACAAACACAGAAAATGAAAAAAATGGACCTGCAGAAAAAATGAGACAAACTTACACAAAGTAACAACAATGACAACACAGAAGCATGAATAAAAAACTTATCTGACTGACCCTTAACAGACACTGAAAAAGTTGTCTTAGGAAGAGGATAAAAGTATAACTGCCAGGATGCGGCCAAGAAATATTTCTTAGCAGCATTAGAAACAACACTGAAAGACAACCAACTCACAGAAGAAACCCAACAAACCTTGTTGATGAAGTTAGTGGTGTTTGGTGTATGTGTCTTTGGGTCTTCTAATAGTGTAGTCAGTGTTTCCTTGGCCAGGTTAATGTTGATTGAAGTAAACAGGGCTTTTAGGTAGTCGCACCTACATTAAGCAGAAAAAAGGAAGGAAACGCACTCAATACACAAGAAAGGAAAGCACCGGAAAGACTTTAAAAAAAGATAAAAACATTGTTATTCTACCTGCAGACAAAGGACGCTTGACAGTCATTCTAAATCGAAGAGACTACATTGAAAAACCAAACGCACTATAGATACCAACACTGAACAACATGTGGCGATTGACCCGACCCCATAACTAGAGAACCGAATCGCAGACCTACTCAAAAAACTTCAGAAATCTGAACAAGTAAATAAGACCAACTTCCAAAAAATGAAACCAGATGGATCCAACACACCACGCTTCTATAGATTACCCAAAATTCACAAACCAGGAGTCCCCCTCAGACCCATAGTCTCGCTACCTGGAACACCAACTTACAGATTGGTCAACAAAAGACTTAGTAGAAGGCTCACGCACCTCCATCCACTCCACCCAAGAATTCCCGAAGACCATCAAAGACACTAAGATAGAAGAGGATGAAATAATGACCTCCTTTGATGTAAAAGCCCTGTTTACTTCAATCAACATTAACCTGGCCAAGGAAACACTGACTACACTATTAGAAGACCCAAAGACACATACACCAAACACCACTAACTTCATCAACAAGGATAATATCATCAAGCTAGTGGGTCTATGCCTTACCACCCACTTCCGCTTCAACAACATAACCTACAGACAAATCAATGGAACACCCATGGGATCTCCGATATCTGGGTTCTTAGCAGAGGCGGTAATGCAGAGACTTGAGCAAACAGCTCTGCCAACTATCCAACCCAAACTCTGGGTCAGCTCTGTGGATGACACCTTTGTCATCACTAAATGAAACAAGTTAGAGGTAACCTTCAAGACCATCAATTATACCCTTACTGGCATAGAATTCACTAAAGAGGAGGGAAAACACCAACGAACTGCCATTCCTAGATGTCACAGGAGAGCGAACAGCCAATGGGGAACTTCAAAACAGCGTCTACATAAAAACAACACATAGACCAAATATTGAACTACAGAAGCAATCATCCCAACACCCACAAACGAAGCTGCATCAGAACATAATTTCAACGAGCCAATACATACTGCAGCACAGAGGAACTACGCAGAGCAGAGGAAAATCACCTATACCGTGTATTAAAAAAGAATAGGTACCCAATGAACACAGTCCGCCAATTTCTCAGCAACAAACTCAAAAAAGCAGACAAAAAATGTACAGAAACCCTAGCCACTCTCCCCTACATCAAAGACATCTTGAAAATGACTGCCAGACTACTCCGACCCCTTGGCATCATGGTAGCCCGCAAACCCTCCAACACACTAAAACAGCAGCTAATCAACTTGAAAGACCTTATACAGACAATGAGCAAAATTAACGTCATTTACAAAATACCATGCAAGGACTGTAACATTGGAAAAACAGGCAGAAAACTAGCCACCAGGATACGTGAACACCATAGCCACAAAAAGAAATGACCCTTTCTCACTAGTATCCTCACATATGGATGAGGAAGGACACCACTTCGACTGGGACAATACATCCATCCTAGGACAAGCCAGACAGACACGCACGAGAATTCCTAGAAGCATGGCATTCCAACTGGAACTCTATCAACAAACACATCGAGTTAGACCCTATCTACCACCCCTGAGAAAAGGAACAGGAAGTGACTTCATCACAGGAAATAACATCACCAACCCAAAGAAACTCAAACATATAAATAGAAAGCAGGAATTTTCAACTTTGCCTGAGGCCCACTGAAGATGTTACCTAGTAGGGTAACGAAACGTCTGGAAATGAACTTTACAGCTCGGCAAGCAAACCTACATCCAAAACCTCAACCTGAGGTACAAATCTTCTCAAAATTTGCTAAAACTAATAGTTCTTTAAAAAAGAATAGACTTCTGAGCCAAGAGGCTTGTGTTCAGGTCCCACCAATCTGTGAACGGGTTGTAGAGAAAATGTGAACCAAATGAATAGTGAAATGGGTTTCACCCCACCTGGATTTGAGAACAAAAAAGACATTAAGAGCTCCCATTTCACACTGTTATTTAGTGATGTCTGTAAGAAATAAGTGTCGGCAAACATTAACTTTGGTTGTAAACCTACTATACTTAACAGTCTAAATCAATGGTAGCAAAGGTGATTGGTGGAGCATGTTCCAGGAGAAGGTTGATCAAATCCAGGCCAGGGCTAGGCTTGGGAAATAAGACTTTAAAATCTGACTTTTTTTCCTTTTCTTTGGATAAGGACTTTAAGATCTGGACTTCTTTTTGTTCTGTTTCTTTTATTTCTTCTTTTAGAGTCATAGAGATGTACAGCATGGAAACAGACCCTTCGGTCCAACCTGTCCATGCCAACCAGATATCCCAACCCAATCTAGTCCCACCTGCCAGCACCCGGCCCATATCCTCCAAACCCTTTCTATTCATATATCCATCCAAATGCCTCTTAAATGTTGCAATTGTACCAGCCTCTACCACATCCTCTGGCAGCTCATTCCATACACGTACCACCCTCTGCGTGAAAAAGTTGCCCCTTAGGTCTCTTTTATATCTTTCCCCTCTCACCCTAAACCTATGTCCTCTAGTTCTGGACTCCCCGACCCCAGGGAAAAGACTTTGTCTATTTATCCTATGCTTTTATTTAAATTCTGGTTTTGTATTTTGTATTTAAGGTGGTGCCATAGAATGGTGACTTTGTACATTTTTCACAGTACTCCTGTATTCCTATACTTGAGTACACCTGACATTAAAATCTAATTCTAATTCTAAAATTCAGGGATGAACAAAGACCAACTTGACAAGTTATCAGAGATCTGTTGGTCTCCTCAGAAATGCATTTCACCAAGAATCAGCATTTCAAGAGGAAAAAGTGGAAACATTGAGATTAGGGAAGATTACTCTTGGAAAGATCTAACAATTCACCTGAAAATAAGAGAATTCATAGCTACAGTTTTTAGTGGCATTGGCAAATTCTTCCCAGAAGTCGCAAGACTTAGTCATCTTTAGTAAACAATAACATTGGCTTTGCTATTACATTGAGATGCTTAACATACTTTAACTACATTAACACTATCACTATAATAACTAAAGAAAGACTTTCTGCTCGAAGCATTACCTTAGTATCCCATTAAGTAATTTGTGATTGCTTACTTAGGGCCTAAACTACTAGAAACATTAAAGATGGGAAAGATATACTTTTAAGTGAACAGCTCACAATTTGTAAAAGGATGATGCCACAATCTTTGTTTTTTGCCCTGCGGTACACCTAAATACAATATGGTTGATTCTTAAATGCCTCCTGAAATTGCACAAACCATTCTTGTAAAAAGAATGAAACTAGAAGGACGGCCAAGCATTGACCTAGATATCAAAAATGACAATGACACACCCAGCTCTGTTGAGCTTGTGAAACCTCCTTTCTAATTCTGAGGATGTGCCAAAACTGGGAGAGCTGTCCCATAGACTAGACAAGCAGCAGCCTGACATGGTAGTAATTTCAGCATCATACCTTACAAACAATGTCTCTCACAAACACAGAGTGGAAATATTATGGAAGATATCATGCAAAAGAGAAGAAGGCATGTCTAAAATAGGGAAAGCTGAATCATTTTGCCAACAAGTGTCTGGCAACAAGGGAGTACAGCTAGCTACTCGAAAGATAACAGATGAAAATTCTAGCGAATCACTATGTAGCATATAACAAATTGGTTTAGTCAAGTGATAGGTGAGACCTAGTTTGTGGCTGTTGTCAGGAAGTCCACAAAAGGAGAACATCAGGTCAACATAAAATGTCAGATAGACACTGGTGCATCAAGCAACCTCCTGACATTCACAGACCTGCGTAAAAAGGCAATCCAAAAAGAAATGGAAGCCCTCAAAAGTAAGGTTAAGGCCATATGGTGGTCCTATACTTATGCATCTGCAAGCCTATTGAAACACATGAATGAGGATTTGGAGTCCCACATTATAAGAAGCAAGCAAATGCCACCCACCTCAGCTGGAGCAAGTCTAAATCCCAGACTGGTAACCTCAACTTGCCAAAAGAGTTTAGAGTTTAGATTCCCCTACAGTATGGAAACAGGCCCTTCAGCCCAACAAGTCCACACCGACCCTCCGAAGAGTAACATAGATCCATTTCCCTCTGACTAATGCACCTAACACTATGGGCAATTTAGCATAGCCAATTCACCTGGCCTGCATATTTTTGGATTTGTGGGAGGAAACCGGAGCACCCGGAGGAAACCCACACAGACACTGGGAGAATGTGCAAAGAAACTTGTAATGCATCACAGCACACTAAATTATTGACCATGGAATATATCCTAGATGAGTATAAAGATGTGTACAGACTGCTAGGATGTCTTGCAGGAGAATATCATCTTAAAGTACTTGAGCATGCTGTGATTGTCGAATGCCTTTAAGCAGAGTTCAGTTTTTATGGCATTCCCAACATTGTCAGGAGTGACAATTGCCCCAGGTTCATGAGTGAAGAATTAAGTTACTTCAAGAAAGGTTGGGAAATTCAATGCAACATATCATTGCCATACTATCCCCAGCCACATCGTCAACTTGAGGTGGAAATGAAAATCATCAAAGGAGTCATAAAGAAATTGAGCAAATCTCACACAGCTTCAAGTGGAGTAACACACATTTTGAAGGCATAGCAAGTAGTCTACTATAAACCTTATCTCACACAGCACACAAACTACTCTTCTATTAGTAAAACAAAACTTACTGAAGTCAGAACTAGTAATATACGTGAGTGAAGAAAAATCAAAGCAAAATCACAGCAAGTCAAATGTTATTTCATCAAGACCGTTAAACCATTACCAGAGTTGAGTACAAGAGAGCTAGTCAGGGTACAAATATTCAACAATCTCAACAAAAGCCAGCCAAATGCCAAATTATGGTCCAGGATTTATTGTGCCTCTTGCCAAGCTGTGTGTGCACAGTGACATTTACCTGATAATGTGAAAAATTAACCAGGTTTGTCCAACATGCAAAAAAAAGGCCAAATCAACCCAACCAATTACCAGCCCATTAATCAACATTCAATCAAAGTGATTGATGGTGCTACCAAGGAGCAATTATTCAGTACTAACTTACTCACTGATGCTCAAAGTTCAGCATCATACAACAACAGGTTATAATCCAACAGGTTTATTTGCAAGTACTAGCTTTCAGAGTGCTGCTCCTTCAAGTAATTAGGGGGCAGGATCATAAGACACAGAATTTATAGCAAAAGATCTCAATATCATGCAATTAAAATGGTACATTGAACAAACCTAGATTACTGTTAAGTCTGTCATCTTTTAGAATGGGTTGCAGATTTTGGTTCATTAATTTATAAATCCCAGAACTTCTTTCCAGTCACATTCTCAATATAACTTAAGGTTATATTTAAAAAAAGTGACATCTCAGCTCAGACAATGTTACAGGTGTGAGGTTAGAGTCTGTGTATCCCAGTCTCGAGTCAGACTGGTTCTTTTTCCAAAGTAGGAATTTATATGGATTGACTGCCCGCAGATTGTCCGCTTTTGAGCAAAAATAGAATGTATCTGTAAATACAATTCTGCAAATGTAAATTCACCCCATAGACTAATATATATGTGTGTGTGTGTGTGTGTGCATGTGAGGGAGGGAGAGAGTGTGTTTGTGTGCTATTACATGTACATACTCACTCACTCACTCACTCTCGCACAAACAGGCACATATAAGTCTATGGGGTGAATTTGCATTTGCAGATGAATTCTATTTTTGCTCGAAAAGCACACAAACTGCAGGCAGTCAATCCATATCACGTTATAAATTCTTACTTTAGAACCAGTCTGATTCAAGATTGGGATACAGACAGACTCTAACCTCACACCTTTTAATCCGTTGTCTGAGCCGCGTGTCACCTTTTTGATTCTCGTTGTTATCTCAAGAATGTGACTTAAAAGAAGTTCTGGAATTTACATATTAATGAACCAAAACTTGCAACCAATTTTAAGAGATGAAAGACTTAACTGCAATCTAGGTTTGTTCAATATACCATTTTAATTGCATAACACTGTGATATTTTGCTATAAATTCTCTGCCTAATAATCCTGTCCTGCTTGTTACCTGATGCAGGAGCATTGCTTCTTCAAGCTAGAACTTCCAAATAACCAGTTGAACTATAATTTTGTGTTGTGTCATTTTTAACTTTGTCCATCCCAGTCCAACACCAGCACCTCCACATCACTGATGCTCAGTGTCCCTCAGGTCAAGGTCCCTCAGATCCTGATGTCATTATAGCTTTGATCCAAAATAGGCAAAAAAAGCTGAACTCAAGATGAGGTGAAAGTGACTGCGCTTGGCATTAAGATAGTACTTGACCTACTGTGGAATCAAAAAAACCTGAGTAAAGCTGGAACTAATCCAAATCAATAGGAAACTCTACGATGGTTTAAGTCACTCTTAGCATAACTGATGATGGTTATGATGTTGGAGGTCAAACATTTCAGAACTATCTGCAGTAGTCTCTCAGGGTAATGTACTAGGCCTAAGCATCTTTAATTGCTTCATCAATGACTTCATCTGATGAGAGTTGGGATGTTCAGAAACGTTCTGAATTCCTCAGGTACTGAAGGAGTTCACGTCCATATGCAGAAAAACCTAGACAACATCTAGTCGTAGGTGAAAAATGCGGCAAGTAATGTTAATGCCAGACAAGCGCCAATTCAAGACCACCTTGAACAAATGAAAATCCAGCAATCTTCCCTTAATACTCTATAGCATTGCTGCCACTGAATCCCCCACCATCAACATCTTGTGGTTCCAGCAATAAAGTATCCACTGAACACAACTGGACTTTACATATGAATATTGTGGCTAGAAAAACAGCTCAAATGCTGGGAAATCTGCTGTGGGTGAAACCCCAAAGCCTCTCCACCATTCTCAAGGCACAAGTCAAGACAAAACAAATTAGCTGAACACCATTCAGGATAAAGCAACCTAATGCATTTCATCCATTACCTTCAATATTCGCTTCCACCACTACTAGTACACAGTGGCTGCAGTGCGTACCATCATTAAGATGCATTGCAACAATTCACCAAGGGTCCTTCAACACCATTCAAAATTACAACCTCTACTACCAAGAAGGGCATAGGCAGAGATGCTTGAGAATCTCACCACTTACAAATTCCCCTGCAAACATATGCCGTTTTGACTGAACAATGTTGATGTTCCTTCACAGCCACTGGATCAAAAACCTGGAAATCCCTTTATACCAGCACTGTGGATATACCTACACTGTTCAAGAAAGAGACTTGTTATCACTTTCTCAAGAACAATTAAAGATTGGCAATAAATTCTGGCTCAGCCAGTGAAGCTCACGTTCCATGAAAGAATAAAAGAAAATATAAAGATTTTACAAATGATAGAGCGCAGCTTTTTTTAAAAAAGCTGACGGCACTAAAATATGTTTGGTTTTGTTCTGAGCAGCCCACCTGTTACTTTACTGAAATGAATAAAGCACAATTTTTAGGGAGAAAAAAATCAAAATTTGGAATAATCATTGTATTGAGTGCATTTCAAATGAAAAACAAAGAGGATTTGATATTTTTAAGAATTTTCTTTTAAGTTGAAAAATATATTTTAATTTTATTAAAACTTAATATTAATGTATTCTACTAGACCTGAAATACATAAAAATTGAATAAACCTATTGCACTTTCTCATTATGTGAGTATTATGTTCACCTATATGCCTCTCGATCAATGGGTAAACAAAAACTTAATCAATTCATTCAGAGATGTTAATACACACCTCTGGTGCAGATGGGACGTGCTTGTCTCTCCCCCCGCCCCCCCCAACTATTTGTGTAAAACAAACAGTTGTTCTATGGTGTTGATCTTATTTTACTCAGCCACTAGATGGCAGCAAATGAAGAGCTAATATTGGACAGACGTTCAAGGTTCATGAGGGAAAAAACAAAAGGCAACAAACCATTCACTGATTAAAAAGCAAACATGTTAGATTTGTTAATATATTTACAAAGTATTTTCCCATCATAAACTTCAATAGCATTTTATAATTTTATAAATTCATTGATAGAATTTGGCCATTTTTGGCTGGACCAGCATTTGTTGATGATCTTAAATGTTGTTTGGAAGGTGATGGTGAACCACATGTTATTGTTTATCTGCTTTGGGAGACCGCAATGCCATTGGGTGAGGGAGGGGGCAGTGTGGATGGTGGGGCTGGGTGATCCAGAAGATTGACACAGCAACTCTGAAAAAAACCGGCAATATTCCAAGTCAGGATGGTATGTCACTCGGAAGGAGATTGGTGGCGTTCCCATGAATTTGCTGCCCTTCTCCTTCTAGATGGTAGGGGTTCTGGGTTTGGAAAGTGCTCTCTAAGGATCCTTGGTGAATCTGTGCAATGCATCTCGTAGAATGACACACTGCTGCTATTGAACATTGGTGATGGAGTGAATGACTGTGGTGCCAAACAAGTGAGCTTCTTTGCTCTGAACGGTGTCAAGTTTCTTGAATAGGGTTCCTGGAGTTACAGTCATCCAGCTAAGTGGAGAACATTCCAGCCCATTCCTGACTTGTGCTTTGGAGATACAGTTTTGGTGCAATACTCCTAGTCTCTGACCTGTTCTTGTCACCACAGTGTTTAATGGCTAGTCCAGTTCAGTTTCTGGTCAATGGTAACCTCCAGGATGCTGATACTAGGGAAATGGTTAGATTCTCCCTTAAAGGATACTGTGAGTGCTTGGCATTGGTGTGGTGTGAATATTTGTATAAATAAAATGCACAATGTTTCCAAAATATAGTTGCAATTACACAATTGCACTCTCATTAAACTGAAAGATTTTAAGTTCCAAGTGCTTGTATTCAGTAATCCCATGGAAAAGGAAGAATATGCAAAAACACTAAAAAAAAACCTCCATTAATGCATTTGTTCTCTTTATGTCTATTTAGGATGAATGATAATGAAAGATTGGAGTGATGCTGAAGTCAGAAGAAGGATAGAACTAGAGTTACATTCTGAATATGAAAGATGTGCTAATGATTCCTGATGAAGGGCTTATGCCCGAAACGTCGATTCTCCTGTTCCTTGGATGCTGCCTGACCTGCTGTGCTTTACCAGCAACACATTTTCAGTCAGTAATGATAACAAACCTCAAGCTTAACACAAGGAAAACAACTCATTTGATGCTACATTCTCTTTACCTACCTGTATGCTTTAGAAACGTGGATACTCATTTTCTAACAGCACTCTAATGTTATTTCAACTGTAGTGTTCAATAAGGCAGCTCGTCATCATCTCCGGGTGAATTAGGGATTGGCAATAAAAACTGGCCTAGCCCATGATGCAATACCCCTGAACAAATAAATAAAATGGATCTTTAAAAATCTGTGGATAAAATAAGGCCTTTGAAATATGAATGCCAAGAGGTGTACTGAAAATGTCTTACACAGATCAACCTAGAAAAAAATGTCAGTACTACTGCCACTTGATCAGAACTGAAAAGCTACAGAGGTCTCTTTTAAAATGCAAAGTAATGGGCAGCAAAAGCATAGGTCAACCTAAGTGTAGTTGAATGGCAAGGTGTCACAGTTTGGTAGCTGATGAGTTATGGTGAATATGTGAGAGTGGCGCAAAGCTGACAAGTGTGACATACTTTGACAGCAGTTCTCTGAGCAGAAGAAACTACAAGCAGCTGCAGCAGCATGTGAAATATCACAATGCATAACTTAATAAAGGTTTGGTAAAATAATATTCATTTCACAATGATGCAAGTTTAAGAGAGTGTTATCTGGACAAGATTAGGAGGTGCCGGTGTTGGACTGGGGTGTACGAAGTTAAAGGTCACACAACACCAGGTTATAGTCCAACAGGTTTAATTGGAAGCACTAGCTTTCGGAGCATTGCTCCTTCATCAGGTGGTTGTGGAGTACATAATTGTAAGACACAGAATACATACGCTGTAAACGTTTGCTGTAAATTCTGTATCTTACAATTGTGTACTCCACAACCATCTGATGAAGGAGCAGCGCTCAGAAAGCTAGTGCTTCCAATTAAACCTGTTGGACTATGAGCTGGTGTTGTGTGATTTTTAACTTTATCTGGATAAGGCATCAAATATCGCAGGCATGATGAGCGCAAAACTGTTATGCTCTGCAATGTACATAATATTTATTGAACTTCTCCAAGAATAATTTATCAAGAAACTGGATTAAGAGGATATTGGTGCTGATCAATTAGTGAGAATATTACAATGATTCAGAATAGGCTTTAAAATTACAATTTTAATATATATTGTAGAAATGCAATATTCATTTTAAATTATTTCCATTTGCAATTTTAATCTCATTAAATAAAATCTCATTAAAAATAAATTGATTAACACCTTCAGTAAAGACAAAGATTTTTCAAAATGTAAACATTAATAAGAAAAATATATTTGCATAGCGCCACACAAATTTATGGAAATTCCCCAAAGCAGATAGTGCTATCAGTTGATACTCATAGCATGTTTTTCATCAAAGTTATTGAGAAACCTTTGATGGCCATAAATGTAACAGCATATGGCATTAACTTTCCCTGTGTCTAGATTAGAGTGGTCCTGGAAAAGCACAGTAGGTCAGGCAGCATCCGAGAGCAGGAAAATCGACGTTTTGGGCAAAAGCCCTTCATCAGGTTTCTGATGAAGGGCATTTGCCCGAAACGTTGATTTTCCTGCTCCTCGGATGCTGCCTGACCTGCTGTGCTTTTCCAGCACCACTCTAATCTAGAGTCTGGTTTCCAGCATCTGCAGTCCTCACTTTTGCCTAATTAACTTTCCCTGGGTAATTGATGTGCACGCAGACACAGGTTGTGAATGGGTTCCATTCTTGAGTCCATTCACAAGTCAATTTATACATAAGTCAGAACCCAATGCAGGACACATAAAGTACCTCTTCATAAGTACAACAAATGTTCATATGTTGGATCTTTAAAATTACACTCCAGTATGGAATTAAATTTTTACATATGTAATTTCTTAAGTCAAACATTCATAAATCAAGGACCCCTGTAGTTTGAAAAATACTTAAGAGGGAAATCAGGAGGATAAAAAGGGGGTGTGAGATAGCTTTGGCAAATAGGGTTAAGGAGAACCTAAAGGGATTCTATAAATACATTAAGGACAAAAGGGTAAATAGAGCCCCTCAAAGATCAGCAAGGCAGCCTCTGTGTGGAACCATAGAAGATGGGGGAGTAACTAAATGAGTATTTTGCAGCAGTGTTTGCTGTGGAGAAGGACATGGAAGACATAAAACGTGGGGAAATAGATGGTGACATCTTGAAAAATCTCCATATTACAGAGGTTGTGCTGGATGGTCTTAAAATGCATGAAGGTGGATAAATCCCCAGGACCTGTTCATGTGTACACTCGAACTCTGTGGGAAGCTCGGAAAATGATTGCTGGGCCCATTGCTGAGACATTTGTATCATCGATAGTCACAGGCATGGTGCTGGAAGACTGGAGGTTGGCGAAAGTGATGCCACTATTTAAGAAAGGTGATAAGGAAAAGCCAGGGAACTATAGACCAGTGAGCTTGACATTGGTGGTGGGTAAGTTGTTGGAGGGAATCCTGAGGGACAGGATGTACTTGTATTTGGAAAGGGAAGGACTGATTAAGAATGGTCAACATGACTTTATGCATGAGAAATCATGTCTCATGAACTTGATTGAGTTTTTTGAAGAAGTAATGAAGAGGATTGATGAGGGCAGAGCAGTGGGCGAGATCTATATAGACTTCAGTAAGGCATTCAACAAGGTTTCTCATGGTAGACTAGTTAGCAAGGCTAGACCACATGGAATACAGGAAGAACTAACCATTTTAATACAGAACTAGCTCAAAGGTAGAAGATAGAAGGTGGTGGTGGAGAATTGCCTTTGAGACTGGAGTCCGGTGACCAGTTGTGTGCCACAAGGATCAGTGCTGGTTCCATTGCTTTTTGTCATTTATATTATTGATTTGGATGTGAACATAAGAGGGAAAGTTAGGAAGTTTGTAGATGACACCAAAATTGGAGGTGTGGTGGACAGCAAAAAAGGTTACCTTACGTACAATGGGATCTTGATCATTTGGGCCATGGGCTGAGGAGTGGCAGATGGAGTTTAATTTAGATAAACGTGAGGTGCTGCAGTTTGGAAAGACAAATCAGAGCAGGACTTATACACTTAATGGTAAGGTCCTGGGGTATGTTGCTGAACAAAGAGACCTTGGAGTGCAGGTTCATAGCTCCTTGAAAGTGGAGTCGCAGGTAGATAGGTAGTGAGGAAGGTGAGTGGTATGATTTCCTTTACTGGTCAGAGCATTGAATGTAGGATTTGGGAGGTAACGTTGCAGCTACACAGGAAATTGTTTAGGCCACTTTTGGAATATTGTGAGCAATTCTGGTCTCCCTCATATAGAAAGGATATTGTGAAACTTGAAAGGGTTCACTAAAGATTTACAAGGATGTTGCAAGGGTTGGAGGATTTGAGCTACAGGGAGAGGCTGAATAGGTTGGGGCTGTTTTCCTTGGAGCGTGGGAGGCTGAGGGATGACCTTATAGAGGTTTATAAAATCATGAGGGGCATAAATAGGGTCTTTTCCTTGAATGAGAAGGCATAGGTTTAGGTGAGAGAGGAAAGATTTGAAAGGGACCTAAGGGGCAACCTTTTGATGCAAAGGGTGGTGCATGTATGGAATGAGTTGCCAAAGGAAGTGGTGGAGACTGTTACAATGACAACATTTGAAAGGCATCTGGATAGGTATATGAATAGGAAGGATTGTGAGGGATATGGGCCAACTGCTGGCAAATGGGACTGGATTAATTTAAGATATCTGTTAGCATGGACAAGTTGGACCAAAGGGTCTCTGTCTGTGCTATACAACTCTATGAGTCTATGCTCCTATACAAATGGATCTTCTTCGGATATAATAAGATGCATGCCGATAATGATGATATAACATGACTCTGACATCAGTAAGAGAGAAGGTACCTGTCTAGAATGTGCGTGTGAAGAGAGGTTCTAGACAATGCATTAGAAATCTGTACTTAATAACATACTGTGTACACATGTAAATACAGAAGTTTTATGATATATGAGGAGTTGAAGAGCCTTACTTAGCAACAAAGAGCAAGCAACCTCAGGGACAGTACATAGCCTATGATACTCCAGACCTGTATCTCAATGTGCAGAAAACAGCATTGGCTTAAAGCACAAGATAATGCATTTCATGACAGTATCCTCATTAGCAATAACCAATATGCAGTCCTTGTGGAGACGAAGACCCTTCATATAATATTGGAATAGCTAAATTAAGTACTCACTGAATTGTTTTAAATCAGCATTCATGAGAAATATTTTGACATTGTTTGCAAATAAATAAAGAGCACTTTTTTCATGGAATATTGATGTTTTACATGGAAAGTAATTATGCTATCTTTCTGCATAGAGAAAAAGGAGTCACGAACATCTGTAGGCTACATTTAAGATAGGAAATGCAGAGAATATATAGCTGTTGTGCCATTACGAAGCATTCATGCTTTCCCCACCTTCTTAACCCATTACATTCCCTTATTCCTGCCCTTATGGTAGGGGATGGTCACACCATGATAATGTTACTGAAATGATGATCTATCAGCCTGAACTAATACTCTGGTGTCACGAGTTCAGTTCTCATCATAGTAGCTGGGATAATTTATATTCAATTAGGTAATAAATATGAATAAATAATGCTGTTATTTACATCAGTAATCAGAAAACTACTACACTGGCAAAAAAAAATCATCTTGTTGGCTAAAGTCTTTCAGGGTAGGAAATTTACCATCCTGCCGTATTATGTGGCTATGGAAGCCAATTAGTTACATCAAACCCCTACCAAAAGGTTAAAAAAGAATGAAACTGTACAAATTGCCTGGCATTGACAAAGACATACTCAAACTAATTGTCCCTGCAAATCACAAGCATCTGGAGCTTTCTGCCAAAATTGGGGGAGTGGTTCCATAAATAAGGAAAGCAACAGCCTGATGTTATCAAATACTCTGAAAGACACGTCAGAGGCCATGTCCCAGACATGACCATCACCAGCCCTGAATATGTGTCATCCCATTAACGGAACAGACCCACTAGCTTGACAGCACAATAGTATACAATTGGAAGGGAGTGGCCCTTGGAGTGTCAAATATTACTACAGTCACCATGAATTCTCACAGCATTAGGCCAAAAATGGGCAAAGGAAGCATGCAAATTGAGGAACCCAAAAGAAGTAGAAAGCATTACTAAAAGAAGAAGGTGAGGTGAGGATCCCAAAGCTGGCGGTCAGAATTACTGAGCAGGACAAGTGAGGTGAAGTCTCCAAACAGGCAGTTAACAACACTGAAAGGAGTGGGTGAGGTAAGGACCCAGTAGCAGGCAGTCAGACACAGTTAATTAATTAAAGCTGATTTTAATTGGTTCTTACTGAAGTGCAGACAAAGTGAGGTATGTATTGAGTCTTCGTTAAGTGGTTAAGGTCTTTTCTATTCTTATATTTCAACAAAGGATACAAATTGGTGATGAAGTTAATAAAATATATGAAGGCAAAAAAAAGAAAGTAAATGCTATAATAAGAATCAGCATGAGATCAGGGAGGCTTAAAGGAGGGTACTAGTTGGTGAAGATTTTCAGGTTCGGGAAACAAAACAACTCAAATACTGGAAAACAATCCCAAGGATACCAGAAGTTGAAAAGCTACATAAAAAGGTTAAGTTTTGAAAATATTCAAGTGTGACATTGCAGGAAAAACCAAAGGTGGGATTAGGAATCATCACCGCCTGATAGATGGCCTCAATAAGCCGGACCATGTAAGTTTTTGTAGTGTCCAGTCTTTAAAATAAAAACTGGTCTTTAGCTTAGATTAAGAACAATAAGAGCATAAGAAACAAAGTAAGGATAGTGGTATATAACATTTGTTAAACTAGTGGAAGTAATAAGTGATGCAAGGCAGCTCTGGATGAATGTTAATACTTCTATTCTCCAGAGTGATCACATGTACAGGAAGTGTATCCAGTGCAGCTACTATAAATTTTTGTTTCATATCTGGAGCAACAGCTGGAGTCACAGTGATGTATCCACAATACTTGAGAGCTTTGTGGATAGCAGGTGCAGTGAGGTGGTCGCACTACGGGTAAAGAGTACAAAGGCAGAAAGGGAATGGGTGACCACTAGGTAGGTAAGACGATCTAAAACTGGAATCAGTATGGGCGGAGCTAAGAAGCAACAATGGTTGGAAACAATATACTGAGAGTTGTCTACAGGCTTCCAAACAGTAGTGATGTGGTCGGGATGACATAAACAGGAAATTAGATATTTATGAAATTAGTTGCAGCAGTAATCATAGATTATTTTAACCAACATTAAAACTGGATAAATCACATTAGCAATAAAATTGTGTTGAATGAATTCCTGGGATGTTTACAAGCATGGATGTTTTGACTGGTACATTGAGGAACCAATTCAGGGGCTATTCTAGATTTGGTTTCATGCAATGAAAACATTTTGATTAATACTCTTGTGAGAGGTGCTTCAGGAAAAAACTGA
Source organism: Chiloscyllium plagiosum (assembly GCF_037043375.1). Classification (NCBI taxonomy): domain Eukaryota; kingdom Metazoa; phylum Chordata; class Chondrichthyes; order Orectolobiformes; family Hemiscylliidae; genus Chiloscyllium; species Chiloscyllium plagiosum. The sequence goes on from NW_028270140.1 coordinate 74,487,880, forward strand.
TCAATACATGACAGGATTCTTTAGGATAGAAAATGAAATAGTCAATCTGAAATGAGAATTCTAAATCAAAACAAAGGAATTTACATATAGGAGTGATAGATTGGATACCTTCATTAAATGATATGACAATATATAGGCGATGTTAATGTTTAAGGAAGAATGCATACATTGCATCAATTATACATTCCTTTTGGGGTAAAGAACACTACAGGAAAACCATGGTTAACAAAAAAATTAAGAATAATATTAGATGCAAACAGGCAGCATTTAAATTTTGGTTGCAAAGTAGTAACCACCACCCCAAACCCATTGCCCTACCCCGCCGCCGAGGGGGCTGGGGCAGGGATTGGGAGCAATTGAGAATTCAGCAAAGGCAGACAAAGCAGCTGATTAAGAGGGGAAAAGTAATGGATGATTCTTATAAAAGTCTGACTGTAATAGCACTTCTGGATATAGAAAAAAATGAGTCTGAACGGCATGGACGAAGGTAAGGCATGTTATAAAGTTGAACAATAATCCAGTGAGGATAATCTTGAAACCAAAATCATTATTCTATTTTGTAAGCTTTTCATATTTGGTGAGATTTTGGTTGGGCAATGGCAAGTTGCCAATTGATACTTATTATGCTTCTTATTAATATTTTGCTTCAAATCTTATCTCACCCAATAAAGTTACCTTTTGCTAAACATGGAAACCGGAGCAGGTGTCTGGCATATTAAACTCACTGCTTCCTCATAATGATGTCATGTTGTCCACAACTATATTGCAACTCAGTACTATCAGCCTCAGCCTGAATGCGTAGGTGAGCCCCCATACATTATCACTCCAATCCTGGTGCTCATCCTACCAACCTCATAGTTACAGGCCACATATACCCTTCACCCCCAGGCATTGGCATGTTACATTCAGTGAGCCCTTGTCACCATACTGACATCTCTCCAATCTGGTGGCAGTATGCCTTGGAAACACAGACTTGCATAGGAAACACAAGCAATCAGCAGTGCCCAGCTGCATCAGGGGCAGTTACACACTGGAGACAACAACCAGCCCATTGGCTTGGACCAAGCTGCCTACCTGGCTGCTCAGTCACACTCTTCGCAGCATTAATCTGGCACGATGTCACAGCATGCATGCATTGACTTGCCAAAGCAATTGACACACAATCAGATCGCTGGCCATGCTGCTTGACAGTCCTGAAACAAGGACACATACATGTTATTGCACTGCAGTGTACAACATCAGTGTCACACGTGAACTGCATGGCAGCAGCATTCACACTAAACACATTACATCTGCAGCAAACAGTCAGCTATGTCTCAAAACCTTAAGGGAGTACAGAGGAACCTCCATTGTCCGAAGGACATAAGTGGGAGGTATTTTGTTCAGTTAATCGAATTCTTGATGATTGAATGCCGGTTAACAATGTTTAGCCAAACATCGAGACCTTTAGATTTTGCCAGATAATCCAATATTTGGATAACTGAATGCCAGATAATTGAGGTTCTTCTGTATTCCCCAGTGAAGTCCATGGAGACACTGTCTATCAGGGCACTTGGCATGGTTACACAAGGGCAACTTCCTATACCACTCCTTTGGTCAAGATCAGGCATCCAGGGATCTGTGTCTCAATGCTCAAGGGAGTGGGTCATGATCTGTCCTTTGTCTCTATTGAGACCAGTCTATAGAGGCAGAAATGTCCCAGTCATGGACATGTATAGCTACCAGTCAAGGGTCTGGGCAGGTCTCCATCTGCGCTGGCTGATTAGTTTGATTGAGGGGGTGGGCCATAATCATTCCATTGGGTCGAATCACAAAGAATAAGGGGGAACTGGAGTTGGGGCTTTAGATCTTGTATGAAAAGATAGGCAGGTGTAGTCACATTCACAGCTTGGTTGGGAAGTTGGTAATGTACGAAATTTGTGAGGTTGATGGGTTAGGGTTAGTTTGGGTACTAACACACACTTTAAGGCTGAGGGTGTAGACCACTGAAGAAAAAGGAAATAGCAGAGCAGTTAAATAGCAGAAGACATGAACTAGCCATGACCCCCAATCAAACTGTTTCAGCAGGCTTGCAAGGGATGTCTACCTGTCATTGTCGAACATTTCCGAGGGTAGATTGAACAAGCTGATGCAATGAAGGGAAAAGAGAGGATTAAAGTCAGTTTTGATAGATTTCACAATACTGATGGACTTGGACAGATTAGGAATGGAGAAATGCTCATGTTTAGAATGGGTGGTGAAACAAGGGGCACTGACTTAAGGTGAATGACAAAGGAAAAAACACTGACAGCAGGGAAATCCTGTTATACAGAGCAAGGTTAGAATCTAGAATATTTGCCCAAGACTGTGGTGGATGTAGATGCATTCATGGCCTTCAAAGGAGAACTGGATAAATATCTGAAATGAAATAATTGCAGAACTATGAAGAAAAGGCAGAATAGTGGGATTAAATTGAATGATTTTTCTAGCATGGAAATGATGGGCAAAATAACCTGCTTTTGTGTGGACAGTTTCATTGACTCTGTGGGGAATGTTCAATCCATAAATAGAAAACATATTCCAATCTGACTGATTACTTTGAACCACCAGCAAAATAAAGTGATGAAAGGTCTAGTTAACAGTGGTATTAGATGGTGCAATAGCAATAACCTGCCATGATGCTTAGTTTAGGTTCTGTGCCACACAGCTCCAGAAAGCATTATAGTTTTGGTTGTACAAAGTAGAGAAATGAATTAGCAATCCAAGTGGGAGATGAGGTTGACTGCTTTAGCACCAGGTCAGCAATTGAATTGTGTCATCAAGGAACCCTAGCAAAAGTAGAACCAATGGAAATGAGGGGGAAAATGCTCCATTCATTGTAGTTACACCAAGCACAAAGGAAAATAGTAGCTATTGTTGATGGCCTACCTTTTTATACTCCTGCAGCTTTGATAAAGGCTAAAAGTATTTTGATAATTACATCCTTTGACTTTTTTTATTTCAAAAATATACTTTATTCATAAAAGATCTTTGTATTTATACATAGTCACAAGTGCAGTTCTGTTCTGTACAGTTTCATATCAAGTAAACAAACAAACATTTGATTTTAACTCTAGCCCAACAACCAAAGACTATGTTTACATGTATTGAGGCACTAGGAGAGTCCAATAATTGAACGGACCCTCATTTAACTTGAGCAGGAAGACCTGGTGGTCCTTCCCCGCTGCTCCTTGGTGGCAGCAAGACCAACAAGTTTCAGGCAGACCAAAATGCAGCTTTGGTGATGGTCCTCCAGGCATAGGCAATGTTTGTCTCAGTGTGCATCCAGCGGAACAGGCCATAGAGCGTAGAGTCCCATGTCACAGAGGGCGAGGGATGAACCTTGATTAAAAACTATTGCATCCTTCTCAAGACTTCCTTTGCAAAGACATGTTCCAGTAGGAGATGAATGACAGTCTCAATGCTTTCCACTAGCACATAAGGTGGTCTACACATCCACCCACATTCCTTATCTATTTAGATAAAGATGTAAATAACAATACAAATAATCCCACCATGTCAATTTGAATGTTTGAAATGCTTTACCTTTTGCACCAATTCCTAACTATTCTGAATTGATCTACACTGGTATAAGGAAATTAACTGTAATATTTCCATTGTTCATTCTTCAACTTGGATTTTTTTAAAGTTTTCACTATTTGTTTTATTTAACAAAAGATATATTTGGAGAATTTGTTATCTGAATAACCACAGAGACTTACTTACATCTGAACTTTTAAGTCATTTGACCTTGCACATTCTACAATGTCTGATGTATGTCATTTCTTATACATAATTTCATTAATGTATTTTTATATGTTAATTACTAAATGTGACTGAAATAAATATTCCTGATAAAGTGTGTATAATATAAAATGGTTATTTGCAGAACTCCAGATTCATTCATGGAATCAGACAATAATTGATTATACTTGAGTGCAACATACGTTATGTTGTAAATCTGAGGAGTAGATTAATAGTGAGGAGAGATATTGGTCAGAGACTTGACAACTATTTAGCTTCATGTGTTATAGCACAGAAATAAATTTTAATGTGAATGTTATGAGACAAATACATATATTAAAAATAATTTAACTCTTAAAAAAAAAACACTTTCTACATCTATATCATTAAAATGATCATGGTTTCCTGCAGAGATAATGTAGCTTTTTATAATGATATCTTACAAATGCATAATGTTGAATGTTACAAACCAAAAGGGAAGTGAAATATAGATGATATGAAGTATGGGTCTGTTACTATGCTGTGAAATAAAAATTCTGATCTTGGATTTTTTTTCTACTTATGAACAACTTGGAGAATATTTTGATCTTAGCAGTAATATTAAACAAAATAGTCAGGTATCTTGTCTTACAATGATCTCTAGAATCCCTAAATCAAGCTCTTTTATGGTCTTCAACAGGTGCTAGATGATTCTGAACATCATTAGGCATGCCATCACTGATTCAAAGTCAAATAATCTTAGAATACAGACTTCATAGAATCCCTGCAGTGTAGAAAACGGGCCATTTGGCCCAACACATCCACAGTAACCTACCCAGACTCATTCCCTGTCCCTATTACCCTCATTTACCCCTGACCTACACATCCCTAAGCACTATGGGCAACTTAGCTTGGTCAATTCACCTATCCTGCACATCTTTGAACTGTGGGAGGAAACTGGAGTACCCAGAGATGCCCACGCAGACACTGGGAGAATGTGCAAATTCTACACAGACAGTCGCCCAAGGCTGGAATCAAACCTGGATTCCTGGTGCTGTGAAGCAGCAGTGCAAACCACTGAGCCACCATGTCACCCTAACACAGTGCAGAGAAACTGGAGATTAGAATAGTCTGACTTCAGGCCATGCTCATTCAAATTCAGCTGGAATGCATTGGAAAGATTTGAAATTAAGTTTAGCCCTGATGCATCCAGTCTCGACCTAGTATCTGAAATTCTGCAGACAACCTAGATCCAGGAAGATGATGAACAAACTCTTGCAGTCAACATGGGTAAGCCTAAGGAGGGGAGCTGGATATTTAGAACATCACCCCTTTCAAAGAGTAGGCGAGCTTGCACCATGATTATGCTCTGTATGGACAGACAGGTCTGTATCAGAAAGCCAGTGTGGAAGTCTTCAGTCTGGTGTTATCAAATGTGTAGTGTTGGTGATTATTTGAATAAGGAACTGTTTATGTTAGCAGCTAATTATTTATATTATCCACTCCAGATCCTGGTAACAACCAGAGGGCAAAGGAGCACAAGAGGCTACAACCTCCCCTGAGCAGCACAACCATCTCTGAAGATGATGTATCACCACAATCAAAGGCTGCAGCCGAATGGTGTTCACCTGCACCCATCACCAGTGCAGAGACACTCACCTCAATGGGTACATTATCTTCAGGAGACTGAAGGTCAGAATCTGGTGAACACATCATTGGTCCACAGATGGTGAGAAGGTAAAGCCCAAGATCTCTGACAGTTTGATGATTGCTGGAGACCAGACATTTACTGACCTCTAAGCAAATGGCATACTTTGTACTCAGACGTAACTGACACACACAGTGAAAGGTACGAGGGTATACAAGTTCTGTTTACTGTCATTGCTCCAGCATGCCTGCTTATCTGTGTGTCCACCTTGGACCCGTCCAGTGGAACATGTAGTGGCTGCTGGACATTCTCTCAGACCTGCAAACAGTCACTGTAACTATGGGTGAACAGTATCAGTGCCAAGAGATGGAAGAGGCAGTCCAACCTCCATCCATGTGACTATTTACCTGAGACATGCAAGTGATATTCAGTATCTTCAGGGAGGAGAATCACCATCGAACTACTCCAGCAATTCACAACAGGACATCGCAGAGGTGTCCTTCCTCTCCACCTCACTCTGCCAGTGACCCCAGTGCCTCCAACACCTCCAGCAAGTCAAGCTCCATACTCGAGAAAGCTTGCCAAAGCTATCAAAGCTGGCTACCTCCACCTTAATTGTGGATGTTGAGGCAGCATGTAGTTGTAGTATTAGGCTCAAAAGACCTTGTGAGGGCAAACAGATTACATAAGTGATCAGGCAATGTATGTAGCGTGCATTTCTGTAAATATATTTTCACTGGCATTGCATAATACTTTTCTGCAGTCTCTTTACACCACTTAGTGACATGGTTGTCCAAACTAAAGGAGTGGAGCATTTTTCCCAGAGGCAACAATGCTGGTTTCCACCTGCACATCCTTTGTCTCATGTCATTGCCAGTGTGTATTTCTATATTGTTCCCATGGCCTAGCAAAACATAGGCATGCACTCAGCAGGCATTTGGGGTTTTCAATAGACAATAGACAATAGATGCAGGAGTGGGCCATTTTGCCCTTCGAGCCAGCACCACCATTCATTATGATCATGGCTGATCATCCTCAATCAGTATCCTGTTCCTGCCTTATCCCCATAACCCTTTATTCCACTATCCTTAAGAGCTCTATCCAACTCTTTCTTGAAAGTATCCAGAGACTTTGCCTCCACAGCCTTCTGGGGCAGAGCATTCCACACACCCACCATTCTCTGGGTGAAGAAGTTTCTCCTCAACTCTGTCCTAAGTGGCCTACCCCTTATTTTTAAACTGTGTGCTCTGATTTGGGACTCACCCATCAGCGGAAACATGCTTCCTGCCTCCAGAGTGTCCAATCCTTTAATAATCTTATATGTCTCGATCAAATCCCCTCTCAGCCTTCTAAACTCAAGTGTATACAAGCCCAGTCGCTCCAATCTTTGAGCGTTAGATAATCCCGCCATTCTGGGAATTGACCTTGTGAACCTACGCTGCACTCCCTCAATAGCCAGAATGTCTTTCCTCAAATTTGGAGACCAAAACTGCGCACAATATTCCAGGTGCGGTCTCACCAGGGCCCTGTACAGCTGCAGAAGGACCTCTTTGCTTTTATATTCAATTCCTCTTGTTATGAAGGTCAGCATGCTATTAGGTCTCTTCACTGCCTGCTGTACCTGCATGCTTGCTTTCATTGACTGATGTACAAGAACACCTCGATCTCATTTTACTGCCCCTTTACCTAACTTGACTCCATTTAGGTAGTAATCTGCCTTCCTGTTCTTACCACCAAAGTTGGTAACCACCCATTTATCCACATTAAACTGCATTTGCCATGCATCTGTCCGCTCACCTAGCCTGTCAAGGATACCCTGCATTCTCCTAACATCCTCCTCACATTTCACCCTGCCACCCAGCTTTGTGTCATCAGCAAATTTGTTAATAATACTTTTAATACCTTCATCTATATCATTAATGTGCATTGTAAAAAGCTGCGGTCCCAGCACCGATCCCTGCGGCCCACGACTGGTCACCACCTGCCATTCCGAAACGGAGCCATTTATCACTACTGTTTGTTTCCTGTCAACCAACCAATTTTCAATCCATGTCAGTATTTTGCCCCCAATACTATGCGCCCTAATTTTGCTCACTAACCTCCTATGTGGGACTTTATCAAAGGCTTTCTGAAAGTCCAGGTATACTACATCCACTGGATCTCCCTTGACTAGCTTCAGAGTTACATCCTCAAAAAATTCCAGAAGATTAGTCAAGCATGATTTCCCCTTCATAAATCCATGCTGACTCTGACCAATCCTGTTACTGTTATCCAGATGTGTCGTAATTTCGTCCTTTATAATTGACTCCAGCATTTTTCCCAACACTGAGGTCAGACTAACTGGCCTATAATTCTTTGGTTTCTCTCTCCCTCCTTTCTTAAAAAGTGGGACAACATTAGCCACCCTCCAATCCACAGGAACTGATCCTGAATCTATAGAACATTGGAAAATGATCACCAACGCATCCACGATTTCTAGAGCCACCTCCTTCAGTACCCTGGGATGTAGACCATCAGGTCCTGGGGACTTATCAGCCTTCAGACCTAACAGTCTCTTAAACACCATTTCCTGCCTAATATAAATTCCCTTTAGTTCAGGTCCTTCAGCCACTATTACACCTGGGAGATTGCTCGTGTCTTCCCCAGTGAAGACAGATCTAAAGTACCAATTCAACTCTTCTGCCATTTCTTTGTTCCCCGTAATAAATTCACCCGTTTTTGTCTTCAAGGGCCCAATTTTAGTCTTAACCATTTTTTTTTTCACATACGTAAAAAAGCCTTTACTATCCTCCTTTATATTTTTGGCCAGTTTACCTTCGTACTTCATTTTTTCCTTGCATATTACCTTTTTAGTTATCCTTTGTTGTTCTTTAAAAGCTTCCCAGTCCTCCGATTTCCCACTCATCTTTGCTATGTTATACTTCTTCCCTTTTGTCTTTATATCGTCTTTAACCTCCCTCGTCAGCCACCCTTGCCTTCCTTAGGATCTTTCTTCCTTTTTGGAATGAACTGATCCTGCATCTTCTGCGTTATACCCAGAAATACCTGCCATTGTTGTTCCACTGCCATCCCTGCTAAGGTATTGCACCATTGAACTTTGGCCAGCTCCTCCCTCATAGTTCCCCTTATTCAACTGAAATATTATCACTTCCGATTCTACCCTCTCCCTTTCAAACTGCAGATTAAAGCTTATTGTATTGTGGTCACTACCCCCTAATGTCTCCTTTACTTCAAGATCCTTGATCAAATCCGGTTCATTGCACAACACCAGATCCAGAATTGCCTTCTCCCTGGTCTCCAGCACAAGCTGTTCTAAGAATCCATCTCAGAGGCACTCCACAAACTCCCTTTCTTGGGGTCCAGTACCATCCTGATCCTCCCAGTCTACCTGCATGTTGAAATCCCCCATAACAACTGAAGTAATATCTTTGCGACAGGCCAATTTCAGCTCCTTATTCAATTTATACACTACATCCAGGCTACTGTTTGGGGGCCTGTAGATAACTCCCATTAGGGTCTTTCTACCCTTAGAATTTCTCAGCTCTATCCATACTGACTCTACATCCCCCGATTCTAGATCCCCCCGCGCAAGGGCCTGAATATCATTTCTTACCAACAGGGCCACCCCATCCCCTCTGCCCGTCAGTCTGTCCTTACGATAGCACGTATAGCCTTGAATATTCATTTCCCAGGCCCTGTCCACTTGAAGCCACGTCTCAGTTATCCCCACAACATTGTAACTGCCAATTTCCAAATGAGCCTCAAGTTCATCCACCTTATTTCTAATGCTTCGTGCATTCATGTATAATATTTTTAATTTGTTACTCCCCTCACCCTTCCTATCAATCCCTATTTCACTTGACCTTACGGCATGATCCTTTTTTGAGTTTTCTGCTCCATTGATTCCGTTGTCTTTCTTGACTTCCCTTGTTCTAACTTTCCCTTTAACTTCCTTCTTAAACTTCCAGTTTGTCCCCTCCCCCCCTCTATTTAGTTTAAACACAGCTGTGTTGCAGTGGCAAACCTATCTGCCAGAATGCTGGTCCCCCACCTATTAAGGTGCAACCCGTCCCTCTTGTATAATTTAGCCTTACTGCTAAATTTACCCCTGTGATCTAAGAATTTAAATCCTTGCTTCCTGCACCAGTTCCCCAGCCACACATTCAAGTCCAGTATCTCTCTGTTCCTGTCCTCTCCAGCCTGAGGAACTGGAAGCAAACCAGAGATAACCACCCTGGATGTCATGCTTTTCAGCCTTCTTCCAAGTTCTCCGAAGTCCCGCCGTAGAATGTCCCTCCTCTTCTACCCGACATCATTTGTGCCGACATGCACCACCACATCTGGCTCATCACCTTCGCCCTTGAGGATTTCCTGCACTCTGTCTGCGATATCCTTAATCCTGGCACCAGGAAGACAACAAACCATCCTCAAATCCCACCTGTTGCCGCAGAAACCCCTTTCAGTCCCTCTCACTATGAAGTCCCCTATTACCACGGCTCTATGTGATGTCTGACTCCTCGGCTCTGCCTCCACGCCAATTTCTGATTGGCAGACCTGACCGCCTCTCAGACTAGCAGCGACATCTGTCTCTACGGTTTCCAAGAGATTCAACCTGTTCCTGACAGGTACTTCCCCCGGGGTCTCGTGCACTTGTCTCATCTCTGCCTTCCTCATCGTCTTCTCCCTTCTACTCTCTTCTGGTATCCTCGGTGTAATAACCTTGCTGAAGATCCTGTTCAGAAAGATCTCATTCTCTCGGATGAGCCTGAGGTCATCTAGTTCTTTCTTCAGTGCTGCAATATGCTCTGTCAGAAGCTGAATGTGTACACACTTTCCACAGTTATACGAGCCAGCTACACCAGAGTCCCTGACATCCCAAGTCATGCACGCAGTACACTGAATCAGCTTGGCAGTCATGTCTTCATCCTCTTCAACTGTGGCGTAATCACTTCTCTCAACTTCTTTGTCGAAGACTCCTGAGCCAAAGACTCGCTCTTTTCTCAACAGAAACTTCCCTCGACCCCCATGTTTTATTGCAAGTCTGTGGACTTTTAATTTAGGTTAGAGGAGGCCCTACTGTGTAGGACCTGGGGCCTAGAACACACCTACTTAAATAACACTCACCCACCTTCCCAACGGCCTCAGCACTCCGACTTCACTTCTGCCCAGCTCCCGCCGCTCTCTGCTGCAAAAAAATCAATCAAGACTCAACCGATTAGTTTCAGTGAGAATGACCTTTTACAATGAGGTCACGGAGAGGAGAATGAGGCTGGCATACAATACAATGTGGACACGTTAGAGATAATCTATTTGGGTTAGGAAAAAATATGACCAGGATCTGCAGATGAAAGAATGAAAAATGCTTCCCAGGTTGAAGTCTCCCTATTCTTCTTTTCTCCGGGAACCTGTGGTCATGGGAATACCAAGTGTTGTGCAGCTTCAATTGACCATAATGAGCACAAATCCTAGATTCGTCTATGCGATTTGATGTACCAACATTGTCAAAGTGGAAAAGGATCTTTCCTTCAATGCACAAAGTAAAATGAAATGATATTCATTCAATGATCCAAAGAAGAAAAGAGGGCTGTCTCGCCAGCTGGTTCCAAAATTAATAACATAAAAACAAACATGTATCAATAGCTCAATCAGATGGAATCTGTTAGTAATAAGGTTTCACATGTATGTCTACCTTGTTAGACTATTGTCCTAGCTTCTTCCTGTGAGTGATCTTTTGCCCAATGTCACAAACAATACCTTCGTCTTCCGAATCAGAACAAATCTCCTTGCTCCTTCATCACTTCCTCTACCAAGAATCTGATTAGATACTAACTGTGAAAGGGTTAATGTTGGAAATTGCATTCAGCTCCATTGATCCAATGATATCATGACATATTACTGGGTGGAGATTGGGGAGACCAGCTTGAGGTCTGATGAAGGGCTTTTGCCCGAAACGTCGATTTTGCTGAAGCTCCTCGATGCTGCCTGAATTGCTGTGCTCTTCCAGCACCATTGATCCAGAATCTGGTTTCCAGCATCTGCAGTCATTGTTTTTACCTTGAGGTCCTAATGAATCAGGTGTGCCATCGCTGGATCCCAATATTTTTAACAGTAATGGGTTGAATCTTACGTTGTTTGATGAAGTGTGATTTGTACTGAGGTTTTTGTAGTCATGTTCACCATGAGACCTAGTGAGGTTTCTTATCTTATCAAATATACCTTATTAACTACCTACCCCATCCCTGTGGCTCCCCTCATATTTGATTCTATCCCCAACTTACTGATTGTGGAACAACTCACCACTCTTAGGGTATCTATCAAAAGACCAGCGTCTCTGATGTCTGTGACATCTTTAAGAGGCTACTGTCCACCCAGCTGACTACTGGCATTCCAAAGCTTACACTCACTCTATCACAGCTACTGTATCCAACTTCCACCAAGGCTCATTCTCTATCATTCTCACTACTGCCTGCAATATCTTCCCTCACTCATCATCACCACCCACATCACTAACCCTGCAAGCCCTCCAGCTGTCTACTCACTCATTCAGATCATCTCTTTACCTGCATCAAAAGTAACCGCTGGTCCTCCCACTTTCATGTCCCTTAATACTTGCATCTCTTTCCTGGAGGTAAATAGGAAAGGCAGAAAGGTTCCTAATAAGGCAGAAAGATTCAGGACTGTGGTGGGCTGCTTGCCATGTGACTCCCACCCCTTATGTATAGAGCATCCATGTCTGGCTGTCCTGTGAAGCTGACTGATTGTGTCCAAGCCCCTGTTCTGGTATCAGATCACTTAGTGCCTGACCCCTGACCAAAGCCTTGATATGACTGAGGTCTACTGACAACCATCACCATTACTAAATGGCAAAGCTAGACAGAAGTAATATGAGCCAGGTATCTCTGGATGAGGGGGCAAAGCAAAAAAAAATGGTAAGGCAAGGCAATACAAAGCTAAGAGGCTGTAATCAGCTCAGAGTGAGTATGCACTATGACAATGACTGAAGAGTCTGGAGATGCAGCCTGGTCTAATCCATAAAGCTTGGTGCCTGTCCTGGATGCAAAGTGTCTTTCCTGCAGCATTGTAATGATAGTTGCCAGTTCAGTCTGAGATAGAGCATTGTAAGTGAATCAGAGATGTGCCATGACGGTTCTTAGAGGCTGGCGCATGTTAGAGTAAATGTCTGTGGAAGTGAGATATGTATGTCCAGTGTTCATGGAGCCTGCCGTGAGGTATTAGTGCCCAGTATCCATCGCAGAGACCCTTTAGAGCAAGTCATGAGCTGAATTTGTCAAGTACCCAGTTTGGTTTCCAGTTTGTTTCCTCAACATTTTTCTTGTTTGGCAATTCTAGTAAGAGAGAAGGCTTACTATTAACGAGGTAAGTTGAGCCTTCAATGAGGTGTTTAAAAAAAAATTAGTCCATTTGATTGGTAACTCACTGTTGCCTCGCAGGAATCTCACCATGCTGCTTGTGAAAAGATGGAACGTGATGCTCCCAATATCAAAATGGGCCTCGCTCAAACAAACAATTCCACAATGACTCCAGTGTCTCCTGAAATGATCCATGGGTATAAAAATTGAGGGCTGCTGTCACTTTCTAGCTAACCAGCATTCTTTGCAGCTACAAGTGCTCATCCAGCAGCTTCAGATATAGAAGACAATCTCCTGGAACATCCAAAGGTGCCTTCTGCATTGTATCCAGTTGGAGCTAGCTGCAGTGACAACTGTAAATGTAGTTTCTAGCCAATGTTTATTGTCAGCATGGCCCCTACTGCTCCGGCTGTTACTCCTCTCAGGCTGGCCTACAGCATCTGCCTGCTGTTGCTGTTCCAGCATCCATCTGTACTAGATCCTTCTTGGCTGCAAGATGGTGGAAGGAGGGAAGGTTTCTGATGTGCCATAGTGCTGATGGTTTCAGGAGATCTATGATTAATAGTTCATTGATACAAGTGATCATTCATTTTTAGATTTGTCCTCTAGATTTGCTCTATGACACCCTAGTAAAACCCTTGATCTTGCATATTTTCTCCCCATCAGCATGGGCAGCATGGTTAGGTCCATCATGTCTAGCACAAAAGCACAGGTCTTAGCAAACAATCTTCCAAATTAATGGAGACATTAGCATTAGATGATGTACTTAAAACATTGTCAGCGCAATTTTAATGCAAATAGTCAGCCTCCCTTTGAGTGGTCTCGGCAGAATTATTCTAAGCATGTGTTAGCATGATAGACCATCAACAACGCCCTCAAATCCCAAACTTCTCCACCACTCTCCTCTTCTTCTAGCATGAGATTATAGAGCTTCCATTCCATCCTCTGCCACCTGCACAGCTTATGGATAACATCCTTTCCCTTCCTCTGTGGTTATATCCATCCTTGAGTCCACTTGCACTCTCACCTTCAGTAAGACCTTCCTCCCCATGTGACCATGGATTTCTGCACATGACTTCCACAAGACCACGTACATATCATTGTCAACATACTCATATTAACAGACAGATCCCTGCACATGAGCTTTATGTGAAAGTATTACACCTTGGGTAGCCAACTCCCTGTGATTCTCCCTTTCTAACTATCACCCCATGTGAAGCAATACAGGACAGAAAATCTTGCAATATCTGTCCATCCACCCTTGGAAAATCAATGCCCAAATTCTGATTGAACAGCACGCCAACTTTGCCACACTGATCCTTCCTCTTCCTCACTACTTTATCTCCAGTCTGCATCCTCTTGCACCATCACCACTCCCCCCCCCCCCCCCTCAACCTGCTGCAGCCACCTTCCTCCCCCACCTGCTTGCTCAGTCCTTAAAAATCTTACACTGAAATTGAATGCAACCTTTGTTTAAATAGTATCAATCAGAGTTGCAAGTACCTAACCTGAAGTCCGGAAGTAAATAAGGATTGCCAAATATATTTGCTTCTTATACACAGCCAGGCAATAGAAAGCATGGAATTTCTCAGTTGTGTCGAACTTTTTTTTATTTGTGGGATGTAAGTATCACTGGCTAGAATAGTACTTATTGCCCATCTCTAATTGCTCTGAATAAGATCGTTGCTGCCTGCTTGAACCACTGCAGTCTTTCAAGTGTAGGGACAGCCACAACATTGTTAATAAGGGAGTTCCAGGATTTTAACACAATGATGGAACAATATAGTTCCATACAGATAGACTTCCCTACCAGCAGTTAGGAAGGTTTATTTATTTATTTATTTTTTCTTCGTGCTCCATCAGGTCCCTGTTTGTTTTTTTTTCTTTTTCTTCTTTTTTTTTTATTTTAACCCCCACACTACCACCTAAGTGCGGTAGTGCTTATTTTATCCCCAGCACCCATGGTGTGTGTGTGCAGGTGTGAGACACAGTGGAAGACACAAAGTGCACGAATCTTTATTCAATTTCCACCACCAGGAAGATAGGAAAACACCCGGGTGGCCAGTGACAAACACTGCCCTTCACATGAAAGGGCAGTGCTGTGTGATCAGAACAGTGAAGGGGAGGGTAGGGACTAAATCAAAATAGAGTTGGAGGGAGAAATGATGCACTCCACTCCCAGCGGCACCCACCTCTCCCTGAACAACTCCAGGGTGTTGGTGGACACCGCGTGCTCCTTCTCCAAGGACACCCGGGCTCTAACATAGTTAGGAAGGTTTATCTGCATTTCAGAGATCAGGGAGCTTAATTGAAAAAAATAATCCTGCTGGCAAGATCCTAATTTTTGACTCTAATCCAATTAAGCTGTCCATTCTTCTTGCCTCTTCCAGGAGTAGAAACTTTGATCTGCAGTGCAGGATATTATACTCTAAAGGGTAAGTTTACAAATTCATACTCCCAGCAAGAAACTCCATTTGATGGGAATGTATATTAGCATATCAAGAATTTAGCCATATTTCATTCAATTAAAAAGAATTTGTAATTTACATGTTTATTTTTCTCTGCTGCTTGTCAGGTCTCTGGGTTGACTTAATGTGCATAAGGAAAATGTACATGATCATGGTGCAATTCGTAAAATTTGTTTGTATTGTGATTGACTGGAATACTGCATTGTTTACTCTGCTTCATCTGGAGAAAGCTGCCTGGCTTATTTCAACTGATCACATTGATCACATTATTCTGCTTCTTTCATATTAGAACTGTGTGGTGGCTATTGTTAAATAATGCAATCAAACGTGATGTATATTTTGATTATGTAGGAATGAGAAGTCGTAGGATTTTATTTCACACAAACCTTCTCTTATCAGTCAAAACCCAAGTGTAAATTTCAGTCAAGACTGGATTTAAACTTCACTGATCTATTTGGGAGACCTTTATCATTGTTTATACAATGCTGCTTTAACAGATATAGTACTTAATAATTTAGGGAGTTTTACAATGAGGAGTTTTAGAATGCAGGCGAATGACCTCCATGTTCGATGCTATGTGCCCTGCCCCAATAATGGGCCAAATTTTCTAAGGAGTGACAACGCCATGCAGTTTTCCAATCTAATACTTGTTTTTTGATAAAAATCTGAAGCTCCACATTTCTGAAATAAAATTTTGATTAAGCATCTCAGAAATGTTTGACAGAAAGGCAAGTTCTTTGGAAGAAGTCATAGTATTAACTCTGTTTCACTACAGTGCTGCCAGGCCTTTCTCCAACACTTTCTATTTTTATTGTCAGCAATTGGTATTGCTTAGTGTAATGTAATGCTTAGTGCCCACGGACCTTTAGCCATGTTATGTTGCCACTTGCCAGAGCTATTGTATATTCCAGTTTGGGTAGAATGCACTGTGTTACGGTCATGTAGGCAGAACTTGTGTAAGAATCCCTGTTGCCAAGCTAGCAAAACAATAACAGAGACTAGATTTTGTAGAGTTTCACTTCTTACAGTCTCAGGCAGCAGGTGATTTTCTCAGAATGTGCCTCAAACTATGTTGATCAGGTGAGGAAAGGATTCTGTTGCTTCCACAGCCACTCTATCGATTGATGTCATTGTTGGGCAAGCAAAATCTTCTAACAGCATAAAAATAGAAAGCGAATAGTAAGAGGTAGGTCAGTGCAACTATGAACAAAGTGAGTGATATACATAATTTTAGGAGAAAGTGAGGACTGCAGATGCTGGAGATGAGAGGTGAAAAATGTGTTGCTGGAAAAGCGCAGCAGGTCAGGCAGCATCCAAGGAGCAGGAGAATCGACGTTTCGGGCATAAGCCCTTCTTCAGGAAGGCTTATGCCCGAAACGTCGATTCTCCTGCTCCTTGGATGCTGCCTGACCTGCTGCGCTTTTCCAGCAACACATTTTTCACCATATACATACTTTTAATCAGTCTGGGCACTCAAATGATGACACATGCCTGGGGCAGGTGGGACATTTACTTCTGAGCTATAGTAGGAGGGGTGGGGAGGATTATTACCACTGCACACAAGGGACCCAGCCATGATATATGTTTAGCGTTGTAGGGCAAGGCTAAGGTATCTAATGAGTACATTCTATTAGTGCTGACAAAGTATCAGTAAAAGCAGGTATGGTGCTGATAATGGATCAAGAAAAATTTGATAGAATGTACAAAATGTTCTGGCTATGCTTCAAATTGATAATTTGTCAGCCTAGGATGTTTCTTATGCAGGTTACTAAGGAAAGATGGCAGAGGACTGTATAGTAGCAAATGTGACAGCCTTATTTGAGAAAGTGGTAAAGGTATTCTTAGTATCTAGCAAGTTGGTCAATAGAACATCCAGTAGTGGGTAAGAGAGGTTTTCAAGACAATAATTAGGGGAAAGAGTCAACAGGCACTTTGTGGTTTGAGTTAGTTGAGGTGAACCAGCACAGATTTGTAGAAGGCATAACATACTTGACTAGTCAAGTTTTTTTTAATGATGTTACATAAAAGATTGATGAAGGAAAGCAATAATATTGCATCTATGGGTTTCATTAAAGTGTTTGAGAAAGTACCACATTAAAAGATGGTTACCAAAATGGATGCTGAGGGCATAAGAAGGTCGGTGTCAAACTGAATTTTAAAAATGGGTTAAGGTCATATAACAGTGAACTATGGGAAAAGATTGTTTTTTTCAGTCTGGGGGATGGTAGAGAGTGCTGTCCCTTAAAGTTTAGTGCTAGGAATCCTGATTTGTTGATTTTAAATAACTTGTTTATTGCTATGCAGAGTAAAATTTCAAAATTTGCTGATGATACCAAACTTGAAAACGCGATAGACTGAGAAAGATTTGAACGGCAATAGGGCATTGTTATTAGAATGTGAAGGCAAGAGAAAGGTTGAATTCAATACAGAAATATGTACGGTGATGCATTTTGCTTAAAGGTATAGGAAGAGGCAATAAAGACTTAAGGACACAGCTGTAAAAAATGTGCAGGGACAGAATGACCTGGAGGTTCATACACAGGATATATTTAGAGATAGTTCACAAAGCATTTGGGATCTTGGGCTTCATAAACAGAGATGTTTGTTGTATTAAGCGCTGGTTAATGTTGAAGATCACAGGCTCTGCTAATCTGATGGTGTCATTGAGACATGGGTGGAGAAAGAGAAGTCTAGTTTGAGATTGCAATGCATTTAGCTTCTGATAGTTTTAATTCTTATGTTTAACTAACCAACTAATCTAACATGTGCTTGCTGATGTCATGAAATAAATTGCATTTTGTTGTTAAGACTCCCTAATGGTTCATCCTCTATCACTGTTAACCCTGTTAAACAAATACTCCTTTAGATACAGTACAAAAGGAGAATTAGTGACAATACTCTACCTTAAATATTTTCTGATGGTAGCTGTTTGTCCAAAAACAGAACTTTCTTTTGCTGATTCTACTTGAAGCAAAGGATATTGAAAGGAAATTTACAGAGGTGTACGAAGACGATAATGTTTAGGTAAGGTAGATAATAAACATTAACTAATAAATTAGCTGATCATTCAAGGACAAGGGACACAGATTTAAGGGTTTAGGCAAGAAATGCAGGAGGATGTGATGGTGTAGTGAGTGATATTTGTAATGTTAGTGATAATGATCTAATAATCAATTGTTCATCAGGGATTGATGAACTCACCACTTAGTTTGCTTAAAGCAGTTGAAGTTATGAAACAAGTTATGCTTCATTGCAAGTTATGAAGCAGACATCAGCGCACTGATTTCTATATGTGCAGCTTGAGCCCCCCCACCCCACACACACACCCACACACGCACACACACTAGACTGGCAGTCAGGCAGAGACACAACATTGTATACACAGCAAATGGAAGCTTTAATTGTGAACTTTCTTAAAGACAAGGTACAAATGGAATATTCCCTCCTTTTCAAAATAAAATTTAACTGTTTGCAATAACAAGTGAGACTATGAGTCTCTCTAGCATATAGATAATTTGCTGAAATGTGTAGATATCATGATGACAATGGAGGTGTCTTTGATGGTCCAAGTGCTGCTTTTCAAAGTTAGTTAAAGATCTGGGGCAAATACATTCCTGGAGGTCTATCTATTAATTGTTAAGGAAGGTTCGAGGGAGCCTGTGGAATAGAGGAGGGATCACTGACAAAAAGGGTGGATGAATCAAAAATATGGGAGGGAGGGGGTAAATCAAAAGTGTTTGTGAAGGTGGGATCAAGGATTATGAACAGTGAATTGAAATCTCAAGGTCTGTGTCAAGATGTGAACATGGAACAAAATCGGAGGGAATTGAAGGCTGCTGGAGGGTGTGGTTATTGGCAGGACCACCCACTGTAGAGCATATAGGAGCAGGGTTGGTACATTTAAAATGTAAAGTCAGGGCTCAGGGGGCAGAGAAGATAGAGACAACATTCAATATGGTGGGTATCCATATTTTGGGGGGATGGTGAATGGCTAGAAATGGGCTGCTGGTGTAATATGAGGTAAAAGGGGATATGGAGGTGATTTGGTGCATGTTGAACAGGCACAGCCTGATGCTAATGGTATCAACTGGGATCTGTGTTCCCTACTTTCCATCACTTACCGTTCTCTAGATACAAAATGGAACCAGAAAGTGGCTGGGTGATTGTCGGGCAGACTCAGTGTCACTTTGATGGGTAAAAATGCAGCATCCACAGCTGCTGGATGAAGAAGCAAAAACATGAAGGGACAGTTCATTTCCAAACATTTCTTGGCATGTATGAAAATCATGTGGAATGAATGTGCTGATGTATCAAATGTTCGTGCAAGTTAAATTGTACTATGCCATTGGAGTTAGCTGAACTAACATTGTCATATCAGAGATTAGAGGCAACAATTCACAAGGAAGCAAATGCAGGCCAAAAGCCCCATCATCTATAGAAATGCAAAGGTGCTTTGGGATGAGGGAACATCGTTTCGTCATAAATCATATAAGTATGATGATGGACTGTGAGGAATACAATGTAAAATTTTGGATGATTAATGTAGATTTGGGATAGAAGGGAGTTGGAGGATACCAAGCACTCCCTTTTTAATGCAGTGCAATGGTCACTCAGCTAGTGCTGCAGCTTTCCCAAGTTGTTGCACGTTCTGCAACTGGGGCTGGATTGGAGCAAGCAATAGAGCTGCTGAAGATGCAGCTCCATAGCATGAAACAGTTTTAGGTGGGGGACTCCAATATAGTGCAGAGAGAGCGTGCTGCGCCATCCTGAAATGCTATGATTTGCACAATTAGAGAAAGCAACAAGGCAATGTAATAGGTGCTAAGGATCTGGGGAAGAAATCTGAGTTATCCAAAGAGAAGGATGAGGACATTGACATTGAGGAAGCTGTCCTTGTGGATGACTGCACTCAGCAGCTGCATCAGCTGCTATAAGACAAACAGGACCTAATGGATACCCAATTCCGGGAGTAAGCTAGATGGCTACAGAAGACCATCATGGGCTGTCAAATGTATTATGCCAGCATTTGGTTTGCATTATAGAGTTAACTGCAGTCAGTATTTATTTCCTTTGTGTTGCTTTGTTGTGACTGTCAAATAAGATAGCAATTATGATCCAATCATATCGGTGTGATTCTGGAGTCACATATAAGCCAGACCAGTCAAGGATGGCAATTTTCCTTCCCTAATGAAGATTAGTGAACCAGATTTGTTTGTTCAGACAATTTCCAAGAGATTGTTACTTCTAGATTTTTATTGAATTCAAATTCTCTCTTTGGTTGCAGTCGGATGTGAACCTGGGTGTCTAGAATACCAGTCAAGCAATAGAAATCTAAATGAGCATAAGAGTCAGTCCTCCGTAGTAGGAAGGAAAGCCATGTGTTTTATTGACTTCCAAACACTTTGAGATGTATGTACAAGATGGATACAGAAAGACCACACTGTAAACTGATCACAAACCTACTAACTTATTTGGAAGCAGTTAAACCTAGAATGACTGTTTATTCTGTTGGAGTTAATTCATTCAACTGTGCCCCTTAAAAATCACCCGTATTGCTCGGAAATTGATTACAGACACCTTATCCAGAACCTAGAGATCCCAGTTAACCCAGCTGTAAATGAAGATAAGGGCCTGTGCCCGAAACGTCGAATCTCCTGTTCCCTGGATGCTGCCTGACCTGCTGTGCTGTTCCAGCAATAAAGTTTCAACAATGAAGATAATAGACAATAGACAATAGACAATAGGTGCAGGATTGGCCATTCTGCCCTTCGAGCCTGCACCACCATTCAATATGATCATGGCTGATCATCCTTAATCAGTATCCTCTTCCTGCCTTATCTCCATAACTCTTGATTCCACAATCCTTGAGAGCCCTATTCAACTCTTTCTTAAATGAATCCAGAGACTGGGCCTCCACTGCCCTCTGGGGCAGAGCATTCCACACAGCCACCACTCTCTGGGTGAAGAAGTTTCTCCTCATCTCTGTCCTAAATGGTCTACCCTGTATTTTTAAGCTGTGTCCTCTGATTCAGCATTCACCCATCAGTGGAAACATGTTTCCTGCCTCCAGAGTGTCCAATCCTTTAATAATCTTATATGTCTCAATCAGATCCCCTCTCAGTCTTCTAAACTCAAGGGTATACAAACCCAGTTGCTCCAGTCTTTCAGCGTAAGGTAATCCCGCCATTCCAGGAATTGACCTCGTGAACCTACGCTGCACTCCCTCAATAGCCAGAATGTCTTTCCTCAAATTTGGAGACCAGAACTGCACACACTACTCCAGGTTTGGTCTCACCAGGGCCCTGTACAGCTACAGAATGAACCTCTTTGCTTCTATACTCAATCCCTCTTGTTATGAAGGCCAGCATGCTATTTGCCTTCTTCACTACGTGCTGTACCTGCATGCTTACCTTCATTGACTGGTGTACAAGAACGCCCAGATCTCTCTGTACTGCCCCTTTACCTAAATTGATTCCGTTTAGGGAGTAATCCTGTTCTTGCCACCAAAGTGGATAACCATACATTTATCCACATTAAACTGCATCTGCCATGCATCTGACCACTCATCTAACTTGTCCAGGTCACCCTGTAATCTCCTAACATCCTCATCACATTTCACCCTGCCACCCAGCTTAGTATCATCAGCAAATTTGCTAATGTTATTACTAATACCATCTTCTATATCATTAACATATATTGTAAAAAGCTACGGTTCCAGTGCTGATCCCTGCGGTACCCCACTGGTCACTGCCTGCCATTCCGAAATGGAGCCGTTTATCACTACTCTTTGTTTCCTATCAGCCAACCAACTTTCAATCCAAGTTAGTACTTTGACCCCAATACCATGCACCCTAATTTTGCTCACTAACCTCCTATGTGGGACTTTATCAAAAGCTTTCTGAAAGTCCAGGTACACTACATTTACTGGATCTCCCTCATCCATCTTCAGAGTTACATCCTCAAAAAATTCCAGAAGATTAGTCAAGCATGATTTCCCCTTCATAAATCCATGCTGACTCTGACATATCCTGTTACTACTATCCAGATGTGTCGTAATTTCATCCTTTATAATAGACTCCAGCATCTTTCCCACCACTGAGGTCAGACTAACTGGTCTATAATTTCCTGCTTTCTCTCTCCCACCTTTCTTAAAAAGTGGTATAACATTAGCCACCCTCCAATCCACAGGAACTGATCCTGAATCTATCGAACTCTGGAAAATGATCACCAACGCATCCACGATTTCTCGAGCCACCTCCTTCAGTACCCTGGGATGTAGACCATCAGGTCCCGGGGACTTATCAACCTTCAGACCTAACAGTCTCTCCAACACCAATTCCTGGCAAATATAAATTCCCTTCAGTTCAGGTCCTTCAGCCACTGTCACCTCAGGGAGATTGCTTGTGTCTTCCCCAGTGAACACAGATCTGAAGTACCAATTCAATTCTTCTGCCATTTCTTTGTTCCCCGTAATATATTCCCCTGTTTCTGTCTTCAAGGGCCCAATTTTAGTCTTAATCATTGTTTTGCCTTTCACATACCTAAAAAAACTTTTACTATCCTCCTTTACATTATTGGCCAGTTTACCTTCGTACCTCATTTTTTCTCTGCGTATTTCCTTCTTAGTAATCCTCTGTTGTTCTTTAAAAGCTTCCCAGTCCTCCGTTTTCCCACTTATCTTTGCTATGTTATACTTTTTCTCTTTTAACTTTATATGTTTCTTAACTTCCCTCGTCAGCCACGGCCACCCATGTCTCCTCCTAGGATCTTTCTTCCTTTTTGGAATGAACTGATCCTGCAACTTCTGCATTATACACAGAAATATCCGCCATTGTTCCTCCACTGTCATCCCTGCTAAGGTATTGCACCATTGAACTTTGGCCAGCTCCTCCCTCATAGCTCCATAGTTCCCTTTATTCAACAGAAATATTGTCACTTCCGATTGTACCCTCTCCCTCTCAAATTGCAGATTGAAGCTTATTGTATTATGGTCACTACTTCCTTAGTGCACCTCTCCTTATAAAGAAGGAGAGGTGCACTACATATTGAGTTGTAATCACTTGGGGACTATCTAGCATTCGGAACACGATTTGAGAAAAGTCTACATGTTTGTGACTTCCCCTTTGAAGAATGCACATGAGCAGCAATTAAGTGTCAATTTCAGCCTGGTCTGCATGCGCTTGTGGAAGAAGCTGTGCTAGTGAACTATGGTGCTCGTGTATGCTAGTGGACTGGTGTACTTCTGTATGTTAGCTTGGGTTCAAGCAGTATCGTGCTGTGATGTTCACTACTGAAGAACCACCAATAGTCACGCCGGTGCTGCTGTAATGTACTGTCTTGTTCTGAGTGTTAGAATCCAACTGTCCAGCAAGCTAGTCAAAAGGGACTCAGGCAAACTAATTTCAATCAATCTACAAAGCCAAGAATCTCTAAGCCAACCACTTAACTAGCAATATTTCATATTGTACATGAATGACCCAGAGACAGAACCAGATATCTTTTACTTTTTAGTTTGAACTCACTTCTCATTTCTAATCTATTTATATGTGTGTTTCAATGTTATTCCTTCCCTGCTTTAGTAACTAAAAAAACTCTTTTGTTAACTCAAGAAAGCCTGGTTAAGTTGGTTCCTTTTAAAATATATATTAATCTTATTTAGGAGGAAGGTATCAAAGGGGAGGGATCCTTTCTAACTTAGCCTTGTTGTGAGCAGATAAGGGGGGTAGATGAATTAAGATGAGACCCAGTTCATCATTCTTAGCCTTGGAGCTTGACAGTTTTGAGCATTCCATCTGGAACCTTGTTAACTTGAAGAACCTCACCTGGGATATGGTCGTGCTATACTGTTTCAAAATCCTGGAAATCTCTTCCTAAAAACACTGTATCTGCATAATCTGGACTCCAACAGTTCAAGAATGTGGGTCAATATTGCTTTTTTAAGGGCTATTGCTGATGAACAATAAATTCAGGCCTTTTCAATAATCCCCACAACTCATAAACATATAACAATAAATGTCTTTGCCACCCAAGGACTTATGAGGTAATATTCTATGATAAATTTATAGAAACAACAAAGATATGCTAAACCCTTAAAACACCAGTTTGTCCTCAACAACAGTATTGTTTGCAATTCTGAAAACTGTACCTTAGGAAAGATGTGAAGACTTCAGAGTGGTTGCAGTAAACATTTACAAGAATAATTCTAGGGATAAGAAACTTCAGTAATATGTGTAGGTTGAAGTAGCTGGGATCATTTTCCTTGAGGAAAAAATAGTTTGAGAGGAGATTTATGAGATGTTTTCAAAATTATGAAAGAAGTGACAGATTAGAATTAAACTTTCCCTATTGTTGAAAGTGTCAAGAGTGAAGGATATTGGTCTGGCCGTAGTGTTATTTGAGTTGTCTTCCATAGTTTTTGAAATGATACACTGGAGATATAACTTTAAATCTCATCAAAGCTGCTTGAAGAATTTAAATTAATAATATGAATTAAAAGGCTAGTATTTTAATAATGCTCACGAAATTATTGGATTGTTCCACTAACGTTCTTCAGCAAAGGAAATTTGCTTTCCTTACATGGTCAGAGCTATATGCGACTCTGGGCCCACAGCAACCGTGATTGACAATTAACTGCTCTCTGAAATGAAATCAAATTGCTCATAGAATGAGCATGAGCGTACCTAAATCATAGATTGCAGTTGTTCAAGTAAATGATTCACAATCACCTTCCGAAAGGAAAATAAACATGGCAAATATATATTGGCCTTGCCATCAACCAACACATTTCAAGAACAGATAAAAAAAATGCAGAGGACACTGATTTATAATGATTGGTAAAAGGCGCAGAGGCAAAATCTTTTTTATGTGACAACTGGTTAGGATGTGGAATCTAATCCATGAGAGGATGGTGGAGGTGGGTTTCAATTGTGATTATCGAAAGGGAAGTTAATAAGAACCTTAAGGGAAGTAAATGGAGAACTTGGTAGGACTAGCTATCTTGGTACAGACTCAAAAGGCTCTATGTTCTTCTTCTGTGTTTTAGCCATTCTATGATTCTATTTTATTAAGGTGTATATACAACTTTAAGCAATAACATGACAATCCTTTGTGCTGTTTTTTTTGTGGGTGAGGGTGGAATGTAATGAAATTTTGTCCTGGTCTTCTGAACTTGATTTTAATATATTCTGCCACATTTGGGATAGTCATTATCAAAAATGACAAGGTCATAGAACTTCAAAATCAGGTGAGAGCCTATTAAATGGAGAAGAAATAGTGGTAAGCAAGGATGGTCACTGGTGAAAATAAAACTAATAATGCAAAAGTGCAGAAGTTCCAGTTGAATCAATTTTTTGTTGGTGTCAGTTAATATAGGCAATCATTTGGACTAAATTGAAAGAAATTTAGAATAGAATCCCTACAGTGTGGAAACAAGCCCTTCGGCCCTTAGAAGTTCGCCCTACCCTCTGAAGAGTAACTCACCCAGATCCATTCCCCTACCCTATTATCCTACATTAGACCCTGACTAATGCAGCTAACCTACATATCTCTGAATGCTATGGGCAATTTAGCATAGCCAATTCACCTAACATGCACATCTTTGGATTGTGGGAGGAAACTGGAGCACCCAGAGGAAATCCACGCGGACATGGGGAGAATGTGCAAACTCCACACAGTCACCCGAGGCTGGAATCAAACCCAGATCGCTGGGGCTGTGAGGCAGCAGCGCTAACCACTGAGCCACCATGCTGCCCCAAAGATACTGTTTAAGGTACTGTTACATGCTCTCACATCATATGGGCACAATGGGACCTTCATGCCATAACATCAAAGAATACTGCTTTCTTCTGTTTATGGTCTCAGGGAATGATAGAAATGGGACTAGACAGACCAAAATCTTTTGCAAATCCTGGGGGATTGGAAATCCATAAATGAGTTTGAAGGAAAATAAATTAAATTCAGGACAGGAAAGCAGCAATAGTCTAGATTGAATCACTGTTTCCTCCTTTTTCATTGCCATTGACAGGAGAGGTTTTGAGGACGATACAGCCCTTTTTCTTAATTTTTGTCTGGGTGAGCATTGTTTATCGCCTTTCCTGGTTTTCCCATCTAATATTGTTCATTTAAAAATGTAGCATAGAAAAGTAGATTTCATGCAAACCTAGATAATTTTAAGGGATTGATTAATTCTAGTTCATTTTCCATCTAGGAATATCTCAAAAAATATTTTGTATATTTAATGTGTACCTGAAATATTATTATTTTATTATTTGAATTGGTGCTGTCCAGTAGAAGCAACAGCACGGTGTGGAGGTGGGGTCAAACCTTTTAGTAGTTGGAGTTTTCTGATACTAAGTTTGGTTTCTTGGCTTCCAGATGATTCTTGTTAATTAATTACAAACAGTTTTGTGTATTTTGACGAGGAGCATTTGGAGCAGAGGCATAGGTACACATTTTGAGTTTTCCTAGTTTAGGAAATCAGGGCAATAAGAACTGATCCAGTAAACTTTTCCCAAGAGGTTGGCTTGTTTATTGAAAAGGACAGTAACAATTCCTTGCAAACCTCAGAGCTGTAATGTGAGGGTCATTTAGAAACCTTGAGCCTGAATCTACCAGGAGCTCAGTGATGACATTCTAATTGACTGCTTCTAAATTCACTGACTAGTCATAGACAGTGAGTAGGCTGCTGATAATAGCAATCCTATTAGAGGGCCAACAGCTGTAGGCCCTTTGTAGATCCTTAATGAGAGGTAGCACTGCTGAGGCAGGTAAGAGAACAAAGTGGCATCTCAAAGTGCAGAGACAATTGGAAGAATGAAAATTAATTTTTTGAGAGGCACCAAACAGGCAGCAGCCTCTGACTACAGGGGAACCTCTCTGGTGGAAGCATTTAGTTTGTGGTCCCAATCTTAGATGTCATTTATTCCCTCTTTGGAGGATAAAATCTCTGTCACAAAGACTCCCTGGACCAGAGGGAAACTGCCTCCATTTAGTTGGTGGCTTCCATACATGGTGGGCAGTCGCTTAGTCACTGGTAAAATGCCGATGAGCATTTTATGCTCTAAATAGCCCTAATTGGGGCCTTAAACATGAATATTGGTTACAGCTGCCTTGCAGCAAGTAAACAGTCTGCATTTTGTCCCACCCTATGGAAACATTGGCAGTGGGAAGGCATCAAGGACCTGTTCTGACATGAGTCTTTGCTATTATATATGGCTCTCCTGCATCCACTCCTTTCACTGGCTGGGAAACTTCTGTGCTTTAATTTCATGTTTGTACTTGATAATGGGCTAATTCAGTTCAGGGGGACAGTTTTGGGACCAGATTTTATGTTCATTCTACTGAACATCCAGCATATCCAAACATTTACCACTGTATATAATCTTCATGACTTGATTTACTTCCTTCATCATGATGTGTTCTCTTCCCACTTTTTCCCTTGCCGTGGAGATGTAGTTATTACCAGGTATCCTTAAGTACTTTTAGCTGAAGGTATGGATTTATATTTGGATTCTTAGAGAGTTCCATAAATTCCTCGTTGATTACCTGGTGGTTAAAGGGTGTGACATTATTAACGGTATGTATTGATGGAAGATTCTACTGACAGATTGAAGCCTTAGGTCATGAGAGTTTGCTTGGCTTATTGCCTTGTTTGTGGTAATATAACCCCCCCCCCCCCCCCCTACAAAACACATTAGTTGCACTTTTTGAATATCAGAAGACAATACTGTAATCTACTGGTCTAGCTTATGTGATTGTCTCATTTATTTTTCATGTAGAATTATACAGATTTACAAAATTAAATCAGGCAACATGCCCAAACCAGTTTGTGATGGGGTTATCCCTACATTAAAAACAGCAGCCTAAATCTCATTGCAGCAGTGGGATTCTGCTCTTTAAGGGGGTATATTTCTTTTTTTGGAATTGCCATAGCAATATCACCACTATAGTTAAATAAAAATGTGCCCGATGATCTTCACTTAGGAACAAAATATACAAATCTGGGGTTTTTTTTTTTTTGCAGAATTTTAAGGAAAATACTTTCTTTTAGATGTTTAACCATGGAAATGTTTGGCCTCCTTGGCCATAGATTTCCTTGAGCTGATTTTGTTTTTGGCAAACATCGGTTCTCATTATATAAGAGAGCTGCATGATTGGATATCTGGTAGCATTGCATCACCTTTCCAGTAAGTGATCGAGAAACTCAAAACTATGTTTAAAACTGGGGATCAGATCAGGGTCATATGCTGGGGATCTGGGATTGAAGTAAGACACAATCAACCATATGTTATAACATTTGTGACAGCATCAGAACATCGCTTTAGCATTTCCCAGTACAAAGTAGATGATTATGATTTGGTTTCAGTTTTTGGTTTGATTTATTATTGTCGCTGTTTCTAGATACAGTGAAAAGTTTTGTTTTGCATGCAGTACTGGCAGATCAGACCATACAAGTACAGGAGGGTAATAGAACAGAGCAAAGAGTACAATGTTATGGCTGCAGAGAAACTGCATAACAATATGATATGCACACCACTGGGGGGCTTCTCTCAATATGATAAACATTGCCTGTGATAATATACAAAACTCTCAGATAACCACAAATATATTTTGAAGAAAATTTCAGAAGCACTTTCATGTTAATGAAGGGAAGTCATGAACATCATGATATTGCTTGCTGAAGGTCAAATGTCTGTAAGGATGTTATCAGTAAAATCTTGAATGTAATGTAGTTGTTTTCTTAATCCACCCCAATTTCAATATATTGAATCATTACAGGCTCAATAGTTTTGCTAATATTCACTGTAGTAACTTAAAATGAACCTGGGCTACAATAATACAAAATTTTGCCTGCCTTGACTGTTGACCCTGTGCTGAAGTTGCCTGTGGATCACATTCTACCAAATGATGTTGCTCTGACACATTCATATGCTTGAGTGTATATATCTCATTGCAGGAGTGCATAAATGGGAAAATGTGTGGATGAGGTGACAGTAACTTCTTCCTATTAGTTTCATTATTTCTCACAGTTAGCTTCTTGATTTGAAAGTATTGGAGGCTTTCATCTTGCAAATTTATACTGGGCAGAAGGAGCAGAACTTTCAAGAATTGAAAGGCTGTATGATTTTTTTTTGTGTTAATATGAAAGTGGAGCCTGGCTGGTTTGGGGTTATATCTACTAAATTTCAGTTGGTGACAGTAACCTAAAGAATTGCAGTAGCTTAATTCCAAAAAGTGTGATTCGATGTAATTCCATGAACTATGCAGTCAAGATTTGTGAAGCCAGTAGGTGGAGGTTGCATGAGCGAGTTTCTGGATGGGTTCCCACTACTAGCTGTGTGCACACTTATTTAGTGATGATTTAGCGGCACGGTGGCACAGTGGTTAGCACTGCTACCTCACAGTGCTAGAGACCCGGGTTCAATTCCCGCCTCAGGCAACTGTCTGTGTGGTGTTAGCACATTCTGCCATGCTAAATTGCCCATAGTGTTGGGTGAAGGGGTAAATGTAGGGAAATGGGTCTGGGTGGGTTGCTCTTCGGAGGGTCGGTGTGGACTTGTTGGGTCGAAGGGCCTGTTTCCACGCTGTAAGTAACTTAATCTAATCTAATCTGATGCAGAAGAAGGATTACTGCTGTAACACTGGAAGAGGCAGCAAAAGACTTTACAGTAAAGATTATTCTGAAGCTGACATCAAGACTCTCATTGAGGGCTTCAGTAGTGCTGAATCTAACCGAGACAATGCGAAGACTCCTTAACCGTATTGGAGAACTCAAGGTCCACCATCTTCCTATGACAACTCATATCAAATACAACAACTATGAAAAAAATCTTTAAGAACCTTGACATTGGCACTTGACAGATAGGGAAGAAGCAGGAAGTGGTGATTCCAACAGGGCTGGAAACAGAGAATTCCTGCTTTAGGTTGTAGGTCAACATTAGGACTTCATGTGAATATTTTCTTACTCTTGATTCCAGCTGGGATAATTTTGGGGAATTCCCTCCTGTATTCCAAAATGTTTTTAAGAATAAGAATCTGAAACTTCTGAAATATCAGGTATTATCAATCATGACCTAATCTCAACACAAATGGAAACAAAAAATAATTTCAAAGAGAATTCTGAGAATTGGTGTATCTGAGAGGGATTTTCCACTATTGCCTTCCAAGAACCATTTTTCAAATTTCTTCAAAGAAAGATAGTCAAATGAATTTAACTGATGGCCTTGCCTGGTTAAATCTATCATGTGTTTTTTCAAAGTTATAGTATTGTTTGAACTAATTTTAACAACTCACTAATAATTTTGTTTGTTAGTGGCTATCTGAGAATAAAACTGCTTAGTGGTTTAGCTTGTTACAAAATTATTTACCGTGATTGTTTGGAATTGGTTTCTAAACTAATATGAGTATTTAAAAGAAATTCCATATGTACTCGAGAAGGTAAACAAGTCTGTTGGTTGCATTTGGTATACTGTCACATATTACGATTCACTCAAAGTTTCATTTTAGTTCAAAACAAATGACAGCTTGCCTATTGTAATTATTGTGTTGGCAACAGGAAAAGGTAGTTTGTGCAGCTTGATTCATTAATCAGGTCTTCCATGATTTTATCAGGGATCTAAATTTAGCAGTTTAAACGTTAAAAAAAATTTTGTCCCAGCATCTCTTCATCTATATTGTCCAATACATTGTGAGGAATGTTTAGCATAGTAACAAAGCGGTATGTGGCCAAGTTTGGCATCGAGGAGCCTGAGCAAAATTAAAGTCAAAAGCAATCATGGAACGAACATTCTGTTGTTTGAAGGCATACTGAGTCAAAGGAAGACTAGTGTGGTTATTAAAAGTCAATCATCTCAGCCATCGAACTGCAAGAGTTCCTCAGGGTAGTGTCCTAGGCTCAAAAATCTCAACGTACTATTATTGAGCTCTCGTCCATCATAGGGTCATGCTAGCATGGATAGAAGCTTGGCTGCCTGACAGAAAGCAGAGAATGGAAATAAAAGGGTCCTTCTCAGGATGGCAGCCGGCGACAAGTGGTATTCTGCAAGGCTCATTCCTGGGACCACAACCTTTCACTTTATAAATTAACGATCTAGATGAAGGAGCTGAGGGCATTCTGGATATGTTTGCAGATAATACAAAGATAGGTTGAGGGACAGGTAGTATTGAGGAGGTGGGGAACCTGCAGAAGGATTTGGACAGGTTATGAGAGTGGGCAAAGAAGTGACAGATGGAATACAATATGGGAAAGTGTGAGATCATACACTTTGATAGGAAGAATAGAGATATGGATTATTTTCTAAAGGGGGAGAAAATTAAGAAGTCTAAAGTGCAAAGAGACTTGGGAGTTCTAGTCCAGGATTCTCTCAAGGTAAGCTTGCAGGTTGAGTCAGTAGTTAAAAAGGCAAATGCAATGATGGCATTTATTTTGAGAGGACTTGACTATAAAAGGAGGATGTACTTCTGAGGCTCTATAAGGCTTGGTCAGACCACATTTGGAGTATTGTGTGCAGTTTTTGGCCCCAAATCTCAGGAAGTATATACTGGCTCTGGAGTGTGTTCAGAGGAGGTTCACAAGAATGATCCTAGGAATAAAAAGCTTAACATATGATGAATGTTTGAGGATGCTGGGTCTATACTCCATGGAGTTTAGAAGGATTGGGGGGATCTAATTGAAACATACAGAATACTGAATGGCAAAAGTGAGGACTGCAAATGCTGGAAATCAGAGTCTAGATTAGAGTGGTGCTGGAAAAGCACAGCAGGTCAGGCAGCATCCAAGGAGCAGGAAAATTGACGTTTCGGGCAAAAGCTCTTCATCAGGCCTGGACAGAGTGGGAAGATGTTTCCATTGGTAGGAGAGATTAGGATGCAAGGGCATAGCCTTAGAGTAAAGGGAAGACCTTTTAGAATGTAGATAAGGAGAAACTTGTTCAGCCAGAGAATGGTGAATCTATGGAATTAATTGCCACAGAAGGCTATGGAGGCCAGGTCACTGACTATATTTAAGACTGAGATAGATGGGTTCTTGAGTATCAAGGGAATCAAGGGTTATGGGGAGAAAGCAGGAGAATGAGATTGAAAAACTTATCAGTCGTGATTCAATGGCAGAGCAAACTCGATGGGCTGAGTGGCCTAATTTCTGCTCTTATGTCTTACGGTCTTATGGGTCAGAAGTTGGACTGTTCACTAATGATTGCACAATATTCAATATTATTCATGAATCCCCAGATACAGAAGTAGTTCATTCCCAGATGTGCAAGAATTAAATGGAATTCAGGATTGCACTGATACAAGGTAAGCAATATTTGTGTTGCTCAACATGTTTCAGGCAATGACCATCTCCAGCAAAAAGAATCTAACCATCTCCCTATATCATTCAATACCATTGCTGAAGTAACCAACCCACTCCCTCAATCTTAGCACCCTAAAGGTTATATTGATTTGAAGCTGAACTGTGCCATTCATATAAATATTGTGGTGGCGAGATTAAGCTCAAGGTTCAGAATCTGTCCATCACCTAATAGCACAAGTCAGGATTGTGATGGAATATTCTGAACTTGCTCAGATGAATGAACCACTGACAAAATTTAAGAAACTTGATGTTATCCAGGAAGGAAACAGCCTGCTTGATTGACACCCCAACCACCATCTTCAACATTCACTCTCTTCATAGCTGCAGCAGAGTAGCAGCAGTGTGCACCATCTACATAATGCATGGTAGCAACTCCGCCAGCCTCCTTTGACAGAATTTCCAAACTCATGATCTCTTCCAACTGGTAGAACAAGGCTGATAGATGTGTGGGACTGCCACCACTTAGTCTCACTTGGATGCTGTTTCTGGGTGAGTATCCTGGAACTCCATTCCAAGTCGCCTGTGACTGTAGCTATAAATGATAAACCGCAGTAGTTCAAGGAGGTGACTTACCACTATAGTCTATGGGCAATTGCTGATGAACATCAAATGCTGGCCTTGCCAGTGATGTTCAAATTTCATAAACAATGCTTGTGAAACACATATTTATTTTTACTGTTTTTGGTTTATGCACTTTGTATTTCAAATTGCAATAATTATTCTAAATATGTTGAGTTTGCAAAGATTAGCTAATTTATGCTCTTTCTAGAATCATTGCCAAAATCAAATGTAATATTATTAAGACTTGTATTTTACTGAAATCTATAATAGAAAAGCCTGTGAGAAAGACATGCATGAAAATCTTATAACTTTTCACAATAAACAAGATAAGTGTTTTGGCTGATCATCATTGCATATCTTGCAGATACTGATGTATAAACCCTTGGAAAATCATGTCTCAAACAGTGTTTGACTTATATTTTGGATAAAAGGTAGGGAGGAAGGACTTGGAGGAGGGGTGTTGTGAATGCAATAGATGGAAGGAGGTTAAGGTGAAGGTGATAGGCTGGAGAGGGGTTGGGGGCGGAGAGGTTGGGAAGAAGATTGCAGGTCAAGAAGGCGGTGCTGAGTCCAAGGGTTGGGACTGAGAAAAGGTAGGGGGGAGGGGAAATGAGGAAGGTGGAGAAATCTGCATTCATCTGTTGTGGTTGGAGGGTTCCTAAGTGGAAGATGAGGCGCTCTTCCTCCAGGCGGCATGTTGCCATGGTCTGGCGATGGAGGAGGCCAAGGACCTGCATGTCCTTGGCGGAGTGGGAGGGGGAGTTAAAGTGTTCGCCATTTCTGCCACCTCCAAACAGACCCCAACACCAAGGATATATTTCCCTCCCCTCCCCTATCAGCGTTCCGGAAAGACGACTCCCTCTGCGACTCCCTCGTCAGGTCCACACCCCCCACCAACCCAACCTCCACTCCCGGCACCTTCCCCTGCAACTGCAAGAAATGCAAAACTTGAGCCCACACCTCCCCCCTCACTTCCCTCCAAGGCCCCAAGGGAATCTTCCATATCCATCACAAATTCACCTGCACCTCCACACACACCATTTACTGCATCCGCTGCACCCGATGTGGCCTCCTATACATTGGGGAGACAGGCCGCCTACTTGCGGAACGTTTCAGGGAACACCTCTGGGACATCCGCACTAACCAACCCAACCACCCCGTGGCTGAACACTTTAACTCCCCCTCCCACTCCGTCAAGGACGTGCAGGTCCTTGGCCTCCTCCATCGCCTGACCATAGCAACACAACGCTTGGAGGAAGAGCGCCTCATCTTCCGCTTAGGAACTCTCCAACCACAAGGGATGAATGCAGATTTCTCCACCTTCCTCATTTCCCCTCCCCCCACCTTTTCTCAGTCCCAACCCTCGGACTCAGCACCGCCTTCTTGACCTGCAATCTTCTTCCCGACCTCTCCGCCCCCACCCCCTCTCTGGCCTATCACCCTCACCTATCGCATTCCCAACGCCCCTCCCCCAAGTCTCTCCTCCCTACGTTTTATCTTAGCCTGCTTGGCACACCCTCCTCATTCCTGAAGAAGGGCTTATGCCCGAAACGTCGATTCTCCTGCTCCTTTGATGCTGCCTGACCTGCTGCGCTTTTCCAGCAACACATTTTTCAGCTCTGATCTCCAGCATCTGCAGTCCTCACTTTCTCCTTATATTTTAGATATAAAGGAGAACCTCCTGTGTAGCTGTATGTGTTCACTATCTTTGTTGTTTGCCACATCGGATCTGCTCTCTGTGGGCATGTTTTAAACCCATTTGTGATTTGACAATGTATGTCTCTATTGCCTGCTGATCCTTTGCACCTAGTCTTAAGGTACCAGTGAGTAAAACATTTATTTGTAGTGTAAAAAATTGATGCTGACTATTAATATGGGAATAACTTGTCATGGTGGAAAACTGGAGTCAAATTGTACACCAAATGTATTCATAAATATGATATTTGGAAGCAAGAGTTTGAATTGCCCTTTGTGCTATATCAACACATATGCTACAAAGTATAGAGTCACAGAATCATAGGGGTATGCAGCACAGAAATAGGCCCTTAAGCCCAATAGATCTGTACCAGTCAAAAGCAGGCATCTAACTATTCTAACCTTATTTTCCACTCTTGGCCCATAGACTTGTATGCCTTGGCAATTTATGGTAAATTTTAATCTATTTTCCAAAATAACAAAATATTTTCCTAAATAATAATGTCATTTTAAATACATTTATATGCTACAGCCTCCAGCATGATTTCATAAAAATAACAAAAAAAATACATTTTCCAATAGCCACTGCATCCTTTTGTGAAAGTTCCTCCTCCTCTTTATAAATTATTTATTAGTTAACTACAAGATTTGCATTTTGCTTTTAAGAAACACAAAAATACCAGCAAAACTAAATCTACCTTTTCCAAACTAAGACCTGAAGACTGGGTCAAGGTTCTAGCTTGTCATAGCCTGTGGCTGCTGTCAAATATAATTTAATGTCTGGTGCTTTGTTGGATGACCCAGGGTTTCTTAAATAGAGGTATGAGCCACTTGCATTATTGTAATGCCTGGTGTTCATTTATTTTCCACAGGCATTTCATAATAACTCTTAGTGAACAAGGGAAACTAGAACTTGGTAATAAAGAATGAATGTCAAGTAGTGTCAAGATCCCTTTATTCATTAAACTGATATTTCCTTATGCAACTGTATTTTTCTCTTTTCAGCTGGATTAGCCCTGTTTTTTGACCATGTTCAAAGGAGGGTGTGTTACACCAAACATTGCCTGAAGTGTTTTCAATGATTTTGTATTCGCTTCAAATGATTGGTGCTTATGTAAGCTAATAATAGGTGAGGAGAGAAGCTCTTGTTAGCTTGACAAGTAAACATTCTCTCAGTGAGGCATGTCACTAAAAAAAATGTTGAAACTAAGAATAATTAAAATGAACCAATCCTCACATACCTTACTGGGCTGTCAAGAATCTATCCTTTTTCCCAATCCTACTACTCTTGCTTTACCAAGAATTGTGATTTTTTTTAACTGCTTGATACATGGCTTGTTAGTTTGAGGAGGAAAAAATATTAGAGGGCTGAATTGGACATCTCTCAAAAATGAACATGTAGATTATGATGTGCAATTAACCCACACCTGTTTTCTTTTCCTACAGGCAGGATGCCAACTTTGTATTACATGCAAACTTGGGAGAATTGTAATATTAAGCCAGTGCTAAACAAAGTCATGAGTGACTGCACATCTCAGCCAGGAATCCAAGTCTTTGCAGGTCTTGCACCAATTAGAGATAAATGTGCCACTTAAAATCAACCTGCTCCTATTAAAGTTGTGCTGTTTTCTGGATGGAGCAAGTGTGAAGGTATCTGTAGAAAGACAATCAGTATTGAAGAAAAGTCAATCTTGTCTCAATAATGCAGACAGCAGGATCCAGGGTTTTCTGATGCTGCTCTGGATACCTTGGTTGAGGAGGCAGTTAAGGGGACAGATCATATCACATCCTGACAAATTTTGAAAATGCAAGATGTAGACTCATAAAACAGATTAAATGATTAAGAATATAGAGTATAATGTGGGAAAATGTAAAGTTATTCACACTGGTGGGTAAAATACAAAAACAGAGTATAATGTAACTAGAGAACCAAGGCAAAGTTTTGAGGTGCAGAGAGATATAAATGTTCGAGCGAACGAGTCACAAGAAGTTACTATGCAGATATAGCAAGTGATTAAGAAGACTCATAGAATGCTTACTTTATTAAGAATGGAACTGAATGTAAAAGCAAGGATTCCAAGCTTCGGTTATACAGGGCATTAGTGAGACCAAATCTCAAATATTCTGTGCAGTTCTGGCCTCCTCATTTAATGAAGAATGTAATTCTTAAAATGAGGAGAAAGTGAGGACTGCAGATCTGGAGATCAGAGTTGAGAGTGTCGTGCTGGAAAAGCACAGTTGGTCAAGCAGCATTCGAGTAGACAGAGAATTGACGTTTCAGGCATAAGCCTGATGATAGTAAGCCCTCTCTGATGAAGGGCTTATGCCCGAAACATCAATTCTCCTGCTGATCAGATGCTGCCTGACCTGCTGTGCTTTTCCAGCACAATACTTGAAATGAACAGGTTACCTCATGAGGAAAGATTAGATAGGCTGGCCGAGTTTTCATTGAAGTTTAGAAGACCGAGGGGTGATATGATTGAAATTTATAAGATCCTTGACAAGGTGAACGTGGAACAGATGTTTACTCTTATGAGTGAGTCCAGAACTAGGGGACATTGTTTTGATATTAGGTTTTTTAGGACCGAGGTGAAGGGAAGTTCTGTTTTCTCTCAAAGGAAGGTGTGACTTTGGAAATCTTTGCCTGAGAAGATAGTGAAAGTGGAATAACTGAATACTTTTAAGTCGAGGTGGATAAGATTGGAAAGGGATTTCATTTTTGGATAGAATGGCTTTACAATGGGAACAGATTAGCTTGGTTACCCATTATTCATTTTTAAATTTTATTAACTTATCACATTTCTTGACAAGTGTAAGACAGATAATAGGTGCCTATATTGTACATTTGTAATCTAGGATCTAAGTTACAAATTTTACTGATATTAAAGCATTTTTTTAATCTTCACAAAGTACCAGCATTGGACATTTTAAGTATTGAATGGTAACTGGCTTCATTGTGAATAGAGATCTATTTGTGCATGCCTGTCAACAACAGAGAAATAACTGAGCAACAAGCAACACAACCTCAGACTGACACAGGGAGTCAGAAGATACTGAAGTTTTTGATACACTTAGAAGTGAACAAATGTCCACGTGTGATTAGTTATATTCCACACTGCTTGAGAAGCAAGAGAGGAAAAAGAGACACAGCTGAAGAACTGTATGTGATTCTGATTGCCTTACTATAGGAAGTGCAATCCAGTGATTGCACTGGAGGGGATACAGAGGAGATTCAGTAGGATGTAGCCTGAGATGGAGCACATTAGCAATGAAGAGGAGCTGGTTAGGCTTGGGTTGTTTTCTTTGGAACAGAAATGGTAGAGGGGTGATCTATTAGAGGGTGTAAGATTATGAGGGTCATGGAAAGGGTGGATGGAAAGCAACTGTGCCCCCTTGTTGAAAGATCAGTAATAAGGTAACACACTTTTAAGGTGAAAGGAAGGAGACTTTGAGATTTGAGGACATACTTATTCATCTAGAAAGTGGTTGGGGTTGGAATGCATTGCCTGGGAGGGTAGTAGAGACAGGAGACCTCACAAAATTTAAAAAGTGGATGAACACTTGAAATGCCATAGCATTCAAGGCTATGGGCCAAGTGCTGGAAAGTGGGATTTGTGTAGCTCGGTAAATGCAGACTTGATGTGCAGAAGGGCCAATTCTGTACTTTATGGCTCCAAGACTCTATGAGATCAATAACTACTGATTCTCAGAAAATCAGGTTTCAAAGTGGTTGTTCTTATTAGCAAAACCAATTCCATTGATAGATTTCTGGCACTATTTAAATATATGAGAAAGAAGCAAATCAGCATCCATATGTGTAAAACATCAGCAAAGAATTTCATTTAAAATTTTATTTAATTTGCTTTCTTCCAGTAACTTTGAATTGATGGTACATTGCTATAAAAATGGTAAAGTTATAAAGGTTAAAGCCGGGAATTTCATTATATTTTTTGTCCTATACAATGAAATATGAAGTGAGCATTTCAATCGATTTCTCCACGGAAGTTTGAAGAGTGCCTGGTGATACACATCTTTGAACGTCACTCTAAGATCAAGTTATTCTTTATGGAAAATTAATTCCAACATTTGCTATCTGCATGACATGCTGATTGTCACAGCTGGGATACTTGTTAAATATATTGTGTTGCTTGAATAAGCTATATCTAAGAGTTCTATAATTGAGCTCAACGATCTTCATTATCCAGGACAAAACTAAGCCAAATGAAAAGAAGCTTGAATTCTAGCCTTACTTTGTGGAGGAAAACAGCACTGAATATGCATGAATTCCTGACAGCCAATCATCTTTAGTTACAGGTTAGATTTAAAGGTAACTTCAAACAACATCTCATTGAACAAAACTGAGTCAACCTAGCCAAAGAGGAATTTTCCCAAGCCACTCAAAGTGTCAAATGCTTCGTATGAGCAACGTGCACAATGCATGACACTGACAACTGGTGAGTTAAAACATCCTCCATCTGAGAGCAGCTTCTAAGAGGAGCTCCTGCTTCAGAGATGCTGCCTGACTGGCTGTGCTTTTCCAGCGCCACACTTTTTAATTCTGATCTCCAGCATCTGCAGTCCTCACATTCCCCCAGTACTCTGGGGCCACAGTGTTTAAGCAAATGGATTTAATTCAATTAATAAATCTGGATTAAAATCTGTAATATTGACCATGATTATTAATTGTCTTAAATGCACAGTTTATTAATGCACATTAAGGAAGAAGCCCTACTGTTTTCCATCAGACTTACAGAAATGTGGTTGACTCTTTGATGCCCTAACAAGCCACTCAGTTGACTCAAACTATTAGAAATACAAAAGACATTAAACTGGACAGACCACCCACCATCAAAGTAGATGCCAAAAATGGCAATGATGTGGGACTGGGGCAACCAAAGTCAGAACTCATACGACACCAGGTTATAGTCTAACAGGTCTATTGGAAATCACAAACTATCATCAGACTTTACCTGAAGAAGGAGCAGCACTCCGAAAGCTTGTGATTTCAAATAAACCTATTGGACTATAACCTGGTTTGTGTGACTTCTGAAAATGGCAATGCCAAACCCAGCTTTGTAGATTCACTGCAACATCCTCCTTACTAACTTTGCAGCTGGTTCCATAGCCCAAGCAAAGTCCCATAGCCTAATCAAGCAACAGCTTGACACTGTCATTCTTACAGAATCATGTTTTACAGATAATGTCCCAGGTGCATTATCCCTGGGCATTTCCTTTCCCACCAGCAGGGCGTTGCACTAACAGCAGTGGAACATTAGAATACATTAGGGAGAGAATTGCCCTGGGAGTCCACAACATTG
Source organism: Chiloscyllium plagiosum (assembly GCF_037043375.1). Lineage (NCBI taxonomy): Eukaryota > Metazoa > Chordata > Chondrichthyes > Orectolobiformes > Hemiscylliidae > Chiloscyllium > Chiloscyllium plagiosum. The sequence continues at coordinate 74,528,031 of NW_028270140.1, forward strand.
ACCCTGGACCGTAAGAGGTGTCACGGTATCAGCCTGCTTCAATAAAGTGTACAGGAAGAAGAGCCACCTTCTTGGATAGCACTGGCCATATGTAAAAATGAGGTCGGCGAAAGTGAGGACTGCAGAAGCTGGAGATTAGAGTTGAGAGTGTGGTACTGGAAAAGCACAGCAGGTCAGGCAGCTTCCGAGGAGCAGGAAAATCGACGTTTCAGGTAAAAGCCCTTCATCAGGAATGAGACTGGGAGCCTCGGGGGTGGAGAGATAAATAGGAGGGGATGAAACTGGGGAGAAGGTAGCTGTGAGTGCGATAAGTGAATGGAGGTGGGGGTAATGGTGACAGGTCAGAGGGGAGGGTGGAGCGTTCAGGTGGGAAGGAAGATTGACAAGTGGGACAGGTCATGAGGGTGGTGCTGAGCTGGAAGATTGGAACTGGGATAAGGTGAGGGGAGGGAAAATGAGGAAACTGGTGAAATCCACATTGATGCCATGGGGTTGGAGGATTCCAAGATGGTAGATGAGGCATTCTTTCTCCAGGTGTCGGGTGGTAAGGGAGTGGCGATGGAGGATGCCCTGGACCCGCATGTCCTTGGTGGAGTGGGAGGTGGAATTGAAGTGTTCAGCCATGGGGCAGTGGGGTTGGTTGGTGCGGGTGTCCCAGAGATGTTCTCTGAAGCTCTCTGTGAGTAGGCGTCCTGTCTCCCCAATGTAGAGGATGCCACATCGGGAGCAACGGATACAGTGAATGACATTGGTGGATGTGCAGGTGAAACTTTGATGGATGTTGAAGGCTCCTTTGGGGCCTTGGTTGGAGGTGAGGGGGGAGGTGTGTGCACAGGTTTTGTGATTCCTGCTGTGGGAGGGCAAGGTGCCGGAAGGGGAGGGTGGGTTTTTGGGGGGGCGTGGACCTGACGAGGTAGTCACGGAGGGAACAGTATTTACAGAAAGCGGATGGGGTGGGAAATATATCTCTGGTGGTGGGGTCTATTTGTAGGTGGTGGAAATGGCAGAGGATGATGCAATGTATACAGAGGTTGGTGGGATGGAAGGTGAGTACCAGGGGCGTTCTGTCCTTGTTGTGCTGGGAAGGGTGGGGTTCGAGGGAGGAGGTGCAAGAAGTGGATGAGCTACGCTGGAGGGCATCATCAACCACATGGGATCTTTAAAGAAGGAGGCCATCTGGTGTGTTCTGTGATGGTACTGGTCCTCCTGAGAGCAGATGCGGCAGAGGCGGAGGAATTGGGAATACAGAATAGCATTTTTACAGGAGGCAGGGTGGGAGGAGGTGTAATCCAGGTACCTGTGGGAGTTGGTGGGTTTGTAGAAAATATCAGTGTTGAGTCGGTCACCATTGATGGAGATGGAGAGGTCCAGGAAGGTGAGGGAAGTGTCAGAGATGGTCCAGGTGAATTTAAGGTCAGGGTAGAATGTGTTGATGAACTGTTCACCCTCCTCGTGGGAGCACAAGGTGGCACTGATGCAGTCATCAGTGTAGCGGAGGAAAAGGTGGGGAGTGGTGCCGGTGTAATTGCAGAAGATAGATTGTTCCATGTAGCCGACAAAAAGATAGGTATAGCTGGGGCCCTTGCAGGTGCCCTTAGCTACCCCTTTCATCTGGAGGAAGTGGGAGGATTTGAAGGAGAAATTGTTGAGGGTGAGAACCAGTTCAGCCAAAAGAATTAGAGTATCTATGGAAGGGAACTGGTGGGGACGTCGCGAGAGGAAGAAACGGAGGGCTTGGAGGCCCTGGTCATGGCGGATAGAGGTGTATAGGGACTGGATGTCCATGGTGAAGATGAGGCGTTGGGGGCCAGGGAAATGGAAATCTTGGAGGATGTGGAGGGCGTGGGTGGTGTCCCGAACATTTGTAGGTGTTAAAATGAGGTGTCAACCTCGTGAACCTACAACACAGTACTTAGAAATACGAGATAGAGATAAGATGTACAGCACAGAAACAGACCCTTCGGTCCAACTCGTACCATGCTGACCAGATATCCCAACCTAATCTAGTCCCATTTGCCAGCACTTTGTCCATATCTTCTAAACCATTCCTATTCATATACCTATCCAGATGCCTTTTAAATGTTGTCATTGTACCAACTTCCACCACTTCCTCTGGCAGCTCATTCCATACACACACCATCCTTTGCATGAAAAAGCAGTGGGGTCGAATCAGGAGGAGTGCTGGAATAGTTCTCCTTAGTATCAAGTAGTTTTTCCACCGTGGGCTTCTTCCTTTTAATAACTTGGGAAAACAAAAAGGCAAAGCATCAAGACAAAGATGTTTGGTAATGAGGATGCTTTTCTTTATTTTAAACAGCATGGGTTTGTGTCTGCACAATAGCTAGCAAAGCTGGCAGCTGAAAACAGAATATTAAAAGTGCCAAGTGGTTAAGAGAAAGGAAATGGGAGACATAGGCACATCAGGGCTCTGTAACTGGGGCCTCAGGCTGTTGAGGGCTTGCTGTGGTCAGCTTGAGTCAGAAGGTCCTGAGCCAGGTCTACAGTGGGACCCATGATTTCTGTCCCTGCCTCTACTAGTGAGTTTAGGATTCTTGCTCATGTGGGGCATGTAAATGAACCATCTAGCTACTGTGCTGTAACTTCTCTCTGGATTGGGAACATTTTACTGAGGCCAGTGTTGTATTAGCTGCTATTCCCTGTGGGAGAGTAGACTCGAGGAACAGGAGTTGGCCATTTGGCCCATCACAATCACGGCTGGTGTGGTCTCTCCTTGTAGATCAAACTGCCGATCTCAATTGAGATTCAGTGACCCGGACTCCACTGCTGTCTGGGGCAGGGAATTCTACAGACTTTCTTGCATGACAAGAAAGATAGAATCTTGAGATAGAATTAAATGATCCCACAGCCAACAGATCTGTTGTCCTGACACATCCAGTCCTGAATGTTTGTAGACAATTAAATAAATGATAGAAGGAGAGTGCTCCACAACTATCTCCATCCTCACTGACTGGGTTCCTAGTATAATAGTGCAACAGGTAAAGCTGAGGCATTTGCAACATTTCCAGCTTGAAGTGCTAAGGATGATCCATCTTAGCCTCCTCATAAAGTTTCCAGTATCACACGAGTCTTCAGCCAATATGATTCACTCCACCTGATATAAAATAATGATAGAAAGTATTGGATACTGCAAAGGCTATTGTTCCTGAAAACATTCCAACAATAGAACTGAAGGCATGTGTTCCAGCACTGTCTACACCCCCAACCAAACTTTTCCAATGCAGCTAGACCATTGGCATCCACCCAGCCATGTGTTTGTCTATGCAAAATTGCTTATCCATGTCCTGTGCCCAAACCCAAGACAAATCCACCCTGGCCAGCTACTGTCCTGTCAGTCTGTTCTCAATCATCAAGAAAGTGATGAAGTGAGTCATTCTGCAGAGTTATCAAGTGACACATACTCATCAATGATCTGATTGCTGACATGTAGTTGGCCACCCAGTTCCTGACCTCATTACAGCCTTGGTGCAAATACAGACAACTCCAGAGGTTCCTTAAAATTAATGTCCTTGATATCAAGGCAGCGGTTGTCTGAATGTAGCATCAAAGAATCGTAACAAAACTAGACTCAATGGGAATTGGGGATAAAGGTGGTAGGTGCCTGGAATACACTGCCAAGTGAGGTGGTAGAAGCAGGTACAACAGCAACATTTAAGAGGCATATAGACAGACACATGAACAGGCAGGGAATATACGGATACAGGCCATGTTCCAGCAGATGGGATCAGTTTAGAACGGCACAGAGATGGTGGGCTGTACTGTTCTATGCTCTATAGCTACCTTCCACCACAAGGTCAGAATTGAAGATATTTGCTGGTGATTGCATAATGCTTAGTACCATTCACAGACTTCTTCAGCATCAGAGGAGGTGTGCTTATACGTGGCAAGACCTGGACAACATTCAGATTTAACTTTAAAGTGACAAGTAACATTCATGCCACATAAGTATATACCTGGAGGCATGCAAGGAATACAAGAGTTTACTGAAGAAGGAAATCAGGAGGGTGAGAAGGGCATATGAGATAGCTTTGGCTGAGAAGACTAGGATGAATCCAATGAGGTACTTTAAGTATACTAAAGGAAAAAGGATAACTAGAGATAGAATAAGGCTCCTCAAGGACCAAAGTGGACATATACGTGTAGAACCACAGAAGATGGGCAAGATTCTCAATGAATATCTCTCCTCTGTGTTTACCATGGAAAAGACATGAAGACTTGGGGAAGTTAGTGGTGATATCTTGGGGACAGTCCCTATCACAGTAGTGGTGGTGTTAGATGTAGTAGAATGTATGGAGATGGATAAATTTCCTGGCCCTGATCAGATATATCTAAGAACACTGCAACTGCTCGAGACGAAATGCAGGAGCCCTGGCAGATATTTTTGCATTAAAGTTAGCCACAGGTGAGGTACCAGAAGACTGGAGGGTAGTGAATGTTGTGCCATTATTCAAGAAAAGCTGCAAAGAAAACTACAGACCAGTAAGCTTAACATCGGAGGTGGGTAAGATACTTGAGAAGATTCTCAGAGGAAAGACAAACATGCACTTGGAACATCAGGGTTTGAATAGGAGTAGTCAGCATTGCTTTGTGAGTGGGAGATCATGCCTCACAAACTTGTTAAAGTTCTTTGATGAAGTGACCAGGAAAGTTGATGAAGGCAGGGCAGTAGACGTAGTCTCCATGAATTTCAGTAAGGCCTTTGATAAGGTTCCACACAGCAGGCTGCTCTGGAAGATCAGATCACGTGGAATCCAGGGGGAGCTGGCAAATTGGATACCAAATTGGCTTGATGGCAGGAAGCAGACGGTAATAGTGGAAAGATGCTTGTCAGACTCGAAGTCTGTGGAGTGAAGCACCTCAGAGGTCGGTGCTGGGCCTATTCCTTTTTGTTATCTATGTCGATGATTTGGATGAGAATATACAAGGCATGATCAGTAAGTTTGTGATGACACTAAAATAGGCGGTATCGTGGACAGTGAGGAGGATTATCAGAAATTGCAGCGGGACCTTGATCAGCTGGGAAAGTTGGCCGAGAAATGGCAAATGCAGTTTAATATAGATAAGTGTGAGGTTTTGCATTTTGGAAAGTCAAACCAAAGTAGGAGTTTCATGGTGAATAGTAGAGCCTTACGGAGAATAGTGGAAGAAAGGGATCTTGGAGTTCAGGTTCACAATTCTCTGAAAGTGAAGTCACAGGTAGCCAGGGCAGTGAAAAGGCTTTTGGCACACTGGTCTTCATCAATCAGGTAATTGAGAATAGAAGTTGGGAAGTTATGTTGCAGTTATACAGGATGTTGGTGAGGCTGCACTTAGATCATTGTGTTCAGTTTGGGTAGCCTTGTTATACGAAAGATGTTATTAAACTGGAAAGAGTGCAGAAGAAATTTACAAGGATGGTGGCTGGACTCAATGGTCTGAGTTTTAGGGAGAGGTTGGACAAACTAGGACTTTTTTCTTTAGAGCCTAGGAGACTGAGAGGGGATCTTATAGAGATGTATAAGATGAGAGGCATGGATAGGGTGAATGCACTCAGTCTTTCTCCCAGGGTTGGGGACTCGAGGAATAGACGGCATCAGTTTAAGGTTAGAGGGGAAAGACAAAAGGGAACCTGAGGAGCAACGCTTTTACACAGAGGGTGGTACGTATGTGGAATGAGCTGCCAACAGAAGTGGTTGAGGTGGGTTCATTAACAACATTTAAAAGGCATTTGGACAAATACATGATCGGAAAGGGTTAGAAGGATATGGCCAAGTGCAGGGAAATAGAGTTAGCCTGGATGGACATTTTGGTCAGCATGGACCAGTTTGGGCCAAAGGACCTGTCTCCATGCTGTAGGATTCTGTGACTCTTGTAAATGTCAGGTAATGACCATCTCAAACAAGACAGAATTTTACCATCTCCCCTTGACAGCTTGACATCTGTATTATTTGCAACTTCCTTTCAAGTGGCATACCAGTTTGTCTTAGAAATATATCATCGCTCCTTCATTATGATTGGGTCAAAATCCTGGAACCCTCTCCCTGACAGAACTGAGCTTCCTACAACACATGGTGGATTGCAGCTGTCTAAGAAGGTGGTTCACCACCATCTGCTCAAGAGCAATTAGAGTTGGGTAATAAACATGGGCCTAGCTAGCCGTACCCACAGTCTGTGAATGAATACATTTTAAAGACCTAAGCACTTATATCTGCTTCCTTTTCTCAGATTTTTCTGCTTTATCTATGAAGCAGGACCTGTCAATAATGAAAAGGGAAATTCATAGACCTTTCAAGTGGACTCATGATTGGGCTTCAATGAAACATGAGTTTTATTTCCAATGGTGAACAAAATTTTCAGACAGAATTCTCAAGGTTTTGTGACCATTGCTGCAAGAAGTGAGTAGCTGCGTTCCCCTGCAAGCCTGCATGGCTGAATTGTAGCCAGAGAAAGAAACGCAGCTTTCCACTGACACACTGGAGAGCCAGTGCTCCTTTTCAACATTTAAGCATCTGTTGCACACGCTCTGCATGCTCACTTCCATTACTCATCCTCTGCTCCATCTTACAACCCTCAACCACAGCAGCTGATTTGCAGACTGTTGTTTGGGCATACAGAGAGCAATCTGGCAACTGCTGCCATTTTAAGTTGCCGATCTTAAAAGCATTCCGAAGCAACCTGTACTCATCTTGTAAACTCTTGATCTCTCTCTTTCCTACAACAGAAAGCTGCATTACTTTCATTTCTGGAGAACTTCCCTTTCGCTCTGCAGAGTCAGATATCCATTTGCCATCTTTAATGGGGTGGTGAGTGTACTCTCCAGTTATTAACTGGTTTCTCAATCACAAATCAGGATATGTGTATTATGCTTCAGAAATTATCACAATGTTGGGATCCCCACCCTAGAACAAAAATGCTACTCTTAATCTTAGACCTGTGGTATTGTGTTAATATTCGTTTGAATTAAAAAGAATCTTCTTAAAAGTAGGTTGCAACTTTCATTTTCCTTGAAAGAAATTGCCAATTAAATAAGAGTCCACAAAATTAGGTCTTGAACTTGTGGTGTATCAATTTCTTGGACCTATGAATGAAGATAAATGCTTTACAAATCACAAAATATTTTACAGCCTTATGCATCAAAAAGATTGTTTGTCATTTGCACAATGATGTGAAACCTTGGGCAAAGAATTTGTTGCCTGGAACTTCTGGACAATCAGGAAGCTGGACTCCACTGTAATATTTATTCTATCCACTTTGGAAGTCATGGTTCACATGTTTAACCTTTTCTGTATATGTGTCAGAAGTGGCAATAACAGGAATAGCATATTCGATCAACTGAAACCCTTAAATAGGTTCTTGAGAAGTATATAATGTGATGGAAAAAATTTAATATAATTTGAAATATAAAAAGATGCCAGGTGAAAAGTGGATGACTTCTGATCCCAAAAGCTGTTTGAAACTCATTGAGCATGAACTAGACCACTGCATGAACCAGACAAGATAATGAACAAAAGACAAATGGTCCCAAAAGGGTTCCCTCTGGGTATGTTGGGAGCATGTTGTGAAGTAGATTTATTATCTCCACATCTTCTGCAATGACCTAAAAGAATTATTGGAAATGCTTACTTCCAAAATTAAAGTGCACACTTTCAATGCCAAAGTAATATAATAATTATAACATGAGCATGCATATGGTTTTTTGATAATGGTGTATTTAAAAGTGTAGAAAAATGTACCTAAAGAATTAGAAAATACCACACTTGCCAATGTTTCAGTAGTTTTCTTTCAAAAACAATGAACAAAGTGTGATCCCAACAGGTATGGTCAGTACTTTCCCAGATTAGTAATATGACAGTGTTTTCCATTTTTGTACACCTGCACTGATGTTTTAATTACCAGCCTGTTCAAGAGTCAGACCTCTGATGTTATCCTGATCTCCAGATAAAGGCAGCTGCCTGCAGCTATAAAGAGTACCATTTGTTTGAAATATGTCTAGAGCTTTCTTTCATGTGATAAATGATTGCACCATTATTGCAAAAGTAGACTTTAGGAATATGTGGATGGCCAACTGTAATCACTAAATATTTTTCAAGCATATCAGTTTCAGAAACAAACAATTCAGAATTTAAGCATACTGAAAATTCATATTAAAAAACGAGCATTTTGGTTAAATGTGAAATTCAGTGAAAATTTGTTAAATCAAAATTCTATTACACATCTTTTATAATATTACAAATTTTACATAGGGATATAATTTTACTTAATTTTCAAATAGGGAATGAATAATATTTGTAATTATTACAAATTTTATATTTGTAATTATTACAAATTTTACATTTGTAATAATTACAAATGTTATTCATTCCCTATTTGAAATATTTAGTTTGTAATTGTGCTTCTCAGTACCAGTCAGTTTGACAGAAAAATTGTTTTAAGTAAAATTTAATTTGAATCACATTTTTTATAATATTACAAATGTTAAATTTATAATTATTACAAATATTATTCATTTCCTTTGAAATGTTTCCTTTCTAATTGTGTTTCTTAATACCAGAGTCAGATTGACAGAAAACATGGTTTAAGTAAATTTTAGTTTTAAAAGACTCAAACACAGTACCACTTTGTGCCACAAGATGATGCTAAATACATTATAATCTTGGAAATTTTACAAACTAAACTTTTGATAACTTGTGATAGTGCAATACTACTTCATGAGGTTTGCTCCAATTTTCCCTAACCTCCTCTGGGTTTAAGTGTCATTCCTGAGATTTTGCGGATACTATTCACCTGCCCCTGTCAGGCAAATGACCTTGACGTGAAGATATAAGGAACAGCCTGGGTCAGTGTCTCCTCTATCTAGACTCATGCAACCCAGGAATGGGTTCTTGGATATTTTGGGCTGGGAAAGTTATTGCATGTCTTTCTAGAAGAATTGAAAGAAGGAAAATTTTTATTTTGTACAGCGCAGCAGAGAACTTATATTCTCCTGATTTCCTGATATAATCTTTGCACAGCAGTAAAAACTCAGCAGAAAATCATCTTTTAATCTCTGTATCCATAAGTACAGCCAATTTTCTGCTGAAGTTATAGAGAGTAACATTTAATCTGATCACATGATCTTATCATGTCAGATTTCTGCCCATTGGTTAAGTGAAGATCAATTCATTGGACCTGAAGATGTTCTTGGTTCATTGCCGATGCTTCGTCCTCAATTTATTTTTAGTGGTTTTCCGTTGCTTTCATTCTTGTTGATAGAGCGAAAAGGCAGGCCTGAAATCTACCTCAGTTAGAGTAGAAATCAACTTACACTTCGAGTATCATTCCAAATGATGATATACTATATATCCAGTCAACTAAATTAACCATCACCAGAAGTGAAGATTGCTCCTATTGTGCACTGTGCAGATGAGCCTTCAGCTCGGTTCTTGTATTTCCGTCAACTTTTAGACCTGACAATCAATTGCCAGCCGGCATTATGAAGTAATCTGCCCTATGAATTCTGCTGTTCTTGAGGGATCACTTCATTCTGTCAACCTTTCAGTGATCCCACAGGAATTGGACAGGACTGGAGAAACCCTTTTCTTCCAAACTTTTCTAAAATCTTTAGTTTTGTTTGCTGTGTGAATTATACTCATTATGGAGATTACACATCGTTGTTCATACAACACACCGCATACTGCATTAGTTTGCTGAGAATTTGTGGTATCAATAGACGTTTAGGCTAGGAACATTTACAACACTTAGAACCTGTTTATGTATGATCTATTTGGACCAGGATGGGATTAAGGAAATTTGAATTTAATCAGTAAAGGTGAATTGCATGGCAATTAAGATACTGACCAAGTATTTCAGGTTATGTTTTCTATATCTGTGGCTTTACTGTAAAAACATTAAAAATAGGTGCAGGTGTAAGACATTTGACCCTACAAAATCTGCTCTGCCATTCAATAGAATCACGGCTGATTTTCTATCCCTACCACTTTTTTCCCAGTCACCATGTTCCTTGATTCTCTAAAGTATCCAAAAAAATCTATCAGTGTTGCCTTGATTATATGTTTCAATGAGATCATCTTTTAATCACTTAAACAATAGGGAATATAGATCCAGGCTATTCTTTCTTTCTTCATAGGATAACCTCTCATCACAGGAATCAGTCTGATGAACCTTCATTACACCCACAACAAAACATTCTGGAGTTTGCACGTTCTCCCCGTGTCTGTGTGGGTTTCCTCCGGGTGCTCCGGTTTCCTCCCACAGTCCAAAGATGTGCAGGTCAGGTGAATTGGCCATGCTAAATTGCCCGTAGTGTTAGGTAAGGGGTAAATGTAGGGGTATGGGTGGGTTGCGCTTCGGCGGGGCGGTGTGGACTTGTTGGGCCGAAGGGCCTGTTTCCACACTGTAAGTAATCTAATCTAATCTAATCTAATCTAATTTTCAAGGAGCTATGAACCTGCACTCCAAGGTCTCTTTGTTCAGCCACACTCCCTAGGACCTTACCATTAAGTGCATAAGTCCTGCTAAGATTTGCTTTCCCAAAATGCAGCACCTCGCATTTATCTGAATTAAACTCCATCTGCCACTTCTCAGCCCATTGGCCCATTTGGTCCAGTTCCTGTTGTAATCTGAGGTAACCTCCTTCGCTGTCCACTACACCTCCAATTTTGGTGTCATCTGCAAACTTACTAACTGTACCTCTTATGCTCACATCCAAATCATTTGTATAAATAACAAAAAGTTGAGGACCCAGCACCGATCCTTGTGACACTCCACTGGTCACAGGCCTCTAGTTTTAAAAACAACCCTCCATCACCACCCTCTGTCTTCTACCTTTGAGCCAGTTCTGTATCCAGATGGCTAGTTCTCCCTGTATTCCATGAGATCTAACCTTGTTAACCAGTCTCCCATGGGGAACCTTGTTGAACGCCTTATTGAAGTCCATAGAGTTCATGTCTACCACTCTGCCCTCATCAATCCTCTTTGTTGCTTCTTGAAAAACTCAATCAACTTTGTGAGACATGATTTCTCATGCACAAAGCCATCTTACTATCCTTAATCAGTCCTTGCCTTTCCAAATACATGTACATCCTGTCCTTCAGGATTCCCTCCAACAACTTGCCCACCACTGACGTCAGGCTCACCAGTCTATAGTTCCCTACCTTGTCCTAAATAGTGGCACTATGTTAGCCAAGCTCCAGTCTTCTGGTACCTCACCTGTGACTATCGATGATACAAATATCTCAGCAAGGGCCCCAGCAATCACTTCCCTAGCTTACCCCAGAGTTCTAGGGTATGCCTGATCAGGTCCAGGGGATTTATCCACTTGTATGCAATTCAAGACATCCAGCACTTCCTCCTCGGTAATAAGAACATTTTTCAAGATGTCACCATCTATTTCCCTACATTCGGTATCTTCCAAGTCCTTTTCCACAGTCAACACTGATGCAAAATACTCGTTTAGTATCTCTCCCATCTGCAGATCCATACAAAGGCTGCCTTACTGTTCTTTGAGGGGCCCTATTCTCTCCCTTGTTATCTTTTTGTCCTTAATGTATTTTGAAAAGCCCTTTGGATTCTCCTTAATTCTATTTGTCAAAGCTATCTCATGTCCCCGTTTTGTCCTCCTGATTTCCCTCTTAAGTATACACCTACTGCCTTTATACTCTTCTCAGGACATATGCTTCCTTCTTTTTCTTAACCAAACCCTCAATTTCTTTAGTCATCCAGCATTCCCTATATCTACCAGCCCTTCCTTCCACCCTAACAGGAATATGCTTTCTTTGGACTCTCATTATCTCATTTCTGAAGGCTTCCCATTTTCCAGCCGTCCCTTTACCTGCGAACATCTGCCCCCAGTCAGCTTTTGGAAGTTCTTGCCTAGTACCATCAAAATTGGCCTTTCTCCTATTTGGAATTTCAACTTTTAGATCTGGTCTATCCTTTTCCATCACCACTTAAAAACTAGTAGAATTATGGTCGCTGGCCCCAAAGTGCTCACCCATTTACACCTCAGTCACCTGCCCTGCCTTATTTCCCAAGAGTAGGTCGAGTTTTGCACCTTCTCTAGTAGGTACATCCACATGTACATGCTTAACAAATTCCTCTCCATCTAAACCCTTAACACTATGGCAGTCCCAGTCGACATTTGGAAAGTTAAAATCCACTACTATAAACATCCTATATTTCTTACAAATTTGTTTCTCAATTTCCCTTTGACTATTAGAGGGTCTATAATACAATCCCAATAAGGTGATCATCCCTTTCTTACTTCTCAGTTCCACCCAAATAACCTCCCTGGATGTATTTCTGGGAATTTTCTCCCTCAGTACAGCTGTAATGCTATCACTTACAAAAACGTCACTCCCCCTCCTCTCTTGCCTCCCTTTTTTGTCCTTTCTGTAGCATTTGTATTCTGGAACATTAAGCTGTCAGTCCTGTCCATCCCTGAGCTGATTCTATAATTGCTATGATATTCCATTCCCATGTTCCTAACTATGCCCTGAGTTCATCTGCCTTCCCTTTTAAGCCTTTTGCATTGAAATAAATGCAGTTTAATTTATTAGTTCTACCTTGTTCCTGCCTGCCCTGACTGTTCGACTCACTTTTTTTTTCTCAACTGTACCAGTCTCAGATTGATCTCTTTCCTCACCACCTCCCTGGGTCCCTCCCATCCCCCCACCTTACTAGTTTAAATCCTCCTGAGCAGTTCTAGCAAATCTTCCTGCCAGTATATTAGTCCCCTTCCAATTCAGGTGCAATCCATCCTGAAATGGGAGAAGAGATTCCAATGATCCAAAAATGTGAATCCTTCTCCCATACACCAACTGCTCAGCCATGCATTCATCTGCTCTATCCTCATATTCCTACCCTCATTAGCTCATAGCACGGGGAGTAATTCAGATATTACTACTCAACCTTTTCCCTTCCTATGTTGTTGGTTCCAATGTGTATAATGACCTCCTGCTGGTCCCTCTCCCCCTCGAGAACATTCTGCGACTTCTCTGAGATATCCTTGATCCTGCCACCAAGGAAGCAACACACCATTCTGATTTTTCGCTATAAGTCTCAGGAACTTCTATCAGTGCCTCGGACTACAGTGTCCCCTAACACACTCGATCTCTGGGAACTTGATGTACCCCTTATTGCATTAGAACCAGTCTCAATACCAGAAACTTGGCTGTTCGTGCTACATTCCCCTGAGAATCCATCACCGCCTACATTTTCCAAAACAGCATACTTGTCTGAAATTGGAATAGCCACAGAAGACTTCTGCACATGCTGCCTACCTTTCTTACCTTTTCAGGAGTTAGCTTATCTATATGATTGTATCTGCAACTTTTCTCCCTTTCTATAACTGCCATCCATCACACCACCTTGCTCTTGTAAATTCCTCATTGCTTCTAACTGTCGCTCCAACCAATCCATTTGATCTGATAGGATTCGCAACCAATGTAATTTACTAGATATAATCCCCAGTAACACATAAACTCTCCCTAAACTCCCACATATGACAAGAAGAGCGTATCGCTCCACTAAGGGCCATTTTTGCTTCTTCCAATCTGCAGACCCAGAAAATATCCCTGTCTTATTCCTCTGCAAACTACTGGTCCAGGCTAACTTAATACTTATGGCTTATATTTTTAAGTTTAATCAAGAGATATATCTCAATAAAAACATATAATCAAGAAAGAACCCACTCTACTCGCTACTGCAGACTTACGGCAAAGCCCCAAGGCCCACTTAAAACTATTCACTTATCTGTCTCTGTGCGGTCACCTCTCCCAAACAGGTTCCTCCAAGATCAGTTGTAAATTTCACTGTTTGTTAATTTTTCCAGACGCACTCCGACGTCCAGTGATACATGAATTCAACAGCAAAGGCAGTAACTGCACAGGTTCACTGCTGTGTCAGTTAGCAGTGTGGGTTTCGTTCTCTCTCTCTCTCCTACACTGACCCGACCATGTGCTCCCTTTGTCTGTCCCTTTCCCCTTTAAAAGTATTTTGACTATTTTTCTCCAAAGTTCCAATAGTATTTAAAACAATAATTGCTGCTCCTGGAATATGGGGAAATCACCTCCAACACCTAAAATACCTCAAAAAAAGAGCAGCCTGTTGCAGCCAGAAATTTCTCCCATCCTCCATCTTGGATTACCCAGAATCTTCTTTAACCAAAGAGTTTTGAAAATGTGGAACATACTACCACAGGGAGTTGTTATAGATATGTTTAAAATGAAACTTTACACATTTGAGATTATTTGTAGCTCTAATGAGAAAAGATGTGGGGAGGTGCAAGTGGAAAATAAACACCAGCATGCACTGATTGGACCAAATAATCTGCTTCTGTGCCATTTATCGTGTAACCATGTACAATCTTTCATCCGTTTGTAAAGAACATTATAATTATATAGAATTCCTGCAGATACAGATCATTCAGCCTATCAAGTCTTCACTACCCTCCAAAGACCATGCCCTCCTATCCCCACATTTACCACCTAGCTTGAACATTCCTGAACACCACAGGGCAATTTAGCATGGCCTAACATACATATCTTTGGACTGTGAGAGGAAACCAGAACAATCAGCAGAAATTCACACAGACACAGGGCAAGCACCCGCAAGCTTCCAACAGGCAGTTATCCAAGGTTAGGATTGAATCTAGGTCACCAGCACTGTGTGAAAGTAGTGCTGACCACTTTGCCACCATTACATTACACTCAATTACTCAGGTGTTTGTCCACTCAGCCAGACTTTTGCAAATTTTTTGAGTCTTCCTTATCAATTTTTTTCCAGGTGTTGGGTGGCTAGGATTTGGTGGTGGAGGGGGAGTTCAAGTGACCGGCCACAGGGTGGTGGAGCTGTTTGGTGCATGTGTCCCAGCAAATCCTGGGCATCCCTCCCTTCCAAATCCTGGACACCTGACGCCTGGAGGAAGAATGCCTCATCTTCCAACTTGGGAATCTCCAACCACATGGCATCAACATTGACTCCATCAGTTTCCTCATCACCCCTTCCCCCACCTCATTCCAGATCCAAACCTTCAACTCAGCACTGCCCTGTTAAACTGTCCTATCTATCCATCTTCCTACCCACGTATCCGGTCCATGTTCCGCTTTGACCCATCATCATCACCCCCCACCTGCATCTACCTCTCGCCTTCCCAGCTATGTTCCCCACATGGCCACCCCTTTTATTTATCTCTCAGCCCCCTTTCTTCCACCACCCCTGCCCCCACATTCCTGATGAAGGGCTTATGCCCAAAACAATTCTCCTGCTCCTCGGATATTGCCTGACCTACTGTGCTTTTCGAGTGCAACATTTTGCAACTCTGATCTCTAGAATCTGCAGTCCTCAATTTCTCTTGGATTTGTTACAGTCAATCTCCTCATCCAAATCATTGACATGGGTTGTAAGTTACTGATGACTAAGATCTGATCATTACAGCCTGTGACATGAAAATGATTTGTTTATTTCTACTCTCTATGTGCTGTGCATTGAACAATCCTCAATCCATGCAAATATATTATTCTTGAATTCCAAACACTCTGATGTTGTATAATAATGCTTGTGCAGCATGTTATTAAAGGTAGTATGAAAATCCTATTAAACTAGTTCTCCCTCATCTACCCTTTGGTTTCATTGACAAAAAACTTAGAATTGTCAACCATGTTAGAGTTCATGTAGACTAAAATAGGTGGAAAACTTAAAGAAAAAGTTGTAACATCATTTGCTGCCAGAATTTCTGTTAGACTCATTCATCTGCCATGTCAAAGCATCACTAGTTTGCACTAATGATCTGTGCATTCAATCTACACCCATCACTTATTAAAAGCAATTAAAGGATTGTTAATGAATTCTCATTATAGCAAATACTGTTTTCTGTTGGGAAAATAAATATTCTATCAAATACTGTGCTCAGAAGTTAGCTAGGAGCTATGCTTTTATCAAAATTGTTTCAAAAGAGAACTGATAATAGCAATAGCATATTCAGAGGGTGAGTGGGAAGATCATGTTTGACCACTGTCAATCTGGTGAAACCCTCATCTAAAACAATCTGAAGAGTACCACTTACCACACGCAATTATCCTTGAAACACACATATTGACCCACAGAATATAACATCTACAGTGTATGAATGCAAACACTAAAAATGGTGTCCGATTGATGAGTGGGAATGTTATCCTAATCAATATTTATCCATAATGAAGATCATTAAAAATACAGAATATTTGGTCATTATCAGCTTATGTTTTGGGGAGTTTTTCTGTGCAATTTATTTGCTGAATTTCTTATGTTTCAGCAGTGTCTCCATTTCCAAAGCAATTATCTGTAAAGCACTTCAGGACATTCAGAGATGGTAGAAAATACAACATGCATATTTATTTTAGTTTGATAGAGTCCTGTTAGCTCTTTACGAAATTTGACTCTCCAATAAACATTAAAAGACATACTTGCACAATATAACAATTAACCTTTTGCAGTATAATTGATACATGATTTAATTTGTAAAATTGGTAATTTAATGCAAACAATACCCGCAGTGGAAAAATGTGGTGATGATCAATGAAACAATATGAATGCAAATACCACATGTTCACTGTGGAAGACCTGACATTGGAAAATTGTGGCTGAAAAAGTGGTAATGTTACAGTAATGCTCTAGAGACATGAGCTAAAATCCTGTGACAACAATTGGTGGAATTTAATTTCATGAATTGAATCATCCGGAATAAAATACTGACTTCAGTAACTATTACCATGGACTGTCTGGATTATTGTAAAGTAACCATTTGGTTCACTGATGTCTTTTAGAGAAGGAAATTAGTTGTACTTACCTAGTCTCTATATGACTCCAAACCCACAGCAATGTAATTAATTCTTAAGTACACTTGGGAGAGGCCTGAAAAGCCAATCAATTGTAGCAAATCAGTACAGCAGGCACATGTCCATCTTGGGAGGTGATGGACTGTAGTCAGGTTGTATGTCACTTCTGGCTGTTGCCGTAGCAGTCTGTACAAACATCTCAAGGATTTTGAAAAAGAATAAGACTAGACAAATGATCTCACATTGGTCTCGGCATTGGGAATGACAACGTCCCATACTGCCCAAGTTCGAGAAAAATAAACCACTAACAACTGGGGATTTGAGTCAAAATTGAGAGCTCTGTTCCACAGCCTGACATAACCATACACTCTGCATCATTTCTTACTTCAGCAAGGTGAATCACTCAAGACTATATTACAACAAATTAAGTAGCTTACTCAAGCTATCCTACTGGAAGTACCACTCTTATTTAGTGTTCTTTGTTCTTTGAACACTTTGACCAATTTATGTATTAAAAATAATTTACCCAAGCACTCTTGTTGGTGAGGAAAACAAACAAACACAGAATTCGGTTTGCGGTTCAACTCAATTTTATTAACAAAATATTCCTTAATAAAAAGACGATGTGACCATTTCCCAAATTCCCACAATATTTACTCTCTATTTCACTCTATCCACCAGAGAAGGGATATTATCCACAATGATTCCCGTGTTTGAGCTGAGCCATTAGAATCTCCTTCCTCTCCAATCGGTCAGATAAAGCTGGCTCTCTTTCATGAAGGTGGATTTTGCAGGTCAGGGTGGATCTTCTTCTGGGTCTTCTTGGGTTGCCACACAGTCTTCCACCACAAGTCTTTCAGCAAGTCTTCACTGAGGAGGTGGCTACCAGGTGTATGTTTTTACCTCCCTCTTCCAGACCTTCCTGAATGTTCTGTAGCTTTTGGCCCATAGGGTCATGAGCGGGGTTCAAAGCATCCACTGGGATCATGCCAATACCCTTCACTATTGCTCTGCTGGAAGTGAAAAGTGCACATCATTAGGCAATAGCTAGAAGTCAAGGTGCCAGAAAGTTTGATCAATACTCCGTCAATGCACATTCCTCAGGCAACCCTCAGGCTGGTTCCTTCTGACCTTTGTGACCTCTTTTACTTTGGTTTCCACCATTCTCTGAAGCTGTTGGCTGCTGTTTAATTAAGTTTGGCCAGTTTTCAATTGGGTCCCATTTCACTGGCTGTGGGTCAATTTAGAATGTCCAATTTTAGCTTGTGGCTGCTTGACCATATTAATGACCTTAATGTGCTGTTAAACCTGATCCTGAAACTTGTAAGACTTTCATACTCCTCAAGGAGAAAGTGAGGTCTGCAGATGCTGGAGATCAAAGTTGAAACTTTATTGCTGGAACAGCACAGCAGGTCAGGCAGCATCCAGGGAACAGGAGATTCGACGTTTCGGGCACAGGCCCTTCTTCAGGATTCCTGAAGAAGGGCCTGTGCCCGAAACGTCAAATCTCTTGTTCCCTGGATGCTGCCTGACCTGCTGTGCTGTTCCAGCAATAAAGTTTCAACTTTCATACTCCTCAAAATTACTTTGATTCTTACAACTCAATGACTCTGAATAACATTTTAACCAATCTAAGTAAATTCAACTAATATAGGTTATTGGATTAAAGCTTCTTATATCGAGTACAATTTATTCAGACTGATATCTGACAAAGTTGGAAATGCTCAACAGGTCAAGCAAAATCTGTGGAACAAGATAATGTTTTGTTTTGATGATATCTCACCAGAAATAAAGGAAAGATAGAAATGCAAGAGTTTTGAAGCCAGTAAGAAGGAAAGGAGACCAGCGGAACTAAGCACAAGCTCTATGATTAAGATGGCGGCCAAGAGAGATGGGAAGCATCGGGTCCTACATTCCCTGTGACACTGTTGAATGTTGTATTTGCTGAAATGCTTGTTTCCATAGAATTCTTATTTTAAAAGCATGATCCAAAAGGAATGTCTTTTTTTGAGAACTGAATGCCAGTTAAGACTAGAAGTCCATCCTCATGCACATTTCAAAGAACAAGGAACAAAGAAAATTTACAGCCCAGGAACAGGACCTTCAGCCCTCCAAGCCTGAGCCGATCCAAATGTACAGTTTAAACCTGTCAGTCAATTCCTAAGCATCCGTATCCCTCTGCTCCCCACCTACTCATGCATCTGTCCAGGCGCATTTTAAATGAATCTACCGTGCCTGCCTCTACTACCTCTGCTGACAACGCGTTCCAAATGCCCACCACCCTCTGTATCCCCCTTAAACTTTCCACCTCTAACCTTGAAAGCGTGACCTCTCATTATTGAATCCTTCACCCTGGGAAAAAGCTTGTCTCTATCCATCTTGTCTATACCCTTCATGATCTTGTAAACCTCAATCAGGTCCCCCCTCAATCTCCTTTTTACTAATAAAAATAAACCTAACCTACTCAACCTCTCTCCAGAGCTAGCACCTTTCATACCAGGCAACATCCTCGTAAACCTTCTCTGCACCCTCTCCAATGCGTCCACATCCTTTTGGTGATGTGGCAATCAGAATTGTACACAGTACACTAAATGCGGCTGAACCAATGTCTTGTACAATTTTAACATGACTTGCCAGCTCTTATACTCAATACCCCGTCCAATGAAGGCAAGCATACTATATGCCTTCTTGACCACTCTATCCACCTGTGCAGCAACCTTCAGGGTACAATGGACCTGCACTTCCAGATCTCTCTGCCTATCAACTTTTCCCAAGGCTCTTCTGTTTATTGTATAATTCGCTCTAGAATTAGTCTTGCCTAAATGCATCACCTCACATTTGTCTGGATTGAAAACCATCTGCTACTTTTCCGCCCAACTCTCCAGCCTATCCATATCCTCCTGTATTCTCTGACAGTCCCTTATGCTTTCTGCTACTCCACCAATCTTGGTGTCATCTGCAAACTTGCTGATCATACCAACAGTGCCCTCTTCCAGATCATTTATGTATATTACAAACAACAGTGGCCCCAACACTGACCCCTGTGGAACACCACTGGTCACCTTTCTCCATTTTGAGAAACTCCCTTCAACTACTACTCTCTGTCTCCTGTTGCTCAACCAGTTCTTTATCCACCTCACTCGGACACTCTGCACACCATGTGACTTCACTTTCTCCATTAGTTTACCATGGGGAACCTTATCAAACACCTTACTAAAGTCCATGTATATGACATCAACAGCTCTTCCTTCATCTATCAACTTCGTCACTTCCTTGAAGAACTCTGTTAAGTTGGTAACGCTCAATCTCCCCTGCACAAAACCATGTTGTCTATCACTGGTAAGCCCATTCTTTTCTAAATATAAATAGATCGTATCCCTCAGTACCTTCTCCAGCAACTTTCCCACCACTGATGTCAGGCTCACTGGTCTGTAGGCACTCAGAATATCCCTACTAACCTTCTTGTACGGGGGACAACATGAGCAACCCTCCAGTTCTCCGGCACCTCACCTGTATTTAAAGATGACACAAAGATATCTGTCAGGACCCCAGTTATTTCGTCTCTCGCCTCCCTCAGCAACCTGGGATAGATCCCATCCATGCTGGAGATTTGTCCACCTTAATAACCTCTAGCCTACCCAACACATCTTCCGTACTTATGTCAATGTGATCCAGACTAATCAAACTTCTATCACTAATCTCAACATTCATAATGTTCCTCTCCTCAGTGAACACTGATGCAAAGTAATCATTCAGAATCTCACCCATTTGCTCAGGTTCGACACACAGCCTTCCCTCATTATCCTTTAGTGGACCAATCCTTTCTCTAGTTGCCCGCTTGCTTTTTATATGAGAATAAAATGCTTTGGGATTCGGGTTAATTCTGCTTGCTAAAGCTATTTCATGACACCTTTTAGCCCATTTGATTCCTCGTTTAAGACTTGTCCTGCTCTTCCAACATTCCTCCAGGGCCCGTTCTGTTCTTAGCTGCCTAGACCTTAAGTACGCTTCCCTTTTCCTCTTGGCTAGTCGTAGAATTGCTCCTGTCATCCACAGTTCACGAATCTTGCCCTTCCTATCCTTTGCCTTCAACAGGACATGTCTATCTTTAACCTATCTTTGAAAACCTCCCAAATCTCAAATGTGGACTTCTCTTCAAATAGCTGTGTCCAATGCACATTTCCGAGCTCCTGCCTCTTTTTGATATAATTGGCCTTGGCCCAGTTTAGTACTCTTCCCTTAGGACCACTCTCTTCTTTACCTATGAGTATTCTAAAACTCACTGTTCCCAAAGAAATCCCCCACCGCAACTTCTGCCACCTGTCCCGGCTCGTTCCCCAGTACCAGATCCAATATGGCCCCTTCCCTCGTCGGACCAGTGACATACTGCTCTAGAAAGCTCTCCTGGACGCTTCTTACAAATTCTACCTTATCCAGACCTCTGACGCTAGGTGTATCCCAGTCAATGTTGGGAAAATTAAAATCTCCCATCACCACTACACTATTGCCTCTACATCTTTCCATAATCTGTTCACCTATTTGTTCTTCTACCTCACATTCACTGTTGGGAGTCCTGTAATACAGCCCCAACAATATAACTGCACCCTTCTTATTCTCAGCTCCACCCATAATGCCTCATTACACAAGCCCGCCATAGTGTGCTCCTTTAGCACAGCCATGATATCGTACCAACAATGCAACTTCACCCCCTCTTTTACTTCCCTCCCTGTCCTGTCTGAAGTGTCTATATCCTGGAACATTTAGTTGCCAATCATCATGACCTTCCTTCAACCAAGTCTCTGTGATTGCAATAACGTCATACTCCCAGGCACCAATCCAAGTCCTAAGTTCATCTGCCTTACACACTATACTCTTTGCATTAAAGTGGATGCATTTCAGGCTACCAGTTTTTTTGTGCTCATCTGCTCTCTGCCTACTCTCCTCTTTATTAATGCAATCTTCATAATTCTTACAGTCTCCAGTCTCCACCTCGCTGCCTACTTGTTCCCAGTCCCCTGTCACATTAGTTTAAAACCTCCCCAACAGCAGTAGCAAAAACTCCCCCAAGGACATTGGTTCCAGTCTGGTTCAGATGTAGACTGTCCATTTTGTAATAGTCCCACCTTCCCCAGAACTGGTCCCAATGTCCAAGAAATCTGAACCCCTCCCTCCTACATCATCTCCCAAGCCACGTGTTCATCCTGCCTATTTTTTCATTTCTACCCTGGCTAGCACAGGGCACTGCTAGTAATCCCGAGATCACTACCTTTGAGGTCCTCCTCTTTAACTTCTCTCCTCGCTCCCTAAATTCTTCTTTCAGGACCTCATCTAGTTTTCTACTTATATCGTTGGTGCCTATATGCACCAAGACAACTGGCTGTTCACCCTCCCCTTTTAGAATGCTCTGCAGCCGATTGGTGACATCCCTGACCCAAGCATCTGGGAGGCAACATATCATCTGGGAATCCCGTTTTCGGCCACAAAATCGCCTATCTACTCCCCTCACAAAAGAATCCCCTATGACTATGGCCCTACGAGTCTTTTTCCCGCCCTTCTGTACAGCAGTGCCCGCCACGGTGTCATGATCCTGGCAACTGCTGCCCTCCCCTGGTGAGCCTTCTCCCCCAACAGTATCCAAAAACGGTATACCTGTTTTGGAGGGTGATGGCCGCAGGGAACACCTGCACTGCCTTCCTACTCTTTTTCTGTCTTTTGGTCACCCCTTCACTGTCTCCCTCAGCAATTCTAATCGACCAGTTCACTAAATTCCACAGTGAGTCCATCCACAGCTCCAGAGCCGTCATGCGGTCAAACAAGAGCTGCAGCTGGACACAATTCTTGAAAGTGTAAGAGTCAGGAACGTTCCTAAGCTCCCACATCAAGCAAGAGGCACATGCCACGGGTCTGAAGTCGCCTGCCATTGTAAGCTTAGCTTTATATGAACTAACTAAAACCAAGCAATGCACTTAAATATATGAAAAAAAAAGAGAAAAATAAAAGCCTGACCTTATAGAGTCTTTTTCTTCTGGTTAGAGGGGGGGGCAGGAGGGAGACACTACATGTGTAGTATCTCAGGTTTAGCC
Source organism: Chiloscyllium plagiosum (assembly GCF_037043375.1). Taxonomy (NCBI): domain Eukaryota; kingdom Metazoa; phylum Chordata; class Chondrichthyes; order Orectolobiformes; family Hemiscylliidae; genus Chiloscyllium; species Chiloscyllium plagiosum. The sequence continues at coordinate 74,550,925 of NW_028270140.1, forward strand.
ACTGCTCAAATATAAATTAAGCCCTTACCTTCCCGGTAATTAAGCCCTCGCTTCACTCAACCTTCTCTCCTCGCCGGGCTGTAAAAATGGAGGCCCGACTTCCGAGGTAAGTGCCTTTTTAAGTGGGAAAACGTACCCTTCCCGGCAGCCCTCGCTTCACTCAACCTTCTCTCCTTGCCACGCTGTAAAAATTGGTCAGCACGATGCTTAATGTAATCCAGACAATTAAATGTGAGCACTAAACAAGGCATTTCCAAATTAAATTCTTCTAATCACTCTGCTAAAATGTATAATAAATTCTTTTATGGAACAACCATCTGTATTTTGAAATCCATCAAAGCTATAGTCAGGGTGGTCAGAGTAAGGATCCTCTCATCATAAGCGGTATGGAGCCAAATGGCGAACTCTTGACTCTTTGTGCCCTATTGTGCGTGTGTGTGTGTATGTGTGTGTGTATGTAAAGAAAATGCTTGGATTTATGAAAATACTGCAGGTGGAACTTATTTTGTACAAATCTAGGATTTAATATGGCAGAATTTAAGCAGAAAACTTGAACATTTAATGTTTATTATTTTCAGGCAATATAAAATGCAATACTTTTTACAAAGGCTTACTGGTACAGTAGCAGAGATTGAGTGAGTGTGAGGTAGCAAAAAGCAGATGTTGGCACTTACATTGGCAAAGTAGAAAAGGATATTGATCTCCTGTCTACATTGTCGGGCATTACCCTCCAGATCTGAGCGTGCTTTAATCTGGATGGTAACCTCAGACCAGGCTGACATTTTTTGGTGTCTAAACCTCCACTGCTGATCCTCGGGGAAATGGAAGCACCGTATCAGCACCATCCTTTCAAGCAGACCTTCAGGATTCTGCCCACCATGCGGGGCTCCAGTACCCCTGGGGAAAACGTCAGGAGGTGTGGAGATCAGCTCTGGACTGACATGTATCATTGTATTTTTAAGGTTGTGTGATGTAAGGAATGCCTGTGAATGCTGAGATATTAAGTGAGTGATGAATTATTGTGGGATTGGCACATGTTAAGATGGGGCAGAGATTGGGTGTAAGAGAGAGAGGCATGGTTGGTAATAAATGAGATGTGTTTGATAAAATCAGGTGAGGAAATACTCTCGACGACGTGGCAGGAAGCCCTCCAAGAAAACCTAAATGCAACTCTGACTTAACCAAAAAATGTAAGATTCAGCCTTCAGATTAAATGCTCTGTCTGGAACAATATGATATTTTCCAATCTTCACTTTTTGCACCTAATCTCTGTTGCCATGTTAAACAACTGACAGCCAGATGGTCAAATAGAACACCAATATTTTACAGAATACTAAAGCAATTTACAGAATGCAACGTTACAAATATCCATCAGTGTCCTCATCAACACTAGGTGGTGCAGAAATAACTCTTCATTTGTTTTTGAGAAAATCAAACAAATAAAACAATTATTTAAAGAATCACTCCTTAATGGAGTACTGTAATGAAAGATGTAAACATTAAACTAATGCATCTCAGTTTGATGATAAGGGCTATCCACTCCACAGCAGACTGGTGACTCTCCTGAGCCACTGGATCATGAAAATCGTACCCCATTTGGAACACAATGGAACAAACCTGCTGTGTTCTGAAATAATGCTTTGTTGTCTGGAGGTTGTGGTGATTCCTGCAGAATTCACTGGAGCATTTGTCTAACTCTACAAGAACTGTTGCTTCTGCTGTAACCTGGCTTTTATGGGATGCAGCCCTTGCCACCAGGTTTTTAAAGGACACCTCAAGAAGTGAAAGAGGAAGAGGAAAAGGGAAGAAATCAAGGAGGAAGAGATGAGACATTGGCTCTCCACAATTCTGGACTTTATTGGAAGTTAATAATGGAATTAATATCAGAAACATTCAGAACAGTAATGATGTAGTCATGATGTGAGATACATACAGAGTCAGAGAGTCAGACAACAGGGAAACAGATCCTTCAGTCCAACTCGTTCACGCTGACCAAGTTTTCCAAACTAAACTAATCTTATACGCCTGCATTGGCCCATACCCCTCTAAACCTTGATAAGTACGAAAAGGTGAGATGGAGCAGAAGTTCTAACCTTGATGAAAGTTAACTTTTGTATTATCCAAGCTGCAACTAAAGTATGATTACAAAAGTTCCATTAATGCTAGCGGTAACTTTGGGAAACTAAGGAGTGTATGACCCAATAACACAACAAAATAGCTGAGCAATCCATAATAGGACGCTTAGACTCAGATTCCCCTGAAGTCTCATCCTAACATTACCAATGGCTCATAACTCTTTGCGTTTCCATGCCTTGACCATGGGCCATCATAGTGTTCTCTTCAACAAAATCCTGAAATAAAAGATATTACAAAAAGGGAAAACGTTTAAGAACAAACTTTTCAAAGAGCATTTCCAATCATACCTTCCACTGCAGCACTGATATATTGGGTTGCATTTGCTTACATTTCAATGTAAATTGTGACATCAGGCATCAATTGCTGAATGATGGAGTTTTCAACCATTTTGCAGTGAGAAGAATGGATTCCAGGCTTTTCATGAAGACATTTGGATAGGTACACGATATGAAAGGTTTAGAGGGATATGGGCCAAATGCAGGCAAATGGGACTAGTTCAGTTTAGGGGGCCTGGTCAGTGTGGACAAGTTGGGCCGAATGACCTTTTTCCATGTTGTATGACTCTGTGACTCTATGTGCCAAGTTGGAGATTAGATAGAGGTTCCCAAAATCATGAATTGCAGCAGACCTTTGTCCAGAAGATCAAAAGAGTAATAGGGCTATCATTTACTATTGTTGAGAACATCCAGGGTGACAATATGTTCCTGCCTTATGCACCTGGATTGAGTGGATTGAGAGAAGCTGTTCCCACTCATAAGAGGAACGAGAATGAGAATGAGAGGGCATACAGTTGAAGTGATGTGCGAAAGAAGCGAGGGTGATTTGAGAAAAAAGCGATGAGTAGTTAGTTGTGGAGTGCACTGCCTGGAAATGGAGGATGCAGGTTCAATTGAGGCATTCAAGAAGACATTGGCTGATTATTTGGATAAAAATAATGTGCAAGGGTATGGAGAGAAAGCAAGGGCTTGACACTAGGTAATGATGCTTATTTGATGAGCAGGTATGGGCATGATAGGCTGAATGTCTCCTTCTGCACAATAACAATTCTGTGATTCCATGGAGTTGGACTCCTCCATGCTCCTTGATAGTGTAACAGGCTTTGTAATAGCCTTTGCCAATGCACCAAACATTTTGTATGCAACACTCTCCCTTATGCTGCCTTATTGTTATCATCATCTGAGTTCTCTGTAGCAGAAACTGTCTTCAGGCTTCCACTCTTGTGAGGCTAGCACACATGAATTCCTGTCCCCTTGCCCAGTCATGTCTGTTAAGTCATTACCCTCTGAAATGTGCATAGTTCCAGATCTCAGCTGGTGGCTGCCACAGTTAAGCCATGTGACAATGTTTCTTCAACTGATTCTGGTCTTGCTTGAGTCCTTCATAGTGAGGCTGCTGTGGTTGACCAGATGAAAGTTCTTTAAAATTTGAAGATGAAAATGAAGAGTGTAAGAGTTGGGTAGAGAGACAGATTCACTAAAATGGAAAGCAAATGATCCATCGTTACACCATGGGCTAGATTCCATGTTTCTCAGGTTGAATAGAGCATTGCAGTGGAAACTGAGTAGATCTGCTCAATCCCACCCCGTGTTGTCTCAGTGTGTTTGTTCAAGTGTTGAATGGCCATTGAGAAAGGGGCTGATTAGAAGACAAAGGAGATCTCCACACCCAGTTAGCACTTTAGGCCGGATCGTCATACATCAGAGAGATAATGCCGCAAACAGAAGGTTCATTACTGCTAGAATACTAAAAGCCCCTGCTCTCCGAATCAGTCTTTATTTTTTATTAAAGGTTCAAAATAGACTCTAAAAAGGCCAAAAAAGAAGTTGCTGCCACCTTCTTCATCATCCTGGCAGCAAGCCTTCTCTCTTGCCTTTGCATCACCTTGTCATGGCTGCTATAAAATACTCCAAAATATTTTTATATTCATTGCCTGAAAAATACAGTGTGATGAAAAATTGAAAATCACTGGGTTGTTAACCAGCTTAATAGTTTGTTAATTAGTGACTTCAAAATGCCGCTGATATATGTGCCCGCTTGGCATCCATAATTTGGTTGACTAACATGACAACATTGTATTGCCGGCATGTTATCGTCATGTTTGATTTTATATTCATATGAGGGTCAGCCTGCCTTAATTACATACATAACAGTTGGCTGCACCTGCAGTAAGCACTTGATGTCAGAAAGCAGAAAAAGGATGAAGTAGAGTTTTAGAAGGTACATAAGGAAGGAATATACAAACAATCTGGATGTTCTCAGCAATACTGGATGGTGGCCCTATAACTCTTTTGATCTCCTCGACCAATGCCTGCTGCATTTCATCAGAGAACCTTGGAGCATTCTCTCTGGCCTGTTGCTCCATAGGTCATCTTCTTCCCTCCCTCGACAACTTTCACTAACAGCTCCACCAGCCACTACATCTTGAATACACTTTCACTTTAAGAGAGACATGTTTCCTTATGAAGTGCAAGCCACTTGAAATTCATGCTAGCTGCACTTGATCTATGTACTATCGTTCACATCAGACTGCATTTTGCAATTATGGTTTGCATGGTATACTGCTAGCATCCCCACCTTTGAGCCAGGACTCCCAGGTTCAAGTCTCATTTGCTCGAGCAGTGTGTAATAACAGTTATGAACATGTTGATTTTTTTTTTAAAGATCCAGACTGCTGAAATTATGCAAATTAACAAGGATGAACTTTCCATGTTGTCTCACTTTAACTGGGTGTGAGTAAGCAAGCTTTATGGATCCCTATGCCAAATCATGGGTTGAATTTAGTTTTTTAGTTCAAATTTTTTTCTAAAGCATTTTAATAAGCTTTTATTCATCTACACACTTGTCTCCAACAGCAGAAAATGTGCTTGCAATTTTTAATTTTGGTGAACATTATGTTGTTTTAATAAATATGTTTCTGCCTTAAACACTAGTTTTAAATTAATAAGCTTGCTTTGGTATTGAGCATGGTGGTAGGTTGTGGAACCTGCAAAAAAAATTGGAATATAAATGTAAATAAAACAGTATGTTGATATGGAGCATGGGGAAAATGATGTAAGGGAGAAAAAGGATGGCAAGAGAAGAAATACAGTAAAAGAACACGAGATATTTAAATATAAATTGAGAGGAAATACTATGTAAACTGCGATAAAATATCTGTGGAGCAATGCACACTTTGTCTGTAATAAAACAGGGGAGTTGAAGGTAATCACATATTGAGAAGAACCAGGCACAGAGGAGATTACTGAGACATGGATACAAAAAGATTCAGGAGGGTATAGCATATTTAGTAAAGATAGAGGGGTAAAATATGAAGGTGAAGTAACTGCACTTAATAGGGATGACATAATGCCAGGAGCTAAAAAAGCAGACACCACTATCAGCAAAACAAAAATAGAAAACATAAGAATTGAGATGAACGATAACAGAGAGTCAATCATACTAAAAGATGCAGCTTACAGACCAACAAATAGTAGAAGGGTGATAGATAAAGAAATGTACAGAACTGAGTACAGAACACCGAATGATCATCATGCAGGATGCTAACTACACCAATATGAACTGGGGAGGTCTTGTGGTGCAGACAGCTTCTCTACTTCTGCATCAGAAGTTTTAGAATCAAATCCCATGCCAGGAACAGTTAGTCATGGAAGCTGCACTGGTAAGATGGCCAAATGAGTTAATTATCAACCTTTGCAATCTTTTATTCCTGATGAAGGGCTTTTGCCTGAAACGTCGATTTCGCTGCTCCTTGGATGCTGCCTGAACTGCTGTGCTCTTCCAGCACCACTAATCCAGAAGCCAGGTAAAGGTTTTCTAAATACTATCCTGTCATACTATGACAACATACAAGCATACTATGCTGTCCAGAATGGGGCTTGGCTAGGAAATCCACAATTGTATCCAATGGATTTAGACAGGCATCTGGAATGCTTTCTCAATCAATGGAAGGAAATTGTAAAGCTTTCCAATAAAATTTAGAGTTAGTTGGGCTGCGTCCTCTCCCCTGTCCTGCTTGAGAGATGGAAGAGACCTTCTGTGAAATACTTAGGAAGGTTGCTGGCAGAAGAGGGGTAACAATTACAGGTAGCTGAGGCACTCAGGTCAAAGCTTCATTTCACAAGGATGATGTCATTTCTGCTGAAGATCATTCCAATCAGCTTCATGATGAAGATCTCCTTGTTCTAATTACTATTACCCGGGAGACGATGAGATAATCATCAACTGCAATTGCAGGTCCATCAACTTGCTAAAGGATGGTGGTCATCAAGGGTTGTCCATGACTGACTGCTGTAGACTGACACATTTCAAGGTCCAGGACTACTAAAGCTTGGAACAGCTACCACAAATGTGAAATATAGAAAGACTGTTGATTGCCCATCAGTCATAGTATGGAGTGGCATGGTGGCTCGTGGTTAGGCACTGCAGCCTCACAGCACTAGGGACCTGGGTTCGATTCCAGCCTCGGGTGACTGTCTGTGTGGAGATGGCACATTCGCTCTGTGTCTGTGCAGGTTTGCTCTGGTTTCCTCCCGCAGTCAAAAGATGTGCAGGTCAGGTGGACTTGCCATGCTAAATTGACCGTAGTATTAGGTGCATTAGTCAGAGGGAAATGTGTCTGGGTGGGTTAGTCTTCGGTGGGTTGGTGTGGATTTGTTGGGCCGAAGGGCCTGTTTCCACACTGTTGGGGATCTAATTTAAACCAAGGGGCTGCAAACTGAAAAACTGGATTGCAACTTGACATGTAATGACAATGTAATACTATCCACAATTATGAATGTAGTGAGTAATGCATTCTATTGGAAGAAAGTGATTTGTTTTTACTTTATGTAACATCACTGAATAGTCATGTAATGCACTTAATTTTATGAATAAAGTACATTTTCAGAAAAGTATTTGATAGATTTGGTTTATTTCCTTTTGTACAGGTAAAGTAGATAGGTGATCTAATTAAACTACAGTATTTAAAATTCTGAAATGTTTTGACAGAATAGATACAGAATATATTTCCTCTTGTGGGATTAGCAAAACCAGATGCCATCAGTACAGAATGATACAGTACATGTGTTTTCTCCCAAAGACCGGTACTTAGCTCAATGTTTGCTGATGCTTCATCCTGAACTTTTTTTTTGTGTAATGGTTTGCATTGATCTTCAATTCTAAGGGGTATGGTGAGAAGACAGGTCCCAACTCTATCTCAGACAGAACAGGAGTTAACCCACACTGTTTGGTGTTATTCTGAACCATACAATAGTTATCGAACCCTCACTCAGCATCCCACCACCACACATGCTCGCACGTCCGCTCCCATAAATATATAGTAAGAATCAAGAAATTCTGGAAAAATCTGAAGGAAAGTTGTTTTCCAAAGAGTGATGAAAATGTAAAACTTGCCATTATGGGGAGTGGTTGATGTGAATAGCATAAATGCATTTAAGGGGACATTGGAGAAGAGCAGGAGGGAAGACAGAATATGGAGCACAATGATAGATTTAGGTAAGAATAGAAGGGAAGAGACTCAAGTGGAGCATAAACATTAGATGTGATTCGTTGGGCATAATGCCCTGTTTCTGTGCCATACATCCCATGAAATCTCATATATTTTGCATTTTAAAGAGACAGCTACCAAGCCAAAGCAGAACAACAAAAATCTGAACTTTTATGAGTTGAGGAGAAGGCTGGAATCACTGCATCAGGTTCTAGGTATAGGTTTAAATACAGTGGACTAGTGAGGTATCATGATGTATAGCTGCCCTGAGCACATTGCATACTGTAAATGTGAAGTTTCGTCTGTCAGATTTCAGAAGTGGCAACATATTACCTAATCTGAAGTAGTCTTACCAACACTTCCAACATATTTCAAGATGCACAACATTGTGGTATTTGTGGTATCACTGATGAGGTTTGAGACATAAATAATTTGAATTTAATTATAGCACCATATATTTTTTTCAGCAGCCAGAAGTTATTTACTTGCCTCCAAAATTATTTTTGTGTCGTTTTTGCTATTTTGCTCTTATTTATTATCCATTAAATTTTAGATGTGAATAAGTTTATCTTTAAAACCATCTTGTATCAACCAGGGTGCGTGCATTGTAGATGCATCAGTTGTAATAGTGTGTGAGTAACAAAACTTCTTTGTATTTGTTAATAGAATGTGGGAATTGCCTACAAATACAACATTTATTGACGTCCCCAATTATTGCAGAGCCATCTTGTGAAACTATTGCTATTCAGGTCGTGTACGTATACTCGTAATGCTTTTAGGGAGGGAGTATTTCAGCCCAAAGATAATAAAAAGGTAATGATAGATTTCCAAGTCAGGATGGTATGTGATGCAGAGAGGAACTTGGAGGTGTTTGTGAATGTCTGCTTATCTTGTTCTTCTTGGTAGTAGAGATAGCATGTTTGCTTGGCAAGTTGCTAAAGTGCATCTCTACATGGTACGCACTGAAGCCACTGTGGATTGATGGTGGAAGGTGTGAGTGTGCTTAAGCCAGTAGATGGGATGCCAGTGACATGGACTGCTTTGTCTTGACTTACGTCAAGCATTTTGTGGGTTGGAGCTATGCTCATCTAGGGAAGTAAAGACACTAATGCATGCCCCCCACCCCCAACATAACACTATTAACTTGTGCCTTGAAGGTGATGTATTATTGATGTAGTTTGAATCATACATTCCTTAATGTAACTTACTAGAAGCTGTAATATTACAGTTTGTGTGAGTAGTGTGGCTCATTTTACACTCAGTTGACCAATTTCTCCAAATGCCACTCCTCAGCTATCAATATTAGAGAAAAGGCACATATAAACTGTGATTTTTCTGGCATGTGGTGAGTTCCATTATTTTGATTTGATTTGATTTATTTATTGTCATTTTTATTTAGTGACAAAATACAGGGAAAAATGTTGCATAATGTTTGAACTATATGATGATCCAAAGACAGTGAGCCGGACTTTGTAAGCAATCTTCAGGCTGCAGCCAATAAAGAGACTGCTGCTGCTCCTGCCATCCCATTTAGAACAGTTGGCTAGCTCTCCATTGCCAGACCGCTTCTACTACCAGACCATGGGGTTTCCAAACTCTGACATATTCCTGAAGATTTCATCCTTGTCTCTGCTGTTCAAGATCAATCAAGCAAACCTTTGTTTTAGAAAATTTCCAATGGTTTTGTCATAAATAAGCAAAAGTGTGGGACTTGATTTAGCTCAGTTATTTCGATAGTTATTTTGCAAACACTATAATGCCAACAGCATGAGTTCAATCCTCACGCTGGCTGAGGCTACCTTTAAGGTCTCTCCTTCTCAACCTCTCCCCTTGTCTGAGGTGTGATGGCTGTCAGGTTAAATCACCACCAGTTGTCTCTCTAATTACAGAGCAGTGCTATGGTTTGGTAAGACTTTGGTGATTTAACTTTAAATAAAAGTGTTTTAAAAATTTTCATTAACAATTGCATTTTATTTTACCCAAGTTATATCTAGAAGATTGACCTTTAATTTTTGTAGACTCCTGAACATTCCTGGGGCATAGGCATGGTAAGAGAACCAGAAACTCAGCATTTGTCAGCATCACTGAGAAAAACTTTTGCTGCTGGGTGTGCAAAGCGAATGAAAGCAGCTTAATGAACATGTGAACATATGTACATGAGAATTAGGAGCAGATTACTTGGCTCATTGAGGCTGGTCTGCATTTAATAAGATCAGAGTTGATCTGATCACTGTAAAACCCAATCCACTTATGAGCTTTCATCCCCTTCCTTCCAAGAGTCTATCTACATCTGCCTTAAAAATATTTAAATATTCTGCTTCCACTGCCTTTTAAGGAAGAGAGTTCCAAAGAATCATGACTCACTGTGAGCAAACATTTGTCCTCATCTCAGTCAACTGGATGTTCCCTTTTTTTTAAAGTGGTCACAAATTCGAGATTCTCCTAGAAGAAGGAATATCTTTTATACGTACATCCTGTGAAAATCCCTCAAAATCTTATACATTTCAATCAAGTTGCCTTTTATTCTTCTGAATGGATATAGGTCTAGCATGTTCAATAAGATGATAAGATCATAAGATACAGAAGCAAAAGTAGGCCAACCTGCCCATCCAGTCTGCATCACCATTCAATGAGATCGTGGTTGATCTCATAATCCTCAACTCTACTTACATTCTTCATTTGGCACCCCACCTATTCCTAAAGTATTAGTCTAGTAAACGGAACTCATTTCATAGTATTTACATCTTTCCTTAAATAATGAGACCAATATTGCACGCAACACTCTGGATGTGGTCCCTGCAATGAACTGTACAACTGATGCATAACCTCCCTACTTTGAAAATTAAATAGCTTTCACCATAAAAGGTAACTTCTTTGCTGTCCACTACACAGGAAGAAAGAAAAATTGGCACAACTTTAACTCTATTGGAACACCTAATAAACTAATATATTATTTATCTGCTCCTCATCACTGTTTCAATATAGCAGCATCCCCTAAAGACCTCCTTGACAAAGGCAAATTTAGCAAAACATTAGTCCCTCACTTGGGCAGAACAAACACCAATGGAATGAATCCAGCCGCAAAAGAGAACTCAACCTTTTTGCAGCAGCAGAGCGAGTGCTGTATGTCGCAGCTTCACCTGCAAAACCCCCAGCTGCAACAACTGAAATCAAAAACTAAAACCCTGGGTCTGTCTGAGCCTGACTCCACCCACTTCTGCTTCATTTGTCTAACTTAAAAAAAAAGCTCAGCAAAAGTGAGGACTGCAGATGCTGGAAACCAGAGTTTAGATCAGAATGGTGCTGGAAAAGCACAGCAGGTCAGGCAGCATCCGACGAGCAGGAAAATCGATGTCTCGGGCAAAAGCCCTTCATCAGAAATAGCTCTATTCCTGATGAAGGGCTTTTGCCCGAAACATCAATTTTCCTGCCACTTAAAAAAAAACTATCTACTCTGCTTCCTATGAGGCAGACACCTTGGCATCAGATTGAAAACACTCTTCTTCAAGAGAAACAAGACAGAACAAATCCGTCTTAAAGCCACATCTCATCACACTAACCATTAAAGAATGCCTGACAGTTAACTCTCAATTAGTGTCAAGTCTAACGATCACTGGTTTCTCTACTCCTGCACCAGGAGGCCCGGGTTCAAGTCCCATCTGCACCAGAGGTGTTTTTTTAACATCTCTGAACAGGTTCATTAGAAAAATTGGTTAATAACAAATAATTTTATAAAATCAATCAGACCTCATCTACCAACCAGATAGTCGTCTCCTCTCATGCAGCATAAATATTGGCCTTTCTCTTGATTGGTCTCCTGACAAATTGTTCTGATGAGTACAAGGTGAAAAACCTCAATCAAATGTGTCTTCATTTGGAAACATTCTCACAAAATATTTTTTAACTTCATCATCTTTCAGGTCTAGCCAAATGGCTTATACATTCTGGTTAACTAGGCTTAGGTCATCTCTCTCTTTCTCTCTACTATGTTAATATGATAATTAATTAACAGAGAAACTCCTTCAACCTTTCCTAACTTCCTGCCCTTCCTAGATATCATGCACTGTTTTGTGGAGGTGGATTTGGGCTAAAAGATTTTGTGTTGGAACCAGGTACGCTAGGCCTACCAATGGGAGAAAACCCATTCAAGAGGTGATTTTGAGACCTGGTCTGGCCATTGGCACAGTGAAGCCACTTCTATGCTGTTGGTGGCCTCAACACATAGCAAGGGATGTTCCATTACCTAGAAGAATTGTTATTTTTTGGCTATTTAGGTATATAGAAAGGGTGGATTGCAGATGTTGGCAATCAAGAGTTGAAAAATGTGGTGCTGGAAAAGCAAACCAGGTCAGGCAGCATTCGGGGAGCAGGAGAACCGACATTTCAGGCATAAGCCCTTCACCAGGAATGCGGGGTGTGGTGGAAGGGGGCTGAGAGCTAAATAGGAGGGTGGTGGTTGGGATGTGAGGAAGACAATAGGTAGATCCAGGTGGGGGATGATGGTGATAGGTCAGAGGGGAGGGTGGAGCGGATAGGTTGGAAGGAAGATGGACATGTAGGACAGTTCAAGACGGTGTTGCTAAGTTGGAGGGTTGGATCTGCAATGACATAGGGGGAGGGTAGTTGAGAAAGCTGTTGAATTTGACGTTGATGCCATGTGGTTGGAGAGTCCCAAGGCAGAAGGTGAGGTGTTCTTCCTCCAGGCATTGGGTGGCATAGATTTGGCAGTGGAGGAGGCCCTTGACTTGTATGTCCTTGGCAGAGCGGGAGGGGGAGTTGAAGTGGATGGCCACAGGCCGGTGGGGTTGTTTGGTGTGTGTCCTCCAGAAATGTTCCCTGAAACCTTCTGTGAGTTGGCGTCCTGTTTCCCCAGTATAAAGGAGACCACATTGAGAGCAATGGACACAGTAGCTATGGTGTTGAATGTGCAGGAAAATCTCTGCCAATTGTGGAAGGATCCTTAGGGGCCCTGAATGGAGATGAGTGGGGAGGTGTGGCCACAGGTTTTATACCCCTTGCCACCGCAAGAAGGTGCCAGAGTGGAGGGTGGGTTGGTAGGTGGTGTAGACCTAATGAGGGAGTCACAGAGGGAATGGTCTCTACAGAATATTGGGGTGGTGAAGGAAATATATCTCTGTTGCTGGGGTCTGATTGTAGTTGGGGAAATGGCAGAGGATAAAGCGCTGAATCCGGAGATTAGTGGGGAGGAAGGTGAGGACTGGGGGATTTCTATCCTTGTTGCAGTTGGAGGGATTTAAGGATGGAGGTGCAGGAAGTGAAGGAGATGCTGTGGAGGGCATTGTTGATCACATGGGTGAGGAAATTGCAGCCCTTGTATTAGGAGGCCATCTGCAATGTCCTGGAGTGGAATTGCTCCTCCTGGGAGCAGGTACGGAAGAGGTGGAGGAATTGGGAGTAAGGGATAACGTTTTTACAGGAGGCGGGGTGGGAGGAGGTGTAGTCCAGGTAGCTGTGGAAGTCAGTGTGTTTGAAGTAGATGTCCGTGTTGAGTTGGTCTCCGGAGATGGAGACAGCAAGGTCCAGAAAGTGGAGGCATGTGTCCAAAATGGTCCAGGTGAACTTGAGGTCAGTGTGTCAGGGTGGAAGCTGTTTGTGAAGTTGATAAACTGTTCAACCTGTTCAACCAAATTATATAACCTGGGTATATAATTTAAGTACTTAGGTATGTAATTTGGCCATTTATCGACAGAAACTGGCAGCCAAGCCATTGTCATCTCTGCAGCTGGAGGAATGGTCCAGCAGTTGTTCTGTGTCCATGAAGCCCTCTCAACATGGCTATGGCATTTTATGACCCCTACCTCATCCTTGCCCCTTCCCCACCTAAATTCTGATCAAATCTCTCCCATTTTAAAAGATGGAGGAAGGACAGAGAAGGGAGGAATGAAATTATTAAAGATAATAGTGGCACCATTATGAACATAAGATAAATGTTCTTTTATAATCTTTAATCAAAGTGAATTTCATTATTTTCACACTTGCATTCATGGGGTTTGCATTTGTTCGCAAAGGACGTTGTGCAAATATTGTTCATAAAATATGGCATGTTCATTATAAATCAACATTAAATATGATTGAATATACCTTAAATGATTAACATCATGTGGCAAAACATTTGGAAAAGCTTCATAGAAACCCTTAAAAAATTGTGAAAGTTATTTCTTCCAATCCTTATTTAAGGCCCAAAGGAAGGTATGGTGCAGCTTCAAGTACAAAGGTATTCTGTCAACTAATGACATTATTTGTTTTGAAATTCTGACAGAGCAGTAGCTTAACTGATATGACCACCAAACTTGCATGAAATGATGAATAGATGTGTCACAGCAGATAATGTAACGTATATTAATAAAGTCTCAAATGAAAGCACATTTTATGAGCGCACTTCAAGAAGATATTATGGACTTCAGAAGAAGAAAATAAATTGGAAGTTTTATTTCAACAGCAATCTTTTTCAGATTCTGGTTATTAAATGTTAGTATTTTATGCTTTTCAACTTTCTACAAAACATCAACTATTCATGCTTTTATACTTAGCTCACATATAGCAAACTGCCTAACTGAAAATTAATCTCCCACTTCGAGTGACTTAGAAAGCTGAGCAATAGGCTTTAGATTTTCTGTATTCAAAATGATTTGAGATTGTACTTTGGAATAGACGTTACTTTATTTCATTTACAATTTCAAAATATCATTTTAGTTTTTCCAAACATACCTTCTCTATGGACCATAAGACAAAAATCTAATTGAGGTGTCATACCTTAGGGCAAAATTCAAGTGCTTGATCTGTAAATGAAATGAAATGAAGATCTTGATTTTAATTAAGTACAAATATTATTGTGTATTATATTTAGCTTAAATATCTTTTAAATTATTTTTCCACCATTTTGATCGCACACTTTTATTTCCTTTTCTTGTCACCAGACAATGCAGGGATATAATTTTGAAGGAATACACTGGGAGAAATCCATCAGTTGTGCCAATTCGTTTTCTGCTATAAGTATTTGGGGAAACTTATTTCTGGGTACAATCTCATTATTTGACTTCTCCAGGAAAGGCATTGATGCTTAAACAGCAATTGCTGGCTTCCAATATCCAGGATGTCTGTTTGAAACAAGAATTAGACCATTTCAACGTGCTAATCAGGTTCACTAATGCCTGTTTGGGGACCCCTTGCTAAAGTTGGTGTATGTAAGCTGACCATGCATTGCACATGCTCATCTTATTTATTGTTGGTGTACATCAGCTTGATGGATGGCCCTTAAAGATAGGTTAGCTTTATTTTAGCCACATCTAAGCAGAGCCAAGACCAACCTTCTGATTCTACCCTACTGCTGTGGATGGTTCATGCCTTCCTCCATTTCCCTCAACCTCCTATTTTCTGAACTACTCGTAGGATCAATCTACAGGTCAGCTTGACATTGTAGCTAGACAATTTTATTCAGATACAAACATCTGCTGAATGCCTTCAGCTCAATGGGTTTTATGTAGATAATGCCTCATGCTTAATTTCCACTGTGCTTTGAGGAGATATCTTGGGATGAGGATTCTATTTATGTTGCCAAAGTATTGACAACTTTCTGTGGTCCAGTCCATGACTATTAACTTCACGTGAAATAGGATTTAAAGTAATATTGGAGTGGTCATAAGTTATTGGTCATGGCTTATTGTATTACCAAATTAGATTGCATCCAACACATGTTCTGAAGAAGAATCAAGGATTTACAAGCTCTAGCCAAAGGAAAGCAATTACTATCTACTTGCCTGTTTACAATTATATCTCGTTGACCTCAAAATGAGAAGTCTGTTCGACATGCTTCTATTTTACTGATTTTAAATATATAAAATATACCTTTCATTTTGTCAACAAAAGCTTAAGTACTGACTTACTAAACACGTTCTACATAATATCCACTAATGTATATCATAAAATGTTGAGTTATAAAAATAAAATTGCCATAACACTTTACTGAAACCACTAAAATTAAATAAATGGCAATTACTGCATAGCCAGTTAAAATAATCTAACATAAAATGTGCTGATACTTAAAGCAAGTTTCATCAAATAAAATAATCTGTCATATAGATTCTGATGAAATGGAAAAGAATACGGAAAGACAATTATTCTTGAAGAATATCTTGGAGTTTATGTCTTATTTTATTACTTTTGCTCTAAGAAAGAAAGCATCATATGGTTATCTGCCGCGTGTTTTCAAAGTTCAATATAATACACAAATAACTGGTGAAAGTACATCCGGTATAATCATCTAAGCAAAGTAATTTTGACACAGCTAAATATAGACATTGGAAGCTTAAACTCTCAATGAAGCTCTGGAAGAGATTACTCTCTTAGAAGAAGTAAAAACTCACTACCTTCAGTAATAAGAAACAATGCTAATGACCAAAGGGTTGCAACTAGACAGGCAGCAATAATGATTATGATTATTAGCTAATCCATAAAACTAAACTATTTTTCTGTCAGCTTCATGAATTCGAAAGGGATAGAAAGTGATAGACATTGGAGTAGCCAAGGTAAGAAATGGATAGCTGGAAATGTCCCAGGTGTACTCCTTATTAGTAGGGAACTCAGAATCCAAGATGTTTGTGTTAGAACAAGGTGAGACATGTTCATTCAAAATGCTGGAAATTGTAAGGGAAACCCATGCAACTTGTACAACTTCAAGCTTGTACATATGAGCTTGAAAAGGATAATCAGAAGGAAAATTGCAGCATTAATTATTGCTAAATTACAGCTAGCTACAGTTTTAACTAAAACTAAACATTGAGTGAGTGCATAAGAAATACATAGGGTTGATGAGAGATATGAAGCATTTTGAACTGAAGAAAAGATAACCCCTTTTTCTTCAAAGGAAGAAACATAGAAACAATGAAAATAGGAGCAGGAGTATACCATTTGGCCCTCCAAGTCTGCTCCACTAGTCAGTATAATTAGAGCTGACCATTCAAATCACCTCCTCGTTCCTGCTTTCTTCCAATACCCTTTTATCCTTTAAGGCATAAGAATCAAAGCTTTATTCTAAGGGATACAGAGATTACTCAAGCTATCTTGCTGTGAAAGGCTTTAGTTTTCCCTGCAGAGGGTTCATTTAAAGACAAAGTGCTCATAAATTGGATAGGTGGTGAGTATGTCCCTGCTCCATTATACAAAGTCCAATTGGAGTGTGAATTTTCAGGACCAGTAATAGTCAGGTTAATTAAGAAATTACCTGTGGATTGAGTTGATTTACTCATGAAGAATGATTTGGCAGGAATGAAAATTATAACTTTGCCTTGGAAATCCAGTTGAGGCTAAAGAGATGGAACAATTGAACGAATAGGTTCTAGGTATTTTTCCAATATGTGTAGTGACCAGAGCAATGACTAATCAAAGGTCATCATCTGAGGTCTCAGGAATACTGCAAGCATCTGTTAGGCTACCTGAAACTCTGATTATGCAATAGGACAGATCAAAAGAAATGTCTTCATTAATTGAGGCTCAGGAAACAAATCCAGTGTTATTACAGAGAGTTCAGCTAGAAGCTGAAGCTGAAGATGTTGCAGAATGGTATTTAATTTAAAACTCAGTTCTGATGAGGAAGCAGAGACATCCTCAAAGATCCTCAAAGATCTACAGATGAAGAATAGTTGGTTGTTCATCAAATAATAGTACTGCCTCAATCTTGTAAAGAGATACTTTGAGTAGCACATGAATTTTCTATGGAAGGGTATAAGAGTATGGAAAATATTGACTTCATTAACCATGTATTTTATATGATCATGGCTTCATAGAAATGTAAAACATGCCATTGATGTCAGGTGATAGAGAGACCTCAACATGTAATCAAACCCAATACTTTGATACCAATTACAGAACCATTCAGCCTAATGTCAGTACATTGAGTAGGACTATTACTAAAAATGAAAGCAAGTCATTGGAAGTATAAGATTAGGGTTAGAATTAGATATGCCTTGATGTACAACATTGAAGAGGTATGATGTAGATGTAGGAGAGTCTGAGAAGATAAAGCAACATCCTTATCAGTTGAGCCCAGATAAACAAGCTCAAGTGGAAGGAAGGATTCAGAACTTCCCAGAAAACCACTTGGATGAGCCTAGTCCAAGTAGCTGGAGTTCACCTGTAGTTAATTGAATGGATCAACTGGACTCTGTATAAAATTATAGAAAGATAAATGCGATCACAAAAACAGAATTGTATCTAATTCCACAGTTGGAGGACTCCAGTGATAGAATTGCAGAGTCTCATTCCTTTCTGAGATTGATCTATTGAAAGGATACTGACAAGTACCATTATTATCAAGGGCTAAAGAAATGTCTGATTTTGTTATATCCAAAAGGGTTATACCAATGATGACTGATACCATTTGGGTTAAAGAATGCTTCAGCTAGATTCCAGAGTCTTAAGAGTCAAGTCTGTTCTTTCAGATCAATTAAGTGGTATAGTTAGACAATGCTGTGGTATATAATAACATATGGAAAGAGCATGTGACCTGATTAAGCCATTACAACTGATTGGCTTAGTAATAAATGTGGCTTAGTAATAAATGTATCAAAAAGTGAATTTGAAAAAGCAGGAGTAACATTTACTTTGACATATTGAAGGACATAGACAAGTGTTGCTTAAAGCAGCAAAAATTAAGGCTCTAATAGAATTTCCTGTTCCTAAATCTAAATGAGAACATTGAACATAGAACATTACAGCACAGTACATGCTCTTCAGCCTTCAATGTCATGCCGCCCTCTGAAACCAATCTGAAGCCCACCTGACCTACACGATTCCATTCTGGTCCATATGCCTATGCAGTGACCATTTAAACGCCCATAAAGCTACCAAGTCTGCAACTGATGCAGGCAGTGCGTTCCATGCCCCTACTACTCTCTGAGTAAAGAAACTACCTCTGACATCTATCCTATATCTATCACCCCTCAATTTGAAGCTATGGCCCTTCATGCTATCCATCACCATCGGAGGAAAAAGGCTCTCACCTTACATTCTAACCTTCTGAGTATCTGAATATCTTATATGTCTCATGTAAGTCACCTCTCAACCTTCTCTCTAACAAAAACAGCCTCAAGTCTCTCAGCCTTTCCTCATAAGACTTTCCCTCCATACCAGGCAATATCCCAGTAAATCTCCTCTGAACCCTTTCCAAAGCTTCCACATCCTTCCTATAATGCAGTGACCAGAATTGCATGAAATACACCAACTGCAGCCACACCAGAGGTTTATACAGCTGCAGCATGACCTCATGGTTCCGAAACTCAATCCCTCTACTAATAAAAGGTAACACACCGTATGCCTTCTTACCAACCTTATCAACCTGGGTGGCAACTTTGAGGGATCTATGTACATGGACACCCAGATCTCGTTGCTCATTTACACTACCAAGAATCTTACCAGTCACCCAGTACTCTGCATTCCTGTTACTCCTTCCAAAGTGAATCACCTCACACTTTACTGCATTAAACTCCATTTGCCACCTCTCAGCCCAGCTCTGCAGCTTATCTATGTCTCTCAGTAACCTACAACAACCTTCAGCACTATCCACAACTGTACCAACATTAGTGTCGTCCATAAATGTACTAACCCATCCTCCTACGCCCTCAACCAGGTCATTTATAACAATGACAAACAGCAGTGGATCAAAACAGATCTTTGCGGTACACCACTAGTAACTGAACTCCAGGATGGAAATTTCCCATCAACCACCACCCTCAATCAAGAGATTTCTGTAAATATTTGAGTTTTACTGGAAATTTGTGCATAATTTCAGCCTGTTGGCTGTATCTTTAATAAATTTGTTGAAGAAACAAGCAAAATGGGTATGTGCTGCATAATAGTAGAAAGTGAGGACTGCAGACACTAGAGATCAGAGTCGACAATGTGGTGCTGGAAAAGCACAGCAGGTCAGGCAGCATCCAGAGCTGGAGAATTGACATTTCATGCATAAGCCCTTCATCAAGAATGAGGCTTGTTGGCCAGGAGAAATGGGAGGATTGTGGGGCTGGGGTGAAGGTCGCTGGGAATGTGATAAGTAGATGAAGTAAGGGTGAAATTGATAGTTTGGAGAGGGGGGTGGAGCAGATAGGAGGAAGGAAGATGGACAGATCAAGAGGACGGTGCTGAGTTGGAAGATTCAGACTGGGATAAGGTGGGGGAGGGGAAATTAGGAAACTGGTGGAATCCACATTGATCCCATGTGTTTGCAGGGTCCCAAGGTGGAAAATGAGGCATCCTTCCTCCAGGCATCAGGTAGTTAAGTTTGGTGATGTAGGAGGCCCAGGACCTGCATGTCTTTGGTGGATTGGGAGGGGGAATTAAAGTATTCAGCCACAGGGCGATGGGGTTGGTGGGTGTGGGTATCCCAACGATGTTCTCTGAAGCAGTCGCATGTTGGCATCCTGTCTCCCCGACGCAGAAAGGACCACATTGGGTGCAACGAATACAGCAGATGATGTGTACATTTCTGTCGGATGTGGAAGAATCCTTTGGGGCTTTGGATGGAGGTGGGAGGGCGGTATGTGAGCAGGTTTTGCACTTCTTGAAGTGGCTGGGGAAGGTGCCGGGTGTGGGCTGGTGGGGGTCCTGGATCTGACAAAGGAGTCGCGGAGGGAATAGTCTCTCCAAAACACAGATAGGAGTGGGGAGGAAATATATCCTTAATGGTGGGGTCCTGCATAATGCCAAACAGCCAGAATTTTCCTGCTAGTGGGTCATTTCAAGGAGCAATGAGGGACCCATGTAGTGTCTCCCAATTGTTGAGCTATCAATGCACTCAGGACTTTACTGATGCCATTTACCCCATGTCACAGTTGTTAAATTCCTTTCTCAATTGTGTTCATTGAGCATGAGAAATCAGAGAAAAACTAATTGAAAGTCATTTCCAGGAAGAATGAGTTAAGTATGGAGAAAGTGAGGACTGCAGATGCGGGGGATCAGAGTCAAGAGTGTAGTGCTGGAAAAGTACAGCAAGGTCAGGCAGCATCCAAGGAACAGAAGAATCGGTGTTTCAGTCAAAAGTCCTCATCAGGAATGAGGCTTGTGAGCCGAAGGGATGGAGAGATAAATGGGAGGGGTGTAGAGCTGGGGGGAAGTTAGCTGAGAATGCAATAGGTAGGTGGAGGTGGGGGTGATGGCGATAGATCAGAGAGGAGGGTGGAGTGGATAGGTGGAAAGGAAAATGGACAGGTAGGACAGGTCATGAGGGTGGTGCCGAGTGGAAGGTTGGAACTGGGATAAAGTGTGGGGAGGGGAAATGAGGAAACTAGTGAAATCCACATTGGTGCTATGTGGTTGGAGGGTCCCAAGGCAGAAGATGAGGCATTCTTCCTCCAGCGTCAGGTGGTTAGTATGTGGTGATGGAGGAGGCCCTTACAATTCTGTTTTCTTAAACTGATAAGCAGCTCTCACTTAGTGTGAAGGAGATTTGGATATTGTTATTTTTACAGTCCTTGACCATTTGTGTTGCTGAATGTATGTCTCATTTTAATTTTGATTGCAGCTTGATATTTTCAGGTGCTCCCACTTTAAAGTATTACACGTTATAGGTCCTATTGATTGTTAAAGGAAAAGAAATAGTGTGAGAGATGGCGAACTAATATTGCTTGGTTCTAAGGATAGATAGTTTCAGATAGCATATTGTATCTGAGTGCTGTGTAGTGAAGTCTGTCATGACAAACAACAGGTTGAGGATCAGTAGTGCTGGAAGAGCACAGCAATTCAGGCAGCATCCGAGGACAGGCAAAATCGACGTTTCGGGCAAAAGCCCTTCATCAGGAATAAAGGCAGAGAGCCTGAAGCATGGAGAGATAAGCTAGAGGAGGGTGGGGGTGGGAGAGAGTGGCATAGAGTACAATAGGTCAGTGGGGAAGGAGATGAAGGTGATAGGTCAGGGAGGAGAGGGTGGAGTGGATAGGTGGAAAAGGAGCTGGGCAGGTCGGACAAGTCCGGACAGGTCAGGGGATCGAGTTTCTGGAGGTTAGAAGCTAGGATGAGGTGGGGGAAGGGGAAATGAGGAAACTGTTAAAATCCACATTGATGCCCTGGGGTTGAAGTGTTCCGAGGCGGAAGATGAGGCGTTCTTCCTCCAGGCGTCTGGTGGTGAGGGAGCGGCGGTGGAGGAGGCCCAGCACCTCCATATCCTCGGCAGAGTGGGAGGGGGAGTTGAAATGTTGAGCCACTGGGCGATGTGGTTGATTGGTGCGGGTGTCTCGGAGATGTTCCCTAAAGCGCTCTGCTAGGAGGCGTCCAGTCTCTCCAATGTAGAGGAGACCGCATCGGGAGCAACGGATACAATAGATGATATTAGTGGATGTGCAGGTAAAACTTTGATGGATGTGGAAAGCTCCTTTGGGGCCTTGGATGGAGGTGAGGGAGGAGGTGTGGGCGCAGGTTTTACAGTTCCTGCGGTGGCAGGGGAAAGTGCCAGGATGGGAGGGTGGGTCGTAGGGGGGCGTGGACCTGACCAGGTAGTCACGGAGGGAACGGTCTTTGCGGAAGGCGGAGAGGGGTGGGGAGGGAAATATATCCCTGGTGGTGGGGTCTGTTTGGAGGTGGCGGAAATGTCGGCGGATGATTTGGTTTATGCGAAGGTTGGTAGGGTGGCAGGTGAGCACCAGGGGCGTTCTGTCCTTGTTGCGGTTGGAGGGGTTGGGTCTGAGGGCGGAGGTGCGGGATGTGGATGAGATGCGTTGGAGGGCATCTTTAACCACGTGGGAAGGGAAATTGCGGTCTCTAAAGAAGGAGGCCATCTGGTGTGTTCTATGGTGGAACCCCTCCTCCTGGGAGCAGATACGGCGGAGGCGGAGGAATTGGGAATACGGGATGGCATTTTTGCAAGAGGTAGGGTGGGAAGAGGTGTAATCCAGGTAGCTGTGGGAGTCGGTGGGTTTGTAGAAGATGTCAGTGTCAAGTCGGTCGTCACTGATGGAGATGGAGAGGTCCAGGAAGGGGAGGGAGGTGTCAGAGATGGTCCAGGTAAATTTAAGGTCAGGGTGGAATGTGTTGGTGAAGTTGATGAATTGCTCAACCTCCTCGCGGGAGCACGAGGTGGCGCCAATGCAGTCATCAATGTAGCGGAGGAAGAGGTGGGGAGTGGTGCCGGTGTAATTACGGAAGATCAACTGCTCTACGTAGCCAACAAAGAGACAGGCATAGCTGGGGCCCATACGTGTGCCCATGGCTACCCCTTTGGTCTGGAGGAAGTGGGAGGATTCAAAGGAGAAATTGTTAAGGGTGAGGACCAGTTCGGCCAAACGAATGAGAGTGTCGGTGGAGGGGTACTGTTGGGAACGTCTGGAGAGGAAAAAACGGAGGGCTTGGAGGCCCTGGTCATGGCGGATGGAGGTGTAGAGGGATTGGATATCCATGGTGAAGATGAGGTGTTGGGGGCCGGGGAAACTGAAGTCTTGGAGGAGGTGGAGGGCGTGGGTGGTGTCTCGAACGTATGTGGGGAGTTCCAGGACTAGGGGGGATAGGACAGTGTCGAGGTAGGTAGAGATGAGTTCAGTGGGGCAGGAGCATGCTGAGACCTCCCACTTCCTCCAGACCAAAGGGGTAGCCATGGGCACACGTATGGGCCCCAGCTATGCCTGTCTCTTTGTTGGCTACGTAGAGCAGTTGATCTTCCGTAATTACACCGGCACCACTCCCCACCTCTTCCTCCGCTACATTGATGACTGCATTGGCGCCACCTCGTGCTCCCGCGAGGAGGTTGAGCAATTCATCAACTTCACCAACACATTCCACCCTGACCTTAAATTTACCTGGACCATCTCTGACACCTCCCTCCCCTTCCTGGACCTCTCCATCTCCATCAGTGACGACCGACTTGACACTGACATCTTCTACAAACCCACCGACTCCCACAGCTACCTGGATTACACCTCTTCCCACCCTACCTCTTGCAAAAATGCCATCCCGTATTCCCAATTCCTCCGCCTCCGCCGTATCTGCTCCCAGGAGGAGCGGTTCCACCATAGAACACACCAGATGGCCTCCTTCTTTAGAGACCGCAATTTCCCTTCCCACGTGGTTAAAGATGCCCTCCAACGCATCTCATTCCACATCCCGCACCTCCGCCCTCAGACCCAACCCCTCCAACCGCAACAAGGACAGAACGCCCCTGGTGCTCACCTTCCACCCTACCAACCTTCGCATAAACCAAATCATCCGCCGACATTTCCGCCACCTCCAAACAGACCCCACCACCAGGGATATATTTCCCTCCCCACCCCTCTCCGCCTTCCGCAAAGACCGTTCCCTCCGTGACTACCTGGTCAGGTCCACGCCCCCCTACGACCCACCCTCCCATCCTGGCACTTTCCCCTGCCACCGCAGGAACTGTAAAACCTGCGCCCACACCTCCTCCCTCACCTCCATCCAAGGCCCCAAAGGAGCTTTCCACATCCATCAAAGTTTTACCTGCACATCCACTAATATCATCTATTGTATCCGTTGCTCCCGATGCGGTCTCCTCTACATTGGGGAGACTGGACGCCTCCTAGCAGAGCGCTTTAGGGAACATCTCCGAGACACCCGCACCAATCAACCACATCGCCCAGTGGCTCAACATTTCAACTCCCCCTCCCACTCTGCCGAGGATATGGAGGTGCTGGGCCTCCTCCACCGCCGCTCCCTCACCACCAGACGCCTGGAGGAAGAACGCCTCATCTTCCGCCTCGGAACACTTCAACCCCAGGGCATCAATGTGGATTTTAACAGTTTCCTCATTTCCCCTTCCCCCACCTCATCCTAGCTTCTAACCTCCAGAAACTCGATCCCCTGACCTGTCCGGACTTGTCCGACCTGCCCAGCTCCTTTTCCACCTATCCACTCCACCCTCTCCTCCCTGACCTATCACCTTCATCTCCTTCCCCACTGACCTATTGTACTCTATGCCACTCTCTCCCACCCCCACCCTCCTCTAGCTTATCTCTCCATGCTTCAGGCTCTCTGCCTTTATTCCTGATGAAGGGCTTTTGCCCGAAACGTCGATTTTGCCTGTCCTCGGATGCTGCCTGAATTGCTGTGCTCTTCCAGCACCACTGATCCAGAATCTGGTTTCCAGCATCTGCAGTCATTGTTTTTACCTCGTAAACAACAGGTTGAGATGAATCCTAAGGGATCACATTTTGACCTTCCTTCATCAATATCCCTTCAATACTCAGAGTGCACAGAGGGTGAAAGGTTGCCCAGAAATACTTGAGTATCCCATAGGACAAGATTGAGTGTGTGACAGTCAAAGTTTTGGGCACATTTTATTGACTAATCTCTGCACTATGAGCAAATAGACATATGAGGCGCCCATTGTTCATCTCCCAGCCTTGAATGGCAATCTTGTAAAACTGATAGATACAATGAACCTTTCCCTCCAGATGCATGTGGAATTATCACTCACAGAGTACTCTGACTCACAAGATGCTGGCTTAGCAGATAATACCCATATCCCGTCAACTTTGCACTGGACTGGAGGGAGCGTGCACCATAGTTGGCTTTGGAGGACTTGGACATTTGTCTGCAGAAACTTTGGGGCTAGAGGACCAAGGCCCACTGAGATCGGCCTGCCCATTTACTATCCTCATCTGGACTTCCATAGGTTCATGGGGATAGAAGGGGCTTGACATCTCCGGAGAGTTTTGGGAAAGGGTTTTGGAGATCCCTGTGAGGAAAGAGACACCTAATATGTGGTTGAGGTCTCATACCTCCTCTCACACTACCATTATTGCTGAACACCTATGGCTAGTGTGATAGAGTGAAGGCCCTTGTGCATATCTGGAAGACACTATGTTGGCCTGGGTCTCCATAGGAGTCAAGCTCGTCATGAAGGCAGTCAGCTGCATACATGTTGAATCCAGCCTAGATGTGATAACATTGTTGGATTCCTCCATCCTTTGATCCAGCTAACTGACTGCTTCTGACAAACCTGCCTGCTTCATCTATGTCTATCTCAGCATTTGATGAAAGCCTTATTGTCCAAGACTCTAGTATCATCTTCTGCCTGGAGCTAAGCAGTTGCCTGGTTTCTGTCAGTCCTCTAAGCATCAAAGACTCTGCAGTATTTCTTCCTCAACCAACTACAAAAACATGTTAGTAATAGGTAAACCAGATGATGATCCGGAGTCTAACTTGGCTTGAATAACCACTAAGGTGAAAGTGTCTGGGCTAGTGGAATGTGCAGGTAAGACTTTTAATGGTGCTTGCTTTGAGAGTTCATTGACTTCCTCCTCAGAGGTGGAAGAGGGTTTCTTACATTGCTCTTTTGAGGTAGAGATTTGCTGAATGTTGCTAGTGCCTGCAACAAAAAAAGGAGAGAGGGAATTATTTGTGTAAGAAGAAAAAAAACCTTGTGTAGATTAAGAGTGAGCACTGGCATTGATGGGTGACCACCGCAGCACTGCATAATGAAGCTTACTTGGTTGCTCTGCCAATGAGTTCCCTCTGTCCCCACATCAACGGTTCTGCTCTTTTGTCAAATGGAGCATTTTCTTCTCAAATGGAGTGAGGGGCTTTATGTTCTCCACTTCCTCCCCTCTACTCATCTTGACCATCTCACCTCAGTTGTTGGTCAACCTTTCCTGCAATGGGACAAAGGGAGGGATTGAATATGATGGAAGTGGATAGAAGAGCAGTTTTAATTGTGACACAGGAGCAGGGGAGATGGTGAAGTATCCCCACGAGTAAGTAGAAAATGTAAAGGGCAAGAAGAGTTAGCAGCTTGGGTGGCTGAGATGGTTGAGAACATTTGAGTGGACATGATGCATGCAATATTGAAAGTTTTAGACTTTGAGCCATGGTGCAATGGCAGAGTTACAGTGATGGTCCTGTGAATAAGAGATAGTGCAAAAGAGGTGGTGGCAATTACTCTTGTGCATTGCAGAAGATCATTGACCTTGCTGCACTTCTATGCATGCTGTTTAAGCTGAGACACAGCACTATCTGTGTCCAGGTTGGCTGTGTCAAATAAAGCTTTGGTAGTCTGCAGGAATAAAGCAGCCTTCCTTTCTACCACCCAAATGCTATAGTCCAGAAAGCAGAAAACTAAATTGCCATTTTTAGGCCTCTTCCTAAATGATGATCACCACACAGTGTGAGGGCAGTTCCTTGCTTGCAGCATCTGAAGTGACATATAATTGGGCTTTAAATATTGCACCAACTGCGTGAGTGCCGGAAGGTCCCAGCAGTGGTGAGTATGTCTACTGCTGCTGTCATGTACTCTACTGGAAAAGCCTAAAGAGACTGGTTGAATAAGATAAAGGGCAAAAGATTGCATGAGAAAAGTTGCTCCAAGCGCCTGGCAAGTTGATCCTCACTGTAACTGTAAATGGGAGAATTCTGTCCATTGTTTATAGCTTGAACAAAATAATCAAGGGCAGAAAAGGAATTTAGAAAATGTGGCATTCCCACTTAAACAACAAAAGTCTTTAAAAATATTTTCCTTTAGTTTCGTAATTTTTGAAACTTAGGCAGAATACAAAGTTTTCCATTTGCGTTTCGAGAGAGGTAGTAGTGGAGCTTATTATTGGTTTAATCCTTATATCTTAATGATAGTAGAATATTGTTGTATTAAATTTTCTGAATGGATACCATTGATGCTAACAGTACAGGACTTGGTGCTTTCTCTGGATATCATTTACTGATTTCATTGCTGAAACTCCTCTGTGATTTGCACTTTTTTGGTAATGGTATTAACTGGAGCTCCAACCATGTTAATATTTGTTTATCACATTGGTCAAGATGTGATCCTGGATCTCTTTGAATGAAATGATTGGATAATCAGATCCTCATAACTTGGTCAGATGAAAACTTTAGAAGCTTTCTTGACATTGAGACAAATTTAAAATCTCAGGAAAATCACAGCAATTCCACACCAAAAAGTTTTGTGCCCTGTTTACTAATAAAGCAGTACCTTAAATATTTCTCCAAATAAACTTTAATTGCATTGAAATAAAGTAGCATCACTCTAGACTTAATCCCATGGCAAGTAAATAACAGAAGCCTAAGATGTAAGAATCACTTAAAGTAGAATAGTAAAATCTTCTTAGTGAGGGAAAGAATGGTGAAGTTCTTTGGGCTAAGTTTGGTCCTTGTAAATTAGCATATAAATGTTAAATTGACTGATAATAAACTATTTTGAAAGAGCCTCTTACTAAAAAGCAAGAAAATTGAACATCCTTAAATTGATATATGATGAGCAGAAATTATTGATGCATTAAATGATTTGAGTCATATTATCTCATTGTTAGTCTCATTAAATGATCTATGACAGTAAAATACCTGTCATTATGTTTTCTCGTCAGTTCAATCGATAAAGGCATCAACTACTGTTATACTAAGCCATACAAACTGGCTATTAACAGGCATGATCTTCAGTCTATGCTGTGTTAATGTATGTTGCTTTGCATAACTTGAGCTGCAATACAAATGGCCTAGTGCCATTATCTGGGAGAGGTGAAATATCAGCTGGATGACCTGTTTTATCTTTCTATCCACTGGACCATTTTGGAAGAAGCATGCCTCTGCCTGTCATGCAACTGCAGGACCTTGCTTTGGTCTGATGGGCCTGACTTTAACTCTTTGGAAGTACATTGGCTTTGACTGAATTAAAATCTTTCCCAAAGTCTGCCCACCCAGGGCTCACATGTGTTGAGGTAGTGGAGGAATGCTTCATGTAGAACTGTAAGATATTGAGTTTGAACTTGAAGGTTGCCACAGTAAGATATTTTCTGATCACGAATTCATTTATTATCTTTTATCTAGACAGTTATAACTTTCAAATGCAATTTAAATTAAGAAGTAAAAGCATGCCATCTGTGCATGTGTAACCTCTTTGAATGCTTTTTCAGTCAGTAGTTCCTGTTTTCTCAAACGTTCCATACAATTGATAGCCAAGTAAAAGCCTGTCACTTGATGGTCATGCACTCAACGTGGTTACATAAACAGTAACAAAAGAAAGGAACAAATTTTTGGATCATTTGTCCATATGTAACAAATGCATAATTTTATAGCTATGACTGCATTTGTAGAATTCAGACTATATTGTATTTTTAAGATTATTAGATGTGCTGACTGAAATGATGGCCAATTGTGTGGAAAAACATAAAGATAATGAATAATATTGAGTCCTTAACCTATCTACCGTTTCTACAAAGGAATGAAATGCAGTGATGAACATGAAACACAAGGGTAAATATACTGATATGCATGCTGACAAGTCATCACTGAAGTATAGCCTGGGGAATTAATCTATGAATATATCCAAGTGATTATACTTTGAACAATTTATCTAGTCTTCAGCACGATATTTACTATCAATTGGGAAATTTGCAAATGAAGATGGGACTAAACTTAAATTAAACTTACACGATGGACTTTTCTCTAATGAGGGAGTTAACGAATTAAGCAGTTCATTATGACGAACCATTTTTATGGTTGTTAGGAAGCATGTAGTATTTGTCATCGTAGACCTGTCATACGAACTCTAATTATGATTAATATCTCATCTTTGATTCAGTCTTCATTCACATCTCAGGAGCAAATGCAAGTTCTATTATATGTTCAGGGTTCAGTGGTACATTGTGATCTGTTCATGGCCTCATATTTTATTCATGATCACATTCATATTTAACAGGTTTTTATGAAAATAAAAACGTCTTTGTCATTACATTGTTTTAACATTTTCTGACTGTGATTCCAGCAAAAACATGGGCAGGACATTTTAAACATACAGTATTTTGCAATAGTGATCAATCACCCCGAGTTCCTGTCAGCGAAGTAAACAAGGTTTATCTACGATCTTCAATACTTTCTATATTATGACCATTTCAATTTTATCATAGTTCCCTCTGTTAATACATTTTAAAGATCTCTAATTTATATTTGATTAATAAAATTATTTTAAAATATTTTAAATGATTTATTTCAGTCATGTAAAATCTTTTTTTTTTATTTTACAAGACAAATTTCTGGAAATAATGTTTGAGAATACTTTTTCCTTTGTACTTGGTAACTTATGGAGCAATTACTTGCAATTGATTAATTTCCCTCAAAAAGGGTATAGTTATACAATAACAAAGCAAAACCTTGATGAACTAAGAATAACCTGTATCGAAAATACTTTACAACAGATGTCCAAAAAATATCTATGAAGGAAATATTCAGTACTTTTAATAATAAATGATAAGTTTTCTGTCTTATGTATATTACATAAAACCTCAATTTGTATTTTAAAACAATATGTTTTGTTATATAGCAACAAGGAATGACTTTTCAAGGCATTTACAGCATTAAATCAATGAAAAGTACCTTAATGAGTTAATCATATTTACTTCAGATAATGTTGACTCTGTGCAATTGTGCAAAATAGGTGACAGCGTGTCAACAGCTCATTCATGTCTCTGCCAATTTTTATTTTCATTCATTTCAATAGATATAAAAATTGGGAAAGTTGTAAGACAGGAGCCAAATTTGCCTTTGCTCATTGTAGACCATGGTACAAAGTTAAAATTACTTCCACTTTGTCTGATGTTATATTTCATTTTGAAGTGCTCATAGAATTGATAAAAACAACACAAATAATGTAAAAATAGATCCGTTGCTAATAAAATGTCAAATTATGATCAGAAAAGTTGTGTTGAGGTGAAAGGTTGATGAAATATGGCTTTTGAAAACTGGAGTAATGACCCAATATTATCTGCTTCAGACCCCTGATGCTTCTAACAGAACCTTTAATCTCACCTCTGCTATTATAAAAATAAAGACAATCTGTATTTTCAAAATGCATAGTCAGACAGGCGGTAAACAGATCATTTATCACATCCCAGTACTTTCTTCTTTAGACGAGAGAATCTTGAGGGGATACTTCCTTTGGAAGGTAAAGCTTGTAAGTCCCTGGTGTCAGAAACTATTTATGAATTCATAGAGTTGATGATGAACACTCCAACAAGAAGAACATCAGGAACTTCCAGTAAGTGGCCGAGCACATGCCAAGTGTATGCTAATCTGGGAAAGAACCTTCTCCTGAGACTGAACAAATCACTCATTTATCAATGTAATTAGCTAGTTGCCCATTCCCCACCTAGTAAAAGATATTAAACTCCATTTATTTCATCTCCAACCAGACATACTTTAAAACTGAATAATATTTTCCATGGCTTTCAGTTTATAATCTGTATTATTGAGGGCATGTTCGCAAAATAAACAAAAATAGCTTCAGCAGTTTCAACACAATCAGAACAATATGTTCCTTTATTTTGCTTTTTCTTGGTGAGATAGAATGTACACTGTACTTGGAACCTAAATTGTGTTATATTTAATTTTTAACCTAAAGAAAACAATAAATTATGTCAACAATCAGCACTTATTATAAATTCTACTGTTATTTGAAATGGCAAATGTTTATATTGGGTTCTGTTCAAGCAGTAGTGCTAATACAAAGTATATTGAAGACGTATGTGTTAATAGAGTTTTTAAGTAGACGTAATTGTGTACCATCATTATACCTAGCCAGACCCACAGTGACAGCTTCATCTATCATGGCTGACAGCTAAGAGGACTGAAAAAAAAGCTGAAGCTTTTCAAAAAAAATTAAAGTAAAATTTAACATAATGCTTCACCTAATGCAGGAACATTGTGAGGATCAGGTGAAATTTTGCAATTCAATTGCTATTGTCCATTTCTGTTTGTGGACCAGAAAGAAAAAAAATCACAATATTAACAAATTTATTGTACAATCAAGATGGTTTACTTCAAAGCATGATACATGCAGCTTCATCCAATGGATGGTGCTGTGGATTACTGAGATTCATATAAATCATGATGATATCACTAAAGCTATAACTCTGACATCAATAAGAGAGAGGACCCTAGGCAAGAATGAGTATGTGAAAAAAGGGGACTTGGACACTATACTAGAGAGCTGCATTGCAAATATATTATGTATTGATGTAACTAAATGAATATTACAATACATAAGGAGTTGCATGACTTAGAGATAAGGAAGAAGTCATCTCAGAAACAAGGAGTGGAATCTTATATCTGTGTTATGGCATGAACATCGCAAAATCACAGAAGAAGTCCAGTGTGACCTATCTAGAGGTCTAGAATAACTTGCTGCATCTTTTAACTAACTTCTGGGTGTCAAGCCTTGATTTCTGCGAGGCAATGGTGAGTTGCTTATTATGAAGAGGGATTATTACTTGTTAATGACCTTATTAATACTGTATACATCTTTCTATCATACTACCCATTGTAAGCAAACAAGGCAGTGAGAATTCTTGTCATGGACTGGATGCTTAGAATTCTCGAATTGGAAGTCAAAATTGGTACGTGGTGACTTCAACTCACCACTGCTATGGAGAGCTTCCATGCAAGTCACTACAGGGGAGTTGATGCAAGTGGTAATATCACATGACTACTCATCCAGAGACCTAAATAATCTTCTGGTGCCCTGGGTTCAAATCCTGCCATAGCAGCTGGCAGAATTTGAATTCAATTTTTAAAAACCTAGAATTAAGAGTCTAATGATGACTATGAAGCCATTGTCATGAAAAACGTATCTGTTTCCCAGCAGGGCTGCCTCAAATACGTGACTTGTCTGTTTCCATGGATAGCATGGCTGTTGCCATGGAGAGCCAGGTCCAGCACACTTGAGTTTGCTGGGGAGGTGCATACACATGCAATCCATTGTGTCAGCAGTGGGTTCTCATCACTGAGTGCATAGCAACAAAGAAATAGGGAACTTTGAACTCACTCCATGTCCCTTCCATACAGAGACAGGCGAGTGCCAAGGAGCATTCAGCCAGAATAGGAGCTATATCTAAGCCCCTCAGAAGGTTCATCTCAGTTTTCTCCAGAGTTGGCTGGGCCATCCATCTCGACCCTGCCTGGCCCTTCAAACCTGCGAAACGTCAAGCCAAGGAGCATCCAGGCACAAGCCTGCCCAGACAAATGTCCAAGGCCAACAGGCTCCCTCCTACCTTGTTGCAGAACATGGAAATATACTGAGACATCTTGGGAAGGAACGAGGTACAAATGACATTGCACTGTACTACAATGCTCCTGTTACCATAAATATTAATAGCTTTGCACTGCATCTGACTAGCCCTGAATGTATCTGTGTCTAACATCATGTCCATGCAGGATTACCTACATATTGATGTCTATGTTGAGAGCCTGCTGCAGCATGTGAAAGCAAGATGAACAAGGGCACTATGACCCATTGTGCTCACACATCCCTATCCTTTCTCTGGCCTCTGTGTGCACAAGCGTCAGCCCTGACTGAAATTATCAGCATTGTCTGGAGCACACAGGGAGCAAATGCATTAGGGCTATCAGGGAATAGTATCATAGTATCATAGCAATAGAAGTAGGAATAGACCATTTGGCCCATCGAGCCTGTCACACCATTCATTAAGATCATAGCTGATTTATCCATTATCTCAGCTTTTCCTATTTGTAATATCCCAATAACCCTTAATTTCCCTACCATGCAAAAACCCATCCAACTGTGTCTTAAATATATTTAATGAAGCTGCATCTGTTGCTTCCTTGGGCAGAAAATTCTGTAGAATCACCACTCTCTGGGAAAAGCAGTTCCTCCTCATCTCTGTCCTAAATCTACTCCCCCTAATCTTGACGCCAGTTGGTCTAGGCCTAGTCTCATGCATCAGCAGAAACAACTTGCCTGCGTCTATCTTATCTGTCCCTTTCATAATTGTATATGTTTCTAGAAGATACCCTCTCATTCTTCTAAATTCTAGTGAGTACGGTCCCAGGCGGCTCAACCTCTCATTAGATTAACCTCCTCATCTCCAGAATCAACCTGGTGAACCTCCTGGTACAATTGCAGTTGAACCTCCTAGATCTTAAATTCAATCCCTCTAGCAATGAAAGCCAATATTCCATTTGTCTTCCAGATTACCTGTTTCTTCTGCAAATCAACTTAGTGGTGATTCATGTACGAGCGCTCCTAAGTCCCTCTGCACAACAGCATGCTGCAGGACATGGAGTTTTGTTTCCTGTCCAGCGCAGGGGGCTGTGTTAAATGCTCTTTCCCCCTCTAAAGGGGGGTCTTGCAGCCCCCTCCCTTACAGGTAAGGATATTTATTCCTAATACTGCAGCTATTTTCTTTCCCACTGCACAATGAATGGCCACAAGAAGTGTTCTTCGTGCAGCAGTTTCCAGCCTCCGCCTCCACATTTTGGTGAGGGTCCAAACGTCCAACTCCCCTTCCTAAAAGCCCTTCTGAGGCCTAGTAACCTTCTCCCGCAAACCCCACCCCTCAACACCCACCCACACAGTCACGCAGTTGCTCTGAAGCAATAACTTAATGCACAAGAAAGTCACTGCTGTGCATGGATCTTGGAAATGACACAGCGGAAAAAAAGTTAGTGGGAACATTGTAGGTGGCCATTGCAGGTGTGATCATATGCTGACCATCCCCTCCCACACTTTGCTTGATGCTATGGTGCTCCTGACCATAGATGGACCCCCTTCCTACATGACCCCATTCCCATCCATGATTTACCGCATGCCCCCCCTTATAAATATAGTCACATTCCCCAACCTCCCCCACCCCACCAACACCCCCCCCCCCCCCACCCCACTCCCCGTTCTTCACAATGTCTGCCCATTCGCTCCAGCTTGCATTTCCTAATCCCTGTGCTAACGGCTCCCCCATCCCAGCCATTCCCCACTCTGGACAGATCTGGTGAACTGACTATGACCCCTTGAATGACCGAACCAGACAACTTCAGTCAAGAAGCGCTCGGGCTGCAGAGGCAGAGAACCCCTGACTGAAAAAACTTCTACCGAATGCCCAACTGCTGTCAACATCATGGACTGCTATTGGACGCTGCCCTTGATATATTGTGCTGGGATCCCTTACTTGATGACTGCCTCCGTGGACTTCAGAGGGTGTCCTTTCTAATACGTTAAAACATGGCTGCTTGCTTACTGCACATTCAGCGTGTTTGTCACATAAGATGTTGGCACATAATGCAGGTGTGAAGTTGATGTAGCATATAGCAACACATCTGTCTCCTTGTCTGAGACCTACCGACCTTAAGGCTAAATGCCTGTTTGTGAGACTGTGCTAATAATCAAGGCAAAATAGGAATACTATGAGCATCCAGGTACTCAAAAATTAGGTTAGCTAAGAAAGCAAATTTAAGTGAGCAGATTTGACATGCAGCCTAATCCAATCCGTGGGCTGGGTTCCTGTCCCTGCTTACAAAGTATCCTGGCAGCAGTCTTTCAATGTTATTTACTGGTGCAGCCTGCAATGTGGGCATTGCTTTCCTAAGGTTCCTCCAAGTAGATTGGAGAGATACCATGAAATATGTGAAGAGTTGACATAATTGGATTCCAATGTCCATGGATGAGAGGTGTGCACAGCTGGTGCCATGGTGTATATCGTGAGATACTTTTGCATGATTTTATTTTTATTCATTCACAGGATGAGGGCATCACTGGCTAGGCCAGAATTTATTGCAAAGTTAGAAGTTAAGAGTCAACCACATTGTTGTGGGTCTGGAGTCACATGTAGGCCTGATCAGGACATTTTCCTTCAGGGAAGGGCCCAGCCATCTCTGGAGAGAATGGAAACTAACCTTCTGAAGGCTCTGTCCTCTGGATCACTCTATCCACCAGTACCTCCAGGTCCCTTTCAAAGAATTGCAGCACTATTTTCCTCTTCTCTGACAACTTCAGAAAGACTGTCCTTCAACAAGCAGGACTGCCATGGAATGCCAATACTCACCTGGGTACACATTGGCCTTTTAAAAGTGCCATGGATGACAGAATGCCAGTGTTTTGGAGGATATCCAATGAGTGCCAAATTGAGAATGGTGCATGATACAATTGGGCAAGACAGGGACAGGGTAGTTATTCAGGCTACCCTCTGCAACCATATCTGACAGCTCAGTAATGCAACCCCCTGACAGATGATGACTGTAGATGCAGTGTGGCCCAGGCTTCTACAAAAGATAATGGAGCAGCTGATAGGCTTTCTCAAAATGAAGTTCTGTTGTTTAGATCTGTTGAAGTGTGTTGGGTAGGGATGGCCTTGCCATACTGTGGGGACAGGTGTGTGGTATAATCCTTGCATGCTGCACTCTGCAGAACTGGAACAAGCAGAGAGGTGATGCGATGGGAACTGAAAAGGTAGGAGAATGGCAGCAATCTTCCAAGAAAGAAAAAGTGAATATTGAGCAGGAGGTACATCACCTTCACCATAATTCAGCACTGCAACATAATATGCCAGACTGGACCTAATCGCCACCTATTTCTAATCAAACTGAATTAGGTGAAGTGGTCACTCATTTGTTGCTGGTCTAAAGGCAAGCTAGTTCTTTTGATTCCCAGAAGCAAATGCAACTATTCTTGTTTGTGTTTTCTTTATTTTTCCTTTTTCAATAAGCAAGAATGTTTTTCACAGTTTATGACTTTCCAACTTGTAATGCTCCCACATTGAACAAGATGTTATGCCAAGCTGGTGTCTAAGGAAAAAAGTGGTACTTCCTTAGACATCATTGGATAGTGCTCAGAATGGGTAGCTGAGTAGTTTCATTCTTGTAGCTGCAGTTACAATGGCAGGCTGGTGATAATGTTAAGTTGCAATACATTTACAATTGTGAGCTTCTATTTCCAATAAAGTGTCACTTGTGCCATCTATGTGCCTTCAGAAGCTTTTTTTTTTGTTTCCCTCCCACGACATGTATTATGAATGGTCATTCTCAGCTATCTGCAATTGACCTGGTACACACCAGCAGCAGAAATCCTGGAAGGTCCTGGCTATGGCAAGTACTTCTGCCACTGGTGAGTACAAAGTGCCAATGATGCAGTGCCATAGAACCATGGTCCACACATAATGAGATGAGCAGTGGAACACAACTGATTAGACTTCATGGACAGGAATCCTCTGTGAAACTCCCCAAAATTGACACTTAACCAAGTTTTAGTATATTCAACCCTATGTGATGAAAACTTTTTGTTTCAGTTTCTGAAATTCCTTTAAACTGTCCCTGATTTTTCTTTCATAAGATTATGTGTTATCAAATTGAAAAAGTATATTTCATGATTGAAATATCTTAACATATCTATGTTCACTCACCTCAAACAATGCCATTCTTGTTCTCATTCTTGTTTTCAAATATTTCAGTAGACTCATCTTGAGACATCTCTGTAATATCCTCCAGCTTCACAGTCCTTTGAGATATCTACACTCATCTGATTCTAATTTCCCATAATCTCCAGTTTTCATTGATCCATGATTGGTGGTTGTGTCTTCAGCTACCTTTGACCTACAGTCTGAAATTCCCTTCCTAAACTTCTCTGACTGTTTAGCTCTTTCCCATAAGAGACTCCTTAATGTTTAGAACTTTTGACCATGCTTTTGCCAGGTGTCCTAACATAGCCTTATAGGGCTCATTGTCTAATTGTACTTTGTAACACTCCTGTAAAGTACATTGGTATGCTTCATTACGTTAAAGTACAGTATAACTGAAAATTGTTGTTTATCTTTTAAGCAAATGTATACACAGAAATTCATTTTCAGTTCTGAAGAGTCACTGGACTCAAAAGGTTAACTTTTTTTCCCTCAACAGATGCTGTCAAACCCGCTGTATTTTTGCTTCTGTTTTTGTTTCTTTTTACAGAGTTTATGCTTGTGCCCTTGATAAAATCCTACGAGATCACATCTGTTACCTTTGATTCAGGATCATACCCAATGACAGGATTGAGGTGCTTGCAGACCCCAAATGATCACACGATCAATCGACACAACAGGAACACATTCAAAATAGCACCTCTAAAGGAATTGGCAAGGCATTGTGTTTTGCTTTCAGCTGCAGTAAAACAGTATTCACAGTGTACCATTAATATCCTGATACTTCCAATCTGAAAAAGAATTTATATGAGAACCTGAAAGGGACAAAAGTATTTTTAAAGAAAGAAAAATATTCAAGCAGGAATCCAAAACTTACCACTGGGAATATGCAGGAAACTAGTGCAACAGAAAACTAGTGCAACAGAAACTAGTGCATTTTCTATTGATAACATTTTTAGCAAAACTGACAATCTTAGTGGCAAATAGATGCTTGTTGGTTATTGCAGAAACTGGCCTGTGGTTTACGCAGCACCAAAAGCCTACAGCAATATTACAGAAGTGTTTAATTTAGTCATAAATCTAATTACAATTCCAGTCACTTTCTCCTCCAAGGACAAAAAAGTGTCAACCTTGTATTCTCACACCATAGGGAAATAAACAGGCACGTAGTCCTGGTGATCAAAAATGCCAAGAACTCAGATTCAATTCAAATCGGCTTGACCTGAGCTAAATCTAATTTCGTTAAATAGGCTAAACACAATAATGATAAAATATGAGTTAAAGAAGCAACAGAAAATGCATCTACACAATATAACAAATGGCAGTTTAACTTTGTCCAAATAAGTTGTCTCCTAAATTGCATTGCTATTATCCTAGAATCTTGAGCTATCTCTGAGGCTTTTTAAAAATATAACTTAAGCAGAATGCCACATCAGCAGCTTATTGAAAATTTCAAGCTGGCCAAGGATCATGGACGACCAAATGTCAAAAGTGTATTAAAAATGGAACATAAATACTTGACAGCAATTTGTTGCTATATTATTCTGTTCTTATATTGTTCACAACAATGCAAAGTGCTTAATATGTAAACAAAACTTTGTTCTATTCTCCTGCTTTTCCTCAGTAGCTGTGCACATTGTTTCTATTGAAATAATCGTCTCATGCTATCCTGAATGCTTCATTGATTTATTCACTGTATTAAAAGAAATATTTTTCTCAGATCACATTTGTTTCTTTTGCAGACTATTTTAAATTGATGCCCTCTCATTCTCAACCTGTTTATGGATGGGAACTGTCCAGCCCATTCAAGATTTTGAAAATTTCAATAAATCTCCCTTTGCTTTCTCAGCTCCAGGGAAAGCAGTCCCAACTCTCCAATCTATCCTTGTAACTAAAGATTCTCATCCCTGGACCATTCTTGCAAATGACTTCCACATTCTTTCCAATACGTTCACATCCTTCCTAAAGTGTTGCTAACAGAACTGTACACAATCTCAATATCTTTCTAATCTTGAATTCAAGTTCAGTATCACCTCCTCCTCTTGTACTCTTTGTTCCTACTAATAAAGTCTGAGATACTGGGTGCTTTATTAACTGCTTTCTCCATTACTCCCAATACTTTTAATGACTTAAGTATATATAGACCCAGGTGTTTCTATTCCTGCACACCTTTCAGTACAGTCCCCTTTATTTGACACTGTCTCTCCTTGAGAATAAGAGAGTCTTACAATAGAATAAAGATGGCCTAAGGATACTAAAGATTAAGAACAGTGGTAACCTTGTGAAGGGAGCAGCCTCCAAGATCGTATATGTAAAAACCCACAGAGGTACTAAGGAGAAGAATTTTAAAATGCTAGCACATAGTACATAGCACAAAGCAACATGTAAATGCACATACATGTAAAATTAATATAAGTTACTTGATTGTACAAATGTGTAACTTGTTATAAAGCATTTATTACATCATGATCTCTTGAAGTGTCTTCTGCAAATCAATTCTAAATCAAAATTGGTCAGGATTACCCTTGAGATTTGTAAATCTACGCAACTATAAGGCATTTGTGTAAGTCAGAGTTTCAGATATATAACACAGCAATAAAAATGCTTCTAATATCATGATTACATGGGGAAACAAGTGAAAAGGGCATTCAGTACAGTACATAGCACAGCCACACTATGTCACCTCAGAGTTATTAGTATTGTTCTACTCTTCCTTGAGACTTGTCTCTGCCTGGTTGATGCTTTGTAGCTGCAAAGCTGAAAAAAGGAAATCTCACTGTGGAGGCTTCAACCAATTGATACCTAACAACTGCCTTGAAATCTCAATTGCATTTTGACAGCTGTGACAAGTTGCACCACACAATGAGACAATCTGTAATAATCCTAAGACAATTTCCAATATTCTAAAAAAAAAACACAATCCGCCCTGTACCCCCAAAGTGAACAGATCCCTTAAAAATCTCTGGATCTAAGTTTGCATCTTTATGATAAAGTAACCATCAAATAATTTCCATTAGAACAACTTTCAGTGGAAGAAGTAGAAACCAAAACATCATCTCGTTTATGATTACACTTCAAAATGCTCACACATCTCTCACAGACACTCATAGCTGCGCTCACCGCCCCCCCCCCACCCCACACACACACACGTTTATGGGTGAATTTGTACTTGCAGAGTTACATTTTAATTTGCTCAAAAACTGCATGAATCCATGTAAGATTCTGTAAATCCCTTTTTCAGAAATAGAATCAGTTTGAATATTGGGGCACAGACAGTTTCTCACCTTCAATGCATTATCTGGGCCAACATGGCACCTATTCTTACAGTTCACTTGAGAATGTAACTTAAAAAAAAGATCTGGGATTTACATATGAAAAAACTGAAACCAACATGGTCATTCTAAAAGATGAGAGACTTAACAAACAATCCAGGTCTTTTTCAATATATAATTTCAGTTACACACTGTAAACTTTTGCTGTAAATTATGTGTCTTACGATCTTACACTCCACAACCACCTGATGAAGGAGCAGCACTCCGAAAGCTAGTGCTTCTAAATAAACCTGTTGGACTATAACCTGGTATACAGATTATACACCAGGCACCTCCAAATCATAATTTGCCACATGCACTATTAAGGTTCAAATATAAAACATGTGCTATATCTGCCTTCAGAGATAGCCTTGGCAGGAGCAGAGTTGCAACTTAATTTAAAAGTGATGAAGTACTCATTATATGATAGTTAATTGAGGGACATTCTTATAATGCACATTATGACAAGCAGCTCA
The DNA here is from genome assembly GCF_037043375.1 of Chiloscyllium plagiosum. Lineage (NCBI taxonomy): Eukaryota > Metazoa > Chordata > Chondrichthyes > Orectolobiformes > Hemiscylliidae > Chiloscyllium > Chiloscyllium plagiosum. The sequence continues at coordinate 74,591,471 of NW_028270140.1, forward strand.
AAACACACACTTCAAGAGACAAATAAGTATAAGTATGATTGCAGGCTATTGTACAAATGGTTCTGTAATGGTGCAGTGAAGATGGTATAGCCTGGTAAACTTAAAACTGAACGAGGTTCAATTTATACATAGCATTTTCCAGCAAATGTTAGTCTACTGAGAGATTACATCACAATGATCATGAGGAGTACAAATGAAAGAACCCCCTTGCCAAATCTGGCTCATCTGTCATCCCTCATCTTCCTTCCAAAGAGCATCAAATTCCCAGTAGTACAGCAGCTACCTGCCTTTGGAATGATCTTAAAGTTTTCTCTGCACAGAAGATGTTTCCAAGTATTAATCACTCTTTGCATGAAAAAGTATTTCTGTTCTGAACCTTCAGTTTTTAACTTACTAATTTGACCTTTTTTCGCTAGTTATGATTTAAGTTGAAAAAGGTATGGATTAACTTTTGTCTTTCGTCTTTGAGTAGGACATAAGACCTTAAAGCAATTTTCAATAGTGTGCCCAGTACTAAAGTTGACCAGGATGTGGTTTTGAGCTGACAGCTGTTTCACATGAGATAACACGAGGCTGTTAAAGGAATGAAACTTTGCGTAGAGTGACTGCATGGAGGTTTGCTAAGGATCTGAATGTCACTTGTGATGCCTGTCAGCATTCATCAGAAAGTAGTGCTACATTTTAATAACTAATATTTCAATTAATTCTCTCACCCACAATGATGCTGGTTTGGGAGTAAGTAAAGCAGAAATGTGGATTTCATGCACTCCTTTAAAAGTACTCACTATTTCAAGTTCATTGTTGATGGAGCTGTGAACTCCAAATACATCATAAATCTTTCAGGCACATTATATCAAATCTTCACCAACAATTAAACAAGATTTATTCTGAAACTTTTCTAAGGACATCCCTTAAAAAATTAAATTCTGGGTTAGTCTACCTTACTGGTTCACTTTACTCTGAGTCTGAGTGTGGCTGTTAAACTCTGAGCTTGCTTTTGTTTTTGTCACAACTCATTAGGATATTGCATTGGAAATCAAGTCCTGCTATTCTTGATGACATCAGAAAAATGAACGTTTTTAAAAGAATTTGGTAAAATTCCCAAACTGAATGACCCACATTGATAGAAAGCAAGGACCAGGTTTCTGTACTTCACTAGGAATATTATTTATTACAGGTACATTTGTAGCTACATTTAAACTCAATGAAGGAAACTCTGCAAATTAAAACTCAAAACTTAGACAGACAGACACACACACAAACACACAGACAAAAACACAGAGACAAACATAAACAGGAGAAAAACACACGGGGCAGATGGGAAACTGGGAAAACTGTTCTACAGTGTTTGGTCACTTGATCTGATGGATTGTTCTTACTAACCTGAAAGTTTCTCCTTGAACTTCCTTTTTCTGAATACTCCCACTGCTTTGTGGGGAGCACAGGATGACTTTTCAGTTTTGAACAGTTTGTGACTTATCCAATTCAAAGAGAGAATTAGCAGCATCAGTTGAAGGAAATATAAACTTTTTCCTTCCACAACCAAAACAGAAAATGCTGGTGAAACTCAGCCATTTAGCATCTGTGGGAAGAAAGCAGAGTTAGCATTTTGAGTCCACTGACTCTTAATTGGAACTCAGTAACTACTGTTTTTGTTTCAGGACTCTGAAATCTTGAGTTCTTTGTTTTATTTTAGTGTTTTTCTTTTGGTTCAAAGTGGCTCATTACAGAAGACTGAGAGTGAGAGTTTTTCAGTTGCTCCAAACTATTAATTCCTCTTCTGGTCTGACAAAGCTTCTTCTTGTCTAGTATACAGCCCATGTTGTTTAGTCACCTGACTACCATGTTGTTGGTAGGCAAACAACCTCTGCCATTGATAACTAGGCCTAATCCACAAACCAATCAGCTTCACTTGTAAATAATTCTTTGACTCCAGTTCATCTGCACATTGTTGGAATGCACAGCTACACATACAGGGCTCATAAAAGGTATCAAAACCATACTTTCATAACATACAGATAACTTTGTAAATTCCTGGATTTCAAAACAGCTCTTTCTCATTTCACTTCATAATTTAAAAAGGACATAATTTTTTTCACTACACAATGGATGATTTTGGCATCCAGTATTGTGTTATGGGAGAGAATAAAAATAACAAGACTCTGTGCAGAAGGGGGGCATGTGATGTTGATAGTGACTTCAGGATTTTGGAGTACATGACTAGTAAGTCATTAGATCATAATGAGTCTCTTAAGATCTCTGTCTTCTTCCGGCTTATTACAGACAAAAGTGTTCCGAGGCTAGGGCAAAATGTACTGAAGGGGCATGCTAAAACTATGTTAAATCTACTTTATCAAAAATCAGTTTTATTATCAGATGTACCCAAGTACAAAAGTACAACGTACTGTGAAAAGTGTACAGAGTTGCCACTCTCTGGTGCCATCTTAGAATACAATACTTAGAATTAAAAACAAGATCCAAAATTAAAGAAACAGAAACAGAACCAAAAGGAAAAGATTATGTCTGACTCACCCTCACTGCCACCACGACCATGAATCTTGAGACAGGCTCACCAATGCTGCCTGCACTGGACCCACTAATGCTGCAATGCTGCCATTGCTGCAACCACCACTTTCCAGCATTGGGGGGCCCTTGAATGTTAAGATATTCCAAGTGCTTAGTCACGTACTTTTTAAATGTTGTGAGGTTAACTGCCTCTACTACCGTCCCAGGCAGTGCATTCCAGACCCCTAACACAATTTTGGTGAAAAGGTGTGTCTTCAGCTCCCTTTTATACTTAGAGTCATAGAATCATAGAGATGTACAGCATGGAAACAGACCCTTCGGTCCAACTCGTCCATGCCAACCAGATATCCCAACCCAATCTAGTCCCACCTGCCAGCACCCGGCCTATATCCCTCCAAACCCTTCCTATTCATATACCCAAGCAGATGCCTCTTAAATGGTGCAATCGTACCAGCCTCCATCACTTCCACTGGCAGCTCATTCCATACGTGTACCATCCTCTGTGTGAAAAAGTTGCCCCGTAGGTCCCTTTTATATCTTTCCCCTCTCACCCTAAACCTATGCCCTTTAATTCTGTACTCCCCAACCCCAGGCAAAAGACTTTGTCTATTTATCCTATCCATGCCCCTCATGATTTTATAAATCTTTATAAGGTCATCCATGAGCCTCTGATGCTCCAAAGAAAACAGCCCCAGTCTATTCCACCACTCCCTATGGCTCAAATCCTCCAACCCTGGCAACATCCTTGTTAATCTTTTCTGAACCCTTTCAAGTTTCACAACATCTTTCCAATAGGAAGGAGACCAAGTTTGCACGCAATGTTCGAAAAGTGGCCAAACCAATGTCCTGTACAGCCGCAACATGACCTCCCAATTCCTGTACTCAATACTCTAACCAATAAAGGAAAGCATACCAAATACCTTCTTCACTATCCTATCTACCTGCGACTCCACTTTCAAGGAGCTATGAACCTGCACTCCAAGGTCTCTTTGTTCAGCGACACCCCCTAGGACCTTACCATTAAGTGTATAAAATCCTGCTAAGATTTGCTTTCCTAAAATGCAGCACCTCACATTTATCTAAATTAAACTGCATCTGCCACTTCTCAGCCCATTGGCTCACCTGATCAAGATCCCATTGTAATCTGAGGTAGCCTTCTTTGCTGTCCACTACACCTCCAATTTTGGTGTCATCTGCAAACTTACTAACTGTACCTCCTATGCTCGCATCCAAATTATTTATATAAATGACAAAAAGTAGAGGGTCCAGCACCGATCCTTGTGGCACTCCACTGGTCACAGGCCTCCAGTCTGAGAAACAACCCTCCACCACCCATTCTGTCTTCTACTTTGAGTCAGTTCTGTATCCAAATGCCTAGTTCTCCCTGTATTCCATGAGATCTAACCTGGCTCACCAGTCTCCCATGGAGAACCTTGTCAAATGCCTTCCTGAAGTCCATATAGATCATGCGCACCACTCTGCCCTCATCTATCCTCTTCATTGGTTCTTGAAAAAACTCAATCAAGTTTGTGAGACATGATTTCCTATGCACAAAGCCATGTTGACTATCTCTAATCAGTCCTTGCCTTTCCAAATACATGTACATCCTGTCCCTCAGGATTCCCTACAACAACTTGCCCACCATCAACATCAGGCTCACTGGTCTACAGTTCCCTGGCTTGTCCTTACCACCCTTCTGAAACAGTGGCGTCACGTTAGCCAACCTCCAGTCTTCCGGCACCTCACTTGTGACTATCGATCACACAAATATCTCAGCAAGGGGCCCAGCAATCATTTCCCTAGCTTCCCACAAAGTTCTAGGGTACACTTGATCAGGTCCTGGCGATTTATCCACTTTTATGCATTTCAAGACATCCAGCACTTCTTCCTCTGTAATCTGGACATTTTGCAAGATGTCACCATTTATGACCTTACATTCGATATCTTCCATGTCCTATTCCACACTAAACACTGATGCAAAATAGTTTTTTTTATCTCCCCATCCCCTGCAGTTCCACACAAAGGCTGCCCTGCTGATCTTTGAGGGATCCTATTCTCTCCCTATTTACCCTTTTGTCTTCTTCTTTCCTATCATCTTAAAAATGTGGATCCTCATTATTGACCCTTAACTCAGGGGTAAAGCTACTTTTTGTGCATCCTGTCCATGTCCCTTATAATTGAATATATCTCTATCAGGTCCCCCCTCAATCATTTCTGCTCCAAAGAAAACAATATCTCTTCATAGGTAAAGTGCTTCAACCCAGACACCATCCTGCTGAATCTCCTCTGCATCCCTACAGTACAACCACATCCCTCCTATAGTGTAGTACACAGAACTGCAGTTATGGTTTAACCAAAATCCACACAACTCCAACATAACCTCTCTGCATTTATAATCTATGCCATGACAGATAAAGCAAGTATCCTATATGCCTTCTTAACTACCCTATTAATGTGTCGTGCCACCTTCAAGGATTAGTGGACAAGCACTCCAAGATCCCTGTGTTCTTCTGAGCTTCCAAGTGTCCTACCATTTGTTGAGCCCTCACTTGTCTTGTTACTTTTTCTAAAGTGCATCAAAGTGCAACATAACTGTAATATCAACAGTCATGCAATGGTACTCCACCAAATGTTTGGAACATGTTGAGCATAGAACATGCTGATCTGAAACCTTATCATAATCTGTAAATAAACATTGCTTAAAAGTAATTCAGAAGTCTGTCCTCAGCTTATATGAAAATATGAAGAACCCATACAAGAATATGGTAGCAGTGAAGGAGATGGCTCTTATGATGCAGTGGTACAGTCCTTCTGTATTAACATCTCTGAACAGGTGGTTAGAAATTGTCTGGCAAGGAAGGAGACATCAGTTTAAGATAGACAAGGTTTTTTTTGAGGACTCATGATGTTAGGTTAAGGAACAATGAGGAAATGAAAACTTCCTAAGCACAGTGACATTGATGGCATTTCAATCCTTGCTGTATGGCAGATTTAGTTGCTTCCAGCAGTTACTCTATGTCAGATCACCTTTTCGAAATAAATTAGATTTATCATCTTCACACGGAAGGATAATTTAGCAAACTGAACCAGAAGAGGAAGAAGAAGATGTGGAAATTGTATTGCTTCTTGGCCAAGTAAATATTCTTGGTTCTACAGCGGTGATAATATTCTGGTCTATTATTATTAGTCAATGAATTTAAACAACAGAAATCTGACTTGCAATTTTTTTCAATGGTCAACTATTACTGTCCTGCCTGATACTTTCAAATGACTTCATACTGTTTGCTTTGCACTATCAAAAGTCAAGATCAAGTGTCTAGACTCAAAATAAATAACAGGTACAGGGCATGAGAGTTACCACTTCTGAAGCCGGGGGTGGGGGGAGAATACAGGTAAAGGACTAACAGAAGGAATATTTAATTGTTGAAAAAGATCATAATCTAAATCACACATGGTTGAGACAGACCACAATATCAAAAGGTAAAACTGTAATACAATGATATCATTTCACAGAGACTCATAAGAAACTTGTATTTACCAGTCACAAGAAGAAGGAAGCTCTGTAACTACCCAGCAAAAGAACACTTACACTGATAGATGAGAAAGTACGAACAGCCCCATTGACCACAAACAAAGGTCAGAACCAGATCGGGGAGATTGGTCAAGCAAGTCTAGCTCTATGAAGTCTGAGACCTTAGAGGAGTGATGCAGAGAATGTAAATGTGATAGGATCAAAGACTTGGACAAGGGCAAGGGGGAGATGTAAATTAATGGGTTAACATCACAAGTATAAATTATGATGATGAAATAATAATGTCAGCATCACATCAGTAAGTTGAAAAATCTGAATAGGAGCGGATGCTTGTATGAAGAGAACGTATGTGCAGATGTCATTGTAAGTAAAGAGCTCTGGTACAAATAGACCATGGAATTAAACATTATACTTTTGTGAGATTATACAGTCCTAAACCCAGATTATAAAAGAAAATATTATGAAACACTTCTCATTGTTTCCAACTGGGCAGTAAGATGTTACTGCCAATTGAGTTCTTAACATAGGTTGTTAATTGGTCATTTAAAAATGACAGGGAGCTACCAATTTCTGTACCCACTCACCATCTGTGGTTAGCTCAGCTGCCTCAACCATAGCAATGGGAGTCTTCTAACATCCTAAAATAGTAAAAGGCGTATCAACACATGCCCCCCACATTAAAAGATAAATTAATTAGCAATTACCAACAAACCCCAAAAAGGAATGGATCTGACATTCCCACAAAGCTGCAGTTCCAGAATTATTGTCTAGTGATGTATAGGAGCAAATTTGAGTAAATCCTGCATCTTGATTTAGTAATTATGTTTTGCAGATTTCAAAGAAGGAACAGGTTAAAAACAGCTGGAAGACCATTCTGAAGACCAAACCTGAAGTTAGGAAAACTGAAGACACTGCTCCACACCCTAACCTTCAGACTAGTGAATCTTGTATCTTATCCTGCACAAGTTCTCAGAAATATTATAAGCTAAGATTGAGAAATCTGAAACAACCTATTAGGGGAGCTTAAAGAAATGCAACCTCTGAGGATATGTAAGATTGGCTAACTTAGCAAAGAAAACATTCACCAAAATGAACGAGTTTTGAAGCTCACTCGAAAGCTATTGCCAAGGAGTTGCTACCAAGTCATCTCTGGTTCTGTTGAGTGCGCTTTTACCTTTTCAGAACAATGACTGCCTACACCGACAAGAGCAGCCTGGAATCTGACTAATAATGACATTCTGCTAGTGCTGTGGCCACATTTTTGTGCATTATATGGTAAGGGGGAGAAAAGAACTCCTGTTCATTCCCTTCCCTAGAGAAATCCCTGTCGTCGTTTCTTCAGTGTGGAAATCTATCAGCACAATATCCAGTCTCACTTTCTGCCCTCTTTTGCTCCTTTTACATCAGCAGTCTGCTCTAGGTCTGAGGAAATTTAGGATTGTATGACTTCACTAATGGCTGAGCTGTTACATTTGGTACCTAATAATAGGTTCATATATTTCCGTAGCTATGTGAAATTGCATTGGTGTGATATATTTTGTTAGAATTTGGCCCATTGTATGAACTCTATCCCTAGTATATATGAATGTTTAATCTCATTTGACAGGTTTTTCAACATTCTGGAGTAAATATGTTCTAAGTAGGCTTCTAGATACTGTGTGTAGATTTAGTCTCCTTATTTGAAAAAGGACAGAAATATGTTGGATGTTAGAGAAGGTTTACTAGATTGCTATGTGGAATAAGTGGGTTGTCTTATGGTGAATGATTGAACAGATTAGACTTGCTTTCATGAAAGTTTAGAAGAGTAAGGGTGTTTTGGTTGAAGTTGATGGGATGGAAAGGGTGTTACTCTCGTGCTGTTGTGGTGAGTCCAGAACTAGCTGACACTGTTTTAAAATTAGGGATCTTCATTTAGGACACAAAGGAGAGGAAACTGTTTCTCTCATGGCTCTAGAACTCACTGCCCTAAAGGCAGTGGGAAGAGGGTCATTAATGGTTTTTAAGGTGGAAGTAGATAGAATCATGTGAGGGAAAGGAGTCAAAGGTTATTGGGGTCAATAGTGATGTGCAATTTGGTGTATATTCAAATCAACCACGATCTTATTGAATGGCAGAGCAGTCTCAAAGGACGGAATGGTCTACATCAGTTCCTAATTTGCATGCTTGTATATTGAAACATTTTATGACATGTCAAATACTTTGTTAATTTCACTAACAGCCAACGTATTGTGTATATATAAGCTATAAAGTTCATTATCTATTAGGAATAGGAACAGGATTGTTCCATTTAGCCTTTTGAGCCTGCTCCACCATTCAATATGATCATGACTGATCATTCAACTCAGTATCCAATTCTCATTCTCTCCTCAAATCCTTTGATCCCTTCAGCCTTATGAGCTATATCTAGCTCCTTTTTGAAAACATTCATTTGGCTCAACTACTTTCTTTGTCAGAGAATTCCATAGGCTTGCCACTCTCTGGGTGAAAAATATTCTCTTTCTCTTAGTTCTAAATGGCCTATCCCAAATCCTTAAAATGCGACCACTTGCACTGGGCTTCCCGGTCATTGGGAACATCCTTCCTGCATTTACCCTGTCTAGTTAGAAGTTTAGAGGTTTCTTAGTTACAAAGCAAAAAAATAAGGAAACCAAATTTAAAAATGTAAACATTATAGTCTTTCTCACTAAAGAGTAGAAAAACAAAGAAACACAGTTAACAGTTCAACACCACAGTCCGTAAGTGCCGGGCCAAGCTCAGCTCGCAGTCCTCACAAGTGCTCGACCTCCGTCACTTCAGCCTCAACGTCGCCCCCATCGCTGCCGCTCCCTTGGGCTGTTTGCTCTCACCACCTTGTAGCCTACTCCCACTCTTGCCACTGGCCACCTCGGGCTGCCTGCTTCCGCTCTCACCCGCCGTTGAGATAATTAAAGAATTTAATAAATAATACAATATGATGGCATTAATTACAACTAAAAGTTATACTAAAACCACTCCACTTATAGCTATTTGTTGAAGATTTTCCAGAAGATTAAATCCTTATTTTCTACTAACCTTTTCCAGAGAGACTAACAATGCAGAGTCTGCAGCTACATTATCCTTTACAGATGTGTCTGGTATAAAAAGAATTCAACTGAGCTGTATAAGGATGTTTATTTGCTCGGTAGGAGTTTTGTGTAAGATAATGCCTGTGAATGCGTGCCTTGTACCCATGCAGTTTACCTGATTAGCTGCTCTGAAATAAATGCAAAATAAATACTCCCATAGCAGGTCAACAGGGAAGATCACCAACTATTGATAATGCAATTAGGAATATGTATGACCTCGCACCTCCATTCCTGACATTGTTTAACCAAACCCCGCAACTTGTGCATTTCAATTATTTGCTCAGGCGGCCATTGATAATTGCCTGATGTAAGCCAGCCTTTGCAATGCAAAGCAGAAGACAATAAAAATGCTACATTGGCGAATTAGAACAGCAACACTTAAACGTATAAATTAACTGGGCCCCTTTCACAGCTTTCCCTTTCTTTTCTGAGAGGCTTCAGTTTGGTGACATCAAAGGCAGGATTATCTGAAAAGAAAAAAAACTTGATCTAATGTCCCTTGTTTGAAGTCATGAAATTCTCCCTCTCTCCCAAGCAGAATAGCCCTCCTTACGTTACAAAGGCTAAACTCCAGGTGCAGGATTGGGGGTGGAATGGGATGGAATTGTGACGAGGGATAGAAAGACTTTGCCTGGTAGTACATGAAAACAAAATCCTCCGGGCAGTCTACTTTTTTGAAAGCTAATGAATAGGGTGCAAATTTTTTGTAAATTGATGAGATAATACATTTTCGTAAGATAACACATTCTGTAGCTGAAATGGCTTTTGCTGTCTGTTTGCATGTTATAATTAAACATTTAATCTAAAGTATCATCCATATTAATGGCTTGTGCCTTGTTCCTCATGCAAGGGAAGATGCTAGTCATCATTGGAGAGGAACAAGGACTGAAGCTGAGATGGCCGAGAATTCAACCTAGGTTAGGTTTGCGCCACTCTATCCATCAATCCCCCCACCCCCCTGAACCCCAGGTACCTTACCCTGCAACCAGAAAAAATGCAAGACCTGCCTGTACACCACCAACTCCTTCCCCAGCCTCTCACCCTCCCTTCCACTCCTCTCTGCCACCAATTGGACTCATTCCTCCCATTGACCAACCAAATCGTACCCTCTACCTGTCTTCACTTATCCCCACTTTACCACCCTGTCCCGCCACCCCCTTTATCTGCAGCTCCCCTTACACCCATCCCCAGTCCTGAAGAAGGATTACACCTGAAACATCGACTTCTGCACCTCCTGATGCTGCCTGGCTTGCTGTGTTTTTGCAGCCTCCTTCTTGTCTACTTTAGATTTCAACCTAATCTATCTTCATACTTCCTACTTTCTCTTGATCGGACAATTTCTTCTGATTTATGAGCATAGATGATTTAAGCATTCCCTACATCTATCACTGGAACACTACCCTTGTCGCTCTCTCCTGCTCAATATTAAAAAACTGCTAGCTGGTTACATAATGCTTCTAGACACTGAGCCCAAGAGAAAGGAGACACCAGTAATGATCAAGACTGTCACTCAAATTTACATTTGCTACCATCAGCTCAGATAGAGCCCATTAAGTACTGAGGACAGTATGGAACTGGATCTACATGTCACAGAGTCATAGAGAGGTACAGAATGGAAATAGACCCTTTGGTCCAACTCGTCCATGCCAAACAGATATCCCATGAACATATTCCCACTTGCCAGCACTTGGCCCATATCTGCCTAAGGCGCAAGTGTGTACTGCAGATGCTGGAGATTAGAGTCAAGATTAGAGTTGTGCTGGAAAAGCACAGCAGGTCAGGCAGCATCCAAGGAGCAGGAAAATCGACGTTTCGGGCAAAAGCCAAACTATTCCCCTTGTCTATTTATCCTATCCATTCCTCTCTTGATTTTATAAACCACTATAAGGTCACCCCTCAGCCTATTCAGCCTCTCCCTTCAACTCAAATCCTCCAATCCTGGCACCATCATTGTAGATCTTTTCTGAACCCTGTCAAGTTTCACAACATCCTTCTGACAGGAAGAAAACCAGAGTGTAACGTATCACTAGGCACAACTGGGCTGCAGTAAAGGTAGGAGGAAAGGTTACTGCAGGTGCCAGCTTCACAGAGGACAAGTTTGCACATGTGTTGTGTCGAAAAGGACACAAATAAGTATTGTGTGGCATGATGGTTCAGTGGTTAGCACTGCTGCCTCACAGCGCCGGAAACCTGGGCTCTATTCCATACTTGGGGCAAAAGTCTGCGTGGAGTTTGCACATTCTCCTCGCATCTGCATGGGTTTCCTTCAGGTGCTCCGGTTAACCCCCACAGTTCAAAGATGTGCAGGTTAGGTGGATTGGCCATGCTAAATTGCCCATAGTGTCCAGGAATGTGCAGGCTAAAGGATTAGTCATGGGAAATGCTGGAATAGAGTAGAGGGGTGGTTTGGAGGGTTGGTGTAGTCTTGATGGAATGCTGTTTGGAGGGTTGGTGTGGACTCGATGGACCAAATGGCCTGCTTCCACACTATGAAATATGATGAGGGTGGTGAATAGAAATTTGCTGATGGAAATGCTGGGTGCATTGGCAGACCTGTCAGAAGGCCTGCTTTCACAGCTGAGGAACAAGGAGGAGCCTGGTATCAATTTCTGGACTGAAAAGCTAGTCTAATGGCGACTGTATAAACATTATTGGTTAGCGTTAAAAATACCATCTGCTCCACTAATGCTGTTTAGGGAAGGGAATCTGTCATCCTTACCTGCAGGTGTCTATAGTATATAGACTCTTGACCCATAGCAATGTGATTAACTCTTAGCTTCTCTCTGAGCAACTGGGGATGGACAATAAATACCAGCCCAGACAACCACACCTGGATCCCTGAATAAATGAAAAGATCTTGGTATGGGGTTTCTTGTGGAACTTACTGCCCAGTCTTTCCCATGTGAGAATGGTCACCAATTCTACAGAAATACTGGCAAACCCAATGATCATGTCTGATGGCCAGTATCTCAGATTCCATTGTGGCACAGCCAGAAGTCACCCAACAACTGAGTGCTACAGGAGGAGCTCAGACTGTTTGAATCTATGGCATTCTCTATATGTATTTGTTAGACTAAGATCCAGGTCTTCAGTTGATAGCACTTGTTTCCCTTCTATACACTCTATTTTGAAACAGTGACTCAAATTTTGAAGATCCTTGGTGCAGAAAAAAGGCAACATGATTGCAGTCAGGATTGTAGATAATTTCAACATTTAAGCATTTTGCCTGCCGAGGCAACTGGATAGATTAGCGCCCATTCCAATCCAATTTACCAGCATCTAGCTGGTAGACCTACAGGTTACAGCTCTTCAGGTACAGATCCAGGTTCCTTTTAAATGAGTCAAAGGTTTCTGTCTCAACCGCTAAGTTAGGTAGTGAATTCTAGACACCCTCCATTCTCGAGTGAAATTCTTTTGCCTCATGTCACTTCTACCCCCTCCTACCAATGGCGTTAAGCTTGTGCCCCCTAGTAATCTTCTACAACAGGAGAGACGGTTCTTCACTGTCCACTCCATCTAAGCCCTCATTATTTTGTATATCTTAATTAAGACACCTCTCAACCTCTTCTGTTCCAAGAAAAATGACCCTAGCCAATCCAACCTTTCCTCATACCTGCAATTCTCAAGCTCCGGCAAGATTTTTATAATCTCTCCAGAAAATTAGTAAGGGTGTAGATAGGGTTAATGGTAGATATCTTTTTGCTAGGATGGGGGAGTTCAAGACCGGGGGCACATTTTTAAGGTGAGAGGAGGGAGACTTTAAAAAGACAAGAGAGGCGCCTTTTTTTACAGAAAGTGGTTCAAGTGAGGAATGAACTTCATGACAAAGTGGTGGATGTGGGCACGGTTACAATATTTAAAAGGCACCAAATAGGAAAGGTTTAGAGGGATGTAGGTCAGGAGCAGGCAGGTGGAGCTAGTTTAGTTTGGGATTACGTTCAGCATGGACTAGTTAGACTGAAGGGTCTGTTTCCATGTTGTATGACTCTATGACTCTATAACAATTATATTAGAGGTACTGTCCATTCCAATCTGGAAGGAGCTAGACATAAAGATGTTCATTGTTACAATCAGGCTCAAAGCTACTGACAATTCTGTCCTCACCATGCTCTGCAACTGCAAGGCAATTTACAAGAGTTGGCACATTTTAGTGATCCCTCATTTAGAAGATGGAGAAAATATATACACCGTTCTGCATTGAGTAAAAGTAATTGAAATCAGCCAGGGAGACTTCGATATTGAAGGCATCCTGCTGAAAGCCTTACTCCCCATCTTCTGCCGTCCACAAGCAAATTGCCATCTTTTGTTTTGCCTTTTCTCAGTTTCCTTTTCAAGATACAGGCCAAGAAAGATGATAACTGCTGTAAATATGATTTTCAGCAGGTGGTCTGATCAGAATTCTTGAAGCCAGAACGAGAGCCTCCAACTCATAGAACTTTCCTGTTGTTAGTACCAACCCTAATTTGGAGAACTCAAGACATTTCTACAACTGCAACCATAAAAATAAAACCAATCAGATATTGATTGGTAAGTCATTCACAATTTCTTTAAATATCATTCATGGGATGGAGTTCTTTATTTTTAATTGTGTTCGCTAAGGTGATCATTGGTGTATGCTGTACCTTGTTTTACAAAATTTCACCTTCAAGGACTCTGTGGTGCATATGAGCTATAGAGAGAGGTTTAACAGGCTAGGGCTGTTTTCCCTGGAGCATCGGAGGCTGAGGGATGACCTTATAGAGGTTTACAAAATTATGAGGGGCATGAATAGAGTAAATAGGCAAAGTCTTTTCCCTGGGGTAGGGGAGTCCTGAACTAGAGGGCATAGGTTTAGGGTGAGAGGGGAAGGATATAAAAGAGACCTATGGGGCAACTTATTCACACAGAGAGTGGTATATGTATGGAATGAGCTGCCAGAGGAAGTGGTGGAGGCTAGTACAATTGCAACATTTAAGAGGCATTTGGATGGGTATATGAATAGGAAGGGTTTGGAGGAATATGGGTCGGGTGCTGGCAGATGGGACTAGATTGGGTTGGGATAGCTGGTTGGCATGTACGGGTTGGACCGAAGGGTCTGTTTCCATGTTGTACATCTCTATGTCTCTATGACTCTATGTACAATGTTGCATTTTTTTGTGACAAGTGATCAGTAAACGTTTGCAAGCTACACACAGAATCGAAAAGCGTAAACCCAAAACGTTGACTCTCCTGCTCCTTGGATGCTGCCTGACCTGCTGTGCTTTTCCAGCACCACACTCTCGACTCTGACTCTCCAGCATCTGCAGTCCTCACTTTAGCCAAGCTACACACACAGAAACCAGTCAGTTTTGTGACTTTGTGACTTGATGCATTTCACTGTTCTAAATAAACAAACACGTTCTCAAATAATTCCTGATAAGCAAATGATTATTAGACCATTATCATCAACACTGAGCTCATGAACCAGGAGCAGAGATGAAACATTCAGCTGCTTGAACCTGCTCCCCCATTCAATAAGGTCATGCCTAATCTGTTTGAGTTTTGAATTTCACATTCTTATCAACTGCTGTTAACCATTGCTTCCCTTGCCTAACAAGAATCTTTTTACCTTTACTGCCTTTTGGAAGTTCCAAAGTCATACAACCTTGTGAGAGAAAAAAAAACTTTGCTTCATCAATGTTTTAATAGGGTAATCCATACATTTTAAATGGGCCACCTAATTCTGGACTCATCTTCAATTACATTACAAGGAAATACTCTTTCCCTGTTTCCCTTGTAAAAACTGTTCGGGATCTTCTACACGTCAATCAAGACATCACTTATTCTTCTAAACTCGAATGGAAACAGTCTGTTTAACTTTCTTTCACAAGACAATCCGTTCATTCCAGATATCAATGTTGGAAACCTTCACTGAATTGTCTCCAAAGCATTCACACCCTTCCTTAGATAATGAGACCAAGCCCGCAGTCAATAATGAGACCTGTTCATGAACAGATGCAGAGAAAAGCAGCTCACTATGTGATTTACCAGATGGGGAGCTGGCAAACAGAATTGGTGAGTTGGTGATTGCATCCAGCCCTTTGGATGGTTTCCAGAAAGATTTGGACACGCTAATGAGTTATAGTGCCAAGGAGATTTGGAAAGATTGACATGAGAATGAAGGAATCGTTACTGCTAAACATAGTTTACAGGTCTGCAGAACAAGGTTGACAGTTGATGCAATCACAAGAATACCCAAATATAGCAAAACATGTGTGAGGTGTGACTTTCTGCAGGAAACAATGAAATCCCCATCTTTCAATCAACTTTGCAAATCATGCAGCAGAAAAGGCCATTGGCAGAGGCAGTACAGTAGAGTAAAAACTGATGTAGTTATGATGACAAGGAGTCATCATAGACTTAAACAGACGGTTCACAAGGAATATTTTCAAGCTGCAATAACAAGCATCTGGGATCCCACCAGAGCCATCCACAGACCTGATCAACAAACCTGGATCTGATAGTGTTCATGACCAAAGAGTGGTGAAAGTCACCTTTCACACTATCAGTGTCACCGCACAGTCTAAAGTGTTTGCAAAGATTCAAATCACCTGCCCTCAGAAAACTGTTATTTGTTCATTATTGGCTAAAATTGATTCAGGGTATGTACCAATAAACAACCCTTCTCATTCTAAAAAGACATGTACCCATAGATAGAGAAGTCATGACAAAACCTATGAATGCAAAACTTTCAGTGCACAAAGGTTGACTAATTCATATGCAGGATTAATAGTGCTAGGGTGCTTTGCTGGGGATGCAGCCAGTCCTGGAACACATGTCGGCACTTCACATGTTCTTCCTGTTGTTAAATGCACTCCAACTACACACGTTTAAAACAGTGTGTTAACTGGACCAGTGGTGTTGTAAACAGCAGTCCTGCAGACACATCAGTCTCATCATGCTCAGATTCACATACTCCGCTGTACACTCCTAACAATCATGCTGATTCTCTCACCAAAATCTGATAAGAGCTCTGAGAACACAATGTGAGCATCATAGTGGCACCAAAAGAGTATCTATAGTGCCGAAACTGTGGGTAGTACAGGATCGAATTTTGTCACCCTTCATACCAACTTAAAAAAAGCTTCAGTATCTAATTTACATTTGCATAATGGTATTTTAGGAATTTTTTTAGATGAGAATGTAAATTATCCTTAATGTATTGCTAATGAAATCCTCTTTTAGTTTACCAAGAAAAATAAATAGTATGTGAACAAAAGAGTTTTAACTTAATACACAGATGTAAAATCAACCCCTTTTTCCTTTTTATAGGAAGTGAATATTACATGGTCTTCTTACAGTGTCATCTTCCTTCAAGGAGCACAGTACTGGCTGCAGTATGTTTTGACATCTAGTTAAATGAATGAAGAGATACAAAAATCTTTTACAGTAAGTATAGCACTAGAACAAGCACCAACACCAAGCGAAAGCCCAAGTGTAAATAGTTAAGTTTTGTATTTAGTATTGGAGATGCTGTTGGATTAGGATGTTATGGGTTGGTGCTTTTCTGTTATATTTCATAATTTTGACCAATAAGACGTTATGATGGTCTCAGGCAGAAGTTTGAATATGACATATTGTGAATCTGATGAATTGCTCATGGACAGCCCATCCAATGTGCTTGCTGAATCCTGGTTGCAGGGGTTACTTCTGAGGTAGAGATTTTATTGAAACTCATACTAATCTTACAGGGCATGAAAAGATGGATGAAGATGTATCCCCTGGCTGGTGAGTCTAGAACCAGGGAAATCATCTCAGGATAAGAGGTAGGCCTTTTAAAATTGAAATAAGGAGGAATTTCTTCACTCAGATATAAATCTTTGGAGTTTTATACCTTAAAGAGTCATGCAGCCTCAATCATTGAACAGGTTCAAGACAGAAATCGATAGGTTTGGGAGACTACTGACATTAAGGGAAACAGAAATAGTGCAGGAAAATTGCATGAAGCGATGATCTAGAATGGTGGGGCAGGGTTGATTGGCTGAATGACCAAATCCTGTTCCTATGTTCTTATGTTAAACACTTACACCCTTCGCTGCCAACACATGGTGGTAGCAATGTGTACCATCTTCAAGATGTATCAATGTTGACAGCACTGTTTAAACTCATGACCTCTGCCATCCAGCAAGATAAGAAAAAAAATACATAGGAGTACCACCATCTGCAGGTTCCCCTCAAAGCACACACCATTATGACTTAGAATGGTGTCACTGGGCAGAAATCCTAAATAAGGAATCCCGAATAATCCCTCGAATAAGGATGAGAACAGTTCAAGAAGAAGCCTCACTAACAGTTTTTCACACGCAATTAAGTATTGGGAATAAATACTGGGCAAGCTACCAATAACCACACCCTATGACTAATTTTTTGAAAATCATCTCATCCTGATCTAGTGAACCTTTGTTGCCCTGTATCCAAGGCAAGTATATCCTTCCTAAGATCGAAGAATCCCTACCCGTGTGGAAGCAGGCCATTCAGCCCATCAAGTCCACACTGACCCTCCAAAGAGCATCGCACCCTATCCCTGTACTCCTGCACTTGCCATGACCAATCCACCTAGCCTGGACATCCTTGGATGCTATGGGCAATTTGGCAAGGTCAATCCATCTAACCAGCACATCTTTGGACTGTAAAAGGAAACCAGAGCTTCCAGATGAAATTCATACAGACATGGAGAGAATGTGTAAAGTCCACACAGACACTCGCCCAAGGTTGGAATCAAAACCCAGGTCCCTGGTGCTGTAAGGCAGCAGTGCTAACTGCTGAGCTACCCATTGGAGGTCAGAAGACTAAAATTGTGCTCAGTATTTCAGGAATGGTCGCATCAAAGACCCAAATAAATATAGTAAGACTGCAATCATCTTGTATTCCAGCCCCCTTATATTAAAACTAACAAACTATTTACCTTCCTAATTACTTTATGTGCCTGCATACTCAGTTTCTGTATGCTTTAAATAAAGACAACATGGTATCATGATCTTCAACATTTAAAGTTGCCCTTTAAAGAATTGTCTGCTTTTTTTTCTACAAAGTGATGTCCTGAAATAAGATCAGAAATGCTACAAATACTCAAGCTGATTTAGCAGTTTTTCTGAAGAGGGGATCGGTGTTAAAATTTCAGGTTGTGCCCCTTTATCTGTATTTTTGCTTGTGAGTAACCTGATAGTGTACAGAATAAGAGAAATCCAGGTTAGATAGTCAATGAGAATATGCAGACACTAATCCTATTCAACCTTACCCTGTACTAGCTACCTGTGAAGATAAGGAAATGAGGAAGGAGACTGCCATAAAAACAACAGTTTAATAATAATGAGCCGGACTATATCCTAAGTGGTAGGGTTTGAATAAGGTTGGGGTGAAGAACAGGTCAAGCAGTTGATGGTCAGAGGGTTGAAGGTGTAGTGCAAGGGAATATAGTTGAGGAGGAGGAAGAGGGAAAGTGTAATGTGGCAGTTCTAGGGATTTCAATAGTTTGGAGATGGACACTTTTGTGTGTAAATAGGCTAATGGTTTAACATGTCAAGGTCAATGTGATGTGATTACTTTACAAATAGAATTCAGAATGGAATTATATGCCATAGTTGCAAGAGCTTTCCTTCCCAAAAAGACACACAGACTTAGAGGATTAAAAGGTAAAAGTAAAATGAAACTAAAAGAAAAAAACATTCAAAAATACAAATAAGCCTGCAGTTACTCAAGAGTGAGAACAACATTAAAAAAACTGAAGGCTGATGGAACAAACAGTAAAAGTTACAGTAAGTAATTATAAAAAGAAACTTGAAAGACATCAAAATCAAACCAAATTTTAACCAGTATAATAGCAAAATAGACTGTCAGGTGTAATGTGGGTCACTTGCAAACTGCTCATTGTGATACGATCAGTGAAAATAAAGAAATGTCAGACATGTTGAATAATTATTTTTCATCAGTATTTACATCTGAATAAATCAATAAACAAAATATTCCAAAGGAACTGATATTGAATCTTGGAGAGGGAATATCCAAAGTGAGTATAAGCAAAATAACAAAACCGAGGAAAATAGAAAGTAGAATCATGCAGTACAGAAGAGGGCCTTCAGCCCATCAAATCTGTACAACCAAATATACACTACCACTGATACTAGTCCCACTTTCCCACATTAGGCCCATAGCTTTGAATGTTATGAGAATTTACATGTTCATCCAAGTATTTTTTAAAAGTTGTGAGGTTTCCTACCTCAACTGCTGTCGAGGTTAGTGCATTTCATATCTCCATCACTCTCTGGGTGAGAATGTTGGGATGTCATTAAAGTGATCTCTAGCAGACTAGATACTTCCCATCAGAATGTTTTAAAGGAACAAGATGAGAATATAACAGGTGACACAAGAACAGAAGAAATAGGAGCAGGAGTTGACCGTACAGTCTGGTGACCCTGGCCCATTATTCAATATGATCATGGCTAATTGTGCACTACAACTTCTCTTTCACCACTCACTCCCCATATCCTTGATTTCCTGAGAGATCAAAAAGCCATCTATTCCAGTCTTTAATGCATTCAACAATGCAGCTTCCACAACACTCTGGGGTAGAAAATTCCAAAGATTCACAATTGTTCAAGTGAAGAAATTTTCATCTCAGCATAAATGATCATCTCCTTCTGCGGAAACAATACCCTATGTTTTAGATTCCCCAGCAAGTGCTAACAACCTCTCATTATCTATGCTGTCAAGTCACTTGAAATTTTATATGTTTCAAATTATATCACCTCTCAGTCTTTTACACTCTAGAGAATATCAAATCAAATTATCCATCTTTTCAGAAAGTGTTCACTTTCAGTAACTAATCTAGCAGACTTTCACAGTACTACCTCCAAAATAAGCATATCCTTCCTAAATATAGAATCCAAAAGTGCATACAGTATTGTACGTGTGATCCCACTAAAATCCTGCATAAGAGAAGCAAGACTTAGATCTTAAGACATAGTGTTAGCAGTTGGCTATTTTGCCTATTGAGCCATTCAGTGAGATCATGGCTGATCCAATTGTCCTCAATTCTACTTTCCTGCTTTTCCCACATATTCCTTGATTGCTTCACTGATTTAAAATCTTTCTGTCCCAGCCTTGAGTAGACTTAATGACCTGACATTTTCCAGTCCTTCTGCAGTAAAGATTTCCACAGATTCACTACTCTCTGAGAGAAGAAATTCCTCCCCATCTCTGTCTTAATTGGGCGACCCCCATACTCTGAGATTGTGTCACTAGCCCTAGATTCTTCCACAAGGGGAACAACCTCTCAGCATTGACTCTGTCAAGCCTATTAAGAATCTTATAAGTTTCAATAATATCACCTTTCATTCTTCTAAACCTCTAAAAAAAGCAGTACAAGGCCCAACCTACTCAACCTCTGCACATAAACAATACCCTCCATAACTGAATTCAATCTAGTGAACCTTCTTTGGATTGCCTCCAATGCCAATATATCTTTCCTTCCACAAGGGGACCAAAACTGTAGACAGTATTCCAAGTGCTGTCTAAGTAGAGATATTTGGAGATATGAAGGGCAAGAGTGGTGGGAGTTGGGAACGCACACCTGAGGTGATGATGGAGGCAGATACAATAGGGCATTTTAGAGACCTTTAGATAAACACATGAATATGCAAGAAATGGAGGGATACGAACAAAGGGCATGTAGCAGGGATTAGTTTAATTTGGCATCATGTTTGGCACAACATTGTAGGCTGAAGGGCCGGTTCCTTTGTTGTATAGTTCTTTGTTCTATGTTCTAAGTATGACTTGTAGAGTTTTAGAAAGAAGTCCCAAATTTTATACTCCATTCTTTTTGAAATAGAGATCAACATTCCATTTTCATTCCCTCTTACCTGCTGTACTTGGAAGCTAGCCTTTGTGATTTATGAATGATGGCCCACAAATTCCTCCTGTGTTGATGCTTTCTGCAATCTTTCTTCATTTAAATAACAATAAGTTCATATATTCTTCCTGACGAAGTGCATAAGCTCACACCTTTTTTTCTTATTGTCCAATCCTCTTCTAATTAAAGCAAAAATGATGTTTAACTTCTAAATGGTTTGCGGTACCTGTACATTAACTTACAATGTTTCATTTTCTTCCTGCAAAGTCCTGTGTTATGACTCAGTGATCCACCGTATTTATTAATGACTCTCATAATGAATTGAAATGCCAGGTGCATAAACTGTATGCTCCAGTGATGGGTTAATTGCATCAAAATCATATTTCTTCAGAAGGTTATTCATAACAGGAAGAGTACAGACCATATTCAACCAGCCTGCACTTGCAAAACATAAAACAAAATTTCTACTATTAACTGTAATTCCATGATTAGTCCACATTTGCTGAACAATCCTGAGGATGTCAATAGCAACACTACTACCAAATTAAGATAATTAGGCAAATTTGTAACATGTCACATTTATGCTTAGTAGAAGCAGCATATATTCATATGCAGGAACACATTCTCTGCAAGATAAATAATGTATTCAAGCCTTGTATGTTTTTGAACTGAGCAGGAGCTTAGAGAATCTACAGTGTTATAAATGTACATTTATACTATTACATATTTTATACAAAAAGCTAAGTTGTCTTTTATATTTTATGTTCAGAGCAGAAGAATGACATTTGGCCCCTTGACCCTGTTGTGGCATTCAATTCACTCAAGGTTGACCTGTTTGATGTTTAAAATTCCATATTTCCATCTATTCCTGATAACCTTTGATTCCATTGCCAAACAAAAATCTATTTACCCCATCTTAAGAATATTCAATTACTCTGCCTCCACCACTATTTCTGAGGAAGAGAGTTCTGATGTTACACAACCCTGAAAGAATGACTTTGCCTCATCCTTGTCCTAAAATGGAGAGTCTTAACTTTAAAAACTCTCACCTTGTACTCAACTGACCACATTCACATCTGTCTTGTCAAGATCATTCAGGATCTCATTACTGGACTTTAAACAAATCACCACTCTGTCTCCTAAACAAACATGAAAACTAATCCAGCTTGTCCTAACTTGTCTCAAAAGACAAACTGCCAATTCCAGGAATTAATTGAGAAATCTCTGAATCACATCCAATCTATTTACTTCCTTCCTTAAATTGGGAGACCAAACCAGCGCACAGGTGATCTCACCAATTTTCTATATAATTGAAGCATAACACCTTACTTTTATAAAGGCAAAATATTGTGGATACTGGAAATCTGAAACAAACATGGAATGCTGAAGAAACTTAGTAGCTGTGGTATCATCTGTGGAGAGAGAAAAACAGGTTTAACATTTTGAGTCTGGTATGTTCAATTGTAGAACTCTTTGTATCCCTTTTTCTAGAACCAGTTGACAAGATGCCTCATAAAATGTTATTACACAAAGTAGAAACATATGTTGTAGGGTTTATTTTTTTTTATTATATTAAACAAATTACAAAACAGTTTACAAAAAACATTGACAGCTGTACACAAAAGACAGCAGTTTTACAAGGGAGAGGAGCAGCAAAGCTAGGCCCCGAACCCTACCGTTCAACCATTTTACAGGGAGAGGAGGACAAACCTCAAATCCCAGTTCCACATATGACAAGACAGTGACAATGTTATTTGTACATTAGACAATACCGTTACATACAAAAGTGCATGTTGTAGGGTTTAATATGCTAGCATGGATAGAGGATTGGCTGGCTGACTGGAAACTGACAGTATGCATAAATGGGTCGTTTTCTGAATGGCAGGATATGATGAGTAGGGTTCCTCGGGTGTCTGTGCTCGGGCCTCAATTTTTAACAATTCGCATCAATGACGTAGATGAGGGGAGTACAGGTATGGTATCTAAATTTGCAAATGACACAAAGATATGTATGTTGTGAAGATTACATAATGAAGTTGCAGATGGATATGCAGATGAGTGAATGGGCAAAAATCTGGCAAATGGAGTCTAATATGTGAAAATGTGCAATTGTTCATTTTGCGGGTAGAATATAAAAAAGAGAATCACCTAAATAGAGAATGACCGCAGAATTCTGAGGTGCAAAGGGATCTAGCTGTTCTAGTGCATGAGTTGCATAAATTGATGAATAAGGCCAACAGAATTTCACCTCTAATACATGAATCACATAAATTGATGAATATGGCCAACAGAATTTCACCTTTTATTCCAAGAGGAACAGAATATAAAATTGGGATGAAACAGGTACTGCTGGTTTCTAAAGCATGAAAACATTTTATGTCAGTGAAAGATGGCTTCACCAAACTGGTTCAATTGAAAGCAATTGCCAAACAAATCTTGTCTTGCTTACCGTGGTTGACAATGCTACACTGTAGGATGGTAATACTGTTGCTCTTTTTGATGAATGGCCTAATTGACTGACTCAATGCAATGCTGCAATACTCACAGATCCTTATCATTCATCACATACCCTTATTGTATCCTACAGTTGTCCAGAGCAAAACATCCAAGGATTAAGTGGTGTCCTCTGCAATGAATGACAGACATGGCAAGGATGGAAGTTTCATGTTGAGGAGATATCTTATGGCTCTCATTGGTTCCAGTTGAAAATGTTTTTGTATTATCTATTACTTTGTGGCATGGCACTCTGATGACATCTCTGTATAAAGTAGAGCACCATTGACTCTCATTACATGATGCTCCATGGAAAATAAGTAATTGTGGGTCTCCCACATTTTACCTCATTGTAAAGGCATAGAAACCTGGCTAGAAAGCCCATATTGCCAATTGTGGGGTACTAGACACATGTTCATCATAAGTTATTGCTCTTTGTGCAGTCACATCAGAGATGATAACAGCATCTGTGCCAAGGGAGATAATTTCTATGCATCTACTTTGGGAATATCAGAAACAAGGCACCTCCTCATTCATTAGTTGCAGCAAACATAAATGACATTTAAACATTGTTCTCCTAATGTTGGGACATGGAGGCATCTGACAAGGAGGGCAATGTAAAGTCTCTACGTGAAGTTTTAATATTGTAGACCTGATTTAGCTGCTTGCTGCACAAGTCATTTGGTAAATGTAGAGTAGGTGATTGTACTTGTGTAGCAATAATCTCTCCCCTCTCCTCTCATATTAATCAAGAAAGGCATGTTGGAGAGTTGCTGCACACATTATGAAGTCTAAAGTGTGTGGCTAGCAGCTGCTGGACCTTAGACAGGCTAAAAGACCTTGGCATATATTTGTGAATTGTGGAACTTAGATTGAATATTACTTCTTCTTAACAGCCATTATTAGTATTAATTTATAATGTTGAATGATTGGTCAAGGTTGCTTGTAGCTATTGTTGATCAATGCATGAAGTTCATATCCAGGATATTTAAAATAAAATAAATTCAGATCAAGGACATTTTACTACACGCCACTAGAGCACATGGGTTTTGAGCCTAGGCCTCCTGATTCAAAGGTAGGGACACTATCACAATACCACAAGAGAGCACCTGACAACCCACAGCCAGGATTGCATGATAAAGGCGTCTTTCACTTGTACTGTCTGATTTAAATCCCAGATTAATCCCATCTGCCTCCTTTATTAATCCCCACTTTACCCCCTGAGCCTAGACATACACCTTTATTAAGCCAAACATGGTTATGCACTGCTCCCCTATCAAAGGCCCCGGGGCCATTACTGTTGATGACCCCCATATCCTCCCACACAGCATCCCCACACAGTACCTCCTTTCTCCCCTAAACTCTATTGTTTCCTCCTTTATACATTGCGTTGCCCATTTACAACTGTTATCCCATCTGCATGCTTGCATGCTGCCTCCAATCTACAAATGACTTCCCTAATTGCCAGGACAGCAGAACATCCTCTGTGACCAGACCCCTTGACTATCTGTGTTCTACCTTCTCTGACTGACTTGGAATAACAGCCTAACTGATGACTAATCAGAACCCATTTCTGATATTTGTGCAGCTCCCCAACTGACTTACAGTTAATAACCTGACTAGTTGGACCAAACCTGCAGGACTGGCTAAGACCAGCTCCCTGCACTAAATGAAATACACTCCTGACTCTGAACAGTCCAAGCAACCCAACCAATTGTGTCCAAGCCCTTGGACTGAAATTGTATGATACTATATATTGAGTGGAGCAGAACTCCCTGACTGATTACAGTCTGCCTTGACTTGACTAAGGACCACTTTGAGACCTGGTTGAAACCCATTCACTGTGTGTGCCATATAAACTGCTGACATATGCTGAAGGTGTGACATTGATATAGCACATTACCATACCACAATAACATATCTGCCCTTGCTGGCAAACATGACAAGTTATTTTGATTTGTCTTCTCTAAAAGGCAAATCAGAGATGACACAGACATCTTCATTGTGTCCAGATAGTGGCAGTGGCTGGGGTGCCCAGACCAGGGACTTGGCAGACAGAGATCGGACCCAATGCAGGAAGAGCGAGCTCAAAGAGACAGTGAGGGAGGTCCCCCAGCATCTGCTGCAGGGACGAGAGTAAGCAGCCTGAGGTTTCCCGGAGAGTGGGCCAAAGCGGAGGAGCTTGACCCCTTATAGGGAGTACGAGCTTAGCATAGCTAAGCACTTAAGAAAGACTGCTGACCTTTTAATTTTGTTTCTTTATTTTCCTATTTTTTACTAAGAGGAACTATAAGGTTTAACTAATAACTTTTCTACTTTGTACTTAAGATTTTGTACCTAGGTACCTTTGTACCTAAGGTGGTGGCAGGAATGGCAACATTGTACACTTTTCACTATATTCATGTGCTCCTGTACACATGATAATAAAATCTAATTCTAATTTTATTTATCTGAAGAAGAAACATGAGATCTTTTAAAATTCACTTCACATTTCCAAGAGTAAACAGTAAGTCATTGACAATAGCTTCGCTGGGGCTGTGAATTGCTCTTTCTGTGTCACCAAAAATTTAGCAGAATAAAACAAAATCAGAAATTGCTGGAGAAAGTCAACAATCTGTGACTCTTCTTCAGAACTGAACTTGAAACATTAACTGTTTTCTCTCCACAGATGCTGCCAGATCTGCTGAATTTCTCCAGCAGTTTCTGTTTTTGCATTAGATTTACAGCATCTGTAGTTTTTTGTTTTATTTTAGTATCTGACTGAATGAAAGCTATTCAAGCTAATGGTTGACACAGATAGCAAGTGAAATGCAATGAGGAAATGTCAATGAGATGCCTGTGCTCCAGACCTGTACTCCCCTAATAACTAATGTGAAAACCTGATTTGATCGCTGAATTGTATCCTTTTGTCTATATATATTAGTATAAAGACACTGATCTAGATATCAACAGGGAGATACATGGCAATATCCAGAACTGCTCGACTGATTCACTACACAATGCCATAGAAGTGAAAAAGAGAAACCTCTCTCACTTTCAGGACCTGTGGGAGCAAGCTCTAACTATTCAACTACAGAAGTCATTGCTGCTGCTGAATCTGACTTCAAGTTTTAAATTTCTTCAATTTAGAAAGAGAACATTCAAACAAGCTAAGCTTATAGTAGTAGGAACTGATCTCACCTCCAATTTCATGTACAAATTTATCCTTACTTAGTTTAAATTTTTGTAGTTGTATTTTCGCGAATAACTGTAACTTGTTTATTTAAATAACTTTCAGCAATAATTGTGTAGTAAATTAACCTTTTAACACATTTAAAGCATAAAGCTGTGTTGCTGGTTATTTTTATATCAAAACATTCAGGGGCTAATGTTCAAGCTTATCCAGATTCTTGGTTCATTGACTCTCCAAGGACAAAGTTAAAAAGCACAAGAGACCAGATTATAGTCCAACAGGTTTATATGAAAGTACAAGCTTTCAGAGTGCTGCTCCTTTGTCAGGTAGCCAGTGGGGCAGGATTATAGGGCACAGAATTTATAAGAAAAAGATGAAAATGTAATACAACTGATGCTTTGATCTTTTACATATAAATTCTGTGTCCTGTGATCCTGCCCAACTAGCTACCTGATAGTTTACACTTTCAAATATATCTGTTGGACTATAACCTGTAGTCATGTGATTTTAAACTTTGTCCACCCCAGTCCAACACCAGCACCTCCACATCATGGTCCCCAAGGACATGTCATGACAATAGTTCTTTGTTGCTTTCTCCAATATCTCTGTCAATCAGAATTCTGCCAGCCAATCAGCACTCTTTTCTCACTGTGATCACTCAAAGTTTGGTATTCATGCATTTGTATTGATGTTTGCAAGATGAAAAGCTTTGTCAACTTGGCTCTCTTTTCAATTTTAACCAAATTTGCTTGTAACACAAAGAAAGGTCACATTTGTAGGCAGTAAATATGAAGGATTTAAATTGCAGAGGTAGTTATAGAATAAATGCATGGTCAAAAATAAATTCCAATGTCAGCAAATGTGAAATCAACCAGTTTGATTTGTCATTTTTTAATTCTAAGATTTCAAAATGATGAAAATCTTTGAATGTGAAGGTCTGAAGATACTTGGAAGTCCTCATACATAGACCATTAAATTGTCATAGACAGGTATAGAGAATAAGAGAGCTAATTGAATACTAGTCTTTAGGTTTAGATGAATAGAACACAATGAGGTAGAAAAATATTACAGCTATGCTAAATCCTGTTCAAACACATTTGAAGCCCTGTGAGTACTTTTCTAGGCACCAAACCTTTGAAAGAATACACTGATCTTGTTGGAATGCACAGCACAGATTTATGGGACTAATACTTGAACTTCAAAGGTCAAAGTTGAAGAAGAGATTATACCAATTGTGGGAGAAAGTGAGGACTGCAGATGCTGGAGATTAGAGCTGAAAAATGTGTTGCTGGAAAAGCGCAGCAGATCAGGCAGCATCCAAGGAACAGGAGAATCGACGTTTCGGGCATAAGCCCTGAAGAAGGGCTTATGCCCAAAAAGTCGATTCTCCTGCTCCTTGGATGCTGCCTGACCTGCTGCGCGTTTCCAGCAACACATTTTTCAGATTATACCAATTGTGTCTCAGAATTTAAAAGGTTAAGAGTTAATTTAATCAAGAATTCCAAGATATTAAGGGAAACAAATGGGGTAAATAGAGAGAAAAAATCTTGACTAATTGGGAAATCAAAAAATAAGGGATAAATAGAACAAAGACCAAGGGGTGCAGGAGGTCTGAAACAAGCACAAACACAAATTGCTGCAGAAACTCAGTAGATCTGGCAGTATTTATGGAGAGAAAACAGAGTTAACATTTTGAGTCCTGTGTCCCTTTACAGGACATACAACATTAACTGAGGAGCAGGAGAATCGACGTTTCAGGCAAGAGCCCTTGATGAAGGGCTTTTACCCAAAACATCGATTCTCCCGCTCGTCAGATGCTGCCTGACTGACTGTGCTTTTCCAGCACCACACTCTCAACTCTGATCTCCAGCATCTGCGTCCTCATTTTCTCCACAGATACTGCTAGAATTAAGGGACATTTTTAAAAATTAGAGCCAATATTTTCAGGAGGGCAATTAGAAGATATTTCTACACATACGTGAAGGTAGAAGTTTATATCTCCAATAAATTCAAATTGATGGTTGATCCATTGATCACTTTAAAACTGAATGATAGATTTTTGTTAATCAACGATAATTTAACTAATTAAAGGATATGAGGAAGTGATAGTAAAAAGAGTTTTTTTGATAATTAGTCATTATCTCATTGAAGGACACAATATGCTTGAGGAGCTAATGGCCTGATCCTGTTCATCGGCTCCTACAAGTTTCTGCACTATGCCAAATGTATCGCAGGCAGTGTCAGGAGTTGAATGGTGTGGATACTAAGCCTGCAGTAATTAAACAAATTGTTTTACCCTCAATTATGTTGTGCTTCCTGAGCATTGCTGAAGCTGAGCACATTCACTTGATTGGTACATATTCTATCACACTTCTCAACTGATCACTGTAGATGGTGAGAGGCATCAGGAGAATCAATTGTCAGAAAATCTAGCCTCTGCCCAGCTCTCGTGGCTATGTTATTGATAGGTTCATCTTTTGAACTTCTGATTAATGCATGTTTACTGAATGGGGAATGCCTGCATTTTGTCCTTTTGGAATTATCAATTGCTACAGTGTTTTGTTTTTAATTTAAACTTGGTAGCAACTGTTCCAACTGAGATTACAGAACAACCTTGGATATCCAAACATCAGTTATCCAAATTTTGGATTATCTGAACAAGATCTCATGGTTCGTAAAAACAGCACTAGGCAACTCAGCATTCAGTTATCAGTTATACGGCATTATGGTGTGCATTGCTGGATAACCGAGACATGTCCGGATAACCGGGACTCATAAATTACCGCTTGTTTACGATCAGATCGATTGTCCGAATGATCGGTTGTCCGAACACAATACTCCCCGCCTGTCTCATTCAGATAATCAAGGTTGTTCTGTACATAATTTTTTTTGTTGTACCTGTTAACAAGGTATTTTTTGTGGCATTTGTAATGCTACTCAGAATTCTTATGACTGAGCTCGAGAAAAGAAAATACTGCGTATTTACATTATCCTCTTCACTTGTTCTATCTCGCAGGTTTGTGTTTCTGTTTATACTTATACAAGTAGGTATATAATTATTATGGTGGTCAAAAGACCTGTCCAAATAAGTAAGTAGTTACCTATTTTAACTTATATGAACCTGAGGCACAAATATATTCAGTTTGGCTCAGTATCGTAGACTTGTTGTCACATGTGTATTTGTGGCTGGTAATGGTGTCTCAAAAACAAATGTGTAAGATTCAGAGTAATTACAAGAATTTTAAGTGAATCCTTACAGCAAAGGCAAGAAACAAGTATTTTAAGATTCAAATCTTTAAACATTATTTATAATTCTTACATTTTAGAATGGAAAGATTAAATCAAAAACAGCTCAGCATAAAGTAGAAAATATTACTTCAATCAAATCTGATCTTGAAGCTCAATGTGCAAGGCCATCAGAGTGGATTTGAAACACTTTGCCTCACTAGTATCCGAACAAAATTATTTTAGGTTGCAATGTACTTCAGCTTAGATGAGAGTGTAGAGGGGGTAGAAACTAGTGTAGAGAAACACTGTGTGTGCTTGCATTGATATTTACAAAATTAAATGTATTTGGAGCAATTGAATTCGTTAGTGCTTCAGATGGCATGACATATAATATACATTTCTATTAAGCTTGAAGCTGTCAAACATCTAAAACATTTCTATTGTGTCATTATCTATAAATTTATGTTTGAAGAAAGCAAAAGGATAAAAATGATGACACCTGTATTAAGCAGTGAAAAGACAATCTACACAACAAAAGCTCACTGGGGATTTGTGCATTTGTTGTATTAAAGTGGGGGATCAGAGCAATGTGGTCACAGGCCATTTGTGTTCCATTCAGACTTTGTTATTCTCTGTGTGAAGTCTGATTGTGATTTCCTCTCTTTTGTGAAAAATGACTGGTTTCCTTTTCCTGCTGCTAAGTGCATCATTTTCTTAACTTTCTCTACACTTGCCCTCTTTCTAATGTGCTGGATAACTTACCATTTTTCCCTTACACTCAGCATTTTCGATGTAGAAGGTTTGTTGCTTTTTGTGAGACATTTGCCTCAATAGTTTAATTTATTATTATTTTTGTAATTTACCCTTGACAATGTAACATGTTTGCATAAGTGGAGTATCTCAATAAGTTGTAAATGTATCCGTTATTTTAAAAAAAACTAGATTTAATGTTACCAGCAAATACATCATTGCTTTATAACTAATTGTTTTACAATACTTCAACAGACTCATGAGATTGGAATTATCATTGGAAAATAGGCAAGACAGTGCTGTGTGGAATAGAGTACTTATGGGGTTTAAAAGGTCTACTATTGGGCATAATGGCCCAGTAGAGGTTTTGTATCTGGCTGACTTCGGAGTGTTATTTTTCAAATTTGTCTGGAAATCTTGCTGTATGCAAGGTTGGAAAAATACTATTAAATTTCAAGTTAATTCCAATCTTTTAGAAACATTCTTATTTCATAAAATCTACATTATAACAAACCATGGTTGAAATGTAATCTTAACATTTTAACTCTTCATTTTTAAAAATGTTATATGTATCTATATGTTAAAACTCTTACAAATACTTACTTGAGAAGGGATAAAATTGCATTAGCGGTAATTCAAAAGAGGTTCACGAGATTGATTCCAGAAATGAGACTTTTTGGCTTTTGAAGAGAGATTGAGCAGTTTAGGCCGATTCTCTTTGGATTTCAGAAGAACGCGAGGAAATCGAACTGAGGTAGACAAGAGGATTGACAAAGTAAACGTAGAAAGGATGTTTCCTTATATGGTGGAATCCAGAATGAGAGATCATAGTTTTAGGATAAGGCTAAGCAGATTTAAAAAGATAGATGAAGAGAAATTACTTCTCTCAAAGAGTCATGAATCAGTTGAATTCACTTCCCCCAGAGTGCAGTGGAGGTCAGGATATTGAGTACATTTAAGGAGATAGATTTTTAATTTGTAAAGGGTTGAAAGGTTATGGAGCACAGGCAAGAAAATAGAGTTGAGACCAAGATGAGATCAGCCATGACATCAGCTGGCTGAATAAGCTCAAGGTGTTGAATTGCCTACTCCTGCTCCCAGTTCTTATGTTTTTATATAATTCCAAATAGTAGAGCGCTCAGTTGCAAAGAACAGAACATATAACATATATGCATATACAAACACATATTTGCAGAAAACACAAGTCATTTTCCTTATAGTTGTACAAGTATATTCTTGGTCTCTGAAATTGATAATATGTTTCTCAGAATAAAAATTGGAATCTGGCAGTTAAACATCAGGGAGAGAGATTTCAATTACCCATTGATATAAGGCCCAAACCTAATTGTCAGGCCAGCCTCGGGGAATGGATAAGCTACTTGCTCACTTCTAAGTAAACAAAAGGCTGAAGGGAAATATGCTTAACGGGGTCGACATTGGGTTTTTTTAGATTAGATAATTTACAGTGTGGAAACAGGCCCTTCGGCCCAACGAGTACACACCGACCCGCCGAAGTGCAACCCACCCAGACCCATTCCCTACATTTACCCCTTCACCTAACACTACGGGCAATTTAGCATGGCCAATTCACCTAACCTGCACATTTTTGGATTGTGGGAGGAAACCGGAGCACCCGGAGGAAACCTTTTTGTCGACATTAATTGTAATTTTCTGGAAAAAATGGCACAGTCCTTCCATTTGTACCACACATCGAGTCATCTGAGCAGCAGCATGTAAAGAGACTGCAGGAGAAAGGGATTCAGGAAATCTTTCATTTCTGTGTGAGTAGAACTGCAATCACTTATTTTAAGGTTAGGGAATAAATTAGTCCAGCCCAACATTTCTAGACACCAACACTAAACTTCCTAAATTCTTTACTGTGACCACACTAGTTTCTAAGTAATGATCCGAGTAAGGACATATAAATTACAAGAATGTGTTTTATCACAGTGATAACAGGGAAACTCTGCCACCTCTATTATAGGGGCCTTTTTTAAATCTTCTTGCACTTTTCTCTGTGTTCTATGATGGTATAACATGTCTTCTCAAATCTATTTTCCTAGAACCATAGAGTTCACATGATCAGCCTAATGTAAATCCATCCCTCCTTATGTAAGAGGACCAAACGTGTATGCAATACTCAGGTGTGGTCTCACTAATGCCTTGTAGAGTTGCAGGAGCACTTCCCTACTTTTATACTCTATTTCTTTAGTTTTTTTCCTGACAATCAGCAATAAGACCATAAGACCATAAGACCATAAGACATAGGAGCGGAAGTAAGGCCATTCAGCCCATCGAGTCCACTCCGACATTCAATCATGGCTGATGGGCATTTCAACTCCACTTACCCGCATTCTCCCCATAGCCCTTAATTCCTTGTGACATCAAGAATTTATTAATTTCTGCCTTGAAGACATTTAGCGTCACAGCCTCCACTGCACTCTGCGGCAATGAATTCCACAGGCCCACCACTCTCTGGCTGAAGAAATGTCTCCGCATTTCTGTTCTGAATTTACCCCCTCTAATTCTAAGGCTGTGTCCATGGGTCCTAGTCTCCTCGCCTAACGGAAACAATTTCCTAGCGTCCACCCTCTCTAAGCCAATGGTGTCATAGCCATTGTTAAACTCTAAATCCCAGATTTATTTTATTTTTTTAATTCAAATTCCATCATCTGCTATGGCAGGATTTGAACCTAAGTCCCCGGAATATTTTCTGGGTCTCTGGATTAACAGTCCAGTGATAATACCATGAGACCATCATCTCCTCTATCATCAAATACCAATGAGCTGCTTCTATAGAATCAAAGAAAAATACAGCACAAAGTACAGAAGACTATTCTACCCATGCCAGCCATTTAAAAGAATGATGCATTTAGTTCCACTATCTAAATCCTATATTCCAATAATGTTATCTCTCTTAAATTTATCCAATTAACATCTGAATGTCACTGTGGATTCTTTTCCATAGGTGGTGTATTCCAAATCCTAACCAGACATGTTTTTTATGAAAGGTTTATCTCATGTTGTTTTTGTTTCTTTAGCCAATTGTCTTAAATCTGAACCCTCGTGCTGTTGGCCCTTCAACCGTGAAAACAATTTCTCATTACCTACTCGACCTAAACACTCCATGATTTTAACTACCTCTCTTAAGTATTCTTTTCACTTTGTCTGTTCCAAGTTTCCTATCTAAATAGCTATAACCCTGCATTCGTGGAATTATTCTAGTAAATGTCTTCTCTACCTTCTTCAAAATCTTGATGTCCTCCTAAATCATGGCACCCCAATTTGACTCCAGTCTCATAATGGGACCGAATTAGTGTTTTATTTAGGTTATTATAACATACCCCCTACAGGCTTTTATTTCTATGACCCTATTTATAAAATTCAGGATTCCTTATTCTTGAATAATTTCTTTGTTAAACTATTTGCCACCTTCAAAGTGCAGAACCATCCTCAGGATTCCCTCTTTTCATGTTATCATTAAAATTGTATCATTTAGCAAGTATTGTTTCTGCACATACATCACATACATTATTCTTGCATTAAATTTTATATGGTTTGTTTTTCCATTTCACCAGACAGTCTGTGTACTCTTGAAGCCAATGTACATTGTTCTTCTGTGTTTACTTCCACATTTTGTGTTATCTGCAGGTTTCCCCTTGTAGCAGTCGTCCATATACATAAAACAAGCAGTTATCATTTTTTCTAAAATTTGTTCATGGGATCTGAGCATCATTGGCTTTGCCAGCATTTATTGTCCATCCCTAATTGCTCTGGAGAAGGTGGCAATGACCTGCCTTTTGAAAGACTGTCATTTATGGGATGTCGGGGCACCCAGATTGCTGCTAGGAGGGGGGTTTCTGGGATATTTCCTGGTGACAGTGAAGGGGAGCTGCTGGCGTCTCATGCTGCTGCTATGTGCTTCTACACATGCATCTGGTGTCCTTATCCTTCAGGTGCTAGATATCAAGGGTGCTGTCAGAGGAGCCTTGGTGAATTTCTACAGTGTGTCTTATAGGTAATACACCCAGCTGCCACTTTACATCAGTGATGAAGGGACTGAATGTTGAAGATGTTAGTTGGGATGCTAATCAACTGAGCTGCTTTGTTCTGAATGTGTCAAGTTTCTTGAGTGTTATTAGGGTTGCACTTATTAGGCAAATGTTGAGAAATCCATCACACCCCTAGCTTATGCCTTGTAAATGGTGCACAGGCACTGGGGAGACAGGAGATAAGTTACACATGCACCATCCCTAACCTCTGATCTGCTGTTGTAGTCACAGTTTTTGTATGGCTAGTCCAGGCCAGTTCTGGTCAATGGCAACACCCAGGATTTTGACAGATTGGGATTCAGCAATGGTGAAACGATTGAACATCTGGAGTAATAGTTATATTCTTTCTTGTTGGAGATAGTCATGCCTATGACCTACATGGCAAAAATGTTATTTGCTACTTAACAGCCTAAGCCTGGATGTTATCCATGTCTTATTGCACTGACTGGACACAGATGTCTTCATACTGAAGCTTCCAATTGTATTGTACCATTGTAAATCATATACCACTCCATTCTATACCTTCCTCCAATCCAAAGTGCAGCTAGTCACCATAACTCCCATTTCTTGTTCCTGAACCAATCTTGTTCCCATGCTGTTTCTGTACTTTTAGTCCCATGAGTTTCAGTTTTGTTAATAAATCTAATACCTGGTACTTTATCAACTTTTTTTTAAAGTGCATATGTACAACACGATCTGCACTACTCACATCTAATTTTTCTCTAACTCATCAAAAGACACAATAAACATTGCCTTTAGATGAAAAAGGAAAAGCTGGAAATAAGATAAAATAACATATTAAAGGTTGTATTAATGCATGTTGATTTTTGTGCTGGTTAAAACTTTCTGTAATAAACATTTTGCAATTGAATAGTCCACTGTGACTCTTTCATCATCCTGTCTGTTTGGTAATCTTAGAGTTGTACTACTTCATTAGCCCTGAGGTATAGGCTAAGTCTTCTAGATTGCTTGTAAAGATTTGCAAATATTTTGGTTTATTATTGGAACTTGGACACTGATAACAGGTGTGACTAGCTTGAAAGAAAAATCATCTCCTTGACACCTTTCATTGTGTCTGTAAACCACAAATATTTCACCTGGGGTGGATTTTATGTCACTCTATTTAGTCCAGGTGGATAGGTTTTACAGTTTAAAAACAGCAAAAATAAATGTGGTCAAAGGTAATGCTATGGTCATGAGCATAATTTCTTCACCATGTTAATGTTAATGAAGAAGTAGATGTGAGCTGAACAAAATGAATGGTAAATAAACTGAGGAACAAATTTATTTGTTAAGATTTACTAATTCCTTATAAAAAAAGCCTCCTTTAAGAAAGTACAGAATAGGGGAAGGTAAGCAAAAAGTGAATCCTGAATTACAATTTTGAAAGAAACTTAGTCATACAGAGTTAATTCTAGACAGGGTGAATGTATGTGTGGGGTTACTTCAAGTGAATTTACCAACTTTCCTTTGAATATCCAGAATAATTAGACCAGAACCCTTCTTCAGATTTAACAAAAACAATTGGTAGAAACTGGCTTCCACCTAAATTTGAGAATAGCCCCCACTTCTTATTTCCCATTTTTTAAATGAAAAATTAAGACTGGAAATGTACATGCATTATATTCACAATGTTAAAAAAACACATTTTTAAAGCTGATGGACTTTATATAGCTTGCTTTCCACCAGATATGTCAAAGAATTTTACTGCCAAAGGATTATATTTGAAGGGTAATCGCTGTCAAGAAACATGACGCCTAGTTTGTCAACAGGAAACTCCCACAAACAGAAATATAATCATGACCAGATAATCAGATTTTTGTGATATAAACTGTGGGACTCAAATTTTGCCTAAACGTCAGTGATAATTCCACTGCTCTTTTCCAAAATAATGTGTTTAGGTATATCTGGAAACATAAATAGGGCCTTGGCATAACATCCCGACCAAAAGATATTCCCTTTGGCAAAGCAACATTCTGTGACATCTCTAATGGAGTATTACGTAGTGCAGGTATCAGGTGAAGAAAAAGATGATAGATATGCCCACAGAAATGGTTTGTTGATTGGTTAGCATATCATAAAGCCAAAATATCATTGACAATAACCGTGGTGAACTACAACACCAATTTTACACAGTACTTTGCTAGAAGTGGGGTTCAACATTAAAACGCTTTCAGATTCAAACAACAATACAGCATCTGCTGGTCAATGCCCTGGCCTCCATAAACGAAGAACAAGCTTTGCAAGAACTAAGTACTTCAGTGGAAACTTAAACTGCAGTCACGGAAATTTAGCTCATTGCGGAGCAAATGCAGCTAGTTGGCATGCAAGCTGAGACTGCTACCATCAGAACTCCTGATGCCAGTTCTCAAGAGCTTGCAGAATTTCAAAGTCATAAAATGATTTGTCCTCCTGGAGATTATCAAGATTGCTGAGGCACCACACAGAGAGTAGCAGTGGCTCCACGGAGCACAAAGTTGTGCTTCTTCCTCAGGATCACAACATTCACCTTGTTGCAGTGCCAGTTTGTTGTTACCCGTCAGTCATCCAGGATTGCTTCCACCCACTTTAACATTGCAATCCAAAGCCAGGTCTTCAAGGGATGGTTCTGCATTCGGCCATTTTCTAAGATTATCTGTAGTATCATTCATGAAAGTCAGCAATTTTCTGCCAGCCAAGCAGAGGCCACTGTTGTAGCAATGCACTCAAATCACTAGACCAATGAAAAACACATGAATGAAATTGATAGAATGCGCAAAGGTGAATTTTGTCTGGAAAGGTGGATAATTGTTTTGATAAAGTCATCATGGAATGTTTGTGGCAACATTTATTTCAGTATTTTGCTCTTCTAGAACAACCTCGGCAGCAGGACCATTGCTGAAGCACTCCAGTGGTCTGCTTGATGATAGTTCATGTGCCAGCAAAACTCTTGTTAATGCATGCTGTTGCTGTACATAGATTGTGCATTCATGAGTTACAAGGTCAGCAGTTAAACAATGTCATCCAGCAGTCACCTTCTAGTCTCTCCTAGTGGCTGAAATGCCGATGACACTGCAGACTAATACAGTTCATAATCATTGGCCACTTAATTTGCTGAATAGGATCACACACCAACTTCTTTTTTATTTGCCCATGAGATGTGGATTTCACTGGCTAGGCATTCCTAATTGCTCAATGAAGGGCAATGTAGAGTCAATCACATTGCTGTTGGTCTGGAGTGACCTATAGGCTAGTCCAGGCATGGATGGAAAACTTATTTCCACCATAGGATGTTACAGAATTGGATGGTCACCACAATAGTCATTAGTGGTTACATGATCACCATCAGACTCTTAAAGTTATTTTGGAACTTCTTTTACTGAATTCAAATTTCACCATCTGCTATGTTGGAATTCAAACTCATGTCCCCAGAACATAAGCCTCGGACTCCGGATGATAGGTTGATGAAGGGCTTTTGCCAAAAACATCAACACTCTTGCTCCTGGGATGCTGCCTGACCTGCTGTGCTTTTCCAGCACCACACTCTTGACTCTGGATGATGTGTCCAGTGACCTCATGCCCTTAAGCTGCTGAACATTGAAGGAGTAAAGCCCTTTGTGGGCAGGGGACATCTCTGAATGTAGATGAGACACACACAAAGGAATATCTGTGCAACCTGAACCACTGGGGAGCCTGGTATCCTGTCAAAGCCATAGGCTCACATTTACTGATTTTCTCTGAAAATAAAGACTCTAACATTTTGCCCTCTTTTTCTATTAGAATGTCAGTCAACTCTCTCATTGAACAGCAAACTGTGAGATTTTGGTGATAACCCCTGCTCTTTTATGGAAGAAACCCAAAATGAAAAATTTATGGCTGGAGGCATATTTCCAGATGCTGACATGCCACACTTACCCCGCTCAGTGGCTACAAGTCAGCCTATAACATGCAGCAGATTTCAGCGAGAACATTGTTAGTGGAATGGAGACATCACATATCCAGTTCCTGGATTAGAATGAGGTCATAACATTTCTTCCTAAATCTCCTGGGATTTGTACCGATAGCCCTTCTCTGAATCCACTTCCTCCCACTTTAAGCAGTTTGACCTCCTCTGAGTAACTGCTGCACATTCTCACAATCAAAGCAGAACCCAGCATGAAAACACAAGGTTTTCACCACATTCAATACCATCCCATATGCACATCAATCACATTAAATAATGTACAAATAGTGTAAAAACCTCAAACTATTCTATGAACAAAAATGATAGGAAGCAATCAATAACTAATCTGAAAGTTGATGATTGCCTTAGATGCCAATGGTAGCATGGCCCTTCTTGTTGCTTAGTGTAATTAAGACAGTGCATTCGCTGAGGCATTGAATTTGAAATGGCACTGATGGAGTCAAATCAACGTGGTGAGATGACTGATATCAGCCAAACTGTATGCTTCTGCCACACATTTGCAACATCTGTACTTACGACCAAGACAAAGAATTTTCTGCAGCTGAAAGATGTATGCACAGCATTGAAGATGAAAAGGCAACTGTAATGTCAAAAATATGGGCACTACCTAACTCAGTATTGGAACTCAGATAAACATTTCAATTATTAGTCATCCAGATTCAAGTGAGCCTATTTTGCTGCCTTTGTGAAACATGATGTGGAAGTTTCAGTGTTGGACTGGGGTGGACAAGGTCAAAAGTCACATGACACCAGGTAATAGTCCGACAACTTTATTTGAAATCATAAGTTTTCAGAACGCTGTCCCTTTGTCAGGTGACGAGTTTATGATTTTAACCTGGTGGTATGTGACTTTTGACTTTGTGAAACATGCTGGTGTTGCTGCTCTTTCAAGATTTATACACCTTAAGCCAAAGCTGCTGATCTCACCCCACTAGGTAGAACAGCATTTATTTATGTACTGGTTTCTCACAACAATTTGCTTAGAATCTCCAGCGAGATGCTGAGTTTGTGAACATCTTGGGAGAGTGTGCGAGTGTTTGCATTTAAAATATTGCAAGAAGGCAGCAAAAGGGTAAACTTAAATGGGGGACATGCTAGAAAGTCTGTATCATCCTAGTGAGTCTGAAAAAGTAAATATCTAGTTTTTCATTAAAATTTATGTTTTTAAAGTACAATTTTTTAAAATTGATTTCACTCTTGAGATGTAGGCATCATTAGCTGGCCAGCATATATCGCCCATTAACTGTCCTTAAGAAGGTGGTTTTGTGCTGCAGTTCATTTGATACAGTGGTAGGCCTACAATGCTGTGAGGGAGGGAGTTCCTGGATTTTGATCCAGTGGCATTGAAAGAACAGCAATCTATTTCCAAGTTAGGATGATGAGTGGTTTGAAGGGGAACTCCAGTTATATGGTGAGGGCAATATAAATTTCAAGAAATTAGTCATTCATGTAAGAAAATTATGATAAACATGTCTGAAACACTGGTTTGGCCTTAATTGCACTACTGTGTCCAATTTTGAGTATCATACCTCAGAAAGAATATAAAGATATTAGAGAGGTTGCAGAAGAGATGAATGTAAATGGTAAGGGCTAAACAACTTCAGTTACCTGGATAGTTTGGAGAAGATGGATTGTTCTTCTTGAAGAAAAGAAGATTGAGAGCTGTTCAAGGCATCAAAATCATGAGGGTTCTAGACAGAATTGAAAGGAGATATTGTCCCCATTATTGGAAGACTGTGGAGTGCAGGTTCATGGCTCCTTGAAAGTGGAGTCGTGGGTAGATAAGATAGTGAAGAAGGCATTTAGTACGCTTTCCTTTATTGGTCAGAATATTGAGTACAGGAGTTGGGAGGTCATGTTGTGGCTATACAGGACATTGGTTAGGCCACTGTTGGAATATTGCGTGCAATTCTGGTCTCCTTCCTATCAGAAAGATGTTGTGAAACTTGAAAGGGTTCAGAAAAGTTTTACATGGATGTTGCCAGGGTTGGAGGATTTGAGCTATAGGGAGAGGTTGAATAGACTAGGGCTGTTTTCACTGGAGCATCGGAGGCTGAGGGGTGACCTTATCAAGGTTTATAAAATCATGAGGGGTATTGGTAGGATAAATAGACAAAGTCTTTTCTCTGGGGTGGGGGAATCCACACCTAGATGGCATAGGTTTAGGGTGAGAGGGGAAAGGGTGAGAGTGTGGTACGTGTATGGAATGAGCTGCCAGAGGAAGTGGTAGAGGTTAGTACAATCACAGCATTTAAGAGACATCTGGAAGGGTTATATGAATAGGAAGGGTTTGGAGGGATATGGGACAGGTGCTGGCAGTTGGGACGAGATTGGGTTTGGATACCTGGTCGGCTTGGACAAGTTGGACTGAAGGGTCTGTTTCCATGCTGTACATCTTTATGACTCTCTGACTCTAAGGATCAGAGAACCATGATTTAAGGTGATCTCCCAAACTCAATCAAGTTCCTGAGAGATGATTTTCCTTGCACAATTAGGCTGACTATCCCTAATCAATTTTTGCCTTGCTAAATGTCCATAAATCCTATCTTTCAAAATCATCTCCAATAAATTACCCACAATCCAAGTCAGACTCACAGGTCCATAGTTCCCTCATTTCTCCTTATAACATTTCTTAAACAAAGGTACAACATTAGCCAAACTCTAGTCATCAGGTACCTCACCCATAGTTAGAGATGATGCAAATATTTCTGCAAGGGGTCTGGCATTTTCCACCCTTACTTTCCCCAACGTGGAGATGACAATGTTGGACTGGATTGGACAAAGTCAGAAATCACACGACACCAGGTTATAGTCCAACAGGTTTATTTAAAATCACAAGCTTTCATAGTATTGCTCTTTCGCTATGTGAAGCGGAGGGAAGAGCACAGGCACAGAACATATAGTCAGAGAGATAATGACAAGATAATTCTAGGGATTAAGAGCATCAACAGATGAGTCCAAATAGTGTGAGTGGAGTGTTGACAGGCTGAGTAACAAGTCTTTGCCAGTGATCAAAAGTGTTAAATGTTGTGAATAAAGTGTCACCAGCTGAATAACAAGCGAAGGGATGACCTATGAACTGATGAATAAAGCAGTGAGATAATTACAAATAATCAAAAATAAGATGGTGCTGGAGACAACTAAATGACTGGATAAGAGTCGTATAATGAACGTCTAACCAAAGAAACAAGTAATCAAAAACTCTACAAACTAATTAAAGTAGAGATAACAACAAGTAACCAAGGTAATTGTATCAAAACAGAATAGTAAGGAAGATTTTACAAACACAGCACAGTATGGTGGGGTTACATGTAGCACAACATGAACCCATCCTCATGAGTATGGAACTTAGTTATCAATTTCTGCTTGGCGATTCTATGTTGTCACATCTTGAAGGTTGCCTTACAGGATGCTTACCCAAGGATTGGAGGTTGAATGTCCTGGACTGCTGCAGTGTTCCCCAACTGGGAGGGAACTCTCCTACCTGGTGATTGTTGTGTGGTATCCATTCATCCGTTGTAATAACGGTTACATGGTCTTGCCAATATGCCATGCCTTAGGGCATTC
Organism: Chiloscyllium plagiosum; assembly: GCF_037043375.1. NCBI lineage: Eukaryota > Metazoa > Chordata > Chondrichthyes > Orectolobiformes > Hemiscylliidae > Chiloscyllium > Chiloscyllium plagiosum. The sequence goes on from NW_028270140.1 coordinate 74,633,704, forward strand.
TTTCCTGCAGAATAGGAGGTAGACAACATTGGCCAAGTCACATAAATACATACTGTGCATGTCGTGGATGGTGTTCCCACATGTCATGCCAGTATCCATATCAATGATCTGTCATGTCTTGCAGAGGTTGTCATGGCAGAGCTGTGTGGCGTGATGGTCACTGTTCTCCTGAAGGAAGTTCACACAAGTTTCTGGGATACGTTAGATCAGGTCCCAGAGAGTTATCCACTTTTATATTCTCTAAGATGTCCAGAACTTCCTCTTCTATAATATGAACTGTTTCTAAAACATCAGGAATTATTCATTTGCATTCTTCAGCCTCCATTTCTTTCTCCACAGTAAAAACTGATGCAAAATATTAATTTAGTATTTTTCCCATCTGCCAGGGCTCAACACAATGACAACCTCCTTGATCTTTAAGGGGCCCTACCCTCTTTCTAGTTACCCTCTTGATCTTAATGTATTTGTAGAATCTCTTTGGATTATTCTTAACCTTATCTTATATCCCATCTTTGCCTTCCTGATTTCCCTCTTAAGAATGCCCTATGCTTTTTATGTTAATTAAGAGATTCATTTGAACCTAGTTGTCTCTATCTAATATAAAACTCTCTTTTATTCTTGACTAGAACCTCAATATCTTTATTCAACTATTGTTTGCTAATCTTACCACCTTTCACTCCACCAGAAACAAAATTCTCTGAACACATTTGACAAATTCTTCACCAACCAAACCTTTAATACTAATGGTAGGTCCTTGGGTAGTGTTGTAGACTGGAGGGACCTAGGGGTTCAGGTACATAATTCTTTGAAGTTTCGGTTAAATACAGACAGTGTGGTTAAGAAGGCATTTTGCACGCTTGCCTTCATTGCTCAGTCCTTTGAGTATAGGAGTTAGCAAGTCATGTTGAGGTTGTACAGGACATTGGTAAGTAATGATTCTGGAATATTGTGTCCAGTTCTGGTTGCCCAGTTATAGGAAGGATATTATTAAGTTCGAGATTGTTCAGAAGAGATTTACCAGGATGTTGACATTTAAAATGTTGCAAGGTTTGAGTTATAAAGAAAGGCAGGAGACGTTGGGACTTTTTTCAATGGAGCATAGGAGGTTGAGAAATGACATTCTGGAAATTTACAAAATAATGAGGCGTATAGGTAGGGTTAATGGTAGCTGTGTTTTCCTATGATGGAGACACATTGTTAATGTCAGAAGAGAGATATTTAAATAAGCCATGAGGAGCAAGTGTTTTATACAGAAGGTAGTTCACATTTGGAATGAACTTTTCTGAGGAAGTAGTGGATGTGGGTACAATTACAATGTTTAAAAGACATTTGGATAAATACACGAATAGGAAAGGTTTGAAGGGATATGGGCCAGGAGCAGACAGGTGGGTCTAGTCTAGTTTGTGATTATGTTTGGCATGGACTGGTTGGACTGAAAGATCTGTTTCCATGCTGTATGACTCTATATGACAGTGAAATGAGAATTTTTTTTTTTAATGTAACAACTAGTTAGGATATGGAATGTATTGCTGAGAGTTTAGTGGAGGCAGATTTATTTACACCTTTCAAAAGGGTAATGGATAATTATCTGAAGAAATCTTATGTATAGGCCTATGTTGAAAAGGTTGGGAGTCAAGTTGCTCTTGCTGAGAAATGGCATGACATGACAGATCAAATGACCTCCTTCTTTCTTGCAGGCATTCTGTGACTCCATATTGATACTGGTAACTGTGACTGATAATTTTGTCTGAGTAGTTGCATGTTATCTCAATTGTATTAAGTGGAAAGCAGAATTCAGACCACAGTGAGATCAGCCATTATCCTCTTGAATGATGGAGCAAACTCAAAGGGCTGAATGGCCTCTTCCTGCTCATAAGTCCTATGTTCCAATGTCTTTTTTTTATGCCTGATTCCCCAATTTTGTCCCACATTATTTTGAGGTTATAACCAAACTCCACTCTTAGTCACTAATGGTCCCATCTCAGCAATAGTCCAGAAACTGGCCTGCTCACTCTTCCTTCCGATGGATTTACCCTACTGGCCCTAATTTCAATCAAAGACCCAGCTCATGCTTTCCTGCTAAGTTAATTAAAATTCTTAAGTCTTTTTCAATCTCATCCTTACATATTTAAACCCCAATTACACAGTACACTTGTGGTCTATTTGCCTTTAACATGCTACATTTATCTGCATTAATTTTCATCTGTTGTTGCTTGTCCCACTTACATAAATTGAGCAATTCATTCTTTAAAATCTGTGCTGCCTCTTCCATTTCCACACTCCCCCTTAATTTGCTTTCATCTTCAAATTGAGTTTTGAATCCAGGTAATTTATGTTAGTTAGGATTGTGAAAAAAAACATTTCTTTTGCTATGATAAGGATGTATACATATATTCATATAAATCAAATTCCATATTACGGAGAACAACGGTGACAAAACCTAGCAACTGCTCCCCTCCTGGTTGTGTAATTTTCATCAAGGCACTGTGATCATCATCTGTTTCCAACTTGCTGAGTTTCTTTTTTATTTATTGTGATCCACCATAAACCCACCTGTTTGTATCCTGCTGTTTATTAGTGGCCTCCTTTAAGAAATGCTGTTGAAACATGAGAAATTGAGAGGTGCATAACTGGCAGAATATCAGGAAGGGTAACTAAAAACTTGGTCAATAGGAAGAAAACGATGAATTCTCTGCATTTTGGCAGAGGCTTATGAAACAGTTGTCATGGTGATTAAAGCCTGAATGGGGTAGTTGCCTGGAACTCTTAAACTTTGCCTGACTAAAAATAACATGAGTGCATTTTCAGAAACTGGTTCTTTTTGACCCATTTGCCTGAAGAAACAGGCAAATTAGATTTTATTTTGCCCCCTTATCTTTGAAAATGTTCTGTATCTTCCAAAAGATTTCCGCTTATCCCGAACTCTCATACTGATATCACATCACACATTCAGTTCTTGCTGATCTTTATTTACTGCTGGGCCCCATACCTATCAAGTCTAAATTCTTATCTTCATGTTTAACAACCTTGATGACCTCACCCTTTCCTTTCTATGTACGTTATGCTCTGGCCTCTGGAATTTCATCCTTCAACCTTTCTTCCATGAATTTCACCCCTAAATCTTTCTTCCTGGAATTTCATCCCTAAATCTTTGATTCAACAAACATTCTCTGAAACATCTTCAATTTTTTTTCTCTCTGTGAAGTTCTTTATAAATGCAAGTTGTTGTTGTTACTGATGGAAAGCTGATACAAAATCTTAAAGTGGTAGGAACCCAATTAAAAATCCTGGAACTGAATACGAAATTGGCAGGAGAATAAGGAAGCTGTGGTATTAAGCAAAAATTAAATAAATTCCCCAAGACTGGTGTTGCAATCTATACCATTTCCAATTTATTTGTCAATTGGAGTAGAGAATTTGTGCCTGATAAAGCAACTAGTAGTCTACAACATGACCTCAAGACAACTGGGAAATGAATGGATCAATGTTAGAGGAAGTTGAAAACAGATTAACATAAATTACTGCAAATTAGAAGAATTAGGCAACATGTAAACTTTATGAATGGAGTCAAGTTGTTAAGCACGCAGTTGAAAGTGATTGAAGGAGGTTAATAATAATTCTCTTGTGAATATGTGATGGAAATAATCAGGACCTGATCTGTCAAGTCATACTGCACAACAATTGACACATCAAATATAATGATTGTACAGTATTATTATCAGATGTTTCCATTTCAAAATTGTACAAGTCTCTGGTCAGATGAACTTTGACATTGTTTAAAATTTTAGTCCAACAGTCACAAACACAGGAAGCAGTACAACAATCTAACCGGCCAATGCCTTGTGGAAAAGGACTGCACAATGAAAGAAGTCTGAATAATTCAAATTTTTGTAAATTTTTGGAAATGTATTTGTTTCAAACCACTGAAGATAATAAATTGAGATGAGACTACATTGATAAGATAGCAAATGATAAAGATAAATTGAAAACATTAAACTTTAAACTCTGATGAGATAAATTGCTCTGCTGGTCTTGATGAAAAGCAGATTTTGGGTGATAAGATATGTTCCTTCACTTGATAGATTAACAACTTTAATGACTTCTGAGATAGATACAAGAAACAAATTCATGAAAGTTTTTTCAAGACAGGTGGAATTGTAACAGGATGCTTGTTTTTTTTGCATAGTTTAATTAAGATGAGAATTCCACATTCACATTTGTTTTGTGACATGTGATTCTGTTTAACTTGTAATAAAAGTCCAATTAGCTACATGAGTTTCCATTTTGAGCAATATATTTTCTGTGCTCTCATAGTTATATTTTCTTGAAGTTGGTTTGTACTTCCAAAAAGTCTACCCCAGCCTGTTAACTTCAGTTTAAATTGGTTAATGTTTCAAAAAGTTTTAAAATTTATTGTGAAATGCATCACATTGCTTGTTTTCAATCTGTAGGCAGTTTAATTTACATTACAAATAACTCCAAAGCAGCAGGGAATTTTGAAGTTTTTTTTGTTGACTGATGGAAAGAATTGTTTTTAAAAGTACAATGGGTGGATTTGGATCTTATTGATGATTCTATTAATTAGTGGAGAAGTTGGAGATTTCAAGATAAATAAAAGAACCTTTTCAGTTATGTGAAGTTATTCCACAATTGTTAAATTAAATTGAATTTTATTTCTAAAGTGATGTCAGCAGATAATAAATAGAAGTTATGCATCCATATAACATTTACTATTAATATGGAAACATCAAAATTGATTTTACAATTGACATAGTTATTGATAAGGTTCTAGTTTTATAATTCCTATGCCTTTAAATTCAGATATGAAATCATCAACCTACTTGTTGCATTACTTCATGGCACCTATGATATTAGGCAGCTTTGCCAAGTTCAGGAATATGGTTCCTTCATTGAGTCAATATGAAGGAAGAATTGCCATTACCTACATTGAAAGTTGTTGGCGTGGCATGAAACTTTGAGGGCAATCAATGCGAAAGAGAACTATTTATTTGCATCTAGTTTTCTCTGTTTATTGTCATATTGCAACATATAGCAATTTTGTTGTACTTCTTACCATTTGTATACAGTCAAACTTTTGGTTTTATCTCATTTTTGTCATAAATTAAAATCTCTGTCACAGTGTAACTGATTAGCATCAATCAGTTCCTTCTATTGGATGGGACTAACAGATGCATTTGTTTGAATAATTAGATAATATTGGATACAGAAAGATATACATGCTTTCCTCCTTTACTCTGAAGACCCTGGTCTTTTAACTGACTCTAGTCATTACCTTCGGTTTCTCCAATCATCTCTTTTTCTCTGAGCTTAACACAGTGGTGGATCTATGGCATGCAAGAAGTAGAACAAGTATATAATCGTAACACTGTTATTTCTTTCTCTCCAATAAATGCACAGATATAATCACACAGCATCTTTGGTAAAAATATTAATTTGCCTCAATTATACTTTTGAAGTTCGTGTTTTTCAATATTATTTCAACTATATTCAATTGAGCCATTCCCTTCCTTGATCCTTTTCTGCCATTCAATTGAATTATTTCTGCCTCAACTCCATCCGCCATTGTTACATAGCTTTCTTACACATTGTACTGACCCAATAAAAGTCTACCAGTTTTAGTACTGAAGATTTTAATTAACTCAGCATCATCAGTCTTTTGGAAGATTATGTTTCATATCCCCATTTGTGTTCTTGTGAAAAAATATTACATTAATTCTATCTTTAATTCTAAATGAATATTTTCTTGTTCTAAATCTGCCTCTTACAGTAAATAGTCTCTCTGCATCTAGCCATTAATTATTTTAAACATATTGATTTTTAATATACTGAATTCATGGCAACACATTCCATATACAATGTATCCCCCCAATTTAACCCTTCAAGGGCTAATATCATTCTGGTTAATCTGTGGTGGAAACCTTTCAAAGCCAATATACTTTGCTAACCATTTAGTGTCCAAAACTGAGTGACAAACTCAGAATTCCAAGTAGGATCTGACCAAAGCTCTGTACAGCTGAAGCATGTCTTCCTTCCTATAGTAACAGGTACTTCAGGTGCCAATAGTGAGCTTTCAATAAAGACTCCCTTGCACGAAATGTATCACATTTGAGAGAATTTGAGAGTGTTGGTCGAATAAATAAAAGCTAAGTCCTGTGGATGTTGGTAATATGAAATGAAACCAAGTGCTGGAAATACTGAGTATGTCTTCCAGCATCTGTGGAGGGAGAAACCGAATCAACTTTCCAGTTCCACACAACTTCTTCAGAACTGAGATTTTAATTGGTGTCATTTTGAGGAGAAAGGGAATATTTCCTAATCGCCCAGTTACACGGAAAATAATTGCGATATTTACTGTACTGAAGTTAAAAGCACATTGATAACACCTATACGGAAATACCATTTGTCACAAATATTAATTACAAGAATATAAAAAAGCCACTCTATTAGCAGAACACTTTTAAGTAATTATCAGTTGCTGCGGAACTGGGACTTGGTGACAATTTGCATGCATTCTGACAAGCGTATGGTCAATTTAAAAATGACATATCATGTAACACATTAATCCAGTGTACAGAACATCAACAGATATTTCGATATTTTCACTTTGCCAATTGGGTCGGACAAGCAAGTTCCTTCCGTCAGATCATCAATGTCCTTTGGAATGCTATCTTTTTGTTAACACGAAGCGCCAGTCGCAAATGTTCGGTAGTACCTAGAGGACGAATAGGTAATCATGTACTAATACTTACTAAACATCTTGTCTACCCAAATCCCAGGTATCTCAGTTTCACAAATGAATAGTTCAGAAACGCTATCTCATCAGTTCCAGACAGCACGCGTCTGCAGTTGGTTAATAATGTAACCAGGCGAATTATTAACTGATCCGTGCACTTTTCTTATGCTTCTATATAGATTTCCCTCCTAATTGCTCGTTACCGAGAAAGAATAAGCCGCGTCGATATCTAGGTTAATTTAGTTTTCAAATGGATAATTCAGCGTATTCGGACAATGCGATGATGTACAACTTTCAGAATGTTACCACTTGCCTGTGATACAGGTGTGCTCGCCAATTTAAAATCATGATCACATTTTGACAGCTAATCGTCTCACCATGAGTACACAGCAGCTTCTAGTATTAGACTGGTCCTTTCAGCCAGATACACTACACATGAAGTCGATAGTTCATTTTAGCTACTTTTGCTTTTCAGAGAAATGCGAAGTTCTATTGCTTTTTTTTTGGAATTTATTTAATATAAACATCGAAATTGCAGTCATCAATATCCATAATTGGGTAAGAGCCCGTGCAATGCAAGTAACACTAATAATATGCCTGTGACTGAGACACTATAGTTTTATTTGCAAACTCAAACGGGAAGTGTGCGTGTGACAATTCAGCAAATAAGTAATATGAGTATTTTAGCTCTCATAGGAGCTTTGATACAAAATGCGAATTTATTGCAAGATGGTATCCAAGCCATTTCAAACTGCACGCTACATTTTAATGTTAGCGTTTAAAAAAATAGTTGGAAGGATGACAAGTCCTATCAACTTCAACTAAGGTAATGGAACTTAGGAATGCGAGTAGGTTATATTTTTACTGTTTTAGCAAATTGTTTACAGGTTTTGTTAATCAACAAGACACAGTTAACATCGAAATCAAAACGCCAGAATCCTTTCAGAAAAATTGATCATGCTTACATTGTTAATTTTAATCGTTGTTATGTGCATCCTACATTTCCATTAATCGTACAAATAAATTCGTAACCTTTCAATTAGAGAACTGGGTTTGTACAAGTTAATACATAGTGTACGCATTATTATGTTTTGCCAAACAGACCAAAAAAATTACAGGTCAGAAATCTTTAAATCGATTTTGCATTTGTTTAATTTTATCATCATTAGCTGACTAGTTTGGGCAAGGGATATTAAATAGATTTTGATGTTACATACATTCAAATGCCATTGAATTGCTACACTTAAGCGTGGCAGAGTAGTATGTCAGAAAACAGACCCAACATCTTACAGAGTGAAAGGACTGTAACATACCTTATGCAGTCATGACCATGTCTGAACAGATCAAGGTATTTTCAGTTGAAAGCAGAAATCCTTTTTTCTGGATTACTGAAATGCTGTGTTTCTATGTTAAATACAAAACTAATATTTAAAGATTAGATTTAAAGCAATGTAACAGCTGCATTTACACAAACTGCTTACATGGAAGGTGTAAGCCGCTAATAGGCAAGTGAGCTCAACCAGTCTATTTACCTTGCATATATTCCTCATGCCATTCCTGTCCCAAAAGTATTTTCCTCCTTTATCTACCGCTTCAATATAATTTCGAACATTCCCATGCCTTATGTTACATCAGAGCTCTAACTAAAGAGCTTTTCCTACTTTTTGTTCCAAATCTCCAATATTTCATCGTCTGTGTTTTCTGTAATTCGACTCCACAACCACTGGAAACAATCTGTTTCTACAAATCCTGTCCGATCCTTGTCCAGCAATCTAAGCAATTCCAACAACTCAATTACACCCATTATTTTCAAGTTTTTTGTATTCTTTCATACCAGGTAATGAATCTTCGTTGTATTTTCAGTAAAGCCTCATTATTCCTTCCAAGTGTTGAAGCCAATACTGTACACAGGACTACGGAGAACTCTTAGCTTCTATAAACGTTTTTAAATCATAATATATGGTGAATTGTTATTGTTCCATAATTGTCCTTGTGAAGGTGGCGGTGAGCCACTTTCTTGACATTGAACTGGATTTTAGGCCACTTCAGAAGCAATTAAGAGTAAGCCACATTGCTGCGGGACTGCCTTCACAGTCATATTGCACGGAAACAGACCCATCAAACAATCCCTGCCGAACATAATCCCAAACTAAACTAGTCCCATCACCTGCTCCTGGCCCACATCCCTCCGAACCTTTCCTATTCATGACCTATAGGCCAGACGGGGCAAAAACAGCAGATTTCCATCTGTGAAGATAATAGTAAATAAACATCATATGTTATTGAAGGGATTTAACCCACAGTTTAGTCATTACTACGTGACCACCATTACCGCATTTAGTCCAGAAACAGTGAATTAAATACATTTAACTTCTCCGGTGCCAAAGTGAGTTTTAAATTCTTCGATCCGAATCATTTGCTCAGGTCTCTGAATGACGTGTCAATTACAACATTACCACGATGTTGTGGCACCCTAATTGTGGTCGGATTTGCCATGCAAATTATTGTTATTATTGCATGTGTTAAATAATATCTTAACAGAGTAACAGCACGGACGTCTCAATGGGCTTTAAGAATGTCAGAACATTTATCAATGTTTACACTGGAGCCTCTTTAATGCCTTTTAAGAAAATAAGTTTCCAACTGGATCAGTTAGTTATTTAAAAATCGACAGCTGATCAATACGTTCCCCCTACCGTCGACTGTTAATTTAACTATTGAATAAGTATAAAACTACAAACCAGAACATTTTAGAGAGTTTTCGGTTGTTCTTGCATAATTATTCACAAACAAAAAGAAAAACCAAGTTAATAATAACGTGACAGCTTGAGTGTAACTGGGTCTTTCCCACCGTTTTGCATTAGCTGGCTGGAACCATTTTCTGAAGATCGGAGATGCTTGAAAGGTAATTGTGTTTGATGTCCCTCTACAGGAAAAGATCCGTTTAACGTGACAGTTACATTATGCTCTAATTGTCGACAGTAAATCTCTTATTAGTTGTTGCTTGTGTTCAATGTGTTATCATCGAAGGTTAAAAGTACTTGGTCTATCAATCCTTAGAGATATTTAAATTATGAAAATTAAATCAATTAATTAATTTCAAGTGTTGATATCTTCACGACTTTCTTTCTTATCCTATTTTGTTTGGTATGCAACTTGAATTTTGTTATGTACGTTCCCACAGCAGTTCGATGTTCGAAGGTTGAGTACGATTGGAGTTTTGCGCTACTCCAGCTGTGCACTAAAAATTAATAGAGTTTTAGAGCTTTGAACAGCACGGGAAAAGGCCATTCGGCCCATCGAGTCCCCTCCTGTCATTAAGCGTCTATCTAATTGTAATTACATGTTCCAGCACTTGGCCTGTAGCCTTGTATGCTATGGTATTTTAAGCGCTCATCTTGAATGTCAATCGCAGGAAAGTGATTAAACCGTAAGAAAATTGCTTTAAATATTGGAGGTCTTAGTCTTCAGAGTCGTCAGAGATTTTGTTTCCCTACATATTCTCAATGGTTTGGTATATCACGGTTTTTGGTTACCGCTGTCAGTGTTGTATATCCAAAGTATTTAAACTAAATGCAATTACGGCAACATAGAACAACTGGGTGAAACATGTTCCCGTCAGTTCAGTGAATGCCCATATCTCTTTGAGGAATGAACCAATAATGATACAATGTGGGACCACCAGCAGCAACAGGTCAATGACACGGGGCTTTCTGTATGGTTTGGGGAATGGGGGCGGGGGGTTTCACTTTCCTGTGTGACACTCTTTTTGACTCTGGCTCGAAATAATGAAAAACAAACTCATCAAATTGAGCCATCGTACGTTCCAGAGTTTAGTTTCGAAATGAACTAATCACTATCCATCCCTCCCGTCATGTCTTCGAAGGGTCTTTCGGTCACCCACTCCAGCAGTTATTTCCCACGTTCTAAAACAAGAGTAAGAAAATTGAAACAAATGCAAAATAAATGTGAAAAAATCAACTGTCTTTAAAATCCTGTGAATGGAAACAAGTAGGGAAGGGAAAAGCTCTTCAAATTGCTGTTTTCATTTTTTCCAACAAAGGGTTAAATTTATATCATTATTCGATTCCGTTATTCCCAATCCTTTCACAATAGAAGTGAACTCACCTCTTGTTCGGGGTGAAGGTATCCCATTCAACGCATAGGATGTCAAATGGAATCGTTTTAAAATAATTTCACCTTGTGCCCAACATCACTTTCATCTGTTGAATTCGAAATATTCATATAAGTACTCGGAAATGTTGCTGGAAGGCATATAGTAATCCTTGGAGCATCACCTGCCGTGGTGTTTGATACTGTCATCTCAGTTACTGGAGTGAAACCCGGATAGAACAAATACTTTAGTGATGGAAAAGAGGGCATCTCAGGCCCGGAAAGAAGGCGCTGGTGTTTGGGAACACTTAACTGGCCTGAAGTGTTCGCCTAGTTTAGCAGAAGTGCAATTCTGGGCTTTTTCAGTACCAGCACGGTTTGAACCATAGTTCCGTTAAAATAAAGATAGTAAACACATATTGGACTGTAAATATTTAATAACCTTTGCTTTCGATAAAAGCTCATGTGTACAATGTACACAACATATTCTGAACAATTATTCACAGATGAAATATTCAGTACCAGTATATACAAAACGAATGAAAGTTAGAACCACCTTTCACGACAAGTTTACTATACATCTATATTCACAATCCAGCAATTCCATTCAGTTTGTTTGTTGCTCGTAAAGTGCTATGACATTGTCTGCTGTGGTTTTGATCACACCATATTTAACATCACAATGAATCCAAACTACGTGCCAAAAGAATGGCAAGAGGAGTAAAGGACAAAACCTGAAAATTCTGTCCATTACAAAGATAATGTGAAAAGCTTTTCTCTCGCGGCGCGCCAAAGGAAACTTGTGTCACTCAGGAGATATTGTCCCTCTTTTACCCAGCCTTGTTTTGTCAGCTAAGTTGAATTCGCCACGGAAACTACTGGACAATTTCAATTGCACTATCCACTCCAAATGAGTGTAAGCCTACATGTCGCAGCAAGTAGGAATTTGATAAAAACACCCGCTTCTAATTTTGTGGGATTTCAAATGTGCATTCTGTCAAAACCTGAGCCCAGACATAACTTACAAAATAACGATTGGAATGAGTTATTTCGCTATCAAAGCAAAGTAGTTTTTCTTTGTTTTCCGTCGATGTGTGTAAAGTAAATGCTACGTAGTAATTAGGTGGAACAGTGAGCTCGAGTATTTAACAAACTCTGCGGCGTGACTTGTATTTTCTTTCGCCAACGTTCAAAGCAGCCAGAATACACGTTATCTAAAACTGGAGCAACTTAACAGGAACTGTCCCTTTGTACGGTGTGACGCAATGAGTACATCTGTATTTTCTTAAAACAAATTTAGAATTTACTCAGACGTTTCTAGACCGCAATTCATATCCACCAATCCTTACTTGAACGACTTGTGGAAGTTGTAAAAGGAAACGGTCGCGCTCCAAAAATGTTATCTGAGCTGCGAGACTGAGAGATTTCAAGCTGCAATCGGCGCGGCCCTTTCGAAACTTCAGCTTCCAATATGCCGTTTATTCCAGTTTCTAATAGTTCTTGTCATCTCAAATCTCATCAAATTCCTGCTGGACCCTTTGTTTTTACGCCTCAACTGTTTAAACGCGAGCAAGTTTAGAAATCATTCTTTTGTTGCCGCTCAGACCCATTCGATTCTCAGGAATCCACTTGTTTATTTTAAGCGAGGTTGATGTTAAACAACATCACGGGTTGGAAATCACCTGCAACTGAAGCCCCTCGCTATTATCTGGCGATTTCTGAATATTACAAACCTACAACCACACGGAAGGATAAGGTGCACCTTTAAATACTCACAGATGATGTCTCTGCAATAATGATGAAATATATGTTTTCATATCCAGGGGTTTATTCCAGAAACATATAACTTGCTATTTTACTTGTTTGCAGAAAGTCGACCCTCTTACCTATAAATGCTCTGTTAAAACATTTCCCTGATATCATGTCTAAATGAGAATGATTTATGAATCTTTAACGAGATAAAACATTTTCTGCATAATTAACCTTTTCACATTATCTTTAAATCAATTATTTTCTCTGTTCAAACGGATCGCCCTCAGGAATGGACGAGCACCGAGTGTAATGAGCTAGTTTTGCCCTCACTGGGAGCTGACCGAGTCTGATCTAGATGTAAGGAGGTTGAAGATGAAGAAGGACAGATCTGCGTGGCACTGCCCGGCAGGGCTCCTGGCACAGGCATTGTGGAGATGGACGCCAGTGACACTGTAGGTTTGATGGGCACGGGGACGGCTGGCATAGTCTGCGTGCCCGGGTGACAGATTGTCTTCATGGGCACCCCAAATGGATTGTAATCTGGAGAAACTGGCATGGGGGCCATCGAGTCTATGACACCAACATGAGGCCACATGGATCCTACCATGTTACTGAGTTGGCTGGGCACTGGGTAACCAAGGTGATGCATTACAGAGGCTAAAGGGAGTCCACTGGCCATCATGTTCTTATAGTCCCTTCCAATGATGTTCTCGATGGCGAACGGGTGCTTAAATCCAGTTGATTGGGGCCCGTTGACTCCATAGGGCTGGAAATGGGGTATGCGCCCCATACCTGGGGCCGTCTCCGGTGTGGCCAGTCCCAACTTGGCTTGTTGCTGCTGATGGTGATGGTGGTGCTGTTGGAAATAGTGGATCATCTGTGAGTTTTTGGCGGACAAGTGTTCAGAGCGGTGCACCTTAAACCTCTTACGGCGGCGGAGAAAACTCCCATTCTCGAACATATCGCCACAGTCCGGGTGAAGTGCCCAGAAACTGCCTTTGCCCGGCTGGTCCGGTCTGCGTGGGATCTTGATGAAGCAATCGTTAAAGGAGAGATTGTGGCGGAGAGAGTTCTGCCAGCGCTGAGTGTTCTCTCGGTAATAGGGAAACCTGTCCATGATAAATTTGTAAATATCACTCAACGGCAGCATCTTCTCGGCTGAACTCTGGATAGCCATCGCAGTCAGTGAGATGTACGAGTAAGGAGGTTTTTGGTCACTGTAGGAATTTTTCCCGGGGCGAGGCATTTTGTTAGGCTGCGATAAACCGAGAGGAAAGCAGCGAATTCACCGGAGCCCCTTCTCCCGGAAAGCGAAGCGATAACTCTGTCGACGATCGAGCTGAGTTCCCTGCCCAAGATTCCATAAAATCTCAGAGTGGCTAAGGTGCTGAACGAATTCCTGTGCTGCTAAACTGTGCTGTTGTAAATGCCAGAGTTGTAGATGCGGTTTTTTTTTAAAAAGGAAAGCTCCTTGCTGTCTTGCTCCGAGATAAAGAGGCCGAGACGTGCACACTTGTGTTGTGTGAGCTAACGAGGCTTGTTGTGATCACAGATGCAGGAGACCCCTGCAGTTCCCTTCAGCGCTTTGTTGCTCTTCATTATCACATGACAATCGCTCAGGGACGGGGGAGGGGGGGGGGGGGGGAGGTGGGAGGTGAGAGAGAGAGAAAAAAACTACACGATTCTAGTTTTGATTCTAGTTTCACTTACACCTATTTCGGAGGAATGCTCGGCCAATAGAATATGCCTGTGTACTGCCCGCAGTGTGCGCTCCTGCTGAATATCGGTGAGGCAGTGCGGAAACGGACTGGCGGGCAGCAGCAAAATCCGCGGTTCGCTCCCGTCATTCAAGCTCAAACTAAGGTTTAAAATTGACGGTTCTAAAAACTAGCTCGTTTTAGTTGCAGAAGGGTTACACCAACATTAACTCGTTGCTCACATTAAGAAAACACAAAAGGTCGTCTCCAGATGTTTCAGTATCTACCACCTGCTCAGCTACCCAAGGCCAGGTTGCAATTCGAACTATTTGCAAGTTGATTTGATCGGAACCTGCAAATCCCGCTTCCGAACCCTGCACAGTTCCTCTCATCGCCCATTTGGCTGTGCCTCGGATCGCCAGTTCCTACCCAAATGAAGCTTAGATTCAAAGATCAACATTAAGCCTTTAAGTGTCACTGTCCATCCCCATGAGCCGTGTGAAAATGAGAATTTCTCGATATGTTTAGATTTACTGCGGTAACATATATAAATTCTACTGACTGTAGATCGGGACGCTCTGTCTAATGATAGACACTTTTTTAAAAAATGCTCTATTTCAACATCTTTTTAATTTGGATTTTCTGCACATAACCAGGTTTAAAAACTAGCAGGTCTCCCACAATCAATAAAACACAAGAGAGAAAGAACAGGAATGAGAGAAACTTGCCGAAAGAAGGAAATAAATATGTGGGGAGATGAAAACATGAAAGAGAATACCAAATAGATTTTCATTCAGGCTGGGACCTCAAATTATCTGCAGCATTTACTTTTCGACTTTGTTTGAAATTCAAAGTAAGTCTCCGGCAGTATAACGCGGGAAGGAAGGTCAGGCTCTGCTATAAAGGGGCCACAGATAATTACACTCCTCAAATAACCCATCTCGACTAATATGTCAAGATGTGAGTAATGTCATTTTGAAAGGTTTGTCTGTTTGTGTAACTCGTCCAGCGCGGCGGCTTTCTTCAATGGCCATGTTAACAACCCCCCGAACGCTGACTGACGGACCAAATCAGAGGAAGCAATTCAGGCAGCATCCCCTCACTCGCATTTCCGCTCAGTGAGTGGTAAACTACACAGCCATACTACACAGCCACAGGCATCTTTGCTCCACGTTAAATATGTTCCGTTGCAAAGTGAATTAATGCAAAAGAATCCAACTTTTTTTTCTATAACTTGAGAGTGTTAAAATCGACAACTGAAAAGTCCGTTTGTCGCGCGTCATTTTAAAACAACAGTATATAGAGGGCAGAAAGCTCTTCGCTCGGCTTCTGTTACTGGGGCAGTGAAACGAGCCGTTCAGGTCCAGCATGAAATCCGTTCAGTCTTCCACGGAATCGTTATCTAACTTTGGGTGAGGAGGAAATGTAAGTGACGGCGGAGTAGGGTTTTTTTTTTCTGGCTGTTTGAATAAGGGTAAGCAGTAGGTAACAGAGACAGCGACGTGAAGCATTGATCTAAATAAAACCTCGAGGCAATATATCCCGGGGAGAGAGAGAGAGAGAGTTCCAGGAGTGATTTTACACAGACAGATACCTCCGTCTGATTCCTGCTAAGTCGCGGCACCGAGTCACGAGGGAGTCCCAGTTCCCAGGTTCTGAGCTCCAGTCCCTTGTGCCGCACGCAAACTAGACTTCTACAGCACCGGGTCTGTGTGTGTGTGTGTGCGTTACACTGCAGTAAGGGGAAAGTGAGCAAGAAACAGCAAGTTGGACCAGAACAGTTTCAACTACTGAATAAGAAATACAGAGATCATTATCATTAGCTGAAATCGGGAAGCAAAGCAGTTTTCGAGATCAGGTGCTGAATCTGGCTCGCGAATTTTTCATGGAGAATTCGCAATTTAATGCGGAGTGACTGCCCCCGACGCGTTTTAAATTACATTTCTTGGTAAAATTCAAGCCTGCGGTCCTATTAACTGCAAAACATTTGGAAAATGGAAGTGTGGTATTTTGGCAAATCCAAACTCACCAATGGTCGAAGGGTGTAGGAACAGTAGGGATACTGTGGTCCTCTCCCGCTTCACCAGCTACACCCAAAAGGAAATCCACTCTGAGCTGTTGGTTATGCAGGAAAGACTGCAAAACCAGGGCACCCCAACTCCCAGAACCTTCATAAACTGTAAACAGAAATTAAAAACTGTGAACATCCATTCAAATCGCCACAAACAATTAACAAAGAACCGCAAAACCAAATTAAAGGTCGAGATAGAAAGACACTGTGGCTCTGAAGAAAGGACTCTGTAAGATACGTTAACCAATCGCAAACCAGACATTTCTCTTTTCAGTTACTACAGCAGTGAATGTATGCTTCCAATATTTTCTGTTTTATTTCATGGTGATGTCTATTTTCCTGTAACCACAACAGCAGAGGTGGCCGGGAACCAACGTGAGCTAACATTGATCCGCGCTACCGAAATGTCTCTCGATTATTGGTTGACTTTTAACATTTTACGAAGCAATCATGAAAATATGTGTTTTGCAATCACTCAGCCCCATACACGGTCACATACAGATCCCTGCGACCATACTTTGCTTACTGGTAGCTCCCCTATACTTGTATTGTGTTCAGGACGCTGTCCAGCCTTGCCTTCCACAGGTGGCACCGACTCCATTCCCTTTCACGGTGATCTTGAGGTAATCAGTAGTTGCGCCCCACCCACCTCAGAACAACAAATATTCTGTGTGTAAGTCACTGAGTAACAAGAACCTGCACCAGATGCCCAAAGGAATTTTACAAATTGACATTACAAAATGGATTTTAAGAGATAATAAATAAAGTGGGTGAAAGGGGCCGGATTTGGGATTGGAGTCAGAGGATTGAAGTATCATGATGAGATATATAGCTGGAAGACATGGATTTTAAATTCAATGCTGCATGTATGAGTGCCATTGCAGAACAATATTTACGCAGTAATCTTTGGCTGTCCAGTTGACGGTCAGAATCAACTTACATTTCAATGTTGTTCAAAGTCTGTACTGCAATCAGGGTTCAATCTCAGACAGAAATGTTGATTAGACAGCAGCCTTTCATTGCATTGTCAATCATTAACTGTACCATCATCCTGCTTTATCCTACTTACTTTGGGTTCGAGAAACTTTGTTTCACACTTCATCACAACCGTGATCTAAATGATACAATAGCTGTGCGTCAGATAGGAAATGAGTAGATGTCTTTGACATAATTATTGATGCCCTCCAATAATGTCTTATAGTTCTTGGCAGTACCGACTACTTCCCTCCCCCTCACAAGTTTGGTGTCATTAGACACTTCAGATTTTTTTTTTCCATCCCAAAGTCAAAATCATTAATGTAAACTGTGAACAGCTGTGGTGCCAATACTACTTATTCTGGAAAACCACTTTCCACCTTCTGTCTCTCTGAATAATTAACCTTAAATGCCACTCTCTACTTTAGCATAATCTAATATGAGGCACCATGGTGAAGATCTTTTGAAAATCTAGATAAATTATATCTAATGCATTACCATTGTCTACTCTTTTTACTGCCTCCTTTCTTTTGTTCACTTGTGGGCATTGCTGGCTGGCCAGAAGTTATGCCTGTCTCGAGCTGCTCTTGAACTGAATGTCTCACTAGGCCATTTCAGGAGGCAGTTGAGAGTCAACCTCATTGCTGTGGTCATGTTTAGATTAGACCAGGTGAGGATGACAGATTTCCTCCCCTGAAAGACATTAGTGACCCAACAATTTCATGGTCATCAGTAGATTCTTAATTACAGATTTTTTAACAGTAAATTCAAATTTTATCATCTGCTGAGGCAGGATTTGAACCTGCATCCCCAAAGCATTAGGTGAGTTTTTGGATTAATAATCTAGTGATAATGCGATTAGTCTGTTGCCTCCCTAAAAATAAATTAGTGGCAAAGCATTCCATTTGGAAATGCATATTGATAATACAAATTATTTTTCTAGATGTACCACTGACATTAAACTGACTAGTTGATAATTCCCAGGAAATTTTACAATAAGACAAAACCATAGGAAATAGAAATGGGAGGAGTCCATTTGGTCCCTCAAGCCTGCTCCACTATTCAATAGGATCATGACTAATCCAACACTCCTCATTCCACATTCCTGCATTTTCCTTGTAACTCTTGATTCTCTTACTGATTCTCACTTGTAACTCTTGATTCTCACCTGTAGAGATGCACAAGGACTCTGCCCTTAAAGCCCTAAAGAAATACCAAAGACTTATAACTTTCTGTGAGAAGAAATTCGTGCTCATCTCAGTCTTAAATTGGTGTCTCTTTATTCTGAGATATGCCCTCTGGTCCTAGACTTTCCCATGAGGGTAAACACCACTTCAGCATTTACCTTGTCACACTCCTTAAGAATCCTATATGTTTCAATGACATCACCTCTCATTCTTCTAAACCCCAGTGGGGAGAAATCCAATCTGTTTAGCCTTTGCTCATACGACAATCCCTCTATACTGGTCATCATGCTCGTGAACATTCTCTGAACTGCCTTTGATGAAATAATGTCTTTCCTTAGAAAAGGAGACCAAAACTACTCATTGTAGTCCAGATGTAGTCTCACCACCACCTTGTACAGTTTCAGTAAGACTTCCCTACTCTTATACTCCAAACCCCTTGAAATAAGAGCCAACACTGCATTAGCCCCACAAACAAAAAACAGGTATCACTGGAGCTACTCAGCCGGTCTGGCAGCATCTGTGTAGAGAAAACGTTTCTGTTCTGAACTATTCTGAAGAAGAGTCACTGGACCTGAAGCGTTAACTTTGATTTCTCTCCACAGATGTTGCCAGTTTTTCTAGCAATTTCTGTTTTTGTTTTCGATTTCCAGCATCTGCAGTTCTTTCAGTTTTTAAAACTGCATTAACCTTGCTGCTCCTCTGTGCTAGCTTTCTGTGCTTCATGTCCAAGTACCACCAAACCCCTTTTTTTTTGCAGCTTTCTACAGTTTTCACCATTTGAATAATATTCTTTTGGTCTCCCTTCCAAATTAAACAATCTCACATTTTTTAACATTATACTCCATTTGCAAACCTTTTGCTTACTTGTTTATCAATATCTCTCTGTAAACTGTTTGTATCCCTCTTGCAAAATGCTTTTACACACATTTTTGTATCAGCTGCAAACTTGACTACAGTACATTCACTTCCTTCCTCATAAATACATACGCTAAACAATTGTGGCCCCAGCACTGATCCTTGTGCAGCCCCATTGATCACAGGTTACCAACCTGAAAATGACCTCCTCTTCCCTGCTCAGTGTTTCCTCCCTTTCTGAAAGGGGTGTCACATTAGCAGTTTTACAATCCTCTGGTTCTTCTCCAGAATCCAAATATATTTGGAAAATTACATCTAATGCATCCATTGTCTCAGTAGCTACCTCTTTTTGGCTCGGAGGAAGCAAGCCATCTGGGCCAGGGGACCTGCCTGCCTTAGTTTGTCTATTACTACTTGTTTGATGATGGGGATGTTACTCAATTCCTCCCCTGTATTCTTTGGTGTTCAAAGTATCTTGCATCATAAAGATTGATTCACAATAGCTGTTGAACTCCTTTGCCATTTATTTGTTCCCCATAACTCTCTCTCCAGATTCATTTTCTAAGGAGCCTATGTTCACTTTGATCTCTCTCTCTTTCCTTTTTATATATTTCAAGAAACTCTTATTGTCAGTTTTTTATATTACTCACTAGTTTGCCTTCATTGCTCATTTTCTCCATCTTTATTATCTTTTTTGTCTTCCTTTGCTGGATTCTGAATTTATCCCAGTCTTCACGGCATCACTGACATTGATCTCTTTATATGCTTTTTCTTTCAACTTTACACTCTCCTTAACTTTCTTGGTTAGCCATGAATGGTTTATCCCTCTCTTAGAATCTTTCCTCCTGCCTTTGTTGTGGGTATGTTTGCCAAGCTGGGACGTTGAGTTGCAGATGTTTTCTCCCCTGCCGAGGTGACATCTTCAGTGCTTTGAAGCCTCCTGTGAAGTGCTGCTATACTGTCTCTTCTGGAATTTATTTGGTTCAGTTCCTGCTGCTTCCAGTTGCCAGTTCCGCTAGTTCATTGTAGTGACCGGTATATGAGTCTCAGTCTATAAGAACTACAACAGCAACCACCTGAAGACGCACAAGGAAAGCTGCATAAGGGCCCTGTTCAAAAGGACTACAACTCACTGCAGCACCCCTGACCCACGAAGTGAAGAAGAAGAACACCTCTGCAGAGTCTTCACCAAGAACGGATACCCCCACAACATCATCTGCAGACAAACAACACGATGAGGACATGCCATGACCCAACACACTAGCCATGCTACCTTAAGAAAAGAATGTCTCCAAAGTAACAGCCATACTGTTCCAATGACTCAGATTCATGACAGCCCATAAACCAACAGCCACATGCAGACAAAAGCCCACCAGAACAAAAGACCCTATATCCATTATGTGCAAGACTGATGTAATTTATAAGATTCCATGCAAAGACTGCACAAAACACTACGTAGGATATAACAGTAGGACAATTAGCAATCCGCATCCATGAACACCAACTAGCCACTAAATGCCATGACCAGCTATCCCTAATAGCCATACACACAGGTGACAAGGACCACAAATTTGACTGGGTCAACACAATGATCATAGGGCAAGCTAAACAGAGAACATACCAGAATATCTAGAAGCATGGCATTATCCATGGACTCCATCAACAAATACATAGTCCTTGTCCCAATATACTGACCTGTAGAATGAATAGGCTGAACTGGCAACTGGAAGCAGCAGGAATGCAACCAAATAAATTCCAGAGGACACAGTATAGCTGTGCTTCACAGGAGGCTTCAGAGCACTGAGGATGTCACCTAGACAGGGAACAAAACATCTCCATTTTAAGTTCCCAACTTGGCGAACATGCCCATAACCACAACAACCAGGACCTGAGCTACAAATCTTTATGCAACACTTGATCTTACCTTGATTTCTCCTCCTCATTGGAATGTAGTTTTGCTGAGAGACATTGAATTGCCTCCTTAAATATTTGCCACTGCTTGCCTACCTGTCATTCTTGCTAATCTATCTGCCTTGCTATGTTTAGCCAACTCTATCCTCATTTCACTGTAATTGCCTTTATTTAAGTTAAACACAATTGTTTCTGTCACAAATTTCTTACTCGTGAACTGGATATAAAATTTCATCATGTTAAGATCACTACTTCGTAGGGCATTTTTCACTCTGAGGTTGTTTATTAAACTTGCCTCATTACCCATGACCAGATGCAAGGTAGCCTGCTCCCTGGTTGACTCCATGATATATTGTTGTCAGAAACTATCCCTAATGCACTTTATGAACTCATCATCATAGCTACCCTTTCCACTATGATGAATCCAGTACACATGAAAATTAAAGTCACCCATAATTATTGCTCTGCTCCCATCATTTATTGATTTATAGCCTTTCCTATAGAGTGGCTATTGTTCTGGGGTCTGTACATTCCTACTAATGTCTTCTTTACCTTGCTGTTTACCTCTGCCCAAATGGAGTCTCCATCATCTGGGCCTATATTGTCTCTCACAACTGTCCTTGTTTCATCTCTTATTAATAATGCCAACTACCACCTTTTCTATTTCTCCTGTCTTTTCAAAGGTCAAATATCCCTGAGTGTTTATTTACATTCTCTCGTAACCATTTTTATACAATGGCTGTGAGATCATATTCATTTTCTTCAATTTGCACTGTCAGTTTGTCTACCTTATTCTGAATTCTTCAATCCTTTTAAATTTGTTATATAAGTGAATTTTCTTATACTTTTATGGTTCCTTGGTACAATATGACATTCACACATTTTCTCCCTTTTTATTTTCTGGTAGCAATCAATCCCATCAACCTACAATCTTACCTTCTTTAACTTTGATTTTCTAATTTTGTGTCCAACTGAACTCACCCTACCCCACTACTTTTTTTAAAGCCTTTGCTACAACCCTAGTTATGAAATTCATCAGGATTGTGGTCCCAGCATGATTCAGGTGGAGACTGTCCTATTGGAACAGCTCCCTCCTTCCCCAGGTGTCAATCCTCCATGAATTCAAACCTGCTTCTCCTACACCAATCTTTGCTTTTTAATCTTCTTGATCCTATGCTAATTAGCCCATGCTTTATGTAGTAATCTGGAGATTATTACCTTTTTGGTTCTACATTTCAATTTAGCCCCAAGCTGCTTATATTCCCTCAGCAGAACCTTTTTCCATCTACCTTTCTACTATCAACTTTCTACTTATACTGTTGGCACCCACGTGGACCACGACAATTGGAACTTTCCAATTCCACTCCAAATTCCTCTATTTATCAGCCATTTGGCATTAAGCCTTTTTAAAATTTCATTATTAAATTTAAATGATAAAACCTCTGTATGTCTTCCATAGATTATTGTAAAATGGACTGAAGGATGCAATCCGTTTGGATCAGGCACTTGGGTTGACAAATAGCAGGTAACATCCACACCACATAAATGTCAAGTTATGACCTTACATGGCAGAAGCTCAAAACTCTTTGAACATTAGCAATATCACAACAGTTGAATTCTTCCACCGTGATCATACTAGCATTTCATATTGATCGGTAACTTAACTGGACAAAGCATAACAACATGGATTCAAGTAGGGGGCAGATTTAAGGTCCTCTAGAATGAATGGATAACATGCAGACAGCTCAAAATTCTGCACCATCTATCAAACCAAGAATGTGATAAACAGTTCCCACTTCCCAGAAGGGTACAGATGCAAATACATTCAAGAAGTTGAAAATTAACCTGGACAAGAAAATTCAAACTGTCACCACCCTTGTGATTGATGCCTATGTCTCCTTCTCCGATGTTGATCCAGCTGTGTCTGCATATTTAACTGAATCTTAACTAATTCTATTGTGACATCTTAATTTCAGGCTTCCGCCCACCCCGCTTTTAATTGGAAATGCTGGGCAATCATTTTCAGCGTCTCATCTTTACAAGATCTTGCTTTATTTAGAATCATAGAAACCCTACAGTGTAGAAGGAAGCCATTCAGCCCATTGAGTCTGCACCATACCTTTAAAGAGCATTGCACCCAGACAATACCCCTGCCCTAACCCCATAACTCTGCATTTTCCCAAGGCTAATCCACTTAAACTGCAGATCACTGGACACTACGGGACAACTTAGCATGGCCAATCCACCAAATTAGTACATCTTTGGACTGTGGGAGGAAATCAGATCATCCAGTGGAAATCCATACAGACACAGGGAGAATGTGCAAATTCCAGACAGTCAACCAAGGCTGGAATGGAACCCAGGTGTTGGGTGCTGCAAGGCAACAGTGCTAGCACTGAGCCATTAAGCCAGCCCTTCTATCTTTTTACCTTTCTACTCTCAATTTATCAGTTAATGTTTCCAAAAAATGGTCAAAGATTACAAACAATTCGCAGTTATGTTTTCTACTCCCAGAAAAATTAAAATAGTATTCAAAATCATTTAGAAGTCCAACCCAACTACAATTCACAATAACTCCAATCTTTATATCTAGTCATCTATACACTCTTTTCCTTGAAAGTTTCACAGATTCTTCTTATATTCAACAGAATTCTATTCCACCAATAGGTCCAGATTTTCATTTTGAAATTGGTGTAAATATAATTACTAAACATAATTACACAAGGTGACAATGGTCTTTAACAAAAGAACACAAGTATATTGCATAAAGGTGAAGAAAATACAAGGTCATAATTTGATAAAGTTTTGGTTAGCTATGGAAAAGATGAAGAAAGAACATAAAAAGTTAGACAGGAATTTAAAAAGGAGGTCCTTGAGGGTAGTAATATCTGGATTACTCCCAGTGCTTTGAGCTACTGAGGGTACAATTGGGAGGATAGGACAGATGAATGCGTGGCTGAAGAGCTGGTGTATGGGAAAAGGATTCACATTTTTGGATCATTGGAATCTCTTCTGGGGTAGAAGTGACCTGTACAAGAAGGATGGTTTGCATCTGAATTGGAAGGGGACTAATATACTGGCAGGGAGATTTGCTAACGCTGATTGGGAGGATTTAAACTAATAAGGGCAGGGAGGAGGGGGGAGCAGTGGGACCAAGGGAAATAGTGAAGAAAAGGATCAATCTGAGACTGGTACAGTTGAGAAAAGAAGCGAGTCAAACAGTCAGGGCAGGCAGGGTCAAAGCAGAGAACAAGGTAGGACTGATAAATTAAACTGCATTTATTTCAATGCAAGAGGCTTAACTGGGAAGGCAGATGAACTTAGGGCATGGTTAGGAATATGAGACTGGGATATCATAGCAATTACAGAAATGTGGCTCAGGGATGAACAGGACTGGCAGCTTAATGTTCCAGGATACAAATGCTACAGCAAGGACAGAAAGGGAGGCAAGAGAGGAGGGGAGTGGCGTTTTTGAGAAGGGATAGCAGTAATGTTGTACTTAGGGAGGATATTCCCAGAAATACATCCAGGGAATTTATTTCGGTAGATCTGAGAAACAAGAAAGGGATGATCACCTTATTGGGATTGTATTATAGACACCCTAATAGTCAGAGGGAAATTGAGAAACAAATTTGTAAGGAGCTTTCAGTTAGCATAGTGGCTCAGTGGTTAGCACTGCTGCCTTGCAAAGCCAGAGACCTGGGTTCGATTCCAACCTTGGGCGACCTTGGAGTTTGCACATTCTCCCTGTGTCTGCGTGGGCTTCCTCCGGGTGCTCCGGTTTCCTCCCACGGTCCAAAGATGAAATGGCCATGCTAAATTGCCACAGTGATAGGTGCATTAGTATGGAATAGGTGAATGGGTCTGTATGGGTTACTCTTCGGACAGTCAGTGTGGACTTGTTGGGCTAAAGGGTCTATTTTCGCACTGTAGAGAATCTAATCTAATCTGTAAGAATAATAGGGTGGTTATGATAGGGGATTTTAACTTTGTTAAATGTGTACAAGAAATTTTTCTGATTCAGTATGTGGATGTACCTACTAGAGAAGGTGCAAAATTTGACCGACTCTTGGGAAATAAGGCAGGGCAGGTGACTGAGGTGTCAGTGGGGGAGCACTTTGGGGCCAGCGACCATAATTCTATTAGATTTAAAATAGTGATGGAAAAAGATAGACCACATCTAACAGTTGAAGTTCTAAATTGGAGAAAAGCCAATTTTGACAGTATTAGGCAAGGAATTTCAAAAGCTGATTGGGTACAGATGCTCATAGGTAAAGGGAAATGGGAAGCCTTCAAAAATGAGATAACGAGAGTCCAGTGACAGTATATTCCTGTTAGGCTGACAGAAAAGGCTGGTAGGTGTAGGGAATGCTGGACAAGTAAAAGAAATTGAGGGTTTGGTTAAGAAAAGAAGGAAGCATATGTCAGGTATAGACAGGAGACATCAAGTGAATTCTTAGAAGAGTATAAAAACAGTAGGAGTATGCTTAAGAGGGAAATCAAAAGGGCAAAAAGGGAACATGAGATAGCTTTAGCAAATAGAGTTAAGGAGAATTCAAAGGGTTTTTACAAACACATTAAGGACAAAAGGGTAACTAGGGAGAGAATAGGGCCCCCTCAAAGATCAGCAAGGCAGCCTTTGGGTGGAGCTGCAGGAGATGGGGAGATACTAAACGAGTATTTTGCATCAGTATTTACTGTGGAGAAGAACATGGAAGATTTGAAATGTTGGAAAATAGATGGTGACATCTTGAAAAATGTCCATATTACAGAGGAGTAAGTGCTGGACGTCTTGAAACACCTAAAGGTAGATAACACCCCAGTACCTGATCAGGTATACCCTAGAACTCTGTGGGAAGCTAGGCAAGTGATTGCTGGGCCCCTTGCTGAGACATTTATATCGTCAGGTGAGGTGCCGGAAGTCTGGAGGTTGGCTAATGTGGTACGATTAGTTAATAAAGATGGTAAGGACAAGACAGGGAACTATGGACTGGTGATCCTGATGTCAAGTGGGCAAGTTTAGATTAGATTCCCTACAGTGTGGAAACAGGCCCTTCGGCCCAACAAGTCCACACCAACCCTCCGAAGAACAACCCATCCAGACCCATTCCCCTACATTTACCTCTGACTAATGGAGCTAACACTACAGGAAATTTAGCATGCCCAATTCACCTAACCTGCACATCTTTGGACTGTGGGAGGAAACCGGAGCAAACCCATGCAGACACAAGGAGAATGTGCAAACTCCATACAGACAGTTGCCTGAGTCAGGATTTGAACCCGGGTCCCTGGTGGAGATAGAGGGCAAGTTGTTGGAGGGAATCCTAAGGGACAAGATTTACACATATTTGGAAAGGCAAGGACTAATGAGCAATAGTCAACATGGCTTTGTGTGTGCGAAATCATGTCTCATGAACTTGATTGAGTTTTTTGAAAAAGTAACAAAGAAGATTGAAGAGGACAGAGTGGTGGATGTGATCTATATGGACTTCAATAAGGCGTTTGACAAGGTTCCCATAAGATACGATAAGATACCATAAGACATAGGAGTGGAAGTAAGGCCATTCGGCCCATCGAGTCCACTCCGCCATTCAATCATGGCTGATGGGCATTTCAACTCCACTTACCCGCATTCTCCCCGTAGCCCTTAATTCCTTGTGACATTAAGAATTTATCAATCTCTGCCTTGAAGACATTTAGTGTCCTGGTCTCCACTGCACTCAGCGGCAATGAATTCCACAGGCCCACCACTCTCTGGCTGAAGAAATGTCTCCGCATTTCTGTTCTGAATTTACCCCCTCTAATTCTAAGGCTGTGTCCACGGGTCCTAGTCTCCTCGCCTAACGGAAACAATTTCCTAGCCTCCACCCTTTCCAAGCCCATAGGAGACAGGTTAGATCTCATGGAATACAGGGAGAACTAACGATTTGGATACAGAACTGGCTCAAAGGTAGAAGACAGAGGATGGTGATGGAGGGTTGTTTTTCAGACTGGAGGCCTGTGGCCAGAGAAGTGCCACAAGGATCGGTGCTGGGTCTATGACTTTTCATCATTTATATAAATGTTTAGGATATGAACATAAGAGGTATAGTTAGTAAATTTACAGATGACACCAAAATTGGAGGTGTAGTGGACAGCGAAGAAGGTTACCGCAGATTACAATGGGATCTTGATCAGATGGGCCAATACTTAAAAATGTGTTGCTGGAAAAGCGCAGCAGGTCAGGCAGCATCAAAGGAACAGGAGAATCGATGTTTCGGGCATAAGCCCTTCTTCAGATGGGCCTATAGGCTGAGGACTGGCAGATGGAGTTTAATTTAGATAAATGCGAGGTGCTGCATTTTGGGAAAGCAAATCTTAGCAGTACATATACACTTAATGGTAAGGTCTGAGGGAGTGTTGCTGAACAAAGAGACATTGGACTACAGGTTCATAGCACCTTGAAAGTGGAGTTGCAGGTAGATAGGATCATGAAGAATGTGTTTGGTATGCTTTTCTTTATTGGTTAGAGCATTGAGTGTTGGGAGGTCATGTTGCAGCTGGTCCAGGGTCCACTCGGTGGAGCAGGATGAAATGTGCTCACGTTTCTTCTTCCAGAAGGTGCACAAAGAGAGCTCTGTGCTCAGCAGCCTGAAGGAAGAAGATGGCTCGATAACGTCATCTCAGGCTGACGTCACGAGGATCAGTAAATCCTTCTATGCCAGTCTATATGACGCGAAGCTGACCGACAGCGCGGCCTCCCAGTCGTTCCTGTCATCTATCACGGAGGTCTTAGACGACAGAACACGCGAGAGGCTGGACCAGCCGCTATCTCTGGACGAGCTAACCAAGGCCCTTGAGTCCTTCGAAAAGAATAAAACTCCTGGAAGCGATGGCTTACCGGTTGATCTCTATTCCACTCTGTGGGACTTGATTGGCCAGGACCTGCTGGAGGTGTATGTCAGTATGCTTTGGGCAGGTACCATGAGTGAATCCATGAGGAAAGGCATCATCACCCTCATCTACAAGCGGAAGGGGGAGAGGGAAGAACTCAAAAATTGGAGACCAGTCTCACTGTTGAATGCGGATTACAAAATTCTGTCAAAGGTAATTGCCAACCGGGTCAGGTCTGCTCTGGGGTCGGTGATTCACCCTCACCAAACCTGTGCTGTGCCGGGCAGGAAGATCGCTGAGAGTCTCGCACTCCTCAGGGATACAATCGCCTACGTGCAGGACAGAGGGTTGGACACCTGCCTGATCAGCCTGGACCAGGAGAAAGCCTTTGACAGGATATTACACAGGCATATGAGAGATGTTGTCTCCAAAATGGGCTTTGGGGAGGGAATCTGCAATTGGATCAGACTGCTCTACACCAACATTGTCAGTGCAGTCTCAATCAATGGGTGGGAATCACATAGCTTCCCAATCAGATCTGGAGTCAGGGAGGGCTGCCCTCTCTCTCCTGCCTTGTTTGTGTGCTGCATAGAGCCATTTGCCGAGTCCATCAGGAAGGATGCGAGCCTGAGAGGGGTGACTATTCCTGGCAGCGGGGGCCTGCAGGTTAAGGCCTCCCTGTACATGGATGACATCGCCGTTTTCTGCTCGGATCCGTTGTCCGTGCGCAGACTCATGTGCATCTGTGACCAGCTCGGGGGACAAGGTAAACCGAGGCAAGAGCGAGGCCATGCTCTTCGGGAACTGGGCCGACCAATCCTCGATCCCCTTCACCGTCAGGACCGACCACCTGAAGGTGCTGGGTATTTGATTCGGGGGGCTGGGGCGTGCGTCAAGTCTTGAGAGGAGCGTATCAGCAAAGTGAGGCAGAAACTGGGCAGATGGAAGCTACAGTCGTTCTTCATCACGTGAAAAAACCTGGTCATCAGGTGTGAGGCCCTGTCATTGCTATTATACGTGGCACAGGTCTGGCCTATTCCCAGAACCTGTGCCGCTGCAGTCACCCGGGCCATCTTCCAGTTTATATGGAGGTCAAAGATGGACCGGGTCCGAAGGGACTCGCTGTACAAAGATCTGGGCAACGGGGGAAAAAATACACCCAACGCCACCCTCACCCTGATGGCCACCTTTGTGTGTGGCTGCATCAAACTGTGTGTGGATCCCCAGCATACAAACACCAAGTGTCACTACGTACTGAGGTTCTACCTGTCCCCGGTGTTGTGAAGGATGGGCCTGGCCTCGCTGCCGCGGAACGCTCCGAGTAGTTGGACCATTCCGTATCACCTGTCCTTCGTGGAGAAGTTTATGAAGAAAAACACCTTTGACCACAAGTCCATCAGGAAGTGGTCAGCACGTAGTGTCCTTGAGACCCTTCGGGAAAAGGAGAGGGCGGATGCTATCGAGCAGTTCCCTGAGCAGACTGTCAAAGCCATTTGGCAGAATGCCTCATTGCCAGAACTTTCCAACAAGCACCAAGACATGGCTTGGCTGGTGGTGAGAAGGGCTCTGACTGTGAGATCCTTTATGCACACCCGGACTCTCAGCCGCACCGCACGCTGCCCTCGAAGCGGCTGCTGGGGGGAGGAGGCTGCCACACACCTCCTTCTGGAATGTGCCTACGCAGAAGAAGTCTGGAGAGGAATATAGTGGTGTTTGTCGAGGTTCGTCCCGAGCAGCGCCGTGACGCGGGACTCTGTGCTGTACAGCCTGTTCACTGGGACGCACACCGAGATGAACATCAACTGTGCCTGGAGGATCATCAACTCGGTGAAGGGCGCTCTCTGGGCAGTCTGAAACCTGTTGATCTTCCAGCTGAAGGAGTTGACCCCAACTGAGTGTTGCAGACTGGCACATTCCAAGGTCCAGGACTACGTGTTGAGGGACGCGCTGAAGCTTGGGGTAGCTGCCACCAAGGCAAGGTGGGGAAAGACCACCGTGTAACATCTGCCTGCCTAAAGAAGAACAGGGGGCCCACGCAGTCATTTGGGCCCTGCTAACGCCTCAGCTAAAAATGTAATCGTACAGACCTGTAAATAGGAATGATTACTCCGTTTTCGGTATGCAAACAAATGGAATGTTTACATATGTATGGCATGTCCAACTGTACAGACCATTAAAGCATTTTATGAATAAAGTATATTTTTGAAATAAAAAATTAAGTCATGTTGCAGCTGTACCACAATGTTGGTTCGGCCACTTTTGGAATATTGTGTGGAAACCTAGTCTCCTTCCTATTGGAAGGATGTTGTGAAACTTGAAAGGGTTCAGAAAAGATTTACAAGGATGTTGCCAGGGTTGGAGAATTCGAGCTATAGGGAGAGGCTGAATAGGCTGTTTTCCCTGGAGTGTCAAAGGCTGACGGGTGACCTCATACAGGTTTACAAAATCATGAGGGGCATGGATAGGATAAATAGACAAAGTATTTTTCCCCTGGGTTGGGGGAGTTCAGAACTAGAGGGTATAGGTTTAGGGTGAGAGGGGAAA
This sequence comes from Chiloscyllium plagiosum, assembly GCF_037043375.1. Taxonomy (NCBI): domain Eukaryota; kingdom Metazoa; phylum Chordata; class Chondrichthyes; order Orectolobiformes; family Hemiscylliidae; genus Chiloscyllium; species Chiloscyllium plagiosum. The sequence goes on from NW_028270140.1 coordinate 74,664,436, forward strand.
GTTATATTTGGGACCTTATGGGACAACCTTTTCACGCAGAGTGTGGTGCATGTATGGAATGAGCTGCTAGAGGAAATGGTGAAGGCTGGTACAGTTGCAACATTTAAAAGGCATCTGGATGGATATATGAATAGGAAGAGTTTAGAGGGATATGGGCCAAGTGCTGGAAAATGGGGCTTGGGATATCTGGTCCGCATGGACAAGTTGGACTGAAGGGTTTATTTCCATGCTGTACATCTCTATGATTCTAAGACTCCAATACATTGAAGAATGATTAATTTCATTTGGTGGGAAAACATCTGTCAGATAAATTGGTATCAAAGACTGACAGGCAAATTGTTTTAGAAAAATGGACAGTTTTTAAAGAGGAGGTGGTATAGGTACAGTCAAGATATAATCTTACTCAGAGAAAGATAGGACAAGCAAGGTTAGAGTTCCCGAGGTGATGAAAGCAATAGACAGTGAGATGAAACAGAATAGTCATGTATTTGACTGAGGGAAGTTGATAATATAAAGGAGAACCAGGTTCGATATGGTAAGTTCAGAAGAAAAGGGTAAGAAATGGAAGAATTAAAGTGGGAGTATGTAAACAGAATAGTGGCTGAAATTAAAGGGGATCCTAAAGTTTCCTGAAAACACATAAATAATAAAAGAACAGTAAAAAGATGGGTAATGGTGATTAGGGACCCGAAAAGCAATTTACACATGGAAACAGAGGACTTGGCTGATATAGTAAATTAGTACTTTGGCTTTTTCAAGGTAGAAGATGTTGTCAGCTTCAAATTGAATAAAGGAACTCATTGAGGAGCTTGAAAAAGAGGAGGTATTTAAAGACTGACTATTTAAAGTTGATAAATGATCAGGTATGGATAAGATATATCAAACACACAAGTGAAATAAGGGTAACAATTGTAGTGGCGCTGAACTTAACATTCTTAGGTGCAGATATGCATTGCCCCAGAGGATTGAATAGCAGTACATATCACACACTTGATCAAAAAAGAATGTAAAGGTAAGCCCAGAAATAACAGATCAGTTGGGATAACAAATAGTCACTTGAACAAACATTAAGGAAAACCAGTACTGGAATGTTAAATCGTATTTAATTAACTTATTTGACTTTTTGTTGAGGTAATATTGAGAATCCATAATGGCAATATGGAACATATGATATAAATACTTCTTTAAGAAGTCAGGCTGCTCAGCTATGTTACGACATGCCTGTCAAACTGGTGGGACTTGAACCCCAGATTGCCAACTCTGAGGGAGAGACACTAACATTGTGCCACAATGCTCCCTGATGACCTGTGGAGATCTTGTCAAAGTCATTGAGATGCAAATAACCTTTCTGGCCATATCTTTGAGAAGCTATTAAAACACAAAGAAGTCTTCCTACAGTTAATGGCTTTACTTCTCCAGCTGATTCAAAAACATGATCGCACAATTCACTTTCGCAAATTCTTCAACTGCAATCTGAAATTCTGGAACATGGGTGTAAAATGCTCACCCTTATCAAGATGGTAAGTGAGGTAATGCCACACAGGCTCCATTGCCTCATAATGGCCCAGCGATCCTCACTTATAAGGAAAATGGAAAGAAATGCCCGGGTCACAGGATGAAAATGAAGTTTCTGATAAGGAGGTGTAATCAGGTCCATTTATGGAGAAATATCTTGGTTAACGAAAGATAAAGACCATGCCCAAGAAACACCAACAGGCAAAGATTCAGTGAATCAAAGAGAATTAAAGGACTGCATCATTTCAATTATTCACTTGAAAAAGAAGTGTGACAAAGAACTCTTTAATTATTAACACCTAAACCCACACTAATTTATAATCACAATATTTCCTTGAGTTTGTATGTTTCTGCATTGGTGCTTGAGTGGGTGCAGTCACATATATATTTGTGTGTTGAATAATGAACATTTATTTTCTTTCCTATTTATCTTGCTTTTAAAATTTACATCAAAACCTGTAAATTATATGTGGTTTTCTGTCCCATATTCAAGCCATTAAAAAATACAGTGAATAGCTGAGGCCTGAATGGAGATCCTTGAGGACACTATTAGTCAATTGGACTATCTCTCTGTTGTTCCCACTCTCAGGTTTTTTCCCCTCAATTAATTTATTAATCAGGTCAATAATTTTCATTCAGTTCTGGAATTTATCAGTCTTTTATGAGGAACTGGAATAGTTGTCTTCAGGAAGTCCATATAAATCACCAATAAATATTTCACTGTCTAAAACAGAAAGTGCTGGAGAAGTACAGAAACCTGGCAGTATCTGTAGAGAGATAAACAGAGTTAATATTTCAAGTCCAGTGACCCTTCATCAGGTGTATTTGCAGCAGGTCAATTGGTGAGAATATGTTCAAGTATGTTTTTCCCTCTGGTTCCTTCACCACCTACTATGGACACAGTTTAGGACCTATGTTATTTAGGGTTTGACAAGTTTGGTCAGTATGATTAGATTACTTACAGTGTGCAAACAGGCCTTTTGGCCCAACAAGTCCACACCGCCCCGCCGAAGCGCAACCCACCCATACCCCTACATGTACCCCTTACCTAACACTACGGGCAATTTAGCATGGCCAATTCACCTGACCTGCACATCTTTGGACTGTGGGAGGAAACCGGAGTACCCGGAGGAAACCCACGCAGACACGGGGAGAACGTGCAAACTCCACACAGTCAGTTGCGTGAGGCGGGAATTGAACCCGGGTCTCTGGCGCTGTGAGGCAGCAGTGCTAACCACTGTGCCATCGTGCCGTCCTAAGTAGTTTTTCTTTATTGGCCAGTGCATTGAGTAGAGGTGTTGGGAGCTTATGTTGTGGCTATACAGGACACTGGTTCGGCCTTTTTGGAATTGTGCATTCAATTCTGGTCTCTCTGCTATAGGAAAGATGTTGTGAGACATGAAAGGGTTTCGGAAAGATTTACAAGGATGTTGCCAGGGTTGGAGGGTTTGAGCTAAAGAGAGAGACTGAATAAGCTGAGGCTATTTTTCCTGTAGCGTCAAAAGTTTAGAGGTGACTTTCTACAGGTTTATAAAATCATAAGGGTCATAGATAGAGTGAATAGCCAAGGTCTTTTCCCCATGGTAAGTGAGTCCAAAACTAGAGGGCATAGTTTTAAAGGGGAGAGAGGAAAGATTTAAAAGGAACGTAAGGGGCTCCTTTCTCATGCAGAAGGTGATGCATGCATTGAATGAGTTGTTAGAGGAGGTGGTGAAGGCTGGTACAATTACAACATTTAAAAGGCATCTGGATGAGTACATGAATAGGGAGGGTTTAGAGAGACATGGGGCAAATGCTAGTAATGGGACTAGATTAACTTTGTGGACAAGTTGGACCGAAGAGTCTGTTTCCGTGCTGTACATGTCTATGATTCTATCAATTTAGCCATCTCTTCAAAATATTCAATCAAGTTGGTCATACATGGCTTACCTGTTAGAAATCTATGTTATCTCTCTCTGATCAGTTGAAAATCTCAAATGTGCCTAGTCACACTATCCTTAATTAATTAAGCAATTTTTCGACAACAGAAATTAGCCAACTTCTTTATAATTCCCCGGTTTCCTCCTGTCACCTTTATTAACCAATTGAGTTAATTTTGCAATCACAAATTGAGAAAATGAATCATAAATGTATCTCAACTCATTGGCAGCCTTTAAAAGGCACAGTAAAAGCTAACAGGCAAAATAAAAGGATGATCCATCATCATTTCAACTTTAAACCAGTATGTTACTAAAGTAGGTATTTGATTTCAACAAAAAGTAAACTCAACTAATCCAAATTAGTATACATTTAGATTACAAAATTAAATGCCCCTATTTGTATATATTACTCAACATGTTTGGTTTCAGGTAATGAAGCAGGCTGACTTTCTGATTAGCCTGCTCAGCAGATTTGTGAAACTCAGTAAGTGTCCTTCTTACTGCATTGGTGTGTTCCTGCTTTAACTCTTTGTGTGGTCCAGAAGCAAATCACTGTACTTGTTAATGACTTGAATAACACATATATTCAACTTTGAAAATTACACAAATATATGTCCAAGAGCTAGCACCAAATGTCTTCTGTCTAAAAAGCACCTCCAATTTTAAGAGCTTCCTTATGGAAGCTGTTCAACAGCCTATCCATTCGTCACCTAATTCAGGTGCAAAATCACAGAGAGGTAATTTTACCAGCTAAGCTCTATAGGGGTCTTGTAGTGCAGTGTTAGTGTCTTTGCCCTTAATCCAGGAGACCTGTGTTCATGTCTCACTTGCTTCAGTGGTGTTGTAACATCTCCAAACAAGTTGATTAAAAATACCTACAGCTCCCATGTGTAGGGGTTTTATGGTGCAATGGTAGTGTCTCAACATATGAACCAGGAAGCCTGGATACAATTCTCACCTATTCTTGAGGTTGTAATAATATTGCTGAATAGGATGATTAGAGATATCCAACAGCTCATATGAGCAATGCAGATCAATGCCTGCTAGCAAATATACTGAAAAATCAGGTATATCATGACCATGGCTTTTCTATCCTGTAATTTTAATTTTGAAAGATTATCACTCTGATCTTCAAGTGACAGAACAATTTGTTGTTTTTCAGCTAATAATACGCCAAAAGGTTGATACCTTCTAAGCACAGGATAAATCTTTGGAGGCAGTAAAAATTAGCACATCTGAAACTTCCGTGATAACACAGGATGCATGTGCATTTTGTTTTAAACTGATGTGTTTTGTCTTAAAAGTGTCCCATTCAGCATCATTGTGTAACCAACACAATCATAGAGCTAATGGCACGACAGCCCTATTCTCACCCTCTCTGTTCCCTTTCCAAAGTAAGACAACCCATGTTCTTTACACTTCTCATATCATTATGATCTGTTAATCAAGTATTGATCATGTCTTGTTGACAAGCACTGGAATTTGGATTTTCTTTATATCTTTCAGCACAGCCATTATCTGGCCTAATATGACACCTCTGTTTAAAAAGGGAGTACGGCAAAAGATGGAAAATTACTCACTGCTTAGGCTAACCTCAGTCTTGGGTAAGATCCTGGAATCCATTGTGAAGAAAGAGATTTCTAAATACTTGGAAGTGATTGGTAAAATAGGGCAAAGTCAGCATGGTTTCATCAAGCGTATGTCAGGCCTGATATGAGCAGGTTGGACCAAGGAGAGCCAATGGATTTTATTTACCTGGACTTCAAGAAGGCCTTCGGCAAGGTGCTGCACAAGAGGTTACTGAGTAAGATAAGGGCCAAGGTGTTAGAGGCAAGATGCCAGCATGGATAGAAGCATGGCTGTCTGGAAGAAAGCAGACAGTGAGGATAAAAGGTTCCTTCCCAGGGTGGCAGCTGGTGACAAGTGGTGTTCCGCATGGCTCAGTGTTGGGACCACACTTTTCACTTTGCACATTAACAATCTAGATGAAGAAACTGAAGACATTCTGGCTAAGTTTGTAGATGATACAAAGATAGGTTGAGGGGCAGGGAACATTGAGGAGGCAGGGAGGCTGCAGAAGGATTTGGGCAGGTTAGGAGAGTGGGCAAAGAAGTGACAGGTGGAGTATAATATGGCAAAATGTGAGGTCATGGACTTTGGTAGGAAGATTAGAGGGATGGATTATTTTCTAAATGAGGAGAAAATTCAGAAGTCTGAAGTGCAAAGAGACTTAGGAGTTCTAGTCCAGGATTCTCTCAAGGTAAACTTGCAGCTTGAGTCAGTAGTTAGGAAGGTACATGCAATGATGGCATTTATTTTGAGAGGACTTGATTATAAAAGCTTCTGAGGGTCTGATCAGACCACATTTGGAGTATTGTGCACAGTTTTGGGCCCCTTATCTCAGAAAGGATGTACTGGCCCTGGAGCGTATTTAGAGGAGGTTCACGAGAAGGTTTCCTGGAATGAGCAGCTTAACATATGAGGAATGTTTGAGAACTCTGGGTTTATATCTAATGAAGTTTAGAAGGATGAGGGGCGGGGTCTAATTGAAACATATAAAATACTGAATAGCCTGGGCAGAGTGGATGTTGGGAAGATGTTTCCATTGGTAGGAGAGACTAGGACCTGAGGGCACAGCCTTAGAGTAAAGAGAGGACCTTTCAGAACAGAGATAAGGAGAAACTTCTTCAGCCAGAGAGTTGGAAATCTGGGGAATTCACTGCCACAGAAGACTATGGAGGCCAGGTCATTGAAAAGACTGAGCTAGATAGGTTCTTGAGTATCAAGGGGATCAACGGTTATGGGGATAAAGTGGGAGAATGGAGTTGATAAACCTTTCAGCCATGATTGAGTGGTGGACTCAATTTTCTGAATGGCCTAATTTCTGCTCCTATGTCTTATGGTCTCTTATGGTCTAACAAATAGCTGCCATAAATAGAGCATGTATTGGCTTTGAGTTTGACCCTCTCACCTTCTACTTTATCCTTGAGCAGTTTTTTCAACATTTCCTAAATCTTTTGGAACATGACTATCTTGTCTTGAACTGTTAAAAAAAAATTTCATTAACTACCTAAGAGCCTCATCGTTGCATTCCTCCTCGGCCACTCAGCTCTTAACCTCTTGAAAGCCTTGGTTCGAACATGGACAAAAGAGCTGAACTCCAGAGCTAAGATGCGAGTGACTGTCTTTGACATCAAAGCCATATTTTACCAAGTGTGGCATCAAAGGAGCCTTAGTTAATGGGAATCAGGGGAAAAACTCTCTGTTTGTTGGAGCCATACCTTGGACTGTATTTCTTTTTGTGGATTTTAAGAGGAATAAGCATTTGTCCTTTAATGTTGCTGGCTTGCATGCACAGTCAATTATTACATTTTTCATTTTGCTGAAAAAAATTGCCAAAGCCTTTCACATTGCACTCATCTGGGAAATTTGCGAGAATACCAATTCAAGAAGACAATATTATACCTATACTGCATGAGAGGAGAGTACTTTTTTTTGGCAGGTGGATTCTGATTGGTAAAAGTATTGCCATAGAAAATGCACCAGTTGATGATAATTGGCAGTTAACAGCCAGGGTTTATTTAAATTTTAAATCATGCAGTTTGACTTTGATTGGTCAGGGCATTACCCTGAGGAAATTAACAAACAAACATCATTAATTGATATTCTCCATAACAATACTTCTTCAATCAAAGTTGTGAATTATCCTTATGAGGGCAGGATAAAGAGTTTTGATAAAATTAGTCCCTTTTAGCTATACCCAATTCTGCCCTACCAGATGATCATTGCATCTTAACTTGATCAGTAGGTATAATGCAACACACTCTTGCATAGAATTATGCCTTTTGTAAATGATATGCAACTTGGAAGAGAAAGGTTCTGCACTCTTGCGCCACCTGCAATGTCCTTTATATCTTTGTGGCATAACTGGTGGTGCTTTCATCAGAATAAGGTCCAAATCCAAAGTTAAATGTGAATCACTCCATGGTATTCCATGTTTCACTGTATGGAAAAGTATGCAAAGCCATCATTTGTGAGTGATGTGAATGCTGACTGTTCACATTCCTGTTGACCTCTTCGGTGAGGTTCATTCTTAGCACGAGTGACATATTCAGCCACAACTGGCATTAATGTCACCGTTGCAGTGATGCAACAAATATGAAAAGGAAGTGAGGAGCAACAGCTGTTCCTGCAATCCCAGGACCAGCAGTAACTTCCAGAAAGGTGCTGAATAGTCTCCGCATGTGCACGGTAGCTAGATTATCGTGGATGCCATTTCCTCTGGATGAGACAGGTGCAGTTATTGTGCAGACTCAAGATGTCCGGGTCACTATCACAGAATTATGTCAACCCCTTGAGTGCAACATGTGGCCTGAAGGGGTGGTTAGTCATCCTATCCTAGTGGCCATCAGGGTGACAGCTGGGTTGAACTTTTACACAACTGGATCCTTCCAAGGGGACATTGTGTGGGATCTCAGAGCCCCCAGTCATCACATGTATCAAAGCTGTTACTGATGCGGTTTGTGACAGATCACATTGTTTCATCTTGTTTCCCTATAATGAGGTCAGTGCAGCAGTCCTGGTGATAACATTTATTAATGGAGCTGGCTACTTTCAAGTGCAAGGGGTTGTAGACTGTACACAAGTCATGTTGAGATAATATTGTGGCTGAGTTCATCAATAGAAAAAGAACCTATTCCATTAATGTAAAAATGATCTGTGAATGTTGGTATCACTTCCTACATGTTTGCTCATACTAGATTGGGAACTGAAATGATGCCTCTGTCCTGGAGAGCTCTCATGCTTCTGCTGCATTTCATATCCCTTATAAGCATAGTTACAGGGTTCCAGGGCTACCCTTTGCAACCATTGCTAATGTCTCTGTTACATAAAAGCTAGACTGAGGCCAAGTGTAGATAAAATGCTGTCATTTCTTCCATCAGGACTATGGTGAAGCAGACAATAGATCTCCTGAAGATGCTTGAATCAGTCTAGGAGAGCAGGAATTACTGAATTCTTGGGACAAAATTTACTGCTTAATTCTAATACTTACCGTTTTTCAAGGAGACAGGGGATGTCAAAGATGTGGAAGAGCTGGGAGAATGGGAGGGTGAGGGCATTAAGCAGGAGGAACATCACCTTCTCCAAGATAGGGCTCTTTGGGAGCATCGGGGAATACAAGCCAAATACTCCCCGCCCCCCCCTCCCCGGCTTCTCCTGCTGCCTAGTCCTTCTTGCTTTCATCCACAATTCCTCTGATGCCTTATGTGAGTTTCAGAATTTCCAGGTCGTGGGCTCCAGCCACCTCCTCTTTACCATGGTCATTCAATCCCTTTTCACGTCCATTTCCCATCAGAATAGTCCCAGGGCTCCTTGCTTTCTTCTGGATAAAAGGCCTGAACCTTCCCCCCACCTCACACCTGCCACCCTCCCCCCACCCCCCCCCCCCCCCCCACCCCGCCCCACACCAGCCTCCTCCGCTTGGGCGAGCTCGTCCTCAGCCTGAACAACCTCTCTTTTAACTCCTCTCACTTTCGTCAGGTCAAAGAGGTGGCCATGGATACCTACATGGGTCCCAATTATACTTGTCTCTTTGAGGGGTATGTGGAATATTCCTTGTTCCAGTCCTACTCTGACCCACTCCCACAACTCTTTCTCTGGAATGTTATTGACATAATCAGTGCTGCTTCCCCCTTTCATCTGGGATTGGAAAGGTTTACCGATTTTGCTTTCAATTTCCACACTGCTGTCACCTTCGCCTGGTCCATCTCTGACTCCTCCCTTCCCTTCCTCAACATCTCCGTTTCCTTTTCTGGGGATAGGCTGACCACCATTTTCCACTACAAACCCACTGACTCCCACCTTGACTATACATCCTTCTACCCTGATTCCTGTAAAGACTTTTTCCATTCTCCCAGTTCCTCCGTCTCCATCACGTCTGTTCTGATGATACCAACTTCAACAAGGGGACCTCTGAAATGTCCACTTTCTTCCTCAACAAAGGACTCCCAGCAACTTAATTGACAGGGCCCTCAGCCAGGTCTAACCTATCATTGATAATTCAGCCGTCATGCCCTGTCTTCCCTCCTACAACAGCAATAGGATTCCCCTTGTCCTCAACTACCATCCCACACCCATATCTACAGGATCATTAGCCGCTATTTCTGCCACCTCCAGCAGATGTCACCAGCAGACATAAATTCCCCTCCTTCCCTTGTCACCATTCCGCAAGGACCATTCCCTTTAGACACCCTGATCCACTCTTCCTTCACGTCTAATGCCACCGCCATCAGCCCCACAACACCTTCCCCTGCAACTGCAGTAGGTTTAACACCTCCCCATTTACTTCATCCCTCCTTAATATCCAAGGTCCCAAACACACCTCACAGGTGAAGCAGCGCTTTACCTGCATTAACATAGACTGGGTGACCATTTCGCAGAATACCTTCACTCTGCAAAAAAAGACCCTGAGCTTCCAGTTGCTTGCTACTTCAACACACCATCGTCTCCCCTGGAAGAACAGCACGTCATTTTCATTTGGGATACCTGCAGCCTTCTGGATGTAATATTGAGGTCAACCATGTCAAGGCTTGAATAGCTTACCAAACTAACTAACTGACTGACTGACTGACTGACTAACGACCTTGGCATTTCATGGGCTGCTACCACACACTACCTGGGTGGTAGCACATAGGGTGGCTAGTACTGCTGCTTCGTCGTGCCAGAGATTCCCGGTTCAATTCCAGCCTCAGGTGATTGTCTGTTTGGAGTTTGCACATTCTCCCCGTGTCTGCGTGGGTTTCCTCCTGCAATCCAAAGATGTACTGGTCAGGTGAATTGGTCATGCTCAATTGCCCATAGCATAGGTTATTAGTCAGGGGGAAACTAGAGGGTAGGGGAATGGGCGTGAGTGGGTATTCGTTGGAGGATTGGTGTTGGGCTGAAGGACCTATTTCCACACTGGAGGAATTCTAATTCAAACTACCTTTTATCAATCACTAATAGTCACCATTAGCAGCTATTCAATCCCTTAGATCAAAGTTTCACCACTCCTTTGTCTATCCGACTGTCTTTCTCTCAGTGGGCTCTATCTCCAACTATTATTTACTTTGTCCCCACCCCTCACCTCATTTTCTGTATAAAAACCATCCTTTTCCGAGCTACAATCAGTTCTGAAGAATGGTCACCAGACCCCAAACATTAATTCTGATTTCTCTCCACAGGTACAGCCAGACCATTTGAGGTTTTCCAGCAATTTCTGTTTTTGCTTCAGATGTTCAATATCTACAGTCCTTTCAGTTTTATGTCTAGTACTTAACTGACACCTGACTCCAGCAGAAGAGAACTGGGTGCAATGATTATTCATTGACTGTAGGATTCTTGACGATTGACATGTGAGTAGCTTGTTTCTGTTTTAAGAAACAAATGTAGATTCTGTTGGTTTGCTTTCTGTTTGCTTTTGGCATTGCTGAAGAAAAGGTGAATGTTTTAAACTGTTTAAAGGCATCCCACAACGTACAATGAGAAGATGTTGGGAGATCCTGATGGAGAGCTTATGCTCAAAATGTTGACTCTCCTGCACCTTAGATGCTGCCTGACCTGCTGTGCTTTTCCAGCGCCACACTTTTTGACTCTGCTGAGAAGATGCTGGCCTATAGTGGACTTTGGAAAAAGTGAGTGAGGCAGTGGCATTGTGGTCATGTCACTTTACTGCAATCCAGAGCCCAAGGCTAATGTATTGTGTGCATGGCAGATGGTAAAATTTCAATTCAATAAAAGAATATATGGGTATATGAATAGGAAGGGTTTGGAGGGATATGGGCCGGGTGCTGGCAGGTGGGACTAGATTGGGTTGGGATATCTGGTCGGCATGGACGGGTTGGACCGAAGGGTCTGTTTCCATGCTGTACATCTCTATGACTCTAATATCTAGAATTAAAATCATGACAACTGGTGACTCGTGGTCACTGTCAATTATTATAAAAACCCATCCGGTTCATTAATGTACCTTAGGGAAGAAAATCTGTCATCCTCACCTGGTTATAGAGTCATAGAGTCATAGAGATATACAGCATGGAAACAGACCCTTCGGTCCAACTTGTCCATGCCGACCAGATATCCCAACCCAATCTAGGTCCACCTGCCAGCACCCGGCCCAAATCCCTCCAAACCCTTCCTGTTCATATACCCATCCAGATGCCTTTTACATGTTGCAATTGTACTAGCCTTCACCACTTCCAGCTCATTCCACACAGTGTGAAAATGTTGCCTTTCAGGTCTCTTTTATACCTGTAAATGTCCTGTGGAAATTAGGGATGGGCAATAAATGCTGATGTCCACATCTCATGCAAGTATAAAAAAGTAGAAGACTTGGAGGGTTGTAAGATGCGATGTGGCTAAGAGCAGGTAAGCTGTGCAGCCTAGTATTAAACAGTGGTTGGGGTAGATATGTGCAGTTGCATGTGGAAGAAGATGTCAGTTGTGCCAACTTTGTGCCATGAAAGGTTTGCGGCTGCATTGCCATTAATGATGAAGGGCAACTCTGAACTGCCTAGGCTTCACCAGGCACATAGTCATAGAGATACACAGCATGGGAACAGACCCTTCAGTCCAACTTGTCCATGCCATCCAGATATCCTAAATTAGTGTAGTCCCATTTGGTCCATATTCCCCTAAACCTTTTCTATTCAGGTACCCATCCAGATGCCTTTTAAATTTTGTAACTTTACCAGCCTTCACTACATCCTCTGGGAGCTCATTCAAGACAGACACCAGCTTCTGCATGAAAATGTTGCCTCTTAGGTCCCTTTTAAATCTTCCCTCTCTCACCTGCAACCGATGCCCTCTCGCTTACTATTCACTATATCCATGTCCCTCATGATTTTATAAACCTCTGTAAAGTCACCCCTCAGCCTCTGAAGCTCCAGGGAAAATAGCCCCAGCCTATTCAGCATTTCCATATAGCTCAAACCCTCCAACCCTGGTAACACTCTTGTAAAGCTTTTCTGAACCTTTCAAGTTTCACAACATTCTTTTTAAAGCAGGGAGACCACAAGTGAATGCACTATTCCAAAAATGGCCTAACCAATGTCCTGTACTGCCACATCCCAACTCCTATACTCAATACACTGACCAGTAAAGGCAAGCATACCAAATGCATTTTTCACAAACCTGGCTACCTGCGACTCTGCTTTCAAAGGAACTCTGTAACTGCACCCCAAGATATCTATTAAGTGTATAAGTCCTGCCCTGACTTGCCTTTCCAAAATGCACATTTATCTAAATAAAACTCCACCCACCACTCCTTGGGCTATTTGCCCATCTGATCAATATTCCATTGTACTCTGAGGTAATCTTCTTTGCTGTCCACTACACCACTTAGTTTGGTGTCATCTCCAAACCTCCTATGTTCACGTCCAAGTCACTTATATAAATGACAAAAAAGAATAGACCCAGCACTGATCCTTGCAGCACACTGCTGATTACAGTCCTCTCGTCCAAAAAGGAACCCTCTACCACCAACCTCTACCTCCTACCTTTGAGCCAATTTTGTATCCGAATCACTGGTTCTCCCTGTATTCCATGTGATCTGAGCAGTCTATTCTTTGCTAAGCAGTCTATCATCCAAAACCTTGTTGAAGGCCTTACTGAAGTCCATATAAACAATGTCTGGTGCTCTGCTTTCATCAAACTTCTTCGTCACTTCTTCAAAAAATTCAATCAATTTAGTGAGATGTGATTTCCCACACACAAAACCATGTTGACTATCCCTAATCAGTCCTTGCCTTTCAAAATACATGTAAATCCTGTCCCTCACCCATGGCTATTGATGATATAAGTATCTCTGCAAGGGGCCCAGCAATCATTTCCCTAGATTCCCACAAGGTTTGAGGGTAGCTGAAGGTCAAAGACGATATCGCTGCTAGGGATCCGGTGAATACTTCCGCCTATAGTGAATGGGGAATTGGACTAGCATTGATGAAAGGGAATGTGGTACCTAGTTAATGGGTAGGTTGATGAGAGTTCATAAAAATATTTTTGGCACTGTGGAAAGAAACCATCTATGAAACTCGCAAAAATTGACACTTAGCTGATTTCTGTTAAGATTCAGCCCATCCTTCCAGAAACAACCTTGCCAAATCCTTGGGGGTCTTGTATCTTTTAGTACGATCATCACTTCTTCTTCAAACTCTAATGATTACAGGCTCCACCTGACTAACCCTTTCACAGGACAAACCCCTGTCTGAGGTATCAATTAAGTGATCTTTTGGATTGCTTCGATGGTATTTGTAGTCTCTCTTACATGAGACGAAAATAGTGATCCAGATGTGGTATCAATAATTCTATACAATTATGTCAAACATCCTGATTTCCATTGTCCTTGCAGTAAACAACATTTCATTTACTTTCCTAATTACTTACTGCATGTAGATACTAATTTTATGTGATTCGTGCACCAGGATACTGAAAGAGGGGTGAGGGGGTATAAATTCTAGTGCATTATTGTCTCAATGTAAGTCCTGTAGCTGTGCTCAATTTGTTTAATGTGATAAGAATAACAGCTTGTGTTAGCATATTAAAATCCAGATATGGCAGTTGAGTTACGATGAAAATTAGCATAGAAAGAGAGAAAATAGGAATAGGTTATTCAGTCCTTTGAGCCTGCTCTGCTATTCATTATCGTCATGACTGATCATCTCACTCAATATCCTGCTTCTGTTTCATCACATATTCTTTGATTCCTTTAGCCCTAAGAAATATATCTATCTCCTTCTGAAAAGAGCTAAATGTTTGACCTCTTCTGCTTTCTGTGGCAGAGAACGCCACAAGCTTGCAACTCTCTGGATGTAAAAGATTTCAGCCCTAAATGGCCTACTCTATATCTTTAGACTACCGATTCTGCACTCCCCAGTCATCAAGAACATCTTTCCTGCATTTATGTGGGTTTCAGTCAAGCCTTTGTCAAGATTCCACATGGGAGATCGATTTAGAATGTAAAAGTACATGGGATCAATGATAAATGGGCAAGTAGAATCCAAAATTGTCTTAGTGGCAAGAGAGAGAGAGTGGTGATTGATGGCTGAGGTAGCTGTTGTGTGATTGGAAGCTGGTGTTCAGTGGTGCTCCACGGGTCTCTTAGTCTTTATTGTTTGTGATGTACATAAGCAACATTAATGAGAATGCTGGGGTGTGGGGATAAGGTGGTGGTGGGAGATAATAAGCAAGTTTGCGATGAGATGAAAACTGACTGCCTGGTTGACAGTGAGGAAGAAGGTCTTGGATTACAGGACAATATAAACAGATTAGTCAGATGGACAGATCAGTAGCAGATGAAATTTAATCCTGATAAGTTTGAGGTGATGCACTTTGGAAGAAGTAACAAGACAATGGAGTGCTCAATGAATGGCAGGACACTAGGAAGCTCAGAGGACAAAAGGAATGTTTGTTAACACATCACTGAAGGTGGCAGGACAGATTAATAGGGTAGTTTAAAAAAGCAATTGGGACACTTTCTTTATCAGTTGAGACATGGATTGTAGAGCAGAGAAGTTATGTTGGAGGTGTTTAGAACTTTCGTTGTGCCACTGCTAGAGTATTGTGTGCAACTCTGGTCACCACACTACAGGAAGGAGATTTTTACTTCTGTTTTAGCTATGAACAGGATTTATTTTGATCAACCTGCTCAGATGTATTATAACACATCTCCAGGGCATGTGAGACTTGATCTTGAATCTTCTGCCTCAGAGGTAGGGACAGTACCACAGTGCCACAAGGCCACAAATCAGGGTTGACTCAGAGATATTTCCAATTAACCTGTTCAGATGTGTGATGACACATATCTGGAGCAGGTGAGAGCTCAGCCTGGGCCTTGAATTTAGAGGTCGGGACATTACCACTGCATCACAAGACCCCTAAAGTATCCATGCTGCATATAATTCCTTTAAAATGTTATTAGCTGCTTTGATGTCTGTCATTCCCTGATCTCAAGTAAGGACTATTTCTACACTTTGTACCTATTCTGTTTAGACCACTTTTGGAGTATTGTGCACAATTTTGGACCCCTTATCTCAGAACAGATGTACAGGCCCTGGAGCGTGTTCAGAGGTGGTTCACAAGAATGGTCCCAGGAATGAAAACTTTAATACATGAGGAACATTTGAGGACGTGGGCCTATACTTGATGGAGTTTAGAAGGATGAGGGGGGATCTAACTGAAACTTACAGAATACTGAATGGTCTGAACAGAGTGGATATTGGAAAGTTGTTTCCATTGGTAGGAGAGGCTAAGACCTGAGGGCACAGCCTTGGAAAAAAGGGAAGACCCTTTAGAACAGACAAACTTCTTCAGCCAGAAAGTGGTGAATCTATGGAATTCACTGCCACAGAAGAAAGGACGCCAGGTCACTGAGTATATTTAAGACTGAGATAGATAGGTTCTTGATTGTCTAACCGATCAAGGGTTCTGGGGAGAAAGCGGGAGAATGGGGTTGAGAAACTTATCAGCCATGATTGAATGGTGGAGGATACCCGATGGGCTGAATGGCCTAATTTCTGCTCCTATGTCTTTTGTTCTTATGGTCTATTCCTCACTGCTGCGGCAAATGTCATTTTGATCTTCTTTCTTACCACCTGAAGAGATAATTAGGCTCTTTGTCTACAAGCTATTTGAGCCAACTGACCAGTGATCAGAGCACATATGATCTTTAATAGATTCCTCCCATCTGATATCTCCTAATTTATCTGAGAATGTTTCCACATCTAGATACTTTATCTGTTATGCTCTGGTTTTGAATAGTTCAGTACAGTTCAATGCAGTGACGAGCAAACATAAAGCTAATGTTACAATAGTTTACTTAGCTATGAGACTTAAGGTTTTGCAACCATTTGTTAAAGTTGCAGAGTTTTAAGACATGGTTTAATTTTCTTACAAGAATTCTAAGTCATGATTTTCTTCCAAACCCTGCATCTTTTAGGACTTCTATCTGTGCCATAATTTAAACTGCATTTTTATTAAAGAAACAGCTGTTATACTATCTTGAATCAGATGGCCCTCTAAGGATGGTAGGAATTGGTCTCAAAATATCAAGTATAAATATCAATATAATAACTTTTCTTGACATTTTGGTTGCTCTTTGTTTCCTAAAGGAAGATTAGTTTGGTGCAAATTTTTGTTGAGTTCTTTTCGCATTATGCGCAATCTTCAGGCATAACTGGAGGGTTGGGAATAAAAGATGCATGTGATAATATGACTTAAAGTAATAAATTTTTATTATCATTTCCATAATCCCTGTCCACGTTTATATCAATTTCACATCCAATTTTGAGATCCTAACCTTGACCCTTCCAGATGTATCATGGACAATTCTGTAATATTCTGCTACACCTTAAATACGACTGGCCCGTTTGATCCCACCATTGTGGCAATATTCATACAGGCAGTGATCATTGTTGTTATATCTATAGGTACATTTTGTGTTTCAATATTAGAATGATGCATCATTTGAATAGTTGTGGCACTTACGGCAGATATCAAATTCTTGGCATTCATTCCCATATTTACACCATCTAAATTCTCACTGCATCATAGACTGTGAGAAAGTGAGGGCTGAAGATGCTGGAGATCAGAGTCAAAAAATGTGGTGCTGGAAAAGCACAGCCAGTCAGGCAGCATCCGAGGAGCAGGAGAGTTGACATTTTAGGCATAAGCCATTCATCAGAATGCCATGCTCACTATATCAGAATTCCTACAGCTCAGGTTTAATAATATCTTAAAATTCAACACATTGCCTTTAAATTTAGAGATTCGAGGATTATAGAGACTTTGGAAGTTTGTATGGCTGGAGACAGTTATGGAAATAGGAAAAGATGAGACAATGAGAATTTTAAGACTGAGGTGTTAACAGATTGCAAGCCAATGGACATCAGTGAGCCAGATGTGATAAGTAAACACTATGTACTATGAGTTAGGAAAAGGGATAGCAGAGTTTTAGAAGTTCATGGAGAGTGGAAAATTAGTGAGTATTGATATAGTCTAAGGCTAGAGGTAATTGAAGTTCTCTTGGGTTTCAGCAGCAGATGGAGGTGATATTATGGAGCTAGATAGAGGCTATGTTTGTGGTAGATTTGATACACCCTTGGAACCTCATCTCAGGATATGCAGGCTTAAGGGGAAAAGGCTGGAGAAAGGCACTCAATTACCAAAGAGAAAAATGCAGACATGAATAGCTGAATGGCTTTTTCTGTATTATAATGATTCTGTAAATCTGTGTTAACAGAATTGTAAAATGAAAACAGGTTTTTCAGTCAAAGCACCTTGGTGCTTATTTTTCATCTGACCTAAAGTCTTAATCCAAGTGCCTATGCCCTTTGTAGATTGTATCCTCTCTATTTTGCCTCACCTATTTTCTAATCTATTCTTAAATGTTAAAGTGACCTTGTCTCAATAATTTACTCTTAGTAGTATATTCCACAATGCCACTATCTTCTGTGTGGTAAACATTTGCTTTTTGTCATAGTCTCCTTCATTTTTTTCTTTATCCTTAGCTTTTTCCTTTTCAGACCACGCAATGATGAGAAACAGTCAATCCGCATCTATAATTACGTTCCCAGATGGCACTGCCATGTTTGTCTTATGATCTGGTTAGGAACCAGTAATGTTTTTGTCTCGAGCAAACATAATTTAAGATCCTAGGTATTTACAAAGAGAATAAAGCTACAAGATTCCATAGGTTTCAACAAATGAATAGAACTATAGGAGGTTAGAAAAGCAAAACCATCTCCAGGTGGTAAGGAAGGCAAATGGAAGTTTAGCCTTCATAGTAAGAGGATTTGAGTACAGGAGCAGGGATGTCTTGCTGAATTGTACCAGGCTTAGTACTCCAGTACTTACCTGGAGTACTGTGTGCAAAGTTGGTCTCTTTCTCTGAGGGACGATGTTCTGGCTTCGGAGGGAGTGCAACAAAGGTTTGCCAGACCAATTCCTGGGATGGTAGGACTGGCATATGAAGAGAGACTAGAGTGAATAGGACCATATTCAGAGAGGAACCAGAGCATATAAAAACCTGTAAAATTTTAACTGTGTAAATGTTGGAAGGATGTCCCCGACGGCCAGGGAGTCCAGAACGAGAGGTCACTGTCTAAGCATATGGGATACGTCCTTTAGCATTGAGATTAGGAGAAATTACTTCAGTGTGGTCAGCCTGTGGAGTACACTGCCACAGAAAGCAGCTCAGGAAAAAACATTCAATGTTTTCAAGTAAGAGATAGATATGGTTCTTACTAATAAAAGGGAACAAAGGTTCTGAGGAGAAATCAGAAACAGGGCACAGAGCTGTATGATCAGCCATGATCATGTTGAATTTTGGAGCAGGCTTGAAGGACAAACGTTCTACACTTGCTCCTATTTTCTGTATTTCTACATTTACTTTGTGTACATTGAACTTAAACTCTCATATCCAGAATTAACATAGGATAAGTGCGTGTTATCAGACAAACTGTGATCAAACACCACACAGAACACTTCAAATAGCATGTGTGGTTAATACATTTTCCAGAGATTTCTCAGCAACCTACCCAGATATTTGTGACACTGTCACAACTTCATTAAAACTTTGACTCTTATACAAGGTATTCAAATTCTTCACTTTTGAGGTCTAGCTTTAAAATTCCTTCAAAGCTACTCCATTATGGAATGCCTCAATGACCTCTTCTTTCCTAATTTGAGTTTGTTTGCCTGGGAATGGGTCCCCCGCCCCTGTCTGGATTTTCAAGGGGAAACACCCAGCAATGACACAAATTCAGCTCTTTCATAGACAACTAGCTTCATTAAGCTGGCACTATTTCTGGTTTCTCTGAAATCCAGTCTCCATCTGCACTAACAAAATACTACTTGTGGGCTTCTTTCACTGCTGTGCTCAGCTACCAAAAAACAATTTGGACCTGAATTTTCTCTCTCTCTCTCTCTCGTCACAACTGCCCAAGGCTTCTCCCCACCCGATCAGAATCCCAAAGGTAGCAACCTTCTGCTTTGACTGACACCAAACAACTGACTGGACTCCAATGGCTCTTCTTCTCTAGCATTCCTGATCCTGTAGTCTCCTTTTTGTGGTAGTCCCCACAACACAGAGCTCTGAGCTCAAAAACTGCATGAATTTATGTAAAACTCTGTTATCTCACTTTTTAGATTAGAATCAATCTAAACATCAGGTCATAGACAGAGAACACAAGGGGCTAACACCTTCACATTTAATAGCAAGGTCATTCCGCTTTTAAAAACAACATGAATGAAGTATGTCCTACCTGCAACAATGCCACTCTTAAGGCATGCTCCAGAATTCTCGTGATTTGGAGATGCTGGTGTTGGACTGGGGTGTACAAAGTTAAAAATCACACAACACCAGGTTGTAGTCCAAAGGGTTTAATTGGAAGCACACCTCCCACCTTGTACATGGCAGGTACTCATGTGACTCAGCCAATGTTGTCTATCTTATACGTTGCAGGCAAGGATGCCCGGAGGCATGGTACATTGGGGAAACCGAGCAAAGACTACGACAACGGATGAATGGGCACCGCACAACAATCAACAGACAGGAGGGTTCCCTCCCAGTTGGGGAACACTTCAGTGG
The DNA here is from genome assembly GCF_037043375.1 of Chiloscyllium plagiosum. Taxonomy (NCBI): domain Eukaryota; kingdom Metazoa; phylum Chordata; class Chondrichthyes; order Orectolobiformes; family Hemiscylliidae; genus Chiloscyllium; species Chiloscyllium plagiosum. The sequence continues at coordinate 74,684,494 of NW_028270140.1, forward strand.
TCCAGGATGTTCAGCCTCGGACCTTTGGGTAACCATCCTCCAAGGTGGACTTCGGGACAGGCAGCAGAGGAAAGTGGCCGAGCAGAGGCTGATAGCTAAGTTCGGTACCCATAGGGAGGGCCTCAACCGGGACCTTGGGTTCATGTCACATTACAGGTGATCACCATTGCACTACACACACACACACACACAGATATTCCTACACACAGACACAGGTACACACAGACACACACACAGACACCCCCTCACAGACTTAAGACACTCTGCACTCACTACACACACACACACACTTTCTCACACTCAGAACCCCCAACCCAGACAGACACACACACACAGACAGACAAAGCCCCACATGCACACATATATTTTGTGTGGTGAATTTGTACTTGCAGAGTTACATTGCACTTTGCTCAAAAACTGCATCATTCATGTAGAACTCTGAGCTCAAAAACTGCATGAATTTATGTAAAACTCTGTTATCTCACTTTTTAGATTAGAATCAATCTAAACATCAGGTCATAGGCAGAGAACACAGGGGGCTAACACCTTCAACATATTGTCTAGCTATCACCATTGTTAACAGCTAACCCAAGAATGCAACTTTAAAAAAAAGGGTTTTGTGATTTACACATGAAAGAAGTGAAACTATCACTGTATTCTAACAGATGAAAGGCTTAACAGACAATCAATTTTTCAATGTATAATTTCAATTACATCACACTGCAAATTTTTGCTATAAATTCTGTGTTAGGATTGAGCCCTCCACAATCACCTGATGAAGGAGCTTCGCTCCGAAAGCTAGTGTGCTTCCAATTAAACCTATTGGACTATAACCTGGTGTTGTGTGAGTTTTAATCTTAAAAAAAAGGTTTTGTGATTTACACATGAAAGAAGTGAAACTATCACTGTATTCTAACAGATGAAAGGTTTAATAGACAATCAATTTTTCAATGTATAATTTCAGTTACATCACACTGTAAATTTTTGTGATAAATTCTGTGTGTTAGGATTGAGCCCTCCACTATCACCTGATGAAGGAGCGTTGCTCTGAAAGCTAGTGTGCTTCCAATTAAATCTGTTGGACAATAACCTGGTGTTGTGTGATTTTTAACTTTGTCCAGAATTCTCAGCCACATTGGGAAATGGAGTTCTCACTGGACACCTACAAAGGTAATTTGCCTTTTGTAATACCATCTGATCTCATTCCTTCAAAATTTTAAGCATTTTACTCAAGTTATGCCATGATCCCCTCCATTTAGGTAAAAATTGTCAGTTTTTTTTAACTTGTGTAAATTTTTATGTCTTAATGATTCAGCATTGTACCCTTTCTATTCCTCCAACATTCTTTCTCTAGTGTAGATCCCAAAATTTCAGTGTTTTTATTTTACACAGGTTTATCACCACACCTCAAGTTTTATATTTTATGCCTCTTGTCGTAAAATTTCATTGGCCATTTTACAGGTGTATGTATTTGGGAATCTCCAAATCTCTTCTTGTTCCAAGCTACCTATTTCTCCCCAAGCAAAAGTAGAATCAATAGTTAAATAAAAGCAAGACACTTTCCATGCTGGAGATTTGAAATGAAGCAAAAAAGTGCTGGAGAAACTCAGCAAGTCTGTTAGCATCATTCTTCAGTTCTGAATCAATGTCATATTGGACTCTAAGTGCTAACTTTGTTTCTCTCTACACAGACGCTGCCAGACCTGGTGAGTTTCTCCATTACTTTCTGGTGTTAGTTTAGAATTCTGATGTTCTCTTTTTAAAAAATGAACCACCAAATCTTAACAGTATATCCTTGCAACCTTCTTTGATCTTAACTAATTATTTTTGTTACTTCCAACTTAATGCCATCTATAAAATTTAAACATGCTTCCCTTGAGCCCTATATCTAAATTGTTGATTTATGTAGACAAGAGAAGTGATCCCAGAATAGAACATCATGCGACACAACACATTTTCCACTGTGTGTGTTTGGAATAGGACATGGAGCCATATAAAATAAGACCAGCCTACCACCTTTCCACCCAACTCTGAGCTCAGCCAAAATCAGCAGTCTACCCATCATATATAAGTAAATAATTAAGAATTTTTCCAGTTTATCAAAGCTCAATTAACCCTAATATTGCTTTGCCTACAGCATAACAGAAGGCTCTTATGGTGCAGTGGTAGGTTCAAGTCCCACTTGTTCCAGAGTTTCCGTAACATTCTGAACAGGTTGATTAAAAAATCTACAGCACAATAATGGTTGGTCCCTTTTATTTTGCAAGTTTGTAAAAATCTGGTAAGGAAGCGGGTTATTAACTCCAGAGCATGCTCTGTTCAGACTGCTGTATCAGCTCAGAAGATAATTACCTCCACATCCTTCCACCCTGCACAGACGTGTAAAGATACCCTCCACCCCTGATTTCTCTCCCTAAGAACCACCCTGTCCAATCCTCCATTTTTACCTGTGCCCTGGTATGTAAGGAACCTTCATCCTGGCTGTGGGGTTCCACTATGGAGCTATGGCACTGCCCAGTGTGCTGGAGCTGAATAGCTGGCAGTTCCAGAGAATGGGACTGCCATCCACTGAGGGTGCAAGTCCAATGACTTTGGATGCAGTCTATTATGGCCTATTCAGAGTCTATCATCTTGCCTCTTGCTTCTAAACAAAATTATAATCATACCTTAACTTTTGAGTTTTTACTGGCATGTTCTGGTTTCCCTTCCTTGAACTGTAGAGACAATTTTAAGATTTCTCTGAGAGTCTGATTGATGAACCTTTCATAATTCTTATGGGATAAACCCTAACAACCTGAAGGTTTCTATTCAAAACTCTCCTGGCTTGGAAATTTCACAAAGTATAACAAACACTGCTGTTGCACTGACTGGTTTCCTGTGAAGTGAACTGACAATAAAAACTGCCAGACAAGAAAATAAAAATTACATCTGAACACAAGTCTTGATTCTTCTCAACTTCAAATCTGCTGTTTTCTAATCTGAACTGCAAATAAAACTATCTTCTAGTATGTTTACACTGCCTGTCATAAACCCACATTCCAGATGAAGGGCTTATGCCCGAAACATCAATTCTCCTACTCCTTGGATGTTGCCTAACCTGCTGTGCTTTTCTAGCACCACACTTTTCGAATATAAACCCCAAAATACAAACATCTTATTCCATTAACACTCTGGGTGTTCATCCAAGCTGTAATGGCAGTCATAGCAATTTTAGAACTGACACTTTAGATCACTATTTCAGAATGACTTTGAAGCTTAAAAACAATCTTCACAGCACTAACCTAAGTTTACATATCCTCTTTATAAAACAATCTGAATTCCAAAAATAAAAAAGATCTATTCTTGCGCTTTTGATTACACATTCTTCCAAAGAAAAAAATGGAAGTTATCCTTCGCACAGACTTTCATTGTCAGTTATAAAACCTGTATCTTTTTATTTTCTGTATTTTTGATTGTAGACTGAAAAAGAAAAATAACTTGTTTTAAAAACCAAGGAGGGGAGTTCAAGATGGCGGCAACACAGTAGATCTGAGTCTGCTGATTTCTGCCCAGGACCCAGACAAAATGGGGTACCTACCCTCCTTTTAAACTATTAAAAAGCTGTCATAGCCATTTTGCACCAAACTTTAGCAGTCTGGTACATTCTAAAATGACTAAAGGTAAAGGATCATGGAGTTCGCAACAGGCAGGGACCCCTCCCACCCCCCGCAGCAAAAGATGAGTCCATGGCCACCCCGGGGGATGTACCCACAGAGGCGAGCCTGATCTTGTCGTCTGTCAAGCTCCGAGAGAAGATTGACACTTCAATTGAGGAGACCCAGTCCAGGTGGGAGTCAATCTTGGTCGTGCTGCAGAAGCATGACCGGGTAATCGAGAAACTCAGGCAGAGTGTTGGAGGGGCAGAGCAATGAACCGCGGCCTTCAAGACCGCTGCTGAATCTTTTGTGGGTCAGGTCCGGGCTCTGGAACACCGAGTCTGGGCCTTGGAAGAGCAGATCGATGACCTTGAAAATCGAGGTCGTTGGAAGAATAGGCTAGGTGTGGGTTGAGCGGGCCCACCGGGTTACTGTGCGCAGGCCTGGGTATGCAAGAGGAAGGCATTTGATGAGGTAAAGAAGCATCTGAGGGATTTAAATATTCAGTATTCCATGAGATACCCAGCAACGCTGCGCTTCGGTCACGGAGGGTCTATGTATAACTTCAGATCGCCGGCAAAAGCAAAATAATTTTTGGATGCTCTCAAACAGACTAAAGGACTTGAACTATATGTACAATGACTTTATTTTACTCCTTTTTTTCCTTCTCCTTCCCCTTTTCTCTTTTTCATCTTTCATTCAGGGAGTGTTTTTTCTTTTAACTCTTATGGTTAACTTGCTTTGTTTGTCTGGTTGTTGGAGGGTGTTTTTGAGTTTTCTTTTAATATTTGCTGGGATTGTAATTTTATATATTTTATTTCATGTTGCTGCTTTGTCAAGAATGCCTAGGGTTATAACATGAAGGGTGCGGGTTGGTTGCCCACTTTTAATTTTTGTGTTATAAGACATTGGTATTTATTTATCTTACTTTGCGATGTCTGGGCCGAGGGCATGGCTCTAGCTGGAAGGAGTTATCGTGGGATTATTGGATGGTAGGAGTGCCCCTGTGGTCAAGGGGGAAAATCTCCTTTTGATTATGTTTTATGTTATTTCTTTGGAGTAGATTTTAGTAGTTTTGATTTAGTTGTTTCAAAAGTTGTATTTTTAAATTTATGTCAATTGTTTATAGTCTCTACTCAATGTTTTTTGGGTGGGATTCTTCCTCCTGCGGGGTCTCGGACTTTCTTGAACGATCATGGCTGGCCATTCATTTAAATGGTGCACCCGGAATGTTAATGGGAGCCACTCTCAAGTTAAGAGGAAAAAGATACTATCAAGTCTTAAAAAAAAGAGTGGGTTGATGTTGCCCTTTTTACAGGAGACACATCTAAATGATAAGGAGCATTTGAAGCTGCAGCAGGGAGGATTTGGTCAGGTGTTCTTTTCATCTTTCAATTCGAAAAGTAGGGGAGTGGCCATTCTTATCTGAAAGAATCTTCCATTCCAAATGTTAAGCCAGATAAAAGATGAGTCTGAACGGTTATAATACATAAAGCTCTAATATATGGAGAGGAATATGAAATTTTGAAAGTAAATTGACCCCCGGCACATCCTTTTAAATTCGTAACAGATGCGCTCTTCAGGTTGATCCCTTGGGGTGTGTCACATAATTATAGGAGGAGATTTTAATTGTATTATCGATCCCGAGTTGGACAGGATACCTAGGAGCTCTGCATGTATATCTCTGAGACCTAGGCAGTTGGCTGATCTGAATACGGAGTTGGGATTGGTAGATGTGGAGGTGTCTTCACTCTGAGAGCAGAGACTTTACTTTTTATTCTAACCCACACAAGTGCCACACCAGAATTGATTTTTTTTTGTCACTTCGACCTTTCTGAATTTGATATTGTCCTGTAAAATAGGGAATATAGCTATTTCCGACCACGCACCAGTGTAGATGGAGGTCAAGACTATTGGTGATAAGATGGCCTCCCGACAATGGCGTATGGACCCTTTCCTATTGAAGGATAGTAAGTTCATAGAATACTTCTCGCAGGAATTTAAAGTTTTCTGGGATGTTAACTCAGGTACAGACAGTAACCCTTCGGTGATGTGGGAGACTGCTAAGGCATATGCGCGTGGTTTGACTATCTCATATTGTGTGACCCGGAAAAGACAGAAGGGAGAACAACAGCATCTGCTTGAGGCTCGCCTGAAGTCAGCTGAATCAGGGTACGTTGATAGGCTGTCCATTACTAAATTACAGAGGATTACAGCCCTCAGGGCTACTATGAATTCTGCACTTACTCAAACAGCAAAGTGGAAGATACTATTCACAAAGCAGAGATTATTTTGAGTACGGCGATAAGCCGGGCAGGTATCTAGCAGACCTTGACAGAAAGAAAAAGGCTCCGAATCTATTACATCTATTAGAGAAGGTGCTGGTACTTTGACTTGTGATTCTAAAAAGATCAATGCAGCTTTTAGAAAGTTCTATTTTGAACTGTATCAGTCAGAGGGCTGTGAGGATAGAGCAAGAAAGATGGAGTCTTTTTTTAAGAATCTGGTCCTTCCAGGCGTAACCTCGGAGCAGGTGTCTCTCTTGAATGCCCCCCTGACAACTCAAGAAGTGCAGGAAGCGGTGAGGCAGCTCCAGAGTGGTAAAGCGCCTGGACCAGATGGTTTTCAGGTTGAGTTCTATAAAGAGTTTATAGATGAATTGGCCGGACCACTTATAGATATGTATAACTACTCATATAGTCAGGGTAGTTTCCCGCACTCTCTGAGAGAAGCAAATATCTCTCTTATTCTTAAGAAAGAAAATGCCCCAGATGACTGTATTTTGTACAAACCTATATCCTTATTGAAAGTGGACTTTAAAATCCTCTCAAAAACGCTGCCATTAAGACTGGAGAGGGTATTATCATTTATTATAAAAGAGGATCAGACGGGGTTTATTAAGGGTCGCAGATCTACTAATAATATCAGAAGATTGTTAAATATGGTACAAGTCTGCCAGCAAAGAACGATACCGGGATTAGTCATTTTCCTAGATGCAGAGAAAGCATTCGACTGGGTGGCTTGGCCATAAGTTTTTAATACTATGGAACTGTTTGTCATTGGAGAGGTTTTTACCAAATGGGTCGCAAGGTTATGTAATGACCCGAAAGCAGCGGTGATTACCAATGGCATAAGATTGGATAGTTTTAGTGTTGGCAGAGGTTGTTGTCAAGGATGCCTTCTCTCGCCACTACTATTTACATTAGTGATCGAACCACTGGCAGAAGCTATCCGAACTGACCCCAATATAACTGCCCCAGAGGTAGGATCAGGCAAACATAAAATTAATCTTTTTGAGGATGAAATCCTTCTTGTCTTAAATGATCCATTGATATCTGTGCCCCATTTAATTCAAGTGGTTAATTTACTTGGTATGTTTTCAGGGTACAAAATTAATTTCACAAAATCAGAGGCCATACAGCTAGGAAGTCTTACCAGCATATCCAACTTTGCGGATGGATCCCACTTCCCCTTTTGGTGGTTACTGGGAGGTTTTCTCTATTTAGGTATTTTCATTACCCTGGTATTTGGTCAGCTATATAAAGCTAATTATACGCATTTATTAGAGAAAATAAGGCAGGACCTCCAACGTTGGGAAGATCTCCTGATATCCTGGTTAGGAAGAGTAGCTTTGGTCAATATGAATATTCTCCCTCGCCTATTATATCCAATGAGTATGCTTCTTTTGATGTTGCTGAGACAGACGCTACGTAAGCTTTATGGTTGGCTTGGTCCTTTTATTTGGAATCAAAGATGGCCCCTCATTAAATTAGATCGGTTGCAGCTTCCACAAGTAAGGGGAGGTCTGGATTTTCCAGATTTTAGGAAGTACCAACTGAGTTCCCTGCTATCATATGTGGCTGATTGGGTGTCTTGTGATCCACAATCAATTTGGCTGAATATTGAGGCTTCCCATGCAAAATGGCCCCTCATCAATCTATTATTTATGGATAAGATAAGAGTTGTCATGGATCATTGTAAAAACCCGATTGTACTAAACACAATCAAAGCTTGGAGGATGATACAACAGGGTGAGGGTAATTTACGAAAAACCTCCCCTTTTGTCCTATAGTGGGAACATTGGGATTTCAGCCAGATTTAACAGACGCTGGATTTAAAATTTGGGAGTCCAGAGGAATCTCCTGCTTGGGAGATCTGTTCAATGGGGAGGTCATGATATCCTTCGAACAGTTGTGTCAGAAGTTCAGGTTGCCTGGCAAGGATCTCTTTCGATATTGTCAAATTCAAGACTTCGTACAAAAAAAGACCACATTGATGACCAATCCTCGGATATGGAAAGGAGAGTGCTTCGGCTAATGGGTGCACCCTTGGTAAGTACTCTCTATCACTCGCTCGGTAATAAGGTATCGAAAAACACGGAATGGCGATATAAAACCTGGATTCAAGAATCAGGGATGGAAATCTCCTTAGAGATGTGGGAGGATATCTGGGAAAATGCCAGCAAGATCTCTATCTGTAATAGGACTTAAGCTATTCAATTGAAGATACTTCATAGGGCCCATATAGCACCAGAGCGGCTTGCTAAGTTTAAGGCAGGAGCATCCCCAATGTGTCCTAAATGTAAAATAGTAGTTGGTATTCTCACTCATTTTTTGTGGACATGCCATAAGATTCGTAGATACTGGGACAGTGTAGCAAATGCCTTGGCAAAGATTTTGGGAACTGAGATTAGATTGGACCTGGTGTCTCTCCTTTTGGGCTTTCCAAATCTTCCTTCTCTAGATGCATACGGGAAGAAACTGTTTACTATCCTATCCTTTTGTGCGAGGAAAAACATTTTAGCAAGCTGAGTATCGGAAAATCCCCCAGGACATGCGAATTGGCATAGGATAGTTATGGAATATATCCCTCTAAACTTCCTTACAAATATGGTGCACCAAAAAACGGAATGTTTTATAGAACTTGGCGGCCCTTCTTGAGCTACACCAATGCAGATGTATAGGTCATACTGACTAGGGCCTTTGTTTAGCCATGAGGATGATGTTTGTCGGTTCGGGGGCCCCTGGGAGGGAGAATCCCATATAAATACGGATCTTGTTATGACTTGATATAATTTTATTTTGGATACTTATTTATTTATTAACCTTTTCTTTCCTTTTTTGGTTGTTAGTTATGTACTATACTGTAGTTTTTAATATATATATATATATATATAGTCTTCTTTCTTATATCTTCCTTGTGTTTTGGTAGTCTGTAGAGTAGATTAGTAGTTAGTTTTCTTAATTTATATCAATGCTGTTATTATATGTGAAGTGGTTACACTAGTTTGTATTAGTTTTGTAAAAAAAACCTCAAAAACCTTTATCTTTTCAATAAATATATTTATTTTAAAAAAACCAAGGATTGTAGAAAGGATTATGACATTTTTAAAGAAGAAAACACTCATTGTAGGGTGCTGTTTAAACTGCTCTCTATTCAATTCGTGATGAAGATTACTATGAATGAGCTGGAGCCAGGGGCTGTGTACGAAAGCAGATTCTGCTGGTAACAAACAGATGATTGGTCTGCAGAATGGTGACCCGTTGTCAATGTTAAAGGTCTTCTGCCTGCAAACAACTATGTGATTGGCTCCCAGATAGCCGGATACCTTGTGGGTGTGAATATTTAGTTACAAGCCATTGGATCTCCATAAAGGAAAATACTTCCCTTTCTGCTACAGTAAAAAACACATCAAGCCTGAAGATAGCCAGTTTACTTCCACTCACCAGTTGCAGTATGCTGTGGATTTTAGCTGATAATGGAGATAAAACTATAAAAGTATGACACAGTTAGTCTACACCTCCTTCAAGTAAACAAGGTACCTGAGCAAGGAAGATTGAGGATCAGTAAGTCTTGACAAACCATAAATCTCATCTCAATGAACTCTGTGGATAGGGACCATTGACCTGCCTTCCCCATCTTTTCCTTAGCTCATCAGACCCATTTTTTTGTATCTGATAGAGTCTGCATGTGGTAATAGGGTGAATTTTATAATGAGATTAGAGTTCTTACTTTGTGGTTATATAATTTTGGGGTGGCACAGTGGCTCAATGGTTAGCACTGCTACCTCACAGTGACCCGGATTTGATTCCAGCCTCATGTGACTGTCTGTGTGGAGTTAGCACATTCCCCCATGTCTACGTGGGTTTCCTACAGGTGCTCCGGTTTCCTCCCGCTGTCCAAAGATGTGCAGGTTAGATGAATTGGCCATGCTAAATTGCCCATAGTATTCAGGGATGTGTAGGTTGAGTGCAGTAGTTAGGGGAAATGTAGAGTATAGGGTAGGGGAATGGGTCTGGGTGGGATACTCTTTGGAGGGTGGGTATGGACTTGTTTGCCAAATGGCCTATTTCCACACTATAGGGATTCTATGATATTATAAATGTTCATAATTGTTTAGTTGTAGCAAGATATATTCATTTGTAATGAATAGTAAATAGGAATTACAGAAGCCTGATTTGAATTGTCAAACTGGGTGTAAAACACAGATAAATTGGGGAACTTTGCTTACACTTATAAAGTGTTTTAACCTTTGTGATGACTCTGGGAATATCATTACCTGAGTGCTTCAGAACACTATCCAAAAGTTCTTAACACTATTTCAATGTCATATCAACAATAATCAGATTAAACACACAATGAGTTTCATATTAATCATATTTTACACAAGTCCATTTTGATCACATTTCACATGGTGAAAAACATGGCAGAATCATGTGTGAAGCCCATGACACCTATCTCGATGTTCGGAACTACTTGCTGCATCTTTTACCCAGTTTCTGGGCGTCGAGGCAAGATTCTTTTTAGACAGTGGTATATTGCCTTATTCAGGGGTGTTATTGCTTGTTAATGATTTTATTAACTGCACACTTTGCTTCAATAATATGCAGCGTTCTATCCTACTACCTGCCAAAGCAAACTGGATGCCAAGAATTCTTGACATGTATGTCAAAGTGACAACTTCAGCTTGCTGCTTGTTATAAAGAGCCTCTATGTTGGTCACTACACAACAGTATCTCAGGGCACAATCCATGAGCACCAGCCACATATGCCCCTTGTACACAGACATTGGCATTCAATCTCTCAAGGTTCTGATGATACCTTATTCATTCACTTGTCGGATGTTTAGAAAGTTGAGACCAGCATGCAATGCACGGATTGGACCAGGCTGCATCTTAGTGCAGCTTGCTTTCTCTCTCAGGGGTCACTCACTGAGCATTTACCCACATGCTTGCAGTATCCATGTCTTATTTTGCCTTTCCATGCCTGTTTCAGCAAGTGCCTAAAGGCTGTTAGAATTGAAATAATCTTCTGCACAGCCAAACTGGTTACCTTTCATGATTGTCCATAGGATCAATTCACGGGGAGTCAACTCACCATACAGGACATTAAGACATCACTCTAACACCTACAGCTACTTGTGTGGCAAACACACTCCATGTTCTTTCAACCAAACAGCCATTTTGGAAAGGGATGGGGTATTATGTGCAGTGACTAACATGATGACTGAGAATCACAGCGTCATAGAAATGTACAGAATAGAAACAAATACTTCGCTCCAACTCATCCATGTCAAACAAATACCTTAACCCAATCAGGACCTATTTGCCAGCACTTGGCCTATATTCCTCTAAATTTTTCCTATTCATCTACCCATCTAGATGCCTTTTAAATATTGCAGTTGTACCAGCCTCCACCACTTCCTCTGGTAGCTCATTCCACACACACACACCACCTCTCCCTGAAAAAGTTGCCCCTTAAGTCTCTTTTAAATTTTTCCCCCTCACCCTAAACCTATGCACTCTAGTTCTGGACTCCCCACCTCAAGGAAAGGTCCTTGTCTACTCAGGAGAAAGTGAGGACTGCAGATGCTGGAGATCAGAGCTGAAAATGTGTTGCTGGAAAAGCGCAGCAGGTCAGGCAGCATCCAAGGAGCAGGAGAATCGACATTTTGGGCATGAGTCCTTCTTCAGGAATGAGGAAAGTGTGCCAAGCAGGCTAAGATAAAAGGTAGGGAGGAGGGACTTGGGGGAGGGGCATTGGAAATGCAATAGGTGGAAGGAGGTTAAGGTGAGGATGATAGGCTGGAGTGGGGGTGGGCGCGGAGAGGTCAGGAAGACGATTGCAGATTAGGAAGGTGGTGCTGAGTTCGAGGGTTGGGACTGAGACAAGGTGGGGGGAGGGGAAATGGGGAAACTGGAGGTCTGAGTTCATTCCTTGTGGTTGGAGAGTTCCTAGGCGGAAGATGAAGTGCTCTTCCTCCAGCCGTCGTGTTGCTATGGTCTGGCAATGGAGGAGTCCAAGGACCTGCATGTCCTTGGTGGAGTGGGAGGGGGAGTTGAAGTGTTGAGCCACGGGGTGGTTGGGTTGGTTGGTCCGGGTGTCCCAGAGGTGACAGGCCGCCTACTTGTGGAACGTTTCAGAGAACACTTCTGGGTCACCCGGACCAACCAACCCAACCACCCCATGGCTCAACACTTCAACTCCCCCTCCCAGTCCACCAAGGACATGCAGGTCCTTGGACTCCTCCATCGCTAGACCATAGCAACACGACGACTGGAGGAAGAGCACCTTATCTTCCGCCTAGGAACCCTCCAACCACAAGGGATGAACTCAGACTTTTCCAGTTTCCTAATTTCCCCTCCCCCCACCTTGTCTCAGTCCCAACCCGCGAACACAGCACCACATTCCTAACCTGCAATCTTCTTCCTGACCTCTCTGCCCCCACCCCCACTCCAGCCTATCACCCTCACCTTCCACCTATCACATTTCCAACGCCCCTCCCCCAAGTCCCTCCTCCCTACCTTTTATCTTAGCCTGCTTGGCACACTTTCCTCATTCCTGAAGAAGGGCTCATGCCCAAAAAGTCGATTCTCCGGCTCCTTGGATGCTGCCTGACCTGCTGCACTTTTCCAGCAACACATTTTCAGCTCCTTGTCTACTCACCCTATCCATGCTCCTCATGATTTTATAAACCTCTATAACGTCTCACCTCAGTCTCCAACGATCCAGGGAATACAGCCCCAGCCTATTCAGCCTCTCCCTATAGCTCAGGCCCTCCAACCCTGACAACATTCTTGTAAATCTTTTCTGAACTCTTTCAATTTCACACCATCCTTCTGATAGGAGGGAGACCAGAATTGCACACAATATTCCAAAAGTGGCCTAACCAATATCCTGTACAGCCGCAACATGATCTCCCTACTCCTATACTCAATGTTCTGAACAATAAAAGAAAGCATACCAAACACCTTCTTCACTATCCTATCTACCTTAGACTCCACTTTCAAGGAGCTATGAACCTGCACTCCAAGGTCTCTCTGTCCAGCAACATTCCCCAAGACCTTACCATTAAGTGTATAAGTTCTGCTCTGATTTGCTTTTCCAAAATGCAGCACCTCACATTTATCTGAATTAAACTCCATCTGTCACTTCTCAGCCCACTCCATCTGATCAAGATTCTGTGTAATCTGAGGTAACCTTCTTTGCTGTCCACTACACCTCCAATTTTGGTCTCATCTGCAAACGTATTAACTATACCTCCTATGTTCACATCCAATCATTTATATAAATGACGAAAAGCAGTGAACCCAGCACTGATCCTTGTGGCACACCACTGGTCACAGGTTTCCAATCTGAAAGGCAACTCTCCACCACCACCCTTTATCTTCTACCTTTGAGCTAGTTCTGTATCTAAATGGTTAGTTATCCCTGTATTCCTTGCAAGCTAACGTTGCTAACTGGTCTACCATGAGGAACCTTGTCGAACATCTTTCTGAAGTCCATATAGTTCACGCCCTTTGTTCTGCCCTCATCAATCCTCTTTGTTACTTCTTCAAAAAACTCAATCAAGTTCGTGAGACATGATTTCCCATGTCCCTAATCAGTCCTTGCATTTCCAAATACATCTAAATCCTGTTCCTTAGGATTCCCTCCAAAAACTTGCTCCACACCAGAATCAGACTCACTGTCCTATAGTTCCTTGGCTTTTACTTAACATCTTTCTTAAATAGTGGCAAACTCCAGTCTTCAGGCACCTCATCTGTGACTAACAAGGATACAAATGTCTCAGCAAGGGGCCCAGCAATCACTTCTCTACCTTCCTCCAGAGTTCTAGGGTATACCTGATCATGTCCTGGGGATTTATCCTCCTTTATGTATTTTAAGACATCCAACACCTCCTCCTCTGTAATATGGACATTTTTCAAGATGTCACCATCTATCTCCCCACATTTTATATCTTCCATGTCCTTCTCCACAGTAAACACTGACGCAAAATACTTGTTTAGTATCTCCCCCATCTCCTGATTCCACACAAAGGCTGCCTTGCTGATCTTTGAGGGGTCATGTTCTCTCCCTAGTTACCCTTTTGTCCTTAATGTATTTATAAAATCCCTTTGGATTTTCCCTAACCCTATTGCCAAAGCTATCTCATGTCCCCTTTTTGCTCTCCTGATTTCCCTCTTAAGTATATGCCTACTGTTTTTATCCTCTTCCAAGAATTCCCTTGATCTCTCCTGTCTATATCTGATATATGCTTCCTTCCTTTTCTCAATTCCTCTAGTCATCCAGCATTCCCTATACCTACTAGCCTTGCCTTTCACCCGAACAGGAATATACTGTCTCTGTTCTCTTGTTATCTAATTTCTGAAGGCTTTCCATTTTCCAGTCATCCCTTTCTGTGTGATGATTTGCCCCAATCAACTTTTGAAAGTTCTTGTCTAACACCATTAAAATTGGCTTTCCTTAAATTTAGAACTTTAACTTTTAGATTCTGTCTATCGTTTTAAAACGAAGAACTATGGTCGCTGGCCCCAAAGTGCTCCCCCACTGACACCTCAGTCACCTGCCCTGCCTTATTTCCAAGAGTAGGTCAGGTTTTCCACCTTCTCTAGTAGGTACATCCACATACGAAATCAGATAATTTAACAAATTCCTCTCCATCTGAACCCTTAACATTATGGCAGTCCAAGTCTACATTTGGAAAGTTAAAATCCCCTCTCATAACCACCCTATTATTCTTAAAGATAACTGAGGTTTCCTTACAATTTTATTTCTCTATTTCCACTGACTACTGGGGTCTATAATACAATCCCAATAAGGTGATCATTCCTTTTTTATTTCTCAGTTCCACCCAAATAACTTCCCTGGACTGTGTTCCCAGGTATATCCTCTCACAGTGCAGCCTTAATGCTATCCCTTAACAAAAACGCCACTCCCCCTTCTCTCTTGTCCCCCTTCTCTCTTGTCCCCCTTTCTATCCTTCCTGTCGCATTTGTATCCTGGATCATTAAGCTGCTAGCCCTGTCCATCCCTGAGCCACATTTCTGTAATTGCTATGATATCCCAGTCCCATGTTTCTAACCATGGCCTAAGTTCATCTGCCTTCCTTGTTCAGCCTCTTGCATTGAAATAAATGCAGATTACCTTAGAGTCATAGAGTCATTGAGACGTACAGCATGGAAACAGACCCTTTGGTCCAACCCGTCCATGCCAACCAGATATCCCAGCCCAATCTAGTGCCACCTGCCAGCACCCGGCCCATATTCCTCCAAACCCTTCCTATTCATATACCCATCCAAATGCCTCTTAAATGTTGCAATTGTACCAGCCTCCACCACATCCTCTGGCAGCTCATTCCATACATGTACCACCCTCTGCATGAAAAAGTTGCCCCTTAGGTCTCTTTTGTATCTTTCTCCTCTCGCCCTAAACCTACGCCCTCTAGTTCTGGACTCCCCGACCCCAGGAAACACACTTTGCCTATTTATCCTATCCGTGCCCCTCATAATTTTGTAAACCTCTATAAGGACACCCCTCAGCCTCCGACGCTCCAGGGAAGACAGCCCCAGTCTGTTCAGCCTCTCCCTGTAGCTCAGATCCTCCAACCCTGGTAACATCCTTGTAAATCTTTTCTGAACCCTTTCAAGTTTCACAACATCTTTCCGATAGGAAGGAGACCAGAATTGCGCGCAATATTCCAACAGTGGCCTAACCAATGTCCTGTACAGCCGCAACATGACCTCCCAACTCCTGTACTCAATACTCTGACCAATAAAGGAAAGCATACCAAACTCCTTCTTCACTATCCTATCTACCTGCGACTCCACTTTCAAAGAGCTATGAATCTGCACTCCAAGGTCTCTTTGTTCAGCAACACTCCCGAGGACCTTACCATTAAGTGTATAAATCCTGCTAAGATTTGCTTTCCCAAAATGCAGTACCTCGCATTTATCTGAATTAAACTCCATCTGCCACTTCTCAGCCCATTGGCCCATCTGGTCCAGATCCTGTTGTAATCTGAGGTAACCCTCTTCGCTGCCCACTACACCTCCAATTTTGGTGTCATCTGCAATCGTACTAACTGTACTTCTTATGCTCGCATTGAAATCATTTATGTAAATGACAAAAAGTAGAGGGCCCAGCACCGTTCCATGTGGCACTCCACTGGTCACAGGCCTCCAGTCTGAAAAACAACCCTCCACCACCACCCTCTGTCTTCTACCTTTGAGCCAGTTCTGTATCCAAATGGCTAGTTCTCCCTGTATTCCATGAGATCTAACCTTGCTAATCAGTCTCCCATGGGGAACCATGTCAAACACCTTACTGAAGTCCATATAGATTACATCTACTGCTCTGCCCTCATCAATCTTCTTTGTTACTTCTTCAAAAAACTCAATCAAGTTTGTGAGACATGTTTTCCCATGCACAATGCCATGTTTACTATCCTGAATCAGTCCTTGCCTTTCCAAATATATGTACATCCTGTCCCTCAGGATTCCCTCCAACAACTTGCCCATCACTGAGGTCAGGCTCACTGGTCTGTAGTTCCCTGGCTTGTCTTTACTGCCTTTCTTAAACAGTGGCACCACGTTTGCCAACCTCCAGTCTTCCGGCACCTCACCTGTGACTATCGATGGTACAAATATCTCAGCAAGAGGGCCAGCAATCATTTCTCTAGTTTCCCACAGAGTTCTCGGGTACACCTGATCAGATCCTGGGGATTTATCCACTTTTAACCGTTTCAAGATATCCAGCACTTCCTCCTCTGTAATCTTGACATTTTGCAAGATGTCACCATCTATTTCCCTACAGTCTATATCTTCCATATCCTTTTCCACAGTAAATACTGATGCAAAATATTCATTTAGTATCTCCCCCATTTTCTGCGGCTCCACACAAAGGCCACCTTGCTGACCTTTGAGGGGTCCTATTCTCTCCCTAGTTACCCTTTTGTCCTTAATATATTTGTAAAAACCCTTTGGATTCTCCTTAATTCTATTTGCCAAAGCTATCTCATGTCCTCTTTTTGCCCTCCTGATTTCCCTCTTAAGTATACACCTACTTTCTTTATACTCTTCTAAGGATTCACTCGATCTATCCTGTCTATACCTGACTTATGCTTCCTTCTTTTTCTTAACCAAACCCTCAATTTCTTTAGTCATGCAGCATTCCCTATACCTACCAGCCTTCCCTTTCAACCTGACAGGAATATACTTTCTCTGGATTCTCGTTATCTCATTTCTGAAGGCTTCCCATTTTCAAGCCGTCCCTTTACCTTCGGACATCTGCCTCCAATCAGCTTTTGAAAGTTCTTGCCTAATACTGTCAAAATTGGCCTTTTTCCAATTTAGAACTTCAACTTATAGATCTGGTCTATCCTTTTCCATCACTACTTTAAAACAAATAGAATTATGGTTGCTGGCCCCAAAGTGCTCCCCCACTGACACCTCAGTCACCTGCCCTGCCTTATTTCCCAAGAGTCGGTCAAGTTTTGCACCTTCTCTAGTAGGTACATCCACATACTGAAACAGAAAATTGTCTTGTACACAATTAACAAATTCCTCTCCATCTAAACCTTTAACACTATGGCAGTCCCAGTCGATGTTTGGAAAGTTAAAATCCCCTACCATAACTACCCTATTATTCTTACAGATAGCTGAGATGTCCTTACAAGTTTGTTTCTCAATTTCCCTCTGACTATTAGGGGGTCTATAATACAATCCCAATAAGGCAATCATCCCTTTCTTATTTCTCAGTTCCACCCAAATAACTTCCCTGGATGTATTTCCGGGAATATCCTCCCTCAGCACAGCTGTAATGCTATCCCTTATCAAAAATACCACTCCCTCTCCTCTCTTGCCTCCCTTTCTATCCATCCTGTAGCATTTGTATCCTGGAACATTAAGCTACCAGTCCTGCCCATCCCTGAGCCATGTTTCCATAATTGCTATGATATCTCAGTCCCATATTCCTAACTATGCCCTGAGTTTATCTGCCTTCCCTGTTAGGCCCCTTGCATTGAAATAAATGCAGTTTAATTTATTAGTCCTACCTTGTCCCTGCCTGCCCTGACTGTTTGACTCACTTCTGTTCTCAGCTGTACCCAGATCGATCTCTTTCCTCACTATCTCCCTGGGTCCCACCCTCCCACCTTACTAGTTTAAATCCTCCCAAGCAGTTCTAGCAAATTTCCCTGCCAGTATATTAGTCCCCTTCCAATTTAGGTGCAATCCGTCCTTCTTGTACAGGTCACTTCTACCCCAGTAGAGATTCCAATGATCCAAAAATGTGAATCCTTCTCCCATACACCAGCTCCTCAGCCATGCATTCATCTGCTCTATCCTCCTATTCCTGCCCTCACTAGCTCAAAGCACTGGGAGTAATCTGGATATTACTACCCTTGAGGACCTCCTTTTTAAATTTCTGTCTAACTCTCTGCAATCTCCCTTCAGAGTCTCAACCTTTTCCCTTCCAATGTCGTTGGTTCCAATGTGGACAATGACCTCCTGCTGGCCCCTCTCTCCCGTGAGAACATTCTGCACCCTCTCTGAGACATCCTTGATCCTGGCACCAGGGAAACAACACACCGTTCTGCTTTTTCTCTGCTGGCCACAGAATCATCTATCTGTACCTCTGACTACAGAATCCCCTAACACAATTGATCTCTTGGAAGCCGGTGTACCCCTCGTTGCATTAGAGCCAGTCTCAATACCAGAATCTTGGCTGTTCGTGCTACGTTCCCCTGAGAATCCATCACACCCCACATTTTCCAAAACAACATACCTGTTTGAAATGGGTATATCCACAAAAGACTCCTACCCTAGCTGCCTACCTCTCTTACCTTTCCTGGAGTTAATCCATCTATATGACTGTATCTGGGACTTTCTCCCCTTCCTTTAACTGCCATCCATCACATACTGTTGCTGTTGCAAATTCCTCATCACTTCTATCTGTCTCTCCAACTGATCCACTCGATCTGATAAGATTCGCATCCAACAGCATTTAGGGCAGATATAATCCGCAGTTACCCTTAAACTCTCTTTAAACTCCCACATCTGACAAGAAGTACATATCACTGCAAAGGCCATTTTTGCTCCTTCACAATCTACAGACCCAGAAAATAACACCGTCATATTCCTCTACAAACACTGCCCCAGGTTAAATTAATAGCTATGGCTTATATTTTAAGTTTAATCAAGAGACTTATCTCCAAAAACATATAATCAAGAAAGAATCCACTATACTCAGTACTGCAGCCTTTCTTTTGGACAGAGTTAAAACAACAATTAACACATCTGATTCTGTGCTGTGAACTTCGCCCAACAGTTCCTCCAAGATTAGGTGTGAATTTTACTGTTTGTTAATTTTCCCAGATGTACTCTGATGTCCAGCGATATATGAATTCAAACAGCAAAGGTGGTAACTGTGCAGGTTCTCCCTCTCAGTCCTACCTTGTTCTCTGCTTTGTTCCAGCCTGCCCTGACTGTTTGACTTGCTCCTTTTCCCAACCATACCAGTTGTAGATTGATCTCTTTCCTCACTATCTCCCTGGGTCCCACCACCATCCCCCCCCCCCCCCCCCCCTCCCCCGCCCCGCACCTTACTAGTGTAAATCCTCCCGAGCAGGTCTAGCGATTTCTCTCTGCCATTATATTAGTTCCTTTCCAATTTAGGTGCAATCCATCCTTCTTGTACGGGTCACTTCTACCCCAGAAGAGATTCCAAAAGATCCAAAAATATGAATCCTTCTCCGCTGCACCAGCTCCTCAGCCACGCAGTCATTTTCTCTGTCCACCTATTCCTCTCCTCACTAGCTCATAACACTGGGAGTAATCCAGATATCACTAGGCTCAAAGATCTTTTTAAATTCCTGCCTAACTTTCTCCCTTCAAAATCTCATCCTTTTCCCTTCCTATGTCGTTAGTTTCAGTGTGTACAACAACCTCTTGCTGATTCCTCTCCGCTTTGAGAGCATTCTGCATCCTCTCTGAGATATCCTTGATCCTGGCACCAGAGAGGCAATACACATTCTGATTTCTCGCTGCCAGCTGCAGGAATGTCAGCATGTGCCTCTGGCTAGACACTACCTTATCACAATCAAACGCTTGGAACTTGACGTACCCCTCATTACATTCGAGCCATTCTCACTACCTGAAACTTGGCTGTTCATGCTACATTTCCCTGAGAGTCCATCACCCCCTACATTTTCTAAAACAGCATACTTATTTGAGATGGGGATAGCCACAGGAGACTTCTGCATGACCCGCCTTCCTCTCGCACCTTTCCTGGAGCCCATATACCTGACTGTATCTGCAAATTTTCTCCTTTCCTATAACTGCCATCCATCACAATCTCAACTCCTGTACATTCCTTATTGCCTGTAACTGCTGCTTCAACCGATCCACGTGAACTGATAGGATTTGCAACAAAAGGCACTCCCTGTAGACATAACCATCAGTAACATGGAACCTCTCCCTAATCTCCCACATCTGATAGGAAGAACACATCACTCTACTAAAGGCCACCTTTGCTCCTTCACAATCTACAGACCCAGAAAATAGCACAGTCTTATTGTTCTAAAAAACACTGCTCCAGGCTAACTTACTACTTCTGGTTTACATTTTCAAAATTTAATCAAGAGACAGGTCTCAATAAAACATATAATCAAGAAAGAACCCATTCTACTCATTATTATAGATTTACAGCAAGGTTATATTTAAAAACTATGCTCTTATCTGCTGCTGTGCCACACAATTTCCTCCAAGGTCAGCTGTGAATTTCACTATTTGTTAATTTTTCCTAAATGCACTCCGATGTCCAGAAATACTTGAACTCAAACAGCAAATTCAATAACTGGGCAGATTCACTTACAGCAGTGTAAGTTTCTTTCTCTGACCATGTGGTCACTATCTTTGTCTGTCTTCTACAGGGAGAGTGTAAATAGGGGTCAGTTTAGCTCAGTTGGTTGGATGGTTGATTCACTCAATTCCCTTACTGGCTGAGGCTACCATGAAGAACTCTTCTTCTCAACTTCTCCCCTCTTCTGAGGTGTGGTGGCCCTCAGGTTAAATCATCATCAATTGCTCTTTCTAATGAGAGAGCAGCTCTACAGTCTGGTAAAACTATGGTATATGTGTCGTGTAAAGGACTACTTTGGGTGTCAGTAAGATGTACTGTTTGGACTTGAGGGCAGGGAGGAAGGCTAGTGACAAAATTCAATGTGTTGGGTTCCCACATGTGAGTAAGGGGATAGGTGGAAATGGCCTGTCAGGGTATTGCTCAATAAAGGGGGATGTGGATACTGGAAAGAAGATATGCCTGGTGACCAGGCAGAGCCCAGTGCTGATGTATCCACTGTGTTCTGCGATCCCTGTCACTACTTGTTGTTTATTGATGCTTACTGTCACTGAAAGATGGCTGGGATAAAGTCCAGTTTCGGCAGAGTAAGTGTCAGCTTGATGAGCAAAAAGACAGGATCCACAGCTGCTGGGCACTAGGACATTGAAAGGACAAACAGAGGAAACATGTGTTTGCAAATTGCACTTGCATTTAATTTGCAATAATTTAATCATCCACTTGCAATGCCAGCAACTAGAATGCATTTAGGATTCAAATGCTGATCAAATTTGATTTGCCCTATGTCATTGGCACCTCAAAGATGCAGATATTAGGCAAGACTTAAAGAGAGTTGAACGGAAGTTGAAAATAACATGGAATTTTTGACACTTGCAAGGGTTCTACCTTGTAGTATTATGGTAGACTCTACTGATTGCAATGAGAGGTTTCATGGTTGATGTGAGTCTGGAGTGGGAGGGGTTCAGGGCACAGCAGGTACTGCCATTTTGTTGATATGCTACTCAGCTGACACAGGACCTTGGTTGGTGCACACACTGATGCTGAAGCTGAATGGAATGCTATTTCTGAATTCACCCATAATCATGATTTCTCTTAGTTTTTCAAAATATTCCTCTAACCTCAGTGATTGAAACCACTGATCCAACAGCATTTTTTCTTATCTTGCAAATTTCACAAGTGTTGGATTATTCAACAGCAACAATCAGGGCTAAATCTTACCAGAAATTTGCCACATTTCATTTTCACGGTTTCATGAAGGATTTCCCACAGTAATCTCAAGTGATCATCCCATTGTCACCTCATTAATTACATACCATGGCTCAATGGTGCCCCTTGTCCAATGTTTGCCCAAACCTCCCACTCACTATAGGCAGAAGTACTCACCTCTAACAAGATATCCCAGGATGTCAACACCACTTTTAAAAGGCTATTGTGGACATGTCATGAGCTGTCAAAAAGAGCTGCTACAGTTGAGTCATGTGTGAAATGACAGATAAACTGGCATCCCAATTTGTGGATACAGCTCCAGGGGTCTTGGCACTTTGTCCAGGATGGGCAGTAAATCCATTACACAGACCCTGCCAGCCTGGTCTTAGGTTGCTACGAGGCCAATGTGATGCCCACAGCCCAGTGAAATGGCCAGGAATTCTGAAACAATGCCAAAGATCTTCTCTCAGTTACCTCACAGTCACTCTTTCTCTGTGACTGCACACAACACATTACCTTTCCCCTCACTTATTCCAGCACTAATAGTTGGGTTAGACACTCCCACCTCACACAAAGGAAGTAACAGCAAGGCTGCTTCTTGTACCCTCACCAGCTCAGATACTGATACCTGACTGGATATTTTATCTAGATTTAGGAATATCTGTTGGCGATCACAGCACTGCCAATTCTCCATAGCTGGTAAAGGAAAAAGCCACCCAGGTCACTAGCACTCAGTGGATTGCCAGAAACCAAACACCTGCTCATCTCCAGACAAGAGAGGACCCTGTGGTGTTGACAAATAGGAATGTCATACAAATGCAAAAGCAATCACAGGAGCAGCAGGCAGGTTGGCTGAGGGCACCTGACAACCAGACACAAATGTTGCAGGACTGCAGTAACGCAGTTGGGATGCTGCTACCTCTGTCAGGCTGCCTCCATCTCCAGGTTGGCCGTTGCCATGGAGAGCCAAATCCAGCAATCTCAGGGCCTGTTCATAATGTATAAAGATCTGCAATCCATTGCTCCAGCTATAGGTGCTCAGTACCAAAAGCAAGGTGACAAGGCAATGAGGGACCTTGAGCTTATTCCAGACACTCCATCCTCATAAGTAAACTGGATGATACCAATAAATACACAGTCAGAGGAGACCAACAAATCAGGTTCCACATGGTAGGCTGCTCTAGAAGGTTAGATCGCATGGAATCCAGGGAGAACTGGCACATTAGATACACAATTGGCTTGATGGTAGGAAGCAGATGGTAATAGTGGAAGGATGCTTGTCGGACTGGAGGGCTGTGACTGGTGGAGTGCCTCAGGGGTCTGTGCTGAGCCCATTGCTGTTTGTTATCCATATCAATGATTTGGATGGTTAGTAAGTTTGCAGATGACACTAAAATAGGAAGTATTGTAGACATTGGGGAAGGTTATCAAAAATTGCAGCAGGACCTTGATCAGCTGGGGAAGTAGGCTGAGAAATGGCAAATGGAGTTTAATATAGGTGAGGCCTTGCATTTTGGAAGTCAAAGTAGGAGTTTCATGATGAATGGTAGGGTCTTAAGGAGTGTACTGAAACAAAGGGACCTTGGAGTTCAAGTGCATAGTTCTCTAAAGGTGGAGTCAGAAGTAGACAGGACAGTGAAGAAGGCTTTTGACACACTGGCCTGCATTAGTCAGGGCAATGAGTGTAGAAATTGGAAAGTTATGTTGCAGTTGTACTGGACGTTGGTAAGGCCACACTTGGAGTATTGTGTTCAGTTTTGGTCACCTTGTTACAGGAAGGATTTTATTAAACTGGAAAGAATGCAAAAGAAATTTACAAGGATGTTGCCAGGACTCAGGGGACTGAGTTATAGGGAGAGGTTGGACAAGTTAGGACTTTTATCTCTAGAGCACAGGAGACTGAGGAGGAATCTTATAGAAGTGTATAAGATCATGAGAGGCATATGTAGGGTGAACACGCTCAGTCGTTTTCCCAGGGTCGGGGAATCAAGGACTAGAGGGCATTAGTTTAAGATAAGAGGGAAAAGAATAAAAGGAACCTGAGGGGCAACTTTTTCACACAGAGGGTGGTATGCATAGGGAATGAGCTGCCGGCAGAAATGGTTGAGGCAGGTACATTAACACCATTTTAAAAGCATTTGGACAAATACATGGATCGGTAAGGTTTAGAAGGATATGGGCCAAGTGCAGGGAAATGGAGTTAGCATGAATGGACAGTTTGGTCGGCATGGATCAGTTTGGGCCAAAGGGCCTGTCTCCACGCTGTAGGACTCTATGACTCTCTCAGTCTCTATGACATAGGTCCCAGAATTCTCTTCTCAGGATACTCTTTCAGTGGCTGGGCATTCATCTCCACCCTATCTGCCGTCCTCAGCCGTGTGGGAGTTCCAGCCAAGGAGGCCTTGATAGGATTAGGGTTAGGCCTCTCAGCACTCAGCATGACTGGGCCCTGTAGCCACTAGCCCCTCTGAGATCACCTGATCAAACCTGCAAGGTCAAAAGTCTCTACTATAGGCCAAGCTCCTGCCAATCAGCTGCAAAGCCTAGAACTGTGATGAGACTTGTGGAAGTGGGGGAGAAAAACCTTCTGAGGACATACATGTGGCACGAGTAACATGCCAACATAAGTAAGTTATCACATTTGTAAATATATGTTCAACTTTTTTTCATCAGCTGCGTGTGTGAATATCTGTCTAGCTGCAACTAAAACATTGAAGATTTACAGCCTAGCTATCCTGAGCACTACACAATGTTTTATGGTAAAGGTGTGAAGTAAGCAGCTCCCGAACCATGCGAAGGCTATGGGTACATGGCAGTTGTTTGCTACTTTAGCAAGAAAGATCAATCTATCCAGCAATAGCAATGTATTGTATTGCTATTGTATCACAGCCATTAGGGGTCTGATTCAAATATTGCATGAAATGGTCAGAAGTGTTTGGGGAAAGGATTTGGACTGCCATCAGTAAACATTCCCTTCCTGGTGACCCACCCTGTTAGCTAAAGAAAATTCTATAACTAAAGACATGGCTGCTATTGGGGCAAAGGAAGTCAGTGATACACAAAAGATTAAAATTTGACATCAACAAAGAACATCCCAATATTAAACAAAAGTACATGGTCACTCTATATAAGAAAGATCAGCTAATTTGCAGTTTCGATGCATTGACAAAAAAACAGTGCCCTCTGAGCCTTGGTGCCAGTGCTCTTTCAGGTGCTGGAGTTTGGAAGGGATGGTTGCAATGTCGCCCACTGATGGACAAGAGGCTGAATGAAAGGGAAGGGGACAGTGCACCAAATACCTGCCACCTCCCTGACTGACCTAGCTACTGTTCATCTTAAAGGTCCATCTGTGCATTCAGGGTTGGCACGGTAGCTCAGTATTTGGCACTGCTTCCTCACAGCACCAGGGACCGGCTTCGATTCCGCCCTCGGGTGAGTCTCTGTGCAGGATTTGCACGTTCTCTCTGTGTCTGCGTGGGTTTCCTCCGGGTGCACCGGTTTCCTCCCACAGTCCAAAGATGTGCAGGTCAGGTAAATTCGCCTTGCTAAATTGCCCAGTGTTAGGTGCATTAGTCTGGGGGAAATGGATCTGGGTGGGTCACTCTTTGCAGGGTCAGTGTGGACTTGTTAGGCTGAAGGGCCTGTTTCCACACTGTCGGAAATCCAATGTAATCTAATCTAATCAATAGGCTTTGAACTTCCCAAATTCTCAACCAATAAGTCTATCTAACTTTTCACCTGCCCACTTTAGCATGCCTCCCCCTACCACCAGGCTTTTGAAATAAACATAGTCTACTAGCGCTCCCCCCATTGAAGCTAGATAGCTGCTCACAGTCAATTGCCTCTTCCTGCATTACCCATTTACCTTCCGTATCTTGTTGCCTCCCGAATACATACTGAGTTGCATCCATTTCACCCAGTATTCTGCTTCCAATCCCAATGATTAAGAACTGAACCCCCTAACAGCAGCACTAATAATGCCCCTTTGATTGTTAGTCCATGGAACCTGACCCCCATCCCAGTACTGAACATGTATTCTTGATGAAGGGCTTTTGCCCGAAACGTCAATTTTACTCTCCTCGGATGCTGCCTGAACTGCTATGCTTTTCCAGCATCACTCTAATCTAGACTCTGGTTTCCAGCATCTGCAGTCAGTGATTTTACCCAATACTGAACATGACACACCTCCTTGCATGGTTTAGCCAGACAACACTGAATGATGCTCGCTGACTACCTTCCCGTGATACCCTGGACTAGTTGCACTGTACTCACAGTGGCTCTGGAGTGTAGAGGTACAGACCACTGACCCTGACCATCCCGACCAACTGGCTGAATGTGGCCAAGCCCTTTCAGAGGCTGCCATTGACTTACAGCGCTGGAACACTCTTGACTGAAGGGTGTCTCCCTGGATTTGATTGGGCACCAGTATCTTTATACTTTTGGTAGATAGTTATTTTCTTGAAGCACATGCAGTGTCTTTGGTACATACACAGCTGGCACATGTATTTCATGTACCATGCACCATGCCGTACAGCAATGTGTCTATCCCCTTGGCAACCATGATAATCTGCCTGACATCCATTTGTGCTAAACTGCAAAACAACACAATGTATTTTGAACTTTTAAGATCAGACTCAGGGGCTAAAGTGCAAAAAGGCAAGCCCAAGGCAAGATAGTGATGTTTAGAGGATCAAGGGGAGGCACAAAGAGAATAAGCATTACGTTTGAGCTAGCAGCCCTAAGATGCAGCCTGATCCAATCTTGAACTGGTTGTCTGTCCCTGCACACAGTTACCTTGCAGAAGCATTCCAATGAGAAGTGCCAGTGCTGAGAACTGCAACATTAAAGTGCAGAAGCATTGTATAAGTGAATTGGAGATGAGCCATGTTGAGGTGGAGAGGGTGGCACATCTTGTATGCCAAAGTTCATGGAAATAATGTGCGTGCAGTCACTGACCAATAGTGTGCCAGGTGTCCAAGATGGACAGGAGCGAGCAGCAAGCTGGGGTCACCAGGTACTTGCTCCGATTTTCATATCAGGAATTGTCAGTTTGGTTTCTATCTGATGTGTGGAAAAGTGAGATAGTGCATAACAGTGAATTGTTATTAAGTGATAATGAGCAATAATCCCTGTTAATATGCCTCTCGCCCTGCACTAACGAGACCTTCATCTCAAAGTCCAGGACTTAGCAGGAAAATGCGATACTTCTACCTTGAGGGCAAGAGGGGCCTGAATATCTCAACCGATTTTTCAAATTTCTTACCATAGCACAGAGGGACGAGGAAGATTTTCACTGTATTTTACTGTAAAATGCAAATGACAGTAAATAAATAAATCACACAAATTGGTCTTCTGGCAAACTGGTATACATATTCATAGCAGGACCTGTCAAAACACCTGTAATATTAAGGTTCAAACATCTTTTGGTCACTTTGTCTTGAGATTAGATTCCCTACAGTATGGAAACAGGCCCTTTGGCCCAACAAAATTTAGGTGGAATTTAGGTGATAAATGCAGAATTCTAGTTAAATAAAAGCCCTTGTGAGAGACAGATTTTCTTTTTCCTTATTCTAAGCTTCTCTCTTCAAGTCTTGTTGTTTGACTTCTGTCCTTGAAGATCAAACTTTCATAGAATCATAGTGTTTAAAAGAGTCCCTTTGGCCCATCAAAGTCTGTGCCGCCAAAGTTACTCTAAATCTATACTAGTTCCACATTCCATCACTAGACCATAGCCTTGAATGTTATGACATTTCATGTGCTCAGCAAAGTACTTTTTAAATATTGCGAGGTTACCTCTTCAACTACCCTCCTAGGCAGTGCATGGCAAACACCCACTGTCTACTGGAGGAAAATTTTTTCTTAAATCCCTCTAAATCTCCTAGCTTTCACCTTAAAATTATGTTTCCTTTCGTAATTCTGTTTAAATTCTTATTGCCAATTTCCATAAGTCAAATTTTTCTGTTTATAACAGAATATTAACTAACTTTAGCTATGATAGGATCACATCATGATTTCTACCTTCATTTTTTTCAGCTGGCTTTCTCAGTATAGGTTTAGTTGAAGATTTCAAATAATGCTAAACTATATATCATAGAACATAGAACATAGAACATTACAGCGCAGTACAGGCCCTTCGGCCCTCGATGTTGCGCCGACTTGTCATACCAATCTGAAGCCCATCTAACCTACACTATTCCATATACTTCCATATGCTTGTCTAATGACAACTTAAATGTACTTAAAGTTGGCGAATCTACTACCGCTGCAGGCAAAGCATTCCATACCCTTAATACTCTCTGAGTAAAGAAACTACCTCTGACATCTTCGAGGAGAAAGTGAGGACTGCAGATGCTGGAGATCAGAGCTGAAAATGTGTTGCTGGAAAAGCGCAGCAGGTCAGGCAGCATCCAAGGAACAGGAGAATCGACGTTTCGGGCATAAGCCCTTCTTCAGGAAGTGTGAAGAAGGGCTTATGCCCGAAACGTCGATTCTCCTGTTCCTTGGATGCTGCCTGACCTGCTGCGCTTTTCCAGCAACACATTTTTACCTCTGACATCTGTCCTATATCTATCATCCCTCAATTTAAAGCTATGGCCCCTCATGGAAAAGGCTCTCCCTGTCCACCATATCTAACCCTCTGATTATCTTATATGTCTCTATTAAGTCACCTCTCAACCTTCTTCTCTCTAATGAAAACAACCTCAAGTCCCTCAGCCTTTCCTCATAAGACCTTCCCTCCATACCAGGCAACATCCTAGTAAATCTCCTCTGCACCCTTTCCAAAGCTTCCACATCCTTCTTATAATGCGGTGACCAGAACTGTACACAATACTCCAAGTGCGGCTGCACCAGAGTTTTGTACAGCTGTAGCATAACCTCATGGTTCCGGAACTCGATCCCTCTATTAATAAAAGCTAAAACACTGTATGCCTTCTTAACAACCCTGTCAACCTGGGTGGCAACTTTTAAGGACACCGAGATGTCTCTACTCATCTACACTACCAAGAATCTTACCATTAACCCAGTACTTTGCATTCCGGTTACTCCGACCAAAGTGAATCACCTCACACTTGTCCGCATTAAACTCCATTTGCCACCTCTGCAGCTTATCTATGTCTCTGTAACCTGCAACACCCTTCGTCACTATCCACAACTCCACCGACCTTAGTGTCGTCTGCAAATTTACTAACACACCCTTCTACACCCTCATACAGGTCGTTTATAAAAATGACGAACAGCAGTGGACACTGACCCTTTCGATACACCACTGGTAACTGGACTCCAGGATGAACATTTCCCATCAACCACCACTCTCTGTCTTCTTTCAGCAAGCCAATTACTGATCCAAACTGCTATATCTCCCACAATCCCATTCCTCCGCATTTTGTACAATAGCCTATCGAACGCCTTGCTACAATCCATATACACCACATCAACCGGTTTACTCTCATCTACCTGTTTGGTCACGTTCTCAAAGAACTCAATAAGGGTGAGACCTACCGTTCACAAAACTGTGCTGACTATCCCTAATCAAATTATTCTTCTCTAGATGATTATAAATCCTATCTCTTATAACCTTTTCCAATACTTTACCAACAACTGAAGTAAGGCTCACTGGTCTATAATCAGGATTGTCTCTACCCCCCTTCTTGAACAGGGGAACTACATTTGCTATCCTCTAGTTTTCTGGCACTATTCCTGTAGACAATGACATTTAAAGATTAATGTCAAAGGCTCAGGAATCTCCTCCCTGGCTTCCCAGAGGATCCTAGGATATCCTACTCCCAGAAAAGTCTTAGTAATATTCAAAACCATTTTGACAATCCAATCCATGCAACAAACTTCACCATAACACTCATGTTTTATGTCCAGTAATTCTGCATATGTTTCTTTTTTTAAAAAAGCCTCAAATCCCTCTTAAATTCAATGAAGTCTTATGTCAGCAAGATTTGTTCTAATCTTGGCTGATAGTACCACTTGAAAAATCAGGCACCAAAATCAAATCTGGCTTGATATATCATATGTTTTGTTTAGTTAGTTTATGTGGTCTACGGACACTGAAATATATTCAGCTAAGGCTTCAGAGTTCTTGTGCAACAAAGCACAAATTTATTACACAAAAGAAACAAAAGCAACAAACCAACCATATATTAGATATGAAAGATATTAACTCAATTACTAATACAAAATTCCACCGTCCACTGCAGAAATTTGGATCTACAGAAATTATACTCCAGTGTCAACTCCATAAATTTCTACTTAACTAACCCCTTCAAGTTTCTTGTTTTAAGCTGTAGAGACAATTTTATGAATCCTCTCCAGATCTGATGGCATGAACCTTTCAGTGTTATTATGACCTAAGTTTTTCAATTCTAATGACTTAATTCTATCACAAGCTCTCTTTGCTTAAAAACTTCATAAAGTAGAAAGGCTGCAGTGACTGGTTTTGTCTGAACTAAACTGAATTAAAATCTGCCAGGAGGCAAAGCAAAACTCAAGTCTTTACTATTCTCTCCTGAAACTCTGTTGTTTACTGAAATGAACTTACAACAAAAGTAATGACTTAACATGTTTATGCTGCATCGTAAACACAGAAGTTAAAATGATTTTGTTCCATTAACACTCCAGGTGTTCTCCCAAGATGTTGGTGGCAGTCACATGTCTTCTTGGAACTGGTAACCATTTAGAAAAGACTTCCTGCTCTTTATAACAACCTCAACAACAATAACCTACATCTATCGGCCTCTAGTTTCAATATAATCAAAATTCCAGAAATGATAACAATACAATTGCAAAAATTCCAGAAGAAGACCTTCTAAGAAATTTTAAAGGTTAGAAAATGTCGACAAGTTCTGAAATGTTGGCTAGTCAATCGACAATCTTCACAAAGGAATTCCAGATTTCTAACTCAATCTTTGTACAAAATTAGACTCCATCTCAAAAGTAAGGGTATTGATAAATTGGTTTTCCTCATTTGCTTTGTTCCCAAGTTATTGATAGTTGAATAATTATCATTTTCAATTCAGCATGTTCATCAGCATGCCGATATTGCACATGTCCAACCCCCTGCAACCTAGAGTGTGAAATTAACTCTACTACTGCTTTATCTTTACAATAATGTTGATGCAGTCTTTACAAAGTCAGAGCCCACAAACTGAAGGATTGAAGAAAATTTGCCACCACTGTTTAAGAAAAGGAAAAAGTTAAATCACTTATGGACAGGCAGTAAGAATAGGGAGATAGATTTATTTTAAAATCTGTAAGTCCATCCATAACACCAGAAAAAACTTGATTTTACCTTCTGGCGAAGATTCTGAAACACAACTCCCTTATCTTTTCAGCCCGTTCCTGCTCTGTCCATCTTCCCAGTGGTGACTCTTCTGATATGCTCTCCTTCACACTACATAGTTCCTGAAAGTAACCATGTTCTATACCTTCATCTTCCACCAGAATGATCTGGGGGCTCTTGCTCTTTTCCTGGTTAGAGGTCCACTCAGTTTCCATTGACCACAATCCTGCACTACTTGACTGCATTTGCTCTCTCACTGACCAATTTCTCCAAGTCATTTCACTTATAGGGGGATGTTTTATATGAATTGCCCTCATTTTGCCGCATTATATTCCAACCTTTAATTGTATTTAGTATTATAGGGTTTTTACAGTGATCTGTGATGATTTTCCTCTTGTCTGAAAATAAGAGGTTAATAAGTGGGCATTTTACTTGAGAAGCCTCAATGTCCAGCCAGATTGATTGCGGGTCAGACAAGATCCAATCGGCTATGTAGCTTAATAGGGAATTTAACTGATATTTCCTAGAATCTGGAAATTCCAGTCCTCCCCTTGCCTGTGGAAGCTGTAGCTTCTTCAGCTTAATGAGGGGCCGTCTATGGTTCCAGATGAAGGAACCCAGACAGCCATACAATCTGCATAGTGCCAACCTCGGCAGCATCACCGGAAGCATTCTCATAGGGTATAGGAGACGGGGCAGGACATTCATTTTAATTAGTGCTATTCTGTCTAACCAGGAAATTGGAAGGTCTCCCCATCGCTGGAGGTCCTGCCTTATCCTCTCCAGTAAATGCACAAAGTTAGCCTTGTATAGCTGGCCAAATACCGGGGTGATAAAAATGCCTGAATATAAAAAACCCTCCAGGGTCCATCGAAAGGGAAAGTGGGATCCATCCAATAGGTGGGATATGCTAGCAAGGCTGCCCATTGGCATAGCCTCCGATTTTGAAAAATTAATTTTATAGCCTGAAAATGCACTAAATATATTAATACTTGGATTAAGCGAGGCACGGACATTAGGGGATTACTGAGAAATCATCTGCATAAAGGGTAATTTTATGTTTACCTATACCAATCCTCGGGGCCATTATATTAGGGTCAGCCCATATAGCTTCTGCTAGTGGCTCAATTATTAGCGTAAATAGCAATGGTGAGAGCGGACATCCCTGACGGCAGCCCCTACCCACACTGAAGCTAATCCATTGGTAATCACAACTGCTTTGGGATCATTACCCATTTGGTAAACACCTTTCCAATGCCAAACCTTTCCAATGTATAAAACAGATATGACCATTCAACCCTGTCGAATGCCTATTCCGCATCTAATGAGACTACTACTCCTGGTATCTTTCCCTGATGGCAGGCTTGAATCACATTCAAAACCCTTCTAACATTATTGGATGATCTACGACCCTTAATAAACCCTGCCTGATCCTCATTTATGATGTATGGCAATATGCTTTCTAGCCTCAATGCTAACGTTTTAGAAAGGATTTTAAAATCTACATTTAGTAAGGATATTGGTCTGTATGACACGCAATCTTCCAGGTCCTTTTCTTTTTTGAGAATAAGAGAGATAGTCACCTCTTTCAGTGAAGGCGGGAGACAGCCCTGACAGTATGAGTAGTTATACATGTCCGTAAGTGGACCAGCCAATATTCCTGTAAATTCTTTATAGAATTCAGCTTGAAAGCCATCTGGGCCAGGTGCCTTAATGCTCTGAAGTTGCCTGATTGCATCAAGTATTTCTTGGCTTGTTAGGGGAACATTCAGGACCGATACCTGTTCTGGGGTTAGGTCCGGAAAGGTCAAGTTTTTAAAAAATGACTGCATCCTCCTAGTTCTATCTTCGTAATCCTGCAATTTATATAAATCAGAGTAAAATTTTCTAAAGATTGCATTAATCCATTTATGATCATGAGTCAGAGTACCCGCACTTTCCTTGATAGATGTGATAGTTTGAGAGGCCTTCTTTTTCTTTGCGAGAAATGCTAAGTATCCACCAGGTTTATTGCCAAATTCATATAACTTTTGTTGTGCAAATAATATTTCCCTCTTAGCCGTTTGGGTAAGCGTGGTCTTCAGAGCTGTCCTAAGGGCCGTAATTCTTTGTAATTTGACAATAGAAGGTCTGTCAGCATATGCTGTTTCAGCCGCTTTTAAGCGAGCTTTGAGCAGACGCTGTTGTTCTCCCTTTATTTTTTTCTGGGTCGCTGAGTATGAAATAATCAAACCTCATGCGTAAGCTTTGATGGTCTCCCACATCATTGATGGGTTGCTAGCCGTACCTGAATTAATTACCAAAAATGTTTTAAATTCTTGAGAGAAGTACTTGATAAATTTACTATCTTTTGTCAGGAAGGAATCCATACGCCAATGTCGGGCGGATGTCTCATTGTTCCTCGCCTTGATTTCCATATATACAGCAGCACGATCAGAAATTGTTATACTACCTATTTTACAGGATGATATGGAATTAAAAAAAATTGAGGGGGCAAAAAAACATATTGATTCTGGTGTGACATTTATGTGGATTGGAGTAAAAAGAAAAATCTCTGCCCTCTGGGTGAAGGCAACTCCATTAATCCTAATTCTGTGTTCAAATCCACCAATTGTCTGGATCTGGGGGATACTCCTGCAGTACCTTGGGAATCCTATCGAATTCCGGATCCATAATACAATTAAAATCTCCCCCTATAATTGTATGACGAGAACCAAGAGCCATCAATTTTGAGAAGGCTTCCGTTATAAATTTAAAAGGATGTGCCGGGGGGTAATACAGATTTAAGATCCCATATTCCTCTCCATTTATAAGGGCTTTAATCAGAATATATCGTCCAGATTCGTCTTTTATCTGATTTAGGATTTTGAAAGGGAGATTCTTCCGAATAAGAATAACAACTCCCCTACTTTTTGAGCTGAAGGAAGAAAAAAAGTCCTGATCAAATCCACCCTGTCATAATTTCAAGTGTTCTTTATCCAATAAGTGTGTCTCATGTAGGAGAGCTATATCAACCCTTTCTTTCTTGAGGTTTGATAATATTTTCTTCCTTTTGATTGATGAATTACTCCCCTTGATATTCCAGGTGCACCACTTAATCGACTGATTAACCATAATCGTCCGGGCAAGTCTGAGACCCCTCAGGAAAACAAACCCTATCCAAAACATCCCGAGCATAGAGCATATAAAATTCACAAAAATAAAGGCTCTTTAATACACTCACATCAATATAATAAAAAACTATTCTAAAAAAAAGTATTTAAATGGAGATTTTCCACCTTGTTCCCAGGGGCCATCACTTCCTTTCCAAAAGCTCATCATATCCTCTCCCAACCAGTGCCCCACCCTTGACCCAGGCACCCCACGATAGGATAAAGAAAATTCAAATATACTACAGAGCTAGAGTTAGCAGTTAATACCCTACCCAACCCTACCCCCCCCATCCACACCAACATCTGGATATACTTGGTAATGTTAATACCATATATGAACATATATAACTATAAAATTACAGTCTCAACAAATAATAATTAAAGATAGTAATACAAAATAACAGTGGGAAAACAACCCCGCTCCTAAAGACAGATAAAATAAGATAAGGTAACCATCTCCCCCCACCTACATTGTCTAGACCCCCCGGCCTATATATACACAAAAAAAAGGGGCAGAAAAATCACTAAGTGAAGAACAAATAAATAAACCTCTCTCCCCACCCTCCGAGGATAATATTAAACAGTAAGGTAATGAAAGGGAAAAAAAAGGGGGTAAACTGGGGTGGGGGGAGGGCAAAACAACATCATTCACCACTCGAATTAACTCTTACAATTTATCTAAGAGAGTCCAAAAATTCTTTGGCCTTCTCCGGCGATCCGACGTTGTACACAGACCCTTCATGGCTAAAGTGTAGCGTCGCTGGGTAGCACAAGGAGTACTGAATGTTTAAGTCCCTTAAACGCTTCTTCGCTTCATCAAATGCCTTCCTCTTTCAGACCAAAGCTGGGGAAAAGTCCTAAAATAACATGATCTTGGATCCTTTATAAATCATGGCTTGGGGATCTTTCCCAAGATTTCTGGAAGCTTCTAAGAGTATCTGCCTCTCCTTGTAGTTCTGCAGCCGGAACAGGACCAGGCGGGGGCGCTGGTTTGAGCCAGGCCCGCATATTGCAATCTGGTAGGCCCATTCCACCCTTACCTGGCCTGATCCAGCCTCCAGATTTAACAGCTGTGGAAGCCACTGCACGAGGAAAACTGTAAGCTGGCTTTCCTCTTCCCGTTCGCGAAGGCCCAGCAAACAAATATTTTTTCGACAACCTCGATTCTCAAGGTCGTCGATGTGATTTTATAAGGTCTGGACTCGCTGTTCGAGAGTCCGGACCCGACCCATGACTGATTCTGCTGCAGTCTCAGAGGTTGCGGCCTTTATCTCCTCCCCTCCGACTCGGCGCTCAATTTCCTCGATGCATTGGTTGTACTTTTGTAGCGCGGCCGAGAGTGAATTCCATCTGCTCCGGGACTCATTGATGAAGGTGCGATCTTTGCGTCAAGTTTGGAGATTATTTCCACGAGGTTCGCCGCCGTAGGTAAGTCCCCTGGGATGGCTGCGGACGCCTATGTTGCAACTGGGGAGGGTGAGGGAGGGGTTCCTGCCTGCTGAGAACTGAGGGCTCCTTTCCCTTTTGTCATTGTTACAGGAGACTATACTGTTTAAATTTAGTACTGAGCAACTAATTACATTAAGTAAAAACTATTTTAAATGATTTGGTAAGTGTGGTGGAGGCAGGTGGCCCACTTTGCCCAAGTCTTGGGAGGAGCACTATAGACTCAGACTTGCCGGGTCGCCGCCATCTTGTCTTTATTGGTCAATGCATTGAGTATAGGAGTTGGGAGATCATGTTGCGACTGTACAGGACATTGGTTCCCCCCCCACCCTCCCCACCGCGTGCGTACACACACACACATACACACTCACTAGATTCCACGGCCCCAGGGAGTTGCCTCCCAGTGTTGACCTTGTCAAATTCTCTCTCAGTCTTGGCCATTACTGATTTTTCTGAAGACAGACTGTGCTGTCACATTGACATTCATCGAGGAGGCTGGCCATTCATCTCAGATATGTTGACAAACCAAACCTTGATTTGCTTAACTCGTTACAAAGTTTCCACATGAACCATTAAAATACTGCATGCAATTCTGATCTCTTTGCTATAGGAAGGACGTTGTGAATCTGGAAAGGGTGCAGAAAAGATTCACAAGGATATTGCCAAAGTTGGGGGCTTTCAGTTATAGGAAGAGGCTGAATAGTCTGGGGCTGTTTTCCCTGCAGTCTCAGAGGTTGAGGGCCAACCTTATAGTGGTTTATAAAGTCATGAGAGGCATGAATAGGGTAAATAGGCAAAGTCTTTTACCAGAGTCCAAAACTTAGAGGGCATAAGTTTAGGGTGAGAGGGGAAAGATATGAAAAGGATCTGTGTGGCAGATGATGTGTGTATGGAATGAGCTGCCAGAGGATGATGTGTGTATGGAATGAGCCCAGAGGAAGGGGTGGAGGCTGGAAAAATTACAACATTTAAAAGGCATCTGTATGAGTATCTGTAGGAAGGGTTTAGATGGTTATGGGCCTTATGCTGACAAATAGGAAGAGATTTATTTGGGATGTATAGTTGGCATGGACGAGTTGGACCAAAGGGAATGTTTCTGTACTGTATATCTCTATGACTCGAATAGGATATGGGCAAGGTGACATCATACTAGCTGTGGTACCCCTACACCAAGCTTGGCTAATAGGCTAGTGGCCACAACAGTGGCTTTCAGTGAAGGGGAAGTCCCCTGTGATAACAGCATAATTTTTTTTGTAAACCTTGCCGTCAGACTGCTGTCAGGTATTGTCTTTCACGAAGCTCCCATTTTGGATGGTGGGGTAATTATGCTTTTTTGCTGCAAGGCATCCTATTTTTTTTGCCAACCTTGTGAGACTTAACTCAGTTGGATTTCAGTACATTCCCTGACAACTAATTGACCACCCATATAAAAATTGCATTGGGCATCTAATGCAAGAAAGTGCGGTTGGGACTCTGAAATTCAGGGATCATTGAGATCCAGACCCCAAACAGAAAATACATGCCCATCATTAAGTTTCTCTAGATACAGATACTTCTTAACTGGCTTAGTATTTCCAGCATTTTTAACTTGTATGTAATTTTTTATCAACCTTTTCAGAGATGTTATCATACATCTCTGGAGCGAATGCGACTTGAATGCACACATTTAGTCCAGAGGTAGGGACATTACCATGGCACCATAAGAGCCCCATCTTCAGCTTGTATCTCAGTTGGAGACATGTTCTTCAGTTGTTTGCCAAATTGAGTATTAGCAACTCAGGAACTCCACATCCTGCAGGATCTGTCTTCCACAGTCAATTCCTGTGCTACTATTCTTACTTAACATATTAAAGTATATTAATTTTTAGAAGTGACTTTTCTGTCTTATTATTTCGATCCTCCTTCCTTATTTACTCAAGCTTCTCCAGTCAATTTTCTATTTTTGAAATACCATTCACATTCTTTTCCAACCTTGATCACTCTAAATGTAAGAAGCACTTCTGATACAAATAGCAAATTTACAAATATACTGCTAAAACAAAACTCCTAACTCATTATCTTAAACATTGAACTAGGTCTTTGCAACCAGATAATATTTAACAAATTCAGTACTTATAAAGCACAAGACAGAAATTATCAATTGATTTATTATTACTGGACAACTCTGAAATTCTAGTGTAGGTATTGGCACATCAGAGAGTTCAAAATGATCAAAATCTTGACATCTGAAGTGCATGGGCAATTCAAATAATATTTACTGATGTGTAATTGCAGGTTAAATTTATACTGTAATCAATATATATTTGGTTAAATTTACTGCAGGTTCATGATATTTGCTGACATTTATGTGTTTGCACCTTCAGAGACTTGATACAATTAGGTAAGAAAAAACCCTAAACATACCAGGGCAAATCCAACTAAGAACATGTTATATGATGATTTTCATGGGATTATAGCACCAAGATGTATTTATTGCTTTGAGTGTATGTTGATTTGATCATCTTAATTATGTAATAGACTATTTAATGTTTTTAGTATAATATTGCTAGTAAGTTAAATCTCCATTGCTTCACTATTGTCACAGAATTGTGCTGGTGGATTCATTCAACTGCTAATGGGGTGAAATTGCAATATTAATATATAAACACATTAATACACCCATTTGAAACTCCTCTGGCTGTTATTTTAACAAAACCATTAATGAGTTTGTATGCTAGTATTGCAGAGTACTTCACTGTGCAAGATGAAGTGGCAGCACCGTGATTGGCTCCCCCTTCCCCTTTACACTTAGTACAAAACTACATGAATTTGTTGTTGCTGAAAAGAGAATGGCTAACAAATAATGAAAAACACCAATTTAACTAAATAGTCAGGACCATTAAATATAACATTAGTTTCTGGACATAATCCTGTCAATATGCAATGCTATAATAGAAGGAAGCCCAGAATGATGACAGTTGTGATAGATTGTAAAAACTAGCTGATACAGGCAGTCATACTGGTGATATGAGTGA
The DNA here is from genome assembly GCF_037043375.1 of Chiloscyllium plagiosum. Taxonomy (NCBI): domain Eukaryota; kingdom Metazoa; phylum Chordata; class Chondrichthyes; order Orectolobiformes; family Hemiscylliidae; genus Chiloscyllium; species Chiloscyllium plagiosum. Next base: position 74,723,375 of record NW_028270140.1, read on the forward strand.
GGCAGTTGCAGGAAAGTAGTAACAATGATAAAAAGGTGCTGATGATCATGACTATGGCAGTGATGGTGATGATGACAGTGCTGTGATTAATTGCCATTGTGTGTGTTTTGGGATGTTAAAGCCAAAAATAAAATACAGAATACTCTTGTGACAAAAAATGAACTCCATTATCTAACACAGAATCACATTAACATGGAAAACATACTCATGTTGCACTGATACAGCCAAAGTCTCTTCAAAATTACACAGTAGCAACACTTTTATAAGAAATTAATCATGTTCAAATTTTAGTACCTCTCAGCATTTTCATGAATCTTCGAAGGAGGTAGTAATTCTTGACGTCCCATGCTATTAAAATATCAATATTATTTTCCATAAACATTAAATGTGAATACATTTTAGTTTCTAATTGCAGAAAAAAACTTTAATTGGACATAATCTTTAGTCCTCAAGGGCATTTGGGTAATACTTATGATTGCCTTTAATTTAAAAGCCACCTTGTCAATGTTGAAATATAATTTCAATCTACAATCTTGAAATAGTTTATTCTGAAAATCTAGCTGATCAATGCAGTGAATTTAAATGAAATTCTGAAACGATGGATTAAATACAATATTTTGGCACCTTAATACTGTAATAGATTTCTGGCATGTGTATTAAGGAGATAGGACATCTAAAGGCTAACAATTTTATGGAAATAACGTAAAATGTCTTGTTTGGATAAAAGCATTGATTCTTTTTAAAAACAAATCTGGGTTAGATGGGCCTCAAAGTGCTTACACTTACTTGAGTGATCAATATTATTTTAAATCTACTTGTTTTTTTTTAAAAACGTTGCTTTATCAGAAGTTTGAGAGATTTTTGTAAAAAAAAAAGTATTTGAATATTAGTCGAAAATAGTTATGGGTACTGCTGGTTCCGTCTCTTCTGAACCTTACGGTGGAATCAATGATGGGGAGTATGTTTCTGAGGAAACACTTTACACCAGGCGGGGCCAGACGCAATTTTACCGACCGCAGCTTCGAAAGCGGGCAGCGTTCCCGCCACCAGGAACCGGGAGGGTTTCCCAGCCATTATCCGTGGGTGCTTGAAATTATTTCCTTGCTATAGGCCGCAGAACCCCTCGCTCGCTCAGCTTTCCTTGGTCATGCTATTGCGGCTCCAGCTCCAGTTGTCATTCCGGATCGCGGCTTGGCTGTGTTTGCTGCTGCCATTTCCCGCTCGGCTCTCGAGGAAACATCTCCCAAGGAAGTAAAAAGAAGAACTGCGAATACTGGCATCAGAACTGAAAAAGGATCTCTGGAGCCGAAACATTAACAACTGGTTTCTCTCCACAGATGCTGCCAGACCTGCTGCGATTTTCCAGCAATTTCGTTTTTTTTCCCCAAGGAACTAAGTTTTGGTTAAGAACTGATCTAACATTTGCATTACTCGCTGGCTGTTTGCCTTCTCTCAGGAAAAATCCAAAAAAAAGGTACATGGAATCCAAAAAAAAAGGTACATGCTTTCCCTTCTCAGGTGTGTTTACATTGAGCCATTAATGTCAGGGCGCAGCATCCCTTGGACTCAATTGGCATGAAGTTCGTGATCTCACTAAGAGGATGGACTGGTCTGAAAATGCAAGAGTCAGCCTGATCTAATACAGGCTTTTGACGATTCAGTAATACTCTATATTTTGCTACTTCCTTCTGACCAGGCAAAGTCCTGATGCTGACATTTGTTAGGAGCAATTGAAAATATTGCATTCGCTACTACCAACAGCTCCTACATGAAAGAACACAACATTTCTAAAAGCAAAACTCATTTTAAAATATAATTAGTATAGAGATGTTTAACTGCATTTTTTTTCTGGGTAAGACCCAAACCTACCATGAATAATGTATTTATGAATACAATTAGCACCTATCCAACAATGCTAGTGTAACCAGTGGCTAAAGAGGTTTTGGCACAGATTATTTCATTCTGTATTAGTGGAAAACATTTCTGATTTTAATCTCTCAAAAATCCCAAACTATAAAAATCAAATGTCAAAACTTAGAATCCTAGCACAAAACAGTTTGCACTGTACATCATTTAAAGAACTGAAAACATATGGAAATGATAAATATTTAATAAAGTATCATTATAATGCATTAAAGCAAAACTGTCCTAAAAGCCTTACTAACATCTATGCATATTATTAAAACGGATTTAGTGATTTTTATATAAAACATGAATATACTAATTTGATAATCTTCATACAAATGTGTCTAAAGCATATTTGGATACAAGATATAATATTACGGATAGTTCCTGATTTACCTTTTGATATATGGATTATACATAAAATTTATCATAGGCTGACAGTGTTACTGTTCTCCCTTACGTTTTGCATTTGCCTTGGGAAGCTAAACTGCACTTTGTTCTCATCCCTGGCTGACTGATAGGTCCTAGAGAAACATAGATTTTTGCTCTAATGGCATGTTGCACGTATTGCTGATGATAAACAAAATATTTAAATCAAAGGAAATTATCAGTATCTGGAAACAGTTTATTTTAGAAAGGAAAATTGAAGCTAAAGGATATGCTAAAGTTTGTGTTTATAGCGGATACGTTGTATGGGGTACTTGTTGTAGTGACAAGTCAAAATCTTAATAAAACGTTATTTGAATATCAAGACACCACCCACACCCTCCACCTCCTCCATGAGTTCCGATTCCATAGCCCCCAACACCTAATCTTCACCATGGACATCCAATCCCTCTACACCTGCATCCCCTATGAAGAAGGCCTCAAAACCCTCCATTTCTTCCTCTCCTGCCAATCCACCCAGACCCCTCCACTGACACACTCATTCAATTGGTGGAACTGGTCCTCACCCTAAACAACTTCTCCTTTCAATCCTCCCACTTCCTAAAACCAGAAGGGTAGCTATGGGCACCCACATGGGTCCCAGCTATGTCTGCCTCTTTGTAGGATACCTGGAACAGTCCCTCTTCCACAGCTATACTGGGACCATACCCCACCTTTTCCTCTACTGCATTGTGCTTCCACTAGGAGCTTGAACAGTTCATTCACTACACCAATACCTTCCACTCTGCCTCAAATTCACATGGACCATCTCCAACACCTCCCTCCCCTTCCTTATCTCTCCATCTCCTGTGATTGATTTAACACTGACATCTACTTCAAACCCATTGACTCCCACAGCTACCTCGACTACACTTCCTCCCATTCCCCCACCGTAAAAACACAATCCCTTACTTCCAATTCCTCCACCTCCACTGTATTTGCTCCCAGGATGAGCGATTCCACGTGAGGACATCCCAGGTGTCCTCCTACTTCCAGGACTGTAGTTTCCCCTCCCCTGTATCAATGATGCCCTCAATTGCATCTCCTCCATTTCCCACATCACTGCCCTTGAACCCTACCCCCTCAACTGCAACAAGGATAAGATCCCCTGGTCCTCACATTCCACCCCATTAATCTCTAAATCCAGCGAATCATCCTCCACCATTTTTGCCACCTATAATCAGACCCTACCACCAAAAATATATTTCCCTTCCCACCCTTATCTGCATTCTGTAGTGACAATTCATCCACGATTCCCTCATTAGGTCCAGACACCCAACCAATCCTTCTCTTCACACCTGAGACCTTCCATTGCCACTGTAGGAGGTGCAAAACCTGCCCACACACCTCCAACCTCACCTCCGTTCAAGGCCACAAAGGATCATTCCATATCCAGCAGAGATTTACTTACACCTCCTCGAACATCATTTACTGCATCTGTTGCCCTTGATGTGGTCTCCTCTACAGCAAAGAGACCGAGTGCAAACTTGTGGAATGATTCAGGGAACATCTGTAGTCCATGCCCAACAACCTCCCCAGCATTCTGTAGCCATCCATTTCAACTCCCCTTCCCACTCCCTCCATGACATGTCCATTCTGGGCCTCCTCTGCTGCCTAAACAAGGCCACTCACAAACTGGAGGAGGAACGCCTCATCTTCCACTTTGGGAGCCTATAACCACACGGCCTTAACACTGAATTCATCAGTTTCCAAATCTCTCCTCCCCCCCCCCACCCATCCAAGATCCAACCCTCCAACTCAGCTCTGCCGTCTTGACCTGATCCACCTGTCCATCTTCCTTCCCACCTTCCACACTTCCCACCGACCTATCACAATCACCTTGTACCTTCGCCCAGCTATTACTATCCAAACTACTTTTCCCCAAGCCTCACCCCCTTCTCTATTCATGTCTCAGCTCCATTTACCCTCCCCAATCTTGATGAAGGGATAAGCCTGAAACATCAACACTGTTGCTCCTCAGAGGTTGCTTGACATGCTGTGCTTTTTCCAGCACCACACTTTATCAAATCTTTTTTGATTAGTGTTGAGTAAGGTAAATTAAAAGATGTAAAGAAGTAATCAATTTATCCAGATCTTCCTTTCTCCTGAAGAAACAGCATACGGTAGTTCCTATTATTGTTGTAGGTGAGTTTTCCAGGTTACAGAGCCAAGCTAATACATTGCATCATGTATCCCAGAGATAAGAAAAGCTTCCTTTGATACTTAGCACTAGAAACAGACAGTAATGGAGTTGCAAATATTGGACTGAAGTGCCTTTGTGTTAATTAAAACTCACTTGTACATTACTTGTTGGGTGTCAGGTTAAAATAATCCACAACATCTCACAAATGTCAAGTGGAATAGAGAAAAAAGAAAAAAAACCAGGGTATATGCAAAACCAGTTAAAAAAAATAGAACCAAGGGTGAAATGCAGCTGGGGCAATGTGTGGCAAGTTATGGTAAAAACAAAACAAAACAGGGATAAAAAGCAGCATTGGAATTAAAAGTATCCCAGAAATTCTAACTTTAAATGAGGTATGGTTAAATTTATTTAAAGATTTTAACTTTTTTTTGTGAATACAATAAGGATGTTCAGATCTGTCCATTGTATGTAATGAGGGTAAAAGTAGAAATTCCCCTTATTTAAAATCACACAGTGAAAGGGAGTTATAAACCAAAAACAAAAAGTCAGAGATCATTTGCAAAGCATGTAATTTTTAAGAGAGACATTTTAACAAAAGCCACTAAAAAGGAGAAATCAGTAGACCCTCTTGTCACAGCGTTGAACACTCAGCCAAGCCCTGAAAACAGTTCATGAAACAAACTGTGAAAATGATTGATGTGCAAAAAGAAATAATTCTGAAATTACAGTTTAACCTTGGCATTAAATTGTATAAAGCAAAATAAGGCAATGCACTCAAAATGAAAAGAGGTCAGAACATTTCTAGAAACCAGCCAGGTGGGAAAACAAGTGCAAACCAACTGAAGAAAAGGATGGAACCTTAGCAATCGTCAGGAACGCCCCAGCTAACTATCCTTTGAAACATAGGAGGAATGAAGAAAGAAAGTTAGATGTAAACAGAAAGTGGATTATAGGAGTGGACATGTGCATGAGATGTGAATACCAGAAAAGGGACAGTAACAGACAGTATGTTGCAAACAGAAAGTCAACAGTGTTGAGAAAAATGTATATTCCTCAACAAAAATACAACTAAAGAACTGATACTCATCAACAATAAAGTTGATTCTTAATATTTGTTTAAAAATGCATTGATACAAGAACCACAGAACTGTAAGCCTAAATCCAAATAGCTGGAAAAATAAGAAACTGCTTAATGGAAACTGATCAAATCCAGAATGGATCACTATACTCTATTAGGCATATTTTGACCATACATTCACAAACTTGCAAAGACAAATATTTAGAAGAGATATGCAAGACCAGAGTATAGAATTTTAAATTGGGAAGATTGAAACATTTGTGAATCTTCAGTTATAAATCAATCAACTAGTTATCTATGAAGGGACCAAATGGAAATCCACTATAAAATTGAATCAGCTCCATCCCCCAATATACAATCCTTCTACTTTCTCAGGGAGAAGTTCAAGTTACCATAATCCATTAGGTTCTCCCTTGGGAACTTGTCCTTAGTCCATCCCATCTACCTAAGCTAGCTGGGCTCCACAATAGAGATACTTGTCAAATAATATGAGACAGCGAAAGATGTGTAATCTATAAATAAGTTACGCAGCATGTTAAAATATTCATGACATACCATACTTTTGGCAAATCTTTACAGCCAAGCAGATTAATTAAAACATTTTTAAAAAGTTAATTGGATTCAGACATCAGTAACCAGGCTGGCATTTATTACTTATTCCTAATTGTTTTGAAAAGGTGATAGTTACCTGTCTTCATGAACCACTGTAGGTTTTGAAGTTAGTACTCTCATAGAGCTGCCAGCTAGAAATTTCCAGTATTTGTCCCAAAACTAATGAAGACGTGATAGCACAATTCCAAACTCGGTGAAGCGGAATTTGCTGGTGGTGTTTCAACCTGTTGCCCTCGACCTTTAAAGCAGTAGAATTTATGATTTTGCAAAGTATAGTTGAAGAAATCTTGATGAGTTGCTGCAGTGAAATCTTGTAAATGGTGAGCACTGTAGCCATCATTCACCAGTGGTGGATAGCACAACTGCTTAAGGTAGTAGCTCGGTTTGAATTAAGTGGACAACTTTGTTCTGAATCGTGTTAAACTTAAGTATTGTAGGAGCTACATTCAGACAGTCAAGTGGAAAATATTTCATTACATCTTGACTTGTAACTTGTAGATGGTATACAAACATTGAAGAGATATGACACTCACTACAACTCCCATCCTTTGACCTGGAATTGTAGCCACAATTTTTATGTGGCTTATCCATTTACATTTCTGGTCAATGCATCAGAACAATGCACATGTTATTAACCATTTATCAGCCAAGCTTGATAAATGAGTAGCTGTTGCTAAATGAGAGAATGGACTGCTTCAGTATCTGAAGAGTCTGAAGAGCAAATGTTACAAGGCACTATGCATTGGACATCTGACATTGTGATAGATAGTACACCATTGCTGAAGTAGCTGATGATAACTGGGCAGACACTATGCTAAACAAAACCACCTACAATGATGTCCTGGAGCTGCAATTTTGAACTCTGATAATCAGAACAGTCTTCATTTGTGCTTGATACGAGGTTGTTTGTTTCAGTGCTTGCAACTCAAAATGACTATATTCAGGCTCATTCCAATAAGCAAATGCCAACAATAATCTAGAAATCCCTGAGAGGAAAATGTTCACTGTATCTCCACCTTTGATGGAAGCCTTCTTGGTTTTAAGCTGTTTCACCCAATTCAAGTTTCTTTTACAAGAAAAATATTATTTCAGAATCCACCATTACACTTCCCTTAGGATTTAATATATTTTGATCATTTTAGTTTCTGATGAGAGGATTGACAGCTTGCGTCATAAGGGCTCACCAGCACTTGGATTTTTGAGGCTGCAGCAGTCAATATAATGGAGAGGAAACCTGCGAAGATCAATCCCCTGGTCTCCTACTTTTACTCAAAAGGTCCTGCAAAGGTAAGTCAGCTCTTCAAAGGACAAGGGAACACAGCTGCATATTTTAAAAAAGGCAAGCCTGCATTGATGTGGCTGAAGAGCTGAGCAGTAGGACTGTTGTCACTTCAAACAGCAATAATACATGAAGAGGATCAAAGATATTAGGGAACTGGGAAAGGTGGAAAGTACCTTTAAGCTCCACCCATTCCTCACATACCTACATGAGCAGAAACATGCATACTCAGCCTTTTTCTGTTGCTCTCTCACACTCTTGTCAAACAACCATCTTCCACAAAAAAATTCCTTCCCTACTGTTCACACAAGCCATATGAATGCTCACTCCTTTTATATTTCTCTCCTGGCAGAGGTCAGTACACAATTTGATGAGAGGTAGAGGGTGTGGGTTTTTCGAAGCACTATTGCCCCATAGTAAAAGGCACTTTATCAGTCCCTGCCGATACATGCCTGTCTGCTCAACCAGGATGGTAGTGTTGTTTGAAGAGGTTGTAGATGTCAACAGCAATTTGCCATGAGATCACATATTTCCTGAACCATTGATACCAGATCTATTAGGGAGAGGTGATCCTCTGCCTGCAGTTCCTACGTTGGAATTTTGCTGCCTTCTAGAGGATCTTATTGTGCAGCCCCTTTGTTCTGTGGAGGGACAAATATCTATGAAGAAGAAAATCAATACTGTTGCTCCTGGTGTTCCCTGCTTTGGTTGGAGCTGTTAGCATTGGCGTATCTACTGCACTTGCCCCTTAGGGATGTAAGGTGTAGCTGCATGTGCTGTTTCCATGGAAGCTCATGCATTGACAGTATAGCTCACAGTGCTAGACAGGTGAAGTGCCTAACAACAATTTGTCAAGTATGCAGCAGCACTTCAGTGTAACTGATTAAAACCTTTCTGCTTGTTACTTTCACTAAAAAAACAGGAACATAGAAATTAGGAACAGGAATAAGCTATTTGGTCTTTCGAGCCCACTCTGCCATTCAATAGAATCATGGCTGTTCTTTTATTTCAATGCCATTTTCCTGCTTTTAGATTAGATTACTTACAGTGTTGAAACAGGCCCTTCTGCCCAATAAGTCCACACCGACCCTCTGAAGAGCAACCCACCCAGACCCATTCCCCTACATTTACCCCTTCCCCTAACACTATGGGCAATTTAGCATGGCCAATTCACCTAACCTGCACATTTTTGGACTGTGGGAGGAAACCAGAGCACACCCACGCAGACACGGGGAGAATGTGCAAACTCCACACGACAGTTGCCAGAGGTGGGAATTGAACCCGGGTCTCTGGCCTTGTGAGGCAGCAGTGCTAGCCACTGACCCACCATGCTTTCTTCCCATACCCTTTGATATCATTGAAATCAAGAAGTTTTCTATCTCTTTCTTGAATATATTCAGTGGTGTGGCCTCCATGGCCTTCTCAGGTATCGAATTCTGTAGTTACACTAACCTTTGAGTTATAAAGGTTTCCATGAGTCCTAAATGATCTAACCCATTTCCTGAGACTGTGTCTCCTGGTTCTCCTGTCCCAAACCAGGGAAAACATCTTCCCTGCATCTAGTCTGTCCAGATCTGTAGAATTTTAAACACTTATATCAGATCCCCTCTCATTCTTCTAAATGTTAATGAATACAGACCCAGTTGTACCAATTTCTCCTCTTGCAACGAAGGCCAACATATCATTTGCCTCATAACAGAAGTTTCTGGAAAAGCTTAGCAGGACTGACAGCATCTAGAACATAGAACATAGAAGAATACAGTGCAGTACAGGCCCTTTAGCTCTCGATGTTGCGCCTACCTATGAAACCAATCTGAAGCCCATCTAACCTACGCTATTCCAGTATCATCCATATATTTATCCAATGACCATTTAAATGCCCTTAAAGTTGGTGAGTCTACTACTGTTGCAGGCAGGAGATTCCAAGCCCTTACTACTCTGAGTAAAGAACCTACCTCTGATATCTGTCATTGTCAGAGAAATTACCCAATTGAACAGGGACCACACAAGCATGGATTGGGTGAAATTAACAAGCTGTTTATTACCAGTGATATCGCTGGAAGAGAAAGTGACAAGGCTGACAAAGAACTGACAGTCTGTACAGGTAGATCAAGGGTTCTCTTCCTCCAGCAGTGGGCACAGGCAGGTTTATAGGGGTACAGTAATGTGGTGAAAGTGAGGTCTGCAGATGCTGGAGATCAGAGCTGAAAATGTGTTGCTGGAACATCGCAGCAGGTCAGGCAGCATCCGGGGAACAGGAGAATCGACGTTTCGGGCATAAGCCCTGATTCCTGAAGAAGGGCTTATGCCCGAAACGTCGATTCTCCTGTTCCCTGGATGCTGCCTGACCTGCTGCGCTGTTCCAGCAACACATTTTCAGCTACAGTAATGTGGTGTGAACTACAATACAATCAAGTGGAAAACATAGTCAATGGGAGGACAATCAACTGTCTGGGTAGCAACAATCAGTCCGTGGTTGAGTTAGGCAAAAGTAATGCTGCAGCTGCTGGAGATTAGAGCCAATAGTGTGGTGCTGGAAAAACACAGCAGGTCAGGCAGCATCCACAGAGCAGGAGAATTGACCTTTCGGGCAAAAGCCCTTCATCAGGAATCGTGATTAGTTAAGAGATTCTAATCCTCTGTGAGAGTGGGTGCTAATATCTCTCATCCTGGCATCAATGGTTTCCATTGTGGTTAGTCTGCAAGTTAGGTACATTGGTGTCTTTCAGTCTGAACATCTTTTGTGGAGTTCCAGTCTGTGTGAGGAGTGAGGCTGCCCTTAGGGTTTCGGGAGCAGTTGTACTTACTGAGGGCTAGGAAGTCTATCTTCGGGAAGTCTATCCTCGGGAAGTCTATTCCCCAGTCTGGAAGTGGCTTGAGCCATTTCCGGTTTGCTGCCTAGTGTCTTTGCCTGTTTGGTCAAGGCTGAGGCACTCTAGGTAGTTTCTGTTGTGGCTGAGGCAGACATGGTTCCTTATGTTCTTTGTGGCCATGCTGTGGGTGGACAGGGAAGCGGATTTTTTCTCACAGTCCTATATCAATCACCTCTCAGTTTAAAGCGATGTACCCTCGTGCTAGCCATCAACATCCGAGGAAAAAGGCTCTCACTGTCCACCCTATCTGATTTCTCTTCACAGATGTTTAGAGGATTAAAAGTTAATATTTCAGGTCCAATGACCCTTCCTCAGAACTGATGGTAGCTAGGAAAAATGTCAGATTATATGCAGAAGATCAGGTGGAGAGAGGGTGTAAGGATAGTCCAAAGAGAAGAGAACAGTTGGACAGACAATGGAGTTTATAATGATCTGACGGGGAGGGTGAACAACTGTTAATGGAGACTGCTAGTGACTAACAATAGGTAGTGTGTAATGGCAGACTAGGTGATAACAAGGTAGGGACTATGGCATGGGGGAGTTCAGGCCCTAAAATTATTGAACTTGACATTGAATCCAGAGGGCTGCAGGGTCCCCGATTGGAAAATGAGGTGTTGCTCCTTACAGCTTACACTGAGCTTTGCTGGAGCACTGCAAAAAGCTAGAGACAAAGATGTTGGCCAGGGAACAGGAAGGACTCAGAGATAGACCAGGTGAAAGTGAGGGTGGGGTGGCAATTGGAAGTGAAATTGATTCTGGACGAGAGAGGGAAGTAGCACCAATGATATCATCGATATATCTGGGAAAGAGCTGTGGGTGGTGGCTAGTATAGGTCTGGAACAAGGAATGTTCCACGTACCCCACGAAGAGAGTGGCATAACTCGGGCCCATGTGAGTACCCATGGCCACCTCCGACCTACCTTTAAGAAGGTAGCTTAGACTCTAATTTTTTTTTAGGCAGATGTGAAGTGGATTCTGGGAGTAGTGCAGCTGGTCATTACTCAGGTTTAAACAAAACAATTTATTTAAACACCGGGTGCTGGCAGATGGGACGAGATTGAGTTGGGATATCTGGTTGCCATGGACGGGTTGGACCGAAGGGTCTGTTTCCATGCTGTCCATCTCTATGACTCTATAACAAAAAAGAAACACGAACAAAAGAAAACAGAATTTAGAATAACTTATTTGAATACCCAATTAACCGAATGAAGGAGCTATTCCAATCCCCGCAACATCCCATAAAAACACCCTTTGGCAAAAGTTAAGTTCAATCACAGGTTCTTACAGGAGGGTGAGATTTCAGAGACAATATTCAGGCAAGATGTCTGTTGAAACATGGAACCTCTTTTCACTGTAACTGCTTCTCTAAGGCCACAGCAGTTTTTGATTGCTTGCTAAAAACAGACCAAATTAAAAAAAAAGTGAAGTAGGAGGAGTGGCCACTCCTTACCATTGTTTTCAAGTAGCCATTTCCAGCCATATCAGAACCTCTGCCTTTATAACCCCCCTTGGAAAAAAACCAAGGACAACATAACTTTGTTAAAAGGGCAGCATCATCCCATGGTATTTCCCATCGAAGTATATAACTCCACATCTAGCCATGTTATGCTGCATCTGACATGTGTTTGCCAACTCATTCAATTTTTCTAAAATATTTTGAAGCTTCCTCACAACTCAGAATTCATGCCCAGTTTTGTGTCATCAGCAAACTTGGAAATGATGTATTTAGTCCCTCCTCCAGGTCATTTATATGAATAACTTGAGCCTAAGCACTGATTCATGTGGTACCCACTAGTCATTGTCTACCACTTTGAAAAAGACCCAATTACTCTCTCTGTTTCTTGTCTGACTTCCAGTTCTGGGTCTATGCTGTTATGTTACTGCCCACTAACATCTTATGAGGGACGTTATTGAAGGCCTTCTGACAATCTGAATACATCAGATCCACTGGTTCTTCCCTACCTATTCTACTGTTTACATCCATTTAAAAAACCCAGTAGACTTTGTCCTTCATAAACCTATGCTGGCTTTACCATTGAAGAGTTAGTGCACTGTTGGCATGTAACGAACATGTGACTGAGGGTTTCAACAGCAAATGAACTGAGGCAGGGAGAATTGAAGGCAGTGTAAATATTTAGAAATAAGTTTATTTACATTCGCATTTAATTTTAAATTATGTACAAAAATCTATTTAAAAATATTATTAGAAACAGACAAAACATCATGTATCCAATTTCAAGGTTTCAGGAAGACAAGCTTGTTTGTAGTCATCAAAATAAAAGCATTGTCTTTCCTGGTTAATAGACCTTGGAACAGGCACTCATTGAGTCCTCAAATTAAGGAATGAAATTTCTCTGTGTCAATTAAAGTTAATTTATTAATCGCTTCATGTGCATAATACTAAAAATAAAATCACAACACAACAGCTTCTGTTGGGAAACAATAAATGCATTCAGAAATTGAATGGGTCTATTTTTCCAAACCACATCTGGAAATAAATAGGTCAGTTTTAAACAGTATTTACATGACTTCAAATAAAGTTTAAATATTTCATATTGTTTATGGTTATCTAAATTTATTTCTGAGGAGGACTTGAGACATAATAGGTAGTTTCCCTACTTCTGAAACAGAAGCATGTATTTAAGGTCTGCTGCTAGACTTCTTGGCAAAGGAAGATGTCTTCATAATGAGGCCAAACAGGTTGATTATGAAACTGCAAATCGTTCTAAAACATGCCAATGGCAAGTGGCAAGAGTGGGAGAGATTCCTAGTTAGCCACTTGATGCAAATGACTTTGAAGACTCTAAAATTACTATCCAAAGCTCCTGATCACACCATGCATGTAAAATTGGCTGTTGCCATAGTAACTCAGCCTCCAATTGAACTATGACATATTACCACTACATTTATAATATGTCACCACAATATTAAATTTAGAAGCTTTTTAAGTAAATGTAAACATGTAATTGCGGAATGAAATTTTGAGAGCGTGATATCCAATATTTTGAAAATTTTCTACACATTTTGCTTTTCTAGAGGTCTACAGTGGGCCTGCTATAAGGTATAAATTGACCGTGTTATGGGAACTTTCAATCAATGTGTTAGAAAGTGAATGATATACGCCAGATTGAATGGTTGTGCTCAGGAGCCACTTTATTTCCTGTCATGAGAAGATAGTGGATTGTAAACTATAATTAACAAGCCGGATGGATTTAGAATATTCAAATTTTACATGTATCTTAATTGATTGTGAAGTCCCCCTCACATTTGTAATCTCTTTGAAAGCAACTGTAGTAAGTATGGGTTGCTGTCATAATGTCAGTTAGTGTACAACCCATTTTTCTACAGGCATCAATCATTGTACAGATTCTGTGTATCATATTTTTTTTCCTGGCAACATCAAGACCTTTGGTGCAATATTTGGAGCACACAATAACATTAAATTAATAGCAATTTGTCCCTCACCAAGTGTTGTGTTGAAGCAAATAATATTTCTTTCTGATAATTGTAATATGTTTTACATTGCTAAAGATTTTACATCTGAGTATAAATTAAAATATGCTTATTTACATTTATATTGATCACACTATTTCATCTTCAGATTTCAAATTTTCTTGTTGAATTGATACAATTGAACTACATTCATGACTTTAGTTGACGATACATATCA